>NC_138749.1:24446629-26914129 GCF_965113315.1 Podarcis vaucheri
TCTTGTATTCTTATCTTCATGTAAATACATACATTCATGGGACTAGTATGGAAGCTTTTGCAAGCAACCAGAGTACCCTCACCTATGATCTCATAAGGAAATTGCATACCAAACTGTGATGATTAATCATAGAAGATGCGACCAAAACAAAATCAAATCTGTGACTCAAGCGGATGGAATTTAAAAACTAAAAATCCCACTTACAGAATTTTTTATAGTTGCATGATCGGAACATGATTGCGCCCTACTTCCACTTCATGAGTCCACTAACCAACACCCACAACACATGAATGTACAAGGAAGAATTACTCATCTTCTTTCTTTCCCCCTCCATAAATTGTTAGCTCTGAAAATGTCAAAACATGCTTTTGTGCCAGAAGAAAGAAAATGCAATTTGCTCAGCTGTAAACAGCAAGCTGCCCTTCTGCCGTTCAACCATCCTTCATCATGCAGACAATTATTACCCAGGAGGCAATAGAGATTCAAATTAATCTGAAGCACCAAATGAGAGAGCACCTCACTTTTAGCAGCGATAAAAGAAGAGCAATTTCAATGATAAAAGAGCAATTTCAATGATAAAGGAAGAATAATTCTGTGCAGTTCAATGACACCTGAGTCTATGATTTGTTATGAAGACATCTATAATGATTGCTATTATCTGTTTTAGGGTTGAGAGAAACTCTGGGTCTCAGAGGTAAGAAAACAATGGGTGGTACCCAATGCTGCAGAAGCAGTATTCCACTCACACAACAGGACTTCCCCTCCCTTTCTTTTCTCTCTCTGTGACCCCCAATCTGTTTCAGAGGGTTCCCCAATGCTCTGGAGCAGATTCTGAGCAGGAAGGGCTGCAGGGGAGAAAGGAGGAGGCAGAGGTTCTGTTGCGCAAGTGGATACAGCCCTATGCTTAAGAAGTGTGCGAGAGTGGGGATTCAGCTCCACTGAAAGGACAGAACAGCTTCCTTTATTTACGATTCTCTTGCCAAGGGTGATTGTCCATAGGCATTGTGAAGGATGAGCACAGAATCTCCTTGCTTATGAGCTTCCAGAAGTGCAGATGTTAGCAACTGCAGAGCATTCCTGCATCATTTTAATAGTATAATTTTAGTTGAATTTATAGAATACAGTTCCTATGCATGGTTGATCTTTGCTCTCAGTTGCTGACAATAAGTTTGTACATGTAGATCTTATCACAATCATTCACACAATTGCCACTTGACCAGTGGGTGCAGATGTTGTACATGTTCCTCTTAATAATTATAAACATTAATACAACACTGACCATTGTTGACAGCTTTACAATTTATATCATAGAAAATGAATTAATTTCATCTATTGAGTAGATAGCCTGCCAAGTAACTGTTTTCCCTGAATCCTGTGGCTCCTTGCACTTTATGTTCTATTTTGGAGTTTTTTGGATTTGCTTTTAGTTTGGATTGAGTTAGGCTAATAGGAAAATGGTTTGGTCTCTTCGGACATCAAGTCCATCATAGCAATCACGTGACAGCAGTCACAAAATTAAAAGATGGCTGCTGCTTGGGAGAAAAGTGATGACAAACCTAGACAGCATCTTAAAAAGCAGAGACGTCACCTTGCCAACAAAGGTCTGTATAGTAAAGCTATGGTTTTCCCAGTAGTGATGTATGGAAGTGAGAGCTGGACCATAAGAAGGCTGATCGCCGAAGAATTGATGATTTTGAATTATAGTGCTGGAGGAGACTCTTGAGAGTCCCATGGACTGCAAGAAGATCAAACCTATCCATTCTGAAGGAAATCAGCCCTGAGTGCTCACTGGAAGGACAGATCCTGAAGCCGAGGCTCCAATACTTTGGCCACCTCATGAGAAGAGAAGATTCCCTGGAAAAGACCCTGATGTTGGGAAAGATGGAGGGCACAAGGAGAAGGGGATGACAGAGGACGAGATGGTTGGACAGTGTTCTCGAAGCTACTAAAATGTGTTTAACCAAACTACGGGATTCAGTGGAAGACAGGAGTGCCTGGCGTGCTCTGGTCCATGGGGTCACAAAGAGTCAGACACGACTAAACGACTAAACAACAACAACAATAGGAAGACTTTTTGGTCTCTTCGGACACCAAGTCTAGGATCCAAAGAACCAAGTAGTTCAGCTGGGGTGGAATTCAGTTTTGTTTACATTTAAATTTAAACATACCTACTACCTACCAACTACTATTCAGAAGCATCACTGTCTCTGATTGTGTAGGGAGGGCACAGCCATTGTGACCAGTAGCTTTTAAAGAGGGGAGATTCAAAAGCACTTGGGCATCTGATATGGGAAGGCTGCTATTCAGAAATAAAATTTTAAAAAGCCTCAACAAATCCCTCTAGGCATCCACAATGGAGCACTTTGGCTTCAAGCCCATAATTGTTCCGACAGTGTATATTTAAAAGGTCTGGACTGTGTGAGCAGATTCATTGAGACAAGAAACCACATTTTTCATCTCAGAAACCCCTTTACTATCAACACAAATTGTTCTTCATTCAGCCAACTGATGTTCAATTTTAAAAAAGAATCAATCCTGCTGTTTTTCGGAAAATGGTTTTCAACAAGAGTTTTTATTTGCATCGCTGTTTAATTAGCATTTGTGCAGTTTCTCTGGGGGCAGGGGAGGGGGGTGTTGTATCTTATTACCTTGTATTTTCTAATACATTTGTTTACCTCCTGTTTTTGTTGTCTGACAATGTTTTGTCATCTCCTGAGAACTATGATTAGCAAAAGAGGTGATTTGCAAAAAAAGAAGGGGGGGAAATCCAACCCAACCAAACAAACCTCGAGTGTTAATCAGAGTGGAAGCAGTTTTGTTGTGATATTTTGTAATCTCGAGCAAAATAGCTAATGTGGAATTTGAAATGAAGCAAGACAAGGGAAGACAAAACACAATTATCCATGCATAATAATATGTTCTCACTACATGGCACAGCTCACCCCATGTCCCAGTTTCAATCCCTAGCATCTCTAGGGCCACATTCACACAATACAGTGGTGCCTCGGTTTTCCAACGTCTCCATTGATGAACATTTCAGTTTTCGAACGCCATAAACCTGGAAGTAAATGCTTTGGTTTTCAAACACACCTCGGAAGTCGAACATGTCATGCGGCTTCCGTACTGAGTTTTCCACATTGAGGTTTCCATGTTGAGTTTTCAGTTTTCAAACGTTTTGGAACTCAAACGGTCTTCAGGAACAGATTACATTCGAAAACCGAGGTACCACTGTACATTTAAAGTACTATGGTATCCCTTGAAAAATCCATGGCTTCCCCCAAAGAATTCCGTTTGTTCAGGGTGCTGAAAAGGGTTAGAAGACCCCTATTCCCCCCACAGAGCTCCAATTCTCAAGAGAGTTCCCTAGGAAGAGGGATTGATTCTTAAATCACGCTGAGAATTAAAATGAACTTCTTGTGCTAGGGTAATGGAGTGCTTTAATCCATTTTAAACCTTTTTAAACTGCCACAAGGGCCTTGCGTTATTTCTGCCCCACCAAAAGTTGCACAAAAGCTTTATTGGACTCTTTGATATTGTGCCAGCCCCTCCTCCAACCTGAGGAATTGTGGTCTTATCAGTCAGCCGTTGGGTCTGCGCCTGCTGCTGCTGAATGCCAGATTGGCTCTGAATAAGATCTTCTTCTTCCATGATCTGGTTGTGGATGAGGAGGCCGATCTGTATCACTGAGACCTGGGTGGGTGACCTGGGTGGAGTTGGTCTCACCAAGCTGTATCTATCTGGGTACTCAATGCAGCACCTGGGCAGACTTGAGGGTCATGGATTTATAGAGATTCTCTTTCTCCAGGCTCACTGTTCAGTTTGTGGGGGGATCTAGAGTGTTTGTTCCTGGCATAATCAGGACAGAATAGGGATGTTGCTGTTTTACAGCAGGTCCCAGAGCAGGTTACCACAATTTTAAAACCCAGAAATTAAAAAGAGTTGAAACGGGGCACAGTCACAGGAATAGGGTGAGCCCTGAAGACACACATCTCAAGCCTGGAGTAAGGAGGTGTGCCTTCATACAACACACCTATGCTCTTTTATTTTATCATATTTTACTCTTACTATATCTCCATTCATACAGTGTACACATGAGAAGAAAGCAAGGGAATTAAGACTTAAGATCCACTCTGACTTCAACATATTGGTAATTACTGCAGTATTTTCTTTTTCAAACGTGCAGAAGTATTTGTTAAAACTCAACAATATTCTGCTCTACTCATGTTCTGCACTGATGCTTTTCTTTGTCTTTTTCTAGTATTATCTCTCTCTTCGTTATTTTTCCTTCTGTAATTTCTTTTCTTTTCTTACAATTTAAAAACTCCGTACAAATTATGGGGGCAGGGAGAGTGGTGCCTTTTCAGCCTTCATTGAAAACTGTGTAGCAAAGGTGCCAGACTCACCTCTGTGGGGAGGGAATTCCACAACTTAGTCTCCACACATTCTGGGGTGGGGGCTTCTAAGAAAGTTTTGAACCCCAAAACCTTTCCATTAAACATTTAGCACTGAAACCCACGTTTCTGTGGGTGGAGAAAATATCAACAGTCCGCAGCTGTTCAAATGTGTGTGCGCGTTTTGTGCTCGCAACATAGATTTATGGTCTGCAAACAATCATGAATCATTTTAGCTTAACTTTTCCCCTCTCTTTATTGTCCCAAACCTTCCTGTTCCAATGGGCAGCTTCCGCTGCTGCTGGATGATCTCCAAGTTTCTGTTTAGAGAGAAAATATGCGCGCTAAGCACCAATCTGCAGGAATGCTAATCTGTAGGTACCAAGGATCAGCGCCAGTTCAACGCTTAGCTCTCTCTGCAGTGCGAGGCTGTCAAATGTCAAAATCGAATGCTCAGCAGGGGGATGACATCGGCGCTGTATCCCCCATGAACATTGACCTCTCTCTCCCCTATTGTGTCTGAAACCACATGCACAAAAGCTAATGCAAATTGCAACATGGACAGTATTCATTCTGATAATTGCACGCTGCAAATGAAAAACAGCTGAAAGCAGAAAGTATAAGAGAGATAGCCAAGCCCCAACTATGTCAATACATCAAATGGCAAGCTTATCTTATATTTAGAGTGCACAAGAAGCATTTTAATTGAAAAGGAGCTGCCCATAGGACTTGGTTTCTCAGAAGGAAAATAAGTAATAAATGTGAAGGATTGTGCACAGGGATGGTGTGCAGGATTCCACTCCTCCCCCATCATTATCCTCACAGCAGTGTGGTGACTTTATGCCAGGTATGGAGAACCTGTGGGCCTTCGTTTGTTTGCCTCCAAATCCCATCATCCTCAGCCAGCATGGCTCATGATTAGGAACAATAAATGTTCAGAATGGGCTTTTCCAACATGAGCCTGCCCATACAGGCATATCATGATCAGGTGGCCCCATCACTGAAATGACTTGGGTAATGTGTTAAGTATAATTGCTCAATTGCACATTGAAAATGGAAGGTGCCTGTATGTATATTACTGAAGGGTTTTGATACAGAAAAATTCAATTGGAGTACACTAGAGCTCCCTGGGCCTCTAGCTGAGTTGATAATTAACTGTTGATGTTCTCTGCTGAAATTCACATGAGTGTTTAACCTTAGAACAGGTGATTAAGGTATCCATGTGGAAATCTCCATTTTGAAGTCAACCAGCTATAAATCCACCCAACAGTTACCTCACCCAGACCACATTTTACCAGTTTCTCTGCAAGAATATCATAGGGGACTTCGTCAAAAGCTTTACTGAAATCAAGACACACCACATCATTAGAGTCTTCTTGGTAGAATGGGCAAGGAATTGTCTAATTCTCTAACATGCAGAAGCTCTGCAGGCAAAGATGGGTTGTACTTTGACAAAGGATGAAGACAAGATAGATGGAGCCCAGACTTAATGAAGTACAAGTCTTCGGCCAAAATTTTATTCAATGGCTAAGCTCTAACAAAGTAAGAGCAGAATATTGTGGAATCCCCTTCCCTCTGCCATACACGATGCAGCAAACATCAGTTGCTTTAGATGCCTTATAAAGTCTTACCTTTTTGCCCAGACTTTCCCTGACCTGTAAGAGTGGAACCTGATTTATGTTTATGAATCCCCTGAAATTTTGTTTTATTTGCTTTTATGTTTTCGTACAGTTTTATTGGTTTGAGGTTGCATTTGCACTTTAATGGATATTGTTTTGATACTGTACATAGCACACACTGCTTGGAGATTTTTGAAATGGTAAGCAGTTTAGAAATGCTTTTAAAGAAATAAAACCATATTATTTCATTTATAGAAAAGATTTGCAATTAGCTTTTTTAGCGCATGCTATGCAAAAAGCGGCTCACGGCACAAAGTAAAAATACAGAGACATTTTAAATATTCCACTGATAACAGCACAAACCATAACCGCCAGTGCAAAATAGATAATAAAACATTAACAATAGAAAGTCTGCAGACCCCAGCATGGCGCCACAATTTATAATAATGAGAGTAACCTCGTAATAATCTCATCTCTTAATGTCACCCAGACATAGAAATACAACAGCAGTGCATAGTTTCACAGTGCTTGGAGATATATATATATATATATATATATATGCTTTCGTAGATTTTCACGGGTACAGGAATGCAGGTTTTGGTGTCTTCGGGTGTCTTCCCGTGTAAGAGTCGGGGTGTCTGTGCGACGTTTCGACGAGGTCTCACTCGTCAAGACCCTACCTACCAACCTATAAAAACAGATCCCACCACCTATCTGGAAAAAACCACCAAATCCAAAATAAAAGCCTCTCCTATCAGTGAAGAAATCCAGCTAAGAATCATCCCCAGAGAAAAATCATCCAGATGCCCCAAACTCTACGGTCTCCCCAAGATACACAAAGAAGGAACACCACTCAGACCAATAGTCAGCTCCATAGGCTCACCTCTACAAAATCTCGCTAAATTTCTCGCTAAGCAACTTCAGCCCTATGCAGAATCCATCGCTTCACACGTTACTAACTCCTTCCAGTTCATAGAAACAATAAAGAAACAATACCTACATCCCGATGACCTACTTGTGAGCTTCGATGTTGTATCTCTCTTCACTCAAGTGCCCATTAATGAAGCCTTGACAGCCATTCAAAACAAATACAACCCCCCCAAATACATCCTGGACCTGACCAACCACTGCCTAACCAACACGTACTTCATCCACAATGGACAAAGATACAAACAGATAGAAGGAGCACCTATGGGATCACCCCTCTCACCGGTCATCGCAAATTTGTACATGGAACACTTTGAAACCAATGCTTTAGACAAGTCAGAACACAAACCCAAACTTTGGCTCAGATATGTTGACGACACCTTTGTAATTTGGCCACACGGGAAAGAAAAACTAGATAGCTTCCTCACACATCTCAACAGCCTACACCCCAAAATACAATTCACTATGGAAATAGAAGACAACAACCAACTCCCCTTTCTTGACGTCCTAATCTACAAAAAACCTGATGGCTCCCTAGGACACACTATCTACCGGAAAAAAACACACACCAACCGCTACTTACATGCACAATCACACCACCACCCTGCACAAATAAACTCCGTAGCCAAGACTCTCATCTCCAGAACCAAACGCCTGGCTGACAAAGACCACTTGACAACTGAGTTACAGAATCTCTCAAATGTGTTAATTGCCAATGGATACCAGAAAAACAGGGTTACGAAGCTAATCCAAAAAGAAACACCCCCCAAAAACCAAGACACAGAAGAAAACAATGGCATGGCCCTCCTTCCTTATATCAAGGGCACTACAGACAAAATCAGCAAAATCCTCCATAAACACAATATCAAAACAGCCTTCTGCACCAACCAAAAAATAGCCAATATCCTCAGAAACCCAAAAGACAAAATCCAGCTGGAAAACCAAGGGGTCTATGAAATACCCTGCAAAGTCTGCCCAGCCACGTACATTGGACAAACAAACAGACGAATAAATGCACGTATCGCAGAACACAAGAATGCCGTCAAAAAAGAAGAAAAAACTTCCTCTCTTTTCCAACACATGAAAGAAACAGGACACGAAATTAATTTTGCAGATTCCAAATTGCTCTTTAACATGGAACATCACCACAAGAGAATAATCATGGAAGCCATCGAGATAGAGAAACACCCTCACAACATGAACAAGCGTGACGACACGTCCCGCCTGCCAGACATCTGGAAATTAGCCCTCCCCACAAAAACCGACACCAGAACCAGAGGCACACAGAACGCCGTCACCAATCAACCACACCAGACCCAAACCCAGACCCTCTCCACAGACATATTACAGACTCCATCCAGTAGCCAAACTATAGTGGCACCTCCGGATGCTGCACCCCCCTGCAATCCCTACACAGATCTGGCTGGCACAAGGCACAAAACCATAGCTCGCCCCTATACACGAAGCCAAGCCAGAGCACAACTAAATGCAGCACAGCCATCTTCTCAGAAAAACTCTTCACAAGCTCAAGAGGTCAAGACACGAAAGCTTTAGCAACTAATCTACACTTAATGACCCACCCAGTGATATTCAGAATATCACTCATGAAATCACCCAAGATATCCCTCAAGTAATTAAGGAACAAAAGAAGAAAAGGCACACTAATCTAGGAACTTCCTCTCTGCCCAGAACGTTGGAGGCTATACACCACACCCCTCAACAGTATTTATAGGAACTCAAACACCAGACTCTGCTCTGTTCCAGTAACAAGAAGCCGAAAGCACCAGCCTGTAGATGACGAGTGAGACCTCGTCGAAACGTCGCACAGACACCCCGACTCTTACACGGGAAGACACCCGAAGACACCAAAACCTGCATATATATATATATATATATATATGAATATTTGTTTTTACGTTCGTATCCCCCCTTTCTTTCAAAGAGCTCAAGGTGGCATACATGGTTTTTCCTCAGATTTTTCTCACAACGATCCTGTGAGGTGGGCTAGAGTAAGAGACAATGACTGGCCCAAGGTCATCATGTGAGCTCCATGGCTGAATGGATATTTCAACCATCCTCTCTCAGGTCTTAGGCAACCACTTTAATCACAACACCACATTAGCTCTATATATTAGCTCTTTCGGCTGCAAAGCCTCCCAGAGTGCCTTTTTCTCAGCCCGTCGCAGCAATAACTACCTCATTTCATGTAGTATGTTTGCCTGCTGAGTTAGCAGGGAACAAATTCTGCAGTCCCGGCTATATTAATTCTTTGGCATTACCTCCAGACATTACATTAGTATAGCAATATTCTTTGCAGAGCATTGCAATCCAATTAGCATTGATCATGTCTGCTCACACAGGAAACACACAAATGGGGGAGTTTGCAGAGCTACTTCTCAGGTTGACCTGACCTCAGGCAATGGGAAGGAAACGTCCACCCCACTCGCTAGACACAAATTGTATGCAGACCATCACAGAGAACATATAGATCATGGCACCATAGGTTCCATTTGTACCATGGGTTCCTTAGCAACTGGTCATATTCCAAGGCATGAATGTGCTAGGGCATTTTTTTCTAGCATTTTTTTTTTTTTTAGCAAAGGATGAGAAGTCGGCTGTGTTTGTGAACGGATGTCTTCTCATATTTATGATAATGTAGCTTTGGCTGTTCAAGTGTCTCACATTAAACCTATTAGTATTCTTTATCCTTTGGACAGGCTTAATGCATCAAGCCTGCAAATTTCTTGCTTCACTAAACTCCAGCACTGAAAAATCAGGCAAGGTGTACCCTTGGGTTTTAAATTTCTATTTTTTTGAAATAAAAAAAAATGTATGTGTTGCCATAGAAACAGCAGGCCCAGTTTTTAAAAGGCAAATAAATTGGTTTCAAGCCAATCCCTGTGACAGATTCCATCACTCTGTTATACTTTGCAGTCCACTGCCATCTGGAAATCTCTTGTACCCATTGTCTAAAAACCAAGTTGAATGCACCATAAAAGAAGCTGCTATGACCAGAGCATGGAAAAAGCTGACACTAGCAGGCCCATCACCAGACCACTACTCTGAATTTTGCTTTTTGTAGGGTAAGGGCCACTGGATATGAGTTTATGGAACCAAGGACACAATGGCCCCCAAAGTGTGGGAACCACTGGGCTAGAACATGCATTTAAAATGGCATTACAGACTTTCCCCACTTGTAGACTTGTAAAACAGCAAATTAATACATGGTTGGGGGATGCCTTGCTCCTACAAGATGGCAGCTATCTTAGAATTTGGGAAATGACACCTACCGTATAGCTCTCCTGTTGTCTAAAGCAAGACAGTCTTTTTCATTGTAAGCCTGTTGGTTTCCTTTTTCTTGTCTGCTGCCAGGAAACGTTCTATTGCTTTTTACACTGCTATTATACAGGTGGCGAAGACACCTTTAGCCACTTCAAATGCTGGCATGATTTTCTTGAACACGCTGTTCAGTCATTTATTTAGTCTTCATTTCCTGTGTGAGAGAACTCTTCCTTCTCTTAAAGTGTTAGACATGTTTCCTAGAATATACTGAGATATAGCACTGTTAAGCTCCAGCAGGTGCCCTCAGGAGCTCAGAGCTCAGTCTGACGTGGTAAAAGCCTTTTTAGTAAAACACTTACCCAAGACAACAGAGTTCAAGATGCCATTTAGCCTCCACAAGCTGAGGTCAAGCACAATGCACATTAATATTAATGTGTATTGTGAATGGCGATATAGCCATTGGCCATTGTTATCTTAGGAAGCAATCATTTCAAAGGAAATAGTGCATGGAAATAAAATTTGTATTACCCTTTATAGGCTACCTTGACTTTGTGTGTGCTCAGTCTGCTGCCCAGTTGCTGACAAGTGACTTCAGGGTCCCTGCTCCCTCTTCCTATGGTTCTTTATTGTCACACCAGGCTTGGATACCTTCCAACAGAGGACTCTCCTCTGATTGCCCTTCAAATAGAGGATTGCCAGCCCAGTTCTAAAGTAAGGCACGTGCCTATCCTCTTAGTAAACTGAGATGGTGGTGGTGATGGTGGTGGCGATGATTAAATAATTCAGTGGGCGGCTGAACACATTGCATGCCAGGAAGCGAAACTTTAAGCTTGCTGTCTCCTTAATTAACTATTAACCTATGGAAACCCAGCGATAAATATTTACTGTTCCCATGTAATGGTAACGGTTTGCATTTTTCCTTTGACCCAATAGAATTTCAATGAAACATTAAACAATCAAGGTGGGTCAGCTCAAGTCAGGACACTGTCTTCCGTTTGGTTGAAAATAAGTGTCTAAACTAGGGGTGGTCAAAGGGTGACTAGTGAGTCATATGCCGTCTCTCCAGAGTTCAAGAAAATGAACAGCAGGTGGAATTAAACTGATGTACTTTGTATCATAGGGGCGCGGGTGGCGCTGTGGGTTAAACCACAGAGCCTAGGACTTGCCGATCAGAAGGTCAGCGGTTCGAATCCCAGCGACAGGCTGAGCTCCCATTGTTCAGTCCCAGCTCCTGCCAACCTAGCAGTTTGAAAGCACGTCAAAGGTAAACGGTGTTTCTGTGTGCTGCTCTGGTTCACCAGAAGCAGCTTAGTCATGCTGGCCACATGACCGGAAGCTGTACGCCGGCTCCCTCGGCCAACAAAGCGAGATGAGCGCCGCAACCCCAGAGTCGGTCATGACTGGACCTAATGGTCAGGGGTCCCTTTACCTGTATCATGGGTTGGCAATGGATCCCTGATAGATATATATGTCTTAGAGAGAGGGAAGCAAGAGCTTGTCCAGCGTGGCACCAAAAATGGGACATTCTGGGATGAAATCTGTAATTCTGGGGTGTCCTGCTCAAATCAGGATGGTTAAGCAGTATGCCTCACACCACACGTCCGCACTTGTCTGCTTCAGTCAGCAGAATTGGCACTATAACAGGTGCCCCATAATACTCATTTTGCATTTGTAAGAACTCAGTTGTTTAGTGTGGCAGCGCCTACACTTCGGAACTCCCTGCCTATTGATATCAAGCAGGTCCCTTCCCTGTATTCTTCCTGGTGCCTGCTGGAACCATTCTTGTTTAGACAAGGCTATCCAGGTAGTTAGAACAGCCAGTGTGAATTTTAATCTGTTTTTGTATTTTAACTTTTGTATGATTTAAAGTAGGGTTGAGAGTTTTACTTGATTCTCCTGTTTTATCTTTTTGTAAACATCTTTGAGGGATTCTTTTTTCATTTTTTACAATCAAGCGGCGTACAAATTTTATGAAATAATATATATATATACCCAGGGTCCTTAAGAGAGTACTCTGTACCTTGGCACCCCCTGGGGTACCCTAAGAAAACTAAACCTGGCTAAGTTCCCCACTTTTATCACTAGGATTAAACCCATAATAACCTAGAGCAATGGATTGTTAGCTGCCACCAGTTTCTGAATAAAGAGCATCAGGACTCCAGCTAAAGTTGGTATAAAGGCCCAAGGAAAGGATGTGAGGTGAGATGCTATTCATTGTTCAGAATCTCCTTGGGTCAAGCCACAGCAACTGCACATTAACTAAACAAGTTGATATACTGCAGCCAATTCTAAGAAACTATAGAAGATTGTTCTGAGATGGCTCTAACTGCTAACATAGACAGGTTGCCTCTTTTATGTACTGAAGCAATAGTTGAGCCTCAAACCAGTAGTTTCCCTTTCTACCCTCCTGGCAGAAGAACAGCATGGACCTCATAGAGCTTCACTTATTTCCAACTTGTATAGCTGAACACACATCTCACCATAGTGGGGAAGACTTGAATGGCTGCCCTGTGTGCCTGTTCTGTCTGTTGAGTCTGCCCAGGTGCCTATGGGCAACTTCAAGGTCTCTGCATTCCTTTCTTATGGTTCTTTACTATTAAACCATATTAGGACCAGGCAGCAGTTGAAATAGAAGACATACACCCTCAAAAATAGGAATGGCCTCCATAAAGTATGATATATGCCTGCCTGGCACCAAGACTAGAGAACTCTCTTCTGGGAGATGTTTAAATATAAGAACACAGGAAGGGACTAAGGGATGCAGATGGTGCTGTGGGTTAAACCACAGAGCCTAGGACTTGCCGATCAGAAGGTTGGCAATTTGAATCCCCGCAATAGGGTGAGCTCCCGTTGCTCGGTCCCTGCTCCTGCCAACCTAACAGTTCGAAAGCACGTCAAAGTGCAAGTAGATAAATAGGTACCGCTCCGGCGGGAAGGTAAACAGCATTTCTGTCCGCTGCTCTGGTTCGCCAGAAGCGGCTTAGTCATGCTGGCCACATGACCCGGAAGCTGTCTGCAGACAAATGCCAGCTCCCTCAGCCTGAAAGCGAGATGAGCACCACAACCCCAGAGTTGGCCACAACTGGACCTAATGGCCAGGGGTCCCTTTACCTTTACCTTTAGGAAGGGCCTACTGGATCTGGCCAATGGACATCTAATTCTGTATCCTGCTCTCACAGTCACCAACCAGATGTCTATGGGAAACCCACAAGCAAGACCTGGGCACAACAGCCCTCTCCCCTCCAGCAGTTTCCAGGAAGTGTTTTTCAGAAACATACTGCTCTGCCTCCTTGTTGCTGGTGTTCTGATGCCAGGCCAAAATGAATCTCTTTAAGGACACTTGAGAGGCTCTGTGAATTTGAGCCGGGCATCCTTCTGCATATGTTGCCAAGTTCTGCTGAGTATTTTAAAATGTATTCTTCTCCTGCTAAGCTTGTTTCTGGCCTGGGTTTTGGTATGCTACTGATTAATAGTTTTGTTTTGCTGTTGGCAATGTTTTTCCCCCCTCCAGCAGCCTGGTGGAGCTTTGGCTATAAATATTTGAATAGATTTGCATCTGTGCACATCACAGGTGGAACACTAGAAAGACAGCCCTTTCATGTCATCTCAGAAACAACGCTTTTCAGTGGGGTCAACTCACTCTTTCATAACAAGAGTTATCAAGAGAGGAGGCATTACGTGAGTGATGTGCAAACATCGGTGAACGAGCCCTAAGTATCAGTCTAACAATGTTTTTGTCCCATTGTTCTTCCTTCCATCCGTGCAAACATGGTAAATAGAAGAAGAGCCATAGCTCAATGGTAGACCTTTGCATGCAAAAGGACCCAGGTTCTACCTCTGATGTCTTTTGGTAGGGCAAGATCCCTGCCTTCCACTTCTGGGGAGTGTAGACAATATTGAACTAGATGTACCAATGGTCTGACTTGGTGCAAGGCAGCTTCCTGTGTTCCTGTTTTAGATGCTGAAGGTTTCAGGTTCAATCCATGGCATGTTAAGATAGAATCACACTGGACCTTGACCACTCTCCACCTGAGTCATACTGGCAAATACTCTGACTCCATGTAAGACGGCTTCCATGCTCTTCTTATGCTCCTATTTCTGTAACCTTTCGATCTTTTTTGGCTCACTGCTGTCTTTTGAGTTGATTCTTTATGTCCTCATTTCACTATTCACATATAGGGACGCCGGTGGCATTGTGGTCTAAACCACTGAGCCTCTTGGGGTTGCTGATCAGAAAGTCGGTGGTTCGAATCCCCGCGTCGAGGTGAGCTCCCGTTGCTCCGTCCCAACTCCTGACAACCTAGCAGTTTGAAAGCACGCCACAGCGGGGAAGGTAAACGGTGTTTCCATGCGCTCTGGTTTCCATCATGGTGGTCCATTGCAAAAGCAACGCTGACACCAAACCCTACATACATTAAGCATAACAGAAACATCGCCACCCGACCCCACCCCCACCCATCTTCCCTCCCTCCACCCCTTCTTTTTTTCCTTTCCCCCTAATGTCTCAACAAATGAAATGGATTTGTAAAAATGTTACATGGAAAAAATATGAGAGACATTACACTTATTTCTGTAAAACAAGAAAATCTTTAATAATAATAATAAACCACCAGAAGTGGTTTGGTCATGCTGGCCACATGACCTGGAAAGCTGTCTGTGGACAAACTCTGGCTCCCTCAGCCTGAAAACTGAGATGAGTGCTGTAACCCCATAGTTGCCTTTGACTGGACATAACTATACAGGGGTCCTTTACCTTTTTATCTTATTCACTTATCCTTCACATGGTATTTTTTCCCTTGGTTAGCTCATCCCTAGTTGCACCATCTTTGCCCCTCCAGCATCTTTAAATCTCTAAAGCAATGCAAGGGCACCACAGTTTGGCATATATATATATATATATATATATATATATATATATATATATATATGATTTTATATTTCTAGATCCTGTGTCGTCTCCCGAATATAGTCTGTACTATTCCAAGTTCTCTTTTCATCTGTCACACTTTGATATCAGGGCCCCAGAGAAAGAAACACATCTGCTGGCTCTGCTATTTCTCTTCCTATTATTCTCATCTTCTCTTTAACCAGCTCAAGTGGAACGCCATCAAAAACGGTCCCTTTGCCTGCTAGTCAGCTAGAGAGAGAGATAGAGAGAGAGGAAGGGACCAGGCCAGGCACAAAACACCTTCAGAAACCTGTTAAGTTTCATTAAAATGCTGCTGTACAAACAGCATCCAGAAAGGCTGCTGCAATGAAGGTGCAGAATGTGGCCCTAGTGGTCTTCCATTCCCTTGTGGCACATTCACCCCAAGTTGTCCACACATATGAACACATATGAACATTTGTGTCGAACCATTCCAGCACTCTCTAATTCAGCCTTCCACAACCTGGTGCAACCAAGATGTTTTGGACTACAACCCTCATCAGTCCCAGTGTCTCAGCAAGAGATCTTACCAAGCACTTGTACCTATGAGCCTTCTAACTGGGGGAAAAAAACCAGAAATGGAACCTGGGACTTCAGGTACACAAGGCATCTGTTTCAAACACTACATTCCCTCCCTGAAAACCTTCAACCCTAAAAAGTGAAGAATGCCATGTCAATGGCTTTACCTTAAAAGAAGTGACATGAAGCAGTCTGCTTTGGGAAACAAACCCCCAGAGCCAGGAGAGCTAATGGGGCATCCTCCAGATGTTGTTGGACTCAAACTCCCATCAACCCCCATCAACCCCCAGCCAGCATAGCCAGTGGTCAGGAGCAATGGGAACTGCTGTCCTACTAGATATGAAGGGCATCACATAGGTCTCCTCAGTCTTAGGGATCCCTATTTTCCTCTTTCCATCAATAGCCCTACACAGCCACTCAAAGTTTGTAGAGTAAGCTCTCATGGAGGGGGAATGGTATCATGATATGATGTATCATACTATATCATACCATACCATATCATATCATATCATATCATATCATATCATATCATATCATATCATATCATGCAGTTTGTATGTACACTCGAAGAACTTCCTTTTTGTAGCAATTCCAACTACACATGAACCACTTACAGTTTGTGCTTGCAGTTTGTGCAATCTTAGAGAATTTCTGCACTCACAGGGAGCACACTGTTGGGGGCAGGAACCACTCCAGCCACTATGTGTGTTTATTCTGTGCATTTAGAATGTCTGTATAGAGCTTCTGCATATCATTTTTAAAAATAAAATCAACCCAATCCAGAGCATGGGTACCATTTTGATTGTTCAGGGAAGTTTTTAATGTGTAGCATCTTATTATATTTTGGGTCTTTGTTGGAAGCCGCCCAGAGTGGCTGGGGAAACCCAGCCAGATGGGCGGGGTACAAATAAAAAATATTATTATTATTATTCCTTTCTGTTGCAATCAGAACAAAGGATTGTGGGGTTTTTTGCTTAATTATTTCCCCTATATCATGCAGTTCTATTGTGACATCCTGAACCATCATCCCCTGTCAAACTTGTCATTAGAACAGATAATATGCAAATTCATACCCACTTCTCAACCATCTCCTTTCCCTATGCCTTTTGTGATGGATCTTACAGATTGTAAAGCTGAGGGCAGAGCCTGTGTGTCTTTCATTTTATTTAATTTACATTCAGTGCCCTTACTGTAGGTTCTCTAGAAACCAGTCAGCCAATCAACTAAACAAAGAAACAAATGCTATACAAGAGGCCCATTTTGACTACCAAAACTGGTACCCCAGGCACCTAGCATGAATATAGGGGGAACAGCCCTTGGCATACCAATGGCCTGGAACGGAAATTGTATTTCACATCTTCCCAGCATACTGGATTCGGTGATGCAGAGGCACTGCAAGACTCCACTTTTATCAGAAATAATCCACCCTCCTCCATCCTTTGAATAAAAATAAACCAAATGTGGAAGAGGAGGGGGGCAACTTTGCTGTTTGAATTCTTGTAACACATATAAACTGGTTTCCATAGCAATGGGGCTATTTGAGACACATATAAGCACACATGTAAGAGAGAGAGAGAGAGAGAGAGAGAGAGAGAGAGAGAAGGTAATAGAGGAAGATTGAGTAATGGAGAGCAGGCAGAGAAGAGGGAGGAAAGTCCCCACTTTGCTTGAAGCATGGCTTGAGTGTGAAATGAGATTTTATAAAATCTGTGCCTTCTTACTCAACTGTTTAGCTCCACAGGAAATTCCAGAATTATTATTTTTTAAGGGTTTTGGATTTTTTTGCTTGAAAAACCAGTTAGGTTTGTTGAATGACAGCAACATACTTACATCTCACATAATTTTCAAAACCAAGTCACTTAATAATGAGGACATTGTTCGGCTCATTACCGTGGGCATCCCCTATAGAGATTCAACCAGTCCCTTCTAGCATTTCAGCACAAAATCTTTCCAAAATTGGTAGCTACACTGCAAGAGATGCCAGTGCAGGGAATTTGATTACCCACCAGGTAAAATTTGATTGCTCTGTATTGCAGGAGATTGAACCAGATGACCCCCAGAGGTCCCTTCCAACTCTGCAATTCTAAGATTCTGTGTAAAAAGCATGCTACAATAAATCCAAAGCTACCACTAAATATGGCAGCCCTGTAACAAGTGTCTCTACCGCCACCCCCTGCATTCTGTTCACCTTGTTTCTTGTGATTATAAACTCTGCTGGGGCTCTCTCCTGCTGGAGAGTGTGTTTAGCCCCACACTCAGGATCTAGGGATCCAGCCAATTCTTTTATGAATTATCTCACATGGGTGAGCTATATCTATTTCCCCCTCCTCGTACATGCAATGCTTAAAGGGCTGACCACAGATGTAGGAAAACCAGTTTAAAATCCTTGTGCAGCCAGGGTGGTACCCCCCAGGTGTTGTGGGAGTCCAGCTTCCACCAGCCAGCATGGCCAATGGGGACAATGGGTGTTATAGTTCAACAAACTCTGGTGGGGCCCCATGTTGACTACTCCTGCTGTGCAGCAATGAAGCCCACTTGGAGGGTCTGACAAACTTGTTGTAAGGCTACACTTACTGCTCAGAGAGATCCTTGGAGCCAGTGTGCCATGCAAATAAGTAATAAGAGACTTGTTTCAGTCTTCCTTCCCCCCTCTCCTCACATTACCATAAACTTGCCTGTTTGGCAATCCTGTACAGAGATATGAGGAAAGGTTGGGACTTTTCAGTTTAGAGAAAAGGCAAGTAGGAGGTAACATGATAGATGTTTCTGAAATTGTACACGACATTGAGAAAGGGGATAGAGAAGACTTGAGAGCCAGTGTGGTGTAGTGGTTAAGAGTGGTGGACTCGTAATCTGGGGAACCGGGTTCGCGTCTCCGCTCCTCCACATGCAGCTGCTGGGTGACCTTGGACTAGTCACACTTCTCTGAAGTCTCTCAGCCCACTCACCTCACAGAGTGTTTGTTGTGGGGGAGGAAGGGAAAGGAGAATTTTAGCTGCTTTGAGACTCCTTTGGGTAGTGATAAAGCGGGATATCAATTCCAAACTACTCCTCCTCCTCCTCCTCCTCCTCTTCTTCTTCTTCTCTCATAACATTAGAACTCCTGGACACCAAATGATGCCTAATCTTGGAAGATGCGGGAAACAGAGAAGAAAACACATCTTGAAGCAATGCATAGTTAAACTGAAACTTGCCCCCCGTAGGAGGCACTGATGGTCACTAACTCAGATGGCTTTAAACGAGGACTGGTCAGCTGTATGTAAGGAAAGAATTATGGCCAGCTGCGAGAATGGACTAACATCATGTGAAGGTTTAAATGGATATTAAAGAAGATATGAAGTGGCTACAAGAAGAAGTGATGGCCATATGTTTGCAACAGGAACGGGAAACCAGATTTTATGAAATTGTATTGAATTAAAGTAATTGGGTCTGATTTGTAATGATTTGGAAAACCAATAAAAAATAAAATAAGAGGACTGGTCAAATTCATTTGCTCTGTCTCCACGGTCAGAGGCAGTAATGCTCCTGAATACCAGTTGCTAGAAACTGCAGAACAAGAGAGTGCTCTGGAGCCCAGGTCCTGCTTGTGGGATTCCCACCTGCATCTGGGTGGTCACCATGACAAGAGGATGCTAGACTAGATTTAGCAGGCTTTTCTTATGTTTTCAAAGTTCACCCCTTGACCTTTTTTTATAAAAAAAAAGTTGCATGCATTTTGTGCAGATCTATGTTGAGTTAAATTTGTGGTGAAGCAATCAGGCAATTGCCCAACACAAAGTTCAACCCATATATAGATGTCATATATCTGTCAAAAGAGCATGGGAAGACAGTAGAAGTTAGATATTGTGCGGAGCAGATGAGTATCATGCTGACATCACTGTTTTGGTGATGCAACTAGGGTAGCACTTATTTCTGCAGGAAAAGATGGACACAATTAGCAATGTATAGAAAGGTGCATGTCTAGCTATGTCCAACTTTGGCAATATTTTCAACATAAAGCATTAAACGTGCACCCCAAAACAAAGAGCTCTTATAATGGAAAGAATCATAGAATCATAGAGTTGGAAGAGACCACAAGGGCCATCGAGTCCAACCCCCTGCCAAGCAGGAAACACCATCAGAGCACTCCTGACATATGGTTGTCAAGCCTCTGCTTAAAGACCTCCAAAGAAGGAGACTCCACCACACTCCTTGGCAGCAAATTCCACTGTCGAACAGCTCTTATGCAGAAATGCACATATACTGTAAAGAGGGTAGGTTTTCCCAGCAAAACATCCTTGTAATGCCTTTTCAGGATGGGCCATCAGCAAATCAAGTGCATGGTAGCATTGCACCAAATGAGCACAGCTCTGTCACAGGGGTGGGGAACCCAATGTTCCCCAGGTGTTGCAGGGCTCCAGTTCCCATATGTCTGAGCAAGGAGTGGTGTAGAAATTCTGTTTAATGCAAATCTACCTAATTTTTACAATGCAGGAACCAAAATACAGTTATCCTTTGAAATTTGAATTTCTCCCAATTTTGCGACACAGTTCTCTAACCAAAATATGTGCACAAAAGTGCATGTATTAGGAAGGTGTGTGCATAAAAAATAATATATTAGTAACAACAACATACAATAATGCATTCTAACAGGGGAATTGCTAGCAAAAAGTGTATATTTAGGCAAAATTGCATACAAAAATGTGTGTCTTAGGAGAGATGCACATTAAACTGCTGGTGAATTTTCACATTGACTTTTTTAAATAAAAAAATGCAAAATGATGTAGAAGTATGGAGAAATAAACTTAAGACTGGAAAAATAGGAAACTGAAAGAAACCAACATGGACAGATTTATCCATCCCTGTGCTGAAGCACAGATGCAATGTACAGTGGTACCTTGGTTTTTGAACGTAATCTGTTCCGGAAGACCGTTGGAGTTTGAAACATTCGAACACTGAAAAATCAGTACAGAAGCCTCAAAACAGAAAACTCAATACGGAAGACAAGTTTCTGGTTCGACATCCGAGGTGCTTTTGAAAACCAAAGCATTTACAGCATTCAAAAACCAAAATGTTCGTCAATGGAGATGTTCAAAAACTGAGATACCACTGTAATAGCATATGTTGTAATATCAGTGAAGAGCTATTGAAAATTAAAACCATCCATTCCCTGTCAAGAGATTTTTAAGTCCAATTGTGAACTCATATAGAACTTTTTTTTTTAAAAAAAAAGGTTCATTTAAAAAAACAACAACCATTCTTCCTACAGGGTAAAATATAAATCAGGAAGAATCAGGAAACATTTGATATTTTGTAAGCTTAATTTCAAAAGCGTCTTCCTTGTCAGAAATGTTATTTGGAGTTCATGAGTTTGAACCAGGAGTAAATTATTGGCATGGGCAAAAGAGGGAACAGTGGTCACTGCTTGTGGAGCCTGATCTCCCGCCAGTTGCGCCATGAGTTGGCTAGGCCTTGCACTGAGAACAACATCAAAAAGCTGGAGAAGTAGATCTCAGCGGTGCTTCTTCATTAAGGCTAGCTGTACCGACGATGGCAAATTTGTAGTGCTGAAGAACCAGCACATCCTCAAAACCAGGACGGCTGCCACTCTCCTCTGAAAATCTGCAACACCTCCCAGATGTCAGCGGGGATTCATTTAGCCTGGAGAACATTTATTTATCTGCCACGAGGTAGAAAGGAGCGAACGTTTTGACTCTTAAGAGCTCGGCTTGAGTGTCTGGAATTGCTGGTTTGCCTTGCAGCTGAGGACTATTAGAGCTTTATTTGCTGGCTCAATGGAACAATGTACAGTGAGTATCTCTCTAAAGGGTATTTGGAAACAGAGTTTTAAAGAACTGAACTAGCTGTCATTCCCTTCCAGGGTTCAGTCACAGTGGTACACAGTGTTAGATTTTTTAAAATGTAAGGGGCACACATACACATTCCCAAAAGGAAAAGGAAATTTATGCAGTGACATGGCTGTAAGGAGAGAAGGAATAGTACAGTGATACCTCAGGTTACATATGCTTCAGGTTACATACGCTTCAGGTTACAGACTCCGCTAACCCAGAAATATTACCTTGGGTTAAGAACTTTGCTTCAGGATGAGAGCAAAAATCGTGCAGGTGGCGCAGTGGCAGCAGGAGGCCCCATTAGCTAAAGTGGTGCTTCAGGTTAAGAACAGTTTCAGGTTAAGAACGGACCTCCAGAACGAATTAAGTTCTTAACCCAAGGTACCACTGTATATTGGTAAGGTAAAGGGTAAAGGACCCCTGGACAGTTAAGACCAGTCAAAGGCAACTATGGGGTGCGGCACTCATCTCTCTTTTCAGGCCGAGGGAGCCAGCGTTTGTCCACAGACAGCTTTCTGGATCATGTGGCCAGCATGACTAAACTGCTTCTGCTGCTATGGAACACCATGACGGAAACCAGAGCGCACAGAAATGCTGTTTACCTTCCCATCACAGCGGCACCTATTTATCTACTTGCACTTGGATGCTTTCAAACTGCTAGGTTGGCAGGGGCTGAGACAGAGCAATGGGAGCTCACTCCGTCACCAGGTTTCAAATCGTCAACCTTCTGATCTGCAAGCCCAAGAGGCTCAGTGGTTTAGACCATAGCACCACCCACGCTGTGCAACCATCCCTTCTCACTCCACACAGCCTCTTTGCCAGTGGGGGGCGGCCATTGAAGGTGCAGACCAGGCTGGGGAACAACCAACCCAATTTGTGATTTCAAAGGTTCCCCTCCCAGCATGCCTTGCACCCAAGCAGCATTTTATTACAGGGCCTTCCATGCTCTCCTCTAAGATATTTTTACAGACATCATTGCTGCCCTGTGTCATGTCCTCCAGTGCTCTCCCACAATAGTTCCGTACTGACAAGCTTCTTCGCTGAGTACTGTAAAGAGTGGACAGTTAATTATCTGAAAATCCATCGGCTTTGCAGCGAAACTCCCTTCGCTTCCTCATCTGCCAAGGTGCACTTCAGGGAGATGAAGCAGACCTTCTCTGTGCAACATGCTAGTAAAAAAGTTGTAAAAGAGAGAGTCCTACCAACAGCATCCCATGCGGCTTCTGTGGCCCTTTGCTGAGTGATATGTGAAGCAACTCCACCAAGTTTCCTCTGCGTCATTCTTGAAGTCTGTTTCCTGATCGCTTTGGCCTCTCTGCTGTAACTTAGCTAAGCTTTCATTTGTGCAGTTGCCTGGGTCTCATAACCGCTTCCTCTCATCATTCACACTCACACTTTCACTTAACCAATGTGCTAAGGTGACCTCTGTTTTACCCCCTACAGAATAAGCAAAAAATCTTGCACTTTCCCTCCACCTAGTAACTTGATGAGCATAGCTTCCCCAGCCCCCGTTAATCCTTCCATATGATACACCCAAAGACACTTTGCTTACCATACAATTTAGCCAGTGCTTTCCCCCACCCCAGCCGGAGCGCACCAGAGTGCAGTTCTGGCCAGTGGCGTAGCGTGGGTTGTCAGCACCCGGGGCAAGGCAAGTAATTTGCGCCCCCTAACCCGTGGATTTTAGCACTCGATTGCGAGCGCCCCCCCAGATGTTGCGCCCGGCCCCCCTGCACCCCCATGCTACGCCACTGGGGCTGGGGGGCGAGCGAAGGAGCCAAGGACCCCCCCCAAAGGCTCAGCAGGAATTTATTAAATTTATTATTTGCGGAGCCCCCGCAGGCCAAGGCAGCCGAAGCCCCCTCCCCCCGTGCGCCTCCCCGCCCCCTCCTCTCCATGGGCTGTAGGTGGAGCTCCAGATCCGGGCTTGGCGAGCACCTCTCCTCCTCCCGGCCGGGTCCGGGGGCTTCCAGCCGTGCTCCATCCTTGCCCCCCCCCCGCGGCTGAGACTTGCGCTGAGAGCTGGAGCCAGCGGCGCCCCCTTCTGCCGGGAGACCCTCGCCCGCCCTCCGGCTTCCTCTCGGAGGGTTTTGGGGAGCGCAGGGCGCGGCGAGGCCCCTCGGAGCTCTCCTCCCTCCCAGTCAGCAGAAGCAGGGGATGGCGGCAGCGTCGGGGTGCGGAGGCTGCCCGTGCCCGGCCAGGCGTCGGTGGCGGCATCAGCGCTGCTGCAGCGGCTGCTCCTCCTGCAAGCAGTGAGTGGAGCGCAGCCGCAGCGGTGGCGGGGGGCACGCTAGGGCGCAAGGCTGGCGGTGGCGGCGGGGAGCCCGGCGGAGGAAGGAACTTGTCCCTGCCCTCTGGACTCACGCCCCCCCCCCAGATGTTGCGCCTGGTGCGGCCGGCACCCCTGGCACCCCCCACGCTACGCCACTGGTTCTGGCACCTCTCAGGTGGATACCATTGCAGGCTCTCCCCCACCCGCTTTTTGCCTCTACAGTGGACTCTCGGGTTGTGAACGTGATCCATGCGGGATGCACATTTGCAACCCGCTGTGTTCACAACCCGTGTCTGCGCACGTGTGGGTTGCAGTTCGTGCTTTTGTGAATGCGTGACCACTGAAACCCGGAAGTAACCCGTTCTGGTACTTCCAGGTTTCGCCGGTCCACAACACGAAAAGATGCAACCTGAAGTGTCTGTAATCCGAGGTATGACTGTACTTACTTCTGAGAAGTCAAAACAAACATTTCAAGTCAAAATAGAAGCTGGCCAGCATATGCAAGTCTACACTTCTTTTTAGATCTGTTTCTGCCTAGCTCCTAGCCGCTCCTAGCGCTGGTTGGTCAAGTTACGGGGTGGGGCCAATTCATATTTCCATTTCTTCAATCCATCTCCTGCATAGTGGCGGCAGGCTTTAAGCTTTCCAGCCTGGTCTCTACCATTGCACACACACACGTTTGCATGAGGGCCCTTCTGAGCTCCCCTAGCCTTCCACCTGAATCTAAGAGAACGAGGAAGGCAGGGGAGCATTTATTTGTCCTGCACCAGCACCAGAGGGGACCCTTAAAGCAGCTGGAGAGACATCTTGCCGTAGCTTTTAGCATCTCTGTGGGTGGTGAACGCAGCTGTTGTTAAACGAGCATCTGTTCAGGGCTGCCCCCAAGTTGCCCAGCAACTTACTGTAACAACTTTCTCTCTTTTTCTAGAGAAAAAGCACTGAATTTAGCCATTTTAAAAAGAATGGGTCATCTCTGAATGCTGTTGGACTCCAATTCCCATGAGCCCTAGCTAGCATGAGCAATGATCAGGGGGCAGTGGGAACTGTAGTTCTGCAGCAGCTGGATGGGTTAACACATCCCTGACTCTGTGTGTGGGTTTCTTAACTACATTGCCACCCCCACCCCCTTCAGAGCTTCAATGCATGAATGTCTAGGAGTGTTGCCAGCAGGGTGGAGCGAGCTGAAGGAAGAGTACATATTCCCAGGACAAAATGAAACAAGAGATTGGCACTGGACTGAGAGCAAATGTGTGGATTGGTGGTCAGGCATGTTTACAATATTTAGCAGCCTTTGGGTCCATTCCACAACTGATTGTGAGCATGTGTATGGGTGTGTGTACATGCAACCGTACTTCCAAGCTTCTGTGCAATTACTATAGATAGATTGTATATGGTAAGAGCAGTTAAACAGCAGAGCTGACTCCCTCAGAAGATGGTGGACTCTCCCTCCTATGAGGTTTTTAAGAAGTGTTTGGGTGGCCACCTGTCTTGGATGCTTTAGCTGAGATTCCTGCATTGCAGATGGTTGGACTAGATTGAGAGCCAGTGTGGTGTAATGGTTAAGAGTGGTAGTCTTGTAATCTGGGGAACCGGGTTCACGTCTCCGCTCCTCCACATGCAGCTGCTGGGTGACCTTGGGCTAGTCACACTTCTCTGAAGTCTCTCAGCCCCACTCACCTCACAGAGTGTTTGTTGTGGGGGAGGAAGGGAAAGGAGAATGTTAGCTGCTTTGAGACTCCTTAGGGTAGTGATAAAGTGGGATATCAAATCCAAACTCTTCTCTTCTTCTTCTAGATGGCACCGGGGTCCCTTCCAGCTCTACAGTTTGATGATTCTATATAAATATAAATAATATTCTGTTCCCCAGGAGATCCCACGCAGCAAATAGTGTTGTGAAATTTATATAAACCCATACTGTGGATAATTTCTTTCTCCTACTCCCCAGTTTGATTTCCAAGCTTGGCTTCTCATCTTGTCAAAATCACTGAAGACCTATACAGTTCAGAAGAATATTCACATCAAATTACACATGCAAGTGAATTTGTTTGTTTAGACTCATTAACTGTAAAGCTTTTGCTGGTATCTCTGCTGATTTCTTTCATTTGCTTAAACTATTTCTTTGGAGACTCAGTGCTTTGCCTACAGCTGTTCTATAATGGAAACTGCAATATCCTATCCTAGAGTCTCTTTTGCGCCATATGATACTCGGTAGCACGTTTATTACTCACTTAACAGACTGCCCACCCAGGCAGTAAGTTTAATACCTAGAGAAATAATAATAATAATAATAATAATAATAATAATAATAATAATAATAATAATCTGAACAGAATATTTTCAGGCTATGTCTAGCACCATAGTTCCCACTCCCTACCTCCAAACAGTGCCAAGATCTCCACCTCCCAGGTTCTAATAGGTTTGAAACAAAGTCTTTATTTCCTGTTTGCAGGAAATAGTGGGGCTAATATCTTCCCAAGCTACGGTCTTCCTATATGGTCCCATTGGAAAGGATTTTGATTTTGAGCAAGCCTGAGGAACCTGTGTCCCTCCAGATGTTGTTGGACTCAACTCCCATCAGTCCCTTCCAGCCACTGTGTCCAGTGGTCAGGGGTGATGGGAGTTGTAGTCTATCTGGTGGGTCACAGGTTCCCTATTCATGATTAGCATAACGTGTGGATAAAGCATGTTTTGATTGAAAGAGAAAGCTAGCACAGAGTATATTTTGATTGAAAGAGAAAGCTAGCATAGAGTATATTTTGCAAGATATATAGCCTGCAAGGGGTGGTGGAGGTAATGGCATGGGTTGCCAGATTGTACTAGGTTAGATTACTGCAATGTGTTATATGTAGGGCTGCCTCTGTAGACAGCCCAGAAACTGTAGCTGGTGCAGAATTTGGTGACTAGGTTTCTCATCAGGACAAGACAGTTTGGGCATATTACACTGATCCTGGCCCAACTGCACTGGCTGCCAATTAGTTTCTGTGCCCAATTCAAAGTACTGGTTTTGACCTATAATGCCTTAAACAGCTCAAGACTGCAATAACTCAAGGACTGCCTCCCCCATATGAACTGACCCAGACCCTGAGATCATCATCTGAGGACCTTCTTCACTTGCCTCTTCCATGAGAGGTCCTAAGGGTGGCAACAGAAGAAGGGACCTTTTCTGTGGTGGCTTTCACACCTCCAAAAACCATGTTTGGAACCGTCTCCCTTAGGAGGTTGTGGACTCTCCTTCTTTGGAGGTTTTTAAGCAGACGCTGGATGGCCATCATATGATGGGACAACCTGCTGCTTATTTCCTTCTGGCATCTCAGATTGCATGTCTGCCGTTTCCATTCTGTTCTTGAAGCAAGCTTATGCTACTGATGAATCAAAAGCGTCTCCACACAGGCAGCACCTGGCCCAGTGGGAGGTACATTGCCACTGTGATTGTGAACCTCGTCGTCACAGCAACCCATGTGGGCAGAAGTCTTCTGTTGCTGGTGTGGGAGCAAAGACTGAGAAGAACAGCAACTGCACCTCTATAAAGAGGTTCTAAGACACTACGCCAAATGCATCATGGAAAAAGCTGGTTTTTAATGCAGGATTTAAAGGAAGGCATCCACAACCTCCAGCCCAATTTATCCCAGGAATGCAAAATCCTTCCCCAAATGTACACTTTTGAGAGGCATCATTTACGGTGGTCCATTCAGCAGTGACATGGAGGGGAGACTTCTCAGTGGTAGTGCCTCAAATTTGACTGGTGCAAAGGCTGTTGCGCTTTCTGCCCCAGTGAAAGATTTTGCTTTTTGCCCTAGTCTTTGCTGTATGCTTTACAGGAATGCATGATGCTTTAGGAGAAGGTAAACTTTGATCCTAAATTTCCACTGCCTGGCGGCTATACTCATTTGTGAGAAAGGCTTCTGGAGAAAAATCTGTATCCGCTGCTTTGCAGGACATCTTCGGGAGAAGGAATGGCTAAGGAGTAAACCCTACACAAATCTGGAGTCCCTGAGACAGTTGTAGGTCTCCTTCTGGCAACTCCTGCAGGCAAGTTGGTGCCAAATGTATTGCTCTGCTTTCCGTTAGACCACATCAGCAAGGCTAAGAGGGGGGCCTTGTCATCTGGCCATTCCAGGACCTGCACAAACACTGCTCAGGCTTGTTCCCTGGAGAGGCCACTTCAGTGCTGCTAATGCAGCAAAAACAATGTGGGAGGCAGGAGTTGTAAGTTACTGGTCTCTGCAGCCACAGCAGGCGTTGTGATTCTCCAGCGGTTTGACTTCACCCCTGGAGGTGCACTCAATTGTCTCTCAAGACAGATGGATGCCAACAAGAAAAATACGTTTTAACTTTTAACCTGCCCTGAAATTGCTTAGAATGAAGAGCAGGATCTAAATGATCTAATAATGAAATAAAGGATTTCCAATTAATAATCAGAACTTTGGAAGCTGCCTTACACTGGGTCCAGGATTTTGGACAGCGGTCTCTCTCTCAGCCCTACTGGGAGCTGCCAAGGATTGAACCTGGGACCTTCTGCATGATGGTCAGCTGACGCTCTGCCACTCAGCTACAGTGAGGTACAGCCCTCCCCCAAAGTACCCTGCCCACTCCAGTGTGTGTGGAGTTGTGAGAAGGGGTCCTGCTGCTTTAAACCCAGCAGAGCTGTGCTAGAAGCAGCACTGGGATCACTTGCTCTTGATGCAAGACCCTATTAATCATAGCTGAGGGCGACAGGTTGATTCATAGGGTGGTGGTTTAAGATAAGTTCTTAATATTGTACACAGTTCATTCAGTTGTCATAAAAAGCGGTCACTGATGAGAGGGGCATTTTTAAACATCAGATCATATCATTCCCCTTGACAGGGCAAATCCAGATTAAATGGAGGTGGGGGAGTGCTGGCATTTTGGTGCCAATGATGTCAGGTAGTTGGTAGGGAACACTGTGGTCTAAACCACTGAGCATCTTGGTCTTGCTGATCAGAAGCTTGGCGGTTCGAATTCGCATGAGGGGGTGAGCTCCCGTTGCTCTGTCCCAGCTTCTGCCAACCTAGCAGTTCGAAATCACACCAGTGCAAGTAGATAAATAGGTACTGCTGTGGCGGGAAGGTAAACGGCGTTTCCATGAGCTCTGGTTTCCGTCACGGTGTTTCGTTGCACCAGAAGCGGTTTAGTCATGCTGGCCATATGTCAGTGGACAAACGCCGGCTCCCTCAGCGAGATGAGCGCCGCAACCCCATAGTCGCCTTTGATTGGACTTAACCCTCCAAATGTCCTTTACCCTTTTTGCTTTTCTTAGGTGGTTTGTGCAAAAAAATTGCATGCACAAAAGCACCCATCCCCCAATAAACGCCCATTTGGAAAGGCCACCCCTTGGCATGTTCAGGGTGCTCCTTATGTTTGTGTACAAGGTTATTTTTTTTAAAAAAATAAAAAGCCAAATCAATGTTTGATTTAACAAAGAGCCAAAATACAAGCAAACTCTTTCAGTTATGTGTGTTACACATCCCAGCCCCAAGAGGCGCTTCTGCAGATCTGTGCCAGCAACATCTGCCCAGACCCAGCAGTGGGATGGCTAAGATTATTGTCTGCCTTCCGAACGGAATTCCTGCTTCTCTTCCTTTCACACACAGATAGGAGGCTATTTATCAGGTCATCTAGCAGAACACAGAGATCTGTGCGCTTTGTGGGAGGGGAGGGGAAGAGGAGGGAAGCCTTGTCACTTGGAATATCCTTCAACCCAGGCAAAGAGGAAATTAGTTTCTATGCGCTTTATAAAAAGCATTGAAACCAAACAATGGCAACCACACAGCTGGCTTTTAGAAATCTGATGTCAACAAGACCAGAGGCATGCACTTCGGGGGTTTGTTTGGGTTTTTTTTTAATCTCAGGAAGGATTTGCAAAACAGAGTGTGCTTGATGAAACTGGCAAAAGGGGCAGAAGAAGCCAATAACTCAGAGAGGGTGAGAGGCAGCCGATGCCAGCAACTTCTGCTTCAGATATCAGCAGATCCACGCTACACATTTAAAGTATATCCAATGCATATTTAAAGCACATGACTTCCCTCAAAGAGTCCCGGGAACTGTAGTCCCCCCCCCACAAAGCAGCACCCTTAACAAACCACAGCTGCCAGGGGTCTTGGGGGAAATCTGTATGCTTTAAATGTGTGCTGAATTTGCTGTAAATGTATGGTGTGGATCTGCCTTATGCCAGCCTTTTGAAGAGTGAGTCACAGCTTGAACTTCCAGAAGAGGTACACAGAGAACACTCATCTGTGGGGAGGGGGGAATATCTCCTGCATCCCAAGAGATATGAGCAAGAACGTTCTGCTCTCCACCAACCACCTTGGGCACAGATATGCCAGCAGACACCAGCAATGAAAATAAGAAAACGTGTGGACTTATGAAGTCACCATTTGATATCCCACCCACTGCTAGGCAGTGCTTCTCTGGGTCTCTGTAGTGATGTATGAACATGTCTCAGTCTGTTACGATATTGATTTGCACTTTCCTCTGGTATTTTCCATTCTGCCGCAACTGGTTTATTTTGCACAGGGGTAAAAGTCGGACGCGGCAGAATTAATCTGAGCCTTGAAAAGCACATAGAGCTGAACGAGAAAGTGGGAACGCATATTAAGACACAGTTTGTCTTGGACAGCAAAACAGCAGGCATTGGTCCAGTCCATAGCTGTCAACTTACAGATTTGAAAATAAGGGACCAGCAGCCTCGAAAATAAGGGATCTGCAGCCAAAATAAGGGATTTTCCAAGCACAGGTATGTTCAGCTTCTGAGCCCCTCCGAGCCAAAGGCAGAAAGCCCAGCCAGCAGCCAAACGAAGCCTCAAGCGGTGATTCCCACAGCGCAGCAACCCAGCAAAGGGGATGCAGCAAGGGAAATCACCGTCACCTCTCCACTGGGAAGCGCTGAGCAAAGGCGAGTCCCCAGGCAACGCGGCCGATTTGATCGGCACAAGGCATGCAAGCTCCACCCCCCAGTCATTCTTAGACTCCTTATTGGGTGAGCAACGCAGCCAAGCAACACAGTTGGAGCCTTCCTCCTCCCTGGGTGGCAGGGAGGGAGAGAGAGGAGCTGCTTCCTTTGAAACCCAGGAAATTTAAGGGACATCATCAATAAGGGACAGCAGTGGGACACAGAGCTGGGATAAGGGACTTTCCCGCCAAATAAGGGACAGTTGACAGCTATGGTTCAGTCTTCTTCCTTCCTACAGTTCTTGTGTTTGTGTGTAGCATCAGCTCATTAGCAAATAACCAACACCTTGGCTGCATAAACGCCATACATTTGGAGCACATGGCTTCCCTCAAAGAATCCTGGGAATTGTAGTTTAGCCCTTTCAGAACTCCAGTTCTCAGCAGCCCTAAAAACTGCAGTTCCCAGGATGTTTTAGAGGGAAGTCATGTGTTTTCAAGGTGCTTTATGCCTGGTGTGTGCATGCAGCCTTTGCATGCATTGTTAATGGCCTCTGGATTTGTCTCCTTTCAACTAGAATTATGAGAGTAATGGATTTTCCCAAAAGCTCTTTAATCTTGCTCTCAGGGTGCGCCTTTCCATTTATAGCTTAAACACCTCAAGACTCCATTTCTCTTAGCAATGTAAACGGTGACTCTTCCGCGCCTCCTCCTTTCGGGAATCAGTCCAGATGCCTTTCTTAAACCACCCTAATGTTTTCTTAAGAAATTCATTGGCTTTCAGATGCGCTAAGTGTTGTTCTTGTCAGAAGTGTTGCACATGTCAGAAACTTCCAAAGGAGAAGAAAGGAAGAGGAAAAGCCAGGCTTGCTTTGTAGCAATTAACATCATCCAAGGGGATTTTCGTTCTGCAGAGACGGGATCTTCCTGATTTCCTTAGCTCCCACACTGCATTTCCTCATCTGACGTAAGTTGTCCAGATGGTTGAAAGCAAGAGATGCCCAGGTTGTTAAGGTTCTAAATTTGAAGTCACACACTTGGAGGGGAATAAGGAGATCAGAAGGATGCCTTCAATTTTTTAAATTTTTATTTATAAAGTTAAGCGCTCCCCAGTTCTCCATGCAGAGAGAGTTCCAGTGACAGTGGGGATTAGTTTACTTTTCCTTCAGATGAGACAGAATAAGAAGGGCTTATAGCCTCTTCATAATATCTGTTTTGATTATAAATATATAAGCAGAACATGGCAGAAGCAATTAGACTCCTGAAGCAGGGAACACTTTCGCTAATCCTGGTATAGGTAAATGTGCACACAGTCTCCCTTCAACTGCTTCCAGTCTATCTGATACCAAACCCAGGCTTTCTATAAACTGTTTTTCTTCCTTCCTCCATACTATAAATATATTTCAATGGTGTGCTTCTTTTGTTCCACTGGGCTCCTGATCAGAAGCAGCTCATCCAGCTTGAGCCACAAAGCTAGATTCATAGCAGTGGGGTCACACTGCCACTTACCTACAAGGAGGAGCCAATCCTGTGCTCCCATTGGTGGGTCCACACTGCGGTGCCCTCCCTGCCATGTTGCCTTTTGCCCTTCCATTAAACTGCAGTGGCCCTGCTGCCAGGAAGCTATCATTTTGTCTCTCCATCCCAGCTTGTTTCAGGCAGAACCAGGCTTCAGCCAATCCAAACTGGATTTCTAGGACAGGGCTGATCTGGAGTTCCACATCGGGTCACGGAGTGTGTGTATACAGTTATAGTTGGTGAAAGCTGAATAGAAAGAAGAGGGGACATGAGAACCTGTTTTAAAAGACTAACTTTTAAAGCTGCCTCTAATGCAACTGTGTTAAAGAAAGCCAAGTTGGAAATTTTGCTGTGAGCCCTTAGTCTTTCTGAGCACTGCTATCAGGAAACTGTACTTGTCCAACAGACTAAAGGTAAGTTGAAAGCAGCAGGATTTTAGTCCAAGGGATAAAGTGAAAGTGAGAGAAAATGAGTAGCAATTAGGTTTCAGCTGATCGCCTTCCCTCTGGGAAATTAACAAAAAGTCCTTCCGCTGGGATCTTGTTGAAGTTCAATTCTCTAGCGATAAGCTTTTTACTTGTTCTTCAACACCGTAGCACAGAACATTTCATTCTGGCTCGAGACAAAGGATTTCCAAGCAAGCCCCTGCATGTTTAAGAGGATGCCCACAGTGTATTAATTCAATACCTCCAGCACGGTCGGTTTTGAGTTTGAAATACAATGAATTCCTACCCCCAATTCCATTTGGATGTTGCAACTTGCTTTCAGTGCAAATGAACAATCTTCCGCTTTCTGAGTCTGGTTATTCATTCGCTGACCGTTAGCAAAAACATTTTAAAAATAGACACAAACATGCCAAATGAAGTGATAAGATGTATGAGACCTTTCGCACCGTTGGTCAATGATTTTCAAGCGATGATGGGACGAACTGCAATACCGTCTGAAGTGAATCAGTAACCATTTGAAAGGTACAAACCGAGAGGAAGTTTACAGATGCACATCCAGATAGCCTATCATCTCATGCAACACCAACAAACAGTATTTATTCAGGAGAGAAGCTCACGAGGACTGTTGCATTCCAGAGGGAATGTGATGATCTTATGATCTCATCATGTCAGTGCAGTTTAAGGATTACATTACCATGACAATGCACATTCCTATCTCCTAACATTTGAATGGTAGGTACCACATGGGTGACTAACCTCTGGCATTCATAGATGTCTTACAATAATCCTCACTGGGTGCTCTGGCTTGCCCCACCCCCAATTGAGGAGAGTGGTCAATATCCAACAGTTTCACATGGCTGTTTGAAACTTTTCTACCTATATTGTGGGTATGAGTAAAAATGGCCTCAGAAAATTATCCATCCTCTTTGTGGGCAGCGAGAATGAGGTGAGATTCTCCAGCTGTTAAGGAAGTTCTCAGAGATTTATTCTCAGAAAAATATCTTCTGAGAATGTTGGTCCGCCTAATGTTAACTGAAGCACACTAGTTATGCAAGGATGCAAAGGGCTAAGAGAGCAAGACTGGAAGGCGCAGATGCCAAGGTCAACAATATTAAACTATACTGGGTTGGGTATACTTGAAATCCTCTATTGGATAGACAGGTTGAGAAAGTGGAAAGGTGTTGAATATTATCCAATGGATCCTAGAATTCTCCTACAGCAGTGGTTCCAAATTGGTGGTCTGCAGACCCCAGCTGGTCCGAATATCCCATGCAGGGAGTCTGTGGCACCACCCACATAACAAAAATACCATAGAGATATCAAAATTTTCAAAAATAGGGGGTCCATGTCTTGGCTTTTGAAAAACAAAAACTTAGCTAATTGGGAACCACTACCCTATAGCATTGCAGGTAGGAGGGAGCCCCGATCAAGGGACTTCTCAAGTGAATTTCTCAGAATATTCTTTACTCAGCTCTAAACTCAGAGTTCCTGAAATCTCCATCTCACGTGAATGGGCATGAGGTATTATGGTAGGTTCATGTGGAGAATGAAGAACGACATACCCCCCAGAACTCTCCTTCCTTCTGTCATGAGAACTACAATGGAATTTTAAAAAATAAGGGAAATGGCACCAAACTCACTGAAAATTTCATAGAAAGTGAAGAGGATTTTGGCCAAAATTCCTGAAACTGCACATTTGGCTTCTACAACTAGGGAAGGGAGGACTTGTCCCATCTTTGTGTAAAAGATGCATTCTGGAAAATATTCCAGACCATCTTCTGTCACCTTTTACCTTGCAAAGTTTTGATCACACTGCCTCATATAACAAGCCTTCAATCCAGAAAACGCACTTTGTACTTTATTATCACAGTGGGACTTTCCCGCCTGCAGCCTAAGCAGGCAATGGCATCTCAAGGGCTGTCTGTTTATTGATTTTCTGAGATAGCACACATTATTTCAAAATGTACCAACAAATGCCTTCAACCATCAACATGCTAGAAAAGCCCCGCTGTATAGATAAAAGCTTTCTTTGCGTCTTCTGCCATTTTTCCTAAATAATTGGTTTCCAGATGAAAGAAACAGAATATTGACAAATTCTGACACATCTATACAAATGCCTTAAAGGTAAAAAATGGGTTTTATTTTGTTTCCTGTTTCAGAGGAGACTTCATGTAGCTAGCTCTGAGAGAAAATTAGCATAGCATTTTTTTCGTGCTGTGTTGAACATTTATCCTGCATTTTGCCTCGCCTTCCCCACCAATTAATGAAAAAAGAAATTGCGTTTGAAAATGGTTCAAGGGGAGCAAAAATTTTCGTGGAAGTCTCACGGGTGAGGTGCAGGTATTGTTGTTGAGCTTCGCTTACTTCCAAGGTAGCTGCAGGGTGTTTTTGAGTGCCCTTCCTTTCGTTCTGTAAAACATCTCTTTGGTGGTTTGCACTCTGCAGCCTTCTGTTTGTGGGCACAATTCAAAGTGCTGGTTATGACCTATAAAGCCCTATACAGTGGTGCCCCACAAGACGAATGCCTCACAAGACGGAAAACTCGCTAGACGAAAGAGTTTTCCGTTTTGGAGGTGCTTCACAAAACAAATTTCCTATGGGCTTGCTTCGCAAGACAACAATGTCTTGCGAGTTCCTGCTGGTTTTTTTCCCTTCCCCCCCTTTTTCTAAGCCGCTAAGCCGCTTATCAGCTGATCCGCTGATCCGCTAATCCGCTAATCCGTCAATGGGCTTGCTTCGCAAGACGAAAAAACCGCTAGACGAAGAGAATCACAGAACGGATTCTTTTCGTCTTGCAAGGCACCACTGTACAGCTTAGGCCCAGGCTATTCTCTCATACAAAGCTGCCTGGGTTTTTCAGACTCTCCCAAGTCTCCCTATTTTCCAGGGCCAGTACTAGATTTTCAGAAGCCTTCCTCTTTTCTGAATTGAACCCAGAATGTCCTGCTTATTCTCAGGACGTCCCTATTTTCATCTGAGAAATGTTGAAGGGTATGGAATAATGTGACTCCCCAAGCCAAGGAGATAGGCACAACCTTTAGAAGACATTTGAAGGCAGCCCTGCCTTGCCTCAGAGAAGCTCTGCGGGGGCCTAGATATGATCATAGGACCGGTGACATGACCTAGAGAGAGATAATGGCATGGGAGGCAGGGCATCCTGACGGTTGGCAGGTCACAGTCGGCATCTAGGCGTGTGTCTTCTCCACCGCCAAAACTGAATTATAATCTGGAAAGTTATCTCTTGCCTTACAGGAAGCGACAACACGGGGCACAGGAATGGCTTGTGCTTCCTCTCTTCACACTTGTGTGATAATTTGTAAAGGAGAACTGACACGTCTTTCCTGCGGCAGATAGGTTTTCGAGCTTCAAATGTGAAAATAAACTTGTATATTTACAAGGAGGGGGGTGCATAATGTCCAGTGCTCCCTCAGCTGTTGTCCAGCAGTAGCAGTAGGAGAAAATGGACTGCAGGCCTTCTTTGGCTCAGCGGAGAGATCAGCACCTTTTGCCTGCTTGAATTTTTACCATTCCGGCTGGTTCTTTGGGGAACTTCAAGAACTCCAAGAACTCCTGGATTTGCATTTTTCCTCCTCCTTCACAATACCTTTCCCCCTGCTTTTGTGCCACGTCTTTTAGATTGTAAGCCTTCAGGGCAGGGACTGTCTTAATATTTGAGATATCTGTAAGGAACTCTGACAGTCTTTTTCCCCAGGGCAAAATGCCTTCAGTAAATAAATAAATATTTTAAAAAAATTTGCACATTGCAACAGAATAATGGGAAGAGGAAGAAAATTTTGCCCCGATACACTGCTCCTGTAGCGTAAGTCTGAGCCATGGCCCTCAAGATCAGAAGAGATCTCAGGAGCCCTGCAGAGCCAGGGTCAAACAAGTTGACCCCCTTCCCTTGTGAAACAAGCTGACCCCTTTCTCTTGTAAAACAAGGAGACAAGATTATCTGAAAAAGAGAAACTCAACAGACCTCTGGGGGGCATGATGGAGAGGAAACCTATTGATTTTTTTACTTTCCATTTTCTCCCCTACTGTCCTTTTGTCCTTATTGATTTAGCCCTATATTGATCCAGCCCTCCCACTTCATGCTACCCTGGCAAATGACTAGGTTGTTGAAATCGGCCATTTACTACTGCAGCAGAATGTACCTTTCATAAATCTCGGTTTATTACTGTTACTACTGGTTCTTCCTTTTAGAGAACTTCCTCGCTTCCAGGTAATCACATTCGGTGTCTAAATATAAACCCCTGGGCCTGTCCTATCAGTAATCTCCTCCAAACACTGTGATGCACAAGATACCATCTCTATTGGATGGTACCGGCGCAACATCGTTTCTACTAACGCTGATTAAGTTGTTGGCATGCTGGCACAAAACTGCACTATAAGCTTCCTTTTCCTCATATCCTACCCTCCTTACATAGAGCAGCAGATATGGGGATCTCAGTCTCCCACCCTGCAAAGCCCAGGCCTGTCTACTGTCAAATACAAAGGCACATCAGATACCATTTGCTGAGCTACATCGTTGCTACATCACAAACTATCCTGTCCATGAAACACTCACATATCTTACTGCAAGGGTGGGGAGCCGGGAGCCCTCTGGAAGAGGCTGGACTCAAGCCAGTGGTGTAGGAAGGGGGGGTGCGTTGTGCACGGACCCCCCCCCAGGTGTCATCACTGAGGGGGGTGACAAAATGGCAAAAATATGTGTGTGTTTTTTAAAAATTTGGGCTCACAACACTTTTTTTTAAAAAAAAATAACTCATACACTCCCCCGCAGCCACTTCCTATGCCACTGGTAGCTAGGTGAGGCGGGGGGCACTGGATGCCACACTACAGGGCCTGCCGCATGCCTGAGCCATGCGTCTCTCCTGAGGGGCAGACTTCCTGCAAGCTCCATGCTGCTTTTTTGAACAGCATGGGGCTTGCGTCTGCCCACCGCCTCAGCTACCCTACAGCTGAGGGGGAGGCTGCGGAGAGGCTCTGAGCAGCGCACCCTGCCTTGGTTCACGCTGCCCCCATGGATAGCTTGCCTCGCCCCCATAGGTGGCGTGCTCTGCCCCCCGCCCCCCCACTGCAGGACGCACACACTGCCCCGGGAACCTGAGCGGCCAGTTTCGCCACACACAGCTGCCAATAGCCCCAGCAAGGATGGCCAATGTCAAGGATAACCTAAGTGTAGTCAGTGCTATTTTTCTAGAAAAAGAGGCGCTGGAACTCACCATGAGCACCTCCATTGTTCTCTTATAATGGCAATGGTGTCCACCTGGGAGGTGTCGGAATTGAGTTCTGGGGAGTTCCAGCTGAAAAAAAGCCTTGAGTGCAGCACAATAATGCACTAGCCCAGATAATGGTGAGAGCCATTCCCAAGAAATACTTGGAGATGTTCTCCTCCTTCTGAAATTGATTTCTCCAGTTTCCCTGCTCACAAATAAGATGGAGAATTTTGAGAGGCTGATTGCACAAAGCTCTGTGTGGTATTACTGACTGACTGCAAATCCTAAACAGTGGTACCTCAGGTTAAGAACTTAATTTGTTCCGGAGGTCCGTTCTTAACCTGAATATGTTCTTAACCTGAAGAACCACTTTAGCTAATGGGGCCTCCTGCTGCCGCTGTGCCGCTGCTGCACAATTTCTGTTCTCATCCTGAAGCAAAGTTCTTAACCCGAGGTACTATTTCTGGGTTAGCGGAGTCTGTAACCTGAAGCGTCTGTAACCCAAGGTACCATTGTATAGAGACAAAGTCCCAGACTGCTCTGCCACCTCTTCCCTTTTGTTTGAGGTCCAAAACGCATGTGTTCTATTTCTGTTATCCTCCAGTAATAGGGATACTGTATTGTATTCTCTGAGACTGGCATACAATAGATTTTTTTTTCTGCCAAAGCTCCACAGATACAAAAAAAGGCATGAAATTGGATTCTGGGTCTTCTAGGGTATTTCTGAATAAATGGAAAGCTGCTTCAAATGTGAGCAGATCCCACTAGCCCTGTGATCACTGACCCAAGAGGTTTCTAGTCTTGCCCCTCTCCTAGAATGAGAAATGCAGCTTCGCCATGTGTCACGTTGAGGCAGCAGTCAGACCAGCCTATATCTCAGATGCCCCCAAATCAGTTCTTTATATAGGTTATAAGAGAGAGAATTTTGACTTGTCCTTACTGTGTTCTGCAAATGATGCAACCGGACAATAGATTTGCAGAGCAATGAAGTACAGTATATAGTTACAAGTATACTTATCAAGAATACAGGATACATTGGGTTTAAATGCAATTACCATTTACAGTGGTACCTCAGCTGTTGAACGTAATCAGTTCCATAAGACCATTCGACTTCCGAAACGCTTGACAACTGAGGCGCAAAGGGCTGTCTCCAAAGTCAGTGGAGAAAACTGAAAAGAAAAAAGCCCAAAAATGCAGCAGAAACCATTCAACTTCCGAGGCGCATTCGAAAATGGAAGCAATTACTTTTGGGTTTTCGGTGTTCAAAAACTGAAACATTCAGTTTTCGAGACGCTCGGAAACCGAGGTACCGCTGTATATTGCTTTGCACTTGACATAGGGATAAACAGAGCAGAAGGGCTGCTATGGGCAACTGATGGGCCGCTTTGCTGGGTGTGCAATAGTTGTGCTCAGTGCATAGCTATTAAAAAGAAGGTGCACACTAAGGATATATTACTAAGAACTTTCGAGTGATAAGAGGAAGATTAATTGCTTCTTCTATTTACAACTGTTGTTTGTGAAGGCACCCAAGGCTTCCAACGGAGATATATAATGCTGAATTCACGAATGCACACATAAAACGTTAAAAAAAACATTTTAAGCTGAGCCCACAACTCCAGGGCAGTTCAAACCGGGCTTGTAATGGTTTTATAACTAACCAGTTCTTAGAATCATAGAATCTTTTCCCCCAATGTTGGGCTCGAACCCACAACCCTGATATTAAGAGTCAAGTGCTCTACTGACTGAGCTATCCTTTCTCCAGTTCTTGACGTGGATGTCCTTGCACTGTGCTAAATGTGTGGCACTGTTGCTGTGTTAAACTGTTTTTATCATTATACGGTACTTCTTTTTAAAAGGTTTTATTTGTGCATTTGTTTTAACTGCTTTTATACCTTGTAGCTTGTTTTATATATGTTATTATATTAGGAATGGCTTTGGGATGCCTCACAGGAAACTATTCATAAATAAAATAAATAAAGATGATGATATTTCTTTTGGCAATTGGCACTCTAAGATGGGGTGGAGAATCTGTGACCTCCAGATGTTGCTGGACTGCAACTCCTATCAACGCCAGTCAGGCATGATGGGAGTTGGAGTCCAAAAACATCTGGAGGGAGACAGGATCCCTATCTCTGCTGTAAGACTTTAAGGCTGGAATCCGAGACCCACTTACCTGAGAGAAAGCCTCACAGACATTAATGGGATTTACTTCTGAGTAGACAGGTGTAGGATTATGCCAGGCATAGGAAAACTTCAGCCCTCCAGATGTTTGGGACTACAATTCCCATCATCCCTAGATAACAGGACCAGGGATGATGGGAATTGTAGTCCCAAACATCTGGAGGGCCGGAGTTTGCCTATGCCTGGATTATGCTGTGAGACTCCTGTCCTCCTTACTGTGTTTCACTCTGGCATGCTTTCCTGAAGAGGAGGGGCAAAGAGGGCAGAGATGTGGATATATATGCAATTTATATGTGCAATTTAAATTTTAATTGTTTCTAAATTTGCATTTATACATGTAAATTGGTGCACACAAATCTATGTCCTTTTTTGTAAAATTGAACTGAAATACAGCCCGCCATAGTGGAGAAGACTATGATCTTGTGACCTGTGTGCCTGATCAGTCTTCTGCCCAAGTGCCCTTCATGGGCAGCACCAAGACCCCTGCCCTCCCTCCTTATAGCTCTTTATCACAAGCCACACAGCCCACCAAACAGAGGAGTCCTTCAAACAGAGGACTGTCCTCTTCAAGTAAGGCACATGGTGACCCTACATGGAAACCTGGCGGTATGATAAAACCCCACAATGTTTTCATTGGAGAGGTCTTTTAGAACAAAGCAATGTGCTGATTTTATCTTTTGCAATGCCTCCTTAGAGCATCTTTCCATGAAAAGCTCTTGCAATATAACAGATGGCTAAGCACCAAGGAAGCAGGGTTATTATTAGTCAAGCAGCCATCACATAATTGCTAACTGCATTCCTGTGAATTTCCAAAATGTGAAGAACATCACTTGCTGTATCCCCAAGCAAGGCCTGTCATTCGGGCACAGCTTCCATTTCTCAAGCTGAAAAACTGCTAGGCTCCAATGGGAAGGTTTGTCTTCCTTTGGGGTAGAGCCATGGGAAAGGAATGCCTCAGCCAAAATCACCTGTTCTTTGGGAACCTCAGCGATCAGCTACTGTAATGGGTTGGGAGCAGGAGGGTGGGATGTCATTGAGAGCTTATTAACTTCATTTTTGTACAGAATGCTGTGGCTCATTTAGTGCCAAAAGCAGGCTAGCTTAACTACATAGGCACTGTGTTATTGCAATCGCACTGGCAAGTTTGTCAGCTTCCAGGCACAGTGTGCAAGGATTGACTTCTAGCTATTAGCCATGATAGGTAAATGGGAGTGGGTGGTGCTGTGGTCTAAACCACTGAGCCTCTTGGGCTTGCTGATTGGAAGGTAGGCGGTTCAAATCTGCACAATGGCTGAGCCCCTGTTGCTCTATCCCAGCTTCTGCCAACCTAGCAGTTCAAAAGCACACCAGTGCAAGTAAATAGGCCACTATGGCAGGAAGGTGAACGGTGTTTCTGTGTGCTCTGGCACTCGTCACGGTGTTCCGTTGAGCCAGAAGCGGTTTAGTCATGCCGGCCACATGACGCAGAAAGTTGTCTGTGGACAAACACTGGCTCCCTCGGCCTGAAAGCGAGATGAGCGCCGCACCCCATCGTTACCTTTGACTGGACCTAATCATCCAGGGGTCCTTTACCTTACCTTACCTTACCTTACCTTACCTTACCTTACCTTACCTTTACCTATTAGCCATGACGGCTATGCTCTTCCTCCACTGCCAGTGGCATTAATGCTTCTGAATATCATTAGCTGGAAACTGCAAGAGGAGAGGGTGCTTTTGTGCTCAAATAGTAGTTAGCTATCTTGGTTGATGTAGAAAAAAGGCACAGGAGAGTGAGAGAGAACAGTAGCTGGAAATGAATTGCATTTCCCCAAGAACCTCAAATTGTGGTTTGAATGCTAGGGAAAGTTCGTAACTTTTCTCCAAGGAGCTCAGCATAGTGGAGGTTCATCTTTATGTCTAGAAGTCACAGACTCATACAGGTGATTCACATGGAATGATCTCCACATAGTAAACCATTCCCAGCTGAGAATGAGAGTTGTGCCCTATACTTCCCCCTTACCTTCCACATCCCTGTTCTACTCATGCACCAACTTCAGTGATCTATCATGTTTTGTTTAACCCACAGCTTCCTTCTGCATACAAACCAGGAAACTGTAGTTTAATCCCAGTGTACTAACCAGGAAATGAAACCAGGATCAAATACGTTTCTTTTATCAGGACAACCCTGGTGTCTGCAAGCACATGCTACAATACACTTCCTCTCCACCCCTGTTCCACAGAAGGCTAGGATGCTTCCTCTTGCATGAGACTAGATCAGGAGTGGCACCGCTTCCTTCTCCTAGCTGATTTTCCCAGTTCTGTCTTTGGGGGCTGACACAGGAACTCCTTTGCAGAAGACTAAAGAGCTTCATTAGGTGTTGTCAGGGCTGGCTCAGAGCCCTGTGGTGAACCAGGAACTGGGGGCCAGAAGCTGTGGGTAAGGAACAAAGCAGAACAAAAGCACAAAGCTGGAGGCAGCATCCAGGAGAAAACTTGAAGTCGAGGCCAAAGGATACAGGAACACACCAGAGCTCAAAAGCACCTTGTTGCTCAAGCAAGTTGTTGCTCAACTGGCACAGGAAGCCCTCTTATTTCTAGAAGGTTCCAAGGGCCAGCCAGGGTGGGTGGAGTCAGTTCAAGGTCTGAGTTGGAGTAGATTTATTTTATCTCATAAAAATTATGTCCTGCTTGATTGTTGAAAAAGCCTAGACCCGGTTTACAAAAATGAGAAAACAATAAAATTGTCACAATTTTCCCCCCCAACCATAATTTAAAATATACAAAAGATTAAAACCGCAATAGAATAGACTAAAACAAATTAAAACCCATACAAAGTTCTAAAAAACTGGGTAGGCTTCCCTAATAAGAATCCTAAGAGCCATGTTGCTTTGACAGACTGACAGGCTGCCCCTTTTGAAGTCTGGCCCATGAAAGTTCCCACCACTACTAAAAAAAACCTGGTGTTATGCACTGATATTATTATTAACTGCCCAGGGGTCATTTACCTTTACCTTTTACCTATTATGCAATGCACTCCCTGCTGAAATACAAGAGATGCCATCTGTATTGGCATTTTGTCAGCTTTTGAAGACATATCTGTTTCTATGGGCATTCCCATGATCTTTCAACCTGAGTCACCTGTTTAAAATATTTTGCTGTTTCGGTGGGATTGTTTCATTTTGTATTTTGATTGTGCATTTTAATTATGGATGTTTATATTTTCTTGCTTATATAATTGGTTTTTGTACTTGTGAACTGCTTAGAAGCCTATTTTGACATTGAATAGTAATAACCACAATGGCCATAATAGTAGTAGTAGTTCCCTAAAATACTGACTTTTCTTTTACATCTTGCCGGTCCAGTCAATGAAAACTTCAAGCTTGTCATCAGTGCAAATGTTCTTCCAAACAACCAAAAATCCAACACACACATAGGGGAGCACAAATTTTGCTGCATAGTTTGCCTGTCATCTGAGTCACTGCAAGGAAAAAAAGTTTTTGTACAACCGAAACACATGACAGTTTGTTTTGACTATTTTCCATTTCCTCCTATGATAGCTGAATGTTTCTGAGTAGTTTCAGTTTGCTATCACAATCAGGTCACAGATTCATAACAGGTCATGTACTCAGTCTCATATCATCAGCATATACTTTTATTAAGCACTGGCTGCCCTGTATCTAAAGAAAACAAGCTACTAGCCATAATTTATGACCTTCAGATGCTTCTTTCTTCTTCCTTGAATGAAGTAATGACATTACTATTTCAGTATGTTTTCTTCCCTGCCACAAATTATCTAGAAAGGTAAACAATACAAATCCAAAAAGCCTGCAATATCAAGGAATGTGTGACATAATTGAGGTCACATGTTCTTACTCTGCAATGTTACACAAGTGGAAATCTGGCCTAGTTCTTACAAACAGAAAACGAGTGGCAAACCTGTAGCTGGACAATACTATTCCAGACTGCAGGGGTTCCCCCATTTTAAAAATCCTTAGAGAAAGAGTCGGGAATGGGTAAAAGGTAAAGGACCCCTGGATGGTTAAGTCCAGTCAAAGGCAACTATGGGGTGTGGCGCTCATCTCGCTTTAGGCCGAGTGAGATGGTGTTTGTCCACAGACAGGTTTCTGGGTCATGTGGCCAGCATGACTAAACCGGAACACCATGATGAGTGCCAGAGTGCACAGAAATGCTGTTTACCTTCCCATTGCAGTTGTACCTATTTATCTACTTGCACTGGTGTGCTTTCGAACTGCTAGGTTGGCAGGAGCTAGGACAGAGCAACAGGAGCCCACCCTGTCATGTGCATTTGAACTGCTGACCCTCCAATCAGCAAGCCCAAGAGACTCACTGGTTTAGACCACAACGCCAACCGCTCCTAAAAAATCCTTAGACACAGAGTTAGGAATAACTAGAAACGGAGGGGGTTCATCTTTGCTTATTTAATAGTCAATTTCAGAGAGGGGTGTTTTTGAAATAGGAATGATTTAGTATTTATTGGGTTTTATCAGTGTCTGTTTATATGCATATTGGTTGTGAATTCATGTATGAAATATTCACATTTTTGTAAGATGATTTTTTACACTATGAAATTAATAGATTTGATTTTTTTAAAAAAAACAGAATTACATATAGACAATTCTATTTTAAAATAATCATTGCACATAAAATATTAGATATTATGGCAAAGGGTTTTAGCATAGCATTTTCACTTATGCATAGATGTCTGCAGGTGGAAGAAAGAGTAAGGTATAATTTGCAGATTCCACTTTAAAAAACAAAAACAAAATAAAACCTAAGATTCTATTGTTTGAAGAGCCTATGAAATTCATATGCACACCCGTGCCCTGTAGTGCTTGTTCTCCAGCTTAGATCTCAAGTGATCCCCATTTCACCAACCAGTTTGGGGGGTGATAAACAGGGTGGCCATTTGTCTGGAGACTTGGATGTGTTCTATTAGCAAAAGAACATTCTAACCATAGACTTACAGTATTCTGCAATCTGACTTGGCTACAGTGGACTGAAATTCTAATTAAGACATGTTTGTTTGTTTGTTTGTTTGTTTAGAATTATGTTTTTGCTTGTCTGACAGTTTGTCTGTTGATCTATCCATCATCTCTGTGACCAGAATGTCTCTGCTTGTTCTAGCCCTCATCTGCTCAATGGCTGTAATTGTACAAGAATTTGGAGTTCATGAGGAGGGAATTAAGGAGATTGATGGGGATTAGCCCAATTCTGAGGGAACAGGTCAACTGTGTTTGCTATGCCCATTGAGTCTGTGCTATGGAGGTTGTCACAGAAGATTAAGTACACTTTGTGATTAAGGGCTTTATTAATAGTGCACAAAAAGTATAAAAACGGTCAGTGGGAAAAACAACTCAAATACATTTGGGGCTTCTTGTTTCAGAAAATGTAGACCTACTTATTTCATACATGGCACCGTTGCTATTGTAGCATAGTTCAAGATAGTTTTTCCATTTCGTACTTTCTACATTCTGAAGCTCATCCAGCAGTTTCCCCATGTCCTATTGCAGTTCCCACATCCAGTGTTTTTCCCCTTCACAGGACCAACTTAACACTCCAAAGGCCATGATTCTCCAATGAATCTTGTACGTTTAAGCGGCCAGTTTCCCAGCGCTGTCAACATGCACCTTATATGGTTGAGGTCTGTTTCTATATGAGCTACTAGAACCTTCTGTAAAAGCAGGTAGCTTGAATAAAGCCAACTGGGCATTTCTGTTTCCGTGGTCATTTTTGGTCCACCTTGTGGGCTTTTCAGAGGGGAAGAAGTACAGTGTCTGTGCACCTGTCTTCCTTCTATCAGAGGCCTCTTTGGACCAAGCTATGTATTATCATAAGAATATAAAATGTATGCTTAGCCATAGCCACTTTTTTAAAAAAGGAAAAAGGAAAAGGTGGCTTCACAGGTGCATAATTCAGACTGGAAATCTATGGTTCTTGAATTCATTTACAAAATAAGCCCCAGAACAACAACACCACATTCAAACTTGGAAGGCCTAGTTATTTCAGGTGGCCTATGCAAGAGTGACTTCTTCCTTGGCTGGGATGTTGTTCTTTTAAACTGGTTTTGAGGAAATTCCATTTTATATTATGGTCTGCAGATTAGGTATGAATGCATTAAAATGAAAATTGAATGAGTGTTTCCTTCATCCCTATTGGAAAGTGGTGGCATGTACCTGGTGCTTTTTTTCCTTAAAAAAATGTTTAGGGGTACTCTCATTTTGACTCAAGAAAATCACTATTTTATAGTTCAGATTGGGAAAAATAAATACAGTAATTGGACAAAAGTACAAAGATTCACAAAATGTTTAGGGGTATGCGTCCCTTTGTATCCCCCCAGGAAAAAAAGCACTGCATGTACCACAATGTGGTGTTATGCAAAGCCTACTTGGCTAATTGCAAGGACACAAGGATAAAAGTGTGTACGTGAAGGATACATAGTAAATGCACACATGTATACTGGTTCCACAGACCCCCTACATGCATTATACAATTTTATTGAGTGGGTGTTTCCTTTTGCAAAACAATCGCCTCACATTCCTTACCAACCAAAAGCTATAGAAGGAAGGAATCCATTCAGGCTAGGGAAAACATGCATTGGGAATTTCCCAAACAGTACTTTGACAGCGCAGGAACATGCTGCTGCAGGAACATGTTGCTACTATTTTCAAGGGGAACTGGCACAAACATCCCCTAAAGTGCTGGGTGGCTCAAGCCAGGTGCCTTTGTTTGCAGAAAAGCAAAATGGAGATCTGGGCACACTTCAGATCTTTCCAATAGGACTTCAGTTAACAAAATCCAAAAGTAATCAAAGGAAGAAAGCGGCAGCATCATATAGCTAACAAACCTTTAATCTACAGTTTGTCAGTAAGACCACACATATTTTCCCATTTATAGGCATGGAGAAATGGAGATATCCCTTAGTTTAAACAGAAGGATTAATTGTGATGTTAAAGCACTTTGGGATTCCCTGTGGCCCAGCCAACAGGACCAGCCTAAAACATTTTTCTTCCCCTAATTCAAAATCTATAGTGCTCAAGGACAGCCAAATTATGTTGGCATCTGGAACAGAAAACCCCATAAGCACCTTTCTACCCTTCCCACAACAGTATAACATGCAACAAGAATGAATTTAATACCAAGCATTTGCTTCCCTTTCATGATCCCCCAGATCATACCAGAGGTGGCCACCTCACCTTACCCATCTGCATAAGGATGTGGTGATGAACTTGATAAATTAATGGCAGATACTGCAAATTCCATCAGTGGCTATTAGCAATGCTCAGGGCTGTTTTTACAAGGGGTGCGGTGCACCCGGGTGCCAAATGCTGGGGGGTGCCAAATGTTTGCCTACTGCATACTAGTCCCTCTCAATTGGGGGCAGTGAAAAGCAATGGAGCAAAAGTCCTCCCCCCCCCCACCGTCACTCTGTTACTCTGTAAGGTAAAGGTAAAGGGATCCCTGACCATTAGGTCCAGTCATGACTGACTCTGGGGTTGCGGCGCTCATCTTGCTTTATTGGCCGAGGGAGCCGGCGTGCAGCTTCCAGGTCATGTGGCCAGCATGACTAAGCCACTTCTGGCGAACCAGAGCAGCGCACGGAAACGCCATTTACCTTCCCGCCGGAGCGGTACCTATTTATCTACTTGTACTTTGACGTGCTTTCGAACTGCTAGGTTGGCAGGAGCTGGGACCAAGCAACAGGAGCTCACCCCGTTGTGGGGATTTGAACCGCCAACCTTCTGATCGGCAAGTCCTAGGCTCTGTGGTTTAACCCACAGCGCCACCCGCGTCCCATCAAAGAAAAGCAGTTTTTCCCACTGTATCCTTGCTATAGGTGAGCGCCCCCCCCAAAGAAGTCAACAACTTTGGCTTCCCCCTCCTACAAAAAAACTCAACAACTTTGAGTTTGCCCCCTCTAAAACAAGGGGCGCTGGGCAGATCTTTGCATGCTGGCGCCGCATATGCTAAATACGGCCCTGGCAATGCTACTCAAAACTGGACTGAAGAGCTTAATTATAGTCTGCTGGATCAGGCCAATGGCCCATCTAGGTCAGCATCCTGTTCTCACAGTGGCCAACTGGATGCCTGTGGGAAGCATGAATGCAGGACCTGAGCCCAAGAGCACTTTCCACTCCTGTGGTTTCCAGCGACTTGTATTCAGAAGCATTGCAGCAGTGGCGGGAGAATGTAGCCACTGTGGTGAGCAGCCATTGTCCTCCATGAATTTCTCTGTTCCTCATCTGAGATGGTGTACATTACTGCCCTTTGGGGGAGAAGATTCCATAAGTCAACTAAGTGGACGTCCCTTTCTGCTGTGAATTTCTCCCCTCTATCCACGTTATCCATACCATTCATAAACAGAAATTTAGCAAACTTCCACATTCAGAGGTGGCATGCCTCCAATTAGCAGACCCTAAGGACAAACACAAAGCTCTACCTGTGTATCTTCATCACCCATGACTTGCTCCTGGGGCATCAGAAAAAATGCTGAGCTAGAGAGACCTTGTTGAAAATCAACAAGGGAATTCAGAAGTTCTTCTGTAACAAATAAAGCAGACTTCCCCAGCCTGGTGCCCTTTGGATGTTTGGGGCTACAAATCCCATCAGCTCTGCTTGCTGGAGCTGGGGAAGGATGTGCAAGAATGCCTTCTCCACCCCCACCATCTGCTGCTGGGAAGGACAACAGATTGAGGAGGATAGAAATCTCACAGCAGCTGGGTTGTATTCGCCTTCTGTGTGGATTTTACAACAACAAATGAACCTCTGGCGTAATGTAATTCAGGAGAGAAAGGGGGTAAGAATAGGGGTGGAGGAATAGAAGAAAACTCTCTTTTAAGCCTTGGGCATAAGGTCTCTCTGACAAGGAGGATTGAACTGTTTCCAGAGATGGATGGATGCCATTAAAAGCAGGGAAATCCCCTCATCCTCCCTTCAAATGGTGGAGGAATTTTAATAAATGGTTTCTCCGTCTCTCCACACTCCCCAGTGCAGCTCTCTTTCCCCCCTCAACATAACATGCAGGTCATTCTGGATTGCAAAACATGTTTCTCTCTAGGGCTTCTCTGAGATCTGTTAGCTGTTAGTCTTTCCTGGCTCTTTAGGAACAGATGCCATCCCAGTCAGGCAATGGGCCTAACATCCAGCTCAGTGTTGCTCTGCTCTAACAAATAGGCAGCGAGTGTCTTGGGTTTCAGGCAGGGGTTTTCCCCCAGAGCTGCTTCAAAATGCCAGAGATTGAACTCAATACTTTTTTGCATGCTAAGCTGCAGGTCTTCCTTTTCAGGCTACAGATAATGGTTGGAAGAGTTCTGGTAATTTCCAAGGGCGCTGGTGGGGCTGTTTTGAACTTCCATGGACCTGCTGGTGAATTTCTGCCCCAATAAAATTCCCCTTAAGAGAACCCTGGACTTGTTCACACTTCCTCTTGTCTTGCTGCTTTCTCCCAGGGAAAACCGCTCTTTAGCACTCAATTGGAGGAAATGGCAAAAGGGTTTTTCACAGACTGCCATTCGTTCTGATTCAGAGCTAAAGAGTGTTTTTTCACTGGGAAAGGAGCGAGGCAAGGGGTAAACTGCTTGGACCTGTGTTTTCTAGGCAGGGGACTAGCCCTCTGTGGGTGGATTTTTGCTTATGCTCAGAGTTTGATTGTCATATGGAGGTTGGGAAAGAATCCCTCTTTTAAGTCCAGCTGACCCTGGCACTTTCTCTTCCCTTTAGTTCATGGCATGACTCACTTGCTTGAGCCACATGGAGTTCTTTGTTCTGCAGAAAACTTACTGCAGTTCACTTTCTTCGCTCTCCTGCTCTCTGCTTGTGACTGTAATTGTGTAAGCTCTTCTGCAGGGAAGGACTGTGGGAGGAGGGGAGGGAGACTTGCAGCAAAGGATTGGGCACGGTGACCTCCTCTTTGACCTTCTCCAACCCCATGACACAATGAGATGATAACAATCTAGGCGAAACATCTTAACCTTAAGAGCTTCAGAAGAGGCAGCTAATTGAAACTGCATGTGATGTAATGCCTGTTTGGCACTAAGGGAGTGAACTGTATTGTTGTTCGTTCATGAACCTTTCTATAAGCCAGGGATAAGGAACCTGTGTCTTCCCAGATGTTGCTGAACTCCAACACCCATCAATCCCAGCCAGCAGGGATAGCGGTCAGAGATAATGGGAGCTGTAGTCAGCAACATCTGGATGACCACAGATGCCCCTGCTATAAAGTAACAGAAAAGATTCCCCCATGAGAATAAGATGCATGAATTATAGCCCATAGCTCAGTTGGTAGAGCGTGAGATTCTTAATCTCAGGGTTGTGGGTTTGAACCTTACATTGGGTAAAAGATTCTTGGAATGCCAGGGGTTGGACTAGATGACCCTCATGGCCCCTTCCAACTCTACAATTGTATGATTCTATGGAGTTGTCAAAAATAAATAAACACATTTCCCTGAGAGAAATATCCCATTCAGTTCAGTGGCACTAACTTCTGAGTGGGCATGTGCAGAAATGTACTGTTACTGTTCTACAATTTTACACCTGAAACTTCTTTAAAATGAATTATAGCAGGTGAAAACAGATCTATGTATGCATTTGTGGCCAAAGAGTGTCGTCAAACAGAATAAATAATTCTGGTAATGAGGTCACAAACTGAACATGCCAAATACCTGAGTTCCTGGCACAGGTAATGCTCTTAAATAATGCATGCTTAGAAGTCTTTCCTAATTTCTCCTACTGATTTTATCATTTTTCAGTTGGCAAAAGATTTATTTCCCCTGGATTTCAAAAGCAGTGGCAAAGAGTGCAGCAACCTGGGATTCGGCAAAACAGGCACAACTGTGAAACGTCTCCCAGAGCAATACTTTGACTCCTGAATCCATAGTCACTCTGCACAAGTCACAGTCTTACAGAACAATCACGTATGTGTCAACTCAGCGAGGCTAACTCCCAGGCATAGAAAACGTGCCTGCAAGCCTATACTCACTTAATAAGTCTCATTGAGCTCAGTGGCTTACCTATGAGTAGACATGCACAGGATTGCACTGTTTTTCAGTAGCGGAGGTGCCCTGACTGGGAGTTCCCATCGGTGCTGCAAGAGGAACTCAGAAACAAAATGGAGCAGGTAATAGTAGCATTTCTTATACTCCACATGTTTTCATAACTTCAACTACATCATTTATGAAGTTAATCTAGAGCAGGGGTGGACCACAACTCCCATCAGCCCCTGTCAGCATGGCCAATTGATTTCAATGAGCCAGTGTTGTGTAGTGGTTAAGAGCCGTAGACTCGTAATCTGGTGAACCGGGTTTGCGTCTCCGCTCCTCCACATGCAGCTGCTGGGTGACCTTGGGCTAGTCATACTTCTCTGAAGTCGCTCAGTCCCACTCACCTCACAGAGTGTTCTGGGGGAGGAAGGGAAAGGAGAATGTTAGCTGCTTTGAGACTCCTTCGGGTAGTGATAAAGCGGGATATCAAATCCAAACTCCTCCTCCTCCTCCTCCTCCTCTTCTTCTTCTCCTTCTTCTTCTTCTTCTTCCTCCTCCTCCTCCTCCTAGCCTTAGTCACTTAGGCTGCAAACCCATACTCACTTGCCTGAAGGAATGATGGGAGTTACAGTGGCTGTTGATCTGCTGCAGTGAATGGAGCACTACCTCAATTTGCCTTCAGTCAGCCCCCATCTGCCTGCCTTCTGACTCACAAGCAGTCCAGGGCATGGGGCAGGCCAGCACCTTCCTCATCTTTAATCTCTGTAGAACAGGGAGGAGACTAGAATGATTTGAATCTGCCTGCCATTGGCTCTGGCTCCACTTACAGTTGCCTCTCTGCCTTCTTCCCTACTAGTCCGAATGGGAATAAGCCACCACTGGGGAATCCAGCTGTCCCGTATGGGGATCGAACCTATGACACTGGCATTATTAGCAGCACGCTCTATCTCCACAATATCATTGGCTACCTGCAGTGGCGGAGCTTCATGCTCTGGCACCAGGGAGCGGAGAGCAGGTGGGGGCGGGGCTGGTGCACATCCTGGGGGTGGGGTGTGCTGCCAGCAGGGGTGTGGCATTCTTCCTGGGGGCGGGACACACCATCTGCAGGGGCGTGGTGCCCATCGCAGGCAGGAGGGCAGCCGCGATGGCACCCCACCAAGATTGCGCTGCTGGGGGCAGTGCGCTCCCCCCGCACTCCTCTTCCTCTGCCAGTGGCTACCTGGAAGGGCCTTTTTTTTGTATCTTGCTTGCTGACCACAGATAAAGCCCAATAGTGGACATCCTAGCAGGATGGACACCCTCTGCCTGTATTCACACAGCAACGGTCTATAATTAACTGTTTGTAGTAGTGTTTAAGTTTAACAGCAGCAAGGTTTGTGAAGCCTCAGAGGTTCAAGGTATGAAGAAGTACTTCTGGAACAAAACTGTATACTTGTTTAATTGCAGTCTACGAGGGCTTAATGCTTGGTGGTGTTACATCATAGTTAAAAACCTCTGACAAATTATCTGTGATGGAATGTGGCCCTTGACAAAGAGAGAGAGAGAGAGAGAACATTTCTGCACCCCTGTAGTAAAGTGTCAGGCTGAAAGAAGTGCTTTAGTTCCTGTTAACTGGAATACAATGCTTAGAAATACTCAGTAGTGTCAATCAATCAATCAATTCCTGATGCCAGCCCTGCTTTTTGTAAGTAACTGCTAATAACGCCAATCCATTCTTTAACAAGAAAGTATTGCAAAGAGGCATTGTCTTCGAGGTTCACTTAGATGTGTTCTGTTAGTTTTGCCTTTGAGATCAACCATCACACAAAAGGCAGCTCATTTCAGTCTTCCAAGCAAAGTACAGTGGTACCTCGGGTTAAGAACTTAACCGTTCTTAACCTGAAACTGTTCTTAACCTGAGGTACCACTTTAGCTAATGGGGCCTCCCGGTGCCACCAGTGTATGATTTCTGTTCTCATCCTGAAGCAAAGTTCTTAACCCGAGGTACTATTTCTGGGTTAGCAGAGTCTGTAACCTGAAGCGTCTGTAACCTGAAGCTTCTGTAACCCGAGGTACCACTGTAATAGTCCGCATAGCATTCTAACCTTACTTAACCTGGCCTCTGTGTGAGTTTTTATAAACATTATCAAACATCATGGCATTGTTATTACCTTACATAAATCACTGCAACAGTTTAAAAGGACTATTTAGGGTGGTGTTTTTTCTCCTTAACAACATGAAAAGAAACCCAAAGAGGGCAAATTATTTCAAACATGTTCCTTACCTTTGAACTTCTGAAACCTAAAGCAGTTGTAGCAGACAAAACTTTGAAGTTTCTTTTGAGCAGTGACAGCCCGAAGCCACAACTTTCCTCTTTCTGGCGGAATTGTTTGAAGGGAAATTTCAGCTTTGTTGACAACAATAAAAAAGCAAGGCTAGCTACTCATGCCTTTGGAAAAGCAGGCTTGAAATCAATAGCAGTTGGTAGACTTGGAAGACGAGTCTGTTTCTAGTTCATTCACAAGGCCTAGAGTGTGAAGCATTTCTGCAAAATGCTTGAAGAAGACTGACTCATCTTGTCCAGCATTCTGTTCTTACAGTGGTCAAGCAGATGTCTGAGGGAAACAAACAAGCAAGATTTGAGCAGAAGAACACTCTCCCCTCCTGAAGATTCCAGAATTCAGAAGGGTATTTTCTCCACCCATGGAGGCAGAGCGTAGCCCTGGTGGCTGGTAGCCATCGGTAGCTTTTTGCTTCATGAATTTGACTAATTCTCTTTTAAAGTCATCCACGTTGGTGGTCATCCCTGCCTCTCCCTGTGGGAGAAAGTTGCATCATTTAATTCCATTCTGCATGAAAAAGTACTTTCCTCTGTCTGTCCCGAATCTTCCCACATTTCCACTCCATTGAGCAGTGGCGTAGCATGTGGGGGGGGGGCACAGGGTCATTTGCCCTGTGTGCAAAATTATTAGGGATGCAAAATTCCAACACCCACTGCTGCCTCAATAAAGCTGTGTGCTTCCATCACTGGGCTTGTTGTTCCATCACTGGGCTTCTCCATGCGAACCAGACAACGGAATGACTCTTCTTTTCTTATTTTTGCAGCTATGATCTCTTGGGTGATGCGGACACCGTTAGACAGTTGAATGCACATGCGTACTCCATCCGTTTCTCTCCTGGGTGCTGGCAACCCACGGTACGCCACTGTACTTGAGTGATGCATCTGCTCCGGTAACTTTTGAAGGAAGTGGATGGATGATATGGGCTGGGCCGACCAGTTTGATCCTCCTGCCCTCCATGTATTGATTGAATATACAGAGGAAAGCTAGTAACTAAAGGTATTTGCTGGAGCACTAGTATATAAATAATAACTCCATTTGACCTTCAGGCCAAGTCATTTGGCTCCTAACAAAGGGTGCTCATCCCAATCCTATGCTTGGAGCCTGTACGGGCCAGATCAGTGGCATGCTTACATCCCTCATCCACATCACTCCTCCTTGGAGACCATTGTATTCAAAGCCTAAAACCAGAGAGGATAGAATCCCAGTTTCACACACCACGGATAGCTTCATACTAGAAGCTGCTATTCTGGATTCTTGCAATGCTCAACTCCAGATTTCTGTGAAAGTTCACTTCTCTAAGCTGTGCTTTATTTTTAGCAGAGCAGATAATAGATAATAATGAAGTATTTTGTAAATAGCACCAGAAGTATGCCTTTACCCAGAGGCTCTCTTTGTACTCTGAGGCAGGTGGTTCTCCCACACACACACTTAACACCAGCAAACCTATGACTGAAAGGAAGAACAGACAACCTTTTCTTCTAAAATGAAAGAGCTTCATTTCTCAATGTATAGCATTGGTCTTTAGTTCTTACATTGGAAACGGAAATTTAACTCTTGGTGAAAGCCACTCTTCTGAAGCTGCTGCTTACATTCGGAAGAAATCCCCCATTGATTTCAGTGGAGTAATTTCATTGCAATACGTACAGCCCCTTCAAATAAGCTATTTTCAACAGGGCCACAGCAGGATAGCAAAGGTTAATCTGCCCCAAAGGCATCTGCTAAAATCCACTAAGTAGCCACATTGATTATGAACACATTTAACATTGCTTCTTGTCTGGCCCTAAGAGTTTCTTTTCCTCTGTCAGATCACCGAATGAAGAGTAAACAATAAATATAGAATTTCAATCTAGGATCTCATCTTGTTTTATTAACGGTTTTAAAACCGAGACTTGTAAGCAGTCTAGCTTCACAGAGACTGCAAGATAGCTCAATCATTCCCAAACTTGAAACATATCAATGTGATCCATATGTACTGTATATGCCATTTTTAACATGGATCTTCTTGTCTTATGAAAGGCACTGGAAACAGGAATGAAAACTCCCCCCAGAATGTTGTACTCTATATTTCCCTGCTCCAATCAGGCAGAGGCAGGGTTCTGCCTTCAGAATACTAGCATCTTTGTCTATGTTAACATCTGTATAGAATCTCCATTAAGCTGCAAGACAAAAAGACTTTTGTGGCCGACTGTGAAAATAGGCCTTTTAGGGTTGTTCTTACTTTGCCTTAAGGCTTCTGCTACACTAACAGAAAATAAAAAAGCTAGAAATCAAAGGATTCCTTTGTTCCTCTTGAAGAGGTAGCATAATTTAAGTTGTGTCTATACAATTGAGAATAGTTCCAATATTACCATGAAAAGATACTAGCAATTGCCAGAGAAAGGATGATGGCCAAGCAATATGGGAGCTGTCTTCGAATATTTGAAGGGCTGTCACATAGACGATGGAGCAAATTTGTTTTCTGTTGTTCCAGATGTCGGGATTTGAACCTAATTACAAGTAAAAGGATTTAGACTACTAAACAGCAGCAAGACAGACAAGCTGTTCAGCAATGAAACAGACTGCCTTCGAGTGGCAAACACTCCTTTCTTTGATGTTTTTAAGCAGAAGCCAGCTAGTCACCTATCAGGGATACTGTAACAGTGGATTTCCTGCACTGAGGGGTAGGGCAGACTACATGACCCTCAAGAACCTCCCCAACTCCACGATGCTGTGAAATCCTCTATCCTGGGAATAGCTTGCATGCTGCCATCCAGATGGGGCTGTAATGCCCTTCATCCCTGCCTATGCCTGATGGGAAATTGTAATCTAACAACATCTGGAGGGCCAAACATGGACTGTGCCTGCTGAATCTCCTGAAATAATGGCCTTGGCCCCAGCAACTGTTGCTGCAGAACCGGAGTGAAGAATTTCCCTTGCATTGGGGTGGGAAATAGTCACTAAAGAATTAACTCCAACTCTGAACTGTGTGATTATTGGATCCTGTGACACCTGGATCTATAGAGCAGTCCAGATACATAGATCTGCTGTGCCCCTATCTGGAGGGATGTTCTTGAGGGTCAACAGTAGCAAGATCCCTGCTGGCTGTGTATGGGTGCCAATTGAGAGTTGTCACCGCCACAATCCCTGACTTGTGGGTAGGGTTGGTGTTTCCAGGGAAACTGTGAGGTGACTGTCATTTTCTGTTGTGTGTTTTCATCCTCCAGGAGTTGAAATGAGCATGCATTGGATCTGGCGCTGCTTCCTCTAGCACGGTGGTGTCATGGGCTTTGAAGACACTCAAACTCAGGATGCAAGGGAGAAATGTGCCAAGAGGAAGGCACGCTTGGCAAATCCACACCGTGATCAACCCCCCCCCCCCCACTGTGGAAGGATGTGTGGATCCAGAATTGGCCTCCACAGTCACTTACGGACTCATTGTTAAAACCGTGTTTATGGAAGACAATCTTACTCGGCTACGAATGGTTGCCAAAGAAGAAGAAGGTAGTGCATTTCTAGTCTTGGTGTAATGTGGGTATAGTATTGCTCTTTCATGCTTGCTTACAGTAGGAAGACCGGGGTATGTTTTCCCCCTCCCCTCCCAAGGCTTGGTGGAAAAGAGGAAGGATAAGAACTAGGTAATAGATGTGGCCTTGCAAAGGCTTTCTAAAAGGCACCTCCAGGCAGAAAGGAGCAACAAGAGAAGATGCAAATGAAGAAAGGCTGGGGGAACTTAATCCCTTTAAGAAAGTGTTTATGCTTGTTTTGAGCTCTCTCGGGCTTTCTTCATACGATTTGCCTTCCAAATCTTTCATCAACTCCCAAAGCTGCTTTTTCTTTCCATAACAGTCCCAGCAGCATGCTAGTGAAACAAGCAAGCATGAACTCAGCGGAGGGGAAAGCATCTGGAAGAAGAATTTGGAGTAAAAGAAATGCAGTCAGCCAGTAAAGGGTTAAGCACACGCTCCCCTGCTGCTTCTCCACTCAAAATCTCAGCACCCCAAAGCTGCTTTTCTTAATCATAAATAAAAACACAGGGTATGCATAATAAGTAATTTGCTCATTAAGTGCTTTTGGAAATATATGCACGTGAAGTTTAAGAGGTTGGGGTTTTTTATTTTTAAAAGTAATAATAATATAGAGGATGGTATTATACACCATTAGGAATTATCTAAATTATTTCCAACCATGATAGAAATATTAAAAAAGCTTGAGGCACTTTTGTCACATATTCTGGGATTGCTGTTTAATAGAAAACAATTGAGAAAAGGTTAATCAAATAACTGGAGAAACTTTGGAATTTGAATTACAAATGAATTCTGTCTCTGCGCTCTGGGGCTATGCAAAGTATCAGATATGGAGATTTCTGAAAAGTTTGGTTTCACAGGTGTTAATAGGGGCCCAAATTAAGGTAGCTGAGATGTAGCAGTCTGAGAAGACATCAACCAGTGGTTGAGAAAAATATGGGAGATCATAGTAATGAAAAATTTTTTACTAAATTCATGCAGTTACGAGAGAGAAAAGTCAACTCAGATATGTCAACAGAACTGGGCACTTTTGTGTCAATGTAATAATGATTATCAGCTATACCTGGATGGCTGAGCTGGTTGGGACTAATGGGAGTTGTAGTCCCATACACTAGAAGGACATCAGGTTGTGAGATGCCTTGGTAAGATACCATGTGGAGTGTGATGCAATACAATTGAATTCCATGCAATTCAAATACGTTGGTGGGGGGGAACGTGAGGAGGGTGGACAATGCTTTGAAAATATGTCAAAAATTAAGCTACTCTGCCTCGACCTTGGTATTTTATCTGGGCCATCTGAACTGGCACATGCCGGTCGTGAAACTATGCCGCAGAAGAACAACTGCCAGGAATGTTGAAGAGCAGACCGTTAAAAAGAAGAAATATTAAGAGTAATAATAACAGGTAAGAAAGGAATGGAGCCGCATGCCGGGAGAACAACCAGCCAACCCACTCAAGACAAAAGCCTCCAGCTTGCTGTTTTTGCCATTAGGGGTCATTCTGTGGAAAACGTAATTACAATGCACTGAGAGAGGAATGGAACCAACTGAAACCAGGGGGGTGTAAGGTAATATCTCAGGCAGAAAGGAAAGCGTCACTGTGTTGGATAGATAAAGCATACCTTGCATTGACTCTCTGGCTATTTGTCTACAGGGGAATGTCAAATGAGCTCAGAGACGGGAGATTCCACAAAGATATCCTTATGCTGTGACTCAGATGCCTTCTCTTCTGTGGCTTTTTTATGATGGGGAATGCATCTTCTTAAGGTTTTCCTTAAAAATGTTCTACATTAACTAAGGGGATAATAATGCTACATTTTATAGTATTTATGTAATGGTGGAGAAGCCCCTGCACAGAAATTTGGCTTTACCATGAAAGGTGGGTAGAATTTTCAGAGGAGGTTGCAACCCATATGAAGGGGATGGCTGATTCTTGCCTCTCTGTTAGGGATGGTCAAATCTGTTAAATTTCAGTTTCTTTCAGTTTTTAATTTCCCCATTCTTATGTTCGGTTTCCCACTTTTTCATACCAGTTTGCAAATTTTCCATTATAAAATCCTCATGAAATTTCAGCAATGATTTTTTCCTAACATACCCATTTGTGCCAAATGTGTCCATTTTTTGCAAAGCAATTCCTCCAAATATAATGCAGGTTCCAGTGTTATTTTCACTGACTTTAATGTCTTTTCCACTATTTTTGTGAACACTTTATCCTGCTGTATCCAAATGCACATAACTTGATTGGAGAAAAGCATTGCAAAATTCGGAGAAGTGCGAATCTCAAAGGATAGTGATGGTTCAGTTATTGTCTTTGTTTCAGAAAGTCTGAATAAGTGAGGTTCCTCTTTAAATGTGAGCTGAATCAAATTCCTTTCCCATCTCCAACAAGGATCCCCATGTAGATTGCCTGCTTTGGCGATTAAGCTTATGGGAAAAGCTCCACAGAAAGAGAGAGATAATCTCTGTGTGCGTGAAATTCATGAATGAGACTGTAGGCATCATGTGTGAGAATGGACATGTCTGTTTTGTGGCAAGTTATGTAGATGTGCATGTCTGTGTGTGTGTGTGTCAGAAAGTTAGCCACAAAGAAAAGTGATCACTGAGCCGTAAAAAGAAAAACTTAAACACTGGGATTTCAGTTCACAGATCACCTACATCACTGTCTTCTTTAGCCTTGCTTCCTTTGACTTGTTGGACCTTGATTATCTCTGAAAAATTTGCCCGAAGCCTTTTTATTGTGCATTCATTATGGGATCGGAGCAGTTTGTATGTGATCCTGACCATAGTAGCCAACTCCTAGGGGCTGACAGGTCTTTGCCCTCCCCATAAAATATTTAAGGAGGCCAGGCCCCCCCAAAGTTGATGGGTGTTGCCATTCAAATTGTGTGCATGCACCATGTCATGTGATCAATTATGCAGTGCAGGGCTTATCTGCCCCCCCCCCAATATTTTATTCAAGTTGCCACTGACTTCAATACTGTTTGCACATGCAAAATTGCTTCATTTGCAAGCAGTGCATGTCCTTTAGATTCCTACTGAAATCTTGTAACTTGTACTACTACCACAAATGCTCCACATTTGGTTGTTTTTGGTCACGCCATAGTGCAAGAGCGCCCCTCCCGATGGCAATAATGCAACAAAATTGCGGAAGCATCATAGAACAAGGAATAATGTGGAATGAAATGTGGATGGTCCAATAGACTCCAGCACTCATGCACTATTTTTTCATTAGTGGCACGTTGCAGAATACAGCCACAAAAAAATAAAACACCAGTCCTGAGGGATCCTTGGTGGTCTGCTTGTCTTTTACTTTCCCCCTGATTCAGCTCCATTGCCCAAGTCCCAGCATTTCTACATCAGGGAATGCTTTTTATTGATGCCATGTTTGAAATGGCAATCAGTGCTACAGAAACTACCTTTAAAAAATAGGTTTCTTCTCCACCCCCCAATCCTTTACAGGCAGGCATAAGGCATTCCGAATTTTAACTCCTATGTTATGTACATAAGGGAATCCTATCAAGTTGGCGTTTGACCTGCGTTAATAGCAGCTCATTAATCAAACCAGTTTGCTGGTGGTGGTTTTACAGACTGTGTTATTTGAAGGGGGAGCTGCTCAGCCAGAAGGAGACAGATACACCCATGATTTGGAGAAGAAATCAGCACAAAACACAAACGCAGTCACTATGGTGAATGAGGTTTGGCTCAAGCTGTTGGATCTCTCTTCAGCAAGGGTGGTTTGTTTGGCAAGTAGTACATGAAAACTCAGATGTGGGAAGCTCAGATTTCATTTCATTAGGAGGCAGCTGCAAATTGCTATCTTTCTTTCAAAATATGTCCACCACCCCTCAGCGAAAGGGACTAAACTGCCTCCAGTCTGGGTGAAGAGTAAATTGGAAATAAATGAGCACTCCAGAAAGGAAAAGGAAAGGAAAAAAGAAAAGCAGAATGCATGTGACTGCAGGGCAAAATTTAGGGTGGTATACAGTTGTTCTTCTTCTGAGCAGATCCCTTTGTTGCCATCTCTCTCCTTTTTGGAGATTCATCATGACCCTTGTTCTGACCTGGTAAAGTATGCCTCTGTCGTGCCTAGTTGCACCCTAGAGTGCCCAGCAAGCTTCCTGCGTGAGCAGAGATTTGAACCCAGAACCCAATCAAGACCTTCCTCCACTCCAAGGCATTTGATGCGATGGGAGAGCTGCATCCATGCCATAAGGAAACACTGATTAGCCTTGACGGTTTGTCTGCTGGGGTGAAGTGTTTGTGTTATTGCTTATATTTCTGTATTACTGTTTTTACTTTTTAATCTGCTGTAATATGCCTTGAGTCATCTTCTTCTTCTTTAGAAATAAGAAGTGTAAGCAGCTAACAAACTAACCGTAACTGACTTCTTCCATATCCGAAATCAACCCTCTAGCCCATGGCTAGACAAACTAAGGCCTGGGGGCCGGATCTGGCCCAATCGCCTTCTCAATCCAGCCCGCAGATGAGCCAGGAATCAGCGTGTTTTTACATGAGTAGAATGTGTCCTTTTATTTAAAATGCATCTCTGGGTTATTTGTGGGGCATAGAAATGCATTCATTTTCTTTTTTCAAAATATCGTCTGCCCCCCCCCCCACAAAGTCTGAGGGACAGTGGACCAGCCTCCTGCTGAAAAAGTTTGCTGACCCCTGCTCTAGCCACTATTCCACACTCCCTTGCAGAGCTTTGCCATTCCAACCTCGGAATCCTACGACCTGTGAGTTAAGTGACACTGAGTGCACATGGGCCAACAGCATTACTGTGTTTACAGTTACAATGCACTTAGAGCTACTCACCAGCATTCTTGCCACACAATAGAAAGCCTTCAGATCTGGGAGGCCACATAAAGACGTGCAAAGACCTCTGTTGATTGAACTGCTTAATAAAAAGCTGGCACAGTTCGGATATTTTAATTTGTGTCTGGACTTGCCTCGGAGCGAGAATAATATCTAAGCAATGTCGCCCTTAATTGAGGCATGTGGGTGCAGAGTTCCCTCTGTGCTTATGAATGCTCCATGTTGTGCAGTGCATACTTCGGCTGGCTCTCACCCTGACCTGAACTTTTAAGTACAGCAGAGAGAGAGAGAGAGAGAGAGAGAGAGAGAGAGAGAGAGAGAAGGAGGGAACAACCATTTCTAGATCAGCGTAATAGAATCCCTAGCATATGCATTTCTACACGAAGGGCTGTAGAACAAGGGCAGAGATAAATATGGTCCTTGATCCTTTGGGGAAGTTCTCAGAATAGTTCCATTGATAGATTAATCTACTGCTCCAAGTTTCCATTGATCTAGCTGCAGCTTTGCGAACAGAGAGTTATTCACAATGCCCAGATAATGGCTCCATGTGTGTACAACATGCTGGCAAGTGACTGGGTGGAGGGGACACACACAAACCAACGGGGAAAGAGAGTTCGGGTTCCATTTAGAGCTTAACATGAGGAAATTGTGGCTATGTCTTGGGCATACACCGTGGATTCTAGGATGTCCTCTGCTTAGCATTCATGAAAGCACCCCATTGTTCCTGGGGCGGGAACTAATTATTTAAGAAGGGATTTTTGCACAGCACGATGACTGAACACCACTTCCCTGCTACGGCCTTCATTTCGAAGCATTCTTTCCTGCGGCTCACGTTCTTCCCTCTGAGCCCTGCTGGGTTTGCTGTGCCAAGGTATCAAAAGGGGAGAGGAGGAAAGCAGTGCTACCAAGTTTGATGGGGAATGAAGATCATGGGCAGGGATGGAGCCTTGGCAAACAGTAGGCTCAACCCCTAAGGCTGCAGGTGCACCTACAGTTTACCCCTTATGTAGCGACAATTCCCAGCAACAAATTACTATTCCCAGGCGGGTGAGGAAATGTGCTCGGACTGTATGGTGCGTATGCAGCTTTTATGTTGAAAGAGAAATAAGGGGAAGGGACTGTGTGGTCTGACAAGCATTGCAGTGTGAAAGGAACATTAGAAAATGGGTTTTCCCATTGCAATCAGGAAAACTGATGCAATATTCCCCATGCTTGAATGCAGCCTTGGTATCAATAAGGCAGCTTCCTGTGTTCCTTTGTTCCTAGTTCAACTAGGGTGTAATGTGTATGGGTTGCTCGTGTGTAAGTTGCTGCCTCTCCAGGCTTTGTTGCCTTGCTAAACCTTTCAGTCTGGGCAGCCCTTCACTTCGTGGCTGCCTCAGTCGCTAGCAGAATCCATCAGTGGGCGTTTCTTAAATCTTTTCCAACATAAAAGTTGTTTGACACCCAGTCTCCTCCTACTCTCTCTGCGCGGAAGTCTTCTGCGCAGGGTGGGCGTGGGTAGCGGAGGACCCGTGCTCTCCCCACTGGTGTCCGGTGAAGAATCCTGGAGCCCTCTCGCCGATTCCCCCATCAGCCCTTCTATATCCCTGGTGTTGCGCTGATTTGCTTCCCCATCTGCGGAGCTGCCTCTCTCCCTGCTGGGCCCTTCTCCAGCATCATTTGAGAGCCTTCCCTCTGCCTCTAGCGCCGATGTCAGTTCCTTGACATAGGGGAACTGGAATAGGCAAGGCATAGAATCATAGAAATGTAGAGTTGGAAGGGACCCCAGGGGTCATACAGCCATCCCTGGGTGGGCTCAAACCACCAACCTTCTGGTTAACAGCCAGACACATGGATGCATTGTGCAAATGCTGCCAGGGAAAGGGTTATGCACAGCCTTCACTTGTTCAAAACCCAACAGCAGTTATTTTTGTTAGAGGCATGTGCATGTCACATTAACAGGAACTGCTGTGTGACAGGAATTATTCTTCCCTCCTTTAAATTTCCTTCAGTTCCACTGACCTCTAGGTTTGAAGGAGCTTTGTGGCTGAATCACCAGCCTGCCAGCAGTAAATGTTGGAGATAACGCAGAATATAAGGTGTCAGTGGATATGTCGTACCCAGGTTGGATCTGAGACTAAGTAATTGCCTCAGGATCAAAGTTCATCTGGCGGTGCACTCTTGGAAGAGAAGGTTTAGGAATAACTTGTGAAATTAAGCTATGCAGGCTGACAGCTGGGTAAGACAGAAACAGCCCACTTCACTGGTGAGCTAATGTCAAATATTCTAGCGAGTCTGCTTCAAATCCAGTCATTCTTTCTTGCTCCCATCTTGTGCCCTTTTAAAGCACACTTTACTTGAATCAATGCAATTCAACAATCACTCAGTGTTAGGAAGACTCATCTTCTATCCCTTATAATTATTTTTTTTATTTTTACCTCCCAGCTTAAAAGATGATGCAATTGAGAAAGCACACAAATAGGTTAGCATGGCTGTTCTGGGCAATAACAATTTCAAATACTGAAAAGGTTATCTGTGGTTATTAAATCTGTGAATCCATTACCAAGGCTTTCAAATTTAACTAGACCTTTTAAAAGGAAAGAGCTATAAGTCTTTATCTGTTGTTCACCTACATCATCCGTATGGAATCTCTGGGCCTTCAGATCTTGTTGGACCACAACTCCCACCATTCCTGATCACTGGCCATGCTGGCTGAGGCTGATGGGAGCCAGAAACACCTGGAGTTTCCTGCCCTTATTATCTCCATCTTATTCTCAGGTTTCTCCAAATGGTAAAACATTGGGCCTAGTTCTTTGAAAGGCAGGATTACCAACTCTTCTCCTTTTATTCATCACGATAAACACTGTGATGGTTTTTCCTCAGAAACCTGAACATTGAGACTCAGAGGTTCCTCAGAAACCTGAACATTGAGACTCAGAGGTTCTTAAACCTTGCTGTTGATACAGACTTGGGAAGGGACAAACGTTTTAGACAAGAGAGAAGCATCCCAATATGTGCCTCAACCACGTGCAGTCTCAGGTGGTACAATTCAGCAAGGACTATTAAACTGCATACACTTTTTGCACATTCAAATCAACTATAATTGTTGCTTGTGCATACGTTTCCTTGTCAGAAGCAGGAGACATGCACCAGAGGACAACTATAAACAAAGCATCAATATGACCACTGTCAGAGGCAAAATGCTAGGCTTGATGGACCTTTAGATGAATGGGACATTTCTCACGGTACTAAGATGGCAGCTTGGAGTAGATGCTCTTTGGCCTCCTAAGAACAGCCCTGCTGGGTGGGCCTAAGAGTCCCTCTGGTCCAGCCAGCCCAATATTTCCAGATAGTCCATAAAAAGGGCATAGTCTCACATCGTTTGTCCATAGCATGTGGTAACGTTTAAAGGCATATAGAGGTTCCGTTGCCTTCCCTAACCTTATGCCTTCCAGATGTTGTTGGACTATCACTCCTGGTTATGCTGGGTGGGGGCTAGTGCAGTTGGAGTCCGACACCATCTGGGAGGCACCAGGTTGAGGAAAGTACCATGGCTAACAGCTGTTGACCCCACTCTGAAACCATCTAAGGGAGTGACAGTGAATCCCATATGTTACTTTCAGATTACATATAGAAGAATTTGGGGGAAGAGGGCTATTGCAGATGTTGTGCTTGACACTTTACTATCAATATACTGTACATTTTTGTGTGTGCCAATGCTGGTCTTGGAATAACTAAGCAAGGAAGCCTGAATTCCACCCCCGTATCTTACTGTCTCGTGTCAAGCGAAGCCAAGCAAAATGATTTCAGCAATGGCTCCTACAACGTGACCTCCTATTTTAGATGTATTTGCTATGTCTCTACTTCACTCCCTGTTAACTTTAACTGCAGTGTGCTGTGCAGCATCTCGGAGTTTATCTAATCTAGGGTATTGTCATATAAACCAGTGGAACAAGTTGACTGAAAAGGTTTGCCTCTGTTTATTTTTAGCATCGCTATGAAAAAGACTGGGGTTTGTGTGCATTGTCATTAAAAGGAGAGGGAGAGAGAGAGAAAGAAACATATCCTACAACTATGTTGATCTAGGAACTATCATTAAATTGAAGTCTTTGGGGTCAAATGACTGAGCTTGTCCCAAAGAATTTTACAAGCAAAATCTGGGCCATACCTTCAATCCATTAACTTTATTTCTCTTTTCTTTGCTACTAATACTTTTGGGGGGCTGCTTTCTTGCTAGAATCAAGTAGTAGAGATAACTATAGCTCTGGTATAATGTGGAACATTATCAAGGCGTTTGCCCCAACCCCCCACAAAAATTGGTTCCATGACACAATCACAATTATCTGCAGCTAACAAGTCCTGCCAGAGAAACACTTTGGATACGGAATTCTTCTAGAGAATTCTAGGATATGCAAAGAGCATGTCAGAGCATGACAGGAACTATCCAAACTACCCTTTGCTAGATGAGGAAGCACACCTGTTTGTGTTGCCCTGGTGGCCAATATTCATACCCATGTCTTCCACCCGCTCCTCCATCTCCTCCCCATTGGAACCTACCTGTAATGTTTCTAGGTGCCATGCATGCATTGTAGTATCATCAATCTCATGCAGCCTCACTTCTGGTCCAGGCACCCCCATGTCTTGTCAGACTGGCTGGGATGTCACAAGGAAGCAGCCTGCGCCCACCACACTTCCCTTACAGCATCCTTCTCCTACCTGGATAGCTCAGTTGGTTAGAGTGTGGTGCTGATAATGCCAAGGTTGCAGGTTTGATCCCAGCATGGGAGAGCTTCATATTCCTGCACAGCAGGGGGTTGGACTAGGTGATCCTCAGGATCCCTTCCAACTCTACAATTCTATGATTCCTGAACAGGCTAGTAGAAGCTGGTGGGAGTTGTAGACCAAAGCATTAGGAGGGCAGCAGGTTGGGGAAGGCTGAGCTACAGCATTTGTCGTGAGAGTGTAAGAAGATAAAACAGACAAGTTCGCACTTATATTTCTAGCAACCCATTATGGGTGGGAAAGAAAACAGGAAGACAGTGGCACTGGAATTAGCCCAAGGCTTTGCTATCTTAAACAGCTATAATCCACCAAAAGGATGAGGCTCCTCCATTATATTCTGTCTCTGACAGCGTTTTCAAGTTGGCCAGCTCTTGCTTTTGCTGTCATTGGGCTTCTTAAGAAAACATTCATTTAGTGATTTTATATCCTGCCTTTCAATTCAAGTAGAAAACCCATAATGGCATATAATATATCAAGCAGAGTCAGTACAAAATAATATAAATATACAAACAGAAACCAGAATAAGGCACCGACTATCAAAACAATGCTACCCCTGCTGTTCCACAAATTATATCCTTAGCCTAATCCACAACAATCAAAAGCAAACTAAATCGCAGATACATGCCTCATGCAAGTTCATTTGCTCATGTTTATCTCATTGCACTTGGGCTGAGTTGTTCAAAAGCCTCTCTTTGCATGTTTATTTCTTGAAAACCCTGGATTAGGAATGGTGTATCCACAGGATTTCTTCAGCTACAATTCCTCCAGCACAGCTCTTTAAAACAGAAACTAAATTTCAAACCTTGAGACAAATTTGGTGACACCCAAGTTAGCCTCAGAGCTCAACATTTACGACGATTCTCTGCAAGCTGGGTGTCAACTCATTTTCAAAAGGCATGGGAAATAAGGTTAAGGGATGCTTGCAGCTTAATAGCATTAATTATGATGGGCTGTTCTTTAAGGAAAAAATAGAAGGAAGTTTTCTGAGCTGAGGGCAGCAGAGCTTTCTAAATCTATTTTTGATGACAGGAAAGCTCTTAAGATGATATCTCATGCTACGCTTTAAACATTGAAAAGTATCTTTTCAACATGCCTTCAGTTTAATAGCTTGGTAAATAAAAAAATTCAAAAAGGGTTTGGCACAGCACCCTGTTATATAGCACTTGGCACAACTTGTAAGAAGAATAAAGTATAGCTCAGGTGTGTGAATTTGGCACCATTTTCTCTCCTAAGGAAGATAGGTGTCTGGTGGCGTGTCAGAGCTTATCACTCCTAAAAGTCACTAAGGGAAGAAACTCCAACACTTAACTCTTTATGGAATATATTTTCATGGGTTACAATAAGGTCAAAGTCATTGTATAATAAATGCACACTGATCTAGACCTCTGCAATCAAGTCCTGTGTAACTTCACAGTAAAAGCTGGCCACTTTACAGAATTATCTTTGAAAATTCTCCACCATTTTTTTGTGGTGGCCACCAATTTCCCATATCCTCCATAATGCCCTTAAACAACATATTATGCACAATATAAGAATGCAAAATGGCGGCCAGGCTGCCAGCACAGTTGCTGATAATATCACACAACATCTTAGGGGGGGGGGGAAGAATGCTACTGCCACAGCTAACGGTGAGCCCCACAGCCAAAAAACTGTTGTAGAATTTCTCTTCCCTCTGGAGAAATGTGGTGAAATTGTCTCCCCCCCCTTAATTTCTCTGACCACTAATAGGGTAGACAATTTCCAGAGACCATTTGCGTGCATCTCTAAATTCTATAAATATCAAGGCGGCATCTTGAAAAAAACAAACACATTTATTGTGGGAGAAGCTTTCATGAGCCAGAGCTTGCTTCATCAGATGGCTCACAAAAGCTTCTGGCGTCATAAAGTTGATTATTGAGAAAGGTGCCGCTAGCTTTCTTGCTATTTTTATACACGGAAATGTTTTATTTTTGTCCGCTGATATTAACGTATAAATAGATATGAATACAGAAAGTTACATGGAACTGTGGTCTACTGCTGAAGCAAGGCAGATCTGGCCCTGTGGAAAACCGCCTTGATAGGAGATTGACCGGCAGCCATACATCAGCTCCTTTGAGCTGTTTGGAGAGAGTATAATAGATTCCCCAGTCCAGCCAAAGTTAGGCTGAATGCAAAGAAATGGAATATGTTAGCCATTACTAGCTCAAGCATGCAGTCCTATACTCAGTTCTATTCAGGGGAACTTCTAAAATGGGCACCTTATGTCACCATCGTCACCAACCACATTGCAAATTGCATTATGGGTAGCCTGTTCTACATGGTGAGTCAGCAGTGCTTTGCTAGTCTATACTGGACTGGCTGCTGCAACTGGATTTAAATTCACAGAAAACACTACAAACCAGATATATGGGAATAGGCAATGGATAAGAACACAAGATGAGCTCTGCTGGATCCGGCCAAAGGCCCATCTAGCCTAGCATCCCATTTCCCACAGTAGGCAACCAGATGGTTGATTATAGGAAGACCACAAACAAGACATAAGACACAGCCCTCTTCTGTTGAAGAAATTGGTATTCAGAGGCAGCTCTGATACCAGAAGTAGTTTATAGGCCTCGTGATCACTAGAAGCTGTTGTTAGCCTTACCCTCTATGAACTGTCTAATTCCTGCTTAAAGCTATCTAAGTTGATGTTCATCGTTACATTGAGTGGCAGCCAATTTAGCAGTTGAAAGTTAATTCAGCCTGCAATGAAATTGCAATGTGTTGTGTAACTGAACATGCTGAGTTGCCTTATTAAACTTCAAAGCTCACCTAAATTCAAGGTTAAGATATATGGGGTGGGACACACCCCTTCAAATGATTGTGCCTGGATATGAAGTGATGCAAGTCAGTAACACTTCACCTGCCATAGACGTCAAGAGACACAAAGCCCAGGATAATAATAGGCTGGTGCTTGGGCGGCTATAATCAATATACAGCTAGAGGTCATTCCAGGCCAAGGTCTGGATCTGAGTAACAGTCTAAACATGATGTCAAACATAAATTGGGGGTCTCAAGGTGAGAATGAAAGCAACCAAGAACCAGACTACCAAGGTTGTCTTGCCAAGCACCTGACAGTTCAGTAGCCAAAGCTAAGCAGGTATGGCCTTGTAAGGTGTCTGGATGGGAGATGCCCATGTTTGGCATCAGCACACAACATCTCTGGGAAGCTACAGGATCACTGCTGATGCCTGCTTTGAAAGCCCTCCTTTTTAAAATCGTACCACCAACACTTCAAAGAACATGAGCAGCGCCATTTTGATTTCCCGCAATTCCCCTGACGTAGTATTGCTTTAGGCATTCTTTCAAAACAAGATGAACATGTCACGATGGTTTAGTACCAGGTTCAGGGAAACAACCTATAAAATAAAAAAGGGGCAGAGAAGAAGGAGGAAAAGGAAATGCTGCAATGCTTCGGCAAGACATTTTCATTTCAGCCACATAGGAGATTTTTAGTTGTGCAGCAGCAACCAAGAATGGCCATTTACAGGTTACACTAGAGATGCGCAGGGATTTCGTTTGGCCTGTATTTTTAAGCAAGCCCTCCCAGTTCGGATATCCCATTCTAATATTTGGCCTGGAGCACAGTTATCCTTCAGCTTTTGTGTGGCTCACTAAAATGCAGGTGCAAATTATCGTTTTAGGTTAAAATGGGTACAAAAATATGTATTTTAGGGTACCCTGCATACAGAAATGCATAGGAAAATGTATTTTCTGGGGTGAAATACATTCAGAAATTGATGCAAATACATTTTTTTTAAAAAAAGATGGATGTAACAACAGGATGGAACAGAATTATGTATGAGCACGTGAAACTGACAAACCAGAAATAGACTGATATATCCCTAGTTTCTTTTGTCTGACACATGATACATGGATGAGCTCTTCCACTCAGTTCTTTAAAAAGGGGGCTTTCTGGAGCATAATTAGTTCTGTAGCTCCAGGTTTATTTATTTTAAATTTTTGCATCTATCAGGCCAGTTCCTAAGGTATCACCTCCAGGAGGAAAGGAAACCACTGGAGTCTTCAGGCATAATGAGTTGCTGGCTCTCTAGCATGGCTATTGCCAATGCAGCTTTCTCAGCAGAGCAGCTGGATTTGGGATATGAGCACAGCTTTACAGCACTGACGGATTTTGATTTGCATTTTGCCTGTGCAGAACAAGCTCCTAGTTATGTAGGTCATCATATTTTGCAAAATGAACACCGATGCTCGGTAAATGACGGAAAGGAAACCACATCATTTGTATGAAATTGGAGATTGCTGGAAAGGAAAGAAAGGGCAAAGAGAATGGCATTGGCATTCAAAGTTGCTGTTGGGTCATGCTTCCCTTGCCAGGCTAGGATATGGTTTTACGTCACTGAACCCTGGTGGAAAGGTTAGATCCTCTGTTCACAAGTTGCCACCTTGGGCTGCGGTTTCATAACAATGCGTGGAGGCGTGCCTAAACATCCGTTGTATTATTCAGCTGCATGTATCAGCCAACATAATCTCTATCCATGCTTGAGTGAATAGAACGTGTAAACCTGAACAGTTTAATGTACAGCAGAACATCCTGACACCCAAGCAGGGAACCTGTGCAAATTGCACAAGGGGAATGGCCACAAAGAACACCTTTCTCTGTGAAGTGGCCTCAATTGCTCTGTCTCTTTGCCTTTCCCTGCCCCAAATACTCTCTCTCTCTTTCTTTCTCTCTCTCTCTCTCTCTCTCTCTCTCTCTCTCACACACACACACACACAGAGAGAGGGTGTGTGTGTCAAGATGTTCTGCTGTACATTAAACTGATCAGGTCTACACTTGCGCATTGCCAAAAAGGTTAAATGCATCCTGATAGAAAGAGGACCACAGATGCTACAGACTTGCATAAAGTTAGCACATCCTCATTTATAAGTATATAAATGTCATATCCTCCAACATGTTGTTGAGTCCCAAAATTGGGATGCTCGTCTTCCCATCAGTGCTCCTGCTCAAGTCACATGACCCACACAAGATCACAAAGCCCAAAAATGCAAAAAAATTAGGCACCGGGGGGGGGGGCTCGGGGGGGGGGGTATGATCTCACCATGAAAAAATAAATGCTTTGTGTGTCCATGTTTAATCTTGCCTGTTTCTAAAATTTATTTATTAGTGCATGTTTTTCTTTTTGTAAATCGACCAAAGAATAAAATAAAATGGGGATTAAGAATTTGTCTCAGTGAAAGGTGGGTGTGCTAGGTCCTGTTGGTGCAGTGGGGGTAGAAATGCTCCCCGGGGGGGGGAGTGTGAGAAATGTCCCTGTTTTTATCTGAGGAATGTTGGAGGGTATGAGGTTGTTCTAACTTCACAGCATTTTTCTGCAAGCAAAGACTCTGCCCGATTTCAGCTCGAAACACATCTACACATGGCATACTGACCTTCCTACTATATTGAGAGCATATATCAAGTTGTAGAGAGACAGCCATGTTGGGGCACGTTCCACATGTTATTCAATCAGATCCATGTTCAGATGGCTCAACTTTAATTAAATAAAAGACCTAGAAGTATTAATTGGATACACAATATGCCTTCCCCTCCAGTATCTTTGGAGGCAATTTTGAGTGGGGAAGTGACGGGGGAAGGAATTAAACCCCAGCGCCACAGCTCTGATGCAACTGGCACCCCTCCACCCAGTAGCTGCTTTTCTGTATTATAAGAACTGTCTGCAGACCCATTCACGAATGCTCCACATAATGTGTAGTGTAGGCTTCATCAAACTCGGCCCTCCAGATGTTTTTGGCCTACAACTCCCATGGGTAGCAGGACCAGTGGTCAGGGATGATGGGAACTGTAGTCTCAAAACATCTGGAGGGCTGAGTTTAAGGAAGCCTGGCATAGTGTGTCCTTTAGTCTGTTTCCGCAAGCCAATGAAGTGGGGTGGTAGTGGAGGAAGTATTTACTCACAATATTTGCATACCACTTTTCAGTCAGAATGCTTTCCATTATAATTGCAAAGATGACTTGATCTTTTAAGGCAGGCATGGCCAAACTTGGCCCTCCAGCTGTTTTGGGACTACAACTCCCATCATCCCTAGCTAACAGGACCAGTGGTCAGGGATGGTGGGAGTTGTAGTCCCAAAACTCCTTGCCCTTATCATGGAACCAGGATTTCAGCTGTAATATTTCCACAGCTGTCACAGCTCCCAAAGATTGTACCCAGGTCAGGATTTCAATCCTTCTCTTCTCTTTGGCTGCTGTTCTTCTAGCATTGTTTTATTAGATGGGCTGCCAGGCTTCTATTGCAAATCACTGTTTTCATTGCCTGGCCAGCCTGCCATAATAACACACTGCAATCTGAAATTTGGCAGCGCCCAGGCACGCACAAATCTCTCACACATACACCTGCAAAATTCTATTTCTCAAGCTTTTAAATGCAAAAAGGAAATAAATCTGTCTGGCCTCCTGATTTCTGTGAACTCACGATCCTAATATTAAACTAGATATCCACCCACTGCCACAAAATCAGCTTGCATGTTTAGCTTTCTCTCCCCCTCCTCTTCCTCAATGCCTCACAGAACTTATTTCTGTCGTTCTGAGATAATATTCTGCATTTTCCCTTCCAGCAGCAGCTGACAATGGTAAGGTGAGAAACACAGAATATTATGACACTGATAAAGCACTTGGAGACTAGCCGTACAAGAGATTTTGACAGGCAGATGGGACAACCCTGCTGTCAATCATCTGGTCTCATAATCCTGTTGCCTGACTGACAGCTGAACTGGCCAAACACACTTGTGAAAGTTTAGCCACTTTGCCAAAAATGGTTTCCCGCCTCTGTTCCACAAGACCTTTTATTTTAGCAAGTGGGGAGATGTTCAAACAATCATCTTTTTCAGTGGTTTAGCTTCACCCGCAGATCTCAACTACAAACTCCAGGGTCATGACTAGGTACAACATTTCTCAAACGGCACAGCCACAAATAGACACTTTGCCCTGGCACATTTGCACAAGGAGCATGGCGAAATCGCTCTGTGAAGTGGAACTCTGAAAGCTTTCTCACAGCAAGGTCCATTTCGGCTCTGTCTTATTGACACAGCCGAGCCAAGCCTCTCCAGAATCCAGACAGAGGTCTTTCCCAGTCCTGCTTGGAAATGTCAGAAACTGAACCTTGGATCATTTTCATGCAAAACATGTGCTTGACCACTGAACTACTACTTTTGTCTTTTCCTGTTAGTCATGTGGACCTAACAATGCAAGCTGAAGAAGGCACAGACCTGGGCTATAGGGAATGGGACCAGACATACTGAAATTTTACCCCTGAGCAACTGAAAATTACAGCTGTTTCAACATGCCAAGATGGGCAAAGCCTCCTCCTCCTCACTTTTCCCTTTTGTGTTACTCCTTTTTAAATGGTTACGTCTGCAGGCAGGGACTGTCTCGCTTTTACCGATCTTACACAAGTTGCCCAGGGAGGCTTTGTGGCTGCAGAGTGGAATAGAACTGTTTTAAATGATTGCACAAATAACAAATAAGTGGAAACTATAGAACCAATATCTCTTGCCGAGCCTAGTCAAACTTCAGAGTGTCCAAACTTTTCTTTAATAAAACACCCAGAGACACCCCCACACAGATAATTTGCTGAATTTTAAGTACCATTATATAGGAACGAAACAGGAAATGAAGCCAGCTCTCTCCAGCATACTTGTAAATTATACGCAGGTAAACCAAACACATAAATTGTGCCAATAAAAGGAGTGAAGGAAAGAGGTCACATGAGAAGAACTGGTGGTGCGACATTAATGCTAAAAAAAAACTTTCTGAAGTTAAAGAGAGAGCATTTGATCCAGGAGTGGGTGTGCTGCTGTCGTGTCGCCATGTTGCCCTCCCAACAGTGGCATCACTAGAATAGCATGGTGCGGCTTGGCAGCAGTGAGACTGGGGCTGCATGGGCGCACCAGCTGAATTGCTTGATCGCTTCTTCCCACACAGCTCTGCACCAGCAAAAAGGAGCAACTCTAGTGTTGGAAGTGTGACAACACAGGACCCCCTCTCCCTACCAGCTACTCGCAATTTGTTCAAAAAGGCCCCATTCACCCTTCTAAGAAATACTGAATAATAGCCACACACAAGAAGAACAAAGAGAGAGTTTGAAGGCTTCGCCTGTAGGACTGTAAATTATTTGATGTGTTAATGCGAATGGAAGTCGTTAAAATTGCAGCTGCGATATAAGGGTTTGCTATTCTGACTGGTATGCAATTGGAATTTATAAGTTTTTGGAATGCAGAGAAAGTAAATTATCTAATCATCAAGTCTAGCATGCAGGGGGCCAACAAAATAATATAATTTGGCATCTGAACAATTGGCATTATTGATTGTATTATAATTTGGTATTATAATTTGGTATTAACAACGAGGCTTTTATTGGGTTGTTGTAATTGAAAACTAATAAAAATGACTACACATAAATAGAAATGCTGTGCTTTACAAACAGACAGGATGCTGTTAATAATCCAACAGTTTATATCAGTCTGGGATGGGGTAGTTCTTCATGCAGCGTATTGTTGAACTATGGAACTCACTCCCACAGGAGGCAGCAGTGAAGTAGATGGCTTTAAAAGAGAATTAGGCAAATTTATGAAGGATAAAGCTAACAGTCACTGCTAGGCATGATGGCTATGCGATGCTCTACCTTCACAGCTGGAGACAGAAATGTTTCTGAATACCACAGGACGGGAGAGTGCTCTTGTGGCTTCCCACAGGCATCTGTGGCCTGATCCTATAGGCTCCTCTTCTGATCCTAGGTTCAATGATGTAATACCACTTTGCCCCACAAAAGCTTCAGTATATCTATAGCTTCTTAATTGAGTAGGTCACAAAGACCTTAGCATTGTAGCTTACTTGTTAATGTTGGTTGCATAAAATGCTGATTCCTTTTCCTTCTCCTGCCCAATTTCCATTTGACTTTCCTACTGCATGAGGTCACCCTTGAAACTATTACTCCATTGCAACCCAAACACAATGGAGGAAAGAAGAGAGGAGTGACTGGTGTCTGTGAGGAGAAGAGACAACTTCCTGTTTTCCTGGAGGTGTCCCATGGTGTCATATGTCACTCCTTCCTATATGAGGAACTGAGCCTGGAAATAATGCATTCAAGCATTTTGTGCCTACAGGGTATGCCCCTGGAATGGGAGGGTGTTGAATCCATTTCCACCACATGACCTTATAGAACAATTCGTTGAGTCATTTCCTCTGCACTGCTTTCTTGGCGCTTTATGCTGATCTTGTGAGTAACGCTGTGACGTCTGGATAGATGGAAGGAACTCTAGAAATAAGCACAGGAACCATGTACGACACCCAAAGCTAGAAGGAGCCCTCTGGGTTGGGGGTAGAGTTGCTAAGGTAGCTTCCCAAAAGGTAGGTCCCTGTTGCGGCAGCACACCAACAGGAGCACCTGATTGCCTCTGTTGTTGCGTTTGCACCATGGTGACCTCACTACCACCTCCACCTCTTCTTCCCAGATAGCAACAGTGATTTCCTGCATGGAAGGTAGTGTAGTGTAGAGCTCTACTTCTGCCCTTAATGATAATTCGATCCCAGGACCAAGCTAGACATGATGGCATCTGCATACTTATACATTAATCAGTCACAACAGAAAGTTTTAATTTGTATGTGACCCGCAGTGGGGCCTAGGAATGGGGCCACTCATTTTCCCCTTCTGGTGCTACCTGTGGCCTCACCCCATATTCCTCTTTTGCTCTTAAAACTGTATTTCTGACTCAATTTTTTGCAGCTGCTCTGATACACCTAAATGCCATCACATCTAGGTTGGCATTCAGTATAATGCTGGCAAAAAGCAAATCAATACCAGAATTGGATGATTTCTCCTGGCTGATTTCTTGTCTTGGACTATTTCTTAATGTCCTAATGTTATGACTCTTTGAAGTGGATATATACACAAAACACTGGAGATATATATAGCTTAGAACTGGTGTGCCAAACTGTCCATTTTTCATCATGCTTGCATTGTTAACAACCGTTGCTTAGTTAACTAGACCCTCAAAAGGTAATTTCTGACTGAGGGGTTGTTTGAATATCCTACATTATTGACCTTATTCATTCAAACCAAATTTGTCTAATGTGGCATTGGATTGGGTTTTTTCTGCCCAGAGTGCTAGGTGAGATGTAATAATAAAATTAAAGCCGTTTTCCCTTTAAACATTACAGTGAGAGCTGCAAGTAAGACATTTCTTGAGGGCTTTGTGCCAAAAGGAGCAGCTTCCCCAGATAAAAATGATTATGTAACAAAAATTTACATTTAATTGTAAATGAATGCAACTGTGGCAGCCTCAGGGTGTGAAGTAATTAAACTAATTGTTTCAGAGTTGTTGTTTTTTCAGAAGGTATGTCCTTATATGCAGTGTCTGCTGAAGAGGAGCAATGACAGACAGGGGAGCTGCCTCCGTGTTGTGCTCCTGCCATAGGGAATTAACATATTGCACTCAGCCCACTTATCTGGTTGGCAAAGAAGTTCCGGGGGCGCAGTGCTTAACCTGCAATTAGCTCCCTTTGGAAGGAGGTCACTGGAGACTTATTAGGGTTTTGTGATGTTTGTATTTATTTGCAGGTATACAGGTTGAGAGTAGGTGGAGGCACAGCCTAAACACTTGAACAAAGTCCACTGCTCCCACATCAGATCTCAAGGGGGACAGACAGCCTCCTAAGGCAGTTACAGAGCTGAATTCCAGCTCTCTGGAATCCTGGTCAGGTGTTATGTCAACTGTGTTGAAATGGTGATACAGGGATGCGCAAGCTGACATACACACAGTATCCCCATCAGCTTAACTCCTAGTCCCACGAAGGTCTGAAGGGGACGTCTAAGCATGCTCAGATCAGTGTGATGAGCAGCATTCCTGTGATCTAAGACCCCGTGTGAAGCTAAAAGGGCTGGAGACTTGGAGGGCTGGTAAGGTGTGTGAAACCCCTCACTCCACCCCTACATGGATTCATTTTAACAGATAACAAAATACCTTCATATTTATTTTATCTGTTTGTTTAGATTTATACTCCCCAAGCAGTGTATGCAATAAAATTATCCAAAAAAAACCCGCAGATTAAAATCAATAAAAACAAGTATACCTAAAATAATTCTAAATAAAACAGATACAATCAATAAAACTTTTACAAAAGAAATATTGAGAGCTAAAATATATATTTCTAGGTAGGTATGATAGGAAACCCATAACAATATAAGCTTATATTGCTCAAGACTAATGCGCACAAAAGAGCAGGAGAAGAGGTGGATTTTATTGTGGGCTGCATCTTTCTACCATGATTGAGTTCCTTGCACACAGGAAAGAGGTATTCAAGGAGAAGTCTGGCCTAGAGGAGACAGTTTTCTATGTATAGAAAATTATACATCTCATCCATTAATGCAAGCTTCTACCTTTACAGGTAAGGCCCTCAAACAGGTTTGCTTCCTCATCAGTTCTTTATGAGAACTAGGTCTATAATGATCACATTCACAGGATTAAGTAAGTGGTACAGGAGGCCAGTGTTTCTAGCACAATGTTACAGTGTGCTCTTATGAGGTAATTAAAAAAAAAAAAGCTATGTATGAGCTGGTGTAAGTACACGAGTCGTTTGATGTGTAAATGAAATGCTGATAAGCATGAACAGGAAATAGTTTTTTTGCATTGGAAGCAGAATCTGTATGGGAATCAACCCCTATCATAAGGTCACATTTTAATAAGGCAAATTAAAAAGCAGTAATTACATTGCATTGAACAGCTCCTAATGCTGCTTTGAAAATTCAGGAAAACCTTCCCACCACCAAATAGGTCTCTTCCTGTTTACCTCTCTCCTTGGGAACGACATTTATCTCTGTTGACATAAGCACATATCTCCCCCCCTCCTTTTTTCCAGCTTGCAACTTGAGTTGTACAAACATGTCCATACGATCACTATTCCTTTCAATATAGATTACATTCACAACATGCAGTTAAAGCACATGTTTATTACTTTAATGGTTATGGCTTTCCCCAAAGATTCATGAGAATTGTAGCTTAATCCTCATGGTTCCCAGGATTCTTTGGTGGGAGTCATGTGCTTTGATGTGCTTTAAATGTTTGGGGGTGTGTGGCTGGAGCTTGCGTGGAAATCCAACATGCACAACACTACACTATACTACAATACAATACAATACAGTACAATACACTGGTTGGCATGGTGTATGTCTGTCAGGGATTGTGCTGAAGAAGGCTGCACAGAGGAAGAATGGTGGTAGCCACCCCTTCCTCCTCCTCCTGATCCTGAATCTTCTCAGGAGCAGGAAGACAGTATAGATTTGGAACAGTGGTTTACAGAGGGGCATAGTCCAGAAGGCAGAAGCTGGGAAATACTGGATGGGGAACAGCCAGCAGAAGAAACACTAGAAGAGAGAGAGAGTTAACAGATTCCCAGTCTCTGGATAGTATCCACCCTCCTCCCCCAAAGTCCTGAAGACCTCAAAATATGTCAGAACAGAAAACAGAGGCACCAAACTCAGATTACAAGATGTAGGAGTGATGTAGATTAATAGGGACAGAGGGGGGAAGCCTTAATTGGGAGCACCGCCATTTCTAGGAGACATGTTCTTTGTTCTCTCGCTGTGTTATTAAAGTTTCTAACCAGTAAGAAGACTCCTTTTCTTTTGTTCTGCTTATCTACTGCCAAAGGGCGGGAGGAATCTGATTCCCTGAAGTCTGACATTCTGACTCTTTTCGTTACAGAGAAGACTGGACCTTTTTTGTAAACCAATTTGAGGGGTTTTTCTACAATCAAGAATCTAAATTTTATGAAATAAATAAACAGACAAACATTTATTGAAAACTTGGCACCCTTTTTAAACAGCCTGTGAGCAATTGTACTTTTGCTTGCTTAGTTACCCAGAGCTTCATCATCAGATCTGGAGCTCTGGCAAGAGGGGATATTTCCTCATTTAAGGTGGTGTTTGATCAAGCGCCAAGTGGACTGTGCTTGGGCTCTCTAGGTGTGTTAATTCCATACTGCAGCTCTGTGAAAGAGAAGGATTCTTTTTGTGCTATTGCCATTCCTTCCCCATTTCTCGAGTGAGTGCCCATTCTCACGGCCAGTTAAAACACATGGTGGCCAAACAGGAAAATACAAGCCCTCTGCCCATAATAATTCCCAGCCACATTGGCCTAAATCAAAGGTGTGTCTGCCAGGAAGTTTGGAATTTTGCTTTTGGTGCCCTGGTCTAAATGTGGGTTCAGTGGAAATGGGCCAAAAGCTGGGAGACAATGCAGTGTAGTGAACAGAACATTGGGAGTTGGAGTGGAAACACACTGATTCATATTGCACATGTATATAGAAAACATGAAAGCACCACCTGGATGAAGAACATGAAGCAGTACTGCCAGGATGAAGACTTGCAGATTTTGCTAAATTTCTCAGCTGCTTCAGAAATCAATCCCCGTTTAATAAAAAGCAACCTCTGTGCTGAACTCCATTTGAAGCATAGTTATGCTATGTGGTAACTTTCTTTCTTTTTTTATAAATATTTTATTGGATTTTAACAATAAGAAAATTCAAAAAAAGTACAAAAAACAGAAAAAATACAAAATTACAAAATACAGTAATACAAACATTGAGCACAGAAAAGAAAGAAAAAGAAAACACATATACAGAAAAAACAAAAATTCCCTTTTCTTAGTTTCTCATCTTTAGTTAACTTGTTTTCCTGACTTCCTCACATCTCCCGTTCTTGTATCCCTTTTAAAAATTAGTTCAACAAATTCATGTCCTATTAGTTTATCTATTATTTATCCAAATCATACATTTTAGCTTGTTGCTAGAACCCCTGCGGTTCATTTCAATGTCCTCAACATTCAGAAATTTTACAATGTTTCTGCAAATAAATTTTAAATTTTGTCCAATCTTCCTCCACCAGCTCTTCTCCCTGGTCTCGGATTCTGCCAGTCATTTCCGCCATCTTCATGTAGTCTATTAGTTGCATCTGCCAGTCTTCCAGAGTGGGTAGATCTTGTGTCTTCCAATGATTGTGATGAGAATTCTTGCTGCTGCGGTAGCATACATAAAAAAAGTTCTATCCTTCTTTAACACCGATTGGTCCACTATGCCCAGGAGGAAGGCCTCTGGTTTCTTCAGGAAAGTATATTTAAATACCTTTTTCAGTTCATTATATATCATTTCCCAGAAGGCCTTGATCCTTGGGCACGTCCACCAAAAGTGAAAGAATGTACCTTCAATCTCTTTACATTTCCAACATTTGTTATCGGGCGAATGGTATATTTTTGCAAGCTTGACTGGGGTCATGTACCACCTATACATCACTTTCATAATATTCTCTCTTAAGGCATTACATGCCATAAACTTAATCCCAGTGGTCCACAACTTCTCCCAGTCAGCAAACATAATATTATGGCCTATATCTTGTGCCCATTTTATCATTGCAGATTTTACCGTTTCTTCCTCGGTGCTCCATTTCAACAGCAGATTATACATTCTTGAAAGTATCTTAGCATTGGGTTCTAACAATTCTGTTTCTAACTTTGATTTTTCCACCTGGAAACCAATTTTTCTGTCCAAATTATACACCTCTCTTATTTGAAAATAATGTAGCCAGTCTCGCACCTTCTCTTTAAGCTTGTCATAACTCTGCAATTTCAATTTATCACCTTCCTGTTCTAAAATTTCCCAGTATTTTGGCCATTTGGCTTCCATGTTGAGTTTTTTCAAGGCTTTCGCCTCCATAGGTGATAGCCACCTTGGAGTTTTACTCTCCAAAAAGTCTTTATACCTTATCCAGACATTAAACAGTGCTTTTCTGACAATATGGTTTTTAAATGCCTTATGTGCTTTTATCTTGCCGTACCATAGATATGCATGCCACCCAAATACATTGTCATACCCTTCAAAATCCAAAACATCTGTATTCTCAAGAAGCAGTCATTCCTTCAGCCAGCAAAAAGCTGCTGCCTCATAATAAAGTTTTAAGTCTGGCAAGGCAAACCCCCCTCTGTCTTTAGCATCAGTAAGAATTTTAAGTTTTATTCTGGGCTTTTTGCCCTGCCAGACAAATCTAGATATGTCTCTTTGCCACTTCTTGAAACAGTCCATCTTGTCAATAATTTGCAATGATTGGAATAAAAATAACATCCTCGGCAATACAGTAATCTTAAAAACAGCAATTCGACCCAGCAAGGAAAGCTTCAGGTTCGTCCAAATTTCTAAATCTTTTTTCACCTCTGACCAGCATTTCTCATAGTTATCTTCAACTAGATTTACATTCTTAGATGTCATGTTCACCCCCAGGTATTTTACCTTCTTTACTAATGTTAAATCTGTTTCATTCTGAAACCTCTCTCTTTCTAACGGTGTCAAATTTTTCTCCAAAACCTTAGTTTTTAATTTGTTCAATTTAAAACCTGCCACTTGGCCAAATTCCTGGATTACTTCTAAGGCCCTCTTGATACTAGGTATCGGCTCCTGTAGTGTCATAACAAGATCATCTGCAAAAGCTTTAAGTTTGTATTGTTTAACTCCGACCTGAATACCCTGAATCAAATGGTCCCTTCTGATCATGTTTAGGAGAACCTCCAGGACTGAAATAAAGAGCAATGGGGAAATTGGGCAACCTTGTCATGTCCCTTTCTCTATTTTAAACTCTTCAGTAACCATGTTATTTACTATCAATTTGGCTTTTTGTTCAGAATATATCGCACCTATACCGTTTTCAAAGTTCTGTCCAACCCCCATCCCCTGAAGATTTTTCTTCATAAAACTCCAAGAAATATTGTCAAAGGCTTTCTCCGCATCCACAAAAATCAAAACTGCTTTTGTATTAATGTTCACCTGCAACTTTTCTAGAATATTAATAATATTCCTCGTGTTGTCCGATAAGTGTCTTCCAGGGAGAAAGCCAGCCTGGTCTTTGTGTATTATTTCTGCCAAAACTTTTTTCAGTCTTCTGGCCAAAATATCAGCAAAAATTTTGTAATCCACATTGAGTAGGGATATGGGGCGATAGTTCTTAAGTTGTGTCTTTTCAGACTCAGTTTTCGGTATAAGTGTGATATAAGCTTCTTTCCACGTCTCAGGTGCCTTTCCCCCTTCCATAATTTCATTACAAACCTCTTTCAAAGGTTGAATTAAACAATCTTTCAAAGTTCTATAGTACTTGGAGGTTAGTCCACCGGGTCCTGGAGATTTACCCAATTGCATATTTTGAATCGCGCCTTCCACTTCTTGTTCGGATATTTTATAGTTCAGTAAGTCTTTATTTTCTTGAGAAATTTTTTGTAATCCATTGGTATTCAAAAATTGGTCAATTTTCAACTCCGTCTGCGGCCCTTGTGTATAAAGTTCTTTAAAATATCTCTGGAAGCAGCTTCTGATCTCCTGTGGCTTCTGAATGTTTTTTCGCTATGCGGTAACTTTCAACACTGGAACAAGCAATTAAGTAAACTTTCCTTGTATGGGAAGACAGAAGCCATAGATATTCAAAGGAAGCGGTCACTGGAGCTTTAAGTGGCATCTTCATGGCGCTTTGTTTTGGAATCAGATGCAGCCAAAAACAATTAGGACTCTCGGTCTGTCCCGACCAAAGAAGATCGGCAAACCAAGTTAATGGACTGCACTGAAATGGCTAAATTAACCGGAAAGCTCAGAAATAAAGATTACAAGAAATTTTTAAAAGAATGGGAAATGTTTATTATGTACTTACAAAAGTATTGTAAACAGGTTAGTACGTTGACAGGATTTTAAGAACACTAGTAATTTTAGAAATAATGTAAGAAATTTAGGTCGAAAACTAATGGGGGGAGGGAAGTCACAGAATTTAGAGAATCCCAATTTATGGATTTGATTTTTTTTAATGTATTTTTTTCTTTGTTTGTTGTTGTGTTTGTTGTTGTTTGTTTTTTATTTTTGTTATTTTTGTTGAAAAAATAATTTTAAAAATATTATTAAAAAAGGACTCTCACAGTCTGTGAAGGTAGTGTGGGGAGAGGCTTCATACCAAAGGACTGTAATGCTTCCCAGTTCCATACAACGCGGAATTCACTGCCGGATTTTAGATTCTGCTTGATCAGTCACAAGAACCTGCCATAGAGAATATGCCTACAATATGCCCACAATCTGGTGGTTTCTACAAAGGCTGAGCAAAAGTGCCAGGGAACTCAGAAACAAGCATTCTGCTTAAAGATTTATTTTAATATTAAGCAATATGTAAATTTTACAGATACACGAAATTTATAAATACATGCTCAGTCGGTAGAGCATGAGACTCTTAACCTCAGGGTCAGGGGTTCGAACCCCACAATGTGCAATAGATTCCTGCTTTGCAGGGGGTTGGACTAGATGATCCTTGTAGTCCCTTCCAACTCTACAATTATATGATTCTATGCTCTATAATTCCCAAAGGAGAAGAAATCTGGATAGGACCCAAACCAATGGGTTCAAATTACAACAAAGGGGATTTCGAACCAATTGCCTCGGAAGGTTATGGGGTCTCCTTCAAGGGAAGTCAGAATGTGCCTCAATCCATTCTGACATTTATTCACACATTTATCTGGTATTTTCTGTTCTATAGCAACTTGTTTATTTTATGCAGGTCTTTCTTATTTTTCTTCGTCCGCTGTTGTTATACATTTTTTAAAAAATATTAGAGCACGCAGCAGATCTGCATAGTTCTTCTGACTCTGTGGTTGCTGCTTCTACATACAGTGTCAATAGCAGCCTTCCCCAGCTGGATGTCTCCAGATGCTTTGAGCTCCAGCCTCCACCAGCCTCAGCCAACATAGGCAATTGTCAGGGATGATGGGATATGTGGTACAAAACATCTGAAATCCACCAGGTTGAGGAAGCCTGGGCTGGGCTATGGCTATAAGAAACTTTGCATTTCAAATCGTCATCAGTGGGCGGTTATAATGACAGCATGATAAAACATGTTCTGAAAGCGTCTGAGTCATAATAGGCTGATTGTTGTAAAATTGGAATTCATTTCTGAAGATCGAAGGCTATAAATTTCAATCTGTTTCAGCAGGTTTCTTGATGTTGTATAGAACTCTGGTGTTAGAGCCCTGTAGATACCCTTTTGCTAAGTGCAAAAACAACTTAAGAGACGATGCCAATGTCTTCCCTTTCCAAATCCACAGACGGTATCAGCATTGAGAATTTATAATTAATGCAAGATATGCTCACCTTACAGCCTTCAAAGAAATGTTTCCAACTTTGGAAACTCTCCGATATATGAACTGGAACATGATCGTATGGCTGACCTAGAAACGGATAGAGTCCTCTTGCTGGAAGCCACAAAAACTACCTCAGTGCTGACTGAGTACTGAAAGGTTCACAATAGTCGGCTAGGAGCTAAGTGAATTGCTGTAAGAAGTGGACATGTCACTTATGGTTGACCAGTCAGTCACAATGCAACCCATCCCTATTCCCTTTAGCATTGATCTCTAATCTGAATAGAAGGCAAGCAGATAGTACAACATATTCCAGGTGGCTTTCTAAAAGACACAGCATAATACAGTGTCAGGGCCGGCCACTCTGTTAGGCAAGGTGAGGCTTTAGTGAGTACAGAGCTGGATGGTGGAGAGCGACAGCAAGGTACCAGACAGCTACATAGGTCAAGAAGCCTATCTACACCCATTAAAATAGGCTGCTGCCCTTAAGAGGATGTGGTCCCAGTGGTGAAAAAAGTTTCAACTGCTAGTCTTCTCAGGTTCTGTACATGAAACAGGGGGTGGCACCTTCTCCTTCACTACGGGCAGAATTATGTCTTAGGACATAAAAAGCCTTCAGGCTTTTTTGAGGTTACATAGGGCTCTGTCCTTCACCAAATCCCATGGCGGTGGCTACTGTTTGGAATGGGACAGTTATTTATTTTTAAGGAGTAGGAAGGAAGGTGTCAACCTTCCATACCAGCATCTACTTCCTCCCCCCTTACCATTTCTTCTCCTCTTCAAAGTGTAAACATTCCCTGCGGTGCCCATGAATGCATAAAAGGAAGGGAAGGGAGAGAGTTGAAACTAGAAAAAGGATTCCATTTCGGCTTCTACGGTTGTTTTTTTAACAATCAGGCAATATATACGTTTTATGAAATAAATAAATAAATTTCAGAACATGCAATGCTGGAGAAACAAGAGTGTCTCGCAACCTCCCCAATCACACTAGAAATCATGCCTTCAAACCTGATGGAAACATCATGCTTTGAAAAGCAAGAACCTGGGGGAAAGACTGCAATGCAACCCTTTCAGATGAATGTCTTCAGAAATTCATTTCTGTCTATTTGGGTCTGAACAGGGACAATAGCTTCCTGTCCCACCACCGCTACTGGTGTTCATTAACTCAGCATTCTCAAGTTGATTGTTCCTTACCTACCACTGTTGTTGTAAAGGGCTGCTTGGCATACAATCTAGCTCTAATTGAATTGGAACTTCCAGTACTTGTTGTAGTCAATTTTCCTCTAACCTCACTGCTTACAAACCCACTGCCCCTGTGTGCAAGCCCACTGTGTGCAGAGGAGGGGACCCAAGATGATCAAGGGTCTGGAAACCCAGCTTCATAAGGAACGGTTGAAGGAGCTGGGTTAGTTTTGCCGGGGGGGGGGGAGGAGACTGAGAGGAGATATGAAAGCCATCTTCAAATATGGGCTGTCACATGGAAGATGGAGCAATCTTGTTTTCTCTTGCTCTGGAGGTAGGACCCAAACCAATGGAGTCAAGTTACAAGAAAGGAGATTCCAACTAAACATCAGGAAAAACTTTTTGACAGTCAGAGCAGTTCAGCAATGGAATGGACTCCCTCAGGAGATTGTGAACTCTCCTTCCCTGGAGGTTTTTAAGTAGAAGTTAGATGACCATCTGCCATGGATGCAGAGGGCTGCAGGGGTCTCTTCCATCTCTACAATTTTAGGTTTCTATAGATTCTATGAAACCATCTATTTCAAGACTTCGCTAGCAGTTTAGAATGATTGGATCCAAAGATCCTACCCTGCAAGTAGAGTGAAGTAGTTTTCACATGTCTTGGGGGTATGTTGTTGATTCATCGCATCTGCAACTCCCCATAGCCCAGAAAATGTCTCCCTTGAAGGAGCCATGAAATCTGAAGACAGTGTGTAGGGATCAATGGACCTCTCACTCACCTGTATACGCAAGCAGAACTGATGCCTGCTCAGATGGGATGGCTCCTCGGATCCAAAGCATTTACTTGACTATCAGAAATTGGGCACAGTTTCAAACAAAGAACAGGGAGTAGTGTGGACAGGCAAGGAAACAAACAGCTCAATGACTGAGTTACCTAGTTGAATTTCTAATGGGCAGTATCAGTTCTGTGCATTGCTAAATTAGAAAAGTTGGGGGGGGGAGTATGATCTCCTCACATTAGATATGCACACTGCATCGGCCCCCGGTGCTCAGCAATGAAATGTTCAATTACTTGTGGCGAGAACAAAGAACGTATTAGCATATATATCATTATACTTTAAAACAAGACTGAGGACTCATTAGCCAGGAATAAATGAATGGAAATGAAACGAAATCCTCACCAGCAATTTTCCTAAAGTGAGACTCTGCCACTTCAACCAAAACCTTTCGCCATGGTGCTCTGTGGAGATAAAACATGTGTGCAATTTGGTGCTTTAAAAGTGCCTATGTACCAACTGGTAAATGTTTTAGAACAGCTCAGTTTTGTCCCAGGCTGCTGCTTCCCTGCTATTGAATAGATCACATCACATTTAACCCCCCCCCCCAAATCAGGGCTAGATTCAGCTTCATAAACAGATATGGTACTAATGAAACATATTGTACTATAATGAAATAAATGCTGGTGGTTTTTTGTTTTTTTACGGAACAGGACTTCTTGTCGTTTGAAAAGTGATGGGGAAATGCACCGAAGCATGTGCCTGTTATAATCTAGCCTCTGTGTAAACTTTGTGGAAGCAAATCAGAGGGAATGCTTAAAATAAAAAATATTCTGGAGGAGCCTAGACAGACCTTGGGTCTGATCCAGCAGGGTCCTTATCATGTTCTTAGTAAACAGTGCATTACACTTTTAACAAGATAAGAAATGCTGCTCTGTGCTTCTTGGGATTTACAATCAGTGTGGTATTAACAGGACCTGCAAATAAAAGCTGGATGCTCCTAAGGCCTAAAGGATGAAATTCTGCATATAAACCCAGAAATATTCTGGGGTATGTTACATTCACATTGAGAAGCTTAGCACAAGTTGTGTCCTGGATGTTTTCTGATGCACACCATCTCTCTCTCTCTCTCTTTCAGATAATTTACATACCTTTCTCCATTTCAGGTTTTTTTTAACAGCATGCTTAAAAACTTAAGGTACTTTGCCCTGCCTCAGGGCCTGCTTCCTTGTCTCCACACACCTTGTATTCTGATACACTATGACATTATTGACCAACTGGGAGCACCTTGGTCATACCATCATGTACTGGAAAAGAATGGCCATTGGTGAAAATGGGATCATAGCTTACGCGGCATACCTGAGATTGCCTTGCTGCTTTGCTTTCTCTATCCCTTCCAGATTTCCAAACACAACCTCCCCATCTCTTCTTTCATCTTTAGTATGGCCTATAGAAATAATGGAGCAGAAATAAACGGACCCAAAAGAAATGCATTGCTAAGCAACTTCTTTCTCAGGACTAAGGGGCAGGGCAAGTCTAATATGTACTGATACTTTTCTTTGTTCCCAATCAAGGCTGAGACATATGGTGGGCTCTCACCGTTGGCTTGCTGCTCAGACCAGCTTTTTTAAATTACAGACCAGCCTGACCTCTAAAATCCAAGCCACAGGTAAATGATTCTGATCAGCTAGTCTATAAAGAGGGGGTCATGCCTATGGCAGTTAAGAGATTCCTTTGCTTATCTGGCCTCACTTTTGCTCAGAGCTGGTTCATAGGATGAATTCCAACCTAATATCCGTCAGGAATCAAGGTCAGGATGCTCAGCAGACTTGAGGATTAACAGAAATGCTTTCACGCGAGAACTGTTTACTGCCAATGTACTATTTTTACCTTTTAATACAGCTTCTCTTAGGTGTGTTTCAGTTTGTGCAGGCACATGAAATGTTGACCCTTTTCAGTTAGTGTGTGAATAGTGTCATTATGTCCATTAGGTAGCACTGGACTTATTCGTATCTCTTTGTAGTCAGAAGTTTCTTCCTGTTCTGCTCTTGCCAGGGAGAGACATTGAAGTTGTCATCAAGTTCCCAGACTGATGTGTCCTTTAAGCTGACTATGACACATCAAGGAAGAAGTGTGGAAAGCCGGTGTGTACCCTCCACGCAACAGCATTCATGCCAGATCACAGGAACTTTTCCCTTCCCCAAAGCATGAAATATTAAGCAGTGTCTCTGTGCGTGACACGTATTGCCTGCTTGAGTGTGGTCCATGATTATAGCACAACACAGGAGGGTAGCAATGATATATGGGTCAGGAGAGGTAGGGAAAAGAATCTTGATTGCAATGGAGAGGATTACCTCAGTGAGATCCGCTACATTATTCATGCTGTCATTAACTTGACACAGTGGGACTGTCAAATGTGTTATCTGTTCAAAAAACCTGTGGCATAACATAAGGCTTTTTGCATCTCCTTAATATTCCTTCACTGAAACGCACACACAAACTGTTACTTGTGTGCAATGTGCAAAATATGCTAATATATGCAGGGAAGTTACAGAAACAATTCTATCTCTGATTTTCCAAGCTTGGATTCCCTTGGAAAGTCTGCCCAGTTGAGGTTTGCCAAATTACTCTCTTCTGACCTTTATGCAGTATGGTATTGTCCACTGACTGCTTCAGTTTAAGGTCACAGATGATCTGAGGGTCTGATCAGGGGTGGGATGAGGAGGTCTGAGTGTGATTACATGCTCAGAGGAACATGTTGGGATGGGACCTGTCTCCACTCAAGGTGGGTTGCAAAAGTTCTATGCAGCACTTCAGTAAATGAAATCCCAGGTATTATTAGCCTGTGTTACATAATGAAGCACAAGAGGAAACTACTGACATTTTTCAGAAGCGGTGGGCAGCTACATTCAAATTCTGATCTAAAGAGCTACTCTCCAACTCATGGTCCCCAAAGATAGTAGCCTTAGCTGGGAGTGCAGAATGCAGAACAAACTGCTCTGTTGGCCAGAAGAAGAAGAAGAAGAAGAAGAAGAAGAAGAAGAAGAAGAAGAAGAGTAGTAGTTTGGATTTGATATCCCACTTTATCACTACCCTAAGGAGTCTCAAAGCGGCTAACAATCTCCATTTCCCTTCCTCCCCCACAACAAGCACTCTATGAGGAGAGTGAGGCTGAGAGACTTCAGAGAAGTGTGACTAGCCCAAGGTCACCCAGCAGCTGCATGTGGAAGAGCGGGGAAGCAAACCCAGTTCACCAGATTACGAGTCCACTGCTCTTAACCACTACATCAGTGGCCCTACTGTTAGGCAGAGTGAGGTGTCTGCCTCAGGGAGCAGCATACCCTCCAACATTCCTCAGATGACAATAAGAACATTTCTCACACACAGCCCCCCAACTGATGCTCCTTGACCACCCATTTCTGTCCCACCCCCAAGCATTTCCTGTCAGAAGAGCAAGTGGTGCCACAGCAAATACACCCTCCACTGTCCTGAGAAAACCCCTTAATCCCAATTTTATTTTATTCTTTGGTAGATTTACAAAAAGAAAAACATACACCAATAATTTTTTTTTTGGGGGGAGGGGCAAAATTAGACGCTCATGCACAAAGCATTTTTTAATTAAAAAAATCAAGATTCCTTGCGCTCCACTCCACCCCACCCCCTTTCTTCCTGCCCAGGCTGGCTCTTCCCTCTTCCTGCACCTCAGGGCTGGTGTGTCATGTGAGGCCGGGCCTCAGCAGTGGCAGCCTCTCGTCCGCCTCGCCCGCTCTCCAGCAGCTACTACAAGCTGCCCAAGGGGTGACGGCCATAGAGAAGCCACAGGATGCTCCCTCGCAGCAGCCACTGTGGCCACTGCTCAGGGCCATCTCCTCCCCAAGCTTGCTGTCAATGGCGCTGGCAGGGGAAACAAAAAAATAGGGACAGTCGGAGGGTATGCAGTAGATGCTGGGAAATGGCAGTGAGTTGGAAAAGCAGCTGTTTATGCCACATGGCCTGCAACCCCTAAGCAAGCCTGTTACCCTCAGGTTAGTGCAGGACACTGTCGTGTCACCTGCCGTAAGATTAAAGTGCCTAGGGCAGCAGTAGAGAACATATGGTCCTCCAGATGTTGATGGACTGCAATTCCTCTCGTCCCTGAAAAGTTGGCCATGCTGGGGAGTTGCAGTCCAACAATGTTGGAAGGGGCACAAGTCTCCCAGCCAGGGGTGACATGATGATATTTCACCTTCCTTGGATTTCTTATGTTAATGCCAAACAATTGTTAACGATAAAAGGAGATGCAATAATACGGAACAAGTGACGCATAGAAAGGCCTTTAACTGTGCAGAAACAGGGAACTACAACAAGCTAAAAAGGGGGGGGGGGCATAGCCAGGTTCTAAAGAGGGAACAGATCGTTGCTAAATATATTTTGAGTGTTTTGTCACTGTCACGACCAGATTATAATTATTATATATCCTCCCTGCTTTTGCTCTCTGGCCATATAATCTATGTTTATAAGCATTCTTGAAACTATGAGATTTAGAAGATTTAGCTGCTTGGAGGATTATTTTACATCTGTTCATTTTGAGCTAATACTGGATAGGCTGGCTCTTTCCATTCTCTATTGGGCTTATCCATACAGCTCGGGCACATCAAGGTCAATCCTTGCACGTGTGTCATGCGCACAAGGTCAGGGGTGGGGAACCTCAGGCGCTGGCGATGAATGTGGCCCTCAACACCTATCAGACCCTTGAGACTCCTCCCATACATGCATATACCCAGTTTATCTTGTGCACTTGGAGTTCATGATTCATATCTAGGAGTGGGGGGAAGCACGTACAGTGGTACCTCGGGTTAAGTACTTAATTCGTTCCGGAGGTCTGTACTTAACCTGAAACTGTTCTTAACCTGAAGCACCACTTTAGCTAATGGGGCCTCCTGCTGCGGCCGCACCGCCGGAGCACGATTTCTGTTCTCAGCCTGAAGCAAAGTTCTTAACCTGAAGCACTATTTCTGGGTTAGCGGAGTCTGTAACCTGAAGCGTATGTAACCTGAAGCGTATGTAACCCGAGGTACCATTGTACTCCCTAGCCATTGAGCCAGTCACCTCCCCAACAAAAAAAATGGGTTTGGGGGCAACTCTGCCAGGACTCCTTAAGAGAGTTTCCACCAGAACTTGACGCTCTTCTATACAGACTCCGAGCCTCACAACAATATGTGTAAAATTGACGTAAATATAAACACTGAGGCACTGCAATTGCTGGCAGCTTCCCATCCTGCACATGAAACCCCTGAATGTGGAGATTAAGTCACACAATGTGAAACCCAGTGGCACAGCAACATCCCAGAGTAAGGAACAATCAGGAACCTTAATCATCGCCGTATATATTTATAGCATTTTGTATCTGTTCACTGACAGATTATATCTTTTTTGTACAGAAAATTTCTTATGTGTGAATTATCCCTGGCACCTACGCAGGCGGAGATAGAAACAAAAATCAGAGGTCTCCTTGAAGTCCGCAGACTATTGTCTTGGGTGGACATAATCTGTAGGTAAATAAATATGTGATTGCCTCCATGTCTGAAGAACGCCACCATTATGTTTCATACTGCGGGTATGGTAGCTGTCAGATGCAGGACATGTGTGTTTACATTTGGAACAAATCTCCTTTTCCTTATAATCTCCAGGTGACCTTCTCTGATAATAAGTGTGATCAACACATAAGACAACATGGATTTCACTATGTTTAAATTGCAAAAGCTCAAACACCAAGAAAATGCTTGAAGCCGAGATGAATGACCCTTAACTATAACTTGCTGTCACTTCATTAATTCATGTAACAAGTTTCCCACCTGACTTTGTTGCAAAGATACTGCATGATGCAAAGTCAACAAATGAACTATGTGAAAGTTGGACATTTCCTTTTCTGGCCAGCTCCTATTTCCTTATTGCAAACAAACAGCATTGCAGGAATGTTTCCTCATTGACTGTCACATGTTGCTATCAAAACTGAAAAAAAGAAAAGACAGAAAGAATCACCTAAATCCATAGAAAGGCTTCCTTCTCCTTTTTCTGCAGCCTCTGAGTTTAGAAAACACCATTAGCGAATGATTTTGTTGGACAGATTTAGAAGGAACAAGAGAGTTCAATGCAACTGAAATGGGATTTACAAAAATTGAAAAGAACGAAATGTTCTAAATTGGCTTAGCAGCCATTGATTCTCTCCCTGCATTGTTAAGTGATTACATTAGGACCTTGCACATAAGAATGGGACCAAGAATAGAATTACAAGAAACATTGCTGAGCTTGAAGGAACCTGAAAGTCATTTTGGCCAACAGCTTGTGCAAAGGCAAGGTCCTTCCTATCTAACAATACGACATCATGGCTGTGCAATGCCAAGGCTTTGAGGTCTCAACATGGCTGACATCTCTCTCCACTGGCATTCCTTCCGACATACCTCTGTTGAAAATAGGAACACGCGTCTTTTGGTGCTGCGCTTTTGTGGGAGCCAGCTGACTCATGCGAGAGCACAGCACCATTGCACCAAAACTTTTGAAGTAAACATGGCAACTAGATTAAGAATGGTCGAAGCCCAAAGGATAACAACAGGAAGATTTAAAGAAGGAACTATTGGAAACTCAAGGCAGTAGAAACATAAGATGATCAGAACCCCACTGAACTTGAAGCATGGGAAGCCCCAACAAAAATTTATAATTTGGCAGAATATTTGGACTATATGATATGTATTTGTATAATTTGGAATACTTAATGTGATTGGATTGGATTGTTAAAATGGAAAATTTAATAATTTTTATTTTTTTTTAAAGAATGGTTGAAGCCCCAAAACCTGATGTTTGTAGCATCAGGTAGTGATTTGCATATAGGAACATAGAAACTCACTTTATACTGGGCCAGGCATAGGTCTATCTAGCTGAAATTTGCCTACACTGATTGACTTTCCAGGTTTTCAGACAGGCGTTTCTCTCAGCCCTAACTGGAGATGATGGGGATTGAGCCTGAAACATTCTGAAGAGCTCTGCAACTGAGCTATGACTTTTTATGAAAGATATAACACCAAAGGCAAAGCTTTCCTGTTATCTGATGTCCCCTAATAGCACCTAATGCTTAATTCCAACAGACCTTCAGCTTTGGTAGCTCAGCTGGTAGAGCAGGAGGCTCTTAATCTCAGGATCATGGGTTGAAGCTCCACATTCGGCAAAAGATTCCTGCACTGCAAGGGGTTGGACTAGATGAACCCAGTGGTCCCTTCCAATTCTACAATCCTGTGATTCTCTGATATGGCCATACAGAAGTTATTACGTGTACAGGATGTACCGCCTTGTGCAATTCACCATTATTGGTGGTTATAGTGGCATGAAGATCTTTTCCAATGCTTGCTTAAGCCACTTTGTGGTATGGCTAAGCTCTGGTCCGTATGAAGTTTAGATTGTGGTGCTGAGTCAGAAAGCATGAATTCCAGAGACAGCATCCTCCTCAACCTGCACAAAAACTGCAATAGACGCTACAAAGAACAGGCACCCTGGGTCTTGGAATGATTTCTTCTCAAGGAAGCAAGTCACAGCAGCAGAACACAGGCTAGCACAAGAGCAGGTGTGGAAAGTAATTAGTGTCTTCCTTAATCTTCTGTTAATTTAGAGTCTGCCTTATGCTCTGTTTTATGGATTGTTAATAACTGGCCCTTTAAGAGAAATGAAGTGAAACCCTGGGAAAAGGAAAGGAAAACTAGGCTCCAGGGCAGGCCTGTTTGAGTGACTCAAATTTAAATCTCTGCCGGGCTGTTGCAGTGGCTCTTGGTCAATAATGTTTTGGTTGGTGTGCATCCCCCGGGTCTGTCCTGTCCCCCAGGACACACAGAACATTCTTAAACAGCCCCACCCAGGGAAGATCACACAGGCATTACTCCAGCAGTTCTGTGGGGAACACATTCTTTATGACAGTAACACAATCCTGCACAGCTAGTGACCCACTAAATCCTACTCAGGGAAGGGACGCGAGTGGCGCTGTGGTTTAAACCACTGAGCCTCTTGGGCTTGCCGATCAGAAGGTCGGTGCTTTGAATCCCCACGGTGGGGTGAGCTCCTGTTGCTCTGTCCCAGCTCCTGCCAACCTAACAGTTTGAAAGCACACCAGTGCAAGTAGATAAATAGGTACCACTGCGGTGGGAAGTTAAACAGTGTTCCCGTGCGCTCTGGTCTTGGTGTTCCATTGCACCTGAAGCAGTTTAGTCATGCTGGTCACATGACCCAGAAAGCTCCCTCGGCCTGAAAGCAAGATGAGTGCTGCAACTCCATAGTCGCCTTTGACTGAACTTAAAAAGGTAAAAGACCCCTGGATGGTGTTGTTGTTTTTTAATCCAACCCAGTCCATCCACCAAATAGCGTGATTCTGCTGGACAATGCAACCCAGCCAGATGGGTGAGGTATTATTATTATTATTATTTCTTCTCTGTTTTTGCAGGCAATAGTCATTTAGAACTAGTGTGGAGGAGGTGGGTTACATATTGTGTAAGCTTGGTCCAAGGTTCTAGAGTTGGGACCAGGGAGCTGTGGCTCTCTAGACGCTTTTGGACTCCCAACTCCCATCAGCCTCAGCCAGCGTTGCTAACAACAAGGGTTATGGGAGTTGTGGTTGAGCAACATCTGGAGGGACCACAGATTCCTCATCCCAACTCTAGAGGAAAGCGAGGTATGCCACAAGTAGATTCGGTTTTCAGGGAGCTTGACTCATTATCTGCTCAGGGCTGCCTGGCATTCTTCCCAGCAGGAAGGGTGGATCTGCTGACATCACCCTTGTACGCCAAACCTTAATAGGCTCCCTGTGTTGTCTCTTGAACCTTGCTGATTGAATTCAGGCTCTGCACAACAGGTTTTAGTTACTTAACTGATTTTATTTATAAGGTTATATGCAGCTCTGTCGCAGAGCTCCGGGATGGAGGGTCCATTCTATGTGGTGCTAGAAGGGATGGGCAATGGGGTCCAGTGCCTGTCTAACAAATAACTGACCCCCCCCCACTCTCTCCCCAATTCCTGGATCCCCTTGAAAGAAAGGCACTTTTCACATACTTGGAGTGTCTTTATTATCTGCCTGCCTGTGTATCAGTTCACCTATGTTTGTTGTTAATAGAATAGCTGAGGAAGAGAACTTTGATGTTTGCATCAAAATCAATAGGCCTTTCTTCAGAAAAACAACCAGGTTTTGCATGGGAACTAGTTAATGTGAAATGTGCCATATTTCTCTGTTGTAAATGTGCTTGTTTTTAAGGATTCCTCGTGGAAATTTAGCAGCGTATTAGAACAATTTTATCCTAATATTGTGTGCCATTTTGCTTAATACATACACAATTTTGCAAATCAGTGTTCCCTATATAATACATTTTTGTATTTTTCCCAGTAATATGCACATTTTACCCAAATATATTCATTTTTAACACATGGCTATAGAACTGAACTGTGCAATTCAGAGAAGTGAATGCTTTAGAGGACAGTGGTGTTGTGGTTTGTGTGTCGTTTCAGGCTCGCATTTAAATGCAAACTGAATCTAATTTCTCCCCCTTTCCCTAATCTGTGGGGCCAGAGATCCCTCAGAGGGAGACAGACCTTGAGTGCCAATGCCTCTCTTTTCTAGAAATTAAGCTGTGGTGGTAAGAGGGACCAGCGCCAAAAATTCCCAGGAAGGCTGCCAGTTTGTACAAATGCTTTGCAATTTTCAAAGGTGGCGGCTGTTACTCACGGAAAAGGCATGAACCAATTTTGCATCATACCCACACAGAGGAGGGAAACGGGTTATTTCTCATGGTGAAAATATTTCATATATGTCTCCCTGGTTCATTCCAACAAATTACATTTACTTCCATATTAAGGTGTGCTATATTCTTCTGAAATCCTTTATAAAAATGAATAAATAGGAGCCCTTCATGGAGCCAAAATCATGGCTGCTTGTATCAATGGATGAAATTCATGCTATGGCATCACAGCTCCCAGTTGATGTCCCTCTTTTTCCTGTCACCTCAGCTCTGGGTTTTCTTCCCACGTAGTATTCTGACTTTCCAGTTCTTCCTCCTGCCACATCCACAGCCCATATTCTGCCTTGGGGGTCAGTGTAAAGCTTTGCCACATAACATCTTTCTTCTCAGTTCCTCCATCTCCTCTTCCCTACCAAGGCAACCAGGATCTAGCAGGAGGAGGACAGGATTTGTATGATAGTGCAATATCCAGTTGGGAAGGAAGGGGACCCCGGACCAGTGTGTCAGGAATGGGTTGAAGACCTACATGCCAAGTACATAGCTGGCATCAGTGCTGTTGTTAAACACACTCAGGCAGGGGTGGCAATCATGGTGCCCTCTGGTGCTGTGGACTCCAACTCCCATCAGCCTCGGCAAACATGGCCAACGACCAGGAATGATGGGAGCTGTAGTTCAACAATATGTGAAAGGGGACCACAGTGGCTGCAATCTTTCAACACTCTTTGACAACCGTGATTTGTTGTGAACTCAGGGATTATTAAGGGTGGTAGACAATCTACCCCTGAATTGATCTATAGATGCCTCCTTATCATTAGAAATACCTCTTTCTCTCCATAAGCAATTGCAAGGTGTGCATGGGAGGGAACCCTAGCAATTTACAGTTCCATTTGTTTCCTTCTTCTCTGTTTGTGTTATTGTCAACACTGCTTTGTGCATGGACACTGTGCCTCATTTGCATACATTTATGCTTTTGGCATAACAATCAGAGTCTGATTTTTTATTTATTTTTGGCTCATCTCATTTCCCCTTGACCTCACTGCTTACATTTTTTCTCTCTACACTCATGCATCTCTACAGCTGCCAACTTAGGGGAACACTTCATGCACCTCTGGCCCACAAACTCCCCCCCCCCCGCCGTAACAAATGTATTAGGCTTCAAGGTGCCATGAGACCCTTTGATGTTTTCAGCTTCATGGCAACCTTAGCCAGCAAGACTAAGATCTTTTACTTCATTCTTTAACTGCTAAGCACCGAGGGTTCTTCACTGCTTTCAGTGAGATTTGAAAGTCTCCCAAGGGGAAAAATTGGGCAGAGTCTTGCTCTCTCAGCGACACAACATCCGCTAACCACAGGCTCCCACCGCCATGCTGGAAACTCTGCAAGGTTCTGTTAGATGGGCAGTGGGAGTACAGTGGATGCTCAGGTTGTGAATGTGATCCGTGAGGGATACACATTCGCAACCCGCAGCAGTGCGTCTGTGCACATGCGGGTTGCGATTTGGCGATTATGCGCATGCGCAAAGTGTGATTTAGTGCTTCTGTGAATGCGTGACCACTGAAACCTGGAAGTAACCCGTTCCAGTACTTCCGGGTTTCAGCGGGCGCGTAACCCGAAAAAAACGCAACCTGAAGCAGCTGTAACTCGATGTGTGAATGTAGGGGGAATAGAGAACGGAAGTAGTCTGGATTATATCTGTATTTTGTTTAAAAAAAAGTCATGTGCCTGCCCCTCTCTCTGCCATGGCACTCACACAGGGTCTGTGCTCCTTTGGAGAATTTAAGACACAGTGGAGACTGTCATGGCTTTAAGAAATATGGTTTATTCACCTATTTAAACCTTCAGTCTTCATGGAGGGAGTCCAGATGTTATGGCATGGTCATTTCAAGACACAACAGCGCAGGCTGCAGACAGCCTTCTCCAAACATGGATCTCCACTCTTTCCCCTGCTTCCTCCCAGCAACCCTTACTCCCTCCCAAAGAGCAGTTACCCTGGCAACCTTCCAAATCCCCAGACACTGTCACCTGGGGCAAGGGGGAAGGAGTTTGCTCCTATGGTTAATGTACCTCAGTTTTTCTGGCCGTAGCTCAGCCAGATTGTTCTGCATAAACTAGCCCAGGAACTCCTTTGCAGCTTGCATTCTCCCTTCATATCACAGATAGCCAAACATTTATTCATTTCTAGGGTTTACACTAAGTCTATAACACTGTGTAGACATGAAGAGAGAGAGAGAGAGAGAGAGAGAGAGAGAGAGAGAGAGAGAGAGAGAGATTTCATATAGGGAAAGGGAGGCAAGGGTTAAGCACAGGGCCTGGTGCAATGTGGCCTAGGGCCCCTAGGGCCCCTGCCTCTCCCTGCTGCCACCCACCAATCTCTTGGCAAGAATGGCTGCTTATGAACATATATTAACTTAACTTAGCCTATCTCACAGCATTGTTGCAAAGATAAAAACCCTGGAGGAGAGGAAAACATACACAACCTTGAGCTCCTGGGAGGAAAATCAGGGTGCAAACATTTAATGTCATTCAAACATCATGTAAAGAAAAATAAAAATGCAGAATGTCATGAAAGCAGACCCACCTCGCTGTAATGGCAATGTTTCATAGTCCTGATATGTACAGCAAAATACCAAAACAACAGCAAAAGGATTGCCAACCCTGATAAATAACAAGAAAAGAATATTCTACGTAAGTACAATTTCGCAAATTTGGTGTCTGAACTACCAATTCTCAGCCAAGCCTCCATCAATCGAATGGCAAACATGGTTGCTTATGTACGTATATGAACTTAGCCTAGCCTAGCATACATGGCTGTTGCAAAGATTCCTATGCCACATCATAAGGACATAAGGAAAGTCTGCTGGGTCAAGCCCATGGCCCCTCTAGTCCAGTATCCTGTTCTCACTATGGGAAACTTGCGAGCAAGACCCAATCACAAGAGCCCTCTCCGCTTCTCCGGCCACAGATGCAGAGCAGCACCATCACGGGTGGCAGCTGCTAAAAGACTTGTTTCAAAAGTGTGCGACCTTTGCTTGTATGGAGGCAGCCCTCTTCGCTTCTTAGATATGAGAATGAATAATATCTCGCAGTAGAACTCAACATGAAAGCAGCAGCAAGCAGGCGGTTGACCTTGTCAGTCACAAAGCAGGCTGTCTGCTTGCTTACAGCTTGGTCCTTTAGCTTCTTCCAGTCACATTCCTCCCCACAGAATAGACACCCTGTCAAACAACATGGTCACCTGCTCCTTCTCCTAGTAGAAAACTAATTTCCACCCATCAAATGTCAAAGATTTCACATTTGTGTCTGTCTATATCTAGTTTTAAAAAGGACAGCAAATGTTAAAGCTGATTTGTACCACTGTAGGGAGGGGGGAACCCGAGTTCCTCACCTGTGTTGCTTTATAACGCTTTGTAACACTCATTGATAGTGATGTATGGAAGTGAGAGCTACACCATAAAGAAGGCTGATTGCCGAAGAACTGATGCTTTTGAATTATGGTGCTGGAGGAGACTCTTGAGAGTCCCATGGACTGCAAGAAGAACAAACCTATCCATTCTGAAGGAAATTAGCCCTGAGTGCTCACTGGAAGGACAGATCCTGAAGCTGAGGCTCCAATACTTTGGCCACCTCATGAGAAGAGAAGACTCCCTGGAAAAGACCCTGATGTTGGGAAAGATGGAGGGCACAAGGAGAAGGGGACGACAGAGGACGAGATGGTTGGATAGTTTTCTCGAAGCTACCAGCATGAGTTTGACCAAACTGCGGGAGACAGTGGAAGTCAGAAGTGCCTGGCGTGCTCTGGTCCATGGGGTCACGAAGAGTCAGACATGAGTAAAAAACTAAACAACAACAACACTAATTGAGGAAGAGGGAGGCAAGTCCACTACTAGAGAATCAGTTGGCTAGAAGGGGAATGCTTAACCCTCTTCATCTACCTGCTGAGTCTCCCTTGCAAGTCTCCCTCCCCAATATGATTTTGCATCCCCACCCCCAAGCTGGGCTATTTGGAGAATACCTGCCTCAGGAGGAACAACTAGAGGAACATGTAGATGCAGCTCAGTAAGCAGGGAGAGGGTTAAGCACCCCTATGTCTCCCATTGATTCTCTCCTGCAAGTATGTATCCTGCCTTGGCAGTATTCATGTTATGGGGGGGTATAGGCTTGGGAGCATGTATTTGCTGAGGTTCTCACCTAAGGAGCAGGGTATAGCCCACTTTTTACTGAGCATGGATCACTGGAGGGAGCAGAGATGGGGATATTGAATGATCCTTGGGGTCCCTTCCAACTCCCATCAGCTCCTGCCAGCATGGCCAGCGACCAGGAATGATGGGAGTTGTAGTCCATCAGCACTCGGAGGGCTACATCTAGGGCAAGATGGCAGAGTTCCCATATATAGTCCTGAGCCCTAGCATGTCTGCTTAAAAAGCAAGCACTGCACTCGCTTCCCTTGAATGCAGACAACACTGAATAAATTTTGGAGGGGGGAAGCATTTAAGCTTACAGCTTACGCTGGTACTTTCCTATCATCACCACCACTGGACTCCTTGAGGAGGAAAGGGCAGAATATGAATGGAATAAATAAGTAAACTGGCCTCCGCTCCTGCCATGATCACTCACTTTCAACACTGCCAACATACATTATCCCAACAGGCTTCAGTTATGGACCCTCGCAATAATCCCCAAGGGAGGCTTTTCATCTGCCGTTTAGATTTAACGCTCCAATGACAAAGGTTTATGTTATTAACATTGGTTGCACACTTATATAGGTTTATGGGCACTTGGGCGACACAGTTAATCATTCCAGATGTGAACCGATGAAGCAGACCGTTCTTGAGTTTTTCATGCGGGCCAGCAGAGTGACTGTCACACCTCCAGCGTACAGCAACATATCTTCAGTGACACTGAAATATCACCAGTGCTAGTTATTCTTAAATGGGTCGTGTAAACAGCTTCAAAGGTGATGATACAATCAGGGCAACATGCTGAAGTTATTAACACCAATAATACCGGTCACGCTAAAAATGTTGGTATCCACTGCAGGCGCTGCCATTTACCGGCAATAAAGCATGCCCGGGGCATTTCCATTTCTTTCGCTCTCTTTTGGCTCCAAGCCACAGAAAATGGACAAAAAGAATAGGGTGGGTTTGGATGCGGCGTTGCAAATCAAAACAGTCCGTGTGTTGCCATTTGATCCTGCAAATATTAAAGAGGTGTTGAAGTACTACCATTACATTCAGATGTGGGTAATAAAAGTTTCAGAGCATGGATCTGCAGCACTGGAAGAATTTGGGGCAAGAAGCAACGCTTAACCCTTCCCCTCCCACAGCATTTTATGGCAAGTGACCTCAGTGATCTGTGCCACTTACCGTTCATCTCAATGTTATTTTGCTATGTTTTGTTTTCTTTGCAGATTTAACAAGGGAAGAAAAAAGAAAAGAAATAAAATTAAATAAGAGAGAGAGACAAAAGGGGGAAATAAAGGGGGAAATTGTAATATACAAATAATCTGCAGTGGGTACTGATGGTGGTCTACTGTTAGTATTATTTGTACATGGCTGTTATTCTTTCAGCCTCCAGAAAAAGGACACCCTCCTCCACAGACTCACATATAACATCAGGTGCAGGGTAACTGGCATCGCTTGGCCAAAGTGGGCCAAATAGAAAGGCCTGTTGGGTTTAATTAAGGCTGTGGGACAGAGGCTGGCCAACCCAGCCAAAGGGGCTGGTTTCAACTCAGCTTCTCTGTAGAGCAGGTTACAGTGCTACCTTGGGTTACAGACGCTTCAGGTTACAGACTCTGCTAACCCAGAAATAGTACTTTGCTTCAGGATGAGAACAGAAATCGCACGATGGCGGCAGCGGGGGGCCCCATTAGCTAAAGTGGTACTCAGGTTAAGAACAGTTTGAGGTTAAGAACGGACCTCCAGGACGAATTAAGTTTTTAACCTGAGGTACCACTGTATTTTCTCAACCATACATAGTCCTATCAAATATGTGCCCCCCCCTCTCCTAATTCATTGCACATGCTCTTCATATGAAACTAAAGTCTCACAATGCTATGTTTTCAGCACTATTTTCTGCCCCACCCTCCTACCCTTGGTTCCCCTGGGAAAACTGATCTGGAATGACTGAAGAAGCAGTGAAGAAGAAGCTGTCTCAAGCAAGCCGCAGAACAGTCACCCAAAAATATTGTGGAAGATTTAAAGCATGAGGAAAGTCAAAATCTTCTTCAAGGGAAAGCCTGTGAGGCTTTGGGAACCCAATGGCAAGGCTGGATTGATAAGATGACAAAGCTAAATGCTTGGCACGTCGTGGATTTACATTTAATTTGACCTAGCACTGATTGGCTGCATCCTGTTTACACAATTGAACCATCATGACTTGGAATAATAAAAGTACTCTCAAACAGAACTCAGCCCAGGTTTTCCATACTTCCTCTCTACCCCTTTCAAAGTGCCTTTGAGCATTATCTAGCTAGTTAAGCAGAGAGCAGCAGCTGGACTTGGCAGCTGAGGCACATTTATCAAAAGAGTCTGCCAGAGCCCGGTGCAATACCACATTCCACAGGTATCAACGAACAAGTGCTTTCAGCGATCACATGATGGGTCCAGCAAATATGTGGGCTGAGCGGGAGGGTAGCTAATCTGGACTGTTCATTTATATGCTGAAAGATATTGTGCCTCCCAGTATTTATTTCAGGCCTATATCATACCCTCCAACTTTTCTATACCATCACCATCATCATCATCATCATCATCACTTTATTATTTATATCCCAGTCATCTGACTGGGTTGCCCCAGCCACGCAGAGTGGCTTCCAATATATGTAAACACACAATAAAATATTAAACATTTCAAAACTTCCCTACACAGGGCTGCCTTCAGATGTCTTCTAAGGTTGTATAGTTACTTATCTCTTTGGCTCGGGGGTCACATAACTCCATACCCTCCAATATTTCTCTGAAGAAAATAGGGATGTCCTACCATATCCGCTAACATTTCTCTGATAAAAAATAGGGGCATCCTAAAGAAAAGCGAGACATTCCGGGATCAAATCAGAAACTGGGACAACTTCTGTAAATCCAGGACTGTCCCTGGAAAACAGGCAGGGTTTGCTATGTGACCAAACTGAACTGTAACACAGTCATTAGCTAAGAGGTGGTTGCTATGTTGCTCAGTAGACTGTCCACTTAATATTATACCTAATTCACTGTCCTATTTGCACAGGCAAATTGAGCAATCAGCAAAGAGGAATAGCCCTCAGTAATTACTGGCACGAGCCCAGTTTGAACCAGTGACCCAGAACTCAAGAAATATTCACCATGACTCAGTCCCTATCCGCAAACTGCTTGCTCAGAATTCCTCCATGAGCCACAGCCTATCACATTCTTCCTTTCTCTGCATTTAGTTCCGTTCCATAACACAATCCAGGAAGTGATCCTACAAAGCAGTTCTGTTCTACAGAAGCTCATTCCTCCCCCCCCCACCTCCCACCAAGCCCGACACCATATATTTCCTGTGCTGAACATCGTCGTAAGTGCTCATGTCTGATATGCCTGAATTTATCAAAGCCGTTGAGGGGCGGGGGGACAGTTTCACACTGAAAACAAAATTAAAAAGAATAAATCCCAAAGGCCAAATCCTTATGTTCTATTAAAGTAAATTCCAAACATTGATGAACCATGATATTAGATTTCAACACCATATATTTAAATGGCATTTAACATCTTAATTTGAATGTATCGGTCTAATTAAGCAGTAGCAATTCAATCAGAGGGATGTTTGCCACCACAGAACTTAATAAGGCATAAAAAGCATGAAAGCACACAGGAAGCGGCAGATTACGAGCACAAGATTACATCTGTAGCAAGCTGGAGAAGTTAGAATTGGATTTTATAAGCAGTCATTTAGCTCAAAGCTCCCTCTGGGATGCAAGCATTTACTGTACATTTGTTGATGGTCGCTGCATCCTGTCCAGAACTCTCTCTCTGCTAATAAAAGTTGTTTGTCATTTACCATGTTTCCTTAAAACTAAATGATTAATGAACCAATTAAAATATACTATTATCTCACTAGAAGAGATATATTGAGGATCTTTAGTGGAGACGGTAGAACTTCCCAGCTGAAATAATACACATCTCTTTCTCTCTCTCTCTCTTTTGTTAAAACAATTCTTATTTTTAATTTACCAAATGAATCAACAGATTTCAGAGACTTATATTTGGAATATAGATTCATAGCATTGTGAAGTATTGTAAACTGCGGTACAGATCATCCTTTGATAGGTTTAGTCTTCGATAAAAATCAGATTAAGCACAGACACTTTTGGAACTGAAATGAATAGCACTGAGTACACTATCAAGGGGTTCTTGCCAAGGAGAAAAACACAAATCCCACCTTTTCTTTGATATTATGGCAGTGCATTCACAATGGCTAACATCCAGCAGTCTCAGACCAAGCGTGGAAGGGGACTTTCCCTTTCTCCCCCTACAGCTCCCCAGCAATCTCTGGTCTGGTCTGTGGGGTTGGGAAGCCCATTGGCGTAGATTTGGGATGAGTGGGAGAGAGTGCAGTGAGGAAGAGAAGAAACAGACGTCCCACTGCACGAGAGGAAGTCCACTCACACAGTGTTGGATGGCACCCAGTAGAAATCATTGTTTTTCAGTATCCAGGAGAGAACAAATTACCACTGAATCAGATTAAATATGTAGTGTTCTTTGAATGTCAATCATAGGTCTAACCTTCAACCATTCACAGTAATGGATCCTTTGCAAGCACCACCAGAGAATCTCAAACGCTCCACAAGTAAGATAGTTTTTACATGAAATAATAATAATGTCTGAAATGAATGTTAAATAAAATAATTTAGAAAGCCAAGCGTTTCGTGAAAAGGATGGGATGTTGCAGAGAAGCTTTGTTTGAAATTACGGGTGTTTTGGTAGTTAGGTAATGACTGGCAGATGGTTTTCCAGATAACTAGTCATTTGGTACAGTTGTTCCAATCCCATCATTTGGAATGCTTCCCCTCCCCCGCCCCATTTTCGGAGGAAGTAAGTGTTGTGCTAAGGAGATTGTTCCATCAATGCAAGCACTGCCATATAAACTCCCCTCTCCTCCCACAATGCACCATTCTGGGGTTTCTCCCAACCCTCCAAGCCAATTTGGGGGGCAGACCCATTGTGCTAGCTGAGGTTGCTGTATTTTGCTTTGGCTTTTGCTAATGGGACTCATTAGTTGAATCTGACCCTATACTGTATGTTCTTTTCTGCACAGGTCTTAAAGCTCTCTTTTTCTCCAGACTAAGGGCTCATCCACACTTTGAGGAAAATGTGAGGGCAAAAACATGTATGATTGATGTATGGCAACCTGTGCTGGAAGTCTATTCCTTAAAAATAGCTGGAAAACTTTTCATTCGAGACTTTGGGGGGGGGGGAGCTGAACAACTTTGGGCAACCCAACACAAAAGGAAGTCTGAATGAGCCCTTGGAGAACTTTGTTTGCCTTACCTCATTAAAACAAGCTGTTAAAATAGCCTTTGCCATCTCGCTCCTCTGCATATATCCTTGCCAGTGTAGAATGAGCTGGGTCGCCATGACACAACAAAATTTGCAGGGTGTAGCAGCTTCCCTAGTATGTGAGGCAAAAAGGGTGCCTCCAAACTGACAATATTTGGCAGGAGGGATACAAGTGCACACCGGAACATTAGGTTTGTGCATTCAAAGTGGATTGACGAGTTCTGTCATCCTGAAGCAACAAATCCACAATTTAATATTATTTTTTAAAAACACATTGTGGTTTTAAAACTGATGGGGAAATGTCTTCAAAAGTGTTGGATGAATGAGTAATTAATTAACAGGCAGATGTGCAAACACCCTGCAAGAAAATCAGGATGAATGCTCATTGTCGTATAAGTGCCTCATAAACGAATCAGAATGAATGCTCGACTAGACACACACAAAGTAAGCTTTCGGCAAGAAAATCAGGACAAATGCCGAATAATTGTGTCGTCTAGAGGAGCCCAAAGAATTACAGTTGTCAGATTCTATTGGCAAAGGGCAACACTATGCCAGCATGGCAGCGATAGGATGAAGGAGAAGAAGAGTTTGGATTTGATATCCTGCTTTATCACTACCCGAAGGAGTCTCAAAGCAGCTAACATTCTCCTTTCCCCTCCTCCCCCACAACAAACACTCTGTGAGGTGAGTGGGGCTGAGAGACTTCAGAGAAGTGTGACTGGCCCAAGGTCACCCAGCAGCTGCAGGTGGAGGAGCAGAGATGCGAACCTGGTCCACCAGATTACGAGTCTACCGCTCTTACCCACTACACCACACTGAGGGAGAGAATGCCCAAGGTCCTAACCCCCCCCCCACCCTCAGGTCCAAAATAAAGCTTCTTTGCAGACTTAAAGAGTAAACCAACCTATCAAACTCGACTTCAAGGCACCCACACCATCAACCCCTTCCCCAGTTCTTCCCCTCTTCTGTTGGCACATTATCATAGGCTGATCTTGATGCCTTAGAGGAGCACAGGAATGATTGCCACTTTGGGGAGGGAGAGGCAGAATTTCCACCTGCAGGTTTACCTGTTTTGAGGGAGCCATTTTTGTGCAGCCCTGACACAGCCAAGAGGCCAAGATCCTTTCATTCCAAGCTTGCTCAACAAGATGGACTTTGGAGCCCTCGTAGGGCCCAGCTAGATGCAATGTTTCTTGTCATGGAACTTCTTTAATAGCCTGATTCCCCCCACCCCCAGAAAAATAAATAGCAAACACAGGAGCCAAATGAGGTTTGTGGGATGAAGTAAGAGTCTTTGTTTTTGCAGTGCCCCCACTGAGGTCCTGTTTGGAATGGGATTCCTTCATACAGAAATCAGGCAGACTATGTGATTGTTTGCACATACATACACCAGTTTTGGGGGAGGGGCAGAGCAGAGAAAGTGGAGCTTAGGAAAGGTGGCTGGGAGATGGGAGACATTTATTAGAGTCTTCCTCTTGAGGGAAAGAGCCAGTGGTTGGTACTTTACTGCCATGACTAATAAACTGGAATAGAGAGGAAGGTGATAAAAAGGGTGGTGCTTTTACAGAGGAAGCAAATGTATATAAAGAGCTGGGATGAAAAACAGAATAGAGGAAAGGAAAATGGGAGGCAACGGAATAAGAATGCTGAAAGGCACATGGGGAGAATTGCAAATAAAAAGCCATCTTCAGCTGCGAGCTTCCAGCAGATTCTACCTAAAATAGACTTATGATACTCTGATATCCATAACGTTTTCTTCAGGTTAACTGTGGAACTCCCTGACATAAGAAAATCACTGAGACAAAGAATTTAGCAATTTCCAAGAGGGATTAGATTCAGTTGCCAGCCATTTATGTCAAACCATCTCCATTTGCTGTCATTTTGTGACTGATGAGCTTTGTAACTTCCAGCCTTCTCAAGTAGCCCCTGGGAAGTAGAATGTTTGAGGCACACACACTCCAATTAAGGTTAATCCAGTGACCTAATTTTGGTTACATCCCATTTGGCAGTTGAAAGGCCCCTTTGAGAAACATCATATGTCTCCATCTTTTGTGTGTCACGATTTTGTGAATCTAGGTAAGTAACGAACATTGTGCCTTCAGTTTCTCCATCAGCATTCACGGAATGCAGATTGCACAAAACACAGATTTTATAAAGTTACACTCCCCGCCCCCAAAGTACCGATTCATAGCTATTGGAAGTATACAAAAGGAGTGGAGTTTTAGAGTAGTTCCAACAGTGCTTATCATGAATATATACAAACAGAATCCAAGTGTTGCCACTTTCGATGTGCCTGCTTCAAAGACTACTAAAACTGAGTACAGTGGTGCCTCGCAAGACGAAATTAATTCGTTCCGCGAGTTTTTTCGTCTAGCGATTTTTTCGTATTGCGAAGCACGGTGTCGGAAGTTTTGGAAAAGCTTCAAAAATCACCAAAAACCTCAAAAAAGGCTACCACACCGTGTTCTATGAGTTGCTCCTCAAAGTCAAGTCGCAACTGTATTAACGGTGTTAAGAAAAAGGAAACAAACTTGCAAGACGTTTCCGTCTTGCGAAGCAAGCCCATAGGGAAATTCGTCTTGCGAAGCAGCTCAAAAACCGCAAAACCCTTTCGTCTAGCGAGTTTTTCGTCTTGCGGGGCACCACTGTAGCCTTCCTTTCGGCAGAAGTCTGGCTAAACCCTCCGTCGGCCATCCTGGCATTTTCAGGAAGCAAGGTGAATTCAAGGTTTTGCCACATGGCTAATTTTCATGCCGACCAAAGTTCACCTAGAGATCAGCTGACATCAGTCCCCCCCCCCCAAAAAAAAGGCTGAATAGAGCCATTACAAAACACCCAACACCCTCTGCTTTGTTGGAAGGCTGATGGGAGAACCACACTTGCTTGAGTACAATGGTCAGGTGTCTGCAAGAGTTTACAAGCAAGAGATTCTCCTTCAAGCCAAAGTAGTAGGAAGAAGAGAGGTTTTTATGCTGCAGAGACCAAGGTAGACTTGGATATCATAGGAAAATTTAGGGGCCCTTGAACCTTGTATATTTAAAAAAAGCCAATTTAAACTCTGAAGGTAACACTAAGGCAGACATTTAAATAATATTCAATGCAATCCTATTATCTACTCAGAAATTGACCCTACTGAGTACAATAGACCCAATTCCATGTAACCTAGTATTAGGATTGCAGCCATGGTCTGTAGTGAACAGCATCAGTTTTTAAAAGCATCAGGCCAATCTACCAGCCACATCCACCATGGTTTATATAAATTGTGCAAAAGCTGGGCTGTTATCCAAGCAGATTGCAGGCTCCTGCAGGTAGAAAATAAAGCACCATAAATGCTGATGGAGGCCCATTCCACCTCGTCAGAATGAGAAATCAATTGACCTTGAACCTCTTCTATCTTGCGTGTTACTTTTACTGGTTAGAATGAAATGCAGAGCTCAGAGGGGAAAAAGGCATATACTGAAACCAGTGCTTCAGGTTTTCCCCACTCTTTATTGCCAACAAATGTATATTTAAAATCACGGTTGCAAAAAAATGTATGTAATAAATACTTCACTTTGGGCTGTAATAAATAAAAAAAAAATATTAACAAGGAATGCACTTTGCCAGCCACAAGTGTGATTAGTTCTTGGAAGAAATAAGAAAAAATGTATGGCCATAGTTCACAGTTAAGCAGCCACAAGCTGCCCCAAATAGTTATTCGACAACAATGAGATCGCCCTCCCTCCCAATTCCTCAAGTGTTATTCACAGTTTTAAGTCCTCCATCAGAACTGTTCTCTGCAGAGCTTCAAGTCCAACTCATATCTTTCAAAAGGGAGTGAACCAAGGAAAGCTACACTCCAAAAGAATTCCTTGTCACACCATTAATCCACCAAAGACGGCTGCAGTAGGCTCCATGTCTGGTACCAGCCCAGCACATAAGATATTTGTTCGTACCAGTCCCTACTCCTCACTCATCCATCAACATACTAGCTTTTTCCAACTGCCTCCACTGTAGACTTCAGTGAGAGAAGTCCTTTTGGTTTTAGAAGAGTTCTTTTTAATTTAATTGCATCTTTGCAATAGCATATTCAATGCATATTCCATTCGCTGTTTTAGATCCAGGGAACACCCAGACATCAGAAGAGTCGTCAAGCGAAACGTTGTCGATAGCCTATCTTCATTGATATAAGTAAGCAAATATTCCTCATTTTGGTTGCATATGATGATTTTTGTGTGGTCATGGTAGAAGTTCACCTGCCAAGAAATTAAGAGGTGCTGTTTAATGCAATTGTTCCAACCTCTCAATGCACATTTCATGGCACTGCTTTCAGTTTTCAGCAGTGCTCTGCAAGTATTTCGTGGACAGAGCCTTCCTTTACAGCCTAGATTAGAAGCATAATAAAAACCCCTTTGCTCATGTGCTGCAGAATATTAAATGCCTAAAAGACAAAGCATCTCTTTGACTCTAAGCTCAATAGGGTCTTAATCAAGATCACCTGCTTGAAGACAAAGATTGCAAGCCTTAATTTTTGAAACGGCAACATAATCTGGAAGCAAGTTATGTATCCCAAAACACCCCTTAAGGAATAAAGGTATTGTTCATCTTTAGTTGGTAGAGGCTTGTGTCCAGAATTTGAGAACTAAAATCACTGCAGACCTTAGGTAGCTTGAGACCAGAGGAACACAGAAGGTTCTGGTGATGTATAGGAAGATCTCTATTAGACCACTGGCTGTTAATCTGTGGCCATCCAGGTGTGTTTGACTAAAATGCCCATCAGCCCCAGCTAAGATGGTCCATAGTAAAGGATTGCTGCTGTAGTCTAGTCACATCTGGAGGCCCACAGGTTCACCAACCACTTACTGGATCCTAGTGCAGGCATAGGCAAACTCGGCCCTCCAGATGTTTGGGGACTACAACTCCCATCATCCCTAGCTAACAGGACCAGTGGTCAGGGATGATGGGAGTTATAGTCCCAAAAGTTTGCCTATGCCTGTCATAGTGTGCCTATGATGTCTTGTTACGCCAAACCCAACAGACCCCCCCCCCTCCGCATAATAGAATAAACCAAGCATTACAGATGATACAATATCATGTAACTTGTAGAAAGCCCATTTTGCATCTGTGTACACTTCACTTTTGGCCTTGGGATTTGTGAAAGTAACACGTTTGGCCCTTCAAGCCATTGGGCTCCTCGTCTTTCACAGAGTCAGCTGAACAATAGCTTATTAACACTATTTATGAGAAGTTACTATTGTCATCAAGTTGCGACAAGCTCCTTAGGTTGATAACACACTGTGTAAAAATAGTACCCTTGCCATCTTCAGATCTAATCCCCACTGATTCCAGATAAGAAGCCCCTACATGTTTGGAGCAAGCTGCATGTGTGGGTGGGTGGAGGGAGAAGAGAGAGAAGAAACTGTGCCTACCTGGAAGGTGCCATCATTGAAGAGCATCATCAATGCCTTGTCAGATTTCAACCACTGTAAGAGGTAAAGTCTGGGCCTACGGACATCTGTTAAACTGGGCAGATCTCCTCCCTGAAAAGGAGAACACACAATCTTGGTTAGAGCAGAGTTCATCAACACACAGGCTTTTAACAGCAACGGATTCCAAGCCTTTTCATCCACATCACTTACATCCATGAGATTCTCTTCCATGTAGTGAGAGAAGTACTTCAAAACAGTTACTTGACTGATGAACTGTTCAGGGGCATCAGGAGCGGAAAACACGGAGCACTGACCAAGCTCTGCATAGTAATGGACTGTTCTGAAGGTAAAAAGAAGAAGAATATTAAGTTCAAGTAGACACAGAAGAGGAAAGCGTCAAGTGACAACTTCGTTGTACATTGGGCCAGCCACTTACTTTTTGTCTGGAAGAAGACTCATGTGAGCACCATTGTTGAAGAGAACGCCCACTGTGTGGTCTGACAGCTGGTAACCGAAGCCATATTTATTTGAGTAGTCCACCCATTTCGTGACCCACTGGAAAGACGCAGCCAGTTGTTCTTTGGGAATGTGGTCAGATTCTGGCATGTTCTCCAGGCAACCACGCAACACTCTAGCCACAGTGTCAGCCACACTTCCCATAGTACTATCTTCAAGGCCTGGGTGAGGGCAAAGAGGAGGGAACGTTACAGAAACCACATGCAGAGTTGTCAACGAGCCTACCTCCTGTACGTTATTCATTGGCCTATCGTCTCAGATTATGCCCCTAAAAGGCGGTTTGGCAATTTCTGCTACAGAATTTGTACTGAAGTTCTGAGAGTTCCCAACAGAAAGAGAAGCTGTAAAACTAGGTTTTAAAAGGGCTTGAGGATTTATCTGCACTCCCATCAATTCTTGCAGTTCTTTGTGGGGAGGGAAGACATTACAGTCCCAAAGACTCACTAAGCAAATTTGTAGGTTTTTACACTAGATTATTTGCTTGGCCAGTTTGACATGGGAGGAAGAATGTTTCTTTACAGGCCCTAAATCTTACATTCTTGCTTGAGGTACAGACTAAACACAGAACCGCCTACTTAATGCCATGTGCATCATACTTACATTCGCTGCTGCTGCTACAGCTTCCCAACGTCCCCCGAACTATCATCCGGATAGCATCTCCGATTTGTTTGGTTTCTGCTAGCATGCCAGGTTTGGCTACAGTGGTGCTGGGAGGCTGGATCTCCTGAAAAGGCAGAAAATACCAAGGACCATCAAGGACAGATTCTTGCACAATTCATCATCATGTTTCAGATTCCGTTTTGCAGGTACCCTGGTAGCTAGGCCTTGCTAGCAAGGTGCTTATCACTGTGATGAACAGGATACATGCAAAGGGCTTTTGCTACGGCCCACAATGATGCCGTGTGCATTATACATGCCACACAAACTCCCTTCGAGTTCCCTTTCAGGGAAGGCAAGGTCAGCTAGCAGCAGGAGGTGGAAGGCAGATAGGACCTGAATTCATTTCCCCCATGATAGCAAGCTTTGATTTCCCTTCACTTATGTATCTAGGAAGAGGCTGTGATAAACCACTGGGGAAGATTTCAAACTTGTTTTGTCCTTTTGGCAACTTGAAAAATCAAAATTCTTCTTGGTTGCAAACTGGATCCCATTTCTTGAACAATGGAACAGAACAATGGAAAGATGTTTTCTTAACAAGGCTTGGAAGAGCTTCTCATGCTGTTTGTTCTACATTTTTATTTGGTTATGTCTCATCACTCGGCCTGTGTCTGCACACACACCAGGCCTGCTTCAGCTCCCAAACATGCTGGAGATTGCAAATGCATCTGAAGTTTCAGAACTGCTGGCTTATCCTGAGCTAAGAGTCTTCCTAAGGAAGAGGAGGGGCAGCAGCTGACAGCATCTCGGGATTATGCAGTATGGAGACACACAGATGCTGGATGATTTGCACTAATGAGTCCTGGAGTCACAGAGACCCTGCACAGATGTCAAAGGCTATGACAGCCATGTCACAAGATTACGCTAAGCTTCCTGAGCTCTCAAGGATTTCGCTAGCCGCTCGTTTTTACTTGTGTTCAGCAATGCAGGCTACCCTGTTACAAAAAAAAGCCCAACCAATTGAAATACATACCTCCTCTGGTCTGTGTTTCAGGGGTTGCTGGGTTATTGAGGTCTTTTTCAAGTCATGTCTAAGCTTGTATATTTCTTCATCTTCTTTAACAAGCCGATCTGGAAGGGAGAAGAAAGCCACAAAAAATTTAGAGGGGTTTTTCCTATCCAAGTGCAAATGACTGTCTAGTACACAATACTTCCTGCCTTGACAAGACACGCAGTCTAGAGTGTTGCTTCCTTTCTATGTGCCCGATTTCACAGAGCTGAACTCTGTGATCTTATAGAAAGAGTCGGCAGACCAGGAACTGAAGCCAATAACAGGCTGGCTTCAAAAACCAACAGTGATGCTTTAGCAGCTCTGCATTAAAAAGTTCAGCAGTGTGTATACACAAAATGTGAAGCTTTTAGAGGTGGCAAGAGATCAGCAGTAAGTATTTGTTACAGATGGGCAGAGGATGGATTGGGATCTACTCGTAGATCTCTGGCTGATTCGTAAGATAGATCAAGTTTTTGGATTCTAGATTACTTAATGATACAGCAACAACGAAAAGGACTTCCCTCTCAGAAAAGATGTGTTCTTTTGCACTGATGACTAAGTAAGAAACGAAATTGATCCTTCCAGCCTAAACTCTGCCTACTGTAGTACATAGATAGTTGCCAGGTATGAATATATCTACTTACTGTGTGTGTCAAAATATCTTGCTTTTTCCTTCTTGCCCCCAAAGAGAGCTGCAGCTGCCTTCTTGAAGAAATTCTTAGCCGGGCTTGACAAATTGAAGTCAGGAACTGTATGACAACAACTAGCTGGAAGCCTCTCTGGAGTGAAGCCCTGAGGAAACAAGATGTACAAAAACGGGCTGTCAGCTGGCTGTCAGCTGTAGCTCTGAACAGAAGCGAAACAAACCAAGAACAAGAATGCTACAAACCAGCAAGAAGAAGTCGTGTTGAACAATGTCGTCTAAGCTGGGGCGGTCTTCCGGGTTTTTCGACAACATGGTTGCAATCAAGTGCTTTGCAGGAGGCAACAAAGACGATGGCAAGGAATATCTCGCTTCCCTTATACACCTGTAAGTTTCCTTCAGATTGGTTGTTTCAAATGGAGGCCTTCCGAGTAGCATTGTATACCTGTTGGAAGAGGAAGTATACAATTCATTATTTGAATCACTGGCAAGAATAATAATAATAAAAATGTTTATAAGAAGGGCCTCAATTTAAGTAGTCTTTAAGCAAAAGCATCACCACCACTGACCATTACTAGTACTGGAAAAGGTTTTGTCAGCTAAGTTTTGTAAGAAGGGGCTGAACTGAGATCAAGAACATGCCACAGGTCTGTGCAAGACCCAAGGATGTGTGGGTTTGGTAACCAATGAAGATTAAGCATCCCAATATCATGGGGCTGCAAGGAGTGGGAAGTGGTCCTGGAAAGGCCCATAGCTCATCAGTGGAACTGTTAAAGACTCTGCATGCATAAGGCACCCCATCCAAAGCCTTTGAGGAGCCTGCCAACAAGATGGGCATGACATCACTAGGCTGAAGGTGGACCTTAGACTGGTTTGACTCAGTCTAAGAAGACTGCCCACACATGCAATAATATCTCCTGGTGAGATTACTGGAGAGTGTGTTTAATGTGATTTCAAATGGGGGGATGAGGTCAGAAGGTAAGGCTTCACAATACCTTGCATTGTTTTTTGCCCCCATGTACAACTAGCACAAACAAAGCTTATTGTGCAAAATAAGCCAAATCTCCAGAGTTCTGCGTAATCTGAATAGTTACAGGTCGCAGGAGAGCAACTTGGGTAAGGTCCTTGTAGGTTACATAGTCTAACCTCCTGCTCAGTGCAATTGCTCAAAGAGATGTGCTGAAGGTCTGCTTGAAGACCTCAAGAAAGGCAAAGCCTACCCACTAGTTACACAGTTGTAGACAAGACCAAACACCAGCTAAATACTCACATGACACAGCCCAAGGCCCAAATGTCAGATTCACAGCCATGCCCTTGTTTGTTCAGAACTTCTGGGGAGAGGTAATTTGGTGTGCCACAGATGGTTCTGGAAAAGACAAATGAATGAGGAGTCAAAACAATTAGCTACCAGTCCAACAACAGTTAAGACTCTCTCAAAAATTCAACGTGTGTCATACACTAGTGAAACCAATGCAATCCAATCCCAAGTCAGTGCATTTTAAACAGAGCATTAGTTTGGCCCCCCAAAGCTATATGTTTTCGTTAAATACTGTACAGGTTCCACCTGAATTCTTTGCTATATGCAAACAGCCTGTATCTGCCTTGCGTAAAGAAGGCTCCAAGTTTAATCCCTGGCATCTCCAGGTGAGGCTGTGTGAAACCCCTGCATGAACCCCTGGACAGCTGCTGCCAGCCAGTGCAGACAACAGGGAATTACTTAGACCAGTGGTCTGATTCAGTATAAGGAAGCTTCCTATGTCCCATGGTGGCAGCTCACCACCATTAGCTATATAAGACTCACCCTGCCAAATGTGCATGGGCCTGAAATAATGGGGGTTGCTCACAGGCAGAAGAAGCTGACCCACTAAACTGTTACAAAAAAAGGCCATTAAGAACATTGATCAGCTGTCAGATATCCTGGCTTGCAAGCCAATGCTTTAAATGCATTATGAGAGCCAGCATCTCTCGCTGCTATACATAACTAGAGATTACAAATCCCAAGGCAGTTCTGCTGTATTTAGGTTGCTGCCCTCTTTCCTTCCCAGGTCCTTACCTTCTCCTGTGCTCCAGCGGTTCCAGCCTTGCTGCCAACCCAAAGTCACCCACTTTCAAGTCCATGGAATCGTTAATGAAAAAATTACCTGCAGACGCAAGGCAGAGAGGAAGAGGAAACATGGTGAGTCCAATTCACTGTCATGACGTGTTAGACAAGTGCTGACTCGCGTCTAAAGAAGGCCAGCACATATTTGGTGCTTTTGTTTTTATGAATGAATGCTTAGCACTATTACTCAAGCACTCCAAGACTCCACTGCCAGACAAGCTGATCCTATTCATTAATCCCCACGAATTGCAGTTTTCAAACAGCAGTTTGGTCTATGAGAAAGAAAGCTGCTCTTTCAACATCTTATAAGCACAGTGCCTTGGGAGATCAACATACCTAGCTTCAGGTCTCTGTGTAATATCTCCTGTTCGTGAAGGTATTTTAATCCCGACACAATCTGCCTGAGGTAGTATCGCACTTCTGGTGCCGTCAACACCTTCCTTGCTTTCAATATGTGAGCCATAGACTGGTGAGAGGAAGAAAAGAGAAAAACCCACAGGCAAGGTCACTCAGCTGAAACCACACGATAAGCATCAGCATTATGAAAAAAGCTGAGGGGTGGGGGTCAAAGGCAAGGAATTAAGGGCTGCCTCAAGAAACTATGGACAATACCTTTTACACATTAAACATTTTTACACTATCGGCCGATTCCATGTAAGGGAATACCGGATTTCTCCCCATGGATGCTCACCCTTCGGCTGCAATACTCCAACAGAATGTAAATGTTCTCTTTGTCCTCAAAGTAGTGGTAGAACTGCACAATGTGCCTGTGATTGAGCATTTTGTGCAACTCGATCTCTTTATCAATCTGGAAGAGGAGAAAAGGGCACACACAAACAAGAAGCAGGTTATTACTGGCACCTCGGTATCCACATGCCACCGCCGTGGGAAGAGGCAGGGCTTAGATCCGAGCAAGCCACTGCAGAGGGAGAAAGGGAAGGGCCACCCAAGCACATAAAGAGATTCCTGAAAGGAGCGTCACAACACATACACACCTTTTCCCTTTGATGAGGTTTGGCTACTCGGCTGTGAGGAATGATCTTTGCAGCATAGACTTTGTTTGTGGTCAGATCCGTCATCTCGTAGCATTTTGCAAAGCCGCCCTGAAGAGACAAGGCAGAGCAGAAGAAGCACATTAGGCGAGACAGCAGAGAAACTCCCCTGCACCTCCCTCTTCAGGGAGCCCAAGTCAAGCAGGAAAAATCGGAACCACCAAGGGACCATGACTGCAAAATAAAAAAACGGTGACAGTCTGCAGCCAAAGGACAGTCTGCAGTGTGCTCTCAATTCTCGCTCTTTGCTAATCAAATTAATGCAGCGCCTTGGATGCTAAAGAGAGCCCCCCAGGCAAGCTCTCTCAACCAGCGGTCAAAAATATGCAACAAAGGTACAGACAAATGCCTGTAAAATGCTTGAGGTCTAGCAACTTAAACCTGTAGCGAGAGAACAAAACCCTCCCCAACCGCCTCATGTGTGAAGCAGGCAATTCTCCTACAGATTATTTTGTGACCAATGCACACACATTTATCCATTTTTGCCACAAGCGCTCAAGATGAAAGGCACAGCAACCGACAGTTTTCTGCTGCATGTAATTGGGAGAAGAACAGCTGACAGACATGTACATTAATCACACAGGATAGCTGCCCTCCCTCTCCGTGCAGCTATCCGTGTGGAGCCTTCCGTCTTTTGTTTAGCAGCCCTTTAAGGCTGGCAGCTTATGCATGCACCAGCCTCCACAGGTAACAAGCCTACTTCGACAGGTGATCCGCAGAGGTGATAAAACACAAACGATAAAAACAGAGGGGGCTGCAAATCAAGCCAGCAGAACATAAGGACTCAAGATAGTGCAGCACAGCCCCGATGAATGGAACACTGGGTGTAAAATGCCCTCTTTCTGAGAAGCAAATATATTTGGAATTTTGCAAAGGAAGGGAAATGAAAAGGCACGATAGATGGACCGGGAGGAGCGGGGGGGGGATGCTATTAATTATAAATATTATTTTATTTATGCCCCACCCATCTGGCTGGGTTGCCCCAGGTACAGAATGGGGGGGGGGCAGATCAGACCGAGCTGCTCAGATTAGGGTGAGATGCCAGAAATGCCAAAACGCACTGGCAAAAAAACCGCACACAAAATCAAAATAAATCGATGTTGGGTGGGAATCTATGCGCCCCCCGACCCCACCCCGACGTTACAACCAGCTCTGCACACCAGTGACAGATCCACGAGACGGGTCCCTAAAACTGCCACTGCCGCCGCCGCCGCCGGGCAATTACCTTTCCCAGCACCTTGCCGCGGCAGTATCGCCTTCCCGTGGTGGGGTCGGTAATAATCCGAGAGATCTCGGTGGCCGAGTGCGGGTGGTGGTGGTGATGCTGCTCGGCTGCCGACTCCGCCGCTTTCTTCCTTCGCAATTCCCCATTGCAGGACTTTCCCAGCGCCTGCTCGCCCATCTTGCCGCTGCCGCTGCCGCCGGCTGCTGTACTGCCCGGCTGGTAAGCGATAGTCCTCAATAAATCCATAGCCCCGTCGGCAGGCTTGACCCAGCGAAACAAACCCCGCTCCAGTTCCCAACCCGCTCCCAATCTCCGCTGCCGCTGCGCCGAACGCTCGCTCTGCGAAACTGCGACCGCCTCCACGGCCTTTTATAGCGCGGGCAGGCGCCCCGCCCCACGAGCCCCGACGTCACAATGCTCCGCCTTCCGAAGCGCCGAGCGGCCTATGGCGGGCAGCGCGTTGTCCGGCTGGCCGCGCGGGAGACCCGATGGAACGTTGGCAGCGACGCGCGTTAAGCAGCACTTGGGAACGCGCGCCCGCCGGAGCCTTCAAAGCGACACGCCACTGGGGAAAAGAGGCCCCCCGCGTAATTGCAACCGCTGGCCCGAACGACGCCCCTTCCCAGTCAACGCGCCGCCGGACCTCTTTCGGAGGAAACACTCCAGGTTTTCCCTGCGGTGGATGAGCCACAGTACAACCCAGCCGCGCCAAGGCCGGTCAGCTCCTGTATAACCCTTTAATGTTGGCCCGGCAAATGACAACGCAGCCACCGGATAGAGAAATGGGGACCCCCTGCCACAACGGCCCCTGGCCCCTTTGTTCCTTTGAAAAGCTGCGTAGCAAAAGTCCAAGCCGGCACCTTGCCTGCCATGGCCCCTGCAAGCCGCCTCAAGGCCAGTGGGGAGAAGCCATCAGCTCCCTATATGGAACAATGGCTTAGGTAGGTTTGAGTGACGTTTCAGCAGGGGTAGGGGAGGGATTACCCTGAGCCCCGCCCCACAGCTCCTCTCTCTCTCTCTCTCTCTCTCTCTCTCATTAGTTTTCCTTGCAATTCCTCTCTTCACTTCTTTTAGAATACAGCTCCCAATGAAGCACAAAAAAGGCCCTGGTAGCAGCTATGTAACCCACTTACATGTCCTCACAGTGGCCAACCAGACACGCGTGGGAAACCAGCAAGCATAGCTGTCAACGTTTTCCTTTTTTTAAGGGTAATTCCCTTATTCCGAATAGGATTCCTCGCAAGAAAAGGTAAAAGTTGACAGCTGTGCCAGCAATTGGGACCTGAGTGCGACAGTGGCTGGGGCTTATGGGAACTGTAGTCCAAATCAAGTGGAGGTTACCAGGTTGGTGAATGTGTTAAACCAGTCCTGCTCTCCCCTTCTTCCTTGTCTCTACTGAATGGGAGACCCTGGACTCCTGGCCCTGACTGCGCCATTGACCTTACGTATATATGTCATTCCTTCCTTCGAACGATACCTGTCCATGAGCCAACCCATTAAAATGGGCCTCCTTGCATACACGTTTAATGGGAGGGGGCACACATGGTGTCCCAAGGCTTCAATGGACAGTGCGGATGTTAAGCCAAGATACACTCTGTGCAGGCCAGGAGCTTGTTTGTGTACTGAAGGTGCCCTTCATCACACCAAGGAAGGGCAACAGCTGCAACACCGAGGGATAAACTCCAGGATTAACATCCCAGGTGCCGAGAGAGAGAGAGACGAGATGCCTTCATTCGCTTCCCTCATTTTCTCTCCATCTGGCTTTCTGATGAACAGCCCATGTGGTGAACACATGCCAGGCTTATGAGGCCCAAATTAACGTGCCTGAGCCTTGCAGCACTGATTGCGATTTGGGATACAGAGAAGAGCAGCGTGGTATCCATGTCCTACGCTAATCAAGCCAAGGTCATTCAAGGACAAACACAGCCTGGTGGTCCCTCCTTTTGGACCAGGCACTGTCTCCCTCTTCTACGATGACAAGGAAGGACATTGGCAGTGGCACCGAAAAGGCAGTTTAAAAAACAAAACAAAAGTGGAATATTCACATTTCCCTTCAAGCATGAAAATGGAGGTGACGGGTGGAAATGCCACATGCTAAGAGAGATGTAACCCCCCTCCCACACACCCAGCAAATTCAGCCCTTTCCTTAAAAAAGAGCATCCCTTTTCTCATTGGAATCAGACAGCTCACAGTTCTTCTATTAAAATTGCCCCATGCAAAATCAGCCATCTCCTCAGGACTTGGTAATATAACTGGATGTCACTGGGGGCAGTGCTAAAACTGCAGGGGGGGTGAAACAATAGCAGGGGTTCAGCCTGACAAAGCAGCGGCTTAATAGAGACCAAGTGCAGCAGAATCACCTTCTGCGCTCTGTCTCTGTCCTGTGTCTTACTGACAGATCTCCTGGACTCAGTCTCTTGGCTGCAGAAGCTCTGCCAATCAGCAGTCCCCGAACTTAAAGATCTAGCTGTTGCTAAGTGGGTTACCTGCTGCAGATCTGGGATGAAGCCAGCGCTTCTTTCAGGTTTGGAAGAAACCGGCAGTGACCTCTAGCGGCATATGCTGTTTAGTACACATGCTCGTCAGGGCAGCAGCGTCCTGGGAAACTGGATGATATGATCTAATGGCCTGGCAAAGCCAAGAGGCCAAATTACCAACTGTGGCATGATAATTACTACTTATTTGCCCTCGATCTTGCAAGGATCTACATGTGGAAAAAAAACAAAAACCCAACCCTTGTCATTTGCTTCCCAGCCACCGACACTGTAGGTTGGATGACTAGGCAACATGGAAGTTTATTTTAAATCTTTTGTCCAAGCAGGTGGAAACCCAGCTTGCACACCTGAATTATGTAAATCGGCATTGCTCAATTAACGAAGTACTTAAATTGGGAGTTCTCACTTCTCATGGGAACTTGGCAACCCAACTCATGTGGCATGCAGAATGTGGCTGCCATGTTGCTTTAGTGGTGATGCACCAGGGTATCTGTTGCAGGTACAGTGGTGCCTCGCAAGACGAAATTAATCCGTTCTGCGAGTCTCTTCGTCTTGCGGTTTTTTTGTCTTGCGAAGCACGGCTATTAGCGGCTTGGCGGCTATTAACGGCTTAGCGGCTATTAACGGCTTAGCGGCTTTAAGAAAAAGGAAACAAACTCGCAAGAACTCGCAAGACGTTTCATCTTGCCAAACAAGCCCATAGGGAAATTCGTTTTGCGGAACGACTCAAAAAACGGAAAACTCTTTCGTCTTGCGAGGCATTCGTCTTGCGAGGCATTCGTCTTGCGAGGTACCACTGTATACATATGCGCTGAGATAAGGAGAATAGCTGCCGGACTTTTCAACAAAGACACAGTGGCTATGGGAAGAGGAAGGAAGAGGCAGAAGTTCGGCTAGGACTGGAGAGGGTTGTGCCTTTGTGGTCCCTTCCAAATTCTACAATTCTATGATTCTGTGACTTGATCAAGTTCCAATTCTGGCTTAGATGTGAATTTCAGTGGCTGATCTTGGCCCCTTCACGTGTTGTGGCAGGAACTGCTGTCCCTGATGTTGCATCCTTAGGCTAGCCCTGCTCGTGTGCATAGAGTTTCCATTGCAGACACACCTCCATGCTTAACATGTGAAAGGGCTAATTCAGGGACACAACATTGGTTGGAGGCATGGCCAGTGGTGTGGATGCATGAGAGGGCCCTGCACACAAGTAACACATGTATGTGGCTGATCTCTTAGCTTAAACTACATCGATGGGGATCTGCCTGTGCTAAAAAATTAAAGCAATATCATGCTGCTTTATACAGGCATGACTTCCCTAAAAGAATCCTGGGTTCTGTGGTTGGTTAAGGTTGCTGAGAGCTTGTTTGGAAACTCCTGCTCCCCTTCCAGAGCTACAGTTCTCAGACTGGTTTAACAATCAATCCCTTTTCATCTGGGAATTCTACACCCATGAGGGAAACCTTGGATTTTCAGAGTTAAAAGATGAGAGTCATGTACTAGAGACGTGAACTTCATTCAGAATTCCAGAATTGGGCCATCCCGAATGATGATGACATTACTAATGCCTCTTTCTTTGTGATGTCAACAGAGATGTATGTGATCCTTCTTGCCAAATACACAGTGATCCCTCTAAGTTCCAGAGCTGAACTACCAGAATCGGCAGATCAAAAAGGTAAGTGCGGTTTGCCTAATCTTGGCCCCATGTCAAGTTCCCTGCAAGCAGGACTGGGACGAAAGCAATGGTGCTTATTCCTTCTGCATCATGCAAATTAGATCCAAGACGCAGCAGGAAACTTTGTATGGCTGATATGGCCGTTCTACTAAGATCTCCTTAGAAATATGTTCTGTGTGATCAGTTTGGCTTATCCTCACATGTGTGTTGAAGATTAAAGGGCTAGATATAAGTTTTTTTAAATGGAGAGAGGTACAGTTTAACATGTGTTTTCAGCTTTACGTCAGCATCAAAAATATTTTTTAAATTGTTTAAAGGGGGTGAGCGCTCAGGAAAAAATGACTTCAGCAATCCCACCCGTCATTGAACCCAATTTTTTTTGGCTATGAATAATTTTGCCTGTGTGTGCTACTCCTAGAACGTAACCACCATTTAAGGTGAGTTGCCTGTACATTTTAAACACAGAAAGTGTTAAATGTCTTTTCACTGATATCAGCCAAACATTGCATAGTATCACCCTCTTATCAGAATATCCTCTAATAGTGCACTGAACCAGTGAGTGCCGATGGCTAATTCGCTTGTTTGGGGAAACCCCTGGATTTTCAGAAGTACAAAAATCTTTTTTTAAAAAAATAAAGCTTAAGGACGCAGCCTCCTCCTTGCTTGCACAACTAAACAGCCAATGAGGACATGAGATGTTGAGTGACAGTTGGTTAAAAGGGGCAGAGAAAAGGAGGAAGTGTAATGGAGTGTTCCGGGAGAGGGCATGGCTGGCTGGAAGTTAGCAACCCTGAACGGAAACATGTTAGCTAGGAGATACATATATGCTGTTGTGCCATGTAGTTTTTAATCACGCTGGAAGGCATTTTTGCATATGTCCTTAGACTGATGTACTGGAGCATATTTAAGGCACATGGGTGACTTTCCAGAATGTACAGTGGTGTGTTGGAAGTTACATACCCATCCATTCCAGTGGACCCATTCACCCACTGTGGCAGTTTACAAGAAGACGATCTCTGTTTCCGGCTAATGTCACCATAGGGGGGAAATCATTAAGTGCAATAAGAAAGGAGAATGCTGAAGTTAAGAAAGCACTATCCTCATGCATCGAGTATTTTAAGACTGCCAATCCTAAGCAAATAAGTAACAAATCATATGTCCCACAATGTTCAAACTAGAATGAAAGAGAAAGGAAGGAAGGAAGGAAGGAAGGAAGGAAGGAAGGAAGGAAGGAAGGACTAAAATCAGGGGGACATAAAAAGAGCCTGGTGGATCAGGCCAGTGCCTTATCTAGACGAGTATGCTGTTACCAAATTGGCCAGACAGATACCTATGGGCAGTCTCCTCTCCTGTGTTTTCTAGAAAGGGCATTTCTAGAAAGTGGCATTTCTGCCTCTGACATGGGAGTAGAACACAGCCTGCTGCCCAGCTTGGAGATGCAAGAAGGTGCTTAACACATATTAAGGAGTAACTAATCCATGGGTAGGCAAACTAAGGCCCATGGGCTGGATCAGGCCCAATGGCCTTCTAGATCCAGCCCGCAGATGGTCCGGGAATCGCCGCGTGGATCGCCAGTGTGCACGTTCTTTCCTTCTCCCTCCCTCTCCCTTGCACGGTGCCGCTGCTGCCGCCTCCTCCCTCCCTCCTCCTGGCTTCTCCCTGCCCTGCCTAGAGGAGGAAGGGGGCTGGGCTTTATTGATGCCAGCAGCAGCAGTGCTCAAGCGGCCACCATTTTAAGCAACCCCTTTCCGGAGCCCTATCGCGCGCCGCTCATCGTCCCGCTGCCAGCCCCTGCCGCTCGCAAGACACAGGTAAGCAGCCCCTGCGCTCGTGGTGCTCTTGCATCATTTCCCCCCCAAAATATAGTCCGGCCCCCACAAGGTCTGAGGGACAGTGGACCGTCCCCCTGCTGAAAAAGTTTGCTGACCCCTGAACTAATCCATGCTACGTGATATTGAGCCAGTTCCCCAACGTTCTGTTCTCGGCTCTGGCACCAAAGCTTCTTAACACGTTTTCTGTGCCACCTGACCCTGTGTGTGCTGTTCCTTTGCTCATGAGGCCTCTGTATTCAGCTCTTGTGCAGGTGGACCCAACTTTGGACAGTTCTACTATTTCTTGAGCACATCTTTTTGGAGCTCTTGTACAGCTGGGAAGTCGCTCTTTGGGGAAAGAATTTTCCAACACTTTTTCTGAAAAGTTTCTTTTGAAGCTCAGATAAATGCTTTCCTAACTTCCTGTGGTTCGGATATGTTAGCGTTGTCTCATTGCCCCTGTTTTTTGAGAAGAGGGTGCCTATACAGTGAAAAGTTGGAAATAAACAGAGAATGAAATGACACCTTTTGTTAGACAAGGGGGAAATCACTCAGACTCGTGCCTAGAAAATGTGGGCCAAGCGGAAAACCACTCACACCCACGCCTTCTAGGCACAGGAGAAGCGAAGTGTGGAGGAGCCCTTATTCAAGGGAACCATCCTTGCCTTCCTTGTTCAGAACAGTTGGTTTCAGGTATATTTATCAATAAGCTGTCTTGTAGCTCCCCCTGGTGACCGACTCACATAATGCTATCCCTTTAGCCTGCTGTACTACACTGTATTAAATTGAACTGTTCCATCCGTACCTCACTCCAAATACATTGCCATTTGATTTTTTAAAGATTCACGTTGCCCGATATTTTCAAATTGTACTTATGCAGTTTTGTAATTACGTTTTAATACAAAACATTCCTGAGCACGCTGCAACTTTCTTTCCCCCTCAAAAGAAGGCATCAGAAGTTTAAGAGCTGTACACCTGGCCTGAGCCAAATCCTTGATCCTGAACCAAATGAGGTCAATTTGGAGTTGGTCCAGAGTGTGTCAGGGTAGCCCCAGATCACCTCGGGTTGGGTCCACCTTGTGCAATTCAGGGCTGTCAAAAGGAGGGGCAGTAAGGGAGAGGAGAAGGAGACTAGGCAGGCAGAGATTCTCATCTGTACTTCTTTCCTGCCTCTCATCACCACTCGTGTAATTTTTAATTAGGCTTTAAATTCCTAATTAAACATTAGGGCTGTGCAAGGTCCCCAATTTAGTTCAGGGGCCAGGTTCGGGGTACGTTGGTCTGGCCCTGATCATAGCCCAGTCTGCATTGCCAAATTGAGAGTTGCTTGCACAGCTCTAGCAGAAATGGCTACACTCAGTTACTTAATTTTATTTATTTTTATCGCGATTATATTCCGTCTTCCTTTCCTCCAAGGAGCGCAGTTCACTAGGCAGTACATTTTGCCACCTGCACATTAATCTACATTCCCAAGGATGCTGCAAAGTTCATCCATAATATTCCAATTTGTCAGGTGGTGGTAATAATATGTAATGACTTACCCAAGTCAGACCTCTTCCACACATTGCAGATATTTGGATGTGGGAGTTCAGTGCTTAATTTCCCTGTTAATAATTGCTTGAGGGTGAATCAATCCGCAACCCTGTTAAACCTAGAAAACCATGCAACCAGAATACTGTCCCACATTTTGTTGCATGGGGGAACATTTAGGCTCCCCCCCCTTTTAGTTTTTGTTAGCATAATCCATGTTATTCAGAAGACTGCAGTGAGAATGAAAAACGCTAGAAGGGATAAGCCTCAGCGAATGAACTGCAAAGGCTTCAGGGAAGACACATGAGTGGCAGATGTCATAGCATGAGACCCAGCAAGGAGCGCAGGATCTTGCCTGAGTTCCAAAGCTGGACCATTGTGTCTTCACATCATTACGTTCCTTGGAGAACATTCATAAAGTAGCCAAGTGCACAGCAAGGAGATGGTGTCGGGGCACTTTGGAAAGATGCCTGAATAGCCAATTAAATGAAAAGAATTTATCTGCTGCAACAGATGCTCCGTCGCCTTGGCCTTGCTTGCAGTTTGACTGGGCTGGGGAGGGTTAAAGAAACAGCCATCTGCTCATTTGCCATGTCTGTGAAAAATGGGAGATAATTTCCTTATCGCATTGAACGTTAAGAATAGAGGCAAGTGAAAATGAAGAGAATGGCAGAACCTGCATTGTAAGTATTTTCCCCCGTAGGACAAGGCCCATTAAAGTGGGATGGAGCCAATAAAGAAAGTAGAGGGGCTTATCAATGATTTGGGTACCACTATAATGACTTCATTTTTTTTTGCCATCCCAGGCAAATGCAGTGGACGACAGAAGCAAAAGCTGGTTTCTTCCACAAGCCTCCTATTTTCATATCAGTTGAGTAAGCAGTGAAGATTTTTCAACAATACACCTGCAGTCCACTCCTGTGTTTACTTAGAAACAACCTCAATTTAGATAGACTTTTACTCGGTGTGCTTATAATTCCAGACTAAAGATGCTATTAATGGCAACTCCTACTGGATCAGAAAAGGTGGGGCCATTTTAGAGGTACAGATAAAAATCAGTATCTGGCTGAGTTAGGCAGAGGGCCATAGCTCAGTGGCCAGGCAGCTGGTTGGCTTGCAGAAGGTTCACTCCCTGGCAACTCCAGGTAGGGCTGGGAGAGGTGTCCCTCTAAAATCCTGGAGAGCTGTTGCCAGTCAGTGTAAACAATATGGAGCTAGATGGACCAACAGTCTGACTCAAGTAAGACAGCTTCCTGGGTTCCTAATCAGGCAAAAAGCAGCTTAATATGTGCCCTCTCTCAACTATTGCTGTGTAGCATCACAGCCTTCAGGGCTGGCCGTTTGCCACCTGCGGTGGTGCCTCCTTCCATTCCAGCTGTTGGCTGTTTTCCTGAGTCATCCAGCGCTTTCACCCTTGAAACCCTAGGGAAGAAGTACCGTATTTTTCGCTCTATAGGACGCACTTTCCCCCTCCAAAAATGAAGGGGAAATGTGTGTGCGTCCTATGGAGCGAATGCAGGCTTTCGCTGAAGCCTGGAGGCTTCGCTCTCCAGGCTTCAGGAAGCTATCCACAAGCCTTTGGAGTGCGGCAGGAGTGTCCGCCGGGCTCCGAAGGCTTACGGATAGCAGCCTGCAGCCCGAAGCCCAGGGAGTGCGGCACTGCGCACCCCGGGCTTTGGGCAGCTATCCTCAAGACTTCAGAGCCCGGGCTCAGAAGGCTTGCGGATAGCAGCAAGCTCCGAGAGCGAAGGCCAGGTTGCGCGCAACTTCGCCCCTGCTCCCGGACCTGTTCTGGCTGTCTTGGCTTCTTTGCTCTTTGGGGCTGGTGGGGGGGAATAATTTTTTTTTCTTTATTTCCCTCCCAAAAAACTAGGTGCGCCCTATGGTCCGGTGCGCCCTATAGAGCAAAAAATATGGTAGACTCCACACACAAGACTTTGAAGATGACTCTTTGCTTGCAGAATGCCAACTATTACAAGCAGTATCATACATATATACCGAGTCCAATGCAATGCTTTTCATTCTTTTGAGCCCAAGAGAGGGTCTTCTTGGTTCTTGCTGCTAAAACTCCTTTGAAGCAGTCCCTAAATGATAGCTTGTCTGTCCTCACCAACTCCTCTTCACACTCAGCAAAACAACAGTGAAACTGCCAACCCCCTGCTCCCACCCCCTGCTATCACTACCTAAGGCACACACATGCTCACTTAAAGGGAGCTAACAAACTGACAAGACAATGATTCGGCATTTCTGTGACCTTAATTGGAGTCACAAGATTTTGCTGATGTTACATTCCATTACATAGGTTTTCGGGGGGGACGGGACCAATACAATTTATTCTTTGTAAAATACATGTTCTAACAAATACTGTACAAATCCCAACACCAGCTACTTGTTGGGACATTTTGATTGCTTTCATCCAGTTCTGAAAGTCTTGTTTCGCTCTTGAACTCCTGAATGGCGACTCGTGGGCACTGAGTCTGCTGCTAAATCTGTACCTCTTTGTTACTTACAAGTAAGAGCCTCTGTCTGCATCTGTTGGGAAGAAGCCGGGTCACTTACGTACCTTGCAAAGTTCCTAAAAGGATTGTAGAGATGATATAGGTGAACCAATTTTTTAAAGTGTGAACAATTTAAGTGCTAAAGTATATACACACTAAGCACTATTATCACACTGGTTATGTCTTGTTAAAATTAGACCATTTAAAAAGACATCCAAGAAACCTTCTAAATACATTCTCAGCTGAAATAATAATTCTCATCCTGACTTGTAAATGGCAAGGCTCTCCAAAGTTCAGACGGTTGGATTTTTACACAACAGCTGTGCAGCTGTTAATCATTTGTTTCTGCAGAGTCTAGGTGTCCTCCCAAAGTGAAGGAGTCTATCTATCCCAGGGCTATCACATTCTCTCAAACACTCTGATTGCAATATTTCACCCTTGGGAAAATGTGGGATCCATTATCTAACTCTTTAATAATAAAAAAGCAACAAAACAGCAACAAGACCTCCAGCTATGCCAGTTTATTAACCTTTTGCTTTATATATATATAGATATAAAATACTTCATTGAAGTCTGTCCAACCAACTGAAGAATACACATTTGTTGTGCTTTGTTTTAAAGCAGGGAATGCAGACATCTGCACTCCCTGCAACAGTGCAACTCCCCGTACATTATATTGCTGTGAATTTGGGTGGGGGGATAGGCTATATGCCTGAGCCCCCTTCTAATTCCTCGATCCAGCACATTCAGTTCCTGGAACAGCCAGGCTAGCTTCTTGGTGAGTTAATGGCCCTCTAAGCACGGGCCATTAAGGTAACAAAGGAAGTGGCTCTGAGACAGATTTCAGATGGGTAGGGGCTCCTCCCTCAACTCACTGGTAGATAGAAAGACAAAAGGCCGGAGTAGAGATATGTGAGAGCTAGGAGACACAGGCTGCAGGCTGGGCAGCTGAGAGACAGAGCCATGGCTGACTTCTGCTGGAATCCAGCTCTATGTGGCTATGGGACAAGCAAGACCCTCTTGGGGTGTTAATGCTGTGAGCCCCTCCATCGTATTTCCTAGTAGTGCAGGACCAGAGCACCTATGAAGATACAGTGCTAGGCAAACCACCTACTGATCTCTTTTAAGCCAAGCAAGGTTAATCACTTTTAAGTCCCTTTTGTATCGATGTGAGTAAATTAAGCACATGCTTAATGCTCCCATTGAAATCATTCAGGCAGCACTTAACTTTGGCCCTTATTTTTTTAAAAAAAAAATCACTTGGAGATTTCCCATGAGTCAGGGACAAGCAGTGATATATTTGCACCCCCCCAAAAAAAACCCCACCTTCTGTTTAATGCCCCTAGTTGAAATCCTGGGGACTTTTTTTTCTTCTCTCTTTGCTGCATTAGGCTCCAGCTTTATAATCACCCCCTGAAAAGGATGGGTTTCCCTTCCTATCTTTCACTCTCGATTCTTCAGCAGTGCAGCTTGGGAGATGCCTTTTATTAAAGTGAGTTTTTTAGGGCAGGGAAAAATCTCTGGAGCTTGAAGGAACTCAATTGATTTTTCCACTCCTCAAAAGAGTAATCGTCAAAGCCTTTAAAAGGGGGGGGGGGCTTGGAAGAGTAATGCAAACTGAAACACCAGCAAAATCATAAAACCAGGAGGCCTATACATCTTCCTGAGCCTATTTGAAAGACTGAGCAGCCCTTAATGAAAGATGCAGACTGACTATTATAGATCAGCCTTCCACCACATTCTGAAACGCAGACAATGTTGTCCCCTAATTGTGTTTAATAGTTAAGACACAGGTGGAAACATGAGAAACAATGCGTAGAAAGCTGCATTTGAATTGCTCAGAAGCAGAGAACAAAGAAGAGTGGAATATCTGATAAGAAAAGAGCTTATGTCGTTACTATTTTGCAGCTTTATAAACCACAGCCGAAAGCTACCAAAGTGGTATACAGTAATATTATTGTTATTATTGTTTATTCAATTTATATACCCCCTTTGTCCAAAGGTCCTAGGGCAGTGTACAACATTAAGAACAAAAATGCAGCATCATAGCAAAAACATAACTCCCAGTTTACGCGGGGATTAAGTTCCAAGGCACCACGTGTTTAAGCGAAATCGCATATATTTGAAACACCAGTGAAAAGTCCTGCAAACACCCTGTTCCGCCCCTGTCCTGTTCCATCCCTTTTTGTGATGTTTTTGTCACATTTTCAGGTCACTTCCAGGTTTGGCATGATCACACACATTTTGAATATTCGCACATCATCGGGGGTGGGGTTGCCTGGACACAGTGTAATAATAAAACAATCATAATAACAGTCCATCCCTGCCCCTCACACATTTAACAGGCCATAGATTACTTAATGGCCAAAGGCCTGGGTAAAAAGGAATGTTTTCACCTGGGGCCTAAAGACATGTAATGATGGTGCCGGGGGGGGGGGTCTCTGGGGAGAGCATTCTGTTAAGTTGTGAGTGAACATATCAGACGACACAGCGGTTCTTCAAACAGCTCTTGTTTATTCACAGGGCAGAATAGAACCTACTTATATAGAGCTCAACTACAAGGCAACAGTAACAATTTGCTGTAACTATCCAATCACTGAACGTCACTTTCAATTCCTTATTTGCATATGTGGACCTGAGTGAAAACTATCTACAGTATCCCCCTGCTGGCCCTGGGTGAGAACTTCAGTACATAACACATTCGACACACGGGGGGCCACCGCAGAAAATACAACAGGTAACAGACTCATAAGATTTTAGAATGTTGTGAGCTTCAAGGAGTTAACACTCTGTGCTAAGTGGAAATGGACCTTGGCTAAAGGTCACAGAAGCTTCCCACCATGCCTGAAACGGCTCAGGACCACAGAGCCTCAAGCATTCTCTCCCCTGTGCTCATCAACTGCTGCCTTTCTTCGTGTGCCTCCTGCACTTAAGGTCTGGAGGGTGGCAACATGATAACGGGCCTTTTCTGCGGTGGCTCCCTGCCTACTGAATGCTCTCCCCAGGGAATCTCACCAGGCACCTTCATTGCATTTCTTTAGGCGCCAAGCAAAGACATTTCTCTTTACCCAGGCCTTTGGCTGATTAACGTTCTACGGCTTTTTAAAATGTGTGTATGGAGGGGGGCGGTTATTGGTTTGTTTTTGTTTTATTATGTATTTTATATTCTTATTTTGTATTTAATATCAAAAATAATAATGTGGCATGGTGAAAGGAGCCTCTCTCTCTCATTTTGTAGCCTGGAAACACAGCGAGCCCTTTGCTGAGCTATAATCTGTCCTTCCTGTGATGCCTCGTTCTCTATACTGCTGAGCTGATCAGAGAGTACATCTCAGCAGTGGGCAAACTGTTACCTCTGATAAGCTGGGTAGCATAGAGAATAGAGTTTGCTCCCCATGCTGAAGGGAAGTTACTACTCAGCAGCTGGGAAAATAGGGTAGGGGGCAGATTGGAAGGGGAGGTCCTGTAGGGTTCATCTGGTTCATGAGCCAGGGGTTCCCCATCCCTGGTTTGGAGAATATGCATAAATATAGGTGTAGATAAGCCCTCTTCTCCCCGTGAGAAAAACACTCTTGTGATTGCATCGTCTCTTTCATCAAATCTCACATTTATAGAGCAATAATATTGCCTCTCCAAGAAAATATCATTCAAAGCTATGGCTACCTTGGTTTTAAAAGATAGAAAGCTCTGTGCTGTCTGGAAAGACAGAAACAGAACTTCGGGGAAGCTGGTGAAATTGGGTGATAGATCATTATATTCTGTCACCCTAAAACACCCTCTCCTCATTTCCTTTGACTGAGCTTTGGCAGCGGTAATTGGACATATAAAGCTTTCTACCTGGGAGGCGTCAGATCAAATCCAAGCCAAGTTGTTTAATGTCCAGAAGTTGTCATCTCACAGCTGCTTGCTGACCTGTGAGAAATGGATGTGCGGCCTCCGACTAGCGCTTAATTGGACACCAGGAGTGCTGATGCAAAAACTGGGGAAAGCAGCAACAATTCTTACTTGGTAATTAATTTGGGATGGCCATTGAGCCTTTGATCTATTTTTTGGGGTGGAAGGAAGACAGCTGAAGTGTTTAAGGAGAAAGTGCAGCACGTTCTTCACCTCTGGTATAAACCCAGCTCTGCCATTTGTAATCTCTGAAAACCCATCTTTGCAAGTTTCCAATACGGTTCAGCAGAACTGGGCCCATTGGATGTGGAAGGCCTCAACTGACCATTGCCAATAGTGACATTATTAACACCTCTCCTTCAATCCCCTCAAATGTTTTGTGGCCATTTTAATTTACATCTTTTTCAATATTTTCAGTGTTTTAAAAAAGAGACCCTGGAGGATGAATGTTTAAATGATCAATAAGTGCACATATGCCACTTTTAAAGCAAAATGGTGCATGGTCCATCAATTGTGTGGTCAGACTCAACCGACGTTCAGCTTGCTAGCAGAGATGGCTGGCATCTATTGAGACTGATGGTCAGACCACACCTAGAATAAGGTGCCCATTTCTGGGCATCACAATTTAAGAAGGATATTGACAAGCTGGAACGTGTGCAGAGGGACCAAGATGATTAAGGGTCTGGAAACCAAGCCTTATGAGGAATGGTTGAGGGAGCTGGGTATGTTTAGCCAGGAAGTCTAAGAAGAGATATGATAAAAAGGTAAAGGGACCCCTGACCATTAGGTCCAGTCGTGGCCTACTCTGGGGTTGCGGCGCTCATCTCGCTTTATTGGCCGAGGGAGCCAGCGTACAGCTTCTGGGTCATGTGGCCAGCATGACTAAGCCGCTTCTGGCGAACCAGAGCAGCACACGGAAACACCGTTTACCTTCCCGCTGGAGCGGTACCTATTTATCCACTTGCACTTTGATGTGCTTTCGAACTGCTAGGTTGGCAGGAGCTAGGACCGAGCAATGGGAGCTCACCCCGTCACGGAGATTAGGCTCTGTGGTTTAACCCGCAGCGCCACCCGCGTCCCACCAGAGATATGATAGCCATCTTCAAATATTTGAAGGGCTGTCACATGGAAGATGGAGGGAGCTTGTTTTCTCCTTCTATGGAGGGTAGGACTCGAACCAATGGCTTCAAGTTACAAGAAAGGAGATTCCATCTAAACATCAGGAAGAACTTTCTGACAGGAAGAGCTGTTTGACAGTGGGACAGTCTCCCTCAGGAGGTTGTGAACTCTTCTTCCATGGAGGGTGTAAAGCAGAGGTTGAATGGTCATCTGTCCTGTGTGCTTTAGTTGAGATTCCAACTCTTATAATTCTGTGATTCTGTGATTCTATGAAGGGGTGGAAGGCAAGGAGCTTGACACCAGGTGGAGCCAGAAGCAGGCACAGCCAACTAATTCTAGTTTTGCTCTCATCCTCAGCCCTGCTGTGTTTTATGACAACACAAAGATTAAGGAGCAGGAAGCTGTCAGGCAGTGCCAATCCCTGGTTTTAAGTAAGAAAGAAAGCAAGTTGTAGCTTGGTGGGGCAGTGCCTCCTTCACCCTAATGGCCCAGTCCCCACTACTTGCTGGTATGTATGTCTCCTTGCTCTTGTGGTTAAACCACCCACCACATGAACACTAGAGTTCAACACAGGGAACACAATTGCCTAGCAAATAGATTCTAAAGGTTGCCATTAGGTATAGCTTTAATGATTATACAAATGATGCAACACATGGAAGAGTGGTTTATGATGCAGCTTGGCATTTGTCAGCAAGTAACCCCTCTTTTCCATCCCCTTTCTCTTTTTCTCTATTTTTGCTTTGTTGTACAAAATATAAGTGGCTTGCAACTAATGGGCATGACTCAAGAGTGCACAGACGCAACTAAGTTATTGGTGAAAGTCTAAATCAGAACCATTTACCTGGTCCAGCTTGTCTGTCATATTATTCTGTACTGGTGAACAGGTCATTTGTGTTATAGTCTCCCAAGAATCAGTTTTTCTTTTAAAACTTTGTATTGTGTTTAAAGTCAAGAAAATATTTTGCAATTGGTTCTGCAATAGAAATACAATAAAATTGTATCAGAATACACACAAAAAAGGGGGAAGTTGTTTACCTCAAAACAAGCTTTCCCATAAATTGTGTTTTTTTTTTAAAAAAAAAAATCTGCTTTACAGATTTCCTTTTTCTCAAAACCTTAAAATGTAAGGGACCGATTTTTATTATTTTTTTAGTTTAATTCCAAACTCTTGAGGAGACTATGCAGATGTGATTCTGTGTGGGAAAGGAAGACAGAGGCTTTATTTACACACTTCGGACCTGCATCTCCAGGGAAGTTGCTAAGCTAGATGAAAGCAACACAGATCATCACTCTTACCTGTCATTGCCTGATCTTCCAGATTGTTTAATGGTTTTTAAAATAAAAAATGAAAAATTGGGGTAATCAATCACTTTTATATACACTTTTCTTTTGTTGTTTTTACCTTCCTTCTCAAACGCATTGAAATCTAGAGTGAGTAAAAATAGTTTGCTGAACAACAAACATTTTGCATGTGAGAGTGTTTAATCTTCCTGGATAACGTAGGAGTGAAACTGAGTGGCCCATTAACGATTATAGTTAATGAGCAATTGAGAATGAATTGAAGGGCAAAATACCTAATGATCAACAGTACCTGCCAAGCAAATGGGGTCATGTTTGCAGTTGCTTAGAAACAAGATGGGCAGAAGAAAGAGAAATTGTTTGTGATTTTCAAAAGCACCAGATTGCTTTTGCTGTTATCCCTGGGTGCAAGTAACCAGGCAAAGTATTCTATGCACCTTCTGCTCATTTCAATGCAAGAACCTCACACTGGCTGTATTAAAATGAATGGAAGAATACAATCCACAACTGGACCTTTTTAAAAAATAGGTAGAATACATAGCAACCCATGTTAATATCAAAAACCTTATATTTTTGTTCTGCCAGATTAGGAAATGTGTAACTTCCAGCTGTTCTACACTGACTTGAAATGGATATGTTTGACTACAGCACAACCCTAAGCCATGTGTATTCACGTATGTCCTATTCAATTCAATGGGGCTACTCCCAAGTAAGTAGAGTTAGGATTGCAGCCTTAGTACTTGGAAATGGAAGAGAGATGTGTGCTGTGACTGAGGATGCAATTAGAAACTGATGTTCTGAAGAGATTTGCTTAGGTTCTGCGTGTTGGTTACCTGATAGGAGTTCTATCCCAGAGGGCCCTATTAAATGGTGGGGTTTTCTCCCCAGTGACACACGAAAAGAAAACCTGTGATTAGTACAGTATAGAAGATACAGCCATCTGCTGAGGGTGGGACTGCCATATAGTATAACTAGGTCTATGGACAGCTGCCTTCATTAACACTGAATACCTTTGAGAAAACAATCCACAATGAAATATTCATTTATTTAGATGATGATGATGATGATATATCATCACTTTATAATTCTTTTTGAGAGGGGAGAGAATCTCTCAGCAGTTTATAGCATACCTAAACATGTAATGTGTGAAGGGGCCCAGAGAAATTTATCTGTGCACCAGATTCCTTTCTCCAGATTTTCCATTCCAGTTTTGCAGTTGCTTGTGATAAGAGTTTGTCTCTTTTAGAGACTTGGGACTGGAATTGCTGCTGATTTAGTTGTCAAGAGCCAGAGAGATTAGTGTGGAGGGAAAGAAGGTGAGGCCAAGCATCTATTTTTCAAGTGTTGGTTGTGCTGTTTTATTGCTCCAGATAGAAACACAAAGGTGAGAGACTTAAATGCCACCGAACTTTTTTCCAGGAGATCAGAAGTGCAGAGAGAAATGTCCACAAGGAAAGAGCCAATTTAGTAGGAACTGAAGAGTTGGTCATAGAGTCAATGTCAGAGAGATAGATGTTGCAATGTGCAGTCCTGAACTAGCCCATGCGGTGGATAGAAACAGACAGTCCCTCCCAGCTAGCTACCCATTTTCTTAAAAGTACTGACTTGCTGCCGAACTGGTTGTTTAGAGGGTTTGATTGTGCTCAGATAGTCAGCAGCTCTTGTCTTCTGAAGGGAGGGCCCATAGTTCAATGGTACATTCTTTGCATTAATAAGGTCATCTCTAGCATCACCAGTAAAAGGAACTCAGGTTACAGGGAGGCGGGTGGCACTGTGGGTTAAACCACAGAGCCTAGGGCTTGCCAATCAGAAGATCGGTGGTTTGAATCCCCACGACGGGGTGAGCTCCCGTTGCTTGGTCCCTGCTCCTGCCAACCTAGCAGTTCGAAAGCACGTCAAAGTGCAAGTAGATAAATAGGTACCACTTCGGCAGGAAGGTAAACGGTGTTTCTGTGCACTGCTCTGGTTCGCCAGAAGCGGCTTAGTCATGCTGGCCACATGACCCGGAAGCTGTATGCCGGCTCCCTCGGCCAATAAAGCGAGATGAGCGCCGCAACCCCAGAGTCGGTCACGACTGGACCTAATGGTCAGGGGTCCCTTTACCTTTTTAATAGCATCACCAGTAAAAGGAACTCAGGTTACTGGTCTGAGAAAAAACCTTGACTGGAGACAAAAGATGCTACCAGTTGGAATGGACAATGTTGGGCTAGTCAAAAAAAGTTTTATTTACCGGTATATACCCTTTTCCTGCAGTAACTGCGCTCAGAGTGGGCTCATGCTAATAAATATGCAACAATGCCCCATAACAATCAGGTTCCTCAACAAAGGTTTGAACTGTTTCCATTCCAGTTGGTTGTTGTGTGAGGTACAAATAACTAGCATTTGCGCTTGCCTTACCAAGCCCTTTTCCTTTTGTGTCATGTCTTTTGTATTGTAATCCTGAGGGTAGGGGGGCAGCCCTCCAAGAGTCTTCTTCAGCTAAAGAGCAGGGTAAAAATGTTTCTAAAACCAAAACATAATGCTTAAACCAAACATTGCAAAATAACACATATCTCTCCACTAAAAGCAATCTCTTTCCCAAAGGGAAATCAAAAGTCTGATAAACACCACATCTGGAACATCTTGCCAATCAAGGATTTGCAGAGCATTTAAACAATATTTTCTTTGAGGGCTACCAAAAATGTGGCCATGCTATATGACTGTCAGTATTAGGCTGTGGTCTAGGTATCAGCAGTGGGGAAAGGTTCAGATTATTAATGTATCTAGATTTACAGATGATACTGGCAGTGGGTGAGTGGCAATTAATTATGCTTTCTTCTTAAATTGAGTTTGGAATGGATTTCTGGAATCCGTGCCCTTAAGAGAATGCATTTCCTAATTAATTAAAATGGGGTCGAAAAATACATTCGCATATGGCAATCCTCAAAATGCTTACTGGGAAGTAAGTCCCCCCTGAACGCAGCAAGACTTACTTCTGAGTAAACATGCATAGACTTGCACTGGAAAGAGGGTTGGGGGGGGGAGAATAAGCTTTTGCTTTGACATGTGATTCCTTTTCACAGAGTAAACAAGTTAGATAATGAGCTTTGAGCCTGAGTCTACCAGCCTTCCAAACACAGAATGTTGTTTTCCCCCCTCCTCCTTTTGATGCATGCAGGGATTTCTGTGCAGCCCTTGTGCTAAGCCACTGCAGGAGGTATATGGGTACAGCAAATCCCTTGTGAAACCTCTTGCAAGAGCTTCAAAGGACAATGTAAACAGGAGAAGCTGATAGGGCTGATTCACAGGAGAGATTGCACAATGCTTCACAGAAGACAGGGAGAGACTATGCATCTTCATTAGGAAAGCAACTGAAGACAGTGTCTGTACTCACATGAACATAAGCAAAACATTACCTGGTACTTTTATTGAGATTCTTTCAGAGAGCATCCTTTACTTCTGTACAGAAGTACTTTGTTGTTGGAGCCTGAGGCAAACTAGATGCACTTCCCTAGCCATAGGCCATATTGGCTGGGGGGGGGGAGTTTGAGGCCAACATCTGGAGGGCCACAGGTTCCCCACCCCTGTCTTAGTGGGAGCTTTTGTTCTGTGGTAGTTCATTACGTAAAGGGGCCCCTGACCATTAGGTCCAGTCGTGACCGACTCTGGGGTTGCGGCGCTCATCTCACTTTATTGGCTGAGGGAGCCTGCGTACAGCTTCTAGGTCATGTGGCCAGCATGACTAAGCTGCTTCTGGCGAACCAGAGCAGCGCACGGAAACCCCGTTTACCTTCCCACTGGAGCGGTACCTATTTATCTACTTGCACTTTGACATGCTTTTGAACTGCTAGGTTGGCAGGAGCACGGACGTGAGCTCCCACCGTCGCAGGGATTCGAACCGCCGACCTTCTGATCAGCAAGTCCTAGGCTCAGTGATTTAACCCACAGTGTGACAGAAAAGGATGAGGAGACTGCAACACCCATTTCCCTGCTCCTTTTTCCTTTTAAAGGAGGCTTGAGCCAAAGACAGCAGGGAAGTTCTGGCAACTTTAGCTTTGCAGAAAGAGCCAGTTTGACAGAAGAAGTGAGTAAATTACAGTTTAGGGCCTATCTTCACTATCAGAGACAGTATGCCTCTGAATACCAGTTGCTGGAAACCATGAGAGGGGAGAATGTTTTTGTGCTCATGTCCTGTTTGCTGGTTTCTCTCAGGTATTGTCAGGATGCTGTCAGCAACTCCCAGCTGGTTGCCCAGGAAAGTATAGAGACAAGGAAAAGTTTCCTACCATCCTTTTTTATTTCCATCTTTACAGAGAGAGGCTATAGAACCCAGCCTTTTGGATAATGGTGTTGCCCCAAGTGAATCTCCACTCCCTGTCTCTCCCACTTCCTCACCCGTCATTCTCATCATCTCCTCTACAAGTGCTGCTACGTGTTCTTTGTCTTTGAGCTCTTTGCTCTCCTACTTTTAAGGCTCACCGGGTACTTGGAGATGGAGTGTCTAGAATGCTTTCTAATGACAACGTGTCAGCTGGATGTTCCTGTGATTTTCCAGCTTTCCCCCTCATCTGCCTCTGAGCTGCTACCTCCCTCAAACCCCTGTTGTAAATCCATACTGTCTTCCTCCTCCTCCTCCTCTTCCTCCCTGGAAGAGTCAGGATGGGGAGGAGGTCTTCACCATTCCTCCTCTGCCCAGTCCCTGACATGTACAGTGGTACCTTGGGTTAAGTAATTAATTCGTTCCAGAAGTCCATTCTTAACCTGAAGCACCACTGTAGCTAATGGGGCCTCCAGCTGCCGCTGCACCACCAGAGCATGATTTCTGTTCTCATCCTGAAGCAAAGTTCTTAACCCAAGGTACTATTTCTGGGTTAGCAGAGTATGTAACCTGAAGCGTATGTAACCTGAAGCATATGTAACCCGAGGTACCACTGTATATGGTTGGCCACTGTGAGAACAGGATGTTGGATTAGATGGGCCACTGGCCTGATCCAGCACTCTCTTTTTATGTTCTTATGTAGACAGTGTGTTTAGAAAGAGCATTGGACAGAAGACAGCAGGGAAGACCTCAGTCAGAGCCCAGCCAAGTTGAATAGACAATACTTGGAGAGCTAAACAAATAATCTGAAACTACTCTAAGGCATCTTCCAGTGTCTTCCAAGATAGGGCAGAAAGCAGTGGCGGACTTGAGTACTATGGTGCCCTGTGCAAGGCCAAAATTTGGCGCCTCACCAAAGGCAGGTAAGGAGGCACCCAACTTTGAGAAGGAGGCACAAGGGCCCTGGCAGGGTCCTAGAGCCCTCCCACCTCCTTCCCAAAGCTGGAAAAGCGCTAACTCGGCTTTGAGACTCATGTGCACTGCTGCACAGCCATAAATCCACCACTGGCAGAGAGTCTCAGGTGAAAAGCAATTCCTGTCATTCATGCAATTTGATGGAATTATTCTTGGCTGCTATAAGGAGGGACCTGTACCATGAGAACAAGGTTTACCCTGTTTGTGTGATTTCAGCAGCAGCTTGATCAGAGATCAGCAGTTAATAACACTGACCTCCATGCAGCAAAACAACCCCCCCCCCAAGCTTTACCTGCTCATTTCTACAGATCCAGCTCCTCTTGAAGGCTCAGGAGTAGACTAGGCCATTTCTGCTGGCCAGTTGGTAAACCGCACCTAAGAAGCTAAAAAATGGGCACCGTTTAGCTTTAAAGAAATCCACCACAGCGGCAAAGTAAAAGACAATATCGAACAGCCACCATCACCACCACACTGGGCGGTCATGGCAGATCATTACATATGGTTAGACTGGGTGAATTTCTAGCATGGTGACCTAGTAGCCATGGCAACCACAGTGCTGTGATGATAAGTTCTTTGAATGCTTTTCCCAGTCAGAAACAGGATGCTGATAATTTACATTATTCTGCCATGTCCCTGTTCAGAGAGATACGGAATCCAAGGGAAAAGCTACGCGAAGTCCCTGCTCCCTGAGCTGCGCACAGAGCACTGCAGATGGCAGGTAGAATAGCTTGACTGACAGATACAGAGACACTCAGGTGCATCTTCCCTGCAAAGCAGCTACTTGCCTAGCATTGGGGAGGGCAGAGGAGGGCCCCAAGTATTGATGGGTTTGAAATATTTTATACCATCCTCCCATTAAAACAGAGACAGGGAACCATTCCAGCCCAAGAGCCACGTTTCTTTGGGGCAACCTTCCAGGGGCCACATACAAAGGTGGGTGTTGTCATGGGTGAAAGTGGGGAGAGTTCAGAGGACCAGAGAGAGAATGGTCCAGAGAGCCACATTTGTTGATGTTTATGGTCTTTCATAGGGATGCGGGTGGTGCTGTGGGTTAAACCACAGAGCCTAGGACTTGCCGATCAAAAGGTCGGCGGTTCAAATCCCTGCAACAGAGTGAGCTCCCGTTGCTCGGTCCCTGCTCCTGCCACCTAGCAGTTCAAAAGCACGTCAAAGTGCAAGTAGATAAATAGGTACCGCTCTGGCAGGAAGGTAAACGGCATTTCCGTGTGCTGCTCTGGTTCACAAGAAGCGGCTTAGTCATGCTGGCCACATGACCCGGAAGATGTACTCTGGCTCCCTTGGCCATTAAAGCGAGATGAGCGCTGCAACCCCAGAGTCGGTCACAACTGGACCTGATGGTCAGGGGTCCCTTTACCTTATGGTCTTTCATGCCCAGGTGACTTTGAGCGACAGGCCCAGGCAATCACAGGGTGGGCCCTGTACTTTAAGGAAGGGATCTTGACACCTTGAAGAAGTTGGGAGATGTGCCTATCAAGGCGTGAGCTACCTCCAGAGCTTCCCCATCTCCCCTACAACATGGCAAATCTTGCCTCAGCTTGTGCAGTAGGGAAGGGGCTTAGCTGATCTACGTTGGCTGTCTGCCTCTAGGGAATGAAGGCTGAGATAGGCTGCCTGTCACAGCTTACAGGAACAAATAGAAAATGAAATTCAATTGTAGAAAGTGTTTCATAATAAATTCAATATTCTCTCCAGTAATCTGACTGGTTTTGTTTAAAACTTAAAGCTAGGACCATTGTCAGAGAGGAAATTCCTTGCAATGATTTTGTCAGTTGAACATCCCCATGGAAATTTACCTGGAAAATAATTTTGACAGGGTACAATCAATCTTTGCTCCATCCGGCTTCTTTTGTGAACAAATATATAATAGAGACTGTGATCAGAACAAACTGTCTTACAGGTCATTTGTGTTTGATCGAAATCAACACAGACGTTAAGTAATGGCTTCTATCTAACCATCCTTTGATATAACAATATAGGTTTTCCATGTCATTGGAAGCTTGTTTTCAATTTGTATCGCTGCCTATTGCAGGAATTATAGATGGCATTTGCTCTCCTTTTGCATTAAATGGCTGAAAGACAAAGTGGCTCATTCAAAAAGAGGCATAAATCAGATGCGAAAAAATAGATGACTGCAGAGTACTCTTGATATAACACTTCACCCCAATTTACATATTAATGCACTGCAAGGTCTCTGACAGGCTAAAAGATTATTTCAACACAATCATAGAGCCTTTGTATAAAATTTTCCAGATTAGCCTGTTTGGAGGCCAAATATACTCAACCCACCCTAGTCAAACCATTTATCTAGGTACCTTTGGGTCTAAATGAGGAAATAGCGTTTGGTGCACTTTTTGTACAGGTAAGGCATTCAGGTATGTGACCGCATCATTTATAATCCTAGACTGCACCACTTCAAACTGCAGCTTTCTAGCCTACTCTTCTGTCTCGTGTACTCTGGGCGTGGTACATCACATTTCACCATCAGAAGTAAAATGGGGAGGTGCTGCCTTGTTGCTGAAGCAGCCCCTGCCCCCCACCCCAGCCTCTTTTACCTGGGTTGTGTGGTCGTGGCCACGGAGTGCACAAGATCTTGTGAGATTTCAGCAAGATCTCATGAGCTATTGCTGGAAGCCATTGCCACTACCGCTTTTCTGCCAGCTGAGGAGGCAGTAGGGTGGGTGGGTTGCCTGCCTGTAGGGGTTCCTCCTCTTGGGGGTTCTACCCCTCGAGGCACCTGCCTCAGCCCTGCATGTTCTAGGGATTTTTTTCTCCCCGGTGGGGAAGCATTGCCCCATGTGACCTTCCACCTATATTCCAAAGTGTTACAGCCAGTTGCAGAACAGAGTTGCCACCTTACTTCCGGCTTCAGTGAGCCAGGATTATAAGGAACGCCTACTAGGATTTATGTGTTGATCTTGAGACTAGATGGCCAGATAAGAATGACTCTTGCACGTTGATGTAATGTGAACAATGGGTTAAATTACACAATGCTTGATCTATCAAAATGAAGATTTATGCCCTCAATACCTTTTCATACTTTCCCCCAGCCCCTTAAACAGTCCCCAAATGCAGTTCTTCGGACAATATGAAGGCAAGGCATTTCAACATGGTGCTAGAAGAAAACATTTTGCTTGCTCTCAAAGCCTTGTGCTCTAGGCTCATAGTCCTGGTCTCTAGCAAATCCCAGCTGTCATCTTTCAAGCTATTTTCCATGTCATTGCTGCAGATAATAACACACTGATAGAGTGTCATCTGAACGGGGGTAAAAAAAGAAGCCGTATGATGGTCTTGTCAACAACTAAAACCTTTTAGTTTTGTTCCCTGAGGGAAATGCAATTTAAGCTAGGGAGTAAAAGGGGAGGGGAATTGCAGTGAGGCTGTCGCAAGTAACACACTGGTTTCTGTGCGCGGAAGAACACAAGGCAGACATCACAACATCTATCTATTTTTGACATTTGCAGCCTATTCTGGCACCCTTTTCCAGGGCAGTGGACTGGAAGGAGCTGCTCTGGTAGAGCCTGGAGTGATTCCAGAATTAACATCTGGTACTTTTGGGGTGACTTTTCATCCTGCAAAAAACATCTTCCTTGCAAAAAAAAAAAATTGCCTCGGAGAGGGTTAGCTATCCCACATAGCTCTTCGAAGATGAGCCCATGAGCAGAATGGAAGTGGCACATGGAAGCTATGACAAAATGCTGAAGTCTGGATCAGGCCAAAGGCCCACCTAGTGCAGTATATTCTTCTCACATGGCCAACCACTTGCCAATCGGAAGCCTGCAAGCACAACACCACTTTCCCCATGTGATTCTCTAACAGCCTCATCCTCCATTATTTTAGCTAAGCTGCTTTTTTGGTGGTGAAATATACTCGGAGTGGATTTCATGCTCTTTATTCAGCTCATAGTGGTGAGGAGGAAATGGAAGTTCCCCCCACAATATCTGCTTTGTATATATTATTTACACAATGGGCTGCACGTGATTGGCTAATTCCGGGATTCTCCTGTAGGCCAATCAGGTTGTGGATTCACTTCCACCTGGAGCTGGATTGGGTGACTCCTGCGGACCAATCATACTGCTGCATTGTTCTAGGACCAATCCGACTGCTGCATTTTGGATCCTATTGTTCTAGGACCAATCAGAATGCTGCATTTTGGATCCTATTCAACTCAGTACATAACAGGTGGCTATCGCTATCTGTTGTGCAAACAAATCCCAGAGTTCAACTGTGTTCTGTGTGAGGAAGTCCTTCCTTTAATCTCTCCCCAATCTTCCACCACTAAGCTTTATTGCATGACCCTGGGTTCCATTTTCTCCATGCTCTGCATGATTCCCACCCCCAACGGTCCGATTTGGGTTTAAACCTTTAACCCGTGTAGACCAGCAGCATGGAGATGCCAGTTTCCACCTCCCTGCTCATCAGATTGATCATTTGATGAGCCAGGGTAGGGAGAATAACTCAATATGCATGGATCAGCTGAGTAGGGGGACATGAGATCCACACACTCATCCCTAGCATGTGGACCTTGAAGAGTTAAAAGCTCCCCCTCTCGCCCCAAAAGGCTAACAACCTGTTTCAAAGCAGATTGGCACAGAGCAACTTGAGTTTGTCATTATAAGAAACGGCTGTCACACCACTGGTCCATATCACCTGCTAGCACCAATCCCGGTTGGTAAAGGTTCTCCAGAATTTCTTACGCATATGGTTCTCCCCTCCCCTTGGCTGACTCCTAACTATCAGAAAGCATGATATCACAGTTTTGAGAGCACCAGCCTTAGAAATGACAAAGCAGAGCCCCATTAAAGAAGAACTCATTTTTAAAAATGCAGCACACCCACCCATGATGGGAAAGGAAGACAGCCTAGTGCCAGGTGACATTCCTGTTCCAGCTTTGGTTTCTCTTATCTTGCAGCATAGCTTGCATGCATAGGAGAAGAATTGCTGCCTATTTTACACAGAACTTGTTTCTTCTATTCCAATGTTGACCAGTATATATACCTGTGCCCCTGCCTGTATCTTTCACTCACACACTTTTCTCTATGCCATCTCTACCCCAACGCATTCAGCATACAAAGAGTGAGTGACAGGTGAGCATCCTTCAACAAACAGTGAACATACGCTAGGACATATGCTAGGGATCTGCAGTCAATCAAGTCTAAACAGGTGCATTATTATCATTATCATTATTAAATTTATCAAAGGAAGGTGGAAGAAAAATGATGGGGACAATAAAACAAAAATAAAAAATAACTAAATAATACTAATAACAACAAAAATACCCACTATCTGTTCGTATTACAGATACAGTAACCATCAATGCATACCTCTTGTTAACCAGATAAAGAAAGATAAGCCCTCCAGCTGTCTAGATAGGTAAAGATAAAGGGACCCCTGACCATTAGGTCCAGTCGTGACCGACTCTGGGGTTGCGGCGCTCATCTTGCTTTACTGGCCGAGGGAGCCGGCGTACATCTTCAGGGTCATGTGGCCAGCATGACTAAGCCGCTTCTGGCGAACCAGAGCAGCGCACGGAAACGCCATTTACCTTCCTGCTAGAGTGGTACCTATTTATCTACTTGCACTTTGACGTGCTTTCGAACTGCTAGGTTGGCAGGAGCAGGGACCGAGCAACTGGAGCTCACCCCGTCGCGGGGATTCAAACCGCTGATCTTCTGATCAGCAAGTCCTAGGTTCTCTGGTTTAACCCATAGTGCCAGCCGCGTCCTTGTCTAGATAGGTATCCGCCACAAAAATGTTTTCAACATGGAATATTGAAAAATAGAATCGTAGGGTTGGTAGATCCTCAAGGGTCATCTAGTCCAACCCCCTACAATGTAGGAATACAAATGCCTGAAATCTTCCTACCGCTTGTCTAACGGGTCACAGAAACACCCACCCACGAGACTGACTTCCAAGCTTGCTTTGCAACCAGATCAGCCAGAGAAGGGCTTAATTAATTCTCCAGCCTCGTCTCTGCTGCACTGCTTTGTTTTGCTAGGCAATTTATATAACTTGGTTGCTTCTGCTACACACAGACGCCCCACTCCTCCCGCGGCCTCCTTCACCTGCTGTTCTTCTGGATCAGAGTTAATTAATGCGAAATTTCCAAAAGTGCCCAAAGGGAGGCTCAGGCGGATCGCGCGCGCGCGTTAATAGCGCTGCTAGGAAACTCAGCTCTGCGTTGGGCATCGCTTAATAACGCTTCCTCCACCTGCCGGGCGGTGGGGCGGGGGAAGAAGGCAAAGCAAGCGCGCTCTCCGCCTGGCCTCCCGACCGTCTCAGGGACCGTCGCTTCCCTCACGAGGCTCTCCCTCTCCCGCTCTCTGTGTGTGGACGCGTCTCTTTCTCCGGCTGGTGCTACGTCGCCTGGGCGGGATCGCGATGGAAATCTACGGCAAGGTAAGAGCGCTGTGGGCTCCTCCACGCCCCTCTTTTCAAATACTTCCTTGAAAGCAGCTGACGAGCTTCTCCGCCGCTAACGAAAAAGACTCGCCAGTATGGAGTCCGAAGCAAAACACCCAACCGGTCTGACCTCTCGCTCTCTCTGCCGTCCTAGCAAATGAGTTCCAACCGCGACGCCAGGAAAAAAAAATATATATAGCAAACATCTTGGGAGCTGCCTGCTTCCCTTTTCTTTGAGAAACAGTATAGTTAAAACAAGGAAAAGATTTAAAAATGGGCGAGGCTTTGCATTTTCTCCTCTCTCTGTTTGTGGGGTGGGAACTGCATTTCTTGCCTATTTGCCTTCGCCGGGTTCTCCTAGCATCGCCTAGAGAAAGCGCAGAAACTTTCGCCCAACAGCGCGCAAACTCGTGGCCGCAGAGCTGCCCCCTCCCCGCGCCTCGTTTCCATGGAGCCGCCTCCTCGAGGGAGGGGGTGGAGCTCCAGGCGGCGGCGGTGGAAACGAGGCTCCCTGGGACTTGTAGTCCTGGCTCCCTCCGCTTTCCATTGGACTGGGGCCTGGGACGCGCGGCGGCTGGCACTACAGCTCCCACCGGCCGCCGCGAGGGGCGCTGGGCCAAGGCGCGGCAGGGGAGGCCGGGTGGACAGCTCCGCGGTGCTGAATTGTCTGCTGGGCTGCGAGGCGAGCGTGTTGTTGTTGTTGCTGCTGCTGCTGCTGACGCGCCGGGCGCGCGTGTCTCTCTGTGCCTGTGTGCGTGGCGTGTAGACGGGGTTGGCCACGGCTGTTGCTGCTGCTTCGTCTGCTGCTGCTGCTTCTCCCGCTTGCCTGTGAGACCCCAGCGGCCGAGGGGAAAGGACAGGGCGCGCGGTTGAACCATGAGGCACGAAGCTCCTGTGCAGGTGAGTGACAACAGACCGAAGGGGAACCGCGAGCAAGCCTGGCCGAACTCTGCGCGCGCGCTCAGGGAAAGGGTAGTGGCTACCGAGGGACGAGGGTTGAGATGGCGGGTACGCGCACGAGAGATAGGCAGAGCGCGCGCCCCTCTCCTAAAGTCACTCGGTTGTTGTGCGATTGCTGCTGGTCATCTTTAGATGGGTTGTTGTTTCTTTCGAAGAGGGAGGGGTGCTGCACTAGGCACAGATTGTCATATGTTGTTATTTAACACACTCTCAGACACACACCCTAAAATAAATCTCTGGTCACACGGATCTTGGTTGTTCCTTCACTGGGCAGGGAGGAAAGGCGAGGCGTCAACTCAAGCATCGCTTACTGAGTGTATCCAAGCCAGCTAGCAAACGCCTTTCCCCTGACAACACCATTTCCTCTTCCAAGAGGGCGAGTGTTAAAGATCCAGGGCGACAGCATGTTAAGGATTGCAGCCTTAATGTTGGAGGTTTCGTGTGCCCTGAAAAGAAAAGAAAAAGCAGCAGCCCAACATAAGCCCATTCCCCCCTGGTATTAGCATAATAACACCCGGGGGGAAAGGGTTTCTGTTATTGCAGTTTTGTATGACGGGTTATTTTTTTAAGAGCGCATTAAATCTCCAGCATTAGGAATGCAATCCTAAACACATTTACTAGGGAGTAATCCTTACTCTCCCCACACACTGAGCATAGCAAGACTTACTCATGAGTAAAGATACACAGGTTTGTTCTTCCTGCTAGCTAACAGTGCAGTCCTGTGCAGGTTTACTAAAAAGTTAGGTATCCAATTGAAGCCTTAATGTTAGATCTTTTGTTAAGTTGCTTTTGATGATGTGATATATGTTTTGCCTGAGGGATCATGTAAACCTGTGATCCCTAAATTCTTTTGCATAGTGTAAGTTTTGAAAGCAATGAGTCTCTGATCATAGGCACATCAAGGTAAGAAAATAGTAGTAATACCCATAAGTTAATATGTAATGAGTCTTAGAAGGGGAAAATAGCAGTTATGGGAATATTGTCATTCTGGAACAAAGAATTATATGTAGCTCAAAAGAAACTGAGAGTATCACTCTTGAAAATGCTTTTATGTGGAAGCTCTTACTATCCAGACTGAAGAAACAAAATAAAGTTCAGGTGTTTGTAATGTACAAAGGTATGCATTTTTTATTGAGTCACAATAATTTACTCCCATTTGTTGTGTTATACTAAATGACCATTATTACAACTGTCATTTGAATGGCAACTCTACAATACTCACACTGATAAACATCCATCATCTTGGTATTAGAAATTTGGCCATCAAATCTTTACACTTTCATTCTGAGCTGTTGGGTTTTTCAATACAGTGATTTAGCAAGTGTGTTTTCCCCTTCTGTAATGCAGGTTTTAACATTTATTCTTTCCAATTGCAAAATAAAGTGAAATCTTTTTAAAAAAATCAAAATCTCAGTGTTCCCTTATACAGCACCTCTGTAAATGGTTGGGCATGCTTGATTATGAAAGGTGAATAACCATCTCGTCCGAATCACTAGCTCATATTATGCTACATGCTGACATCCCATTATCTCTGCTATATCATTGTATTTTAAACATTTCATGCTGTGTCCTGACAAAACTAGAAACCTTTCTTATTTGTTGAAAGAATAAAGATGTTTTTAATCAGAATTAAAGGTGAGTTTGTTGTAGGGTTAGTTATGCAGGTTTTGTCTGTTGAGAAAACTTACTTAGGAATAAGAGTCGATGAACTCAGTTGGACTTATTTTGGGAACCATGCATAGGATAGGGCAGCAGGACTGCAACCATACACTGTTACTTGAATGTAGGTCATATTGAACTCAACTGAACTTACTTCTGAGTAAAAAAATATAAGATTGGGCTGCGTAGGTTTGTACAAACAGAACTGTGGTTGTAAGGTAGTACAGATAAAGAAAATTGGGCTGAAATATTTTATTTTGCATTGCCTTAGCATCTATTCTGTTTGGATATTATGTATGGATGTTATAATCTTAATCTGACATTTCAAGATGGAAAGATCTGCCCCCCTTCCCTAAGCAGCAAAAGAGCTAATTATATATATGTAAAGGTAGCAGCAAAGCTGTCAAAAACAAAGCTGTGAGGGGCGGCAGCATTGAGGTGGACTAATAATGTATTTTTTCCCATGTCTCCTCCATAATTATAATTACAGAGCATCAAGGATTCTCTGAGATATGAAAATGCAATCAAGCAGAGTACTTCAGATTAGCATTTAAAGTCCACAAATAAAAATGCTTCCTCCTCCCCCTCCCTCCTGCTGAATATGTCTAGAATAATTCTGAATAAACCTTTGAGCAATTCCAGGTTCCAGTCTTTTGTTCTCTGGTGGTTTGGAAGTTTCTGATGGATTTTCTTTTCTGACTGAGTGTTGCAGTCTTTGCAGAAGAGGCTGCAGGGTTAGTTAAACTAGTTATCTCCTTAGACTCATTTTAATTTGTTAGTGAAAAGAAGCTTTGACTGTGGAATCCTATGCGTGTCTACTCAGATATAAGCACAATTTATTTCACTGGGGCTTATTTCCAGGTAAGTGAGTATAAGACTGCAACCTTAGTTGCCTACTATCCCACCCCCCCAAAAAATGCTTTTTGTTACAGAGACAATTAATTCTCTGTTCCATAGATGTATATGGCTTAAATTGAAAATACCTGTTTATATCAGTTATTCCCCACCTTTCCTCCAAGAAGCTCAGGGTGACATCTTTCCTCTCCTGCATTTTATCCTCTCAAGAATCCTGTGGTGTAAGAGACTGAGAGTGAGTGACTGGCCCAAGGTCACCCAATAAGCTTTGTGGCTCAGTGGGGATTTGAACCCAGGCCTTCCAGTTCCTAGCCTCACACTCTAACCACTACACTACAGTGGATTTCACAACCAATGTACATGCTAGTGGATTTGAGGTAGTGCCACACATCACATTCCCCACGAACAGCAACCACACAGTTAGTGTTACACACCTGCCAAAGCAGTGCAGTCAGATGGGGAAAGCCAATGTCAGGAAGTGCCCAAATCCCAAAGATTGGCTGGGTTCTATTTCCCATCGTTTCAGATTCCTGCACTTCTGGCCTTATTAGCTGACTCAGACTGAACTGATCCTTTGCCTGCCCTCGTTTTCTCTGGAAGCAACATTTCCTTTCTTTTCCTCAGCAGAAGGAATTTTACCCCACCTTTGATTGCACACACATCACACAGGGTGGCTTGCGACAATTAAATTTGCAATAAAACAACCACGTCAAACAAAATTCTATAAAGGGAGGCATAACAGATGAACACAGTATTCTGCACAGCAAGGCAAATGCCTGCCAGATTAATAATAAAAAGCCTATTTGCTATTTGGCAGAAGGCAACAAACTACTTCAGCTTCATGGGGCAAGTATGCCACAATTTAGGTGTGGCCACTGAGAAAGCCCTTTCGCTTGTCTCGGCAATGTGTCACCATAGGTAGGAAATGACATGGGCTGTTCAAAGCACCTGGGAATCCTAGAGATAGAAAACAATCTGTCTTAGGTCACAACCACACCGTACATTTAATACACTGTTATACCACTTTAACCGTAATAGTTTCCCCCAAAGAATCCTGGGAACTCAGGATGCTGAGAGTTGTTAGAAGATCCCTCTTCTCACTGAGTTGCAGTTCTCAGAGTGGTTGAACAGCCAATATTTCTTTTCAGGGAACTCAGGGAATTGTAGCTCTGCAAGGGGACTCTCCTAACAACTCTCAGTACCCTTAAACTACAGTTCCCAGGATGCTTTGGGAGAAGCCATAACTGAGAAAGTGATATCATTGTGCTTTAAATGAAAAGTGAGAATATGATCTTATTTTCCCAGGACATTGGTTGATGGCAGGCCTATTTACATATACATGTGTTTACTGGGCTTGACAACTTTCAGATGAACATGTGAGTTTCCTTCATGGAAACCATTGTGTGTGGGACAGAGCAGCTCCTTCTGTCGTGTTTGATGTTTGACAGTCCATTTGCACATGCAGGCCATCAATGGTAAATTGAGCTTAGGATTTCTACTTCACCCCCTTGTGTCCATCCCACGCCCAGAAAAGGGGCAGGGTGAGTCATCATTCAGAAATAGATTGCTCATTTACTGGGAGCTGAAATGTGGTGGCTGGCATCCAAGGGATGGTAGTTGGTAGAAAGAACCATCTGTGATGTCATAAAAGAATCCCTGGAATCAGAAAAGATTCCCTCATCTTAACTGCTCTCACATAACCAAGTTTACCTAGAGGATAGTTGGGGATTCTTTGTTTGGAGATGAAACATCTGACATGGACCCTGCACACATTAAAATCCAGAGGAGGGGGGAAAACTGAATCCATCAGAGCCATCACTAATGGTGCGATACAGAGCATATACTCTTTCTTATTTGTGGCATCCAAAAGACTGAGTCAACATTTCCATCCAGCTATCCACCGTGATCCCAAGATGGCTTTCCCGGTCAGTCACTACCAATTCAGACCTGATTAGTGCAAATGTGATTAGGATTCATCACCCCCAAAGTGCATCCCTTTCAACTTGCTGACATTGAATCATATTTTCCATTTTAACGCCCATTCACCAGGCTGGGAGAGTTCTTTCTGGAGCTTTTTGTTTTAATTACCCTGAACAATTTGGTATCATCAGCAAACTTGGCCACCACACTGTTCACTTCTAGCTCCAGGCCATTTGAGAACAAGTTAAAAAGTGCTTGTCCCAATGCAGATCTTTGGCAAACCCCTTTAATACATCCCCAATGTATTCCTGTTGTGTTTTATGATTTTCCTGATAGTGTAAGTGAGCCGGAACTGGTCTGTGACTGTAATAATAAAAAAATCAATTCAATTCATCCTGGCATTGCTAGAACTATCCATTTCTTCCTACTATGCTTCCTATTCTTTACCAGGTTACTGACCTTGTTTTCTTATCTCATGACTTCTAAGCTTATGAGTCTTTGGTGGCAGACTTTTTCAAAAGCTTTCTGAAAATCTAAGTACACAATATTTACTTGATCAGCTTATCCACATACTTAATGACATTGTTAAAGGACTCTTAAAAGGTTATTAGCTATGACTTACCTTTGCAGCTATGATTCCTCTTCAGCAAAGTCTTGTTCTTCAGTATCAGGGACGGGAACAACTCAAACTTTGCACACCAGGCTGTTTTGAGGAAGCCACCCCCACCCCCCACCCACCCCACACTTTACACCAAACATGATGCCAGGTGTGATGGGGCAGGTAGGAGTGGAGCTTCAAAGGAAAAATTAGCGGCTTAAAGCAGGCTCTTGGTCATTCCTTTTATGGAGCAAGGAAAATCAATGTGTCCAGTATTCAGCATAATTCAGAATGCTCTGACTTTTTTGTCATAGAATCATGGAATTGTAGACTTGGAAGGGACCCCAAGTGTCAACTAGTCCAGCTCCCTGTAATGTGGGAATCCCAGCTAAAGAATCTCTGACAGATGGCCATCCAACCTCTGTTCTAAAACCTCCAGGACTTCCATCACCTTCCAAGGCAGTCATTCCACTGTCAAACAGCTCTTACTGCCAGAAATTTATATATGTTCAGTCGGCATCTCCCTTCTTTTAACTTGAATCTGTTGGTTGCTCCATCTTCCAGATATTTGAAGATGGCTATCATATCTTCTCTCAGTCTCCTCTTATCCAGACTAAACATACCCAGCTCCCTCATAAAGCTTGGTGTTCTGACTCTTGATCATCATGGTCACCCTCCTCTGCACACACTCCAACTTGTCAATACCCTTCTTAAACTGTGGTGCCCAGAACTGGACATTATTTGGTTCACATGTACATCTCACACACAATTGGGGTGCCTTCTTAGAATTGAGCTCAAGTCCATCTCCCCTTTGATTGGTTCCATGACCAACTGTTCTTGGGCACAGTCATTTTAGGGTATCTAGAAATGTCACCCTTTTGTAGTGACCAGAATATTTACCCAGTCAATGTGAGGGTAATTGAAGCTACCATTTGCCACAAGATGCTCTCCTTTGGATGCTGCTATTTTTTTTCATTCTCGACCTCAAGATCACCCTGGGCATTTTGTTCAGGAGAGCTGGGAATAGTATGTCCCCAGCACTAAATTACTTTTGGAGCCTAGAATGATTCTGTGGAGGAGTCCGCCTGTCTCATTCGGCATTACAGGAATGTTCTCATTCACTTGCTGAGTAATACTGCATCTAGTACATCCCTCCCAGTCCTCCTTATAGAATTTACACTCAGAGATAACCACATTCCACTCATTCTCTATATTCCACCCTCTAATTTTGTGCTGTCCTTTAAAACCACACCTTCCACCATCTCAACCACTCATTGGGGCTACTCAGTTCTGCCTCTCCATCTGACCATAATGTGCGGAGGACTTTAGTGAGAAGAATAGCACAAGGAAATGAAATTGGCAGTTACTGCCAAATGACGGGGCTGGGATGCCTTTATGATGCCTCTGAACACATCAGGCTCTTCGTAATTGAGGAAAAGTAAAAGGAAGCATAGCAAGCCTTCAGATGGGAGTGGTTATGTTTAATCAAAGAGATGAGTGGGAGTCTGCTTCCGTGTAGTGATAGCAGCAGGAATTCCTGAATCAGAGACTGTCATGAATATTTTTTTTATACACACACATACACTGCAACTCCATTCTTTGAAGTGCTCTTCAATTCATTTGTCTCGTAACACCAGCCAGTGATCCAAACTCCCCACCCTCAGTATGAAATATTATCAGACAAGCTGTACTTTTAAAAGGAGGATAAGACCCATTATGCATTCAAGCAGAATTGAAAGGCTGGAGAGAACACTTGAAAAAACATCTCCGCAAGTGCCCTCCAGACCACTTGGTACCTGTTCTAGCTTAGCCTGTATAATTTGTATTTTAGTGTATTGCAAGAAAAGACAGTGTGTGCTGTGATGAAATACATTCTCAGCCTTGATTGTTTCCATTGAAATAGATGGAACAAGTTAAATCTTGATGTACCGTAACTTAAGCCCCGGGTAAGTGGGGTTAGGACTGCAGCCGAAGTGCAACTAACTTAGTCTGGGTCCGAACCAAGTTTAATTTCCTGTTGACAACATTAGAACTAATGTTGTGCTGTCGTCACTGAAATAATTAGTTTTAAATTAGACAGAAAAGTCTCCCATGTCCAAATCCATCACTCCAGCCACTATACTGGCTTCAGAGGATGAGACAAGAAGATACCAAACAGCATGAGACCAGGTCAAGATTTTTTCTGGTGGCCTGACCTTGTACACATCTACTTGAAAGTCAGCTTCAGTGAGTTCAATGGGACTCCCCCCCCCCCAAGTAATTGTGCTCAGGACTGTAGGCACCATGCAGCCTGAGCCTTCGCAATGTTCGTTCTACACAGAGCTGCAGAGAAACGATTTGGTAATAAAAAGGATACCAGCAAATTATTTGAAATAATTGCATTATTGTGTAGTGGTTGGAAGCTAGTATTCTAACTTTCTAATCATCAGAATGTTGGACTAGGACTGGGGAAATCTTGGATTCAAATCCTCTTTCACCCACAAAGTCCACTAGGTGAGCTTCAGCCACTCACAACCCCCTCAGACTAACCTACTTCACGGTGGTCATGGAGGAAAACCATTGTAAGCTGTCCCCAGGATCCTTGGAGGAAGGACAGGATACAAATGTTGTAGAACACTGTGTTATTAAAAAGCAGCGCCAGTAGTTAACCCACAGACCTGAAACTGGATTAGGTTTGCAACACAAACCTAATGAGAAAAAACCATTTTGCTTCCTACCTTCCACCCTACCTATTTATTTTAACCCCTGAAGTGCTTTTCCATTTCATCCTCCCCTGACTTGAATTACAAGGGCCTGTACCACTTTCCACAGCTATTAATTTTGACTGCAGTGCTGCCACTTGAGGAAGGTTCTTTAACATTTCTGCAAATGGGGAGCTAGTTTCATACTGTGCTAAGTGAGTCGTGATGGTGCTCTTTTGGAGACATTTTCAGCACTGGTCAGCACTTAAGTTTATGGCTGGATTACCAGGAGGGTTGGGGAATAGTTTAGGACCTCATTAAATTTGTCCTCTAATATTATGGTATGCAACACTGAGGAGCTCAATTAAATGCAAGCACTTTGGACTTACATGATGTGAACCTAAAGGATAAATCACAAAAAATAACCCTCTTTCTTCCCCTTCCCCCACACCATCTTTCTGAAAATTATTACAGATGGCCTCTACGCAAGATGCCAGGTTTGGCCAGAAGGACACATCAGACCAGAACTTTGATTACATGTTCAAACTGCTCATCATTGGAAACAGCAGCGTTGGGAAAACCTCTTTTTTGTTCCGTTATGCCGACGATTCTTTTACCTCGGCTTTTGTCAGCACCGTTGGGATCGATTTCAAAGTCAAGACGGTTTTCAAAAATGAAAAAAGAATTAAGCTGCAGATTTGGGTAAGAAAAATGGGGAGAGGAGCACAAATCTTTTTCTTCTTTAGAAGCTTGTGTAATGACCATCTTAGACAGGTCTCTATATTTGCACTCTTAAAAAGATTGGTTTGTGGTTTATTGTTAAATCTGAAGTGGGTACCTTGGCTTAATTGTAGTGTGCTGCCATGCCCTTCTCCTGCTGCTCTTTCCTTCCTTCCTTCCTTCCTTCCTTCCTTCCTTCCTTCCTTCTTTCCTTCTCTCTCTCTCTCTCTCTCTCTCCTCCCCCCAGCTGCTGGCAACAGGTTCCTTTACCTGCACGTTTCCTTCTCCAGCTGAGCTGCCTAGCTCTTCAGGCAGAAGCTGCCAAACATTTTGGTACAGCAGCCAGGGATGCAGATGGGTGACAAGAGGACAAAAAGACAGTATTGAGCCAAGCAAAGCGAAACTAACTTTATCATCTGTGTGGGTCCCTGGCCACTGTGGGAAACCGGAGGCTGGACTAGGTAGAACTTTGATCTGATCCAGCAGGGTGTTTCTTACATTCTAATGGCTCCCTAAAATTAACTGCCTCACCTCATCTAATGGGAGGAGTGGCCCTCGAAAGGCCCCAGACCCAGGAAAAGGGAGGGCTTATTCTCTGCACCCACCAAAGTGCTGTTATGCAATTTTGTGCACCTGCAAGGTAAGGCACCAGTAGTAAACCACTCTTCCCAAGGGAAACATGCAAGCCACCAGAAAAGCTTCCTAACAATGGCCATTGGGAGCAAGTGAGGGGGAGGGAGGTAGGTAAGAGACTTCACAGATGAATCTTTGCAGAACTAGTGAGGGTCAACTTTGCACTAGTGGTGAGTGAAGGTCAACTGATCCCCAGTGTCCTCCTATACATGCTAAACCTCACCGTCTTCGGGGACAAGGCTTGGTGAATGCTTTCATGACTGCCTCCCCAATAAGTCTTGCCATTGCAAAATGAATTTCCCTTCTGACTGCTGCATTTGATTTAGTGTTTTTGCATTCCGTACTTTTTGCTGCACTTAAGGCTAAAGTAAAATGATATGACTGCAGTACCCCCAGGGCTGCTAATGAAATAAGATATGAATCTTGGGGAAGTTGCTCTGTGAATTGATTTTAAATCAATTGAATGTGTTCCCCTCATTGCATAACTTGCAGTGACAGCTGCATTATTATGTGGGTAGGCCCCATGTCTGCAAGATCATAGTATCCTTCCATTGTATTGCTTTCATCCAACTGTTTTGGATGTTTGATGATGATGATGGTGATGATTTTGCAATTGTGTTCTAAGTGTGGACTAGTAAGTGAAAGGGGACTGTATCCAATGTTTTGTCCTACCCAGAATAGATCCATTGAAATTAATGGACATGACTAACAACTTCATTCCTTTTGGTGGGTTTACTCTGAGTAGCACAGGATACAATTCAGGGTCTGTAATTTCCTTGGCATACCATGCAAGTGTGTTTATTCAAAGTACAGTATATGTTCCCATTCCCCACTATTTGTACAAGTTACTGCTGAAATTAAGATTTGCAGAATTGTTGGATGTGATCATGTGATAGCCCACTATAAGGAGGGACATACCTTCTTTTCATTCATTCATTCATCACAGCTGTATAGGAGAAGGGCCATAATACAGTGAGAGAGCATATGCTTTGTATCCCAAAGGTCCCAGGTTCAATCCCTGGCATCTCCAGATAGGGCTATGAGAGACCCCTGCCTTGCACCTCAGAGAACCACTGCCAGAGTGTGTCCTGAGATTGTTGCACCAGTGGTCCAACTTAGAGGAAGGCAGCTTTCCCTGTTCTTCTGTGTTCCTAGGTTTAAATAATTGCAAGCATACAGGGGGTGTAGAGATGCTTTAGGATGTACAGTGGAACCTCTCTTTTCAAGTGTCTTGGAAGCTGAACGATTCAGAACCCGAACGCCGAAAACACAGAAATGAATGCTTCCATTTTTGAATGTGCCTCGGAAATCAAACGGCTTCTGAGGCGCGTTTCTCTATTTTGTCGATTGAAATTGCTGACAGCCCATTCCACCTCAGTTGTCAAATGTTTCAGAAGTCAAAGAGTCTTCCGGAATGGATTAGGTTTGACAACCGAGGTTCCACTGTATTTGTGGGAGAAGGTGAAGTTGGAACAGAGACAGCTTTGGTGGCCATCCGTTCTATTATTCAGGCTCTTTGAAAGGCTATCAGGCACCCTCTGTTGGAAGGTGTCCTCTGTTGGGAGGACTATCTAGTTGAGTGTAAAGATAAAGAAACATAGGAGGGAGAGAGCAAGGATTTTTAGCATTGCCCATCAGCAGCACCTGAGCAGCAAGCTGTAGCTGGCACACAGCTCAGCTGGACATAATTTTCCCTGCTATGGTGAGATGTGTTGCTTTTCTGTTTAAATTACAGTCATTATTTCTAAATCTGCAGCTTTTATGTAAACCCATAGCCTCTGTTTTGACAATGCATTCATTTCCCCTTTTGTGGTGATGCGTAAGTGGCCAACTTAGAGACAAGCATGGCCTGGACTGCCAGATGCTAGGAGCAAACCAACGGGGAAGACTCTCTCCCTGATTTTCTGGTTGTGAGCTTCTGGCTGGCATATCTGGTGGACTCAGGGCCAGCCCTACCATTGAGCAGGCAACCACCTCTGGCAGCAGAAGCTGAAGGGACAGCAGCAGTTTACCTACCAAGCAGTTCCACTTAACATCCCTTTCCTTTCCTGTCTGTTGGGAGACCTGTGAATTCCTGGGCTCCCTAAACCAGCCTGCCGCCATCGCTGGAGTAAATTCAACTGCAATTCTTATTCAGTTTGTCCTTTGCCTCAGGCAGCAAAATGTCTGAGGTTGACCCTGGTCAGAAGTACTGCAGATGTGATCCAATACATCGGTTGTTACACTCTTAAGGCCTAGCCTAGGGACACATCCATGAGCTCTACCTGAGCAGAGGCTTCCCTGTTATCTTCTTTATCAGAAATGATGGTACATTCACAATGAAATTTCATCTCTTAGCTCTCCTAGCTCTGAAGGGCAAGGCCTACCAGCTACCAGTGTGGTGTAGTGGTTAAGAGTGGTAGTCACGTAATCTGGGAAACCGGGTTCGTGTCTCTGCTCCTCCACATGCAGCTGCTGGGTGACCTTGGGCCAGTCACACTTCTCTGAAGTCTCTCAGCCCCACTCACCTCACAGAGTGTTTGTTGTGGGGGAGGAAGGGAAAGGAGAATGTTAGCCGCTTTGAGACTCCTGAAGGGGAGTGAAAGGCGGGATATCAAATCCAAACTCTTCTTCTTCTTCTACTACTTAGTGAGGTGGCCATCTCAAGGATTCCGTATGCCATGAAAGGGCAGTAAACTGTTAGATTATTAAAAATATATATTCTTGCGTTTTTACTGCCAGCAAGGAGAAGAGGTTCTGGTGTTGTTTTTCTGCTCCAGGTGCCAAATAACTGAGTTGACCTAAGGTACTTATTTACCTTGACGCACAGCTGGTGGGGGGAGATTTGGAAATAGACACCTTTTCCCTCACTCTGCATGGTGACAGGAAAATGCACCCAGTTTTGAAAGCGCTGTTTTCAAGCTGGAAATGAAGGGTTGGGAATGTAATGAGAGGGTGTTCCTTTGCAGCTGCGGCTTGAATTCAAACCAGGGCTGCAAAGGAGGAAAGGGTGGTAGCTCAGGCATGGAGCATCAGTTGTGCATGCAGAAGGTTCCAGATTCAACCCTAACCAGGTAGGCATGGGAAAGTTCCCTGTCTCAAATTCTGGAGAGCTGCTGCTAGGGTCAGGATGCTGTCCGCGGCTGGTTGCCCTGGAAAGTATAAAAACAAGGAAAAGTTTCTTACTGTCCTTTTTTTATTTCAATCTTTACAGAGCGAGGCTATAGAACCCAGCCCCTTGGATAATGGTGTCGCCCTGAGTGAATCTCCACTCCCTGTCTCTCCCACTTCCTCATTCGTCAGTCTCATCATCTCCTCTACGGGTGCTGCTACGTGTTCTTTGTCTTTGAGCTCTTTGCTCTCCTACTTTTAAGGCTTGCCGGGTACCAGGAGATGGAGGGTCTGGAATGCTTGTCAGCTGGGTGTTGTTCCGGCTGTCCCATGATTTCCCAGCTTTCCCCCTCATCTGCCTCTGAGCTGCTACGTCCCTCAACCCCCTGTTGTAAATCTATACTGTCTTCCTCTTCCTTCTCCCTGGAAGGGTCAGGATGGGGAGGCGGTCTCCACCATTCCTCCTCTACCCAATCCCTGACAGCTAGTCAGTGCAGGCAGTACTGAGGTAGATGGATCAATGGTCTGTATTGGTGTGGGACAGCTCTCTGTGAAAGGATGAACTGGAAGTGCACTTAGCATGCAGCCCTGTTTAGGGAAGTTTTTAATGTTTGATGTTCTATTGTGCTTTTAATTCTGTTGGGAGCCGCCCAGAGTGGCTGGGGAAACCCAGCCAGATGGCCGGGGTTTGTATAAATAAATAAATATGGTTTGCAATTTGAATAACCTGATTACCTATGACACCAGGTGATTGGCAGGTGGTCCACTTGCAGAGGGTTTTGGGTCTAGTTATTTGGCTGCATCCTGTCCCCCACCCCTGGTACAAATGCACTGTTAAGCAACTCCACCAGAAAACACCATACATTGGGGTTTACAGTGTTTTGTAACTCCTGCAGACGTCCTTACTCATTTTCCATTGCAGTGGAAAACATGTTACAATTGCCTCTGCTCCTTGATTTGCATTGGCCCCTCTAATCCCTGGCATAAAACTCATCAACTTCTCAGGAGGGAGTTTAAAGAAATGATCAAAGGCTCTGGGGTGGACTCTCTTTGATCACTTGGGTGAGCCATTTTGGAATGAGTTAACCCAGGAATTGAGTTGACACACAGCTCTCAGTTTCTGGGTCTTAATTTGAAGATATGGAAGACTCTTTTGCAAGCAGTGCTATGCTTGCTGCTTTGAAATAACTCTGCGGAGACTCTCAGCTTTGATAATTGAGCATTCCTATTTAAGCCAGTAATGACATTTAAATATCAGCATGGCTCTTTGCATGCCTTATAATAGAGAGAAATGGAAAATAAAGCACCAATACAAAATTATTTCTTTAAAAAACAGGAGGATTGGATAAAGGCCAGTTGCCACTGGAGTCCTTTCTCAACATCCTTTGGCAGAGGATTCCTCAGCTTTTGATTTGGTTAAGAAAGCCCAAACTTTTTTGAGGAGGGAAGAAAGAATTCCTTCAGACAGTGCGGGCAGAGACTGATGAGAGGTGATAAGTGCCTTGCATGGTGTAGCAAGATGAATGTCACACTTGACAATCTTTGCACTCTGGAAAGCATAGACATTATTTCTTTATAGCATGTGTAACAACATGTGGCCAGCCAGCCATATTCTTTCCCAGGCTATGCCATTCCCTGCTCCAAGAGTAAATCAACATTCTGAGCTCACTGAGCTGCATTGGGGCTCTTCCAGACTAGAGGGGTTTTTTGGGGAGGTGTATTATGCAACTTTTCATTGATGCAATAATAGTGTGGTGGTGGATTTATACTTCACTATCCACGTAGCAAGGGTGGCGCTGTGGGTTAAACCCAGAGCCTAGGACTTGCCGATCAGAAGGTCGGTGGTTCGAATTCCCGTGACGGGGTGAGCTCCCGTTGCTCGGTCCCAGCTCCTGCCAACCTAGCAGTTCGAAAGCATGTCAAAGTGCAAGTAGATAAATAGGTACTGCTCCGGTGGGAAGGTAAACGGCATTTCGATGCGCTGCTCTGGTTCGCCAGAAGCGGCTTAGTCATGCTGGCCACATGACCCGGAAGCTGTACGGCCAGTAAAGCGAGATGAGCACCGCAACCCCAGAGTCGGCAACAAGTGAAACTAATGGTCAGGGGTCTCTTTACTTTTTTATCCATGTAGCATCCTGCTTTGTTAGTTGTTCTACAATGTCCCCCTAATGTTATGGTATTATTGCTGTCTGGAGGGGTACTATAGTGTAATGAGTGCGCCCTCTAAATGTTACCTAAACAGCTTGGAACAAATGCTCAATAAATAGCAATCACCATCTTAAACCGCTCTGCAAACAAAATGCTCAATAAACAGGTCATCTGGAAGCAACCAGAGTTGCTCTTCCACTTCCAGCTTTAAGTAGAACAGCACTGTTTGAGTGCTGCTAAATCATCTGCATCTGGAAGCCCCCCAGAGTTGATACCTGGCTTTGCTTATTTTCCTCTTGTTGTCTCAGACTCATTCCTCTCCCTCCACATTTGTATCATGGCTTCGATGATAAGCCATTAACTTGAACTGCCTTGAGTTCTTTGGCAAAAAGGTGGCGTTGAAGGTAGTAAGTAAATACATAATGTAAGAAGGGGAAGGGGCATTTTATTTCCCACTTGGGATCTCGCATGCAAGCAAATGATGCTTGCCCCCCAACCCCCTCTGAGCTGGCAAGTGGCCAAGTAAAAAGCTAAGTCCAAACCAGGGCGGTTTGTTCTCTCTCTCTCTCTTTCTTCTAGGGATAGTGGAATAAATTTGATTCAGTTTGCATTTGAAGGCAAAACTGCCCAAATAGCGCTTCTGAAAGCGTGTGAACCAAAGCACTAATATCAATCAAAACTTGCACACCTCCAAATTGTGCAATGCAGTTATCCAGCCAGGAAGTCTGTATCAACGTTATGCACTAAAGCTGTGCACTAAATTGCATATATTAATGAAAACAACATTTTAAGAATGCATTATAGAAGAAGAAATTGCTTCATGTAGAACTGCATAAAATGTGTGGATTGGAGAAATTCAGTTTTTGTGTGATTACTTTTATATCTTTAAAAAATGATGTGGGAAAAGTGGGAAACTGAACCCATGATTGGGAAAATGAGAAGCTGTGGGAAACTGCAATGGACAGAACTGCCCATACATAGCCCTTAGGTATTGCTTTGGTAACCGGCAGCCTTGTGGGACTGCTTTGATGAGTGGCGAGAAGGGGGTGGTCTTTCATCACATGTCTTTTCTCCAATGTAACCCCCCCCCATGCTAATAATAGCATTGGCAGGGTGTGTGGGTGAAAAGATAGGTACTGTGTTTTTTACTCCCTTCCTCCCCCACACAAATACTGCAGAATTAATAGTTTGGCGGTGGAAGGAGAGGGTTAACCTGCACCATTTCCTGGTCTTCAAACCAACCCAGAAGGCCTTCTAATTAGCAAAACAAAAACAGCAGGAGATCCCAATGGCAGATTTCCTGCACCATCACAACTGGTTTGGTTGTGAGTTAATTATATTTCAACATTATATTGAGTGAAATTTAATTATATTTCGGGTTGCTGTTTTTTAAATTCTTTTTTAAAAAAGATAACCGCTATTGCAGGGGTGTTCTTTAAACTCTTTGGGTTCTTCATTAAGGTGTTCCTTATCCCCTCACCTGGTCATGAAAGCATTGGATCACTTAAATCTTACCTGCTACATATGTACCCAGAATCAATTACTAGGGGAATGAAAGTGGGGGAAAGAACTGACAGTAACTTCCTGTTTTTCCTCTTTCTCTTTTTCTCCACAAGTAAAGCACAAACCCAAAATGAAATTTCATAACTGCAGATTAAGAGCAAAGGGTCTGGTAGTTAATTTCCCCTGTGGCGTATTCTCTTTCCTGGTCTTCTCTGGTTTCCTTTCTGTCCAATTTGTGTTAATTTTCTTTTTTCCCCCTCAAAAGATATTTATTAAAGTTTTTTAAAATATAACAATGGGGGAAAAAAAGTAAAAAGAAACAAAATACAACATGAAAACAGTTAAAAAAACAAATAATTTTCCATAACATATCTTCCTTATGCTTATTTCCCCAGACCTCCTCATACCTCCCTTCTATGTATTCCACTTCAATTTGTTAGTTCAGCAAATCCTTACCATTAAGCTTTTACCCATTTATAAACCTTTTTTTCCCGTATCTCCTAAAGCATTACAGCTGGAAACCCTTTAGTTTCTATCCAACATCATTCTAACATTCATTAATTTTACAATATTTCTGTAAATAGTCTTTAAATTTCTTCCAGTCTTCTTTCACCAACTCTTCTCCCTGTTCTCGGATTCTGCCAGTCATTTCTGCCAATTCCATGTAGTCGATCACCTTCATCTGCCATTCTTCCAGAGTGGGTAAATCTTGTGTCTTCCAATACTTTGCAATGAGTATTCTTGCTGCTGTTGTAGCATACATAAAAAAAGTTCTGTCCTTCTTTGGCACCAATTGGCCGACAATGGCCAGGAGAAAGGCCTCTGGTTTCTTCAGGAAGGTATATTTAAATACCTTTTTTCAGTTCATTATATATCTTTTCCCAGAAAGCCTTAATCTTTGGGCACGTCCACCAAAGGTGAAAGAATGTACCTTCCGTTTCTTTACATTTCCAACATTTGTTATCGGGCAAATGATAGATTTTTGCAAGCTTGACTGGGGTCATGTACCACCTGTAAATCATTTTCATAATATTCTCCCTTAAGGCATTACATGCCGTAAACTTCATACCTGTGGTCCATAACTGTTCCCAGTCAGCAAACATAATATTATGTCCAACATCTTGTGCCCATTTAATCATAGCAGATTTCACCGTTTCATACTGAGTATTCCATTTCAACAGCAAGTTATACATTCTTGACAGATTCTTAGTTTTGGGTTCTAACAGTTCTGTTTCTAATTTTGACTTTTCCACCTGGAAGCCGATTTTCTTGTCCAAATTATATGCCTCCATTATCTGATAATAATGAAGCCAATCTCTCACTTTGTTTTTTAATTTTTCGAAACTCTGCAATTTCAACTTGTCTCCTTCTTGTTCCAAAATCTCCCAATATGTCAGCCATTTGGCCTCCATATTGAGCCTTTTCTGAGCTTTTGCTTCCATTGGTGACAACCACCTTGGGGTTTTATTTTCCAATAAGTCTTTGTATCTTACCCAGACATTAAGCAATGCTTTCCTGCAATTTGTGTTAATTTTCAAAGTAGCTTGTGCAATACCTGCTGTTGTTTTTCTCTTGTTAATTATCCGAGGCGTCGTCCAATTGCCATTTCCCCCCACAAGTCTTCATAGAGGGCCAAATGACTCAACACAAATTCAGTATCCACGGGATATTCTTGGAACAAATTTTCTTGGGTCTTTTATCACATTCTTATCAGTCCTGGAGAGAGTCACCACATAAACAGCAGCAACAGAATTGGTGCTTCTAATGCATGGCTGGTGCTGGACTTCAGGGGGCTCCTGGTATAGTGGCACTGATGCCCACCCAACACCCATCTCCTGCATGCAACCACTCAGCATGGGTAAAAGGCAACCCCCTCTTACCGCGATCATTACCTGCCATCCAGGTGGGGTAGTGTCACTTCTGTGTAGGAGCCAGACTTGGCAGGGCTAGATTAAGACCTTTAAAAGCCCCAAGCACTTAAATGATTTTGGTGTCCCCATATATATCTACTTCAATATATAGGTAAAGGTAAAGGGACCCCTGAACATTAGGTCCAGTTGTGGCCGACTCTGGGGTTGCGGCGCTCATCTTGCTTTATTGGCCGAGGGAGCCGGCGTACAGCTTCAGGGTCCTGTGGCCAGCATGACTAAGCCGCTTCTGGCGAACCAGAGCAGCACATGGAAATGCCATTTACCTTCCCACCGGAGCGGTACCTATTTATCTACTTGCACTTTGCCGTGCTTTTGAACTGCTAGGTTGGCAGGAGCAGGGACCAAGCAGCGGGAGCTCACCCTGTCGCGGGGATTCGAACCACCGACCTTCTGATCGGCAAGTCCTAGGCTCTGTGGTTTAACCCACAGCGCCACCCGCGCCCCGTACTTCAATGTATAAAGAATAATAAACCGTAAGTTAAAATTATATTTTTCGAAATGAAACGAAAACTACCGTAAGATGGAAAAGAATGCTTATTTTTGTAAAGTCCCATTTTATTTATATTTGAAAAAAGGTCTCCTGATTTTTTCTAATTGCAGAGTCTTTGATCAGATCCTTGAAACTAATCTTTCATGACACATCTGCCTCTATACTTAGTAGAGATAAGGCAATCCAGCCTGCCATGTTGAATAGTTGTTCTCTTGGGATTTTTCGTATACTTCAACTGAGAAAATGAATGCTCAGCTTGAGCAGTTTGTGACCATTAATGTTAAAAATCCAGCAATGGAAAATTTCTGTGGTGCCCCCCTTCCCTTGATACCCTAAACATATGCTTATTTTGCTTAATGGTTAATCTAGCCCTGAGCCTTGGCTCTCAGCATCTTAGTTTACCCCAATACAACAGATCTGAGGAATCTATAGATTTCTATAGAGCAATATAAGAGAGCTTTAGGGCCCATTCAAAGCATCAATGGCCAGCAGTGGAACATATGCTGCACTGCCCAGGACGGGCGCTCTCTCAAGGGGGGAATGGCCCAGAGGGTGCCCTCCCAGGCGTGGGATAGCCGCTCGGGGGCCCAGAGTGGTGCGTGCGCCCTGTCGCCGGGGGCGGAGCAAGCTGCCCATGGTGGACATTTGGCGCGCTGCCCGCCCGCAACTTTCAAGCCTCCCCCAAGGTGTCAAAACAAAAGAGGAAGGGGGAATGCCACCTACAAAGCTGCTTAGCTCTCCCCTTACCCCCGACAGCTTGGGGTAGGTTTGGGAGTCGTGGGCGGACGGCACGCTGAATGTCACCCCCTTCAGTGAGGGCACCCAGGGCTGTCCACCTCCGCTGCCCCCCTTCCTACACCCCTGACAGCAGCACCCACCCATTGCCAAGATGCTGCTGGGGTGTTCAGCAGGGGGGGGTGAAGAGTGGTAGCACGGCCGGGTCAAGCTAGTGAGGGGCCCTTCTAAGTCCCAGAGGCCCCTGACCAGTGCCTGGCCTGGCTGACCGCTGGTTCTGGGCCGGATTTCACACTGTAGCAATTTCATGTTGTTGAAAGTGTGCAGTAGGAGAAGAGCAAGTCAGCCTTGCTGGTTAGCTCAGTTGGTTAGAGTGTGGTGCTGACAATGCCAATGTCATGGGTTTGATCCCTGCATTGATGCATATTCCTGCATTGCAGGATTCATGATACATGGTGTCCCTTCCACCTCTATGATACTTTTTTTCCAGCTTTACCATTTACATTTGTATTCAATTCGTAATCATAACCTTACACATATAGCATTCCATGGCTTCTGTTATTAATCTGTTTTCACCTGCATCTTACAATATTCTCCATTCTTTCTTAAAATTCCCTTTTTTTTAACCATAGTTCCTGTTACATTACAAGTGTTTCTATGTTCCTGCCAAAGTATTCAGTTGTTTGCAGTGTTCTCCAAGGTAACTTATAATTTTTCCCCCATTAAATTTTCTATCTTCTTGGTTTCTAATCTTCCCGGTCATTTTCGCTATTTCGCCGTAGTCCATCTTTGTCAACCACTCTTCTCTGGTTGGGACTTTATCTTCTTTCCATCTCTGGGCCAAAAGTATCCGCGCTGCTGTCGCCAACTCTATGATTCTGTCAAGTCTCTTGCGAAGGACGATTCAAGCTGCATTGCTACACTCACTTATGTGGGAGTAAGTTCTTCTTGTCAGCTGGGAAGAAGCAGTGGGGATGACTGCCCGGCTCCTGTACACAACCATAAATCTTCCCTGTGTTAGAAGCATTCCCCAGTCACCAGATTGCTCTCCAATTACCTTCTCTGCCAGCTGTGGTTTTGAGCTGCCTAATGAACAGTATGTAGAACCAGCTAGGAACTGTTTCCACTCCCCTCTGAAGGCTCCTGAGGGTAGGCCTCTGAGGGCGTTTCGTGCCACAGACTAATTATACTGGGAACAACAGTTCTGGAGGTGGTGTCCGTATCAGGTAATTATCATCATCTTCATGAAACTACACTTCCCATGCTTCTTTGGAAGAAGCCATCATCACTGAACGGATGTAAAACAGATGTGTCTATGGTGTGTGTGTGTGTGTGTGTGTGTGTGTGTGTGTACACACACAACATGCCCAAAGTTAGTAAGCAACTGGAAAAAAGCTCTTGTAGTAGATCGGGGCATGTAGAAGCCTGGAGTTAATTTTCCATGCTCCATCCTCAAAAGTCTTTCAGTCTCCTGATTGCCTCCTCCGTTGTAGGCCCACAGACTTGATACATTTAACATTTCTTCTGATGGCATTGCAGCCAAGAGCTAACTAACTGTCTGTATTGCAGGGCAAACCTATCTCCAGTGCAAAGGTGAATTCCTTGTGTTGGCACAAAGTTACTCTTTGTAGCATCACAACAGTTGCACATTGACAAGACTGTGTTTGCATTGGAGAGAGACCATAGTGTCATAGTAACAAACATGCTTTACATGCAGATGATCCCAGGTTCAAGCCTTGGCATTTAAAAAAAGGACCAGGTGATGGGAAACATGTTTTGCAGAGTTGCTGAAGAGCTGCTGCCAGTCAGAATAGGCAATATTGCTCTAGAGAGATTACCGTATTTTTCGCTCTATAAGACGCACCAGACCACAAGACGCACCTAGTTTTTGGAGGAGGAAAACAAGAAAAAAATTATTCTGAATCTCAGAAGCCAGAACAGCAAGAGGGATCGCTGCACAGCGAAAGCAGCAATCCCTCTTGCTGTTCTGGCTTCTGGGATAGCTGCACAGCCTGCATTCGCTCCATAAGACGCACACATATTTCTCCTTACTTTTTAGGAGGGAAAAAGTGAATCTTATAGAGCAAAAAATACGGTATTCGTCTGGCCTCTTCTAAGACAACTAACTCTCTGTGTTCCTGTGGCATAGCAGGTTCTAAAGCAAGGAGAAACCGACAAACCCAGGAATGGAGACGTTTGCTCTTTTTGTAAATTTTAACATGAACTGGCCTAATTCACAACTCCTGAATGAACCAAAAAGCAGCTTTCCTTCGAAATTCAGACCTCTCCAAATTTTGGGATATAGTTCTCCAAGCTAAATAAATAGGTATATTAGGTAGGGTTGCCAAATTTCAACAGAAAAATTGTTGAGAGGGTTTTTTTAGTTCTGCCCAAAGTTGTTGAACTATTTTTTTTTGCAAAATCGCAAAAAATATATGCCAGTTTTGAGCTATTTTATGGCAAATTGGCAAAAACGCCACTGCCAACATGGGCTGCCATACATGCTGACTGCAGTATTACGGATATGTCCAGGATTTCCCAGATGTATGGCAACCCTAATATTAGGAAAATGCGTCTATGCAAATGTGCATATTGGTGGAAATAGTGTACTGAAATGCAGTCTAGAAGAGGAAATTGCCTTCATAGATCTGTATGTTAGGAGGCACAGAAGCAGGACTGAATTTTTTCATGAAGACACATAAACATGTGTTCATGAACTGATGCAGAAATGGGGTGAACTCAGCTTAATCTTGGAAAAACAAGAACCCGGAAAACCTAGAAAGTGACAAATTTATCCATTCTTCCACCTAGTGTAAGTAGTAATTACACAGTTCAAATCATGTTCAGGAATGTGATTAAGCCAGAGATGACTGACATTCATATTCTGATAGTACAGTGGTACCTCGAGTTACATACGCTTCAGGTTACAGACTCCGCTAACCCAGAAATAGGACCTCGGGTTAAGAACTTTGCTTCAGGATGAGAACAGAAATCATGCAGCGGCAGCGGGAGGCCCCATTAGCTAAAGTGGTGCTTCAGGTTAAGAACAGTTTCAGGTTAAGAACAGACCTCCAGAACGAATTAAGTTATTAACCCGAGGTACCACGGTACTGTTTATTGTCTACCATAACAAAGGGTTTTATGTCTCTTGGGTGACTTAAAAAAACTTTACCACGTGCTGCCTTTAGGCTGGAAGTATTAAGCAACCTAAAAATAGATTGTCAACATTTTTAGTTGTCTGTTCAGAGGAGCTGAGGATTGTTGTCTCTGGCCCGCATGCTGTGTGCTTAACTCTGCCTGCTCCAATGTGCTGCATCCCATAATGCCTTTGGGTCTTTCAGAAGATGCATATGAAACTGACAAGAGTCCCATGGAGAATCCAGTGATGCAAGTCATGAGCAGGCAGATTAATATTGGAAGTGCTGCCTGTCACTGACTTGCCAGTATCCCAACACTCTTAGTGCACGCTGACTCATTAAGATCTGCCGCATTCATTAGGAAATTTCTAATGAACCTCGGAGAGCCTGGCCTTTGGAAGCTGCGATTGTCTGGAGCCGCAATGACTCATTATGAGATTCAAAAGTTGGTTTCCATGGCAGGGTGGGGGTTGGAGAGGGAGGGACAAATACAGATCAGTCAACAAAACGTTCAGAACCGGACCTTGCCCACTACAAACTGTGGGTGGCATTCACACTGGCCGTTTCCTAGGAAGGGAAAAAGGGGAACAAATTATACCATGTCAAGTCTGTTCATACACAGTTTGGAAAGAGATAATAAAACTGCCGCATTAATATTGACCGGAGTTTTGCCAGTTGTTTCTGATGGAGTACGATTAGGTCAGGGGGAAAAATAATTCTGTCCAGGGTTGTAAAGACGGCGGAGAGAATAATTGGGTGCACTCTTCCCACCTTGGATCAAATCTATGCTTCCAGGTGCCATAAGAAAGCTGCAGAGATAGTGTGCACCCCGGAAATGATCTCTTTCAGCTTCTGCCTTCTGGAAGAAGGTACAGGGTTATAAAGACTAGGACTAGCCGCCTGAGAAACAGTTTCTATCCAAATGGGATTTTGGTTTTAAATGCAGTATAAGGTAGTCTTTATGTGAGTATATTGTATTCAGTTATCGGGTATCAGAGTTTTTAGGGGCTAACAGGCTGGGATAGCTAGGATAGCAGGCTTGTGGGTTTTTGAATGTCTGATGTAGATTTTTTCAATTTCTTTGTTATGTATGGGACAATGACAATAATTATCGTATCGTATCGTAATGATTACATGGTCTAGAGTGCAAATGGGCAATGCTTGGTTGAGGCTAGAAAGGCTGCAGGTTCACAGGACAGTCTTTGGCTGGCTCTAGGTTCAGAACAGTCATGGCTCTGAAGTGGAACGAGTCCAGTCTGCCTCCAACAGAAAGGCAGGAGGAAAAGGCCTGACCTTGCCTTGTAAGCTAATCTCTTAAGGTGCGGGGTGAAGGAGTGAAAGAGAGTGGTTTAGGAAAGGACCATGCCGGTCATCTTGTCCGATCCCCTGCAAATTTTTTGCCCGACATGGGTCTCGAACCCAAGACCCTGAGATTAAGAGACTCGTGCTCTACCGACAGATCTATCCCAGCATTTGTATAATAATCCCTTTATTCAGCGCTTTATACAAAGATAAGTTTTAAATTGCAAACAAATCCCACACATGTTAATGCAGCCAACCATACAATAAAATTAAGAGCAATAAAACCAATCTAAAACAGCTGGACAAACTGAATTGTAGACTTCTAGAGTCGGAAGGGTCCCCCAAAGGCCATATAGACCAACCCCCGCAATACAGTGCAATAAAAAGGGTTGAGGCTGAAAAGAATACAGTGATTTAAACTTGCTGCTCTACTTACTATGGCTGATATCCAGTGTTAGTTATACTCAGAGCAGACCCCCTGAAATCAAGGGATTTGTTACTTAAGGCCACAGATTTCAGTGGGTGTATGCACAATGAGTGGGACACGGGTGGCACTGTGGGTTAAACCACAGAGCCTAGGACTTGCTGATCAGAAGGTCGGCGGTTTGAATCCCCACAACGGGGTGAGCTCCTGTTGCTCGGTCCCTGCTCCTGCCAACCTAGCAGTTCGAAAGCACGTCAAAGTGTAAGTAGATAAATACCGTATTTTTTGCTCTATAAGACTCACTTTTCCCCTCCTAAAAAGTAAGGGGAAATGTGTGTGTCTTATGGAGCAAATGCAGGCTGTGCAGCTATCCCAGAAGCCAGAACAGGAAGAGGGATCCCTGCTTTCACTGCGCAGCAATCCCTCTTGCTGTTCTGGCTTCTGAGATTCAGAATTCCCCCCCCCCTGTTTTCCTCCTCCAAAAACTATGTGCGTCTTATGGTCTGGTGCGTCTTATAGAGCGAAAAATACGGTAGGTACCACTCCGGCAGCAAGGTAAATGGCGTTTCCGTGCGCTGCTCTGGTTCGCCAGAAGCGGCTTAGTCATCCTGGCCACATGACCCGGACGCTGTACGCCAGCTCCCTCAGCCAATAAAGCGAGATGAGCGCCACAACCCCAAAGTCAGCCACGACTGAACCTAATGGTCAGGGGTCCCTTTACCTTTATGCACGATGGGTATGGCTTAGTTGGAGATCACCCTACCTGCATCTCCCCGAATGTCTGCCTTTCCAGCAAAAATGGGATGGTGATACCTGTGGCCCTGCAGGTATTGCTGGGTTACAAATCCCTGACTGGGTCTCATGGGAAGGGAAGTCCCCATCCCTGTGAGCAAAGAGTATGAGAGGAGTCTGACATTTATTTCTTTTTAATTTTACTGTTGTGGGGGGGGGGAGTATTTTCCCGTCAGGTCAGTATCTGTCAGCAAAGGCCTTCACCTGGTTCAAGGCAATGTTCAACGTTCCCTTCTGTGACACAAGTCTAGATGGCAATGCATCCATGCTGTGTTCCGGCAGTCATAAATCTTTTCTATAGCAAGTACATCCATCTTGGCTTAGCAATGTGTAAAGGTTTCAAATTAACCACTTGCTACTTTAGATATAAATATTGTGGAAGAAAAATAAAACCAACAGTTAAGTCACTGTCAGCAGTTTGGAGAGCTAATTAAGATCTATTGCAGATGCCAAAGAATTACAGGAGCTCAAAAGGATGCTTTATGGAGACTTTGTAAAAAGGCAAGCGAGAAAGCTTCACGATCTTGACAGGGTTTTTTGGAAACAGGAACTAGCCTTCTCACCTCATTAAAAAAAGTTTCAAGTCAGGTTTTCTCCATTTTTTCCAATATTGTAGTGTTATAAGCTTCTTATGCCCCCACTCCTTAGGATTTTTCATATTATTGAATTGAATTTATTTATTTTTTACAGTCGGAGATCAGCTTATGAAACACAAATGGAAGTACAATCCCAAAAGAGAACTAGGTGTAGGGAAAATGATCCAGTTCCCAGAATTAGCACCTGTATGTTTCCAGCTCTACAAAGCCTTTCTGAGAAGTAGAGCTGGGTGATATATCAAAACTGGTTTGAAGTTCAATTGTGATATTGATTTCATAATTTTTGACCTGGCAATATATTGTGAATCATGATGTGTGTGTGCTATGCAAAAATCACAATGTAGGGGAAACCATGAAGCCAACCAATGCTTCTACATAGCTCCATCCTTATTTCAGACATTGTGATATATCAGTATATTGCAATGTTTAGCTGGTGATAAATCACAATGTTGAAAACCAGATATTGCCCAGCCCTACTGAGAACAGGACAGAGCATTCTAAAAGTGGCTGCCCCATAAGACTGTTTGAGGCTGCAATCCTGTACACATTTACCTGAGAGTAAATCTCATTGAACTCAATTGGGCTTGCTTTTGAGTAGGCATGTATAGGCTTGCATTGTCAATGGCAATGCAATACATTCCATGTATGTTATTTGCAGCCTGTTTTCTCAGGGAGAGAAAGCTTCATGAAATTGGAGAGCAGATTTTGGTGCAACACTATCTCTACTACGCCTGAGGGCAGCAGCCTGACTTAGGAGGTGCAGGGCAGCTTACATGACACCCACAACTCTGTTCTTAACCTCACTCCTCTGCCAGGCACCTGCTCATGCCACTCCAATGCAATGCAGCATTGACACTGCCAGCATGCATCACACGACCAACACATCCACAGGTATGGCACCCACTGTAGTACATGGCTTGAGCTGGCTGCCTCTTTTGCCTGCTTGCTCTATCAGGGGCCTTTCCTAATGGCACTGTGCTAGTTTGGGCGAAGGTTCCTTGGTGAGATAGTAAGCCAAGCCAGACCAGCAGCAAGCAAGTCAGTGTGGTGTAGTGGTTAAGAGCGGTAGACTCATAATCTGGTGAACCGGGTTCGTGTCTCTGCTCCTCCACATGCAGCTGCTGGGTGACCTTGGGCTAGTCACACTTCTCTGAAGTCTCTCAGCCCCACTCACCTCACAGAGTGTTTGTTGTGGGGGAGGAAGGGAAAGGAGAATGTTAGCCGCTTTGAGACTCCTTCGGGTAGTGAGAAAGCGGGATATCAAATTCTTCTTCTTCTACTACTACTGTTCATGTGCCAGCTCAGGAGGTTGGGAATAGCTGGGACAGCTGAAGTGAACAACCAGAGAGGCTCAGGAGAAATGCCCAAGGAGGCTCACACTCTCCAGAATCGGTTTCCTCACCCCGCCTTATGATAGGGCCGGCCCTTGCCAGAATCACTAGAGCAGTTACCCTTCCAGTATTCGCTTAGTCACTCCTCACACAAGTGCATTTGAGACAGATGACAATGCACGGATATGACTCAGGCCTTTAGCTGGCAGCTTCCAATATCCGCTGTTCTCTCTTTGTTCTGCCCACTTGCTGCAATGGGAATAATTACTTTTATTCTCTTGATGGAGCACGGCTGCTAGGCTTATCCACAGCAAGTGACTGACTCTGCTAAAAATTGCTAATTCCATTTGAGAGGAAGTGATGAAATCCTATTCTAGTGAGGAGCGGCTGTTCCCAAAATGTTGTTGGGTGCCGACTTTGAATGTGTGTGTGTTTTCACGTGCACAAATTGCACCCTTTTATTCTAGAGGAGAAAGAAAACTGCCTGAACTTCCCATCTCCGAAGCCCAGCCACTGCTTTTCTGGGCAGACTGGGATGGAGAGGGTGTGATCTGCAGGCTGGAGAGGAGGAGCTTCAGGCTGGAAGAGGGCACTCAGGACTGTGACTGCAGCAGAAACATCACAGATAGTTGCTTATATCAAGTCAGAGCATTAATCTGTCTAGGTCAGTATGGTTTGGACTGGCAGGCAGGAACTCTTCAGGGTTTCAGAGAAGCAGGGCTCTTGGAATTTCCCCTATGAAGCCATGCGAATGCATAGAGTTGAATCCCTCATAGATAAGCAGGTGAATGAGGGAATAATGAAATATTCTGCAACAGAGGATGACCCCACCATGAGTTCAGAACAAATACAAGTAATAACAATATGGATGGCATCTCACCAGCGTGATTTTGACCCAATGGTATGGCATTTCCTAAGCGGTAAATTGCATTCCGTCTAAATTCTGTATGTTAAAATAGTGACAGGAGAATTCACAATAATTCCACCACTGCAGTCCACCTCATGGGCAGGCCAGCGCTGCTCATGTCTGGATGCACCTCAAGTTGGGAAAGGCTGATGTAGTATGTATCAAGGACATTTGACTCTTGCATTGGAAATCTGTGGGTCCCCCCCCCCTACTTAAAAGTTGGGGAAATCAAGAAGAAGGCCAGAGTGTGTTGTATCCTCAGCCAGCTACTTTTTCAATCAGCCGTGTTGTTTTTCTCCATTTGAATTGGCAGCTGGCGTGCTGTGCTAGTTTGCCCTATCAGTAATGCACTCTGCAATGCTGCTGCTTAGTTAGCATTAGGAAATCCCTGCTGTCTCTAAGGGGTAGATTTTGGAAATCAAAGGAAGCTAAAAGAACTACAAACGGAACAAGCTGAAACTGGAGCAAGTCTGCAGGAGAAACCCCATTTCAGATTAAACACTGATAAATTATGCAGGTCTTCTCTGGATCATTTCCTTCCAAGCTTTCCCCCCCCCCCCCGATCTGGGTAGCACGCCAATGGGAGATGTCAGCCCATCACAACATCACAGTTTTAGGGTTTGTTCTTTTTAGTGAACAGGATAGATATTGTGAGTTGCTACATGCTTGCCTTTTATAGCTTCGAGACTTGGATGCTTTCCACCTTGGTCCTTTGAAACTTCTGCTGTGCAAATAATGACATACGCGTTGGCAGCTAACTGTGCAATCCTAGGCCTGTTTACTCAGAAGTAAGTCCCATTGCGTTCAGCATTTCTTGATGATCAGGGCACACAAGTAGACGGAACAGATTCAGCGCTCAAGGGCCCTAGAAACCTAAGAAACAATTCCTGCTTTTAATACCGTAGTTTTGACTCTCACAATGAAAGCTGCATTGGTTGATTCAGAGTTTCTTTCTTTCTAATTAAGAGTTATTGCAAACATGCTGGATTTGGATAGATCTGCAAGTGTTCAATAGTGAGTATCTAGGACACAGTTTCCGCTCTACCCGTGGAAAACATGAAACTACTTACTGTGTCACACCATCGCGAAATCAATTGTTTACCCTGTTTACCCTTGAAAATAATTGTTGCAGCTGGTCCCAAGCAGTGCAGTGTCCTACAAATGATGCCATCGGTTAATTGACCATATACGAAGGTGGCTTTATAAAGGAAAAATATTCATGCTGACATTTTATTGAATTTTAGTATTGCTTATGACAATAGTCACAGCCTTCTTGCTCCCCGCCTTCCCTCTCAGAAACTCCCACTATTCTGTACATAAGAACAGAATAGGAAGCTGGCTTATACAGAGTCAGACCGGCGCTGGCCTGTCCAGCTGAGAATTGTCAACATTGTCTGCCAGCAGCTCTCCAGGCCAGGCACTCTCCTAGTCTTACCTGCAGATGGCTAAATTTCCTTGGTGGCTAAATCTAATAGTAATCCCATTTTGTGGTGAGGCTTCCCATTCCGAGCAATGATGTGTGCTTCTTTTTGAAGAAAGCTTTGGAAAGGGATTTTTGACAGATTCATTCTTGAGCATTTAAAGATAGCATCAATAAATAATAGCAATGTTTTTGTCTTAAGTTAAATGTGAATACTTCCCAAGACTAAATGATGATGAAGACTGACACATTCCCAGTTTAGAACACAACTAGGTCATTCTGTTTCTAATCTTGGATCGAAGCTGGTTTAGGGGGAAGCGCAGCGTGTCCTAAGAAATGACAGGCTAGATGTGGATTGTGGTAAATGCTATGTGCACACCACTTTCCAAACCATCCATGGGAACACACTGGATGCAGAATAAATCGGAGTGCGTAGAGTTCATGCTTGGCGTGGAGAAGATCAAAGCTCGGTTGGGCATCTCCACTTAAAATGATCTCAGATAGAGGGACCCTAAACCATTCTTAGAAATCTGCTGGGGTATGAGTGGGTTTAGAACAGAGAAACTTCCTGCTTCCCCCATAAGCCCTCTGTACATCTTGAGAGAAAAGATAACTCCACCCTCAAGACTAAGGGGTCAGTGAGTGTGCCTTGGAAGAATCATGAACACCAGAAGAAGACCTCAATGAAGCCACTGAGACCATGAGCACCACATCCTGCTTTTGACAGTCCTGAGCTAATTGGACCAGTGGTCTGATGTGGAACAAGCAGCTTCCTAAATATTGCTTTTTAGAGGAATTGGAGCTCTGAAGTGGGGGGGCCTGTTCTTCCCCAGCTTCTTGCAACAGTTCAGGGGGAAACTTTGTAAGTTTTCCAAAGGTTCCACAGTAGTAGATCTTTTGACTGTCTTTTCAGACCCAGATACACACATCATGACAGGGATATTTGTCCTGAAGAAACACAGGGGAAATGGTCATCTTCTTCTGAGAGTTTCTCTCCCAATATTTCTTCCACATTCCAAGGGCCTTAGAAAGCTGGGTCAGTTGTGTGAATGGAATGGTAAAATCCAGGTCACGTATGAGTTAGCTTTCTAGCTTACAGTCATCAATTGGAAATTTCCCCACTGGAAAATACCTCAAGAAAGATTGTTTCAGGATGAGATGGAGCTTGGCAGTTTTGCATTTCTTTCAAAGTTTGGTTCAAATATTTTCTTAAAAGATTTTCGTCCGAGCTGGCAAACAAGCAGAACTCTCACCAAAGTAGTATGGGAGGAAAGCCAAGTGCTGGTTTTAACCTTTAAAGCCCTATACGGCCTAGGACCCTCGTACCTACGGGACCGCCTCTCCTGGTATGTCCCACAGAGAAACTTACAGTCTTCAAATAAAAACATCTTGAAGGTCCCAGGCCACAGAGAGGTTAGGCTGGCCTCAACTAAAGCCAGGGCTTTTTCGGCTGTGGCTCCGATCTGGTGGAACACTCTGTCACAAGAGACCAGGGCCCTGCGGGACTTGACATCTTTCCACAGGGCCTGCAAGACAGAGCTGTTCCACCAGGCCTTTGGCCAGGGCACAGCCTGACTCCCTCCCTCGGCAATCTTCGCAGAGCTCTGGCCCAATGGTTGCCAGTGGCTTGATTTGAATTAATTTTATAATGAATGATTTTAGAGTGTTGTTTGTGTTGTACTTTTGTACTGTTTTATTGTTGTTAGCCGCCCTGAGCCCGGCTTCGGCTGGGGAGGGCGGGATATAAATAAAATTTATTATTATTATTATTATTATTATTATTATTATTATTATTAAGTGCTCAAGACGGGGTGGGGGGGAGTATTTCACCAGGGAATTACCCTTTCTAATTTACTTTACAATCCAAGAGCATTGAAATGACTAGATCATCAAAAGAAAGGCAGCATGATCACTCTGAACCAACATCCAGAATATTTTGAGCAGCACTCTCTGAATTTTGCAGTCCTGACATTCTCCGCGGCAAATGACAACATTAGTCTCTGCTTAAACAAGGTCAAAGGAAAGTCCCCAGTTCAATTACTCATTCTGGGTTTTGTGGATTATGCTGAAAGTATTTTCGTGTTCTTAATCAATACGCTGCTTATTTTTAAGGCTTTGATTGATTGAGTCGTTTTCACATCCACGAGTTTTTAAATTAGGTGCAAAAAAAAATGCACCAACAAATTGGATGCAATGTTTTGAACTAAAGAGGAAAGCAGCTATTTGAGCTTGGCCAAATTGAAGGGCATGGGGAATGGAGTGACATTTCTCAAGACTTCTTGAATTAAAGAAAGGCAAGTGGAAGAGGAATAGTTTGGAGACAGCAGCATTCCTTTTCCCCAGGGCTAGAGACAGGTGAACTAAAATGGAAGAAACAAGCACATAAGTGTTACGATATAGAAGCAATGTGACCGCGAGCTGGTAGCTTGAAAGCAAAACATAATGGGAATGTTGGGACTGTTCCGTGGGAAACAGAGGGACAGTTTATTCACAGTGCAAAGCACCGGAATTAGCTCAGAGTGTAATATGAGCTGTACAGGAAGTACAGGAGGAGTTTGTCTCTCTGCTGTTGGAGTTTGAAGAGAGCAGACGTGTTTTCTGTAACACTGCAAAGACAGAAATAAAGGCATGTAAATACGTTTCTGTTCCTCTCTTTCCCCTGCCGGGGGGGGGCAGGAAAGAGGGGGGGTGTTCTTCTCACGCTGAGAAGGATTGCCTATCGCGACCTAGCCTGTATCCTGCCGGGGAATGCAGACAGGGAGGTCAACCGGAGATCAAGCCGGGTGCCTGGAGAGTGGCCAGTTTCTCCTGATAAACTCTTGATTCCCAACAATAAGAACATAAGATGAGGCTGCTGGATCAGTGGCCCATCTAGTTCAGCCTCCTGTTCTCACAGCGGCCAGCTGGATGGCAGTGGGAAGCCTGTAAACCAGGCCTGAGTGCAACAGCATTCCACCTTCCTATGGTGGCCAACAACTGGTGTTCAGAAGCATGCTTCCTCATAGCCATCAGGGTTAGCCACATGAGGCAGCAGTTGCATCTCCATCCATCTTATCTGGAGCTAGATGCAGCTGACAACACTACAGAACCCATTTGCATGGTTTTATTAAGAGCACACTGGTAGGATATAAGCTTTACATGACTCAGATTCTTAAGCTTAAGGTAGCCTTGATTTTCTGGGTGGATAAGAAATCGAATACAGTGGTACCTCGGGTTAAGAACTTAATTCGTTCTGGAGGTCTGTTCTTAACCTGAAACTGTTCTTAACCTGAAGCACCACTTTAGCTAATGGGGCCTCCCGTTGCTGCCGGAGCACAATTTCTGTTCTCATCCTGAAGCGAAGTTCTTAACCCGAGGTACTATTTCTGGGTTAGCGGAGTCTGTAACCTGAAGTGCCTGTAAACCGAGGTACCACTGTAATAATAATAATATATGTATTTTTGCAAGAAATGTTTTCTAATATAATGTAGTTTTGTACGTTATTTTCACTGCATCACCAAAAATTGTACTTTGGTTTGCTCCAGTCAAAGTGTGAAATCGATACTTTTGCATTAAAACGGGAAGTCAACAAATTTGTCCCCATCCCTAATCACAAGTCTCTCGCCATAGAGCAAAAGTGTAAATTCCGTTTTCGCACATCACCCCCAAGTGCCCCAGAAGTGGGGATGTGAGCAACTTAAGCATCTGCTTGCTGGCCCTTTCTGCAAGTGCAAACAGGCCTTCAGGGTCCAACATCTGCCAAAGATCTCAGCAAGCTGCTGTTAGTCAGGGTTGACTGAACGGGGCTGGCTACATCATGGACCAGCTTGAATCTAAATAGAATGCAGCTTGTTATCAGTGCCATTTAAATGACCTCCTCTATGCTAATGTGATTTGCAAGGTGGATCCTGGAGGTGTTTTGCAAAGGCTGGAAGCCATGGGCTTCTTCCATTAGAATTATCACCAAAGCATCATTTATGTACTTCTCATTGTTGTTGTTTTTTGAGTGAATCCGGGGACACTTTTTTTTTTTAAGCTGAGTAGCAACAGGGAGTTAGTAGTGGAGATGGTGAGGCAAAAGACCCTGGGCCCAAGCATCCATGCATATTGCATAAAGGTGCAAAGCCCTTCTTTCGCACCCTGTGAGACATAAATGCACAGAGTTTTTTAAAAACTGGGCAACGGCTAGCTGGGCATGACTCCCAAGCCTCCCCTGATCAGTCAAAACAAAGGGGGAAGGGGGCAGGAGATCGCACAAGACACATCATATGCGCACAAGACACATCATATGGGGACTTCCAGCAAGGAAAAATGACAGGCGCCATGGCCGCAAGCAGCTCCTGAAGCCAGCCAGAGCCAACTACGCTACCAAGCTGGCTCTGGGCTGCTGAGACTGCCACTGCCACATTTCCCGGGGACAGATTTGCAAATCCAGGGATGTCTGGTAACCCTATCCCTAGAGTGTAAACAGCACTGAAATGGAGGAGGTGACCTGTTGTTGCCACTGAGATCCTGATGGATGCAGATAACAGCAGGCACACCAACATCTGGAGTCCCAAATCTGGGATATGTGTCTTCCTGCCCATCCTCCTGTGTGAGTCACAAGACCTGTGGATCACGGAGCCCAAAAGATGCGCTTTTTTGGGGGGGTTGCGACCTCCCCACAAATGCTTTCCCCCCCGCAAGGTGAGATCTCAGTGCAAAATGATGCAAGATCATGGCACCCAAAAGGGCCACCGTGCTCTTGTACAAGAAAATGGGATGCCCCTTTTTCCGGCGTACTTGTGGAGTATGGATACAGGCGACTCTCAACTTATGTCTGGTTTTCGTTCCAGGGTGTGTAAAGGCAAAATCACATATAGTCAAAACACATTGGATTCAAGGGGGGGGGGATTCCCAAAATCTTTTTTCTTGGTTTACTGCCGCCTTCTCACTTCCTTTTCATTTTTTAAAAAAGTTGCTGAGCATGTAAAGCTGAATCCGCAAACGTTAAATGCCCGTAGGCTGCGAGTTACCCGTGCTTTCTTGTACTTACAGTAATTATGGGTGCACCAAAGGAACAGGGGAGGCTGCCTTAGACCATTCATTCTTTTAGCCCAATCTGCAGTCTACTAACTTGGCAGCAGGTCCCCAGAGTTTCAGATAGAAGTATTTTCCCAAGTCCCTACTCGCAGGTGTTATTTATGTATTTTAATTAATTATTTCATGTAATGTATGCACTGATTTATTGTGAAAATGAAACCAACAAGCTCAAAGCGATTTATAAAAAAAAGATACAACAATAAAAAAATGGGGGGGGGGAAGATCACAGCTATACTTTAAAACATACAAAAGTTAAAATACTAAAACAGATTTAAACTGCCTCGTCTCTATAAGCACCTGGATAGCCTTGTCTAAACAAGAACGTTTTTAACAGGTGCCGAAAAGAGTACAGTGAAGGGACCTGCTTGATCTCAAGAGGCAGAGAGTTCCAGAGGGCAAGCTCTGCCGCACTTAACAATTGAGTTCTTACAAGTGTTGAGCAGGTATTATGTGGCACCTGTAGATGTTAGGGATTTAAGCAGGGGAGTTTTGTATACAAAGCATGTACTCTGCCACTACAGTCTTTCGCTAAAATTGTGATTGTTGCCCTTATCCACCTGCCTGAGGAGGCTCCTGAGAGCTTAAAGGTAAAGGGTAAAGGGATCCCTGACCATTAGGTCCAGTCGTGGCCAACTTTCGGGTTGCAGCGCTCATCTCGCTTTATAGGCCGAGGGAGCCAGAGTACAGCTTCCGGGTCATGTGGCCAGCATGACTAAGCCGCTTCTAGCGAACCAGAGCAGCGCATGGAAACGCCGTTTACCTTCCCGCCGGAGCGGTACCTATTTATCTACTTGCACTTTGATGTGCTTTCAAACTGCTAGGTTGGCAGGAGCAGGGACCGAGCAACAGGAGCTCACCCCATCGCGGGGATTCGAACCGCCAACCTTCTGATCAGCAAGTCCTAGATTCTGTGGTTTAACTCACAGCGCCACCCGCGTCCCTGAGAGCTTAGGTATCTTTAACATGGAATTTATTGAATGGTAGCTTTCTAGTGGAATTAATTTGAAAAAAAATGTAAATTTAAAAAGACTGAATGCAAGAAGAGAGAATACAATTGTCTTCATCATCACTGAAACAGACTATTGAATTGATTACCGTTCTTAACGTCAAATAAATTCTTTTCGATGGCAATGAAAGTGTTGATAAAGACTGTAGCTAGAATAATTTTCTGTTCTATTTTATTAGGAGGCGAAATTGCCTGCATACATTAAAAGGACTTTGAAGGGAAAGAGCTGTTTATTATATTCATTTGCAAAGCATAAAGCAATCCATTAATAATTTGCCTATATTTTGCGAGGGCATGTTTTCATTCACTGGCTGCATATGGTCCATCATTGTGAGTCTCCCTTGCTGATGGTGCCATATAAAATGACAGCAAATGTTGATGGGCAATTGGCAGCTTAGGTTTAATGGCTGCAGCTGTCGTTATTTCCCTTTCTTATCTACCCTTCGCCAGGTTGTTCCATAATGTTCCCTGTATTCTGGATTTGGGAAGCCTCCTGGTTAGTAGTGGGAGAGAAATCCAATTCAGTATGCACTTAAAACCAAATCTTTCAAATTTGTACTTTCTGAAATTATATGAGAATCAAAGCACAGCTACCCTCTGAAATTTGCAATTAGCTGAATTTTGTGATTCACTTCTCTAACTAAATGCTCTCCCCCCCCCCAAAAAAAAGCATATATCAAGTGTAAGTTTGCATAAACATTAATGTACTCATAAAAACAAACATACAAAAATGTATTCTATTTGAAGAAATTGTGGGCAAAATTATGCACCTTAGTGAAAAATTGCATACAAAAACTTGTTTATCAGGGAAAATTTGCACTAAAATGCTGCTGAATTTCCATGAGGATCTTTTTTTTGAAAAAAGGATTCTCAAATTGCATTGGAAATGTGGGGAACTGAATTTAAGATTGGAAAAATGAGGAACTGATAGAATCAAAACTAACAGTTCCTTTCATCCTGGCTTCTTATCACAGTCAAGAGAATCATGTAACCAGCTCCACCAGTTGGGAGAAGATGTTGCCCATTCCTTAATGGACTTGAGCCTTCATTAGGTCATAAAGAGAATACCCTGTGGGATTTCAAATGGGGATTCTGCCCCTGAACTGCCACCCAGCCCTGGCCAAAGAAGGGAACTACCAGGAGTCCAGCCATCAATAAAGCTTCGTTGTACTAGAGTTGGTGGGAAACAGCTTATTTGGCAAACAGTTCTTGAAACACGCCCAGTAATTCGAGGAGATACCTTTTCATAAAATTGTTCCTCACTTCCCTCTTTTGCCGAATCATCACCAAGTTTACTTAAGATGAAGGCCCATTAGACTCAGTACTTCTTTCTCCTGATTACAGGACTCCACGTTTAACATCTTATTTCCTCCTCCACCACCAATAAAGATGCCATGGCCCGCCCTTTAAACCTTTGAGCCTGCTTTCAAATAAAGCATCTCCTTTAGGTTTTTGCAAGACATTCTCATTTTAAAAAGAAAGGAAATCCAAATGTGAAAAGGAATCTTACCTAGTTCACCACATTTAAAAATAATGTTGCCTAGAATGTTCTGCTGTGACTGTGCGTTTCAGAAACCCCTTTCAATCAGTGCCCTCTATTTGGAGGGGGGATTTAATTCTTCACCAATAAAATGAGCTACTTGAGAAATATTTTTCACACTCTTTATATATTCAGCTGCCATCCAGTATAATGGCAGTTGCTGGTGAATGGCAAAGAGGCAGCCCCTTTTTTAAACTGAATTTCTCAAGATTCAAAAGGCAACTTACAACAGGGCTTTCTAAGAAAAACAAAATGGTGGTCATTCCAATACCCTTTCCCTATAAGAATTTCACCTAAGCCCTGAAATATAGCTGAAACAGAACAGTTGATTCTGAAGTGGGTGAAAAGGCTGACAAATGATCAATTTGGTTGAGCCCTGTATTGCACCAATAGGTCTGAGGAGCTAGTACTTGATACTTGTAAAGGCTTCTATGTTAGACCTCCACAATGGTCTGAAAAACTAGGAGAATTGGCTCTTTCTGCCCCTTGCTAGTTACAGATCACTCTCCATCTGCCTTTGTTTTAAGTCATCTCTTCTCAATAGGAATCATGTGCTGACAAACACTCCACCCCGCATCCATCATACATGTTCCTTAAATATGAGGAACTTTTAGAAGTGGGCTGCAGGAGGGAGAGGGAAGGAGAGATGAAAGTCCAGCTGGTTGCATGCAAAGCCCTCCATTTGAGTTTCCTCACATGCACAGCATTCCCACCACCAGTCATGTGTCTGAACGTTCTGTGAACACAGGACTTTGTCCCGTAACTCACCCTTAAACTAAATCAAAGAGATAAGCTGAATAACCAACTGACCTACCTCATAAATCTGACTAGTAGGTCCATAATTCACATTAATTTCCTGAGCAAGAGAACATATGCCATAATCAGATCATGAACAAAATGATCCTTCCTTTAAAAAACACACAACAATAAAAAATAAAACCCTAAGATCAAAGGAGTGATAATGCAATTTTACTTCAATGTGTTTCTAGATAACGCATTATAGCCAAAGAAACAACATCTGGACAGCTTTGTAGGAAACAGAAGCCCAGTTCGGGGATGAAGCTGTAGCCGAACACACAAGCATATGCTTACGGCTAACCTTAGATAGATGAATTTCACCCACAAGTTGACTGCAGACAAATGTTCAACTCATCAAGGCCTGGTGTCTTCGAAAACTGTCGTGAGAAGAGTGTCAGCTTTGAATTCCAAGCTCCATTTCTAAACATATGTCCTCATAGAACCATCTCCATGTTTCTCTTTCTGGTATATCCTACTCATACTTTGTGCAGTTTTCACCTCATGCCATTTCCAGCGCCATTCCCTGCAACCAGATGTTCAGCAGAGACTGATGTCTGGGAACCCAAGTCTCCACTGTCACGATTTTGAGAGCAATGAAGATAGGAAGGGATTCTTAATCCTCCTCTGCTTCTCCTTACCCATTCTTCTCCCAGCTGCTGCAAACATGCTTAAGAAAAGGGAATTGCCGTATTTTTTGCTCTATAAGACTCACTTTTTCCCTCCTAAAAAGTAAGGGGAAATGTGTGTGCATCTTATGGAGCGAATGCAGGCTGCACAGCTATCACAGAAGCCAGAACAGCAAGAGGGATTGCTGCTTTTACTGCGCAGCGATCCCTCTTGCTGTTCTGGCTTCTGAGATTCAGAATATTTTTTTTCTTGTTTTCCTCCTCCAAAAACTAGGTGCGCCTTGTGGTCTGGTGCGTCTTATAGAGCGAAAAATACAGTAATTAAGAAGCGGCAGGTGAGGAAGGGCTGAGCTCTCCTAGCCTGTTCACTTACCTTCTAAAGCAGGGGTGACTCTACCCTGTGGCCCTTCAGATGTTGCTGAATTACAACAGATAGGGTGAAATCAATTCAGTTCACATTTAAAAGAGAGGCTACTTAAATTGCATTTTTAAAAACTCTATCTGAGCTAACACATAGCCGCCCTTCAAGATTTCACATTCTCCAAATTTTGTGATACCGTTCTCCAGCTAAGCAATGTGTACAAAAATGCACATACTAGGGACAATTGCATTAAGTTAGAGCAAATTGCTTTGCAAAATGCCTATTGGGCAGAATTGCAAACAAAGCTGTGTACGTTAGGAGGAATGTGAACTAAAATGCTGATATTTTTAATGATGTTTTGTTGTGTGTGTGCTTTTTAAATCCCAATCTGATATGGAGAATTGAATTTAAGATTGTAAAAATGATAAAACCCATCCTTAACTATATCCCTTCTGCCCTAGCCAGCATGGCCAATGGTCAGAGTGATGTAAATTGTCATCCAACAACATCTAGGGTCACAGATTAGACAGCCCTGCTCTAAATCACACCCTCTCCTCACCACTTTTCAGATTTTCATTTGTGATCTAGACCTTCCATTCCATCAAATGCCTAGCTTGGTCTTTAATATCAGTACCAAATGTAAGCACAACGTTCTCCATTATTAGTCCCCTCCCCCACATTTTCCTCTTTTTCAATTCCATGCACAATTTTCTTTACATGTTTCAGAATTAACTACTGCACAAAGTATATCTGCCTCACAATTCACAATGGGGAGACAATCCAGAGAACTCGTTTCTGTGCAAAAAAAAGTCGGAAGGAACAGGTTTGGTTATAATGCAATTACCTGAGCAAGAGAACCATAAAACATCCCTTTAACAGGCTTCTGCTTCCTTTTTTAAAAATAGCAAACTTATAATTCATATCCCACAATCCATTGCTGCACCTGCTGCTTTAGACTGATAAGAAGAACATCAGTACTGTAAATGCACAACCTTTTCTCTTATCAGAGAAAACTAGGCTTGAGAAATATGCCTGCTTGCTGTCAAAAGAAGCATGTTTGTAGTCAGACAAGGGGAAATGTTATCAACGTATTTCAATAAAACACATCTGTTTGGTGTCATGCCAGTTTGGCAGACCCGTGTGCCAACTCAGCACACCTGAATTCCTGAGAGAAAATTTGTCACCTTGCCAGTTACTGTGCCCTCTGAAAAGAAATATTTGGGCCTTGGAGAAGTCTGCTACTCATTCATGAAATGGTGGTTTCTGTCAGTTCCACATTCATTCATACAGAAGTGTCAACGCCGAGATTTCAGTGAGCAAATGAACATGAGAAAATGGCGGAGGGAGACATCCTCCTACTTGAGCAGGAAAGGCGATTGACACACTGGAGGCGTCTCCCCTTACTGTGTGTGCCAAAACCCATATTCAGTTGTGATATTTGGGGATGTTAGAATGGGATCTGTGATCTCAATCCGCATGTGACTATTTTTCTGGGGTTGGTAGCAGCCTATGGTTTTGTTATTAAGCCGTACAAACTACCTGTTGGTAATTCTACCACCCTCACTTTGGGAGGGGAGAGTGGCAGCCCAGGAGAAGGAATTATCTCTAGCAGCCTCTGAGTAGCAGGATTCCCTCCCCATAGAGATGCTTCTGGCATCTTCATTGTATGGCTTTATACTGAAGACATGTCTCTGTACCCTGGCCTTTGACATCTAAAATACATGTATTTAGGACCCACCATAATCTTGCAACTGATTTCTTTTAAACTGTAAATATTGTAACTTTAAGTGGTTTTAACCTGCCCTAGGTTAAACCACTGAGCCTAGGGCATGCTAATCAGAAGGTCGGCAGTTCAAATCCCCGCGACCGGGTGAGCTCCTATTGCTCGGTCCCAGCTCCTGCCAACCTAGCAGTTCGAAAGCACGTCAAAGTGCAAGTAGATAAATAGGTACTGCTCTGGCGGGAAGGTAAACAGTGTTTCCGTGTGCTACTCTGCTTTGCCAGAAGTGGCTTCGTCATGCTGGCCACATGACCCAAAAGCTCCCTCGGCCACTAAAGTGAGATGAGCGCCACAACCCCAGAGTCGTCCGCCACTGGACCTAATGGTCAGGGGTCCCTTTACCTTTACCTTAGGACCTTATAATGAAAGGTAAGAAAGAAATTGGAATATTGCTATTATATGTAACCACAATATCTGCTTTTAAAATATGTCATCTTTTGCTGGATGATGAAGATTTAGCTTTGCATAATCTGAAAGTAGATTTCTGAATGAATTGTGTGGTGAATTTAGCTGCTTCCTCCCTTCTGAAAATTGTAATGGTGCTTCCTCCAGTGAGGAGGATCTTTATTTTAGTTAGTTCATTATTTAACAGCAATTATTATGCTGTCTGATGACACTGTTGTCTGGGAGACTTATAAACAATAAAGCATCACGATACCGTATAATACAATAATTGCTGCAAAGCAAAATAAAAATCAGTAAACGAAGTTCAACATTACATTTCAGCATAAAAATTTCAGTAGCAGGGAGTAGAAAGGAACAGAGAAATATTTATTTCAGAAATTGCATTTATTTTAAATATGCAGCAGGAATAAAATTATGCCACAAATCTAAAACTTCAGTGGATTTGAACATTTATAATTCAAAAGCCTGGAATCCTTTTTTTTTTAATTAAAAAAAACCTGCCACCCAAAGGACCACAAATCAGGTGACCAAAAGTCAAGTGAACCTGTCTGAAGATGATTTTCCATAACTGAGAACAACCACTAAGTAAGAAGATAGCCACCCATTGCATCTCCTTTGGTGGGAGCTCCCAGAGAAGAGCCTCTGACAGTATTAACTTGGTCTAGATAGGTACATTAGGAAGAGGAAATTCTTTAGTTTAGGACTATTAATGACCTGTGGGACGCGGGTGGCACTGTGGGTTAAACCACAGAGCCTAGGACTTGCCGATCAGAAGGTTGGCGGTTCGAATCCCCACAATGGGGTGAGCTCCCGTTGCTTGGTCCCTGCTCCTGCCAACCTAGCAGTTCGAAAGCACATCAAAGTGCAAGTAGATAAATAGGTACCGCTCTGGCAGGAAGGTAAATGGCATTTCCGTGCGCTGCTCTGGTTCACCAGAGCTGTACTCTGGCTCCCTCGGCCAATAAAGCGAGATGAGCGCCGCAACCCCAGAGTCTCCCACGACTGGACCTGATGGTCAGGGGTCCCTTTACCTTTTTATAAATGACCTGAGACTAGCATTTTCAGTTGGGCCTGGAAACAGATTGGAAGTGATAGTTTACTGAAGGCAACAGTAGGTAGCAGTGGGTTGGAGGCAGATAAAGGAGATCCATCTTTGAATGCTGCTTTGATCTGACACCCTGCCTGGACCTCCTTCCATATCTATTCTCAGACATAAATGGAGCCTCCAGCGACTTGTGCTCCATCCTGTTCTTGTGTTTGAGTATAAAGACAGAACTAGCTGCTATACATGGATGCCATTTCTGTTTTTCTGCACCGCAAGAGTGTCCCTATGTTACAAGCCAAAACCACAACTGCAGCCTATCCAGCCATTAATGATGGCACACATCTTCATTGATCCTGAAGGTGACATGGTGTGAAATATTTGAGGCCAGAAGAGTAATGGAAGATGCACAGATTACACATGCATACAGGCCAATGAATCTTTTGAGAATAGATCGGTAAGGCAAATCTGGACGAATGGATTGTCTTCTTGACACAGCGACACACCAGGAGTCATATCTACATCATTTGATTATTAGTAAGGACTTAGACTTAAGGAGGAAGAGGTGTCCCTGCCAAAGTTAATATCTGTACCTGACAAACCAAGTTCGTTTCTCAAAACACGTTGCTTAAACCACCAGAGCATCATTATTGGATGAATCATAATAACCAATGAATGAATGATTTATAACTTACTATACACTAACAACTTCTTTAATATTCCATGTATTTGCTGCAGTGTCAGAAAAATTTTAAGGAAATGATTCAGTGAGGTTTTCTGCTTTTCTGACTCACAAAATGCGGCAGAAAATAAGAACATTACAGCTAAGATAACTGAAATATAATGCATGTGACAAAAATATCGGCATGTCCATAGCTAACCTTTCATCAAAATTCAAATTATACTAGCAGTTATCTGAAAAAATATAATCAAACGTTTGTGTCATTTCTGGCTTGGATAAAAATACTTTCAGAGCTTGTAGCTTCTCCAAATAACCTATTATCGGGGAGGCGGGTTAAATTGGAAGAGATCTTGGAGGTTATCTAGTCCAAACCAGTTCAGGATTCAAACTCAGCATCCCTGACAGATGGCCACTCAAATTCTGGTTAAGTTCCTCCTGAGAAGGACAGCCAACCACCTTCTCTCTTGGGATAGATGAATCTATCAATTTCAGTTTTTCTCCATTTCCTCATTTATCCATTCTTAAATTCAGTTTGCCCCATTTCCTCATTCATTTGTAGCTTAAAATAAATAGATCAGTAGACATTTTGTGCTCGTGTTACCATGTACACAGTTTTGAAGTATGAATTAAGGAAGTTCATATTAAAAAGAAAACTGAGCTACTTTTTCCCCATCCTGTATTCCGAGGCAGTTTGTTCAATACAGTGTTTCTCAAACTTGGGTCTCTAGCTGCTGTTGGACTACAACTCCCATCATTCCTAGCTAGCAGGACCAGTGGCCAGGGAGGATGGGAGTTGTAGTCCAACAACAGCTGGAGACTTGAGTTTGAGAAACAATGATTTAATCGCTCTTACCATGTTGAATAGTTCTTACTACTAGGAAGTGTTGCAAAATGATTAGCCCAAAGCACCTCCATTGGAATTTCTGCCCATTTGTTTCAGTCCTGCCCTCCGGCCCTCTGGATCAACAGAGAACAAGTCTGATCCATCTTCCCCATGACAGTCCTTCAGATATTTTAGGACTGCTATCATGGCCACTTACCCCATTCAGTATTCGGTCGAGTCACATTATGAATTTTCATCCTTTCTCAATTTTCACACACTCCGAATGCCAGTTCTTTAGAAATTAACAGAAGCTGTGGCATTGACTTCAGAGAGATCCAGCAATTGGATAATACCTAGTTAAGACTGTCTCTTGGATCCACTTTGAACCTTTCCATTGACCTTTGTAAATCAAGAATTTCTAGAGAACATTCTGGTTTGGCTGTATCATTAGTCAGAGGGAGAGAAGGTAACAGTATCAGCAGACTTGACCATTGTGCCTGAATTATATTGCTTCCTGGTGCCCCCATGCAATTATATCATTAATTATGCCCATCCTCTTTTATTTTATTTTCTTAACACAAAGTCTGCAGCAGCTGCTAAAATTGCCTCACGGAAGGGAAGCTGAGCCCTGCCAGACTTACTTTGAGGAGAAGGTGAGAGATCAGGCGAGAAAACCAAAGGCATTCAGCACATCTGTGAAGGAAAATAAAACCCCAGCCCTCCTGTATGGCAGGAACACATCTATTTTTGGGTTATCAAGTGTTCTGCGGGCGGAAGAGCCAATATTAGAAGCTCCCATCAAATTGCAAGAACCTTTTGAGGTCACCAAAGCCAAACAACAAGAGCAGTGCGCTCATTGGATGTTGGCTCTCTTATAGGACATAATAACCTTTGCGGGGAGGAGGTAAAAAAGGAGGGAGGGAGGGAGGGAGGGAGGGAGAGTTCTACAGTTAAAACTGAGCAAAGCAACATTTTAAGCATGAACTTCCAGGAGCAACTTCACATTTCACAGATGATGACATTTTTATTCTCGTCTAATAAGGACCTCAGGGTTGTGGGTCCAAGCCCCATGCTAGACAAAAATATTTCTGCATTGCAAGGGGGTTGGACTAGAATCAGAGATCAGCAAACCTTTTCAGCAGGGGGCCTGTCTAGGGTAGAGGCATTGACATGACCAACAGTGTTGATGGCTCACCTGAGAGGAATCTTGGGCCTAGGGCCAAGCAGACAGAAGGTTGCCATGGTAACTGTGTGTGAAGTGGCAGGAAAAGAGAGTCTTTAGCAAGGTGTGCAGGGAAGAGGAAGGGAGTAAAAAGAGAGAGAGATTCATATTGAGTAGGCTGGCTGTGAGAGATGCCTTGGACTCCAGTTCTGCATTGCTATGGGGAGGAAGCCCAACTTGAGGGAACCATGCTGTAAGACAGGCTTCCTCAACCTCGGCCCTCCGGATTTTTTGGCCTACAAATCCCATGATGCCTAGCTAGCAGGAACAGTGGTCAGGGATGGTGGGAATTGTAGTCTCAAACCGAGGTTGAGGAAGCCTGCTGTAAGATCTGGATTCCCTTCATGCAGGCTGAAGGTGTAAATAGGTGAATAAAGCATATTTCTTAAAGCTACGACAGTCTCCACTGCAACTTCAGTTCTCCCAAGGAGCACAGACTCTGGGTGAGTGCCTGGAACCCCCTGGAATATCGCTATTGCTTGGCAGAGAGTGGGGCTGGCACCCAACAATATAAAATACAGAACTGCCAGTTCTAGCGTTTGCTAATCTTGTTTCCTTTCTTAAACCCATTTTTTTCCTTATGCTTTTCACTTCAAAACATGTTGTGTGTTGAAATAATGGGATTTTGTGGTCCTTGGGGTTTTTTGGTGGTTTTTTTTTTGCTGGATTTGTGCTGTTGCTGGCATGATCGGAGGAGCAGAGAAGAAAGACTACTCATTTATTTTTATTTTGCAGGCACTTCATGGAGCAGATGCACCATGGTGCTAAAGGCTAGTACAGTAAATGAACCTGTATTTTACATGTACTACTACCAACTGCTGGGGGTTCACACGATTGGCTATTCCTCCATACAAAACAGGTGGAAGTACTTTATCCAGGAGAAGGGATTTAGGATGCCCTTCTTATGGACAAGCTAGTTCTCTGTGGATCTTTCTTTTAGCATGTAGGAACATTTGCACATGAATCCCCATCTGTACACGCACCCCTTCACTCTGTATCCAGTACATTCCCATCACCGGCATGTACACACAACAGTAGCCACAATACACATCTATCCTCTTGTTTCTTGAGAAACCTATTTATGTCACATGATCACTCAAATGCAATATGGAAATCAATGGGGAAATGTCAGGGAAACAGAATAAACTGCCATGTGAATGCAGCCCCCTCCAGCTCTGATTTTAGGAGAATGTCATGAGAAAACATGGAAATTGCAGGCTGATTCAAATCTGGCAGCCTGTGCAAATCAGGTGAATCTACAGCCCCACCAAGGCAACAGTCCTGTGCACATTTCATGGAATCATAGAGTCTGAAGGGACCCAAGGGTCATCTAGTTTACACTCTTTTTTAAAAAAAGTATTTTTTATTAAAGATTTCTTGGTTTACAGAAATGTGCAATGTCTCTTTTTTCAAGTTACATTTTCTACAGATCAGTTTCATTTGTTGAGACATTAGTGTTACATTAGGAAGGAAAGGGGGGAAGAGGGGGGTGGGGTGGAGTCGGGTGGCGATGTTTCTATTTTACTTAATGTATGTGTGGGGTTTTGTGTCAGCGTCGCTTGTGCAGGTTCTCTTTGCTATTCGCTTGTGTTCCTTTGGTGGTGAGAGAGGTTGGGGTTGGCCTAGGGTGTGGTTGTTTGTTTGTGATTGGCTGTGGTGAACTTTGTTTTCATGTGTGATAATTATTATTATAATTATTTATTATTATTTATACCCCGCCCATCTGGCTGAGTTTCCCCAGCCACTCTGGGCAGCTCCCAATCAGTGTTAAAAACAGTACAGCGTTACATATTAAAAACTTCCCTGAACAGGGCTGCCTTAAGATGTCTTCTGAATGTCAGGTAATTATCTCTTTGACATCTGATGGGAGGGCGTTCCACAGGGCGGGCGCCACTACCGAGAAGGCCCTCTGTCTGGTTCCTTGTAGCCTCACTTCTCGCAATGAGGGAACCACCAGAAGGCCCTCGGCACTGGATCTCAGTGCCCGGGCTGAACGATGGGGGTGGAGACGCTCCTTCAGGTATACAGGACCAAGGCCGTTTAGGGCTTTAAAGGTCAGCACCAACACTTTGAATCGTGCTCGGAAAAGTACTGGGAGCCAATGCAGATCTCTCAGAACCGGTGTTATGTGGTTCCGGCGGCCACTCCCAGTCACCAGTCTAGCTGCCGCATTCTGGATTAATTGCAGTTTCCGGGTCACCTTCAAAGGTAGCCCCATGTAGAGCGCGTTGCAGTAGTCCAAGCGTGAGATAACTAGAGCATGCACCACTCTGGCGAGACAGTTCGCGGGCAGGTAGGGTCTTAGCCTGCGTACCAGGTGGAGCTGGTAGACAGCTGCCCTGGACACAGAGTTAACCTGCGCCTCCATGGACAGCTGTGAGTCCAAAATGACTCCCAGGCTGCGCACCTGGTCCTTCAGGGGCACAGTTACCCCATTCAAGACCAGGGAATCCCCCACACCAACCTGCTCCCTGTCCCCCAAAAACAGTACTTCTGTCTTGTCAGGATTCAACCTCAATCTGTTAGCCGCCATCCATCCTCCAACCACCTCCAGGCACATAAAGACTAAAGCCACAATAGCTCTCGCTTATAAAACTTGTGCTTAAATTAGTCTTTAAGCTGCCACAAGACTGTGGTATTTGCAGCAACAGACTAACATGTGTGAGTGGCGTGGGTGGGTGTTTTTGAATCAGGTTAGCCGTATTGATTCGTATACTGTTGGTGGATTCTTGTTGGGCTGTTTATGTGATAAAGGGGAGCCATACTTGGGTGAAGGCATCTTCTATTTGTCCCTGTGTCAGTTTCAGTTTATTGGTTAATTTTTCTAGTGAGGCTGTTTCCCATACTATTTGGTACCATTGGTCCATGCTTACTCCTGACAGGTCTCTCCAGTGTCTAGTTGTGCTGTTTCTGTTTGCTGAAAGTAGGTGGGTTGTGATGTTTATTAAACTTGGACAACTTGCTCCTAAGTAAGCATTCATGGGATCGGCTTTCTGGACCGTAATCCAATGCACATATACAGTCATACCTCGGGTTACAGACGCTTCAGGTTGCGCGTTTTTGGGTTGCACACCGTGCTGAACCCGGAAGTACCAGAACAGGTTACTTCCGTTTTTTGATGCTCGTGCATGTGCAGAAGGCACTAAATCACCCTTTGCGCATGTGCAGAAGCGCCGAATCGCAACCCACACATGTGCAGATGCAGCGCTGTGGGTTGCGAACGTGCCTCTCGCACGGATCACGATCGCAACCCGAACGTCCACTGTAGAAGGAAGTGATCACCACCGAACACAGTGGGACTTGCTTTTGAGTAAACACTATTATGTCTGACTATAAATATGTGTTTGTTACTACCCTGGATGTGCATGGATCATTACTAAAGGATATCTGTCAAACAGCCACCATAGTGCAAGCATATTTGAAACTATTTCATATATTTCTAGCTGGTACTAGAGCAAATGAAAAGGCTCCATCGAAAATCTTTATGTATTTCCCCCTGTTCATCCAGGAAGAAGATGGATTGCCATGGTAACACCATCCTGGAACAATAGGTCAAGTTTTTATCAATATTCGTCACGCTTGTTCTGTTAAATTTTGCTTAGAAAGTGACTCTGGGCTAAAAGACAGACCATTACATTTTGGATTTAAAGCTAATCTGATCAGTGGGTAAATTAGGACCAGTGAGCAAGCAAGATTGAATTGATAAACGAACTGGTTTTTACATAGAGGCTCAAATTGCAGTTTAATGAGGAACGCCAGCATTGTTTTACAGCAAGAAATGTAAATGAAATATGGAAATGGATTATCCCATGCTTTTCATTTGCATAAAAGTCAGGCATAATGAAAGCAACAGAAGGGATAAAAACTGTGCAGAAAGATGGTTCAGGGAAATATTAGCACATTATTAACTGAAGTCATCTTTAGTGATATTAAATACTTTAGAGAGTCTTGTGGCACCATAAAGACTAAAGCCACAGTAGCTCTCGCTTATAAAACTTGTACTTAAATTAGTCTTTAAGCTGCCACAAGACTGTGGTATTTGCAGCAACAGACTAACATGGCGAACCTTCCTGAAACAAAATATTATAGAGTTTGAATGTGTTTGGAAACAATCCAAAGAGAATTGAGGTTTATTCAACAACTGTCACAATAAATGAAGCTTAAGCACCCTGTTAACATTCTCTGGATCACTGCATATGGGTAAAATCCACCAGGAAGATTTCCTGTGCCAACAACCAACTGAAATGAAAGAAAATTTTCTTTTTGATGTGAGCTGCAGAACTATGGGTAATGCTGAGAATTTCCTTCCTTGATTATACCCATGTAACAATTTCTGAGAGTGAAGACAAGTAATGGAGGGAGGGAGGGAGAATGGGTTTGATATAAAGGCATATGGTTCACAAAGCTGTTTGTTCACAGTATATGTAAACTGACATGAGGTGCAGAGACCTTGAACTTGTGGGCCAAACCTCCTGTTTGAAAGCCCTTTTTAAACAGGCCCACACCACCCTTTGAATCTCCAATTTTCACTGTCATTATGAAATCAGGTGCCTGATTTATATAAAATATAATTTCTATACTGCTTACTTGCCAAAATGGTGCTTCTAAGCGGGAAGTATGATTGCTGTTTTTTAAAAAACAAAACAAAACACAAGACTTTTGACAACTTGTAGCCACAACTGTCTATATTTAATTGTTTTAGGACACAGCCGGTCAAGAGAGATATAGGACAATTACGACAGCCTACTATCGGGGTGCAATGGGCTTCATTTTAATGTATGACATCACCAATGAGGAATCCTTCAACGCTGTGCAAGACTGGTAAGTCAAATTTGGGACAGAAACAAATGGGAAATATGGATAGTGAATTTGGCAACCAGATTCCTGTTGTGATTATGAAATATCTCAGAGACTTGGTCTGTAGGAACAGATGCAGCTTTCCCAACAAATTCTGTCTTGCCATCATGAATTTGATTTTGAGAATATTTTGCATTTTTCTGTTGACATCAGTGTCAGGTTTCTAGTTATCACATTAAAAGCTTCAACCCCACTCACTACAGTCCAACTTGAGTGACCGTCTCTGTGCTGTGGTCACATAATGAATCCGTTATAAATTGCCAGGTTTGATGTGATTAAGCTTAAGAATGTTTGGGAATGTGTCAGTATATTATTTCGTAATTCCTGTGGGGTACAAATGAAGTTGGCAAGAAGTACTTGACTTCTGAATATATTTGAGATAACCAGGCATTGAATGTTGTGTAATTCTAAGGTTGGTTTACTGAGATATCTTAATGGTGTAATTCGTGTTCAGAACAGAGACTGTGTTAAGAATATTTTGGTAGCAGCAAAAAATAGCCAGTGTTTGAATCATATTTTTTAAGTTTTAATAATTTTATTGTTCTATACTGCATTTTAATTGCTGCCTTTCTTCTGCGTGCCACACAGAAAACTTGTGTCATTGTTATTATTTATTTAGAGGGCACCACCTATGCACAAAGTGCAGGTAGAAAGCAGCACTAAGGGACTTGAAATCTAAAATCGAAATTCAGAAACAACAGAAGGAGGAGTGAAATGGAGACCTGGGTAGCCAAGGGAAGAACATGTGATGGATTCAATCACAGTACTTCTGCTTAGTACAACAGGCACTAGAGAGATGATTGAAAGGCTTCCTGGAAAAGCTGAATTTTCAGAACGGACCTTTCTACCTTTCCCAATCTCCTCTCTAGTCTGATGGTTCTGCTTCTTCCTATATCTGGAATGGCCACTGGTTTTATACAAATTGTAGGACACCCCCCCCTTCTGCTTCACTGACCTTCCCAAAATTGATTTCTTCAGCAAAGTTTTGATCTCAACCTCTCCTGTCTCCCCTTGCTTGCTGATGCTCCCCTCCTATCGGATTCTCCCTAATCTCTTCCTCTCCTTTCATCCCTGTCTAATGCCAGTTTATAAGTCTTCTGGGTAGGGATGGAACAATTTTATGTTCTGTACAGGACATTGCACTCTGGGTAATGCATCATTCCTAAATGAGGATAGTTGCCACAATCTTGCATTTCTGAAATTATCATGAAAAGTGTGAAACAAGGAAGGATTTTACTTGTCAGTGATGCAGTTGTCACACTCAATCAACACAGGGCAGAATACCAGCAGTCAGAAGCAGAGTTCACAGAGCATATTTATTCTAGAAAGTGCTGTTTTAATGCCAAACACTTTTCGAGCAAAATCCGACTCTTCATCAGGGGAAATTTCCATTGCACTCTGATTTGAGAAGGCTCCTCATTACATGTTCTCAATTTCTTGCAATGCCATTGTATGACAAAGCAGTGTGATTTAATATCCCTCTTGTGCAGATTTTTATTTATCTTTTTTATTTTCTATATTTCTCTCATGCACTTCAGACAGTTATGGTCTCCCTAAGTGACTCACATCAATTAGAGAGAGAGACAGGCCCTGCCAGCAGACTTACAAGCTAAAATGAAATGACACAAAAGGGAATGAAGGATCAAGTCTTCAGGGCCAAAACAAAGTGATGAGCTACAAGCAATTTAATCAAGTTCAGGCCAGGCTGGTCTTCCCTTGTTGGTATTCTTGCTTGAATCACAATTGGTGGCTCTTGGCTGATGGATGAGGCCAGAGAGTCCCCTTTCCCCTTGCTTCTGCAGTTCCAGGGCAACTGGAAGTTGAAGTTGAATACTCTTTCTGGTAGGAAAGGGGAAAACAAGCTCCCAGTAGATGCATCTTCTTTGAGCAATGGATGGGGTTTGCTTGGGACTGTGCACATATGAACACTGTCTCCTCTCCATCGTCAGGGAATAAGGCCTTCTGAAACACAAAGGAGATTGGAGAATTTTGCTCAAATGTGCTAGCTATGAGAACCATTTCCCAATGTAATCTTAGCTCTATTCTGTTAGTTGGCAGCACAGGACAGACTGCTGTCAGTCTAGTAGAGGTTGCCTGTTCCAAATACAAAACAGAATGACACGATTTAACTTCAGGTTGTTTAATCTAGGTAGCCGAGTGCTCTTATAATGTGTTGTTGGAGCAACAGAGACACAGTCAGCGCTTTCCCAGAAATTTATATTTCTTAAGAAAATATAACAAATGGAAAAGTAGTGGATGATTGCAAAGGCAGCTCTAGAGACGAGGGAGAGACTTCAGACTCTGAGAAGGGCAGAGGTGTGGGAATTGTAGGTGTAATTAAAAAGGTGGTCTGTGTGTGAAGAAGAGAAGACAGAATGAAGATTTATACATTTCCTTCTTTATGCTTTGTCCAAATATCAGAGGTAGGCATGGAGATCCTTGCTGTCAATATAAATCCAACAAAAAAGATAAATAGAAAGGAAGGCTTTATTAAGGTGGAGTCCAGTGAGAGTCAGAATGAAGAAAAAGAGTGCTCAAAGCAAGGATTCCAGTCTAAGGCTGTATTCTCATGGCAGTTTGTTGCATTTTCCTGATGTTTCTCTTTTAATTTGTAAAAGTCCATTCCAGAAATATAGCTGGGTATTGTGGAGCATTCCTTTCCATGTTATTTGCAAACAGATACCTTTCCAGAAGCAAACAACGCAGAAAAGAATGCTAAACGTACACTATATTCCGCTATATTTCTGTATGCGGTATAATGTATAATGTGGCAATTAGCAGTTAGAGAAACATTGGGAGAACAGAATAAATGCAGCCTATGTCAGACTTAAGTTTATCACGGCAAAACCATTTCCTGGAATTCTCTAGAATTAGGGGTTCAGAGTGGGCAAGAAAACAAATCAAGTCAAGAATCTCAAAACTTAGTTAAACAGATGCTTGAACAATTATGGAGAGGGGTTGTCTCTCTAGCCCTCTTCAGACATTCAGCTTCATCACGGAGGATTAAATGCGTGTGTAGACAGCCCAGTGTGTATGCTGGTTCTGCCACAATACCTCCTGTGTGCCAGCTATGTTCCCTCCTCCTCAGACCTTCACTAGTTTAGTCTGAAGGTCTGAAGAGTCCTTCTAATCATGATCATCTGAAATCAGCTAGAAGTCTCTGCGTGATCAGGAACCCTGCATTATCAGACTTCGGTGTATGTTTTGCATGTACGTTTTATCCACGTCGTATAGCCTAATAAGTGCTAGGTTCCTTAATCTGTACTTTCATTCAATATGAATGGCTTGCATTATTTGCTTCAGCTATTGTGTGGATAGCTGAGTAGAAAAACCCGTGACAGGTGACCGCTTGTGACAGGCACCACAGGTGGTCACCAGGCTCACCTATAAATGGCTTAACAATTGCCATTCAGAGAGCTTGTGGCAAAGGCAGAATTTGAACCAGGAACCTCTTCAGTCGCAGCTCACTCTTGCCCGCTTGGCTACCCAAGCAACCTTGGTCAATTGCAGGTGAGCTGCGCTGGGGGCATTGTGCCTTGATTCAGTGAAGGCTTCTCCTCCCATTTTATCACATCCTCCTGTGTCCCCAGTGGCATCATTCCAATGCTGGGAAAAGATGTGCTTTTCAGCTCTGCTACCTATCATTCATTGGGCACTCTGTCTCATTAATGTTTCAACGTTTGCACTTTTGCTTCCCATCGATTATTTATAGATTTAAATCCAGTGCTCTGCTAGCACAGAGCAAAGGCTGAGAGGAGCTACACCAGGGGTCAGCAAACTTTTTCAGCAGGGGGGCGGTCCACTGTCCCTCCCTCAGACCTTGTTGGGGGCCGGACTATATTATTTGGGGGGGGATGAATGAATTCCTATGCCCCACAAATAACCCAGAGATGCATTTTAAACAAAAGCACACATTCTACTCATGTAAAAACACGCTGATTCCCGGACCATCCGCGGGCCGGATTTAGAAGGCAATTGGGCTGGATCTGGCCCCTGGGCCTTAGTTTGCCTATCCATGACTCCTACACCAAAGCTTGTTGCGATGTGGAAGCTCTGATTAAAACTACCCTGTCCGTTCTGAGCATGGGCTTCTTCCTCAGTTTTGCATGTTTTGCACAATCACACATCACCTAAGAGTTGGAGGAAGCCTTGTAGGTTATCTAGCCCAATGCTCTAGTCAATGCTGAAGTTCCATAGCTAGAGCAACAGGTGGCTGTTCAGTGTCCACTGCCTGAAGACTTTCAGCGAGCTTGTTCTGACAGGATGAGCCTGGCTGAAAAAGGAGCTAGTTCCACTTCACCTTCGTTAAACTATAGTTAAGCTATGGAATTCACTGCCATGAGAGTTAGCGATGGCTACCGACATGAATGATTTTAAAAGAGGATTATGCAAATTAATGGAGGCTACTAACTGTGATAGCTGTACTCTGCATCACGGCCGAAGGCAGTATGCCTCTGAATACCAGTGTCAGGTGTGCGTGCAGGAGCCAGGCCCTGTGACCAGTAGGACTTTGCAGGACTGGCAAAGGCCTTCCTAAGTTTGTTCTGAAGAGGCAAGGCGCAGCCTCACAGTTGAGGCCGATTGGTAACTCACAGCACCTGGTGGCAAGAGCTGGGAAGGGATAAAGACACAAGATTTATCCACTCTGGAAGAATGGCAGATGAAGGTGATGGACTATATGGAACTGGTGGAAATGACTGGCAGAATCCGAGACCAGGGAGAAGAGTCGGTGGAAGAAGATTGGAAGAAATTTAAAGACTATTTACAGAAATACTGCAAAATTAATGAATGTTAGAGTGATGTCAGAATGAAGTTAAGTGGTTTTAGCAGTAATGTTATAAAGGTGTTTGTAAAAATGGATTGTTAACAGGTGAAAATCCAAAGTTATAATATATTAAGTTAAAGGATTAAGACAAAAACAAAGAGGGAAAGGAATTGCTGAATTAACTAACAGAACTGGAATACAAAAAAGGGAGATGTGAGGAGGTCAGGGAAGCAAGGAAATGAAATGTAAGGCATGGAAAGATTGATGTTTTTTTTAAGTGTTTTTTATCTTTTTTCTGTATTTTGTATTTTTTTCCTTTTTATTTCTTTTTCTTTTTTCCCTCTTTTTATTTATGTAATCTTTTCTTTGAAACTTTAATAAATATCATTTTAAAAAAAGAGAGAGCTGGGAAGGGATATAAGGTCAGCATTGCCCTTTGGCTCTTTGCCACAGCAACACGCTTCCTGCGTTGCTGCGTTTGGCTTCTTGCTTCCTGGTCCTTGAACCTCGGCTTCTTGACTCCCTGCTTCGTGATCCTCGGACCCCTGACTTCGTGACTCCTTGCTTCTTGATCCTCAGACCCTTGGCTTTGTGACTCCTTACTTCTTGACCCTCGGACCCTTGGCTTCTTGACTTCCGGCTCTCTGATCCTCTCTGGTCCTTCTGGTGGGATTCTCATGGGCATCTGGTTAACTGCTGTGAGGACAGCATGTTAGACAAGATGGTCCATTGGCCTGAATCCAGCAGGTTCTTCTTATGTCTCTTACGTTAATTCTAGCCTGTACCACCTCTGACTTCAGATGAGTGATGGCCAAAAACAAAACACTCTCCCCCATAGCAGTGATAGAAAACATTAAATGCACATAAACAATAAGCGGAGGAGTACCGTATTTTTTGCTCTATAAGACTCACTTTTTCCCTCCCAAAAAGTAAGGGGAAATGTGTGTGCGTCTTATGGAGCGAATGCAGGCTGCGCAGCTATCCCAGAAGCCAGAACAGCAAGAGGGATTGCTGCTTTCGCTGCACAATGATCCCTCTTGCTGTTCTGGCTTCTGAGATTCAGAATATTATTTTTCTTGTTTTCCTCCTTCAAAAACTAGGTGCGTCTTGTCATCTGGTGCGTCTTATAGAGCGAAAAATACGGTACTTCCACCCACTAACTAGCTGTTAAAAACACAACACCAACACAAAGATTCAGTGCAGGGACGTAATTATGAGGTCAAAGACCTTTTTTATATATTTCTTTGTAGGAAAATGTCTGGTGCATACCTGGATATTTGAACATTTACAAAGGAATGCAAACGCAACAAATTGCCCATGTTTATAAAATGGAAATGGTAATTGTCTGTCCCCAAGGGTGGTATCAGATTCAAGCCATTTCCCGTTCTGCAGTGCTCAACTTCTTTGCACGAAAGGCATTTTAACAGTTAGGTGCAAAACTATAACAATATTATTGTTTTATTGTTTATGCTTCCTTGCCCAATTGCTTTTCCCTGGTACGTTTGTCAGTTTTGCATGCCCCACTTAACAATATCTGTGCTACCTGCTGTGAGAGAGAACCTTGCAGAGTAAAGATGAAAAATACATAATTTGCAAAGCATTGAGAGAACCAGTTGCAATACACTTTTCCTGTTGTTTTGAGAGCCCAGTTGTATTAGTTTGTAGGCTATCTTTAGCCACTTTTTCCTGTGAAAGCATTTCAGCAAAATACATGATATAGTTTCATGGACATTTCATGTGTGTACAGTGGTACCTCGCAAGACGAATGCCTCGCAAGACGAAAGAGTTTTCCGTTTTTTGAGTCGTTCCGCAAGACGAATTTCCCTATGGGCTTGCTTCGCAAGACGAAACGTCTTGCGAGTTCTTGCGAGTTTGTTTCCTTTTTCTTAAAGCTGCTAAGCCGTTAATAGCCGCTAAGCCATTAATAGCTGCTAAGCCGCTAATAGCCGTGCTTCGCAAGACGAAAAAACCGCAAGATGAAGAGACTCGTGGAACGGATTAATTTCGTCTTGCGAGGCACCACTGTAGTTTGCTCAAAAGCTGCCCTGCAGAATGGATTTTGCAGCCATTTTACAAATTCGGAACTTGCTCCCATAGGTAGCAGAGATGGCCACCAACTTGGATGATTTGAAAAGAGGATTGGGCAAATACACAGAGAATAAGGCTATCAGTGGCTAATAACAATCCACAATGGCTATGGTCTTCTTTCATGGTTGAGGCAGTAATACCTCTGAATATCAGTTGCTGTAACCATAGGAGAGGAGAGCGCTCTTTTGCTTGTGCTGGTTTTAAACAATGCAAAAGTTTGAATTAAGCAGGAATGAAGAAACACTGAGAGGAAATGGCAGTGTAAATAGTTGCAGAAGTTTGAATAGAGCTAGCAGAGGAGCACTGAGGGAAAGTGGTGGTTTAAAGCAAGGTTTGAGTACAAAAGGAAGGGGGTTGGGAAGAGCTCTGTTGTTAGCTTTCTGGTACAGTGGTACCTCAGGTTACAGACGCTTCAGGTTACAGACTCCGCTAACCCAGAAATAGTACCTCAGGTTAAGAACTTTGCTTCAGGATGAGAACAGAAACCGTGCCACGGCAGCACAGTGGCAGTGGGAGGCCCCATTAGCTAAAGTGGTACCTCAGGTTAAGAACAGTTTCAGGTTAAGAACAAACCTCCAGAATGAATTAAGTTCTTAACCAGAGTTACCACTGTATTAGCTTTTGTGTTGCAGCTGTCTCTGCTATTTCTCATTGTTAAAACTGGAGTTTGTTTGTTTGTTTGTTTGTTTGTTTCCTTGCTTGCTTGCTTGCTTGCTTGCTTGCTTGTTTAAAAACCTCAGTGTCCTTCCGCTCCTGCTTTCTTCAAACCTCTGTCATTGTTTAAAATTGGCATCTTCCTCTCAGTATCTTTCCATTCCTGCTTGTTTTAAACCACCTGCTTGTTTTAAACCACCACCTTTTCCCCTCTCAGAAGGGAGACGTATCACACGTAGAGAGGCTCCACTTCTCATTTGAGAGTGTCAATAAGCATGTGGCTATGGTAGATCCATTTCATGCTGTGCACTTAGGTTTTTAAAAGCGGTCAGTATCATAATATGAAAGTACAGAAATCTGTGGTTCAAGCACACATAGGATATTGTGCTCAGCTCTTGTTGCTGCACCTCAAAACAAATATTGTAAATCCAGGTCAAGCAAGCAAAATAATAATTGGGATTGGATTTCATATTTTAATTTGGATTTCTTAATTTAGAAAAAAAAGATAAATAAGGGGCATACATGGTAGAGATGCAAGTTGTGGAGAAAGTAGTAGAGGCTTTGTTCCCTCTGTCATATTACTAGAACCAGTGCTTTTTTTCTTTAAAAATGTTTAGGGGTATTCTTATTTTCCTACTCATATTGAAATACTGCCCCTCAATTAGGCCAAACTTAGATTCACAAAATGTTTAGGGGTATGCGTACCCCTGTTCCCCCCAGAAAAAAAGCACTGACTAGAACCAAGGGTTATCTAATGAAACTGAATGCTGGAAGATAGGCAAAAGGAAGTACTTCTTCTAATTTGCTACACGTGCAAGAACCATTAAAAATATGATCACTGTCATCCCACCCCCAGCTGCATTCTGCACCAGTTTAAATGGCACAGCCCAGAATTCATAACAGGAATCATTGTAAGCTTAGTTGGTTACATCAGAACTGGCCATTACTGCCATGTCTGGGCTCACTTTTGGAAATGATAGAGGATGGTTTAGTGGACACATGGGGCAAATATGGAACTGATCAATACTCTGAGTGATAGCGTAGCTGGCTTGATGCCACATGTCAGGAGAAGTTAATTACACACACACATACGCACACTGCTTCTGTGCTTCTTCACTTTATTGCTTCCATTTCACTGCCAGTAATTGTTTTCAATGAGCCGAGGCTCCCACACTGGAAGACGTACAACTGCTGCTGATATCTCTGACAATCTTTAAAGTTAACGAACCCTCCCAATGGCAACGCTGCACTGCCGAAGTGCAGAAAGTGCAAATAAATCTCTGCCAGAGCTTTAAAATGCATTCATCCAAAGCGCAGAGGGATTATTTTGCCACTTCCTCTGTGTACCCAGTGGATCACATCCAACATGTGCACCACACATGCCTGTTCACCCTGTGCCGCTATGTGCAAGAAGAAGAAAATGGGGACAATCCGCCCGTAGTTAAGCCCTTTTGATGTAAATTTGGTGGGACTTACTGGCTTTGGCTGGATTATGTCCGCCGATTGTTGCAATTATGTAGCTATTTGTGAAAAATGCTCTGTTTAAAGTTGGGGAGGCCAGTTTAGAGCCCTCAATTTATCAGTTAGGCTGATGAAACAAAGAAAAGACTGGTGCAAGATAAACCAGTCACAGAGGAAAAGAAAATACCAGATGAAAGTGCAAATGAATGTCAGACTGGTTTGAGAGAGGTTCATATATTCCTAGGTCAGATTTTGGGCAGCCATGTCAAAAAGCCACATAGGCTTTAATATCAACAAATACAAGCCAAATACTGTATTTTTCCGTGTATTGGAGGTTTTTTGACTCAAAAATCACGTCAAAAAACTGGGGTCGTCCAATACATGAATAGTGGCGTGGGGGGTTAAGCGGCGTGGCGCCAGCCATTCGTGTGGTGGGAGCACAGCTTCCCCCGATGCCACTGCACACAGGAAGCGCTCCCTGGATCATTTCCTGCACACGGTAGCATCAGGGGAGGTTGTTGTTGTTGTTTAGTCGTGTCCGACTCTTCGTGGCCCCATGGACCAGAGCACGCCAGGCACTCCTGTCTTCCACTGCCTCCCGCAGTTTGGTCAAACTCATGCTGATAGCTTCGAGAACACTGTCCAACCATCTCATTCTCTGTCGTCCCCTTCTCCTTGTGCCCTCCATCTTTCCCAACATCAGGGTCTTTTCCAGGGAATCTTCTCTTCTCATGAGGTGGCCAAAGTATTGGAGTCTCAGCTTTAGGATCTGTCCTTCCAGGGGAGGTTGCGCTCCCTCAAACCAAATGGCTGGTGGGAGCGCAAATTCACCCGATGCCGCTGCGTGCCACAAATGATCTAGGCAGTGTTTCTAGCCCACAGTTGTGTGGAGGGAGAGGCTCAACAACTTTGGGCCATCTCCCCTCATTTTCTTAAAATTGAGCCCTCCAAAATGGGGGGGGTGTCTTATACAAGGGGGCGTCTTGTAGACGGAGAAGTATGGTAGATGTGGAAATGATACAAGACCAGTTCCCTATTACTACTAAGGTTATTTCAGTTCAGGAAAACAAACTACTTCTCCCCCTGCCTCAACCTCTCTCTAAATGAAATCTCTCTCGAAAACTCTTCTTCTTAGCACAGGAGCTATAACCATTCTGCAAAAATAAATAAATAAATGACAACACAATTCCAAAGAGATCTAACCGCATTGCTTTACAGAGAGACTTCTCTTCACAGCTGATATGACTTCCAAAATCTTGTTTACCAAAGCACATGACAGCAATGCCCTCCAGTGCTTCAGCAGAGCTTATTGGAACTTGCCTGCTTTCAAACCTCTTAACATTGACAGAATTCAGGCAGAGCAGAACTTCTTGCAATAAAATATTTATTTCCCCATGTTCTTTTCCCAAGTGAAGTTAAACAGAGCCAATCTGAGAACAGTCACAGCAGAGCTTGCCGTAATATAAATCACAACTAGGCTCCAATGTTCCGGGAGAGATTTGCAGGGCTGATTATCAGATGTATCCCTTGAAGACACTGAACTTCTTCCCCATTCTGCACTCATAGATCATAGCCACACTGCAGACTTATATATCAGTTATATAGCGGTTTAACAATCATGGTTCCCTCCAAAGAATCCCGAGGATTGTAATATGCTGATGATCTGCGGAGTTCTTTTAGAGATCCCCAACCTCTCTCACAAAAGTATGTTTTCCAGGATTCCTTTGGAGGAAGGAATTGCTATTAAACTGGTTTACTTCAGGCCAAATCTGCACCTTATGTCCAAAGCACTGTGATACCACTTTAGCAGTCACGACTCCCCCAAAGAATCCTGGGAACTGTAGTTTGTTATGTATGCTGAGGGTTGTTAGGAGGCCCCTAGTCCCCCCACAGAGTTGCAATTTCCAGAGCTCCATTAAAAGAAGAATTAACTGGTGGTTAAACCACTCTGGGAACTGTAACCATCTCCTCCAACACTTTGAAGCCAAAATCTGACACACCGTCTTCCCAGACGCCATCTTCCCGTTTTTTACCATGAGAGCATGGCGGCCATTTTGGTTGCCATGGTCACTCATGAATTCACAATGTGCTTTCTCCCTTCGAAAAACTTCTTTCAGGCACGGCACCCCAAAATGCATGTTTTAGAGCGCTAAAATAGTTACATACATAAAACAGTTAAAACTATTATATATATATATATTTATTTATTTTTTAAACTGTAAATATAAGAACAGTTTAAAACAACATAGCACATACATGAAATCAATTCAAATCCAAGATGCATAGCAGCTGGGATAAAGGTTTTGGAAGGCATGTTGAAAGTGGAATATTTTCCCTCCCTCCCTCCCTCCCTTTATTTATTTATTTATTTATTTGTCACTCGAGTGACTGTGGAGAATGAGAATGGCTTAACAGACTTCTTGCAGACTATGGCTCAGCTCACAATTCAAACTGCAATGTGTCATACCGCTAGATCCTGCACGCAGCATCTACGAGAACCATATAATTGAAGCTGCTGGATTTAATTTATTGTAACTAATTACCTTTACCAAATTCAAACAAGAAATAAATGAATACCAAGAGCCGTTTCATGCTGCTTTTGTGCATGTTATTGAATTAGTTCTGAAAAAGATTACAGTGGTCGCTGTTCACTCTTCTATTATATGGCCTCAGTGCTGTGTGTACTTGCCTGCCATTTGTGGCATCTTGAAGAAAATCTAGCCTATGGCTTTTGTGGGAAAACAGGGCAACTCAGCATATTTGAAGTAGCAACTCTGAGTCATGGGCCTGCCCCAGGGCTTGGCCTCAAGGCATATGAAGCCAGCGCCTTGTTAAAGCAGGACAGGGTCTGGTCAGTTCCTGGATGGGTCATCAGCTGTGTATGGTGCCTTGGGTTCTCTGATGGAATAAATGTGGAATATAAATATAAGGGAATAAATGAATAAAAAAATAAACCGTTGAACATGTGATAGCCAAGGGGAGAAAATATACCAGTGTTGGTTCTCAGCCTGTCACAACCCAGCTGTGTGATATTTATTGCAGTGTGCAGGATTCTGCTTTTAGGGTACTAATGCAAAATCTCCAAAAGAGAATTGTGAAGTGGCACATCAAAAGCTGGTTCCTGCAAATTTTATTATTTATTATTTATTTATTAATAATAAATAATAATTTATTATTTACTATTTATTATTTATTAAATTTATTGGTTGCTTTTTTAAAAACCAAAGTAACCCAGAGAAACTTACAATATACAAACAAACAAATGTATACATTAAAGCTAGCATAAAATAAAAATTTAAAAGACAATCCACTCTTTAAAAGGCCTACCCACTCAAGAAGGTCAGAGGTAATGAAGAGCCAAAGGCTGGATCTTGAGCCGTTTTAAGGCTTTATAGGTCAAAACCAGCACTTTAAATTGGGCCCAAAAGCTAATTGGCCCGCAGTGCAGTCAGGCCAGGATTGGCATTATATGTTCAAACCTTCTTGCCCTGGTGAGCAACCTAGCCACCAAATTCTGCAGCAGCTGAAGTTTCTGAACCATCTCCAGAGGAAGCCCGGCATACAACTCATTGCAATAATCTAACCTAGAAGTTGCCAGTGCATAGACAACAAATGTTAGGCTGCCTCTGTCCAAATAGAGTAGTACAAACCGTTCACATCTTTGACAGTGCAACCCCAGACTTATATACTTCTCTGTGACTTGCTGTTACTTATTATATGTATAGACTTCTTTCCCTCTTGATGAAGTCCAGGACGGTATATATTAACAAGAACAGGAATTGTATTGACTAATTAAGTATATTTTCAAAGAAGTACAGCTAAAATAATAGCTTTGTGTGGCAAAAATCATGTTCCATAATGAGCCCAGGCAAACAAAACCTGTTTTTTAGTTGACAACTGAAATGCAGCAATATAGAGGATGATCCAGTTGATGAAAAGCACAGGAGGCAAGAATGATCATGTGCTCTTGTCCTGCTTGAGTGTTTCCCACAGACATCTGGGTGTTCCCTGTGAAAACAGGATGCTGAACTAGGTGGGCCATTGGTCTGATCCAGCAGGCTCATCCTATTTCCTCATGATCCCACTTTACCCAAAAAGGAGTTCCATTGCCAGGGTGCCGCCACTGAGAAGACCCTGTCTCATGTCACCACACCCCTGGGCCATGTCTATTGGCATGATCACTAGCCATGACTCCCCAGACAGTCTCAGAGCATGGAACAGTTGGCATTAGGAGAGGTCCTTCTTTAAGTGCTTGGCTCCTGATCCATTTAAGGTTTTGCACACTGCTACAGAGTTATTTAAAAGCCTGCTTACGTTCTAACCTTGAAAGCTCTCGTCCATTTGCTTTCATCTCTAACTTAAAGGGACCCCTGACCATTAGGTCCAGTCATGACCGACTCTGGGGTTGCGGCACTCATCTCGCTTTACTGGCCAAGGGAGCCGACGTACAACTTCTGGGTCAAGTGGCCATGACTAAGCCGCTTCTGGCAAACCAGAGCAGTGCACGGAAACGCCGTTTACCTTCCCGCCGGAGTGGTACCTATTTATCTACTTGCACTTTGACGTGCTTTCAAACTGCTAGGTTGGCAGGAGCAGGGACCGAGCAACGGGAGCTCACCCCGTTGCGGGGATTTGAACCGCCGACCTTCTGATCGGCAAGCCCTAGGCTCAGTGGTTTAACCCACAGCGCCACCCGCGTCCCTTTCTTCACCTCTAACTTAACTCTTGCTATTCCCCACAAAATGGCAATTTATGGAAGTTCGTAGAACCACAACTATGCCAGAAGGGAAATTGCCACTTTGCAGGAATGGCTGTGTGCTTTGACTCTTGCCTAATCCATATCTGTTCCAAGTTGTGGATATTGAATGTGATCCTTTTATTTATCGAGCCGTTGTGCACAGCAGCACGTAGGCTTGATTTGTATGCTCAGCACAGTGCACTGAAAGCTTCTGTGCCTTGATATTTATGATTTCATATTAGGAAATATCACAGATCAATTGTAGAGGGAATTGACTGCAATATTGAGGAGGGTGAGTAGGAGGGGGGAGTGTACCACTTGTACAGTTCCATTCACAAACTAGAAGTATCCAGATCAGGGTGGTGGTTGTTTTTTGCAATGCAGGGGGAGGGAAATGTATCTAAAGCCTTGTTGTTGTAGTTTCTGGATGAGGAGGCAATTCAGATCATTTTCAGACCAGTCAAAGCTTAGTCAGTATGATACAGTGGTACCTCTGGTTACAGACGCTTCAGGTTACAGATGCTTCAGGTTACACACTTCGCTAACCCAGAAATAGTACTTTGGGTTAAGAACTTTGCTTCAGGAGGCGAACAGAAATTGCACGGCAGCGGGAGGCCCCATTAGCTAAAGTAGTACCTCAGGTTAAGAACAGTTTCAGGTTAAGAACAAACCTCCAGAATGAATTAAGTCCTTAACACGAGGTACCACTGTACTAGGAAGCAGAGGTTATCCATAAGTTTTTCTTCCTTAACGGCAAAAAAGGTTTGTCACAGGAAGGCCAATCTGTAGTCTTCAGGGCCAGTCCAACTGTTAGACAAAGTGAGGCAACTGCTTCAAGCCTCTGAGGTTTGGGGCAGCTGTACCAGCCCTCAGCTGTTCCTCCTGAGCTGTTCACCATTGTTGCCACACAGCCTGTTCTAGGTCCCCTGATTCTGGTACATTGGAGGGTGCCGTCCCATCAACAGTGTTGAAGTAAGATTCAATTGCCAGTTCAGTTAGATTCCACATGTAGAATGTGAAATGGATGGCGTCTGGTTCATTACAGACAGCAGCATGCCTTAGGCTGGCACTGGCCATTTGCAGTACTGACAGAAACAGCCGTTGTGCCAATGGAGGCAGAGGGAAGAATCTTCTTTTTTAAAAAACGAAAACACCAATCTCCCTAGAAACAAGACTGTGTCTGGACATAGCATCATTACAATTGGGGCTTTTTGTAGGATAAAAGGCTCAAGCAGTGGCTAATGTTTCTTGTGCGGTTGTCTAAAAGGAATAATGCCTTAAGGAAACCGTCTTGTATCATTATAGGTAAGCCCATTTGCCCAGGAGTGGCTGGTGCCCATTGAGCCTGGTGGGTTCAGAAAGCAGGGAAGCCATAAGCAGGTGGAGCCGGAGCCAATGGCAGCCAAAGCCGACTAACTCTAGTTTTCTCCCCATCCTCCTTCCTGGTGGCAACATGGAGACTAAGGCGGAGGAAGCTGACAGGCAGTGTTTTAATTAAGGAGGCCAGTAGGCGAGGGCTGGCTTAGGCCAGACTTAGGTTGGTGGGACGGGGCCCCCCCCCTTCACCTTAAAGGAACTGTTTCCACTGCATTTGCCCCTGAAAATGTGCTGAATTTTCCTCCCTCTCTCCAAAGTGGCAGAAGGTACACACACAAAATATGGTACAACAAAGGTGGCAGTAGTGACTGGGATTTTCAGCTGTACACTAATGCTAACAGAAAAAGCCTACATTCATCAGAGGCGACCAGCTTTTGTATTCCCAGGAGATGCCATAATCTGGGCAGGAACAGTCTGGTTTGTTTTCAGATGGTCACATCATAGCAACACTGGCATCTGTCAGTGAGTAAGGCTTTCACATGTATGGGGTATAAACATGGGTGTAGCCAGGCTTTATGTTGTGTTGGGGGAGGGGGGAGAGAGGCAGGACTTTCTTTTGACCCCAAGTGCTCAGGAAAAGCTTTCAAAATCTTTCTACAATTTCTTCTTTTAGCTAAGTATTTTTATTTATTTACTTTACAGTCATACCTCTTGTTACGTTTGCTTCACCTTACATTTTTTCAGGTTGCGTCCTGCGGCGACCCGGAAGTACAGGAAAGCATTACTTCCGGGTTTTGCCGCATGCGCAGACACGCAAAATAACGTCATACGCATGCGCAAAAGCGGTGAATTGCAACCCGCACGTGCGCAGACATGGGTTGCTTTCCTTTCATGTTGTGAATGGGCCTCCAGAATGGATCCCATTTGCAACCAGAGGTACCATTGTATTTAGGTGGGGCGCAACTGGCCCCAGCTATGCCTATGGGTAAAAGCTCTTTGATAGAATGCAGTTAGCGGCTAATGAATGAATGAGCTGTGCTTCCTGACTAGGGATGAGTACAAACTTTGATTCAGTTCATGTTTAAAGATGAACCTGCCACACCCACACTTTTGGAAACAATATGCAAATCAAAGCACATCTGCTCTTTGGAAATTGCACTTCTTTGAATTTTGCAGTAAAGTTTTCCTGCATGTGCCAGGACGACATGTGCATAAAATTGCATATAACAGTGAAAATAACCTACAGAATTGCATTTATATTATGGGAAATAATATTTCCAAAAATATGTATATTAGGCAAAATTGCATTTAAGAATGTGTATATTCTAAAAAATCAACACTAAAATGCTGGTGGATTTTCATGAGGAATATTTTCTTTTAAAAAAAAACTTGTGTGGAAATGTAGAAAACTCCACTTACAATTGCACAGATAAGAAATTGTGAAAAACCAAAACCATTAGATTCACCCATCCCTATGTGATACCCCCTCCTATTAAGCAAATGTACAAAATGTGTGGGTTTTAACTCTCCCTGTTATTTGCCATAGGGTACAGATAATGGCTGGCGTATTCAAAGGCGTTGTTTTATTACCCAGCCACAAAACGTTGCTATCAATAGCAATATTGCCAAATGACATGGGGGGGGGTTTGAGCAGTGGCCAGGGCTTTCTCTTCATATTCTGCTGTCTTTGTGTGATGACAAAGGTAACATTATCATTAGGCATTCCTGAATGAAACCTCCGCCTTCAGGAAATTGAATGCAGCTTTGCTACTGACTGAATTATATTAATAACTAGTACACTTAAATGATGGAAATGCTACGATAATGACTCGTAGGTCATTTTACAGCTAAAAATCACTTTTGCTCCTTAGACTCTATAAATATAGAAGAGGAAGCCTTTGCAGCACAGAAAATGAGTTAATATAACAGAGCACTGTAACATATGATAATTAAATACATTGTTTTGAAATGAAAAGTTAATAATGCAATGGATGTAATCTGGCTACCAGTGGTTGTTCCTTGGATTCAAGGGTACGTCTTTATTTAAATCAGTTCGAAAGGGGTCTGAAATCAGTTTAACCATACTGGATTTCCCCATGAACCACTGTAACTCTTTACTAGTTGGCCTATTCTTTTCAGAGAACGGGGGTTACTTTTAATGGAATTATTTAAATTGTTTACACTTTTTCTTGTCTCTGTGAGAACATAGGAGCATAAGACAAGCCCTGATAGATCAGGCCAAAGGGCCACCCAAGATCCTGTTATCATAGATGTCAGGGACTGGGCAGAGGATGAATGGTGGAGAATGCCTCCCCAGCCTGACTCTTCCAGAGAAGAAGAAAGTTCAGAATTACAACAGGGGTTTGAGAGAAATCACATTTCTGAGCAAGGTGAGGGAGAAAGTTGGGAAATAATGGGAGAGGGAGAGGAGGCAGAGCTGGAGCAGCTGGCTGACACGTTATCACTAGAAAGCATTCCAGACCCACCATCTCCCAGAACCCGGCGAGCCTTAAAAGTAGGAGAGCAAAGAGCCCGGAGGCAGATGGCCAGAAGCAGCAACTGTAAAGAGGGTGCTGCTGCTGACAAACGAGGTAGTGGGAGAAAAGCAGGGTGGAGATTTACTCGGGACAACACCATTATTCCATGAAGCTGCATTCTCAAGCCTCTCTCTATAAATATTGCATAAAAAGCAGATGGTAAGAACTTTTCCTTGTCTTATCCGTTCCTGGCAACCTGCTATGGGGGTTGATTCCTCTGTCACCTGACAATAGTGGCCAACTAGATGCCTTTGGGAATCCGCCTGCAAACAGGACCTGAATGCCATACCTCTATCCTCACTTGGAACGCGCAATGTCAAGAGTATTTGACATTGATAGCCTAATCCAGTGCTCTTTTTTTCTTAAAAAATGTTTAAGGGTATTCTCATTTTCCTACTCATATTGAAATACTGCCGCTCACTGAGGCCAAACCTAGATTCACAAGTTTTTTGGGGTATGCGTACCCCTGCATCCCACCCCAGAAAAAAGCACTAGCCTTATCTCTGTGGACAGCTTTCAATATCGAACCTGTTTGAAAGCCCTGTGGTTCACAGTGAAGTTCCATCCATCAGGGCTTCAAAGGGAAGCATCTGCCTACCATACCTATGCCAGGTGACCTGGCAGGTAGACAGCTCTGCCCACCTATCATCACCTTTGGCTGCAGAGTTAGTTAGAATCCCATGCCTCATCGTGATTTTGCAGAGAAAGGAGGAAGTGGAGTCAGTGGGTTTTGGCTCTATACTGACTTCTCCCCTAACCTGACCCAGACTGTTTCTACCCCCTGAGCCAAATGAATCCCTGGCAATTAGCTGGTTTGGAGCCCTGGCAGAAGTTCACCTCCATAACCTGCAAGGGCAGGGGATTTAATCAGAATCCTAAAGCTCCCCAGTTTGGCATAGCTGGAACACAGGAAAATCTGTTATCTTCTTTTAAACCCTATATTTCAATGAAAAATAGGATAATTCCCCCGGGTTAAATTTTTCCTAATTATACAGTGACTGGTGTATAGTCTCGATTCATTAGTATGATGGAAGTGAGTAACGTAAAGTGAGTAACGTACTATAATAAATATTAGCAAAGAATGAGCACAGCATACACCTACAGCTTTTCTCACAGAACTGTACATTTTCAGGAGGCTGTCACTCAGAAATCCTTAAAATGGCTCTTCGGTCACCATGGAGACCCTTTCTGTCAGGCTGCCACTGCAGTTAGTCTAAATATAAACATGAGAGGTTGTGCAGTATATTTGGGTTGTGCAGTTTTGTTTAGGTGATCCCCTCACCACACATTTCCTCTCCCTTCCGTACCACACATCTTTCTCGTTACAGATTACAGTGTGTCTCCAGGGAACATGTCAACTGTATTATTTCACAATAAAGTTACCATTTTTTATTAAAAAAAACACCACGGAGTTTATCTCAAAATATATAAGAGAGGGTAAGAATGTGCTTTATCTGCTTTCTACACATTTGGCTGCTGAATGTCTGAAGAGTAGGTAGGTACCTTGTGGGCTATAGCAGAACTAAAGAGAACACAGGGAGGGGCTGTTAAGTTGTGGGTGAACATCTCAGACGACACAGCGATTCTTCAAACAGCTCTTGTTTATTCACAGGCCAGAACAGAACTGAACTGAAGGGTTCAGCCAGCCTGCTTATATAGAGCTCCACTACAACGCAACAGTAACCATTTTCTGTAACTATCCAATCACTGAATGTCACTTTCAATCCCTTATTTGCATATGTGGACCTGAGTGAAAACTATCTACAGTATCCCCCTGCTGGCCCAGGGCGAAAACTTCAGTACATAACAGGGGCAGCTTGTTTTTATTAGTTTAATTCATTTAAGTCTCCTGTCTTTCCTCAAGGACCCTCTATGAGTTGCTAGCACTCAAAGGTCTAATGCTCAGGGCTTATCATAGAACTACTCAACATGACACTGTCCAGATATTGTAGACTACAATTCCCATCAGCCACAACCAGTGTGGTCAATAGGGGCAATGGGAACTGTAGTCTTAACCACACCTGGAAGGAAGGACATTGGTTATCCCTGCTACACATAAACAATGGTCTCTGTTCTCTGAGTGTCACTCCTTATGTAGCCACATGGCCAAATGAGTGGTATTGGTGTGCTCAGGAAACCCCAAGATTTGGGGAGGCAGAAAATGGAGTGTTGGAAAATGGCAGGTGTCTTTAAGGTTTTAACTTTAATATTCAACCTAACAAAGAGAAGGGAAGGCAGCAAATTCAGCAACGTAAAAGGATCAGACCTCAGAGGAAGAAGAAATTTAATATTAAACATTATTTAAGACCCCTGAAAGTTGGGCTGGCACAGATGTGCCATCTGTTGCTCTCTAATTTTAAATATATGTCCATTGACCTACAGAGCAGAAAATCTTAGCTGGATTTCTTTTCAGGTCCAGTTATGACACAAGTCTTATGACACTTTATATTATTTATATCAGGGATGGGGAACCTATAGCATACCAGATATTGTTAGACTATCCTCTCTGGCCATTGGCCACGTTGGCTGGGGCTGATCAGAGTTGGAGATAGGTTCCCTGTCCTCCATATTGTGCTCTACCACTGAATGTCTTGAATAAAGCTGCATGGAACAGGCAGTTCTGCCCAGGCCCTGGGGCTAGGTCGGTTGATGGTGCGGCATGTCAATTAGGTGCTGTTAAAGCAGTATAATAATAAATAATAATAATAAATTTTATTTATATCCCGCCCTCCCCAGCCGAAGCCGGGCTCAGGGCGGCTAACAACAATCAAATAATCAGTCAAATAATCACACAATCTAAAAATATTTCATTATAAAAATTAATTAAATCAAATTGATGGCAACCAATTAAGCAAATTTCTGTGCAGGTTGCCAGAGGAGGGAGTCAGGCTGCGCCCTGACCAAAGGCCTGGCGGAACAACTCTGTCTTGCAGGCCCTGCGGAAAGATGTCAGGTCCCGCAGGGCCCTAGTCTCTTGTGACAGAGCATTCCACCAGTTTGGAGCCGCAGCCGAGAAGGCCCTGGCTCTAGTTGAGGCCAGCCTAACCTCTCTGAGGCCTGGGACCTTGAGGATGTTATTATTTGCAGACCGTAGGTTTCTCTGTGGGGCATACCAGGAGAGGCGGTCCCGTAGGTACGAGGGTCCTAGGCCGTATAGGGCTTTAAAGGTTAAAACCAGCACCTTAAACCTGATCCTGTACTCCACCGGGAGCCAGTGCAGCTGGTATAATACCGGATGAATGTGCTCTCGCAGCGAAGACCCCATAAGGAGTCTCGCCGCGGCATTCTGCACCCGCTGGAGTTTCTGGGTCAGTCTCAAGGGCAGCCCCACGTAGAGCGAGTTACAATAATCCAGTCTGGAGGTGACCGTCGCATGGATCACAGTGGCTAGGTCAGGACGAGAGAGATAAGGGGCCAACTGCTTAGCTTGGCGGAGATGAAAAAATGCCGCCTTTGTTATAGCTGTAATCTGCGCCTCCATAGAGAGGGAGGTATCGAAGATTACACCCAAACTCTTAACGGCCGGTGCTGGCACTAATTGCACCCCCGCAAGAGATGGGAGTTGCCCCCTCGATCCCATATCGTCCCGCCCCAGCCAGAGGACCTCTGTCTTCGAAGGATTTAACTTCAACCGGCTCCCACGTAACCATCCAGCCACAGCTTCCAGACATCTGGTCAGTGTGTCTGGGGCCGAGTCAGGATGGCCATCCATCAACAGATAGAGTTGGGTGTCATCAGCATACTGATGGCAACCCAGCCCAAAACTCCGGACAAGCTGGGCGAGGGGGCGCATAAAGATGTTAAAAAGCATCGGGGAGAGAATTGCACCTTGAGGCACTCCACACACCAAGGAGTGGCGTGATGACAATTCCCCCCCAAGCGCCACCCTCTGTCCCCGACCAGAGAGAAACGAGCGCAGCCATTGAAGGACTGTGCCCTGGATCCCCACGTCGGCAAGGCGGTGGTCCAGAAGTTCGTGATCGACCATGTCAAAGGCTGCTGACAGATCTAGAAGAATCAGCAGCCCCGACCCGCCTCGATCCAGCTGTCTACAAAGATCATCTGTTAGGGCGACCAGAGCCGTCTCGGTCCCATGACCAGCGCGGAAGCCGGACTGGAATGGATCCAGAGCAGATGTTTCATCCAGAAACCTACCAAGCTGTTCAGCAACCACTCTCTCAATCACCTTACCCAGGAATGGAAGATTCGAGACCGGGCGGTAATTGGAAAGATCTGAAGGATCTAATGATGTTTTCTTTAAGAGCGGACGCACCACCGCCTCCTTCAGTTCCCCTGGGAATATCCCGGTGCCAAGGGACAAATTGATGATATCCCCCAGGGGGCCCCGCACCTCGTCTGGACACGCTCTAATCAGCCAGGACGGGCACGGGTCGAGAGGACAGGTGGTGGGCTTTCCAGCTTGGAGGAATCTGTCCACATCGGCTGGAGATATCCGGTCAAAGTGGTCCAATACTGGACCCGAGGACAGTCGAGGGGCCTCCAGTTCCTTTATTGTATCCAAATTGGCAGGGAGGTCATGGCGGAGCAACAGGACCTTCTCCGCAAAAAAGCTGTTATTTAAATTTGGCTGTCCTTCAAGGGACGTTAAAGACTGAATTATACTAAATAATTGCGCCGGGCGAGAGCTAGCGGATGCAATGGAGGCCAAGAAGTAAGACTTCTTAGCGGCCTTCACTGCCATCTCATAGGTTTTCATAAAAACCCTATAAGATGTTCTTGAGGCTCCGTCACGGGCACCCCGCCATACTCGCTCTAGCCGTCTGAGGTCCCGTTTCATTTTCCGAAGCTCCTCGGTAAACCAGGGAGCCCGGTTTCTGCGGGGTCGCAGAGGGCGCTTAGGTGCGATCTCATCGATGGCTGCCAGGAGCTGGGTATTCCAGCCCTCAACAAGCTCAGTCAATGAGTCGCCAGGGGGAGTAAGGTCCCGCAAGGCTTGACGGAATCTATCCGGGTCCATCAGCCTCTGCGGGCGAGCCCAAATCGGCTCGCCACCTAAGCAGGGTGGGGGTGGAAAGTCAATCCTGGCTTTCAGAGCGTAGTGATCAGACCATGGCACCTTCATTGAAGGAGACATGATCACATCTATACCGGCGCCAAAGATCAAATCCAGCGTGTGGCCTGCTTGATGTGTGGGGCCCGAAACAAACTGGGAGAGCCCTAGTGTCGCCATGGAAGACACCAGGTCCAGAGCCTGTGAGGAGGGAGTGGCATCAGCATGGAAGTTGAAGTCTCCCAATACCAATAGGTTAGGGAACTCCAAGGCCCAGCCGGCCACCGCCTCCAGCAGGCCTGACAGGGTGGCTGCTGGTGCGCTAGGTGGCCGGTACACCAGCCAGACAGCCAAGCTCTCCTCGGAGCCCCACACTAGGCCAACACATTCAATGCCGGGGATCGATGGCGATGGTAGAGCCCTGAAAGAACAATCTTCCCGGATTAATACTGCCACCCCTCCCCCCCGGCCCACAGTCCGTGACTGGTGGAGGACGGAGAAACCCGGGGGCGCCATCTCTCGTAAGGTAACAGTTACCCCTTCGCGCACCCAGGTCTCCGTCACACAAGCCAGGTCGACTCCCTGCGAGATAAAGAAATCTTGCAGGGTAGCGGTTTTGTTGCCTATAGACCTGGCATTGCACAACACCAGTGAAGGAGGTGAGTAATCCTTGCTCACCCTACCCTTGTCTCTCGGGATGGGGCGCAGATTGGAAGGGGTACGAGCATATCCATATCTCGATCCCCTTCGCCTATAACATCTGCCCCCACCGCCATACCTCCCTCGCCCCTCCACGGTAGCAATCCCAGGCCTCATACTAACCTCCATTTACAAAATAGAAAACAAAACAACCAAAAACAATTATGCCCAAACAAAACCAATCCCCACCCCACTCAATGTTCAACCCCAAAAACAAAACAAGACGGAACAAACAAAAATACATAGATAAAAACCACCATTCACGGTGGTACAACAAAGTAAACAATAAAAGCACCTTTAAAACACCTTAAAATATATATAAACATCTTTAACATTTGCAGCAGATAATGAAATAATATAATATTATAATAATATAATATTATAACAAACAACAACCCCCATTTAAGGTGCTGCAAATTAAAAGCAATTAAAACATTTAAAACTATTTTGTCCATTGCTGCCGGTAGCTGCTCTGTCCTCTGAACTGTAATGGTAGTGCAGGCCCTGCCCCCTAGGCCGGATGGAGTTGGCAGGAGAGGGAGCGGTATGGTGATGTCCCAAGAACCATTAAAAGACTGGGGGCTGCAGTCATACATTAACATCACCAAAATGTTGCTCCTCCCCTTATTTGGTATTCCTCAGACCCAGGAACCAAATGTGGCCCTCCAGTCCTTGCAAACTCCAATGCTGTGGTGTTGGAGAACCCTGTAAGGAATGGCCAAGCGTGATTTTGAGATTAGTGCTAAGCCTGTGTTACTGAAGAGGTTTTTGAAATCAGAGCATTTTTTTACATTCTTCCAAAATCGCTTCTGCAGATACCTTCCCAATAAAAGCGGTGCACTTCTGGAAACTGTTAGATGAAACAGGAGCTATGTTTTGAAATATTTCATGGGTCTCTGAGAAGATTTTCAGACCCACATAAAGCTGTCATCATAAACAGCAGTTGTGACCACAAGCATTAACGGCGGCTCGGAGCGATTTCCCCCCGACAGTCAAGGTTATCCTAGGAACAGCGTTAAAAGACAAATTTAAATGGGTTTTTTAAAGGACTGGTCTGTAGTCAGAGCGGTTTGCTGAAAGGGATCAGGGTAAACCTGGAGAAAATAATTGAACCACATGACTGCACCTTAAAGACAAAGGAAAGGTATGAAGGCCATTTCACAGGTTTCATTTCTGGAACGGACATGGACACTGAATGTGTGAAGGGTAGTATAAGACTTTTGCTTTCTTTCCTTTTCCGATGAATACAGACTGAGATATTAAGGCCACAGTCTTTTACTTCAGAGTAAGCCCACTGAATTCAATGGAACTTACTTTTGAGCAGACATGCATTACTGTTGTTTCTGATGTTATTGTTTCTGTTGATAACTGGAATTTCTAACGGCTGCCTCATAACACAGGACTCTGGACTGAACAGTTAGAATGTTTTTACATATGAGCTTTAAACCACTTCCTCATCATCATTACCATTATCATCATTATGTTCATTCCGTTGTGGAAATGTAAATTCTGCATTGGCCAGGATGCTTAGTTTTCCTGAGGGAACTTTAGTTTAAAAGTATAAATTCTGGTTTTGTGCCTGTAGCCCCTATGAGATGCAAACCAGGCATCTATGGATGCAAATCCATGTTGAGTGTCTTGAATAAGTGTCTCGTAAAATATAGCTTCGATAGCTTTGACTTCCTCCTCCTCTTCTTTTTTTGGCTACATAATGGGTTGATGTTCATCATAGATGATTTCAGAAAATGGCTTCCAATTAAGCAACTGAAAAAGCTCTACATGTTTTGGAGGAAGCTTATCGAGCATTTTCCAATTAGCAGCATTTTCTAACACGTTGCTGACGAGCATTTCCTGCTTTACAGCAGTGTTTAACTCTTATTTTTTAAAGGAAAAAAAACAGTAAGGAAAGGTGAGTAAAAAGGGAGAACTTTGGGAAATGAGGAATTCTTTAGCTTTAGACAGACAATAATTTGTAAGAGAGATGAAAGGGCTTGAAAGAACCATTGGCGTTGCCCATAGTATGTGCAGACATTTCTTTTATTCCACAATTGTCTCTAATAAGACAGAGTTGGCAGGTTTTTGAAGCACTGCAAAACCATTTTGCCTGGAGATGACAGTGGGACAAAAAGCATGTCAGTATATCATGGCTACTGATGGATATATCATCCGTTCCGCCTTCAACTCCAACTGTTCATTTCCAACTTAGATCTCATCAAATATCACAAAGTGTGACTTAGATTGTGCGAAGCTGCCCTCCGGATGCAGCAAACCCAGTCACACAATCCGGGTGAGTCACTGCCAGGTCTGGAAGAATAGCCTGGCAAGAACATTGTTAGAAGGCGAAAACTGTGACTTCCCAAAGGAAAGGGGAGGGAAAACGATGGCTTTTATATGGACGGGTCAAATGTTTGTGTAAAAATAGGTATTCTTAGCAGACCAAAATAAAGTCTATTCCTTTCTTGATTGTGGTATTCTTATTTTCCCGTGTATCTAAATGGTGTTTGTTGGTTTGTTAGGAATGATTGATGGGTTAGAAAAATATAAAAATGCATACTGGTATCTCTGAGACCCATAATCCTCATCCTCCATAAGACTCCAGACCTTTAGACTTTAGCTTAGAGTATGGGACACATCTCTCTCTTTAAGCACATGTCCTCCTCCTATCAGGAGCCCAGGCTGCCGTCTTGACAACACAGCACACAAGTCATAATTGAAGATGTATTGCAAAACAGTTGGCCTCGGACGCTCTATCGGAGCTTCCGTACCTTACGATTTAGTTGACCCTTCTGAGGAGTTCTTCCTGCTTCTGCAGAAGATCCTGAACCTATGACCCTTACATTTCTGGTTTTGTTTCCTGTCTAATACCTTTCCCATACGTCTACTCCTTGGGCTCATAGGATGAATTGCCTCCTCTTTTCTCCATCCCGCCCTCTTCTAGCGTCTTATCTGCATTCCTTTCAGTGTCAGGGGGAGGGGAAGTAGACAGCTGACTGCTCCCAGCTGCCTGAGAGAAAGGAAAGCTTTCCTGCTGCTGGCTGCTTCCTAACTCATGCTGTGCCTCTCTACTTGGGGCAGACGACACCTCCTTTGCATGGACACTTTCTCTTTCTTTGGGTTTTTCCCTGTTTCCTACTCTCCATTCAGCCTCTCTCCTTCTTTTGAGCAAATATGAACAGGCCCAGGTCATAGAGATTCAACCAGAATCTAAAATAAAAAAGAAAATGGTGCTGGTGCATTGAACCAATCAGATCTGGGCATACCCCAGTTTCAGGTCATGATCCAGTCCTGCTCTTGAAGAAAGATATCCATGCAAAACCTCCAGCCTGAGCTGCCCAGGGTGCCTCTGGTTCCTGAAATCTTTGCTTTACCTTGACCTCACCCTACTTTGTAGCATAATACCTCACTTTGCTTGCCCAAACCTGAACTCCTACCTTGGGTGAGAACCCTGTATTGCTGAGGCCATTGCTCAGGGCAGTTGGCCTGGGGTTCAGGGTCGCCTCAGTCCGCATCACTGTCTGCTTGCCCTCTGGATCTAGATTATTTCTGGGACTCAGGGTCTTGGATCTTTAATATTTGCATATTTGTAACTGGTTATTTGCAGAGAACAAGATAGCAAACTTCCACACTTTTGGCAGCATGCATTTCTCACTCCAAAGCAATCTGAGTAATTAAGACAGTAAGGGGATGGAAGGAAAAATAAATGCAAAAGCTTTTCACACAAAGTCCCTCCGCCCTGCAAAAGTGCCACCTTAAATCTTTGTAAGACTACAGCATGCGTGTGGGGGTTTGAAATAGGCCAACACCCTGCATATCGTTATTTGATGAAAGATTCCAAGCCTGTTTCCAAGGTAACCAATCTCATCTTTTAGAAACCCGTGCCTTGGTTCCACCTGTTTTCACTTAAGGCCTCCTTTCCCGACCTCTTGGAAACGTTTCACCGTTAAAAAAGAGAAAGAAATAAAACAATTTACATTTCTAACTTTGCTTGTCCTGTTCCAAGACAAAAGTAAACATGAGGTAGTTAATATTTAAACGGTTAAATGCAGCCGCCACAGTGCAGCGTTCTCACAGGCCATTGTTGGCGATGATGACTAGCACTTAAACAAATTGCTCTTCTAGGAAAGGTAGATTAATGCTGGCTGTATTCCTGTCTACTCTCTGGCTTACAATGGCTTCCTTTGTTCTGCTTTTCTGTGGCTGGAGGAGAAAGCAGTAGCATTTCAGGAGGAATAATGAGGTTCTATCAATAAAGAATGAATGGCATTCAATACCACAGGTTAGTGGTACATATTTAAGCTTCCTCCCCACCCCAAACATTGAAGTTAGTTTTCTGTGACTCCAATAATAGATGGAGAATCTGTGGACCTCCAGACATTGAACTCCAACAGCCCCAGCCAACATGACCAATCGTCAGGGATAATGGGTGCTCATTTATTTATTATTACATTTATACACCTCTTTTCCTCCAAGAAGCTCAATGTGGCATCTATTATTCTTCCTATCCCCATTTGTTTGACAGTGGAATGGTCTCCCTCAGGAGGCTGTGGACACTCCTTCCTTGGAGATTTTTTAAGCAGAAGTTGGATGGTCATCTGTCATGGATTCTTTGGCTGAGGTTCCTGCATTGAAGGCTGTTGGGCTAGAGGACTCAAGAATCCCTTTCTCAAGAATCCCTTTCCAAATCTATGATTCTATCACTTCCTGTTTCCGGCGGTGGAAAATGGCTGATCTCACACAATCGGACCTCAGCCGTTCCGATAATTCAGGGCTGATATGGGGTAATTAGCCCTGGCAGCCTTCCCAGGGCAGGGGAGGACTGTCTCAATGACCCGTGGTCTGCCCCAGATTGCCGATGTGGCAGACGGCAGGGGCACTGGGTCACGGAGCTAGGGACGGCTGACACTCCTGCGACGCCACCCCATAGCCGGACGCATCTGTTTGGGAAATATAAAGATTTGGAAAACAAACAGACACGCTCTGAATTGAAGAAGCTGGAAGAAACCTGCACTATGTACAGTCCCTGGTGCAAAAGATCAAACTTCAAAGAGATCCTCATCATGACGTTTGGAATGTGGAGGGGCTTGGTATGTAAAAAAACATTCCTTTATCCTTAACATCAACAATCCGTAATGCATGCCAAGCCTCATTAAGAACTTAAATTGTTCTTCAAAAAGTGAGTTCAGATGGACTTTCATATATAATTGGGATCTACTCGCAGCCACTTCTCTTCTAAGACCGGAAATGTCTGTTAAAGACGAAAACAAAGGGCAAAGGACAAAATGGCTTCTACCCACCATGTCATTATTGAATATCTGAAATACTTCCCTGATTAAGAGAAACAGGAGCTAACGGATGGTTGGTTATAAAGACTGGAAACAATATTACATATACAACTGTTTGCAAAAAGATTTTTTTTGATTACGAGCGAGAGAGGGGGCTAAATGGATGTCTGGCAGCCCCCTCTAGGGCCCGGAGGGGGGACTGGGAGGATTCCAAAGGCCAATTGCTAACTGTCTGATATATGGCTACACTGCAAACAGTCTGTTTAAGATAAATCAGCAAGGAGGTTACAGAAGGAAATTTCTCTCTGTTTCTTTGATAACACCTGGACGGGAAAGATTAACGATCTGGGAGCTGCCAAAATAACAACTCTCAAAGAGCTGGACAGAACTTTAAAATTGGATGCAACTAAATGAAGCGGTGCAATGAAAAAACAGCTGAAGGAGTACAATATACGGACAAATCTGCACTCCATAGGGGAAAAAAGTATCTGTTTTCTGACATGAATGAGGAACGTAGAACCAGAGTCAAAATGTGGAAGGGGAAAATCGGACATGGAATTATGAATAACATTGAGGATGATGAGAGGCAGGACTATGATGTTGAATGCGCTTCGAAATTCAGACCGTGGAAAGTCAAAACAAAATTATTACAATTTGGAAGACAATTGGACCTTTTTTATTTTATTTTTTTATTTTTATTGGATTTGATATGTTAATTGGATGTTTTTATTGGAAAATTAATAAACGCTTTAAAAAACCAAATCTATGATTCTATGATTTTATCCTCACAACAGCTTTGTGAGGTAGGTTAGGCTGAGAGATAGTGACTGGCCCAAGGTCACCCAGGAAGCTTCACGGCTGAGTGGGGATTTGAACGTGGGTCTCCCAGGTCCTAGCCCAGTACTCTAAACCCTACACCACACTGGCTCTCTTTGTGGGCCACCAACATCTGCAAGGCCACAGCTTCCCCTATCCCAGCTTTAAAGTAATGTGAGGCAATATGTGGTCCACCAGTCGGGTCCCACCCACCAAAGGTTATCTCCCCACCTCCCAAACTGTTGGAGCCTGGGACCACATCAGCTGTGGATAGGGAAGTCTTGGCAAACTGGTAGGGCCCGTGGACCCTTGTTTTTGATGTAAATGAGGTGTTTGGTATTCTTGTTATTTTCCTCTCTTCCAATCATTATTTCCATGATGTCATTAGGTATTGTGGTCCTGAGCCGCTTAAGGCTTTCTAGGTCAAAACCAGCACCTGAATTGGGCCAGGGCAAGATTGGCACTATAGCTCAAACCATCGTGCCCCCATGAGCAACCTGGCCACTGAATTCTGCCCCAGCTGAAGTTTCCCAAACTGTCTTCTGAGGCAGCCCCAAGTATAACGCATTGTTGTAATCCAACCCAGAGCTTTGAGGTGTTTTCTTTTATAAATTGTGGATAAATTCTATGAGATAGAAGATAATCAGTGAATGAAATGGCATCCAGGATTGGCCCCAGGATGGTGTTGGGAGTAGGCCACCACATGGAATTTCCTTCTTGCGGCACCCTGGTCTTTTGTCATTACAGCCATACCTGTCACCTGCTACACTTGGTGTATTAGGTAACCTCTAGGACCCAGAGCAGGAGAAGCATGGCCACCACAATACAGCTGTTTATGAGATAAGAACAAGTCAGTTCACACTCCCAACAGTGATCTGCACCACTGGGAACATTTATTGCCTTAATTCATTACTGCTTAGCAACTGTAAATATTGATGTGGTTTTGCTACATTTGGCATCTTTCTGTGACACTTTGCCTCTCACCTCATAACAACATAGATTTTAAAAAACCTTTAATTACTGCTTCTTATGTGAATTATGTTACCCATCTGATTTTTTTAGAAATGGAAAGTAAACTTGACTTTTTCAAGGTTGTGTTTTTCAGAAAACAATCTAATTTGAGATCTCGGCTCTTGTTATTATTATATTATAGTGTTTTTGTTTTCCTCCCCCTGAAGATGTATCATAATGCCACCTGCTTTAGAACATAAAAGGCCGAGATTAACCATCTTTTCTTTCATTTCGTGTTTCCTTTTCAAAACCAAGGACATTAAGCCTTTCATCTCCTTGGGAGTCTGGCTCTTGTGGTTTTATTTTGCCTCAAACATGTCATGAACTCCTAAGGCATAATCTGTCTCATTATTCCAAACAAGAATATATTTTTTTTGCACATAAAAATTAACTAATGTAGATGCAACTATATCCAGACCCCTAGTGGGGCATTGCTAACCCAGTTTGGTTTGGGGAAGGGAAAATAATGCTCAAATATTGCTCAAATAATGCTCAAATAGTACGTGTACATTCAGTGTAAGCACAGCTTTTTATAAAAAAAACAACCATCACAGCCTGCTCTGCCCCATCCTAACTATGTATTTATTTGTACTGTGTGCTTTCAATCACTACCATGCTTCCCTGTCAGGGACTGGCTACCTGGATGATGAAAGCCAGCCGGGGAACCCCCAAGGGCAGACATAGGTAAACTCAGCCCTCCAGATGTTTTGGGACTACAACTCCCATCATCCCTGACCACTGGTCCTGTTAGCTAGGGATGATGGGAGTTGTAGTCCCAAAACATCTGGAGGTCCGAGTTTGCCTATGCCTGCCCAAGGGAGATCCCAGAGGTAGAAGGTTCAAGGCCCAGGGATTGGTGGTAGGACACTAAGGAGAAGTCAGAGGGGGGAGCTTGGGAAGAGATGCTAGATACTGAAAGGACAACAGGGTTTAGTGAGCAGGAGGAACCTGTGACAGGGAGCAGTTCAGGATAAAGCAAAAGAAGGGAGTCAAGAGACTGCTGAAGAATCCAGGGAGTCTCCCTCTCCTGCTGAGACAAGCCCCTCTCCTCCCTCACTCCCCAATCTACAAGAATGCACAGAATAATGAAGAGAGCAGAACAGAGACCAGAGGTGTGCAAACGCAGTTAGAGCCTGATTGAGAAACATTTAGAAGAGGAGGAGCCTTAGAAGGGGTTAAAGGCCTTCAGTCCTGGCAACTGTTCTACAGTGGTGCCTCGCAAGACGAAATTAATTCGTTCCGCAAGTTTTTTCTTCTTGCGAGTTTTTCGTCTTGCGATGCACGGTTTCCCATAGGAATGCATTGAAAATCAATTAATGCGTTCCTATGGAAACCGCCTTCAGACCAGGTCCGGGGACAGTCTGTCCCCCGACCTCTTCTGAAGGCTGGGGGGGGGACAAGGGCTTTTCTTCCCACCCCCAGCATTTTAAAAAACCCCGGGACAGCGGAGGACTTCTCCGCTGTCCGGGCGATCTTAAAATGCTGGCGGGCGGCATTTTAAAATCGCCCGGGACAGCGGAGGACTTCTCCGCTGTCCGGGGCGATGTAAAAGCCCCTGGGAAGGCAGGCAGGGGGGACAAAGACTTTTGCCCCCCGCCCGCCTTCAGAAGAGGTCCTGGACCTCTTCTGAAGGCGGGCGGGGGGCGAAAGTCTTTGCCCCCCCGCCTGCCTTCAAAAGCCGTCCAGGAAGGCAGGCAGGGGGGAGCAAAGACTTTCGCCCCCCGCCCGCCTTCAGAAGAGGTCCTGGACCTCTTCTGAAGGCAGGCAGGGGGCGAAAGTCTTTGCTCCCCCCCGCCTGCCTTCAAAAGCCATCCGCGACAGCGGGAAGCTCTTCCCTGCTATCCCGGACTGCTTTTAAAATGCTGGCGGTGGGGAGCAAAGCCTTTCGGCCCCCGCTGGCCTTCCTGGACCTCTTCTGAAGGCCGGGGGGGAAGGCTTTGCTCCCCACCACCAGCATTTAAAAGAGGTCCCCGGAGATTTCCCTATGGGCTTTCGTCTTGTGAAGCAAGCCCATAGGGAAATTCGTCTTGCGAAGCGCCTCCAAAACAGAAAACCCTTTCGTCTTGCGGGTTTTCCGTTTTGCGAGGCATTTGTCTTGCGGGGTACCACTGTACTGGGAAGTGTTGCTGAGCTGCATGCTGTTTCCTTGAATAAAGTGTTAGTTTCACTGACAACCACCTCTGCCTCTTTGAGCTGACCTGCATCTGACTCCCACCTTGACAGTACCATATTTGCTGGTTTTGCAAGCTGGGCAATGTGATTGCCCCAGAGCAACAAGGGCAGTGTTTGGGAGTCAGAAACAGCCACCATTACCAGCCATACGAATGGTTTATAGAGAAATTAAGCAGAGATTGAGGCTCCTGGGGATCAACTGAAAAGGGCAGAGTTGGGGAGGGAGGAATATCTCTGTGTATGGCAAAAATAATTTCAAACATTGTAAACAACAGAGGTTGCTCCCAAACACACTCTTTTCTCTAGAACTGCCACCCTTTGTTCACTCTCTGTTTACAGAAAATCCAAACATCCTCGTTAAGAAATAGTCTTTATCCAGTGTTTTCTGGGTTATCATCCTGTGTTTTTTCAGACCTGATTTCTGTACACACACACCCCAGCAATAAAATGCAAATAAAATAAAATGCAGCCTACCAAGTGTCAAAGGGCAAAATCTGTTAAAGCTATTCAGGGCTCCTGTACCTTTAATTAAAAGTTTCCTGCTAGCAGTTCCTTACTGTTTTATTGCTTCTGGTTGATTGAGGCTGGGTATTATTGCCTTAATGACAGTTTCCGCTATTTAATTTACAGTTTCCTTCTAATTTTTATTTTTATTTCCCTTTTCACCTTTTAATAGTGAAGCAGTACTCTTTCACAATACAGATTAAAAGAAAGGGAAACAGATGGCGAAGCAATTGAGAGAACTAATTCAAGGGACAGTGAAGGAGCCATTCATCAGTCTTGCTGCTGCTAGAGGGTTACTAAAATTAGGAAGACCCAGATTCCTCACTGAGCCTTGAATCATCTTTCTGGGTGATTTTGGGGCTCTTAGCCTAATCTACCTAACAGGAACATTGTCGGTATAAAATTGAAGCAGGAGAATTGAACTCCTTCCAGGAAAAGCAGGATACAAATGTAACAAATAAATTCACCACCAGGATATACAGACAGAAAACTTTTAACATTGAAAAGACTGTTGCTGAATGGGGTCAGTTTATGGCTAAACATTATAGAATTATCTTGGCCATAGGGAAGGGCACTGTTGAAGAAAACAGTGCTCAGAGTATCAATCTCCATAGGTCAGGCAGGGGTCAGCAAGGTTTATCTTGCCTGGGCGGATCGGTTCCACAGAGATCCCTCCGTGGGCATCTGCACAGACGTGATTTTCGGCACCGTGGAAGTAAGTCCCTGCGCTGCGCTGTGCCAGTTTAGCGCAGCGAGCGAGTGAGCGGCTCAGTTCGGGGGCGGCTTGTGGGCCGGTCAAACGACCTCCGTGGGCTGCTTCTGGCCCATGGGCCTTAGCTTGCTGACCCCTGGGTCAGGACATCAGGCACCCCAGAAGTCTGAATAGTATCTAAAGAGGCTTCCTGTGGTTATATAGCTGTGGTTGGGAACTTCAGGTCCAGAGACAATTGTAGCTCTCCAGACCTCTCTGTCCAATTCTCAGGAGCTCCCCTCATAAACCATGTTCCACAAGCTCCTTGACTGCTTTTGCCTGGCTGAAATGTGTCCTTCAAAGGCAGTAATGCCCCCTTGCTTGCCTGGATAGAGAAAGGCAGAGTTGTGTGTGTGATGGGCTAGAATGTAGCCTACAGACTACTGCATGGCTGCAATGTAGCCCACTCTAAAAAAAAATCATATCTGTTGCCCCACCCACTTTTGTCTCTGGCCCCGCCCAACACTGGCATGTGGTCTCCAGAAGGTTCCCCATAGGGGAATGCATCCATTGGCATGGAAAAAATCCCCCATCCCTGTAATATAGCAAAGGTTTAGAAGTGACCATATCACAAGGCTAATGTATTTTTACACACGTTTGGGAGCAGACAACCTGCTGTCCAAGCGGATTAATATAAAAGGGGAGCTGATTAGTGGTTAAGTGCTAAATTTTCTCTCTAATGCTTTATGCTAGCAAGCCTTGCCTTGTTGCATTTTTTTGGCACTGAGCATCACTTCTTAAAAAGCAAAAAGCCAGTAGCAACACACGATGATGCCCTTAAACTGATTTTCCACATTGGTAGCATGTGCAGATAATATCAATTCCTCCTCTCTCTCTCTCTCTCTCTCTCTCTCTGGGCCATAACAAAAGAAGAGCAATGCGAATAAAAAGATTAATGTTATATTAAACACCATTTCCTTTCGCTGCATGACAGCTTTGTAGCGAAAGTCATTGTTTTATTTCCAGTAGTACCTGGTCTGTCCAGAGAGTAGCTGGCTGAGAGGCTTCGGACTTCACCGAGGTGCAAAAAACAAGCTGTTCGTTTTAATCTGCACACTTAATTCACCCTGCTTTGCATGCTGCTCCACGCTATCCTCTCCTTGCCATATAAGGATTCTGTGGCATCTTCCCGCAGCCTCCTCTGAAAACAGCCAAAGATGGCTTTGTTGCATATTCCATCTCTGTGCTGTAGGCCTCACTCCTTCCCGGCTTGCAGCTTGCCAGCTGCTTCCCTTCATGTGCATCTCCCTTCAGGTAAGTTATATTCAGGTTCTCTCTGCATATCTCCGGAGGATTCTCTTTATTTAATGTGCCTGTGGTTACTGATGGAGGGGGTGGGCTGGGTTTTCCCTCCCTAGGTGAAGGGAGGAAGTCAATCAGTGGAGTTCTGCTTTGCTTGGCTATTTTAAAATATGGATAGATATATAACAGGGACAAATGTCTTTTCCTTAAAAGTGTGTGTGTGTAGGAGAGAGAGAGACAGAAAATGCTGCTTGAATTTCTGCTTCAGCATGCATCGTAGGTGAATCCTAAGGTGAATTCTTGGTGTGGTTTTTCAGACTTCTATGCTAACACTCAGGATTATGTGAATTCGTGGGAATATAGAAACTATGCTTTGCCCGGCATTTGCAGCGTAAAAGGAGATCTCTACCTTTGTTGCAGTTTTCATGAGCATTTCTGCTGTGGAGGGCTCAGTGTGTGGGTACATGCATGCTTGTGCATTGTGTGCAGATAGACGGCATAATGTGCAATCTTTCAATGGCACCTTTTGTGTTACTTTCACCCGAGCATGCTATTCCTCTGTGTTTTTATGCCTTCACCTTATCCGTTCAAAATGGCCATGGACTAGGGCTGTATTTGTATGAATGGAAACAAATACAGCTAGATGCTTGAAGAGAGGCTATTTGGGAAGCTGTGCTGCTCGTGCTCATGTTAATAACAGGAGCACAGAATACTGCTTTCCCTCCCCACCACACCCCCAGCTTATGCTAAGTGGTGTGGAGATAGCCCAGGATTGCCTCATTGGCTCTGCTTTAAGGTTGCCAAGGCTGCTAAGTTTCAAACACCCAAAATTGGGGTGGAGGCGGGGAGGCAGGGCAGGGCAGAGCCTAGGCAAGCAAGGGAGAAACAGGGGGCTGGGCTTCCTGGCTTCACCCATGCCTTTAAAAACAAAAGGGGAAGGAGATTCCAAGTCTCTCCTTATTGCAAAGTTCATTTGTTGTGCATATGTCTTTGACGGGGGAGCGGTGCATCTACACTATACGTTTAAAGCAGCATCATACCATTTTAAACAGTCATGGCTTCTCCCAAAGACTATTGGGAACTGTAGTTTGTTCAGGGTGCTGAGAGTTCTTAGGAGACCCCTTTTTCTCCTCTCACAGAGCTACAATTCCCAGAATTCTTGAGAAGAAGGATTGATGATACAACCATTATCAAACCCTATTCGTTGGATACCATCCTAAATCTTTAACAGTCTGGATGTGTTCCATGTAGACAGCTTATCTGCTTTCTTCCTGGGGCCTCTACTATTCATTTCTGGCCCTTGAGATTCCACCATTGCAGGAGGTTAGACTAGATGAACCTCAGGGTCTCTTCCAACTATACAATTCTATAGTTCTATCCACAACCTTAAAACCTACCCAAATAATTGCATGCTCTTAATGGAAATGCCTTCTATTGTTTCTTCGCTGTTAAATTATAGGCCGCATTCTAGAGTCAAAGCTTTCCAAGGTAGCCCCCAACTTAGGAATCCACAGTGTAAAATCAATAACAACTTTAAAACCATAACATACCATAATGTTGCCGTTTGCTTCTTACAGAGTTCTCACACTCTAGTGGCTAAGCAAACTACATGCTGCTTGTGTTTACCAAACTGTGTGATATTACCCTTAAAGAAAGTAACATTTGGGTCCTGACAAGAATTATATGGACATTAAATACGAATCAAATTCATTGAGAGAAAAGTCCTGATAAAACCTAATATACTCTGTTTAGGGAAGTTTTTAATGTTTGATGTTTTATTGTGCTTTTGATTCTGTTGGGAGCCACCCAGAGTGGCTGGGGAAACCCAACCAGATGTGCAGGGTATAAATTATTATTATTATTATTATTATTATTATTATTATTATTATTATTATTACTAGTAGTAGGATTACTACTACTACTCTGGTTCAAAACGCTTTACTTTAGGTCAGGTAATTGCACTGAATTTCAAAAAAATATTTCCGTTATATGTTCACCTTGTGTTAGCAAGTTATATTAACAATACTAACTAAAGCAGCTCCCTTCCTCTTGAGCTCTGTAAAGATCTTTCCTTTTTTAATTGGCCTAGTTATTTGGTGATTGAGAGGGAGCTATAATATTTAAGGAGCATTGCCCCAGTATGATGGGCTTTCCAGAGGGAGAGGGAAGGTGTTGCTCCTTTGAGGTCACTCCTTTGGTGTCTCCAGCAGGGGAGGGGTGCCCCCATCTCTTTCTTTTTTCTTTTTGGTATGTTTTATACTCTGTTGCTGTTGTCAAAAGAGGGTGAGAGGTTTTTGCTGCGGATGCTTGTGGACAACGATTCACGCCGCTCAGGGTGGAGCGTGCAGTTGAAAGGTTTAAGGTTGCTCATAAACTGCAGAGCACAGAGTGGGACCCTCTTTGGTTTAGAGATGGGGAGGGAGAGGACAGACGGGGCAGCAGAGGGGCTCAGCTCAGCCCTCTACTGCTCTGGTGCCCCACAACCTCAAAGGCAGCATCTGATTGGCTGAGCTCCCTACCAGACTCTAGCCATAGGAAAAGGATTGAAATTTAAAAGGTAGGCACTTCACTGTTGCCTCATATGTCAGCACAGCGTTGCTACTCTAGTGTGGGCCAGTGCTGCTTGCTCCTGCCTCTGGGAGGGGGGGGCCTGGGATTTAAGCCCCTAACCTGTGCCCTACACTCTGGCCTAGATGCCACTACTAACTCCAAGATGTGTAGCAGAACAAAAAAATTCAGGAAAAAAGAAATCCTATTGGAGGAAAGGGTATCTTTGAAGAGAGCTGAAGGGCTGAAACAGGAGTACTGCAACATTTAGTTGCAGCTCCTACTGATTTCTCCACACACACACACACACACACACACACACTGCACTAAACCGCTATGTGCCATTTACAAAGAGGCCCTTGATGCAACTTCCTGCAGAGTACATACATGGATTGATATGTAAATGCAATAGAACCATCTTGTTTCCTATTATTAATTAATAATCCGCCACCCCTGCTTTTGAAGTTTGCCTATTCATGCAGTTATCAAAGCAAAATGGCCTTTGAGATCAAGCAAACACTTTTGGGGGGGAATATATTGTTATTTTTCATTGTTTCACTCCCCCTGTCTTTTGAGTGCCACACTGACTCATCAATATCACAAGTGCAGTTAATGTAATTACGGTTTGGCAAATCTCATTACGGGCTCCTGACAAATAATGGCACAGTGTGAGGGGTCAGTCATTCAGCCTTTTGGACTTCATTTGTCATTATCAGACTTCACAATCAGGACTGCCAATTAAACATACAAGGCAGCATTTGGTGAGGGAGGGTTTCTCTTTAAAAAATGGCTGCCTGGGTCCCAGTGAAGCCTGGTACAGCAGTGTTCATCTTTATATTGAAAAAAATAAGGCCGAGGAGAAGAAATCCTCACAAACAAGTGTAAGCTGGAATCACAGAAAGAATGTGCGCAATGCAGCATTTCTGTCTTTTACTTCTGAGTAAAAGACAATTTACTTCTGAGTAAAAAATGCAGATAGGATTGTGCTGTAAATCAAATAATGATGATCTCCTCTTCTTGCAGACATTGCATAAGACAATAGGTGTACTTTTCCCTCTTTATCTGTTTGTTTTTGTGCAACGCATTTTGTGTAACATAAAAAACTTTAATAAATACTATTATTATTATTTACATTGCAGAGCCACCAGTTGTCCCTGTTTACCAGAGATAGTTGTGACTTTCTGGTCCTCTTGGTGTATAGGTATAATAATTACATCAGAATGTTCCTGTTCTAATCTGCCAAGTGTCAAAGAGCATAAAATCTAGTGTTGAAATTGAGGGTTGGGGTGGCATAGGGCAGAACTCCTTCCATTCTTTCACATTTTCAGAAGGCTGGAGGATGAATTTGAGGGATGGAGTGACGTGCACTGACTCTTCCTTGGACTGCATTCAGTAGGCACCTGTCATCTATGATTCCACTGTATTACCCCCCCATCTCCCCAAAAGAAAGTGCTCTGGAATAATGCTGCACTGTGATGTGAAGTGTCATTCTAAGGGGCGTTTGGAAAAGGCTGGGCCTCCCAGCTCAGTGCCGACTGGAGGAGCATCAGCGAGTGTGTATCCCCCACCCCTTTCCCAATTGCCCCCCTCACCGCAGGTCAGTGGTGCTGTGAGATTGGGGCATTTCAGACATTTATTTATCTCCTCTTTCTTGTGTTTTAACACCGTGCACCAGGAGAGCAACTGATGCCCAGGATCATGATAGCAAAGATAGCAGCGTGGTGTAGTGGTTAGAGCAGGGAACTGGATTTAGCTAGTGGTCCACATCCTTAGCTCCTCAGCCATGTGTGGGCCAACTTTGAGTGGCGGGCAGGGTGAGGAAAGTTGCTTGGGATTCAATTGGAAAAGGGGAAGGACACCTGGAGAAATGATTAAGCACATGCATGTTTAGTGTACACATGGGTCTTGATTTGGCCCCAAGAGAAGACAGCAGTTCCTGAAGGAATACAGGAAATATCATAGGAAGCTGCATTAAACTGAGTCAGACCATTGGTCCATTATAGTTCAATAATGTTTGCACTAACTGGCAGCAGCTCTCCGGGATTCTCTACTTGCAGAGGTGGCAAATGAGTATTTTTACTTTATTATTTTTCAAAGTCATTTCTCTGCTACCTTTTCACATCAAGGGTGCATCCAGATTTACTGAGCATTCACTCTGTTTGTGGGGAGGTTAGATGATGTTGAGCCCAAAGTGAGTATTAACTCACACTTTCCCCTGCATTTTCCCATCACTTCCCCAGTCACAAAAAAATTTGATCTTTTGGGGAAGTGAGTTCATTGCGCAACCTGAATTTGCAGATATGTGATTGAACTACGGCTTTAAAAATGCAGGGTTTCCAGTTGCACTGGGAAGGATATTAGAGGGACAACCTACAACTCATTCTTTGCTTTTGGGAGCACACCTGGAAATGTGAAATTAAGGGAGTTTTGTTTATACACAGATCAATAAAGACTGAACTGAAAGCGTAAGAAACAAGGTAATCAAACAGCACAACAAGAAATTATTGTTTAGTTGCAAATGGTCCTTCTTGAACATTATGGTAGGTTTCCCCTGCCCCCCAATACCCATTTTCTCCTTTAAAACCCTAATCTTTGGTGATGGGTCATGCTGTGCTTTTGTACTGGAAACCTTGAAGGCTCATAATTTAATGGCAGGTATCTCTACAGGGAGAAGATTAAAGTGTACAGACTTCTTCTAACCACGAGCCATTAAATCACTTTTCACAGTTGGGCATAGCAAGCAGCATTGTGTGTGACATATAAACTCTCAATTAACATGCATTTTTGTTATACCCCGTGGTGGCAAATGTGTTTAAATGAGGCTATTCATATGTCACCCTCCTTTGGCCCTTATGCTCCCAGGCAGCATAACCTAGAGGTGTAAAGTTGCAATTAGTTACATGGTAGGAAAGTCCTGTTGACTTCAATGGAGCTGGTGGGTGTGGGTGGGTGTGGAATAAGGAAGGGGGAGAAATTCAGTTCACATTTAAAGGTGAATCTGCCTAATTCATCCTTTCTGGAACAATACATGAGCAAAAATCACAACCGTCATTTGAAATTTGCACTTGTCCGAATTTTGCAATGTGGTTCTCCAGCCAAGTAATTTGAACAAAAATTCATATACCGTGATAAAGGATGCATAAAATGCATATGTTAGTGAAAATAACGTTAACAATCTGTTAGGTATGGGGAAACTGCTTTGCAAAAATATGTACATTAGGGAAAATGCATACAGTTGTGCATATTGGGAGAAATTCACTGATAAATCCTCACAAGGACCTCTTCCTTTTTAATGCAACTTAATGTGAAGAACTGAAGTTAAGACTGGAAAAATGAGAAACTCTCCCAAGTTGTTCCAGAGAGAAAGCAGACATGCAAGCTTGGCAGCAAGGACAGAAGGCCCAGGGCACAACACTCTGTCCCTTCTCTCCTTGAGCTAAATAAAAACTTGAATTCTGAATAAAGTAACTTTAACTACACCATGCAGGTTGAATCCAGCAGGGATGTGAGGGCTTTCTTGTGTTTTGTACAGTCTGTCACAATTATGGAACGAAGAAAGTGGATAGAGAAAAGTTTTGTGTCTCATAATAATAGAACTTGCGTATATCTGATGAAGCTCAGTGATGGAAGATTCAGGACAGAATCTTTAAGAAGTAATTCTTCATGCAGCATATAGTTAAACTGCAGAATTCACACCCACAGGAGGCAGGGATGGCCACCAATTTGGATGGCTTTAAAAGAGGATCAGTAGAGGTTAAAGGCTATCAGTAGCTTCTAGCCATGATTCTCTGCCTCTATGGTTGGGAGGCAGTGATGCTTCTGAATTCCAGATGCTGGAAACATCTGGAGGGGAGAGGGCTCCTGTGCTCAAGTCCTGCTTGCAGGTTTCCCACAGGCATCTGGTTGGCCACTGTAGTAGTAGTAGTAGTAGTAGTAGTAGTAATTTATTATCTATACCCCGCCCATCTGACTGGGTTTCCCCAGCCACTCTGGGCAGCTTCCAACTGAATATTAAAAACATCAGCATCAGACATTAAAAACATCCCTAAACAGAGCCGCTTTCAGTTGTCTTTTAAAAGTAAAATAGTTGTTTATTGCCTTGACATCTGCTGGGAGGGCATTCCACAGGGCAGGCGCCACTACCGAGAAGGCCCTCTGCCTGGTTCCTTGTAACCTCACTTCTCGCAGCAAGGGAACTGCCAGAAGGCCCTCGGCACTGGACCTCAGTGTCCGGGCTGGATGATGGGGGTGGAGACGCTCCTTCAGGTATACTGGCCTGAGGCCGTTTAGGGCTTTAAAGGTCAACACCAGCACTTTGAATTGTGCTCAGAAACGTACTGGGAGCCAATGAAGATCTTTCAGGACCAGTGTGCTGGACAGGATGCTGGACTAGATGGCGCATTGGCCTTGATCCATCAGGCTCTTATGTTCCTAGAAGTGGGCAGTGTTCTCTGGAAAGAGAGATTGATTGCTAAACCACCCTGACCATAGTGCTTTAAATGTATAGTGTGGATGTGACGTTTATCTCCCATAGGACTGCTGTTTAAAAGAAAAAGAAGCCACATTCAGTGGAATCACACAGTTCAAGCAATGTGTAGTTTGGCTCTCAATAGCATTCATATCAGCCCCCCAAGGTAAACTAGTGATGATATCCCATATGGTAAATGTGGGGCTTAGGCTAAGGATACATGGCTACACACACACACACACACACACACACACACACACACAACTGTATTTATAGGTTGATGAGAATGAGCTAGAAGAGGGAGGAAATGACTGTTACAAAGATTTTGAGGGTGCTTGATAACAACAGGATCTGTGTACTTAAAGCATAGTGCTGTGCCAATACCTGTTCTCAGTGTGCTACATTAATTGAACACTCCCAACAGTAATAGTCAGCTTTACCACACTAGCATGAGCACACATTTTATTGTGATAATGGAGTGCAATTATCGCACAGAAGTGCGTTAATTTGTCACGAAACCTCCACGACGATGACATTCTTTCCCTTTAAACTTTTTAAACTGCTTTTCGAGGCACTAAATTAAAATCTCTGTGAAATGAGAGGTTAGCAGCTAGGTTCACGTTCTCATGATAATGTGTTCTTGAAACCAGGAAATGGGAGCTTAGTCAGCTAGCTGACTGCCGTCCCATGATGAGGAAATTCTTACCTCCATTTCATCCCAGATTTTTCAGATTCAAAGCAGTTGTGACACACAGTCATTTGCACACACACACACCCCCCAGTTATTCTTTCCACCCAGGTGTGGGGAATGTTTTGTAGCCCAGTTGCTGCATTCTCCCATTTGCATCCTTCCAGGGTCCAAATTGTGCGCCAGTTGTGGGTAGGGACGGGTGCAAAAGTGGCCAGAGCAATGGATGTGAATTGTACCCACGTACAGTAGGTTACATTCCAACCATGTGACCTTTCTCCATACGGACACACCCCTCCACCCTCCTTCCAGGGAAGCAAAAGGCGTTATTGGAGGTCAAGGCCACATTGCCACCAGACAAAAAACACTCAAGGAGGGTTTCTAATTTATCTATTTCCGGAACAAATACAGTGGTACCTCAGGTTAAAGATGCTTCAGGTTACAGACTCCGCTAACCCAGAAATAGTACCTCGGGTTAAGAACTTTGCTTCAGGATGAGAACAGAAATCACGCAGCAGCGGTGCGGCGGCAGTGGGAGGCCCCATTAGCTAAAGTGGTGCTTCAGATTAAGAACAGTTTCAGGTTAAGAATGGACCTCCAGAACAAATTAAGTTCTTAACCTGAGGTACCACTGTATGCATGCTAGCTGGTTGCTGTAACAGTTAAAACCATTTTTTTCCTGTCTAGGAGCATAATCCAAAATTGGGGTGGCCACTTGCTTGCTGCATTTCAAGGTTTATACCTGCTTAAAGAGGCAATTGTGTGAGGCAGGGTTGTTTGTAGAGCTTGACATTGCCTCTGCAGTGAAAAATGTTGATTGCCACAAATAAAAAAAGCCCTCCCCTTTTAACCCCAAAAATGGATGTACTTGGGTTTTCCGGGGGGGGGGGGGGGACAACTTGTAATCTGTCCTTGCCAGCAGCTACCTCTTTTTTCATGTCCTGTTGTTCCCCACACCTGCCTTTATCTAAGGAAAGAGTGATCAGATGGCTTACTACCTGCAAATTTGTAGCTGTTTCTATAGTGTCCATCCTCACTCCACAGTTCATATGAGAAACAACTTGACATGTCTTGCATGATTCATGGGACTGGGAAGTGGCTAGAAGTCCCACTTAAAGGATGGCATTTTAGAATGGAATAGGGTGAATCATTAGGAGTTAGCAGCAATGGCAGGAAACGGCACTCTAGTTAATTGCCTGCTCCTGCCTTGATCTAGCACACCGAGAGTACAGCGTGTTCCCAGAAATGTGTGGAGTAGACGAGGATGCATGAACCTGCCGCCACCCACAAGAACATGGTCTGTAGGGGGACTTTAGCTAGAGTGCATGTGATTTGTGAGATAGTTCATCTCTTAAACAGCAAAATCCAGATGCTTAAATGCATCCCTTTAGAATATATTGGCCTATAGATATATCTATACACAAACTCACACACGCACACAGATCTGTTCTCCATAAAATGTACTCTCAGATTCTCAACAGATCTGTTAATGGGAGAGTGTGTTCATCTGGCAAGAGTTCTGTATCTGACTTAGTATAAACATGACTAATCTGAAACAGGAGCAGCCTTGATTTAATTTCCTTGGAACATCATGCTGGGGGCGGGGGGGGGGGAGCACAGACAGACAGAAATTGGCAGTTTCCAAAGGAAGAGAAAAGGGAAAGACATGGGCTCAAGTTTACCACAACAGCAATGGAGATTGATTTTGATTTTAGATGTTCTCCTCTTAGTGTAGAGCATTTGCACTTTAGAGTCATAAGGAAGGCAGGGAGAAATAAACAGTTCAGAGGATATAGAGATATCAGGTGTGCACACACCATACATTTAAAGCACACGCTTCCCCCGCCCAATAATCCCAGTAACTGTAGTATGTAAAGTGTGCTGGGAATATTTGCTCTGTGTGAGTAAACTCCCTGGATTTATTTTATTTATAGAATTTATATGCCGCCCTATACCCACAGGTCTCAGGGCGGTTCACAGAATAAAATCAAAACATAAAACCAGAAAATGCATAATCAAAATAAAAACCCAATAAGCCACCCACCCCCTTTGGAGGAAGCAGTGTGCTTTAAATGCATGGTGTGTACACAGACATTGTTGATACAGAGAGAACAGAAAGATATTGTGAGGTTAGTGTTGGGTTTAATTTTGCCATTATCTTGGAGGACGTTTGCAGCTAGTCGAATCCTGAGATTTTGATGCACTTTTTAAAATTGTAATTTTAGAACTCACAGTGGTTGAGAAAATTGTAGTAATGGGTTTTGTGAGCTCATAGGAATACAGCTTCCAGCAGCCAAAAACTTCACTTCTGGGAATGCTCTCCCCATTTTAGGATGACGTTCATAGATTCAGATGGAACTTTCTAGGCTTCTCTACTTGGCAAACGGCCAATTTTAATGTTAAGGAGATCCGGTTTGGGTTTGATGGGTTCCAGTGCACCACAGTCTGCAGCTGTTCCAGTCCCGGTTTTACACAAAGCTCAGGGGACTAGGCCCTGAAGCAGCTGAGGACTGTAGATGTTCGGTGGGCTTTTGTCATGACTAATGTGTGTTTGTGTTTGTTCTAAAGTGTTTTGGTCATTATTTTTCATGTAACTCTTGCACCATTCTTCTTGGCTACATCTTGGGAAAGCCAGCTGCATTCCTTTGAGGAAGGGCCACACCTCCGTGGTAGAGCAACTGTTTTGGGGGCAGAAGGTCCCAGGTTCAAGCCCTGGCATCTCCCTAGCCTGAAGCCATGGAAAGCTGCTGCCAATCAGTGTAGACAGCACTGAGCTAGATGGGCCAGTGGGCTGTGATTTGAAAGAAGGCAGTTCCCCATGTTTTTCATTTGGAACCGCCACTTCTCTTTTAACATTTTCCTATTGGGGTGGGGTGAGATGAGAAATACGAATCTTGATGGTTTTTTCTTTAGTTGAAGCATTTTTACCTCACACTCCAGCCAAACATGTTTTACAAGACGATGAGACATGGGTGGCGCTGTAGTCTAAACCACTGAGCCTCTTGGGCTTACCGAAGGTCAGTGGTTTGAATCCCCACGACGGAGTGAGCTCCCATTGCTCTGTCTCAACTTCTGCCAACCTAGCAGTTCAAAAGCATGCCAGTGCAAGTAGATAAATTGGTATCGCTGCAGCAAGAAGGTAAACGGTGTTTCCGTGCGCTGCTCTGGTTTCTGTCACGGTGTCCCATTGTGCCAGAAGCGGTTTAGTCATGCTGGCCACATGACCCGGAAAGCTGTCTGTGGACAAACGCCAGCTCCCTTGGTCTGAAAGCGAGATGAGCGCCACAACCCCATAGTCGCCTTTGACTGGACTTACCCTTCCAGGGTCCTTTACTTTTTTTTCAGTAGTAAGACAGTCTCTGCCCTCAGGTTTGTAATCTAGAAAAGGTGGCATGAGAAAGGTGGGAAGAATGGGAGTGAAGGCAGAAAAAATAAAACTCAGGCACTTAGTTACATAGTACATATTCCTTCTGCATGACCACATGGAATAGAAACAGTTTAAGGAGAGGAAAAGAAGAAAGTTGCTGGCGTCTCAGTTGATAGAGCAGCCTTGATTCCCTCCTCACCCTCTGCTGCGCTCAAATGGAATGGCTGCTGACTGGTAAGGGAGAGGAAAAGCCAATGAAGTGGCCCTGCTTCCCTTACTTACTTACTTACTTATGAAAGTATTTCTATACCATCATAGATGGTGTAGAAATCAGGGCAGTGTACAATGTGAAAACACAGAGCACCATCTTAAAAAATAAAGATACAGATCATCATTCAGGCTACTAATTGTAAAAATAAAAATTAAATGTTTACAGTTTTAAAGTGGTATCTGGTTTTTTTGACAACGCAATCCCCTTTGGTCTAGTCCAGTGTTTTCCAAGCTTGGGTCTTCCGCTGTTTTCGAACTACAGTTCCCATTATCCCTGACCGCTGGTCCTGCTAACTAGGGATGATGGGAGTTGTAGGTCAGAAACAGCTGGACCCAAGTTTGGGAAACACTGGTCTAGTGTGATCTTTGGCAGATCAACAGCTGAATTATGAGTCTGTCTAGAAACAACTTCTCTCTTGCCAGAGCAAGCCGAGAAGGGTAAAGGGCTTCACTTGCCCCTGTTGGTGGTCTGATTATGCTCTGACATACAATTTTTAGACCATTCCAGGTGGTCATTCAGAAAGACTGTGTAACTAAGAATTGGTGCCTGAGTTTTCTTTTTTTCCTGCAAGGAGGATCAACCTTAGAGAGACGAAAGCTGTGAAAAGGCAGAGCTGTTGTTCTCAGCAGATTGATGACAGCACTCTGCCTGACCTGCCCTCGGTCAATAGAATCCTGCCCTGTAAATCTTGCAGAAAGTGGAAGCACAGAACAATGCAGGCTTCCATTTCCCTTCTCGGCAGCCATCTTGGAGGGCTGTGGAACACCTTTTCTGCACCAACTACTGCAGTAATATTGTTCAGCTCCTGCATTCTGCACTCCAGTTAGTACCGGCTATATCTGCAGCAATATAATCTTCAGACAGCCTCAGCCTCCTGTTTAAGTCTTTGTGGTTCAACTGTGCGGAAGCCAGGGATGCCCTTTCCAGGATAAAATGCTTTAATACTTCGGTTGAGAGTCTCTCTTTCTCGCTGGCAGAGAGAAGGTAGGGAGGGCATTGGAATTTGAAACAAACAAACATTTCTTGGGAAAGAATTAGGGTGATTTGATCAATGGCACCTGCATCGAAACACCAATGCCTCCTGCAAAGATGGGAGGATATTTGAGAATTCCCAACTCATCCTCACTGACGACAGTTGTCACATAAGGAATTTGAGACTTGCCTGAAGACGTCATCGACCCACAGGGAAGGAAGCTTTCCTATGCTATATATTACAAGCTAACTCAGATTTATCGAGTAAGTGAAACACATCTTTGTCATTGGGGAAACATCCGTTCAAATCTCTTCCTCCAATTTACACAGAGAAAGTTGATCTGCAAGCTTTTCTCTCAGTGTTAAGCCCTATTCATTTGTGTCCCTCACCCCATGGTTTTAAGCTGAGAAGAAAAAACCTGTGTGAAAGCTGGCTGTTACAGAGAAATTGCTGAAGTCTCAAGGGGAGAAGCAAGCAAAATCACCCACAGTTGTACTGAGAAGCCAACTCCCTTCAGGTTTCTCTCCTACACCTGGCAGTAGCCATTCCGTCTGGCTAAAGGAGAGGGAGAGAAGGGAAGCGTTCTTGATCCCTCAACTGTCATCGAGCAACATCTCGCTGTGATCATCTGGAGGAACACTGTTAGTTGCTCCACATGTTTCAGAGGCCACAATGCCCTAGAAGTCGGGCATTTGGTTGTCACTAGTCCCATGCTGTGGAACACTTTTCCAGCTGAGATTGGGCAGGCATCCTTGCTTTTGACTTCCTGGTGTCTTCCAGAGATGTTTTCTTTTTCCCGTTCTTTTAAAAGTTTTATTTTATTTTATTTATGCTTTTCAAGTTTATACATTTCATTAGTCTTACAATCAATTTAACATTCCAAAAATTTGACTTCCTTCCCCCTCTTTCTGCGGTTCCTTAAATTTATTTTTTAAAATATCTTCTGCATATCCAAATTTATTTAGTTTGCTCAATTTATTATCTAATTTAAATATATACTCTTATAAAACTGCAGGTTATTACAATAATCCTGCTAATGTTTTAATCTGTTTGCAATTTATCTGTAAATATTCAATAAACCATTTCCAGTCTTTTATAAAAAGTTTATCTTGATTTCTTTTTCTTCCGGTAAGTTCCACCATTTCTTCATATTCCATAAGTTTTTGTGTCAATTCTTCCTTTGCTGGGACTTCAGCTTCTTTCCACCTTTGGGCAGGTAGCATTCTTGCTGGTGTAGTAGCATACATAAATAAATTTCTATACAATTGCGTGGACAGGCAGAGTCCCCCCAACCCCAGGCGACCCCCGAGCAGAATAATGACTCATGACAACGTGTTATGGGATTAAAATTGGCCAGTGGCGTAGCGTGGGTTGTCAGCACCCGGGGCAAGGCAAGTAATTTGCGCCCCCTAACCCGTGGATTTGCGCCCCCTAACCCTAACCCCCAGATGTTGCGCCCGGTGCGGCCGGCCCCCCCTGCACCCCCCACGCTACGCCACTGAAATTGGCCACAACTTTATTAAGTTTTAGATGTAGGAAGACCTTGGCTCAGGCACTGGGCAATTATCCTTCCCAGTCCCCAGCTGGGGATCTGGGAGACATCAGGGTTATCCAGAATGTGTGGGGATCGGGCTGGCTCTAGGGAACCATATTTTTTGCTCTATAAGACGCACCAGACCACAAGACGCACCTAGTTTTTGGAGGAGGAAAACAAGAAAAGAAAAAAAATCTGAATCAGAGAAGCCAGAATAGCAAGAGGGATCGCTGCGCAGTGAAAGCAGCAATCCCTCTTGCTGTTCTGGCTTCTGGGATAGCTGTGCAGCCTGCATTCACTCCATAAGACGCACACACATTTCCCCTTACTTTTTAGGAGGGGAAAAGTGAGTCTTATAGAGAAGAAATACAGTATGTTCAAGCAGAGAGCCTGCCCCCCATTTCGCCGCCATCGCAGGGGAGAGCAATGACAACCTCTCGGTCTATGGCCAATGCCTCTCCCCTCAAAACCCCTTTAATGGGGAACCCTAGGCTCACCGCCGCAAGGGGTGTGTGGGTCACCGCTTCACCCCCCCATTTAGGAAGATAGACTAAAGGATTCCGCCTAAGGCCTGAAACCACCAAAGTTGTGATGTTTTGCTACGGGAAAGGCAAAACCTGCCAATGCAGGAAAATTCCTTTCCAGCCCTTCAACAGCGATCCTGACGTAGCAGCGCCTACGTACCTGTGGAGAAGAGGTTAACTTGCAAAAGAAGACTTAACTGAGGGAGGGCAGGGTGGGAGAAGCTCTGAAGCCAACTGGCACTTTGCAGGTGAGATTCACCTTCTGTTGTGTGGGCAGGGCAGTCCCTCCCCTTACCTGGCCGATCCTATGAGAACACCTCCCCAGGCGGGATTGGGTGATTGGCTGAGGTAGGCGGAGACCTCCAGGTATCCAGCCTGGGGAGGATGAAGCCAGCCCAAACTACCAGGAGTCACACTGGGATCGGGGGGGCTGCGTGCAACCCAACAAAGGCCCCCCCATTTGATGTGGGGAGCGGTCATTTAGGTAGTTCTGTCCCTATAATTCCCAAAAGAAAAGCTTCTGGGGTTGTTGTTTTTATAAAAGCTATATCATTGTATATCATTTCTGGAGATGTTTGTTTGTTTGCTTGTTATTTTTCTGTACTGATCCTTCCAAGGATCACAAGGCAGTTTACAACTGAGAAGAGATTGGTGTGCCGACTCATTGCACCATGTCACTTTTTCTGCCCTGTTTTCTGCGTTAATCTGCAAATACCGCAATCAGCACCACAAATCTTATTGAAATACAAACGTTATTTCTCCTCAAAATATGTGTGTTAAAATGTATTTTGGTTATTTTTAAATTTTCATTTTATTTTTTCACCAAGAACTGTGTCGGAACATTCAGGAAGAGCAAAAGCCATTGGGTAAATAACAGATCAGTTCTAGGCATGTTTACTTGGAAGAAAGTCCCATTGCATCCTTTAAGGTTTATTCCCTGATGAGTGTGTATAGGATTGTATCTTACATTTCAATCCACACATTAGTCCCGAAGATACAGATCAGGTCATTCTTACTGGAAGTTGCAAAGATTTAATTTCTCAACGATCCCTTCTTAAAAGCTGGGGATGAGAAGCAAAGATATTTGATGTATAATGATTTTGGCTAGCATTGTAGTAATATAACTTTAATAAAATTGTAATTTTTAAAAAGTTGGGAAGGGGAATTAGAATGCATGCATCTCCCTAAGGCTATATGTGAGACACAGAAGAACTTTGATAACAGAAGCATTTTTCTTATTGCAAAGTAACCATTTCCCTATGTGTATGGCTATTAGGTAGAAAAATCATACTTCTTCCTCTAGCTGTTTTACAGGTTTTAAAACAGCTTCCATTTGTTAATGAAATATAGTTATGTCAATGGGCCCTGACTAACAGCTGATCAAAAAATGAAATCTTTTTGAGTCGCTAATGGGCTGGCACGGTAAGAAGTCTGAGTTACTGCCATTTGCAAGGTTGCCATGGTAACTGGCGCATCTTTTATGAAAGCCGTTTATCATATTCTGATAAACTACACATTCCTAAAGAACTCAGCATGCTTCCCTCTGCTCCCCTCCCCGCAAAAAAACCCACATCTCTGTGACCCTGGACTTCAAAAGCACTGGCACTTTCTTCCCTTCCCTTTAATATTAATGAAATTCCAGTTTCTGTGTCTTATCTTAGGGCTTAGCCACACTTACCTTTTGCTCTGCTTTTTCCAGGCAGAGGCCTGCACTTTAATGCTCCATGTCTGAGCACTTTTAATTTTTTTTTATTTTGCCCTGAGCTTTCCCTGCTCTTTAAAACTGAATCGGAGCAAATGTCAATTCGGGTTTCCCGTGGATTAGTGTTTGCTCTGATTGAGCTCTAAAGAGCAGGTTTTCATGGAGAAAGCTCCGGAGCAACAAACTTGAAGCTTTAAATCGTGGCGTGTCCCTGGAAAGAGCAGAGGAAAGGTACGTGTGGATAAGCCTTTAGTCATGTGAACGTGCTGGAGGGCAACCTGCATGAAGCAGACATTTTAGCGGCTGCTTTTGTAAAGAAGAAAAATGGGGAGTGCAATCTGATATCCGGTTGAATGCACAAATAGCAATGCGAAGCCAAAAATATTCCTTCATGATCCACATTACTGTATAAATTGGTTGCTGTAATAGAAATCCCTTGACTGAATTAAAAGAACAAACACCCAACCCAACACTGCTGTTTAATTATATGCAAAAACCTGCTCTCTTGAGGCAAGCCAACTCATACTGCCTACAGGTAGTGCCAGTCTAATTACCTTGTTCTTTTCACTGATCTCTCTCTCTCTCTTTCTCTCTCTCTCTCCTAAGGTCAACCCAAATAAAAACTTATTCCTGGGATAATGCCCAGGTTATTTTGGTCGGTAATAAATGCGACATGGAAGAAGAACGGGTAATCTCCACCGACAGAGGGAAACATTTAGCAGAACAACTTGGTAAGAAGAGAATTTATATACAAAAAAAAAGAATTTGAGCTCCAGCTGCACCGTACATTTAAAGCAGTTGTCTGACCACTTGAAATCGTCATGGTTTCCCTTAAAGAATCCAGGGAGCTGTGGTTTGTTAAGGATGCTGAGAGTTCTTGAGAGACCACCATTCCTCTCGCAGAGCTGCAGAGAGGGACTGGTTATTAAGCCACTGTGGGAATTACAGCTCTTTGAGGGGAGCAGGGGTTCCCTAACAACTCTCAGCACCCTTAACAAAGTGCACTTCCCAGAATTCTTTGGAGGAAGCTATGATGGTTTAAAGTGGCATGGCACTTATTTAAATGTAGAGTGCAGAAGGGGCCTTTGTTGTTCAAATTCAAATATCTTTAATACGGTCAATGACCAACAAGGGGCCTTTGTTGTTTGTTGTGGTCCATTCCATCTGTTTGCATGCCACAGGAACTTCTGACAGGGGCTTGCGCATATTGACTGCCCATCACTCTCCCAGTTGCTCAGCACAAAAGGGAGTATAGTGGTACCTCGGGTTATATATGCTTCAGGTTACATACACTTCAGGTTACAGACTCCCCTAACCCAGAAATAGTACCTCGGGTTAAGAACTTTGCTTCAGGATGAGAATAGAAATCGTGCAGCAGCAGGAGGCCCCATTAGCTAAAGTGGTGCTTCAGGTTAAGAACAGACCTCCAGAACGAATTAAGTTCTTAACCCGAGGTACCAATGCATAGTGTGAAATGAGAAACATGCTCAACTGGCAAGGCAGATTCTCCTTTCTCAAGTGGTTTCTCCAGCAAATGCAGTTAGTGGCCAGTAGGGATGAGCGAATCTATCAGTTTTGCTTTTTCTCAGTTTCGAATTTCTTTCCCCATTTTAAATTCAGTTTGCAACAATTCTGCATCTGTTTGCAAAGTTGTTGCTTCTGTTTTTTTGAGTTGTCCCATAAGAACACAAGAATTGCCTGCTGGACCAGACTGACAGCCCATGTTGTCCAGCATCCTCTTTGTACGGAGACCAACCAGATGCAAACAGGGCCCAAACACAAGAGCACTCTCCCCTCCAGCTGTTTCCAGAGACTATTGTGGCTTAGTACCCAATGATAGTCTTATCCTCCATGAATTTGCCCAATCCTCTCAGAAATTCATCGGCATCCTGGCACACAGTTCTCCTAATATAGTCATGTTTGAATGCAATTCCCCCTAATATAATCCATTTTGGGGGCTGTTATTTTCAGGAATATATGTATTTTTATGCACACTTTTGCCTAACGTACACATTTTTGAACACATGTTTTGGTTGGAGAATTGCATCGCAAAATTTGAAGGAATGTGGATTTTTTAAAAAAGTGTTTGGATTCGCATATTGTTTCAGGAAGTGCAAATTAGGTAGAGTCACATAAAAACGCAAACCAAACTGAATTTCTTCCCCGATTCCTAGTAGCAGGCAGGGAGATTCCACCTTTATTTCTTAACGAACCTACAGTGGGAATGTAGCTTCTGATAAACACAGGAAATAAAACATAACTGGAGAAAAAGGCTAACTAGGGTTTCTACCTACTTTTCATATCGCCAGCTGCTGTCTCAACTCCTTCACACCCACTAATCTTAGTTTGATTGGGGAGTTTTATGATTCTGTGCTCTGCATCTCTTCCTCTAAGAGCTTAATTGCACATTGACTGGCTTAAGACATAATGTTAAATGACGAGCCTTGGGATCATCCATTTCCCCCCCTCCTCTCTCTTCCTCCATCATGGACCTAAAGAGGAGATAGAAAGAGCAGGTGAAGAAATGGTTAAGCACCCTTGAAAACTGCCCTTTTCCTGAAGCTGTGTTTCCTTATTAAAAGCAGCCCTCAGCATTTTAATACACACACGTATGCGCATAGCATCTTGTTAAGCCCTAAAAGAACATCAGAAGTGACTGTTTCCTGAGTCTTTGCTATTTTTGTGAGCAGGACTAGGGGAGTGGGCATGGATGCCGAGCCCTTTTCTTCTCCAGTAAACCAAGGAAACAAGCATGAGCAGAGGATTAGAAAACGAGACGGCAAAATCTCTTGGGCAAACTGGGGAAAAAACGCTGCGTAGCTGGGAAAGACAGCTCTGCGAAATAACTCATTAAAGAAGTTGGGTTGGAAATCCGTTCAGAGCATTTGCAGGTTCTGCTTTCTATAAGTGGCTCTTTCTTTTTTATCAGAGCTATCAACAGTACTTCAACAGCATATTAAGAGGTGTCCCTGTTGCGAATCTACGGTAGCTCTAGCCAAATGGTAGTTATAGAACGGGGCAGAGAGAGCCTGTTCCATTCATCAAAAAGCCTGCAGCTTAAATAAATCCGCTTGCATCTTGGGATTTACACTGCATTTTTCCTTCTTTTCTTTTTTTGCATGCCCTATGAAGTTTTTTTTAAATAATAAATGTGCCAATGCAACAAATTTGTGTTTGGAAACTTATATGCAGGCACACTTGGATTGTCTGCATGCAAAGTTTTAATTTTTTGAGAACTGAATAGGCACAGATGTGTTTGGATCCTTTCTCCCTGCCTATTAAAAAATGCCCAGGTTGCTGTGTGTTTTATAATTTACACTTAGGGCCTTTGTAAGTCAATTGGAGTGGATCATAACCCACAAAGACCATTTTCATATGTGGCATCAGTGCCTTTTAGCTTGCTTCTTTCTTTCTTTCTTTCTTTCTTTCTTTCTTTCTTTCTTTCTTTCTCTCTCTCTCTCTCTCTCTCTCATCAGCCTTGTGCGAAACTGGGAATGCAGGACAAAACATGGAAGGGATCCATTTTAAAATAGAAGATTAATTTAAGCCAATAAAATATGTTGTACGTTTGCATTATAGAATATACAAAAAGGCAGTTGAAGCCACAGGTGTAAAAATGCCCTGAGTTTACATAGAAACCATGCTCACCATTATCAGCACACTTACTTCTTATGCCCAAATCAAATCAGTTGCAAATTTTGGCTGGTGTAGCTTCACAGACAGTAGCTGTTCACTCTGTGTCAAACAGAACCTCATATAATAATCTTCCAAGCTTGGAAAATCCATACTGTAATTATTATTTTTTTACACCAAATGTTTAAGCCCCTTTCCCAGTGGAGCAAGCACTCCCAAACACCTGTGTTAATAGCCAGTATAATCACAGCCCCCAAAGGATTCTGTTTCTAGTAGTTTAGACACATTTCCATTAAGTGGCTATCTGGGGGGAAATTGATGCATATAGACTTATCCAGGCTTCCTGTCTAGCCTTCAAAGATATCCAGTTAACATGGCTGGAAAGAAAATAGGCCAGAAGTCTGATGATTTTGTTATGATGATTATTATTGAAATATTTCTGTTTCCACTATGTAAAAACATCCCAAAAAGCTTATTAAGGCAATACCTTTGTTAGGAAAACCAAAATGTCACAAACAACAGTGGGGTGCTGTTTTCATCATATTCAGCTTTTGAGTCTTCTTGGGAAGGAATATCAGTTCTCTGTTCTCTAATAGTGTCATAAAAACATAATAAGTGCCTGTTGGATCAGGCCAATGGCCCAACTTGTCTTGTCAGATGTCCTTAGCACTAGGATGGGGCACTGGTACCCTCCAGATGATGTTGGAGTCCAACTTTCATCCCTGACTAGCATGGCCCAGTGGTCAAGGATGATGGGAGCAGCAGTCCAGCAACATCTAAAGGGACTTCTGCATACCTGTCCTCTGCTGGCCACTATTAGAAACAGAATGAGGACCAGATGAGCTCTGTGGTCTGAGTTAGCATTTACAAGTCTTCTGTTCTTAATAAGCAGACATCGTCCCTCTTGGCTACAATGCAAAAACACAGCACCTTGCCTCCAGCTTCCTTGTTTTGTTTTTGTTAAATTAAACTTACTTATTGCATACACACAATACACAATCTATATGTCCAAAATAATACTAGTTTGTGGTTCGAGGACCCGATCCCCACGTAGTGGAATGAAAACACGAGGACACGTGATATAAGGTTAATGGGCAAGAAAAGGCCACAACTTTATTGATTACAGCAAGTGAAAATGTATTGGCTTAGGCATTGGATTACGTCAGCTGACTCCACCCCCTCAGAGAGGGGTGAGTCTAAAACAGGGGGGTTTATTCACCAGCAGGTGGAGCCTGTTGATGCTAATCCAACTATAAGCTCTCCCCTGATGTCACCGGGGGTCGTGCCATGGCCTCCTGCCAAGCAGGCATCGGACAGAATACACGACCGCCAGATTCCTTTAACGGAATACCCAAAAATTGAAGGCATAGGCGATGGCCACACCTAGCCCTTCGACACACCACAACACATTATTCCAATGCCTAACCTACCCACTAATACTACGAAAGTTGTGACGATTGCTACGAGGTAGGCGAAAAAACCAAAAAGCCTAATGCCAAATGGAAAAATTCCTACCAGGCCCCCTGGACAACCAGGGCAACCAACCTAAGGTCCCTAGCAAGGCCAAAAGAAAACTGAGACCCTGAGCTCTAAGGGAGTGGAGGGTGGGTGACTCGCGACGGGACGACGAAAAGTGAGGCCGGAAGGCTGGTGCCGCAGCAATTTGGGCTGCTAAACACGCCCCCTCGCAGGCACCTGGTTGGGTGCCTGCCCGTGGGTGTAGGCCAGCCAGGTGAGTGGGAGGCAGGGGGCTAACGCCCCCTGCTTGAGGCGGAGTCCGGCTCCCGACCACAACCACTCCCCTCTCTTGCAGGAGGAGGGTCTATATTGTTACATAAGTCCGCACTTTTAGCTTTCCAGAACTCCCTCCTCTACGTTTCTTTCTCTGTCTTGCTCAAACAGCACTTCGTTTTTCCTTTAGAAAAAGATTACACCTACATCATCACCCTTAGCTAGGAAGGGAAAAGATATGCTACCTATCCCTTCCCACCCCAGTTCTGGTGGGCTTCAAATTTCTGGGAAATGCCTGCCATGTCATGGCTGTTGGCTCCCATTAAGAGACATTTGTCTGGCCCTGAGCCATTAGGCCAGGGGTCAGCAACCTAAGGCCCATGGGCCACAAGCGGCCCACGGGGGTCGTTTAGCCAGCCCACAAGCTGCCCCTGAATTGAGCCGCCCACTCAGTGTCCCCGCGCGCTGCGCTAAACCGGCGCAGTGCAGGGACTCACTTCCACGGCGCCAGAAATCGCGTCTGCACAGACGCTGAAAACAGCGGGCGGGCGATCCAACCCACAGAGGGATCTCCACTGGAGTGAACCAGCTCAGGCAAGGTAAACCTTGCTGACCCCTCCATTATGCAGTAATCTGTTTTAACAAAAGGCACAAGCAGGCTAACGTCCCTAACAGATGGAGATGAATACCTGGCCATCTGGTTCATCGCGCAAAGGGCTGAGCCCTTGTGTGGTCTCCTAGAACAGTCACTCTTCTCTCTTTCCTGTGCAATGGTGGCACAGAAGCATTTGCACTAGGATTAGTCCAGTTTAAACTTAAGCCCTAAATTCATACTGCAGCCATGGAGAATCCGTGGTAAACCAAATCTTGTTAGACCACAGCTCCCCTCATGGGCTAATGGGCGTTAGAGCCATGAGAAGATAAGAAGCTGCCTTATACCAAGTCAGGCCTTTGGGCCATCTAACTCAGTACCATTGAAACTGATTGGCTGCGGCTCTCCAGGGTTTCAGGCAAGAGTCTTTCCCAGTCCTACACGAAGACACCTTTTTGTATGCTAAGCATGTACTCTATCGCTGAGCTATCACTCTATCCCCTAAAGCAAGGCCAGCAATCTTTCACCCATCTAGATGTTCTTGGACTCCCAACTCCCAACAGCCCCAGAGACATGGCCACTTGCCAAGGATGATGGGAGTTGGGGGGTCCTACAACATCTGAAGGGCTGAAGGTTCCTCACCCCTGTCCTCCTGAGCCCAGTTGCTCCTTTGCTTGTCTTTGCATCTACCCCAAAGCGCCGTCTAGTCAGTACCTGAAGAAGGTAAATATAATGTTGAATGGTTGCAAGTGCTGTTTCTGAATGATTGCAAGTCTGTCTGTTTCTACCAGGTTTTGAATTCTTTGAAACAAGTGCCAAGGACAACGTCAACGTCAAGCAGACCTTTGAACGGCTTGTGGATATCATCTGCGACAAAATGTCAGAAAGTCTGGAGGCAGATCCTGCCATTGCTGCCGGTAAACAGAACACAAGACTAAAGGACAGCCCTCCTCCACAGCAACCCAACTGTGGCTGTTAATAGAGTCATTGTCGACAGAGGCGGCTCCAGCGTGTTCTTTTGCCAATAGAGTATTTACATAGGGTCTATATGCCTTTATTTATAACGTCTTACCGGTTCATTTTGGGGGAAATATATCTTCTTTAACGCCCACTGCTGGTACAGTATGTGCATAGAGTTGCTTTGCGAAACAGATCGCAAATGTGTAAGGACAGGGCCCTCCGATTTCTCAGCATTTGGCCTCTGCACGTAGATGACTGTTCGTCTGCGCTCTTTATGTTCACCTTTATGCCCGTTCCACCTTTAGCTGGTGCTGTGACCTCAGGTCCACATTTTGTCTGGATTTTTCTCTTCCTTCATCCCATTTCCGGTTAATGCTATTGACTCTTCTAGGTTGATGATCCAGCAAGTCAGAAATAGGACTCCCGCTCCTTGGCACTCCAAATCAATACTAGCACTGCAGAAAGGTAGCAATCTAATCACGCCAGCACAGCTGTACCTTCCAGGTAACTTGCCAGTCTGCATTCTCCAGAGAGGTCCATGCTTCAAGGTGGCTGGGGCCCATTAGCAAAACCGCAGGTGTCCTGCTAACCAGCGACAGGGATGGAGAATTTAGATCTCCCAGATCAGGGCTACCTGCCTCTCAGACAGCCTTCATTGAGAAGGGTGTCCTACATTCAAAACCAAGACACAACAGTTCCCTGGCTTTCAGCCATAGGCCTTGCAGAGTCTGATTGTTTACCAAATATTTCTGGGTTTTTGGTTTTCCTTCACTCGAGCATTGCTTATCTTGAGGGATACTTGTCCAAACTTCAGACCATATTCACACAAACTTTAATTTCAGTTTAATAATAATAATAATAAAACCACTGTAAATTCTTAACAGTTTCACTATCGGTCACACTCAGTGGGCAGTTAAAAATGAGGAAGGGACTGGCTGTTTTTTTAAAGTGGAGCAACGCACTTCAATTGTTTATGGTGTAAGCAGCCAAGGTGTAGGATTTGTCCTTCCCAGGATATCTCAGTGCACCACAGACAATACAGTTACTTGCACTACAGAAAGTAGAGCCAAAAATAACTCCCACTACAACTAACACATTTTTGATACGGACACAGATGGAAGTTCCAAGGATTCAGAGCTTTGAATATAGATAGATACATTAGTGAAGTCATTGGAGGCCAATGGAAAGAAATTTATTCTTCTCTAATTGTCAAAAGCATGTACAAGAAATGAGTGAAGAAACGTTACATAATGAAGAAGGACAAAGAGAGGCAACATAAAAAAGTAAAAAATATAACAAGAGTAATTGGGTTGCAGGCCTGTTCTCAGTTCTACATGCATGGGAACGTTGATATCCAAAGTGCATTACTCTTGCTGTCCTTATTGGATGTACTAAACTCCTGATAGTAACACCAGTGAAAATATATAAATTTTGATCAAGTTATTCTTAGCCAAAATTTAGTGGCACCCTGATCCTCAATATAGACAAGTTGGAAGAGACCTCAAAGGTCATTGGCCCACCCCCCCCAGTGGTGCAGGAGTCCCACTACAGCACCCCCAAAAGGTTGACTTCCAATGCTTCAGTTGCATATGCATAGCTCTATCTTCACAGGAGTTTCCTCCTCCTCCTGGACAGAATGGGAACCCTGTAGGTGCTCAGTGAAGCTTCCCATTACATGTGCCAGGCATTCTACTACATATATACATGAAAAGGGTGCCCTTTCACCCATGGGTGTCTGTATGATGCCGTGAAGATCTGCATAGCTTTGTAGGTACCCTTTGCATGGAACAGCAGCTCTCTGAAATCACTGAGGCTAGTTTATACATGTGTACTCTACACTGGCTGACGGTCGGACCAGGCGATGACTTGCATGAATGAATGGGACATTGCAGATTTATCCCTTCATCAACTCAAGTAGAATATTTTTCAACGGAAGCAGCTTACACCTGCAGATCAAGATCAAGAAATCAACTGATCTGCATGCATATATGAACCAGCCTTACCGTTTTATGAAACACATTTCGGTTTGTTTTTTTTAAGTGCCAGGTTATTCTAGAAACTCAGTTTTTTAATAATTGAACCTCTGATTCCTACAAAGGATGGTTAAATGTGAATGTTATTCTATACCTGGCATGGGCCACACAAGTTCTCATGTGGTCTTTTGGTGCAATTTCATACAGCAACCCTTGACCGAAATTTCATAAGTCTTCTTAGAGTGATCAGTTCCGTCCTCTGGCAAGAAGAGCAATCTTTCTGTCCACAAGCAGCTTGCTAGATTGAGTGGAAGAGAGACAGAGAGAAGAGAGTGTCAGAAGGGGGAGAGAAAGGAGTGGCAGAAAGAGAAAAGGTGTGACTCCACCTATTTTAGCTCTGGCCCCACCCACACTTATTTTAGCCCCACCCACTTCCAGCATGTGACCCTTAACAGATTCACCTTGGCAGAATGAAGGGTTCCCCACCCCTGTTATATACCATCAGATAATTTTTTTCTTCTTTCTTTGCTATGAAACTTTTATTTCTCCTCTCCAGTGCCACTCTCATTAATAACAGGGAGAATTGCCCGTGAGGACAGATCTGGGTCATTACTTCTGAAAGACATCTTGCCCCAGACTTTCTAACTGATGATGACCTTCAGAATTTGATGGTGTTTCTGGAAGCCCCACAGGAAAATATAGCTACATTAATTTTTAAAAGAAGAACTTCTACGGTTTCAGGAAACAAACCATGCAAATTGATTATAAACTCTCAGAAAGACTGTGAAAAATAAGCAAGGAGCATGTCAAGTGTTTTAGCCACTGTATTTCCCCATATAGAGATATTTGTTTCTCAGTAAATTCCCTCTCTGATAATTGGAGGCAATTTCTCACCTCTTCACCCTGCAGTATTCCATCTCGACTGCTCTGGCTGGGTCCCAGCAACTAAGTTCTTCTAATTAACAGAGAAGTATAAAATGTTCATAGCTCTTATTTGCATCATCTTTTAATACCAGGTAAATGTTTTGCAGCAGGGTTGCGGCAGAAATGATGGAAGGAAGAAGGGTGAAAGGTGGGTGTCTAGAGAATTGTTAAAAGGCACCCCTGACCACAGGGTTACTGCGTTTCACTGTAATTACCACATAGGGAAGCTAAGGCCTCACTCCAACTGTGAGCCATAATTATTTTATTTTCCTTCACAAAATTTATATACCGCTTGACTGGTAAAACCTCTAAGCAGCTGAAAGAAATATTAAAGTTATCAGTAAAAAGCAGTTTAAAACATTATAGAAACAATTAAAATTAATAGTGAAAGAAGCTAAAAGATAATAACACCTGCGTGTCTAGATAGGCTCACCTAAAGAAAAATGTTTTAGATAGGTGTTGAAATGTACTCCTAAGACACCTTTTCAGATGTGTGGGAGCTGAGGAGAGCAAAAATAAGCTAAAACCTACGCTTGGATAAAATTGGGGTGCCAGAGTTCACCATGAATGCCTCCCATGTTCTCTTAGAATGGCAATGGCTCCCACCTGAGAGGTGCTGGAGCTGAGCTGGGGGGGGGCTGGTTATAATGCACAAAACGCAACATATTTTAAGAGCTTTTGTGGCACTCATCTCCCCACACCCAAATGCCTCACAATATAAATGAGCTAGCAGCACACACACACAAAGGTTTAATTTTGTTCCTTTATTTTTGCTGAATTAACCCCCCCCCCCAATAAAAGTTGCCAATTTGCAGAGGAGGATATGAGGCAGTCAGTCTTTTCTTGTCACCAACCCCCCAAAAAACAGGGCAGAGGTGGGGAACAGCAAAAAAAGAAAAGGGTTGAAGTCAATATATACCGCCAGGCAAAAAGAATTTGATAGAAATCCAATCAAGGAAATTCTGGGTTGTATCTTAACGACGTCCCATCAGCTCAATGACTTCTGTTTGTGCAGTGGGACTCCCTGTTCTCTTGTTTTCCTGCTCCTCACCCACAAGAATATTTTGGGGGGTTCCCCAACCCTCTAGAGCCGATGAGGGGGGTGCAGAGGTACACAAGGAGAGGGAAATGAATTCCCATTGCACAGGTGGAAGTCCTTCTGCTAACTTGACAACTTCACTGGATATAACTGCCCCTCTTAGGTGGGGGGGAAGCATTTTGATGCAAAAAACATAGAAGAAAAATACTGAAGAAATTCTAGCATCCCTGTTGTGTGCAAGTTCAATTAATGCACATGTTCAAATAAGAGAGGTTTGTTTATTGCAGGGCTGCCATATGTCCGGGTTTTCCCGGACATGTCTGGAAATCAGACTCTGCAAATGGCTTCCGGGTGGGTTTTTGCCGAATTGGCAAAATGTCTAGGAAAACCTGGACATATGGCAAATAGGGCGTTAAAAAAATGCTTCAAAAATCCTTGTAAAAGCCTAAAAACTCCCCCCCCCAAATTAGGCAATCCTAATTTATTGCACTGTTTTATTATTCTGGGTTATTGCTTGTTACCAATGTAAACTTTATTCTCTGCTATTCTTGAATGAATAAAAATACTTTCTAGAGGCTAGCCTGATTCCTGACAGCCCAGCTGAACTGTAACCACACAGGGATATTTTTGAATTTATTTTATTTTTTCCCTTTATAGCCCACCTTCTGAAGGTGGTATACATGGGTCTCCCCATCCTCACTGATTCCCCATGACAACCCTCTGAGGTAGGTTAAGCTGAGAGGCAGTGACAGACCCAAGGTCACTCAGTGAGCTTAATGGCCGAGTGGAGACTTGAACCCTGGTCTCCCAGGTCCTAGTCTGACACTTTAGCCACTACATAACACCATATACAAAAATAGCCGGACTGCTAGTTGAACAACTCCTTGCATGGGTGAATTGCCTTCTTGCTCAAGCAGTTCTTTCCTTTGCACATGGGCAAAATATTTCTAATGAAGTTTTGCATATTGGCAACTGGAACGCAGAGGCATGAGCTGAGTGTTACAATGCCTGCAAGCGCATACAAGCAATGGAGCAGCAAGCTTGTGTTTCAATTTGTGTATAACAACCTGCTCTACAATACAGCAAATGTGCCTATCCCTTTTATGCCATTAATTCAAAATGGCATTCCCCACCCTCGCTTATTTTCAAATCTGGTTGTTTGGTGTCTGAGATATGAAATAGCTGGCCTGTCCTTTCTGTCGAAATGGCTTTTTCCCCTTCTCTCTCAGCTGCAAATATATGTGACTGTTACTGGAACCATTTGTTCCTTTGTGCTTATACTCAGGGCTTTCCCAAGCGATCAGCTGATAATGCAACGGAGGTACAGTTGTGCAGGATGCAAACATTTTTACTCATGAAAGCGTTTCAGATATCGTATTTTCCCAGCGCTCAGAGCAATATATTGTTGCTGGTGAAATAAAAGAGGCCTCCCCCAGCTAGAAAGAGTGCTTCCTTTTGGAGTGCTTCTGTTTGAGTGTCACCAACTCCAATTGGCTAGAGCAGGCATAGGCAAACTTGGCCCTCGAGACATTTTTGGGACTACAATTCCCATCATCCCTGACCACTGGTCCTGTTAGCTAGGGATGATGGGAGTTGTAGTCCCAAAACATCTGGAGGGCCAAGTTTGCCTATGCCTGGGCTAGAGAATGTGACGCCACAAATGACAGCAACAGCGTTGTCCTGTTTCCCCATTTGGTCACCCTGACATGAATGCTCAACTTTGAGAGAGGAAGTATAGCTGTCTTAAGCTCAAACTCTCCCACTCTCCCATTCAGAATTTGCTTTGAGTCTCATGGGGGTCATTGACAAGCTTATTTGACTAGGGAATTCTTTGGCCTGTGCAACAAATCAGTTTCATCTCTTCTTGATAGACCCTCTTTGCAGTTTGAGCATTCCTCTCCAGTTTGTGCTGGAGTATATCATCCCGCCATTAAACAAAAAACAAAAAACCATAACCCTGGACTGTCCATATTTATTCTCCTCCATTCTATACATATTGGTCATTGCACTATTGCTGGTGAACTGGAATAAGCCCTTAGTATATTGCATAGAGAAACGACCTGAGCAGCTTAATCTGTGTGGCCTTTCCAGAGCTTGAGTCTGAAGGATTATAGAGTTTCTTCCCAGTCAGCTCAGCTCTGCTATGTCCAGCTGTACTGCCTGCACCTTATTTATTTTAAGAATGAAGTGCTATTTAATGGTGCACTATGTTCATTGGAGTTTGATCCTAATGTGTGGAATTGTCGGAATGTTGTGTTTTCTAGGAGACTTAACAGTGGTGCAAGATTTATGTCTGTTGATAGCAGTTTTGTCAGTCACAGACAGTTGCTAGAGCTAGTTTTCAATGAGCATGTTTTGTGATGACACCGTGTAAATGGGGGTCTTGTTGAATAGGGGGTCCTTTTTCCTGAGGGTACTGATGCACATCCACTTTTCCTGAATCAAAACACTGTAACTGTTCCTTCCTTGGCAAAGTTTGCATATATTCCACCCAGATTATGTTGGAGAAATCTGCAGTTAATACTGGATTGTGAAGATGCTTGTTTTTTGTTTGTTTGTTTGTTTGTTTGTTTTCCACAGAAGCCTGTGCCATCCTTATTCATTTTGTCAAGCCAGTACAGTTATGAGTGACAGGAAATGAAGGGTCTTCTTAAGGGAAGTGATTCCCTGAGATACGGGCAGATTGTCATACATGTTTTTTTATGTTAGAAAGTCCAAAAAGCGTATCTCAGGTAGCTTTGAGGCATCATTCAAAGTATAGATCGTTTTCTTTAACAAACTACCAGTTGGTCTACATCAATACACAGATTAGAGTGGACCAAGTACCTTTGGACTAACTCTTCTGGGAATCAGAAAAGTTATGACAGAGCTGGATTCATAGCAGAATCCCCATAACTACCGCAGACCAATCCTTGCTAATTTACGCCTGTCAGATAATTAGGTCAATTACAGGATTTTCTGTTTCTTTCATACCCAACTAGAACTTGGTTCTGTTGAGTTCAAAATACAAGTCAGCTTTAATATTTATAAATTATTTTTCTTCACAAGTCAGGTATATAGTGTGGTGTGGTGTTGTCGTTTGTTTGTTTTTTAAGTCTCTGTTAACACTTATTCTATCAAACTTCTTAATAAGTCACTTGACCAAATCAATCAATCAATCAATACTCTGGTTTCTCTTCAGATCGTGTAAATCTTTCGCCTTACTTGACCAAATATCTCTTGCACGTCTCATGCCAACTCATTCCATACACTGGTTTAGCCACGACAAAATCTAAATCATTTACAATCCTTTTCCTTATATCTCTCCCCCCATCCTCATACCCCACTTTGTGGGATTTGCCAAGAAATTTACCTTATCGCTAGGAAGTGCCTGTGGTAATTTCACAAGCTATAGAGCTCATATTTAGTTTTGCAGTGGAACAGATGGACACAGCCCCCTGGCATTTTAAGGGGGAGAGAACACACCCAGACCTCCCAGCTATCCCACATCCCTCCCTGAACATAGGAAAGAGATACTAGGACTTACCAGGATTAAATTGACAGAAATGGGTAATTCTGACATGTACCTTGCAAACTAGTGTTAAATGGAAACCGTGCTGTAATTCCTGTTCAATATATTGTTGGTAAATGTCCACTGTGTTGTGATTCAGTTGGAACTGTCAGAATGTGTATACTATTTAATAGTGTTTGTGGAACTGAAGTGTCTTAAATGTGGCATGAAAATGTTATTTAAAAAAAAAAAGATTTGTTTTCTATTTTTGAACACCTCTAACCGGAGGGATCATGGGCCAATAAGTGCAATATTTAACGACTTATTCAGTGTATATAAACTTGTGTGGAAGAGAGAAGTGTTGTGGATGTGTGAAATTCCTGCTGCTAGTTGAAGACTGTGTGGCTTATTTAAACAATTTCTAGTAGCTGTTTTAAGTGTCCGATAGTCACGTTTATATCGTATAAATGCTTTTAACAGTGTCGTACAAGAATATTCTATTCCTGATTCTGTTAAATTAATTATTTTTCCTATATGAGATGATTATAAAAAACAACAACATATCCATATGTTTCCTTGCAAGTGCATGTCAATTTTACTTCTAGAACTGTGTCTTTAAAAAAAACAAAAACACCAAAAGATTATGCTATAAATAAAACAATGAAGAAACTTATTTTCAGTCAAAAGATCTTAGGTGTTTCTCAGTTTGTGCACATTTCAGAGGCATGTTCTATAAAAATGCATCATGTAGTAGACTGACTCCCATTTCTTCTCAGTGGTCATTAGTTGTAGACTCTGCCAGGTTAGGTCACCATAATGGAATGTATGTTCTAGATATCTCTACATTCTGGAATACAGGCATCATAGCTGAGACCACAGTAATAACATTAATGCTAAGGAGACACATGGCAATGTTTCCCTTGCTTCGACATCAGTGTGTGCTGGGGTGGGGGACAGAGAAGGGTGCAACCTCCTGCATTGGGGGCCTAAATTGGGCAGCTATACAAGACCACTGCAGAAAAGAGGGCCGGTACATCTGATGGCTCTTTCACGAGACAGGTAATTGTTTGTAAATCTACAAGGATATGCAGTTGGGAAGATAGGTCCTTGTGGGCTCCTGGCACATGCTTTACACATGTGTGCAAATATATCTCCCCCTCAAACATTACAACGTTCACTGGTGGGTATAGGAAAGTACGTTGCGCCCTCTTCTGGTTCTCTGTTCTGGAGGGCTGTCCGAAAACAGTCTTCTGTTTGAAGCTGTCATCTCTTAGAGGTCCAGATCTAGTTTAAAGATAAAGAACCACAGAGGAGGGAGAGCAGGAGCCATGAAGTTGTCCTTCAACTGCTAATACTGCAGCAAATACACAATTCACAGGGTGTCTTCTCCACTATAGTGTGATGTACAGTACTGTATTTCTAAATTATAGTCATTATTTCTAAATTTACATATATACATATACCACATGCACTTTTTTAAATGCAAAGGTGCCCTCTCCCCTCCCTTTTTTTTTCTTTGGTGACACAAAGCCTCATTTTTAGCAATGCTTAACTGGGTCACTCTATTGGAAGGGTGGTCTTGCACATGAAATGTGAGCCTCTGGAAAGCACACAGAGGTTTAGCAATGGGAGCCTAAGCATGCCTTCCTCAGAAATAAGTGGCACTGAGCTCCATAGGATTTACTCCCTAGTAAACCTGCATTTTTATGAGAGCCCCACAGTGTGAGCCTGTGCACGTTTCCTCAGAAGTGATTCCCATGGTACTTAAGGGGACTTAGTCCCCAGTAAGTTTGCATAGGATTGCTGCCTAATCTACTTGTTTACAGGGCTGGCCCAATACATTTTGGTGCTAGAGACAAAAGCAAACCAGACTGACAGTTAGCAGGGCAGCATCGCCCTCCACACCTGAGGGTGGGGAACTTGAGCAAGCCATATGACCCCATACCCCCCCCCGACCCACAATATTTGCTGCCTCATTGTGTCCTGCTAATGGCCATGATACCAGCTTCTAAGCAACTGCAGGGAAGTATCTAAAAATGCAGTCATTTTCCAGTAGTTTGAGGTCTGGTTCATGTGTTACAAAAAAACCAACAGATTGTTCACTGTCTAGCCTAGGGGCAAGGGATTCCTTTGGATTCAGGTAGGCTATAGAACACTGATTAGAAGGATCTATGTAGAGGTATTTCACAGACTGGGGAACAAATCACTGGTTGTGGGAGGGTGGTTCTATTTAATTCATTTTAAAACAGATTTGCGGGGGGGGGGTGTCTGAATTTGATCAGAAAATTCCACCCAGGGGAGGGGACGTTTAACACTTTCTCCACTGCTGTTTCCCAGCTCTATATTGCCCCTCCCTGCACAGCTGCTGTTAGTTCTAGGAGTGGGGAGAACATTGACCCAGCAGCTGGTGACAGTATTCCCTCTCCTGAGGGTGAATAGAGTTAGTTAGAAGAGCTATTCAGATTGGGAAAATTGCACAGGGTGAAAACAGTTCAGCACCTCCCCCTCCAGCACACCCATGCTGCAAACAAACATGCAACTGCCTGCGCCTATTTTAAATGTGGAGGTTTGTTCCCCACCCCCAAAGAACAGAAAACATCAGCCAACTCAGTCATGGATCTCCCACTTAACATGTAGTTTGACTCGGAGACTTTGCAACCCTGTTTCTGGACCTTTAGATAGCAGGTGGGGTTTTTCATGACAGAATGCACCTCCACACACATGCAAATTCCCTGCAAATTGCAAAGTAGATTGTCAAGAAGAAATCTAAATGAGAACCATCCTTGTGGAATCTAGTTTTCCATATGTGGGGATTTAGGGGAAACAGACTGCACCCTCAGGTGGTCCAGTCCAGAAAATGATTTGGCACTTCTGATGTTTGGAAAAAGTAGGGCATGGTTACTAGAAAAATGAATGATACAGGGAGTTTTCCCCCATTGTTTTCACCTTTCCTAACACACACACTTGTCTGGAATAGGGCAGCGGAAGTATCTCGTCATAACCTAGAAGACACAGGCCCATTGTACTAAATTGTTAGGAATCACAGGAGAATGAACTACACTAGAAAGGAGAGAAGAGGGTCTATGGGCAGATTTGTACCATACTAAAGCATATCCAAGTCACATTTAAAGCACATGACTTCCCCCAAATAACCCTGGGTCCTGTAGTGTGATATGGGTATTAGGAATTGTTAAGTCTCTGTGGAGGAACTACAGTTCCCAGGATACTTTGGGGGGAAGTCATGTGCTTTAAATGCTGTGGAACTCCCCTTATAAACCCTGCTTTACTAAAGAGATATGAAACTTGTGTTGACTCTTCAAGTGTTCACTTCTACACAACCGCAGTCACATGGTGGGGCGGGGGGGACAGGGCTGTGCCAGCAGGCGCTGGTGGAAAATGGGGTCCAAAACATTGAGGAGCGGGGCACTGAGTGATGAACCCTTTTAAATCAAGGTTTTACAAATCCATAAAACAAACACCCAAATATGGCTATCATCAAAGTAATCCGAGGATTTCCCCATGCCATGCTACAGTTACTTTGGACATGAATCCCATTGAAACCAATGAATAAGCCATGCATAATTTAAGGCTGCAGCCCTGCAACACTTACAGAGAGGCACATAAAATGTTAGTCAAATACCAAAAACGAATGTGTGACTTTTCCTCAGTCAGCTTGTAAACTGAACAGTAGGTATGTCGCTCAGTGGCAGAGCTCATGCTTTGCACGCAAAAGGAGATCCCTGGCATCTCCATAGCTCAGTTGGTAAAGCAGCAGACTCTTCATCTCAGGGTTGTGAGTTCAAGCCCTATGTTGGGCTTGCAGGGGGTTGGACTAGATGACCCCCGTGGTCCCTTCCAACTCTACAATTCTATGATTCCAGAAAAAGACTCCTGCCTGGAGAACAAATGCCAGTTAGTGTAAACATTCTTGAACTAGATGGGCTGATCCTGGATAAACTTATCAAACATCCAGGGAAACTGCTGGAAGCCCATTCATCTCACCCTGTATTGATTGCACTTCTTAAAAAAAGAAGTTTCTTGTACTGCTGGGTGATCTGTGTTGTGGCAAATCTCCTTTATTATGCCCACAGGACTTCGTGTTCAGGTGTGTGATGTGCCAGTATTACCCATGTGCAGACCTCTTAATTCTATGTGGAAGTAAACCCTACATGTCAGTCATTGGACATTTTCATTGATGCGCGTTCTGTATAACGAGTGCACTTGTCTTATTTTGTCAAATCTGTAAACATAATAAATATTTCAGAGACTTTACTCATGAATTAAAGACGCGTTGAGGTAATTTTCTACTAATCCTTGCAAGTAATGAAACACTGCAAGCAAACTGACACACTGCAACCCAATGAGGAGAGGAAAGAGTGTGCAGACTGATGCATGCCAGTGTGTTTTGAGGTGCTCCTCCAATCCTGGGACAGCCAGGTCAGCAAACAGCATTGCTGGTGCATGCTTTACGTATTTTTCTCAACACATCTGAAGTTCACCTGGACCATCATGTCACCCTGTGGGTCAAGGGAACAGCTGGCCTGTTTGTGGCTAGGCCATGCAACTCCCGCAGCAAATAGGAAGGTGCTGCCCTCAAGTCGAAACGAGCAGTTAACAGCTTCTCCTTTTAAGATGCCTTTTCTCCCTGCAAACAGGTTATATTCTCAAAAGATGTCAGCTTATCAAACATCCAAAAACGAGGAGCACACAACTGTGGTTGTAAAACAACAGCAACATTTTCTGTCAAGCTGTGATGTTCTGAATGCACCCAAGATCCTACAAATCATAACTTCCTCCAGTGCTATTTTTCTAGAGGAAGAGGTGCTGGAACTCGCCATAAACACCTCCCTCGCTCTCTTAGAGTAGCAATGGCGCCCACGGAACTGAGTTCTGGAAATTTCTGTCTGGGGGAAAAAAAGCCACGACTTCCTAACATTCTGTTATATTTGGGAAAGTTCCATGTCTTTCCTTGCAGGCTGCATGTCAACATGCCAGGCAAAACATCCCCTGTCCTTCCTTAACTTCATTTCTGATTATTCCAGGGGTGACCAATGTGCCGCCCTCAGGCACATAAGCTCCCTCAGACGTCTTCCCTGTTGCTCACAGGGTCCCTCCCCACTGAAATTACCCTTGAAAGAAACATTAAGTTGTAGGCAACAGAGTAGGTTGTGGTGTGCACTTGGCTGCACAACTGTTTCTCGGGAAGTTCAGCAGGCATGCAGGTTTACTGTTAAGGGCAGAAACACCGGCTGCATTTCTGTCCACCATGAAACTGGTAAATGCAGGGCTTTTTCTGCCAGAACTCAGGTGGGTGCAATTGCCATTATGAGGCATTCACTGTGAGTTCTGACACCTCTTTTTCTAGAAAAATTGCACCGGTTAAATGCTTATGAAAACTACCCACCACCACCAAAGTGTCAGTCCTTATGATTTTTGCTTCCAATCCACTCTGGCTAAAGCAGCCTTCCCCCAACCTGGTACTCTCTGGGTGTTTTGGACTATAATTCCATCAGCCACAGCCAACATGACCAAAGTTTGGGGATGATGGGAATTATAGTCCAAAACACCTGGAGGGCATGAGATTGGGGAGGGCTGGGCAAAAGAAAGAAACCTTTATTTTCTTCATTCTGACAAGGGGAGTTGGTTTGGTATTTATGAGAGTTTTTTTTAAAAAAATCATTGAGGCTTTAATATTGCTAAATGGAAATCTTAATCAACATTCCTCACTGGTATGCTTACCTAGGTTTTTAATGTAAAAAAAAAAAGGAAAGGGAAAAAAGCACAATAAGGGCTTATGATATATGCATGCACACCCAATAAAATCTGCATTTACTCAAAGCCTGTTTACTTCTGTTACAGAAAACTGCCCATCTGCAACCAATTCACCCCCACCATAGATCCCCAGTGGAATTTAAAGATCAGGCATCCATTTGGCTGCCTCTCCATCACGAAAAGTTTCATCTGGTTCTGTTAACATGTGTCTGTTCTTTGTTAAAGGCAAGAAGTGTTTGTTTTTTCCCTACTTCAGAAAGGGGCTAATCGCCTTTGGTTTACGCCCCACCTTGCGTTTTTAAGTTTCTAAAAGACAAAACAAAGCACTTAAATGTTTTCCAGGTTCATTTAGGTTGCCTAAAAGCTTGCTGCTCATTTTTAGCATTGTTCAGCATAACTGCTACACTAAGGGGTACCAATTTTTTGGAACCAGCAGGCACATTTCAAATTCTGAGAGAGCACTGGGGGGTGCCAGGCACAAAATGGCTGCCAGAGGGCGGGTGGTGGCGGTGGCATAGCACAAAATGGCTGCTACAGGACTTGGTATAACATAAAATGGCTGCCATGGGGAGTGCCACAGGACATATAATTAAAGAGACAACAAGCCCTGGCAACTTTATTGTTACCATGGGAAGTCAACTATAGTCCTGCTGCTCCCATTTGAGGAGATTACACCACATTGATTACACACAGAGAGAGAGATGCTGTTGCTGTCTAAGAACAACACTACCAGGAAATATAAACAAGGTGGACACATCACATTTACTCTTAATTTCACAGAAGTTGCTTAGAAGACACCTACACATTTTGCCCCATAACTTTCTTTCTAGGAGGGCCATAGACTTCCTTAAAAACAAGGTATGAGTCTGAGGCAGCTGCCCAAAGGCACCAATGATAATGGTACAGTAACCCATCCGCTTACATGGGGGTTTGGCTTCAAGGGTTACGTCTTATATGTGAAAATATTGTATATCAAATGCTTGGAGCAGCCCCATGGTTAGAAGGGGGTAGAGGGAGCATCCTCAGAGCTTCCAGAGCCTCTGCACTGAGCAGTCCTTGCCCCCACAAGCAAGGCGCAGAGCTTCAAGGCTCTTTTCGTGCTGGTTCCACTTGGGTTACCTGGCATGAAAAGAGCTGTTAGGTTCTCTGCCTTGCTTGGGACGTGCACACTTTCAAGCAGTCCGCCTTCAACCACATATGGCTGAAATCCTGCACATCAAATGCACGTACGATGGATTACTGTGGTGCCCTGTGACCACCCAGCTGCAGGTGACCGCAGGCTCTGTAGTAGCAAAGATCTACAAAGAGGCACGTGCCCTGTGCAATGCTCCTAATCCAGCAACAATAATAAGAGGATGTTCCCATATATGAAAATAAAATCAAATAAAACTGCAAAAAGCCATGACACTTAGTGAGCAGGTCCTAACTCATGGGTTAACAAACTAAGGCCTGTGGGCTGGATCAGGCCCAATTGCCTTCAAGGTCTGGCTGGTGGATGGTCCGGGAATCCAGGCAGCTGCCATAGTGTGTGCGCGTGCGCATGCGATGGTTTTGGCGACTCAGCCAGGCTTGGGGGTCAAAAGTGAGGCGGGCGACTGCTGGAGACAAGCCCCTTCTCCGTCCGTCATGCGCGCACAGCAATCTTTTCTGCCAGGGTGGGGGTTAGGGAAGAGGGAAGAGGAGCCACAGTTTGGATTTCCACCATGGAGCTGCCGGTGACTGACCTCAGGAAGGGCAGTTGCGGTGGCAGGGGCTCAGAGGCGCCTCGGGAGTGACGCCTATCGGTGTCTGTGGCGGCAGTGCTCCCCACCAGAGGAAGTGGGGAGCGCCTGGGTGGCTGCACTCCAAAGCAGTTCTGCGCTCTGCTGGGGAGTCCGCTCATTAGCTACACAGTGCGAGCCATGTAGAGCAGTGTTTTTCAACCACTGTTCCGCGGCACACTAGTGTGCCGCGAGATGTTGCCTGGTGTGCCATGGGAAAAATTGAAAAATTCAAAAGATTTTTAAAAAGTCAAATTTTTGCCCACTAGGCGGGCGCCGGACTGTGTCCACCCTATTTTCCATCCGTCCTGGGTGGGGATCAGATGGGATGGGATTGGATGAGAGCAGACAGGCGGTCCGCTCTCATCCGATTCCCCATAGAGAGCAGCGGGGCTCTGACATCTCCCTCTCCGCACACAGTGGTGGTGTGCCTCGTGATTTTTTTCATGAAACAAGTGTGCCTTTGCCCAAAAAAGGTTGAAAAACACTGATGTAGAGGTAAATGGCCGCTGCTGCCTCCTCTTCCGTCAAATGGGGAAAATAATGTTTTTGCTTGAGCAGCGCCGGCCTGACTTAGTGTGGCCAGCGGCTTTGCCCTTCACCCACACATGCGTACACGCTCTCCAGGGCTGACAGGAATGGCACACTTACCTCAGCCCCCCACCCCGCCTTATGAGAGAAATAATAATTGTCAATGTGTAAAACGCAAAGGAAGCAGCATGGGTGTGTGACGGAACACCCTCCCCCAAAAAAAAATTACATTTGGGCAACGTTGGGGTTGGTACCAATAAGGGTTTTTGCCAAAAATGTGGGTCATAATCATGGCAACATATAGTCCGGCCCCCCACAAGGTCTGAGGGACAGTGGACCGGCCCCCTGCTGAAAGAGTCTGCTGACCCCTGTCCTAACTCATATTTTTATTTTCCTGCTGCTATAAGGGGCATTCAATATACAATTCAGACCCATTTATAGGTTCCTGCGCAAAAAGGGCATTGATGTTTTGTACACACCTCCATGCAGGTCAAGTTGTTTCCCTGCTGCTCCTTTTGTAGAGAGTTGAAAATGAAGTGTGTTGGCAGATCAACATTCATATTCATTCAGCTGGTATTGGGCAAAATTACATTGTCTTTCCTTATGCCATCCTGAGCCATTTAACTCTCCCAATCGTCTCCATTGCACTTTTCTTAAATGCAGAAAACTGCACAACTTTTCTTGGAAACCCTGTCTTGATTTGGGATTGTTCAGCAAGGGGAGATGGGCTTCCGTATCACCCTTCATTTAAGCTACTAAGTGGAATAGCAAAATAACTAACTGAATTAACTAACTGAATTGGAATACAAAAAAGGGAGGTGTGAGGAGGTCACGGAAACAAGGAAATGAATGTAAGGTATGGAAAGACTGATGTATTTTTTAAAGTGTTTTTTATCTTTTTTTGTATTTTCTATTTTTTCTTTTATTTTTACTTTTGTCCTTCTTTTTCTTCCTTTTTTAATTCATGTAATTCTTTTCTTTGAAACCTTAAAAAATATTATTTTTTAAAAAAAAGGAATAGCAAAATAAGCTGTGTGTTTTCAGTGAAGTACGGTAGTGGACTTTCTGTATTTGCAGTAGGCTGCCCTCTAATGCACATCCGTAGCAAATGCAGCTTATTTCAATATGGCACAGTATTTTGCACCAGCATAACTGCCAGAGTTTGTGCCCATGAAGTCTAATCCTGCAACCACCCTCTCCCCACAAACACTTCTGCTAAATTCAGGATGTTTACAAATAATCTGTCCATCTTGATTCGGAGACAAGTATTAGAGGTGTTGCTGGGGCTTCTGGAGTCAACTTTCCCAACCTAATTCCAGAATCGGCTTTGCTAGCTCTCTCTCTGTTTTATTGAAAGTACTAAATGCTAGGGAAAGTACAGGCAACTCCCCGCTTATGTGGGGGTTACGTTCTAGGCTCCTGCACGCATGAGTTAAATGGTGTAAAGTGCAGGGCACCCTCTCAAAAGCTTCTAAACACCTGTTTTTTTCTTTTCTTTTATACAGTACCTTTGTTTCCAGATTGCCAGAAAGGGCAGGAAGCAGCATGTCCAAGCCCACTGCAATGCAGCTTCCTGCCCAACAGCTGTTGAGTGGGGAATGAGAGCTCCTGTGTGCCATTTTGGAGTCCATAATTACTATTTTTTTTTAAGCCTTTTGTTAAGTTGTGGGTGAACATATCAGACGACACAGCAATTCTTCAAACAGCTCTTGTTTATTCACAGGCCAGAACAGAACTGAAGGGTTCAGTCAGCCTGCTTATATAGAGCTCCAGTACAATGTAACTGTAACAATTTTCTAAAACTATCCAATCACTGAACGTCACCACTTTTGATCCCTTATTTGCATAACTATCTACAGTATCCCCCTGCTGGCCCAGGGTGAGAACTTCAGTGCATAACACCTTTAAAATCTCTTTGGGGTCTGTGGGGGGGGGGTCTTCTCATGAGCCACAAGGACTTTCCATCTTTCTCCCACCATTTCCAGGCTTGAATTGATCTACTGGCACCACACGTATATGCAGTCACTCATGAGTCAATCATATGTACAGTAAGTGGGAGGATACCTATACACATTGTTCCCGGGTAGCATTAAATCCTTAATTGCACAGAAAGGTATGATCACCCAGCACCTTCCTTTTCATCGAAGAACAACTCTGCTATCCTAATGGCCCTTCTTCTCATCAGTGCTAAGGCTGAAATGTTCCCTCAGCCTCTAATCCTCCTATAAAACCCCATGCCTCTCCAGGTGGTTTGGATTACAATTCTCATCTTCCATGACCATTGGGCACACTGTCTGTGGCTGATGGGAACTGCAGTCTGAAACATCCAACAGGCACCAGGATGGGGAAGATAGCTGTATAGTATTCTAAGCCTTCGACGCCCAAACAATGTGGACAACAATAGCTGTGCATGAAAAAAAGTCTCAAGAAAGGCAGCCAAATGGATAGGCTGAAGACAATATTGTTAAAGCATAACTCTCTAAATATCATCATAAACAAGGAGCAGCATATGTCAGGGAATATTTTAGAAGCAAGCCCTATTGTTCAGGATATATACTGTACCTGGCAAGTTGCTTGATGGTAATTGCTTTAAGTGAACGCCAGAGGGTGCCTTTGGGTAATACTTCAGGACTGCTGCTTCAGTTTAGAGACACACACAAGCAAAGGGGAATTCAATCAACGAAGTGCGTAGCTGATGAGTTAATTCATCATCGCTGTCTTATATACCCAGGGGGAGCTTTATGCCAACAGTTCTTGCAGGTGTAGTTAGTTTCCAAGCCGTTCTGTCATTCTAGTGTCTTGTGTTGGACTATCTTCCTAAGTCCACTTACCTTTAGCAGTCAGGAGGTGTTGCAGCCTGGCCATGGCCTTGCCCGCAAACTGGCAGCCAGCTGGGGAGGACTGGCCGGTTGGGCCTGCCCCTGACTGTAGCTTGGGTTAACTCACAGGGGAATTAATTGCAGCCTGCTCAGCCCTCATCCCCAGCTCGTTGCCGGACCTCCCACCCTGCCAATATATTATTATTATTATTATTATTATTATTATTATTATTATTATTACCCCGCCCATCCATAGCTGTCAACTTTCAGATTTGAAAAAAAGGGATCAGCAGCCTCACCTGTCCTGGGGACACTCTACTGGATATCTAACAATCTGGGGTAGCAGCGAGAAGCAGTGGGAAACAGTGCTGGAATAAGGGAATTTCCCGCAAAAAAGGGGAAGGTTGACAGCTATGCGCCCAACTGGCTGGGTTTCCCCAGCCACTCTGGGCGGCTTCCAACAGAATACTGTATTAAAATACAATAGTCTATTCCTGCTTGGCAGGGGGTTGGACTCGATGGCCCTTGTGGTCTATTCCAACTCTATGATTCTATTCTATGAAATATTAAGTTTCCCTAAACAGGGCTGCCTTCAGATGCCTCCCTTTTCCCTGTGTTTTACTATCATACTAGGACCTTGTTCTGGACTTTGTTGGCTGCCATATTTTCAAGGGATGCGGGTGGCACTGTGGGCTAAACCACAGAGCCTAGGACTTGCTGATCAGAAGGTCGTCAGTTTGAATCCCCGCGACGGGGTGAGCTCCCGTTGCTCGGTCCCTGCTCCTGCCAACCTAGCAAAGTGCAAGTAGATAAATAGGTACCGCTCCGGTGGGAAGGTAAACGGCGTTTCCGTGCGCTGCTCTGGTTCGCCAGAAGTGGCTTAGTCATGCTGACCACATGACCTGGAAGCTGTACGCCGGCTCCCTCGGCCAATAAAGTGAGATGAGCACCGCAACCCCAGAGTCAGCCATGACTAGACCTAATGGTCAGGGTCATTTTACCTTTACCTTTTAGGACCTTCTTCTGGACTTTGTTGGCTGCCATATTCTCACTTAGCAAATTGGCACCAGCCATTTGGTTTTCACCTACCTCATAGCAATCATCACAACTTTGTTTTGGTTAGGCATAGGGTAAGCATAGGGTCTTGGCTGGAGGGGAGGTTGTAGCCCCTGCCTGCCCCTCCTTGATAAGGGTATCCCGTTACTGTCAGGGCTGCCTCAGGTCCCAGCTCACAAAGGACCAACGCCAGTTTCTCTTTATATACAGAAGTCTTTATTGAAGTTCATTTTCGGTTTGACAGCCGCGGCGCACAGCCCTACGTCTGAAACCCTAGACCGTTGAAGCTCCGTCTGAGTCCGTCCCTCCTCGACACCAGTTTAAGACCCTTGCCTTGCTCCACCTCCTTCTTTGCTCTCTCTTCCGCTGGGTCCTCCTGCCCGCTGGGGTCTCACCCTTCCTAGACTCTTCCGACGCCGAGTCCCCGGATTGTTCTCCCTCCCTCCGGCGGGCTTTAGGACCGGGCTCCCAATCCGGGCTCTCTGCTGTCCCGCGCGCCTGTACATTTGAACTTGGCGCGCGCGCCCAGCTCCCAACCTTCCTTCTGATCGTTACGCTACTCCCGTCACTGCTTTCCTCCTCTTCCGGGAGGTTAGCTGGTTCTGACCTCTCCTCCATTCCCCCCTTCTCCGATGGAGGCGTGGTCAGCCCTGACTCATCTCCTCTTCCTGCTGGAGGAGCCGCTGGCCCTGACCCACGGGAACCTTCCCCCCCCCTTGCTACGCTCTGGTGGGGAAGCTGGTCCTGATCTCCAGCTGCCGCTTTGGGAGTCCCCGCTGACCCCTTGCTTCTGGTGCATCCCCCCCTGGGACCCCCCTTGTCCTGACCACCGGCGCCCCCTTCTGGGAATCCTCTGATTCGCTGGAGAGGCTCATGGAATCCCTCGGATCCCTGTCCTCCCCCCCGCTGTCCTCAGATGCTTCCCATTCGCTCTCCATCTCCTGTCTCCGCTGTGCCTTTGTCCCTGAACCTCTGACACCCGTTAAAGGGCTCCACAAGGAACTGCATCTGTCCAGATGCCCAGGCAGGGGCTAGGGCCATAGCACTTCTCCAACGGGGTCCCCTTGGGAGGTACCCCTATTTGATGTAAGTCATTGGGGCCCCCCTTGTGGTGTACCCTTATATACACTCCCAAGCAGACAGGCTGGAGTGGAATAAATGGCTTTACCTGATTCCTATGCCAAACCATTCACATCTGTAATCAATAAAGTTGAGGCCTATTTGAACCCAACTTATATGTTGCTTTCTGGTTCGGTATTCATCTCTTAGGGAGCAACAGGGTCACAGGGCCTTGGCATGCGACAACTGAGTAATTGACTGCATGAAGGGGAAATTACAGCCCTGGACAAGCACAAACTGGAAACAAAGCAGTATGTCCAACATTTCAGGGGCAAACAGCATAGATAGTGGGATTGCGTATAACCACCCCAATACCATCATGAGCAAAATTATCATGATGCACAATAAAAAGGATGCATGAAAGGACCCTCTAGTTAAATAACCCCCCCCCCCACACACATATGTTCAAGGGTGTGTTACAGGGTATCCTGAACCCCAGTGTGCCTGGAGCTAAGTCTTGACTGTGCACATAGTCCCAAGTGTAACATTAGAGAGCAGTCAGACAGTCCAAATGGTCCAATACAACAAGCAAGGTCCAAAGTCAATCTGCAAGGTCAGGTTTCTGCCTCCAGGGTTGAAACACACAGGGTCAGCCCCAGAGTCATAGTCCAGTCGCATTCCCAAAACAGCCAAGCCATGGTCTATCAACAGAGAAAGCTGAGCAGACACAGAGTCTCTGCCTTGCTTCCCTTCCATCCTTTACAATTTTGATTCCTGCACCTGAGTTTGCTCCAGTTGAGCAACTGTCCTCTCCACTTGATGAGGCAGATGACCCTCACCTGCCCTGAGCCTAATTCAGCTGCATGACCACAGCCTCCTCCCAGATCTAATGAGTTCCATGATCTCCACCTGGACCATTAGCAAGCTGGGCTTTGTTTCCTTGCCTCCCTCAGTCTCCTGCAGTGCACTTCCTGCTGTTTCCGATGCCTCACATCCTACCATGTCTGCAGAGATGGGGGCACCTCTGGTTCTGTGTCTCGTTCCCCTGGCACCTGTGAACTGTCTGCTACCCTCCTGATGTCCTCCAATATCCTGTGAGTACCTTCTAAGCCCCCAACCTTCCCTTCCCCATCTTCAGTTTGCCCCAGTGCATATCAATCATGGGCCTCCCCTTCCTCGTTGTCCTGCCAGTTTGTGACACATGACCCCCTGAGCAAGCCCTACTGCCACCACATCTCCTAGCCATGTCCCTGCCACCTGAACATTGACTTTGAAAAAAGCTACCTAGAAGGACACACACACCCCACTCACCATCATAGGAAGCAGCCATATACTAGGACCCTTGGTTCACCTCACTAAGTATTGTCTGATTTTGGCAATGCTGTGGGGTTTTTTGTTGTTTTTTTGGAGGTTGCTGACGCAGGATGTCAATATATTCTTTATTGGGGGGTGGGAAGTTATTTTAACATACTTGCTAAGAAACATCTGTTGTGCAAAAACATTGCTGGTGGTTTGTTTCCAGGGAAAGAAACAAATTTGGCTTTCATACATCTTACTGAGATTTGTCAGGAATAGATTTACCCTTTCGCTGAAGACAATGCAGTTGGCTGATACAGCTGCCAGCACAAGCTAACTAGGTCAAGACTATCTTTGCATCTGGAAACTGGTGTATGTTTGACCGTGTCTCAGTATGGGGAAGGAGGAATTCCTATGTGACTGGCTGCTGCATCCTGTTGAATGTACACTTTCACCTTGTTTCACATTTAACGCTAAGTGAAACCATTGGCTTAGTGCAAACAAGTGGGCTTCTGGGGAGGAGATCATGGCTGCTTTCCTCCTCACCAGTCATTCTGCTGTTGCACTGAGCTGAGCTTATGCCTTGGCCTAGTCTCTTGTCTGAATCTGGTGGTTTAGCCTCTGGTTTAGCTCTTCCAGACAATAGCTGTGTACTGCATCCAGTATGCTCCCACTGCTGATTTCAGAAGCAGTATACCCATGACACTAGCCACAGATCTATCCTGTATCTACTCTGTCTTTCCCAATGGCATGCTATGTTTTGATGCAAACCCCCCCCCCGCCCCAACCAGTTTGTCTGATTTGAGAAAATAGTGGTGTTTTCAGCTGATAGTGTGTACACAGCCCAAGAACAAACTGTAAACTATGGACAAACCATGCTGAGTGGTAGTTTGGCTAAGTGTTTGGCCTTCTGTGGCAAACCTGGTTTAGCCTTTATATAATGTGTGAAATTGTCCATCAAGCATAAAAAGTTTGCTGGATGAGGGGTGGGAACAATGGCCAGTAGCTACAGTGTTAGGTTGGGAGTTTCACATTCTTTGTTTAGCAAAGGAAGGGGTGGGTGTGGGCAAATTGTCGTTGCTATTTTTCATTTTATAAAAATAAAAGGTGTAAGTCTTTGAAACAGTTCATTGCACAAGAAATATAAAAATAAACGAAAGCATCATAGCATCAAATTATAAAAGTACACATATTTTTAAAGTACAGTCAGATTTTAAAAGCACAAACAAAAGTCAATTGGAAACACCAGAAATAAAACCTCACATCACTGTTCACTAGGGGCCAGATTCAACTAACCAGTCCCACTAATGGAAGTCTATTAAAATACTTCTGTGAGCGCAAAGGGGCTTCCCCCTTCTTCCTTCTATGCCCCCCCATTGGCTGGGGGGTGGGGAAGTACCCCCAGAACAACATGTGCAGGGGGGGGGGAAAGATATTTCCAGACAGGGTGTTTATAGTGGGATTGATGAGATTGGTTTCTTCTGACCCAAAATCACAGTCCATACCCCCCCCCCCAACCATCTGGAATCCAGATTTACACTGGAGGGAAATCTGAAAAGCTGTTTTAAAAACCAACCAACCAACCTGTTCCCAATGACTCACCTGTGATATCTCTATGACCTGCCTGCTTGCAAATTAAGGCCAAGACTTATATGCACCCTACATTTGCAGAGCGATGGGGTGAGGTATATATCTCCTTTACCTCCTTTACTGATGTTATGCTGGTGTACGGTTCTAGGCTGCACTTTGTGAATTCTGTGTTCCTGTTGCTTTTGTAAGTTGCCTGGTATTTTTTGGTACTGTTTGTATTTGAACTTCATTGATTTACAATTGTGAACTGCTCAGTGGACGCAGTTTCCTGGGTGGTATTTAAAAAATGCCTAGATAAATAAAGCAATGTACATGGATCACAGGGAACACTCTACAGCAGGAATAGCCAGTGTGATAATCTCCAGGTGTTGCCAGACTCCAGCTCCTGCCAGCTCTGACCACTGGCCCCGCTCACTGGGCCTGATGGGCACTGGAGTCCAACACATTCTGGAGGGCACCAAATTAGCTACTCCTTCAGAAACTGTTGTTCTGCTTGCCCAGAATGTAGCTTACAAAAGAAATCCACTCATGAAATGCATTACATACAGCCTCACTTTTCATCTGGAGCTCTCTATATTTCCCTTTAAATGGAATTATATTTTAGATTTTTTTTTACAATGGTTTGTATGTATGTTTTTGTTTTGCTTAAAATATTGCAAGTTGCTTTGAGTCGCTGTGGCAAAAAAAAGCAACTAATACATTTTAAAACTTTTAATAAAAAAATTGCATAATTAATTGAATAAGTTAGTGCTCAGAATCACAGCAGAATTTCTCTTCAAACCCTAAAAAACTAGTGTTCAGTTTTGTTCCTAAAAGCAGCGCTCCAATGGGAATTGAACTGCTGCAATTTAGTTTCCCTACATCCCAGGAATCGGGCTCCTATTTTTGTAGATGACCTTGCTCTGAGCTATTTGCCGGAGTACATTGTGTGTCCATTAAAGCAAACCATAGAGAGACCCTGAGTCAGATCACAGCAGGAGATGAAAAACTGAGCCAGCCAGCAGAAGCAGCAGCAACAAAAATAAATCCCTTCGTCGCTTAGGTATTATGCTTTCTGCACTACCTGGCTAATAACTATATCACACATTAGTACAAGAGAAGCTTAATTTACATCTTCCTGTTGACTTGACATTGTACAGGCAGCATAGTCTAAATGCTTATAGAGTGGCATCATGAATATGATTGCCTTAAAAAAAACAACACCTATCCTTTTCCATTGAAAGAAACATATACTAAGCATTGGCTAAGGATCACCACCAGATGGCTCCCTGGGGGAAATAAAATCTAATCTATTGACGCAGGAGTTTATTTTGTCCCTTTTTAACCTCCCTCCCCCGCCCCAAACGTGTAAAAGTATTTCTCAGAAATGATATACGCATGGTAGAAGACTCACTGTGGTTTAAATTAAAAGATCTCATTTTTAAAGGCTAATATGTTGCAGAATGCCTGATTTTATGCTATTCCAGACTTGCTAGAACAACATGTGATTCCACCTCCCCCAGGGCTTTTAAGCAGAGAAGGGCTCCAGTGTACATAATCATCCCACCTTGCTTAGTGGCAAGCACTCATACAGAGCATTTATATTTCCTGGGTGAACGAGGCCACACAGGCAACTAATATTCCTTACCATTTGTAGGATAACTAGCCTCATATAACCGATGTGCTTAAGTCTAATTTAAAACCATAGAGCAAGCTGCCCTGCCAGGCTGAGCTATGTCACTTCCCCTTACCTTGAGAGGAAATTGGCAATCAAGCCCATTGTTTCCCCTCAATGCTCCAGCTCAGCCACATGGCTCTCACCAGCCACACCTGAGTTCCTATCAGGGGAGCCAACTTGGGCCCCAGGTTATGGATGCCCAGTGCGTGTGATGTCACATGTGGCATGATATCATGATGTCACATGCCTCCCCCCCCACCTCAGAACCTACTTCTGGTGGCATCGGAAGTCAGGTTCCGAAGCCTCCGGAGGCCTCAGAAAGCATCTCTGAGGGAAAGGGGCGGGGGGAAGGTGCTGGTAGTATGTACTGGTGAGTACCAACAGAAAAAAACACTGAGTCTATAGTACTCTTCTATTCTGCCTTGCTCAGAACACACATGGAGTACTGTGTCCACTTCTGGGTGCCACAATTTAAGAAAGATATTGACAAGCTGGAAGATGTGCAGATGGAGGGCAACTAAGATGATCAAAGGTCTGGAAACCAAGCCTTATGAGGAACAATTGAGGGAATTGGGTATGTTTAGCCTTGTAAAGAGGAGACTGAGAGGAGATAGGATAGCCACAGCCAAAGGGCTGTCACATGAAAGATGGAGCAAGCTTTGTTTTCTGCTGCTCCAGAGGGTAGGACTCAAACCAGGCATCCCCAAACTTGGACCTCCAGATGTTTTGGGACTACAACTCCCACCATCCCTAGCTAACAGGACCAATGGTCAGAGATAACGGGAATTGTAGTCCCAAAACATCTGGAGGGCTAAGTTTGGGGGTGCCTCACCCAAACCAATGGATTCCGATTACAAGATAGGAGATTCCAGCTTAGGAAGAGTTTTCTGCCAGTAATAGCTGTTCAAGAGTGGAACAGACTGCTTCTGAAGGTGGTAGATTCTCCTTCATTGGAGAGGTTGGGTGGCCACCTCCAAGGAATGATTTAGCTGTGATTCTTGCGTTGCAGGGGCTTCGACTAGATGCCCTTGGGAGCCTTTCCAATTTTAGAATTCTGTGATTCTAGAGGCAATCCTTTGCCTGTCCAGAGGATGTCAGGATTTGGGGGGCAAGAGCACCCAGACTGAGAGGCCTTGTCAGAAAGGCTGAGACCAAATACTCAGAGAAACCCCCGACCTTCATCGAAGTGTCCAAAGGGAGTAGTCAGCAGACAGCTTCGCTTACCCAGCACTCCTGGTGAGGGAGAGGTGTGTGAGAAGCAGAAAGTGTCAGGTACAGAGCAGGATGTGAAAGTTTGCAGCCACTCGGTTCTAAGTGTCAAAAAAAGGAGGAAAAGCTGAAGTGGATAATTGTACACAGTTTCCAGGGCCCATCCAATTTCTTTTGCTCAGAGCCTGACCTCTCCTAGAGATGCTACCTGTCACGATTATGCTACACATACCGCCAATAAAGTGTAATTGAGAAATGATGAGGGAGAAATTGGAGAACATTGTTCTTCCAGAGCTGTCAAGAATGCTCCCTTGTTCCTCGTAGAAGTATTATTTCAGAAAATGGGAGGTGGTGTTTGGGCAATTGGAACTATTTCCTGCTAAAAGCTTAGGAGCTGTGGAACTCTTCATCTCGTAGAAGCCAAAAATAAGCCCCGTCATCAGTGCCAGGCTATGAGGGGCCTGGAGCTCTGCTGCATCTAACTCTGAGCTATTATAGATGAATTTGGGAGGTGGGTTGGGTCTTAAGAGCAGCTCAGAAGCTACAGTGCTGTGGATTAGGAGACTGTAGAGGCAGAATGTATTCATTTTATTTTTGTTTATTTGATTTATATCCTGTCCTTCCTCCTGAAGGAGCCCAGGGCAGCAGATACAGCAATGGTAAAACAGCAGCAGCAACTAAAACCAGTTTTTAGACATCCTTTAAAAATAATGGTTAAAAAAATTCTCAACCAGTGAACTCAGGTTTGCCAGGAACAGTGTCGAAATGCCTGGGTAAACAGGAATATTTTAAAATTTCTTAAAGAGATAGGAAGCAGGAGGGGGTGAAGCCGACTCAAGCACTTAAGTTTTTATTTGCTAAGTTCTTATAATTAACTCCTGGAATGGAAATGGTTAAAAAAGAGGAGGAGCCAAACATTTCAGGTCTTTCAGTTGAGCCAATAGAGTAGAACTCATCCCCTTCCTCTGCTGCAGCTGATTCAATGGCTTCTTCCAGGTCACAGTTGTTGGGGACAAAGCAATTATGGGCTTGATGGGCAATAGCATTCTTCTAACTTTAGATTCTTTAAGAGCACAATATTGTACCTCCACATTTGGATGTAAGCCCCATTGAATTAAACGAGGCTTAAATGTGTATGTGGAAGCTGGTCTCTTGGAAGTTAGCCCCACTGAAAACAACTTACTTCCAAGTAGACAGGTATACCGGTATGTCTTCTTAGGATATTTGCTTCTGAGTAGACATGTATAGGATTGCACTGTAAGTCTAGTAAATTCCCAATATTTTTTAAAAGGGTTTTAGAATGACATTTCCATTGAAATGTTCTTGTTAAAATCGTTTATTGACAAAAGAAAAGAAAGAGAAAAAGTACAAACCATGTTGGCGTTCTGTAAGTTTTTTATTTTTAAATGCAGCTATTGTTTTGCCCTTTTTTAAGAGCAGAAATGAACCGAAGGAACAATGCAGAATATTATTAGCTCCTGTAAGATGTTGGGCAGATAAAGGCAAAGGATCCGAAGCAGGGAAAAGAATATGATGTGTATAAATAGAGGTGTAGAGAACAAGCTGTTGGGAGTTATTTAGCACAAGATGAGAAAAGGATGAGCTCATCCAGGAAGCAGTGAGTCTGATCCCTCATGAATCATGTCGCCGTCCTTCCCCATATGCCTATGGTTTGCCCACATGTCTTAGGAGCATAGAAAAGGTCAGGCCACCAACGGCTACCAGCCACAATGGTCATATTCTGTCTCCACTGTTGGAGGCAGTATGCCTTTGAACGCCTTTTGCTGGGAATCGCAGGTGGGGAGAGTGGTGTTGCACCCGGGTCCTGCCTGCAGGCCTCTTGTAGACATCTGGTCTCCAGGCTTTTGCCTTGTTCCAGCAGGGCTCTTCTTATGTTCTCAAAGCTGCAATATACCAGGTCAGACTGTTTGCTGCCACCACCACCGCCCCTCTTTAACAGGTAGCATTACACCAGAATTTCCTCTACCACATGCTACCAGACCTTTTAGCTAAAGCTACAAGGCATTGAACCTGGTAGTAGCAGATGGTTTGGCAGAACTGTGCTGCTCACCTGACTTTGGGTTGGTCACATGCCTCTCCAGGGTTTCAGACTGGGATCTCTTCCGTGTCTATCTGAAGAGGACTGGGATTGAATCTGGGACCTTCTCTGTGTGCAAAGCAGATGTTTTGCCCCTAAGTCACAGCCCTTGCACCTGTATGCAGGCCATTGGCTGTCCAACTACCAGCTTTGGGGATTTTAGGGACGCTTCTGAATACTATTGCTTTCCACCCCAATGGTGCAAGATTCCAGAATTCCAGGCTGTTACCTAGAGTTCGTGTTTCCTGTTGGAATGAGATACAGCAGAGACTGTGGTATCTTCATGATACAGTGGATGCTCGGGTTGAGAACGTGATCCGTGTGGGAAGCACGTTTGCAACCCGCAGTGCCGTGTCTGCACATGCGTGGGTCGCAATCGGCACTTCTGCGCATGCTCCGAAACCCAGAAGTAGCCTGTTCTGGTACTTCTGGGTTCGGCGCGGTGCGCAACCTGAAATCACACAACCCAAAGCATCTGTAACCCGAGGTATGACTGTACATGGTTTATTTACACATGCAACCTGAGCCTATGATGGAGGGGTTCACAGCATTAACACCCCGAAAGGGTCTTGTTTCTCTCATAGCCTTTGATTCAAACAGAAATGAAACGTAGCTCTGTCTCTCTCCAGCTTGTTGCTTTTCTTCAGACCCACATCACTGCAACTCAACTCTGGCTTTTCCTTCTAACCAACCATAAGCTGAGGGAGGACCACCAGCCATTTGTCGTCTCACACAGAGCCCATTTCCTTCGTTCTCTTAATGACCCATCACCTAGGCGATCACCTCATCAGGAAACTAACCTGACTAATATGTTAACACTTGCTGGATCCGGGGATTGCATACACTTGCATACAGACTACTTCCCCAAACTCTGAACAATACTGAGCTCTTGAAGCATTTCCCTCCAAGCCCCCTTTTCTCTTGCTCTCTCTCTCTCTGCTCCAACAAGTCATCTGTTGTTTTTTCAAGAGTGTTGATCCCTCCATCTCTCCTTGCCATTCCCTTCCTCTCACCTCTTAATTCACACTTTCTCATTTATATGTGACAGGCTAGCAAGAACTTACATTTAAAACAGGCACTTATGATTCACCTGCTGCTCAGCAAAGCACTTTCCACGGCATGTAAAAAAAACCCAAACCCTTGACAAGGTCCCAAAGAAACCTTCTGAATCATTTCCCCCTGGATTCTATTCCTGCATGTTGGAACCGCTGTGGATTCTTAGAACCCCAAACTGTGACTTGGATTCAATCAAAACATTTTACTAACGGCGTGTTTCTGGGAATGATAACTCAGCCCACTATTGCCAGAGCCACAATTGAGCAATTATTGATAAAAACACGGATTCTTTCATTTTACATCCCCCCCAGCTCCTCCTTTTCTTTTTATATCATTTTTATGAGGTAAAATTCACATGTCGCAAAGTGTGCTCTCATACTTTTCGCAGGCTTCCCCTACCCCAGCTTTTTTGTTTTTAACGCATAGGGGTATTTGACTGCACAAGCTTTTGATTCCTTTTTAGGGCTCCATTGTTTTGCTGATTAGCTGAACTGATGCATCCACAGGTAGACAATGTGGTGCTTGCCAGATGTTGTGGATTGTAAGTTCACACAGCACATAGTTAAACTATGGAACTCACTCCCACAAGAGGCAGCGATGTCCACCAGATTAGATGGCTTGAAAAGAGGATTGAATAAATTCATGGAGGATAAGTTTTATCAGTGGCTGCTAGCCGTGATGGCTATGCTCTGCCTCTATGGTCAGAAGCAATAAAGCTTCTGAATACCAGTTGCTGGAAACCATAGGAAGTGAAGAATGATATTGTGCTGAAATCCTGCTTGCAGGTCTTCCACAGGCATCTGTCTGTCCACTGTGAGAACAAGATGCCAAACTAGGTCCCCATCAGATCCATCAGGCTCTTACGATGATCTCATGTTCTGTCTCTGGCATTTGTTTCTTTACTAGTAATGAATAAAATAAATCGTCTCCATTTCTTTCAATACTTCCTCAGTTACAGTATGAATGCAAACCCCACAAGATATGAGAAAAGATGAGAAACCACTATGAAGGCCTCAAAACCAATAAAGGAGATCAGGCCTACATACATATATCTTGTTGACTCAGTACTTACACTTCTCATAAGTACTGTGTCAGCCAGAAGTTTGCTGAAGTTTGATGAGCTGTGCAAGCAGAGAACTGTCACAGCTCACGAATTTCAATCCATGACCAAATAAGTCCTTAAGGGATTATAGCCTTCAGCAGAAGAACAAAATTTGGTTTTACAGTTCTGTGGAAACCGGGGATCTTCCTCGTTATCTCTTCAAAGGTCATCTGTGCAGCTCACCTAGAGAGGAGCTATTGGTTCTGCTTCTTGTTAGAATTGCACCTGAACAGAAAACGCAGAAGGTGGCAATGAGAATGTCACCGGAAAGGTGATTGCATTAGGAGTGATGGCAGCTGATGTCTGCAATATTTTGGGCAGAAAGCAACCTGGCACAGCTCTTTTTATTCAGCCTCAGTGAAAGGGTTCTGAGTGTACCCGTTTATTGAGCACTCTTGTCTTTTGCTGTATGGAGTGTGTGTGTGTGTGTGTGTGTGTGTGTGTGTGTGTGTGCTTGCGCTTGCGCTTTTGTGTATGTGGACACATGTATTGGGTGCAGCCAGGGGCACCCATTCTCATCCATCTAGGGCCGATCAATCTAGCTTTGATTAATGTACCACTTAAGCTTGCCCCGTCTCAGGCTCTGGTTCAGTGGTTCAGTTAGGAAAAACAAAGGGTACAGTGGTACCTCGGGCTAAGTACTTAATTCGTTCCGGAGGTCCGTTCTTAACCTGAAACTGTTCTTAACCTGAAGCACCACTTTAGCTAATGGGGCCTCCTGCTGCCGCCGTGCCACCAGAGCCCAATTTTTGTTCTTATCCTGAAGCAAAGTTCTTAACCTGAAGCACTATTTCTGGGTTAGCGGAGTCTGTAACCTGAAGCGTATGTAACCTGAGGTACCACTGTATTTCCCCCTTTGTTGCTGGAAAACCATGATTGGAATGAATGAGTTATTTTGACAGAGGTGCTTGAAGACAGCGGTGAGGAGAATGTGACCCGTAGAAAAAATTGCTGTAGAGCATTGCCATTCTGTATGGCTTTTCTCCAAGTCTGTCTCTGGGATTCTTCACTGTTTCATCTGTAGAAGGGAGCAGCAGCTGCCCTGTTCAGGCAGCACTATGAAGATTAGAAAGGCAGAATTTGGTGCCTGGATGATGCAGCAAGACCTCTTCAAATGTTGGCCTGAGTGATGGGAGAAGGGATGTGGGCTTTGCTACAGATAGCTGGGCTGGCTGAGTTCCATGGAAACAAGAAGTGGAACCAGATGGCTCCACTTCTGCAAGGTTTCCTGCCCAAAGAAGTTCATCTTTGTTTTGGATAAGGTGGTCAAAAAGAGGAATGGGTTCCAGCCCCTTCAATAGCTGTGTTGAAAAGGGAACCTCCTTTCTTCCATCTCTCTCAATATTCCACATTGTGGAAGCTCTCGGGTCCTTGTCAGTTTGGTTTTCCTTTTCGTTTTAATTTACAGACTCATATTCTTCTGCATGAGGGACGCGGGTGGTGCTGTGGGTTAAACCACAGAGCCTAGGACTTGCCAATCAGAAGGTCGGTGGTTCGAATCCCCGCGATGGGGTGAGCTCCCATTGCTCGGTCCCTGCTCCTGCCAACCTAGCAGTTCGAAAGCATGTCAAAGTGCAAGTAGATAAATAGGTACCGCTCTGGCGGGAAGGTAAATGACGTTTCCATGCACTGCTCTGTTTTCGCCGGAAGCAGCTTAGTTATGCTGGCCACATGACCCGGAAGCTGTCTGCGGACAAACACTGGCTCCCTCGGCCAATAAAGTGAGATGAGCACCGCAACCCCAGAGTTGGTCACGACTGGGCCTAATGGTCAGGGGTCCCTTTACCTTTACCTATTCTTCTGCATTCCTAGGACATCCAAAAGATGGGTGCAAAGGTCGATATAGTTTCTAGTGTGTTTCAAAGGAACTCTTCACTTAGGCACTTGGCCACTAGAATTTGTTATTAGTATATGCCAGGGATTGGCAACCTGGTGCCCATGGGCACACATGTGTGCAGAGAGGCCTTCCCTGACCCTCAGTGGTCTCTCCCTTGCTGGAATCAGACTCAGAATAAGCATTCTATTGTAGTCAATAGAATAGGTTGTGGTGTGTGCTTGGCTGTGAAGTATGCGGTGCCCACAAGAAATGTGCCCAGCGGCTGGAAAAGGTTGGCAACCCCTGGTATATATGATGTTGAAGCTGTGATATTATGAATGTATTTGCAGTGAACCACAAGGACAACACAATCTCAAGTACCCTGGGGTGGAATTATATGCATTAGAGAAGTCCTATGGTGTTCAACAGGGGCTTGCTCCTGTAGCGGTGTGCACAGGATTGCAGTCTTGTATTCCATGCACATTAAATCCCAGCATCTGGCAAGTAGTTTTCCAGCAGCCTCATTTTACCTTTGGACAAGATTTGTCTCTAATTAGTCACTTTATTCATGTAACAGAATGTTCTGGGTTTTGTTCCGCCAGTCACTGATACTAGGTATCAGGAGGGACTGATTTCCAATTTCTTGGCAAAGTTATACTGGTAGCAATTAACATACCGGTAATTCCAGCTTATTTTGTGGGCCTGTAGGCAGCCCCGTGGCAGCTGAAACCTTGAGGTTTAGCTCAGTTCAACAGGTTGTAAACTTCCAGAAATGGCGGGAAAGTGGGATTATACATGTATTTGGTTGCAATCAAGTTAGAAGTAGCATTATACCTGGCCCAGATTGGGGGTGAATGTGGTTCAGCACAGTGGTCTGCGGAAAGTCCACGGTGACTGGCACCAGTGGGGCAGCTCAGATACTTTGCTCCCAGATCCCTTAATCCTCATCCTTGTTTAATGAAGATGTTTCTCCTCTGGCCCTGAATTTTAGGGCAAAAAAGCCTCTTCTCCATTTCCCCTTGATGCTTGGCACGCTCTGCCTAGTTTAGCTGTTCCAAATAATCATTGAAGGGGGGAAAGGAAGGAGGGGCTCTCCTCCTCCTCCTCCTTTTAAATTTTATTTTCATCTCCCCAAAGATCTCATCTCCTTTTCAAGAATCCCCAGTGCAGCGTAGATTGCAAAGATCTAAAAGCATCCTTTGCTCTGCCTTTGTCATCAAAGACAAAGCTGGAAGATCACACAATTCCCCCCCCCCCGACATAAATTATTAATGAATTCCAATAAAGTGCAGTTCAGCTTGAAGATGCGCATGAAGGAAGACCAGGGAGTGGGGGGGGGGGAGGGAGAGACTGATTCACCACCGCTATTGTGCAGGCATTGTGACAGGCAGTTCACACTTTCGGATTGATTGGCTATATTTACAATGAAACCCCCCCACCCCCATTCCTGCTTTTAAACCCAGTGATTTGTTTGAAGTAGGCATGAGGCCTTGCCCTGTACTTAGGGGATTTAGAAATACAACAATTTGCATGTGGAGTGGCGGGCAAGAATCTGAAGGGCGATCGAAGCAGGCTCATTTGTGCGAGGGATGGATGGACTGGGTGCAAGTCTGATGAGGTCCTTGATTCCCTTTAATTTGTAAACCTTCAGTGCCAAAGGGCTTAGGGTGTGTGATGTATTTTAAGAGTAAAAAGGTAAAGGGACCCTGACCATTAGGTCCAGTCATGGCCGACTCTGGGGTTGCGGCGCTCATCTCACTTTATTGGCTGAGAGAGCCGGCGTACAGCTTCTGGGTCATGTGGCCAGCATGACTAAGCCGCATCTGGTGAACCAGAGCAGTGCAAGGAAACGCCATTTACCTTCCCACCGGAGCAGTACCTATTTATCTACTTGCACTTGGACGTGCTTTTGAACTGCTAGGTTGGCAGGAGCAGGGACCGAGCAACGGGAGCTCACCCCGTCGCGGGGATTCGAACCGCCGACCTTCTGATCAGCAAGTCCTAGGCTCTGTGGTTTACAACAACACAATAGCCTGTGTCATAGTAGCAAACTCAAAGTGACTGAGGTCCCTTTGTGCCCCCCCATAAAATATGTGAGGGGCTGCCCTCCCCCAAAGTTGTTGGGCATTGCCATTCAAATGGGGGGGGCGCCATATCTTGTGAGTGATTATGTATGGTAGGGCTTACCTGGGGCCCCCCAATTCAAGTTGGCATCCCTGGCCAGTGCAGTTATTGTACTGTAGTTGGGAGTGTTGGAGTAGGACCTGGATTTCACACAAATTATCCTCTCAGGAAGTCAGACGTTCCTTTCAGTGGTGCTGTCAAGGAGCAAGTTTGGGGCAGAAATCTGAGGCTGCATTCAGGACAAGGTCCAAAGGGACGCCCTGATGCAACAGGGTTGGCCTCCCATGCTGAAGAAGAAGAAGAAGAAGAGTTTGGATTTGATATCCCGCCTTTCACTCCCCTTCAGGAGTCTCAAAGCGGCTAACAATCTCCTTTCCCTTCCTCCCCCACAACAAACACTCTGTGAGGTGAGTGGGGCTGAGAGACTTCAAAGAAGTGTGACTGGCCCAAGGTCACCCAGCAGCTGCATGTGGAGGAGCGGAGACGCGAACCCGGTTACCCAGATTACGTGACTACCGCTCTTAACCACTACACCACACAAGGCCATCCAAGGAGCCCCCACCCTCGCCTCCTTCAGACCAGAGCCTTAAATGACTTAACTGCACCACAGATGCCTTTTAACCAGCAGAATTTGTTAAGGAAGAAAACATGACAGCAGGGTGAAAGGAGGCGGCAGGGAGACAGATTTCAGTTCACAAAGGCAGCTAGAAAATGGAGGTGTTTTCAGCCTAAAAAATATGGTTTGGCCACATTATGGTTTGGCCTTGACTTCCATGACCTAATGTGGTTAGCATATAGATCTGAAAGAGCACTTGCATCTGAGCATGTTGAGAATGCATTTGTTGCATCTTCTTTGGAATTTTGACCATACGCAAGTGAGGAAAGCTATGCATGATTCTGTGCCATTATTTAAGATGCAGGATTCTTCGCCCCTTTTGCATTTGATCACTGTAGTCAAGGCTACAGCACTTCTCCCATCAGAAGGTGCTTCTCCCATCAGAACATTACGTTCATGCTATTATATTGGGAAGGAAAATTCGTTGCAGGCTGCAGCCCTATTGCGTTTGCTTAAATGGGAGTGAACTTGGTGAGACGATGGGCTCCTCCAGACAGCCTGTTTATTGAGCATTCGTCTTGATTTACTTGCACAAAGCTTATGCAGAGTTTAGATCATCTCCAGCCTTTAATGAGTATTCATTCTGATCTGTTTGCAATATATCAATGAATTTCTTGTGGGATGTTTATATGTCTTCCCATTAATCCCACACTTTTCAATGCATTTCTCTGTCACTTCCCTAACTGCAAAAATCCATGCTTTTATCTTTTTTTCAAATGGATTTGTTGCACTTCGTCATTTAGTCGTGCCCAACTCTTTGTGACCCCATGGACCAGAGCACTCCAGGCACTCCTGTCTTCCACTGCCTCCCGCAGTTTGGTCAAACTCATGCTGGTAGCTTCGAGAACACTACCCAACCTCTGTCGTCCCCTTCTCCTTCCCAACATCAGGGTCTTTTCCAGGGAGTCTTCTCTTCTCATGAGGTGGACAAAATATTGGAGTCTCAGCTTCAGGACCTGTCCTTCCAGTGAGCACTCAGGGCTGATTTCCTTAAGAATGGAGAGGTTTGATCTTCTTGCAGTCCATGGGACTCTCAAGAGTCTCCTCCAGCACCATAATTCAAAAGCATCAATTATTTGGCGATCAGCCTTATTTATGGTCCAGCTCTCACTTCCATACATCACTGCTGGGAAAACCATAGCTTTAACTATACGGACCTTTGTTGGCAAGGTGATGTCTCTGCTTTTTAAGATGCTGTCTAGGTTTGTCATATTCCGCTTGAATTGAACACACCTAAATTTCTGGCACGTGCTTGCAATCATTCCTGCAAAACAGTGGCAGTCCGGAACTCATCTTACTTTCAAACAAACCAGCAAAGGATCAGGCTGGAGGGGGTCTAAGTCATAACGAGCTTGTACTTTTTACCAGTTGGCAAAGCATGGCACACCTGGGAGAAACCCTGCTATGGGAACCTCTGCCAGCAGCCCATCTGGGCAAAATGATGATTGGGAAACCTACCAGCAGTTGTCCCACAGGGAAACTGCTCAGTGACCCAGCAGCTCCAAGTACAAGGCTGGCAGAAGCCCAAGAACGGAAGCAAGGGGAGAAAAAGTAGTTCCACACAGTCAAACTCTTGGGGTTTAAGGCCAGCTGAGACAAGATACAAGAAGACAGTAATTTAAAAGAACCTGCTACATATGATGGGGGGGGACTGCTCCCTATTATCTTGCAGAAGGCAGTAATCGCTTTTGGCATCTGTGTACCAACATGAGCACCTGCCATTATTACCTTTGATCAAACTGACCTTTTCAAAGTCAGGCGCATAATGCAGATTTTATGGAGAGTGTGAGAGAAGAAGAAATAGATTTCTGGACCACATAACAAGGTCAAGCAAAGCTCTGCTGGCTGTTTCAGCTGTGCACGCACCACACATTTAAAGCGCATATAAAGTGCACTCATCCTGGGAACTCTAGTTTGTGGAGGGTGCTGGGAGTTGTAGCTCTGTGGGGGTAAACTACAGTTTCCATGCATCTTTGGGGGCACATGTGTGCTTTAAATATGATAGATAGAAAGAAGGAAACAAACACCCCCTGGTTGCTCTCACTCAGCTGCATTTTGCAGTTTTCTCCGTTCCATTTTTCATGTAAATGCTTTTATTCAGGGTGTGCCTTTTGTCATAAACAACTTCTTGCAGAACATCTGCAACTCTGCAGTTTTCCTTATATAACTGAGCACCATCCCTTTTCAGTTGCGGCTCCCCATTTGTGGAATGCTCTCCCTAGTGATGGCAAGAACTGTTCAACAGCGGAAGGGACTCTCCTTCTTTGGAGGCTTTTTAAACAGAGGTTGGTTGGCCATCTGTCAGGGATTCTTTAGCCATGATTCCTGCATCGCCAGGAGCTGGCCAGATGGCCCTTGGGGTCCCTTCCAATTCTATGAATTTATGGACTATGTTGACTCTTGATGGGCTGCAATGATATTGCCTGTTGTTGGTGCACTGCTGAAGTTTAGTATTCTGCTGCTGGGTGTGTGTGTGTGTGTGTGTGTGTGTGTGTGTTTTTCATGAACTGCATTCGTGACTTTTTGTGAGATGGTGCTGGTATAACATCATGCACTTTTAAATTTATTTTCAAGTTTCAAAGAGGTTGCAAAATGGCTGGGGATCTTTTGGGTAGCAAGCAACAGATTAAATGATAATCTAGTAAAGCACAGCAACAAAGAAATCAGCAGAGCTGGGATGGCCCTGACCCTGGCTGAAAACTAAATTGTACCATTTGCCAGCACTGGTCACATCCATGCCATAAATTTCAAGCTCATGGCTTCCCAGAAAGAATTTTGGGAACTGTAGTTTGCCACCAGAATGACAGTTTCCAGCACCTGTAGCAAACTACAGCTCCCAGGATTATGGAGGAAGCCATCTGCTTGAAATGTATAGTGTCTTAAGAAGAGCTGTGCTGGATTAGGCCAAAGGCCCATCTCGGGCAGCCTCCTCTTCTCACATTGAAGGGCTGGTGCCTGTCTTCAATAGAGAGCTCACAGCCCTCATCGTAGCAGGGATGTGCAATTTTATCCTGTACCTGTATAATAAGCCTACTAAAGACTCAAATCTCTGAGGCTGACTTTGTCCTGCTGGCAGTTTCAAAGCTCTGCAAAGGTTCTAAAATGTTTCCCCCTGAATCCTGCCGTCGCCACTTTTGGTGCCAATGGACAACTACAGTAACGTGCAATGGCTGTAAGCAATTCTATACTACAAACGGGTATCTTAATGGCAGGATTCTAAAGCCACAGCTGCTCTCTCTGTTAGGTTAGCAATAGCCGATCCCCGTTCCACTGGGCCTTTTACGCAGCTAAGAAAAAGCCGGAGAGATGCTGCCTTTTGCTCTGCCAGTGGGGCAATTATGCCACGAAAACTGCTGCTGGTAGCATCCCTTCATTACTATTATTAGATCTCTTTCAGTTTCATGTTTATGTATGAATTAAAAGGCAGTCACAAAAGCCCCAACCCTTTCATTATCAGAATGTTTGAAACTAGAGGTTAGCAGTGATTCACTTGTTCCTGCGCCGCTTACATCTGATCAGCCCAGCCCAGCGGTCTGGTTTCCTTTCCCTCTGCATGGCACAAATGCGCAAAGCATTCTGTCTCCATCCCAGCCTCCCACTTTTTAATGTGGTGGTGCAGGCTGACGATTCTTATGCCCATTCCTCTCCACCCACACAACGTGTGTGCAACCCACTCAGTTCCTTCTAGCTCCTAAGCCTGATCCCCCAAGCAAAGCTCTCTCTGCTGTCCTTGCATCTTCCACTGATGGGGGAGATCTGTGAAAGTCCCTCCAAGTGCCTCTGTGCAAAGTATTATTTTTATTATTTTTATTAAATGTATTCACCAGCAGGTCAAAAGGTGAGTTACCACAGTTTTGAAGTTCAGAATTAAAAACAGTTCAAGCATATTACATTCACAGGAACAGCGAGTGCTTTGAGAAAACCCACAAATGCAGCATGGACTATTCCAGACTTTACTGTGGACGGACATTGCTCCCATAAGACATGAACTAAGTTTTGTTGTAGGAAGTCTATGAGTTTCCAGCAAAACTATGCATCACAAACATGAGTCCTAACCCTAACCGTAACCCTTATAGACATCCATGGCAGATCTTCAGACAAACATTGGCAAGTCCCTCAAAGTCAGGTCCGTTAGCCAATGTATCAGAAGGAAAGGAATATCCTTCTGTTTATTCATAAAATTGACTTGCTCTTCACAGTTCAGGGACAAAAGAGAATATGCCCATGGCTGCATTTGAGACGATCCTAGACTTCCATTCATAAAACATCCACAAATCCAGAGCAGCTCTTTCATAAAAATTGGCACGTGTTTAATCCCTTGTAAAATGCAGAGAGCCTTGCTAACTCATTGAGACTTATGCCATTCACTTAAATGGGAGGGCAGCATGTTGGAAAAGAGGCAGGAGGCAGAATTCCTGGGCTCATTCAGCTTGCACATCACATTGTTCCACTTTCGTGCTTCATTCATATATGGCCAAGGCACGTGGATCAAGTGCACTCTGATTTCTACTCTGATTTAAGCTGAGAATAAAAACCTGCTAGATATGACGCTAATGCAGAGTGACACAGAATTAGTGGTGCCTGCACATCACAATACAATGATAAACACTGTGCTGACTCCTTGCTGTCATGCCAAATGGCTCCTAAGTCCCTTCGGGGGGGGGGGTTAAAAAGGATGATGTTGTGGAAGAAAAGCTCTGCACATGTCTGCCAAGGTGAGCTTTTTAACCTAACAACATCCTTTGCTTCCCTGCTGAACCCCCCCCCCATGCCAGCACATGGGAAAGTAATAGGACAGACAATGTGCTCTGTTTGAGCTTTGTCTTAAAATAGATCCGTTCATAAAAATAAAACCCTCAGAACCCTTTGGCTAGAAAATGCTTTGGTATTTCTCAATAAACCCTCTCTCTCTTACTAACATTTCAGAGGAAGGGGAAAGAAAACTAATCTTTAAACGACACATATTTCAGGGGGCTGCCAAGGCATCAGACTGAGCTCTCAACTCATCTGAGGGGGAATGAAGTCATTACAGAACCACCTCTCCCCCAATGTATGAAAAAGTAAGATGTCTAAAGTAAACGTCTTGTGGTTTTGCCAGGCAATCAAAGCAGAATAGGAACCTCTCTATATGGCAAGCAAATGCCTAATGGCACAAGACAAGAAGGGTCTGCAGTGAGAATGCGGGCAGTTTATCTTTTCACCTTAAAGCAGCCATTCATTGCTGATTTTGATCGCTTGACAATACTTGCAGAACCCTTTTCCTTGGCATCATTGTTTATTTGCAAACAGCCCTTGGGAGTAAAAAGGTGGATATAAATACAGCGGTACCTCGGGTTCCATACACTTCAGGTTACAGACTCCGCTAACCCAGAAATAGTGCCTCGGGTTAAGAACTTTGCTTCAGGATGAGAACAGAAATCGTGTTCTTAACCTGAGGTACCACTGTAATGAGGCAGGATAGTTTTGTGTTGCCGAAAAAGAGGATTAACATCTCCTGCCCCAAAGAGAGGACACTGCTTAGTATAAAATTTGCATACGATAATACGTATTGATGGGGATTTTGAAGTAATCATTTATACATTAAATAGAAATACAATCCATCTCACCATAGTGGAGGTGATAGCAGATGCCGTGTGTGCCTGAGGGGCAGATTCAGAACTCCTTCCTCCCCCTTTTATGGTTGTCTTTAAACCACAGACATGTACTGGGCAGCCTTCAAAATAGAGGACTGTCCTCTATATAATAGGGCACACGGCCATCCTCATTTAAACCTATGTGCTTGCGGGGTGGGGAGTTAAATATTGCACCTCTCAGCTGAGTGGCAGACTACTTGTTTGGAAAAACCTCCTTCATCAAGCATCTCTTACATCCTTCTGGGTAAGATGAAATGAGGGACTCATACTGGGGATCCTGGCACAGGAGCTGAAAGACTTTATGCCAGGGATGTTCAGGGAAAAAACCCACCCAGCAGGCATTGAGAGGGGAGTAGCACGGTGCCTGGTGACCATGCTTCACCCTGCCCCATGCATTTGTGGGGACCTCACCCCCCCCCGCACTAGCTACACAGTCAGTAAGATGGAGAAGGGAGCCTGGTGCATGCTGGTGTGCACAGATGTGCTCATGTGCTCCCCTCCCCCCCACATTGGTGGGTCCTGGGCCAGTCAGGCCTGCAAAGAGCGCTGCTGGCACATGTGCCACATGCTCTTTTAACACATGGCCACCCTGGAGAATGTGAACGATCAGTATACGATTCGGCAGTTTAGTATTGGTGTCAAATAGCAGGCTGAGAGACCTGGTCTGCAGTCGAGGAGAATGCCGTATGGGCTCTGCTCACTTGATCCAACGCGTTCTTTAATAAGGATGCAAATAAAGGATGTTGTCGCAGGCACAGAGAGCACTTTCAGAAGACCTACGCAAATCCAGCGCTTTTCTCTCCTACTCACATGCTGCTGCCTGCATGGCGCTGACCCTGCCAGCCAGACAGTGGTCGGCTGTCCACTTTAGAGACAACATCATCTGTTGGGATGGAGCAGTGCCGGGATTCAGCACACGCACACAAAATGAGTGTTGGGTATTATCCGTGCTGGCACTGCTTGTTAATCTGGTCAGAGATATTCCCTACGTTTTTCTCAAGGGCTTTTCCGCAGCAGTTGCACAGTCACCTTGGCAACATGTGCTTTGCCCAAGTGCTGTGCAGAAGTGTCCCAAGCCACATGGCCGTATGGCATTGCCACTGGGAAGCTCAGAGGGATGGCAGCTTTATCAGGTTCACTGTGTTCTCCTTTGGGAGCTTGCATCTCCCACACAATCCTCCCTCTGGTTCTGTTGCGCTGCTCAGCCTTCGGAGATCAGCATCCTTGAAAGTGTGGTTGATGCTCATGTCATTGTACTCACACACCCATTCTGAGGAGCACAGCAAACTGCTTATCAAATCAGACTGTGTCTCTCTAGGCCAGTATTGGCTTCCCTCAGTCACAGTTGCTGTACAGGGTCTCAGGCAGAGAGGATTCTTTTCCAATTCCTACTACCTGATCATTTTTTGTTTGGTTTTTAATGGAGATGTCGAATATTCCTCTGAAGTTTTTATTTTATTGAATTTATATACCTCCCTTCACCCACAGGTCTCAGTTCAGAGCTGCACGTATAGGATTTTGTATAGTCTCCCATCCTTGGGGAGTGGGGTGGGAGACAATGACGTTGTGTGTGTTAGCTCTATACCATGTTGCCCTGCCCATCGTCCTCCATGAGTTGGGTAACTTCTGAAGCAGAGAGTCTTTTCTGCTCTTGAAGGCTGTTAATTTTGGAGCTCCAGTTTTTCCAGGGTTCTAGATTGCACAAAGACCTCAAATTAGATCTCAAGTGCTCCATGTGGCCATCTGTATCCTTCACATCATAGCCAACAGCAGAGAATGCATACTTTTTTTTTTTTAAGCTGCACACCATATGCTCCTACCATGGTAAAGTTCACAAATAACTGTTTGGCTGAATCATGTCGCCCAAGTTTTATGCAAAATTACCAAAGTCAGGCACTCTTAAGGTCTGTTGGTTTCAATGGGGGAGATTTAAGCACATGCACTGGCTTTTTATTAGCTATGGTAGCGAACGTAAACTTGGTGCCCTCCAAATGTTTTCGACTGCAGTTCTCATCAGTCTAGCCAGCATGGACATGGGAATTGCAGTTTAAAACATCTGCACTCAGTTGAAGCCAGAACTTTTCCTGCTGGGAATAATGGATATACAATTAGAAAAGGAACATTATTTCAATACATGATCACAGCCACAAGACTTTTATATGCACAAAGGTTGAAAGTTTTAATCATTGCCTACCGGGTAGGAATGGTTGTTAAAATTATTAAACTTAGCTGAGATGGCAAAGTTGATGTGTTTAATCATAGAAATATCATTGTCAATATTTACTAATGACTGAGAACAGGCAACCACCGATTTAAGCGTGTCCAATTGACACGTGATCGTGCATGCTGCCAAATCCGGAAGTGACCTAAAGTCACAAAAGGGGTAGAATAAGGACAGGGTAGAAAGCTTTATGAGGACCCTGCCAATGCACACGAAATGTAACCCCTGCACCTGTGTAGATTTTTTTTGTGAAGAAGAAAATGAACTTATGATATCTGGGGTTGAGGATTGAAGGAAATGTTGGTTTATAGAAAGTGGAATTGTTGTGTGTTATCCTGGAGTGGATGTTTTGGTTAATTTTCTATAGATAGCTGACAGAAGAATTGCTTATCTTTTTTATTTTCCTTCTTTTGGTTTTTTTAAAAATTAGTTTTTTATCTTTAATGATAAGATGCTGGATATTTATCAACCTTTGTCTATTTCCTTTCAAACTTTAATAAAATTTATTGGGGGGAAAGATTAAAAAACATATGGTGGCTGAGCTATAGAAAGAGCCCTGGGGGAAATGATGAGAAAATATTCTGGACAAGGATCCTGGTTCAAGTCTATGCATGCAAACAAGCAACACTTGATTGCATAAAACTCAACAAAGAAACCTAGACCTTCTGGTCACCTGCCATCCAGCATATCACGCTTACTATTAAACATACTTGATGTTGTTCAACATAACTTAGTGGTGCTAGTCAAAGCTGAGACTGGGCATTGATCACAGGTGGGCAATTGCCACATTCCAGCAGTAATTTGTATGTATGATTCTTCATCCAATGAAGGATATATATGTAAAAGTCTGCTCCCACCCATGTGTGGTCTCTAGCTGGATTAGGGAGACTGTTACGTTCAATTGTGGTAGGCAGGACAATGGACCCCAATTGTTCCTTCCTTTCTGATGTCTTCACCCAAAAGGAGGGTAGGCAGTTGCTTTCTGCAACTTTTTGCTACAGATGAGATAGTTATGAAGTTGTATTAGACATATGTAGTATCCTTTTGGGTTGGGCAGGCAACCATTAAAAAAATAGATCTTATTACAGATGAGCAGTCAACAGTGTAAGATAAATTTATTTGCAAAAAGATGGTCAAGTACAGTATCTAGGCAGAATCAACCCATGCTTTTATTTCCATTGCATATAAAAATTTCATATGAAGGTATTTGACGTACAGTACTATCCCATAGGCTGTAAGAGCGGCTAAGAAACCATTGAATTAATTGCAATGTTCACACAATGTGCCACTCTAAAGACATACCCAAAGGAAACAAACCAAATTGAAAACAACAAAAATATTGTTCAGTAATTCTGTTGTTATAGTGTCCCTTTTATACTGTTTAAAACAAAAGCAATCTTATTCCTTTGGGCCAGGGCTGCTAAAATCTACAGTTTGTGTCAAAAAGGAGGCTATTTTTTTTCCTTGAAAAAGAATCTCTCCTTTCACTGAACAGTCACATGCTACAAGGGCTGGGCATTATTGGAATGGTGACGAGGTATCAGATACTACGAAATTACATGATTAAGAACAGCAGCAAGACAACACCTTCAAGACACGGCAAACTCTGCAAAATTAAAAGTAGAAATGAGAAGTGTTTCAACCGTCTAAAAGGCTACAGTCATTCTTTACACCTACGCTATACATGCACCCACAGAGCCATTTATACGGGACTGAGCTCCGGCTGCTTTGCAGTGCTTGCTAGTAGTGTTGGACGGGGGGGCGAGTTCAGGGTCAGTGTTGTATATTTACTACGCAGTATAAAATTAGGTATAATTGTGAGAGTTGTTGTATTGGTAACAAAAGGGCACATCCCAGACTCGGGACATTTCTTCCTTGAAGTGCATAGGAGGCAACTTCCACGTTTCAGTGGGGTTGTTGATGAATGGTGCCCCAGCCCGGTTGATTAAAGGGCGGTTGTGTTTTTTGGTTTGCTTGTTGTTGTTTTCAAGGGCAAGACACAGCAGCCTACACCAACCTAGTGTCCTTCAGACATTTTGGACCCCAACTCCCATCATCTCCAGCCAGTGCAACTATGCTACCCAGGGAGTGGTCGTCACAGCACAGCTGGATTTTGATAAAGGTTGGGATAAAGTGATGCCCTTAAGATACATTTTGAAAAGGGGAAAGCACTCTTTTCAGGCAGGTGGGATTTATGCCCAAGGTTAGCATTTGGGCTTCCAATAGGAAGCTAGATAAAACCCCGTTGGAATGCAGAGCATCCCAGAGAGGCCAGGACCAGTGTCCCTTGGGGAGGGGGGAGGAAGGGCGGTGGAGATATGCCCAGCCGATGTTCCACAACGACCTTTCTTTCAAATGCAGCAAAACAGAAGAAAATGTTGTTTAAGGTTAAGGCACAGCCCTGGGACCAAAGACCTGCAGCTTTTTAATTTATATAACTATGTACTTTATAATTTTTCTCAACTCTTCCATAAACAAGCTCTAAGGTGATACAGGATATATATTACAGAATGTACAAGGGGGTGGGGGGGTGGGGGAGTATGTATACACAATATTAATTCTCTCACCAAGAGTTTCCAAATATAGCAATACCACCCTGGCAAGGATGATGTTATAATAAGAACTTATAATTTACAATTAACATTACAATATATACATTACAATAAATACATGGTTGTAAACAGAGACAAACAAGACTTATTACAAGTAAGGTCATTTGGTGAGGAAAAAAATATGCATGGCACAAATAAAAAATAAATAAATGGGTTTTAAAAGAATTGTCAAAGCGGCCTGTAAAATTCATTTCATCCTCAAGTTTTTTTTTAATATAAAAAACCCCAACCTTTTGAATGTGATTTGTTCTACCTATTTTGCCTGATCTTTTTTAAAGGTTTTGTTTTTAGAAGAACGGTGCAGAACCAGAAATTAAAAAGGAACAGACACAGTATTACTGAGAAAAGCAACTTGCAAGCTAAAGTATAGGTGCAAATTCAGATTCCTCTTTCTGTCTTTCCCCCCTCTCTACACAATCCTCAATCGACTTCATTGCATTTCTCTTACGGCAAAAACAAACAAAACAGAAACACAAAGAAAACATGTTAAAACACTTTTTCAAAAGTATTGTGTTGTTGTGTTTAGAGTAGTGTGCTGGCGCTAAAGCACACTTTGGCAAAGTAAAACAAACAAACAAAGATTGTACAGTGCATTCGATCCCTGCCTCTAAACATTATTATGCTTCCTGCCACTTGATTGTCCATGTATATGGGTGTGTACTTTACACAATATGGTGTTTTTTTTCATTACCTCTCCTTTTTCTTTGACAGTTTAATCTTACAGGGTGTACACTAACCAGAACAATCAACAGACACGAGCCTCCTTAAAACTGAGCATCTTAGAATAACCATTAAAAAAATGTGATTCAAGAGGCCAGACATACCCCTTGCCCTGCTCAGCATTAGACTTGCCCTGCTCAGCCTTTCCCCAATACTTAAGTCTCTGGCTGGCTCCAGCTAGAGGTTACCCCTGTTCGTAGGATTAAACCTTTATAGTGCAGATAAAATACCCTTCCCGATATATATTGATTTTTGGAATTGATATTGCTTTATTCGTTAAGATTCCAGGCACTCTTGGGGACTAACAAATGTTGACATAGTGAGGGGAGGACAGGAGTCTAGGCTGACAACAACATGGTGAAATTCTTTCATCAACTTCTCCAGTTTTTCCTTCTTCAGTAAAAGCCATCAAGAGCTAAAAGGTAGACGAGACACATTAAAATGCACTTTTAAAAAAATCCCCGTCAGTCAGTGCTTTCATTTAAAATCTGGTATTTAGCAGTGTCCCAAACTTTCCTTGGTTTAGTCAACCAAGTATAATCTGTGGGTTGTATCAAGACGTAAAAGGTCAATCTATTGAAATCAATGGGACTCAAGAGTTAGTTGTGACCTCAACTGGTCTAGCTCCAATCCACTGTTTTCATTGGGTCAAAACAGCCTCGTCGTTCAAGCCAAATCTATGCAGGAGGGACCCTGCATAGAAGAGCTGGTCTATGCTGGGTATGGAGGGAGGGGTGCAGGCAATTGAACGCTCCATGTTGATAAGGCAGCAGATGTTATCATGCATAGTCACAAACATGACTCTAGTCATATTTGTGTCCCCAACACCCACTGCAACACAGTCGCAGCGCAGGTCAGAGGCAGATGTGAATTCACAGCCACCATCTCCGCCACCCTGCAGAATTTTCATCACATACTGGTTGCAGGCTAAGGGCACAATGAGAGACAGAGTTAAATGTACACAAACCCATTAAAATCAATAGCTTTGATGACATTTAATTCTGTGGTGCATTACAGGCTACACTTCATTCTGCAAATGCTCTGTTATTTTATAGGGTCATGCATTTCTAGCCCCTAACATCACCTTTATGATTCCATCCTAGACATTTATTCCTTCAACGTGACCTCTCAGTAGGACAGCAAAAGGAGCAAAAACAAAAGTCACCGAGTGGACAAAAATGCAAGATCCTTTCTGCAGATTTTTTTTAAAAGACTATTATATATTTCTTGCCATATTCAAGGTCAAAAGCTGATTTTGTCTGATTTTTAAAGGGGCTGATTTATCGGTGACCTTTTACATTATATTCCCAGCCGTCTTTGCAAAAAGCTACTAAGGGGGATTAACAGGGTGCCTCAGTCTGTTTCTGAAGCAGCAAAGATTCCACTGCAAATTGTAAGTACTCTTTGAACAGGCACAGTCTGTAGCACTGTGTTGTCACAGCAGTCCATATGTCCTCACCCTAAGTATTATTATTTGCTGGTACAGCAAATCTTTGCATACACAACTAGGAGCAGCCTTGTGGGAATGATGTAATTAACAAAGGAAAGGTTTGTATTTACAGCAAGAGTCACATTCATGCTAGGTGTAGACTTGCAAATCCCAACTCTAATAGGAGTGTCCCCCCAACTTTTCTTTCTTAGGAGCTGCTAATGGAGTTTCATCTTTGTTTTGGAGCTTCCTCGGGATCTCCCCTGCTAACCCTATTCTTTGTTGGAGTCCTCCACCCTCTGGACCCCACGGTAAGGAGTTTGGGGCTCAATACTCAGGGCTGCTGCCATTCAGCAGTGGGTTACAATCCAAATTTTGGGGAACTGCTACTGCAACGGTCCATTAGATTTTAGAAATTTTATAGTAAGCCCACAGCAATAAAAGCTGGGTCTGCAGCAACCAAGCCATCTCTGAGGACATTTCATGGATGAAATATTGCTGCTTCAGGGAAATTACAGTAAGAAAACCCAGAAATTAATGCCTACAAACAAGTTTTCTGCAACATGGGAGGGGGAAAATGAGCGTTTGATAGCTGTCATTGGTCTAGAACACAGAGTTGTTTTACAACAGCTGAATGAATTGGTATGAAAATCTTAAGTGCAAACAAATATAAAATTGGATTTATCCAGTGTAGCTCATATTTGTACTGAAAACTTGCAAGTTACTCTTTTTTGGGGTGGGGAGGAGAAATAATCAGTGGCAGATGAAGTTCTGAGAGTGTTGCATTCTTTTAAATATAATACCTCAATACATTTAATAATAAAAGTAAACTCTACAAAAAGATTTCCATTTTACATATAATACAAAATGCAGACGTCAGTGCAACCCACTGAGTTACACTTTTTTTTTTCAGTCATGTGTTAGGAAGACTTGAAATTAGAAAATTATGTGACTTCCACAGCTTCATCTTCCTACTGGTAACAGATTCGTGTTGTGTCCCCATTATTTGAGCTCGATCGCTTTCCGCTAATAACCTTTTGTTCACTCGCTGGTCGCCTTCTGTATATTCTGGTGATGTATGCTACTAATAATGCCTCTTCTCAAGAAACTAAAAACCAATACAAAACACACACGCACACACAAGCTTTGGACCAGCCGTTACTCCTTTTGAAAACAGCTTGGAGTAGACACTCTCTCGGATTGTATCTGCCAAGTTGAATTCTCGTTAAACTGTTCTTTTTGCAGGTGTTTCCCTTCCTTTGCTCTCTGGATGCTATGAACAATGAACATTTCTGGTTACAATATTCCTGAGTGCCAAACAGGGTAATCAAGGTCAGTTTTTGATCAGCGAACATCTCTTGCAGATGACAGTGAGGCATGACCATGGCTGTGCCGAGTGACATGCACTTTGGAAACCATTTTTGATTCTTGAAAAGAGAGTAGGAGAGAGAGAAAGCAGAGGGAGCGGCAGAGCCGTCGCACCGTTACGTGTCAGGAGAACGTTCTTCTAGCACACAAGGTTCCGTCTGGCTCTCCTCCTCTACCACTTCCTCTCCAACTTGTTCATCAAGTGGGATTTCAGTGGACTCTGAGTCTTGGGTGCAAAGAGTCTTGGAGTCACTGCAGCTGGTGTCTTCTTCTACTTGACTCCCACTGTCCTTCTCTGTGTCCGACTCACCATCTTCCTCCAGCGTTAGCTCAAACTGGAATTTATCTGTTTGGCCCTGTCTCCCCTCCTCTTGGTCGTCCGGGGCAGGAGACGGACTCTGAGGGATTGTGCTCTGGTACCATTCGCGATTGTCTTCCAGCGTGTCCAAGATGTCTTGGGCATCTGGGTGTACAAGGTCTGCCCAGGTCTCCCAGAGAGGATGAACAATGTAGTCTATAAAACCCACCTGTTGTAATGCAAAATTAGGGGGGAAGAGGTTATTTTCAAAGGAGGAGGAACTACCTTGACCAATTTCCTCTACTAGATTCTGCAATTCTCCCTTCTGTCTCCTGCATCCTATCTTGCAGAGGATCCTTGTCATGGATCAACTTTGTAGCCTGCCATAATTTCGTTCTCCAAGGGGAGGGATCATTAGGGTCTTCTGATACTACACTGAGCTTGAGACCAGCACAAGTATTTAGAGTTATAAGCTCCAGCCCATAGCTGAGGAGATACCGCATTTTTCGCCCTATAGGATGCACTTTTTCCCCTCCCAAAATGAAGGGGAAATGTGGGTGCGTCTTATGGGGCGAATGCAGGCTTTCACTGAAGCCTGGAGAGCGAGAGGAGTTGGTGCGCACCGACCCCTCTCGCTCTCCAGGCTTCAGGAGAGCCCCAGCGCCAGCCCCACAAGGTTGGGGGACAGAGGGAGGCGGAACGCTTCTCCCCGCTGCCTGCCCCATCACTCCTGGGACAGCAGGGAGACGCGCTGCGTCTCCCTGCTGTCCCCGGACCTGATCTCCAGGCGGGCGGCGGGGAGAAGAGCGCTTCTCCCCGCTGCCTGCCCCACAAGCGCCTGGGGGGGGAAATAATTTTTTTTTCTTTCTTTCCCCCCAAAAAAACTTGATGCGTCCTATGGGCCGGTGCGTCCTATGGGGCGAAATATACGGTACATGGGAGCTTACCCCGACCCCAGCGCATTAAACCTTTAACTATTCAAAACCAGAAAATATTTTAATGGTTCTCCAAGTGACTCTGAGCTTCAGTGCAGCATCAGAAGTCGTCCCAGGCTATCCATACTCTTCTCCATAATTCTGTGCTCTGACAAGAGCAAGCAATGTACTTACGGTAAAGTGCCTCAAATTCTAGTTGGTAGACTTTTGTGTACATATCTGCATATCACACTCAGAGCTGTAGCTCCTTTAGTTAAAAAACCCCCTGTGTATACTTATTTGGGAGTAACTCCATCAAACCCAGTGGGCTTAATAGGCAGAGGATTGGGGATTGTAATCTGAGGAACACATGGTGAAAACTGAAGCAGCATGTTTTTAAGTCCAGATCCTTGTTAATATCATTAAATTTGTATACCAAGATCCCAAGGGCAGTTCACAACAGAGAAATATAAAATGCAAAAACAAAAACAAAGCAATAACACCCCCCAAAAAAAGTTTTAAAAGCCATAGAACATTAATCAGCCAAATGGCTGGTTGAAGAGAAATTTTTTGCCTGGCACCTGAAGATAGGTAATGAATGTGCCAGGCAGGCAGGCAGGCTTGTTTATCCAAAACAATTTTGTCTCTGGCTCCACTAATCATTGGCTTTGGCTGGCATGTGACCCCTAAGGGAAAGGGCCCCCTGTTTTAAATCATGATTTTTTAAAAATGCAAACCTACACAAAAGAGTTAACATTTTCCCAACTAAGTGTTGTATAATGTTCTATCAACCACATTGCATTTTGCTCTCTTCTAACAGATTACCTGTGATTTTTCTACTGATGCATTGTGCTTATCACACATGGGGCTGATTTCCATCCCCCTCTCGCGTTCTCGATCTCCCTGCCGAAAGAACTCTTCCATTATTCTATCTGTCCACTGGCGATATAGTTGGAGTGGCTTTGTCGGGTTGCTCAAATCTGCACAGTGTACCATATTTTGCAGAACCTAAAGCAGACAGAAAACACATTTCTCTAGAGAAACCTGTGGAGACAGAGCCCTTTTTCCATTTGCACATTTGACGGGCGTGAAAACAGAATCTCAAAAATACACCAAGTGCAAGGTTTATTCTGAACAGCAAAGGGGTGGTGGGCTGTGTGTTTTTCACACTGACATTAATAGCCTTCCAATTATCTCACATCTACAGCTTCTGCCTGTATTAAAAGCCCAAAAATGCTGTAAGTGCAAGACTGATCCGTTTCAAAGGAGAGTGGCCCCTTAGGCAAACTTAATCAATCTACGAAACGTGGCTGCTTTCAACCATAGGGGAAGATTTCAGCGACTCACAGTGGTCTATGCAAAGCACATTTAGTAGACACAACTGATTTTTTTTGCAGGTAGGAATGACCACCAGTTAAGAAAGCAAGACATGTACGTCTACTGGAATACACACGATGGGAAGATGAGAGGTAATCCAGGTTTATATCGCACACAGCAGCATATCTCTCTTACCTGAATCCTGTCTGAATAGTTATCAAGCAGCAGAACTCCAGAGCTAGTCACTTTCTTAGTTTCAACCATCGTTTTCAGATCAGCCAAAAGATTCATATGCTTAGACATATCTGTTGCAAGCACCTTAGAGGAGAAGACGAAGCAATGGATTACTAGAATTATCTTCAAATTTATTCTAGGAGGACTCCCCTACCAAGTGCCTATGGCCCCCCGTCCTGCCACTCACCACCTGACCTAGGGCAGGGCCTGACAGGCTCCACAAAGGACTGCTGCCGGACAGAGAGGGCTCCATTTTTGTTTTTAAATTGCTGTTATTTTTTACCTATGTCACTTTAAACTGTGATATTAATGCTGTATTCTTAGTTTTAGATTTTGATTTATGTGGAAATTGTTTTCCATTTGGTTGTGTATTTTTTTGATGTGGTTTATTTATTGTTTATGACTTTTGTAATTATGTAAATCTTGTCATGTTGTAAGCTGCCCTGAGCATTGTTTTTAACTGTGGAAAAGCAGCGTACAAATAAAATGATGATGTTGATGATGTGGGGAATTTAATCAGGCATAGTGGCAGCATCTTATACTAAATACCTAGCTATAATCTATACCGACACCAATTCGGAGAGGTTTTGTGGGTGCAGAATAAATGTTTTCTGAGTGTTCCCATGAACAGCAAAACCCAGGGAGAACCACTTTGTGTGGAATAGTTCATAATCACTCATAACTCAGCAGCAGGGTATCTTTTTCAGAACAGGTGGGTAAATTCAAAATGATTATGAGTAAGATTAAACAAGCTACTGAGAATCTGTTCTGTTAAAATAAAGTTTAAAATGCTTTAGGAAAAAGCACCTTGTGTGCAATTTTAGGTTTTAAATCCTACCAGAAAAGTACAAAGATAGATAGGTACATTCAAATGGCAACTCACTATGTCAATGACCATCTTCCTCAATGATTGCCTTTGCTTTTTTGTCAAGTTCTGGAAAATGTCGCAATTTTCTTCTTGCAGTAACTTGAAGCCCACAGCTAAATGATGGTTTTCCAGGACTGATGAATCGTTGTACATCAAGGCAAGTTCAGAGTCTGTAAGACAGTCACAAGGTAGAACGTTAAGAAAGCCTATATCCCTTTCCTACCTGTCCACAAGTTTTCTTTCTGACTTCTCACAGTTGCAAGATATCCAAAAAGAACAACTTATAATTTACATGGCTGGAACATCACATTGCCTCTCTTGAGCAAGCTCAACAGCTGTTATGTGTAGAATGCCAAAACAACAAAACAAAACCAGAACTGGGTTCAGAAGGCTGCAGGTAACAATATTGGCAATAGATCTTTCTTCAGCTACAATTGGCTCCACTGTTTTGGAGAACACTAAATGCTTGCATTATGCAGAGGATGTGTTTGCTGCAAGATCTGATCATGATCATTGATTTCCTCCTGCTCTTGGAATTTTGAAAAACACCTTTCTTCTGAAGGCTTTGCAAAATTTCAGAAGCGAGAGGAAACCATAACAATCATGATCAAATCTTGCAGCAAAGGCTTACTCTGCATTAATAAGCACTTAGTGAATATCAATACGAATTTTGTCCCCAAAACTCTCATTTGTGTGTATTATCAGGTCACATTGGGCATAAAGTCCTCCTCCTGCCACTTCTGTCACTGAATATTTGAAGCATGTAGAATTTATGTCTTACTCCTTTAGAACGGTTTCAGGATTTAAACTGCACAGTAATTACCTCCTTGTAAGCAGTTTCTCACTTTCACTGCCTTTTTGTCCCTTTTCCCCCCATGAAGAGCCTATTCTTGTACCAAGTGCACATATATCCTTTCCTTGCATTGGTTTGAAATTCCTGGCTTCCTCCTGCTCACTGCTACCAAAAACTGCGGAGAGACGTCCTATGCTCTCCAAATGCAACCCTCTATCTCGGTCTGTACATGATGACGAAATCAAGTGAAGTACACGCACAAACATCTTGGAACATTTGTGGTAAGAAAAACAAAAACCAGTCAACTTGCATTTATTTACAAATCCCCTAACGAGGCACTCAGTTATAGATGTGTTTCATTCCCTCTATTCAGCCTAGATTCTTCTAGATACAAGACCCGTGAAACACACTGCTTGTCATTGGTTGACATTAATTTCTGCTTATTACAGTTTCCATATCCTAAAGCTAGCTGAGCATCAGTCTGTTTTACTGACTGTCGCTTTGTTTAGGGTGCTGTGGTTTGTTTTTGTAAAGTTTGGCTGAAAAATCCCTGCAGCTCAACCGCATGCCGAAGCTCTTGAGCTCCAATTTATTTCCCCGCAGTCTCGCTCTCCTGTACCAAACACGTGAGCCAAGGAATCTTCCCTCTCACTCTTTTTCTCCCAGAGGCATGACATGACGGAAAGTGGGAGGGAGACTTTGTTTTGCCAATGAACTCTCCCTTTATCTCATAGTCACATGTGAAAGGTTTAAGAATCAAAACCAAAAAAAGTTGCACTTTGCAGAACAGTAACCTCCCACAGTAAATGACTAATTCATAAAATCCTCAAGCTTTTAGTGTTCTGCATTTAAAAAAAAAAAGTATTTTCAACGAGGGAAGCAAGAGGGTTTTTTGGAGTCTAATAATTATCCAGTTGTCGTGATGTGGCAAGATGCCTGTAATTCCCAGGAACAGTACGCAAAACAATTTTTGAACACATTAGCATTTTATGAGTGGCATGCACTGCTTTATGACCAAGATCTCTCTGCGTGGCAGGGAATAGCTTACTTGTATATTAGTGGAAAACCATGTTTCTAAAAATTGCAGCTGAGGAGCAACTCTCTGCACTGATGATGTAATCCAGTGTCTCTCACCTACCCACCCTTAAACTTAATGCACTTTATGCACCCCATTCAAGAGTCCATCTGTTTTAGTGGGCCAGTAGGGAAGTCCGTGGCAATGCTTGGGTGAAAAAGTATACTGGGTTAACTTTATAAAAGTCTGGCCATTGGTCCCCCTCACTCAATGTTGTCTATGAGTATGAGACTCTTAATCTCAGATTCCTGCATTGCAGGAGTTGGTCTCTTCCAACTCTAATTCTATGACTGGCAGTGGGTCTCCAGATTGCGGACAGGATCTCTCCCAGCCCTACCTGGAGACGGGGGGGGGGGGGAATGAACCGTGGACCTTCCACCTGCAAGGCTTGTGCTCCGCAACTGAGCCAGGGCCCTTCCCCAAGGGGTGGTCAGTGGGTTGGAGCAAAAAATTATTAGGTTCCTATTATTGAATGAGAGCCAGAGCATTCCCATCCCCACACCAACCAACTTAGCAACATCTGCCCTACAGATTTATAGCATTGTTTGTGAAGTTGGATCAGGCCTTCATTGAAAGCTGTAAGACCATAAGTCCAGAATCTGAAATTAACAAACTGCACCACTGTGGAGGAAGAGTTAAGGGAGCTAACGTTCCGTCCGTCACCCACCTTAGACTGCTGCCTCTGTGGCTTTTAGTAAGCACAGCAGCAGCAAAAAAACAAGGAAGTTTTTAGTGTGTGGTTTGTATTGTGTTTTTGCTTTTTTTTATTGGGAGCTGCCCAGAGTGGCTGGGAGAACTCAAGTCAGATGGGTGGCATATAATTAATAGATTACAGTGGTAGCTCGGGTTACAGACGCTTCAGGTTACAGACTCCGCTAACCCAGAAATAGTACCTCGGGTTAAGAACTTTACTTCAGGATGAGAACAGAAATTGTGCAGCAGCGGCGCAGGAGGCCCCATTAGCTAAAGTGGTGCTTCAGGTTAAGAACAGACCTCCAGAACGAATTAAGTTCTTAACCCGAGGTACCACTGTATTATTAATCAACAGAAACAAGAAACAATATGCAATTGATAGTTTGGTAGGGGTCAGTGTGTTATTCGTTTCTGGAGAGGGTTTCATCATGTATTTTGTCCGTTTACATTGCATTTTTATGTTGTGAAGCACCCCATGATCTGCGGTATACAAATTTAATAAATAAGAAGAACTAGGTCACATACATTAATGCTGCAAAAACACAATACACCTACTTCCACATAAACAAGCAGGCATAAGTTGGTGTATGGTGCTCTTAAATACCTGTGGCACTCCTGATCCTGGACAAAATGAGCCACTCTGGCTTGTTATTTTGTACAACAAAGGCTCTGGGTATGTTTTCTTCAAACAAACCACAAGTGGTAACTGAGGCTTGTTCTTGGCTTACCACTTGTGGTTGGTTTGGGGAAAACCACAAGCCTGGGTTTGGAGGACACAAGAAGCCAAACTATGGTTTGTTTTGCTTGAGGTGGCACGGCCCCAGGAGGGGCACCCCCCAGGACCTTTCCAGCAGTGGTTCTCAGAGTGCTGTTCATTACCTAAAGCCACAGTTTTAAAAAAACAACAACAAATAAAATCCTACGGCTTTAATGTAATGCGTGAACTGAGCAAGTTTTACCAGCAATAGACCACACTTACTTGTGTTGATAAGAAACTGGTTTGAAACCCCAGGATGATCTACATCATGTATTGCACTGGCAAAAATAGCAGCCAGAATCTCCAGGTCCGTGAACACCGCCTGAGGGGGAAGGAAAAACAGTAAATGGAGAGAAACACTTTTTGATAAAAGACATGTGGCTGGCAAATATGTGTGCACACACACAAGCGGTGCTGTTGGGATCCTTGCTGGTGGCAGCAGCAGCCAGCAAGTCGTAAAAGCTAGCACAATAGACATCAACTTGCACAACGGGACTTGCCTTTTCTCTTCCCTGCTCTGTAGCCCCCCACGTGCCCTGCCCCCCAAATCTGCTTCAGAAAGTTTGGGGCAGATTTGGGAGGCTGTAGGTGGGAGAGGGGTGACAAAGGAAGAGAAGGCCCCATTGCAAGTTGACGGCTGCTCATGCAATGCTGGATTCACCCATCAGAAAATAAACCAAGGCTGAACTGAAAAGCTGACGCGGAAATACAATTGGGACATTTCACAGCTTCTGTAAAACATGCCTTTTACGCTTCAGTTCAGAGAAAAGCAAACAAAACAGGAACAAAGTCTGTGTCTCTCAAACTGCCTAGAGAACTTTATGTTATGAGGTAGCATACAAATGGTGGATGCAGATAAATAACAAATAACAGTAGTATTTTTTGCTCCACTGAACTGACTAGAGTATCTTGCAAACAGGTGCTGCAGGATTCCTGCAATAAAGCAAGGGGAAGATTTGATGTCTGTGGATTCCGTGACACAAAGCTTCTGTTTCTGTGAACTTACCTCCAGAGCTGGGGTGGACAACAGCACATGCGTAGACTGTACAACATCTGCAGCATGTATGTTGTTGTGATATGCCACATCTGCATGGTAATGGTCCTCCAGTGTCATCAAGTAAGTTATTAACATGTCTGGTTGAATTTTAAATGTTTTTAATAATTCCCGCTCCTGGAATGAAAGAGAGAAAAGATGGCTGCCTTTACAATACATGCAAAGGATGAAAATGGAAAATGGAAAAGTCTCCTTTTGTTACACATACCTGGAAAATAGTGTACATGATGACAGTCAAAGGTCGGTTCGCAGATAATTCAGCTATTTTAAACACCTGGAGGCCCCATTTATTTACATCTTCTAGTTCCTAAAATGAAACCGAGCAGAAAACAGAATCTAATACCGGGTTTTTCAACGAGGTTTATGCAAAATCGTAACACTGGATCGCTGTTACCAATCCCAGTCATTCTCAGTGTGTCAGCTACCAGTTTTCTAGACTTAAAACAGGGAGGGATTATCTTGTTCCAGAGAGAGAAATGGAACGGAATTGTTTCACTAGTACACTGATACCCAGTAGTAAGAGGGATCAGCGGGAAAGCCTTCAGAAATGCTATACTCTTATTGCTATTCTCAGTGCTTTTGGATGTTCTGAGCACTATAATGGTCAAAGTGGGGAAAGCTTAAGGAATGCCCAAGACTGTTGATCCATCTAGCTCAGGACTGTCAACACTGACTGGCAGCAGCTCTCCAGGGTTTCAGAATCCCATCCCTACCTGGAGGTGATGGGGAATGAACCTGGAGCCATCTGCATGTTGCACCCCTTGCTTGAGGCTCTTTTGGTATAAGCATACCAACCAATTTTCTGTTGAAATGCTATAGATGCAGAAGTCTACCATAAATACTGCAGGTCTCATTTTTCCATTCCTTTTTTAATTTTACTTGTCCACTAATGTAGTTCTAATGACAACTCTCCTCAAGGAAAATTGCCATGTCTAGAGCGGGCATGCAGTGAAGTGTAAATAAATACTAATGTGGGCAAACTTATGGATGTGATTTACCGGCCTGTCACATTGCTCCACTATAAGTGAGAAAACCAGCTAGAGAGCAGCATTGCCCTTACCTTGGCCAGAATATCTTCTTGGTCAGTTTTGACTCCAAATTTTGGGATGCTCGAATTGGTTAGGCTGGAGCTGTGCATCAGTTTCTTCACTCCACTGATCTGAGACATCGGCAGTTTCTTCTTCTCTTTCTCTTTCTGTGTAGGAGATGGGATTTCCACTTCATGCTGTTTGTCTATGAAAGGAGGGAGGGTGAAAGAAAATTGTTAATCTGTTTGTATATTAGAACTGTCTTGTAAAAGTTCAGCTCTGAACCAAAGTCAGCCTTTCACAAAACATTCCTACAGTAGATTTATGACTCACAGATATAAAACAAAACAGGAACAGCAAAATCAGCCAGTATAGTTGACTTCATAAAAGATGGCTTCAAATCCAAGATTAGCAATGGATTTGCTATGGCTTTAAACAGATCACTTATTCTCATCAGTCTAATTTTACAACAGCCTTGTAAATAAACTTGCAAAAGGTACTAGCCTGCTTACCAGCACGCCAAAAATACTAGCCTGGTAGGGACTGGCATAGAAGAGAGGAATAATTCTGTTCTCTCCTAGCAGCTCACTTGGTTTATATGCTGAGCACATAGGAAGGATAGAATGCTCCATCTTTCTTCCATCACTCACTCACATGAAATTCCATGTACTTGACCACATGCAATTTGTTGTTGCCTAATAAGGTAGGGACGCGGGTGGTGCTGTGGGTTAAACCACAGAGCCTAGGATTTGCTGATCAGAAGGTCAGCGGTTCGAATCCCCACGACGGGGTGAGCTCCCATTGCTCAGTCCCTGCTCCTGCCAACCTAGCAGTTTGAAAGCACGTCAAAGTGCAAGTAGATAAATAGGTACCACTCCAGCGGGAAGGTAAACGGCATTTCCGTGCGCTGCTCTGGTTCGCCAGAAGCGGCTTAGTCATGCTGGCCACGTGACCCAGAAGCTGTACGCCGGCTCCCTCGGCCAATAAAGCAAGATGAGCGCCGCAACCCCAGAGTCGGCCATGACTGGACCTAATGGCCAGGGGTCCCTTTACCTTTACCTAATAGGTAAGTGCTTAAATGCAAGGCTGTGTTGCCATCTGTACAACAGGAGGAACAGCAATGGCCACTCAAGAGTTGTGAGAAAAGCAATACTGATTAAAAAGTATTCTGCGTTGGATACAACTACCCAGTTCCATTAGTGGAAGCCAATGCAAGCACTCCAGCTAGCACAACCGGGCTCACAACAGCATTGTAATTAAGCTGTTTCAGTAAAATTATCACCTTTGTTTTGAGATTCTCTTCACTGATCTCATCTTTCCCCAAAATAAAAACCAGAAATAACAATGTGGGGGTCAAGAGCATTAAAGAGGCGTCTGCATACTGTTTGCTCCACCTAACAACCAACATTAATGCAAAGGGATGCAATATGACCACGGCTACATTTGTGTTTTATTTAGCATGCTTGTTTTCTCTTATCTCTGTCGCTCTCTTTTTCTGTAACCTTTCCAAGCAGACTAGCACTTACTGGAACAGCAGAGAATCTCTGCAAAGAAGTGAAAATGTCACCAACTTTTAGCCTTGGGCATCCATTCCTTCCCCCTGTACTGCTCCTCTCTTGATCACCAATTAAATAAAACACAGAGGAAAGGAAGAGCACTTGACTGGCACAAACCAACAGTAGCTGAAGAGCAGTGACTCATGTGCCTTGCCTTGATGTTTATGGCTTCAGTCATATGCACAAAGTTTAGGACCATCATAAGGGAGGATCGTAAAGCGAACTGTCAGATGAACTCAAGTGAAAGGAAGTGTCTGTCCGGAAGATTTTAGATGGGGCATGGAATTCCATGGGTTTTCCTAAGGTTCTGTTCAAAGTGAGCAAGCAGCTAACACTATCCGTGCTGGGCTCCGTCTGCAGTCCGGAAAATATTTCTCCCTTCCCCTCCCTGCATTCCTTAAACACAAAATTCTTCTTTTAAGAAAGGATTACACAATAGTTTAAGGGCTCCTATCACACCCCTTTCCCAAAGGAAGCAAAGCTCATTGCACTGAAAATTAGGAAATGAATGCAATGTGACCCAGAACTGTGAAGAGAGAGAGTCACAGCATTAAGGATAATGCAGCGCAAGTCTTTAAGGCTGGGATACAGAATGTGCAGCTCTCAGATATGGTTGTTTTCCAGCTCCCAAATGATATAGGCACGAGATCCTTTGGATTAGATCCGAAACTTCAGTCCTGCTATTTAAACAAGCTGGTCTAACAATGGATCTGTGTTGCTTAACGTAACACAGGATTGAGTCCTGCTTCCAGGATAGTTCAATTTATAGGTCTGTGGTGGACACATTTCCTTAGGGTATGCATCTCCCTCACTGTCACAGAAACACAGGCAGACGGTCAAATCTTGGGTTCTTCAGTGAGTCATAGCAAGAAAATCCTCCTATGTAGGTCATCTCTGCCAGCAATCTTATTCCAGCTCCCCCCCCCCCGGGTTTCTGAAACTAAACTTATCCCTTCTTTCTCCAGGGGGTCAGTTTGCATTTTTTAGTACAGAAAGTATTGATATGATGTGTGATCTTTCCTATTCTAATTAATTCAAGAGGGTTCTGGGATCTTCTCTGTTTGAAACAAGTAGAAGGTTCATGGTGTTTGGGTCATTCCTTCAGAGAAGCCGAGTACAGCTGATTTAAACTGGTTCTGTTTTCTCCTTTAGTCAAGGTCAGCCTTTCTTATCCTGTGGTTTCCCAGATGTTGTTGAACTACAACTCCCATCACCCCTAGCTAGAAAGGCCAGAGCTCAGGGATGATGGGAGTTGTAGTCCAACAACATCTGGGGACCCACAGGTTGAGAACCACTGGTCAAGGTCATGCTGACTATAAAAGTAAGGCCAGAAGGACCCTGGGTTTCCCTTTCCCTTTCTATCTCTTTTCCTTCTGGTGTGGTGTTCTGTATATAGAGTTAAGGTTTAGTTTTATTGTAAGTTTAAGTTAAGTCTGCTGCAGCTGGGTTTCTTATGGACAGTGCCAATCCTGAATGTATTGGATTTGTGACCATTATGATCATTTGCCTTCAGTAGCAGTAAAGCTCTGCTGGATGAAATATTAATTGCCTCTGGTCTATTTTTTGGGAATCCTGCAACATGTTTAAGTTTTACTCTGCTAACTATACTGTACACTGGCTCAATATTCAGTAGAATTTCATGACACAGGGTTCCTTAAATTCAGTTTTAGAGATCACCTACATTTTTCAAAGGCTTAGAGCCGAGTTTTGTTTTATAAAGGATTTGTTTCAGGTGTATCTAGACTAAATAGGAAAAGGTATTTAGTTTTTAAACCACAGCGAACAGAACCAAGTTCTGGTCTAGCAAATTCGGACACAAAATGGTCTCCCTCTTCACGTTTCCCTAATAATCAACATAATTTTAAGTTGGTCAGCTGTGTCTTGGCAATGGTTTATATAAGCTGCAGGAAAGCACAGCAGGCTGCCCATCAAGTTGAGCGCAAGCCCTTATCTCGAGAGCACAAGAGTGCTGACCTCTTGCACCAGTGCTCTGCTCAGTCCCACCAATGGCCAGCTGTTTGTGATGCCACAAAAGTGAGTGATGTAGCAAGAGCAGGGCACTGGGCAGGCTTAATGGTCCTCGAGCAACAATGCCTTCTTCTTTTGTTGGCACGAGTGTGAACTAGTATGACACAAGCGTGATCACACGTACCATGTGGGTGGTTTATATATCTCTCCTCTACATATAATAACCTCCTCGTTTTCCCCCAAGCCGCTTCTCAGGGGTGGGCAATTCTATGGAACAGTATGAGATATAATGCAGAGGGTGGGGAGATTTGTTTTGCTTAGCAGGACTGTAAGCAATTCTGCTCGTTCAAAGCTACCACTGGACACAACCCAAAGACTGAAGGGGGTATATCAATTTATACTTCTTTACCAAACCACAGAATGCAAGTAATACTTTAGAGAAAAACCATGACTGTGCCAGAAGATTTAGAAGCAAGACAGTGGGGGGGGGGCAGAATTGTGCACACAGAGTTTTGTTCGATGCTGCAACTTCCCTCTGCTAAAATGGTAAGCCATTTTAAAAACTGAACAGCGGTGGGAACTGCAGCAGTATCAACATCAGCTGAAGGTATAAAGCACTATCAGAATTGGTCAGTTGGACCATGCTTACTCAGAAGTAAGTCCTTCTTACTGTTCAATGGGATTTACACCATGGTAAGAGAGTTTAGGCTTGCAGCTGCCGTGTTTAATTTGTCTTTAGATAGATGCTTAGATAGATAGATAGATAGATAGATAGGGAGTATTTAGCAAACAGGACTGTATTAAACAAGTAGCACCCGCAAGAAAATGTTGCAGGGTTTCCCTCCAGGATATTCCATTCCATTTCCAACTTAAAACAGCCAGTCAGGATTTAGGGGCCAATGAGTACACTCAGTCCTCACTGGGGCTTTGTGGGAAGGGGATGGAGACGTCTGAATATTTCTGTACTTCTGCAAACCTTGGGGTACCCAAGATTGCTGTTGTGTGTGAGAGTGCCATGATTAGCAATGATGCTTTTGAATAGATAAGCAATGATGCTTTTGAACACAGATTGTCAAATAATACGTCACAATACTCTATTTTAGCGTGAAAGGGAACAGTATTTGAGAACTCTGTCCAATTGAACTTTGTGAACACAACAGGGACATATTCAATGTAAAGGAAAGAGTGTGTGGAAAAATAAAACAGGGCACTGAATTTTATTTAACCAATAGTGATTTATATGCATACGTTTGAAAAATGCTGCAGTCGAACCAACAGCACAGGATATGAATTTTCATAAACTTTCCACCTGGATGTTACTGGTGGGTGGTGGAGAGGAAGGAAAAGGACAAGGAACAGCACAAAGAGTACTAGTGTCCATAATCGTAAGCTTACCTAAAAAGGTGTTGGATATATATTCAGAGACCTGATTGCCCGATCGGCTCATTTCAGATAAGTGGGTTAGCTCCCGGTTGAGCATTCTTTTAAACTGCAAAGAAAAGCAAAAACAGGACACGTCAATAGGCAAGAATTGAAGTCTTTGCAATGAGAAAATCCAGTGTTCTTTTAATATTAGGCATATTCAAACATTTAATTCAGCAAACCAGCTTACTTCAATGGGCATAATGCAGAGTCAAATGGTATTTCCAGGAGAAATACATTATTCTACTTAATGTTATATAAACAGATGCTGAAAACAAACTGTGGGGACGATGGCAGACAGATCAAATAACGCTGCAAATGTACTAGATTTTAATTTTGGGGGGAGGGGGATTACTGCCATTCAAATATTTATACACACCCACACCCACTTTTGTCCTACAGAAGAAAGAAAACAATATTCTTGGCTTCTCATATTCCTAGGCCACATTTTTGTATTTTGATATGAAGTGCACTTTTCAAAAAGCCATCACATAAATTGAAAAATGTCAACCCTGCACGATTTCAAGTATCCTTGTTGGAAAGAGTATGAAAAAGATCAAAAGCTCTCATCCGCTCACTAAAAAAGCTAAGCAACGTCCGTCCGTCCCCAATGCTATGGAAACTGAAGCACTCTTCATTTTTTTGTTTGTGGATATAGCTTTCTCACAAAGAACAGAGCATCTCTGGCATTTTAAAAACAAGATCATGAAACTGGAAATACAACAGCCCACTCCAAGTATCAACTGACAAAGCCCTCCAACTGATACTCCTGTGATGTTCTGCCTACCACGCTCATGTGCAATATTTAATTATTATTATCCTGAGCTGCAAAACTTTATTTTGAGCTTTGGTAACAGGTTTGCAATCACATGTTTGTGTAATTTTGAAGACTACAGTATTTGGGAGCTTGATATAGGAGCTGGATATATATATTTGGGAGGTTGATATAGCAGCTTGTGCTGCAACAGCTACCCTTACTGCAAGGGAGAAAATCCATTTCTGCAACCCCCTAGCTCAGCTTTCCTCAGGCTGAAGTTCTCCTGCAGCACAGTGCACTGGAATACAGAGTCCCAAGCCTCCAGAATCTTAATATAGGCACAAGGGTCCAGGGAGAGCTGACATGATTCATGCTCCAAGGAAGTTCCCTTTGGCAGTCCCTTCGGACTTGAACTGGCATTAATGTTAGCTGCTGGTTAGATGATGCGGAGAGGGCGCAATGAGGCCAACTCCTAGCAACTTAAACAAGGGCACAGGAATCTGTGGGTCCAATCCTATGATCTGGGGGGCATGAACAGAAGAAGAGAGAAAGACTAGGGCAGGGGATGGGGAGAAAAATTCCATATTGTGGTTTCTAGGTGGACAAACATGTTTGCTAGGCCGTTAGGGAAATGGACGCTGGCTTGGATAGCTCCGTCGGTAGAGAATGAACGAGACTCTTAATCTCAGGGGCTGTGGGTTCGAGCCCCACATCTGGCAAAAGATTCCTGCATTGCAGGGGGTTGGACTACATAATCCTTGTGGTCCCAACTCTACGATTCTATGAATTAACAAATCACCAAACATTTCCATAAGCAGCAAAGACAGCCATCACACTTAATAGAAACGGGCCATTGGTGCTTTTCCATTTCCACCTGGCAGCGAGGGGCTGCTCCCCCATGTGACATAGAACAGAATGTGCGCCTTTCCCCTCTTCCTAGGGGTGTTTTCACACATGAGGCTTGGAAACAGCTCGTCAGGTTATGAATGGAAAACCTGCACTGGCCAAAATGCACATTTGCATGGCAAGTGCCCCTCCCTCCGACGCTGTCTCCAAGCTTGAGAACATTGAGCACGGTTTCTCAAACTCCTTGTCTACCACTTCTCTCTGATATCCATTTTCCCATACAAACTGCATAACTTGAAAACAAAAGGGGAAAAAATTATGTGGGGGAAATGAGAGAAAATGGGCCAGGGTACATGCTTTGAAAGCAGTCTTTTTGCTCAGCCACTCTCATTTGCTCTTTTAAATTCACATGGCTCTGCTTCTTTCATTTGTCATGTTTGCTTTAGCCTGCAAATGAGGAGCATATCTACCTGTTTCCTGGGCAGCGCTTATTTGATACAATATGCATGTCCCTCTTTGAGCAAATGCACAAGGTAGGAGAGGGGTCCCCATCACTGCTTATTTCATGACAGCCAAGAGAACCTCCCCATTTTGGAGTGGAGGCAGGCAGCGGTTTGTTTCAATCCCTGGTGTTTTCCCGAAGGCACATCCATAAAGGACCTCAGAAATGTTCCAGGCAAGGACTGGCACATGCAAATTTCTCTCTGCAACTGGGGAACTATCCCCAGCAGCAGATGGCAACAAGGGGTCTTTAGCTCTGAGCAAGGGCGGACATATGCATGTTACACTACCTTTGATTTCTCATTAAAGGGGGCATTGTGGGATATAAATATGGTTGGTCAATCCAGCTGCTGGCCCTCCTCAGAGTGCTGAGCCAGGCGGGGAAATGATGACACGGGGCAAGCATCAGTAGTGGACCTCTCAGGGTGCTGGGCGATGGCACCTAAGAGCACTGGGAACTGTAGCTGTGAGAGGTAAACTATAGTTCCCAGGATTTTTTAAGAGAGAAAATTACTTGTGCTTTAAATGTATGGGGCCTATCCAGCACAATACTGCAATCCTATAGAACCTCTCCTGGAAGTAATCCCTATTGAAACTCAATGATACTATTGAGTTTCAAGCGTAGGATTGTGCTGTAAGGCTACAATCCTTTGCACATTTATCTAAGCCTTGTTGAATTCAGCAGGATGTACTTCCAAGTAACTGCTTAACTCCTACCTACTTCAATGGGACTTTGCATCTATAGCAAATTTTAAAAGGGATTCAATCCCTTTCTCTCCAGATGTAAAATGCATTTCTTGTCAAAACACAATGATGCAAAACTGATCCATTGGAAAATCAACTGCTTACATTTTTTTTAATGATTCATCAAAAAAGCCTGCACAGATAAAAAGATTCCCTCTACCTGCAAGCCAGCAAAACTCATGCACTAAGCTTGGAAAAATAAAGCAGAGAAAAGTGTGTTTGTGTGTATAATCTCCTAAGCAAAAATCACCAACAAAACCAAACACCAGTACAACGGTATATTATTAAACACATATATTAAACTGCCTCATCAACTGAGGTTCTTACTCTGCTTGCTAAGATTTAATTAACAATAGTGCATGCACTTGAAAACTCAGTGCCACAATTAATGTCAGTGTGTATAACTGCAAACTGCATGTGGGGGTGACAAACTTCAGTATCACAATAGGGAGTGTTGAATACCCCCCCCCTGTTTTTTTGGTGGTGGTGGTGGGGTTGGGTTGCTTGCAGCTGGCTACCCCACCCCCTGCTGGTTCTATCAAATCTGTATATCCACAGAGCTCAGGGCAGCATACTTGCGGATTATCCCATGTTGGGGGCTTGCCCAAGCAGGCGAACTTCCCAAGGCCACCCAGTGACCTTCAAAGAAGAGTAGGGATTATGAGAACCCAGGCTTGCCTAGCAGAGTCTTCTCCAACCTTGTGCCCGCCTTCCTGATAGTCTCTGACACCAAGCCTCATCGGCCTCAGCCAGTGTGGCCAATGGTCAGGGACAATGGGAGTGGTGGTTCAAAAGATCTGGTTGGAGAAAGCTTTCTTAGTCCAAATCCAGCAGCCCGAACCACATAGGCTCTCTGTACTACTTGATATATAGAGCTAACCAACTATCTGTTGTTCGGCATTGAACGCAGAAGCAGTGCACGCACACGACAGGTTGCTGGATGGGGAATTCTACACAGAGCAGCCTTTTGCTGGGAAATCCATGTGCGAAAGCCTGATTTCTTTTGCACACAGAATTCTCCTTGCTGACTCGGGATATTCATCTGTTCTTGACCAAGTGAGAATGGCATCGTTCCTTGGGGGCAAAGTATTGCGAGTACTTGGAAGACAGAACCCCCAGGATCCTGAGCAAAGTAGAAGGCCCCTCTAACGATATAACATAAACAGAGCACTTGTAATATTCGAAAACAAGTTATCTGGCATATGGGAAAGCCAGTTCTTGAAAAGAGAATTGTTCGAAATTCTGGAAACAAAATATATTGGGTTGAGGTGAGTGTGGTCTGCTTTAGAATCAAAGTGCCTGGTGACCTAAATAGCTTATATCCAAGTTGAGCATTCTAAGACATCTTTGTTGGTCCTAAGCCAATACTGCAATTGATTTAACAATATGATGCATTTAACTGAAGCTCACCGATTTTATTTTACTGGACCATTAAAGAACACACTGTATGAATATCAAGGAAAAGAGGATAATGTGGAAGTGTTACATGGGCATATAATTAAGGAACAACTCAGAGAAGATATACATGTCCCTCCACCCTACCCCGTGATTTACTCCGGGAATCTAACACAGCATTTTATGCTGCATGTGATGAATAAATCAGTATACCTGCTAGTGTGAAGAGAGAGAAAAGCCTATTTGGCTTTCTTTTGTAGAAGCTTTGTAAATCAAGACTGATTTTCAGCATGTATAAATTGTAAGACAGGTCAACATTCAGAACATTCAGGGAAGACCATTTTCCGCCTCCCATCATTTCAGATGAGATTTAATCAACAGAAGCTGTGTGTCACACACAGGAAACCAGAATATGCTGTTAAAACACATCCTTGGAAACAGAGATCTACGTTGTGATCAGAAAGCATTATGAATGCATGCATTCAGCCATTATTAGTCACACAATCTATTTAACTAAGTTCCCCTTGGTTAATGGAATATGGCACAATAGTTCTAATCTGATATTCGTCAAAAAGCAGACTTCCAACTTTATTATAGGCATAATCAGGCAAGACTGAAAAATGAAGGATCTCTTTCCACAGCTACCAGCTAGATATTACAAGCTATTCTAATATACCAATACAGTCTCAGTCTATAATGCAAAAAACAACAACCACAGCTTTCAAATGATTATTTCCACAATCTTGTTTTTTCATAATTATGCTTTCAAATCAGACAAACATGGTTAAAAAGTAAAAAAAAAAAAAAAAAAAGACATTCCTACCTTTATGTAGCCCCAAGACACTGAGAGTAAATAGTTTGCTTCGGGCATTTTTGATTTTTTTTAGGGTTACCAATTTAAAACAGAATTTTCCAGTCCTCTGTTGTTATTGAGATAGCAGGGGAAAGTATGCTGGATTCTTTTAAATGAATTTTGCTTTTCAGTTTGTTAGTTTTGTTGATCTATTGATTCCCTGCTATTAGGTACACAAGAGAACATCTAACTGGCATTCCAGTTGTGAGATCTTCTGGTTATATAAGAGCCATTTGCAAAATTCCAAAGTGCAGTAAAATTCAAGGACTTGGTTGGAAAGACATATTTCACCAGCTGAAGAGAAATCTGAAGAGCGGAAAGAGATCTGCATATTTCCAGAACACCACGACTTAATGAATTATGTATGCCAAGATGCTCAGCTGCTGAAAGAGACTTGTTCTATATCAACAGCCTACCAAATAAGAATCTGCAGGGAAGCTACAACCAGTGTCAAGTAATCCCTCCCATTAATCTCAGATAAGAGCCAATCACGTCCCTGCCGAAATATATAAAAGCAGAAGAGAAAGCCATGACATGTCTGTGCTAGTTTCTGATTGGGCAGCATAGGTGAATCTCTTGGGGAAAGGGTAGTTCTCTTCTTTTGTGCTAAATGCCATTTAATAATGGCTTCCCTGCAGCATTACCTCTGTGCAGACATGATTAATTAGCTGAACTTTTGTGTTTGTGTGTGAGTGTGATTGTGTCTCAGTAGCATTTACTAGCTCAGTGAGAGGGGCTCATTGCACCCATTCAACGAGGCAGAAGTGACTGCTCAGCTCAGGCTAAATGTCATTGGCTTATTAAGCTCACTGCATTTTTTATTTTAAAAGCAGCACATTTTCTAGAGGACTTTATTTATTTTTAAACAGCCAAACGTGATGAAAACCCTTGCAAAACTGTTTAGCTGAGTCTCCAGTGCAGCAATTCTACAGCATTTCAATCTGACAGCATCCATATTGCATTGTTAGGTGTGTACACACAGCCTCTGGTCAGCCTGGTAGCTCACATACAGTATGTCCCCCAAAAAGGGGGAAATTAGATAGGAGCACTTAGGAGTATCAACACTGTACTACATTTCAAACCAGGTGCAAGCATTTCGTGAAGCAGTATGAACAAAGAAATCAGAGTCAACAAAAGAGTTGCCGTAGCACTGCAGCTTCCCCTCTTTGCGTCATCACAAACAGAATCAATTTACAGAGGAATGGCCGTTGTCAGTGTGCTGCAGGGAACTCGGCACAGAATCCGGCAACACCTTAAAGACCAACTTCTTCACTGCGTCGTAAGATCTCAGAGACTGCATCTCTCTCCATCAGCTGAACGAAACATTAACTTCAGTGTTACCTATTTATGAAACCATCCACGAGGGATTTTTATATGTGTGTTACTAATGTCCACTGAAATTAGGCCAAAGAGCAAACGGCAATCTCCATTTGTGATACATCTAGTGAGTATACAATGTGTTTCTTTCAGAAACACGTTTTGCTTAATTAAATATTTAGTATTTAGTACAGTGGTACCTCGGGTTACAGTGGTACCTCGGAGGTCCATTCTTAACCTGAAACTGTTCTTAACCTGAGGTACCACTTTAGCTAATGGGGCCTCCCGCTGCCGCCGCATGATTTCTGTTCTCATCCTGAAGCAAAGTTCTTAACCTGAGGTACTATTTCTGGGTTAGCGGAGTCTGTAACCTGAAGCGTATGTAACCTGAAGCATATTTAACCCCAGGTACCATTGTAGTGAGTTTCTTAGTACATAAATGTGTTGTGGGAGACACCTTTGCATGTACCTTGCTCTCCACCTCACACCCACAACCCCATCCTGGCACCAATTCTGCTGGGTGCCCTTCTTGGCCCTCCATGACCAGCTGCTGCCATTGCCACATGAACTGGCTTCCCTCAGGCAGGCAAGCAAAGGCCCCAAGAAATTTTCAGGTTGAGTCTCTCTCTCTTGTGCGCTCTCTCTCTCTCCCCTTTGTGTGCCTTCCTTATTAAGGGGGGGTGCACCCCACTTTACGCAATTTCACTTATGCACGTGGGGCCCCAGAACATAACCCCCACATAAGTGCGGGGGCGTTGTCTGTAATTCCCCAAAATGAAAATGTTGCCATGCACAATCATAAAGAAAGTTTGCATCTCCCCAATAAAAATTTCAGTGTGCTGAATGCCAGACCATGATATACAAGTGAGCCTAGGGTTTATCCCCCCCCATAACCTGTACATGCCCTGATTAAATATTACAGTGGTACCTTGGGTTAAGAGCTTTGCTTCAGGATGAGAACAGAAATCGTGCAGCGGTTTAGCTGGGTATGGTTTAGCATTCAAGTGAATCAGCTCTACGTAATCCTGAGCCCCAAAATTTACAACCCACATCTATGTATGCTTACCAAGAAGTTAGTCCTACTGAATTTAATAGGACTTTTCCGCAGGGAATCACAGATTTGTAGAGTTGGAAGGGACCCTGAGGGCAATCTAGTCCAACCCCCTGCAAGGCAGGAATCTTTTGCCCAACATGGGGCTCGAACTCATCACCCTGAGATTAAGTGGCTCATGCTCTACCAACTCAGCTATCCCCAGCTTTCAAAATGAAAGTTGACTTTAAATTTCAAAAATCAAATGAAGTAAAGTCAAGTCTGCTTGGTCCATTTTACCGCTAATCCAGGCATCATATCCTAGCACATGATTTTACACCAAGGTGACGTCTCGTTGGGTAGGACCTGCCCCACTCTCTGAAACTGTACTGCAATCTAAATTTCGCATTAGAATTCTCAAAATAGTTCCAGGTATACTATACTTCGGTGCTTTAACAAACCCCCAAAACATGTAAGGTTCAGGATTAAAATAATAAACCAGGGCTATTATCAGTGCAACACTGATGAACTAAACAGAAAAGGCCAGCAAGCAGGGAAAAAAAATAAGGATCTCTTAAGGTGCATTTATGTATAATACAGGGAATAGGATGTTCAGAGACCCTCGTCCTAAGGGGACTGTTCCTTGAACAGAGTAGAGTAACCTAATTCCTGGGTTGCTATCACATTCAAGAGGTTTAAGCAAACCACAGCAACAATAGCCACTTTATATTGTCTGCTGGCCTGACCTACTTGGGTAATTAATCTATTATTTTCACACTGATAACCCAGACCAGGTGATTTAAATAACAGGAATTTTTATTATTAATGTGAGACGTAGTTTTCTATTGAAGAACAACATCTGGATAATGACTGAAAGTGATTTTGTAGGTTCTGAAGCACTTGCAAAATATGGCAAAAATCTATTAATAGAAGTAACGGTGTGGTAACTGCATATACTACCGGGGGATGGAACCTATTGTCTTCTTTCAGTCTTAGAGGAGTAATATGACATGTCACTGAGGGTGCATTGTCTTATTAAAGGAAGCAGCTTCTCCAATTGCCACATTTTCCTTCTGCATGAATTTAAACATTTTGGGGGTGTGAAAGTCAAATAAATTCAGATTCCGATACCCCGCAAAATGCAGGATTGTCATTTACAGGGATCTTGGTCACCATTAGTGATTAGAAATTGCAGAGATGGTGACTCAGAGCCCCTGATTTGCAGTATACTCACAGCAGCATGAACATAGCTCAGTCCTGATTGAACTCTCATCAACTGCAAAACTGAGCCAGCATTTTGGGGACCACAACCCTCCCGAAAAGCTTTCTGCAAAGAATTTGAATTTCTTGTCCTAATCAAGAGCCAGTGAATTAAGAGAAGGGCTCAACCACCAGGCAGTATGTGCTCTGCTGCACTTGTGGAATTTATTTACCTTCCTTTGTGTAAAGACCAGGTCCTTGATCACACAGACATAGCATACGTGCAAAATTCTTTATGCAAGCAGGCACTTTCCAGAAGTTAGGTTAGCATAAGACTCAGCTGTTCCCTGTGCACATTCTCCCACTGTAGTGATAGGAAAGAGGGCAGAAGAAGATAGCCGATTTTGCTAATACAGTGGATGCTCGGGTTGCGAACATGATCCGTGTGGGATGCACGTTCGCAACCCGTGTGTGTGCACACGTGGGTTGTGATTCGGCACTTCTGCACATGCGCAAAGTGCGATTTAGTGCTTCTGCGCGACCACCAAAACCCAAAAGTAACCCGTTCCAGTACTTCCAGGTTTTGGCGGTCCACAACCCGAAAAATGGCTGGACCATAAAGAAGGCTGATCGCCGAAGAATTGATGCTTTTGAATTATGGTGCTGGAGGAGACTCTTGAGAGTCCCATGGACTGCAAGAAGATCAAATCTATCCATTCTTTAGGAAATCAGGCCTGAGTGCTCACGGGAAGGACAGATCATGAAGCTGAGGCTCCAATACTTTGGCCACCTCATGAGAAGAGAAGACTACCTGGAAAAGACCCTGATGTCGGGAAAGATGGAGGGCACAAGTAGAAGGGGACAACAGAGGATGAGATGGTTGGACAGTGTTCTCGAAGCTACAAACATGAGCTTGACCAAACTGTGGGAGGCAGTGGAAGACAGGAGTGCCTGGCGTGCTCTGGTCCATGGGGTCACGAAAAGTCGGACATGACTAAACAACAACAACCCAAAAAATGCAACCTGAAGCGGCTGTAACCCGAGGTATGACTATAGAGACAGAATTACATAGTATGCAGAGGAAAAGTGAAATGAGCAGACAATAGGCAGCTAGAGGTGCACAGCTTTAATTTCCTCAGAAATGCTTTTCTGCGACTCTGACCTAGATACTACACACAACAGCATTTAGAGTGAAAGAAAACAATCCCAAGAGTACATTTATATTAAAAACATGAATTGGTTTTAGCTGAAGGAGGGGCTCAATCAGTGATTCAATTACACCAGCACCAACGCTCTGGATGCACAAGGGTCATGTTGAAATTTACGTGTTACAAAGATTTTTTCAGCTGATGTATCTTAACCATGTCTTGCACAATCCATTTGTAAACTTGGCAGATTTACTTCAGCACCCTTACAATGTCAACTTGTGCACCCTTACGACAGGGTGGCAATGAAACTAAGGCTGAATCTGTTGGACAGTAAAAACCAGAGAAACTGTTTGAATCAGGTTCTAAAATTCAATGTTTCAATTTCTTTTTAGATCGATCTGAAGCCTAAACTGATAGAAGCGAGAAAGCTAAAAATAGGATGGTCTGATCTACTAGATTTTGCGACAGCATTAAACTTGTAATGATTACTTTTACAATGTACTGTATAAAGTTTTGGCATTTGTGCACACTACACAGTTCTGTTCAATTCTGTTTGCATATACTGCCCTCTACTGATAATAAACAGTATCTTAAAGCAGCTATTTTGTTTTTTCTAAGCGCTGTTGTACTGCAGACTACCTAGCAAAGTTTGCTCAGTCACTGCAGTCAACTACAGCTTGTATGTCTGCAGCTGTGAATAAGGCTGTTTAAAAGTTTTGAAAACTAAGGTACAATTATTACTGCATTCCGAACATGAATAGCTAGAGTAAAATATTTCTGTTAACAATATTCTTGGGTTTGTGTGTTTATATACAGCAGACCTATGTATACAGCAGTTTGTAGAGAAGTTGGAAATCGGAAATGACTTTTACTCAATTGTACCAGCTAAAGCCTTCACTCGTCTGGGGTCCTCCAGATGTGGCTGGACTACAACTAACAACATCTGAAAGGTGCCAGGTTACTCTGCTAAGAGACAGGCTCAGGCCTTCAAAGTGTGGCTTTGTATGACTTCTTAAATGTTACCAAACCGGGGTAATAAATTTACCCGTATGTAAAGGAAGAGTGGCTCATCATTTCTTTGAAGAGTTCTCTGGTTTAAATCCAGTTTAAAGAACCACAGGCAGGTTACCTCATCCCAATCTCCCCCGCTATGTTGAGGAGTATTGTATTTATGTTTAAATTATAGTCATTATTTATAAATTTCTTCATTCTGGACAATGTGTACACCTACCTATCAACAACCTATACAGGAGCTGCTAATATCATCACTCTAAGCAGTGTTAAGAATATTTATCTTATGAAGCTATGCCTAACTTATTTATATCACAATCAGCACTTCATTTTTGTTCTGCTACACGACTGGGCCAGTGGGATATGTAATTGACATTGACTGCACAGCTGCTCTGTACTGTATTGTTGTATTTTGTACTGACTGTTATAAAAACAAGTTACTAAAAAAGTAAAATATTGGGCGAATCGTTGTCAAAGTTGCCTCCAATCCTGCCTGTCTTTCACCAAGGCTGACTTGGAATTCCACTGAAAGAAGGACGAAAGAACTGAATATGTGTGTCAGGTGCTGGGGCCAGGGAGTTCTCAACACGAATGCCATCACACCATCAGCATAAACAAAAAATCTATATTGTTGGACACAATGCAACGTTTCAGCACCACACGTATGCAAAGTGTTGGGAAGGATGGTGCAGAGGATTTTTTTTTTGCAAAGCAGAGCGCGCTTATTTATTTAAGAAACTTCTATCCAGACTTTCCATTTATACGTGGGTTACAGTAATAAAAAAGTAACAATAAATTACAATCAAACGTTTAATCAAGCAAGGCTCGAACCAGCAAAATGTATTTAGTATGTTCACTTGACGGCATTTGTAACACAGCTATCCTGCTTCAGGCTAAGATTTCAAAACAAGGCCAGAAAGGCGAAACTACAAATGGCACCACCAGAGGGCCACACTCCACAACGCTATCCTTGTCTGCCTAATGCTTTCAGGGTGGGTTTTGTAAGGCTTATGGGCTGCACAACACTTGCCAGGATGAAGTTATTACACAGTGAGTGAGTGAGTGAGTGAGTGAGAAAGTGTGCGTGTGTGTGTGAGAGAGAGAAATTATCTTTCTGGTTTATTGCCTATAAATGTTCTTTTAATCTTAATCAAGTCAGCTTCTGACAACAAATGTGCTTTTCGCTGCCGAGCAACCAGGCTCATTTAGGTTTGAGATTGTAAGCAGCAATAGAAATACCGAGACTCTGTTTAGAGCACAATAAGAAAAAACCAATTGCACAGAAAATATTACATAGTGAAAGGATGCAGCCCCAATATGTGCTTCTCTGCTTCTTGGTGGTAAATACTAGGCAATGCCCTGCCTCCAAGGAACCCAAACTCTCACCAGCCCCAGCTAAAGCAGTCCAACCTGGAAAAATCGTTGTTATCGCCTGTGCGGGGCCTGAGTTTGGATGCAATGCTAAGCCCAAAAGTAGCTTCGCCCCATGGATGTGCAGAAGCAGGTCCAGGAGGGGAGCGCAGTAGTTGCTGTCTTTGCTCCAGAACCTGTATACAGTCATACCTTGGTTCTTGAACTTAATCCATTCCAGAAGTCCGTTCGACTCCCAAAACTGTTCGAAAACCATGGCACGGCTTCCGATTGGCTGCATGAGCTTCCTGCACTCAAGTGGAAGCCGCGTCAGACGTTCAGGTTCTGCAAAAACGTTCAAAAACTGGAACACTTACTTCTGGGTTTTCGGCGTTCGGGAGCTGATTTGTTCATCAACTCAGCTGTTCGAGAACCAAGGTATGACTGTATGTTTGCTCGTTCATGCAAAGCCATAGTTTGGCTTCGTATGCTACATGTGAACTGCGTCAATGCCTCTCATTAAAAAAAGTGAGAAAGATAAAAAATTTTGGGAAACAACATACAATGAATTGAAGAAAATGTTCTATTTAACATTTGTTTAAAAAAACCAAGGCATTTTTGTTGGGGATTGTAGGGAAAGACCTGCTAAAAAATCTGAAAAACATCTTCATGTATGCGACAACGGCCGCGAGAGTTCTGGTAGCACAAGGATGGAAGACTGAAGAAACCCCAACTAAAGAATCATGGCAAGAAAAATTGACGGACTATGCAGAACTGGCAAAACTGACATATAAGCTACGGGAAAAGGATAACTGTGACTTTGAGGATGAATGGGAACCCTTTACAAAGTATCTGAAGATGCAACAAAGTGAACTGGACTCCTTGGCAGGTTTTGAATAAACATTCACAAACTTTTTATTGATAATAATCAGCTAAACAGTTTGAGGATCTATACAACTTTGTAACATGCAGAAAACAGCAGTCTCAGAGAAACCGAAGACTGGAACTGAGGGAAGTCGGGGGGTGGGGTGGGGGTTTGTGGGGGAGGGAGGAAAAATGGGGGGGGAAAAACAAGGATGAAATGTTTTTGGATAATATGTCTTGTTTTAATTTTGAATAAAAAAACTATTGAAAAAAGAAGAAGCGAGAAAGTGATAAAAGGCCGATACACTTCTTATTTATCTAACAGAACCCGTTTCATCCAGCCTTTTTTCAGAGGTGTGTTTTTCCCCCCATAAGTAACTTTTATCAATGAGCTGATGCGTCACAGTTAGGAAAAGATACTGCCGGTCGCCACAAAAATTCAGATATCGGTGAAGCACCATGCAAGCCTGCTTTTATCAGAGGAAGTGAAATGAACATGGGCAAAGCTGACACATAGGATAAAGTCAGCAAGCTAAAAACGCAGGAAACCAGAAATGTGAGGAACAACTTCCTAAGGCGAGGGGAGGGGGCATTTAGGGTCAAGACTGTGAAGTGCTGATGATGTTTGTCCCAAAGCAGCGTGTAGGAGCATGTGAACAGAAACAGATGATGAAGTCGCCTGTGTGGAATTGAGTGACGGCAGACCTTGACGGGAGAAGGCCAGCACCCTCAAGAGAGATTTGTAACCCACGTAGAACGATAAAACAGCAGTACCAGTCGGAAAGCAAGGGAAGGAATGAGGTGCAAGTAAACATTACTTGGGAATATTTAAAAATATCTCAGTGACAACGAAAACTAATTGGTGAATATTTAGGAAACATTTGTTCTTCTCACCTGCTGTGGGTAGCAGTGAAGTTATCACTGTTCTAACTAATCCACAGTTCTTTGTGTACTCGGATGCATAAAAGGTTGTATCCCGAACAGCAAAAGATCCAGCAAAAGTTCCACCCATTTCAATGGGTGACACTTGAGTATGTGCTTACTTAACTAACCCCTCTATTTTGGTTATATTGTGCCCCCAAATTCTTAATGTCTGTGGAAATCAAACCTTGACACGGGCCCATAACCCAACACACAGTCATAAATGGAATCATTGTAGAGATGGAAGGGACTTTGAAGAACATCTTGTGCAACACCCTGCAATGCAGGAATATGCAGCTGTCCCAGACGGGGATCGAACCTGCAACCTTGGCATTATCAGCACCATGCTCTAACCAACTGAGCTATCCAGGAGTACACATCTTTCTAGAAATCCAAGCATAGCCTTGCATATGGTGGAAAGGAATATGATAATCAAAAAGTTAGCTGCCGGTTTCCATTTTATGTTATGTTTATGTTGCATTATGTTGCTCATCAAAGAGTAAACAAATTACTCAAAAGCAAGCTGGTTGGCTATTTTTCTATCCGAGTCTTGGCTCACAGGGAGATCTGCAGGAAGCCCTGAAACCACTGTTCAAGGCTCCAATGACCCATGCAGTTTGTAGACCAAGGACCAAGTTCAGGAACTTAACTGAACAAAAATCTGGGTAGACTCCAGGGGCAAAGCCAAGGTTTCTTAGATGGAGAGGTCAGAGGGGGAATATACCCAGAGACAAGACATAAATAGGCATGTTTTCTCTGCTGTAAGCACCAGTGTTCAATACTCCCAGGTGAGCAATACTGAAGCTTAAACACCACTGAATGCAATGAGCTTACCTCTGGGTGAACATGCATTGAAATTGCCTTTCATATATATATATGAAATGGCACAAAGTTGAATCTTGTGATTTCAACCTGAAGACATTTTATAATGGACAATCAGGAAATGATTGAAAGCGCTTATGAGCAGTTTGAGTACATATTAGTCTTTGTCTAAACATGGCCTCTCTTAAACGAACACAAAGAGACAAACAAAAATGTCGCTTTTTGGGATACTACGGCATTCCTGACAGAACCATTAGCAGGGAGTGCTGGTGAACTGCTCAGATATGTTCAAATATCAGTTCAACACAAAAACACCTTTTGTTTCATTTGCTCTTATGTCAGAGCTTGTTTTAGAAAGCTTTATGGGGCAAACCAGAGGAGTGGAGCATGGAGAAGAGATTAAAAAGCAGTAAAGCCGTCCATCAAGTTGATATTCTCTCTCCAGTTCTTACTCCTGAGCCCAAAGCACAATCACACTGCTTCTGCCGAGTCTGAGGACAGTGAAAAGTGATTGTGGTGTTGGCATTCTGAGTTAGATGCTAGAATTGAATGGGATAGCACTGTTCAGACTCCTCTGGTTGAACCACCAAGAGTCTCCCATCATATTGCTCCCTCCATTTCCTATGTTCAGAGGTTGGTGCCACTGCCTTAAGTACTAAAACAGCATCACCCATGTACATGACGGGGATATCAGTAAGTTCAGGGAAACACCAAGCTTTGCAGACATTCTAAAATCCTAAGGTTAGGTGGGGTCGGGTGGGGGCCACAAACAGCCCAATGAATCCTGGTTGGACTGAAAACCAGGTGGGGGCGGAACAGAAAACACAAACTTTTCACACTGCAACATTTAGTTGCAGGTCTATATATATTTTTTCTACAAAAGACGTTTCCTTGAAGCAGGCAGTTGCAGAAGTGGGAGGTATCACAGAAGAGCTTTCTAGCGTGGTTTAAACACAACAGCTGGAAGAAGCCCAGCAGTAAGTGCAAATTGCAGGGCTTTGCACGGATAATTTCTTATTTACACACCCGAGATCCGTGTGGAGTCTGGGAAAATGGGTGTTTCTGAGATGAATACCTCAGCAATACCACAGACAAGGCAAACTCATCCCTGTCTCCCTACTCCCCCAAAAAACCGCAACTAAGGAAGAGAGACGTGGGTAGGAGCTGTGTAATTCTTCTTTCTTCTCCTACCTGCTTCTAAGATTTATCCCCAAGGAAGGATAATGCTTTGAGAATTCTGAAGGGCAAATGGGGCATAAGTTGAAACAAAAGCCAGAGGAAAGTCCTCCTGGCACAATCCTCAGTACAACAAGTGGTTGCAGCTCAAGAGCACGGACAACGCTCTTGTGGAAATGCCATTCATATCAGTGATATCTGCGCCGAAGAACGTATTGCAGGAATGTGTCCTGCAAAGATATGCCATTTATATGGGTTTCTCAAAAGCAAGTCATGCCAAACGAATGTCATTTCTTTCCTTTTTCCTTTTGAGAGAGTTGCAAGCCTGGTGGATCAGGGGAATGCTACAGACACAGAGTATCTTGATTACAGTAAGGCTTCTGACAAAGCCCCCCATGATATTCTTGCGAGGAAGCTGCTAAAATGTGGGCTGAATGAAGTAACCCAAAGAGTACTCATTAATGGTTCCTCATCATTCTGGAAAAAAGTGGCAAGTGGGGTGCTACAGGGTTTGGTCCTGGGCCAGTTGTTGTTCAAAGTCTTTATAATCGACTTGGATGAAGGAATTGAGGGAACGCTCATCAAATTTGCAAACGACACCAAACTGGGATGGGTAGCTAATGATGCAGAAAACTGAACTAGGATTCAAGATGACCTTAACAGATTGGAGAACTGGTTCCAAACGAACAATTCAATAGGGACAGATGTGAGGTTCTACACTTAGCCAGAAAGAACCGGCTGCACAAATATAAGATGGGGGGGGGCGCACCTGACTTGGCAGTAGTAGTATATGTGAAAAGGATCTAGGGGTCTTAATAGACCACAAACATAACATGAGTCAACTGTGTGAAGAAGCAGCAAAAAATGCTAATGAGATTCTAGGCTGTATCACCAGAATTCTAGTGTCCAGATCAAGGTAAGTAACAGCACTGCTCTCTTCTGCCTTGGTCAGACCACACCTGGTGTACCGTGTCCCAATTCTGGGCACCACAATTTAAGGAGGATATTGATAAGCTGGTACAGAGGAGGACAACCAATACAATCAAGGGTCTGGAAACCAAGCCTTATGAAGAATGGCTGAGGGAGCTGGGTATGCTTAGTGTGGATAAGAGGAGACTGAGAGGAGATATGATAGTCATCTTCAAATATCTAAAGGGCTGTCACATGGAAGATGGAGCAAACTTGTTTTCTGCTGCTCCAGAGGGTGGGATTTGAACTAATGGCTTCAAGTTACAAGAAAAACGATTCTGACTAAACATAAAGAAAAACTTTCTGATGGTAAGAGCTGTTTGAAGGTGTAACAGACTCCCTTGGGAGGGTGTGGACTCTCCTTCATTGGAGGTTTTTAAGCAGAGGTTGGATGACCATCTTTGGCTGTGATTCCTGAATTGCAATGGGCAAGGTCATCTCTACAATTCTATGTTTCTAAAAATCAGCTTGAAATAAAAGGAGGACTGATCAACTGACCCTTTCGATACTAAAGTTAACACTTTTCTAAGTCTTCATAGGCACAATTTATTTCCTTATGACATTTCCAACACGTTCCTTCCATCATGGAGTGCAAAGCAACACGCACAGGGTTCCTCCTGTCTAAGCACCAACCAGCCCAAGTTTCTGCTTCGCTTCAGCAAGGTTGCTGCCTCATGTATCTTCAAGGCCATGCCCCAGGCCCAAACATTGCTCACGAGCCCTTTCCTGGTTTCCTATGATCGTTACTTGTACAGTGGTGCCTCGCAAGACGAAAAGAATCCGTTCTGTGATTCTCTTCGTCTAGCGATTTTTTCGTCTTGCAAAGCAAGCCCATTGACGGATTAGCGGATTAGCGCTATTAGCAGCTTATCTGCTGATCGGATCAGCTGATAAGCGGCTCAGCGGCTTAGAAAAAGGGGGGGGAGGGAAAAAAACAAGCAGGAACTCGCAAGACATTGTCATCTTGCGAAGCAAGCCCATAGGAAATTCGTTTTGCGAAGCACCTCCAAAATGGAAAACTCTTTCGTCTAGCGAGTTTTCTGTCTTGCAAGGCATTCGTCTTGCGGGGCACCACTGTATTGTTGAGTTGTGGGTGAACATATCAGATGACACAGCGATTCTTCAAACAGCTCTTGTTTATTCACAGGCCAGAACAAGAACTGAACTGAAGGGTTCAGCCAGCCTGCTTATATAGAGCTCCACTAGAACACAACAGTAACCATTTTCTGTAACTATCCAATCACTGAACGTCACTTTCAATCCCTTATTTGCATATGTGGACCTGAGTGAAAACTATCTACAGTATCCCCCTGCTGGCCCAGGGTGAGAACTTCAGCACATAACATGTATAGCTTGCCATAAATGAGATGAAGAAACTAAAATGCATGTTAACCCCAAACGCAAAATGTTTCTGCGCAGAAGGGAATTTAAAATAAAAGCATGGAGAGAAGCTGAAGGATTTTTTTTTCTCCTCTCTCTCTCTCTCCCACCCCCTTCCTGTCCCCAGCTGCCTGCCACCTTACCCCTTCACTCTGAAGAAGTATTCCTGCTAAATTCTTTGTGTGTCACTTAAAAAAAGAAAAAAGGAAAGAGCCACCACTCCGTGGAGTGCTAGGTAACCGAGCTAACACAAAAACAAACAAGCCCAGTAGGGCCCCAGCATGTACATGCCAGAGCAAGAGCCTATAAATCACCCTGACTAGATAGCAGAATTTCAAAGGCACATTGCAAGCTGCTCCACACAGACTTGTTGACTCAAGCTTCAGTTGCTGTTGAAGCACTGCTAGCACCCCCCTTCCTGAAAAGGGTAGCAGGGCAATATTACTATTTCAGCAGAGAATTGATTCAGCGCTCACTAAGCCCAAAAGATTTGTTATGCTTCAGATGCAGATATTTTATATTATCTCAATATAAAAAGGCTTGTAATATAAGTTTCCTGCACTGCAGGGGGTTGGACTAGATGGCCCTTGTGGTCCTTTCCAATTCTTCAATTCTGTGTTATTCTAAGCTCCCAAACGGATTAAAGCTGTTTGTGTGCCATCTACACATACAGAGAGCGATCCAAATGTAAATGTGTTCCTTTACACAGGAAAAGTCAACAGATCTGTTTCTATAACCTAACAAATAATTCTGTTTCCTAGAAAAGATGTCTTTTATAAAATCCACCATTAGGTTTTGGAGCAAGAATTTATTGTTACGCATGTGTAGTTTTTTGTTAGCCTTTGTGTCAGGAAGCTGCTGATGTTAACATGGAGCTGAATTCCTGCTTGTCTTTGAACAAAACCTTGTTCATTCATCCTGGACAGAAGTGGGTAACACTGCCACAGGCTTCCTTTGCAGACAATTCATTGGCCATTGATGTGCACAGCTCCTTGGGCTTCACAGCAAAAGCAGCCAAAATGATAGGCAATGGGTCAATGTAACTGGAATGCTCTTTTTCAGGGACTAGGCAAGTGTTTGTAAGAAATTTTCTTTGGGGCTAATAGGGTTGGGCAGCACTTTAATTTAATGTGAATACCGTAATTCATATTTTGTTTTTCTTTCGTCATGGAACTTAAGGCAGCATACATTAGGTCTCCAGGTAGCCTTCCACCTAGACCTTTCCCCTTGCCAGACTCCGATCTGCTTAAGGCTCAGCCAGGTGGCTGCATCATATGCCTTCAGACCACAAAGACTTGAGAGCTACTATTTGATGGTGTTTTGTTGGCCACCAAATGATTGGATTTGACACAGGGAACTTGGCTTGCTGGCCACTGCTTAAAGACAAGGGGTTACGGTTTCAGGTAGAGGATAGGACAGAGCTGAGAGACAGTATAAGTACCCAAGTCCACCAAGCAAGTTAATGGCAGAAGTGCAATTAAAACCAGTGTCTTCCAGATTCACAACAAAATTACAGAGAGATGCCTCAATTGAGTTTGAAGTACTCACAGGTTAAGTGCATAGAGAGAATTGCAGCCTTAGCCACTAAGTTAAACCAACTCTCTATTTTGTGACATATTTGTTGAAATTTTAACATAGGAGAAAAAAAATCAAATTGATTAAAACACGCCCAACACTCTGTGCCTTCTTCCATTACTGAACTTTCTATCTTGGTTTAAAATACAACCCTAAACGTGGCACTTTAAAGGTTAATAGATGCATTGTGGCAGAAGCATTTGTGGGCCTCAAGCCATTTGTCATATTTATGCCACACACACACTTTTTTTTCTGGAGCAGAGGGAAGGGACATAAGGCCAGGAAATGCAGGAGAATCAACAGGCCCAGGACATTTTTAAGTGAAGTTCAACTGCAGGACCACCATTCACAAGCAGCAGTAAGTAGCTTAATACAGTGGTAACTCGGGTTGCATACGCTTCAGGTTACATACGCTTCAGGTTACAGACTCCGCTAACCCAGAAATAGTGCTTCAGGTTAAGAACTTTGCTTCAGGATGAGAACAGAAATCGGGCTCCGGCGGCGCAGCAGCAGCAGCAGGAGGCCCCATTAGCTAAAGTGGTGCTTCAGGTTAAGAACAGTTTCAGGTTAAGTATGGACCTCCGGAACGAATTAAATACTTAACCCGAGGTACCACTGTATAACAGTCCTACCTCTGCTATGCTAATTTTGTATCAAGAGGGGGGGGAGGAATCCATAAACTCACTTAATAACCAAATGAATAAAGTCAAATGCCCTGATAAATTCTATTTCTCAATGGAGTATTCCTTTGAAGTTTTTATTGTTGAAGTGTGGCGACTTTCGAGTCAGCAGGACATGTCCTGGGAGGCTGAAAATGTTCCAGCTCTGGTTTCTGAACATTGCCTCTTTTGTTTTTGTTTTGTTTTTGTTGTTTTTTTAAAGTCAGATTTGGGCCCATTTATTCTTTTACATCACAAATGACCCTGTTATCCTATGCAGGCATCAAAAGAGGAAATGTTGGCAGGTGATAAGAGTGTGCCAATGAGCCTGCAGTACTATAATGGCAGAAGAGAAATGCAGTATGTTGACACTTACTGCTCCCCACTGAACTCCTCCATTATTATCAAAGATATACAGCCCATCCTGGACAATGCGCCTCCATTCACAATCTGCCCTTACTTACTCACTGTCCTCTAACCTGAAGGACTACCCACCAGTACAAAGAACTGTCAAATTTAGGCAGGAATCCTGGTTCTACACCAAGCTTAGATGCACCGTTCTCTCTAGAGTCATTTAGGATACTTTACCACAGGACCTAAGCCATACCATCAAAGGCTTGTAGATCTATCGATCTTCCAGTGTCTTACATGACATCACTTGCTGTCTGACTAGGAAAAAATGGTGAGTGAAAAGAACACGTGGGCACAAATTTAATATTAAAAAATTGGCAATGTTCAAAATCTAGGGCAAGAACATACCAGTCTCCCAGGTTGCAGCTGTCCTGAAAGTCACCATTTTGCAATACAGAAATGTCAGAGATAAGAGTCTAGTGTGGAACTGCATAAATGGGAGACTTCTTAGGTCTTCACGGAGCCTATGGGTTCTTTCCCTGCTACAGGCATTAAATTAGCTACCCAAAACTACAACAGCTGTGTTATCACCAAAAGCAAGCATAGTGCTTACCTACCATAAGTTTGAGCTTTGCCCAGAAATGTCCTGGACCTACTGACTCTCTTGCATTCCATGATCAGTATTCAAAACTCCCATTGTTCCAGGTGCATTTTGTGACAGGGAATTTCATTAACACGAGCAGTTTCTGAGCTCTGGGCGCAGTACTGCACCTAAGATTTCAGAGCTCCTAGCTCTCATATCTCAGTTCCTAACACCGTACATGACCCTTGGGCTTACATTTGTTACCCTCTCTGTATATCACCAAAGATATGCACATATATCTGTAACATGAACACACTACGTATCTGACAATATGGGCTCTGAACAACTTAAGATGTACACAACAATAAATCTGTTGGTCCTTAAAGCTTTACAATTCTTTGTCCTGAACATGCTATACCAGCCTTTGCTAATCTGCTGCCCTCCAGATGTTAGCTCCTACGAGTACCATCATGACTGTCCTGGTCATGGATGGTAGGACTTGTAATCCAAAGCAACCATCAGCAGCTTCACATTTCTTACCTTTTTGCCCACTTTCCCTGACCCATAAGATTAGACTCTGATGTACGTGTATGAATCCACTGAATACCTTTATATGCTTTTATGTTTTGATACCATTGTATTGATTTTAGGATGCATTTTTGCTTGGGTCAATGGATATTGTTTTCATACTGTACACTGATTAGAGATTTTGAAAATACCAAGCATTTTAGACCTTTTTTTAAACAAATGCATAAAAAACATCTTCATGTAACCTTTTATTATCTCCAAAATCTGCAGTTCAGAGGAAAATGAAACTTATATGTTGGTTGGGGAAAGGGGTGTCCACACTTCCATTAGGTATATATCTGGCCAGAACCCATCATTCTCGGGCTTCAGACACACTATAATTTTAAAGCACATTGGGGGCGGGGGGTTGTCTTCAAATGTGCTTTAAAAGTATGTAGTGTACATAGCCTCTTTGACTTCTGTTGAATGCAAAATATAGAGCCACATAGGATCTGTTCTATTACAGACAGATCTTAAAGTCATTTAAATAGTAGGTGATCTAGAAAGGTTTTCTCATATATATATATTCAGGGCTTCCCCCTGCAGCAGCTCATAGCTTTATAGGTGGGGGGATAAGATGGATGAAATCACCACTACTCAAAAATATACCAAAACTGGCTTGATAAAGATGTAAAAAGAGTGGACGAATGCTCAGCCCAAACTCATTTCAATGACTAAGAACAGGGTCCTCATTGGCAAGAACTAAGTCATAATTGAATCCAAACAATGAGTCATGATGAAATGAGTTGTATGGGGTAGGTGGGTGGGAGAATCAAACAAAAACCAGGAGGTTCAACTGGTTTCCTTCTTCGGAAGGACAATTCTAGATTAAAGCATGGGACTGAACAGATATTTGATTGAGACAATTTATCACAGTATTACCTAAACAACAGACACCTGTTGTCCAGAGCAAATTCCTCTAGCTCCATCAATATAAGAGCTCATGTTGGATACAGCTACATCTGCATACATTCAGCACTGGAGAAAGATGGAAGGAGCCCTGTTGTTTGCTATGAGTATCTGCATCACATGGAAAAAGAATCATGATAAAACGTCCCAAAGTTCCAAATGAAGCTCTACAACCAAATTACTGATAGCTGGCAGAATCTGCAAAACTCTCAGAAACGTGCAAGTGTTAACTGTGGCAGTAAGGTTTCAAGTACAAGCTGAAAATAAACCACAGAAACGAACATTCATGAAACATTCTCCTTTTCCTCTTCCCTAGTGGCTGTTTGACCACTCCAGAGCAGATGAATCTGGAGCAGGCTAATATTTTAACGCAGGACTAATTCTTCCACAACCAGTGTTCCACCTCCTCCATACAATCTGCTAGAGTACTGAGAACAAAGGATAGCTGCATTTCAGTTTTTAGTACCAAAGATGAACTGCTGAACCCTAGCCACTTGTGAACTACAATTCTGTCTAAAGGAAGTGAAACGATCATGGGTGTTTTCCTGTGACAGGTGGTCCTTGTGTACAGCCACCTACTATTGCACGAGAACCTCACTGGACTGAGAGAATACTAACATAGTGTTTGCGACAGCTGTGTTATCGCCGGAGGAAGGAATCTTCATCTGGAAAGGTCCTCAAAGACAGATTTCAGTCCCAGACTGCAAATCCCTTCTTCTTCCCTTTCTCCCTTCTGTAGCAATTTGCCTGGCTTGAAAGTCAGCACTGGTCAGGAGTTCCAACCTTGGAAACATTTCTCCCAACTTTTCAATTCCTTTTCTAGCTGGGAATTTCCACTCTTACTGTGTTTGCCGCCATCTAATGCCACCTGCTTTGCTGCAGGCAATTCTGCTTTTGCAATACTGTTTTCGAGCCCTTCATGTTTGGTCCCAATTTAATTTAATAATAATAACAAAAAACCCAGAGGCTTTAAGTTGTTCCTGAAACTATCCTTCTTTCCACTTCACCTACAGGGCAATGAAAGAGAAGTGTCGTAATTCTGGAATTTTCAACAGAAAGTGCCACTGATTCTACACGAGGGAACTGATGCAAAATCTTGCTACTGTTCTATGCCATTCAGAAGAAGCGGCAATAACGCTTGAAAGAACATGGCCAACAAAGCAAGACACACCCACAACTGCAAGAAGTGGTTTGCTTGAGGAAGCACTGACAACCCACCACCACTGACCCCCAAATTGGGATTTGCTGAACCCTTGCCTCAGTACTACGCAAAAAGCAGAACAAAATCTCTTCCCTATAAAAGCAAGCCCAAAGCAAAACCACAAAACCCACTGGTGGACAAAAAGAGAATAGAGACTATGCAACTAGACTGTTTTCTGCTTTATATGGAAAATGCAGACTCCTTACTACTCTGTTAGAAAAGAAGATACTCCTGTGTCCAGGGGCTAATATCAAACACTTGAAGGGGGGAGAAAAAGGTTTGGCTTACAGCAGTTAATAGTTCATTCTGCTCCTGGAGTGAAGACCCTACTCTTTTCCCAGTACATTCATATATGGCTTAGTTCTCTACGTTCATTTAGTGATTCTTCACTATTCAACTAAAAAATTCCTCTCGTTTGTGGATGTAGGCACACAAACAAAGAGATCTACTTTAGTCAACAGTCATATTGCAACCACGAGTTCTCCTCTCTTCCTTAAGAAAAACTAAAATCTTTTAGAAGTTCAACCAAAATAAAAAGAAAACTGGTTGAAGCATGCTTGCCTTCTACTGCTGTGCCTTGTAACCACCATATAAGTTCAATTTTATTGCCACGCCGTTGCTCCTATTAGCTGATCTTTCTTGTAAGCTCTGTAAATATGAGTAACTGAAAAGAGCTACAATTACTCAGATAGAAAAGCAAGGAACGAAGGGGGAAAGGTTATGTAGGGGTTTGTGTTTTTTTTTAAATCATCCTATCACAAAACTACTCAGCTCTGCGGACAGTTCCTTGTACATTCCTAATTTTCAGTACTTGAAATACTTTTCAATGCAGTGATTTCACTGAAGAAAGTAGAATATGGTAAACACAGATTTACTATACCCAGCCCAAAGAAATTCCCAGCGCATGCATAAGACAGGATCATTTTACACATTGCAACAGCACCAACAGCCATTTAAGCCATAGTCTCCAACACCAGAACAAAACTGCTGCAGATCTACTCTTTCTACAAGTTATAGAAATATATCCCCATCATAAATAAATAAGCCCCATTAAGTTCAGTGACATTTACTCTCAGGCAAGCATGGGTAGGATTGCAGCCTAATTTAAGTAGTGCAGGAAATAATATGAAGGAGAGACAGCAACAATAAATGGAATCTTACCTGGATCCAAAATTCAGGTGCAAAAAACTTTGGCCATACTTCATAATGTAAGGAACTCACAGTCATCTTACTCGTAAAATTTGTATCCTCTCAGTTTAAATGGCTAAGCATCCAACGATGTATGCAGGCTGCCTTGAGTAGTCAGATCAACATTTCTTAGGAGTAAAAGCACTAGCATTCTCCAACAAAACTTTCTATTACACTTGGAGGGAGGAAAAAAACCCCCCAAACAGTTCAAATAAAGCTCGAAAATGCCCTAAAAGTTTGTATTTCAAGCTGCTGGCATTGCAAGCGGCTTCCTGCAAACAGCATCCCTCACAAAACCCCAGATGTACACATAGAGACAGCTTTTGAATCCTGTCAGGTACTTTCTGGCTTCTTGTAGAGAGCTATACTAGCCTGCATATACTCCAAAATGGCAACCTCATCTCTCCTCGTTGCTATGGACACACCATACGTCAGACCTGCACTTTTTTTCCCCCAGACCTGTTTGTTTATGACAGGCCTAGGTGCTTCCTATTATGGTGCCTGCATCAGCACAGCATGCTATTTGCCAGTAATGAGAGCCCGCGGCAGCCACTGAGGTGATCAGCATGCAGCAGAGGACAGAGATGCTGAGGAATCTGAGCATGCTCTCTGCAACTCTGCATAGAACGGGCAATTTCAATCACGGTTAAGCAGCATACAAATCACAGAGCCTGCTTTCTGCCAGATACTGTCTTGCAGTTACTAGTGGTGTGGGTGGGTGGGTGAAGTTTAAATACAGTCACACTGCTGCTACTAGTGATTGGGAAATCCTGGCAGTGGACCGTTTTAAGGAACAAGGCAAATTGACCTCTGGAAATTTAGCACTGTCATTTGTTGCCATCCCAGCTTCTGTGGAAAATCAAGCTGACGACAGCAGCTGGGTCCCCAAGTCTCAGCACTACTGCGTGGTTTGCAAAACTATTACTCATTCCTTTGTGACTCTCGCTTTTCAACTTTAGAAATGAACCTCCTTTTCCCCCCACAGCTGCAGGAGATGGTCTGTTTTGCTTCTCCAGTGGACCTGATGGGAGACTGCCCTCAGGGACGAGAGAGACATAACCCAGAAGGAAGACATGGCAAATCTCAGAGCTCCCATCTGCCACCACTGCCAGTCCAACTAACACAACATCCACTTAGTCGAGTCACCTTGCCAAATGACCTCACTTGCTTGGAGGAGACAAGGCTTAGCTCATACTGACAAATCTGGGCTCATTCACTATAAATTTGGAGATAACACAAATAATGGCCTTTCCAGTTTCCAGACAGCTCCTGCTATGTAAATCCTTAGCAGGAGCAGAGGCTGTTTCATCACTGACCATTTTGAAATCCACGAGAATGCCCAATGCTTGCAATTATTGAGCAACCACAGAATCAGCAGACGTCTGCAAGACCTGTCAGCACCCTGATAAGAGTGATTGGGAAAGTGCAATTCAAAATAACAGCCTTCTTTTCATGGTTTTTTGAAGCTTGAATAGAACCCTATAAAGAATTTGATTTGTACAACTATTGTACAACGGCTGGCTAACAACAAAAGAAAGTTTGTGTTGATATTTAGTAATGGCTTTACATTATATTTTAAAGGCTGCCACAAATGAAAGATTGGGTTCTGCAAGATAGGAAAACACTATAAAACAAAATAGGATTCCTTGATCTAATCTTTGAGCAGTCAAAAAGAAAAAGGTCCCACTTTTTATTTTCCAATTTCTCAGGAAGACAGAACATTTTAGCTAGGGGTAGGCATGGCACCTGAATCCCAAGAATCTTGCTTTAATTATTAAAATGGAGGAACACACACAGAATTGTGTCTCCAGTGTTACAAATGCTTTCCTAACATAGCTATTTGGCAGAGAGTTCATGATCATCAGGGGAGTTTTGTGGCAATGCCACATGAATGTGCAAAAACACCTCACCAAACCTATATACCTCTTGGAGAAGATAAAACCTATCTGGATGAAAAAGGAAAAGAAAAAGAAAAAGAAAGAATATAATGAAGAGCAGAGATGGAGAACCTACAGAATCATAGAATTGTAGAGCTTGAAGGGACCCTAAGGGTCATCTAGTCCAACCCCCTGCAGTGCAGAACCTGTGGTTCTCCAGATGTTGTTGGACTCCCATCAGTCACCTGGCACGTATAGGTCCCCCACCCCTAACTTAGAGCTACTGCAAAGCAATAAGGAAAGTACAAAACAAATAGTACCAATGGTCCTTAGGAAGGGTGAGGTAGGGCTGAAATTTCAGCTGATTTTTTTCTAGCAACTCTTTAACAATCATCTAAAAAAATATATATATGGGGCATGTCCTTGGCCACTTACTGCTGCTACTCTGCATTTAATCGGAAGCAAAAGCACAATAGGTGTAGAAGTAACTGCAAGGGTATATGGGAACGACAAAACTTGGATGGGATGTGGTGATGGAGAGAAAGAATAAGGCAGGGCTAACTGAAAAGTCAGGGCGGAAGCAGGCATGGAGGGATTATGAATGTTCAGGAAAGCCATTCCCCCTTGATTTCTTTCCCACATACTTTTATCACAGTTGTCATGGCATACGCTCACATGGCATACGCTCCAGGAAGCAGCCCACCAACCACGGTCTTTACCTAGAATGTGTCCTTTAATTATGTCTGTAAGATATCTCAGCACATATAGAAAGTGTCTGGCCTTCAACAATCATAAACCATCATCACCCACAACCAGATACAAACCCACAAACAAACTGTGTGTGTAGTGGGGAGACTTGAGCCTGGGTATTTTAGAAACTAAGTGCTTACTGGGGGAAAGATGACCTGGCAAATCAGCTGCAGAAAAGTAACATGGCAAGAAAGGAAAGTTACAGTAGTATATACGGCGTTATCAAACCATACAGTATTTTAGAAGCAGAGAGGTGAAAACAGTGGATCCTAGAGGTGCCCAAAATGAAGAAACAGGCAAAACTGGACCATTGCTTGACTGAAAGATGTTATGTCGAAGATGGCTTTGGAGACTGCTTGATTTCAACCTGCTTCACATAATACAATAGGAAAATACACTTCTCCACATGGTTTCATGCTGCAAGGAGCTATGGCACACAGATAGTTCTCTACAGTGTGTACATTTATTGTACGTGTGTTTTAGTGTTTTGGGCTACTAAACAATATAGTTGGATCCAGGTTAAATTAGTGTTGCTTTAGCCCTGGTTTGACCTCACTAACTTGTCCCACTTACCTGTCCCATGCAATACTCCGAAGCATGTCCTGCTGTGTTCAATGGGGCTTACTCCCTAGTGTGTTTCAAGACTGCAGCCTCCATATGGATCTATCCAACCCTACATTTACTGTGTCATAAACTCTCACTGGCAATAACCTGCTCCACAAATAAGGGTTATTTCCAATTTAGGGGTTCGGTCAATTAAAAATATGTCTGATACTGATGTGACTTCATAAAAAAAATTATGCAGATGCAAATGTGCATTTGCCTCTGTGTCAGATATATGACTCAAAAAAGGACTTCATGGTTTGGGACATGGAGTGGGGACAGTTATGGGGAAAGGAACATCATGAACTCATCAAAAGCAACTGCAGCAGAAAGGTAAATAAGGACAAGGTGTCTTTTGCTGCTGTGAACCAGAAGGTGGGAAAAGAAACGTTTTAACCTAAAAAACAACAACTACTTCACGCAACTGAGAGGAACAATTCTTGTCTATTAGAGAGGGGTTACAAAAATACCTGTGGGGGGGGTGGAATTTGTTTTGTACCATGGACATAGGGACATTTGTCTTCTAATAAACTCTGAAACACCCCTCAGTTGGCCGCAGTCTTTTCCTAGTCCTGAGACTGGAAATTCTGCAATTAGAAGGACCCAAACCCAGAGGCAGTTTTCCACATGAAAGTGTGCCTAACTGTATTTTTCCCATGCTCTCATGAGCTGCAGCATGGATGGGCAAACCTTTGGCTTGTGGGATCAACAGCCAGGACTTTGGGCAGGGGTGTTATCAGAACCAGGAGGTTTTAATTCAGGGACTCACACTTAGAAATCACTCCCCCATTAGTAAAATATTACAACAGAGATGATTTCTGTTTATATGTGAGCAAGGTATGGGGATGCTGGATGTGACTGATTCATGAATGTTATGTGCATTTTCCTTCCTAATTTGTTATTTTCTGAATCACAAGGGTGACTGTTAATTATTCTGCCTGCTGGTGCGACAAAGACTTAATTTTATCTGTTTGCCACCTTTCCACAGTTCAAACCATGCCAAAGAGGCTTAAAGATAAAGGGACCCCTGACCATTAGGTCCAGCCGCGGATGACTCTGGGGTTGCGGCGCTCATCTCGCTTTATTGGCTGAGGGAGACGGTTTACAACTTCCAGGTCATGTGGCCAGCATGACTAAGCCGCTTCTGGCGAACCAGCGCAGTGCATGGAAACGCCATTTACCTTCCCGCCAGAGAAGTACCTAGTTATCTACTTGCACTTTGACGTGCTTTCAAACTGCTATGTTGGCAGGAGCAGGGACCGAGCAACGGGAGCTCGCCCTGTTGCAGGGATTCAAACCACCAACCTTCTGATCAGCAAGCCCTAGGCCCACAGCGCCTCCCACATCCCTGCCAAGGTGGCTTACAACATAAAAAAACACATAAACCACAACATAACAAAAGTAGTCACAAACAATAAATAACTCCTACCAACTTGCAGAGTCACACTCCAAATGGCATTGGGGCCTGTCTGGCTCACATCTACAGAGAGACTCCCCCATCTGAACCACCACGGGCATATTTGTTTATATTTGCAAGGGCAACCTGCTCCCCTGGCAGGACTTTCCCAGAAATTACACTTTTGCCTTTCTCTGCCAGCCTCCTTCTTCATATGCTTTTCTCAAGAAAAGTGGTCAAGATTCCCTTCCCCTTTGTGAGGTTCTGCGGACGTTGTGTGGAAAGTCATTGAAAGAGCAAACAAAGCTTTTTACACGGGGTAAACTCTTCAGCAAGTTGCTTTTCACGCTTTGTCCTTGCTCCTTTCAAATCTTTTCATACAAGGGAGAATGATGTCTGCCCATCCCACCTACGTCCATCTCCATGGCTACCTGAGTGTAGGGAAGCACTACCTAGAGCTAGTACAGTCCAAACAGGAGGCACTCCTTCTCCATTGCAGAACAAAGACTCAATACTCTTCTATCTCATGGCAGCAGCATCAAAAGAAGGTGATGCGCAACACAGAGAAAGCTACTACTTAATTAATATGCTAAATACAATCATTTGAACACACATGAAGAAATGTTTCACCACACTGTTTCATTCCTTCCTGCAAGCCATGGTTATTTCACAGCCTTCAAGGCAACATTGCACAGGGTCCGAATGCAGCCTGAGACCCGATCACATTATGCTCTGATTGCCCATGAACCAGCCCACATCCACATCCAATTAACCCATGCCATTCACCCTTACAGACCATACCAAAAGCAGCCAGCCAGCAAGATGTGGTTTGCACTAGGGAAGCCTGAACAATTCAAGAAAGCAGTCTAGGAAAGCTGTCTAAATTGCTCACGTGAATGAGTGAAATTGCTTAAAAGAAGGGGGCAGAGACTGCTCCAGGGTCATAATCCAACCTCATCTGGAAGAAGTTACTTTCCTGTTCCAGCTCTTGCGATCAAGTGAGAGTCATATGATTAAGCCAAAGCTATGCGCCGAGGCCCTCCAAAAGCAACGTTAGCCTTGCTTGGAGATTTGCACGTCTGAATGGAAGAAGTCAAAATGACATCCTCTCCTAAGGTGAGAATTATAAGCAGGACACAGGGACATCTCTGGGATCTGAATCCCCAAGTGAGAATACTGAGTCTGCCTAACACAAGCCTCCAATATTCTCAGTGGCTCTCTGTGTAACTCAATGCTTCGGGAAGGTGGGAAAAAAATACCATGAGAAAAAGGAGGTTTCCTAAATTCTAACTGGCCATAACTAAGGAACAAAACCAAAGCAATGCCTTTCACCATTCTATTTGCAACTACCGGTACTTATTGACTTCTATTTATAGTCCAAATACCTCACAACTGCTTTCTAATCTACTAAGATGGCATTTCTCAAAATACACCTTAAATGCAAACTTTGGCTTTACTGGAAGGATTCCTGCTTGAGCAATTGGACTCCTACCCCTCAAATATGCTCCCTAATTCTGTTCTAGAGTTGTAGTCCTGCCCCCCCCCCCCGCTCCAGAGTAGATGGTGTGTGTGTGTGTGTGTGTGTGTGTGTGTGTGAGTGTGTGTGAAATCCTATTGTGCAGGTGGGATTCCTTGCACCCACAGGATGTTTACTTAGTGCTCTGCTAGATAGAAGCCACTTGTTCTAAAACTCATGGGCACTTACAAAAATTGAATATACAACACAAGATTAGCTGGTATTTATCAAAGAGAGTGTTTGAAAAAGTGAGAAGTGACCAAAACAGAGAACATGCTGTGAATAAAGAACTCAGGATCAGGCAGCAGGTAATTAAAAAAAATTCCTGCCCAAGATCCTACGCAGCCACTACAAACCCAGAGTAGGCCATACTTGGCTGGATGGACCAGTGGCCAGAGAACTTTTATGGTAATCAGAAAAATTATGTTTAATTAGCAAATATATCCCAAAGTTAAGGGTTCATCAGACTCCCCACCCCACCCCAGGAAGACAAGGAAACACCTAAATCCAACTAAACTATGAAATCAGTTAGCCAAAAGTCATCACACAGCCAGACATTGTATAAAAATGCAGTCATATAATGAGCTGCAGATGTTTTGGGACCCCATTATCAGCTTTTTGACCTTAAAATTATCAACAGGTCACCTGTCTTCTTTGAAAGAATTTGCCAGATCAGTAAATTCCTGTTTCACTGTTTTATTATTTGTAATGATGGGAATGCAAGACTGGCCAATAAGTAAATCCTTTTAAATTGGATGTGACAGCATTATCCTTCCTCTCTAATTGGAAACAGGTTGCTCTAATCTAACATTGTGATAGGAGTTTAAAACACTGGTGAAATCGTGCTGCTATGTTAAAGCTTGTACAAAGGGCTGGTATACATATTGCAACCCATGCATAAAATGTTTGAAAACACATCTGCATGACTGCTACTGCAAGCAACAGAAATAATTTGAAATTATGGGTCCCAATAACAGGACACATTGCATGGAGACTCTTCCCCCATCAGGCTCTCCTAGCAGCAGCTGGTGGAAGGTGGGGAGGAAACTCTCCTTGTGATGAGAACAATCTTCCCAGTCATCTCTTGCAAAAATGTGGAGGGTCCTCTTATGCCTCACCTTCTAAAACTGTAGTGGAAGCAAGTTCCACCTTACTGGAAAGAGGAAATTCCCTCAACGCCACTATTTAATTCAGACCCACTGACTCACAACTGTATATATTATCTGGCATGGGGAGCCTGGTTGCTATTCCTTCTTTCACATTTATATTTGCAATTCTACTCCAGAATCTTCAATTTGCCCTACGGGTGCAACACAGCAATTTGGCGGCAGCTGTAGCTTTTCAGGGGTGTGTGTGTGTGTGTGTGTCTGGCTGGCTGTGTGCAGAAGGGGGAACTCCTATCCCTTTCTGATCTGGAGTGAGATTCTTCCAAAAAATGAGATTAAGAGCACAATCCTAGACAGATGTAGGCAGGTGCAACACCTTCCCCTGCCCCTCATCACATCTCTCCCAGTAACATTCATGGGCATGTACAGTGCTGCTCTTTGGGGCCAGTGATGTGACCCTCCTATGGTTACAACCCTGCTAAACAGCCCTACCAGTGAAACCACCTGGTGGTCTAGGGAGGGTGTGTTTGTACTGGCACATATAGATAGTAACATTAACTTTAGTATTTGGACGATGACCTTGACAGCAGCAGCTATAGCCAGCAAGATCAACACAGCCTAACAGGGATGGCCTGCTGGGCAGTACCCCTTTGTGAAAAAGCCAAATTTGGAAGTATGCCTACAAAAAGAGTAGTTTGCAAGGGAGAGTTTTTTTGCTTCTGCTTTTATTCAAAGATCTCAAAGGTGTTGCTTATTTGTGTCTTTCGTTCCGCGAGCATGACGTTACTGTTACCCCTTGCTATTGTTTGTGTATGTCAATAATACCTAAGGTGACAATTCATACAGCTGAAAGATTTAAAGGAATACTGTGCTGGAGGACAGCAACCTTCTTTCTACAATGTTTACTCTCCCCAGCAGTAAATGCAGTGCGTTCTTTGCAAGCCACAGTGCAATTTTCCATGCTTAGTTAGCCAGGCGCGTATGTTTGTCTGTATTTTGTATGTTTATATTTATGTGATACATGTACATATAAATGCAGAGCTTACATACATCAATCGAGAAACCATGTTTGTTTGTTTGTTTTAGTTTAAAAAAGCTCAACAACTTTTGAAAAAGCAGAGGGTGTTCTGGTTTTTACTTTTTGAAATATGCAAACATACTGCGAACACATTATGACTTTGCCAGCGCATCCGGTGGCATCCTATTTCTCTGCGCATCACATATGTGATCTATTAAATGCTTCAGATCTCCACCCTAATAAATTCTCAAGCTAGCATTATGGAATAACTAGGCAGGGCTGGCTGCAACGTATTTAAGGGGGAGCAGGCACTGTGGCGCATTCTCCACACTCTTTTTGAGATCTCTGCACGCAGCTTAAAAAGTTGGGTGTGATGCAGAAATATATTTCATGTAATGGACCGCAATAGATTGCTGCCCCCTCCACATTGGAAAAACTCCTCTTGCCTATCTGGCCACTGTGAAATCCTTGCCACTGAAATCTTTATGCCCTGAGAAAAAGTTGCTTAAAAGGGCAGCCTTTAGCAAAAAAAAAAAAAATATCCCTGGCTACCCAAATATGAACTGCATCTATTTACGTGGCTGTTTTTTAGAAGTCTAAAGCACTTGAGTATTTTTGATGCACTGTGTGTGTGTGTAGAAGATACCTGACTTATGCATGTACCCACATTCACATGCACCCACATCTGTCCATGAACTAAAGCACACAGTGTGACTAAGACCTAAACAGCATTATCTCCTATCAACGCATAAAACCTACTTAGGATTATTTCGAATGGCGGGCACCTTCAACCAAAGATACCATGCAAAGAGACCCTGTGCCAACACTGCCTTCACAACAAAGGGAAATGAACTGTGCAAGGGACAGACACACACACAGTGCTTTTCAGAGCCAATGTCTCCTGTACAAAGCAGTATAAGTCATGGGTCTCTAGAAAACAGACTTGTAGAGGACTAAAAGCCTAAAAAAAATGGTGCTGGTGGTGGCCAAGAATTTCCTTTTGTGGTGTGCAAATAAAAAGTAGCCCTTGGTAATAGGGGTTTATTGAGCTAACACTGACGCTTGGGCTGCAATCTAAAAAAAACAAAACACCTACATGGTGGGACTTATTCCTGAATAAGTATATGCATATAAGTGTATATGCATAGAAATGTGCTAGTTAGTGTGGCTTGGGATATTGGCACATAGTGTTTAATTGGCAGGAAAGAAATGAGCAGTGCAATCCTATACATACGTACTCAGACGTAAGCCTCTCAGAGTTCTGTCAGATGTGCTCCCAGGTGGGATTGCAGCCTAAAACACCCACATTTCCCATTTTACGGACAAAATAAAACCAAGTAATTGTGTGCCTGCAGTATAAATTTTCAGTGCTGATGTAAGGAATGCCATCATTCAGGCTGACCTTCAGAGTGGCTATAGCAACCCAACTTATTGTACATCTCATGCAGGAAACCTTGGCTGTATGATCCATTTTCTGAAGCAATGGGAGGAGCAGATTTCTTATGAAATGCTTCTTTACCCACCGTATTTGGAGTTTCTACTACTGAACACATCCAGAATACAACAACTCCTTTGCAAATGCCTATCTAATTTTTTTAATAAAACAACAACAATTCTCTACAAGCTAACTACAAGGTAGGCAGCAAACCATTGCTAAGCAATGTTTGCAAGGAAATACACTACTGTAATGTTTATAGTGTACCTTTTTTATATACTGAAAACAAACCTATCTTCTATGAGCATGAAAATATCACTTACTATTATTACTGTTAGTTAAACATAACCCTAATATGAAAAACAGCCACATACTGATATAGGAAACAAGCTGTTGCCCAAATAAACAATTCAGAAAACCCATTGCACTGCTTGCAAATGAGACTGCATTTTACTTGAAACATTTGCTTTTTTTCTTTCACCAATAATTAAAATCCACATGCAATTTTTTAATTCTATGCAGCAAGCCTTGTTCAAAATCAGTGAATAAATATCTGCTTGCTAATGTGTGTGATATTCACCAAGGAGCCTTCCCGGCTGCACCTCTCTTTTGAATATACATTTGGTGGCAAACCAGCGACCGCTATTGCACAATGTGCTAAGATGCCCTGCCTGGCACATGTCTATGAAGGTGCAGGATCAAATCCTCAAGTTTGATTGCAAGAATCAAATCTGGGTTCATAGCAGTCGAATGCCAAGAGCCACAGAAAACATCCACACATATTAGATAGAGCCATGTTAACAGCATAAACAGTATGTGACACTTTTATTGCAGGAGCATAAATGGTATCTCAAGCATAGGAAAGCATGGGAAAGAATCCACGAACTTGTGACTCCTGTATCCATGTGTTACATTGCACAATCAAAAGCTCAAGGAGCTTGCAAGAGTCAGAGGCTTCCCTCCCTCTTTCCCCTGCCTGTGTAGATCAAGTCTGCAGTCAGAAGTGATATTAGATTTGCCATTGCATTTATACTGCACCATTCCTCCAAAAAGATCATGGCTCTCTTCCTCACAACAACTCCATGAGGTAGGTTAGGCTGAGAGACAGTGAGGGGCCCAAGGTCACCCAGTGAGCAGCTTCACGGGGAGCCTAAAAAGAAAGTGGGGAACTTTTTCTGTTGAATGAGCAAGGTGTGTGTCAGCATTCTTGGTGATTTTAGTGCCACAATGAAAACTTGTTTCTCAAACCTAATCATGTTTTCTCAAAAATATGCTCCAGTGAAAATCAATGGAATTGATTGCTTTCGGTCAGTATGCACAAGAACCACTTACACCAAAAAGTGTAAAACAAATCTGTTTCCAGCATGCACATGGCTTTGCTTGCTTTTCTCTGTTCCTTGGTATTTACAACAAGTTGTAACCACATCTCCTACTACCTTTAGTGGTTGACATTTACAGCAAAGTGCCGTACGTAAATGTTGTGTGTGCATCTTACCTCATCCTGTTTTAAAATGGCAGCACACTGATCAGTGATTACGCACAACCTTTAAATGGCATGTGAAGCTTTGAAACCCAAACGACACTACCTCTTTTGATCCGCCCACCCCCAGACAGGCCAGTTTTGCTCCCCCCTCTCCAACTTTATTATACAACTGCAAAGGTCAAAATGATGGACCTGCCCATCTCAAATGTATGCAGGACTTTTCAATTCTGCCATCTGATTCATTCGTAGATACGATTTTATAAAAAAGGGGGTCTTAAACAATCATTTTAAACCCCTGCACAGTTTTGCAGTTCTCTGCTGGCTCACCAAAAAGTAAGTCTTTATTGAACTTAAGTTCCAGAGTAAGCATGCATAGGATGGAGTGATGCTGATAAACAGAGAATGCAAGAATCCAACTTTTAAGTTTGACCCCCAAAAGTCCCACAGAGTTTACCAAGAACTACTACCGAGTAGAAGCCTGAAGGAGGCTTGCATTTAGATCCGATTCACCTAAGTTAGATAACACACTGAGACACATTGCAGTAACACTGTGCTCCACGCACCTTTTAAGTTTGCAAACATGAATGCCTACAAGCTACTAGCTTCCTCCACAGCAAAGAAGGCATGCAAGTTTTCTTGGCACAACAGCAGCAGCTGCCTAATATTACGGATGCTCCCAGATGGGCTATTGCAGGATTAGGGCTGCTCATGCATGCAAGTTTTCTGCAACATCCGCGTGGTCCCGGGAATCGAAATGCCAGCCAGCATTTTTCTCTTTTCCCAGTTAACCAGAATTTACCATTTCTGGGGGAAGTCGGAGAAGTTAAACTGGGTGGGTGGTGGAAACTGTTGCTAATGTCCTGTTTGCGGTATCCCTTTGCAGCATTCAGGCCCCGGGGTAGGAAGCGAACTCCAGCACTCGAGATCGCGGGCCACTTTGCTGGCAGGGAGGCAAAAACACGGGCAAGGCGAAGGCGTTGGGGAAGCAGGTGGGATCGGGGGGGAGGTTTTTGTCCTACCTTGTTCGAGGCCATTTCGCTGACGGAGTGCCTGGTCTGCAAGGTTTCCAGCTGGTCCAGGCACCAGTCGAGCTCCTCCAGGGTCTCGCTGGCCAGTTTTTGGTAGGCCTCCTCTGCGAAGAGATAGGGAAAGGAGTACTCAGTTCGCAAGCGTTTCACAGGGCTACCAGCGAGCTCCAGCGGGGCCATCCTGCCATACCCAGCCATGGGGGGATGCCCAGTGCCCACACATGAGTGCTGCTCCTTCATATTGCTCAGCCCCAGCAATGGAGGAGAAAGGCGGGCTTGCGGCTCCGGCGGGAACCACGAAGGAACGAGAGCGGCTCCAGCCTTTCCTTAGCCAGTCCGGGCAAAAGGCACTTTTCTCTTTTTCTTTCTCTCTCTCTCTTCCCTGGCGGGAGAGCTCCGCAGGGCGCGCGCGCTGGTGGCGACTGAGCGGGGAAAAGGAGCAGGAGGCGCGGCGCGGAGTCCTCGGAGAAGGAGCGGGACGCGGCGCAGCCTCTCAGCTCGCGGAGCGCAGGGCGGAGGCGGGCGCACGGAGCCGCGTCTCTCTGGCTGGGGCTGCTGCTCTTTCTCCCGCCAGCCAGAGACTTTGGGCGACACGCAGCCCGGCGCTTTCCTTCCCCGGGGCTGGAAGAGGGCGGGCAACACCTCCTCGCCACCCCTCCCTCTTCGGGAAAGCTGCAAGCCCCAGTGAATCAGAGCGGTGGCGGAGGCTGCCGGGTGCGCGGCCGCCGCGTTTCCTGTTTGCTCAACTTCTCTCTTTGCACAGCGCAAGCGGGAAGGGGGCGGGGGGAAGCCAGGCTTGCGGCGGCTGCTTTGGACTCTCGGGGAAGCCCGTTTCTTTCACGAGCCTCCTCCTTCCCTCCCCCTGCGGAGAGCAGTCTTCGAGGCTCTTAAGCAAACCCCCCTTTCCCTCTTTTTATAAGTTCTGCTAGGAAGGGGAGGAGAGCGCGCCTTGGGCGCTCCTGCCTTTGAACTGCCGCCGCTGCCGCCGGAGTTTTTGTGCGTTTGGTGCAGCGGGAAGTGTTTTGCCCCCGTTTGCAGTTCTGGGTTGGGGCGAAAGGCGGCAGGGTGAGGGAGAGAGAGAGAGAGAGAGAGAGAGAGAGAGAGAGAACTCGGCACGGGAGGGAGCGCAAGGCTTGTATTGCCTGCGCCCCCCTCCCCTTTTGCAAGTAGGCTCGGGCGGCGCGCACGTGGAGCCTCCTGCAGCTCGCTGCGCACAGGCTGCGGCCACCTGCGGGGGGCGGGGAGGCGAGGGCCGTGACGTGGCCAAGAAATCCCCCTCTCTCCCACCCCCGCACCCGCCCTTCCCCGCCCTCAGACAGTGAGCTCATTATATAACCACAAGCGATCGCCCCGGCCAGCGCCACTGCCGCTGTCCTGGGCCTGGAGGAGGAGAGACATAAACAAGATTAAACACACATCGTATCCTTGAGGTCCTTGGCGTGCAACGTGCGCCCAGATGGCCAAAGCGGAGGGGAAGAGCTCAACTGAAGCAGCTTGGGCCCAGGGATGTAACATGTCTCTGCTGGAGAAGGCCTCTTACTTAGGAGAAGAGGGCGCTGCCTTCTGGCACTGAGTTGGACCAGCGGTTCATCTGCTAGCGTTCAGCCTTGGGTCCCTACACATGAAGCAGCACTGGTGCAATATGATAAAAATCACTCCGTCCCTTCCACCTGAGAGGAGTTCCCACACCATTTCCAAACGCAGCCCTGTCCTTCAACCTGCTGCAGCTATCCAAACTGGAGGTGACCAGATCACGGGTAGCTGGGCATGAAACTGATGCGCTCCCAATGCCAACTTATGCATTTGGCATCCAGATTCTGCGCATGCACACAGCCCTGCCTATGTAACCAGACAAATAACCTATCCTAGTGATGCTGACACAAAAACCCTACAAGTACATTAAGCAAAAGAACGGAAAATCATTACCCTCCCTTCTTCCCCTGCTCTCTCTCCCAATTCGCCACCCCCCAACCTCACAATTTCTATGACAGCAGTGTCTCACACCGAATGCAACTGACTATGAACTGAGAATGGAGACGTTTATACCCTTGTTCTCTATGTAAACCCTTCAATAAAAACAAAACAAAACCTTGGGTCCCCAGTTGTGGTTGGACTACAGATGCTGGGGACTGAAGTCACTGCATGCACTGGGTCACTGCATGCTCTGCCACGGAGCTGCTGCCCCATCCCTTCTCCACACAAGTCTGTGTGCCCTTGGCAAAGGGGTCACATTGCTGCTTTCTCACAGGGCCTTGGTGGGGCACTCAAGATGACCTCTTCTCCATGGACGTACAGGCCGGCCGAAAGAGGCAGCCAGTTCGCCCAGCCCTCAAAGAAAAGCCTGGGCACACAGTGACTCTTGTTCCGTAAGGAGAGGCAGTCACATTCGCCTGCTGCTTCACACAGGATCCAAGTTTTAGCTTTCTCCTCCCAGGGCCTTGTCTCCAGCCTTTTTAGTGATATGCCAGAAACTGGACTGCACACAGTAACAGATGCATGAGACCTGGCCACCACGGGCAGGAAACTTCCAGGGTCTTTATTCCCCTGTGTACCCTCTCAGACTCTGACAAGCATGGGAAATAAGGTGCAAAGAGCATGGAAGGGGGGAGCATTTGAAAACTGCCTTTCTTTAGAGTAACCACGAGGTTCCAGCAATGGGAGGGGCAGGTGGAGGATAAGCTGTTTCTCTGGGGGGTGGGGGAGAGACATCCGTGCACCCCCCCCAATGGCACTGCCTATTCAAACACATGGCCAGTATATGCCCAAGGGCCTTGAGGAAGCTTCCGTCTGTAGTTTTCAAAGTCCGGGAACTTCCTGGTCTATAAACTACCAAGGGAGTTTCTGTTCTATGTGGCCCTCCAAGAGACTAAGTCAGAGCTTTCCAAACTTTTCATGTTGGTGACACACTTTTTAGACACGCATCATTTCATGACACAGTAACTCAGTTTTGCATCATTTTGCAACACAGTAATTCAGTTTTACTAGCAAACCGGAGGTTAAACTAACCCCTTTTCAGCCCCGGGAGGAGGATTCATGCGACACACCGACACACTAATGTGTTGCAACACACAGTTTGGAAAGCTCTGGACTAAGTGATACATTGACTGGCCCCTCTTTGCCTGCCTCCATTTCCTACCTGCTCCAGCCCTCTTCAGATCACAGAACATTGTGTTGTTAAGTGTTCTGTTCTCCACTTCTTATCTGATGCTGCTATCGCTACTAATCGCATATATAGCACACTTAATAGATAAAGTATTTTACCATCTCTGGATACAATCCAGCCCAAGATAAGTGCTATTAAGTCCCTTTTGGCTCCAGTGGAGGAAGAAGGCTAAGCACGTCATTAAATGCCCCTCTGAAATCAATACGACTCACTTGTGTGCGTAACTTTTGCTGGATCATGCCTATAATCTCTTTTGGCCTCAGCACAACTCGTGGAGGGAGGGATGATGCGTTCTCACATTTCATGGAGGGAACTGAGGTCACCCAAATGGATCCATAGTGGAGGTAAGATGTGTGGACCTGAGCCTTTCATATCTCTCTCCCTGAGTCTACCAGACGACACTAGGTCTCTTTACAGCTTATATCCCGTATTTTCTTTAGGTAACCATCATACGTCCTGAGAATTACAGTTAATATTTGCACAGTCAGTTTCAATGCAATGTATATAAGTCAGTCTAGCCAAAGATTTAGCAGCAAAGGCATTTCCAAATACTGCAGTATGTTTACTTTAAACAAAATCCCCGACGGAAGGTGTGTGAATGACGTGTTCATCACAAAGTTTGCTTTGGGAGAAGGAGGGGTGGCGGGAATCTCTTCCAAAAGTTTACCTCAGAGACTCAATATCAACGGGGGTTTATTTGATTCTGCTTCCTCCACCCCCCAGATGTCACCTGGCAACTGAGGGAGAAGAAGCCTAGGCGACAGGGAAGAATCTAAGCCAGGATTTCCAAGGACCAAGTCCCAGGTCTTATTCCCAATGCAGGAGCTTAAATGTGGAGAATACAGAATGAGATTATAAAGTGACTCTGAGCATAGGTGCCAACTCCCTGGGGCCCTGGGTGCCCAAGCACCCACAACATTCCCCATGAAGGGGCCGGGCACCCACAAATTTCAATGCCAGGGCCATGCATACTGCCTGGCATCTGCGGCCCTAGGCACTCACAATTGCAGGGCAAAGCTGGCACTCCTGACTTTGAGCATGTGCAGCATTTTTCATCACTGAGTAACACAGTCTGCCCCATGACATTTGGCGAGAGACACAGGACTCCAATATTATGGGCACTGCAACCCAGCAGGCTTTAGCTATATAGCCAACATTCATATTTGAAATTTGCACCACTGTTGGCGGAGGAAGATACAAGCTATCAGCACTCCTACGGACAGATTTTTAAATGTGCAAAGAAACTGACTGAAGATATCCCCACTGGCGGGATTCTGCACATACATCTTTTTGGCCACTGTGAGAACTGGATGCTGACCTAGTTGATGATGACTCATTAAATTTGTAGATCGCCCTTCACCCAAAGATCTCAGGGCGGTTCGCAGCATAAAAGTACAAGAAAGAAACACAAAATACATAATAATAAAACAACAACCCAATAATCCTTTCTCCCATAAACATATTTAAAAGGATATAGGGTATTAATCAGCCTGGTTGAAACGGAACGTTTTCACCTGGCACCTAAAGGTGTATAACAGATGTGCCAGATGGACTTCCCTGGGGAGACCATTCCACAAGTGGGGAGCCACTGCAGAAAAGGCCCATTCTCGTGTTGCCACCCTCCAGACCTCTAGACACATGAAGAAGGGCCTCAGAGGAAGATCTCAGGGTATGGGTCGGTTTATATGGGGAGAAGCAGTCCTTGAGGTACTGCAGTCCTGAGCCATATAGGTCAAAACCAGCACTTTGAATTGGGCCCAGAAACTGGCAGCCAGTGCAGTCAGGCCAGGATCAGTGTAAGATGCTCAAACTGTCTTGCACCAGTGAGCAACCTGTCCACCGAATTCTGCACCAGCTGAAGTTCCTGAACCATCTTCAGAGGCAGCCTTACAGTGTGGTCAAAATAAAAAAATTCCTTCCAGTAGCACCTTAAAGACCAACTAAGAAGTGTGCATGCACACGAAAGCTCATACCAAGAACTAACTTAGTTGGTCTTTAAGGTGCTACTGGAAGGAATTTTTTTATTTTGACTATGGCAGACCAACACGGCTACCTATCTGTTACAGTGTGGTGTGGTGGTTAGGAGTGGTAGTCTCGTAATCTGGGGAACCGGGTTCGCGTCTCTGCTCCTCCACATGCAGCTGCTGGGTGACCTTGGGTTACTCACACTTCTTTGAAGTCTCTCAGCCCCACTCACCTCACAGAGTGTTTGTTGTGGGGGAGGAAGGGAAAGGAGAATGTTAGCCGCTTTGAGACTCTTTCGGGTAGTGATAAAGTGGGATATCAAATCCAAACTCTTATTCTTCTTCTTCTATAATGCATTGCAGTAATCTAACCTTGATGTTACCAGAGCATAGACAACAGTAGTTAGGCTGTCTCTGTCCAGATAAGGGAGCAGCTGGGCCACCAACCAAAGTTGGTGGGAGGCACCTGAGCCTCAAGTGACAGCAAAGGGTCCAGAGGTACCCCCAAGCTTCATACCAGCTCCTTCAGAGAGGGAGTATAACCCAATCCAGCAAGGCTTTGATGTTTATGTTCTTAATTTCTTAAAAATAATAACAACTTGGTAATACAAAGGTGTTGAGAGCTGGCTAAGTACTTTGTTACTGCATATATAAGTTTGCTCTGCACCACTTATTTACCAGTGACATTGTTATTTATCTATACAGTATTTATCAATTATTCAACCGAGATTGTGTCTGATCCAAGAACACTGGAAACAACAGAAAACCTCTGAATCTATAGACTTGATACCTTAACACCACACAGCCTAAACCTGGAGGATAATACCAGACCTATGACTCAACTAGTGCAAATGCAGTTCTTTGGAATATTTCATTTTCTGAGCCACCTTGGCTACACCATCTTTTGATTCACAACAAGCAGCTGAAGGAGGCAGGAGGGTGGAGTTCAACTTAGCATGAATGCAATAGTTCAGTCAGTGCAAGCATTTGCTTGCAGATAGAATTATATTCCCTCTCCTCTCCCCACTCCTGGCTCACTGTTCTGGGGGATCAAGCAAACCTTCCGAGTGGATTGGGGGTAGCCGAGGTTGGTGCACTGGGTGGCGGGGAGAGGCAAGGCCCCATTGCTCCAGCTGGAATCCTTGGGCTGTCTTCCACTAAGGGAAGGGAGTAGCTGAATCTGGCCCAAAACGTTTTGCTATAAGAAATTAAGCTTTTGTTTTTTCCAGCCACATAGCCTTCCGAAACTGTCAAGGGTCAATTGCATCACAGTCCATAAATGATGCTAGCTGTGGACTTGAGTTAATCGTTTTAGACCTCAAGCTTGAAATGTTTGAAAGAAATACTGTATATTTTGAATCTCTCCTCCATCCCCACTGCCACAATGGCGGACTGGCTGCAGGAACAAAGTTGTGGAACTGAACAAAAGTTAATGCTACCTAAAAATACCCTTTCTAATTTTTTCTAGATGACATTTAATGCACTCACCAAAACATTAGGCCACTTTTAAGGAATGTACAGTGTTGGCAAGCTGCCATGGCATATTAATGCACATTTTGCTGGGTTTCTACATCATTTCAACTATACAATCTTACATAATAACCAAGAGAATGCTTCAGTCCATAGGAACAATAAATGCTTGTCCATGTTACAAAGGGACTGCCAAATGTTGCAGAGCAACTCGGAGCTGGGGTAGAAATGTATTAACAAAAATGATGCAGTGTGAGTTGCCAAGATGAGACCATTTTACTATGTCTCCAATATCATTTTCATTACATCATTAACAACAGTCCAAGTTGCTCACTTCTCTGGAATAGAAAGGTTTCCTCCAAATATACAGGCCTTGCCTTGCGCCAAAAGATAAAATAAAATGCCCTGTGATAATTTAAAGCTGGGACTTTTCTGAGAGTTTATGAATCAAAAGAGCAGCGGCAGCCAACTTCACTCTTAATCATATGACAGAGGGCTGCAATCTTAAGCTTGTTTGTTCACCAAATTCGGTGGAACTGAGGGCAAGTTGACCATGCATGCTTATTCCTTGATGACCTAAACATCCAGTCTTCACTTGCATGAGTGTGAAGGAGACATCGAGGACCAGAGTCAAAGACAGAATTTCTGTATCACCTCACGTCACTTCCAATGAAGTGTTCTTCAGTGGAGTCAGTTTTCCCATTCCATTGCAAGTCATTAGAGAGGCACATGAATATGTAAAGCCACTATCAGTTCCACAGAGTTCAAGGAAACTTGCTTCCAAGAAAATTGTTCGACTGAAGTGTCTGTGATTTGTTTATCCTTGGAGCGGAAACAAGGAGCAGAATGAGATGGTAAAATGGACTGCATTTTAAAATGTTCCCTGCATTAAAACACAGAAGGGAGAGGGAGAAAGTGTGCAAGCCTTAGGGTTTGATCCTGATCTGTCCTCAGGGTAGGGCCCCATGCTGCAATATCTAGAAACAGGTAGAGCTGTTACAATTCCTTCCCACGGTAGTCCTCATCCTACAGAATTTATTTATTTCATAAAATGTATACGCCGCTTGATTGTAAAACAAACAAAAAAACCTTGAAAGGATAAAACAAAAATTTATAACCCTACTTGAAAACATACAAAAGTTAAAGCACTAAAGCAGATTTAAACTACCTCAACTTTAAAAGGCTGTTGTCTTGTTGTTGTTTAAAGCCACTTTATAATACACTCTGATATTAAAAGCAAAAGCAAAACAGAACAAACCGACCACAATGTAACAAAAAACTGAGCTTAAAAATACAGCCTCCTATGGCCAATGATGAGGTGATTGATGCAGATGTGAGCTGCAGTCCAGCAACATCTGGTGGGCCCTAGATTCACTATCCTGTTCTAGCGGCAGATTTATTGAGAAAAACAAACCTATTACTTATCAAAAGGACAGGGCTTCTGTAACAGTTGTCCTTTTTCGATAATAAAGTTTCAGAAGATACGCAGTTCAGAAATACACTGGATTTATCTAATCAAGATCCCTCAAGCAATTAAAAGACTGGGCATTTGTTTAAATGTTTCAAAAATAATATCACCTCCCTCTCTGGTATAATTCTTCAAACAGACGTCATCACTGCCCCTACCCCACAATTTAGCAATTTAGGGTTACATTTTCTGTCCGCGTTGCAGTGCTGGTATAGCACGGGGGCCAAGAGTTCGATCCTGGGCATGTCTACACTCATTGTGTGCAATGGCTCTTACTTTCCGGAAAGGGTAGCCAGCATTGCAGCCTAAGGTGCTGGGCTGCAAATCAAGAACTCCTTGGATCTCCTGTCACCTAAGGGATGGACATATTTTGCGCTTTAGGAAAACGACTCTTTTTTTTTTTTTGCTTGCCTGTAACGTGCCCTTGAACTCTGATGCCTTTTGATGGACTGGGTGGAGGATAGAGAGAGGTGTGTGGAGAGAGTGAAACTAGCCTACTGCACCTAAGGTATAATTAACATTTGTGGCTCCACCCACTTTGCCTCTGGCCCCGCCCACCACCAGCATGAGGTTCTCAGAAGGTTGTCCAGAGGGAAATGCAGCTTGACTTCACCCTTGGAGGCGCACTCCATTGTCTCTCGAGACTGAGGATGCCAACAAGGTTGAAACACACACACCTTACGCAATTGTTGTAAGGCCTGCATCCAGACAAGGCCTTTGAGCTGCTCTGAACATCTGAAAGCTCTATACAAACATTAAGTATTGTTTCAAGGCAATTTATTCTTCCTTAACATGTTTTGTGATACCAAAACCTGCGCTCTTCCTGCCCATCTCTCACTTTAGGCAATAGGGGAACTTCTCATTGGGAGGCAAATATACTTGGATGTCGAAGGGGAGGGATTGCGGAGGGGAAATGGCAGCCAGGGGATGGCAGCCAGGGGATCTCCCCTCCAGATACCCAGTCCTCTTCCACTCTGCACATGAAGAGTTAATAAAGGATTGGGGAATCCCATGTTCATTACCATACACAGACTTGGGATAGCTCAGGGGGTAGAGCATGAGACTCTTAATCTCAGGGTCATGGGTTCGAGCCCAAGGCTGGGGGAAAGATTCCTGCCTTGCAGGGGGTTGGACTAGATGATCCTCGGGGTCCCTTCCAACTCTGCAATTCTATGGTTCCATGTAGTTTTACCCTTCAGTAAGCTGAGCGAATATATTTGACAGCAGCTTGGCTGCAGGAATCCCCATAAGTACAGTTGTACCTTGGAAGTCAAATAGAATCCATACCGGAAGTTTGTTCGACTTCCAAAATGTTCAGAAACCAAAGCGCGGCTTCTGATTGGCTGCAGGAAGAAGTCGCAGAAGTCCAGTCGGACGTTCGGCTTCCAAATACAGTGGTACCTCGGGTTAAGTACTTAATTCGTTCCGGAGGTCCATAGTTAACCTGAAACTGTTCTTAACCTGAAGCACCACTTTAGCTAATGGGGCCTCCCGCTGCCACCGCATGATTTCTGTTCTCATCCTGAAGCAAAGTTCTTAACCTGAGGTACTATTTCTGGGTTAGCGGAGTCTGTAACCTGAAGTGTCTGTAACCTGAAGCGTATGTAACCCGAGGTACCACTGTAGTTTGCAAACACTCAATTTTGAGTTTGCGGCGTTCAGGAGCCAAAACTAAGAGAACTATGCTCTTAGAAAACCAAGATAGAACTGTATGTATGCACATATGTATGATCTGTAGCATAACCTGGTCATCTTTCTCTCTTTGCCTTTTGTTGCTGTTGGCAACTGCAAACTAAAGAACGGTTCTGTATCATGGTCATAATTTGCTCATTTGCTCACTGGTTTTGAACAGTAACTCTAAGGGTTTACCTAAACTAGAAATATCCTGTTTTGGAACAACGTTACTCAAGAACACAAGGGATTGCAGTTTAGCTACCCCCACTCACAGAGATGCAATTCACTAGAGAGAAGGAAGGGCAGTTTGTTTCCAGTGTAGGTAAGGCCTACAATAATGGAAGTTGCAAAGAAGATCTGGAGGCACTGCCTTTTCACAGGGGCTTAGCAGAGAAGTAGAAGTGTTTCAGCTTCCCTTCTGTAGTCCCAAAAAGCTAAAAGGAAATATCCAGTCCAAGCTTTCCAGAGCAAGGGGCAGTTAAACCTGGAGGGGCTCAGGGATAACTGGCAGGGGAGACTGAAGTAACAGAAGAAGCAGCACACTTCTTTTCTGAAGGGCTTGATTCTAGTTGGCTTGAAAACCCAAAACAGACAAAGGGACACAGGCAAAGTGGGTGTACCCACTTTTGCTTTGAGACCTGACTGTTTCATTGAGCTTTCTTCAAGTCCTGCTATGCTAACTGTCCGGAAACTGGTGCTCTTCAGAGGTTTTAGAGCACCACTTCCAGCACGGCTATTCTTATGTACTGAAGTTCTCACCCTGGGCCAGCAGGGGGATACTGTAGATAGTTATGCAAATAAGGGATGGAAAGTGACGTTCAGTGATTGGATAGTTTTAGAAAATTGTTACAGTTACATTGTACTGGAGCTCTATATAAGCAGGCTGACTGAACCCTTCAGTTCTGTCCTGGCCTGTGAATAAACAAGAGCTGTTTGAAGAATCGCTGTGTCGTCTTATATGTTCACCCACAACTTAACAGCTATCATCTTTGTACCAGAAACAAGGTGGGATTTGTGTGTGTGTGTGTGTGTGTGTGTGTGTGTGCATATGACGACATACAAGATTCCCTTGACACATCACCTTAAGTTCTGCCCATGACTTTAACAGAGTATGTCAAAACAGCTCCCTCTTGTCCCGAAGAAAATGTAATCGCCTCAAGGGCAAGAGGAGTAGCTGCCCCTCTTTTGCAAGAGTTGCCACACTGACAGGATCTCCTATTTTATACGGCTGAAGGCTGCATTTTTATACAGGCATGGGTTGATTTAGTGAAGCATTGTAGAGACAGATCCACAAATGGCATGCTAAAAGGGACCCTTTCCGGTAAGCTGAAGATCAGCTACGTGCAGGTGGGACTTGCAACAAAGAGTTACGGCATGGAGTGCTCCTGTTCTGAGTTCTAGGGTGCCAGAGCCAGTCCTATCCTTAGGTGTAGTGAGGCAGATGCCTCAGACGAAGTGGAGCCACAGAACAGCAGCAAGGTGTCGGAAGACAGAGCTGTCTGCGTCACATATCCTGCCCTGCATTTCCTAAGCTGTGTGTGTCACACAGCCTGCATTTCGTTCTGCTCTTGGGTGCAGTGAGGTATGTTGTCCCACTGCCAATGTGAAAGTAAAGTTCTGATAGCATATTCATATGCATCAACAGACACTTGAACTTTTGCACTGCAGGAAAGTCCTGGGAAGCAAACACATAGAGACTTTAAACTGGGGGAAAAAAGAACTCTTACTTTCATTATTGGATAGAACAGTTTCCTAGTCTAACTGTGGTGGAGTCCAAGGAAGCCTTGCTCGCTCCTTTGCTCTTGGCAGAGACAGGTACAAAATGACCTCTCCCCTGAGGTCCAATAGAGAAGGCTGAAGCGAGGAAACTGCAACCCGCAAATATCAGTTGGAGAAGGGTCAGCATAAAGAACAAGGTTTTTTTTTTTGACAGTTTAGGAAACTGGAGGTTCCCCTCTCTATCTGTTTTAACCCCATGCAAACTTCTCAGATTGTCAATCATGCGTAGAGTTAAAGATGTTGGCAGCCCTATGTCAAATGCAGGGCTCTTAATTCAACCGAGTGGTGCTGCATCTTAAGCAGCTATTGTAATTGCACTATACCATCTGAGGCAAGTAGCAGAAAGGAATGCCTAATGTGCTCCAGGGATGGTGAGCCTGTGGCCCTTGAGATGTTGTTGGACTCCAGAGCCCATGATCTCTGGTCAATGGCCATGCTGGTTAGGGCTAAAAGGAGTTGGACTCCAACAACATCTCAAGGGTCACTGGTTCCCCTTACTGATTGATTCATAAGCTTGCCTTACTGAAAATAAGAGTCTTGGATTTCTAAAGGGAGGACTATGGGTGCTACTCTGAACCCTCCTGCTGCTACTGCTATATAATGTGAGACGTTTTTCAAAGGGGGGGGGGACACAAGAGGAAAATGGGGAAACAAGAGCCTGCTCCCTACACAAAGGATAGTTTGGAACATCACATAGTCTTTGTTTGTTGTTCTACAGCACTGCAGCAATTATTAGGACGAGAACAGAGGAAATAAAAGTTGCCACCCATCAGGATGTCCCCCAAATAACCTGATTGTGGAATAGTGTGCTGGTAGAGCGAAATTTCAGCTAACAGCCTGTGACCTGTGCAGTCCTAATTTTTTTGTGTTAAGTCTTAGGGGCTTTTGGTCCATTTCCATTCCTGGTATTTAAGTGGCTGCATAATCGTAAAACGGAGCGAGTCCTTTCTTTGCAGCTCCCGACCGCACTTTCTACACAGCAGTGCAATCATTCTTGTGGTTATGCTGCACACCATCCACAAAGATAACCACCTGATGTGAGAGACATGAAAGAGTGCTTTAAGGACTCTGCACTTTTATTAGCCAGATATTTCATCTGTGTTGATGGCCAGCATGCTTGTGAGTCAACATGTTGGCTTCGCTACATTTCCTTCTACTATTGCCTCAAGAAATTAGCCTTGAGGCTAAAAAAGAGCGAGAAGTCACCACAAGTTTCAGTTATTGGTCAGCTGATAAAATGTTGAGAAAGGGCCAGATGGGAATGGTTTGTTTTACAGGACAGGTAGGCCGCCGACCCACGTCATGGAATAAAACCACAAAAGGAATCAACCTGCTCCTTCTGTGCGTCAGGAATAAAAGCTTGAGAAATCCTCTCATTCCTTGTGTCCAAACCAAATTTTGGTTCTTTCACAATAGTCGTTTAGGCAGCCTGACTACTTCTCTGAAGAAGAAGTAGAAGAGGGGAAAAGCACACTCTGGCAGTATTCTTTCCCCATTTCTGAGAAAGGGATGGAGCTTTCAGGTATGCCTGTGTCAGACATGAAGTTGTGGTTCTCACATGCCGGCTACTTGAGGCAAAGTGTGCGTAGTAGTTTTTCACAGGCCCATGTTACTCATAAATCAAGTACCCTTGCGCAACCTCTGAATCTGTCTGGATCAATCAAAGATTTCCACAAAGTATCATGCAAGGGCTTTGCTTTAGCTAAGAGTTGACTGAAGGATTCTGCTACATACACCCTTGAAGAAGACTGAGGCTACTGAAAAAATAAAAACATGAGTACGCTGCTTCACACTTGCATGTTATGAGGGCTACAGGAAACAGAATTTAAGGGGATAGAGTCACAAATGTCTGAGAGGCTACTATTAAAAATTTGGGGGGGGGGGAGACAGGATTTCCAGCAAGTATAACCTTCCTTATGTCCTGCTTGATGACTTGACCTTGCTGAAACAAGGCTCTTCCACAAAATTATTAAAGACAGAAGACATTCATAGGTTAATGTCCTTTTATGACACAGCCCCAGATAAGCAAGTTAAAGAAAACTGAATCGACAGTTTTGTCACCAGTTCATCACATAACCCTTTCCATTAAAAAAACCTCTGGAGAAACGAAAATAGAAGAGAAAGAAAGGCAGCAGTGGGCAGACGTGTGTGCTTGGTGGAGGCGGACAAAATTTATATTCTTATCTCAAGTCTCCAAGATAGCCACACACCCCTGAGTCTGAGACTTTGCCTTGCCATTATCCAGAGCTGGCCTTGCCACTTTCTCCTCTCAGAGGCGAACTTTCCTTCAGCCTAATTCTCTCCTCTGCACGTCAGTCCACAGCTCCACCAGGGAATATGCTTTGCATGCAGAAAGTCCCAGATTCAACCCTTTCCCTCCTGATCTGGTTCCCCCCAGATATTTTAGACTACAGCTCCCATCATTCATGATCAATGACCATGGGACTGATGGGAGCTGCAGTTCAAAACATCTGGAGGGGGCCATGTCGTATAAGGCAGGTGTCGGCAGGGCTGAGACAGATGGACCGGATGGATCAATATATGTAATGCATCTTCCTATGTCCATAGGTTGCCTTCTTTCATCCCACATATGAAGCTGCCTGGCCCATTGGTGCATGTTGCTCAGCATCTTGGAATGTGGCATTAGATGCACTTCCTGACCCAGCTTCCTGAGAACATTTTAAGTGCCATGGATTGAACCTGAGATCTTATGCGTGCAAATTATGGGCTCAACCACAGAGCTACAGTTGAGTTTTGGTTTGTGTGGCTTCCGGTCACTGCAGAAGGTAACCTTGGCCAGTGAGCAACCTTTTGACCATCTTAATTGCAAGGTTTTTGGACCTCCCAGCAAGCTGCTCCTGGAGGTTCATAGTACCAAGAACACAGGGCCCTGATACTGCCAGTACTTAGTCAGGATCTGTATTGTGGGCCAACGGGTGACTGACAGCCAGGGAAGACTGCTATTGGAAATAGAAGCTGTCTAGCACTCATACGTCTTAAGGGTTAAATGCCCACACTTGCTTAGCTGCAAGGAAATAAAGCAAGGTCACTGAAAGGTGGTTTAAATGGACTTCTCTTTGACAGCTGTGAATATACTGCTCTGTTTGATCAATTGTTAAATATAGGATACACCCTTTTTCCATCCCCCCCCCATACAGCATAGAATTAAAACTTGGTATATGATATCCTTTTCCCTTATATACTGCAGTACTGTGAATTCATGGAAATGTTCGGCGCTACCCATGCGAGGAATAAGCTGGACAATTTATTTCCTGTATAATAACTGCTTTTGCCACTGTGTAAGGTAAATACAATTGTTAGAGAGTCTATGTTTAAAAGCCCTTTCTGCGTGTGCCAGAATTAAACTACAATACCATTATAAATTATGTGCAAGGTCAGGAAACAGCACATTTTATATAGGCTAGGTAGTAAAATAAATGAGAGAGCTGTCAGATTAATTACTCTCTCTACCTTTCTTACAATCTGCAAAGGCTCGCCCCATAAATTTGCACCAAGCGCCTGGTAAAGAGCTGAACACAACTGTGTTCATTCTAGAAAAAACACTGGTGGTGCTGTCAGGATAGGACTTTAGGGCAAAAGTCTCAGCAGAATGAATAGGAAGACCCCAAAATGCAGGAAGGTCTCCTTACATCATTCTGAAATAAGTGTTATAATACACCTTGCCATCTAAAGAAGGGAGGGCCATATGGGCATTAAGGGTGTGTGCAATGCCAGTCAGCGGACATTACTAACTTAAGTTTAATATAAATGGATCTACTCTGAGTCTAACATTTACAGTGGTACCTCAGGTTACATACGCTTCAGGTTACATACGCTTCAGGTTACAGACTCCGCTAACCCAGAAATAGTGCTTCAGGTTAAGAACTTTGCTTCAGGATGAGAACAGAAATCGTGCTCCGGCAGCGCGGCAGCAGCAGGAGGCCCCATTAGCTAAAGTGGTGCCTCAGGTTAAGAACAGTCTCAGGTTAAGTACGGACCTCCGGAACGAATTAAGTTTTTAACCCGAGTAGATAGCAAAATTTTGAAAGTTTGGAAGTGAGAGAAAAAAGGTTTTTTATTACAGCTGATCACCGATGTACACAAACATTTGTTTAAAATGATATTGCTCAATAGAAATGAATAGGCTAAAAAAACCCTCAACACACCCCGCCTGTTAGTTACAACATTTAGAGTGCTAGTCTATCCTCAATTAAACAGAAATAGTTGACAATGTGGATGAAAATCCAGGACTTTGGAGAGTTGTCAGAGGTTCAGATATACAATGAGCTAGGTTTGGTGCTGATATGCTTTGAGGAAGTGAACCTCAAAAGCCCAGTTCACTTTGTGGAATCCACAAGAATCTGGCCAGCTATGAAGCTCACTTGGACCGGCCACTGCCTCTTGGTCTAACTTACCTCACCGGGTTGTTTAGGGGATTATATGAGGAGAGGGAGAGTCATGTACACCACCCCCTCAAGCTCCTTGGAGAAAAGATGGGTTTATAAATAAAATAAAGCTAGGCATTTGCTTTCAAACAGAGCTCAAGAACACTGACAATACAGTGTGGCTTAAGAGAATCTTTTGTATGTTTAGGACAGAAACCAGTCAATATAAAAGCTACTGACATTAGAGTCACAGGGACCACTATAGCCAAGGATGAACACTGTAGCCATTGTAAACCTGTATTTCATGTCTAGTCATTTTTATATCCAACAGAGCTATACATCAGAAGTAATTCCCATGGGGTTTGCTCCCAGGGAAGTGGGTACAGAACTGCCACCTGAAATTGCATCTATTTTTGCAACTGTTGTTTGGGCAAATTTTATGCACATTAAAACCACAATCAGTTGACACCAGCACATTCTTTCTTTCTCTCCCCGCCGCCCCATCAAAAGAAATGAAAAGGAATATTTAGGAATAAAGTTTCAAGGTCTTAAGACAGGAGGAAACTGACTGTTTTAACAAACATATTTAATTAAGATGGGGGGGGGGGGAGTAAAATGGCACAACTGGCCTGGATAAAGTGGCTGCATTCCCCTACTCCCTATGAAATATTGGAAATCAATGAGTGATTATAAAGTAGGCTTTCTTAACCACTCTGACATAAAGCAATGGAATTAATTTGATCCTGCCTTTATCTCAATAGACTTTGTGCACAATACACTGAAGACTGTTCTGTGAACCATTATTACACTTCGGTTGGGCTCATGCCCTTTGTCTCCTGATGGAATTACAGAGATGACTGAGGTCTGTTCCAAACTCCACTTGGTCACAGAATGAATAAAGTTACATATGCTGAGAAATGAGGGAGATATTTTAACCCCTTGTACCAATACTGCAGCCAGCTGGTCAGTTTGTGGAAGATGATACAGGAATGGTATGAGACAAAAGAAGGGCCAGATACCAATGCTAGCTGGCAAAAAATAAAATAAAAAAAATGACAATACAACTAGGACTGTTTCAAGCAGTAGTGCTTTGGGAGAGTTGTCCGTGCCTCTGCATTCCTGGAAACAATGGCTGCATTCCCAGGCAAGGCTTTCTTGCTTATTGTGGTTTATCAGGAATGAGCAGCAGGTTGGTGTCCATGCGCTTTCACTTCTCTCCTCCCCTGGTGCAAGCAGGTTAAACAAACCGGGAAGCCTTGGCATCACGTTTATATCTGAACCATGGTTTGTTGCTCCTGAAGAAGTCAGCAAGCCAATAACTAACCATGGATTTAGAATTAGAAACTGTGGCTTTACTACACTTTACAGAGAAGGAGCGAAAGAACAGAACATAAGGACACCCTCTTCACTGGCAACTCCATGTTCCCCATGACGTGTCCTTCAGCCCCTAATACAAACTTTGTTCCTTATTGGCATTATATACTAATTGTCACATGTTTTCAGGCATTACCAATATAAAAGATAACTTCCACAGTGTGCACATTTAGTACATGTGGGCCATAATCCTATTGAATTGCTTCTGAATAAACATGCATAAGAGTGCACTATAAGACTCCCATCCTAAACACTTTTACTAGAGAGCAAATCCCATTACACAAACTGGAACCGGGCTCTGGAATGCACAGCAAGGCTGCAATCCAAACTTCTGCTTGAAATCAAGAAGGCTTGCTTCCACGTAAACATACAAAGTGTAGGAAGCGTTCCAGTTTCACCAGCCACTGAATTCGAAGTACCCAAAGGTATTTGCCAAATGTAAAGCAGCAGAGGCGCATTGCAAGACCAACTGGGCATCTTTTCCAAGCAATAGACTAGTAGGCCACTGTGGTTTCATTCAGCATCCTCTGTTTTCTCATTATTTCTGGCAGCTTATTAGCAATGATTCAACTTTGGCGAAGTATCTTGTATGATATCATTTCAAACCATTCTCTATCTAGCATCCCCATGGGGCAGTAACCTTGGCTACAAACAGCCAAACATTCGTTTTATCACCACTTTCCACCTCCCAGCAATATGGAAAACCCTCTGTACTGTAGGATATTATGTAATACAAGTGGGACCTGCAACAAAACACTGCAGCGTGGATGATGGCTCCCGTTCCCTGTTCCCGTCAGCCAGCCATGGCTTCCTCCATGACAGATGGAACATCTCACGCTCTTTCCCACCAATTTTCTGTCTATCTCTCCAATAGTCAGTAAGTCTGTCCTTCCAATAGTCAGCATGTTCCTGGGTCTATTTCTTCTCTTTAGGTTTTTCCCCCTAAATGTTTTTCATGCTTCTGTAAACTTGTAAACCCAAGCTAGCTTATACCTCTTTGTGTGCAGATCAGGAGTGTAGAATATCAGGCCCTAAATGCCTCTATCCCAGTCTTTCCAGTCTCTATCTGGAGCTAAGGACTCTCCAAAGGTTGCCTCTGCTCCCTCCAGACTACAAACCCTTCACTGAATCCTCATCAAATACTTTTGCATGGCTTAAATGCCTCTTTGAACTATGATAACGCCTCTTACTTTCCTGGAGGGGTGTGGGTGTACAAATTTCTGACTTTTGTGTGGCTGGAATGTAGCAACTGGCAAGTTGGAACTCTCAGGTTAATCCCAGTCATGTGACTACCTTCCACAGGGCCGTCTTTCGCACATGCGCCACTGGGGCGCAAAGATCCGCCCAGCACCCCCAAATTTAGTTTAGCCCCCAAATTAACTTTTATTGTGCTTATGTCAGACACCATGCTTACGCCTTAGGGAAGGGCAGAGGAGTTCGCCAAAGTGGAAAAAAAAAACATATATTTTTTTACCATGCCGGTGAGCAGAAGCGACCCTCAGCCCACCAGCTCCAAAGCCAGCCAAGAGGCAGCCTGTCCCAGGGTCCAGGAAGGGCAGGCATCCGTGCACATTTCCCCTTCCCTGGCACAGCTCTCATTCAGTGCTCAAGCCGGCTCATTGGAGTGCGGCGTCGGGGGAACGAGAGAAGGAGGGTCCCGGGCCGGGGGGGGGGGGCGCCGCCTGGAACAGGACCAGGAGGGGGACAAGGAGAGGGGCGCTGGTCCCATAGAGGCTGCCCACGGCGCATCTTTGGTAAATGAGCGCACAAAGTCAAAAGTCCTTTAGTGAAACAGTAGGTTTACATTTCGGTAATACCTAGGTATATATGTATTTTGTTTTTCTAGCTTGATCAAAATTATTTATTATTTCGTAACAGGTAGATAGTTAAGAGCTTAGGCGGCTTCAGCAGCGGGCACCTGGCGCTCCCCAGAATTAAGTGCCCGGGTGACCCGCACCCCTTGCACCCCCGGGTAAAGACAGCCCTGACCTTCCCATATGCACACCTCTCCTGTGCAGGCACAAAGGGTGTCACATGGTGGCATTCTTCCCCACTATGGTGAAATGTGTTACACTTAAATTCTAGAAATTATTTCTGTGTTTGCATCTTTAGGGTTGCCATGTGTCCTATTTCCCCCCAGGACATGTTCTCTTTTTCAGGGGTAAAATTTCTGTGGATTTTTAAAAATTTGCCAAAATGTCTCTGGTTATACTTACTGGATGAGACATGGACATAAACCGGTGGTTGAAGACTTGCTTTCCTCTTCCCTTCTCCTGCCCCCCTCAGCAATATATCACAGCTTCTATAGCCTACATATAGTAGGGGTATTTAAAATGAGAGTTGTCATAGCGTTCTTTTTTGCTCTTCAAAATATGGCAACCCATTTAATACATATAAATTAGCACACGCAAACTGTATGCAAACTGTAGGTGCCACCTGACTCTGGGCAGCTACAGTGCCTTTTACAAGGAACTACCAGTAAAATCATATACTGGCTTCTAGATGAACTGTATTTGAGGACTGGGATGCAGGTGTGACCTCTGAGTGTGGTTTACATACACACGAGTACCTAGGACACATGTCCAACCCTTAGTTCTGAGGCACGTGCACCTTCAAGATGAATACTTTGTTTACATCAGGAGTGTACTTCCTTTCACATGGCATGAATAATTGTTTATTGGAAGCATCCATTGCTTAATCCCTAAACCTTTTCATTAATCCTTGCTGTGTTGCTGGTAGTTACTCTTGCCTTCTGCTTAACAAAGCTACCAGACCAACGTGGAGAGCACGCCAAATTTGGGAGCTTGCATCTGGGAGTGAGCAGAATGCAAACATCCATCGAGTCTGAAGAGCTGCAAGGTCTGTCTGCTGGCTTCTCTAGCATGGCGCTCGGCCTGTTTCATAAACACACACAAAGCCAACCAACAGGAAACTCAGTGTGCGACTGTGGGTGAGCAAAATGCTTTGAACTATGGGCAATGCGCACACCCAAATTACATACTGTGATGCTCACAATATTTGAGCTGTTCCACAATGCAGAAGCCAATTATTCTTGGCATGAACTCCCAGCGTGCTTTCCAGCTCTCCATCACTCACATGTGGAACTGTGCCACATCAAACGAACCAAGTCATAAATTCCATAAATCCCTTGCAGATGAAAGTAAAGTATGTGGGGGCGGTTGGGGCGGGAGAAAGGGCTTGTGGTGAACAGAACGTTTAGAATAAACAGGCCGTCATTCATCTGCTCAGAGGTGTTATCACTGCAACAGGAAAGAACGATGGTTCAACAGTCAGCCCAGGATTGGCCACTAACCATCACCAGTGATGAAGGCTCAAGATGGATTTTCGTAAACGTGAAGAAATAACGCAGCAATAGATTGCACAGAAAAAGAAAAGGGCCAAATCTTACTTCTTCACAGTTTCCTGAGCATTATTTTCTGCTGGGGGGTTCTTTTTAAGGTTTGTTGTATACCACTAAAAAGTGGCATCAGAAGTGGGTAGACCTCAAGTTATTGGGGTCCTGGGGGGGGGGTTCCTCGGGACAGGAGGTTCCATTCCATCCCAAGAAGCCAAGGAAGTGGTGGCATCTTCCTGTCTGCCACACTGGGACCACAAGCTAGGTTAATGTAATGCCCTCGACAAGCAGCTGCTCTCAATGGCTCTTCAGAAAGTTCAGTCATAGGCAGGATAATTCTTGCTCATCTACTGGTGGGGATGTGCTCTGGGAGAACATTTCATTAGTCATCATCATCATCATCATCATCATCATCATCATCATCATCATCAAACCTTTTATTGGCATCACATACAAACATCCAAAACAAATCAATACAGAATTACCACTTCCCCAGTGGCACAAAACATTTGCTAAAAGAAAGGAGGCAGAGCAGTCTATCGTCACATCTCTAGGTCTCAAGGGAGATCAGATGTCTGCAGTGTATTTCGACAACAAAAAAAACAAAAAGAGATATTTAGCCACTAACTTGGTGAGCTCCTGATCATTCCCCAGTAACAGAAAATGTATGACCTCCAACTCTGGTTTCCATTTGGGGATACAGAGTTGATCTAGAAATTGCTGACGGAGATCAGCATATAGTTTACAATTAAGAACCATATGTGTAAAGGTTTCCACCAGGTGGGCATTTCATTAGTACTCCTGCCTCTGTCCTGGTATCTGGGTAGCTTCTTTTTTTAAAAAAAGATATTTATTGAAATTTTCAAAATATTACAAAATTAAAAAAGAAAAATACAAAATAAAAATAGTTAAAAACAATTCGCTCTTTCAATGACTTATCTTTCATTTGCTTATTTCCCGGACCTCCTCACGCCTCCCTTTTCTGCATTCCAGTTCAGTTAGTTAGTTCAGCAAATCCCTCCCCTCTTTGTTTATCCTGGTCTTCAATCTTAAAATATTGCAACATTGGATTTTTACCTATTAATAGTCCATTTTCTCATATTCCCTAATAACATTACAGCTATAAACCACTTAGTTTCTATCCAACATCATTCTAACATTCAGTATCTGGGTAGCTTCTGCACATACAACTCATGGTGATTCTTATGACCGATGGAGCTTTTTAAGGCTTGGTCCCAGCAAACCTTGGGGACTGGCTCCATTCCCTTGTCTCAAGGGCAGGGACTGTCTTGCTACTGATCTTGTAAGTGATTCTGAGAATTTTTAGAGAAGGCCCTATTAGAGCATTTATAGAGCAATTCTATGCATGTCCAAATGGAGCTCCCACTGAGTCACTTTCCTGTCATTACATTTTTAAACATTTGATTCGTTAAACTGAACATGAACGTGTACTTTTGCCAAACTTTCAACCACACTTCTTTACAGTGGCATGAAGTGAAATTATTTGAAGGGGAACAGTTAGGGACAGAGGCATCAGTTTGCGAGGGTGATTGGGACATTGTGATGTTGTGTGAGCCTCGCACCTCCCTCCCTAAGCCGGGCAGGAGCTTCCCAGGCTTTGGGAAGGAGGCACCAAGGGAACATTTAGGGGACTAGTCTAGTCTCCTGAGTCCACTGACTGCATGCCACTACTTCTTCAGCTGATATTGTGGCACCCAAAGCAGCAAAAAGTCTTTACCAGTAAATGTAAAGGACCCCTGGACAGTTAAGGTGACTGTGGGGTTGTGGCGCTCATCTTGTGGTGCTCATCTTGCTTTCAGGCCGAGGGAGCCGGCATTTGTCCGCAGACAGTTTTCCGGGTCATGTGGCCAGGATGACTAAACCACTTCTGGTGCAACAGAACAATGTGACGGAAGCCAGAGCGCACAGAAATGCCTTCCCGCTGCAGCGGTACCTATTTATCTACTTGCAATGGTACGATTTCGAACTGCTGGGTTGGCAGACGTTGGGACAGAGCAACAGGAGCTCAGCCCATCATGCAGATTTGAACCGCCGACCTTCCGATCAGCAAGCCCAAGAGGCTGAGTGGTTTAAACCACAGCGTCACCCGCATCCCTTACCAGTAAAATGGTACTAAGAAAATAAACTCTGGGAGAAAATCCTCAAGACCAATGCATATTTTCTTGTGATTCTGCAAGCTGCAGCAAAGCTTCAGTGTTTCCAAATAAGCTGCCCATAAGAAGCAAGTTAAAATTAATTCCACCAAACAACTCACCACGTGATTGGCAAAGGACTTCTAATATGTGGCACAAACTACTGGGAATATCTTATCTAGTTGTGATCAGTGGTGTGATTTTGGAGGGCAGGAGATCTGCTTGACAGCACCCACAACCAAACCAGAATGCAAAAAACTAGGCAGCTGTGTGTGAAGACATTTTACTAGGCAAACAAAGGAAGCATGACTGGTTTTTCAAGGAAGGGTCCTTTGGTATTATAAAGACTAAACCATGGGTAGGCAAACTAAGTCCCGGGGGCTGGATCCGGCCAAATTGCCTTCTCAATCCAGCCCGTGGTCAGTCCGTGAATCAGCATGTTTTTATTTGAGTATAATGTGTCCTTTTATTTAAAATGCATCTCTGGGTTATTTGTAAGGCCTGCCGGGTGTTTTTACATGAGCAGAATGTGTGTTTTTATTTAAAATGCATCTCTGGGTTGTTTGTGGGGCAAAGGAATTCGTTCACCCCCCCCCCAAATGTATATATAGTCCAGCCCCCCATAAGGTCTGAGGGACAGTGGACTGTCTGCTGAAAAAGTTTGCTGACCCCTGGACTAAATTCTCTTGTAGCATGGCTGCAGGCACTTATCTGGAAGTGAATGAATTCAGCGGTGCTTACTTCTGACTGCAAGCTCGCAAAACACATTGCGCAAAACACATTGCGCGTTAGCAAAAGGTCTTCAGCCAGCTGAAATGTAACCTAAGCTTTTAATCAGGAGTGCAAACAATCTTGCAAAGCAGTGCTAACATTTATGTTGCTAACCTGAAGCAGAAATCCATTCAGAGCAAAGGACCTGAAAACCTCATTGTCGCATCCTTCAGCCAGGTATTTCCCCACCAGTACACCACTGGCCAGGATGGTTATAACCTGCCACCAGGATTAGACAAATTAATTCATGGAGGATAAGGCTATCAATGTCTACCAGCCATGATGGCTATCCTCTGCCTCCATGGTCAGAGGCAGTAATTCTTCTGAATACTAGCTGCTGGAAACCACAGGAAGGGAGATTGCTGCTGTGCTTGGGTCCCACTTGCTGGTTTCCCACAGGCTTCTGGTTGGCCACTGTGAGAACAGGAAGCTGGACTCCACTGGGCCTCATCTAGCAGGTTCTCCTTATGTTCTTCTGAGAGCCTGATTGAAGGAACTTTCAGACCACGCAATAAAGGGTCAGATGGTCAGACAGTCTGGACTTTGTACAGTGTCCAATGTCTTCTAAGAAGGCTTCACTGACCCATAGAGGTCAAAGCTATGAAAAATATGCTGTACCAATATGGTACAAAGATGGAACTGGGTCGTGTCAACACAAGAGGCTTCTGCGCATGTTTCCTCTTGAAAATCACAGGCCTTAGTGGTAAATAAAATATTTATGTACTGACAGGCAACCTTTAAAAAAATAATAATGGAAGTGCACTTTTCCCTATTAAAAATGATGAGAAAATGTTTTAATTTCTCCACTGCTTAATATAAAACCAAGTAAATTAATATCTTTTAATCTGGTCGGAACATTAAACCTGCACCGTGAACACTATCCAGAGTGCTAGCAGACCTTGTAAACAACTATTATGCTCCCCATAATAATCTTTGTCATATCCTGCCTATTGAGTCAAGCAACAATTCCAGGCATATCCCATTTACTGTTATTGGAAAGATGACCAGAGTGTACAAGTGCTTTTGTTCGCACATCTTTCTCGTCATATAAAGGCTTAACACTGCTGGTTTCAGTGAGGTTTACAATTAAATTTGTGTCATGAAATGATGCAATATTTTAGCATTTTAAAATAATGAAATGGAGCTGGTTTAGGTACCAACACAGCTCTCTCTCTCTCTTGCTCTCTCTCTTGTTCTTGCATGTTTACAGTGAAGGCATTCAAGAAATGAACTGACGTCAAACACAGAACAACAGTGCTTAGCAAAAACCCAGAAAGGAAAGTCAGAGATGATGGGAAAACTTGCTACTTCTAGGTTGCAATCCTAAATCCAGTAATCTCATAGTAATCCCCATTAAACTTAATAGGACTTAATATGTCTGGGTAGACATAAATAAGAGATTGCACTGCTAGGTTGGAAGTACACCTCACTGAACTCAGTGGGGGCTTACAATTGGGCAGGCCTATATAGAATTGCTCAGCTGATTTCCCTCCCTGTACATCACATCTTCCAGATCTGCAGTTTTATTTCATAACAGTTATAAGGCATACTGAGTGTTTTTCAAAATAACTATAACCAATAAATAATAAGCCCTGGTGCACCCCCATTCCCGGCCCCAAATCGACGAAACTCACAAAGCAACTGACAACGCTGTAAAATAAGAATTGCCTCCTCCGTTGAACATGTGCAAACCTGTGCAGGCAAAGGAACATCTTGGCGAAGAAAAATGCTTGGTTTTCCTTCTCTCTTTTCAGCCAGGGGGTCAAGCAGTGAAAGAACCAACAAATGCGCTATTGTTAAGGCACAAAGGGGATATGTTTATGAGACACCACTTGAAAAATGAGTTGAGGTTTCGAAAGGATGACACTGAGCACGTACTGCACAGCTGAAAGAATTCTGGATAGCGGAGATACCACGTGACGATATTCTGCATACGGCAGCAATGTCAGGAAAAGGGAAATCTAGACAGATGGCAGAAAAGCGAGTGAGAGGGAGGGAGAGACGAAGCAAGGAAGGTGTGAGGTCAGAGCACAAAGGCAGGAAAACACAGGAAGCGACCCAGACTTACGAGGGGATAAGTCCAGATGGCAAAGTCTTTGGGAAATCTGAACCAAAACGGCAATAACAATCACCTGAATAGTGTCGTACGTCTTGCTTCTGTCACAGAGCAAAAGTCCAATTTAGATTTCCCCACATTGGTATAGTTCCTCCATGGAGTTTACAGTGGCATACAGTGGTACCTTGGGTTAAGAACTTAATGTGTTCTGGAGGTCTGTTCTTAACCTGAAACCGTTCTTAACCTGAGGTACCACTTTAGCTAATGGGGCCTCCCGCCGCCAGAGCACAATTTCTGTTCTCATCCCGAAGCAAAGTTCTTAACCCGAGGTACTATTTCTGGGTTAGTGGAGTCTGTAACCTGAAGCATCTGTAACCCAAGGTACCACTGTATCTTGAATTTCCCCACTGTATCCTTACTACACTCCTATGAGGTATGTAAGACAGGAAGGAGGGAGAGGGGGAGCAAGCCTATTAACATGTGGGTTTTCCCAATGCATGCTGAAAACAACCCAGAGGGGCTTCCTTTCTGGAGAAAAGTAACCCACCATTATAAAATAACCTTAGTGTGCTTGGGCATCCAAAGTGATGGTTACTGGAACCATGGTTGAGGGAGTTTGGCCACAGTTGCCTGAATTGGAGTTTTACATCCAGTTCAGGCAACATGTGGTTACCACTAACGTATTAATTGTTGTTTATTATGGGAATCATCCTGCTGTATTCACAATAAGTTTTTTTTTGGGGGGGGGGGCAGAACCAAGTTATCTACAATGCAATTGGTCAGCTGGTTAAGTCTTTTTATTTATTTACTTGATGGGGGGTGGGGTGGGAAGCTGCTCCCTGGCTATGCCGCCCATGACCCCAACCCCGCTCTTTCTCCTAAGGTGATTCAGAAAGGTATGATTCTAGCCTTCAGTTGCTGCTCTGGAGTTGAGTAGTAGATGCATTAGTGCTGCCTTTGACGTATCTTTTCGGGCCTTGATGCTTGAGTCAGTTTCATGCTGCTCTTATTTGTTGCTGCCCCACTGACTACAAAAACAAAGAGCAACATTATTTATTTATTTTTTAAAAAATATTTATTAAAGTTTCAACATATTACAAAAATAAGCAAAAGAAAAGAAAAGAAAAAAGAAACAAAAATGAAAACGCAAAGTAAAAACAGTTAGAAACAAATCAGTCTTTCCATATCTTATCTTTCATTTGCTTGTTTCCCTGACCTCCTCACACCTCCCTTTTTTGTATTCCAGTTCAATTAGTTAATTCAGCAATTCCTTTCCCTCTTTGGTTTTATCTTAATCTTCCATCTTAATATATTATAACTTTAAATTATCACCTATTAACAATCCATTTTTACATATTCCTTTATAACATTGCTACTAAAAACCACTTAACTTCAATCCAACATCATTCTAACATTCATTAATTTTGCAGTGTTTCTGTAAATAGTTTTTAAATTTCTTCCAATCTTCTTCCACCGACTCTTCTCCCTGGTCTCGGATTCTGCCAGTCATTTCCGCCAGTTCTATATAGTCCATCACCTTCATCTGCCATTCTTCCAGAGTGGGTAAATCTTGTGTCTTCCAGTGTTTTGCGATAAGTATTCTTGCTGCTGTTGTGGCATACATAAAGAAAGTTCTATCCTTCTTTAACACCAATTGGCCAACCATGCCCAGGAGAAAGGCCTCTGGTTTCTTCAGAAAGGTATATTTAAGTACCTTTTTCATTTCATTATAGATCATCTCCCAGAAAGCCTTAATCCTTGGGCACGTCCACCAGAGGTGAAAGAATGTACCTTCAGTTTCTTTACATTTTCAACTTTTATTATCGGGCAAATGATAGATTTTTGCAAGCTTGACTGGTGCCGTGTACCACCTGTATATCATTTTCATAATATTCTCTCTTAAGGCATTACATGCCGTAAACTTCATACCTGTGGTCCATAACTGTTCCCAGTCAGCCATCATTATGTTATGTCCAACATCTTGTGCCCATTTAATCATAGCAGATTTCACCGTTTCATCCTGAGTATTCCATTTCAACAGCAAGTTATACATCTTTGACAAAATCTTGGTTTTGGGTTCTAACAGTTCTGTTTCCAATTTTGATTTTTCCACCTGGAAGCCAATTTTCTTGTCCAAATTATATGCCTCCATTATCTGATAATAATGAAGCCAATCTCGCACTTTATTTTTTAGTTTTTCAAAACTCTGCAATTTCAATCTGTCTCCCTCTTGTTCTAAAATTTCCCAATATTTCGGCCATTTGGCCTCCATATTGAGCTTTTTCTGAGCCTTCGCTTCCATCGGTGACAACCACCTTGGGGTTTTATTTTCAAGTAAGTCCTTATATCTTATCCAGACATTAAAAAATGCTTTCCTGACAATATGATTTTTAAATGCTTTATGTGCTTTGACCTTATCATACCACAAATATGCATGCCATCCAAAACAAAGAGCAACATTAAGAACTCCTAGAGCATTAAGAACTCTTAAAAACGTGTGCATGATCCGGATTGTTTTGGGTGGATAAGGTGGTGCTTTCATGACACGGTTTCTTTTCGAGCCCATAAGCTGATCAACTGCCAATCTCATCCTCTGCCAGTCATGTCACTCAGGTCATGTCACTCAGACCACTGTGGTCGGCTCTCATGCCACACACCCTGTACTCCTGTTATAGCAGCTAGTGTGTCAGATTAGGAGGACGCAAAATCAGAGCCCCACTCAGCCATCAAACTCACTAGGCAACCAAGTTTGTTATGGCCTTTGTTGGCATCCACCTGTCTTGAGAGACAATGGAGTGTGCCTCTGGGGGGGGGGAATCAAATTGCTGCATTTGCAGCACTGAAGTGATCTCCCCAGGGTGCAAGTGTGTATAGAGGTCCTGGACTGCCCAGACAACAAGACCCCCGTCTTGACCTCACTGATGGTCCAAAGGAAAGCAGAGCAAGATATTCAGCACCAGCTTGGCTGCAGGAGTGTTTGGAAGAAGGCACATAAGGCTCTGGGCAACCATCTTAGGGACTCCACTTCAGATTTGTCTAGGGTTTACCCCTTAGCATTTCTTCTTCCAAAGATATACCACAAGGCAGTGGAGGTTTAGGATCAGAGTTTTCCTTCTCCTAGATAGGCTCCCTGCCCAGGTTGATGATCCCCATCTGCCCCTCACTTCCCTCTACAGCACATGCAGAAACAGAAAAATAACCTCACAAACTGAGCCCTGGGTGGCTTTTCAGTGCCTGGCTCACTACTTTTCTGCCTAAGCTCCCTCGCAGGGTTGTTGTTGATGATTGAAAGAATGGGGGAGGGGAGAACTATTCACTTTGCCTTTAGTTCCGTGGAATAAAAGGTAAAGGGACCCCTGACCATTAGGTCCAGTCGTGACCAACTCTGGGGTTGCGGCGCTCATCTCGCTTTATTGGCCAAGGGAGCCAGCGTACAGCTTCCGGGTCATGTAGCCAGCACGACTAAGCCGCTTCTGGCAAACCAGAGCAGTGAACAGAAACGCTGTTTACCTTCCTGCCGGAGCGGTACCTATTTATCTACTTGCACTTTGACGTGCTTTTGAACTGCTAGGTTGGCAGGAGCAGGGACCAAGCAACGGGAGCTCACCCCGTTGCGGGGATTCAAACCACCGACCTTCTGATCGGCAAGTCCTAGGCTCTGTGGTTTAACCCACAGTGCCACCTGAATCCCCGTTCTGTGGAATAAACGTGGGCAAACTGCGGGAGGCAGTGGAAGACAGGAGTGCCTGGCGTGCTCTGGTCCATGGGGTCACGAAGAGTCGGATACGACTAAACAACAACAACCACCAAGGTCATTTCAAGAAATGGTCACAGTTTCTATTCTCCCTGGATTCCAGGCATTTTATTTTATTGTGCGGCAAACAAGAATAAAGGCTTTTGGGGGGAGGGGGAGAGAGAGAGAGCGCGCGCATACCATCCACTGCACCACTTTACAAAAGTGGGACGGGGTGCAGGGGACTCCAGATAGCTTCCAGCCCATGCCTGCCTTTGACATCTTTCTGACTCAACCCCAACCCATTTACTATTCAGGGGAATTTGAAATTTGCTTTGTTTGGTGGCCAAGCAGCTCCAGCCCGCAACCACATGGGTGGCACAGCTTGCGTTTTTCCTAGAAAACAACGACAACAAAGGGCTTACAAATATATATATATATCAAATTATCTTTCTCCCCCTTTGCTTCACCGCCTCTCCCCCGGATTTTAAGTGTCTTCATCAATACACTGCAGCTTTCCCCCTCTCTGGCTTTATTTACAGGAAATGCAGAAGCAACTGGAGAGTTCAGCTGGAGCCGGAGCGGCCCTCCCCTCCTGCGAGCAGCGGCTTTTAATTTTCAAAAGCGCTGCAATTGCCTGGTGTGGTTTGAAGAGCAGGGGTGCTATTCTCCCTGCTGATGCCTCTGCTGACGTCAATGGCATTCTTATCATGCTTAGCGCGACATCAGAAACCAAACCCTCAGAGGCTACTCTTGTTCAGAGGGCTCGTGCTTCTGCTAATCTCCGGACTGGATCCTGCCAGTGGAAGGGGTCGGCCAGGCTGCTGGAGTCTAAAAAAGGAGGGGCGCTCGTTTTTTTTTTAAGGGTTATAGAGAATCATTTTTTCTTTTCTTTTTTTAAAAAAGCGCTGTTGAAATCATTGTAATTAGCAACACCGCTGCAGTTTATGCGTGGCTGAAAAAGAAGAGCGAAATAAGCTACTTACAACACGAATGCCCCCCCCCCCGCCTTTGTCGCTAATATACAGGATTCTGCAAACGTGGAGCAGCTAAATTTGGAGCTCGAATGTACCTGGCACAATATTGTTTCTCTAAAAAACGGCTTCGGCAAGTTGGGCTAGTGGGTTTTGAACTCCTGATGTTCTGAAATCTCCAAGTTTGGGGGAAGCTTAAAATGTACGCAGTGGTGGCAAATGGGTCAGAATGCTTTCTATTGGGCATATAGAACTATTTTATATACTGGTAAGTCCTGAAACCCCCCATAAATGTGGCATGACCACACCTGGACCACAAATGCCCTTATTTGCAAATGCTCACCTTATCAAACGCTGGTAGACACATAACTGGCACATTCAGGTTAGCTTAGATTTCTGTGACCTCAGAGTTTAGGATATGGATGTGTGCAGAAACCTGCCCAATTAAAGGGATAACCTTAGCCAGGGAATTAGCCCCTCTTTCTTATATAATGCCTTCCTTTCCCCTTCCTAAAGCTCCTTAGCTTCAGCACGCTTGTCTCTCGGGTGACAGAGCTTCTCTTACAGCACATTCTAGGTCTCAGGTCTCTCAGATGAGTGAAAAGGAATTCCTGCCTGGATGCTGGCATGGCAATGCTGGATTTTGCTTTCATGTTCCAGTGAAAGAAATCCATTTCTACTCTCTGTTGACTTTCATTATCTCTTTTCGCTAATTTGGTGTTCTTTTAAAACTCAACCTCACTCCCCAACCCAGTTTTAGCAGTTGAATCAGCTTCCTCCGTTGGGCACGTGGAGCGTTTGCTGTTTTGGGTTGTTGCTGAAGATGTTTCCCCCCAGAATGTGGCTTCCTAAAGATGCATTAGATTTAAAACATTGGTTTGTGAAGATCCCAGCCATCTCTCTTGCATCCGGACTTACTCCTGAACTGTATAATATCATAGTCAATGGGAGGATTTATTATTTATACATGCCATGTAGAACTAAGAAAACAAATGGCAGAGAACAGGCAACGGAATGCATTTGTGCTTTCCAAGGGGTTGTTAAACAGAGGGTCTGACACTGCCATGCCTTTATCCCCATGTGATTTACTCATTAAATGCCAGCCAAAACACAGTTGCTTCTCCAAACATATACACGTTAGCATTCTTTGAACACAGATATCAGAAGCACGTTGGGCAAGCTGTATCAGCCATGTTCAATTCACGACTAACGCAAAGTGATTGAGCCCAGAGCTATTGATTTTAAAATAGGGCACTTTATCTCATGGTAAGATGCAAACCTACACACATGTGCCTGCAGAACAAGATTTAGGTCAGTTGATTTGAAGAACCTTCAGTGAGATTGGGGTCCAGTTCTAGATGCCCACCACTGTGCTTCATTTCAGTGGTGCATATGGAGACCGCTGTTTTGTGAAAGTGCCTGGCACGACAGCATTCAGGTTTTGTGCAAGTGTGACAGCAGCACCGCTGAATGCTTGGCAGAGTAGCGGGGTGGGGGGTGGGGGTAACTATCTCAAAGTGGAAGTACATATTCAGAATTAGCAGCGCAGTGAGAAAGGTCAAGGCCGTTTATATACATAGATGGAGATGTGACGTGGAACTGCAGTGTCTGCAGCACGTAAGACCAGAAAGGACAAAGCCAGCATGAGGCTTTAACACAATTAAATCCCTATTGTGTGGCTCCAGCTAGAAGCGGGAATGTGACAAAATGTCAAGGGTTTGAAAAAGCAGAAAGCAAAACAGCAGGAGAATCATAAGTTTTCTCTGCAAGGGCTATGTATGTATGAAAGACCTCTGAGCACATCCAGAAGACCTGCTTATAAAGCAGTCATCCTGATGTGTTTGCAGGGAAATTGGATGGTGTTGGCTATTTAAAGAACATCCGTTCTCATTTGTTTGTGGGCAGGCTGGGTGACGGTTGCATCAAAGCAAGTGTTGTGCCAAACTTTCAGCTTCGTTTTCCTGTCACTTATCGCAAAAATTCCAATTTCTGGGGAAGCAGGTTTGTTGCACAAGACCTCTCAATCAGCTGTAATTACACAACCTGAATTTGCTGCTATGTGATTGAATCCCACATGAAAAGGAGTGACAGCTGGAAGCTTGTCTATATACCCCCAATTTATGCAGGTTCTGATGTAATAACAGCCCCTTTGATCTATCCCAGAGGTGACGCTTATGGACTCTACTGCAATAAGTCTTCTTGCAAAGAGGTCAAATGCACACAGGAGATCAGGCGTAATTGGTGCAAGGCAGACTGGTGCGCAAACTATGCCTGGTCTGGAGAGTGCAGATCCGGCCATGGCGACGCATGCCTTCGTTATGCGATGCCTGAATTACTGCAATGCAGCCTATGCAGAGCTGCCTTTGAAGAGTACTTAGAAACCACAGTTGGTCGAGAATTCAGCCAGATTGTTAACAGAGGCAGGATATAGGGAGCATGTGAATCCCTCGCTCAAACAGTCCTACTGGCTTGTGATTTGCTTCTGGGCACAATTCATGGTACTGGCGATGACGTTTCAAGTCCTGATCCAACACCCCCCAATATGCACTTGGATGGGAGCAGCGAGAAAGCCTGCTCTGTGGCTGTGCCTAGACTCTGGGACTCCGCCCAGAGGGAGGCATGTCCTGGGCCTTCTTTCATGGCTTTCCAGAAACTAATGAAACCATTATTCCTTTTTAAGGTGGCTTTTGGTTTTATAGGCAGCTGTTTTGTTGTATTGGTTTTTATCTGCTGATTTAGAATAACTTATACCTGCTGCTGGCGTACTGTTCATTTCTTTACTGTTTTTGTGCCTTAATAACTGGTGTAGTTAAAGCTGTGCCATTGACATTTTAAATGGCTTCATTATGGTGCGATTTTGTTCTCAGCAGCCTTGACTTCCTTATGAGGAAAGGTGGGATACGTACGTCTTGACCAAACAGCAAAGTTTATACACAACAAAGACCCACACCCTATTCGGCCGTGATGCCGACACGTGAGTAGGGCGCACGGCAGAGGCAGCTCATCCTGTTTCACCACCTGAGGCAAAATGGGAAAGTGCCGCCCACCTGCCCCACTAAAGACTTCCTTACCAGGGTCACGTGGCTGCAGCTTCCAGCAAGATTTCACAAGAGCCCCACAAGATCACGAGGAGGCCTCACACAACCTTCCAGAGACCCTAGTAAGCAAGGAACTCTCAAGTATGATCTCACAGGGCTCTCAAAATATCTGGTTGGAACCCAAAAGCCACCACAGCCACTTAGCCTCACTTCTCTAGTGGCAGCAGAGGGGCACCCCTTGTATGTTGCTGCCTGAGGCAGCTGCTCAGTCTGCCTCATAGATGGTCCGGCCCTGGTGTGCTAAGCTCCACCCCCTGCATTTCTATGCCTGTCACTCTCCATGATTTGGAGAGTGAAGTCTGAAGCAGGGAGCATTCTCTACCACTGAGCAGATAACAAAGGACAGGAACTGTTTGGTGGTGGTACCAAAACCGTGAAAAACACCTGCGGGAGATTCATTAGCTACAGTTTGAGAGCCTATTTATTCAAGCCAGCTTTTAATGTTTAAGTGATCTTCTGCCTCCTATACAAGGCACAAATTAGGAATTGGGTCTACTGGGTGGCCCTCAGCTAAATTCTACTCAGCGTAGACCCATTGAAAATAACAGACATGTTCATTAATTTCAGTGGTTCAACTCTGAGAAAACTTGATTGACTACCACCAATTGTTTTTATGTTTGTGAGTGCATTTATATTTTTTGAATGGGTGTTGTTGTGTACTGTACTTTTGGGGACAGGGGAGTTACAAACCTCTTTGAATATATTTCACCGAAATACAGGATAAAAAAAAACCTAATAAGAAAATAATGTCTATCTCAAACATCATTTTTCTCAAAGAGTGTTCTAAATCCCAAAGACATCTGAAGGCGAATTTCCATGCTAAAACATTGGCTTGGAAATACAGTTCTATTTCTGTTCTCTGTGATGATGGACTAGAAATTGATGTTCTGTTGCTGTATTAATATTTCCACTCTGCTGGGAAAGGTGACATTCACTCTCCACAATTGTTTCCAAAGCACTGTTAACATCTAAGGCGGCAATCCTATATAGACACTAGGATTGGGAAGCCTTTTTTCAGCCCGTGGCTCACATTCATTTCTGGTTAACCTTTTGAGGTGCGTGGAAGGTGCCAGATGCAAATGTGGCTTGAACAATGGAAATAGCTCTTTGCTTTATATGGAAGGCTATATTCCAGCTACATAAATATAGTGTTTTCTACATCTCCCTCCAAATCTCTCCATCCTAGAGCAGGGGCAAGTGTGTTGTGAGGGGATGGAGAAGGGCCAGAGGGGAATCCTCAGGGGTGGAAGGAGGGGCCCAAGGGGTCAGATGTTCCCAATTCCTGCTGTAATTTAAAGTGTTGGTACTGACCTTTAAAGCCCTAAATGGCCTCTGCCCAGTATACCTGAAGGATTGTCTCCACCCCCATCGTTCTGCCCAGACACTGAGGTCCAGCGCCTGAGGGCCTTCTGGTGGTTCCCTCACTGAGAGAAGTGAGGCTACAGGGAACCAGACAGAGGGCCTTCTTGGTAGTGGCGCCTGCCCTGTGGAACGCCCTCCCATCAGATGTTAAGGAAATAAACAATTATCTGACTTTTAGAAGACATCTGAAGGCAGCCCTGTTTAGGGAAGTTTTTAATGACTGATGTTTTAGCGTGTTCTTAATATTTTGTTGAGAGCCACCCAGAGTGGCTGGGGAAACCCAGCCAGATGGGCGGGGTATAAATGATAAATTATTATTATTATTATTATTTGCATCTATTTGGAATTAATTTTCCATGAGCTTTGTTGGAGTTGCTTCTGAGAAAACATGCGTAAGACTGATTTCTCTAAGGAAGACTCTCAACCCAGACTGGAAAACCTTGTGTTAAAGAATCTGAACTTGTGGGAAGAAGTGTGGAGTGGCAGATAGATTGCTTGGCTTGGGGCTGGAGAGATCTGGGTTCGAGTTCCTCCTCAACAAAAGACCTCCCTGGGTGACCTTGGACCAGGCATCCTGTCTGAGAAACCTAACCGGGTGGTTTTTGAGGACAGAACGGGATAAGCCTGTGCATTATATGGGGAACAAAGGGGGCACGGACATACTTCTAAACATCGCCAACTTACTTTGCAATCCTATCTGCACAGAAAAGTAAACTCTACTGAATTCCAGGGGACTGGCTCCCAAGTAATACAGATGGAAGGGGGAACCAAGCGTCACTTTTGGGCAACTTTCCAAGGGGTATGTGCCAATGGTGGGTGGGGCCAGGGGCAAATGTGAGCAGAGCAATCCATGTAAATACTTCCTTTGATCTACAGGCTAGTTTCTGCACACACTCACACATCCCTCTGCATCCTCTGCCCAGGCAAGCAAGGGGCATTATCAGGCGTTAAGGGCACAGTTCAGCCAGGCAAAGGACTCTGGGTGCTTCTGGGAGGGCAGTGACTTGAGAAGAGCCAAGCAAAGAGGCCTGGAGAGTTGCATTCAGCCCATTCTCCGACCCCAGGCTTGAGATTCCCCACACCTGCATGGCAGGATCCCAGCCCTAGTGGAAAATGCATGTAGATGTTAGGATCCATTAGACTTAAACAAGCCTGCCTGCCACTTTGGGGATCTTTTCCCCATCTGCCACAGTCCATGATGTACCATTTTGTGCAGGAAAGCTGTCGCCTTTCCCCGGCAATGTTCTGCAATTGCCCAACCTCTGTAATTAGCTGGCACTTAATTCTAAAAGTTCATAAAGCAAGGGAAACCAAAAAGGGCTAAACAAATTATAACAGGCTGTCAGTATTTGTCTGAAAACACCACATGTTCGCAAAATGAGGCTCCATCTGGAAAATCTTAACTTGTTTTTGCTGACTCATTACTGCCGACGGCTCATTATTCCATGAGCGAAGGGGACAGACAGGAGATGTCAAGTGACGAGGCCAGACTGGAACCCCAGAAGCAACCAAGCTCAGGCTCAGAAACTGAGCTGGATTTTCCTCTTGGTCTATGTTAACTCTCAACTTCTTTCACTGTGATAAAAGCAAGGAGAGCACCCTTTTCTTAGATTCAAAAGAACTACTTATCTGCTCTCTGGAAGCAAACTTCCCTAAGTATGGAGGCCTGGATGGAAGATGGTAACCCCAATGACAAACCCAGGCAAGGGAGACCCAGTGCAATCGGTCATTTGTTTTCCCCTTCCCCTATGCCTTCCCTCCCAAAGATGGGTGGATTGCCAGTGTGGTGTAGTGGTTAAGAGCAGTAGACTCGTAATCTGGTGAACTGGGTTCGCGTCTCCGCTCCTCCACATGCAGCTGCTGGGTGACCTTGGGCCAGTCACACTTCTTTGAAGTCTCTCAGCCCCACTCACCTCACAGAGTGTTTGTTGTGGGGGAGGAAGGGAAAGGAGAATGTTAGCTGCTTTGAGACTCCTTAAGGGGAATGAAAGGTGGGATATCAAGTCCAAACTCCTCTTCTTCTTCTTCTCCAGCATCCTCCACCCCAATCATTGACCATGGTGGCCGGCTCTGATGGGTGTTGGGAGTCCAACCACATCTGGAGGGCCACAGGCGCCCCATCCTTGCAGTATTTCCCAAACATGGGTCTCCAGCTGTTTTTTGACTACAACTCCTATCATCCCTGCCTAGCAGTACCAGTAGTCAAGCACAGTTGGGAATTGTGGTCCTAAAACAGCCAGAGACCCAAGTTTGGGACAACACTGCTCTTCAGGAATGCTTAATGGAGCATCAATGTGGAGGAAGAGATCTGCAGGGATCTCCAAAGGTGGCCACTTGCATGTTCCAAAAGCCCAACGGCTGAATGTTAGTAAGGCAGGGGTGGGGAGACCTTGCTCAGTGGAAGGGCTACATTCCCTACTGGACAACCTTCCAGCAGGCAGTGGTGGGTGGAGCCAGAGACAAAAGTGGGTGGAGCAACAAATGTAAACTTTACCTTTGCACAGTAGCCTAAACCCACACAGAGACAGCCTAGATAGCTCAGTTGCTTGGAGCACGGTGCTGATAGCATCAAGGTTACAGGTTCAATCCCCGTATATATAGGACAATAGCATATTCCATTGCAAGGGGTTGGACTAGTTGGCCGCCACCAAATTTTAAGAGAGAGGTAGGACTCTGGCAGCAGCTCTCCAAGATCTCAGCCACAGGTCTCTGCTGTCCTCCTTTTGAAGAACTGGAGCTGCCAGGAAGTGAACCTGGGACCTTCTGCAACCTAAACACGTGCTCTGTTCCTGAGCTATTCTATGCATGTGCCATTAGGCTGATGAAGTTCCTCTTCGAGTTGAAAGCTCTACATTGAAATCTAGGCACGAGCATTGACGTGGACATGTGTTCTCACACTTCTCAAGACATTCCATTGCAACCAATATTTGGCTCTCTTTTGCAGAGAAGAGCTGGTGAAAGGTCGACTGCTTATGTTTACGAGCAAATAAAAAATTTGAAGTATTCACCACTATGGTGTGGTGACGAAAGGATTAAAGAATAAATGCACCAAACCAAACCGATCCTGCATGTATTGTTTCCAGCTGCGGTACACAAGCGACACAGGGTAGATTTAAGTTACTGTGTTATATGATTGGATTTTCCCGTCAAGGGCAATCCGATGTATCCCAGCTGTGAGTTTCGATGCACACTTGCACATGCACACACAGATACCCATTCTGTGTCCTGCGGCTTGCCAGGTGCTTGACATACAGTTTCCCCTGGATTTGTTGTTGTTGTTCTTTGGTATGCCCCAACAGGCAGCAAAATCAGGAGGTTCCCAGCCCTTTAGCAGCTGCCATGCATGGCTGGAGGGCTGCGTTTGCCTTGGTGAGTCACAGGTGGTGCAGGCCTGAACCAAAACATCAAATACTGCTCCAGAAACACCGTTTTGTGGCAGCAGGGCATATGGGGTGGCCTGGGGCAATGTTATATATATGGGAGGATTTGCAGGCGCTTGCCTTTGTTCATGCCAAGCCAAACCAAACCATGTCTGTCCCCCCCCTCCCAAGAATCTTTTGTGGGGGCTCAACTCCTCCACCTGCATTTCTTCTTCTTCTTCTTCTTCTTCTTCTTCTTCTTCTTCACCACTGCTCCAACAGGTCCCTGCTTTGATACCAAAATATTGTGGGTCTCCAATATACCTCCTTTTTCATTTTTAAAATATTTCTGAAGGGTCCCCCAGTTATTTTTCCTAAAGGTTCCTCACTGGGATGCGCCTTGGCAGTGGTCATGGATGTTTGGGAATTGTAGTCCAAAAATTGATGGTGGTTGGTTTTTTTTAAAAAAAGTTTGCAATTTTTAATTAAAAAACCCTGAAAACAATAGTTTGGTTTTTTGATAGACTGAGATTATATTCTTTGTATTAGGGGGCTGTTATGGGGATTCCCCCCCCTGTGTTTTCATGCATCTATATTAAATTAATGGCTTTTTAAAAAAATGCTATGCTCTGTGTGTGTATACGTGTACGTGTAAGTGTGTGTGTGTGTGTGTGTATATATATATATAAATGTGTTGTAAATTGTTTTGAGACCTTAGGGTAACAAGCAACTAAGAAATAACAACGCCAGCAGCAACAATTCTGTAAAAGAGTGTAAAATAGCTGCCGGGACAGCCTTCGGAAAGGCAGCCTTGCAAACAGCATTCCTTGCCACACCCCCTTTGGCCACACCCACTGAGACATGCAGCCCCCTCAGAACATTGCCCATGGGTTACGCTGGCCCTTAGCCCCCCCCCCCCAATATATCCACCCCTGAAGTATGTAGCCAGCTGGCCACTCCCTGACCACAAAATGCTTCTAAAAATACGAAATAAGGTTGCAGCAACCAGACCAGCTCTGGTGGGCATACTGGACCATACTGCTGACATGGGCATCTGACTGCTACTTCTCCCATCGCCAGCCACTCTCTGGGTGGGCCATATGAGAAGCCGCTCCTGCCCTGCTGAAATGCCCCTCTTCTGCACAACCTATTAATGAAGGTGCACAAGGCCTGTCCACTTTTTCAGCCGGCCACCCAAGCTCTACAGATGGGAGTCGTTAAGTTTGAAATCACATGACATTTTACTAGCAAAATAAAATATTGTGGCTCAGCAGTTTTATCTAGAGTACTGCAGCCAATCAGTTCTAAGCTGTTAGATGTTCCAGTTCAAACAGGGTCAGCTGGGGCATGGAGGAGAGAAACCTGGCAAAAGCTGGAAACAACACTCAAAAGTAATATCAAAGTTCTGGGAAGGGTTTTCAGGAGCAGAACCTCTAGCACGTTATCCTACGGAGAGCGGAGTCAGCTCTCCGGTGTGCATTTTACTTCAATTATTTCCCTACAAAACAAATACAGTTTAAATAATCAAGCCAATTTTCACCCGGAAAACTAACTCGTACAGACGGCAGGAAATTATGAGCAAGCAAAGAGCAATCGTTGCAATTTAAGCAAATAGAAATAATTAGCAAACAAAAACTTTTACTGCTGTTTCTTTCTTGCAAATGCAAACCCAGAGAAACCAGCGCTATGGAAAACAGCAGGGAGGGGGCGGAGGGAGAGAGAGAATGTCCTCATGCAGTAGATGAGGATCAACATCTGGAACATTTTACCCATCAAAGTGAAAGGCCCGGGATATTACACACAGTTCCATCATCAAAAGCCCTGCTCGGTAACATGATAGATGCAGAACGGAGTCTGACCAAGGGGACTGCCCGCTCTGCCGTGTCCTCAGACAACCTTCTCTCTGAACCTCTGCTACATACAAGGGAGAAGTCGTGCTTCATATTTCTTTCTTGCTCAACAAAATAAGTCACGCTTTTCTCTGCTTCCCATGTCTTTGGCAGTTTCCCTTTCCTCTGTCCCGCTTGCTTTCGCGGCAGTCATTCCCTTTAAAACAAAAAAAAAAGCACCACCTATTGCATTGCATTCCCAGCTCCGCGGTTGGATCCTGTCCCAGCTGGATCTCTCTCCTCTGTGTGTCAGACCTTTCCACACCCCGTGAATAATGTTTGGTCAGGCTGTGCAACTTGGTTTATGTCAAACTGTTTTCGGGAGAATTTCCCGGTCATTTGTTTTGGCACACACTACGCTAGGCTTCCCCTCCAGGCCACCCTTTCCCCCTGTCAAGTTTTTTTTTGTGGATCTTCAGAGAACTAATTTACTCAGTAAAGGCTCCTGGTAAAAGGGCTTAGTGTGAAGGGGAATTTTAACAAGCCAGGCTAAGCTGATAGTCCCTTGCACAATTTGACCTCTGAGTTATTTCCTGTTTCCCAAATACAGCAAGAAGTTCGCAAAAAAACAAACAGACAGCTGTAATCCTTTAACATTCATCAGGGCAGACAAAAGAAGTGGTTCTTCAAACAATGCAGTGATGACTGCTAGCTTAGATAGATTTAAAGTGGGGTTAGACAAATTTATTGGGGTCAGGTCTATCAGTGGTGATAACAGCCTCAGGGAATGTCCAGATCTCTCTAAATTCCCCTAAATCCTGGGATTCCCACATGCACCTGGGCAGTCACAACGAAAAACAGGATGCTGGACTCAATAGTTTATTGCTCTGATCCACCAGCGTTCTTCTTATTTCTACTAAATATCACACACCCCTCTTTTTTATCTATCTTTGAGCAAGAAATCCCCACATATTTCATATCTTTTCATGCACTCTTGCCTTTTAAAAACGAACAAGCCAAAAACCTTCAGTAGCTTTGAATCTGACACACTTGAAGAAAGTTTTTTTTTGAGGAGAAAGAGAAATTGATGAATTGATAGTTGTGATTCTCGAGACAGACATCAGGCAGGTGCCTTCACTGTACTGCTAAAAATGTTTTAATTATAGGAGCTGTCCTGTGTTTTTAATTTGGTGTTTAGGTTATCGTTAACTTTAATTACCTTTTGACTGTTTTAAACAATAATTGCATTGTTTTATTCTTTATTCTTTTTTGTAAACTGCTCTGCGGTTTTCTTACAGTTAAGCAGAATATAAGCCTTGTGAAATAATAAATAAAATAAATGATAGCACTTTGGAACTTAAATCAGCAATAACATATGTATGGCTTGGTCTCAAAGCATGATAGCTGCTACACCTATGATGGTGTGTGAGAAGTCAACCTCTTCAGCTGCTCCTCTCCAGAACTGGATTTCACAAAAGTCGCCTATCCAGCAGGAAAGAGATGGTGTGGATATTTAGAGAGTAAATTTCCAGTGGGGCCTATGTTTCTTAGGTTGTGGGATAGCTCCTATACATTTTGCAAAGCAGTTTTATTTTCTGTATTAAAAATACATAGAGATGGGCACCGAGGAGGGAGAACCTACAAGCACTGCTTTGTTTAAAACCATGTTAGCCACTAAACCTCTCCAGTTTTCTATTCTCAAGGCACAGTAAACTGCAGAAATTCAGAATTAACAGCTGTAAGTGCTACAAGAAAGGCATCTTCTACTCTCTGCTGCCCTCTCATGGATTTGTAAGTGTATTTTACTATTTGCCATGTAAGTGGAGAAGGCAAAAAGAAAGTGCCCTTCTTTTACTCAAGTAATCAATTTCTACTGCAGCCATATTGTTGGCATCCATCTGTCTCAAGAGACAACGGAGTGCTCCTCCAGGGGTGAAGTCAAACAGCTACATTAGCAGCTCCAGCTCTGATGGTCTTCTGGCGGTTCCCTCACTGCGAGAAGTGAGGTTGCACGGAACCAGGCAGAGGGCCTTCTTGGTAGTGGCGCCCGCCCTGTGGAACGCCCTCTCACCACATGTCAAGGAAATAAAAAACTATCTGACTTTTAGAAGACATCTGAAGGCAACCCTATTTAGGGAAGTTTTTAATGTTTGATGTTTTATCGTGTTTTTAATATTCTGTTGGAAGCCGCCCAATCATTACTACTACTACTACTACTACTACTACTACTACTACTACTACATTTGCCAGAGAAATAAAGAATAGGACAGTGGCAGTCCAGAAGAGCTTAAAGTCCAAGTTTTAACAACTGGGAAGAGACTAAAGAGAGGGCATATGTTTGCAACAGGAACAGGAAACCTGATTTTTTTAGAAATAGCATTAAATTAAAGTAAAATTGTTTGATTTGTAATAATTTGGAAAATTAATAAAAATAATTTGAAAAAAGAGAGAATAAAGAGAGGGCAAAAATAGGAAGAGATGACTGTGAACAAACTGACCTGTGTCAGTTGATGAAAAGCTGAAGTACAAGAATGACTTAGACCTCTGAGATTCTGACATAATAATAAACTCTTCATTACTTTTGTTTGCCCTCTGCAGTCTGAGCACAGGCACATATTTTCAAGACTTTTGGCATAACCACAAAGGTTAAAAAATGTATTTTTATAAAAAGACAGGAGACAGAGGAGAGGCAGGGAGGGCAGTTCTTGCCATTTTCAGCGTTCACCTTTCCCAATTATTCTGGGCAGTACTATGCACAACTGCAACCTCTCTTCCTACTTCTGCTGAACTGAGGTCTGAGGTGGTGGAAGTATCCCAGCAAGAAGAGAACACCACACAGCTGCTTTCAACTGTGAGAAACTAGTTTCATCGGGAGGGCCCTAGATGAAAATGGTGGTGCAATTTCACTCCCCTAGCCTTTAAACTGATAATCTTTGGCCATGGAAGAGGCACACAGTGACTGCATATTAACTTTGGAGAATGCTATGGGCTGCAGTCCATTTTTGCCTTTAATCACAACCATCAGACTCCATCAGACTCGAGAGACAATGGAACCTTAAAGACTAACAAATGTATTATGGCGTAAGCTTTCGTGGACTTGAGCCCCTGTCATCAGATGGCAAGGAGTGAAATCTTAGTTAGTGTGCATACAAAATTATAAGGTGGGAATTGAATGAGATACAGAAATGATAGCCACTGATCATTAGAGCGTAAATGCAGGTTTTAAAAAAGACACACCTTTTACAGCATTGCCAAGATGATTGTATTGTTAGGAGTTTTGGGAGTTAGAAGCTGGAAGCAGCAGGCCCACAAGCCAGAGGGAGCAAGAGCGATGCTTGATTTCTGTTTGAATCCAAGGCTGTGGCTATGGGAAAAGCAAGACCCTCTTGGGATGCTAATGCTGTGAGCCGCTCCATCGTTGGCTCAGGTTGCACATATGTGTAAATAAACCAAATATCTCTGCTCTCCCTCATTCCAAAGGAAATACGAACCCTAGACAAGCACCTGCAACCCCAAGCACCTGCAATCTTGCACTGCTCTGAGATCACAGTGGAGTGCAACAGTATGAATTAGTGGATCAGGGAACCCTTCACAAGAAACCGTCTTGATAGCCCAGATATCCAGGTACAGGTAAGCTGATGAACACATTAAAATGTATGTGTGTGTGTGTGTGGGGGGAATCATATGTCTTGAATTTAACTCACAAGTGATGGCTTCAGTTGCTTGGTACCGTCAAGCTCAATGCCATCGCTTGGGGCTTAAATAAATCAATACTGACTGGGGTCTGTGCACCTTAGGAACCCCTCCTTCCTGCTCCATTATATCTATGTGGGGAGTGATGCCCCATGCCCTGTTTTGTATGGAAGTCAGTCCTGTAGGAGCACAGGGCTACACAGTACAATACTCTGCCAAGAGTATGCCTGGCTATTCATCTGCTGGATTTTCGGTGCTTAGTCAAAGTGCAACTTTTTTCCAAAGTTGTTTTATGCTTGTTTTCTGACTGCTGCACATGTTGTTTTTTTTAATCTTTTCTTTGGCTATGTTTTAATCAAGCTGCATTTTGTTTTGGTGTATGTTTTAAATTTTTAAAAGTGATTTGAATGGCATTTTCCCTGGATATACGCCACATTTAGGCACCATTCCGATGGCAAAGAACATAGCCTACACAGCCTTGAAATAATAAAAATAGTGGACTATTATTATTATTATTATTATTATTATTATTATTATTATTATTGACAAACTGAATACACAATGTGCTCACCCCTAGCACCTCCCTCAGGTGAGGCACATAGAAAAGGGCATCTGATGCAGATCACAGAGTCTGAGCTGGTCCATGTGGGGGAAATGGTCATTATTGTTATTATTATTGAGATAGTGGGGTCCTGAACCACCTAAGACTTTATAGATCAAAATCAGCCATTTCAGCTGAGCACAGAAAATACCCAATAAGTCATAGTGCAGTTGGGAAAATGCCAACAAAAAAGAAACTTTAATGAAACCTCCTTAAGCCTTAGCATTTTGTTCTATTGCTTCAGTGCAAATCATGGGCATGATCCAGTCAAAGTCAAGCATCAGAATCCCATTGGTCTGGAGGGAGAGTTAAACCAAGTGTTTAAATTTCTACCATTGAGAACAAATGAGGCTTAAAAGTGCTTAACTCTGGCTGGACTGTGCCCAACGTGTATTATCCACCGAAGGCTTTATTTAATAAGCACGCTTCGGTGAACCTAAACTATGACTCACTGGAAGGGGGAAACACCTTTTTGGCTGGAGAGCAAAGAAGACAAGTCAGTAAGATTTTAAAGAAGATACAGAGCTGGGGCATGCTGTGAGTGGCGGAATATGCAGGTGCTATTCACAGCCTGCAGTTACCACCAGTACAAACAACAGAAGAGGGAAATGGGGTCAGCAAGTGGGGGTGGTCATGGATCAGAAGGAACGGGATACCCCCCTTATTGAGAATGCCATTGGGCACACCAGCGGGGTAGACTGCGGTGGAAATAGAAGCTCCAGGGTAGCAATTTAGACTAGGAGATGCCCCCATGGGAAAGGGTTAAGTACAGTTCCCCTGCACTAAGCCCTCTCCCACCACAGCCGACTTGAACTAAAAATAAACAAATCAGTCACGGATCTCCCAATATTTTGCATTGTTCAGCCTACAGCTTTTCTGTAACAATTCTGCACGCACATCCAATGGAAAATACTCAGGCAAAATTCAGATACTAGCTGGAGATACTATCAGGTTCCATGAGGTGTTTCACTATTCTGGGCTCCCTAATGAAGGGCTCCAGACTTTCTTTATTCCCATCATTCCCCTCTTGTCTTTCCTGGCCCTGGCCGGCGTTGCTCTTAATTTTTGCCCTTCTGGCCTCAGACAAACGGAGACCTCACCTGTACAGCTGTTTCTCTGTCCTGGTTCCCCGGCCTCCAGAGGCAGAGCAACAGCAGGGAAACTTACTAGCAGCAAAAGACGGCACTTCAAAGACCTCTGACAATAATCTGTGAGGAGGAAAGCTGGCGCCAAATTTCTAAATTGCTGTAGGAAGGGGAGGGAAGCCTGCACCATCCCTTCTGCCCTCCTTGGCGCTCTGCCTTCATTTAATGTGCCTTGCCACAACTACCAGGGTTTTATGTGCCCCGAGGAGAGATTCTATGCTTGTGCCACTCAGTCTGTTGTTATGGTAACACCTATAACATCAAATGCAGCATTATGCCTAGGGATGGGCTCACCAGTTCAGGCAAAGGACCATCTGAGCCAAACCTCTGGTACGTCTCACAGCTTTGGGTTGGCTTCGCATTTCCTTCAGCATGCTGGAGCCAAACCGTTCAGGCACCAAAGCACACCCGTTAATTTGAAGCCTAGGCCTGGTAAAACTGGTAGGTTTTCTGACGGAAGTGAAGGAAGGCATTACAGAGGCCTGCCTGATTCTTCCAGAAGAAAATCGGTACTAAGTCCCATAGTGCCTCCCTTTTTAAAGAGTTTTTCCAAAAGTCCCTTAAAGGACTTTCTAGTTTGCAATGCAGTTGCAATGCAGCAGTAAAACCACTATTGCTTAAGGACACAAATCTTTTAAGTTGCCGGGGACTCCAAGGAATTAAAACAAAAAGAAAATGTCAGGCTGGTATCTAATTTAAAGGACTACAATAAATCTTCAGGTGCTATTTGGTTCTTACCCTTAGCTACAGCCAGTGCTTTTTTTTCCTAAAAAAAAAATGTTTAGGGGGTACTCTCATTTTGACTCAAGAAAATCACCATTTTATAGTTCAAATTGAGGAAAATAAATACAGTAAATGGACAAAAGTACAAAGATTCACAAAATGTTTAGGAGCATGCGTACCCCTGCGTACCCCCCAGAAAAAAGCACTGGCTACAGCTGTGGGAAAGGTATTAATACCAACCATACTATAAACTATGAGTGGTTCCAGACTAGCCAAGCATAAGATCAGTGCATACTGATACATGCAATAAATGCAAAACAAAATAACTGCATGCGGTATGCGATTTTTGCTGAGTACAGCTGTTATATGAATGGCACAAAAGCTGAGAACATTAGAGAAGCCTTCTGGATCAGGCCAACAACCCATCCAGGCCAACATCCTATTCTCACAGATGCCTAAGAAAAGCAGAACAGCACTCTGTCCACCTGAGATTCCCAGCATTTGGCCTTCAGAATCATTACTGCCTCTGTGCAGGCAGAGCATAGCCATCGTGACCAGTAGCTACTGGTAGCCACCTCCTCTGTGAATTTGCCTTATCCTCTTTAAAAACCATGTAAGTTGGTGGCCATAGCTACCTCTCCTAGCAGCATATTTGATGGTGTGAAGAAGTACTTTCATTAGTTTGTCCTGAATCTTCAAACATTCGGCTTCACTACTGTTGTTGCTGTGGCTTACATTTCTATACCACCTTTATCTTCCAAGGATCTCAAGGTGGTGTACGTGGCTCTCCTCCTCCCCATTTAATCTTCATAAGAACCCTTTGAGGTAGGTCAGGCTAGGTGATGGTGACTGGCCCAAGGTCACCCAGTGAGCTCCATGACTGAGCGGCATTTGAACCCTGCTCTTCAAAGTCCTGGTCCAACATTCCAATCATTCCACCACACTAGTGTTATGGAGAAGGGCCACAGCATAGTGGTGGAGAACTCACCTTGCATGCAGAGGGCTCCTGGTTCAAGCTCTGGCATCTCCAGGTAGAGCTTTCTCATACTAGGTATATACCCCTCTATCACATCTCCTCTTACACGCCTTTCCTCTAAACTCAAAAGCTCCAAAATGTTGCAATCTTTCTTCATAGGGGAGTTGCCCCATCCACTTAATCATTGGGGTTGCCCTTCTCTGAACCTTTCCCAGCTCTGCAATATTCTTCTTGAGGCAAGGGTGATGAGGTGAGCTGGGCACACCCCCATCCACCAGTTCATTGTAAATTATGTAAATTACGAAGGTGCTGAATTATCTTTTAACTCAGGGGTTTGACAAGAAGCTAAAATGTAGCTTCACCTGTATTAACCCGCCTTTGTGGACTCATCTAGACCAGAATTTTAATCATGCATAATATAAAGCGGTAAGCGCAGACAGGGGCATCCTTTAAAAAGTTAATCACAACCATAAACCTGAGAGTTCCTGTCTGTGACAAGTACCAGGGCATTATCTACACTGATTTAGCAACAATAGCATTTTCAAAGATGGGCTTTTCCAGTAACTGAGGGCCAAGCTAGATGAGATGCTGTTCGCACAATTAGTGATGGCAGCAAAGGGCTTTTAAAAAGTAAATTGCAGAAATTGATGCCTCAGTCGCAGAAAGAGCATGGGGTGGTGGCCAAGGGTTAAGGCATCCTACCTCTCTCACCAGGTCCTGATTAGGGCTGGTACAGCCACACACAGTAAGAATCGACTTTTTAAAGCTACATAAGGAGACCCTATAAAAAAATTCCTTCCAGTAGCACCTTAAAGACCAACTAAGTTAGTTCTTGGTATGAGCTTTCGTGTGCATGCACACTTCTTCAGATACACTGAAACAGAAGTTGCCAGATCCTTCTATATAGTGAGAAGGTGGGGAGGGGTATTTCTCAGAAGGGTGGCGGGAATGGGAGATTGGCAGATAGCTGAGATGAGCCTGTTGACGACTCTTAACGACTGTAATAGGTCTTACAGGAAAAGGCAAGGGGTGAGAAGGTGAGAAATGGCTTAGTCATGTATAATGGGATAAGAATAAGGAGACCCTGTATAAGGAGACCCTGTTCAGTTCAGCCTCCTCTTCACATAGTGGCCAACCAAAAACCTATGGGAAGCCTGCCTGCAGGACCTAAGCACAAGAGTCGGCTCCCCACCAGTTGTTTTCCATGCCTCTGCCCATGGATGTGGTGCATATCCAGTCAGCCTTACCCTCCACTCAGGCCATCCCTAATTGTGTGAATGGTGTCGCACATAGTTTGGGCATCAGACTGGCAAACATAATTCGCTCCCAGGTGTGTGTAAAGGGGCAACCCCTCTCTCACACAAACATTGATATTCCATTCCGTGGAAGGTGAAATGAGGCAAAGCTAACATATTGAAACAAAAGTTGAAGTCTCAATTACTGAAAACAATGGGGTCGACAATCTGCCATGAATGTTGGAGGATTATCACCATCATCATGACTTCATGTAACCAATACAGTTTTCAAAAGCGGTGTCCTGAGCACACCCAGTTCAAGGAGGGCAAATGGCTGGTAGTTTCTAGTTCTTTATGGACTAAGCATTTGCTTACAGTAGCTCCAAAAGTGCACAAAACTTGCACATACACACTTCTTGCAATTAAGTAGCTGACACCCCCTCTCTCCCCAGGCTTGTGCTCTGGGCTGGACTGCTGGAGGAACCGCATAACCACACCTCCACCCACGCATGTGCAAGCAACCTTGTGGTCATTATCGGAGGGCCTTCTTCAGTTGCCTCCCCCATGAGAGGTCCGGAGGGAATGGGCCTTTTCTGCGGTGGCTCCCTATTTGTGGAATGCTCTCCCCAGGGAGGCCTGCCTGCCACCTTCATTACATGCCTTTAGGCACCAGGTGAAAACGTTTCTGCAACCAGGCAGTTGGCTGATAAGCATCCCATGGCCTTTTGCATCATGTCTGTGGGCAGCAGGCCCAGCTATACGTTAGCAGACCTGGAGCTCTGCATTCCTTGTTTGCAATATTTATACCCCAGTTTTCATTTCTCAGTGAAAATACAGGCAGAGAACAAAGGGTTTTCCAGGTGGTGTCCCATCCAGGCACTAAACAGGCCCAACTCTGGCTTAGTTTCAGCAAGGTGGGCTCGCTGTCATGTTCAATCCCATTGAAATTATTGTCCCGACCAGCAGGCATACTGGGAATAACAGCTGTGAGTTGCTCATCATGCTAATTTCCCACAATGCCTCAATGCAGCACCACTCCGAGGCATTGTGTGAAATTTTAAATGGGAGGCGGCTTCCCAGACCCAACCACTACCACTGCAGGAAGGAAATTAAATTGTAGCACACCTTGGCTATCACAGAAGTGGAAATGCTATGGGCTAAGAGAAGCCTTTCATGGGCTTTAAAAAATGCTCAGTTAACACACGTCCACAAGTATTTTCCAAACCAACTATGTATCATCCCGACTATAGAAAAGTGTGGCCCAGAGCTTTCCAAACCGTGTGTTGCGACACGTTAGTGTGCTGGCTGCAGTGTGTAGGTGCTCCTCACACTCCTCCCAGAGCTGGAAAGGGACTAGTGTAACCTCTGGTTTGCTAGTAAAACTGAATTATAAAACAATACAATCTCATTGAAAAGGTGTGACCAAATCAAGCCACATTATGGTGTCTTACCTGTTATGGTCGCTTTGTTGATGGATGGTTGGTTACACATGGGTGACCGTCTGATAGAAAAGAGGGGGGAAATGTAAGTCGTCAGCATAAAACCATTATTATCAGTGTCACTGGTGATTTTGGGGGGAGGGGGGTAGGGATCATGACATCAGCACAGAATTAAGCTGCCACAGGCATCAGGAAGGGAATGGGGGAATTGAACATGTGGTTGCAATTTCATCTGTGGCCATGCATTTGATGCCACTTGCAAATTTGGACTTGGTGGGAAAAGGTTAGCATGGACAGCGCAGCACATGCATTGGGCCAGAAGCCATTCCAAACCTAGAACTAGCAGCTGGCTCATCATGTGTACAGCTCACTGCAGTGGCCTTTGTCTATGCTGTTATGTATCAGTGTACATCAGCGCACAGCCATGCTGGCTGAGACTCATGGGAGTTGTAGTCTGAACATCTGAAGGACAGCAGGTGGAGGAAGGCTAGCATACGTGGTAGAACGCAGTAATGACACAAAATGAAGGGAATTGTTGACAGTTCTGCTGGTAGCTGCTCATTCAGAAACTGCTAAATGGTGGCATTCCGCAGCAGGCCTGTCAACAGATTCACAATATGCTCAGGTGTGGTCCATTGCTCTGGCCCAGAAATTGACCTGTCAAGTCAGGGCAGCCAAAGGCAAGAGGAGTCCTTTATCCTATTACAACACTCGACATCCATTCATCTTTCATATGAGACAGGGTGATCAACTGAGACCACCTCCTCAGACCTCCAGAAACATCTGCAGGGACTTATTGGATTAGACTTAAATGTGCATTATAAACTTGTTCTATGTAGTGGTTCTTACTTCAAGCTGCTGTTATGCTTCCCCCCCCCCCCAAGAAATGACAGACTAGCTGCTATGGTTGTTGCTTATTGTATTTTGTATTAGGTTTATTATATGTGGAAAAAGCAATAAAGCAAAAATGAAAGGAGCATTAACTCAAAACGTTAGGAAGGAGGAAAAGGCCACACTTACTTGCTAGGTGCTCGATCCGGCAGGTTGGTTAATGCAGCAAAATTATTCCGTACAGTACGTAAGCTGGCCAGCACCTGTAGCAAATAAAGTGGATGCTTCATTCTCAGTTTCACCAGGTGTGCTACCCATCTCTCTCTGCTCCATTGGTCAACAAGCCGAAGGCTTTCTAAACAATCTCTTAAAACTTTCCAGGATTATTTTGGTGTCTGAAGCCTTTGACCGTTACTTCACAATGAAGCTTTTGAACTGCAAGAACAATCATTTTGTCGCTTTCCTTCTCACAAAAGAAGCCATTATTTGTTTAAAAAGCAGCCTTGTTCAAAGAAGACAAAAATTCTGTATAAAACACTCTTTGTTTCTCTGAAATTACAGCGCTTTGAAAAGAATGGTCTACTGATGTCCACTGCCATTTGCACCAGAATTATCCCAGCAGTTAACAACTGCACAATAAGATCCTCTCACACTTGACATTCATATAAAGTTGTTATCAAATAAATCCACGTCACCCTGATTTGCTGGCACCAAACAGGTGTGTGTGTGTGTGTGTGTGTGTGTGCACGCGTGCGCGCGCGCACACACACACACAAACATTGGAAGCACACCTTAAAGTACCTGGACTGGAATAGTACTTCTAGTGATCTAAAATGGCAACAGTTTGGGGCATAGAATCTCAAATGCACTAGTACCTTGCACATTCATAAACTGCTGGTGTGGCACTGCTGATCACTTGTGTTGGGGCAGAGATGGCAAACAGTGTGCCCTTGCTTCAGACCCTCATTAAGAGGTGCTTTGCACCATCAGGGCTCACCATGCTTCAAAATCAGTTCACTGAACAGCATGGCAGTCTGATGTTCAAAAAAAAGAAGTTTCTTTTTTAAGGAAACTCCCACCTACCCACACTTCCGCTGGGTCATTGCGTGTTCTTTGTGTGAGCCTATGCAGCTCCTTAGAGAGCCAGTTTGATATAAGAACTAGCATGTCAGACTAGGACTAGGGAGAGCTGGCTTCAAATCCCCACACAGCCATGAACTCACTGAGTGATCTTGGGCTGGTTCTGAACTCTCAGGCTGGGACTCACCATGCGCTTAAAGCGTATCCCCCTCCAAAGGATCATGGGAACTGTAGTTTGCACCTCACAGAGCCACAGTTCCCAGCACCCTTAACAAACCACAATTCCTAGGACCCCTTTTTGGGGAGGGGTGTGTGCTTCAAATGTATAGGGGGAATGCAGCCTCAGTTTAGTGCAGGCTTCCTCAGATCTCGGCCCTCCAGATGTTTTTGGCCTACAACTCCCATGATCCCTAGCTAGCAGGACCAGTGGTCAGGGATGATGGGAATTGTAGTCTCGAAACATCTGGAGGCCGAGGTTGAGAAAGTCTGGTTTAGTGTTATTGTGAGGATAAAATCTGAGGCAGAATCATGTCTACCCCTTTGAGCTTCATAGAGGAAAGGTGGGGTACAAATGTAGCAAACAAATACAGTGGTATTTGTTTAAGAACGGTTTAAGAACAGCCCTGCTTGCGAACTATTTGGTATAAGAACCCTGCAAAACCGGAAGTAGTGCTCCGGTTAGCGAACTTTACCTCGGTCTAAGAACGGAATCCGAATGGTGGAAGGGCACCAGCGGCGGGAGGCCTCATTAGGGAAAGCACACTTCGTTTAAGAACGGCTTTGGTTTAAGAACAGATTTCCGGAACGGATTAAGTTCGTAAACCGAGGTACCACTGTAAATAAAATTTAGATAGTAGATACCATCAGATTTCTTTCTAAGCAGCTCTAAGCAATACAAGTTAGCCATGGAAGTGGTTCCATTTCAGAATGTTATTTTCGGAACATCATAGTAATAATAACAAAAGCTGTAGCTCATCCAAAGCCTGAAAACAGTTTCCCCCGTTTGATCCTTTCATATATGGCTACATCATGGCATCTGGAGCCTACCTGAGCAAACGGTGTCACAATCAAGTCATCTCCATGTCTGAAAAATAAAACAGCAAAGTAATCAGTATCAGATGGCTTTGCTCCCCTCCATCAGGTTCAAAATGATACATTATTCTTTATTCATCTTGTCCTCAACTACTTTCTCACCGTGGATTCATTCCAGCTGCGCTATCTGAAGTAACTTTGGGGTGGACAAGCACCTATGACTCCAGTGTGGCTTTTTAAAGACTTGCACACAGCTGTAGAGAACAGATAAATGAGCAAAGATTGAGTGCTCAGGGTTGTGTTCCTTTAAACTCAGGGAAATCCTGCATCCCAAAAAAAGAAGCCAGGCATGCCCTGGCAGTTGGTAGCGCCCACAGTTACTTTTCATTGGAGAGGCCAGCCCACTGGAACACCAAAAGTGATTCGCATCAAGTGTTAACGAACGGATAACCATTTGCGAGGTTCGGACAAGCTAGTAACTGCAGATGACAGGGAAGTGTTTCATGGGCTAATAAAAACCCAGTAAAACTTTTCAACTGACTCACATGTCCTCAGTGTTACGGAGAGTGTGCTGTTGCTGGAGCAACCGTACCCACATCACACTGTGACGTAGGAGTAAAGTTATCAGGGTGACGTCTCTTAGCCGGAGGGGGGAGGGGGAAGCAAGGAGGTCACCCAGACTCTTGCATGGGAAAAAACACCTTCCGTCAAGCCCAAAGTATTTATCACTCTCATATAAATAAAACTGCAGAATAACACAAAAGTTGGCACATGGGTTACACAGGAGTCTTTTCCTCTTAAGTTACTAGGGCCATTGGCTAACCTAAGAAGGACGTCAACTGGAGACATTACATAATATAGAAAAATCACTCATTTTTTATTTATTTGTTAAATGGAAATGCTCTCGAAGAGTGAAACATTCAGGCCAAGCTTTCCAACGCATTCTCACAAACTCCGGCAACCCATAATTGAATATGAATAAGACCTGCCAAAACATGCCTTGGGTAGATTCCAAACAGAGATAAAAGGTGACAGTTCTGTAAAGAGCTAATTCCAGACGTAACCAACTGCAAGGTTGCAGCCTATGGCTCCATCTCTGACTGTGAGGGAGGAGGAACCCTCATAAAGGAACACAAATTGAACTGTTGCTTATGCTATCTAGGATGAAAGACATGGTTCTACTTAACCTCTGATACACAATCCTAGGATGGTGCTGTTGTGGTTTACATTGATGTCCTGTTTTCTCCCCTGTTACCTGCTCTGCAAGCCTCTGCAGGCATCCACAGAAGATTCACAGCTATAGAGGATCATTGGAGCAACAACTAAAGTCTGGTTCTATCATGAGAACGAGGCAGACATACGAATAGCTCTTTTAACAAGCAAATCAGACCTTTCTTCTTGTTTCAGCTCACAGCAAGACTGTGAGATAGAATCATAGAATCATAGAGTTGGAAGAGACCACAAGGGCCATCGAGTCCAACCCCCTGCCAAGCAGGAAACACCATCAGAGCACTCCTGACATATGGTTGTCAAGCCTCTGCTTAAAGACCTCCAAAGTAGGAGACTCCACCACACTCCTTGGCAGCAAATTCCACTGTCGAACAGCTTTTACTGTCAGGAAGTTCTTCCTAATGTTTAGGTGGAATCTTCTTTCTTGTAGTTTGGATCCATTGCTCCGTGTCTGCTTCTCTGGAGCAGCAGAAAACAACCTTTCTCCCTCCTCTATGTGACATCCTTTTATATATTTGAACATGGCTATCATATCACCCCTTAACCTCCTCTTCTCCAGGGTAAACATGCCCAGCTCCCTTAGCCATTCCTCATAAGGCATCATTTCCAGGCCTTTGACCATTTTGGTTGCCCTCCTCTGGACACGTTCCAGTTTGTCAGTGTCCTTCTTGAACTGTGGTGCCCAGAACTGGACACAGTACTCCAGGTGAGGTCTGACCAGAGCAGAATACAGTGGCACTATTACTTCCCTTGATCTAGATGCTATACTCCTATTGATGAGGCCCAGACTTGCATTGGCTTTTTTAGCTGCTGCGTCACACTGTGTTCAACCTCCTTTCCATTTTACAGACTTCTTGAAGCCACATAATAATTCCGTGCTCAAAATAGGGGGGGGGGGGTGTAAAACCAGACTCTGTAAATTCAAGTGAGACCCTAGGGTGGGCTGAAAGGGGGAAATGACCCAACATGGCAGACTCAACATCTAAACAAAATCAAAACCTCTAACAAAGACAAGAAAACCAGAACTACCTCGCTGTCTCTTAAGCAGGCACAAACATGTTCACATGATTTGGCCTAACACTATAATCACCACACCAAGCTAGAGGATGTCTGGCACCAATGAAGAAGCAATACAATATTTAAATGGTCTTATGAAACATACATTCAAACTGGCTATTAGAGACATGACAAATCAGCTGAGAGTTAAGTGCTATTAAACCCAAGAGTCCATTAAATCCATGTTAACTGCTCTCAATTTGAGAGGGCAGAAACTATAAGTCTGTAGGACTAATCCAGCCCACTGGTTAGGGAACAGTCGCCAGTCAGAGAATTGTAGAGTTGGAAAGCGCCATGAGAGTCATCTACATGTAGTCCATCTCCCTGCAATGCAGGAATCTTTTGCCCAATGTAGTGCTTGAACCCATGACCTTGAGATTGGGAACCCCATGCTCTACTGAATTAGCTATATGGGAAGTGCAAGTGCCAAGTGTAGTGACACTCATAGGTAAAGAGATACCCTTGCTGTTGCCCTGCAAATCATCCAGCCATCTTCTGACAGATCCCAATCTATTTACTCCCTGCCTGCCTCTGATCTTGGTAATCGGGCAGCACTCCTGCAGGGAGTCACTGCTGTCAAGTGCACATTGTGGTCGTACTAGATCCACCATCAAATCTCCAAATAATTTTCTTTATTTTAAGAAAAGGAAGCAGCTCCACCAGGGGTGGGGAATCTCTAGCCTGCAAGCCAATCTTGGCCTGCCAGGACATTCAGTTTGGCCTGCCAGGTCAGTTTCCCCAAACCAATGGTCCCCCAGCCATTAGCAGACATCCCTTGTGACATCCGCTGATGGGTGGGAAGGTGGGGTTAAATCTATATGACTGGCTACATAGAATGAAAACTAGTGGAAGGAGGAGTGTTAAGGTATATAGAAGTGTACATATGGTTGATTTGAATATGTTATTATTGAATATTATTGAATATGTAGTTTATTGAATATGTATATTATTGAATGTTGTATACCCAATGTATCAGTCACCTGGGGGTTTCACTGTTTGTGTTTTGGTGGTTGGTAAACACACACACACATACACACACACACACACACACACAATCTGTATCACTGGCTCTGCAGGGGCATCTAATCCAACCCACTGCAATGCAAGAATCACAACTAAAGCATCCATGACAGATGCCCATTCAATATCTGCTCTAAAAAGATTGATAGATATACATAGCACACATACATATCACAAATATTCATTTGCTTATGTTTTCAAAAGGTCAGATTAAAAAGTGTATCCACCATGCTCAAGTCTGTAGATTAACGTACCATATATATTTTAAATGTGTTTATGGGAGGGGGTGGTTACGGGCTTTTTATTATGTATTTTGTGCTTTTATCTTGCCTTTGAATGCCGTGAACCACCCTGAGATCTATGGGAGAAGGATAGTATACAAAGTTAATAAATAATAATCAGCACAGCACATCAGTCCAGTATATCTGAAGGAGTGTCTCCACCCCCATCATTCTACTCGGACACTGAGGTCCAACACCGAGGGTCTTCCGGCAGTTCCCTTGCTGTGAGAAGCCAAGTTACAGGGAACCAGGCAGAGGGCCTTCTCGGTAGTGGCACCCCCCACCAGATGTCAAAGAGAAGAACAACTACCAGACTTTTAGAAGACATCTGTTTAGGGAAGCTTTTAATGTTTGATGCATTACTGTATTTTAATATTTTCTTGGAAGTTGCCCAGAGTGGCTGGGGCAGCCCAGCCAGATGGGAGGGGTATAAATAATAAATTGTTGTTGTTGTTGCTGCTGCTGTTGTTGTTCTTCCATTTCCCCCTGAACACACGTAAACATGATGTGGGATCACACCCACTAGCCCTTGGCTTCATGTGTTTGGCATGATCTGCAAAGAAGCCCACTGGTATATGACATGTGTGTGCACAGGCTTTTCACAAGCAAGGAGATTCCCTTGAATTTGGACCCTGCGGTGGCAAAGCACCTGCCTTGAATGCAGAAGGTGGATAGCTCAGTTGCTTAGAGCACGATGCTGACAATGCCAAGGTTGCAAGTCCAACCCTGTAAGGGAAAGTTGCGTATTCCTGCATTGCAGGGGGTTGGACTAGATGAATCTCAGGAACCCCTCCCAACCCTATGATTCTATGAGTTAACCCCCCTCTGTGAGAAGGCTAGTAAACAACCTGTCTGAAATCGGCAGGAGCTGCTGACAGTCGATATACAGACCATACTGAGTTTATGCTTCAGTTTTGTGTGTTCCAATGAATAAGCAGCAACCCAGATTGCATATACAGAACCTACACACTTTGCACGTCCTTAGGGTAGAAAAACAGAATTGGAAGGTACTTCGTATGTCATCTAACCCCTTGCCAATGCGAGGGACCCCCTCCCAGCATCCCTTTATAGGATAAGGTGGCCATATGGCATCTGCTTAAAAACGAATGAAGGAGAGCCCATCATCTTCAAAATCTGTCTGTTCCCCTGAAAAGCAGCTGGCACATCCAGGAAGCTCTTCCTAATGTTTAGTCTAAATCCCTTTTCATTTTATTCAGTATTGTGAAAAGACAATGTCTTCCTAATCCACTACAGGTGTCAATCAGCTTAGTTATGCTAGGCCGATTGTCCTGTCGCTGCTCATTTTGCATACATTTAACCAATAAATTGTATTTTCACATCCTGCACCTTGACTTGATTCCACTGTTTTCAACCTTTTATCAATTCCTAGATAAGCCTGCTAACGAAGGATGGCGTTTCTTGCACCTGATGAAGCAGATTCTAGACCACGAAAGCTTATGCCATGTTTATTTGAAAGACCTTTCAGACACGGCATCAAATACTTACATATCACTGGCGATGGAGGAGTTCCTGGACATAGACTTTGGAGAGAGGTCATAGTCGCTATCGGACCGGTAGAGGAAGGATTCCCTCCGTTGACTGTGAACAAAGTTAGCCTGGAGAATGAGCCCCGATCCGGGGCTTGTCATGGGATCCAAGGGACTCCGTCCCGATGAGGTGCCATTGTCGACGTCGAAACTGCAAGAAAGGAAGAGAAGTTCAACGCCACAGAGCTAAGAGATCTGTGAGCCACACACATGAAAAAAGCTACTACCAAGGAACAAGATTCTGCTACTTGGAAATCTCTTCCTCCTGGACAGCTGCTCATCAAATTAATGGCCGATGTCCCTAAGCACATTAGAAATCTTGATAACAAGAAATTACAAAACGAAAGGGAGGCACCACTATAACAACAACTCGCAAATGGGAAGAAAGCATTTTTATTTACTTAAGCTCAGCAAGATGCCATGGCAAATTGCACCTCTAACTTGCTGGCAGCACTGGAAACCTTGTATTAGATAAAGTGTCCCTTATTGCCAGTTGTACTTCCTGCAGACAAATATGCTCAAATCACAGCAGTGCAGAAACTGAGACTTTGTTTCCCCCCAACTGTTGGTGATGGGGGAAGCCAGTGGCGGGACTGTTACCACTCCAGCCTGCAAATGGGGGCTCCCAGGATGGTATGCTATGCCACCCCAAGAAGGATGTTCTAAACTAGCATAGCAAACTAGAATAGAATCAAAGAATTGTAGAGTTGGAAGGGCCTGAGGGGGTCATCCAGTCCAACCCTCTGCAAGGCAGGAATCCAGCAAATGACATTGTTACATATTTAGGGGTAAACCCTAGAAATTAAGAAATGCCAGGGTTTTGATCAATTGGGATATGGATTTAAGCGCAGAACTGTGCCAGAGAGGGAATTTAGGAAATTCCTGGGCTGGCTTATGCAAACCAACCTGGTCCAGCTATGGCTATAAAGAGTACAACAGAGACCATTAACAGTACAAAGGAACTTCTCCTCTTGCTCCCAGGTGTGAACAGAAAAGGGGTTTTCTGGGAGGAAGAAGGAGGGAAGAAAGAGCTGAGGTCCATCTCTGAGGGAAGCAGCCTGAAGGTTGCCTCTGCAAATGTGTATGCCGTAAGACAGGGGTCAGCAACCTTTTTCAGCCATGGGCCGGTCTACCGTCCCTCAGACCATGTGGTGGGGCGGACTATATTTTTGAGGGGGAAATGAACGAATTCCTATGCCCCACAAATAACCCAGAGATGCATTTTACCTAGAGATGCACACATTCTACTCATGTAAAAACATGCTGATTCCCAGACCGTCCGCAGGCTGGATTGAGAAGGCGATTGGGCCTTAGGTTGGTGACCCCTGCCGTAAGATCTGCACTCCCTCCATGCAGACCGAAGGTGTAAATAGGTGAATGAACCATATTTCCTAAAGCACAGCAGTACTTTTCTAGTCTTGCTGGCACTTCAAGGAGCCACTGCTGCCCGACTTAAGCACAGTTCAGAGGGAGCAAGGTCTCCTCCTCAGGCCAGAGGTTTCACAGCTGGCTCCCTCAACTCTTCTGCCGTGGACTCAGGCAGCAGTAAGTGGGAAGTGTCAGGGTCAATACTGACGGCAGTAAGTTTTCTTCTTCAGCCTCCTGACAAGTGCTTTTGTCATATGCCCCATAATCCCTTTTACGGAAGATGCAAAATCTTCATCCCAGGAGGTTGGACCTGCAACTTTCCATAAGAAAGTTGAGACTGCTAAGCTGTTGCCTCTTACTCCTGTGCAAAGGAAGGCACGCACAGAGCTGCCCCCATCCACAGAAAGGAGCAAGGAACTTATTGCAGGTAGAAAATGCATGTGGGCATTGGAATCCTTGTGCCCACAAGAGGTCACTAGATGCACTTGACTCAGCGCTGCTACAGTACAGCACCATTCATTTTCAGCAAGCCTTGGATGTTTACTATGCTGCTGAAACAGGAGAGCAATGTAAGCACATTTTAAACTTATCCATACTATGTACTCCTCAAAACTGAAACAGGATTTTGAAACATGACAACTGCGGCAAATACACTTCCATGTACTGTATTTTTCGCTCTATAAGACACACTTTTTCCCTCCTAAAAAGTAAGGGGAAATGTTTGTGCATCTTATGGAGCGAATGCAGGCTGCGCAGCTATCCCATGTGAAGCCTCTTCAGGGCAGCGAGGAGCCTTCATCCCGCTGCCCTGAAGAGGCTTCGCACGGCTATCCCAGAAGCCAGAACAGCAAGAGCGATCGCTGCGCAGCGATGAAGAAGAGAAGAAGAGTTTGGATTTGATATCCCGCCTTTCACTCCCCTTCAGGAGTCTCAAAGCGGCTAACATTCTCCTTTCCCTTCCTCCCCCACAACAAACACTCTGTGAGGTGAGTGGGGCTGAGAGACTTCAAAGAAGTGTGACTGGCCCAAGGTCACCCAGCAGCTGCATGTGGAGGAGCGGAGACGCGAACCCGGTTCCCCAGATTACGAGACTACCGCTCTTAACCACTACACCACACTGGCTCAATCTGGCTTCTGGGATTGAGAATATTTTTTTCTTGTTTTCCTCCTCCAAAAACTAGGTGAGTCTTATGGCCTGGTATTTCTTATAGAGCAAAAAATACGGTATGTAGGTACAGTAATTTGTTTTCAGCTAAGGCCCAATCCATGCAAAATGATAAAGGTAGTTCAAGTTTATTAAATTTGTGAGGTCCATGCCTTTACACAAAATACCATAAAACATTATTAAAAGATAAACAATAAAGTTATAAAAGTAAACTAAAATTCATGGCATGCTGTCCCAGCAAGGAAACTACCCGATAAACCCCACCATTCAGGGAAGAAGATACAGCAACAGGTTAGGAGAGCAATGGGAGGGACCTCACCGTTTCATCCAGGAACCATACCCTAGTTTTCATAGCCTTCACCACAAAGACCGCTACCACGTGAGAAATCCGTGGATCAGCGTCCACCAGTAAAAACTTTACTTGGTCCTCAGAGTTGACTATTGATTTGGGAATAGTTTGTAACATCGCATCCCTGAAAGCCGAATAGATGGGACAATACAACATGTAATGTATGAGATCCTCTTTGGTTCTCATATAACAAGGACATATACGCTGCTCTGCTGGGATTTTTGCATATCTGCCTGACAGATAGGCCGTAGGGATGGTTTGAAAACGGGCCATAGTAAAGGCTCTCCGAAGAGTGGGATTGATGATATTCGCCAAATAATTGGCGCACCATGGTGGAGATTAAAATGCGCAATGCTGAGCGGGCCAAAGAGGACGCAGAGAAGAGGAACGACATGCTGCAGAAGGAGATGGAGCAGTTCTTCTTGACATTTGGGGAGCTGACAGTCGAGACACGTCGGCCAGAAAGAGGGAACACCATGCAAAATGACATCCAGCCAGGTGGCATCAGCTTCCTCCGCCCATCTCTTTTCAGAGCGTTGCAATCACACTATTTGCATCAATCAAACTGCAAGAGAACCCACTCCAGAGAAATAGCTCTCCACACCTGCATTGCTATAGTAATGCATGCAAAGATGCAAGCATTTTTGAGGGCTGAGCTAGTTTCTTTTTTCCTGGAATTTCATCAAATAACGTTTTTTGCTCAGGCTTAAAAGTAATGCAGAACTAAAACTACATGCCCCCCAATCTTATCAATAAGGTTAAACACCAAACAAAAAGGAAACTGCTATTCCTGCGGGCTTAATACAGTGGTACCTCGGGTTAGAGACGCTTCGGGTTACAAACTCCGCTAACCAGGAAGTGGTTGCTCCAGGTTAAGAATGTTGCCCCAGGATAAAAATGGAAATTGTGTGCCAGTGGTGCAGCGGCAGCAGGAGGCTCCATTAGCAAAAACACACCTCAGGTTAAGAACCATTTCAGGTTAAGAACGGACCTCTGAAATGAATTAAGTTCTTAACCCGAGGTACCACTGTATTGCAAATGGGTCACTGGCAACTTGACTTTTCTAACACAGCTTCCTTTGCAAGAGGACCGTGTTCAGGCCTAGCCCTAGCTATTCCACCCCCTGAAGGGATCCCTCTATACTGCTTCACAATTTCTTCGGAGGCTAAGCGTAGGGCCTTTACCTGTGCCCGTCTCAACTGTTTTCCTACAGCAGTTCTGTCGGGTCGTTATTCCAGAGTTCCCATTGCAAATAGAACATGCTCTTGTAATGACACGGCCCTGGAGACTATGGAACATGTAATGCTCTTCTGTCCCAACTGGACAGATGAAAGATCTCGGTTTTTAACTCCCCTCGTGAATAAGCTTCATCTCCCAATCCAGCCTTGGATAGTGTCCCTCTTTCTGCAGGATTCTGATTGTTGGATTACCGAGATGACAGCAAACTTCCTGCTTAGTGTGATGAAGAGGAAAGCGGCACCAACTTCTTCTTTAACACCACAGCTGTAGTCGATACGCCGCACAACCGAACGAAGTTCCAAGTAGCCTTATTGTACAAGGACAATAGAGCTAGGACATATCTGAGGAGCTGAAGGACCCTTTAACGGTCCTCCTCCAGCCTCAGCAGTTTTTTTTTCCCTTTCTTTGTTTAAGTAATCGCCCAGGACGATATCTACCTTTACCTCCCCACCCCTATTTTATGTTGTTATCTCAATGTATATCATGCTATGGCCACACGGCTAATGCAATAAAGATTGTTTTTTTTGATTCAGGGTTTGTTTGTTTTTTTAGCTTACGAAATTTTTCATGGAAAGAGTAAACCCTCTTGGAGGAAAACCTGCAAAGTTGTTAATTTATAATCTGAGACATGAACACACTTGTTTCACAAAGCTACAACAGGGAACACCTGCTATTTGCCAGTAATCCAGGTGTTTCTGTTGCAGTACAAAACTATGGACACTAGATGGAAGTCTAAAACAAGGAAACTAGCTTCTGGCAAATACATTCGGATTTTGATTTAATACGGTTTGCTTCCAGACGGGGGCTTAATACTGTAAAAGGGCCATTCAGATATTGCAAGCAGGTTGTTGGCAAATGGGACTACTTTTTAACTCTTCAGAAGGAATAAATCTGGATTAAAAGGGGAGCGGGGATACAGGCTAGTATTTTGGCGCTGGCACCGTTATGTGGATGCTGCGATAAAACAAATGCATGTATGAGAAGCACCCAATTGACAATAAACACCCATTTAGAAGCACCCATTGCTCATGCCAACCTAACAGTTTGAAAGCACATCAAAGTGCAAGTAAGATAAATAGTGGGAAGGTAAACGGTGTTTCCGTGCGCTGCTCTGGTTTGCCAGAAGCGGCTTAGTTATGCTGGCCACATGACCCGGAAGCTGTACGCCGGTTTCCTCGGCCAATAAAGCGAGATGAGCGCCGCAACCCCAGAGTCAGCCACAACTGGACCTAATGGTCAGGGGTCCCTTTATCTTTATTGATACAGAGCCCTGTATCAACATCTTGTAAAACATTGTTTCCTAGGACCTATGAACAAAGCGATACCGAAGAGTGACAAGGAGGGCAGATGTGGTCAAGAAATCTTGACAGGTAATGAGCATTTCTATAGAACTTCTCAATTTATTGTGATTTAAAAGCCTGACCTCATTTGTCAGTTGCTGAATAAGGACTGGGCTGGTAAGATATTGGAATGATTGCTACCATCATATGTGAGAAAGCATATTCACATGTGGCAGCTCCAGCTCAGTGGTAGAATAACTGGTTTGTGGGAAGAAGGTTCAATCCCTGGTGCCTCCAGGTGGGGCTGGGAACACCCCCAATCTTAAACCCTGACAATCCCCTGCCAGTCAGTGCAGACAATACAGAGCTAGATAGCCTAATGATATGATGCAGTACAAAGCATCTTCTTATATTCCAGTGTTCTTCCAACTGAGATGTTTTCTCTGACCAGTGAATAGCTGCATTCTGTACACATTTCACCAATTTAGAGGATATTTAGAAAGCCATATTTGTGGAAGATTGGCTGATGCCTTGGAAAGTACTACAATATCCATTAAATGGCTGGTGAGTCCGGCCAAATGGTTGGTTAAATGGTCGGTTTATTGGGTGACAAAAGTCCGCTCACCTCTCTTGGTGCGGTGGCAATGCTGGACGGAAGAGGCTTCACTGGGCCCCCGATGGTAGAATTCAAATGACACTGCCCTTCCTGATAGGTGGCGGGGCATAAGCCCTTGTTGCCTATCAGGAGCTGGATCCTAGCCTGCACCCTGCATTGGTGAATGGAGATGCAGGCTAGGCCGGGGGCTATGCCAGGGGGCGGAGCCAATGTAGCTGACAGTGGGCTTCCCTCGGATCCATCCCTTGACCATTTAAGCAGCCCACACCTGGGGCACAGCCTGCTTGTTCCTGCGCTGGGTTTCCTCATCCCACCCACCCATGGTTTATGCTGATAAGTCAATGACTTTGCTGTGGCTACGGTGGTTGCTGTTCTTTACGGGGTCAGATAGGAATTTGCCCACCGGGATAATTGGCTCTTACCTGGCCTACCTCATAGCAATTCGTCACAACTGGTTGGGCATGGGGCAATCCCTTGTTTTGGATGGAGGGGAGGTTGTAGTTCCCGCCTGCCCCTCCACACGCTGGGGTATTCTGTTAAAGGAATCCGGGGGGAGTGGAGTGGCCATGTCCATGTGCCCAGGGGGGCCAGGTCCAAAGGGACTCCCCCAGACGGCGGTCCCTGTGGGGGTCGCCCTATTTGATGTACATCTTAGGAACCCCCACCTGGATTGACCACACATCACTTTTGGTGGGCGGGCCGGAAGTATTTCGGTTGCCCAACAGCCAAGCCCAATCTTTTTCATCTGTATTCAATAAAGTTGTGGCCTGTTTTTACCCCAAGCCCAGTCTTATTGGTCTCTTATTTATATGGACTGGGGTATGGGAAGTCCGATGCCTTGTCCTGCAAGTCATTTTTGTTTGGTTTCAGAATGGTTTGAGACAAGCTTTCACTAAAATCCAAACCATCTGCATTTGTTTATGCAAAGGTTGCACCATTTCCATGACATGGAGGCATGCCCTGCCCTCAACTTTCCCAGACCAAATAAGACCATGGCTCCATCTAACTACATACTGTTTGGCAGTAGCTCTCCAAGATTTCAAACAAGGGATCTCCCTGGAGATGATAAACTATTGAACCTTAGACCTTTTGTATGAAAAGCATGTGCTCTACTGCTGAGTTAAGGCCTTCCCATACATTAAAAACTAAGGCAGTCCATCATATCTCCAGCCGCAGAGTTGAGTGTGCATTATTCCACTGATTGCAGGGGACTTTAATCACCTAGCAATGCTTTAATTGATTAACTGCATGGATTAATTAATTCAAGCTTGCACCTCTCCTAAGCAAACGAAAAACACTGGATGATTTTGAACATCCTCTGTTGACTCCTAAAAGGCATCAGCTTTACCTGCCTGAACATAAATCAGTTATTCTCCCTGCACGGTCATAAACCTGCAAAGAAGCCTTATCCTAGAGGATAAAAATCCTTTCCTGGTCCAGCGAGCAGGAACCACAGTTTTGCACAGACACTCTGGCGAGTTTAAAGGCCAGCTCTGCATCCCATGGTTTGAAGTTGCCTTGTTTAGAAACTGACCATAGTTTGAGATAAACTGGCCCTGATGACACAACAAACTGAGATCCAAGGAAACGGGGAGAGAAGTAGCTGAAGTCCTCCTCTTGGCCATGTAAGAGGAGGAGAAGAAATGATGGAGCGCACAAACTCAAAGATCATGGTGGCTCCTTTCTGCTGTTGCATGTCTTGCTAAGCCATGATTTTGCATGGCATACGAACAAGACCAGTAAGTTTGAAAACTGGTTTGGATTCATAAACAGTTTATCTAGATTACCGTCACAAACATTTAGAATTGCAATGCAATTTCTATAACAGGAATACAACTACAAATATATAAGTTGAAAAAAAGTTTTGTTTTTGTTTTTCCATATGGCATTTGCATGCACAAATATCACTTCCCCCAGAGATCCCTCAATCAAATTTGCCCACTGAAAAGACAGAAACAATTTCAGTCCCTCGTAATATTTTCACAGCAAAGGAAACATAATTTTCTCACTCAGGGAGTGAGAGTTGTGCTTGTGGGTTGCTGGAATGATGACATATAGTGGGGAGCCAGATTCAGCCTGCCAGGCCTCCCCATTTGTCCTGTGACTTGGATTTCAGCCAGGTCACACCCACCTGACCTCCATCAGATGTAGGGAAGATAAGGGTGGGGCTTGGCCAAAAGTGGCTGTTATGTACTGAAATTCTCACCCTGGGCCAGCAGGGGGATACTGTAGATAGTTTTCACTCAGGTCCGCATATGCAAATAAGGGATTGAAAGTGATGTTCAGTGATTGGATAGTTACAGAAAATGGTTACTGTTGCATTGTAGTGGAGCTCTATATAAGTAGGCTGGCTGAACCCTTCAGTTCAGTTCTGTTCTGACCTGTGAATAAACAAGAGCTGTTTGAAGAATCGCTGTGTCGTCTGATATGTTCACCCACAACTTAACAGTCGCTTTGCAGGAATTGCCAATCCCTTGCACAGGGCTTCCAAAGCACCTGACATCCAGCGGTTTTTTAGATGCTTTGAAAGTGCTGCATAAAGTGCTTTGCAAGCCCTGTGTTCCATGATTGCCAAGCCCAGGGCTTGCAAAGCGCTTTAAGGAGCACTTCTCAAATGCGCAACAAAAAGCTGTTTGTAAGGCATTTGGGAGAACAGGTGCTAATCATTCATTTGATGTCATTGTGGCATCAGAAGATTCACCCATCAGTCAAAGCTAGCCTGCAGAGGTGGGCTGGGGTGATAAAAGATCTGGCCTGCTGGGCCAAAAACGTTCCTCATTCCTGATATAGAGTGTACAGTTGTGACTAATTTCACACCTTTCAAAAGAAGAAAAGGTTAAGGTGTTTAGCTACACTGATGGGAATTACTAATTGGGGATATGACAATGTCATGTTATTTATTTTTGCAAAAAGAAAAAAAGCCTTAAATGCTCTAACCTTTCTTCAAAGGAAGGAGTGCTAATCTCTTGATCACTTTGACTGTCCTTCCGCAGCTTTTTCAGAGCTAGAGCTAGGATCATGGTTATCACCATATCTTGTGGTGAATATGACATTTCCCTGTGTTAATACCACATCCTCCACAATTCTCTCCATCGTATTTCCCTTTGTGAAGAAGTATTTCCTTTGTCAGTCCTGAACCTACTTCCAATAAACTGGGTACCCATTTGACTGTGTGCCTTTTCCTGCTCCAACATAATGACAATGGTTTATGAAATGATGACTGGCAATGCAGGTAGAGTTTTTCCCCTACTCCCTGCTCCCATCAATGCTAGAAGGAATCCAGTTAACAAATGAATCCCTTTCCCATACAACATAAAGGGACGACCTGTAGATCAGATAGGTTTGGGGTTTTAAGATATATCCATTTCATTTCAAACTAAATATACAGGTTCTCATTAGGCTTTGGTTAAGGAAAGGGGTGTAGTTCAGTCACAGAGCATCTGCTTTGAGTGCAGAAGGTTCCTGGTTCAATACCTGGCATCTCCAGGTATGGCTGGGAATGTTCCCAGTCTGAAATCTTGGAGAGCCTCTGCCAATCACTGAGGACAATACTGAGCTAGAGGAACCAATGGTCTGCCTCAGTATAAGGGGGTGACGAGAAAAGGGGGTGGAAGAAAGTGCCAGTATGTGTAACCTCACCACCAATTATGAGGAAATGCATAACATTACATATACCTATGTAGTATATGCCATTAAGCGGTTGCCTCTAAATACAAAGTTTCTATTTAACTGTCATGACTAACAGCTTTTAACAGAACTGTCATTCAAGATTTTTTCTAATTATTTTTAATGGGAGCAACAGCAGTTAAAGGATGGTCACTTCTTGCTTGTTAGAAGAGGCATGTGGCGGACTGGTGATGGAACTGGACGGATCTGCCAGACAATTCCTGTACATTCTTACTTTCACTTTTACTAAGGTGCTGGGGCTCACTTATCAACGAATCTAGGAAGGTAGGAACCACCACAAGGTGTTTCTTGGAATCAGCAACATCCTGTGTGGCTCCAATTTAAAACTGGATGTTTCTGATCCAGAAAGAATATTACAGTGGTACCTTAGTTCTCGAATTGAATCAGTTCGACTCCCAGAATGGTTCAAAAACCAAGGAACGGCTTCCGATTGGCTGCAGGAGCTTCCTGCAGCCAATCAGAAGCTATGGAGGACGTTTGGCTTCCAAGGAACATTTGCAAACTGGAACACTCACTTCTGGGTTTGCAACGTTCAGGAGCCGATTTGTTTGACAACTAAGCTGTTTGACTACCAAGGTCCCACTGTACTCTCAACTATAGAAGTTCCACTTTAACCCACTATTTAGTTTGATCATCTTTTCCTTTGTCAGTAGTTGAGAGAAGCAGTATGGACTTGGGTCAAGGCAACTGCAGGAGATTAGAAAGACCCCACTTTAGCCTACTTCCCATGCTTTCATCCCTGTCTTCAATGAACAGTTACAGATAGTTCAATGAACAGGTAAAGGGATGCTAGATCTTACCCTTTGGCCCCACCGTCATCCTGCATGTGCCTTCTTGTGCTGCCTGTCTACTTTCACACACTGACTGGGATATGAAAATGGAGTCTATTCACATTAGATGCAAAAAGGGTATCTGCATATTTGACTGGAAATCCTGGCTCAACTAGTGTTCCCAATCACATGCACATCATATGTTTCCTCTTTCCTCTCAAGGCACAAAGATCAGGAGCAAGGGCAGAGGGGAAACCACCTCTTTCCCATTGTAATCCGATGCATATCTACCTGAAACTAAGTCCCACTGTGTTCAGCAGCGCTTATCCTATGTATAGGATACCCCATCCACAACCCTGGAGAACTGGTGCCGTGATTCAGCATAATAAACATTGAGTTAGGTGGACCATTGCTCCAGCTCAGTAAAAGACAGCTTCCTATGCTACCATGATTTGTAAGCATGTGCAGAACTGAAAACTTAATAGAATGACTGCAATTTGCACGAGCAACCTATGCATACTGTCAGGGAACTGCCATCGGCTCAGGGGCGAGAGGGGAAAAGCCGGATGGATTACAGAGAGCCCCCAAAGATCATGGGAAGCAGCTCCTCCTCAGCAGAGGAGAGTAACCACGCCTCTAGTGGAGAGGAGATGCAGGGCTCGGAGGATGGAAGGCAGTGCCAGGACACCTTGCCTGGGCAAAGCGGGGAGGAGAGAGGTCCCCCGTTACCCACGCCTTCCTTGTGCAGTAGGCTTGCGCGCCGAGAGGGGAGGCGCAGACTGGGCGTCAAGAAACTACTCTGCTGGGGAAGGTTTAAGGACCGCCCACTCTCAGATTCTGCCAGTGAATGAGCAAGACACGGAATAGAGGCGCTCTGCATTCCAAAGGTTTTTATCACTGATAAGAAAGCTTTAAAACAGACTATTGAAGCATATTGCCTGATTGCTCTCAAGCAACCAACCTATACCTCTTACACATACGATGTCGCCAGCTGCGAGGCACAAACGCCAAAAGCATATTACCAAAACGAAGGACTCATCCCCAAAGCAAATTAACAACAAGCATTCAATTTGCTGAGCTACATCTAAGTAGGGAGCGCTGCAGCGTTCCAAGAGCCAGTCCCCAAAGAACGGAAGATGAGATAAAACAGAGCTTAGTGCTGCAATTCTCTTAATTCCCCATCTTGCCAAAATAAATGGCTTAAGAGCCATTGAAGAACAGAGACACAAAATTGTGATTTTAGATTCCTTACACATGCCAGAAAGGTTCCTAAGAGAATGTTGCATGATGCTTCTGAAAGTGGGCTTTTTAATGAGGCCACCAGCAAAGGAAAGAGTCAAAGCTGCAAACTCCAGCAACTGCACTCAATTCCGACTTGTGGGTTTCACAACGGCATCTAGTTTGACACTGAGAGAAGAGCATGTGGGACCAGATAGGCCTTTGGTCTAAGGTGGCAATGTGCCCTACTCTACAGAGAATCACCCTCTATTTTCAAGGCCTGTCTGCTATTTGAAGATGTCCTCTATTTGAAGGTTGCCCAGTCCAAGTCTGTTTTGAAAGATAAGAAACCGTGAGAGAGAGAGCGCGCAGCAGGAACCTTGAAATTGCCTGTCTACAGTTAGAAGCACCTGGCCAGCAGACTGAGGAAGAAAACAAATTGCCTGTTGTCTCCCCCACTATGGTGAGGGGTGCTGAATTTGTATTTAAATCACAGCATTTATTATTATTATTATTTTAAAAGGAATCACCATATGAAGACTGGTTTTCTCTTTTTTGGCGATGTATAACTGGCCCCCCTACTTTGGTCTGATGTAGCAGGACTCTTCTTGCCGCCAAATGCTGGGGTTGCCTATTATTATTATTATTATTATTATTATTATTATTATTATTATTATTATTATTTCTCTTGAGGTGCATTTTCAAGGGTATGGCTTCCTTTAAAGTGCTTGGAGCCACGTGCTACAACAGTTATTTCCTAAGTTCTAGTTCTCAGGCTGTATTATGGCTGATTTTAAAAATCTACTTCTTTAAAATAAATGAAAACAAACCACGCCAGTTGACAAAACTTTGATAAAAACAATCAAGCAGAATAAAACACACATTTAAGGGGGTGGAAGAGCATGACTCATCACACAAGCATATTTTGAATTCTCTCTTTATCCCCACCCCCACCCCATAATAGCAAATTTTCAGAACGTGGGGCTCCCTGTTTCTTCTACAGCAGACCTGGCCAGCTTTCATGTCTGTGGGATCTGAAAAAAGGCAACCAAAATGGTCAAGGGGATGGAGCGACTCCCCGGTGAGAAAGGGCGAGGAAAAGGTGATGTGGCAGAAGTTTATAAAAAAAATATCCATGGCATGGAGAAAAGAGAAGAGTTTTTCTCCCTCTCTTACAACTCTAGAATTTGTAGACATCTAAGGAAGCTGAATGTTGGGAGATTCAGGACAGATTTTATTTATCTATTTTTTAAAAGCCCTTCTTCACGCAGTACAGTGGTACCTCAGGTTAAGTACTTAATTCGTTCCGGAGGTCCGTTCTTAAGCTGAAACTGTTCTTAACCTGAGGTACCACTTTAGCTAATGGAGCACGATTTCTGCTCTCATCCTGAAGCTAAGTTCTTAACCCGAGGTACTATTTCTGGGTTAGCAGAGTCTGTAACCTGAAGCATCTGTAACCTGAAGCGTATGTAACCTGAGGTACCACTGTACAGTGGTACCTCAGGTTAAGAACTTAATTTGTTCTGGAGGTTCGTTCTTAACCTGAAACTGTTCTTAACCTGAGGTACCATTTTAGCATTTCTGCTGCCGCCATGTGATTTCTGTTCTCATCCTGAAGCAAAATTCTTAACCCGAGGTACTATTTCTGGGTTAGCGGAGTCTGTAACCTGAAGTGTCTGTAACCCGAGGTACCACAGTCAAACCATGGAAGTGGCTCCCCCAGGTGGCAGGGATGGCTTCCAACTTGGATGGTTGTAAAAGAGGATTAGACTTTATGGAGAGGATTTATGGAGAAGGCTATCAATGGCTACTGGCCATAGTGGCTCTGCTCTGTCTCCACAGCCCAAGGCAGCAGCAATGCTTCTGAATACCAGTTGCTGGAAACCCCAGGAGGGGAGAGGGCTCTGGTGTTTGGGCCCTGCTTGTGGATTTCCCACAGGAATCTGGCTAGTCACTGTGAGAACAGGATGCTGGACGAGATGAGTCACTCCCTCAATCCTGGAAGCTCTTCTCATGTTTTTATGTACCGTACTTTGGTTTTTCCCTAGAACTCTGAGCTCCACTAAGCAGTTGCAAATGGCATCCATTTCAAATGCACTGTTGCAAATGGCATCCATTTCAAATTAAAGGATTCTGAGCCCAGCGAGTTGTTCTGAGTACCAGAACTGAACTGAGTTCATAGCCCTTCCCTGGAAAAACCCACTCCTAGTTATTTCTGCTTCCACCTTCTTGATTTCAGCGTGATAATTCTGGGTATGGGGGTAGGGCTCCATTTTGTTGTTGCCAATGCTAATCCATCAGAAATACCTGGTGAGCTACTTCAAATCATTATGAGATCTACCGACAGATCCTAATCCACCTTCTGCTTGTGTCGGCCCTATGTACCATATTTTTTGCACCATAACACTCACTTTTTTCCTCCTAAAAAGTAAGGGGGAATGTCTGTGCGTGTTATGGAGCGAATGCCTACGGGTGGCGGGGGGATCTGCTGCAGTCGTGAGCAGAGGATCCATGGTTCCCCTTCCTTCCCTCCTCCGTGGTTACAAAGCATGGATCCACATGGATCCTCGGGATTTTTGCATTGGGCTACTCCAAACTCACTGTCAGATCACATGTCTGTGGCCACAGCATGAACCACAAAAATCATATATCCACTATTTCGTTTAGAATATTTTTTTCCTTGTTTTCCTCCTCTAAAAACTACGTGCGTGTTATGGTCTGGTGCGTGTTATAAAGAGAAAAATACGGTATTTTTAATCTTTTGTTGGAAGCCGCCCAGGGTGGCTGGGGAAACCCAGCCAGATGGGCAGGGTATAAAAAATTATTATTATTATTATTATTATTATTATTATTATTATTATTATTATTATTACGTCTTCCTGTTTCTCTCTAGTCTATTTGTGTGCTGCAACTGCTTATGCAGAAACTAACAAATATAATATTTCAGAGTAGTTTGAATGACAATTGATTGTTAAAAGGCTAACGTAGCGGAACATATTTACGTTACTGAAATAAAAAGGAATAGATCTAGATTTGCTCAGTCCTTGTGCAATTGCACAACTGAAAAGGATTTCTAGTATGCATTAAGACACGTTGCTTTTTCTGGGGGCAGCTAATTACGATTCCTTCAGGGAGTAAGTTCCATTGAAAAGGATTATTCATTTATACTTTGTTTACTTAAATCCACATATTCACTGCATGATGATCAACAAATTAGTTCAGGATTTTATTTTCATTTTTGGGGAAAAACAACAACCCCAATACTGAACTTTCAAATATTATGTTCTAATGTGACGCTTGTGGCTATTTGTACATGCAAAAAACCCCAGCACTGAATGTTCTTGCGCCAGATTCACTTTAGTTTTGATCAAGAGCAAAGATAAAGAACATTGTGTTTAAGGCACAAGCAGGTTTTCGTCTGACCAAGTGCTGCTCTTAAAAATAAATAAATTAAAAATTAACCACTTCTCGGGCCAAGTCCCATGAGAAATGACAACTTCTGGTTTCCTTCACCAAAAGCTTTTATGAGACCCAGCTTAACTGTAGTTAACAGTGAATAAAAAGTGAAATTAGAGTTGTTTGTCAAGTCTAAAGACAAATTAGAAAATAAGCTTTGAAGTTTTCTTGGAATTCAAAGGACCTAGAACTCGCCCAGGGGACGAGAGAGAGAAAGAGAATTATATTGGGCTGCAAGCCAGAGACATATGTACAGAGGTCCAGGCACACAGTTGGGGACTTATGACAAGTCCAAAGAAAAGGCCAAGATAAAGCATCTTTCCCTCCACGACAGCAGTTCTCAGAGGGTACCCTTGCTCTGACACAGTGAGCTTGCCCTTCCCTATCAAAAGTAATGGATGTACACAAAGTTCGGATCAGCTGGACTGTAGTCCTGATCTGAGTAACATGAATAACTCCTTATTGCTCTGGCCTATGGGCTTCTTTATTTGCTTCTTTATTTTTTACATGAATATGCAAGGATTGCCACTTATTTACCACCAGGAAAAAAGCACACAAAAGAGGATACAGATATGTACAGAATCTGCATATGTCAATGTATAGATATTTAGAAATAATTGCTGTAATTTAAACAGAAATGCAGTACAGTGGTACCTCAGGTTAAGAACTTAATTCGTTCCGGAGGTCCATTCTTAACCTGAAACTGTTCTTAACCTGAGGGACCACTTTAGCTAATGGGGCCTCCTGCTGCCGCCGCGCGATTTCTGTTCTCATCCTGAAGCTAAGTTCTTAACCCGAGGTACTATTTCTGGGTTAGCAGAGTCTGTAACTAAAGCGTATGTAACCTGAAGCGTATGTAACCCAAGGTACCACTGTACATCATAGCTTGGGAAGCCTGTGACCAGGTGTGTTTTGTGGCTGCCCAGGTGCTGCTAAATGTTGATGGGCAACTCTCAGGCTATTTCCTGTCTCCCTTTTTAGATCTCTATATATTTAAACAGCACTTGGAGCTGCAGCAGGAAGTAGACGTTGGTGAAAATCACCTCCCTTTCCTCCAGAAGAAAGCTTCTGCAGGATCTGAGTCCTGTCCACAAGCAGGAGCCGGCCCACTGAGTGTAAGAAGCACAGAAATAAATCTCTGTTGGAACAAGAACATAAGGAGTGCCTTAGCATAGCCAATGATCAGGCGTGATGGGAGTTGTAGTTCAACAGAATCTGAAGGGTCCCACATTGGCCACCCCTAGACCAGCTCCATATAGTTCAACATCCTACTTCTAGACATACCAGAAAGTTTACATCATGCCACAAAACTAACAGCTCTCCCCTCCATCATCTGCCCTCCAACAATGGGCAATTCACAGTCATAATACCTCCACGCATTTGTCTAAACTTGTGACCATGTTGTAGCAATGAATACCATAATTTAATAATGGGTTGCTTCGCGAATGGCAAATGCTAGGCTGTCCTATATAAAGCTAGCAAATCACAGAACACACGTCAAAATATTTCATGCACAAAGGAATACCCTTGAGATTTTATCCTATCCACCTCTACTTAATGTAACTTCGGATGGATTTTCTTAAGTAGAAAGAGACTCAAATAAAAGCCTTACTGTCATTTAATCAAATAACGCTGCCCATGTGTGAATTTAAAACAAAAACGTTTTTCTCTCGTGCAAATTCTTTAAACCCTTGAGTGCCTTTAAAAGAAAAACAAGCATTCTAGCACAAAAATATTGCTTACTATAAATACACCAGATGCATAGTAAAGCCACCTAACATTAGATGAGGATATTACTGTCCATTCTCAGCAGGATCCAAGTATACATTTGACTTTATTTTTAATGCATTTTTCTCTTTAGCACTATGATTCAACAAGATAAAGCCCACTGCATCTATTACTGCAATTTATAACTTAAAATGGGTTGGTACACAAAACATACACTTGGCCCTCCAGCTGTTTTGGGACTACAATTCCCACCATCCCTGACCACTGGGTCCCTGCTAGCTAGGGATGATGGGAGTTGTAGTCCCAAAACAGCTGGAGGGCCAAGTTTCGCCATCACTGATCTAAAGAAACATTGTCTTTTCTTCTTCTTACTTTAACAACATAAGAACACAAGGCAAGCCCATCTAGTTCAGCCTCCTGCTCTCAGTCCTGCGAGAAGCCTGCAAGCTTCACATGAGTGCAACCTGAGTGAAACAGCACCCTGCAGTTGGGCAGAGTGAGGCAGCTGCCTTAGGCAGCTGGGTTTTGGTGTCATGTGCTATGACTCCCAACCCTGGAACCTTGCCAGAGTCCTGTTGTTCTCTGCCCTCTGTCAGAAAGAGCTTCCAACCAGACCAGCTATACCTTGATTTGTTCTTGCCTACCTTGACCTGACCTTGCCAAATGCTACTTGCTTTCCCTCAAAACCTCAGGTGCCCATGGAATGAGCTATCACGGAAGAATAAGTAAAGGTAAAGGGACCCCTGACCGTTAGATCCAGTCGCGGACAACTCTGTGATTGCGGCACTCATCTCATTTTACTGGCCGAGGGAGCTGGCGTACAGCTTCCGGGTCATGTGGCCAGCATGACTAAGCTGCTTCTGATGAACCAGAGCAGCGCACGAAAACGCTGGTACCTTCCCACCGGAACGGTACCTATTTATCTACTTGCACTTTGACATGCTTTCAAACTGCTAGGTTGGCAGGAGCAGGGACTGAGCAACGGGAGCTCACTCCATCACAGGGATTCGAACCGCCGACCTTCTGATCGGTAAGTCCTAGGCTCTGTGGTTTAACCCACAGCGCCACCCGCGTCCCTCATGGAAGAACAATAAAGTATTAATTATAAATTTTGTTTTATTGCATTTTTACTCCCAGAGAGAGATGATTGTATGATTTTCTGCCTTAGGTGCCAAAATAACTTGGCCAGTCTCAGGTACTTATTTATTATTATCATTATCATTCATTTATTATTTATTCAACTTATATACTGCCCTTTATCAAAAGACCCAAGGGTGGTGTACAACATTAACAACACATTTTACAGATCGTCAATAATAAAAACATAATAAAAGTAAGACAACATTAAATAATCATAATAACACACACACCCCATTTAACAAACCATAGATTATTTAATGGCCAAAGGATTGGGTAAAAAAGAATGTTTTTGCCTGGCACCTAAAGACATACAATGAAGGAGTCAAGTGAACCTCCTTGGGGAGAGCATTCAACAAATGGGGAGCCACCACAGAAAAGGCCTGTTTTCATGTTGCCACCTTCCGAACCTCTCTGGGATGGGGAACATAGAGAAGGACCTCAGGTGGGTTTGTATGGTGAGAGGCAGTCCTTAATGAGATGATGAACTCTATAAGGCTTTATAGGTCAACACCAGCACTTTGAATTGGACCTGGAAACTAATTGCCAGCCAGTGCAGTTGGGCCACGACTGGTGTTATATGTTCAAACTATCTTGTTCTGTGAGTAATCTGGTCATTAAATTTTGCACCAGCTGAAGTTTTTGAAATATCCTCAGTGGCAGCCCCGTGTATAACGCATTACAGTAATCCACCCTAGAGGTTACCAGAGGGTAGGCCACAGAAGTCAGGCTATCCCTGTCTGGATAGGGGGGTAGCTTTGGGCGGCAGGGGGGAGTGTCATTTGCTAATTCACCACTTAAAATGAACTGGAGTTTAAACAGCGGCCTTACTCATTTTATGCTGGGGTGTGGGGAAATCTTCCTGGACAATGCTCCCACAGTAATAAGGAAACAGACATTGTGTTCTGAGCAGTGGATAATTTTAATGCAGCCTATCACCCTAGCCAAAGAGATTTAGCGCGCTTATCAACTCGTTTAATCTAGTCCAGATGAGAAAGATCTGCAGCACAATATGAAGCGTTTGCCTCAAATAACATGAGAATCATTATCTACATTTGTTGGTCTTAAAACATTTCTATCCCACAAACACCCAAGGATGCTAAGGGGGGGGGGTTAAAACAGAATAAAAATGACAGAACAAAGCAGTAAGAAGTAAATAATCATTTGTTTTTAACCAAAAGCTCTCTGAAACAGCCCTGTTTTGACCTGGCACCTGAATCCCAATAATTGATGCCACCACTAAGAAGACCCTGTCTTGTGCAGGTAGACACCACCCATCAGATAAGGGGACACTGAAAAAATCCTCTGGCAATGACCTCAGTGAATGGACGGACTCATTTATAAGTACGGGTGCTCAGGCGTCACTGAAGCATACATACACTGATGAGGATAGCAAAACTGCTACAGGACTTCAGCAGCCCACAGAAAGCAGAAATACAGTTCACATGCATTCCAACACACCACAACTGCAAGAAAATTCTGAAAATAGCACATTCCCCTCTGAGACTCTTGACTGTCAGCACTCCCCAAAGTTAAGGCACAAAATGGGATGTCTGGGTTGTCGGAGTTCTGGGCGGTACAAAATGGAAGAAGGGATGTGAATGAACTTTCACTCCATGCCTTCCCCACATGGTAAATCACTCCCCCTGTCCAGCTATTTGCTCTGCTGACAAAGCAACAACAGATACTGCTAACACCCTTTTCCTCCATTGGACATCACAGATTTGGCAGAGATAGTGGCATAGGCTAACAGGGGGGTTAATAATAATAATTAATAATAATAATAGTAATTATTGTATTTATTTATTTATTTATTTATACCCCAGCCACTCTGGGCAGCTTCCAACAGAACACTACAATACAATAACACTAGCTCTGATACTCTGATCAAAATCAAAGGATCCCACAAGTGATATTAAGCCATTCTTTAAGGCAGCGTCAATCCTAGATCTCTCACATCACAAGGCAGCAAAATACCCTCTGTAATCAGTGTGGCAACACAAGACAAACTTGATTCTCTCACGTGTGTGTGTGTGTGTGTGTGTGTGTGTGTGCAATTTTTCCTTGGTTTTGGGAAGCTTGGGTTTCAGGTAGCTATGCTCACTGTACCATACTGCCTTCCCCAGTCTAGTGCCCTCCAAATATTTCAGACCACAACTCCCATCGGCCCCAGCTATCATATGGTCCAGAATATCTGGAAGGCATCAGTTTGGAGAAGAATGGTGCAGTACATCATTTCCTTGTTACCGTACTCATCCCTGACGTTTTTTCCCCTAGGAAGAATATATTTCCACACAGCTGTAAAACTCTGGCTCAACAAAAAGAATTACAATATTTATTGTCTACAAATAATAATAAAACAAGAATGATGACATGACCAGCAAATCCCAGCAGTAACTCTAAAGAAAGTTTGACCTGTGAGTAATGGCAAGAGGATCCCCTCCTTCTTAGGGCACAGAAGATGGAGGGTTATTGGTCCATAATGTGCATTGGAACCTTTTCCCAAAGACAGTTTGGAATGTAGTATGACAATATTAAGTCATTTTACTGGAAGACTGCAGTATTTGTATTGGCCCAGCTCTGCTAGGTTCTCCACCATCAGAAACCACCACCACTGGCTTTAATGGTTCTTCAGAATTTTTTCCAGTTCAAACTACAAATACTTAAGAAATAGGATGAAAAGTCATCACGTCTTCCATGCTAACTGCTATTTTAACAAGGGCTACAGCAAAACCACTGACACCATTTGGGGAAACACCTCTGTTTCCCCCTGAATTTGTTGGCACCAGCTTTGAAACTTAATAAAATTCAAACAGGGCCAAGTGTTGGAATCCTACCAATTTTCCAGTCTTTAAATCACAATGTCTCTGATCTCATTTACATGCAGCACTAAGCCAAACCATGGCTTAGCATGAACATGCAAATATGCAGAGTCTAGGAGAAGAGATCATGACAGCTTTTCTCCTCTGGTCATTCAACAGCCAGCTGTGTCATGCTGTACTGAGCCATGGTTCGGCTTCATGTGTCATCTGAACCTTGGTTTGCAAGCTTTGGTCTCTCAGACACACCAAGGGCTGTAAACCATATGGCAAACCTTAGTTATAAGCTCATGGTTTGTCTTTTGTTCTTTAGTCATGTCCTACTCTTCATGACCCCAAGGACCAGAGCACACCAGGCACTCCTGTCTTCCACTGCCTCCCGCAGTTTGGTCAAACTCATGCTGGTAGCTTCGAAAACACTGTCCAACCATCTCGTCCTCTGTCATCCCCTTCTCCTTGTGCCCTCCATCTTTCCCAGTCAAACCATGGCATTGCTCAACAATTGTGGGGCAAAGCAGCAGCAATCTCCTCTCTGGAATCCCACACATTTGCAATTAGTCATGGGCTGCCCTAGTGATATGCACAGACCAGACCTTTATGCGAACCCAAAATGCATTTTTAAAATGTCTGCAAGTCGCCTTTCTGAGACAAGTTCCCTCAAAGTGCTGCAACAGAATGTGAACATAAAAATACAGCAATGCCATATTATAATAAAACTTTACAAAGCAGCAACGGGTTACATCTAAGTGCTTCTCAGAGTATACCCATTGAAATCAATGGCTTTAAATTAGTCATGCCCATGACCATACTGATTTTCCACAGTAAGGTATTATATTTAGTCTATTATCTTCACACTCTTAAAGGCCTACTTTTTATCTTTATTGGGGGTTTACGTGGTTCATCAAGCCAGGCACTTTCAATTACTCACCTAAAACACCTTCCATTTCTTATGCCTTCTTTCTCATAAAGCAGGGATAGAGAACCTTTCTTATGGCCAGAGGGTTGCATTTTTATGTGCGCACTGGCTGTATGCCAATGAAGGTTGTGGCTGTATTCCCACGTGTAGTCAGACATACACATGCACAAACACATGGATGTACACTCCTTGCCCAAATTAGCGTTCTTCAAGCCTAATTGCTGCATGGAGGTAATTTTCCAGGTGACAGCAGCTCAGTGGGGGAGGAGAGGCTTAGCCCTTTCCTTCTAGGGTCTCCAGGAAGACAGTTCTGCCAAGTAGTCTATTAGCAGCCATTCCATCTTATATCAGCAAGCCAAGTCACCAGCAAGCATGCCATTCCACTGGACTGCAGCAGTAGAAGAGGTAGAATAGCAGAGCACACACCATGTGTGCACAATTGTGCACACTTCATGTGTGTGCAATCATGCACATATCGGTCGTGCCTAAAATGAGGGTTTCCTGTACTTTATAAGGAGACCCAGTGTGATGTAGTGGTTAGAGGTCAAGACTAGGGCCTGAGAGATGAGGGTTAAAGTCCCCACTCATCCATGAAGCTCACTGCCTTGGTGGCCATGAACCAGTTTCTGCCTCTCAGCCTAACCTACCCTCACAGGGTTGTTGTGGGGCTTCAATGAGGAGGGGGAGAACCACGTACATCCCCTTGAGCTCTTTGGAGAAAAAGGTGGGACATAAATGTAGTAACTAATAATAAAAACAATAAAGACTATAAAGAAGGCTGATCGCCAAAGAATTGATGGCTTTTGAATTATGGTGCTGGAGGAGACTCTTGAGAGTCCCATGGACTGCAAGAAGATCAAACCGATCCATTCTCAAGGAAATCAGCCCTGAGTGCTCACTGGAAGGACAGATCCTGAAGCTGAGGCTCCAATTCTTTGGCCACCTCATGAGAAGAGATGACGCCCTGGAAAAGACCCTGATGCTGGGAAAGATTGAGGGCACAAGGAGAAGGGGACGAAAGAGGACGAGATGGTTGGACAGTGTTCTCGAAGCTACCAGCATGAGTATGACCAAACTGCGGGAGGCAGTGGAAGACAGGAGTGCCTGGCGTGCTCTGGTCCATGGGGTCACGAAGAGTCGGACACAACTAAACAACAACAATAATAAAAAATTGATATTATGATTAAGAAGCTCTCAGTATGGTGCAAAATACTGCCTAGTTGCTTAGGCATACAGTGGTACATCGGGTTACATATGCTTCAGGTTACATACGCTTCAGGATACAGACTCCGCTAACCCAGAAATAGTACCTCGGGTAGATCCATTGAAATCACTGGACATGACTGAGGTCCATTCATTACAAAACAAAGCAAAAGCAGCAGCAAACACCTAATTAACAATCAAAATTGCATGGGCAAACAGGTTGGATTTCGCCTGGCATCTAAAATGCAGCAAAGATGACTCTAGGCAAACATTTCAGGAGAGAGAACTGCACAATCTTGACACTTCAGGTGCATTCTGAGAAAGGCCTTAGGTAAGGATTTTAACTGATGGGCAGTTTTGCTGTGTGGCAGCAGGCAGATACCTTGGCTCTGGACCCTGATTCATGGCTTTGCAAGTTGTAGCAGTTGCGTCCTCTTCTTGGAAGAGATGATCTTACCAGTCAATTATGCTTGGTTAAGTTGTGCAATACATTTTTTAAAAATGTCTAAGTATGGCGGGAAGCGATACTTGAAAGAGAATAATATATCAGAAGAAGGGATCATAAAGGTAGCTGCTACTACATTTATCATTAGTATTTAGGAGCTTAGCTACCGGTAATTAACAGGAAACCAAGCCTTGAGGCTAGGAGGAACATATGATATTGAGCCATAGTGGAGCAAAACCTGCAGGACCAGAATTTACTCTTCAGAATGAGCATATGGGTGGCTATGCTTGTATATCTTGGTTGTGTTCCAGACACCTGGATAGCTCCAACATGGTTTTGGGCTCTATGCCCTCTTTCTAACACAGCACATGGCAGACAACTTTTTGAAAGAGAGCGGAGTTGTAGAAGTGATTTGAGTTTAACAATGTGGAAGCGATACAACAAAAGTTTTCTAAGTATTGCAGAAGTCTGGAATGGGTTTTCACGGCAGCAACTGTTTGCCTTGAGCACTTTCACCGCACTCAGTTGGGGGCATCTGTCTTGACATTTCAATGCTAGAACCTGTTGAAGGAAAAAAGCCAGTTACCCCACTACTGAGTGACCAAATAATTGCATGGACTCAAAAGAAACTCAGGATGAAGGACAAAGCTTAGCCTTATTCACGAGGGTCAGTTTAGGAACGCCTTCCTCAATCTGGTGCCTCCTTGTGGAAACTCAGTGCCCTTTCGTCTGTCGCTCATAACAATAGAAATTGTGGACATCCAACAGAGCTGAATGTTGGAAGATTCAAGACAAATAAAAGAATGTACTTCTTCGCACAGCGCACAGCTAAACTATACAACTTGTTCGCACAAGAGGCAGTGAGGGACATGAACTTGGGTGGCTTTAAAAGGGAATCAGACAATTGCATGGAGGACAATGCCTACTAGCCATGAGGGTTATACTCTACCTCCACAATCAGAGGTAAAGGTAAAGGGACCCCTGACCATTAGGTCCAGTCGTGGCCAGTCCTGGGGTTGTGGCGCTCATTTTGCTTTATTGGCCGAGGGAGCTGGCATACAGCTTCCGGGTCATGTGGCCAGCATGTCTAAGCCGCTTCTGGTGAGCCAGAGCAGCGCACGGAAACACCGTTTACCCTGATCCTGGGAAGTTCGACTGGCACCTTCATTGCACACTTTAGGCGCTAGGCAAAAATGTTCCCCTTTAACCAGGCGTTTGGTTGACTGGCATACGATGCCCTTTTAAAATGTGTTGTGGAAGGGGGGTGATTATTGGGTTCTCTTTGTTTTGTTTCTATTATGTTTTAATTTCCTGTTTTTTCATAATGTTATTTTATGTTGAGAGCTGCCCTGAGATATACAGGTATACAAATTGAATTCAAAATCCAGCAGGGTCTTCATGTGTTCTTATGCCCCAGCCACTGGAGTTAAGACAGGTAAATCCAAGACTTCTGGTAAGGGCTGTGGAATACCTTCCTACACATCTGGCATGGAAAATCCCCCCCCCCCGGTGGGTGGTGATAATTCAGATTTGCAGGCTATGCATATATGGGCTGGATCATCCCCCTCCTTGTAATTACAATGTTTGAAAATATATAGGGCAAAGAAATAGATCATTTCAGAACGAAAATTGCATCAGATTAATAATTCAGCAGTCACATTGATCTCATCTTGGCACAAAGGAAATATTCGAAACGGAATATAAATCTAGAAGCTGTCATCTCCAGTTTATGAAATGCTATCTCACTAGCCCTCGTGGTTAATCAGAGATCATGCTGAATGGCTTTGCACATGTGATGGTTTCTCATATCATTTTAACATGGAGTGCTCTTTTGTATTCTCTTCATTGCTTTTTACATCACTGAATGAAAAGCGGGGGGGGGGGGTAGGAACCACCGCATACATGGTTACACAAAGGAGGATCACTTAAGGGCTTTATTTCCATTTAGTTTATGGAAATAATGCAACCCCCTCCCCCTTCCTGTCCTCTTCCATTTCTTTACTGAGTGACCTTCTTGGGTCCTATTTTATTCTGCTTCATTCTTGGTATTTCAAAAATGAACACATGTGGGAAAGTGAAGTGACTAATACAGTCCTCTGGTTTTAAAAAAAACAACCTATGATGCAAATAGAGATGGGAGAATCTGTCAATTTCATTTTCTCATTTTTCCATTCTTAAAAGTTCAGTTCTCCATATTTCAACATTAGGTTGTGGGTTGCTGTTGTTTTTTAAAAAAGTCTTCCTGAAAATTCACCAGTGATTTAGTGAGAATTCCTCCGATATAAATAACTAATAATAATAATATTCATAGGTTTATATGCAATTGCCTAATATACACATTTCTGCAAACAACCCCCCATAAAATAATGTATGTTATGGGAACCACAAGTTTCAAATTGTTGGCTTTGTTTTGGTTCACATGTTGGTTTAGAAGTGTGAATTAGGTAGCTTTGCCTTTAAATACAACCTGAATGGAATTTCTCCCCAATCTCTATTTTCAAATTTTACCAATCTAGGATGCAGTGAGCACAAGGGTTAATGTATTTTGTCAAGTTCTTGAGCTTTTGACACAAAAGCCTGAGGTGATAAGAATCCTGAGGTAGCAGAGTGGACTGTGCCATTATTTCTGACTGCAAGACAGTAATCACACTGTTGAATTTATTTATGTAGTTATACGTGAAGTATGTCCTTCTTCACAAAAGACCTTTAGGGTGGCTTACTCAGACATTTAAAATAATACTTCCAGCCAGTAATCCTCTTCTATGCAAAATTACTCTGCAGGTAGAAAAGCAGCACAGAAAGGACTGGGTTGGATGAGATGATTTCTTCCTTCTATGCTAGGTGCTTTACTTGCAGGGAGATTTTTCTTGTTAAAAAACAACAAATACAGGAAGTAATTTTTAAAAATGGCATTCTTCCACTGTGTGAAGTGGTACGATCCACTCTACTACCTGAGAATTCAAGCAATTAAATAAATAATAATAATTTAACCATCTCATTCAGCAGCATATGCAGAACAAATCAGTAACAGAAAGACAGAACATACCAAGAATAAAACCAAATCCTTACTTTCTCCCCAAAACATAAATGTCCCTGAGCAAGTTGTTAATACAAAATAAGGAGTCAAAAAAACAACCCGATTTAGTGATACACTAAATCCCAACCAAATGTTATCTTCAGAATGCAAAGCCAATCTATCAAACTAGGCATAGAATAGATCCATCGATTTCAATGGGCCTACTCTGAGTATGTCATACTATATCTTGACATCTCAAAGGCATGTGACTTTAAGGGTTAAGGTTGCCATACACTTTAATTAACATTTGTTGCCATTTTACTATTAAGTGCTTTAGTTATTGTTGTTGTTGTTGTTGTTATTTTGCATCTTTCATAGTACTTACAGGTGACGAGTGACATATGTAACAAATTAGACCCTTTAACTTTCTGCTTCCCATGAGCTGGAAATGATCCAGTTGCGAAAGTGTGCTGAATCAATTACAGTGCCTTTATTGGCTTTGAACCAGAACTAAACCAGAACAGTTTCATAGCTGAATCTGAACTATAACCCCTAGCTATAGAAGAACAACATTAATGGTTTGACTCCCTGAATATAACAGGCATTTGATTTGCAGAATTACCCCGTTCTGGAATAATAGGGCAAACAGCTTTCCCCCCCTTACACTGTTACTGTGATTGCAGCCCTTTTGACTTCTTAATGTTCATATTTAATTCAGAAGGTCATTGTCTGTAAAATACTGTTGCTCCTTCTCACAAATAATTCAGAACGCAGCAGACACACTAGTGTCAAGCTCAATAAATCTATGAACGCACAAGAGACTGGAGGCATGCAGTGGTACTGGAGTGCTTTGCAAGATTGAAGAGGCATCTTCCTATCTTTTTGCTCATTTAACGTTCAAGCACAGCAGAGACTATACGAAATGCACCATCCAATAAAAGAAGACACTGAAAATTCAGCATTTCCCAATGTTAGGAGGAGGAAGAAGCCATTCCTTTGCAAAAGTCACGAGGCAGCAACCTCCAGTGGTGCATTATGAGAGCTTATTAAGAACAACCCATTGGAACATCCTCATTGCATAAGCTCCACTGAAATAAGGAGGAGGTGCACAAGGGCATAAATGCGGTCTAGAAATCCTGCCACTAAACAAACAAACAATTTTCTTCCTCTACTACTTTACTGTAATTAACTGCTGTTTAAACAAATGAAATAAAAGAGAGGGGGGAGGAACTTTTAGTGTAGCAGAACCTATGCTTCACCCATCATCATACTGTTTCAGATGCTTACTAAATACCTTTTTTAAAAATTCAGCATGTCTATCTGGACATATAATGTAGTTTGCTGGATTTGCTTTTAATTTTGTTGGTTTTATCAACAATTGTTTTGTACTGTTTTATGTACACCACCTGGGAACTGCTTAAGTGGTTTATACTCCTCCCCCTAAATAAACAGAACCCAGGGAAACAGCCGTAAAACTGAGCAGTAGACAGATATAGAACAGGAAGAGGAGAGCTGCCTTTTTCCACATTCCACAAACACCATTTCAGGCTCCCTCTTCTTTTTGCACAGAACAAGGCAGCAGGAGCAAATAAAAATTAGTCACTCATCCTTCCCCTCCTATACTCTCTTCACCAGGTTCAGCCCAGATTGCTTTCCTTGGTAGCTTTACTGCAACAAACACAGGACAAAGCTACTTTCACAACAGCCTTCCCCCAAATTACCGGTAACTCATTAGAAATGTTATAGGTTGTGTTGCCTTTGTGCAAGTAATGCACTTCCCCACCCACTAAACCTTGTAATAAAACAAACATTGGATGTTAAAGAATCAGATGTACGAGTAAGAATCAAGTCGAAAGAAGGTCTCACTTAGCAATCTAACAGCAGCAGCAGGAACTAAACATAGTCCCAATGAGCAGTCCCACATTTCACACACTGAAGTAATCAAAGTCTGGGATGTCATAGATAACTGTGACTAAGGTATTCTGCCTAGAGGTAGTAGGATCTGGCAGACCAGCCTCACATGGTGTTAGATGCTATGTGCTGCCAAAGCTACTTGGCCTGTGTTGACACAGCTGAGTCAACCAGCTGATCCCCCAAGCTGAGGGTCTGATCTTTTAGGGCAGGAGTAGGGGCTGCATTCCGGCAATGGGTGTGTCTGGAGTCACTTGCAGCTGGGGACACCCCCTTCTCTCTATCCCTTTCTCTCCTTCGACAACCTCTTTCTCTAAGCCCATCCAAACTGGTGTTTTGTGGCAGGTGTATTCTGCAGTATGTTCTTGACACAGCAGTAGTGCATTAGGGGTGGGGTTATTCTGCTTTCTTAAGATCTGCAATGATTCCCCAATGTTGCCATGTTACTGCTGCCTGGAGGGGCCACAGCACAACAAAAGCAGGACAATGAAGTGTTATGACCGCCCCCCTCCATTTTTTATGCAGTTGCAAATAGCACTGAAAACAGAAATACAAATCATGAGTGCACATTTAAAAGGGCATTCTGTCTGTCTGTCTGTCTGTCTGTCTCTCTCTCTCTCCCCGTGTGTGTGCACATTTCTGCACTCCTTGCAAGACAACTATGTTTTAGGGGGAGCACCACCCCCTCCAGAACAGACTGCCCGCTACCTCCTATGTCAGACAAACCACCCACCAGCAGGGCCTCTGCATTGTCTAAACTGAGCTAAAACCAGCCAGCACTGGTTGCTTAATCCTGTGTAACTTCCAGAAGTTTTGTTCTGCTATGCTTTGGGCTGTTTTACTATAGATTGTTTTAACTGTCAGCCGCCATGAGAGCATGTGTACTTAAAGATAGGATATAATTTTTCAAACGAATAAATAAACCTCTCTGCCATTCACATGTTGGCGGATACAAAAACTTCACTCAGCTTGTCACATAAAGTGTATACAGAGTTGACTGTTTATAGCTAGGGCACAGTAGTGTGGTCTTTGGAAAACTTACAGAAATGACATAGAAAAAGGTTGAAATCCACTTGCTTTAGAGTTCCCCTCTCCTGCCCAGGCCCACCTCCATGCATGAGCCTGATTCCCCTTGGGTCTTGGCCATGCAGCTCCTCTTGGATGCCACAGCCTGTTTCCCCGCCCTCTCTCGAGTGTCCCAAAAGTGTTATTGAACTCAATTCTGGGGGCAAATCTGCATGAACCTTGAATGGAAGAAAACAACGTTGGTCAAGAAGCTCATGCTCATGAAAGAAGTAGGATGGAATGTCTTGTCCTGAGGGCAAAAGTTCTTTTCTGTCTGGAGAGCGAGAACCAGAAATGCTGACAAGGCCTTGTGAAGAAGGTACAAGATTTGTTATTCCACGTGGCTAGCAGCCCTGGGCGACATTTCTGACTCTCCCTGTGCCCAATAAGTTTGGGATCACATCAACCCCTAAAACAATGGGCAACTCTTTCTGCCGGTGTTTGTCCCATGAACTGCCATTTAACGTTACAGAACTAATTTTTAGTGGGATAAGTGGGCAACAAAATGGGACAAACCAGGATGGAGAAAATTATAGGTGCAATGGGCATAAAAAAGAGAGACTGCACTCCATGCTAGAATTCACTTCTTTGCTTGTTTAAAGTTTTGCTTAGCGCTAAGTTTTTCTTTTTCTTGTTCTGCTTGCTTTTTTAAAAGAGAAGGAGTTTCCTGCTTTGAATCTGTCCTGTCAATTTTTGCTTACTCCCAAGCACAGTTCCTAATTCGATATTCTATTTTTCTATCCTTCCCCCTTCATCTGGATTTTTCTGGATCCTACCCACAGAATCCTGCATTTACCACTCAGCTCTTCCCCAGGGCCACAGAAACTGGTTCCTTTGAGTTACTGCTTGGATAGGTAACTATCATATTCTTTCTTTTGTCTTTTCTTAATATTTAGAAGTTACTATAGTGTTGTAACACAGCAAAGTTTTTAACTAAGTTAAACTGGTGGAAATTTTAGGGGGCAAATGAATAATTAAGAATGTTACATTTTTCATGTCATAAGTAATGTTTATAATCGCCAAGTTGCATCTCGCTCTTCTGAGTTAAGTTTAAAAGTTAAACTACATATTCGTATTCTGTTTTGTTCTCTATTTACTCATTACTTGCACATATTTATCCTTTCCCATATCTCTCTCTCTCTCTCTCTCTCTCTCTCTCTCTCTCTCTGTTGATTTTTCTTCAATATTAGCATCCTTAAATCTTAGTAAACTGAAATTATTGCCTGCCCTTCTGGGGATATGTTTAAAATAATTATTTCCATACGAATTGTGGCTTCTTGGGTTTTGTTTGGTCACCACACCCTCGCTCACTGGGGCAAACCAAAAACCTCAAGCAGCGACACGTGTAAGGAGGTGGTGCAGGATTGCATCCTACACTTGCCTTGTGCACTCCCCCTGTGGGCAGCTGTCTGGATTGGACCTAAAGGGAGACTGAACTGAGAATGGCAATAGCAGCAAGGAGGAGGTGGGCCCAACCAGCTCCCCAAAATACCTTGGCCAAGAAGCCCCTCCCCCAAACCTGGAGCTGACACGGTTTCCCTCCTTAGAGGCTGAGAGAAGGCTGTGATGAGAGATCTGGCAACAATGATGAAGGAAAGGCAAGATAATCAAAAAGCATGCTAAATAACAGGGACAATACATTGAAGTCAGCAAAGCCTGGTGACATTCAGTGAAGGATGTTGCAGGAGTTAGCCAGGCACATCTCAGAACCACAAGCTAATGCAATTGCGTACTTGCATTCCAGGTGACTGGGGGAAAGAAAATGACTGACCCATTTAAAAAATAAAAGAAAGGCAACTCTGGGAAAGGCATACCAACCAGTTTATTCACTAAGGATATGAATGATACAAAGCTGGGAGGTGCTGCAAATTTCTCAGAGGTCGGCTAGAAGTTCAAAATGACCTCAATGGAGAAAATTGGCAGACACCAACAACATGACATTAAAGTGTAATAAATTGGGAAGAGCACCACATTATTAAGCAAAGCACCAGATGTTTCAATGGCAGATAACTGGCTAGGCTATGAATCCATGAGTTAACACTGTTCTAAGCTTCATCAATAGAAACATTATTTCCAAAACCCTAAAAGAAAGAGTTTCACCTAGGGCAATGTGTGTCGCTTTGGAGAGAATCCAAATCAGCTCAAGACATCAGATGATTTGCGTCTTGGATGATTTGCACAGCCAAAATTAGAGTCCAGCACTGTTTTTCAGTTTGAAGTTGAAAATAAAATGATGCCTCCTCTGTTGAATTTTGTGCTAAAGTGGTTAGTGGGGTGAACGTGGCATGTGCTCCAAAGCAAGAACTGCGCTTTCCAGCAGGTGAATTAGCTCTCAGCATTTGCTGAAAAGTCAGTCAGTGAATTACACCTATGTTTGCTGGATAGAGGGTGATGGCTCCTCTGGGAGTGATGTAGCCACAGAAGTGTTGTGGGGAGATAAGAGGGTGAGAGATGTGACTCATAGTGGAGACTATGAACCTGGTTGGAAAGAGGAAAAGCTGGGAAAGAGAAATTGCCAAGGTCAATGTGTTCACACACAGCTGGAGTTAATCTGCTTATTGACTTCTTTTGGTTGAGCTGGTTCTAGTGGGCCCTCTTCTAAAGGCCTAATATATGGCTTAGTTCACAAGCCGGTCAATATTTTCTGACTGATTTCAACTACAGTGGTACCTCGGTTTACAAACTTAATCTGTTCCGGAAGTCTGTTCTTAAACTGAAACCGTTCTTAAACTGAGGTGCGCTTTCTCTAATGAGGCCTCCCGCCGCTGCAGATGGCCTTCCACCATTCAGATTCCATTCTTATACCGAGGTAAAGTTCACAAACTGAGACACTTCTTCTGGTTTTGCAGAGTTTGTAAACCGAATCGTTCTTAAACCGAGGTATCACTGCACAGTGGTACCTCGGGTTAAGTACTTAATTCATTCCAGAGGTCCGTACTTAACCTGAAACTGTCCTTAACCTGAAGCACCACTTTAGCTAATGGGGCCTCCTGCTGCTGCCGCGCCGCCGGAACAAGATTTCTGTTCTCATCCTGAAGCAAAGTTCATAAACTATTTCTGGGTTAGCGGAGTCTGTAACCTGAAGCATATGTAACCTGAAGCATATGTAACCCAAGGTACCACTGTATATCCAAAATATATCCAATATTCACCATCGCAGTTATGGAATGCGAAATGGATAATGTGGCTCTCCAGGTATTGAACATGTGCTAGCATTTAGGAAGCAGTTAAATTTACAATGTGCTTTTCAGACTTTGCTGTGATTTATCCTGAGCACCATAGTGATGTGGGTTACTATTATGCTCCTTTCTCTTTTTTAAGGATAGAGGGGGGAAGAGATAATGCCTTGCCCACTACCATACAAGGGACCTTACAGAGATAGGACAAGATTTGACATGGATCCAAGGCTTGCACTGTCCACTGTATCACATTGACTCCACTAGTTAAAAGTGTTACTAAGAGATATCTATAGTTCCATTCCCCCTTCTTTCCATGGCAACTACACACCAAAATGTTTCCAGGGGCAATGGCTAATGCACAATGCTGCTAATAAAAGACTTCATATAACATCATAAACTGACTCCCAAAGGAAGCCAGAAAACAGCTGCAGATTGACACTATGCAATAACAACAGAAAACATTATTCCTCCTCTATCAGAAGCCATATTATATACCGTAATTATAAACACAACCTTGACCAAGATGTATCATAGGTAACTCATTTTTTCTCTGAATCAGACTTCTTACAACAAAAATCCCTACCCATTTAGAATGCAATCGAGCTAATTTTTAAGCTCTACCGATTTTAGTGGGTGACTTAAGCATGCACTTTAATGTCTCTTCTGCTGAAATCAGTTGTACTTTAACTCGATCTTACACATCCTTCATAGTAACCAGAAGTACACCAGGGCAAATGAAAATGTTTAAAATGCAGAGGTAGCCATGTTGGTTCATAAGAAAAAGAAAATAAAAACCATTCAAACTGCACAGTTGGGCAATACCTTTATTAGGGCAACCCAAAATGTCGTAGAATTTTGGAAAGCTTTTGAGTTCTCGAGAATTCTTCCTAAGACAAGAATTTACACAAAACGGGGTGAAGCAACATGGAAAATTAAAAATACATATTTGCGTCTGTGCTCTTCCCTTCTCCAGAGTATCCTTATCAAGTCCATCAAGTTTGGTATTGTCTATTCTGTACGCCGGCCCCCTCGGCCAATAAAGCAAGATGAGCGCCGCAACCCCAGAGTCGGTCATGACTGGACCTAATGGTCAGGGTTCCCTTTACCTTTAGCTTTATTCTAACCATAAGCAGCTCTCTAGAGCAGCGGTCAGTAACTTTTTCAGCAGGGGGCTGGTCCACTGTCCCTTAGACCTTGTGGGGGGCTGGACTATATTTTTTTGGGGAAATGAAGGAATTCCTATGCCCCACAAATAACCCAGAGATGCATTTTAAATAAAAGCACACATTTTACTCATGCAAAAACACACTGATTTCCGGACCATCCGTGGGCTCGATTTAGAAGGCAATTGGGCCAGATCCTGCCCCCGGGCCTTAGTTTGCCTACCCATGCTCTAGAGATTCAGAAGACATTCCTAGCCCTACCTGTAGATGCCAGGGAAGGGCCTTTGGACCTTTCTCATGCAAAGCATGAACTGTACCACAGATACACATCCCTTGCCCTACCAGAGGACTTCTGCATTTGCACCTCTTTTTATGAATGAGGATCTTTCAGATCAGGTGCAAATGCTGGTCTGAAAACTGTATCAAGCTGCCATGTTAGGAAGAAAGTTCTGCCTCAATGTCTTCTGGACTTTCTAGTTTTGAATACAGGGAGAAGTTTATTTCACAGGTGAGAGTATTCAAGCATCATGGCCACAGTCTCGGTGGCATGGTCCAAAAACACAGGGCTGATGATCATGCATTTTACACCTCGGTGCACATTAACCCAGCATTCACAATTGGCATTCTGGGTCCCCCAATTCACAACTCAAGACAAACAGCCTGGATAATTGCAATGTTCTGCAAAGAATAAGGCCACAGAGACAGGCAAATGGATGCCATGGTATCCTAAGAGACTAGAAGATCAAAGCTGTGGAAGGAGAGAGGAATGAAGGAAGGAAGGAAGCCATGCTGAAATTTTTACATTGGTTACACTAATCAGGGGAAGATACGCTTGTGAGTCAATGGAAATAGCAATAAGGAACTTATTCTGATAAACAATTCACTGAAATACTATATTAGGAAAAGAAATTTGTCTACATTCCCACTTAACAAAATATTCATTTTCCCCGAATTGCACTGTGTTCTCTGTGGTGCTATTGGGTCAGGGCATCTGGCTGTTAACCAGAAGGTTGGTGGTTCGAGCCCACCCAGGCGTGGCTGTCAAGGGGTTGGACTACATAGCCCTTGGGGTCCCTTCCAACTCTACAATCCTACGATTACAAGGGCAGGATTATACTAGAGGGAAACTGGGAACTCTTTGCTGCAGGTGGCAACATTTTTTTCTCACTTCCATCTACCACTTGGTACTAGATGAAATACTTTGGACGGACGTGCCACACTTAAAGCTTTTCTGCAAAATAGCTGCAGGCTTATCAGTTACAGTTAAACTGAGCAAATAAGTAAAACAAAAGATCTGTGGAATATTATCTGGCTGCTGGAAAACAATAAATAAATGGCTATAGAAAGAAAATGAACATTAAAAAAGGAGAGAAGAACTGTGGTGTAGTGGTTTTTTTAAAAAATAAAACCTGACAGAAACTTCACAGTTACAGAGTGCCGGTCCGCCCAGCAGAAAGTATCTGTAACGTCAGCTAAGGTTTTGCCTGAATAAGGTCTGGCTGCAATGTTTGGTCTCTGTTTCTCAAAGCACTGCCTTTTGTGCTTTTACGCTGGAAAGCTGGCAACAGTTTCCATGAAATTACCAACTATGCAATACAGTATTATGTGGCTGACGTAGCTTGAGAAAATTCAACACTTCTTCACAACGTCATGGAAGAAGAATGAAGTTTGATTAATGGTTTACCATAATCTCATACTGTTATTGGTTTTATTAAAATTACTATGGACCTATTATTACTACTACTATTATTTTTATAAAAAAACCCAAACCACTGTCGTAGATCTCATTATAATTTGCAATAATGTTGCTGGGGCTATTGTGATGACATCAAATAGCTGATGGCCCCCCAGGTAAAACATGTGAAGACACTGCTAAGAAGGCTAAGTCAACAATCAGGAATATCCATAATGAATGTCCAACGACTGCAGTAAAAACCTACATTTTGCAAGAAGTGTCATGTCAAAATTGGAGCTAGAGGTAGAATAAATCACATCTCTTAGTGCTTCTCTATGTGCACAGAGATGACATAAACAAAAATGATAGAATGTCAGGACATCTAGAAATAAACATCTAGGATGTGCCCAGAGGGCATAGGTATCAGTGAAGCTGCCCTTTCCTGGCCAGACATCTTGAAAAGCCTTATAATTTATAGATCCATCATACAGAAGAGGCTACAACTTTGGCAACTGCTTAGGAAATGGAGAGCACGATCCTCTGCAGGTTTTACTCAGAGGAAAACACTACTTTTGATCACTCGGACTCGTTCTCAAGTAAATAAAGCTAGGATAGAAATGTTTAAGAAAAAGAATACTGACTAAAAAAAATGCATAGCATTTTCAAGTGCATCTGGTGCATTATCTAGTTATAATCCTTACAACAACCTTTTCAGGCAATTTCAGTATTATTATCCTCCACATGCAGGAAGTGGGCAGAACGAGTCTAGGAGAGAGAGACTTCCTTAAGGCTACCAAGGAAGTCTATGGCATAGGTGAGATTCAAATGAGCGGCAGACTTCCTGACCCATAGCTCAGTCTCAGGTTGCAATCCTATGCATGCATACCTAGGAGTAACCCCCATTGAAGGCTACAGGACTTACATCTGAGCAAACAGGCACAGGGCAATTGTGTTAGCCATTCTGCTACACCAGCTCTAAAAATAATATTTTAAAATGCACTGGTTGTCGTCCTGGTTCATGCCTCTTTGTGGGGGGGGGGGGTTAAGAGAGAAGAGAAACATGCTGGCATTTTCCCCTTTATTTTTTTTTCTAAGGGAAAGTACACAAGATAAAATCTCTCATCACAAGATCTTAGTCTGTGTTTTCCCATACTTCCTATGATCTGTCATCACTTGACTTATTAAATGCAAGAAAAATAAGGGGAAAGTTGTCGCCAGAAAAGCAAAACAGAAACCCAACAAGCAATAGAAGCTACTACCTTGAGTCTCCCTTCAGAAGGCCAACTCAGAAAAGTTGTCCATAATAAGGCAGCAGAAGTTCTCCCTCTGTTCAAGAAAGCTAAATTGCCATACACCCCCCATGCTAAACAAGGTAGAACAGAAACAAAGGTGATCTCTGGATTGGACATACCCTTGCACCCCAATCAGCATGTACACAATTTATTAGCACAAAACGATATAACAGAGCATTTGTAGACAGGCAAGCAGTGTCAGCAAAGCAGGGGGTAAAAACAGCCATATTACCAAGTTGCGTCTGCAGTTCTTAATGAGCTGGTAGATCGAGATCTTGGCTTCATAATAATACTCATCTTGCAAGTAAAATCCCAGGTGTTCCTAGCAGTGAAACTTCAGTTGTCCTCACACCGCTCCTCCTGCCCCACGTATTCCCTCTGCAGAGCAGGCATGCTTCAAGAGCAGGAGCTTTCTCAAAAGCATTACTCCTTGCAACAAAAATCCGGCCTCTTGGAGAGGAGTCCTAAACTACTGGAGCTCTTCTCGGCTTTATTCCTCCCTGCCTTTGTGCCAGCACTGTTTGGAAGTGACAGTGCTTTTCTCTTCTGCCTTGCATTGCTGAGGGAGGAGGAACCGTATTTTGAATCTATTCTCCATCTAGGTCACATGGGAAGCAAGGCAGCTGAAAGAGCCTCTTGATCGCTTTTCTCTCGCAATCCTATAATAACAGGTTTAAAGGTCAGCCACATGCTAAAACTGTTGATGGGCGGCAGAAGGAAAATATGAAGATGAGCCACTGGAGCACCAGTAAGTAGCCAGGGAAGCTTCGCTTGCAGAGGTGCCAGGGTAAATGGAAGAGCACAGAGCATTATGACCCCTTCCTTTTCAATGCAAGGACTGCCTGAGAACATAATTCTTCACTCTCTTTCCTCCTGATATCTTGCAGCCTCCCTCCCTCCCTCTCTCCCTCCCCACTGCTTTCAGAAAGGGAAACCAGCTGCTTAATCACACAAAAAGCTTGAGGGCTGAGTGACATCTGGTTGAGAAAACACCTTGAGATGCTAAACAGGAAGTTAAACTAAAAGGAATACATGCACAATGGTTGGGGACTGATAAGTCTCAATCTCTCTCTCCCTTTCTCTTTCTCACTCTCACACTTATCATACAGTGTATGTGTAGGTCTTATACTATGCACAGCACAATCCTAATCATGCTATTTGGAAGCAAATTCCAGAGTTCAATGTGACTTAAAGGTAAAGGGACCCCTGTCCGTTAGGTCCATTCGCGGGCGACTCTGGGGTTGCGGCGCTCATCTCGCTTTACTGGCCGAGGGAGCCGTTGTACAGCTTCTAGGTCATGTGGCCAGCATGACTAAGCCGCTTCTGGCGAACCAGAGCAGCGCACGGAAACGCCGTTTACCTTCCCGGCGGAGCGGTACCTATTTATCTACTTGCACTTTGATGTGCTTTTGAACTGCTAGGTTGGCAGGAGCTGGGACCGAGCAACGGGAGCCCACCCTGTCACAGGGATTCGAACCGCCACCCTAGGCTTTCTGGTTTAGACCACAGCGCCACCCGCAACCCTTCAGTGTGACTTACTCCCAAGTAAAAGCTCATATAGGATTGCTGCCAAGGTCCTGTTTCATAAAGGAGCGAGAGCTGTACGTGAGCTGCTCCATTCAAGATGCCCAGAGGCTCTCCCTTGCAAGCAGCTAACATGCCCAGCCAACCATTAATCATAAACCCCCCTGCCTAAAAGCAGTTCCATCTGAAATTCTCTTAAGTGTCGGCATGTGCAGTTTTGTGAAAGAGATAAGATATGCATTTTCGGGGTTACGTTCTTGCTATGTACATACTGATTTGAGGATGTGTGCAGGGAGAGATTTTTAAATGCCATGTTGTGAATATGCTTTGGAATTTGCTTTCAAAATGTAGACAACGATGTCATCAGCAAGTGATTACATGCAGAGGAACTGTTCCTCCATGCAGGAGCAGCCGATTACATATTACAAAGGGTTGGGTAACCTCCTGGCAGTTTTGGGAACGAAACTCAACTGACGTGTCATGATCTTCTTGCGTCCTTACTTTTTAAAGAACATGCTAAAAAACAAAACATGCGGACAATGAGATTTCCATCTGGATCTGGAGAGGTGCCCATTAATCTCTGCTAGCATCAGCTGAGGGTTATTGATTGCTATTTTAAGAGCTCCAAAAAACATGCACCACGGTCAGTACATGCTATTCATTGACAGGAATGATCCTGTCTGCCCTCTAGGCTTATGCCAATCATCTGTATGCAAATTGTTCCATAACAGCAGAAAGAATTTTAATGAGGCATCATGCTCCGCATTCTCTTCATTTGTCTCCCAAGCTTTTATTTTCTATAATACGTTTAGTGGCCGAAGCTCAGGAGTTTCAAAGGGGAGCTTCGTTTCTTAGTCAAAGAGCCTCCAAGAGAGGAGGACCAACAACAGACTGCTAAACACGGGGGTAGTCAAGGGGCCTTGGAAACCCCTGAACCTGTGCAATAGGAGATGTGTAAGCATTCTCCCAAAGGATTTGCTGTTGTTGTTTAATTAAAGTTTTAAAAATGCTGGGAGATGGCTATTTAATCCACAAGCAAGGTAATGAAGGCCTAGGGCAAATGAAGCCCTCCAGGCAGCTCAGTCTTGCTCCCAGGACTTTCCCTAGGCTACACCCTTGCCTTGGCCACGCCTCCTCCACAGGACACACCCCTCACTGATCCTGATCCATGTGCTTCTCAAGTGCGTTGGTATGTGATAGATTGCCTTGCTTGTTTGGATGGGGAATGGGATGTTAATTCACAGACAACAGTGGCTACTAGCCAGAATGGTTCCCCAGTTCAAAAACTGGGGAAGAACAGTGGGAGAGGGTTATTGGCCCCATGTCTCTTTTGTGAGCATTCCAAAAAGCCTCCAGTTGACTTCTATAGACACAGGATGCTCAGTGACAGGAACAAGCCAGCAATAAATCACAATGAGCATGTTGGAGTTAACTCTTTATTAGCAAAAGAAAAAAGGATCTGCACAGGAGTGTCAGGCCTGATGAGCACAGTGACTCATCTCTGGCAGGTCTTGCCCCTATGAAGCAGTTGCTAAGAGTGAACATCCCTACCTCCCCACAGCTGCCTAATTCCCTCCCTCACCAGGGTTTTCCCCAAGCAATCACACTCTGTGCCTGCATGAAGATAACTTTTTCTCTACCCTCTTTATGCCTCACCTGGTTCTGTGAGACCAGGGAAGAGAGGAGCTCATCACAGCAGGAAGGGGAAACACCCATGACTCTTCACCAGCCAGACTCAATTCTGACACAAATTCCCCACCACCACTCACTAAGCCTTGTTACCTCTTCAGCTTGCTACTCCTACTCCTCCCAGTCTTCTTCCTCTGACCACTCATCATCCCACCACCAGTCCTCTGGCTCGGAGCCTTCTTCCTGTAGGAAAGTGTTTTTCAACCAGTGTTTGGTGCGTTGAATGATGATCAGGGGTGCCGCGGGCAATGTCCCTCTTTCCTTCCTCCCTCATCTGATGCCCACTTGCATCTCTGCTCCCAAAGGCTTGTACAGCTGTTTGTTGCAGCAGCCCTGGCTACATGTGCCCCAGGCAAATGCTTTCTCTGGGGCTGGCCAGGGGTGCTTCCCAGGCCCCTGTGGGGCAGTGTGAAGAGGGGCCGGGGGGGCTTTGGGGCTGGGGGGGGCAGAGACCAGGGGTGGCAGAAGCAGTTGCTCAGAGGACTCCCAAGGAGAGAGGAGATGAGTCTGAGGGAACACTCCACAATGGAGTGGACTCAAAAAGGCTGAAAATCTTCTTTAGAGGTTCGCCAGCTGATTCCTCCTACCATTCCTCTGCAGCCAACCAATCCACACCCAGCTAAACAGGCCTTTGTGGGATCATATTTTATGCTGCATATGGTCACCTGACGATTTCACAGCAGAAGTGAGGTTTCAACCAGAGACTTGGTAGTTCATAGTATGGGAAGCAAGTCCAACTGAATAGAGCAATGGATCCAGTGCCACGTCGGCAGCCCCACTGCTTGAATTGGTCGGGATGGAAGGGGTGGGGGAGAGAGGGGTTCCCCTTCTTAATTCCAGAGCCTTATGCCAGCTACCACAGGCTTAAACACAACCAGCGGTAGCCTGTCAACAACTTGTGCTGTTGGTGGGACAGCAGGGGCCTCCACTGCAATGGAACCCCACCCCTCCTGCCATATCCTGGTCCCTTCCAGCATTGTTCTGTTAGGTCACATCCAAACCATACATTTAAAGAGCTAGGATACCACTTTAGAAAGTCACAGCTTCCCCCAAATAATTCTGGGAGTTGTAGTCAGTGTGCTGAGAGTTGTTAGGAGTTGTTCCCTCCCAGAGCTACAATTCCCAGTCTGGTTTAACAACCATTTTCTCTTCACAGGTAACACTGGGAAATTGAGAACCTTTACCAAACAACAACCACAGCTCTCAAAATTCTTTGGGGGAAGCTGTGGCTGTTTAAAGTGGTATATAGCACTTAAGGTAAAGGACCCCTGGACGGTTAATCCCAGTCAAAGGCAACTATGGGGTTGCGGCGCTCATCTCGCTTTCAGGCCGAGGGAGCTGGCGTTTGTCCACAGACAGCTTTCTGGGTCATGTGGCCAGCATGACTAAACCGCTTCTGGTGCAACAGAACAATGTGATGGAAACCAGAGTGCACGGAAACACCGTTTACCTTCCTGCTGCAGCAGTACCTATTTGTCTACTTGCACTGGCATGCTTTCAAACTGCTAGGTTAGCAGGAGCTGGGACAGAGCAATGGGAACTCACTCCATTGTGGGGATTTGAACCACCAACCTTCCAATTGGCAAGCCCAAGAGGCTCAGTGGTTTAGACCACAGTGCCACCTGAAAGGTAGCCCAAGTCTTTTAGTCACTAAGTTGCCCCAGCTCAAGGTTTGCACATTGCAACAAGCAAGTGGAACAGATCCTTCCAAATGAGAAGATCAGGGATTGGAATATGCCAGTGAGAAGCCTGGCTGCAGCTGTGTGTGGCCCCAAATATCTAAACACTGAAGTTTTCCCTAGAAGGGAGAATTTGGCATGAGGGAGGGTGCGAGCAACAAAGCCTCTCGAGCTCTAAAGTACAGTTTTGGAACACATGCAGCATGCTTGTACTGAAAAATGCATTTAAACAATTTGTCTGAAAGGTTTATAAACCCAACATATTAATTACAGATAATTAGCAGAGGTTTCTCTCTGCCCCACTACCCCTCTCACTCTGTTATTTACACTGATGCCAACCTTGACCTTTCGCAGCATAACAACACTTTTTCAAGGTCTCCCCCCCCCTCCCTTGTACTCCTAGCTTTGCAGTATTTTTCACTGTAGCTTGCGAAAACCTATCTTTAAACATTTCTGGAGCTTACGACAGTTCTTTGGACACCTACTTGCAAAATCTGGTTTGTTTCATAAAAGTTTCCAAAATCCAGTGTGTTTAAAATAAACACAGAATAGTATGCATTAAAAATAGAATTTGTAGAAGAAGAAGAAAACAGATACACTTTTTTGCTGGTGGGTCTTTTTGGTTTTTTTTTGACACAGCGTGATAATCGCTGAAATAAGCCCAAAGGTCTCATCACTATTTCCAACAAGCAATTTCCCACCCCCTGTTGAGTTAGTTAGCTTCTCTTCCAGGGTTGTGGGACATATTAGTAGCCATTTGCTCCTTATGGTAACCTAGTCTGCAAGGTCTCTGCTCAGCAGCTACTTTTTAAAAAAATCAACTCACAATGGTATTGCCAGGGCAGGACTTTGGGGGCAGAAGTCAGCGAAAGAAGCAGGAGGCCTGTCTTGCCACATTTTGAAGCAAGCAAAGTAATAAGCATCACAATCTAAAGTCTGTGGCACCATTAAATCAAGAGTCTAAAATTACCTGACGCAAAGAGGTCAGGAAAAAGCAAGTGCTTAATGTTCAGATCATTTGTGAATTGTTCGCAGCCACCACAACTCCCTTTGCATAAATCACTGTTCAGAGAGTTTATGAGTCCTGGAGTACAGACATGAGCTGATGGGGAGAACTGCAAAGATTTATCAAGCAAATGTATACAAGTTTACACAAAAAACAGCCTCGCTAAGTTAAATGTGGCTCACTCTCAATTAATTCTGTATTATAGGACTGAGTAAATAATAATAATGATAAATTATTTGCCACCCATTTCATTGGGTTGTCCCAGCCAGTCTGGGCGACTTCCAACAACTTAAAACATCAAACACAGTAAAATATCAAACATAAAAAACTTCCCTATACAGATGCCTTCTAAAGTTTAGATAGTTTATTTCCTTGACATCTGATGAGAAGGCGTCCCACACGGAGGGCGTGACTACTGAGAAGGCCCTTTGCCTGGTTCTCTGAAACCTCACTTCTCGCACTGAGGAAACCACACTTACTTGGGAGTAAGTCCCAATAAACACCACAAGTCTTCAAAGTGGCTTGTACAGGACTATACTATTAGTCGATTATTTGGTTAGATTAACCCATTAAAATGCTCTGATGGATCAAAAAGGTGTTCTGATTCATCAGGCAGCAGGTTTTTTTAAAAACCAAAATTAACACATTTAATTAAACCACGGTGACTGGCACAATCTTAGATGAAGATTCCCCTGCCTTTCACACATTGAAGGGAATTCCTTTCCCAAGATGGTGCCTGCCAAGGAAACACGCACATCTCATCCAAAAATATTTGGCTAAATGTAAAGTGCCATTTGATTCTTTTCATAACTAGTGAGGGCAGGGGATGAACGTGGAATCGTTTGTGTGCTTCACCTACCGCTGAGCTCAGTCTCTCCCATCATTAGCATCTGCACCATCCTTTGCCAACCTCGTACCCTCCAGATATTATTTGACTACAACTCTCATTGGCCGCAGCCAGAATGCCATTGGCGAGTACCACATTGGTGAAGGATGATCTGCTTCACGGTGCCTTCTCAGCCCCCAAACAAGCATACGGGCAAAGTCCTACCTATAGTAGAAGGGGAACAGAAAGAGTAATGCTGGAATCCCCTGAAACTGCTGGACTCACAGTTGCAATTGCTATGGTCTCCTCAGATCAGGGCTTGGTAGTGGATAGTTGTTGATCATTCAAGACTTCAGAAGAGGCTGCCACCAACTGCAGTCAAAAAGTTGGCTGCATCCAACCAGCTCTAGTTTTTCTTGCCTGGGTAACTGGTGTCAACCACTTTAAAATCTTCAAAATGCCTCTAGAGCTCCCAACTTAGTGTTTCTCCAGAGCAATGTTACATTGGAGGCCCAGAAGCATTGTGTGGGGGTTAAAGTGCCAAGGACCAATTGTTGGCTAGCCCCCTTTTTCTGCTGCTGCTGTACTCACCTGCCACAAAGGGAAGATGCTGCTCTCAAGGAGTTCAGATTAGGAGTGTGGGGATGTGTCAAGGCCCAGCCCAACTTGGTGCTGACCCTGCCTCAGATGCTGTTACTTAACAGCTAATAGACGGCACACACAAAAATCTAAGGAACCATCTTGGCTGGGCTAGAACTAAGGTGCTCCCTTTAACCTAGAAGTGGGTGAAGTCTCAATATGTCCAAACCTACATAGGGAGTAGGACTCCTGATATAAAACGGCATATCTGAATGATCCCCCATGCCTAGCCTATAGATGAATAATAATAAAAAGCAGGCAGAAGATTTTCTTTCTTTCTCTCTTTCTTTCTTTCTTTCTGAATCAGCAGCAGTCGTTTTTGACCTTGCTGATCAGGAGGCACAACAAACAGCAAAGCCAGCTCACCTTTTCCTATTATTATTCTATCAACCGTGAAAGGCTGTTTTTCAAATGGCCTTCTCTAATTAGAAAAGTAATTTGAGAAAAGATGTTGTGTACGGTTTGTGGCAGTATTTTGCTTTTTTTTTTAAAGTAAGGAATAAGGATCACTTCTAAATTCTAAAAGTTCCCAGGCACAGAACACATAGATATGAATGTAGCACCCACGGGGAAGAGAGCCTGTCATTTCATTCCCACGAAAATGAATGAAAATCACATGCATTTCATTCCTATTTTACACAGGAAAAGTTTCTACTGGACCTTGCTCTTCTTTAATTTGGGTGGAATGCTCAATGTACACATTCCTGTTTGTATCCTGCCTTTCAGTCTCAAAAGGCAACCAAATACAAAAAGCAAAGGAAATGAAAATACAGAATAAAACAACTACAAATTCATAAACTCTAATGAAGACATCAACAAGATTGATTAAGACAGTTAAGTGTAGATTGCTTTTAACCAATCCTGCATACACTTGCCCAAGAGTAATTTCACCAATAAGCAAATTAATTCACTGTGTGGAATGCTCCTGTTGAAGATTCCAGCCAGCCATAACATCTTCCAAGACATTCCCTTTCATTCTGCCATTCTCTGGCCATTTGCCCCTGAAAGACTGATTCCCATGGTTGATGCTGGGGGACTTTTCTTTGTCTCAACATCTCTATGAAACCAGTGCAAGAGGTTGTACACGAATGAATGAACAAGCAAACAATATCACCATGATTCCTCAGAGGGTAATGGTGCAGATCAATGCAATAAGAGGGAGAGTACTATTGCACTCAGGTTCTGCTTTTCCAAAGGCATCTGGTTGGCCAATCTGAGAACAAAATGCTGGGCTAGATGCATTTATGGCCTAATCCAGCAGGTCTCTTACATCCCTAATAAAGATTCCTAATTCCTAAGAAGAGGAAGGGCAATACAAAGTATAAATAGTTGAAACGGTAGTTTTCTTAGCCCAGTGTATCTTAGAGACACTGCTTTATTTCATCACATTTTATATGTTACTTTCCTACTGACTGAAATTAGCTGTTGAGCTATTCACTGAATAGCTCAATAGGCCTGGTGTGGGTCCCTCCCTCCTCCTGGCTTCTCCCCGCCCTGCGGAGGAAGGAAGCTGGGCTTTGATTGGTGCCAGCCAATCCAAAGTCTCGCCGCCCGCGTGCTGAGGTGCAGCCCAGACTCGCCATCCGCCCACCGGCCTCTCCGTCCATGGACATCGTAAAGGGTGCGCCGCAGGGCTTTGGCTGGAGCGTGGCGCGTCTACTGGCCCCATGCCTGGTGCTCGGGAAGGCTGGCCCGGAAAGGAGAGGCGCCGCCACTGCCGCCGGCTCTCAACCACAAGCAGAGTAGTGGAGGAGGTAGGAAAGCAGCAGGAGGGGAGGGGCTGGAGGAGAGAGAAGCCCCCCTCCGCCGTGTGTGTGTGTGTGTGTGTGTGTGTGTGTGTGGAGTCTGGCCTGCCACAAGATCTGAGGGGCGGTGAGTTGGCCCCCTCCTAAAAAAGTTTGCTGACCCCTGATCTAACTGTACCTTTCCTGGTGAAAGGCTTGAAACTTTCAGAAGAATATAGACTAAGACAGAGACTTTACGTGGGGAAAAGTGCACGCAAACATCTGTGACGACATCCCTTTGCTGTTACTATAGGAACCCATTTTAATGGGTAACATCTTCCCTTTTAAAGGATGCAACTAGGAGACATAGCTAAACATGTTTGAATTCCAGACTCAAGGCCCTTGAAAAATCAATGCAGAAGACTGTTGCTATGCCGGTGTCTTGCTTATCAGCTGCAAATAATGGGTAACCTTCCACGATTGCTTTTATACCGGGGAACACAAGAAGCATCAAGAATTCAATCAGAATGCCGTGATCTATTCTTTCCGCCCCCTCCCAAGGCTAAGTCACACTGCTCAAAAGGCACAAAGGATTTAAGGGCAAAAGATGGGATCCAGCAAACGTTAGTCACAAACAAATCCTGCTGAAGTCATTGAGACTTAAAATCTTACATATGTCTCCTCAGAAGTGAGTCCCACGTAGATAACTGGGGGCTAAGGAAGGCAGCCATAACCACTTCAATCCCATCGCAATAGGCCTTGAATATGACCTTTTCCCGGAATAGGCTCTAGGGCAGGGGTTGGCAAGGTTTACCTCACCTGTGCCAGTTCACTCCAGCGGAGATCCCTCTGTGGGCCGGATCGTGTGTGCACATGAGCGAGCACAGCAGTAATTTCTGGTGTCTACATCTGCGCAGATGTGATTTTTGGCACCACAGAAGTGAGTCTCCATGCTGCACTGCGCTGGTTTAGCACCGCATGCAGGGACTCGCCGAGTGGGCAGCTCGGTTGGGGGGGGGGCGGCTCGTGGGCTGGTTAAACGACCCCCGTGGGCTGCTTGTGGCCCATGGGCCTTAGGTTGCCTAACCCTGCTCTAGGGGGCCAATTGCAAATTTCTTGCTAAAACTACACGAAGCAATATTTCATTTCATCAAAACTACAGTGGTACCTCGGGTTAAGTACTTAATTCATTCCGGAGGTCTGTTCTTAACCTGAAACTGTTCTTAACCTGAAGCACCACTTTAGCTAATGGGGCCTCCTGCTGCCGCTGCTGCACGATTTCTGTTCTCATCCTGAAGCAAAGTTCTTAACCCAAGGTGCTATTTCTGGGTTAGCAGAGTCTGTAACCTGAAGCGTATGTAACCTGAAGCTTATGTAACCCGAGGTACCACTGTATGTTGTTGTTGTTGTCATTTGAGCCCATTCAGGGGCTAAACAGCAGAATATTATGGATAAATATGGGGGGGGGCAGCCCCAGGATGAAATTACCCAGCCAGGGATCATGGAGGGAGAGGAAGATAACAAAGGCATCCCTGTTCATACTATCAACAATGAGCCAGAAGTTTGCTGACCAGGACCCCACAGGAGGAATTAAGGAGCAGGAAGGTAACCAAGGAGGTTCAGATGACCACTATGTTTGATTCCCACCCTGCTCTTCAACAAGTTTCTTATAAAAACTAGATGGCAGGCACCATCTTAAGAGGGAGTCTCTGCTTCCTGTCATATAGGACAGATTGCTCTTCTAAGATGCACGTAGATCATCTAAAAACAAGGAAACTGCCCTTCCTGTTTCAGAACAACTGTTTCACTAACTGATGAATTAACTGAAGCCCAAACAATCAAACAATTAAGACTGCCTCCCCAAATGTGGTGCCATTCAAATGTTGCTGAACTGCAACCCCCATCATACTTATTGACCTTTGGGATGATGCAAGTCCAACTACATCTGGTGGGCACCAGCTTTGGAAGGCTTCTTGAACTGGAATGGCAGCGCCTACTGTCTTCCTGTGAAAAAAGTACAAGCCACAACCCAGCGAATTTGCAGAGTGTTCAATTAAGCTTGACAGGAGGAATGATGTTCTTTTCCCATCGCAACTGGTATGTATGTTATTTATAACTGGAGAATGGTTCAGACTATATTTCAAGCTATATTTCTAAGAAGTCTTCCTGAAGTGCAAGCGAGTCTTGCCTGAGAATCTGACCCTGGCAAAGGGACAAAGCCAGACAGAGAGGGCAGGCAACTGCAACCTATGCTAATGAGCCAGGCAGAGGTTATGCCAGCTTGAATTAAGCATTAAGACAGATGTAACACAGAACATGCATCTTGGGGGTATAAAGAGAGTGTGCTCCAGATCTTTCTTCCATTACCATTAAAAAAAAAAAAAGACTTTGGAAAATCATGTTGAGTTTTCTGTGGTGAGATGTCGACCCTGGCATCCTCTGAGAATAGCTAATGCAGATGAATGGCCCCACAGTGGGTTTTCTGGGAATCCAGACTGAGATTGGGGCTGAGGAATCGGAACAGCAGGACCATGGGAAGCCAGCAGGAGGCTAGCTCAAGTTGATGTGGTCACTCTTGGGGGAACAGACGGTATCAGGCATACCAGTGCTATTGTACTAGAAAAAACAGTGCTGGAACTCACCTTGAACACCTCCTTTGTTCTCTTACAATGGTACCCACCCGAGAGGAGCCTTGAAGTGCGCCTCACAAGACTGGCAAGGTTGGGCAACTGCCAGGACTCCATGACCAGCAAAGCAATGGGGCTGCCATCCTCACTTTGCCTAGAACAGCTAAGGTCAGAAGATATGCGAGAGAATGCTCCGTTTGTACACCTCAGTTCTCCAAATTTGCGGAGCCCTAGAGGAAGTGCCTAACCCTAGAACAGCGCTTTCGCCATCATTTTATTATTACTATTAAATGTATTTATAGCTTGCCTTTTTCCAAGTTTGGACTCAAACTGGCTTCCAACATTTGCCATCTTTCCATAGGGCCTGCAAGACAGAGCTGTTCCGCCTGGCCTTTGGCTTAGACTCACTCTGACCCCTTATATGGGATTTGGTATATAAGTTTTCCCTTGGCTTTTTTGCTGGTCCATGTAGGACCAGCATGGATAACTGGATCAGTGAATATCTGATGTTTCCTCCCTTTATGGTCTTGATTTATGGGCTACCACTAAAATCAGGCTGCATTTTAAGCTGTATTTTAATCTGTATTTTAATCAACTGTTTGTTTGTTGTTGTTTGTTTGTTTGTTTTCTATTACATTTTATTGTAATTCATACTTGGTGTTAGCCGTCCTGAGCCAGGGAGGGTGGGGGTATAGATATTATTATTATTATTATTATTATTATTATTATTATTATTATTATTATTATTATAAAACATCATTATAGAATACAAAGTATTAAAAACAAACTAGCTAAAATACATCAAGACACATTAAGAACCAGCAATTAAAATCCAGTTTGCCCTGACAGCAGCCCAGTGATAAGCATCCTCTGCACCTTAGCTTTCAAAGGTCTGTCTGAAGAGAAAGGTCTTAGTCAGCCAGTGGAAACAAAACAAAGGAGGAGCCAACCTAACCTCGCTTTAGAGGGAATGCCACAATATGAGAGCAGCCACAGAAAAGGCTGTTTCGTATCACCAACAACTGTGCTACTGATGTGATGGGACTGAGAGAAGGTGCTCACCTGAGGACCTTAGCACCTGGGGAGGTTTGTATAGGGACATATGATCATTCAGGTAGCCTAGCTATGTCCCTCCAGATACTGTTTGATCCCCATCAGCTCCAGTATGGCCAGTGGTCAGGGGGAACGAGAGCAGTACAGTCATACCTCATGTTGCATCCGCTTCAGGTTATGTTTTTCAAGTTGCAACCTGCAGCAACCTGGAAGTATTGGAATGGTTACTTCTGAGTTTCATTGCTTGCGCAAGTGCAGAACCGCTAAATCGAGCTTCACACATGTGCAGAAGACTAAATCATGCCACGCACGTGCGCAGAAATGGCACTTCTGGATGCAAACGCTTTGAGTTGCGGACGTGCCTCTGGGACGGATTACGTCCACAACCCAAGGTTCCACTGTAGTTCAACAAGGAACGACTTGTGATCCCTAGCCCTGTAAGTCTTCCAAATTCCTGGAGCAGAGAATGGAGGGTTTTAGAAAGGCAGGTGGAAACAGTCTACACAGAAGTGCTGTGGGAGGATTTCAAAACTGATAATCTTGCAAGAATGCACCAAGGAAATCTGTCAGGAAGTCCAATTCCACAGCACCCACCATTTCCCCACTGCCTGCAGCATCTTGTGAAAAAGTTGTGTGTGAATGAGAGCTACGTGCGTGTGGTAAACATGCTACAGAAAAGGGAGCTCAGTGCTAGGGACATGCCTCTTACACTTTTAAAAAGGCAGAACACCAATCAGTTGGTAAGGGGGCCACAGTTCAAGGGCAGAGCATATACTTTGAGTACATAAAGCAGGTACAAGTATTTGCAAAGGCACAAAGCTTAATGGATGACCTTGGGGCAGTCACTGTTTCTCATCTTAAACTCGCCTGTTGTGAGAACGAGGGAGTGGGGGAGAGAATTGCATACCATGCACTCCACCTTGAGCTTGCTAGAGGAAGGACAGGCTAAAAAATATATAATAAACCCATGTACTAATAGCAAGCTCATTCGCTGAGAGGATTCTTACGTGGTCCTAAGAGTGGGAGAGAGGTATCAGCAAGTTCAGGGAAGCGCCATGATTTACAGAATGTGTGTGTGGTGTACCTCCATCTGCAAAAAATAAAGGAAGGCTGCCCAATGAGGACTGGGCTGCTTAGTGAATGCTGACTGACCTTTGTCTGGTGGAGGCAGGGAAGAAATCTGTTGATCAATACATACACAAATACATGCAGCAGCAGCTGCATGTAACCTAATATCCTATTTATTAGTATCAATTAACAGCCACAGAATAGATGTTTATAGAATAAATTCAACTTGTAAAACACACTGAGCTTTAACAAAAGATCCTCAGCCAGCTTAATTGCAACATTTAGCTTTTTATTAGAAATGCAAACTATCTCACACAGAAATATTGCCAGTTAGGCTGCTGGTGTGAAGCAAGAACTCCATCAAAGAAAAAGAAGAAAGTCTCTCGCCCCTACTTGATCATTTCCCTTATTACCTGACTGCTTCTGTGCCAGCCCTTTGCCAAACTGGTACCCTTCAGATTGGCAAAGGCTGTTCCATGTCAATCTGACACAAACATCAACGCTTAATTATGACCCTAGTCACTTGCCAGAGGAGAGATAATCCATCTGTTATCCTGGCTCTTCAGCAGATGACATCATTGGTTGTCAGGAGCAAGTCAGCAGTAAACTACCCCAAGCCAGTTGGCGTTAACTCTTTATTAACAAAAACAGGAGCTGCACAGGAGCGCCAGGCCTAACGAGCGCAACATTCATCTCTGGCAGGTCTTGCCCCCATGAAGCAGTTGCTGAGACTGAAGGTACCCACCTCCTTACAGCTGCCTAAGCCATGTCCTCTCCAGGGTCAGCCCTCCACCGCCGTAATCTGAGACTGTGCCTGAGTGAAGTTAACTTCTCCTCTACCCTCTTCATGCCTCTCCTGGTTCTGGGAGACCAATGGGGTGGGAAAGACTCCCTGGTTTCTTCACCAGCCAGACTCATCTCTGCCACTTTGCATCCGGCCTCTCCTGCTTCAGCTTCTGCCTCTGATTCTGGTCTTTTCTCTGCCATAGACTCTCCCAGCTCACTAAGCCCTTCAGCTGCTCTTCCCAAGTCTTCTCTCTCTGAGCCATCATCCTTCATACCCTCCAACATTTCTCCGATGAAAATAGGGATGTCCCATTCCAGAATGATAATTTTTCTATTTATACCTCACACATCTTACTGGGTTGCCCCAGCCACTCTGGACAGCTTCCAACATATAAAAATAATAATAAAACATTAAACATTTTTTTAAAAAAACTTCCCTATACAGGATTGCCTTCAGACAGCTCGGGGGCTGGATAACTCTGTACCTTCCAACATTTCTTCAATGAAAATAGGGACATCCTAAGGAAAAGTGGGACATTCTGGGATCAAATCAGAAACCAGGATGGCTTCTCTAAATCAGGGATGTCCCTAAAAATAGGGACATTTGGAGGGTCTGATCCTTTAGGGGTTCCCCAGCCGGTTCCTTCCACCACTCCTCTGTGTCTAAGCAGTCCAAGACATTGGTACTGCTGGGGGGGGGCGAGATCCTGGAGCTGTGTTACCCTACATTTCCCTTTCACTATGCCTGTTTGTCCACCGAGAGTTGTGAATGCTGGAGTGTGTTATTTCTCGATGCTGGAGCATTGTGAGACCTTTGGAAGAAGGGGCAGGCAGAACAAGGCTGTGGCCAGATGTACCTCCAGGATGAGCTTCAGTTACCAGCCTTTCAAGTGAAACTTGAACCTGCTCTCTGGTGCTTCATACAGTAAAAGACGGCTGGCAACAGCATGAACGGATGGATGTGTTTTTGAAAGAGAGATCTGATCACAGCATGCTCCATTTGGCTAACGTAACAGAGGAAGTAAATGCACCATCTGTGTCATATTAAATAACACGCCCGCACATCAACAATTAGCAATATTTTGCCATATTTCGATTTGACGAATGTCAGTAATAAACCCACTGAGCCCAGTCTTCCCTCCTCTGACAATATTTTATTTTAAAAATTCAAGTAGGTTTCAAGGACAGTCCGGTTCCATTGGAATATATATATATATATTACCGTGATGGGTAGTATAGAGTGAGTAGGCTTTCACCCCTCCCTTTGGGCGCATCTATTAGCGTCAGGAATGAATGTGTACATGGGTGGGAATTTTCCAAGCAATAAGCCCACACACCCAAAAACTGGTTGAGAAAAGGAAAGCCTGAAGTTCCCAGCCCAGGCTCCATCAGGGACTAATGTCAAGGGAAGATAAAAAAAAGGCAACCCATATTAGTTTACAGCAGAGAGGGGTAACATTTGCCTCTCCCCGCCTCCCGGAGATGTTATTGGACTTCAATTTGCATCATGCAAGTAAGTTGGCTTGAAAGTTTTGTATGAGGGACCTCACATTCATGCACGCGATCCATATACAGTGGTACCTCGGGTTAAGTACTTAATTCGTTCCGGAAGTCCGTTCTTAACCTGAAACTGTTCTTAACCTGAAGCACCACTTAAGCTAATGGGGCCTCCTGCTGCTGCCGCGCCGCCGGAGCCCGATTTCTGTTCTCACCCTGAAGCAAAGTTCTTAACCCGAGGTAAGAAGAACAGAACTTTATTAGCAAAGCCAACAGGCCACAGCTATACAAGAATTAGAAATAAAATAAAATAAACATAAAAAGGGAATAAAAACAAACAAAAGGAGGTCCGTCAGGTGAACACGTCTGTCACTCAGATGGTGGCCCTTAATTTCACAGCTCTCTCGATGAACCTTGCGACCTTCTCAGTTGTCTGACTGTCCGTATCAGATAAGAGAAAGAACAGTATAATGTCTTGTGGACGGCCGGGGTTGGGGAGGATGAGTGGAGTAATAATCTCATTCCTTAGGTCTCTATAAAGGGGGCAGGATAAAAGGACATGGGACACTGTTTCCATGTTGCCATCTCTGCATGGGCAGAGTCGTTTTTCGAATGGAGTCTTTTGATAACGACCTTCGAGTACGGCAGAGGGAAGGACATCCCATCTAGCCAATGTAAAGGCGCGTCTATATTTTGGGATGGTTAATTTAGACAAATATGAAGCTGGAAAATCAAAGTGAGCGGGGGGAGAGTAAGTATACCATGGACATATTTTCTTTAGGATGGTCAGGTTGTTTTGCCGTTCAATATCTTTCAGGCGCTGGCCTATTAGGCTCTTTGCTCTACTGAGGCCCATTGGTAGTAAGGATTGTGAATGCAGACCGCATGTAAGGAGTTTTTGATGCACAGTTTTGAACCACATGCTTTTATAAGGGTCTTGCATTACTAGAGGCAGTAGGCCGGGTGGATTTAAGTTAAGGCGAAGCCAATAGTTGAATGTTCTTTGCCAGCTCTGGGTTTCTACAGATGGGAGGCAGGCCTCGAGTCGTAAAACTGCGTTTGGGACACAGGAGGGGACACCGAATATCTGCCTTAGAAATTTGGACTGAGCAGTTTCAAGACTTGAGCAGTGGTTCCCCATCCATATTTGTGCCCCATACAGTAACTGCGCCAGAGGTAATATTTCTGGGTTAGCGGAGTCTGTAACCTGAAACGTATGTAACCTGAAGCGTATGTAACCTGAGGTACCACAGTAGTTTGCCACTATACAGCATTTATTTATTTTCATAAAATGTATACACCACTTGATTGTAGAAAAAACCCTCAAATTGGTTTACGAAGAGAATAAAATAAACTTATCAGTAAAAATAGTTAAAAGCAATTATTTAAAATATTAAAAAAAAATAGCAATAAACTAAGAATAAAACACACAACAGCATTCTACGTATCTGGGCAGGCTTGTCTAAACAAAAATGTTTTTAGCAGACGCCAAAAGATTATAGTGAAGGCGCCTGCCTGATACCAATAAGCAGGCAGTTCGAAAGTGTAGGTGCTGCCACACTAAAAGTTTGGTTCATTTCAAATGATATCCGTGTTTGCAACATACGCAGTTTCTGGATCAGCACATCAGAGTGGAGACTTTGCTAGGAGTCTGCAAAGTTGCTTATTCCATATTATTATGTCTGGTATCAATAGTAATACCAAGATGTGTGCAGAAAGCACTCAAAGCATGTCACATTTCTTATGTCAGCCAGCTCCACCACCTGCAGGGAAGAAATGTATTATGAGCCTCATATTACAGACAGAACAGCGGAGGATTGAGGCTACCCACTGATTTATGCCTAAATTGAGATTTTAAAGAGTTACTCTGAGCTCATGCTCTTAACCAATGCACTACACCAACTCTTGAGTCTTTATTTAGCTAAACAGCTGCATTATACATCTGGAACTAGGGAGTGGGCATTTTTAATATATATGCTGCTTTAATCAACCAAGAATAGTACCTACAAGTTTAAATACCGTATTTTTCACTCTATAAGGCGCACCAGACCATAAGACGCACCTAGTTTTTGGAGGAGGAAAACAAGAAAAAAATATTCTGAATCTCAGAAGCCAGAACAACAAGAGGGATCGCTGTGCAGCGACAGCAGCGATCCCTCTTGCTGTCCTGGCTTCTGTGATAGCTGCACAGCCTGCATTTTCTCCATAAGACGCACACACACATTTGTCCTTACTTTTTAGGAGGGAAAAAGTGAGTCTTATAGAGCAAAAAATACGGTAGTTATTCTTCATGGCAGATACTCCCTGGTCACTGCTGCACTGTTGAGAAAGGCAGCAATTTAAATGCAAGTACTGTGCACCTCTCAAAATTAGCTACTAATGACTTCTATCAGCATTTTACTACTGTACTGTATACCAGCAGCTGGGAAGCAACAGTGCAATCTCATTCATGTTTACTCAGAAGAAAGTCCCACTAGTTCCTATTGAGCTTACTCCCAGATAAGTGGATACAGGATTGGAGCCTTAATGGTCACTTTCCCAATGACCAGTGCTAACCAAACATTAAAAAGCACCCCAGTTGACTCAGTTTTCCACTTTTATCCACGCAGCCCCTAGAAATTATGTTACAGTACATGCTGAACTCGTGTCAACATGTTTACCTAATGTATTGGGTATCAGGTCTGATGTTTGCTCTATTTATAGCAGCCTTGTTATTGAAGTGAAAGTCATAAACAGAGCTTTCACATTTAAAACAAAAAAAATTTGAAGGTAGGAGGAAAAAATGAAAAAAAATATCACAATCAGTATTTATTTTTCTAAAGCAAGTTTGTACTTTGCACTTTGTATGGTCCCTATCCATTCTGAAAGACACTCAAATGTCCTACAAACGAGCACCAGAGTTTCATTATGTTATACACCAACCTATTCTTTTAGGGATCAGATCCAACAAATATTTTAGAGCTCCTCCTTGATGTTCTTTATCCACACTAGCCACTGAACCTAACAGCAGGTGTAGATTTAAAATATGTTAGATAAAAACACCCCATTCCCACACTACATTCTTGCCACATTCCCAAATTTCTTATCTTTACCCCCCCCCCCCCCGTAAGAGACACACAGCTGGCTGTCCATGAAACACACAATATATTTTTTAAAAAGGCCTTTTAAAGTCCTTCTGCCAATCAAACATTTCCTCTTATTTCAAACAACGACGTATTTGTCAAAGGTCTGCTACCCATTTCTAGAGGTGCAGCAAAGTTTGTGGATGGTCCCTGAGTTGTGCTGCAAAGAGGTGGTTACATTTCTTAGCTATCACAGCTCAGAGAAAAATTAATTGAAATGTCACTTGCATTTTCGTAACATCGAGGCAAACTGCCTTGCAGCAAGGGATTGTTTTCTTCAGGGTTTCAAATATTCCAGACACTTGCCAATACAACCAAGGATCCTTCTAGGGGGTGAGCACAATTTTAATTAAAGCAAAGCAGTTTCCAAGGAGGTGGAGGGAACTAGAAAACATTGCAGTCTAAATCAGAGCTATCATGCTCAAATGGCTTACTGGGCCAAGCTGCACATGGCTCTACAATCGTCACTTTGCACCAAACTCCTCTGCGCTCATTCTGATGAGGAAAGGCACCACCAATGTGACTGCTGCTAAACTACACCTTGCTTGCCCAAATCCCTTCACCTACACAACTGCCAGCCTCCCTCACCGGAGCCTCACCTACACCCCTCAGCTGAACTCCTCTTCAACTGAGCCTCCTTCTCACAAGCCACTGCTGGACCTCCCAAATCCTCTCACATGCCAGAGGCCACTAGCACTTTCAACTGCGCCCAAATAATGTCAAGAGATGGCACTTTATCTACATACCTTGAGGTCTGCATTGCTAATTTAAATGGAATAAAGGAGACATATCTAGACATAAGCTGGAACGCGGGTGGCGCTGTGGGTTAAACCACAGAGCCTAGGACTTGCCGATCAGAAGCTTGGCGGTTCGAATCCCCGTGACAGGGTGGCGCTGTGGGTTAAACCACAGAGCCTAGGACTTGCAGATCAGAAGCTTGGCGGTTCGAATCCCCGTGACAGGGTGAGCTCCCGTTGCTCGGTCCCTGCTCCTGCCAACCTAGCAGTTCGAAAGCACAACAAAGTGCAAGTAGATAAATAGGTACCGCTCCGGCGGGAAGGTAAACGGCGTTTCCGTGTGCTGCTCTGGTTCACCAGAAGCGGCTTAGTCATGCCACATGACCCAGAAGCTGTACGCCAGCTCCCTCGGCCAATAAAGCGAGATGAGCACCGCAACCCCAGAGTTGGCCATGAGTGGACCTGATGGTCAGGGGTCCCTTTACCTTTATCTGGACATAAAAAAGTGCCCAAAAGGAATCAGACCATTGGCTCCATCTAGCTCACACTGACAGGCAGCAGCTCTCTAGGGGCAGACTGAAGACATTTCCAGACTACCTGGAGATGCACCTGTATGCAAAACAGGTGCTGCTCAACTGAGCTATGACCTTTCTCCCAGGTATGGAGGTGTAGTAATCAGCGGTGTAGTGGGAGAGGAATGCAAGGGAGCGCAGTTCTGAAACTTATTTGATTATACCCAGTCCCTTTAAAAGAAAAAAAAAAATGTTTAGGAGTACTCTCATTTTGACTCAAGAAAATCACCATTTTATAGTTCAAATCAGGGAAAATAAATATAGTAAATGGACAAAAATACAAAGATTCACAAAATGTTTTGGGGTATGCGTCCCCCTGCGTCCCCCCAGAAGAAGCACTGATTATACCTCAGCCCAATATTTATGCCTGAGAAGCAAGTTCCATCCAGTTCAGTGGGACTTAAAGCTTTGTACAAGTACGTAAATTTGCAATCCTGCACCACAAGCCTATCTATGAATGCTTAAAGGTAAAGGTAAAGGGACCCCTAACCATTAGGTCCAGTGCTTACTTGGCTGTTATTAGGAGTATGTTATTAGCAAGAAAAAGTAAATCCAAGGTTTTTGAACACCACAAACAGACTATGTGGTGCAAGAACTGGGTGTCACTGCTAAAAAAAATTCAATATGAACATTATTATGCAGCAAAGATCTGCCTGCTCCTTAAGAACTGGAAAATTTGCAATACAATTTTGTTTTCCACAAATGCACAAAGTTATTTATACTTTCCTGCCCTAGTTTGGATTCCACCTCGCACAGGGATTCCCTCCTCCCCTTCCCCCTTCTTGGTTTGTACAATTATAGCTTGCTGTGAAATGTGAATTGGGAAAAATGTGGTTTTCACTCACTAGGAATAAATTACCTCTAAAGCATAAAACTAGAAACCATGGTTTGAATGTGGTTTGCAAAGCATGGTTTGGAAAAAAATCTTCGTTAGCCCTCATTATAGTTTCCTAATTTGAATGCCACAGCAAACTATGGTTACACAAACTGGGAAAGGGAAGGGAGGGATCCCTGTCTGAGAGGGGATGAGACAGTGCCTGAGCCAACGAAATATTCCCAATCAGGAACCGTGTAGTCTGAACTGAGTATTTGTCTTGTTTTCTTCCACTGGAAATGCAATATAAATAGAGTACCGGTACTTGTTTCTATAAATAGTTTTTTGTGCTTTTCTTAGAATACATACAGATTTTCTCCCTCTAACTGTGAAGTTTTCACATATTCTGTTTTAAGTGCAATTCTGATACCTATACCTTAGTACCACAGCTGGCACAAAGCGGATTGTTTCCATACAAATTCTTCAGTAATTCACAACACTTAGGCAATAAGCGGTGGCGTAATGATGGAAAAAGCAACCTGTAATTTAAATAACATAAGGTCTGCAATATGAAAATATGTACTAATTAGGTATTAGTTAAACTTAGGAATAAAACAGTGCTACTGAAACAGACCAAAGGCTTGCCTAGTCCATAGTAGGCAAACAGAAGTCTACATACCCTCCACCATTTCTCCGATGAAAGCAGGGACATCCTATTCCATAATAATTATAATTTTGTTATTTATACTCTGCCTATCTGACTGGGGTGCCCCAGCCACTCTGGGTGGCTTCCAACATACAAAAGCATAATAAAACATTAAACATTTTTTTTAAAAAACTTCTCTATACAGGGCTGCCTCCAGATGTCTTCCCAAGGTTATATAGTTACTTATCTCTTTGGCTCGTGGGTTACATAACTCAATACCCTCCAACATCTTTCTGATGAAAATAGGGACATCCTACCCTACCCTCCAACATTTTTCTGATAATAGGGGTGTTCTGAGGAAAAGCAGGAAATTCTGGTGTCAGATCAGAAACTGGGACGACTTCTGCAAATCCAGGACTGTCCCTGGAAAATAGGGACACTTGGCCGGTCTGAGTCTATAGGATGAGAAACCCATGAGAATGAAATGAGTCCTCTGGAAAGGGTCTTCTAGCAACTCTCATGGATGTGACCGCTATCAGTTGGGAAATGAAATAAGGCAGCTGCTGCCACTGCTCCAAAGATAGTGTTTTCTATTGATTGGGAGACTCTTTGAGAACAAGGAAATATAGAAATTTCTAAATTCTAGCACTTAAAAAAAAGCTGCCTGACAAGAACCTTTTAGCTTTCAGATTGCTGATGGCAGTTGAGTCCATAGAGAGGGGGCAAAGGACCAAAATTAATCTGAAGCAGGCTGATTGTTTAAGTCCATTAGTTACATCTGTGGCTCAGAGCAGCTGGAAAATGGATTGTTAAGATGCCAGAAGAAAACAGCCCTCCCTCCAAAAAAGGAACTTGGAGGAGAAGGAGTGAACATGAATTGGCCTGCTCAGTTTACAGTAAGCATCCTGGGAGGGAAGAGTATGATTGGAGAGGGATTTGCTGTTAGGTTCAAAGCTCCTTCCCTCCACTTCACAACAAATAATCCTGTCTCCAGAACTAGCCCTCTTAAAGCATTCTCTATACGAGTTAACAAAACACAAGGCATTGTGGTGATGGTAACTATGCTTTTCACTGTTCTAAAACATGCATCTTAAAGAAGCAGAGACATCACCTTGCCAACAAAGGTCTGTATAGTAAAAGCCATGGTTTTCCCAGTAGTGATGTATGGAAGTGAGAGCTGGACCATAAAGAAGGCTGATCGCCGAAGAATTGATGCTTTTGAATTATGCTGCTGGAGGAGACTCTTGAGAGTCCCATGGACTGCAAGAAGATCAAACCTATCCATTCTGAAGGAAATCAGCCCTGAGTGCTCACTGGAAGGACAGATCCTGAAGCTGAGGCTCCAATACTTTGGTCACCGCATGAGAAGAGAAGACTCCCTGGAAAAGACCCTGATGTTGGGAAAGATGGAGGGCACAAGGAGAAGGGGACGACAGAGAATGAGATGGTTGGACAGTGTTCTCGAAGCTACAAACATGAGTTTGACCAAACTGCGGGAGGTAGTGGAAGACAGCAGTGCCTGGTGTGCTCTGGTCCATGGGGTCACGAAGAGTCGGACACGACTAAACAACAACAACAAAACATGCAGGGAGCCTCTAGAGGAGGAAGAGGAGGAGGAGGTGTAGTGGTTAGAGTGTTGGATTTCACCCTGGGAGACCAGGGTTCAAATCCCCACCCAGCCATGAAACTCACTGGGTGGCCTTGGGCCTGCCACTGCCTCTCAGCCTAACCTATCTCACAGGGTTGTTTTGAGGAAGGGGAGAACCACATACGCCACAGCCAGCTCCTTGGAGAAAATGGTGGGATATAAATGAAATCAACAATAAATAAAAATAATACAAGATTAGGAGGCTCCCCACTTCACAACTCATGGAGGTGATCAACGGTACTGTGAGGGGGTGGAGCCTCCCACAATTATCTCACCATAAAATGCTCACATTTGGGGCTGGCAGCCCTCTAATAAATACAAAGTTCAGCAGGCAATGAGCTCGGAGGGCAGGGAGAGGAAATTGTGTCCTCCATCCCTCTCCCCCAAGGCCTGAATAGTGCTACAAGGCTCCCTTTCCAGGCTGACTGAGGCCATGAGAAATAAATCCTTCTTTCAGAGTGGGGATACCCTGCAACATTTTGCTGCAGTTCCCACTTTTTCAGTATGAAAACGAGTGCCAGTATCTTTTGCCATTGAGTTTAGCAAGGCTTTTATGCATTGTAAGATGCAAGGCTTGATGCTCTTTTGCTTACTCTCGAATCTCTTTTCAAGTAACAGGATACCCCAGAGCAAAAGTGGAAAGTAGATCAGCTCCGAAAGCCAACTATTGTGATATGTTAATTTTTAGAAGTTTATTGATACTGACACTGTCATTAGATATTTCAGTGACGTGGAGAGAACTGTGAATTGACGAAGGCAATGTTCTTGGGTTACAGGGAAGCAAAATATTCTGCCACAGATCTCAAAACATAACCCAAAGGATGAATGAAAGAAAAGAGTCTACAAAATTATATAAAAGTTCCAGTTCCTGCATCTCATTTTCAGCCATGAAGTACACTTAATAATTTGTCTATTTGCAGTTAATGAAATACAGTTATCTCTAAATTCTGCACTATGTCCACACCCTGCTCAAGCAACACCTCTGGTAAAGTCTAAAAACCTAAAAAAAACACCGAATACACTTGATAGACTGTGTTACATTCAATGATAAAATTCAAATTTGAATACGAATGGTGATTTAACACTGTAATCTTTGGATAGGAGAGAGCATGGATTATTGGTCCAGAGGGTATCTTCTAACTCTGCCTGCCTGCTTACCTAGCTACCATATTCTGTATTTTCTTCAAGTAGTCCGAGGAAAAGTAGATTAGTCTCTCCCCAGCCTTCTTTATCCTCATGACAACCCTGTGAGGTAGGCTAGGCTGAGAGGCTATAACCAGCTCAAGCTTCACCCAGTGAGCTTCATGGCCAAATGGGTATTGACCCTCAGTCATACGCCAACTATACTATACTACACTATGCTGGCTTTGCAATTTCTCAATAGTTGCATCAATTAATATACACTCTGACCTGAGTCCAGGGATCCCAGCATGCCGCACCAGGGGGCATGCTTGCTGCTACATGCCAGATTTTCCTAGCCAGTCAGCACTCCTGGGTAGCTCTCTCTTCCCTCAACCCTGCCCTCCAAACAATTGAGTGATGCTGTCACAGCTAAAAGCACCAAACAAACTGACAAACTGTAATCCAGCAATGAGAAATCTACACAGATTTGGGTGCTGTTTGCTTTTTACTTTTTTTTCTTTCTGTAAAGAACCCATTTCGATAAGTGCTTTCCATATTGCACATTATTCCTGGACTGGGATAAATACAGTGGTACCTCGGGTTAAGAACTTAATTCGTTCCGGAGGTCCATTCTTAACCTGAAACTGTTCTTAACCTGAGGCGCCACTTTAGCTAATGGGGCCTCCTGCTGCCGCCGTCCGATTTCTGTTCTCATCATGAAGCAAAGTTCTTAACCCAAGGTAATATTTCTGGGTTAGTGGAGTCTGTAACCTGAAGCGTCTGTAACCTGAAGCGTCTGTAACCTGAAGTGTCTGTAACCCAAGGTACCACTGTACACAGGATTTTTCTGCATCTAAACACATATCAGCCAGCATATTTTCTGAAAACAAATCATTTTCATGAAAGTGAAAAGCCTATCTGACAGTGCAGAAAAAGGAAGGGGGGGGGAGAAGCACCCTACCCTTTCATACCTGCAATAAACAAGAACTGATATTATATATATTTAATTTGAATTTGTTTTGCTAAATCATGGAAGAAGAACAAAAAGCCAAAGAAAAAGTAATTATGTATTAATACCTTTCTTTTGTCAGATACGTTGTATTACAAAATTATAACGTGCATTCATTTGGCTAATGTGTATGGTCACAAGTAATACAAACATCTGACAGGTAAATTATCCATTTCCAACTATGAACATGTTATAAATGGCTTTTGAAACAGACTTTCATTATTATTATTTTGTACTTGAGTTTAGTGGTACGTGAGCTGTGTTTGTGTAATAATATTTATAATGTGTGTTTTTTGGGTGGCGGTGGGGAAATCATAGCATCAGGCAGGAAAGATAAAAACCTGCCTGATGCTGAGAAAAAACAGTAGCCCAACAGTGCAACCCAATATATAACTTCTGAGTCCAGTGAGTGCCCCTTCCAGGTAACTGAGTAAAGGATTGCAACTTACATGTTTCATGGTATTGTCAAAACAAGGAAGGGCTATATGCATGCATATTAAGTAAAAAAAGATGGGTAAGTTGTTGTTTTTTTTAAAAAAAAAGTTGTGTTATGTGAATGTGTTTCCACACAAAAAAAATGTGCTTCCTACAGGATTAGATGGAATTAAACCAACAAAGCAGACTGGAAAACTATCATCAATAAGCATCTCAACAAATACCCATTAATGACACATTTTGCTATTTGGGTTCCCACCCCCATCCTAAAGAATGGCTGTAGTGCATTTTCTTTTGTTTTCTTTCACTTGCAGAACACAGAAAGGAATATTATTGTCCAACATGAAAGTGCACAGTGCAACCCTAATCATGTCTACTATATGGTAGGTTCGTGTCCTATAGGATTCCATGGGGCTTACTCCCAAGTAAGTGGAATTAGGACTTATGCACTTACTTGGAAGTAAGACACATTGCTTTCTGCAGGATAACTGTAACCAGTGCTTTTTTTTTCTTAAAAAAATGTTTAGGGGTACTCTCATTTTGACTCAAGAAAATCCCCATTTTATAGTTCAAATTGGGAAAAATAAATACAGTAAATGGACAAAAATACAAAGATTCACAATTTTTAGGGGTATGCATACCCCGCGTACCCCCAGAAAAAAAGCACTGGCTGTAACCTGACAAACTTCAAAATCAATCCCAGTCTCAGAAGTACCAAATTCAGTTGCTACTAAACAGCATTTGACACAGATCACTGAATAACCAAATTCAGCAATTTGCCAGCTTCCATTTAAATGCGTTTGTTTTTTGCTTTGAAATGTTCATGCAGGTTTTCCCCATTCTAAGTTGTTAATTCAAGTGTGATACACTTATGTCAGAGTAATCTCCTAAACTTTTAATCTGCTCGTTTAGAAGGCTAGCATTCAAAGGCTAGCATGCAAAAGACCTACCGAGTAAAATGCTTGCTACAAGTGCAACTGAAATTTGATCAGAAATCCCCATTTCGCTATGCGCTGTGGGCCTGAGACAAAACTATAGATAGACAGGACTGTCAACAACATCAACCCACAGCAGGCAAGTTCAGATACCTGTACGACTTCAAGAAAAGAAACTTCTTCTTGTTGTTCCTTGGAGGGGCAGCTATTCCCAGTGGTTCCCAGACAAAGGCCATTTACAGGCTGCAAACAATCCCCGACTAATGTGCAGAGAGACCCGGCCACGGAGCTGGAGGTGCGTCACACTAATGAGAAAATTACTTGTAGCTCTCTGACGAAATGCCTTTCCTTGGGCTGTGCTTTCGGCAGTGCTGAGAGCATGCACAAGGTAGAAAGGATAACCAGGATTTCCTGCAGCGTGACACTTGCCCTGAGCAAGAACACTGGCTGCATTCAGGGGCCTTATCTCATTACTGAAGGGAGAAACTCTCCTAGTAAAGCTGTTTATAAATATAGCACCGATTAGGAGAGAGCAAGTGGCGTGTTGCTGAGAAGTTACACAGAGTGCAGGAGCAAAGCACCGATGTAGTTAACAGTCCCTTTGTTCCTTACTATACACTTAACATGGCCCCCGTTTTCCTTCAATAACATATGAATGTGTTCAGGGTGAAATCAAGCAAAGGTGAAAAACATGCAGTGAGTATCCAGTTGGCATCTAGGCAAATATTGCATTTATTCATTACATTAAAAGAAAACCCCATACTTCTTCCAAGAAAGCAGAATGGTACGTAAGGTCCCTCTCCCCATTTTATCTTCACAACAACCTTGTGGGGGGGGTGTCAGTTTGAGAGATAACAACCAGCCTAAGGTCACCATCCATCAAACTTCGTGGCTGAATATGATATGGGAATGAACCCCATTCTCCCAAGCCTAACACTCTAATTCAGGGTTTCCCAAACTTGGGTTGCTAGCTGTTTTTGGACTACAACTCCCATCATCCCTAGCTAGCAGGACAAGCGGTCAAGGATGGGAATTGTAGTCCAAAACAGCTGGAGACCCCAAGTTTGGGAAACAGTGCTATCTAATTCAGCCTCTCTCAACCTTGGGTCCTTAGATGTTGTTGAACTACAACTCCCATCAATCCTAACCAGCATGGCCAATGGTCAAGGATGATGGGAGCGGTAATTCAAGAACATCTGGGCACCCAAGGCCAAGAAAGCCTTCTCTAATGTCTACCCACCGTGGCTCTCATTCAATACAATTAACTCAGGCTTGCTCACATGGCAGTCATTCATTACCCGGAAACCCATTCCTTCCTTCCCTGCATGTGATGGAAGGTGCACAACTCTCCCATCTGCCTGCCTGATGCTTCTCTTTAAAAGATGCATGGAAGGATTGAGGACCAGCTGCAGCTCAGTGGCAAAGTGCTCGCTTTGCACACAGAAGGTCCCAGGTTCAATCCTCGGCCTCTCCAGGTAGGGTGGAGACTGTCCTGTCTGAAACCCTGGACAGCTGCTGCCGGTCAGTGTCGTCTTCTTCTTCTTTGGCAATTACTCGGAGCCGAGTAAGATTGTCTTCCATAAACACGGTTTTAACAATGAGTCCGTAAGTGACTGTGGAGGCCAATTCTGGATCCACACGTCCTTCCACAGTGGCGACATTGGTTTCCAGGTGGGAGTTGATCACGGTGTGGATCTGCCAAGCGTGTCTTCCTCTTAGCATGTTTCTCCCCTGTGTCCTAAGTTTGAGTGTCTTCATAGCCCATGACACCTTTGGTAAAGGCTGTTCTCCAACTGGAGCACTCACAGGCCAGTGTTTCCCAGTTGTCAGTGTTTATACTACATTTTTTTAGATTTGCCTTGAGACAGTCTTTAAACCTCTTTCGTTGACCACCAGCATTACGTTTTCCATTTTTAAGTTCGGAATAGAGTAGTTGATTTGGAAGACTATAATCAGGCATCCACACAACATGACCAGTCCAGTGAAGTTGATGTTGAAGAATCATTGCTTCTTCTAGTGATCTTTGCTTCTTCCAGGACTAAGCTAGACCAAGGATCTGACTCAGAATGGCAGCTTCCTGTGTGTGTGCACACCTCTCCTCAAAGTATTCTTTTGTATGGCCAACAGAGCTGCTTCACACCATCAGCCCAATGGCCCCCACCACATGTAAATGATTTTTAGTTGGTAAACGTAGGAACCAACTGCTTCTCTCTCCACCTCAATTCTGGCTCCCCTCTCCATTTTCAAAGAGGCATTCGCTGTACGTAAGGAAGCAGCTCCTGTTCCAATGGGGCATAATGATTTGTGAGGCATCAGCCGTTCCAGAGAGTGTCTCCGACATGTAGATTATTTTCAGCCCTTTTGGCAGCTTTTTCATCCAGAACCCTTTGTGCCTTTCTCTGATTACAGTGAATGACTTTGACAACTCCACTCAGCTTACTGCAAAGCTAGATACAAGAAACACTCTCCTTTTGCAGGTGATGGGCTCTGGGATACTTAAACACGGTTCTTAAAGGCCCAGAGCGCATTTTCAGACACAAGTCATGGTGGGTTGGAATCAGACTGAAAGTAGGTGTGTGTGCCATGTATAAAACGTCCTTCATTCAAATTGTAGCAAAACAGTGAATTAGAGGGAGCACTGTAGAGGCACAGAGCTAAATAAGGAACTGATGTTATAGTCATTTGCCTTTTATTTTTTTAAAAAAACAGTGTTGCAGAGTAGGCCATTAAAAGTAATTGCACTTTGAGGATTAAAATTTAGAAGTCCAAAATCGGCAACCAATTTTGACAGGAGAAAGGCCATAGCTCAGCAGCAGAGCACATGTTTGGCATGCAAAGGATTCCAAGTTTAATCCCTTGTTAAATCGATACCTGTCATGTCTAGTTAAAAGAACCAGGCAGAAGGGGATGGGAAAAATCCCTGTCTGAGACCCTGAAAAGCCACTGACATTGGGTGACAGCATGAAAGGGACTCAGCTGATCGGCACTGACATCGAGGCACCCTCAGTTGTGCTAGGGAGTTCCTAGGGGGGGAACGCCATGCAGCTGGTCTCTGTAGGAGTCACTGTCAGGAAGTCCTGCTTGCAAATGAAGAATTCACTGGGAGCTCAATTTAAGCTCCTGATTGTTCCATGCCCTTACCTGCTCAACACCTGAGGTCACATGTGATGCCAAGCATGAACCAGGTGGGCGTGGTTTGAGGAAAACAGCCTCGTGAGCCACTGAGGTTTCCACGTTTGAAGTTTTACTGTAGTTTTATAATTTGTTGGAAGTCGCCCAGAGTGGCTGGGGCAACCCAGTCAGATGGGTGGGGTATAAACGGTATTGTTATCATCATCATCACCATCACCATCATCACCATCAGTATACTTGAAGGAGCATCTCCACCCCCATTGTTTAGCCCGGACACTGAGGTCCAGTTCTGAGGGCCTTCTGGTGGTTCCCTCACTGTGAGAAGTGAAGCTGCCGAGAACCAGGCAGAGGGCCTTCTGGGTAGTGGCGCCCGCCCTGTGGAAGGCCCTCCCTTCAGATGTGAGGGAAATAAACAACTATCTGACTTTAAGAAAACATCTGAAGGCAACCCTGTTTAGGAAAGTTTTTAATGCTTGATGTTTTATCGTGTTTTTAATATTCTGTTGAAAAACCCAGCCAGATGGGTGGGGTATGTATGTATGCACAGTGGTACCTCGTGTTAAGAACTTAATTCGTTCCGGAGGTCGGTACTTAACCTGAAACTGTTCTTAACCTGAAGCACCACTTTAGCTAATGGGGCCCCCTGCTGCTGCTGCCGCACCACCACCATTCAATTTCTGTTCTCATCCTGAAGCAAAGTTCTTAACCCAAGGTACTATTTCTGGGTTAGCGGAGTCTGTAACCTGAAGCGTATGTAACCCGAGGTACCCTGTATGTATGTATGTATGTATGTATGTATGTATGTATGTATAAATAATAAATAAATACTACTACTACTACTACCATCATTCCTATTTTCATTGGAGAAATGATGGGGGGTATGGGCCCGGAGATTGGAGGTTTCACCACCCCTGATCTAGAGGGAAGCAAACTCCACACGTTTCCATATTTGAATGCAGCCACAATTACCACTTGAAATATTCAAGGGCACACAACAAACAGGCCAGTTTCAATGGGCCACAGCCCTAGTCATGGGACTGAGTCTCCTGAACTCTGAGTCTCCTGAAGTCTGACCAGACCACACCTTCAAGCACCAAGATGGAGAAAGTGCTGGAGGAATATGCTTCCTCTTAAAACAGGACTTAAACCCTTGTTCTCCTCAGCATACCTGCCTTTTGTTCTGTGGTAAATCATGCACTGCCAATAATGAGCTTCTCCTTGAGTAACGCATCTCCACACACCAGAGCTAGGCACCTGGAATTTGCAGGTGGAGCAAGGTGATTCCTATTCTTCTTTTGAATAAAACTCAATTGTATTTTACGTTGTTATATAACATTTCGCTGCTGCACAGGTGCTAAACAATGGAGCTTCTAATTTCAGAGAAATCTTTTTGTTTTCTAGAGACACTATTTACCTCCCAAGTCTCACAATATTAATTTCACTGATTTACATATTATCATAAAACTAAACAGAATGAATACCAAACCAATATGAACAAAAGATTTTGCATTCAAGCCACAGTGGCTATATAATTGCTATGTCAGCTATCACAACACCAATTTGCAATATATATTTGTTTTCAAAATTAATTTAGCAAGCCTCGCTGAACAATGCAAACCTTAAAAGCATCAAACAAAGTTAATTTCAATTTTTATACCACGGCAACTGTTTCCCTTCCTGTTCCAACGTGTGCTTAAATCAATTAGCACAACAAATCTCAATGTGGTGGAAGGAAAATAAAAACCTATTACCATTAAGATTACCATTAAGATTATGGCAAATAAATGTAAACCCTTGGTCTGGAATTATTTTATTTATTTATTTAAGAGTATGTATCAATTGGTTAATATTTTGAAAATCTCTAAGTGGTGCAGAGATATATATCATTAAAATTCAGTCTAAAAACATTAAAACAGGCATATAAAAGATACCAAAGAGTTAAAACACAAAGTAAGGGGTTCACACACATAAAACAGTCCATTCTTTTGGATGAAGGAAAGCCTGGGCTAGCAATCAAAGACAGTATGCAAAAGATGCACCAAGTGGAGTGCAACTGAAATTTGATATGAAATCCCCCATTTCACTACGCGCTACAGGCCTGAGACGAAACTTTACAAGATGTCTGAAGCCCAGGTTCAAACAACATGCTAAGACAAACCATGGCTTAGCGCAGTGCAGTACAGTAGCAAAATGATTAGGGATCTTTTCTAGAGCCTACAAGTTCACATGAGGCCATGACGGTCTTGCTTTGCATGATATGCATACCAGGCCAGCAAGTGGTGCAAAGTCACCTGGTGAGCTTCTTGGTTGAGTGGGAATTTAAACCTGAGTCTCCCTATTCCTGCTCTAACCACTACAAAACACTGGCCTTCACGTATACCCAAGACATACACACCTCCCCGCAAACCCATGCAGACATGCAGCTGGAATGGCCGATCTACACACAGAGTCTCACAACAACTTCATAAACAAGGTTTATCGCTGTTGCTCACTCCTGATGGTTGACAATGTTTGCTTCACGTGACATTAGCAGGCAAGCAGCATCTTTTGGCAAATGTGAGAAAGAGAGCACAACTGCTGCTCTGCATCCTATTAATGGCTCCTCCAGACAAAGCTGTTTTTCCCTCTCTGTTTTTAGCTGATGGTGATCATCCAAGGACAATCCGCATCTCAAAAAACACAGAGGAAGCCTAATTTTAGTTCAGATGGAATAGAAGAGCTTTAGCAAATGATGAGCAGGCACCTTGACGCGTTTCAGGATAAAACTTTCAAAGTGGACTTGGTCCAAGAGGGAAAGCTACAGGAGAGCAAATATTTCCTGTAACACTTTCTCTGTTGTTTTCCAGGAGGCTTCAAATACAAAACAGAATCGCTCTGCAACAGATTTCCTCCAATGTGCCCTTCTAAGATGGTCTGGACTATAAACACCCATCAGTCTCAAGCAGCATGGCCACTGCAGTCCAAAAGATTGTGAGGGCACTAGGTTGGGGAAGGCTGTTCTGAACTCATCAAAGCTACATCCATAAAATTGTCCCCAGGATTATTACAGGTTGCACACAGCTGGCCTCAGCTTGGCTCATGGGACTGATTCTCTGATGTGTAACATGCAGAGAAATTGAAAGGAACTTAAATTGACAGATTTGACCATCCCTTCGCCAGGCGATCAAGGGAGTTCCTGTCTGATAATTGAGGTAGGAGCTAGACTGAAATAGACGTGAGCTATCCATTTCATCCAAGAAAAACTGGAGTTGCTTTGCCATCAAATGGTGAAGTATCGTGATCAAAAAATGTAAAACAGGGTGAAAGTTGTTAAGATCTAAAAGGAGGGATTTCAAAACAGTCTCTTTAAGAACCACCAGAACTCACCTTCTTCCACCTGAGATCCAGTTTGCTAATTCTGATTGAACAAACCAGGATGGGCCAAGATTATTAAGTACAAATGGTGGATCTCACAAATCCAAGAATCTAGCCCACCTTCTTAGGCGGGACAAACTGAAAATATCCATCAAGGATTGAGTAGAGGAAGCCCCAGTAACCACAATGACCAATTCTAAAACACACACACACATCTGAGAGATTTTTATCCAAATAGTTCATTACTTTGCATACATCCCAATGCCCAGTATGACCCTCTAAGCATTCAAGATATGTAGAATTAGTCACATAGAAAAGGGAGCAGAATATACTGTCCTACCTGTTTGTTGCAACCAATGAAATAAATGTTTTTGAACTTACCTGGAAAGAAAAAGAAGTTTGTTATTGTTTTAGAACCAAAAACAGTTGTTCTACAGCGCATAACAGAGCAGACTTTGCTGATGCAGTTTAGTCAGCAGATTATAAACTGAGATCTCTTCAGACAGCAGGGCCACTTAATCGCTGTGTACATCAAAACAATTTTTCCCCAAATCAACCAATCAGCTACAGCTAAAAATATAAAGAATTCCATTTGTATGGTTTACTCATTAGCTGGGACTGATGCAAGCTAACCTGATGAAATCAGTAAGTATCTCACACAGACCAAATGCATAAAGTATAAATGAATATTAACAAGTCCACTTTGTAATATAAATATCTAAATGAACTTATTTTTATCACATTTGCTGATGCCACAAATCTCAAGAAAGGCAACCATATTTAATTATTCAGATATCAGAAACCCTCTTGTTACTGTGAAATGGCATAAAACAAAATTCAATACATTAAAACTCTGTCCAGACCCCATAACCAAATGAACACCAGTGAAGGCCAAAAACTAATCAAACCAGAATATAGCACTTTTGAAATAAGCTTTAGCCCACCCTTTGCCCAGCCTCCATGGGGAGGGAATAATCTAACTAGAGTAGAGCCATTGAGAATGACCCCCTGCATCCCTTTGTGGTCTGAAGGCAGGACAGGTTTCAACCTGGTGCATGGAAGGCAAGTTGACAATCTCTAACCTTTTAAATGTTTTACTTGTTTTCATGTATTATTTACCACTTTCAAAGCCGAAAAACAATTTATGTATATTACAAACATCAATCTAAGAGTCCATCTAGGGTTTTTAGGATCAAAACGGGCACCATGAATGGTGTTTAGAAGACATCAGAGCTGCAATTAGAAAATGAAAAATAAAACATCAGGATATTCCGCTAAGACCCATCGTTCAGCCCGGACACTGAGGTCCAGCTCTGAGGGCCTTCTGGGTGTTCCCTCACTGTGAGAAGCGAAGTTACAGGGAACCAAGCAGAGGGCCTTCTTGGTAGTGGCACCTGCCCTGTGGAACGCCCTCCCACCAGATGTCAAAGAAATAAACAACTATATGACATTTAGAAAACATCTGAAGGCAGCCCTGTTTAGGGAAGCTTTTAATGTCTGATGTTTTACTGTATTTTTAATATTTTGTTGGAAACCACCCAGAGTGGCTGGGGAAACCCAGCCAGATGGGCGGGATATAAATAATAAATTATGAGGATGACGGTGAGGATGATGCAAAGTCAGATCACTGATCCACCCAATCCAGCAACGCCTATACAGCTTTCCAGGGTTTTCCATTCACAGCCCCACCTGAGGATGCCAGGGACTGAACATGAGACCTTTTGAAGGTGCCCTTCCCCTGTACATGAGTTTGAAGAAGATACAAAAGGGAATATCAGCCTGGAGAACTGATGAGTGTAATAAAGGGATGCTTTTTGGTAGCGGACTATGACAGGGATGGCCAACAAGGTACTCTCCATACCTCGTTGGACCCCATTTCCCACCATCCCTGGGCACTGGCAACGCTGGCTGAGGCCGAAGGTAGATGGGGGTTCAACAACATCTGCTGAGGACCACATTGGCTACCCTGTAATAGTATTAGGGAGATCTGGGTTGAAACCACCACTAAGCCATGGAGAGTGTTGGGTGGCCTTGAGCCAGTCACTCTCACCCAGCCTAATGCATCTCACATGGTTGTTGTGAAGGGTAAAAGGGTGGGGTGGAGAAGCACACGTGCTGGTTCCGTTCGAGGAAAGGTAAAGAAATAAATGAATAGCACAGGAGTACTCCCCCCAAAATCAAATTATTTGTACAGTATTCAAAATCTCATTGCGAGAAACAACCAATCTGAAATTCAAATATTGCAGTACTGTACTTGTATCTTTTATTATGCAGTAAATCCATCTATACCTTTCTTACATGTTACACCTAAATTGAGCCTCTGCAATTTTGAAGGGAATTCCACTGGGTTCAGGTAGAGGCTGTAGATGAATTCCATTATCCAGGTGGAAAAACTGGAAGTGAATGTGTGCTGTACATTTTTCTACAACACATCCAGGGTTAAGTTTGCTGTGCAGCAGACGGCAGTCTTAACCACTAGATGTCTCTCTCTCTCGTGCAATGCCTTTCGTCTCCTAGAAATGAATGGAGATTCAAAAGCTAAGCAAATTCCAACGCAACCTGTAAAAATCTGTGTGACCCACCAAGAAAGTGCTGCAATGGCATATTCTGATAATCTCCCATCTATTTTTTCTTCCTTTTTTGGTATTTTTATTTAGATTTTCCATCATACAATTTAATAAAAAAAGAAAAATAATACATAACAGAAAAGAAACATTAAAGCATGATACATTAAAGCATTATACAATATCCAAAAAAGCAAAAGAAAAACAAACAAAATAAAATAAACCCACCACCCTGTTCAACTTCCCTCCACCGCTACTCATCTTCTCTAGAATAAATTTTACCTTTATCATTGCATTCTGATTGTTTTTATTTTCTCTATATACATACATATGTCATTGATAATTTATTGTTTTGATGCATTTACATTCGTAATCTAAGCGTATTAGCATGTCCTTTTTAGAGCAATATTTTGTCATATAATCATCAAAGCATTGCCATTCGTTTTTTAGTTTTTTATTTGACTGCTGTCGTATGGATGCTGTTAATTTAGCCAATTTTAAATATTCATTTAATTTGAGAATCCATTCCTCCTTGTAGGTAGTTCTTTAGCTTCCCATTTAGATGCTATTACTATTCTAGCCATGGTGGTCGAATATAAGAAAATTCTTTTTTTCGATTTTGGTATTTCTTTTCCTAAAAGGCCCAGTAGGTAAGCCTCTGTTTTTTTCATTAATGGGATTTTAAGCATTTTCTTTTCAACTCCTCATGCATTCCTCCCCAGAAGTACTTAATTGGGGTGCAACTCCACCAAATATGCATTGTTGCACCAGCTTCCTTGTTGCATTTCCAACAGAGGTTGGATTTCAGTTTATAGATTTTTGCTAATTTGACTGGTGTTAAATACCACCTGTAGAACATTTTGATGAAATTTTACAGGCAGTAAATCTTATATCTTCCTGCCGAAGTTTCACCCATTGCTCTATAAATATATTGTGTGGCTGAAGTCTCACGCACATTTAATCATTGTCTCTTTCACTTCCTTGTCAATCATATCCAAATCTAGGAAAAGGTTATACATTTTAGATAGTAAATGTGAGAAAATGCATTCAAAACTATGTACTTAAATATTAACTCCAGTGCCGTTTTTTAAAAAAAAAAAATGTGCAGATTAAGGCAGAACAGTCTTGTGGATGTATGCGTGCAAAACTGACGTGAAATGGAGCAGCTTGCACATTCCCTAAGGATATAGACGAAGAGGTGGTCCTTCACATACTTTCGACCCAGAGCACTTAGCAAGATCAGCAACTTAACTTGAGCCTAGAAACTAAGCAGTTACCAGTGCAGCTTCCAAGCATTTGTGGTCTATGATCCCCAGAATGAACTCCAGTTAGAAGCCTAACTACTGTATTCTGGACCAGCTGCAGTTCTCAAATGCTTCTCAAAAACAGACCTACACAGAGCATGTCACAGCAAGCTAACCTCAAGTACGACACTACTCAATGCTACATGGTCTTGCAACAAAAATACTGAACCCAGCAGCAGGGCAGGTTCTGTGGATTTGGGTACTAGCGAAGCATAAGATCAGGCTGTAATACAGGCTAGTTCCTTAAAACAAGGGATTCTTTTCAGTTGGGATTCATTCATTCTTTTTCTTTCCTTCTTGACACATGTAAAAACACATTTGTTTGTTTGTAAAATCAGAATGGGGAAATACTAATTTTTTAAAAAATGAAACAAGAGTTTTTCTTGCGTTTGCCCACATCTGCAATTGTTACATCATGCCCAACAGGTAACAACCATTTGCACACTTTTATATAACTGTTGCATAGCTTGCATTACTATGTTCCCAGCCCACAGAAATATTAATGATTAACTCTTGTGAAAGCAACCTGATAGAAAGGCATTGACTGATATGATACACCAGGCAACTTTTACCTAAGGAAGAGTTCAGCCGTCAACTCTCGTTCAGTGATGGGCATTTGTTATTTAGAGAAAAGGGCCTGGAAGTAGGAATAGATAGATTCTCACAGCACTGGCTTCTCAAATGGCTTTTAAAACCTATCCACTGCATCACTGGCCCATATGATATGCTCTAAGAAGAGCTCAACTGGATCAGACCAAAGGTCCTTTAAATCAGCATCCCTATTCCCCCAATGGTGAAACAGATGTCTGTGGGAAACCCACAGACTGGCAATGACTCTTCAAGGTCCCAAACCAAAGCTCTTCCTATTGAGATGTCAGGGATTGAATTTAGGACTTTTAACATGAAAAAATATACACTTTGCCACTGAGATGCAACTACCCAGCAGCGCATAGTCTTCCATGCCCCTTCCTCAAGCAGACACCCCTGGCCTGTGAACCAGTGGCCACAGCAGGAAGTAACAGCAAGGCAGGTACTGTGTAGGCTAGGACTGGGGAACCGTGAGCCCTCCAGAGATTGTGGGACAGCATCAGCATCCCAATAATGTGCTGTCGCAAGAGCTGTGCTGCAATTGAGCTAAAACAGGGCCCCCGCTCATACAGGCAGTTGAGCAGTGATGACAAAGAGACCAGCTTGCAGGCCTGGTGGCTCCCCAGCCCATGTCAGGCCCCTGGTACACGCCAGCTGCCACATGCAGGATTTGGACAGAAAGAATAATCAGGCATAATGCACAACAGCCAGAAACCAAAAGCCATGGTCTTGGTTGCAATGCAGTTCATTTAAAGCAAAAGGGAATACTGTGCACAAGAGCTAATTTCTAGTTATAAGTCAGGGGTAGCCAACATCTGCCTTCCGTATGTTGCTGGGTTACAACATCCATAATCCTTGGCCATGGGCCATGCTGGTTGGTGCTGATGGGAGTTTGAGTCTAATAACATCTGGAGGGCATCCTATTGGCTACTTCTGACTTAATGGCTCCAAGTGATTGATTTGAGAGCCATTTCTACCCATTACATACTGCATGTTCTTGCTAGATAAACAAATCTGTAACCCCTCAGGTGGGAACTCAGGAGGGTGATGTAGCTTCTTCCTTGGTTATGGCCTCCACAAAAATAAGAAGTGGACCTTGGTTTTCTCCTATGATTATTCAGTGGAATCTATTATGTTTCTGAATCTGTAATATCCTGATTAGTTACATGGTACCTGGAACATCTCGTGTCAACTGAGCCATTTTCATGCAGTCTGTCTGAGCCAAACTACACATAGTATGATCCTTTTACATGATAGCAGGGCTTTTTAGGGGGAACTCACAGGAACTCAGTTCTGGCACCTTTCAAGTGGGTGCCGCTGCCGTTCTAAGAGAACGAGGGAGGTGTTCATGGTGAGTTCCGGCACCTTTTTCTAGAAAAATAGCTCTGCGTGATAGGTTCCCCACCCACACACAGAGAAGCTGAGTGCATTAACAAATTACCAATGGTAGGTGAGGAGCTACATAATTCTTGCCCTGCCAGACATCTGTCTGCTATTGTGTCATACCACCCATGGGGGGAAAAGATATGGGTTCCAACATGTTTTCCAACAGGGAAAATCAGGCGGGGTGGTAGCTTACAAGCAAGTAAATGGATGTAAGGATGTCCGTCCTTCACTCAGTAGTCTAGCTTCCTGTGAGTGATATTCCTTTTAAAAAAAATGCATGAAAGAATCACACAACTCTATGTAATATGCAGGGGGCCCAAAGTCTCATAACCACAGCTGGGAATTTTTAGGCGACAGTAAGTCCTTTTAAACTGAAACTACACTGTTCAGTTCCTCAGACAGTTGCCTTATTTGATCTTGTAAATTAGAGAAGATTAATGTAAATTAAGTAGTGTTTTAATTAGTTATTAAATGCTTCTGAGAGGTGTTTAAGAAGGCTGTTTGCTTTTAATAAAGAATGACTGCAAAGTAATGTGCTACCAAGGGCTGTAAAAACTGAAATCATGGGCTTGCACAAAATTGCACAGGTTTGCTGTGGGGTAACGAACAGAGGAAGCCGTCTTATGGTGAGGCTTATTACTTTTGTCCAGTTAGCCCTACCTTGACTGACATTTGTTCCTCAAACAGATAAATATTTCACATCTCTGGTACCCAATGCTTTCAAACATAAGATACCAGGGATTCAACCAGCTCTGCCATAGCATTATGGTCCATCCACCGAGACCTAGCTTAAGGGGCGGTGCCTAGTAGCTTAAATGTGGATACTTTTTAAGAAGCCTGGATATACTTGATGAGTCCTTTCAAGACTGTCCTTTGAGCTGATCTCCAGTGCAACATCATTGAACCCTTCCCCATGTATTTTCAAAATTGTTAATTAGGCCCAGTCACTTTCTCCCACAGAATAAAAGGGCTGGAAGAACAGTCTGGGAATGGAAGAACTTTGGGCTTGGATGGTCCCCAAAAGCAACAGACCAGCCACTGAGAGAAATAGGACATTTAATTTCAGACCATTGCTCTGATCCGGCAGTGCTTGTCTTATGTTCTTATGAAAAGAAGAAGAAGAAAGAAAAAGAAAAGGTAAAGGACCCCTGGGTGGTTAAGTCCAGTCAGAGGCAACTATGGGGTGCGGCGCTCATCTCGCCTTCAGGCCGAGGGCACCAGCGTTTGTCCACAGATAGCTTTCCGGGTCATGTGGCCAGCATGACTAAACCGCTTCTGGTGCAACAGAACACAGTGACGGAAGCCAGAGCACACAGAAATGCCATTTACCTTCCCATCGCAGCGGTACCTATTTATCTACTTGCCCTGGTATGATTTCGAACTGCTAGGTTTGGCAGAAGCTGGGACAGAACAATGGGAGCTCACCCCATCACACGGATTCGAACTGCCGACCTTCCGATCGGCAAGCCCAAGAGGCTCAGTGGTTTAGACCACCGACGTCCCTGTTCTTATGTAAGATGTTGGAAAAGAGGGTGATGTACAATTTAGAACAGAGAGAGAAAGCTAGGCATTGGGCCACTTGCAAAACCACTTGCCCTTTGCCTTCCCAGATGCTTCCATTGTTGGCAGGCAGGAAAAACTGAACAGTAGCTTGGTTTTTGGGTCCTCTGAACCTGAGATCTCAGAGGGTAAGCTTCTTGAGATGCTTTGTGCAAAGACCCCAGAATCCTCTCCAAGAGCAAAAGGAAACAGGGCATGAAGCATGAGTCTCTGGAGTTTATAGACCATGGCCTACTTTGTGTGTGTGTGTGTGTGTGTGTGTGTGTGTGTGTGTGTGACTATGCAAATTTTGGCCACTTTGCTCCTCCCTGCTAGTAAATGAAAGAAACAAATGACAATCCCTGGCTTAGTGTTTTCTTTGAGCTAGGGATTGTGGTTTGTTCCACTCAGAACAAACCATAATCTGTAGTTGAGGTTTGACATAACGCTAACCCAAGGAGAGTGGTTTCTTTGTCCCACATGCTAGCCAGGAGAAGCAAAGTGGCCCAGATCCGTGTGTTTACAGTAAGTAAACCATTAACTAAATCAGTGGAGGATGGATGACCATTTGCCATGGATGCTTTAGCTGAGATTCCTGCATTGCAGTGAGTTGTACTAGATGACCCTGGGGGTCCCTTCTAACTGCAGTGGTACCTCGGGTTAAGTACTTAATTCGTTCTGGAGGTCCATTCTTAACCTGAAACTGTTCTTAACCTGAAGCACCACTTTAGCTAATGGGACCTCCTGATGCCACCGCGCCGCCAGAGCACAATTTCTGTTCTCATCCTGAAGCAAAGTTCTTAACCTGAGGTACTATTCCTGGGTTAGCGGAGTCTGTAACCTGAAGCGTATGTAACCTGAAACGTCTGTAACCTGAGGTACCACTGTATATGATTCTATGATATTTCCCCTGGACAGGCAAGGAACAGCCCTTCTCCTTGTCCCAAAACGTCACTCCCAGGCATAAATTTCCTGTTTTTTGTTGATTTGCCTCATAACTGTAATGCTATCTAAACACTGGAGGTTTTGTGTTTAATAATGGTGATGTAATAAGCACACAATTGCATTGCTTATCTTGTGGCCAACATCTGTTGCACTGCGGCTGGTTCTTAATATTTACTTTTTGCAAGTTATTTGTTGGTTAATTCTTAAGATCCAATAACCTTCGCTAATGGTTATTTGTCCTAGCTTCTATTGAGAATTAATGAGATGTTAAGGAGATAGACAAGGCTATTCTGTGCTTGCCATTCATGTATCTTGTAATTTATCAAGGCTTTGCTCAATTTCAGGTAGTAAGGGGCAAGGCTGGCTAAAACAGCAGGCTTCTTCCTAGTAATTTATTAACATTGCCTACAATTCATACCTGAAGGCTAGGTTAGTTTAGAAAGTTCATGGTGGGTATTTGGTGGTTAAGTCCAGGATGGAAAATAAAAAGTACAAAAATAGGATCAAATTAGGTAGAATTGGCTCTCTGCCCGCTTTCAGTACAGGATTCTCAACTCCAAAAGCACTAATCCCTTCAAAGTGGAACTGAATCTCTGTGGATCAAACCTTCCTTAAATTTTAATGTGGTTTGGTCTCAAATATAAGGCATTACAAAGCAGTCAGTGGGAGAGCAGCTATCTTGGTTTACACAAAGCAGGCACTATTGGTACATGAGGAAAAGGTGTAAAAATTGAATTTATCAACGAAAACCAGAAGACCTGGCACATGCCTTATTAAAATGGCATGAAGTCACAAAGCTCAAGGAACTTTCAGAAAATGCTTTGCTGAAGGATCTATGTAGTCTCGTTCTTTCTTTCTTTCTTTCTTTCTTTCTTTCTTTCTTTCTTTCTCTTTCTTTCTTTTTGAGAAGAGGCTTCATTTAATCCAACATCCCTTGAATGAAAAACTAACTTCATAGCTCAGTAACACAGCAGTGTTTTGATAACAAATTCTGGGTTTAAACTTTTTATTATTCATTTTATTTTGTTTGTTGTACTGTACTGCAAGTCCTGTTTACTGCCCCTTTGACACTAGAGGAGGCAGTAAAAAGCACATTAAAAGGTAATATGCCATGGAGATTCAAACTGTTTTTCAAATAATGTTAAAAATGCTTTTGCACCGTCGAAAAGTCTGGTTTTCCACAAGCATTTTAACCAGCGTTTAGTATTCCAATAGGTTTCTTTTAAAGTTACAGAAGCATGGCAAACTATCTGTGTACTACTAGCTGTGTATAAGGAAGTAGCTTTCTTGTCAGCTGCTTACAATTCTCTTCCTTAAGAAGAAAAAAATGTGTCTAGATATGCATTTCCCAAAATGGAAGCAAATTAGGGCACTCATTGAGAAGAAAGATGATGTTGCAGAGGCAGATTCAGGAGAGCACAACCAGTTTCTCCACACAGGGCGTAGGGGTCAAGGCGGGTCCTTTCTGCCTCCTTCCCAAAGCCTAGGAAGTGCTGGATTTTGGGACGGAGGCATGGGGCTCTGACAGAGTCTTAAGGGTCCCTCCTTCCCAAAGCCTAGTTAGCCCTTGTCCAGCTTTGGGAAGGAGGAGGGAGGACTCTAGGCAGACCCTGCCAGAGCCTCACACCTCCTTCCCCAAAAGCCAGTGCCTCCCTTGCCTGGCTTTGGAAAGGTGGCGCTAGGGCATCGAATTTTGGCCTCACATAGGGCACCGTATTGCCCAGGTCCTCCCTGGACGTTGTGTCATTTTTTACTAATTTCTTCACAATCAATATTCAATAGGTATTACAGCCACTCTCGGAATAGCAAATAAAAAAACAAATGCTCTGAAAGAAGCATCATGTTGGGCTGTAGTCTGAAACATGCATACTAGGAAGAAAATCACACTGGACACCATGGAATTTACTTCTGAGTAAATGTTTTCACCTGCTGCCTAAAGGTATATAAATAATAATAATAATAATAATAATAATAATAATGATGATGATGATGTTGGCGGCTTCCAACAAAATATTAAAATACAATAGTTTATTAAACATTAAAAGCTTCCCTAAACAGGGCTGCCTTCAGATGTTTTCGAAAAGTCTGGTAGTTGTTGTTCTCTTTGACATCTGGTGGGAGGGCGTTCCACAGGGAGGGCGCCACTACTGAGAAGGCCCTCTGCCTGGTTCCCTGTAACTTGGCTTTTCGCAGTGAGGGAACTGCCAGAAGGCCCTCGGCACTGGACCTCAGTGTCCGGGCAGAACGATGGGGATGGAGACACTCCTTCAGGTACACTGGACCGAGGCCGTTTAGGGCTTTAAAGGTCAGCACCAACACTTTGAATTGTGCTCGGAAACGTATGTAACAAAGGCACCAGGCGAGTCTATCTGGGGAGAGCATTCCACAAATGGGAAGCCACATGCACCTGTGTGCTGGGAATAAGTGGGTGGACAGACTTCTAGGGCAGCCTATGGGGATCATCTCTCTAAGTGTGGCTACTGTGCTCATGCTGGGAAGCATTATCCAGTGTTTGAAAATCTCATGGAGTATTTATCTTCAAATGGAAAAGAAACACATTGGCCTCTTAAGGGACAAGCATCTATCTACATTCTCGAAATAATCAATACTTTCTCAATATACTTCTCTAGAAGCCATGGATTTAGGAAATCTCATTAACCTGTACAGATCCGTGTGACACTCACGATCAGCAAAAAGGCAGGAAATTAACTGTACAATAACAGGGTTGCCTTTGTGTCCGTGAAAACAAAAATAGGTTCAAACATATGCCAACCAGCAAAAATCTATATTTTTATGTATTTTTTGCTTGAACAGTTAGATGCTGGGTGAATGGAACAGTCCTTTAACTTTCTTTCCATTCTGCTCAAGTTGCATAGCTGTCAAGTGTCCTTTATTTGAAGGGACAGTCCCTTATTCCAGCGCCATGTCCCGCTGCTGTCCCTTATTGATAGATGTCCCTTAAATGTCCCTTAAATTTCAAAGGAAGCAGCTCTCTGCCTCCCTCCCTGCCGGCCAGGGAGGAGGGAGGCTCCAACTGTGTTGCTTGGCTGTGTTGCTCACCCAATAAGAAGTCTAAGAACGACTGGGGGTGGAGCTTGCATGCCTTGTGTGTGGCTAGTTAATGCAAGCTGAGGGGGGTTTTGAATGCTGGACGCCATTTTGTTGCACGTGCTGCTGCAAACTTTGCAGTGCAAAGCCAGGCTGGGGAGCCATCTTAAGCTGAGGCTGCATAGGCCTTGTGGTGCAAGTGATTCAGATTCTATTCAGTTGAACCTCTGGTTACAAAGTTGGTTGGACAGTGTTCTCGGAGCTACCCAGCATGAGTTTGACCAGACTGCAGGAGGACAGGAAGACTGGAGTGCCTGGAACAGGTGAGGCTGCTGGTCCCTTATTTTGGCTGCTGGTCCCTTATTTTCAAATCTGTAAGTTGACAGCTATGAAGTTGGGATATGTCAGATAAGTATGCTCACCAGCAGTCCAATTGTATGCATGTCTACTCAGCAGTAAGTCTCATTACTTGCAATAGAGAGCTTACTCCCAGGTGTGTTATAGCAGGATTAGGCAACATAATGCCCACCCAAAGACTCAAAGCCCAATCAGTCCCAGCCAGGGGTGATGGGAGTTATAGTCTTAACAACATTAGAGGGCATGATGTTGTCAACTCGTGCTACAGGATTTCAATCTTAAGGGGGGATATTTCTTAACCTCCCTACTTCTGAGTATAAAGATTCAGGCAGAGTCAAGCTCTAAAATGAAGTGAGGCTGAACAATTGAATTGAGGCAGACCTGTCCCAGGAGAAATGGCATTTTAATTTAATGATAAAATAATAACATAACATAATATAACAACTGCACAGTCAGGTTTCACTTCTCTCTCAACTATTTTCATTAGCACAGCTAATGGTCTGCTCTGGTAAGGACCTGCAAATCCCCATAATTCTTGGGCAATTCTTGAATGGCATTCCTTACAGAAAGGTTGTTTGAAATATACCTGACCTTGGTTCCAGACCATTACTCTCAGTGAAGGAAAGCTTGTAAACGAGATAACATTTGCATGTTAATTTGGAGAGGATTTATATGTTTGGTTTTTAATGCCAGAGTTATGATGCTCTTGTTTGCTCAGAACTACAAACTGGGACCTAACATAAATTTCCTTGTATTGAATAATGAAGAATAGTTTTGAGAGACTCTCAGTAGCTGGATCTGATAAGCACCTACACTTTGCCTAAGTTTATTTATGTTGGTTTCACACACCTCGACTGTCAGATAGTATCTGTGGCAGCACCTGCAGGGACCAACACTCTGGTGGCTGCCTATCAATAGTGGGGGTGATCAAATTAAGTGTAGACTTATTGCCCCCTCCCAGCTCATCAAATGACTCATCTGATGAAGGAAAGAAGGGGACAGGGGGACAGAGAGAGAGAGAGAGAGAGAGAGAGAGAGAGAGAGAGCAATCTACACTCTCCATTCACCCCAGCAGTTTTTCTTATTGCCACTGCTGCCAAAAGTTGGTGGGGTCTAGGGGAGTGGTGGTGGTGGGGGAATGCTTGGGGTATGGATCTTACAAGTTAACAAGTCAGCTTTTGGAATTATTTTTATTGATTTACATTGTATTTCAAGAACCAGCATGCCTGAAGTCCAAAGGTAGCTTTTTAAAATGGACAGGGGAAACAAAGCTACGTGGATCCTCACCACCACTAGTTCGTGAAGCAACGTAGAAGCTTCTAAGAAGCGCAAGCAGGAACAGCTTAATGTCTCTTTGCTATGCCATCTTTCATACAAGAAGAGTTCCCAGGCAACACATTAAACTGCCATGCGTGCAATAAAACCAAACTCAATGGTATTTCCTCTTTATACCAAAATAAATGATTCTGCTGTTTTTTTTCTAAATGCCAGCAACCGAAGGGAAAATCACCACTTAAAACACAAGGGTGCAGTAAGAAACTATAGTTTAAGAAACTTTAACCTTGCAGCAGCTATGAGTTTCTTCATTGATCCTAGGAAAGGGGAATTTCATTCTTATATTTTATGACATAAATGTGAAAGAAGAGCTTCACTGGATCAGGCCAAAGGGCCAACTAGTCTAATGCCCTGTTTTCATAGAGGCCAACTGGATTTCTATCTGGGAAGCCTGAAAGTAGGACCTGGAACCAGTAGCCTCCTTGCTACTTGTGATTCTCTGCAACGGGCGTTTGCATCCATCCATCTATCTATCTATCTATCTATATCTATCTATCTATCTATCTATCTATCTATCTATCTATCTATCTATCTATCATCTATCTATCTATCTATCTATCTATCTATCTATCTATCTATATAAATTTGGATATTCATAAATTTATTTATTAAATATATATATTGCATCTTCCTCCAAAAGAGCCCCAGGTGGCAAACATAGCAATACTAAAGCAACACAATTAGAAACTTAAAACAGTTAAAAAGAACCTTCTAAAAACAGCTAAAACTCCCTAAAAACTCTCAAAGCAATAATGTCAGGGCTGCCAAGAGACAGAACTTTCAACCCTCAAATGCCTGGATAAACAGAAATGTTTTTTAAGTTTCTCCTAACTGTTAATAATGAGGGAGGCAGATGCACCCCACTAGGGAGGACATTCCACAAATAGGGGACCACCACTGAGAAGGTCCTGTCATGAGTCTCCATCAAATGAGCAACCCCCAGTGGTGTCTCTACCAACAATGCCTTCCCTAATAATCACAAGGAAGGCACTCTTCTACATACTTGGATTCCAAACTATCTTAGGCCTTGCATGCCTAATACAAGACCTAAGTTCAAGTAATAACTTGACCTGGGCCCAGTACCTCTCTGGCAGCCAGGACAGTAACTCATGGTCCCACTGAGCTGCATCCAACTGTTCAAGCAAACTAGAAGCCACCTTCTACACTAGTAGCAGCCCCACATGCAGCACATTACAGCAATCCAGACGAGAGGTCACCAAAGCATGGACAACTGAGGCCAAGGAATACCCACGGCTGGTGAACCAGTCTAAACTGGGCATATGTACTCCTGGACACGGAAGCCACTTGAGACTGCAGTGACAAGTTGGAACCCAAGAGTACACTCAGACTGTGAGCCGGTTCCTTCAGGCAGGAGTGCAAGCCCTCCAAGAACAGGGTTTACACCTAATTCCCAGACCCGGAACCACCCGTGAACAGAATCTGAATCTTATCAGGTGTCAGCCTCTGTTTATACGCAAACCTATCACCTCTTGCTCCTTTTTATGTGCTGCATTTCCACTTCTTTGCCTATGCAGAAGTGGCCACTTTAGGAGAACAATGGCAGCCCAATCTAAAGCTCATGGAATGGGGCCCCCATTCTGAAGTCAAGTAGCAACAAGGGTACCGTAATTCATCTGAAAGACAAGCAGGCTGAAGTGGTTCAGATGTGCCACATTTACCACACAGAAGATGCCGCCTTCACAACAACTAAAGGAAGGGATATGGCTTGGCTATAAAACTAAGAGGCCCACACTACCCTTGGCAGCATGGTCTTGTTGCTGCTGCTGCTTCCTCACTGTTTGGTTGCTGCAAGCGTGGTACATAATCATACAACCTGTTCTAACAATAGGGCCTTTTAAATGTTGCCCTAGCTGTGTGGGAGTTGTTTTTCTGTGAGAAGCTCCTGCATCACTCAGGAGTCATGTTTCAACAACCCAACGAAATGGGAAAGGGTCAGTCACAGGGCTTTTCCCTCAATGAACTGTCATTTCAAGGTACGAATTTCATGGGAAAGCCCCATGCAATCAGCCAACACGCTATGAGCAATTTAAACATTGCTCCTGTGTTGCTGCATAGGAGCTGCTCATGGGTAGACATCTCCAACATAGCTGGGGTAATGTTGACAAGGCCCAGGTGTGATTGGAAGATGCAGACACATATGGCTTTTTCTGCACTGATCTGTGTGAGAATTGAGATTTTCATCACATCTCCTCCTCTGATGTGGGTGGTGTTATGGCCTAAACCACGGAGCCTCTTGGGCTTGCCAATCAGAAGTTTGGCAGTTCGAATCCACATGATGGGGTGAGCTCCTGTTGCCTTGTCTCAGCTCCTGCCAACCTACCAGTTCGAAAGCATGCCAGTGCAAGTAGATAAATAGACACCACTGCGGCAGGAAGGTAAATAGCATTTCCATGTGCTCTGGCACTCGTCACGGTCCTCCGCGTGTCAGTAGCGGTTTAGTCATGCTGGCAACTTGATGTGGAAAGCTGTCTGTGGACAAACGCCGGCTCCCTCAGCCTGAAAGCGAGATGAGTGCCACAACCCCATAGCCACCTTTGACTGGACATATCTGTCCAGAGGTCCTTTACTTTTTACCTCCTCTGAGGGTTTCCATCTTTGGAGCAGCAGCAAGGAAATGGCCTTTCCTAGGTGACACGTTCCTTTTGAGAAGATTCATCAGGCACCCTCATTATTAAGCTTTAGTCATCACGGTATGAACTTTCTGTTTGCCCAAGCACTTCAGTATTAGTAGCAATACTCTTTTTACAGAATGACCCAACGGCTTATAAAACTGGGTGGTTTAAATCTGTTGTTTTAACAGCTTCCTCTGTGTTTTTAAATCTTTAGCCATTTCAGTCTCCTACTTTTATGATTTTAATTATTCTGTTTAATATGGAGAGAGAGTATATTATTATTCTTGCCCACTTTGGGACTGTTACTGAATTTTACAGGTGGACAAAAAATATTCAATTAAAAAAATTAGCTATCTGGCGCAACATGGGACAACTGCTCTGCTCCAGATAATATACACTGGCTCTCAATGGAATAGAACAAAAATGTTTTCCTTCTAACTTGCTATTTTTTGTATTGCCAGGAGGTATCATGTTGTTGCATTTACAGTATCAAGATGCTGTTATTTTATATATTGCTGTTTTAGTATTCCCATTATTCTGAATTGATCTTTGTGATTGTTGACTTTGGGGTGTATTGCTGTTTTCCTTGTTTTAAGCCACTTTGAGCATGATTTCTTTCCCCCTTTTTCGTGGAAAGGTGACATATAAATAAACCGGTCATGATGACTTTGATGATGTATGTCAATATATTTTGTTAATTTCTCAAATATAAAGAACTGCACACACTGCAAGAAAAACACACTGGGTCCCAAAAATATACACCTGAGGCATCTTTATCAAAAGATAAAGAGTTGCATTCAAGGATGGCTCAAGGCATTTTGCTGCCTGAGGCACAGCAGCAAATGGTTCTCCCTCCCAAGCAAGTAAAGGTGCTTAGTAGCCAAGGCAAAGTTATTTTTGTACCTGAGGCAGAAAAATCCCATGAGTGACTTGTCTTCCTCCGGCTATAAAAATGCAATGATAATAAGCTAAATAATGGAGCATTTGCTGCCCTTTTGTGACAATCAAAATCAGTTGCCTGAGGTGGCTGCCTCACTCTGCCTAACAGTAGGACCAGTCCTGTTCAGTACTAGGGGGCTATATAGAGATGTTTATTAAATGTTTAATTATGTTTTTATATAGGAAGCCGCCCAGAGTGCCTAGGGCAACCTAGTCACATGGGTAAAAGGTAAAGGTAAAGGGACCCCTGACCATTAGGTCCAGTCGTGACCGACTCTGGGGTTGCAGCGCTCATCTCGCTTTATTGGCCGAGGGAGCCAGCGTCCAGCTTCCGGGTCATGTGGCCAGCATGACTAAGCCACTTCTGGCAAACCTGAGCAGCGCACAGGGACGCCGTTTACCTTCCCACCGGAGGGGTACCTATTTATCTACTTGCACTTTGACGTGCTTTTGAACTGCTAGGTTGGCAAGAGCTGGGACCGAGTGACAGGAGCTCACCCCGTTGCGGGGATTCGAACCGCCAACCTTCTGATCGGCAGGTCCTAGACTCTGTGGTTTAACCCACAGCGCCACCCGTGTCCTGAGTCACATGGGTGGGGTATTATTATTATTATTATTATTATTATTCCTAAATTCCTACCATTCCCCTAAAGAAAACTGGTAAATACAAGCCAGTATAGCTGTCAAGAGAAGATATGGAATCTCCACCCCTGCAGCTAATAAACTAAGATGGATTTGGGGGGAGGGAAGCAGGGCACTTGCATTAGAACAACACAAACTCCCCCAATCTGTTTCTAATCAACTGTATTGATGTCATTGAGAGCTTCCATTTTCAAATTTTTATTTCTCAGAACATGATGTACAAGCTCAGGCACATGCTGGAAGCATGTTGGGCCCCATTTGTTATCTTTTTCTATTTTTAGAGGCACTAAGGCACAGCTAATAGACACGCCATAGTTTGGGTCCTAGCTCCCACCAATAGGCCATTACTGTTGATTCATTTCCATAGCTACCAATTGAGCAAGACAATGAGCAGACTGATGGCATGAAATAATGCTGACTGTATCCAGGGCCTTTTCTCTGAAAGTCTGCTGTTATTCAGGAGCACTTTCACATTTTAAAATGGAATAAAAATAGAAGGCTGCTCTTCATGCTCAAGCCTTTTCAGGCCACTTAGTGTGAAATGTGGCTGTAGCACTCTGTCCACATGCTGGCACATCAGCGGGCAAGCTCTAGTGACATGTGCTCTGCCCCCTCCCTGTGAATTGGGAATTTAAAATGGCAGGAGCGCCTGGGTCCAGCCCTGAGTGGAAGCTGCTGCTGCTGCCTGTCACCACTATCGTGCAAGCCCACTGGTGGGCTCACAGACTTGGGGAGGGGGGGTGCGATCCATCAGAGGACACTTGAAAACTGTATACCTGAAGGAGCGTCTCCACCCTCATCTTTGAACCCGGACACTGAGGTCCAGCGGCGAGGGCCTTCTGGTGGTTCCCTCACTGCGAGAAGCCAAGTTACGGGGAACCAGGCAGAGGGCCTTCTTGGTAGTGGCGCCCGCCCTGTGGAATGCCCTCCCACCAGACGTCAAAGAAATAAATAACTATATGACATTTAGAAGACATCTGAAGGCAGCCCTGTTTAGGGAAGTTTTTAATGACTGATGTTTTAATGTATTTTTAATCTTTCATTGGAAGCTGCCCAGAGTGACTGGGGAAACTCAGCCAGATGGGTGGGGTAGAAATAATAAATTATTATTATTATTATTGCCAAGCACCCTCTCTAAACTTGAACCAGCCCTGACCAATATTGCCCCAACTTGGGTAGTATTTACACAGGTCCACACACATCCCCTAACCTTAAATGTTACTGGGGGTGGGTTTTTGTTTTTGTTTAAAGTAGTGTGACTTGCTATTTCAACAATAATGAGGGGAAGGACAAGTCGTAGCATGATGCTGGACTAAAAATGATGCCCATAATATACAAGTTGCTAAAGCGACTGCATTTTCATTTATCTGCATTAATTGTTTTAATGTGGAGGAGGGCAACTTTCAAAGGGTAGCCAATGTCACAGAAGACAGAACTGGTATTCAAGATTACCTTAACAGATTGGAGAACTGGGCCCAAACTAACAAAATGAATTTCAATAGGGTCAAATGTAAGGTTCTGCACTTAGGCAGGAAGAACCAGCTGCACAGATATAAGATTGGGGGGCGGGCGGGCTTGCCAGCAGTACATGTGAAAAGGATGTAGGGTTCTTAGTAGACCACAAGCTTAACATGAGTCAACAGTAAGATGCAGAAGCAAAAAAAGCTAACACCATTCTAGGTTGCATCAGCAGAGGCATAGCATCTAAATCAAGTAATAGTATCACTCTATTCTGCTTTGGTCAGACAACACTTGGATTACTGTGCCCCGTTCTGGACGTCACAAATTAAGAAGGATATTGAAAAACTGGAACAAGTGCAGTGGAGGGAAACCAAGATGATTAAGGGTCTAAAACCCAGCCTTATGACGAATGGTTGAAATAATTAGGAATGTTTAGCCTGGATAAGAGGAGACTTAGAAGTGATATGATGGCCATCTTGAAATAGTTAAAGGGCTGTCACCTGGAAGATGGAGCCAGCTTGCTTTCTCCCGCTCCAGAGGGTAGGACCCAAACCACTGGCTTCATGTTACAAGAAAGGAGATACCAACTCAACATCAGGAAGAACTTTCTGGTGGCAACAGCTGTTTGACATGGAACGGATTCCCTTGGGAGGTGGTGGACTTTCCTTCCTTGGATATTTTTAAGCAGAGGTTGGATGGCCATCTGTCATGGATGCTTTAGTTGAGATTCCTTCACCGCAGGAGCTTGAGCTAGAGGAACCTCGGGGTTTCTTCCAACTCTACAATTCTATGATTCTAAGACAGAAAATCTAATATCTTAATGCACCCTAAAATCTTGAAGTTGTCAGATCTGGACACATCAAGCAGGACCAGTAGCACTTTTTTTAAATACTACACTGAAATCCTTCTGGAGTGTCAATCCAGATTTCTGATCACTCCTTATATTGATGGAACCCATGTGTTGAAGAGCTTCCACTTTATGCAACTTTTTTAAAAACCTCAACAGAATACTTGGGTAGAACTCTGAGGCCAGAGGATTTTGAGCTATATTTCAACAGGGACTGGTCTTATCACAAAACATTCCTAAGCAATGAATATGCTTGGCAAGGTTCCTGGTGCTGTTTCTTCATAGCCACGGACACTGAGGTCATGAAAGAAAGCCATAGCAGATGATATGAACCAAATGAAGAATGCCAGCTCTACCGCTATCAGCGGGTAATTACAATTGAACAGAATATCTCCCTTGCTATGAGTTCCGGTTCCACTCTTGCTCCCACTCTCTCTGTCACTGATCTCATTCCTGCTTCCTCCCTTCTCAGTATCAGACCCAGCTGCCATTTTGAGTGCTAATTTTGCCACCTCCTTTCACCCCGAAAGGGTGTGTCCCATTCCTCTGCTGGCTTTCTGGGGAATTTTTACTTATTTTAAAGTAAGAAAAGCTAATTTGATGATGCACAAAACCTGCATTTCCTCAAGGTTGCTGAAATGAACATTCCTATTACACCGCCCTCATGCCATAGAAGAGGTCTACATTGGTTGTGACAACCCACAAAAAGGACCTCATAGTAGATTGTTCCCTGAAAACATCAAAAGTGACTTGATTTTTGTGTAACACGAAACTATGGCTTTCTGTGACACATACAAGCCTCGAGGAGGGTCTGTGCGGTTGTGTGAGGTTGTGCACATGCACACAAGCAAAAGTCTGGGGTGACCACACCCACTTTTAGCCATACCACCAATGGCATGCAGGGTGGCAAAGGGTGAACACAGCCTTCAGGGTGAAAATTTCAGCCACCCTGAGACCCCCGGGTATAGGGCAGTATATAGATTCAATACATCATCATTATCATAGTAATCCCTAGTATGGCGCAGTAGTTCATTGTTACATTCAAATGCAACCATTGTGTGGTAACAGCTGAAAAGGCAAATTCAGCATTAGAAATTATTTGGAAAGGGACTGAAGAACTCTTACTGTCAGTCATATCCTAATGCCATTATATAAACAGCAGGTCTACATCTGGAATACCATGAATGGATCTGGCTATCCTATGTCCATAAAAACAAAATGTAGAGCAGGAAAAGATTTCTGAGCAAACAAAGTGATCCATATGCAGGTAAGATGAGTGCCGCAACCCCATCGTCGCCTTTGACTGGACTTAACCGTCCAGGGGTCCTTTACCTGTGTTTCTACAATTACGTTTGTACAACTATGAATGATATGGAGAGCGTGAACAGAAATAATTTGTCTTCCCTTTCATAGAATTGTTGAAGTCAGGGACACTCAATGGAACAGAACAACAGTGGGTTCAGAGCAGTGCTCTGCCCCATATTCCAGAAGTAACAACTGCAAGGATTTGGAGCTATGCCTTCTTCCTGGTGGCACCTACATCATGGTACACTTTGCCAAGGGAAGCCCAGCTGGGTACTAAATGCCAGAAGACTAGTATATAGCTCTTCCAGAATACATTATGGGCTGGTTAATGGCTTTCCAAAGTGGTTTCCCTCTGCTGGGATCCTTTTAGCTGTGCTTTATGCTGGCTGACTTCTATTTTTATTGTGTCTTTGGGATGTTTTTATTGCATTTGGTTCTGCTATGTTGTACGGTGCCTTTGAGTAGCATGTCTTTGGCAGAGAATGCAGCATATGAAATTTTAAACAAACAAACGGGACAAAAGGAGGCACTATTTCAAACAACACATAGCCAGCTTAGAGAATTCATTACCATTAATGGCAGTCACTGGCTTAGATGGCTTAATAGAGGGATTAGAAAAATTCATGGAGGTTACGTCTATCAATGGACATTTTTATTATAAACTATTATTTTAATTATTATTTACATTTCTATCCCACCTTTTCCCCAGGGAGCTAAAGGTGGTGAACATGGTTCTCTCCACTCTCCATAGATCAGTACAGCATGAGACTCAATCTCAGGATTGTGGGTTCAAGCTCCACATTGGGCAAAAAAATCCCTGCACTGCAGGGGGTTGGACTAGATCACCCCGGTGGTCCCTTCCAACAATTCTATGCTTTGATGACTCCATTTTATCCTCACAGCAACCCTATGAGTTAGGTTAGGCTGAGAAATGAAACTAGCCCCACTGAGCTTCATGACTGAGCAGGGATCTGAACTCTGGTCTCAAAGGTCCTAGCCTGACACTCTAACAACCACACCACACTGGTCATTGATAGCTAGCAGGAACCTCAGTTTTTGAAGAGCAGATGTGGCTAGGGTAGGTTAAGATGCCTTGCAAGCGCCTAGCAAGGCACCGTTGGAAATTAGAAGAGTGTTGAACTAGACAGACCTTCGGTCTGATCATGCGTGGATCTCCTACAGTTCTTCTTTCTTTGACACTGCACAAACCTACCTACAAAATCCCTAACAGGAGGGGTAGCCAACACAGTGCTCTTGACATATTGTTGGACTACCACTCATGCTATCCCTGACCATTAGCCATCCTGGTTGGAGCTGTTGAAAACTATAGCCTGAAAACCTCTGTAAAACACCTTGCAGGTTCCCGTGGCCTTACGCAGACCTCTTTGCAAAAGTGTTTCTTCATGAACTCTTTCTGAGGAGTACACAGCTTAAAGCACACCTTAAACCCGCAGTTGCTAGACTACAACTCCCGTTACCCCTGGCCATTGGCTGTAATGGCAGGCGTTCTTCATCCCTGCCTTGAAGTTACAAGACTTCAAAGAGAGGAGCATGCCTGGTTTGGTTTTGTAAAAAGGAAAGAAAGTAGACCCACTCCCAAAATTGAAGTGAATTCAGCGGTGATGTCGGGAAGGAGTGCCCTTGTCCTATAGACAGTTTGCAAGGTACAAAGCACACAACAGGAAGACGATGCATAAGGAAAAAGCATGCTACGGGGTTGCAAACTTGTGCATTTCCTAACGTATTGCTATTTCCAGGAAGGGCAGGGGCTTCTCACCAGGCTACATGGGTCTTATAAAAGTGCCCCTGAGTTCAGTACTCCTCAGACCCAACAACAGCACAAAGCACATTCACAGCTTTCCTAACTATGTTGAACATTGGTCTCATTGATTTGGACTTGCATCTTCTGCCCCATTCTTCTGCTTGACAGGAGACTTCATTGTTATATTTCTGGGCCAAGAAACAATAGCTACAGGTGGACCCAACTTTGGCGACTCTCCTGCTTCCCTGATCCCATTGAACAAGGCATGCATGTGTGCACACCCCTTATTATATCACAGTCTGATTTATACTGCAAGGCTGTTGGCAGCCACGACCTGCCTATGCCACTAACACAACTGAAAGTGCCTTGTGCACCAACAACAGTGATAACAATACTGCTAGTAGTAGTAGTAATAATAATAATGATTCATCACAAAGTACTTTTAAGAGTCTCTTCTATTTCAAAATAAGTGCTGCTTTAAGATCCTACGCCAAAAGCCTTCTTGGGGCATGCTGAATTAGTTGTGCAGCTCCTAGGTTCCTGGCAATGCTTTTACTTTAAAAATACACATTAAAGAAGCTGACGGGTGAGCACAATGCGTGAGAGCAATGACCAGTTATTACATTTGACTACCACTCTTTTCCTATTACTGATGCATAAATCCCATTCAAATCAGTAATAAATACCTGATGGCCAGATTGCACCTATTGTCTGTATTTACTTTGAGCAGAACTGCTACCCCCGTGCATTTAAAACAGAGTGGTTTTTTGCTGTTTTCTCAAACCACATACACTTTCAATTTCAGCTTTTAAAAGTAATCAAGGAATATATGCAGTAGAGGTAGCTACAATGCCTCTCTTCACAAATAGACACAGCCCTCCCTTCCCCTGTAAGTAAAGATTACAAAGCAGTAAACTGAAAAGGAGGAAGGGGTGTGTGTCATTTTGCTAAAAATAACAGGAAAAAAACGCCAAGTTACCGTCTCCTTTGCTGTTTAATATCAATTGGCTTGTTAATAGCATAGGGTGATCCGTGAATGAAGGCACTTCGAAATCTGGCCACCTTCTCCAGAGTCAGGTGCTCACAGCTGGATGGCAAACTCATTTTATCCAGGTACAAGCTGTAAAGGAAAGCTAAAGGCAAAATGGACACATTCCTGGGAAATCTGGGGAAATGGATTCAACTCCAGTGGGCAGCTCAGGTGTAGCTTTGTGCTCTGGCTGTCTGGAAGGTCCTGGTCTCTCCGGCTGCTGCGTTCACCCTGATAGACAGGCAGTGGCTTGCATTTATTCAGAGTCGAGTTGCAATCGGGTTGAACCAATAAAATGGAAAGCTTCCCAGGAGCTTAGTTCCACTCCCCCACTTCCAACAGACATTGAGCACAGCTTGCTCAACGGCAAATGCAGCCTCTGAAAACTCGCTCCCTGCAATTACAGTGCAGCAATAGGTGGCCGAGATGGACTATTTATACTCAGATGACGCTCTCCCCCGGTGAAAGAGAAATCACTTATTCAAATTCATCGGTCCTTTTTCTTGCAAATCTCTTCTTCAGATCTCTTTTGAAAATTCAGCTCAGTCCATCTACATGCGAAAGCTATGGTGAACAGTAAAACTGCAGATGATATATTAGGGCTGCTTCACATTTCTGGAGAAGCTCATCTATTTGGTTTCACCATATTAATGTGTGAAAGGGTGACATATATTTCCCCTGTGACATGCACGCAACACCAACTGGGCAGGGAGTTGGGGCCACCTGTAGCTCTCTACAATATGTCTACACCGTGTACATATACTGAAAACAAATGATACAGTTATCTCACATTGTATGTAAACTCAGAAGTTAATATTTATAGTAAAAGGAACAACAAAGCATTGCATGGGCACAACTTAGCAGCCAGCAAACTAAAAGCAAGATGCCTAGATTAGATTTTAAAACGCAAGACTATAGTAAATGCCTAGTGGATGCTGGAGCCTGTGCATAAGGCTCCACATTGTACAAAGTCTATCCCAGCCAGTGGCTGGAAAAGCTGCTACAGGCACCTGCATGGAGCCTCTTCTCAATTTTGACAGCTGTAGTGAAGAAGGGTGAATGAGCTGGAGGCTTTGCACTTCATGGGCTCCTGCTGTAAATATAAGGAGCTTTCCTATACACAAGAGCAAGCCCTGCAGGCCTGAATTATTAGAAGCTCAGTCCCAGCAGGCTGGTGGGAAATAATGTGTCCCTGTTGAACTTCAGGTGCCCAAGACTTTTCCATTTCAGCAGACATTTTAAAGGAAGCTGTTTTTATCATTGATTTTATCTTATCCACTGTATGCGTTTTAATATTTATGCATGCTCCTTAGAAATAAATGAATAAAGGCTCAGCAGAACCTCCAGGTGCAGAGGCAACATTTCACTTTATACCAGTTGCTGGAACGCAACTGTGGTGGAGAGCTATTGTCTCCCTGCCCTGCTTGAGGGCTTCCCATAAGCATCTGGTTGGTCACTGCGGAAAGCAGGCTAGGCTGACCTTTAGCTGGTCTGATTCAACAGTCTGCTTATGTTCCAATGGGAGGTGCTTTGGAAAGTTGTTGGGGGCAGGAGGCGACAGCGCTGAAATAACAGGACAAAAGAGGTGCCAAACGTTTGTGTCAGTTGTCCAAGAACCGGAATAAAAAAAAATGATCCTCTCCAGCTGCACATACTGCAGGCTGGAAAATTAACATGGATGTGACCAGCCTTTATTTTAGGAAAACAAGTCACATTGCCCCAAAGATAAAAGAAATTAAAAAGCTAATCTGACTTGAAGTTAGCTTCTTCTTCAGCTTCTTCTTCTTCTTCAAGAAAGGTCTTATAAATCAATCCTAAATGTTTACTCAACAGTGGAAAAAATAAAACACGTTTTTACTTGCAGCTTATCTATACTTGCTTCCTCATAGCTGTACAGTGGTACCTCGGGTTACAGACGCTTCAGGTTACAGACTCTGCTAACCCAGAAATAGTACCTCGGGTTAAGAACTTTGCTTCAGGATGAGAACAGAAATCGTGCTCTGGCTGCGTGGCGGCAGCAGGAAGCCCCATTAGCTAAAGTGGTGCTTCAGGTTAAGAACAGTTTCAGGTTAAGTACGGACCTCCAGAATGAATTAAGTACTTAACCTGAGGTACCACTGTACATGGTTCCCTTGCATTTTTCAGATTGTTTCCCAAACAATATATATAACGTGTGTGTCTTTCTCCACAATCGTTTCAGCACACAATTTCAGGGTCACCTACATAGTAATGCTCAGCATTTGCTCGTGATAATAGACACAGATGCTCAAAGTCACCTCGAGAGAAAGTGGACATACAGATTCACTACTGCTTAGCAATGCCAATGGGTATCTGAGCAGGCTCATGAGCCAATGTTCCGGTTTGGTTAGCAAAGTACTGTTAAGCCTAATAGCAACAGGATACGGGGCTCTTTGTGATGGAAAATCTGTACAGAGAATGTGAACTTGGGTCTTCAGGGTTTTTATTGAATTAAGTCCCCAACTGGGTAACACTGTCTGGCAAAAGGGAACAATGGCTGTGCCTCTGAGGCATCTTCTGAAGAGATGTTCAAGCAATTAAACTATTTTAAATCTGCATCAAGCTGCTTGCTTTTGCTTACTTTAACATGGAGGCTTCCACATGATGTGGTGATGGCCATTAACCTAGGTGACGTTAGAAAGGAATTTGACAAATCCATGGAGGCTAAAGCTATCCATGTCTATTAGCCATGATGGCTAAATGTGACCTCCATGACCAGAGACAACATGCCTCTGCATACCAATTGCTGGGGGGCAGCAGTGGGGCAGTGCTGGTGTGCTTCTGTCCTGCTTGTGGGCTTCCCATGTGCATCCAGCTGGCCACTGTGAGAAACAGGATGCTGGACTAATAGGCCTTTGGACTAATCCAGCAGAGCTCTTCTTGCCAGCTCAGTTCCATAACTACAAGTTCCCATGTAAAGCAAGTAGAGATGGTGCCAAATTACCTTGAAATCTGAGCTTCAAGAAGAGTGGTCTTGTTAAAAATCGATCCCACCCCCTCTGAGATGACCACAACTTAAAATGTGGTAAATACAAAAGGTAAAGGTAAAGGACCCCTGGAGAGTTATGCCCAGTCAAAGGCAACTATGGGGTTGCAGAATTCATCTTGCTTTCAGGCCGAGGGAGCCGGTGTTTGTTCACAGATAGCTTTCCGGGTCATGTAACCAGTATGACTAAACCACTTCTGGCACAAGAGGACACTGTGGCAGAAACCAGAGCGCACGGAAACACTGTTTACCTTCCCACCGGAGCAGTACCTATTTATCTATTTGCACTGGTGTGCTTTCGAACTGCTAGGTTGGCAGGAGCTGGGACAGAGAAACAGGAGCTCACTGCATTGCAGGGATTCGAACCACCGAGCTTCCGATCGGCAAGCCCAAGGGGCTCAGTGGTTTAGACTACAGCACCACCCGTGCCCCGCGCGTGGTTAATACTATCCCTGTTGCTACTCACCCGTTCCTGCCAGTCAACCCCCCTCCCCCATCAAAAAAAAGGCTGGCAATTAGGAGGGCCTCACTTCCACAGAAGAGAAGCATATTGCTTGTACCAAAATAGGCTTAAATACTGTCATGCAGAGACCTTGGTGACCTGGCTGAGCGAATGATCTGCATGCTCTGAATAGCAAAAAGTGCCAATCTAGTCCTGCAGGAGCAATGAATATGCTTGATTCCTTGCATGAGACATTTTGCCTTATACACTTATCAGCAAATGGGAAGAGGCCCACCCAGACACCCTTTTCGCTGCCTATTCATGATGACTTGAGCTGCTGATGCTATTGGAGCAGTCACACACAATCCCACTTTCTGCAATATTCACGTCTACTTCGTTTCCAGTCTGAGAATATCTCATAACGTCTTGCTGCTGTTCTGTAACTTTTTATACCATGAATGTCTGATTTCTTTTTCTCCCCCTTTCGCTTTGCTACAGGGCCCTGGACAGCAATGATGTGGCAGCTTTGGGAAACATCGGAGAAGCATTAATAAAACAAGTGCATTATTACTGTGTTAAGGATAAATCCATATTAAAACACCTGTTTGGAGAGGCCAAGGGCAACAGAACAATCATTCTATCACAGGTTTCCTCTAAACTATTCAGGAAATAATAAATTTTATGTAAGGAATCAAGGTTTTCATTGAATTATTTGAACTGAGGAGGAATCGTTTGGGTCTTGGGTGTTTTGTGCATGCATATTGCATTTTTGGGGATTGTAAATAGGACTGCTTTGTGACTGTTGATGCCCATGATTTCTTCTTCATTTCTTTAGTGGAGAAGTTGCTTTAATGATTATGATTTTTAATTATCTAGCAAGTATTATGGACTCATTTTTAAATTACAAAAATCCTTTAAAAATGTAACTAAATTAAAGGGGGGGATATGTATGTATCACACATAAAACTGCCAGATTTGTACAACAGAGCCATGTCAAAGAGTAAAAGTTTAAAAGATTTCAACCCATTGCTTCCATTATATATAATGTTACCCATTAAAATACATGGGCAGCATATTGCTGGAGCTCCATAGCAGAACAATTGTGTTTATTCATTTTCCTAGGTGAATATAATGTGTGAATATCAGCTGTTGCTGCTAAGTTTAGAATAATATCTGGATTTTAGCACAAATGCTTCTCACTGAATAGGCAAAATAAAGACATTTTAGAAATGTTAGGTTGGTACCACCTATTGTTAATGTATATAGTTTTTGTGGCACATGGTGTATCAACTGTTGAAAATTTAATTTGCATTCTCTGTGGAGACTGGCTGTCTCATTTTTAAGTATACACGTTGTCCCTTACTTTCCTTCATGCAATATCAGCTTCCATGGTTTTACTTCTTAATTTAGGATACCATGGATATGGATGGAAACAAAATATGTTCAGAATTAACAATTGATGGCTTGACATCCTTTTCTCCTATTACTAATCCTCCATCCACCATCTAGTTAACAGGAAGGTTAGTAACAGGAAAAAAGGATTTCTACTTATAAATTGTTAATTTTGAATACAGTGGTACCTCGGGTTAAGAACTTAATTCGTTCTGGAAGTCCGTTCTTAACCTGAAACTGCTCTTAACCTGAAGCACCACTTTAGCTAATGGGACCTCCTGCTGCCGCTGCGCTGCTGCTGCACGATTTCTGTTCTCATCCTGAAGCAAAGTTCTTAACCCGAGGTACTATTTCTGGGTTAGCAGAGTCTGTAACCTGAAGCGTATGTAACCCGATGTACCACTGTATAGCCCAGGCAAACAATTCCCCAGAAGACAGATAATTTTGAGGCAAACGTCTAAAATTGCAGTGGTACCCCTGTCTACTCAGTTCAGAGAGACGTACTCCCAAGTGTCTATAGGATGGCAACCTAAATTAAGGTTACCAGGCGTCCCCGTTTCCTGGGGACAGTCCCTGGATTTACAAATCAGTCCACTGACAAAATCCATCTACTTAGTAGGAAGTTGAAAAGTGTCCCTGGATTCATTGAAAAAAACATCTGGTAACCTTAACCTAAATCTATGAAAAGTATTATAGAAATGCTTTGACCAGATATGTCATTTTTTACTCCACAATTTTTCTCCCCCTGGAAATGCTAAGCGGCTTGCAAGACTGAAAACAATAAAATGTTGCAACAAAAACAAACATCGTCATAAAAAGCAGACCATTCAAGGCAACAACAGATAATAACTAGTTCCAAAACAACAGTTTCCCCATCACACTTGAACGAACGACAGAACCAAAGTGGCTCTCAAGGACTGGATGTTGGGATCTGAGTCTTTCGCCCTGTACCAATAAAACTACTAGTACAATTTTGTTACCTAGACTTCTGTCACTATAGAGACATTGCCAGTGCTTCAATCTAACATTACCCAATGTTCTGATCTACCAACATGGCATTGCATTGCCTGCAACCTCATCAGGAGTGAATTCTTCGTTAACAGCTTCAGTTAGTACATCTTCTACTCTGCCTTTCAGCATGTGATGTTTTTGTACCCTGAGAAAATGATGAAGATGACTACATATAAAGGACCTGTTGATGATGCTTGCCTGTCAATAATTTACATTGTCCAGAAATATAGTTGATAAAGAGGGAGATTACTATAACCTAGTACTTGCCTAAATGCTATACAAACATTTGCACATTATCTGGCCTTGCAAATGTTTGGGAAGGTATTGTGAGGAATGAGCAAACTGGACTTTCATAATTCTAAGCGTGGAAAGATTAATCTGATCTATAGACCAGCTACTTTAGGACTCACTTGCCTTTTCTAAGCAGGAGAAATTAATTCCACTGTATTGTACTTCACTTCTCTTTGCACTGCTGTTAGCAGTACAAAGTTGACTTATAAGGAGTTAGTCCAGGGATGAGAAACCAGAGCCCTCCAGATGTTCAGATTCTATCATGCCAGGATGGTGGAAGTTGCAGTTCAAGTTCCTCAGCCTTGAGTTAATGTATTGTTGTATATGTCGGTTTTTGTCCTGATGATGCATAGCCAATCTACAGTACAATGCAAATCACACTGCAGTGAAACTTACACAAAGCCATCATATGGATTTCTGTTGTTGTGTAGATACACCTCAAGGATCCATTTTTCAAAAAATCTATCCCGAAGAATCTCACTAAGCTTTGACATTATTATTATTTTCATTTTAGCATTGCAGAATATGTCTTATTTGCCTATTCTACGGGAGACTTAAAATGGTAATTGTTTGGAAAAACTAATGATTCAAGGTGAGAGTCAGAATAAGTTGCAACGAAGCACTAATGCCTGGGAGTAAATCTCAATGAATGCAGTGGACTTACTTCGTGTGAACAGGATAATGCTTAGTTTCATAAAAGAACCAAGTCATTCACTCTTCCTCCACCAAACTCCTGAGGATCTGCAAAACAGTGAGGGAATCTTTTCAGCCAAGTAGGCTGGATTTCCCTGCATGTCATGGGCCAACATTGACAGATGGGCCACATACCTGTGACATAATCATGTCAGGAGCTTGACAGTTGCATAGTCCCTCCTACCCATCAATGTTGACCCATGGGGGTGGAGGGGAGACAGTGACCAAGCAGGACTGAGCATTAGCATATCGCCTAATGTGCAGGAAGTTCAACCTGGATTTCTGCAGGGTATGGGTATGTAAATAATAATAATAATAATAATAATAATAATAATACAGTGGTGCCCCGCAAGACGAATGCCTCGCAAGACGGAAAACTCGCTAGACGAAAGGGTTTTGCGGTTTTTGAGCTGCTTCGCAAGACGAATTTCCCTATGGGCTTGCTTCGCAAGACGAAAATGTCTTGCGTTTTTTGCAAGTTTGTTTCCTTTTTCTTAACACCGTTAATACAGTTGCGACTTGACTTCGAGGAGCAACTCATAGAATGCGGTGTGGTAGCCTTTTTTGAGGTTTTTGGTGATTTTTGAAGCTTTTCCAAAACTTTTCCGACACCGTGCTTCGCAAGACGAAAAATTCACTAGACGAAAAAACTCGCGGAACAAATTAATTTCGTCTTGCGAGGCACCACTGTAATAAAATAATAATAATAATAATAATAATTTATTTATATCCCGCCCTCCCCAGCCGAAGCCGGGCTCAGAGCGGCTAACAACAGTAAAATGATAAAACATTCTAAAATCATTTCATTATAAAATTAATTCAAAACAGATTAACGGCAACCATTGGGCTAGAGTTCTGTGAAGATTGCCAAAGGAGGGGGTCAGGCTGTGCCCTGGCCAAAGGCCTGGTGGAACAGCTCTGTCTTGCAGGCCCTGTGGAAAGATGTCAAGTCCCGCAGGGCCCTGGTCTCTTGTGACAGAGTGTTCCACCAGATTGGAGCCGCAGCCGAAAAAGCCCTGGCTCTGGTTGAGGCCAGCCTAACCTCTCTGTGGCCTGGGACCTCCAAGATGTTTTTGTTTGAAGACCGTAAGCAGCCAATCCAGCTCCACCTGCCCTACACATCAAGTGTGGGGCAGGTGGGCATGGGTTTTGTGTTGTTGTTGTTTCTAAAAAGGGAAGTTTTGTGGGGGTCCTACCTCTAATCTTGAAATACTGCTTCATTTCGCTGTTTTAGAAAATTCTACTGACTACATTAACAACATAAAAACAGCATAGATGGATCAGACCAAAGACCCGTGGAGTCCAGGATCCTGTTCTTACAGTGGCCAGTCAGGTGCCTATGAGAAGACTACAGAAGAACAGCGCTCTTCATACATGATTCCCAGAAACTGATATTCAGCATGGTACCTTCCCTGGAAGTCAGTCAGATCAGGCCAAGAGGACCCTTCTTAATCTTGAACAACCTTCAATGGACACATTTGCTGCATTCTGACATCACAATAAACTCTGGTGTATCATGAGGGGGGCAAGCCTAGCTTTCTTCTGGGCTCGCAAGCTTCACCCTCCGCATCTGGTGTGTCCACAAAGAAGCTATGCTTCTTTTAACCGTAGAATGTCAAAGGGTATGACAAACTGCGGTTAATCTTACTCATTGCTTGTTTGTTGCACACCCTTGCTTATTGTCAACATTGGTCGAACCACAGCCACTGGCTTCTTGGGGAAAAAAATTCTCTGCTGGCAGCAAACAAATCGAAATAATAATACAAGCTACTGAATTTTCGTGGTGGGTGGGAGAGAATAAAATAAATAAATAAATGCCTTGAAAAAGTTACACAGACACACCTGCCCATTCCACGGCAACATGTCCAAATAAAGACCCAGTTTGATTGTAGCCTAATAAACCATGATTTATCAGACTGAGAATGAGCAGTGTTCTTATCCATTCCCCTTCCCTCTCCTTCTTTGTAACTTAATTCAACGATTTGCATAGTTCCTTACACAACAGCTGTCCATTATGTCCAAACGGGGAAACTGCTTTGACTACAAAACAAGATTGCAAACCATAGCTTGATTCTGATTTACAAGCTAAAACTGTAATGAGAGCTTAAGCCACCATTTCTTATTTTCACCACAATGGGAAACTGTAGTTTTAGAAACCCTGGAAACAAATAATTAATGTGCAAAAGAGAAAGGAGGAAGGAACTCACGGGCTTATCTCTTTCTTCACAACGTTTTAAAAAATCTATGTCTTTTTCTTGCAATGTATTTTTTATTATTATTATTATTATTATTATTATTATTATTATTATTATTATTATTTATATACCGCCCTATACCTGGGGGTCTCAGGGCAGTTCACAGAATAAAATCAGTATTGTCAGAAAACTTATGTTTCTTTGAGAAATTTATTTATTCTTTCTTCCAAGGGTTTTTTGTTTTTCTAGCAAAAGTTTTTGTAATAGAATTTATTAGATCAGTATTTCTATTTTGGTTTTCTTTATGATGGGAAGTTGAATTAGAAGTGTCATTAGATGTGGCTTTGTTTATTACATCAACAAAGTCAACTTCTGACATTTCTGATTGCAATGTATTTGGTGTATACTGTGACTCCACAATAACAAAGGTTTCTGCAATTTATTCTTGGCTCTAATTTTTGTCCACTAATTTTATTAGTATCTTTTTGGGTTTTCAGGTATTAAGGTCTGCTTTATATCTCTAAATTTTCACTGTTCTTTCCCAATTTTCTTAATTGAAGACACTTTCAAAAATACCGTATTTTTTGCTCTATAAGACTCACTTTTTCCCTCCTAAAAAGTAAGGGGGAATGTGTATGCGTCTTATGGAGTGAATGCAGGCTGCGCAGCTATACCAGAAGCCAGAACAGCAGGAGGGATAGCTGCTTTCGCTGCACATCGATCCCTCTTGTTGTTCTGGCTTCTGAGATTCAGAATATTTTTTCCCCTTGTTTTCCTCCTCCAAAAACTAGGTACGTCTTATGGTCTGGTGCGTCTTATAGAGCGAAAAATATGGGTAATTCCAATTCATAATTCTATTTTTATAGGATTGTTCAGGATGTTAAATTATATGTAAATATACACTTAAATCAGTTTGGCAGCCTGCTACAGTACTGAATGGAATAGAATGTTTAGCAAGTAACATTTTATTTTACAGTTTTTGCCTTGGAATATACTTTAACTACAAGGGGGTGTGAGGGGGTGTGAAATACCATCTAGAAAAACCTAGGTTGGGAGATACCCTCATCCACACTATAGACCCTGAGGACATTTAGATCTTAATAGGGGGCAAATATGACGCCTATTCATTGTGTTCCAGACTACACAAACAACACCTGGATCTGCAGCATGTCTCATCCCCATAAACACAATTCTCAGCTGCCTCACTGATGCATAATGCGTACTTTTATTGCTTATGCATATCAGCAGGATATAGCAAAATTAATTATTCTGTGAAACGTATGGAAAAATACCGTGAATAGTAGTCCACTTCACTACAGAATGCTGGATTACACAACATCAAAAGGATTGCAATGCCCTCTGTAGGCTCATTCTGCACATCACACCCAAGAACCAATGTTTTCCTTTTATATCTCTTACAACCATAAAAATACATAGGAAACCAGGTTCTTGAATTGCTGACCCGAAAAATCAGCCCTTAACATTACAATCTAAAGTCTCAACTAGTTCTTAGTATAACAGGTAAGTCATATCACGAAATCAGCCTTCTCGCTGATAGCACCCCACCTATGCAACTCCCTTTCTCCTAGAAATTTGGCCGGCACTTACGATGCTCATCTTTAGAACCAGCTAAAAACCTGGCTATTTAGCCAAGCCTTTGAGGAGCGAATAATATTCAGCTGGATTAGGTCACCGCTGCAGTTCAATGATGGCCTGAAATTGATTTTTATCTGTTTTTTATGAGCATGGAATGTGATGTTTAATGAGCTTCATTGTCCCTTTCCCTGAGATCTTTGAATACAGGATGGGCTATAAATATTGTAGTTAGATGAAATGAACTCCCATCTGTGGCAGCATGGTGTGCTAGTTGAGGCAAATGGAAGCAGTGATCTAAAACATCTGGGGTGTCCTAGAAGGATGCAAGAGGTTCTCTCTCACTTTCTAACCTACAGCTGCATATCGCTCCCAGACCATAGAATTGAATCATAGAATTCTAGAGTCGGAAGGGACCCTGAGGGTCATCTGAAGGAGCGTCTCCACCCCCATCGTTCTGCCCGGACACTGAGGTCCAGCGCCGAGGGCCTTCTGGCAGTTCCCTCGCTATGAGAAACCAAGTTACAGGGAACCAGGCAGAGGGCCTTCTCGGTAGTGGCACCCACCCTGTGGGACGCCCTGCCACCAGATGTCAAAGAGAAAAATAACTACCAAACTTTTAGAAGACGTCTGAAGGCAGCCCTGTTTAAGGAAGCTTTTAATGTTTAATAGGCTACTGTATTTTAGTGTTCTGTTCGAAGCCGCCCAGAGTGGCTGGGGAAATTTAATAATAATAAATTATTATTATTATCTAGTCCAACCCCCCTGCAATGCAGGGATATGCAGCTGTCCTATGTGGGGTTCAAACCTACCACCTTGGCATAATCAACACCACTCTCTAACCAACTGAGCTAACAGCTCCACACATTTTCTATTCGGGTCAGGGCTATTGCATTGCTTTCTGGGTGACCAGTCAACATTTTTCACTCTGTTTGTCATCGGACATTTTTGAGCTGAGGAAATCCACTTCTTGCTACATAAGGCAGTTGTGCTTCCCTTTCTGGTTATTTGGATATAACCTTTGATATGATAAAGATGATTCAACACAGTTTGTTGCATTGCAATCTGCATTAGATTATCTTTCTAATGATATATAATTTTATGGCATTATTTTATGGTATTATTCTAAAAGGGGGGGGCTGTTATGGGCCAATTTTGGCTGCTAGTGTACTCCTGAATCTCTCCCCCCACCCCCCGGCCACAAGCACGCTGATGTGCTCCTGCTTCTCAGTGGTCGTGTTTTGGCTACAATCCTTATGGAACTCACTGCTTGATTATGTTATCAGAGGGATTGATGGTGGAATACAGAGGAGGCATTGGGGAGGGACTGTGTTCTCCATTGGCAGTGCTGAATCCTCCATTAACATCTAGTTACAATTGTTTGAAACTTTGTGCTGGAACAGTGCACAATCTTTATAATCCTTCCCCTTGTAGCAAACCCGCTTTTCTCTGTTTTGATCAGCATCACGCAGCTCCTTAAAATTTCTCCCAGCAGGCACACAGTCCTTAGTCACATAACACTTGCCAATCAAGACTCATAATGAGCCAAGGGGGGGGGGAGATCCTTTGCCTGCGATACTCACACAGTGACAGACATCAATATTTGCATGCATGCGCACAGCTAGGTCTTTTTAATGTTAGGTCTTTTATAGTATTATCGTCATTATTTTTATTATTAGGTAGAGAATGAATTGCCTCCTGACTCTGGAGGAAAGAGATCTTTCGTTTGACTGACAGCATCAACTCAATATGCTGTGGCAGTAAAATACAGTACAATCGCAACTTACGTGGGGATTCAGTTTCAAGGGTTCTGCATATACTTAAAAAAATGTATTTTCGTGTTCTTGCGGGAGCATCTCACACCCCAGCGAGAGGAGAGAGCCTAGCTTGGGAAGCAAGGCAGAAGGCTTAAAACTTCTTTTTTTGCTCCAGGAAAATCCAGCAAAAAAAGAGCTTTTAAGCTACCTGCCTTACTTCCCAAGCAAGGCCTTCTCTGTGCACCGATTCCGTATTTAACTTAAGGGGTTTAAACCAGCCAGCCTTCAACTGCATATAGTTGAAATCTTGTAAGTTAAATGTGCGCAAGACAGCTTCTACAAGTTGTATTCAGTAGGCTCTTCCAAAAATGGAAGGACTTTTCTTGGAAGGAAGGGCTACTTCCTTTCCTGGGGGGGGGGGGACTTGGATCAAATGGAGCTTTCTAATAGAGGGAGGGGGAAAGTGATTTTCATCCATTTCCTCTGCCCTCTGAAGCCACCGCCTCCCACACTGTTCTGGGGTGCACGCCACCAACAGTTTGCTGCATATTTTTAGGGGTTGGTGCTTAAGGGGCTGCAAAGGGAAGGAGAAATCCCCAAAATCTTCCTCAGCCCATGGGAATGTCCAGTTAGAGTTCCACTGCAGGAAAATTGATTCTAGAGCCAATCCAATGTTTGGAATTATTGGTTGGGGTGTGTGTGCATTTATGGGGCAAGATCACCGACAAAACAAATATAAAAAAAATTCCAAGGCCAGGGTCTTCTTCGCTATGCAGTTAACACTACATCCCCAAACCATTTTTCTCCTTCATCCCATTTGGACAATGGAACACCCCCCCCCCCGGCCTGTCTATAATTATAACTAATAATCTGGCTGGTCTTTTTACAGAGGACTCAGCAACAGTACTTTTCCATACAGGCAGTCAACAGGCACAAGTTAATCTTTCACAAACGTCAACTATATGTTATATTTATACTTAATAAATCCTGTCAAAATCGGGGTCACTTTCTGTTACCAACCTTCAAAAATAAACAAGGGCATCCTGAAGCTGTTCTGAAATCCTTACGTGAGTAGGCAACGCCATCTTCCTGCTCACTAGCTTCCTTTTGTACCATTTCTTACAATTCAGGCACGTAATATATTTTCTGTCAGCTTAAAGAAGAAGAATGGAGTACTTACCTGTAAAAAGAAAAAAAGAGAGAAGATGTATTAATATGTGTAACACTGGACTCTAACTCCATATTTTATATTCGTGGCTCTTTTTTGAATGTCATGGTTCTTTACATAATATTTATTGATTTGCCTGTCGCATTAATATCTACCCTTTCTTCCAAGGAACTCAGCATATGGAGTTCAAAGACATGAACCCTATCCCAGTTGTGGTGGTTTCACAAACAGAATCATAATAGATTCCAGAGTGGAGAGCTGTGCTATTCTGCTACAAAACAAAGCCATTCAGTTGAGGGTCTCCTGCAACTTTAAGTGGATTCCTTGTGTGACAAGAGGTCAGAGGCAAAGGAAACTGGCAAAACTGGAGGTGGTACACAGCTAAAACCAGAAATGGTTTAGAGTTGTAACACAATCTTCCTCTTTTTGTTTTTGTTAATTTAACATTTGCAGTGGGAAAGAAATTCATGGGGTTGTATCCAACTAAGTTCTGCCCTCCACTGAAATGTATGGGCCTACATTAGTCATGTCCATCAACTTCAAGAAGTCTGTTCTGAGAATTGGCTTTAACCCATGGTCTTAAGGTCTAAATGAGCAGAACCATTGTGTTCTGATAAATTCTAGTTCACCAATTCTCTTTGAAGCTGTTGCTGCTGCTGCTGCTGTTAAATATTGTGACTGGGGGGTCAAGACACCTTCCATCATCATGCCCAGACTGAGATCAGCACCAAACAAAGAATCTCAGCTGTGCAGATAACACTCAAAGTCTCAACCATTTACGATACCATAATAGAAGAATTTACAAAGGAGGGAATTTGCCATGCACTATGTCCATGCATTAAAGGATGCCTTTGCCGACTGAGAGCATGTCTCTGACAATGTAGGAGCTTTAGTATAGTTTTAGATTATTATTTGGAAATGATGTAATGCAACAGTGTAGCTCTATATCAAGCTACATGTGCCTTTTTCATATGTATCAGGGTTCAACACTGCTTATAAGCATAACAAACACATTTTTATAAGATGTTAACTCAAAACAGAGCAAAAAATCATCACAGCACTTTGCCTTATAGAGACGCTTGTCTAAGTAGCTTACAATTGTCTTCTTTTGAGTTCTGTTACACATTCATTACATGGATACATAAAATGACATTGTTCTTATAATGAGTTGATTCATAATTAACAGAGAGAATATACTATTACAGTGATAGATGCTATCTGGAAGATATTAACAAGCACTCAAGTGGGGTAGAATTAAGCTTAATTCACCACCCCTATGGGTATTCATATAAGGTAAAGCTTAAAACAATTCTTCTAGGAGCTGAATTGCAGGCTGAAATGAAAGAAGCTATAAAACCCACACATATCTATTATATGAGGCTGTGTTCTATAATCAATTTGTGTGCATACTAATTTGTCATATCTCATTATCTGTTTTACCTTAAAGATGCGGCTCGTGGGAGTTACATTCTTTTCCTGAGACTCCTATCCTCTACATAGCTCTGCATCAGGGGCGTGGAAAGTGTGTCTCACCCCCTACCCAAGTTTTGAGTACACAAACCCATTATCCCTGACCACTGGCTATTCTGGCTGGGGCAGATGTGAGGCAGAGCATGCAATTCTTAACCTTAGGGTCATGGGTTTGAGTCCCACGTAGGGTGAAAGATTCCTGCATTTCAGGGGGTTGGACTAGATGACCCTTGTGGTCCCTTCCACCTCTACAATTCTGACACTATGCCTCAGTGCCACAGACTCCTTACCCCTGCTCTCAATAGTAGGAGGGTTGATTGAATACCAATAGAGTTACTTGGTACCCAATTGCAAAGCACAGAAATCCAACAAATCTTTTCAGCTAAGGTTTCTTCTAGTGCCTCAAAAACCTGTCAAGCCTCTCTGATCAGAGGTGATGCCGGAACAAAGAAATAGGTTTCCTCAGCTGCTGCCGCAATACCCCAATCATACCACCTTCAGCTGTTCAAAAGAACACAGGCTTGTCTGTCTCTAGCCACAGTCATATTGCAGGAGCAGAAAGCCTTGAGGAATAGGAATTTGCTCTTAAAGAAAAAGAAAAGAAAAGAAAGCTGATGTGAATTTGCAGAATAAGGGACTGTGTTCATGGGGGAAGAAATATATGAGACCCATTTAACTATAATTTTTTGTCATGCATTCTCCACTTCTGACCACCAAAGACTTCATACAAATGTGAGAGGTATCTCATTTCATAAATAACAGTGTTGTGGCACCTTAAACATATATTTGTGTGTGGCATAAACCAACATCTGACACAGCAAATTTTGTCCACAAATGTTTGTGTCACAATAAATCTTGACAGTGCCCCAAGACCCTTTATTTTGTGCTCTAACAGACTAACAATGCAATTCTGTTTTAAAAAGGTTAAAAGGTAAAGGACCCCTGGATGGTTAAGTCCAGTCAAAGGTGACTATGGGGTGTGGCGCTTATCTCACTTTCAGGCCAAGGGAGCCAGCATTTGTCCACAGACAGCTTTCCAGGTTATGTGGCCAGCATGACTAAACTGCTTCTGGCACAACGGGACACTGGGGGTTTGGGCTGGGGGTGTTCATCATTATGTAGATGATATCCAGCTCTACCTCTCTTTTAAATCAGAACCAGTGAAGGCAGTGAAGGTCCTGTGTGAGTGTCTGGAGGGGGTTGGAGGATGGATGGTGGCTAACAGATTGAGTTTGAATCCTGACAAGACAGAAATACTGTTTTGGGGGGACAGGGGGCGGGCAGGTATAGGGGACTCCCTGGTCCTGTGCAGCCTGGGAGTCATTTTGGACTCTCAGTTGTCCATGGAGGCACAGGTTAATTCTGTGTCCAGGGCAGCTGTTTACCAGCTCCATCTGTTACACAGACCTTACGTGCCCGTAGACTGTCTCACCAGAGTGGTGCATGCTCTAGTTATCTCCTGCTTGGACTACTGCAACACGCTCTACATGGGGCTACTTGTGAAAGTGACTTAGAAACTGCAATTAATCCAGAATGCAGCAGCTAGACTGGAAGTGGCCACTGAGACCATGTAACACTGGTCTTGAAAGACCTACCTACATTGGCTCCCAGTACGTTTCCAAGCACAATTCAAAGTGTTGGTGTTGACCTTTAAAGCCCTGAAGGGCCTCTGCCCAATATACCTGGAGGAGCATCTCCACAACCATCGTTCATCCCAGACACTGAGATCCAGCTCCGAGGGCCTTCTGGTGGTTCCCTCACTGCGAGAAATGAGGTTACAGGGAACCAGGCAGAGGGCCTTCTCGGTAGTGGCGCCTGCCCTGTGGAATACCCTCCCATCAGATGTCAAGCAAATTACTATCTGACTTTTAGAAGACATCTGAAGGCAGCCCTGTTTAGGGAAGTTTTTAATGTTTGAAGTTTTATTCTCTTTTTATTACTTATTATTAATTATTAATATAATATAATATAATATAATATAATATAATATAATATAATATAATATAATATAATATAATATAATATAATATTATATTATAAATTATTATTACTGATGGAAGCTAGAGTGCACAGAAATGCCATTCACCTTCCTGCTGCAGTGGTACCTATTTATCTACTTGCACTGGTATGCTTTCGAACTGCTAGGTTGGCAGAAGCTGGGGCAGAGCAACAGGAGCTTACCCCATTGCATAGATTCGAACTGTCAACCTTCCGATCGGCAAGCCCAAGAGGCTCAGTGGTTTAGACCACAGTGCCACCCGCTCCCTTCTGTGTGTGCAGTTCTGTGTATGCCTACTCAGAAGTAAGACCCGCCATTTTAATGGGGCTTACTCCCTAATAAGCATATTTGGCATTGCCCCTTAATGCAGCCTAATCTCTCTAGAATTTCTCATTCCACAAATTCTCCAATTTAACGGAGCAGATCGAAAGGCAAAGTCCTTTCTTTTTAACAATCTGATCTCGTTACCCTACTTGCATGATACCCTGGATAAAATAAAAGAAGCTAATGAACAAATTTCTCAGCATGTCAGCTGTGGCCTGTAAAATAGTTAAGGTCAGATTTTTCCTTGCTATAAAATCTGGGTTTTGCATATGCCTATGGCTACATCATTGCTACAGCAGCTGTACACATCAACATACTGTTGTGTCACCCAAGACCTTTCACACAGTCGCAGGCCAAATAAGCTTCTCTTTTATCACCATCAATGCTTCAATAGCCTCCCCTACAAACCAGGCATTCTGGAAATCTGAGATACAGTACAATCAAATGGTTTACTGCCACCTACTGTGAGATAGAAAGGCCTGCCTCAGCTCCGTCAAGTAGCTCCTTTTGGAGGACAGAGAGCTCAAATGTGCTTTCTGGGTTTCTCCCCCCTCCTCCCCGCACACCCGTCTCTGCGAACTGTTAGTTATCTCTCCCGCCTGGTTTGGCATGAAAGGGATGAGGATACAGTCTGCACGTCACCAGAATTATTAAGGAGAAGCACTTACAAGGAAGTTAATGGAACCATGTTTGGGCTTTTTCTCAATGACGTAGGTAACTTGCTTTGTAATAAATTTCTGATGTCTATATAACATAAACCCTCAGGGCACAGAGAAAAACAATGACAATGTTTCAAGGCAGGTGATGAGAAAAGCAAGGGTGCGCTGACCATTAAAAAAAGCAAAACAGGGCATCTTAAGGTACCAAAGCACATTGTTGTAACTGGCTGACCCAAATGTCATGGATTAACTGGGATACGGAATTTGCATTAGATCTCTAATTACGCAACATGACTTGTGAGCATCATCCTGCAGGGACTGATTGGTCTGTCTCCCCCTTCTGCATTATTTGGGATCTGAGAAAGGCACCATGTAATAAAGGGAACAGCACTCTGAATACTCTGCGGACTTCTAGCTGGAATAAATATGTAACTAAGTGGATGCACTGCTGGTGTGAACACCTGGCATTCCTGGGCAACTGTCAGGTCCCCAGCACATAGCAGGGCCCATTGTGCCTTCGCCTCCTCCTCCTCAATAGGATTTTTCTGACCTAGCAGAAAAGGGATGCCTGAACCCCACGACTGCTCAGAGTGCTGCTACCACAGCCAGGTAAACCCAGCAGGGCTCCCAGAGGGGGGGGGGGGCACTAGAGAACACTTGACCCAAGCTTCTGAAAACAGAGGTATATTTAACACTATTAACTGTTTTGGTTTCCATGTTGCTCACAAACAGTGTCTAGCAATCCCACAAGCTTTTGCCAGTGCAATCCCAGGAGCCCTTGCACCGACTGCTGTGGCCTGTGGAGAGTTGATTTTGAGCAAGGAGGTTTGGAGGGATCGATTGTAGTGGGTTTTGGCGTTTGGTCAGTGCTGCTGGTTTTTCAAAGGGGTTTTCAGGGGGTTCAAGAGGTTTAGAGGATGTTTGCAGGCTTTTTCAATGGTGTTTCATATATACGTGATTTCACGGAAACTCCATTTCAGGTCTTCTGATAAATAGCTGCTAACATGAATCCTGCCAGTGATGCATCTACTCAAGGGGCAGAATAGGGAACGCCACACCAGTGGAGTGAAATTGGTATCACTCAGACAGAGGGGGTCAGAGGTCAGCAGGGCTGGTCAGGGGGACACCCCCAGCCAATTCTCTCTCATGCAAAGTGGGGGGTGGATCTTAGCCTGAAACTGTTCTTAACCTGAGGTACCACTTTAGCTAATGGGGCTTCCCACTGCCGCCGCGCCGCCAGAGCACGATTTCTGTTCTCATCCTGAAGCAAAGTTCTTAACCCAAGGTACTGTATTTGGGTTAGCGGAGTCTGTAACCTGAAGCGTTTGTAACCTGAAGCGTATGTAACCCGAGGTTACAAAATATAGAGATATTTTGGCTAAACTAAAACCAGTTTTCAAAAGGAGCATCAGTTCCTGAAATACTCAGTCAACCTCTATTAGCTTTCTGCAGCAGTCAAGGATGTGCTTGTTATGGTCACGACACACAGGGCAGCTCCCCTATCTCTCCTATTTCTGCATTATGAGATGAGACAAGTATTGAAATTTGTGTCACTTCTTGAATGCCACAACAAAACAGAAAGGAGTTCAGCTGGGAATGGCCGAGAAATGGTGTGGCATAAACACACATACTCACAAAATCACAGCAGCAGCAGCAGCGAGATGCAGAGTTATCTGAAGGATCCCATAGCTGAAGAGCACTGTTTCAAAACAACTGCACCACCCATTTTTATGAAAGAGTCTATTTGCATCCTATTCCTGTTGTTAAAAGAAGGCAGGGATCTGTGAAAACTCATGGAGGGAATGGGCTCTCAGAGGAAACATCTACTCAGAGCTCAGTTCCTCCACTCCTGGGCATCCTTTCATTGGCAAAGGGGTAGTCCCCTTTTGTTGAAAGGTTGTGGGGTGGGGGATTATTCTGGATAGGATCACAAAGGGATGGTGACTGACGCAAAGTCAGAAGATGAGAGCAAGAACGAGGGAGCTCATTGGAAGAAATGCAGGACTACCCCAAGATGTAACTGAAGGAGGACTTTAAGAAAGAATATCAAGAGGAATGTTATATTGCTACATACATGACATTCTCCAAGCAACAAGAGAATTCCTATGCATATGTGGGTTTCAGTTTCTTTAGAACGGAGGTCACTGGAAATATGTCTTTGTGATATGTAGTTTTGTTTACACACATATACAACCTGAGCATGAGACAGACAGGCTCACAATAGAATTCTGTGATTACTCCCTCATTAGTAATAAGTAAAGGTTTGCACAAGACAGAAAAGGACACACAACTAACAAAGACCCATTTACTGACTGGAATACGTGAGAGCAAGAAATCATACAGAACAAAAAATCAACAGGATGCTCCCAGGGAATATTACAATTGTAAAATTAAATAATAATAATAATAATAATAATAATAATAATAATAATAATAATAATAATAAACGGTGGTGCAGAAAAAAATTAGACTTAAGGTGTGCTTTGATTTTGGGCACATATGAATATATTAGGAAGACTCTAGAAATCAACACAATGTACAGTGATACTTCGGGTTAAGAACTTAATTCGTTCTGGAGGTCTGTTCTTAACCTGAAGCACCACTTTAGCTAATGGGGCCTCCTGCCGCCGCCGCACGATTTCTGTTCTCATCCTGAAGCAAAGTTCTTAAGCCGAGGTACTATTTCTGGGTTAGCGGAGTCTGTAGCCTGAAGCAGAGGTACCACTGTATTATTAAACCCCAATTGTGTCCTGGCAGGCTGGAAAGTATAGAAGACTTTTCTCTATAACGTGCCTCTTGTGCAGAAGATTACTTGGGCACTTGGAAATTGCTTGAAATCCTGGAAAGCACTTGAAACACTGGCTTTATAAGTGTAGCATACAATACCCTTTTTATTTCCCCTCTACAGTGCTGGAGGACTGGACCCACATTTGAAAATAGTTAGCACCGATTTCTTTTAAAGGTGTTTTGTGAACAATGATATTGTTTATTGTTTTCCTGACTCATTTCCCATACAGCCAAAACCATAAAGCTTAATTTATATTGAACACTGGCAAACATTCCCCCACAACCTAAATTAGAATTGTAAGGCTTTCTTCACACGGCTGTAACTACAAGGCAGACACTTTTATGCATCTACAGATAATAAGAGGGGAAACATGTGATTAAGGCTGCAATCTATGTTCCTTTATTTGGGAGTAAGGACTATTGAACTCAGTGGGACTTGCTTCTGAGCAAACATGTGTAGCTTTGCTCAGCAGATGATGTTACTAGGCTGGCCTTCCACAACCTGGTCCCTCCAGATGTTTTGGACTATATTTCACATCATCCCTGACCTTGGACCTTGCTGGCTTAGGTGGAATTGCATACTCTCCAATGAAAATAGGGACGTCTTATTCAATTATGATGGTGATGATAATTTTATTATTTATATCCCACCCATCTGACTGAGTTGCCCCAGCCACTCAGGGCAGCTTCCAACACACACACACACACACACACACACACACACACACACACACACAGTACTAAACATAAAAAACCTTCTGTATACAAGGCGGCTGCCTTCAGATGTCTTCCAAAGGTTGTATAGTTACTTATTATCTCCTTGGCTTGGGGTTTGTATAACTCTAAACCCTTCAACATGTCCAAAGGAAAAGCAGGACATTCCAGGATCAAATCAGAAACCAGGACAGCTTCTGTAAATCCAGGACTGTCACTGGAAAATTTCTTGGTTGGTCTAGAATTGTAGTTGAAAACATCTGGAAGGCATCAGCTTGAAGAAAGCTACATTATGTTATGACTATTCTGCAATAATTCCCTGTCTGCTTAAGACCCCTGACCAAAAAATTGCTGCCTACACAGCAGAACATGGGAAAATCCAAAGATAGAACTTCATTCAGGCAGATTCTGGATATTCACCAAACTTCACCTTATCAGACCTAGACAGATCTAAGCAGTACTAATCAAATTAAGATGAGAGTCATCGTCCCAAGAGCTAGCATGTCAAGGAAAATATCAACTCCGAGTCTCATGATTAAGATAGAAACAACACACTAATTGGATAAAACAATCTTGCTTCCCACTCCGCTCATCCTGTATTTATGCCCATTAAATGCCAAAAGAAAACGAGTAAGAAGGAAGAGGAAATATTGCTTTAACGTCTTCATCTGAAAATCTAGGGGGGCTCCTTAATGAACAAACCAAAACTATCAGCTATCTTCTGCTCTCTGTGCCATTCTTTTCCTGTTTGCCAGCCTTGTCTGGTGAACTAAAAAAGCTACCCTTACGAATAGTCGAAAGAATCTCTGGTCACTTCCAGACTGTCACCATATTGCAAGTGAGATTCTACTGCACAATGGCAAATTCAGGTTCTGCTATAAAAGTGGTTTTGGTGCTCTTGTGCAGAGATTCCTGTTTCAAAAAAGAAGGGGGGAAGGGGGTGTTGCGGTAAGGAAAATGACAGGAAAATGCAGTGGGAAGTTTGAGATAACAAGTGCTTAACATAATGTCATATAGCCTCCCGGCAAACAAAAGAGAATGAATGTTCAATTGATAAGAAGCATCATACAACTTCCCCACAAACTGTGCCAATGAATCAAGATGAATACTCAATGAACAGGCTGTCTAGGAGCAACCTGTTTGTAATAGATCTTTGTATCTTGGAGAACTGTATATTGTGGGGGTGTTTTTTGGTTATTGCTGTGCCACTGAAAATAATAGTAAGCGATTGTTTTAAGAAAGAAACAAGAGAAGCTTCTGTAAACCCAGTTGGGATGGACGCACACACACACACACACTGTGGTGGAGCAACTGCTCAACTTCATTTGCACCCACAAAGAGCCTTTGCATGTGACCTGTCGTTTTTTAAAAATGATATTTATTGAGAATTTAAAATTACAGAGGGGGAAAAAGAAAAAGAACAAAAAAAGAAATTAAACAATACAAGTCAATAAAAAGAAAGAAGAGAACAAAACACACAATACATCAAAACCAAAAACAAAAGCGAACAAAAAATTAAAAACAAATCCAATATTCCCAAATCTTTATCTTTCGTTATCTTGTTTCATCGACCGCCTCACACCTCCCTTTTTTGTATTCTAGTTATTAATTATCTCAGCAAATCCTTTCCATCTTTCACTATATTCTGTCATTAAATTGTCTTAATTTATTTTAACTTTATCTTACCACAAAAAGCCCTAAAACTTAAAACTTATTTGTACATAACTCCTTATAGCATTTCTACTAAAGCCAAATAGTTTCATTCCAACATTTTTTCTAACACTCATTAATTTTACAATATTTCTCTAAATGAATTTTTAGACTTTCTTCCAATCTTTATCCACCGTCTCTTCTTCCTGGTCTCGGGTTCTTTCAGTCCTTTCTATCCATTCCATTTAGTCCATCAACCTGGTGATCTTCTATCCAAGGCTCTTAACTCTTTTCCATGTCCCTTCTGCAGATCTTCTTCATATTTATACCTGCACTTTACTTTGTCTTCTGCTGATCTTGTTCTTAATTTCCTTCCTTTATTGCTGAGGAGTAGATCTCGGGGAGACTCAACCTAACAATGTCTTTATCCCTTCTCGACAGGTCAGCCCATTCTCCATAGTCAGCACTAAAATCCAAAAGGTATTTCAAGGCATGTTTCAAAGTCCCTCCAAAGTTAAAGGCCCCGACAACTCCAGACTCCCCCTGGTGCAGAACCACATCCCAGAAGCCAAAACAGCCCTGCATAGGAAGATCTATCCAATTTCCCATCTCCAATCCAAACGAGACTCCATCTCTCCAAATCTGACTTTCTCCAAGTTCGGTCATCAAAAACAACAGCTTAAGTTCCTGCAAGGCCACGGCTCTCTCCACTTGTATTACTTGAGGTTCAACAGCAACCTCCTCCTTTGTCTTCTGCACAACTTGCCCTGTCAAAGAAGATTCCTGGATCGGTTCCTGAGAGGTTTCTATATAGGTATTCACTGTTTGTCCAAAATTATTAACTGCAACAGTCATCAAATCCATCTTCTCATGTAGCTGTTCCAATAAAGAGCTTGTCTTGCAAAAAGCAATCACTAAGGCTTCTTCTGGGCACATTTTTGTTCAAGGTCAATGTCTGGTTCTCACAATCTTTAATCTCTACAGCTGGAGAATTCCCCAGATCGACTCCAACAACAGTTTCAAAAGCTCCCTCTAGGGGAAACAATTTCTATTTGTATCCGTCCTTTTAAAAGCAGATCCAGCAACAAAATTACTTTCGTTTTTCAAATATTTTGTTCCTTTTAAATGCAAAAGGAAACATTGGAATCAATATGTTTCTCTTTTTTAACTATCTGTCAACAAACATTTTATTCACAGTCAATGAACTTTCCCAAAACGTCTGTCTTCCTAGCAACCTGTTCCCAGGTTCAAGGCGGTGGAAATTTATCTTTCTTTACTCTCTCTCCTGCAGGCTTGAACAATCTAAAATTTCCCCCCTCTTCTCCTGCTTCCAAGGGGGGTTTAGTAGTTTTAGCCGATGGAGATTTAATCCTTTACAAAAGACTTTCCAGACTTTAGCTTGCAATGTCTTTGCTTCAATCTATTTACAAAAGTGGAAGGCGGACTTCCAGTTTAGAACCTTCCCACTTCGGTGCCAAATTAAGATGTTTCATAGTCCAATTTTCCATTCTACTCATGGGTAGTTGTTTAAAGTCCAATTGTCCACAGGAAAAAGTCAGCGCTCTCCGGCAACAGCAATGCAGCTTCACTCCATGAAAAGAGCAGTCGATTCGAAGCACCGCGCCGCTCACCCCATGTCGCTCCGGATCCCCGAAACCGGGTTTTCCCGCGAGTAGGGGAGGCACAAAAGGTGCCTGCCGAATCCCACGTCCACAGGCTTCTCCCGCCTGTGGTTTTTGATGGGTCTCTGCCTCGCCGTGGCAGTCCAGACCCTAATTCCCACGAAGCGGATTCCTCCCGATCAGAGGAAATCCGCCATTGCCGGAGGCGCTAACCCAGAAGTCCGGGCTTTCAAATTTTTGACTCATCTTCTTCCACTGCCTTTAATGAGCATCCCTACAGGTCAGCATGGTAACTGACTCCACATGACACATTCGTTTGGTTCAGATGCAACAGGAAACCAAGGTTCCATTCTGTCCCCAACATGCCCCCTTTCAAGGCCTGCTACAGTTGCACATGACCAGTGGCACTTTCATAAGAATGCAAGGGACTCCTTCACTGGTTAAGTGCTGCCGCACCAGTGACATTCCTCTTTGATGGCAAACTTCATGCAAGCTGCTCCCTTAAGCCCTTCAAAGTCTGCCGGCATGTTTCAGGATTACACCTGAATTAATTTTAATTATTTGGCCAGAAGCGGTCCCCAAACCAAGAACACTGTGGAGTTCTTTCTTATAAAAGCAGCCTTTTTTGGTTTTTAACCAAAATCCCTGGTATTTGCATCCCCCACCTTCCCATAAGGTAAAGGTAAAGGTACCCCTGCCCGTACGGGCCAGTCGTGGCCGACTCTAGGGTTGCGCGCCCATCTCACTTAAGAGGCCGGGGGCCAGCGCTGTCCGGAGACACTTCCGGGTCACATGGCCAGCGTGACGAAGCTGCTCTGGCGAGCCAGCACCAGCGCAGCACACGGAAACGCCGTTTACCTTCCAGCTATAAAGCAGTACCTATTTATCTACTTGCACTTAGGGGTGCTTTCGAACTGCTAGGTGGGCAGGACCTGGGACCGAAAGACAGGAGCTCACCCCGCCGCGGGGATTCGAACCGCCGACCTTACGATCGGCAAGTCCTAGGCGCTGAGGTTTTACCCACAGCACCACCCACGTCCCCCCACCTTCCCATACACCCCCACAAAAATTTAAGTGCATAATATGAAGTAATGGCTAAACAGAAGTCTGCAGGTACTGATGGTTCTCTTTAATACACACACACACACACACACACACAATTTTGTCTTCCTGCTTTATGTCATCTCCTCATGAAGTTTCTGCTTCACCGCCTTGCTAAGCAGTCTTTAGCATGTTATCTGGTGTCATGCACACAGAGGAGCTACACAAATAGGAAAGGCAAATCAGATGAATAAGGTGGAAAAGGAAAATGCACCATCCTTGGGCAGAAGAGGAAACTTTTGCTTCTCATTGCAGTAGTCTTTCCTGACCCAATATTCCTCAAATGGCTTGGACTACAACTCCCATCAGCCTGAGCCAGCAATGCCAAATGGGAAGACACCAGGTTGGGGAAGACAGCATTACAGCTAGCCCAGGTATATTTAAACATGTATATAGCCCTACAGCTTTGGTCTGTCTGCGTGACTAATGTCACATTCACACCAAACATTTAAAGCACCACAATGCCATTTTAAACAGGGAATTCTGGGACCTGTAGTTTGTTAAAGGTGCAGAGAATTATTAGAAGACCCCTTTATAATGCAGGTGGCGCCTGAAGTATATAAGTCCTGATGCACTGGTGTTGATTTCACGGCTGTGAATCAAAGCTGGTCCACTTGGGTTACCTGGCACAAAAAGCTTTTAAGCTCTCAGCCTTGCTTGCTGCACAAGGCCTGCTCAGCATTCTGGCTCTGGAAGGCCAGAGATGCTCATGCAAGACATTGCGGGAATTTGGATGGGTGTGAAAGATCTCACGGGAGCGTCCCACAGCTGCTGCGCTTAGCGGACTTGCCTCCACAAGCAAGGCAGGGAGCTTAAAAGCGCTTACTGTGCCAGGTAACCAAAATTTGAACCAGCCCGCCTTCAACTGGACAAGGTTGAAATCATTCAGGTTAAATGAAGCATTGGCACTGTTGCGATTTGCAAGTGAAATAAGACTGGCTGCCTTCAAATATAACATTAAACCATAGTTTAGCACAATAGGAACAAGCCTGGGTAAACCTTGCCCTCCCCTCTGTTATTCCAGTGTGGCCTCAAAGAGGACAAATATGTCATCCAAAGGGAGGACTGTGGTTAGTGCTAACTATGGTTTATGGTTCATAAACCAGTGAGGTTCATAAACAATGAATGGAAATTGACTACTTCTTTTTTTATAAATCAGGCTTATCAGCATGGTCCCCCTCCAGGTGTTGTTGACTACAACCCCCCGTCACCCATGATCATTCACCATACTAGCCGGGGCTGATGGGAGCTATAATCCAAAACTCTGGCTACTGAAATGCCTTCAATCACAGCTTGCCTAGGTTCAGTTATAATGTTTTCTGCTGCTCTAGAGAAGCGGACACGGAGCAATGGATCCAAACTACAAGAAAGAAGATTCCACCTAAACATTAGGAAGAACTTCCTGACAGTAAGAGCTGTTCGACAGTGGAATTTGCTGCCAAGGAGTGTGGTGGAGTCTCCTACTTTGGAGGTCTTTAAGCAGAGGCTTGACAAGCATATGTCAGGAGTGCTCTGATGGTGTTTCCTGCTTGGCAGGGGGTTGGACTCGATGGCCCTTGTGGTCTCTTCCAACTCTATGATTCTATGATAATGAGTAACCATAGTTAGCAGAAAACAGAGCAAAAGCTACCAATCTCCTCACAATTGTGCCTGAAGATGGAAAGGAGAAATAGCTTAGTGCTACATATGAGCCAAGCAATTGTTGTTTTTCATTATGCGCTGTTACAATGGGTCCCGATACCAAAATCTACTTTTTTGATCATGTAAATGTGTATATTGTTTTCATTGCTACTGGGGTTGTTTTCACACTAACCCTTCCTGCGTAGGGGAAAATAAGTGTCACTTTCAAATGCCTCTGTTCCTCCAGGCCCTTTCGTACTAAACTATATTGATCTGCTACTGGTTCATCGGCCCCAACTTTTATTTTATTTCATATTTCTTTCTTTCTTTCTTTCTAACTCTTCCTCCCAAAGAAGCCCAGGACAGCAAATAACGAAACAGGAAAACACAAACTTGAGGGTGGGGTGGGGGCAATATTTGATTATGAACAATCCAAATATTCCCACCACAAAAAAAATGTCAAGCATGGCAGGAACAGTATATTTCAGCCACCGAATATGGGAGGTTTGGGAGGCTGCAGTGTATTAGAATTTCTTGTGGCATTTTATAATGCTTTTAAATCAAAGCATTAACTGCCTTGGAGGCCTGAAGTGGCAGAAAGGCAGGACCAAAATGTTATAGTAACATAGCAGATTTATGACAAGTAAGTAATATTAGAGAAAGAACCTGGAGATATTTCACCTAGTTTATCTGCAAAAAATAGGCTTCTGGGTATACACGATTCTCTTCCTTCAACCAATACGGTAGAAATAGCAGCCCTGGTATTATGAATATTGTTTTATATGCTGCACTCCAAGATATACTTTGCAGTGCATATGGAACTACCATACATTATTTGAGCTTTGGGAGAGTGAACAAACAGGGCGACATTGTGTGAGTGGAACAAATCTTTTGCTTGTGTAATGTGACTTCCCCTTACTCACCCTTCCACCCTCTGCAGCCCCCCCGCCCCGAATACCTACAAGAGGAAACCTGGTAAGTCCAGTTCCTATCTTAAGTTAATGGTCTTGGCTGACCAGTTCTGTACATTGGTACCTCGGGTTACATACGCTTCAGGTTACATACGGTTCAGGTTACACACTCCGCTAACCCAGAAATAGTACCTCGGGTTAAGAACTTTGCTTCAGGATGAGAACAAAAATTGTGCAGCGGTGGCGCAGCGGCAGCAGGAGGCCCCATTAGCTAAAGTGATGCTTAAGGTTAAGAACAGTTTCAGGTTAAGAATGGACCTCCGGAACCAATTAAGTACTTAACCCGAGGTACCACTGTACTGCTATTTTCATGCCCCAAGGGGTTGTGACAGAGACAAGTGAGTGGGCCTTTCCCCATCTCACCCGGTTGGGATGTCTCATCATCCTAGGATGGAGAACAACAGGCTGTGTGTGTTGGAGTGTGCGCGCTGCTGTATTGGAGAGAGTTGGTGGAGCGATGCTAGAATCTGGGCATACAGATCTGGACTTTGGGGCTCCCCTAGAAACCACCAGGAGAAGGAGGATATATTGAAGTATTAATGCTGGGAGCGCCTACGTTCTACACTCAGGTTGTGTAAATAAAACCATTTATCTGCAAGGCACCAGGGTTTCTGTTGACCTTCATTCCAAGGAAAGCCTGGGAACCCCTGGAGTTTGGGGTATACACAACAATGAACTCCTTGACATTAAGTGGCCCAAAGCCGATGCCTACAACCTTGGGGGCCCTCACACATGGAGTATTAGTCATTCCATGCTGGACGCCTGCTTCAAAATATGGCTGAGCTTGTTGTGAAGTGCTAATCAAGCGCTGTTTCCTGAAGAAACAACAACAGTTTCTTCTCATAAAAGGCATATTCTCTCCAAAGGTCATTAAAGGGATTCAACAACTCCGTAACTGCGCTTTTGGAAAGAATAAAATATAGTCATGTTTTCATGTTACTCCAAGTCTGAACTCGCCCTGACATTAACCAATTAAAAGCACAGACGCATTCATTGTCAGGAGAATGCGCGAGGAAGCTGGCTCTGGAGTTGCCTCAGGCATTCCCAGAGCTCTGACGTCAATTTATATCAAATGTTGATAACAAGGGATGTCAGCTGTTTGATTCTCTTGAGCTCCACAAGGGTTGCCGCGTTAAAAACTCACTCTAACCTAAATACCATAAAAGTAACTTCAAAACACACATAATAATGGATATTTATTACACTTATTAATCTAAAAACCTCCATCTTCCATAGCACTGTTTAAAACTCTTTTGTATTGTATTTCTACAATATGTTGCCCATTACTGATTGTGGGGGGTAGAATGGCATACCAGTTGAGACTCCCAGAAGACCAGTTACAATTCTATTCATGCAGGGCTGATCAACATATGATACTAATCGTGCAGAGGGTTTTCTTGCAGTAATAACCCGTCCAAAATCCCTAATCCAGATCAGACTCTCTCCCCCAGCTTCACCTATCTCACAGGGTGGTTGTCCAGATAAAATGGGATGTTGGGGGAACCATGTATGCTGCCTTGAGCATCTTGGTGGAAACACAAGATATGAATGTTACAAAAGAGGGAGAAAATAACAATGAATGTTCATTTTATTTTTAAAAAATGTCTGAAAGGTTGTTGTTTTTTCAGCAATGGTATTTCACTTTTCAACCTACATATTTTGTTTATAAGATGTGCTTACTGTATCTATGTCTTGATATCTGTACTGATATTTTCTTTTTAACCTATTTTTATCCTTTTCTATTTTATTGCTTTACATTTTTTTGAGGAATTGGTTGATGGGCAGGCTATAAATGCTTCCCAAATTAATAAAGAAATATGTGTATTATGCTGGAGTTATTGCAAGTGCTGTTAATATTACTTAATTGTTATCTTTGGTTAGGGCACAGTTTTCCTCTGCCCCCCCCCAATGTGTCACATTTGTAATTTATTGTTTTGTATTAGAAAAATTTAAAAAAAATCTATTTTTTTTTTAAGTAAAGGAAGCCATTTATGAAAACACCACCTAACTTTCTTAGTGGTGTGTGTGTGTGTGTGTGTGTATGTGTGTGTGTGTAGCTGGCAGTAGTTCCCCACCACTGTGAGATTTGTTTGATACGGTGGGAGCCCAGTTTGGTTTAACAAACGATGAGACAGATGCCACCTCTCACTGCTTCACGGCAACTGTTGCCAAGGAAACCATATTCTCCTGTTCTCTTCCTCGCCCTCCTGATTTTCTTTTCACTATCTCAGCATCCTTTCCAGCTTGCAGGAAACAGGAAAGGGGAGGGGAGGTTTCCATGGCTGCTGACAGATCGGAAAAACATGATGCCTTCAAACTTGTACTCAGTATTGCAGCATTCCAATAATATAACAAATTATATATATATTTTAAAAAAAACTTCTTGTCATCAGGGAGCCTGGAAATCATACTTTGTCCCTTTTCATTAAGGCCATATTGTGCGGTGAAGAAGGCGTACACCAAAACCTCAGTAAGAGATAATGGATTACTGGTAAGCACTGAGTTGCCATTAAGGGTTTCAGTGCACAGAACAGCCATTGTTTCTATTTAGATGTAAAGTAGCGTTCAAAATAAATTGTGGATTTATGAGAACGATCATTAACTGCTTGTAATCTGAAGGGATGGGAATTCAGAATTAATTTCTTTTTAAAGCACAGACGCACCAGGATGGGAATACACCAGGGATCTTCATGGGGGGGAGGGGGATCAAAATTAGAAAGTCAACTGGTACAGTTGGGCATTTATTAATTAATTACCTGTCTGCCTCACCCTATAACATGGTGAATTGTTCCAACTGAATTTTCAAATTTAAGAATTGGAGAGAGCTATGTGTTGGTCAAGTGACTTTTGTCACTCCAACCCTGAATTTCCCCCTGAAATAATGGTTGGAACCCTCTCATTTTCTACCCCAAAATGCTTGATTTCAACCTAGAGTGTATGTATTACTGATCCGAACAAAAGTCAAAAGAGGAGAAGCTTAGGCCAAGAAACTCATATTGCCCATTGCAAATTACTTTGTGTTTAAATTCCATGCGCCTTTAGATACTGCTTTTGCGATGTCAAGCTCTTTGAGCTTAGGAAAACTGTATAACAAATAGCATAACTATGTTAAAGTTTAAGAACAATGGCTATTTTTATTATACAATGGCTGTTATTCAGCAAGGTTTACTGTCTGGATAAGCTTTTATGATAGGCAGTTGGACGGCAAGCTAATGTACTGGCCTTTTTTGATCCATTTGTGTGAGTTTACTTGAGTACTATATCTCATATGAACCTAACCTCTACTCAGGGCCAGACATGATGTGATGCTAATCCCCTTGTGTGATTGATTGATTGATTGATTGATCAAAAGAAAGAAAGAAAGAAAGAAAACAGCAAAACTGCAAGAAGCAGACAGAATCAGGAACAAGGCAGAGGAAGTGCACACACTCCAACATTCCTCAGATGAAAAGAGGGACATTATGCCTGATGGTTAGAGTGTGGTGCTGATAACACCAAGTTTATAGGTTTGATCCCCACATGGGACAGTTGCATATTCCTGCCTTGCAGGGGGTTGGACTAGATGTCTTCAGGGTCCCTTCCACTCTACAAATCTATGATCCTATTATTCTATTCTACATCAGCATCACTGCTTGAGCCTTTCCTCCTGCTCAAGTGCAAAAGTTATTCAAGGAAACATACAAAATTGCAGTACTTTATGCACAGAAATCTTTGAATTTATGTACTGCATTCAGGCAAGCCAGAGGGAAAAAGAAAAGCCCAAGTCAATAAATACAACTCTCTCTCTCTCTCTCTCTCTCTCTCTCTCTCTCTGTGTGTGTGTGTGTGTGTGTGTGTAGACTATGTGATCTCTCATGCATTCATGAGTATTTTGGAAGAATGCTAATTTTGAACAACTATTATTGTTGTGATTGTGCAGGTGTATGTTACTGGATATCCCAATGCTTATTTCGGAACCCAGAGACATATAGAGCTTGGGGATACTGCAGTATCTTGGTGCTGTGATAGATCAGCTGCACAGACACACAGACACACGCACGCGCGCGCACGCACACACACAGGCATCCCCTCCCCCAGCTGCCCTTGGACTCCCCTTGATCCAAATGCAGAAAATGGGGAGATTCATCAGATTTCAGACTGCAACACCAGTTCAGCTCCTAGGACAGATCAATGCCTTTTTCCCATCTGTGAGAAATACAGGCAGGAAGGGGCTTTGGAGGGAGGCATTTTTGTTCCAGAGGACCCCTCCCCATCTCCCCAGACCACCTTCCTTTCTAGGAATTTAGTCTGGTTAATTTTAAGCCACAGAGAGAGCAAAGCTGTATGATCACATCTCTCTGAAAGTCAGAAAAGAAATGACGGCTACACACACAGGTGGCAGTGGTTCAACGACACTTCAGGTTTCCAAACGAAACTGGCAGTGAAAGACAAGACAGCAATGCAAAGAAACTGGGCAGGGACCTAACAGGACTGGACATAGCTCAGACTCTCCCCATTGTGTGTGATGTTGCTGAGCAGCTCATAAGAGCGTGCAAATGAGAACCCAACATAGGTTGCTGCTTCTCTTTCCTTGGCCAGGAGATGGGAGGACCAATGAAATAGTTGAGGAGTAGTGTTGTTTTTAGGCAGGGGGAATCAAAGCTTGCACTTAGGAATCCAAACCTTCTATTTGCCAAAGAACAAAATAATTCTATTGGTACCAGTGGAAGTATTCCTCAATTTAGATTTTAGAGCATGGAAGGAGAAAGTGTTAAAGCTCCCCTCGTGCCACACTAAGTTCCCAATCCAACTTCTTTTCTTTTTTAAGAATCACACAAAAAGCAAAATAGGAACAGGCAGGACAAATGCGAAAGGCAACAGAGATGCAGAGATGGGAATCAGAAAATATGAGGTGGTAAACCAATATCCTTGGTAAACAGGGACAGATTTGCACATACATAACCTATAAATCTTTCACTTGTGGAACAAATCATGAAGGATTCCAGATTCCCCACAGTGCAATTTTAAGCACTGAGCTCCATGTCGTTTATTCCCTAGTAAGTGTTCTTAGGATTACATTGTTAATTGAGACTTAAACTGAGGTAGCACTCTGTAGCACTTAACACGGTATTTTGTGAATCAAAATTCATGCCGATGATAATCTTTTTTTAAAAAACACACACCATTAAAACCAAGCTGAGTTTGACTCCACAATGATTACAAGAAACACCATACTGCAGCTTAATATCTCAAAAAATAGACTGCACGATGACTCAGTGCCTGGAGGAATAGGGACTAACCATGGCTGGATGCGAGAGCCATCTATTTCTAGACTCAGAGGTCAGATGAGGAATTGCGGCCAGACAGAATGCAGGATAGCCCCAGCTGTTCTGGTATCATCAGGAAATGAAAATAGCTAAACAGGTATAGGCATAATAATGGGTATCTGTTGTAACCATTAACTTAATAAAGCTAATGTTTTTAACTGTTCCTACAGTAGCAACTCATTTGTCAACAGATTGCCTCAGATCAGGATAGGAAACCTCTGGGCCACGGCCTAATTAGCATCACTAGACCTCCCCGTTTGGCCTGCAAATCTGTTTCAGCCAAGCCAGCCCCACCTGCCCTATTCCTGTTGTCCTATATGTCGTCAGATGTGAGGAAGCTAAAGGTGGACCTTGGACAAAAGGGGCTTTGCAGGCAGTGCTTCAGAACTAGCAACAGTCAGCGCTTGCATAGCACTTCACCAGCTTTTATTTTTCCGCCCACAAACGTGGGTTTCAAACTGCATGGGCAAAATGGGTCACCTGAGGTCATGGTGAAAACAGTGATAGGTGGGTGGTCCTACCCACCCATCAAACTTGGGGGGGGTATGGGGGCGGGATCTGGCCCACCAGTCATATCCAGTTCCCCTCCAATGCCTTAGACACACAGTATCTGAAAAGAGCCCTGTGGGTCTTCATTACTATCTGTTATATCATCCACGCTCATTCATATCACCCAGAAACATGTTTTTTGCTCCTCTAGTGATGGATTGGCTAATACAACACATTCATTTGCAAAGCATAGCTTGCTAATGTTAAACATTAATCATAGTGGCAAGGGAAGGACTAAGCTATTCAAGGGCATTTTAATACCTTACTTCCTATTGTTTCGATTTTTGCTGAGCAGACGGCATTTCAGGAATGTTGGCACTATCATACAGGGGATTTCTTACAAGTCCAGCAACTTCAAAAAAAATAACTAAACAGTATCCAAATCCTGATAGGAGCAAATGTTTCTTTTTGTCGATCATATTTTGACATTTCAAAAGTTTCTAATGTCCTGATGTTCAACTTTAGTTTAATAATTTCATCATAATAATAATACTTACCGTATTTTTCGCCCCATAAGACATACTTTTTCCCCTCCAAAAATGAAGGGGAAATGTGCCTGCGTCCTATGGGGCGAATGCAGGCTTTCGCTGAAGCCTGGAGAGCGAGGGGGGTCGGTGCGCACCGACCCCTCTCGCTCTCCAGGCTTCAGGAAGCTCTGCGCCACCCTCGGGAGACCGGCTCCGAGGGTTGCGCCCCGCTCCCGGTGGCCGCGCAGAGTTGCCTGCAGTCCTGGGACCAGCGCAGCTCTGCGCCGCCATCCGGAGCGGGGCGCTAAGTCCCGCCACGCTCCGGATGGCGGCGCAGAGCTGCCTGCCATCCCGGGATCAGCACAGCTCTGCCCATCGCCAGCCCCACAAGCTCGGGGGACAGCGGGGAGGCAGAGCGTGCCTTCCCACTGTTCCCCGACCTGGTTCTTCCAGCCCTGCACCTGGGGGGGGGGAATAATTTTTTTTCCTTTATTTCGCCCCCCCAAAACTAGGTGTGTCCTATGAGCCGGAGCGTCCTATGGGGCGCAAAATACGGTAAGTGATAGGCTGAGGTCTCCAAATAGTTAACGGTATCTTAGCCAAAGGTATTGGGCAGGCAGCACATTCTCAGGCTATATTGTAAACTGCTTTTCAAATCATATTAAGTCTGAATATAGATGTAATATTTGGCATGGAGGGCTACTTAAACACAAAGAACTCACTGTATGGTTCCTGGGATCCTAAACATTACATCTCCATAAAACCAAAAGAAGGCATCAATATTAGCAAATATCTCCCGTCTTCCTGTTCTGAACCTTGCAGACGTGGGGATACAGGACATAGCCCGTAACTGGTTGTGCTCTTTTATCTCTGGTCGGGGACAGAGGGTGGCACTAGGGAGGGAAATGTCGTCACACCACTCCTTGATGTGTGGAGTGCCGCAGGGCGCAATTCTCTCCCCAATGCTTTGTAACATCTTTATGCGCCCCCTTGCCCAGATTATCCGGAGCTTTGGGCTGGGCTGTCATCAATATGCTGATGACACTCAGCTCTATCTGCTGATGGATGGCCACATGAACTCGGCCCCTTACACACTGACCAGATGCTTGGAAGCTGTGGCTGGATGGTTTCGTGGGAGCCGACTGAAACTAAATCCTTCGAAGACAGAGGTCCTATGGCTAGGTCGGGATAGCATGGGGATGAGGGACCAACTCCCTTCTCTTGCGGGGGCCCAATTAGTGCCATTGCCTTCCGTTAAGAGTTTAGGTGTAATCCTTGACGCCTCCCTTTCCATGGAGGCGCAAGTCACAGCAACAGCCAAGGCAACATTTTTCCACCTTCGCCGCATCAAGCAGTTGGTCCCTTACCTTTCCTGCCCCGACCTGGCCACAGTGATCCATGCGACAGTCATCTCCAGGCTTGACTACTGTAATTCGCTCTACGCGGGGCTGCCCTTGAAGCTGTCCCAGAAACTCCAGCGGGTACAGAATGCTGCAGCGAGGCTCCTCACGGGGTCTCTGCCATGGGAGCATATTCATCCAGTGCTTTTCAAGCTGCACTGGCTCCCGGTGGAGTACAGGGTCAGATTTAAGGTGCTGCTTTTGACCTTTAAAGCCCTTCATGGCCTAGGACCCTCGTACCTACGGGACCGCCTCGCCTGGTATGCCCCACGGAGAGCCTCAAGGTCCATAAATAACAACACCCTAGTGGTCCCAGGCCCTAAGGAAGTTAGATTGGCTTCAACCAGAGCCAGGGCCTTTTCAGCACTGGCCCCAACTTGGTGGAACGCTCTGTCTCATGAGACCAGGGCCCTGCAGGATCTGATTTCTTTCCGCAGGGCGTGTAAGACAGAGTTGTTCCGCCTGGCCTTTGGATTGGAGCCAATTTGATTCCCTCCGCCCCCTTTTTCTTTTTTCTTTTCCTTCTCCTGCAATGAGGCTTCATTTTAATATTTTAATGTTCCATTATTTTAATGTTGTATTTTATTTTTGTTTTTAAGTTGTAATCACTCATCTTGTTTTTATTATTGCTTGTAAGCCGCTCTGAGCCTGGCCTTGGCTGGGGAGGGCGGGGTATAAATAAAAAATTATTATTATTATTATTAAAAACACTCCACACAAGCATACACCCACACACCATTAGTTTCAGGGCAGGGGTGGGGCTGATCAAAAGGAACCTCCCTCCTTTCCAGCTGCCTCTCCCCTGGCCCAAAAAGCCAGGCTTGGGACTGCAGCTGAAAACCACTAAGAACAGGAGGAGGTTTTCTATTCAAAAACCCAATGAAAAGCCTGTCCTTTCACTCTCCATATTACAGCACAGCAGTGTGGATCTGTTAAGGAACAGTTTGCAATATCATTTCTGTACCATTTAAAAACAAACAAACAAAGCCCTCCGCGGCATGGTGATTTTTGGGCATACATGGAAGAGGTGAACATGCAATACACTCAGCAGCAATTTTAGTAACTGGAGAAGCTCCAAAAATGCTTCAGTGTAGAAAGCGGATCATAGAAACTGCTGCTGAATTCACCTGTGTATAAAACCTGATCCAACCCTTCTTCGATTCCCTGCTCCCTTCACCACATTGCTTTCTGTGCTTCGAGGGCACCCAGCTAACAACACACCCAAGTCCATGACAGCCAAGTAAACTAGACCATGCCCAATTTTCCTGAAGTAGTAAGCCGAGACGTGGCTGAAAGCAGAATTATTTCCTCATGGCTCTCACATTTGTGGTTCACGCCAGCTGTTGCCTACAGATAACCCAGTGGCTGTAACGCACCAGAGCTTGCTTTTGTGAGATAAAATATTGGAAGATGTTGATTGAAATGATTATCGTAACAGAGAAGCCACCAGGTGTGATATTACCTAAAAGATGTATGTATACTTTTTCTCATGAGCATGCATGCACACACTTCTGCCTAATTTTAGGATATCCTGAGCCATACAACCCAGAAACTGCATTCGGTGCTCAAAGTTCAATCCCAACCTGCCCATGCACCCCCAAAATATGTTTAGAAAGAAGGTGGAAGGTAGCGTCATTCCAGGCAGCAGGCAAGGTGATCTGTCATTACTAAATCATAAGAAAAGCAAACCTATTACTAATGTATGCATTTAACACAGATATTTGTGCATGTAGGATGGATGACTTTTCTGCTGGATCTAACCACTGTGTAATCCACGGGTTGGTATTTAGAAGCATGTGGTATATCTGTGCAGCAATGCAAAACTCAGCCTCTCTATCCAGTTTGTATTTCCCCTTTGCATCTCATTTCAAAAAACAAACCCAATTCCATAGTCTCATTCACACTTTGTTACAGTGTGGCTCTGCAGTTGCCACTATACCATACATGTCCTGAAGCAAAAGTAAACACAGAATGGAGTAGCATTTATCCGGAAAGACTTGTTCTGAAAAGTTGGACAAGTTCAATTTCCATTATGTTTCAGCCTTTGCCAATTGCAGCGAAGTTTCATTCTTAAACAGTAAATAAGACCTCTCTCTCTCTCTCTCTCTCCATATATATATATCACAATGAATGGACGTCACTTTCCTGCGTCATCGCAAAGCTCGCTGATTAGGCAACAGGCATTTTCAGCCTTCTGTTTATACACAATGACAGCAAAATATTTCAGTGTGATTGATGAAATGCAGACCATTGAGCTTAAGGATGAGATACCGGAGTGTCCTGTTATGTAATGAATTAAATGTGTTTGCCAAGGGGGAAACCAGTAGAGTGTCCGTGCATTAAAAAACAACAACTCAAAAGTACACTTTCTTTGCTTGAGTTCAGACTGCATCAGCTACAGAACACAATAATGAAAATTGCATTTAACCAGGGCCACAGTGGTCACATGAATGAATAAGTCACACCCATTTAACTCCTCCCCAGAATGCATGGAGGAAACAAACCACAATCCCCATGGATTGTGGTTTGTTTCCCTCAAACAAACTACGATTGCGAAGCCAAGAACAAACCTTGGCTCATTACAGTGTTTTGTTATCAATCAACCGTGGCATGTGCATTAGCAGCAATCTGTAGCTATTAGGCATAATTGGCTACTGTGAAATGAACACCACATTTCAGTCTTTAAACTGGTTTGTAAAATCATACTGTGTGCTCCTAATGCTGACTCCTTGGGCAGATGGGGGAGTCACCTGAAAGAGCAGCTCCTTCCTAAAGATGTGAACAGGACTCCCTGGTCTTGAATAGGGGTAACTGTGCCCCTGAAGGACCAGGTGCGCAGCCTGGGAGTCATTTTGGACTCACAGCTGTCCATGGAGGCGCAGGTCAATTCTGTATCCAGGGCAGCTGTCTACCAACTCCACCAGGTACGCAGGCTGAGACCCTACCTGCCCGCAGACTGTCTCACCAGAGTGGTGCATGCTCTAGTTATCTCCCGCTTGGACTACTGCAATGCGCTCTACGTGGGGCTACCTTTGAAGGTGACCCGGAAACTACAACTAATCCAGAATGCAGCAGCTAGACTGGTGACTGGGGGCGGCCGCCAAGACCACATAACACCGGTCTTGAAAGACCTACATTGGCTCCCAGTACGTTTCCGAGCACAATTCAAAGTGCTGGTATTGACCTTTAAAGCCCTAAACGGCCTCAGGCCAGTATACCTGAAGGAGCGTCTCCACCCCCATCGTTCTGCCCAGATGCTGAGGGCCTTCTGGCGGTTCCCTCATTGCGAGAAGCAAAGCTACAGGGAACCAGGCAGAGGGCCTTCTCGGTAGTGGCGCCCGCCCTGTGGAACGCCCTCCCAACAGATGTCAAAGCGATAAACAACTACCTGACATTCAGAAGACAGCCCTGTTCAGGGAAGTTTTTATTGTGTGATATCTTAGTGTATTTTGAGTTCTGTGGAAGCCACCCAGAGTGGCTGGGGAAGCCCAGCCAGATGGGCGGGGTACAAATAATAAATTATTATTATTATTATGTGAACGCATGCATTTTTATAGACCTTACATCTGCAGCTGTTTAGAGAAATAAAAGAAGAACCTGAGCGCTACCATTTTTATTTTATTTTTTACTGTTATAAGTGCTGCTGGTAACAAAAGAAAACGTTTTGGGAAGAGCAAAAGAACTAGACTGAGAGATAATCCTAAAATAATCACTGAGATCCGGCAAAGGAAACCCATGTCTGGAAGCGCACATGTAACCAATGGACATCAGGAAATTTGAGATAATCATTTAACTGCGGTTCATGCGTGCAGCCAGAGCAGAGCTAAAACAGCTTGGTGGGGGAGCAGTGCGCCAATAACCTCCTGTGTTAGCTGGGCCTTTGCACAAACGACTGATTGCATGCAAACATCATGCGTCCTATTTGTTCCCTTTAAAGGGGGAAGACAGTTGTGACTAGGAACCCCCACCCTAGGCAACTGGAAATTTGTGTGGAGGCCACAACTCACATATGAGATGATCTGAATAAGCTGCTGCTCTTCCACAATCCTATTTCAGTTTTGGCTCCTGGTGGGAGCTCATAAGGAGAGATCCCTTAGCTTCAAGGAAAAGCATGCACCCCCAAGGAGAGTCCAAAACTGCAGGCAGCTATGCTGATCTTACACACACAGGCGGAGGAAGAGGAGTGAAGGGAGAACCCCGCCCCCGGCAGTGCAATCCCCAGGGTGCCATCGCGGTCCCCCCTCCCTGCCTGTGCTGGGCGCCCCGCCCCCGCAGGTGGCACGCCCCCCCCCCAGGATGCACGCCAGCCCCGCCCCCGCCTGCTCTCCGCCCCTGGTGCCGGAGCATGAAGCTCCACCACTACACACACACACGTTAAATTTCTACCTTCCACAGTGGCCCTCTCTCCCTTAGTTGCCACCAAAGGAGTTTATGAAGGACCATCTTGTCCTGAGGGGAGGGGAGAAGAAGGGATAATTGCCACTATCCACCTCCCATAGTGGCCCCTATGGAGAGAGAAGTGAGAAGAAGCAGTAGCAGTTTCCTCTGAAACAATCAAGTTGTCTTTTCCTTTTATTGCAACATTGTCATTGTTATTTTTTTAAAAAATGGTGCTTCTTGTTATAATAATGTTACGTAAATGGGTTTGTGAGGTCTGCCTGAAAAGTGAAAGATAAATACCTATACAGTGGTACCTTGGGTTACATACGCTTCAGGTTACAGACTCCGCTAACCTAGAAATAGTACCTCGGGTTAAGAACTTTGCTTCAGGATGAGAACAGAAATCGTGCTCCGGCGGCGCGGCAGCAGCAGGAGGCCCCATTAGCTAAAGTGGTGCTTCAGGTTAAGAACAGTTTCAGGTTAAGAACAGACCTCCGGAATGAATTAAGTACTTAACCCGAGGCACCACTGTATAAATACACACACATACACACACACACACTTATGGTGATCCTAAGCATAGTAGTTACCAGAGAATAATCTGCACTGGACAGCAATGCTTACTTCTCACTGCATATACTCAGGAATTAACAAAAGGCATTTAGTCAGCTGAAATGTATCCAGTTAGCTTTGAAACAGGAATGCTAACTATTGCACACAAGGCTATGTTACAATTTAGACCCCTAGCTTGAAGTAGGAACCACACCAAAGGAAAGGAACGAAGTGTCCAGCCTCTGCTTTGTTATTTTCCTGAAAGGCTTATTATCACCTCATTAACTTGCTAGAGCAAGGAAAATTCATTTGTTATCAGATGATATCATTGCTATTGCTGTGAATAAACCCTACAGTTGTGCTTCTTTGTAGTCCCTTCTCCACTACACCCAGTGCTATTTTTCTAGAAAAAGATGTGCCAAAGCTCACCAAGAACTTTTCTCTTTTTCTCTTACAATGGCAGTGGTTCCCACCAACATGGGTGTGTGAGCCAGTTTGTTCCATAAAAAATAAAATAAAGATAAGCAAAGAGGAAAAGAAAAGAAAAAGGTTGCAATCCCATGCACGCTTACCAGCGAGTATGCTCCTTTGAACAAAGAGGGGAGTTACTTCTGAGTAAACATGCACAAAAATTGTGCTATAAAACAACACTATCACAGAAAATAATTCCTAAGTTCCATGATCATATATTATTTAAAATATTATTCAAAGCATATGGTGATTTTAAATGAAAGATGAGTGTGGAAGATAAACGGTTGCCAAACAATTGTCTTAGAGCAAAGACTTTTTGAGAAAGGACAATTGATTGGAAAATGGAGGGAAGGAAGCTGTTCCAGGCATGGAAAGGCACAGGAAAAAGACACAAACACAAGTAAAAATAGAAAATACTTTTCAAGTGTGTGACAGTATGTTGAAGGAAAATTTTCATGAACAGCAGTTTCGAGGGTAGGATATGCATTTATTTTTAATGCAACAAAATAGAAAAACGTAGGTGTGAAATACAAAGCTGTATTTGAAGAAAAAAGATAGGCTAAGTTGTAGATGGCTGTTCAAAAAATGATCCTTCACTGGTGGGCCAAACAAAAATGGTGGCTAGAAGTCTATGGCCAGAATTGTGCCTCGCCTCTGTCTGTAGCCAAATATGTGAAGGTCTGTCTGTCCTGTGTGGCCTGATCTAGGCCGGGGAACTTCTCTTCATCTTGCCATTATCCTTAGCAGCACTGAAAGTTTCAGCTGCTGGCAGGGAAAGGTAGCCACTGAGGAAGAATGGCAAGGCTCAGGGCTCCCACCAACCATATTGATCCCTCACACCCTGCCAGTAGCAACCCAGGCCTAGTTTGGCCCAGGATTTGATTTGATCTCTTCCTTCCATCACATTCATATCCTCACCTCTTGGCTTTATTACCCCCTTAAGGTTTCCACTTACTTTAGTTACTGATTTAGTTAATTCACTTTATTACTCACTTCCTGTGAAACATCTCAAAGCGATTAACAATAATGACACCAACAATAAGAAGATCTAGTGTGTGTGTGTGTGTGTGTGTGTGTGTGTGTGTGTGTGTGTGTGATATCCAGAGCGGACACAGGCTGGAATTAGACACATCAAAGAAGAGTTTCAGTTAAACACATTGCAAACTCTGAGAAATCTGGTTAGCAAAAATGGTGTCGCAGTGTTAGAATGCAAACACAATGCATAAAAAGCGCTTTTTTTTGCCAGTGTAGCTGAGTCCACAAAGAACTTGTGAGTGTTGAATAGAATGAAGACTTTTCCAGTTATTATTTTTGCTATCATTGTTTCGTACCTGGGAAAATGTCCCATTCTGTGCATGTTGAAGATACGGAAGCTGCCTCAGGGTCCTGGTCTTCCACCTGTATGTTCCTTAGGTTGCTGACTACAGGACTCCCAACTTCCAAGAAGCTTTACCAGCCCCTCCAAGTGTCCCAATTTCCCAGGGACAGCCCCAAATTTACAGAAGCCGTACCAGTTTCTGATTTGATCCCAGAATGTCCCATTTTTCTTTAGGACATCCCTATTTTCATTGGGGGAATGTTGAAGGGTATGGAGCTATCCAACTTCCAAGCTATCTGAAGGCAGCTCTGTATAGGGAAGTTTTTTAATGTTTAATGTTTTATTATGCTTTTATATATGTTGGAAGCGGCCCAGAATGGTTGGGGCAACACAGTCAGATAGGCAGGGTATAAACAGTCAGTCAGTCAGTCAATAAATAAATATCTCTATAATAGGATGTTCCTATTTTCATGAGAGAAATGTTGGAGGGCATGCTTTACTAGACAACTTTCAGCCCACAATGCTCCTGTTGCTAGGTTCTGAATTTACTTTCCTTCCAGGCTCAACTTGTATTTAGGCCAGGGATGGAGAATATGTTGCCCTCCAGGTGTTGCTAGACTACAACTCCCATTATCCATGACCACTGGCCACACTGGATGTGGCTGATGAGAGCTGGAGTTCAGCAGCATCTGGGGGGGTCACAGATACTCCATCACTGCCTTAGGACCTCCCTTTAATTCTGCAAATCTCTGCTGATTCTGTGCCCTCCATCCCCCTGTCTACTCAATGCTGCTTCCTTAATCACTCTGATTTTCACCTCCTAACTGAATGGCAGATGTCCCATGCACTCCCCAAAACATGACACACTAGATCACAGTACAGGCACCAAGGACCAGCATACCCATACCCAGCAAGTAAAAATTATCTCAGCTGCAGCTACTAACAGTGCTCAGCTTTTGCGTATCTGTTTTACTCTTGGCCTCCATTCAGCATTCTCCTAGTTTGGCAAGTGCTTGCATCAGGTTTCAGATGAGCTGAGCATTAAGGAAAACAATTAAGCTTGGGAAAAAGAGAAAAGAGTATTTGCATAGTCCAAAAGTGATACTCATAAATGTCCACCTGCCTAACCCTGAATTTGTTTTGGTGACAGCAGTCTTCCTGCCATATGCTCCAGCAGCATTATTAGGACTCGTTTCTGAGAGAGGGTCAGGAAATTGCCTCTCTTGCACCTACCCTTGCCTGACTAGCCACTTACAGCATATTTTATGTAGGCGGGCACCAGATACTAACAATATTTGTAGCGAAACCCATTAGTGGATTTATATATACGTCTCCAAATATTTCATAACCACAGCAGGACGGTTTTTGCACATGAGGGAAAATGGGAGATGCGTTTTTCTAAGGCAGGGGTGGGGAATCTTTCAGACCGGGGGCCACATTCCCTTCTCAGCCATCTTCTGGGAGCCGTGTGCCAGTGGCAGGCAGGGCCAGAGACAAGAGTGAATCTTTGTACTGTAGGCTACCTTTACACAAGCTACATAGAGACCCCCTCTATCCTCCATCCAGGCAAGCAAGAAGCATTGTCAGAGATCAATTGCACATTCCAGCCCTGCAAAAACACAAAGGAGAGTAATGAGGAGTGTGGCTGAGGATATAGCCTTGGGAGAGTCCCAGGGGCAAATAGAGAGGACTGGAAGGCTGCATTTGGCCCAGGAACTGAGGCTCCCTGCCCCTGTTTTGAGGTATGACTGGCAACTGTGTCTGAAAATTGGAGAGCCCTTAAACTGGTGAATGCTAACTATTTCCCATTCTTAAGCAAGTGGAATATCCTAAACACCACATTGCCCAGAATGAACGCTAAGTCTTCATTCAACACTGTGAGGGAAAGACACACACCTTAACACACCAACCTGGAATGAGAGCAGGCCGGCTTTTTCCAACCTAATGGATTGTAACTCCCACCAGCACAAGTCGCAGCATTCAGAACTGACCAATTTCAGAGTCAGCATGGATGGACGGCTAGTTGACCTCAGCCAAGCAAGGCACTCTTATGCTATTCAACAGCCAACAGAAGGGGGAGCTCTAAGACAAGCTGGCCTGAGCGAAGGGAGGAACCACGCTGACCTTCAGTTACGAGAGTTGCCAGGCAAGGCTTAGACAAGGAGAACAGGAAACCTAGAAACAATATGGAAGTGCACTGGAAACAATAAAGGCGTTTATAAGCAGGGTCAAAAGCTGACCGAGGTAACAGTGGAAAGTCTGACACACAGACAATAGCCGAGATAATAAAACTCAACCTGAAGCCAGACAGAGGAAGAACTCAGTACAATTTTTACCTAAGCCATAAAAGCCCACAATTTTGAAGCACTGCAACAAGCACTGTGCATGTATACCAAGGGTAGATAAAGTGAAGCCCTTCGGATGTTCCTGAACTACAACTCTCATCAACCAAAGTCAGCGTGGCTAATGGTCAGGGGTGAAGTATAACATGTCGGCTGCTCTTGATGAGCCTGACAAAGCGACTCTAGATGGACCAATGGTCCATCAGAATAAATATGGCAAATTCACATTTGCTGGTGCAATGAAATAAAGCAATGCAATGCAATAAAGCAATCCAGTAGGATATTCCCCAAAGAGTTAAAGTTGGTGACACTGAGATCTCTAAACTTAGCACAGACTGATTTATCCAGTTTGGAAACAGCCCTTAGAAAATGATCAGAAACTACTGTCCAGATTAATTCAGCCAGCAGAAGCACAACTGTCACCTTCTTCAAACAGTAATGCCAGCTGTGTCATACAGAGTATCAGCAGAGTGTATTTCCACTGTTATAAGATTATATTTCATTGGCGAATCAGCACAATAAAAAGCACAGCAGAAAAAACCAGAAATAACACTCGTGCTTATCCAACTCCTGCCATCCACTTGAAGAACAATCTGCAACTATCTTTCAACCTAACCAAGGCTTTTCTCTTCAGTGTCATTCAGCAAACAGCAATGCACAATCTCATTTCAGGAAAGAAGAGAGAAAGATCCTGATATTAACGTTTAAGAGAATGCACAGGCCTTGCTTGTCCATCGCTTTGAACCATAATTTAACAAAACTAAGCTGGTCCACACTGCAGAAATCATGGGGACTTTGCGCCTCACCCACCCCTGCCAGGAAACAAACCATGGTCTGGTTTAGTGTTGTGTCTGAACCCAGGCTCAATGCTTGGTGGTGTTCAAACAAAGCATGAGTGGTAACTGAGGTTAGGTCACACTTGTGGTTTGTATGGGGAAAACAAACCACAAGTCCAGGATATTACGCTAAGCCAGACCATGGTTTGTCCCGCAGCTGCAAAGCACCTGTGATTTCAGAAGCATGCAGCAGCACACTGCATAATCACATTTAAACCATAGTTTAATGGCATGTGAACCAGGTCACAGTTAATACTCAACCATTTGAAGAAATCTAAAACATTTTGAAAATAATTAAAGTAGAAGCTATGATTGGATGGCTGTTTTCTCCAGCCAAGAATGGAACAGCTAAATTCCACATCAAACCTGAGAAAGAAGCGGGTGGCAGCTTGCTTGAAATGCCTAACCAGCCTCAATGAAAAAATAATCAAGTACAAAAAGTTCCTGACTTAGAGAGAAGATGCAAGAAATCAACAGGCACAGCTAATTGCACTGAGGTTGCTGTCCTCAGTTCATTTCATTTACTTCTGAATTACATTTCACATTTGCTTCAGAAGGGCAAGTTCAAAGCAAGCGATCCGAGTGCCTTTTGGATTGCTGTTTGGCATCTGAACCTTCAGGATTTCTGCCTGCAATCTATACTGCAAACGTGTTTTGGGGTTTCATGGTGGTAAGGAAGCCTTTGGCAGAGATTGCTAAGAGGTAGGATGGCCAAAGGGCCTAAAATGGGGTCCCTCACAGACACTCCCCTTTGGAACACAAGGCCCCCTACACCACCAATTCTTCAATGAGAAAGTAGTTCTTTGGTTCTTTGATGGAGTGATTGCCTTTTGAGGTAGTTGTCTGCTTTTTTTGTCTGTTTTATTTGTTTCGGGGTGTGAATGTATATTTCCTCTTTGGGGGGGGGTGAGGTTCTTTTAATCTGCAAAATGGATTTTTTTGTGGTGCCCATGGGAGTTTATTATGATTTCCAAATATGTGTCCAAGCCCCAAAAGGTTGGTGCCAAGAAATGAGATTTAAACAACAGACAGCTAAGAATTGAGGGATGGATGGAAGGAAGGGAACTAAGAAGGCAAGAGGCTAAGGGAAATTTATTGGTGACTCAAATCTGGAAGTGTTTAAAATGGGGAGATTGGTGCATTTGGCCAGGATTCAGCTGCTGACATGAAGAAAACTGGTGTCTGCGTAAACAGCCAGGTAGTTGGCTGCAGGCCCTGGAGCGACCGTAATGGTCCTGCGGTGTCTGCGTAACACCGCCATTTGCAACAGTCTAGCATAGCAGTCATCCTTTCATAAGTATCATTTCCCAGAGCAGCAGAGTGCCCAAATATTTGGAAGGGTCTCCAGCCTCCTTTTGTTTTGTGCCAGTCCCCTTAGCTATGACAAAGCCCACAATGCGGCTAAAATTGGGGAAAATTAAGGGCGGAGCTTGTGGAATAAATCAATACCTTCTCCCGATACTTTCCAACATAAGAGCATTGGAAGTCAGGCCATTGGCACATTTAGCCCAGTATCGTCCACACTGGCTGGCAGCAGCTCTCCAGGATTTCTTACAGGGACCTCACCCAGCCCCATGAGCACCTCTTTAAATTTGAGTGTCTGTATCACCCACTGTCGCCCACCCTTCCACTCCCAAGGAGTACCCAGGAGAGGTAGTGTGAAACTACATCCATCTCAAGAACACAGGAAGATGCAGTCAGAAGCAGTGCTCTCTCTAGCACAGTATTGTCTACCCTCCCAAAGCCTCAGACAGAGATCTTTCCCCATACCTGCTAATCCTTGAGTTTCTTAGGATTGAACTTGGGACCCATTGCATGCAAGATGTGTGTTCTGCTGCAAAGATCCCCTCCTGAAAATCCCAGCTTTTATTTTATAAAATGTCCCATCTACACCTATAGATTTCAGTCCCCACTTTCCAGTGGCATCCTAATGCCTCCCAGCAAATCATGGATAGCCAAGCTGGATTCTTCAAGAAGTTGTTGAACTGCAGTTTCCATTATCACTGGCTGTTGGCCATGCTGACTGGGCCAGATGGGAGCTGAACAACATTTGGAGGGAACGAGGCTGGCTATCCCTTCCATGGTCCATGAACCCAATCCTCCCCTTCTGCTGTTCCATAGCTGCACTGTTTTACAAAGGGAAAGGAATTTGGCTTTGTAAGTCACTACTGTAAATAGGAAAAAAACACAATAGTAAAAACACAGAGAGGCAGAACTGAAGGCCTAAGGTCATTCTGATAAGCAAGCTGTTGTGAAACTAGTAGAGCCAAAAGGGGAGGGGGGGGACCTCTGGAATAATGGGAAATTATTAAGAGTATTTTTACTATCAACTGTTTAGTGATGTAGCAATACATATAAAATGTTTCACAAAACATTAAGACGTCATTGTATTGTTCAAAGTCCTTTGCAGTTCAGCGTCACAGCACCCTTATGAGGTGAGCAATTATCCCCGCAGGACAAGTGAAGGCCTGTATGAACTTCTGCTGCCAGGTTTCCTGTGTATAAAATATCTCTGCGCTGGCCTCTTGAGGTGGCGGAACAGTGTGTGACCTGGCCCTGCATCTGTGTAAACAGAATAGAAGAAGAGACCCTAAAAATGGTCGAGTTGAAACGTCTGGCTTATGCTTTCATTAGCAAGAATGCCAAACTTGTACAAGCATTTCGTCCAGTGTCTTGGGCCAATGGCTTTCTTTCATATGGCATTCTAGGCGTCCTCTGAGGTTCCTCCTTGAGAAGATAATGGAGGAGCTTATGTCATGCACCCCTAAAAAGCAACTCATCTATCCTATTCCCCTCACAGAGCTACAATTACCATAGTTAAACTGCTTGGGGAAGTGTGGCTCTGGTAAGGGAGTGGTTCTCATCAAACTACAGCTTCCAGGTTTCTTTGGGGGAAGATATAGCTGTTTAAAGGACTATGGCACTACTTTAAATGTACAGTGCAGATGGGGACTTAGTCAGGAAGGTTCACATCAAGGCAGCCTGCTTCAGAAAACGAGCCCACCAAATTCCTCAAGCATCCCTATGTTTTAGTGCAAAAACCACACACAATAGCAGGTTAAATTTCAACGCAACACATCTGGCCCTATTACAAAATAAATGTTTGATGTTTAATAAGGAAACAGCAGCCGTAATCCTAAACACACTTAACTGGGCACTAAGTCCCACTGGAATGAATGGGACCTGCTCCCATGTCAATGTGCTTAGGATGGCAGCCAATACTTGTAACAATAAACTGAAGAATCGTTTGTTTACTGTCTGTCACTTACTTATCAAGGCCCTGCATCTCTATAGTAATTTGCAATGTCAAACTTGTCCATTCTGTCCTCAGATGTGTGCTGGAAGCTGCTGCTAATGTCAATAAGAGCTGCAAGCATTATTATGACCCAAATAAAACATTAGCATATTACAAAAAAATAAATAAATGCTGCCAGTTTAACCACACAAAATCATGAGAAAGCGAGTTAAATTGAGCTGCTCCTGCCAGCTATTCTCAGGCTGAAAGGCAGCATGTCCCCACTGTGTCTTGCTGCTTGGTTATCGTCCACCAATGGCCATCTCCGGTTTCTACCCCAAACTAGGCTTATAATTTCTTAAACAGAAGATTGTTTCTGAGTACCTCCCAGCCCTGATCTCCAGATGACTCACTTAGCTTAGGTATTCAGAATTTAGAGGAAGCCATTGAATACATAATTTTCTTCAATTATACTATAATGCCTCGAATACTGTTACCTTGGAAGGTACCAGAAACTCAAGAAATGAGTGGGGGAAAGGTGCTGAAGAAAGCCGACTGAGTTCAGGTCTAGAGCTCGTGTTCTTCACAAGACAACCTCCATGGGGACATGTTTGTGGGTACATGAACATTTTAATTAATTGCAAATAATCCTGTTTTCCACAAATCATCTTTTCATTCTACAAAGGGGTGAGACTACTTCCACATGTTGCTTTGCAATGTGTAGTTCTGATCTCAGACATAACAGATGAATTTCTGCTTCTGGAACTGAACCTTACAAGGCGAAAAAGGAGTTCTCAGCCCTGCATATGCCTCATAATGCTAATGCAAGGAAGCATTTGTGGGGGATAACTAATGAGTAGGAGAGAGTGGCAATGTTTAACCCTTCAACTACCCACCAAGGCCCCCTTCCAATTGCTGCCAGCCAAACAGAAACTGAAAACAGGGCAGGGTGAGGGAGCTGTATACGCATGCATGTTTGCATCTTCTGGAAACATGAAATTTATCATAATCAGTTTAAATCTTCCCTTTCAACTAAGGACATCTACTTTATCCCTACTTTCAGCTCCCTCTTAAGGCAATCAGCAGGTGATTGATGCCTACAGGTCAAGTTGCGCCCTCGTTCTCCAGATTGCACTAATGACTGAAGAAAAGATGATGAAAGCGAAGTATTAAGGTCGAAACAGATGATCCTGCTAATCAAACCATCTTATAATCATACTTTAGCAAGGGCTTCTCATCAGCTAAGGGCCCTTTCAGATGGAGGGGCTTTCAAGTGCCAGGCAGGCACCCTGATTTGGAACAACTGCCACTTGCTAACTAGAGCTAAGTTCACGACCAGACTGAAAGGGGCTGTCATTGTGGATAGAGGGGCACTGTTCAAATTTCTGTAGGGGAATGAAAGATTCCCATCGAGACTGAAAGTCCAGATAACAAGACACCTACAGGACTATATTTGAGAAAGAGATGCTGTAGAGCTGAAACAGGGCAACCAAAATTATCAGCAGCCTTGAGTGACTCATAGAAAAATATCTTGTAGAACAGGCATAGGCAAACTCAGCCCCCCAGATGTTTTGGGACTACAACTCCCATGATCCCTAGCTAACAGGACCAGTGGTCAGGGATGATGGGAATTGCAGTCTCAAAACATCTGGAGGGCCGAGTTTGCCTATGCCTGTTGTAGAACCCTGAGGTCCAGTCCCCAGCAATGCAGGAATATGCAGCTGTCCCTGAACCTGCATATGAACCTGCAACCTTGGTGCTGTCAGCAGCACACTCTAACCCAGGCATAGGCAAACTTGGCCCTCCAGATGTTTTGGGACTACAACTCCCATGATCCCTAGTTAACAGGACCAGTGGCCAGGGATGATGTGAGTTGTAGTCCCAAAACATGTGAGGGGCCGAGTTTGCCTATGCCTGCTCTAACCAACTGAGCTATCCAGCTATCTCCCTTATGAGATAGTGGGGGTTCTTTAGTTTAGAAAAAAAGGATAAGTTAGGTGGAAAATGACACAGGCGTATAAAATTATGCCTGATTGAAAGTGGATAGAGAGAGGATTTGCTCCATTTGGAACCAGGAACCACACAATTAAGCTGAATGTTGGATGATTCATAACAGACAAAAAGGACGTATTCATGCAGCGCATTGTTACACAATGAAAGTCGCTGACATAAAATGTAGTGATGACAACCAACTTCGATAGGTTTAATGGAGGGGGATGGATGAAATCATGGAGGAAAAGGCTATCAGTGGCTAGTAGTCACCATGGTTATATGTTGCACCCAGTTTCAGAGGCAACATGCCTCTAAGTACAAGTCACTGGTGAACAATAACAGGAGAGGGCTTTTGCTATGCTGGCTGTCCTGCTTTTGGGCTTCCCATAAGCATCTGAATACATTTTTTTTTTTTTAAGGTCTGGAAAGTGCGAGTTCAATTTGTGAAATAAAGTTCCATTTCTTTTCTTGTAATTTTTTAACTGTGTTTCATATGTTCTGAGATGAAACGTCCCCCCCAAAATACAGACACATGTCAGAATTAGAATGGAAATTTAAACCACGCAGTCAACAATTTGAAGAGCCAGTGTGGTTAGGAATATCAGGTTCAGATCTCCACTCAGCCATGAAGCCCATTGGGTCACTGCCTCTCATTCTAACCTCCCTCCCTGGGGTTGTTGTGGGATTAATTGAGGAGAGGGAGAACGATGTATGCCACCTTGAGCTCTCTGAAGAAAAAGGCATGTTGTAGATGCAACCAATCAATCACATAAACTCCAACTTAGCCTAGAAGATCCTTACCTTGCAGAGACACAATATCACATCAAATAAAGCCAATGTATTACAACAGCCATATATCAGAGTACATTTTAAGGCCCTTCCTTTTGCTGTCTGGATTGTTTGTAAAAGAAAGAAGATTCCTCCATTCTACCACAAATGTACCCATGTGTTTAGTTCACCTCAGTCCTTAATTTACGTGGGAGTTTTTCAGTTAAAACTATTGGCCATACCCTTTCCTACCAAGATGTCAGATTATCCCCTTTAAGGTCTTCACAAAAAGTAGCAATAGTCATAGGTGAAACCACCAGTAAATATATGTATTTTTGTCCAAAACCAAATTCAATCATGCAGATTTCAGGGGGTTCTTTTAATATGCTGATGGGTGATTCTACCTATTTCACCTATGAAGTTTCATTTCTAAAACTCACACACCTTTTTAGGACTAATTCACGTTGTTGTTGTTGTTTAAAAAACAACAACCAGAGGGTTGCACTGCATTCAAAGTAGTGCTAAGGAGAGTTTTCCATCAACACAAATATTTTCTCTTGTGTGACAGAATGTTCTACCCCTCCCACCCACCCCAAATTTATTCTGGGGTTTTCCTGAAGCCTCCAGAGCAGATTTGGGACAGTGTGGGGTGCACGGTGGCAGGGGGTGTGGAGAGGGAGGACGTCCCATTGCTGGTCTCATCCTTGCACTGACACAACTATGTAGCTGAATACTGCTCACAGTCTAGTTCTCTAAATGACTCCTTCCCCTGGAGAAACATTGCATGTACACTGGAAGTGCCTGGGTTCATTATGCAGAGATTTCCATCACCACTACAATGGCAACAATGACCACAGGATTTGTAGGTACAGTGGTACCTCAGGTTGCATACGCTTCAGGTTACAGACTCCGCTAACCCAGAAATAGTGCTTCAGGTTAAGAACTTTGCTTCAGGATGAGAACAGAAATCGTGCTCTGGCGGCGCAGCGGCAGCAGGAGGCCCCATTAGCTAAAATGGTGTTTCAGGTTAAGAACAGTTTCAGGTTAAGAATGGACCTCTAGAACGAATTAAGTACTTAATCTGAGGTACCACTGTACACTTAATATTCTTCTCCACATTTTGTACATGGGGAAAGGAGAAACAAGGAACCTTTTTTATTGTGACCCAGACCCAGCCAACAGCACAGATATGCAAACTCACTTACAGAACGAAATCTGAAACTAATCCTATCAATATTAAAAAGCCCAAACTGATATAAATTATCTTTCATCTGGCCTTCCAATATGAATGTCCTCCAAAAATCCATTTTATATGGCAATAGCAATAGGACACAGACATGTTACAATCTCTTATGCACAGCTGCAATCCGGGATGTAGCAAATGCACAAAGAAATCACAAAAAAGAAACTAACACCCATCACTCAGGCATTTTAAATATCTGCATTAGGTAACCCTGAGATACACAAATCAGAACTAGGTGCAAAAGACACACACCTGGAATTAAAGAACAGGGTGCCTCTGAAAAGCTGCTGAGCACAATAATTTGTTTTGGGTACCAAAACTGAGCTGAACTCACAATCCCTCTGCACACAATACAATGTTCCTTATGCTAGCAGTCCAATTTGGGGAGGGAAGTCATTTTACTGTTGAACTACCAGAAATCCTTGCCAATCACCTGCATATCACCCAGAGATCCCAATCTCTTTTCTGCCCAGCCTTGGTATACAGCAAACCAAACTGCATACAAGCACAGCATTAGATTGCATCTGCACAACCTTAAGCATTTGATCCAATATATCTGATCAATATCAGCAGTGGCGTCATGATGGCAAAATTATATATGCATCACAGGGAGATTACGTTCTCCACTGGCGGCTCGTTAGAAGACTGACATTATAAGAGAGAGAACAAGAGAGATAAATCACCGTTTTTCCAGTTTGCCACCCATTTCTGTACAACGCAATAATTTTGAACCGTAATGCTATGCTGCATCTGTAGATGGTAGCTTTTTGTGACATCATAGTTTGAACCCTCCTAGATCTGGTGTAACCTTCCTGTTCTGCAGCTGCTTACAATGCTGGCTGGAGCAAGAGCAGCAGCATTATGCTAGCAAAGCAATCTTCACATCTGACCTCTGCTCTTCCAAAGCAGGCGTGGGGTACCACTGGCCTCTGGGTCAAATCAGACCCACGGGTGGTCATCATTCAGTCCACAAGGCTGTTCTTCCCCAGCCATGCCCACCCGCATCACACTAAACATCAGGTGTGGGGCAGGTAAAACCATGGCTACAGTGAAACAACCAAGAGTGCACTCTCCATCCTGAACCACAGGGTACCTGGCAACAAGTCCCATGGGAGTGCATGATCCTCGCAGCAGATGCTAGTGTGCAGTCCAGCAGGCTAACAGGCTCAAAGTCCACTCAGGCCAAGTTCACACCTGATCCAGGGGTCAGGGCAACTGAAGATCATTCTGATCCAGGGGTCAGGGCAACTGAAGATCACACACACTGTTCCAAAGAACACCCTGGAATGTCCAAACCATGGTCCAACCAACATGGGAAGCTGAGCAGAGCCAGCACCTCAGATCTGCTTCCCTTTTATGCCTTGCATGCTGACTGCAGCATCTGGGCTTGATGAGGCATGTGACCCTCACCTGTTCCAAGCCTCCTCCAGCTGAGGAATCACACACCTCCTCCCAGAGCTAACGAGCTCCACCTGGCCAGCTAGAGAGCTGGGCTGTAGGCCCTTGCCTGCCTCAGCCTCCTAGAGCACCACTCCTGCTGCTCCCTATACCTCAGAGCCTGCTGTGGTCATGGAGACAGGGGCCCCTCTGGTGATGGTGATGGGCCCTGCTGCTCTGGTTCCTGCGCATTGACCCCATCCCCTCTATCACCCCATGAGTACCTCCTACAGCAACCTCTCCTTCCCCATATCCAACTTGCTCCAGTGTGTCCTGGTCCCTGCTACACCCCTTACCAGGATCCCCTTTCTTCTCCCTGTCTTCCTGCCACTTCGTGATATCCTGGTTCTTCCTCTGCAACCAAGATCCACATTTGGCAACATTTAAATGTGGCACTCAGGAGCCCCCAATTAGAGTTCCTGCCACAGGCAGGGCTTGCCTTGAAATGCAGCTCTGAAGGCAAGCCCCGCTTGCAACAGGGACCTCCCTTTGCAAATGATTCAAGCTAAATCCCAACTGCTCCTGCATTGGAAGAAAGGAACGAATTAGGTAGGAATATACTTTTAATTCCTTCTTTTGAAGTTAAGTCATTTGACTGTTCCTTTGAACCCTTGCCCGCTCATCCAAGTGGCCCATGGTGGGCGGGGTGGGTGGGGGAATCTCAGGATCTGACCCACTTGCTGTATCCTGTTCCCCATCCTGGCCCACAGGAAGTCTCTCGAGAAAAGCTTGCATTTTGGTTAAAAGCCTTTCCTAAATTACATTCCCACCCTGGAAATTAAGTTGCCAACACAGACCCATGTTAGAAGTAGTGGACAAGGACTACATGAAACCTGGATTTCAAGGTGTCTGGATCCTCTGTCTGTCCTAGAATGGAAGTTTCACGTTCATTTCTGAATTCCTTCATTCTCTGTGCCTGATTGGGCTGTACTTTCTTGTAGACCTCAGCATGGTTAGTCATTCAATTATCCAAGTTAGAATAAAAGGGAATTTGTGGAGCAAGTAGCCAAGTTAAATACAACCCATGAAAATTCACTTCGGTATCCAATGTAATCTGCTGAAAGGCCATTTTCAGCGATACAAATATGGGCTGCAAGGTGCATGATGAAATATATTATACTGCTGGCACCAGCAGATACTATTCGCTATTGATCCTTTTAATATGATTATGCTTCATCAGGAGATGCCAAGTTCGTGCTTAATAAGTATTTTCTTCACTCAGCATTTCAGAATGTGTAATCTAACTTACTTAAACAACTGTATAATAAATCATTTTTATTCCAATAATCTTTTAACAAATTAGAACCATTAGGCCAACAATTGTTCCAATGCTTAGGGCTTTCAGCTATTTTGCAAGGTAATATCTGCAGTGGCCAGTTGGGATGAGGACCTCCTTTGCTTTCTCCTTAGAGCAGGCTTCCTCAGCCTCGGCCCTCCAGATGTTTTTGGTCTACAACTCCCATAATCCCTAGCTAGCAGGACCAGTGGTCAGGGGTGATGGGAATTGTAGTCCAAAACATCCGGAGGACCAAGGTTGAGTGAGGAAGCCTGCTTTAGAGGTACCTAGGAGGCTGCCTGATACTGAGGCAAACCATTGATCCATGTAGCTCGGCACTGCAGGCACTGACTGGCAGCAACCCTCCAAGGTTTCAGGTAGAGGTTTTTCCTAAACCTACTTGGGAGTTTCTAGGCAATGAACCTGGAACCTTTGGCATGTAAAAATATGGGCTGAACCAGCAGGCTATGGCTCTTCCACATAGTGTGTGCATGCACACACATTTGTTTGCTTCTATACAATGTCAGCATTCCCACCCTGCTCATTTGAATGCCCTGTCCCACCTCTGAGGCCCCCAAGCACCCGTAAGTCAGCAATTAATTAATTAAAATTAATTTTCTGGCCCAGCCTTCACCATAAGCTCACAGGGTTGCAAATAAAGCCACTGCAATCATAAAACCAGTAAAATCATTCCGCATCAAACAGAGTAATAGAAATTCAATAGAAGAGGTGGGTCCCACAAAACAAAATATCTTAATTTTCGAAGGCCAGGGTAAAGAGGTGCATCTTTGGCATATGAGAAAGTGCTGTACAATGACAATTCTAGCCACCCCCTAGAACATGCTAGGCGCATTACATACATACATGCATGTTTGAGAAGGCTGCACACACAGAGAGACAAATCCAAAGTGATATCCACTGGATAGAACAGGAAGCTCCAATCTCATCCCCCCATCATGAGGAGAAAGAAGTTATAGGGGACATTACCAATGGTGGGGTGGTTTCTTGTTTGTTTGTTTGTCACTACAGCACTGCTCACCAGTTGCTGCTGAGGATTATTCCTGTGTCAAGAAAACCCTTCACTGCTAGCTGTACCACACTCACCTTTCCCAGAGCTGGGGAAAGGAACAGCAGCATCTAGGCAAAATTTGGCCTTTTGAGTGCATATCATCACTCACTTGAGAACCCCCTCAGGATTTTTGAGTGATCAAAATAAACCCTTAAAAAATCAGTTTATTTTCAGGAGCATCACCAGGTTTGTGCAACAACCCTCCAAGATGTAGAACAATAGGACTCATGGTGAATCTCCACGCACCCCAATCTCCACCCACCCCAAATCTCCTGTCTCCGCCTGTGTAATGCACACTCATCATACTGAGCAGAAGTTATTTAAATCTTCTTTTCCTTCCTCTTAGCATAACAGTAATATAAAAGTAAATCAGATATCAATTCTTGAGTGAATCCCTGACTATGAGCAGGCTTTTTAGTAATTAATATTCAATGGCACATTTTTAATCAATGCCAGATGAGGCATCCTGTATCATATAATATGCCAGGCACTTGTCATATTTTCAAGGGAATGAATTAGGTGAGATGAACTGGTACTTAAAATCATGCACTTCAGTCAACTGTTGATACAGTAATCTTTGTCATAGACAAAACCCACCCATCAATCTCTCTCCTTCAGTGATAAGCTACCTTCACGTACCTCTCAGTTAAGATAATATTCATGCTGGCAAGCAAACTATACAGCCGTCAATCATATTCAAAAAAAGAACACAATTGGTCAAATACATTTTTGTTTTGTCGTGGCATACAATAGCCTTCTTTGATAGGGAAGAGAGGACCCATGTGGAATGTGTCTCTGTGGTCCTCTTGGCTTGTGTCCTTGTATCAGTTTTAATGATCACAGTCTCTGAGCTTCAAGTTTAATGAAAATCTAAGAAGATCAGGGGTTTACATATTAACTTCAGATAATGTTATCCCACTATAGCTCATTAGGATACACACACACACACACACACACACACACACACAACCCTGATGTGATATAATACGCCAGTGGTGTATGTTTTCTGGAAAAAAATGCTATGCAAATTAGAGCAACTTGTATTGGGTAGTCTGCCATTCTGATAAGCATAGCCCTTAATAGCTTCAGATGGATGTATGATTCTGCAGTTCTACACATACTGCCATGTTCTAACCGAGGAATAGGGAACCTGCAGCCCTTCAGATGCGGCTGCACTACAACACTCATGATTCCTGACCACTGACTATGCTGGTTAGGGCAGATGGTAACTAGAGGGCTAGAGTTTCCCTCTGTCGAAAGACAATTGGTATTTGGCAGAAGACATTTAACACGGGCATTTATAGATTAAAGTTATATTGCCCAAGCAGATCCATTTCAAATTAGACCCTAAATTTTCCGAGGTTCAGCTCTGGTCTTAAAATGAACCTCAATTAGAGCTCTTCTAAGCCTTGATTTACAGCAGTGAAGTCCATACCCTCCAGAATTTATCCAATGAAAAATAGTGACAGCCTATTCAATAATAATAACAACAATAACCCACCCATCCGACTGGTTTACCCCAGCCACTCCAGCTGGCTTCCAAGAAATATAAAAACATAATAAAACGTTAAACATAAAAAAACCTTCCCTATACAGAGTTGCCTTCAGATGTCTTCTAAAAGTTGTATAGCTACTTATCTCCTTGTTTCGCATAACTCCATACTCTCCAATATTTCTCCAAGGAAAACAGGGATGTCCTAAGGAAAAGCGGGACAATCCAGGATCAAATCAGAAATCGGGGCAGCTTCTATAAATTTGGGACTGTCCCTGGAAAAGAGGGACACTTGGAGGGTCTGGAAGTCAATGCCAGAGCATCAGGCCTTAGAGACGTAGGCAGCATCTGCACTAGACATGCAAAACAGTATTGTACCACTTTAAATAGTCACAGCTTCCCCCAAAGAATCCTGGGAACCGCAGCTTGTTTAGGGTTCTGCAAATTTTTAGGATTCCCCACAAATCACGGAGTTACGATTCTCAGAACAGTCTACTCACTCTTCCCAGAGAATTATGGGTACTGAGAGAATGAATGAGGGAATTAGGGGTCTCCTAACAACTCTCAGCACCCATAACAAACTACAGTCCCCAGGATTCTTTGGGGAAAGCTGTAACTATTTGAAGTAGCATGATCCAGTTCTAAATGTGTAGTGTAGATGGGGCCTGAGCAGCTTTCGGACAAGGAATGGAGCCAGTCCCTCCCACACTTTGTGCTATTTTCTAGAAGAAGCACAGTAACTTGCTGCAGGTGAATCTCAGGCCACAGATAATGCAACTCATGCACTTCATGTCAGCAGACTGGGAGGCTGATGATGTCATCACCACTCACAAGGACTTAGGAGTGTGATTTTGACCCAATGTGGAGTCTAGTCATCAAACCTTGTGTTCCATTAAGTGTGCTAAAGACTGTGCAAACTTCTTTCCTAAGAAAAACGGATGCGCCAGGGGATTGAGGCCATGGTGCAGGTGGAGAATTTAACTCTTTCTCACTGACTGCTTTCCTGCCAACCGCTCCCCCTGCTGCGGGCTGCAAATGCCACCTCTTTGGGGACAAATAGCAGTTTGATTCCATCTTGGAGGCCACAGTTCCAGTCTAGACCAGGGAGGCGGTGTGTCAAGCATCTTTAACATGCTATCACTCTAACACTATAGCTTAGCCTTAGTTTGATTCTGGCAACACCAGAATACATGTCAGTCAACAGTGTACTCAGAAAGCTCTCATCTGTGACATATTCAGAATATGATCATCTATAAGCATTATATATGCTACACATCTTTGAGGCACCAAGACACAAACACTGCTGTGCAGTAGGGCCAATGCAACAGTCAAGCTAGTGGCAGAAATTCTGGAAATACCGTCTCAAACTGCCAGCAAAGGAGAATTAAAGAAGCCAGAAGCTGCATGTTGTACTTACACTAAAACATATACTTCATACCTTATCTATAAAAAGGTGAGTTGGAGAAACCTACTGAAGCAGGAGGAGAAATAATGAGCTTCTGCATCCCTCCTCATACACTAATCTCTTTTTTGTAATTGTTGTTGTTACTGGTATTGTCATGTAAACTTGTTAAAAGACAGGGGTTCTTTAATTTGCTTTTCTCCATGTACTGTTATATACTGCAGCGGTGGGTGGGTGTGTTGTTTTTTCCTCCCGATAATCAGATCTATTACACATGCAGTTCTAGTAATCTCTGACCTTAGGAAATGGCACTCTTTCGCCACACCATTTTTTCATTCAGCATTTGGTTTTCAAAAGCTAACAGCAGCTCACCTACTATGAGAGCTTAAGGAAACTAGAATGAATGTTATTGGGAGCAAGTTAAAAGGAATGACTCATACGTTGAAATGGATGCTTATTCATTTCTGTTTGAAGATAAAGCTGAAATGGGAGACCAAACAGGTGGGTTATCTTACTCATCCGGCAGGTATTGCCCCTGACCTACATTCTCCCCCACTGCTGCTTTCTTCAGCTTCGTGTTTCTGGTCCCCTTAGGTCCCCTTCTTCTAGCTCATTTTTTCACTTGACTCACCCCCTTTCAGGTACCTATCCTGCCTTCCAAGAACTCCAGCCCAGGGGTGGCTTGTGCTCACTGGGACTGGTAGGGCGAAAAGCAGGGAGCCCAGTAGCTGGTGAAACCAGAGCCAATGACAGGTAGAACCAGCTAATGCTACTTTTGTCCCCATCCATCTTCATGCTGAGTTCTAGAAGGGCAATGCAGAGACGGAGGCTGCATTCACACGTGGGGTTTCCTGCACCATAAGGCTAGCACTTCTGTCCTGTTTTCTGACATTCCTTTCACACTGCTCTCACCTGCTCCATTGTATTGTGACCACCACACCACCATGTTGGTTCTGCCCATCCCGCCCCCCCCGCCCCCAATGATTCATTGAATGACTCTCCCTCCACATTCTGCCATTCTTCTGGCCATGACTTTCTATGCCAAAATACTGGAGAGGAAATTCTCAGCGAGGGAGGGAATGAAGGAAGGAAGGAAGGAAGGAAGGAAGGAAGGAAGGAAGGTAGGTGTGTGCATCACAGTGGGTGACCACAGCATGAACCCATTAAAACCGCAGGAGAATTGAAGTGCAAGACTTCAGGCTTATTGATTGGCAACTTCGAGGCCCCTGCCACCTCTTCCTACGGTTCTTTATTTTTAAACCAGACTTGGACCAGGAATCCCATCCAAGAGAAGTGGGCCCAGGGCAACTTTTCAAAAAGAGAATTAAATACCTTTAGAAACGCAGAGCACAAGAGTACCCAACCGAGGCTGCTGTTTTTCAGCCTACTGATCCCTTTGCACCCTTTCCCTGAGTTCCTTCCCCCTCCTTTTCTCTCTCTCCTCCTTTTCCTCTTTCCATTCTGCTTCTCAGTCCTTGCTCCTTCTGGGAGGGTTTTTCTCTGCCAACGACCTTTCACTTTCCTTCACAGAAGCTAACCTGCCTACAACATTTTATCGCTCCTAGTTCCACTCTCGCCCTCACTGCAAGCCTTGTGCACTTCCCTTAGCATCACAAAATGCTCTTGGCCAATTGCTTCCCAGACCCCTTTTACCACCGCTGCAAAATCCCTCAGCTCGTTACCATTTTATAGGTGATTTAACACTCAGCTAACATTTCAAGGACAGTCATCTCAAAACGGAAGGCAAGTGCAATGCTTATTGCCCAGCTACAGTCATTCACACAGAAGCCCTGGCCTAAAACTCACGGCCTACAGCCCCATCATGAGAAATAAAGCCCTGTTGATACATTACTTGGATGTTGAGCAGTCCCATGTTTATTTGGGAGTGGGATTGCACTTGTAGCCATGTTCCCAACATCACTTCTCTTCCTCAAACAACCCATGGCTGTGCACCATTATCCAGCATGCATGCTCCTTCTTATGTGTAGGCACACCATTCAACTGCAAAACATGGCCAGCTGGTTGTCCCAATTGCATGGGTCCCACATGAGAGCAAAAGCACTGGAGCTGTTTTTATGGACAACCATGTGAAACCTGTGGCTGCTACAGGATGTAAGAAGAACTCTGCTGCATCAGGCCATGTAGTCAGGCTTTCTGCTCTCACAGATGGTCTAAGGACCGCCCCTTTTCTATCTTCCTTTCCCAAATAATGCAATTTGTTTGTAGAAGCTTGCAACTTCATGTCTCTTAAAATACTCCAGAAAAAAGCCATAAGTCATAATGTTCAGTCCCTACCTTCTGAACTACCTCGGGGGCAGCTATATCCCCCCCCCCATACAATGTCCTTTGCAGCCTCTCTTCCCCACCCCTCCTCCTTTCATGCCTTCCTGCAGTTTTCTCTTCCCTGGCTAACTATAGTTTGCCCTTTCACCCAGGCTGCCAAACTATGGTTTCTGCTAGCTCTCCAAGGCAGAACCGCAAACTGCAATTCGTATTCTTCTGCAAAAGCACTGCAATCCAACTGTTTGGTGGAAGTTCTTGTGCCTGGAAAAAGAACCGCATAAGTAATTTTCAGGCCTCCGGGAGTAGGTAATGCAACAAACTGGCATGAATTTTTAAAATGCACTTAGTGTTTTTATTTTAAGCGTTATGGTTGTGATAACTTATAAACTGCTTTAACTGTGCAGAAAAGCGGACCGTATGTATTTTAACAGCTCACGTGAATAACTCTTCCTCCAAATTGTTGTTTTTTAAAGCTTTACTTTCACTCGTACATGTCTTTCTCAGAACTATTTATTTAACTAAAGAATATAATGGCAATACAACACATTAGCCGTTTGAAAGAGATGGTCGCAAATAACGTCTTTATACAAAGCTTTTCCCTTCTTCATCCCAAGAGATCACACCACAGTGTGCCTTTTGCGGAGGGAAGTGTTACAGTTCCATTTGGTCTTTTCACACACTGAATAAAGCCGTACTGTTTTCATAAAGAAACAAGGCATGCTGCTGCCAAGCTTGGTTTTTGTTTTGTTTCCCCCCCTCTTTTCTCTCTCTTTCTTTCCATTTTTCTCTTTGCTGTTGCCTCCCCGCGATCTCTCTCTCTCTCTCTCCAAAGCCAAGCACATTTCAAATGCTCGTCCTTCCCTGGCTCTCTTGCTTCCCCCAGCAACAGTGCAAAGGGATATACTTAGCTGTTCTGCGGCGTAACTACTGGCAGCACCTTCTTAAGTGATGACGCAGTGATTGCCCTGTGCTCAGAGAAGAGCCAGAACTCAGTAGCAGAGCACATGCTTTCCATGCCCAAGGTCTCAAGTTCAATCCCTAACACATCCAATTAAAAGCTTGCAGGCTGGGGAAAGCCCTCTCTGCCCGAGACCCTAGACAGCCACTGCCAGGCACCGGGCAGGATGGACCCCTCCCCTAACTCAAGGCAAGGATCCTGATAATAGTGCATGAACAGGGCATCTTTGTGCTGTCTTTTGACAATGCCACCATTTAGCTCTTGCCATCATTACCTGCTGTTCCTCCTGAGTACTCATCAACAAGCTCTCAAGAGGAATGACCGGCCTGATATTTTCAAGCAGCAGCTGCTCATTGCAAACATCCTTACAGCATTCAGTCCAACAACAATGGAAAGAGAACCTATATAGTGGTTCTTATAGTCTGTTCAAAAGCATCACAAAAAAGAATGTTTATAAAGTTTGGGGGAAGTACAGAACAGGGCAACCCAAAATGTGTAGCGGGCTGGAGTGACTCCACTACAAGGAAAGCTGAAAAGGTAGAAGGTTGTTGATTAGGGGGAAAGGTGTGCATAAGGTATTAAAATGTTCATGATGTAGAAAAAGTGGGGGCTGGCACTTCCAAAATGTTGGTAGAGCTGTAAGTCCTGCCCACCTTGCTAAACCACTCCTACCACTAGAGTCCATTGAATCAAAAGGTGGTACTTGATAGATGAGAGGGTAAAGTCTACTTTCGATGCCCTATTCATTTGTTTCTTTATTTTAAAATATTTTATTTGTTTATTTTGGGCATTCATAGCACCTACATTAACAATAACCTCTGTGCAGCTCGCAATATTTTCTTTTACAAAATCAAATATGAACAATCAGTCAAATAAATTATAAGAATATCAATACAGCTATCTGCATAAAACCAACACAAACATCATTGAAGCCATTTATTGTAAAGACTGAAATACAGAGCCATTCATTCTAAAAGGCTTGGGGGGAATAAAGAGGACTTCACCGGGGGAGAAAAAGGATATTAACATAGATGAACAGCTCTTTTGAATGTACTTCAAAAGCTGCCAGACATCATCATCTACACATGTCAGGCCATCACACAGCAACACAATCAGGACTGCAAGTATCTTTCGGGGGGGTTGGGGTTGGGGAGGAACCATGTACCTACCGTATTTTAGAGCTAGGGGACATGATGATAACATGCACAAACAAAACACAGAGAGTGAGCCTTCTGAATACCAGGTCCTAGGGAACAACCAGTGAATGCTATGGCCTTCATGTCCTGCTCATAAACTTCCCAGAGCAATTTTTCTGGCCGCTGCAGGGGACAGTGTCAGAAATTCAAATATATAAGCTAGGCACCAAATGACTCCTTAAACCAGGGTTATAGTTGCCAAAACAGAATGCCTAGTTGACATTTTTGGGCCACGTGGCTCAAAAGTTGTATTTTTCAGTATGACTTTTTGGTTCCTGAAATTCATTTTGATTGTGCAGATAAAACAACATGGATAAAATTCTACAGGATGTGTTGTTAGTGTATGAAAACAGGCAAGAACCAAGGATCCCAAGGGCTGCACCTCCAAATAGTGGAGATATCAGGTGCCAAGGCATCTTCACTTGGTTGCAAGTGACTGATAGCCAGGTGCAAAATGTGTTTGACACCTGGAGAATTTCAAACACTGGCTAGATAGAGATAAAGTTGCTCAAAAAGCCACAGACATCTGGCAGGCACATTGGCTTTTCCTGATAAATAGCCACAAGATGGATTTAGGCTGACTGCCCCATTGCATAGACTTGCATGGGACTGCAATGTTAGAGACTGTCCTCATCCAAAGTAAATAATAATAATAACAACATGCAACTCTTCCATATTAAAACTATTTAGCTCTATGAAAAGTCCTTTAGCCCCTCACCATCCTTCTTAGCTTGTGCTGCGATGCGTTGGAAGCCCTAACACAGCATGCTATTAACATTGTAAACTTTCTGTGTGCTCCTCATCTGACTGGTGTCAAATCCTGGTATGCCAAAAAGGGTGGTCTCGGAAGCTTTATGCAAGTCTTTTTAAAGTTACATAAATGTCAAGGGCAATGGAGGCTGAGGCATGAGCAGCACAGTGAAAGTAGTCACAAACCAACAGGTGCCTGGCAGGTTGCAGACTTTATGATGCTAGTAGATACGGAGGAAATAAGAGAAGATCCATCACATGAAAGCCTGCTGATGACTTTAAGGGCAGACATGGAAGAAAATGGCAGCTGCTCACGTCTCAAAGAAAGGAAGAGAACTGGCAGATGCAGCAAGTTTAACACATTGGGGTTATTAATATATAATGGCTTTGTATATAACAGATTATATCTTGAGTATCCAGCTGGATGGGAAAACAGGGCAGGGATTTATAGCCTATTATCTGAAGGGCTCAAAGCAAAGTATAGGCAATGTGAGAGCCAGTGTGGTGTAGTGGTTAAGTGCGGTAGTCTCGTAATCTGGGGAACTGGGTTCGTGTCTCCACTCCTCCACATGCAGTTGCTGGGTGACCTTGGGCCAGTCACACTTCTCTGAAGTCTCTCAGCCCCACTCACCTCACAGAGTGTTTATTGTGGGGGAGGAAGGGAAAGGAGAATGTTGGCCGCTTTGAGACTCCTTCGGGTAGTGATAAAGCAGGATATCAATTCCAAACTCCTCTTCTTCTTCATCTACTGCAACGTTAACCATATACCTGAAATTACGGCTCTGCATCACACAGGAAACCTACACTAGAAGATAAAACCCTCTGCCAGAGAAAGCTGGTCATGGGGACATGTAGGGGGCATAATCATCCCAGAGCTCCCTATTTACTTATTGATTTAGCTCAGAAGACAAATGTTTAAATAGAAACTGAATCAGGGTAGCATGAAGGAGGGTACCAAACAAACCTACCACTTAAGGGAGCTTCTGATTGGCTCCCTTCCCAACTAGGTGTTGATACATTATTTTGCTTTCAACTCACATCTAAGCATGGTCCGTTCTTTCCAAAGAACTCCTCTGTTAGTTGTATCACAACTCATTCACCTGACTGCAGCTAGTTAAAATTTATCTCCTTGCAATATGGTCAAATTTGAGATTATCAATGTTAGGCCGAATTGCAGTAATTAAGATGAATGTATTGCCTAGAATGTTATTTTTGTTTCAAACTTTGCAGATTATTGACAAGATGGACTGTTTCAAGAGGTGGCAGAAAGATATTGCGAAATTTGTCTGGCAGGGCAAAAAGCCCAGAATAAAATATAAAATATTAACAGATGCAAGAGAAAGAGGGGGATTTGCCCTGCCGGACTTAAAATTGTACTATGAGGCAGCAGCATTCTGCTGGCTGAAAGAGTGGATGCTCCTCGAGAATACAGATATCTTGGACTTAGAAGGTTTCAATAACGCATTCGGTTGGCATGCATATTTATGGTATGACAAAATCAAAGTGCATAGTGCCTTTAAAAATCACATTGTAAGGAAAGCGTTGTTCAATGTTTGGATGAGATATAAAGACCTGTTGGAAAACAAAACCCCTAGATGGTTGTCACCCTTAGAGGCGAAGGCCCATAAGAAAGTTAATATGGAGGTCGGATGGCCAAAGTATTGTGAGATTTTAGAACAGGATGGAGAGAAACTGAAATTAAAGAGCCATGAAAAACTAAAACCCAAAGTACAAGATTGGCTCCACTATTATCAAATAACGGAGGTTTTTAAACAAGACAGGAAAATTGGCTTCCAGGTGGAAAAATCAAAACTCGAGACAGAACTGCTAGAACCCAATACTAAGAATTTGTCAAGAATGTATAACTTGCTGTTGAAATGGAACACACAAGATGAAATAGTTAAATCAGCTATGATTAAGTGGGCACAGGACATTGGTCATAATATTATGTCTGCTGACTGGGAAAGGTTGTGGAACACCGGAATTAAATTTACGGCATGTAGTGCCTTAAAGGAAAATGTGATGAAAATGGTATACAGGTGGTACATGACCCCAGTTAAGCTAGCAAAAATTTACCATTTGCCTGACAATAAATGCTGGAAATGTAAGGAAACTGAAGGTACTTTTTATCATCTTTGGTGGACATGCCCGAAGATTAAGGTCTTCTGGGAGATGATATATAATGAAATGAAAAAGGTATTTAAATATACCTTTCTTAAGAAACCAGAGGCCTTTCTCTTGGGCATTGTCGGCCAATTGGTGCAAAAAAAGGATAGAACTTTCTTTATGTACGCAACAACAGCAGCAAGAATACTGATCGCAAAGTATTGGAAGACACAAGATCTACCCACCGTGGAAGAATGGCAGATGAAAGTGATTGACTATATGACATTGGCGGAAATGACGAGCAGAATTCGAGACCAGGGAAAGGAGACTGCGGAAGAAGATTGGAAGAAATTCAAGATTTATCTTAAGGACTACTATAAACTTGATGAAGGTTAGAATGTCGAGATTCTATAGAGAGAAAGGGTTGCAGTAATATAAGATTAGAATAAGAAAGGACTATGACGAATTAGAGTTGGAAAAAACATTTATAAGTTGCTATAAAATTTGGACATGAGGATGCAGAAAGGGGAGGTATGGGGAAGTCCGAGGAAAGAAGTTTATGAAATGACATTATGAAATTATACTTGTTTGTTTGTTTGTTTTCTTTTTTGTGTTTGTCTGTTATAAAAACTTTTGTAAAACTAATAAAAAATATTATAAAAAAAAAAAAAATTATCTCCGCACTGAAACTAGGCAAAAAAAAAAGGTACTATATGGTTGCTTCTGTTGTTTAGATAAGTGCCACCTAATGCAAAATGCCTCTACGCAACTTACAAGTAAATAAAAATATACAGTACATGGAAGTAAATTAAACAAACACACGTACATAAAGCAACAGCAACAAATCCCACTTTAAACAGAAAGAAAAAAAAATCACAAAATCCCCATTCAGGGATTAATAATAAACCCAGCAATGACATTAACTATAAAATGACATTAAATATAAAATACTAGACATTAAAGCCACCCCTGAAAAACAGTTAATCTTTAAAATACTTAAAACTGATACTACTACCTAAACTACTGCTCCTGCCAACCTAGCAGTTTGAAAGCACGTCAAAGTTTGTTTTTAAATTATACATATGTCAAATTCAAGACAACAGAATTCTAAGTATTCTAAGAGATACACAATTTCCATCTGGTCTGGAGAGCCCAAGACAGTTTAGGTTGAAAGTATGACTCTCAAATGATTTAGACTATAATTAACCAAAGACAGAGCTGTTCCATCAGGCCTTTGGTCAGGGCACAGCCTGACTCCCTCCTTTGGCAATCTTCACAGGACTTCAGCATAATGGTTGCCATCATTTTGAGTTGAATTAATTTTAATGAAATGATTTTAGAATGTTGTATTATTTTATTGTTGTTAGCCGCCCTGAGCCCGGCTTCGGCTGGGGAGGGCGGGATATAAATAAAATTTATTATTATTATTATTATTATTAAAGTGCAAGTAGGTACCGCTCCATTGGTAAGGTAAACCGCATTTCTGTGCGCTGCTCTGGTTGGCCAGAAGCGGCTTAGTCATGCTGGCCACATGACCCGGAAGCTGTACGCCGGCTCCGTCAGCCAATAAAGTGAGATGAGCACTGCAACCCCAGAGTCATCCATGACTGGACCTAATGGTCAGGGGTCCCTTTACCTTTACCTTACCTAAACTACTAAGCTTCTGAAAACAACTAAAAAGCCAGAAGAGCAGAGAAAAGTCTTTTCCTGGCACCTAAAATTGTGTAAGTCGGTGCCGGGTGAGATTCCCTGGGGACAACATTCAAGACAGGGGACCACGGTCCCCGTATGCTACAATTCGTGAAAACAGAAGGGGAACGAAGTCAACCATTTTTTAAATAACACCACACCACATTACTTACATGCATATGAAGGTGAAGCGTGAATGTCACAGTCCTAGTCATAATCTTACCTGAGTTACTGTATCACTCATCTTAAAGCTGGGGGAATTTGTGCAGAAATCCATTAAAAAGATCATGATGCACATTTTTCTATTCACCAGGGTATTTGGGAATTGGGATATCGTGTCCAAATTTCCCCCTCTTGTTCTCTCTTTAAGTGGAAAAGAACTCTGATGCCCTTCTCCAATGACAGATGATGACTCAAACCTGCCATGGAATTAGGCATCGTAACATAATCAAAGTCTCTTTTGGCATAAAGAATCGCTCTTGAAAAATAAATATCAGTGTCACTAATGCAAATTATAATGACAAGAGCATTGCTGATCTCAACGTGTGAGTAACAGACAGTGAAGATCATGCACTCCTTCTATCTTGAGTGATCAGCATTCTCAGAGTACTTAGTCCTGACGAACAGCCATAAAGCAAAGCTTTCCATCCACCCCCGAAAAAAGGGGAATTACTCCTCTCAGCTCCGTGATACAGTGGTACCTCAGGTTAAGAACTTAATTCGATCTGGAGGTCCGTTCTTAACCTGAAACTGTTCTTAACCTGAGGTACCACTTTAGCTACTGGGGCCTCTCGCTGCTGCTGTGCCGAGGCCGCACAATTTCTGTTCTCATCCTGAGGTAAAGTTCTTAATCCGAGGTACTATTTCTGGGTTAGCGGAGTCTGTAACCTGAAGCATCTGTACCCTGAGGTACCACTGTACTCCTTACTGTTTCACTCTATTGCTTTGATTTCAGACGTTACAGTGCAATCCTATGAAGCTTGGTATAGGAGTCCAGCCTTGTTCACTGTTAAATGAGATTTTCACCACACCCCTGAGAACAGGCCTTCTCTGCAGTGGCTCCCCATCTGTTGAATGCTCTCCCTGGGGAAGTTCACCTGGCGCCTTCATTATACACCTTTAGGCACCAGGCAAAAATGTTCCCTTTTAACCAGGCAATTGTTGACCTGATTGACATCCTATACCCTTTTAAAATGTGTTTTTTTGGGGGTGGGGTGGGGGGACGCCTTCCCATCAGGTGTCAAGGAAATAAACAACAACCTGACATTTAGAGCACATCTGAAGGCAGCCCTTTTTAGGGAAGGTTTAAATGTCTGGTGTTTTATTGTATTTTTAATATTTTGTTGGAAGCCGCCCAGAGTGGCTGGGGAAACCTAGCCAGATGGGCAGGGTATAAATAATAAATATATTATTATTATGTTGTTGTTGTTGTTTTGATTATATATCTTGTGGATTTATATTTTGATTTTGTTCTGTGAACCACCCTGAGACACACCCACCCACCCACCCGGGTATAGGGCGGTATATAAATTCTAATAATAAGTAATTATGTAACTCCTGTTGTATCTCTCAACTCTTTTCCATTCTACTTGTTGAAATTCAGCCTTTTCCAACCTGCTGCCTTCCCCCAACCAACGCTTTAGCCTGCAACTTGCATCAGCCAGCACAGAGTTGTAGTCTGGCAAAGGCTGCCTTACCCAGCTCTTGTCCAAATACATTTCCTCCACTTATTATGAGTAACAATCCGTGCACAGCACTACAGCTGTGCCCAACAAAGTCCTGGAGGCAACTTCTCCCATGCAAAGTGCTCTTGGGAGGGAAGAAGAGCACCAAGAACAGAGGATAAAGAAATGCTTAACCCTTGCCCTGCCACTCACTTTCCCCCTGAAACGCCCTGCATCCCAGTGTTCCAGACTCATAGGGCAGTTCCTCATGATGCACTTAAAACATCATGCACTTAAAGCATGATTTCCCCCCAGAGAATCCTGGGGACTGTGGTTTCACCCTCACAGGGCAGCTTTAACAAACCACAGGATTCTTTGTGGCTTTAAATATGCACTGAACATGCTTGAAATGGATGTGCCCATAATTAGAGAGCCCATGTTGTGTAGCATTTAGAGTGTAAGAAAGTTCAGTGGCTACTATGACCATGAGAAGAGAAACCTACAGTGCAAACCAGCCCATACCTCTCCCTTTCCTGTAACTGATTAAGAAGGTCAAAAAACCATGCAGAAGAGAAATGTGTTGGATGATGAGCTCAATAAATCTGCACTAAATAAATAGCGCTTATCGCATTTTGCCATTTTGGTTAAAGTGACCATTTACAGATTATAAAGTGTATAAACTGGCTCCATGATAACAGAATGAGACAGACTAAACCTTACATCAGGACTAGACTTTGCAAAGCTGTAGCAGTGGAAATGGGATATACGGCTATGAAGATTATATAGTAATATACCCATATGTTACCAGAGGATACGGATGAGTCACCCAACAACGCAAGCCCCCAGTTTATATAAACACACAGCAAATGTTTATTTGAAGGGAACTGTCTTTAAAGTAAATGTGTGAACAGGACAATAGAATCACACAGGCAAACCTTAGCCCAGGGGTCAGCAAACTTACCACGCCTCAGGCTGGTGTCTCCAGCGCCGATTGCGTGGCGGGCCAGAGGGCGGGGGAGTGCGCGCCCATACGCATGTACACACACTATTTCCGACGCACTTCTGGGTAGGAGGAGCACCGGAAATAGCTTGTGCGCATGTGCACGGGCCTCCTCCGACCTGGATGTGCACCGGAAATAACGCTTGCACATGCACAAATAACACTTGTGCATGCGCACAAGCTGTTTCTGGTGCTCCTCCGACCCGGAAGTGGGCAGCTGCGCAGAGGCAGTAGGAGTGGGTGGTGGCAGCAGGTGGCAGGGGTTGCCGCAGGCCGGATAAACAAGTCCCTCAGGTCTTATCCGGCCTGTGGACCTTAGTTTGGGGACCCCTGTCCTAGCCCCAGTGTCACCTTCCCCTTTCCAGGTTGAGTCCCAGAGTTTGAAGGCCAAGCCCTCTAAGCACATTCAGCTGAAAGTAGCTGGAAGCCAACACACAATTGGGAGGCTTTTCCTTCTCAGGACTCCCAATCACTGGGGGGCTTCTAAATGCATTCAGCTGAATGTGCTCAGAAGCTCCCTTTGGTCCTCCCCATTTAATGCAAGAAGACTGGGGCAGGAGCCAGTACACATTTTCTCTATGTGTTGCTGTCAGGGACTGGCTGGACAAAGAGGAGTGAAGGGAGACACCAGCCAAGGAACCCCCCAGGGAAACCCCAGAGGAGGAAGGCTCAGAGCCAAGGGATCAGTGGTGGGACACTGAGGAGAGGTCGGAGGGAGAAGATTGGGAGGAGAGGCTGGATGCTGAAAGGACAACAGGGTTTAGTGAGCTGGGAGAGCTGATGTCAAGGAGCAGATCAGACTCCGAAGCTGAAGCAGAGGAGGTGGGTTAAGAGGCCGCTGTAGAATACAAGGACTCTCCCTCTCCTGTTGCGACAAGCTCCCCTTGATCTCAAAGAACGTGCAGAATAATGACGACGGCAGAACACAGAGACCAGGGGTGCACAGATGCAGTTTGAGACTGCTTGGGAGACATCTGGGAGAGGAGGAGCCTTAGAAGCGGTGGAAGGCAGGGACCTTCAGTCCTGGCAACTGCTGTATAGAGGCAAGACCTACTAGGAAGTATTGCTGAGTTGTACAGTGGTACCTTGGTTTACGAACTTAATCCGTTCCGGAAGTCCGTTTTTAAACCAAAGGCGTGCTTTCCCATAGCAGCGGGTGATTCAATTTACACTCAGCAGGAAGCGGAACATGTTCTGCTTCCAAGGCAAAGTTTACAAACTTAATCCGTTCTGGAAGTCCGTTTTTAAACCAAAGCGTTCTTAAACCAAGGCGTGCTTTCCCATAGCAGCGGGGGATTCAATTTACACTCAGCAGGAAGCGGAACATGTTCTGCTTCCAAGGCAAAGTTCACAAACCAAAACACCTACTTCTGGGTTTGCAGCGTTCATAAATTAAGCTGTTCTTATGCCATTTCCTTGAATAAAGAGTTAACTTCACTGACAACTGACTCTGCCTCTTCGTGCTGACCTGCGTCTGACTCCAGCCCTGACAGTTGCCTGAGCAGAGTGTAGCCTGAAATGTGCTACTTGGAATACCATTCTCTATCCGAGTGTACTACCGCCACTGCCGGAGGCTGAATACCAGTTGTTGTGGCACTCAGCTCCTGCTTTCAGGCTTTCCGCTACTGTGAAAACAGGATGTTGGACTCTTAGGCCCTTTGATTTGATCCAGCAGCCTCTTCTTGTGTTCAGAGACTCCTATATACTAACAGCAAACTCATTCTCCAAGTGTGGCTCTCTACGTACAACCCATGAACAAGAGGAGATATCAGTAGGTTCTGGGGGATCTCAGGGTTTGTAGAATTACCCCCCAAAAAGAGTGGGTGGGAATCTAAGTGTGGGGAAGGGACCTGCCCAATGAAGACTGGGCACACTCGGTGGGAACTGCCTTTTGGGGAGAAAACCTTAGAGTATCCTGAAAGAGGACATAGAAGTCTAGCAGGAAACCTGAACAGGAGCTATGGTTCAAAAGAGAGGTGCAAATTACAAAACACACATTCTGTTTATCTCATGCCCAACATACTCCCGTTCTGACAGGGATTTCATACAATGATCCGCAGCTGTGGCCCAGCACAGTCAATAATGCCAGCCTTTTATTTTTTAAAACGGTGTGGAATTGCCATAAGACCTCTTGCAAAATTGCTCCCTGGAAACGACCTATTGTTGAAATGTACCTTAAATTCAAATCCTCTATTCAGCTAGAACATCAGAGAAATATGCTTTTTGTATTCAGCCTCCAACCTACCAAAGGATACTCCTGTGGGCATACTGAGGGCAGATCAAACCTCTGGAGAGGAAGTAAAGAAAACACAGGTGAACACAAAAGTTTCCTTTAATGTTTGTGCATGCCATCTGAAAGAACAAAACTCTTTGCGAGGTGGTTATTAAAATGCAAGTGCTCAATATCCAGAACTGTCTCTGTTTTGTAACAACACATATTTCTGATTTAAAGGTAAGGACAAGTGTTCAGATGTGTCCCCCAGGGAGAGCAATTTGGCTGACAACCCCCACAAGTCAATTTTGAGTACAGTGGTACCTCAGGTTACATACGCTTCAGGTTACATACGCTTCAGGTTACATACGCTTCAGGTTACAGACTCCGCTAACCCAGAAATATTGCTTCAGGTTAAGAACTTTGCTTTAGGATGAGAACAGAAATCGTGCTCCAGCGGCGCGGCGGCAGCAAGAGGCCCCATTAGCTAAAGTGGTGCTTCAGGTTAAGAACAGTTTCAGGTTAAGTACAGACCTCCGGAACGAATTAAGTACTTAACCTGAGGTACCACTGTATCTGTAGGGCCAATCCAAAACATTTTGCTACCTGAGGCAAAGCAGCAAATATCTCCCACCTCCTTTTCCAATATACATTTTTTTGCAGTATTCTGAGTATACAGAATTCCTATTTGTTCTTCAACTGGAATTCTATCTCCAGTGCAGTTTAATGGGCAACCTCAAACCTAACAATGCAGCAAAAGCCAGCCCTGCCATTGGGCAGAAACTCCCCTCAGATGGCAGAAACTGAATGGCACGGAGATCTCAAATAACCCTGAGCCCCCTAAATCAGCCTCCTGCTCTCAGGATGCGGCCCCATCACCAGGGTGCCTGGCTTTGTACACGGAATGGCTGTCAACGAGAGGAAACCATCTTGCGTTTTGCCTCAAAAAGGAATATGTCTTGTATATACTAATCTCAGCTTCCATGGAATTTGCTTCCACCTGTTGCGTTTGGGATCAGGATATTAAAATTTGTTAATCCTATGGGCAAAGGAAACATTTAATGCAATGAGCCCTGGAAAGTACAGAAGTAAGCCGCACTCAAATCAATATGGCTAACCTGATCCAAAACACCCACCCAGCCCACTCACACATGAAAACAAAGATCACCACAGCGAATCACAAACAAACAACCACACCCTGGGCCAAGCCCAACCTCTCTCACCACCAAAGGAACACAAGTGAATAGCACAGAACCTGCACAAGTGACGCTGACACAAAACCCCACATATATTAAGTATAATAGAAACATCGCCACCCGACCCCACCCATCTTCCCCCCCCCCTTTCACCTTCTTCTTCCTAATGTCTCAACAAATGAAACTGATCTGTAAAAAATGTTACTTGGATGGGAAAAGAGAGAGAGAGAGAGAGAGAGAGAGAGAGAGAGAGAGAGAGACTGCACATACTTTTGTAAACAAAGAAAATCTTTAATAAAAAAATACATTAAAAAAAAGAGTGACCAAAACCCAGATAATGCAATCAGGCAACCTGCCAGACAAGATATAAACAACACACTCAGGATTCTGTTTTAGACCGCCCCCTTTGATGTATGTATGATGCATGGGGGAGGTGATCCTGGGATACACCCCTTCTGTGATGTATGTATGATGTTTCTGGGGGTGGTCTGGAGTTTGAGGGTGGGCAATTTAAAAGGTCTACATAAGGGTGGGCACACCTTTGTTCTGGGTTTCTCCTCCCTCCGGCATGTGGTGAGTGAGGACCCTGTTGCAACAGTTTAATAAAGATCAGGCTTACTAGCTGCTTTGCTTCTCCAAAAAAGAAAAAAAGAAAAAAGCCGTACTATTAGCGGGATTTGGCTCGGCCCACACGTAATGCTCAGCCAAACCATGGTTTTAGCACAAATGTGTAAGCTCCCAGAGATGAGACCGTGGCCACTTTGCACCTCCTCTGGTCCTGCTGCAAGCTAGACGGTTGTTTGGCTTAGCATGTCAGCTGAGCCCAAGCTCATGGTTTTCCTCCTCCAGACAAACCATGTGGCATAAACAAATAGCAAACCTTGGTTACAGTTCACGGTTTGCTTAAGAGAGAGGAAACCATGACCATGAGCTTCAAATGACATGATATGCCAAACCATTCCTTAGCTCACAGCACTGAAGCAGCAACAGGACTGGGGGAGAGCAAGGCAACTGTGATCTCTTCTCTGAGAACCCACCTATTTGCACTAAGCCATTGTTTGACTAAGCTTCATGTGCGAACCAGGTCATATCAGCTGCAACCATGATGAATGCCATTAAGGTACCCTTTGTATTGCCTCCTTCCACATACACTCCAGGCGCCTCTAAGAGATTGCTCAGGTTTTGCAGTTAAGAAGTTTAAGGGCTTTCTCAAAAGCAGCACCATTTCTGAGGTGGGTTCTTCCCAACACATTTGTTTGCTCTTGGAATACAGGAAGTTGGCCAAAGCATTTATGTTCCTTAAGCAGGCATTTGCAGTCTAAGGGTGCCTCCAAACTGTCGTTATTTTGCAGGAGGGATTCAACAGTGCACCGTGAAGTTTCAGTCTGGAAAACATAAAAGTGGATTAAAGTGCTCTGTCACCCTGGCACAACAAATGTCACGTTAAAGAAAGAAATGTACTTTTTTGCGGTTAGGAAAGAGATGGGAGAAATGCGTGAAAAGGTGTGGAACAAACAAGTGATTAACAGGGCGGTAAAATACTTCAGAAGCAAATTGGAACTAATGCTCAATAAAGACCCGATGTAATCTTAAGCTCTGCATATGCTTTCTGTAAGCAAATCAGGTTGAATGCTCAGTATGTAGGTCATCTGCAGAAGTCCTTAGAATGCTCTTGCTGCTGCCAGGGACTATGTCTAACTGATGGCTGACTTTGGATTTTATCGTTTCTTTTATTGTATGCTTTAAAACATTGTCTTGTAGACTGTCTTTAGAGAACATTTGGATGGGATATAGATTTTAAAACAAAACAGAACGATGGTACAGGCTTCCTGTACCTTGAGAAATCCCTTTACTGTATACAAAAAAGAAAAAAAGAGAACGAAATAACCCAACTTGCCTGCATTAAGAAGAGAATAATTCAGCTCTGATGTACTGGCCAAAAGGTAGGTCTCTGCTGTGGATATCTACCTGAAGATTTACTCATTTATATGCTCATTAGAGAATTATTATTATTTTTCCTGGCATAAACTTCAAGTGTGGCTCCATGCATTTTTTTATATCGCTCCAACATTCCTTCTAGAAATTTAGGACAATGCACATCATTCCCTCTAATTTCAATGTGTGGGTTTTTAGTGCCATGGGTTAAATGACCAGACCAGCACCACCCACACAGAAGGAGATATTAGCAGGATTTAGAAGAATCCCAGAGTTACCAGAAGTACAAGAGAAGTACAAAAGAAAGTTTATGAAAGAGGGAGGAGCGACCCACCACAAAACCATTCAATTAAGGACTGAGCCTATTCAGTGGCCAAGGAATGCTGACTGCTGGACAGGAGGGAGATGGAAAACCAGAAGATGGGAGAAGGAATGGAGTCTAATGGAATGAAGTAGCCAGAATCCTAAACAGCAGCACTCCACTCTGCAAAATTATGTTGCAGGTGTTTTGTTTTTTTTTTATTACTATTTGTTTATTTATATTCCACCTTTCCACAAAGTATTCAAGGCAACAAGTGGTTACTTGTTTCATCAATTCTGAGATGCAGCTTGGTCTGAGAGTGTGAAACTGGCCCAGCATTCAGTAAGCTTTGTTTGGTTAAGTGAAGACCTGAACACAGATCTCTCCCTGCTCCAAGTGCAGCAAACACTACATCACTCTGGCTGTCAGAACAATGTGACGTAAGAACAGGATGGAGCCAGCCAGTCGTGAAAACAGCAAGGAGCTGCAATCAATCAGGGCTTGAGTCTGTTGCACTCTGCTTCTTTCCTTCTCTTGATCCCAAGGAAGGGCGAATTGTCAAGAATGTGATCAACAGTGCATCATTGCCATGTTGTTGTTTTTGGGAGAGGGTGGGCAGGGAATGGGAAAAGCAATGCAGAAGTGATAGAGAAGAGCATATACTTACCGGCAAAGGTGGCATTTAATTAACACCCTTAAGGCTGCAATCCTGTACCCACTTATACATGGGAATAAGCCCCGCTGAACTTACTTCTGGATAGATAGATATGACTGCATTGTAAGAGAATTGAAATCTGAGCATTGCCAAGTTTAAAATGAAAGGAAATTTCCATTAGCCATCACTTTGCACAGCTATCCTGTTTGTATTCTAGCCTGGCACTGCAAGTTGTTGAACGGTAGTCAAAACAGTCCTTAGAAAGTCATGCCCTACTTGAGTGTTGTTAGAAAAAGACTTATTCAATTAAGGGGGAATACTTGCATCAAAGCCATTTACTGGCTTAGATCTAATTAGTCAAACGTAAGTGGCTTGTTTATTACAGGTAATAAACCGATAGGTGACTGCAGAGCAAGGAAACAACACATGATGCCCACAGATGAACTCCAAGAACAGGCTCTGGCTCCAAAGCTGACATGGCAAAAGATGTCAATACTGCAGCTCTATTACTTCTCTGCTTAGGAACCCCACACTGTCTGAGATACAGCAAGACAGGTTAACTAAGGCCTTTGCCACTCTCAGGAACTCCCATTCCCCCCCCCCAAAAAAGAGCACCCTTTGCTGTTGTATTTCTAGTAGCAAATACAATGTTATTATAGGAAATATCTGGGTTTTAAAACAGGGTTTTAAAGCTGCTTTTAAAAAATACAAAGAAATACTTTTGTGGGTTGTTGTTGTTTTTTAAAGAAATAATTTTTCAGATTTTGAAATTTACAAACAATTGTCAAACAACCAAAATAAAAAGAGAATCTCATAGATTCACCTGGACTTCCGTCCTCCCCTTTGTGGGTACTTATGTTAACTTTATTCCTCCTGCCTCGTCTCTGTTAATCCAAATCTATTAAATCTCCATTACAACCGTAATTCAACGTTCAACTACAAGTAACATCCCAATCCTACTAATAATTTTAATAGTTTACAGCAATTTTTAAGGTGAATTATATATTTTCCCCATTCCTTATTAAAATTTAGGTCTTCCTGGTTTCTAATAATTCAGATCATTTTTGTCATTTTGTCATTTTGTCATTTGTCAATCCATCAATTTTATCTGCCATTCTTCTCTGGTAGGGACTATGTCTTCCTTCCATCTCTGGGTTATTGTTATTTTAAAAAAAATCTGTATCCAGTTTTTATGTTGCGATTTGCCTTTGAATGGTATGGTACAAAAAACCAGGTAACTGATGGGTTTATTTATTATTATTATAATTTTTTTAAAAAAACCAGGGTTATCAGCCAATACTTGTTTCTCTGTTTGCGCAGTCATAGGTACAACCTGAAACCTGCAAAGCACTGAGTAAAGCCTGCCTAATCCAATTTCTTCTGCTATCTCTTCCTGAACTCCATCTTCAGACTGTGACTAAATGCAGACCTTGCATCTTCACCATCAAGCCAAATGTGTGTGTTTTCCCCCCTTTCCCCTCCTCTGACTGCTTTTTTTAACATCTAGCCATCTAGGAGAACCTGAAAGCGTCTTCAGTATTTAGTGACATTTGGTTGCTCATAATAACAACACTGACATTTAGGTAACTTTTGGTCCCCCCCCCCCTTATGGACCAACATGGCTCCTACACTGTTTTGTTGTTGGGTTTTGGGGGAGGGGCTCAAAATGTTCCATTTAAATATTTAAACAAATAAATAAAGTGAACGCTCAAGAAGGGAATCTGTGCTTGTTTGTTGGGATGGAGGCAGAGTTGTCTACGTGGGCAGAACGTAGATCTCTCAATCTATGGGTAGATTTCCAGGTGACTTGGTAAGTTAGGAAGGACTGCTTAATGATAGCAGTAACAAAATATTCCCTCTTCCGAAATGTTATGGTGGAAGTGAAGTCAGATGGGGAATGGAAGAACCATGAGTTTCATCGCGTTCCGATACTCAAATAAATTTTGGGGCTCAGAATTCTTTAATGCAAAATGCATGTCTTTCACTGATCTGGTCAGTGCATTTTGAGGTTCTAGTAAACAAACAAGCAAACAAACAAACAAACCAAGTAGCAGGGCAGAGTCAACGCCTGTATCACTGCAGCCTAACTGGACTGGGCAGAGGCAGGGTGAAAGCAAGGATAGGAGAATACTGACAGGAGCAACAGATTTACTCCACTGCGATGCAAACAGGGCACTACTGCAATGTAGGTTCCACAAGCCTGGAGTTTCCCACCTTTGCTTTACCATACTCTTGTGCAACTGTATTCTACTTTGCTAGGAGCAGAGTTGTGCTAGGAATGGGCTCGTCCAGCGGCAATGTAAACTCGTTCTTTGGACCAAGTTAGTTACGGGCACATATCTGTTGCCCAAATGAAAGTCTTTATAAAGAGAGCAGTGTGTTATTAGGGTTCCTTTCATACAACCCATTCAATGAGCGTTCATCCAAATTTGTTGGCACAAAGCTTGCAGGGTGGTTAGATGATGTTGGCTGCCACTGGACCATTCATTCTGATCTGTTACACAACATTGCCTCAAGCAGGTGTTACTCCACAGCTTCTCAAGCATTGCCCCTTCATCTTCCTTACCGCAAAATTCATGTTGTTAATTCTCATTGCATAACCTGAATTTGCTGATATGCACCTGAATCTCACATGCAAAATAATTGGGGGGAGGGGGTTAGTTTGGAAGAACCCTGTAAGAAGCATTGGGGAAACAAGTGTTTGCTTGTTGATCCATTGCTGCTGCTGCAGCTAGAAAGCAAATTGTTCTTTAGCTGTCGCTGAAAAGATAATAAAAAAATTCCTTCCAGTAGCACCTTAGAGACCTATTGCAGTCGTTTAAGAGTCGTCAACAGGTTTACCACACCTATCAGCCAATCACCCATTCCCACCACCCTTCTGAGTAATACCCCTCCCCACCCTCTCACTATATATAAAGGTCTGGTGACTTCTGTTTCAGTGTATCTGAAGAAGTGTGCATGCACACGAACGCTCATACCAATAACAAACTTAGTTGGTCTCTAAGGTGCTACTGGAAGGATTTTTTAAATTTTGTTTCAACGATGGCAGACCAACACGGCTACCTACCTGTAAATAGAACTGAAAAGATAGGTTCTTTGAGCAAAATCGAAAGAAAAAAGAACCAGAATTATATCAGAATGCTTATTATTATATTGTGCTCTGTTGCACACAGAAAAGGTGCCTTACTGCATTTGAGCAGTGACCTTAACAGTGAGCGAAGCATATTAAGATTGGTATTGAGCCTCGGGATTACGTACCTTTCCCATTTACCAGCCCCATCTGAAAAGTACTGCATGCAAACATTTTTAACCAGCCTAGATTTGGTTTCGTCAAGCCTTTAACGGCTATTTTTATGGATGGGCAAGGTCCAATTCCCAGCCTGAAACAAGGAACTCCTTCGCCATATCTTGTGTCTGCCAGAGACAGGGTTCAGGCCACGCGCCAGACACCAAACCCTTGTTTCCTGCATAACAAGAACAGCTGGTTAGAGGGGGGGATGGACTGTGGGCCATGCAAGCCAAAAGGCAGAAATCTTTGGCCAGGGCTCTTTTAGCCAGGTCCTCAAATGCCAAGGAAAAAAGCAATGACACACACTGCTTACTTCCATATAAAGCTTAGTGCTGGGCTAGGAGGTGAGAGACCAGGCTTGTATATGCAGTTTGCAAAAGACCAGCAAGTAAACAGAAGTGATGGCTCAGTCGGTAGAGCATGAGACACTTAATGGCAGGGGTGGGGCCTCACTTTGGGCAAAAGCTTCCACTAGATGACCCCCCTGGACTCTTCCAACTCTACAATTCTATGATCTCTCACCAAGTAAGCAAATGATTATCAGACTTGGAAAAGCTGGATCAAGTTCATCCATTTTTCTGAAATAATTAAACTGAATAGTTTAAACTGGGTTCTGAACAAATGTGCAATTAATTGGTGCTATTTTGAAATGTATTCTGTTACTATTTTCCTTACTGGGCTGTGCAGTAACTGCACAATCTGCCATTCTGAGTAATGCCTTTTATAGAGTAGAGTGGGAGGCGATGGGGATGAGTCTATGGACCAACAGGGTGGGGGGTGGCAGTCTGAAAAAGGTCTGGGAACCACTGGTGTAAATCAACCTTGCCTTATTAATGAGCTACTCCCACAGTGGCGCAGTGGAGGGAGGACATGAGGGTGAAACAGGAGCAACATCATCTACATGGGGCTGCACTGGAAGACAACTTGGAAACTTCAGCTGATCTGAAATGCGGCTGCCAGATTACTAGCTGCTTTAAAACAGCTGTAAAACAGCTGCACTGTTTGCCATTTCGTTCCCAGGCCCAATTTAACGTGCTCATGTTGGTGTTTCAATCCATAAATGTCTAAAGGACTTTCTCCTTCCCTACAGACCCTCTTAGCTGCTGAAATTGGCAAAGGGGGTCCTCTTGGTAGTTCCTCCTCCCTCAGACACTTGGGGAGGGAGAAGTGACGGCCGGGAGAGGGCATTCTCTGTGGTGGCCCCCAAACTGGGGAACTCCCTCCCCACAGAGGTCCGCGTGGCACCTTCATTGTACAGCTTCCGGAGAATGCTTAAGATATGCACCTCTTTCCCTCGGCTTTTGACACTTGAGGCATATGTTTTTAGGACCCACCTTGTTTTTCTGTGACTAAGTTGCTTTAAACTGTTTTTTATATTGTGTTTTAATGTTGTAAACCACGCTAGGACCTTGGGGTGAAGGGCGGTTAATAAATAAACAAATAAATCACCCGCCAGAGTAAACGACAGGCTCTCCTTTCTCTAGAAAGTCCTTCGAGATTCACTGTTGTTGTTTATAACAAACTAGCATAGGTGAGTTCAGAGAAGGAAGATAATGATTAAATAGAAGTTGGATGCAGCAGTCTTCAATTCTGGGCTTTCCTCTGGGGTAGAGCTATGGGGGCCATCACAATGAGACCCTGCACTTCAGCATTTACCAGTACACCACTGATCACCTGCTTGACTGGGCAATTATTTTCATAATTACTATGTTCCACCACCACCACACAACTCCTTTAAAATACACTTTCCTGCTTTTTGAATCCACTGCCTTTTGTCCTATTGTCTATAGCAATTCACTCTAATTTCACTGCTTTCTTCCTTAATAAAAAAATACAGTACTTAGCTGGGGCCAAGGCAGTGTGAAGTAGACCTTTACTAATCCTCATGTCTTGGATACTACTCTGTCTCTCTGTCGTTAATTACAAGGTTTCTCCCCTCTTCTGACTCATAGCTGACTCATGTTCCATTCAATTGACTGGCCATTTTAAGTCCTCCGCCTGTCTCTCCCCATTAGTCTTTAATATTAATTTCCATTTTTCACTTATATTCATTTGTTTTGTCCCAGAATGTGCCAGGATTAGCACTCATCGTTATAAGGTTTTGGCATACTTACAAGCTAACTGTCCACATTAACATGACAATTTGAGGCTCGGAGGTTGATGCAATCCCTCTCAGTGCCATGACATCTGCCGATCTCATGAAGACGTTTTCTAAGTTATGCAGAAATGTGCCAAACAGAACAGAACTAAAACTAGGATAACAAAATGCCCTAAGGACCACATTTCCTATTAAGGACCATGCTTCCTATTAATATTTCATTATATCTCTTCTTATAGCAGCCTTTTCAGCCAACATTTTCAGGAGAGTGTTTTACAAATATGCCCATCAATGTGAATACCAGGTGAAAGACTGTCAAACGTCTTGCTAACAATACATGATAACTATTGTATTATTCATATGAATGAAACCAATTCTCTAACACACCTGCACATTGTCTTGCTACTGATGCTTGGAAACCATGCCCTTCCTCTGTGCATAATGGAAGCATAGTGGGGGACATTAAAAAAAAAAGTGCAGTCATCACCATGTCCTAGTAGCAACAAAGTTTTGTGCAAAAACATAAGAGCGTAAGAAGAAGAAGCTAGATCAGGCTGATCTAGTCCAGCATCCTGTTTTCGCAGTGGCCATGTGGATGCCTGTGGGAAACCTGATTGCAGGACCCAAACACAAGAGCACTCTCCCCTGCTGTGGTTTCCAGAAACTGGCATTCGGATGCATTGCTGGCTCCAGCTGTGGTTGGCATGGCTGGCATCCATCTGACTCAAAAGACAATGGAGTGTGCCTCCAGGGATGAAGTCAAACTGCTGCATTAGCAGCACCAAAGTCCAGGTTGCAAGCCTGGGCAGTGTGTATGGAGATCCTGGGCTGCCCAGACAACAAGACCCTCCTCTCTGATGTGGTCCAAAGCAAAGCAGAGCAATACATTTGGCACCAGGAGTTGCCAGAAGGAGGCGTACATGGCACCATCCATCTGTCTTACGGACTCCACTGCAGATTTGTGTAGTGTTTAGTAGCCATCAATAGCTCTCTCTTCCATGAAATTGTCTGAACTGTCTCCCCGGGAACAAGTTTCATAGTTTCACCATTTGTTGTGTGAACAAGTACTTTCTTTTATCCATCTTGAATCTTCCAACAATCCTTTGAGCATAAGCAAACCAACCTATTCTGAGTTTTAAAAACAAAACTAAACCCAGGTATAGTATTAAACTGGCCAACATACCAAAGTGGGCCATGATCTTAAGCTACACATCCCAACACTTTATCAAGTCCACGCTAGAGGATGTTCATGCTCAGAAGAATAGCTGGAGTGTGTCTGTTCCATCCCAGATGCCATATGACAGGAGGTGAATCAGCCCAAAGACACCTCCTGGCAAGGCAAGGCCATGTGGTCAGGGTCCTGGTCACCAGAGTCCATGCCTAGCCAACTCAAAGGCTTCATACTGTCCACCAACTGTACAGCATGATGCTGCACATTTTTAGTTTCTGTTATGCCTCAAGGAGAAACAAAGGAACATAGGAAGTTGCCTTGCTCCATATTGGACTAGTTTGTCCGTCCAACCTAGTACAGCTTACTCAAGTATAGCTTCTTCCAGTAAACATTTTTCAATTGGACATGCCAGGAATCAAGCCTAGGACCTTTCACACACGCAAGGGACATGCTCTGCTGCTGAGCCTAAGGACTTGTGTAGCTCACAAGGCTGCATCTCAGACAAGGCGGTTTCGACTTAAAGCTCTACAGAGTCCCAGATGTGTAAACCCGGTGAATTGTGAACTGCACATTCTTACTGCATTTCCCCCCTAAAAGCTGTACAAGATACATAGAATGTTTTTATTCACTGTCCTGCGGGAAGAACAAACAATCACATCCAAAACCACAAAGTATTACAACCTACCTTCTATATTAAGAACCAGGAAAAGATCTACAATCCTTATCTGACTATAAGGTAGATCCTGTAATTAAGCAGCATGCTTATTTTTATTTGATTTGGTATTAACATAAGGCTGCATGAGGAAATCCAGTCAATAAGCTGTTAGTGTTGAAGGTGTTGGAAATAAAGAATATATATATATATTATACGAAAGCAAATATATTATACATATATATATATATATGTATATATATATATATATACCGTATATATACCGTATATATACTGAACATCCTTCACAAATGCATTCTAATCTCAACAGAGTTTATCCCAGTAAAAACAGTGTTCTTCCTTACTACTAAAAATCCACCAAGAAACACAGCCTTTTCTTTATGGAAGGGGTAGGGAACCAGATGTTGCTGGACTAAAGTACCATCAATCCCGGACCACTGGCCATGCTGGCTGGAGCTGACAGGAGCTGAAGTCTAACAACACATGGAGGGCCGGAGGTTCCCCATCCCTGCCTTACGATGTCATCCCAAACCATCAGTGCCAGTTCCAGGTTTTGATGGAGCTGGGCCCCCCGAGTGCAACCCACCCCCAACCACAAAAGTTGCCTCTTTCTCTTGGACTCAATCTGCACAACCTTCCAGAGGGAGAGGTAAAGGGAGCAAAGAGGTTTCTGCTCCTCTCATTGCCAGATCACTCAGAAATGGCAACTGACCGGGTTATAAGACCAGGAGTCTCAAGATGGGCAGTGCCCCCAGGGCATCACAGCTGCCCCATGTCAACCAGTTCATTTCTTTGTACCAATTGCTACTAAAGTAATTCTGTCCTTCCACCCATAGAGTCCATTCCTCATTAGGTCTCATATTCTAAGAACTATCTTGGAAACATAGGATACTTCTTTAAACCAAGTCAGATCATTAATTCATCAAGATCAGCACTGCCCATGGTTGACTGGCAGCAGCTCTCCAGAATTTCAGGGGGAAACCCATCCTAGTCCTAGCTGGAAATGTTGGGAGATGGAACCTGGGACCTTTTGCAGGAAAAGCATATTCTCTGCTGCTGAGCTATGACACTTGGATACTGCTAAAAGCGAGTCTGAGCATCCTATATCATTGATACACATATGTGGAGAGCAGACAGAAAAGAGATATTTGAAAGCCACCCTAGCCAATGTTACAAAAAGGCAGAGCGGCCAATGAGCCAGGCTGAGCCATGTCTAACCATATCAAGAACCAGCCCTGAAGCATAATTTCCTGAACCAGGAACCACACCTGCCTTCTGCAGGTCAGGATTCAGTTTCAACTTACTGGCTATCATTCAGCCCAACACTGCATCCAGTCCATGACCACCTCACCCTATTTCTGCCAGGAGTGTGTGCAGGAGCCAGGCCCTGTGACCGGTAGGGCTTCGCAGGACTGGGGCTTTCCTAAGTTTGTTCTGAAGAGGAAAGGCACGGCCACACAGGTGAGGCCGGTTGGTAACTCACAGCACCTGGTGGCAGGAGCCAGGAAGGGATATAAGGTCAGCATTTCCCTTTGGGTCTTTGCCACAGCAACACGCTCCCTGCCTTGGGCTTCTTGACTCCTTGCTTCCTGATCCTCGGACCCTTGGTTTCTTGGCTCCTTGCTTCCTGACCCTCAGACCCTTGGCTTCTTTACTCCCGGCTCTCTGACCCTTGGACCCTTGGCTTCTTGGCTCCTGGCTTCTGGACTCCTGTTCCTGCTCCTACCCCACCATCTTGCCCCCAGTCCCGACGTCCTCCGCCAGGACTTCGACCACCCATAAACCGGACAGTGACAATTTCTCTGTTACCTGCCTGTTGATGCCATTGTGCCCCAAATCTCCCCACAAGTTCCTATACATGTTAAACAGCACTGGGGACAGGATGGAGCCTTGTGGCATCTCACCATCTAATAGCCAAGCTGCCAAGGTACTCTCAGCAAATATTGTGATGTGAAACTGACCTGCAGATACAAGCAAAACCACTTTAACAAAGTGTCCCACTCTCTACTCCCAAGCCACAAATATGAAAAGCACAAACAGGGTCACATTCCTTATCTCTCTTCCAGTAAAGGTAACCCATCAATGCCAATCCAATCCCAAACCCAGGCCTGAATCCAGGATCAGAGTCTGAATGCCTATGGAAACCAATCACTTGAAAAACAACATTGAGAGAGGGCTATTGTGCTCATGTCCTGCCTGGGGGCTTTTCCATAGGATGATAGACTTGACATGCCTTTGTCCCAGGGCTCTTCTTTTGCCCTTCTTCAGAGGTATCATGCTTCCAAGCTAATGCCACATAGCTGTTTTCCATTCAGTGCCTGAAGGTGGCTTTGGGATCATTCAGCTAAAGACATGGAACCTGTGACCCTCCAGCTGTTGATGGACTTCAATTCCCTTCATCCCTGACCACTGACCATGCTGGCTGGGGCTGATGGGAGCTGTAGTTCAACTACCATCATAAGAGCTCCCCATCCCTAAAGGCTAATTCACAGGACCACTGTGGGTCTTATTTTTCAATCCACAAAGACTTTCCTTCCCCTGCAAAGGTTTGAGTGTAGCTTCTTTTCTTTCTTTCTTTCTTTCTTTCTTTCTTTCTTTCTTTCTTTCCCCAATGCTTGCTTTATACAGTCTTTGCACATGAATGGGGATGCTAACATGCTACCCCTACCTGTTCTGAACTAGAGCTTTTCCTTCTTTTTAATGGCACACATAAATGGAAAATGGAGAGAGGGGAATTGCACTATCTCTGGAATCCGTTGCCTGAAGCTCCATGTTTCACAGTAAGGCAAACCATGGTTTACCAATTTCCCTTTAGGTATGCTGCTTATTTGTAGTAGGACCAGGCCAAAGCACATCTGTCAGAAAGTTTCAGGGGCTTTGTCCAGCCTTTGACTGGATCAATGTCAGGTGTGAGTGGTCTTTTCCATGACGTGTAAATAAATATGTGGTAAGACAGCAACAATTGCAACACTGACCCAGGATGATCCCAAACTGAGCTGATGGTGAAGAGGCCCTGCATCAAATTTCCCACCTGCTTCAGTTTCACACACAAAGAACTTTTATTATCACAGATGGAAAGTTAGAAGGCTGGCAGAAGAAAAATGAAGCTCAAATGCAGGGGGATGGGAATAACTTTTAAAATATTGATATTTTAATGACTCATTTACTGATCACATATGCTCTCTTTTATATGTGACAGATTAAAAAAAATGGTATATGTAAGGAAAACTGACATAAGGATGAGGGTGGAAATGTTCACTGGAGAAGAAAAGGAAATTTTGGATTTCTACAGTTACGTATGATGTTTCAGCGATGCTGATGCTGCCACCCAATGCCTTTAAATGTATTGCTTCGGTGCTGAGGAGAGCAGTATTCAAGACAAGAAGCATCAATTAATAAAGCTTTTAACCAAGCACCACATTAATTGGGTCGCTTGGAAAAACCCCTCTTCCTGTTACTCCATTATAATCTTCATAATGGATGTGTTACAGCAATCCAAGAGGATCCCTCTCTGCACCACTTTTAAATAAATAACATGGAATCTTGCCATGCCTGACAATGCATAGGTACTAGGACCTTTTTGAAAGCAAGCCTCCTCCCACCACTAAAAAATAAATAAAATCCTAGTCATTCTTTTATCAATCTTCCCATACCTATGCATTATCAGGCATTGTTAAACAGTATGCTCTAGAATAAGCAGATTTATCCACTTTCTAGAGCATACTGTTTAACAACCGTGTAAGCAAACCCATCTTATTATATAACAAAATAGAAAGGGTTATATTAAGTCACACTGCCCGGATTGTATAAGGGAGCAAAAAATAATAAAAATATGCAACTAATCCCTGATGTTTCTTTGACGTTGCACACAAAAGAAGGGAGGGGAAAATAGTCCCTTGGCATGCATTTCTTAGAGAAAGCATCATTCGTATTCTGGTGCATACCCTAGCAAAAAGGGGGTGGGGCAGAGGGAGGAGAGGAGGAGGAAAAGCAGAAAGGAAAAGGGAGGAAAAACAGCCCTTTTCACCAAATACCCCTTCACTGAAGCAGGAAAAGACTTGTCTGGAAAAACACTGAACCTAAGAATTGACTTGAAAGAGTTAAAACAAAAACAGAAGTTCTATTTTCTGTTAAAGTCATCAAATTCAACAAGGCGACAGAAAGGGGAGGGAATGTGTTTTCATGGTGCTGGATTAAAGGAAAAACAAGAATGACATCATAAAATGTACACATTCTCCCTGCTGGGTTTCTCTTGTGTTGTAAAACTTGCACTACGTCCCCAGTGTGGGATTTATTTATTTTTAATGCACCTCTCGATTACAGTTCCTCACTTGCATCGCCATCCCTTGGTGCTAAGGAATCGATTGTCACAGCGTACAGCAAACAAGTATTGGGATAACTCCACATTGAAGTGTGCAGCAGTTTACTCACCATATCCACGAATGCCTCCTGAATGGAAAATTGTTTACATGCATCATGTTCATGGTTCTATCGGCCTCAGTCTTTTCCTTGTCCAAAAGCTTTATCTGTTACGGAATTCATAGATACATTCCGCAACAACTGCAGCATCAGTTAGTGTCATGGGCTATTGCAAAAAAGTATTGTATTCCACATAAGTGAGAATCTCCAGGATTCAAGGGCAGAATTTCCAGAAGGTTTTCTAGCTATGCGTCTATCCATTAATGCAACTCACTAGTATTTCGTTTTTTAAAAATCACAAAAGGAATCATATATGTTTAACAACTTATCCTAAATGAAGGCAACGGTTCCCCTTGATAAATCCCAGGTATAAATTAAAGCATCTTCTTGTGCAGCAGCATTTTAGACAGTAGGAAAAGGTTAGTCAAAAGAGAGTTTCTTGCCATCTGTGCTAGATCAGTTTTTAAGAGGAAATGCAAAACTTCACATGGTTTTGCCATGCTGTCCTTTAGAAACAAGTATTGCTTTTTCTTCCTTCTCAAACACATATTCATCAGTGGTTGCTTTAATTGTGTTTCCTCTCTTTGCAAGAAAGACCAGACAAAGAATGGAAGCTGATCCAATGCAGAGCAAACTTTTCATCTGGAAATGTTGGCTCTCCACTCTCTGCCTGAAAGGAGGGAGCCTTAAGGAAGTGTGTTATGCTATTTTCCTGCTCCATAAGATAAGACTACAATGAAATACCATTATGCGCTGAAGCTGTTGTCATGATCCCACTCCAAGTTGCCATTTAACCCCATAATAAAGCTGTCTTCTACCTGGAAGAAAAAATGACTAATGCTGCAATACCACACACACTTAGGAGGTAATAAGTCCCATTAAAACCACTGAGGCTTACTTCTGAGTAAACACACCGACGGTCGTGATGGAAGTGATCGATTCCTTTGCTGCAGAGCCTTGTTTTCTAACTAAATATTCTACTTTGCATTTCAAACTATGTGTGCACCTCCACGTCTTGGCAGAATTAGGCGGAGAGTTTCAAGTCCTAAGTAATCAAAGAATCCCTTCCCTGGAGTTTCTCCTCTTCTTTTTTTCCAGTTTCCCCCCCGCCAGCAATCGGCTTCTCAACACCGGTTATTCTCACTCCTGAACGTCTGGCCACATCCTTGGATAGGTAGAGCGTGAAGTTCAGGGAAAGCCAGCCTTAGACCTTCCGGACCAAACGATGCAGCAGCAGGCAGCAGGATGTTGCTGGTCTCCTCCTCCTCCTGCGTCCCCTTCGACCCCCTTTGTCTCCTTTTCTTACGGAAGGGCTCAGGACACTTGCAGGCGAGTCTGTGCCACGAGAATTGTGCAGCAGAATTAGCTCCAGGCTGCAGCGAGCGCGGCTGCCCGACAGAGGATGTGCTCGCGTCAAGGGGCCCCTCTAGGTGGGTTCTCCATCCTGCCACCGCGGCTCCTCTGGCGCTTTTCACCGACGGCTCCGAGAGGGGCGCCGCTCCGTTATAGCAAAAGGTGGGTGGCAGAAAATAGAGCTGTGCCTTTTTAAAAAATATATTTAAAAATACACAAAACCCGGCATGCCTACCTTCCAAGCGTCCTGCTGCTTAAAAGCAAGCAAGACGCCAAATATTCCACCAGCCTATTTTTGCAAGGTTTGCTTTTTTCTTCTTCTTTTGGAATGACATGACGTTCAACCTCCCTCTTTTGTTTCTCTCCCCCCCCCTCCTCGCTAAGGGGCGGGAGCGGGGCGGGGACGCTCACCAGGTCCACCCGGGCTTTGCATCGCCCAAGCAGCCGTCGTGACGGATCAGGCTCCCCACTCAGCTATTTGGGGAGGAAATCCTGTACGACGAGCGTCACACACAAGGACAACAATCCCATAAACGGCTCGCCCGGTCATAAAAGGCTCCTTGCCGAGGAGTGTCCGCGATAAGAAGAGGCGCCGCGAGCGCGCTCTTTTGGCGCTGCCTATTTCCTCTACGCCGGCGCGCCGGGCTGCTGCGCGCAGCAGCTGCGCGCCTCTCCAAGGAGCCCGCGGCCCTGGGGTCATCGGAGAGCGAGAACCAGGCAGCAAACTATTGGGGTCTAAGGGGATCTTGGGGGCGAAGGTGCCTTTGTTAGGAACAAAGCAGCTGCTGCTGCTGCCGATTGGTAGGAGGTAGACCGGGCGCTCTCCTCCTTCCCGCCCCCCACCGGCTGCTGAGACCGGGGCGCCGGGAAGGTAGAAGGGGGTGTGGCGACGGGGCGATTGCCAGGCGAGTCACGCTGCTCCAAGTTTCCTTCTCTCTCTCTCTCTCTCTCTCTCTCTCTCCCCCGCTCCCCACACAGCTGCATTTCCAATACATGACGGGTCAAGCGGGGTGCAGATTGGAGGAGCATGCAGGAATACTGTAGTGAAATAATAAATGCCTCCATCAAAGAAACGTTTGCGATTCAGTTTCCTTTCTCGTTTGAGCTGCAGGTTGGTTGGCTGGTTAAATACCTCTGCAAAGTACATTGAAAGAAAACACGGAATGGAAAAACAAAATGAAAATGAAATGGAAAAGCACCATTTCAGCCGAACGCAGCCTTTGGCCAGTTCCATTCAGAGCCTGCATTCTCTCTCCAAGCTGTTGGTAAAGGCTATGACTCATCTTGCTGTAGAATGTCTTGTACGCCGTGGATGCGACACTATTTTTTTTCCTTCCTTTTTTCCCTCCCTAATTTTTTTTTTTTTTTTTTTTTTTACTGAAACGCTGGGATTGCCTAAAAGCGTCTGGGTTCTTGGCGCAGTACAAGAGACGGAGATTCTGCCCCAAATAACAGTATGCGTAATAAAGAAATGGTTGGATGGTGTTCTTGAAGCTACTCGCATGAGTTTGATCAAACTGCGGGAGGCAGTGGAGGACAGAAGTGCCTGGCGTGCTCTGGTCCATGGGGTCACGAAGAGTCGGACACGACTAAACGACTAAACAACAACAATAAAGAAACGCAGCACGCAGCCACCGGCCGGAGAGTGTAAAAAATATCAATATGTACAAACACGCAAGGATGAGTTCACACGTGCCTGGCACTTGGTGGTAAGTGCTGCCCCACTTGGAATGGACTGCCTTGGAAGGCAGCGGACTCCCCTTCATTGGAGGTTTTTAAACAGGTTTCTTTAGCTGTGATTCCTGCCTTGCAGGGGGTTGGACTAGATGACCCCTGGGATCCCTTCCAACTCTATGGCTCTATGATCACTGCAGCATGAAGCAATGAATGGGGAAGAACAGCCATGACAGATCATACACCAGAAGCAACATTCTCATTTCATCACACTATGCAACCAAGCTCCTGTGTGTAACCTCCTTCCAGTAACACAGATCCCTGTACAAGTCTGATCAGGATGCACAGACCGTGCCAGACAGAGGCAAAGGGGAAAGCTGCACTCCTGCCACCCTGGTGGAGGCTGGTGGTACCTTAGGGGAAATGGGGCACGGCCCCACCAACCTCACCCACCTGCCTTCTTACAGCTACTCCAGGAAGTGGCACTGCCTATCAGCTTCCTCCTCCTCAGTCTCTGTGTTGTACAGCTAAGCAGGGAAGAGGACAGGGACAAAACCAGCTGGCTCTCAAGCTGGAATAGCTCAGTTGGTAGAGCATGAGACTCTTAATCTCAGGGTCATGGGTTTGAGCCCCACATAGGGCAAAAAGTTCCTGCTTTGCAGAGGGTTGGACTAGATGATTCTCATGGTCCCTTCCAATTCCACAGTTCTGTGATTCTATTATTCTGCCTGCCATTGGCTCTGGCTCCACCTGCTGCTGTGCTCCCTGACATGAGAGTTACTGAGAGATTGGCTTGGCATGTGTCTGTTTGCTCCCTTTTTTGCATTGTCTCTTAGCACATCATTTCTCTTCCCCCCCCCCATGTGTGCATGAATTGGCATGCATGAAAAAGAGGAGGCGGGAAAATAAATAGATGGTGGAACTGTAGGGCAGGGTTTGGAGACAAAAGTCTAGGTCCTCGCTCAGCAGATGAGAAGGAGAGTTTTGCAATAAGTGAAATAACACTTATGGAGCCCTATAACCCACTTAAGACCATTAGGTTCAGAATCTAAAATTATCTAACAGCACCACTGGAATTGGACCATGGCTGACGTGCTCCGGGATTCACTGCAAAAGATCCCCCAAACTTGTTTTCATGCAAAAACTTCGAGTTGACCATTCTTGCCCACTAAGAAGTGCCCCATATGGTGTTGAATTGTCAAGGCCAAATCAATATCAAGAGATAAGTCCCATGCCAGTGCATAAAGAAAGAAAACAAAACATTCCAACATAGGAGCCTACCAGGTTATTCCAGGTTAAACTACTTGCCCATACAGGTTAAACTATTTGTCCCAGAATTGTCTATTAAGTATTATCTACTCTGACCGTCAGTGTCTCTCTGGGATCTCAATACTTAATAACATTATACAACTCTGTAAGTGAAATAAATGTTTAACATTCATCTGAATTTTAATCTTCTTTATTAGAAAGGGCAGTTGTGAGTATTAAATAAAACAATTCTAAATGGAAAATGTGGTGATGTCTTTGCTAATGCTGAAGGCTTGGTGTTTCATTAGTTGGATTAGCCATATTTTCCATAATTGGAAGTTCTGACATGTCTGCTTTCAGCTTTCCTCAGAGATCAGATTGCTCTGAAGCCAGAAGTCAGGGTTGGATTTGTCCTCCTCTGCCACTGCAGCCCTCATGGCTTAGGAACTACTTCCCCAACCCCTGATCTTACGTGGTGGTGGGCTGTGTGTGAATAACGCAGCAAGGGAGGCAGAAGCTGTTAGCATACGACAGTCCCATCCCAGCAGTCCTGCTTAAGCAAATACAGTCTTCCCTGCTTCAGACAGTTGCCTTCCATCTCACAGTGAAGGTTGGAGCTAGCATACTTGTTCCCATTGCACCCTGCACACCCTACACCTTCAGACGGCCACAGCTTCCCCCAAAGAGTGCTGGGAATGGTAGTTCATTAAGAGCGCTGAGAGTTGTTAGGTGATGCTTATTCTCCTCAGAGCGTGACAATTCCCAGAGTTCCCAAGAAAGGAGACCCCCGAGTGCTGAAGCAATCAAGGCCTCCTAACAACTCTCAGGAAACTTTGGGGAAAGCCATGTATGATTCTGCTTTAAAGGTATAGTTTAGACAGGGCCTAAAGCAGAAGCTGGGATGCAGGTGGCGCTGTGGGTTCAACCACAGAGCCTAGGGCTTGCCGATCAGAAGGTCGTTGGTTCAAATCCCCACGATGGGGTGAGCTCCCATTGCTCTGTCCCAGCTCCTGCCAACCTAGCAGTTCAAAAGCACATCAAAGTACAAGTAGATAAATAGGTACTGCTCCGACTGGAAGGTACAGGAGCAGCTCTGGGACCATGAGGCATTTAACCCTTTCTCTCAACACCATTTCCTCAGTTTAAATCCCCCATCCCACTGAGTGTTGCCGCCTGTCCTGTATAACACAGGATTGCCCTGTATTTCAATGTGAAATGTTACATCATCATTCTCTCTCTCTTTGCCAAATTAGGGTCTTTTCCCAATGCATGTGTTTGAAAGGGTGTATGAAAGGTCATATATTTAAGCTCCGAGTAGCCAAGCACAGGAAGATTTACAAATGTGTGTGTGTGTGTGTGTGTGTGTGTGTGTGTGTGTGAAATTCCAGAGGGGCCATCCTGTTAGGCTGCAATAGATTATAATGGATTGCTCTGAAGTCACTTCAGCACCAGATGAAAACAAAAACCGGCCCCCAACTGCCCCATCTTGCCTTGTCCTGTCCTGTATTTTGCCAAAACAAAGGTGGCAACCCTAACCCCACTAAATAGAGATACTTGTATCACGTCTGTCATTTTTCCCACTCTGGGTCTAACAGCAGCTCTGGGAGTTCCAAAAAAATCTCCCAAACAGCAGCTTCAAAAGGTCCAAACACCTCCAGGAAATGCCTGTTTTAGTTCTTCTCCAAAATTAAGCGTCTGCCTCCTCAGAATAAAAGCAGCTTCTGCCTCACCTCTTGAACAAAAGAAGCTGCATCCATCATACCATCCTGTGAACACACCAGGGTGCATGTGGGCTGGAACAGATCCATTTTTTCCACATGCACTTTTGATTGCTTGTTTTGGTCTTGTTCTTGTTTTATTATGTATTTTGTGTTTTGATCTTGTACTTTTATGCTGTGAAGTACCCTGAGATCGTTGGGTGAAGAGTGGTATAAAATTTAATAAGCAACAATAGCAGCACCTCTGTCTCAATCCTCCTGCCCACAGTGGTGGAGGCTGCTTTATATTTTGTCAACATCCTTCTGAAGCCAGTGCTTCCAAGGCGGTATGAGAAGCTGTAAACTCAGTAGCAATGTTGAATGTTGCCCTCGACTTGCAGATCATTCTTCGGGTTCATGCAAGCCAGTTGTGGATGTCGCAACAGCCCACTGTAGACCTGCGCTTGGCTTGTTGTTTGCTATAAACTCTTTAATCTGCCAGGGTGCTTCCAGATGGAGGATGTTTGTGGCTTCATCACTACCAGTCCCAGAGGGTCTGTGATGATCTTAGCACTGATTTCCAGTTGCTCAAGAGCACAGCAGGGAATTAGCAAGGCCAGCAGATGTGACAAAGTGCAGAGAAGCGCCTACCCTGGGACTACGGCGCACAGTGCTGCAAGACTGTGTACCTCTCTTTTCATCCCCCAAGAATGCTTCCTGCCCTTGTGGTCTGGAAGTCAGTCATTCAGTCAGCTGTACGGAGGCTGTTGTTCGGATATAGTCTCAGCAAGGATATTCCCTATTGTATCGCACTACCTTCAGGCGTAAGTGGTTCTCATCTTAGCCCTTTTCTCCTGAATTACCCCCCTTGCTAGCCCATTTTTATAGAGCATCTAGCGAATCTTGTCATCGTCCCACTGCATTTCCGTTCTTTTTTTTTTTTTAATGCTGCCCACCTGAACTTTTTCAGATCTTTCTTAATAAGAAAATGCAATTGCAACAGCAGTCAGCTGTCAGGGACTGGCTGGAGGAAGAGGAGTGGTGGGAGACACCAGCCAAGGAACCCTTGGCTGAGGAGGAAGGCTCAGAGCCAAGGGATCAGTGGTGGGACACTGAGGAGAGGTCAGAGGGAGAAGATTGGGAGGAGACGCTGGATTCTGAAGGTTTAGTGAGCTGGGAGAGCTGGTGACAAGGAGCAGATCAGACTCCGAGGCTGAAGCAGAGGAGGTGGGTTAAGAGGCTGCTGTAGAATCCAAGGACTCTCCTTTTCCTGTTGTGACAAGTCCCCCCCCCCTTTCTTGGTCTCAACGAACGCATAGAATAATGAGAAGGGCAGAATAGAGACCAGAGGTGCACAGACGCAGTTTGAGACTGCTTGGGAGACATCCAGAAGAGTACGAGCCTTAGAGAGGTGTGGAAAGCAAGGTCCTTCAGTCCTGGCAATAGGGGCAATACCTACTGGGAAGTATTGCTGCGTTGCATGCTGTTTTCTTGAATAAAGAGTTAACTTCACTGACAGCTGATTTTGCCTCATCATGCTGACCTGAATCTGACTCCAGCCCTAACACCAGCCTACTATGGATAGACAAGCATTCACTATTGAGGCTCCCATACCTTGAAGTAATGGTCCCTATTTACAGGTTCAGCCTATTTTATTTATTCCCAATGAGCGCAAGTAGGTTTGAATATCCTATTAATTGCCCCAGTTTCTCTACCCTCATTGAGGAGATGGAGAATTTCATGGTTGATCATCTCTCATTCTTAACCTTTTGATTTCATACCAATTCCCTCCCCGATAAAACAATTAAAAGAAAATAAAGGAAAGCAGCAATTAACAAACACAAATGGTGCCAAGTAAAACTGATATAAGGGCAATTAAGGGAGGGCATTCAAAATGCACTCAGTGAGAAATAATAAATAAATGCTTACACCACAGACAGGAGACTCTCTGTTTGCCTGGTATGAGTGTACCAACGAACCACAAAAAATACAGGTTGGATCAGCACATTAACCTTTCAAAGACATCCTTCCAGCATTCAGTCCCATAGCAAAAATTCAGTCCCAGGCCATTAGCCTGATCCCGCAGCCTATTCTTATGTGACATTAACCAAATGTTTACATTATATAAAGTGTTTTGATGCACGCCCCAAGTTACACTTAGTACTGGTTTAATGGTTCATCCTTTCTACTGCTCTTAAGACTCATTCCAAGAGAGATTAATGGCCTCTGGTGTCCTATTTTTCCTTGTTATTATTAGAAACGGACTCTGTTTCAATGACTAGTTAATGAGACAGACACGGCACCAGCTAGTGGGTGTGGTAGCTGCAACGTGTCAGAGGTTTGATCATATGTTGCCGAGTGTAAAGGAAATGGCATAAATGTAACCTTTGAGGTCTGGCTATCAGCGGATCCATTCCATCAGCATGGGGCTTGTGGAATGATGAACTGATCCAATGCCATGCCAACCCTTGCCCTGCCTGCTGCTGTCAATAAAGGTTTGGCCTGATTTTATCCCATCACCGCTGTACCGTCTGGTTATTTTGCAGCTCTCATGGGTCATATAATGTGCCTGCCTGGGCAAATAAAATTGCTCTTGAATATTGGCACCATATTAAAAATGTATTCATTATTATCCGTTAACAATAAAACATTAGCATAAGTATTTAAAGCTCAGTCAGATATATCTTTTGAAGATGGCCAAGATCTGTTTTTAAAACCAAAATGTTGCTTTGTTGCTCTTCTCATTTTGAATTTCAGACCTGTTAATATTCCATGCCATTTCACCATGTGCGGTATTATTTATACTGATTACAAGAAACACAGTCAAACCAATTTATTTCTGCATAATACTGTATCACTAATTGCTTTAGTGCAATGTCATATTATCCTGGGTGCAGGGGGGGATGTAAGTCAACAAAACCTTTCCAAAAGTGATTAATTCAAAATGTGATGCATACTATGGCAAAGATTGGAGAGTTACTGAGTACTTGCAGAGCTTAATGCATCCCAAAGGGGTTTCCAGGTATTCGGCACATGCACACCTATTTTTTTTAAAAAAATTATTAACTGTGTAGATAAGAATCATTAAAAGGCAAGCATCTTTATCCTATGGACCAGGCTCTGAAAAGAATGTACAAGCACAGCTGAATTCAGACCAAATGTCCAGCACCCTGTTGCCAACAGCAGCTATCCAGATACCTCTGGGTCATCCACAAACAGAACACAATGGCCCCAGGTTGATCCCACTGTTCCCCAGTGACTGGCATTCAGAGGCAGGCTGTCCCTGATCCTACATGTAGCATATAGAACCATAGCTATTAACAACATTATACTGCAAACACTTATCTAGCCTAGGGCTTGCCGATCAGAAGGTTGGTGGTTCAAATCCCCGTGACGGGGTGAGCTCCTGTCGCTCGGTCCCTGCTCCTGCAAATTTAGCAGTTCGAAAGCATGTCAAAGTGCAAGTAGATAAATAGGTACTGCTCTGGCGGGAAGGTAAATGGCATTTCCATGTGCTGCTCTGGTTCGCCAGAAGCGGCTTAGTCATGCTGGTCACATGACCCAGAAGCTGTACGCTGGCTCCCTCGGCTAGTAAAGCGAGATGAGCGCCGCAACCCCAGAGTCGTTCGCGACTGGACCTAATGGTCAGGGGTCCCTTTACCTTTACCTAAGCTGGCATCCAACAGCACATCTTATACCTATAGTAAATTGTATAGGTTAATCACACATTGTGCGAGTCCTTCCTTTTGCATTTCTTGAAGTTTCTTTGGATGATTGCTTGCATGTGCCCAGTGGGATAAAGTGGGCATACAGTGGTGCCCCGCAAGACAAATGCCTCGCAAGACGAAAAACTCACTAGACGAAAGGGTTTTGCGTTTTTTGAGTCACTTCGCAAGACGAATTTCCCTATGGGCTTGCTTCACAAGAAGAAACGTCTTGCGAGTTCTTGCGAGTTTGTTTCCTTTTTCTTAAACCGCTAAGCCGTTAATAGCCGCCAAGCCGCTAATAGCCGTGCTTTGCAAGACAAAAAACCGCAAGACGAAGAGACTCGCGGAACGGATTAATTTCGTCTTGCGAGGCACCACTGTACCTTTTTTTCTTCTTCTGCCAGAATTTTTCAATCAGTTAAATGTTGCTTGCTGCCCTTGTTTGCACTAACCATAACTTGTTGCCATAACCTTGGACACGGTCACAAACATACACTGCAACTATGGCTTAGGTTGCAAAGCTAAGCCCTCCCCATGCACAAGAAATCCCCCAGTGAAACTGGCTTTTCACAGTGCAAGCCAAGAGCCCAGATCAGGAACAGCCAATGTGGCACCCTCCAGATGCTGTTGGACTACAACTCCCATCATCCCTAGCCATTAGCCATACTGGCTAGGGCTGATGGGAATTGTTGTTGAACAGCAGCTGGAAGGCACCACATTGGCTACCCTTGGCCTGGAGAGTCAGGGAATCTGTGCTAACCATGGTTTGCTCAGCGTAACCCTTAACTATGGTTAGTGGACACCCCAATTCTTAAATTCACTTTGACCCACCTTGTTTCACATCTTGACTTACAACCAGCCATAGAAGAAGAAAATAAATACCAATGGTTATATGTTCTGCTTGTCTGCAGTCAGTCCTACAATCAAAGCCAGACACTTGGGCGCTGTGGTTTTCGTTTCAAAGAAATTTAGGAAAGTAAAAGATCTACAAGGGTTATCAAAGTCTTCTCATTGCCAATGAATCCTAGTTCTTTTAGTACATTTACTCATGATTTATTCACAACAGTTTTAAATTAGCTGAGCTAACTTCCCTTGGGGAAGTTAGTCCACAGACTTATATTTCTTGTTAATATATAATCTTAAAGATGGTAACAAATAGGCCTTTAATATACATGTAGTGTTTCATATTGAAGAAGCTTTTCTTTTTTTGCCTAACTCATTAGACAAATTTTACTGCCATCCCACCAGTTCCAACTCACCCTGAAATAGAGTTTAAAAGCAAGCAAAGAAAACATTTTACCAAGCTGTCTGGTTTCGGATCAGCTCTGAGAGTTTTGCTGCTTGGTCAGCACAGCTAGCATATCAACAGTGCAATCCTAATGCTGTTTACTCAGAAGTAAGTCCCAGGTTGCTCAGTGGGGCTTCTTCCTTAGTAAATGTTCTTCAGATAGCAGCTTAGGGATGCAGACTGCTGGGAGTTAGTCCTACTGATCACTGCAAGATTTACCGTATTTTTCGCTCTATAACATGCACCCGACCATAACAGGCACGTAGTTTTTAGAGGAGGAAAATCCATAGGCATGCCACCCGTAGGCATTCCCTCCATAACACGCACAGACATTTCCCCTTACTTTTTAGGAGGAAAAAAGTGAGTGTTATGGTGCAAAAAATACGGTACTTCTATATCGGGGAGGGGAACTTGTGGCATCCCAGATGTTGCTGGACTCCAGTGCCCATCATCCCTAATCACTGGTTATGCTGGCCAGGGCTGATGGGAGTTGGAGTCCCAGTATTTGTAGGGCCACAGGATTTATGTAAGCAAGCATAAGATTTGGCTGGACGCTTTCTTCCTTATTGAATAGGATAACATGTTTTGAAAACATTGTGATTAAAGAAAGATTCATCTTAAAGCATTCCAAAGTTTTCTGACCTTGGAACTCTCTGGATCAATTCACATTTCTAGATAAAGAAAATATGAAAAAAGGCTTTACTTTTTTAAAAAAAAAACCAATTTTTGGTTTTGGAGAAAGCAATTTTTGGAGTTCAACAGTTTGGTGCCTACTTGATTGAATTTGCACTTTTTAAACATACTGGAATGAAAAGTTTGTTGATATGATTTGTTGAAATCAAAGATCTGCAATCAATATATTTTTATATACAGTATGTATGATCTGAATGATTTTATAAACTGAAAAAGAACAGAGAATGAAATGAAAAGGACAATATGTATGGATGCCCTCTGGAGACCAACAATAAGGTGGCTATAATCCACACATGATAACGCTGAACCAACAACATAATGTGACTGTAATTGGGCCAAAAATGTCTGTTCGAGGTGAGAAAGTACAATAATTGTCTTACATGGGTTAAAGAAAGTTGTTTAAAATGAGTTAAAAATGGCTATCAGCTTGGATTGTAAAGGCTGGTCTTCTTGAATGCAAGGAGGCAGGAGTGGATATAGATGCTTCTGCCCTGATGATATTTCATGTCTGTTTTAGACCTGCCAAATCCATAGTCTATCTCTTGGTCTTTTCTGCAGTGATGTGGTTTAGACAGAGGATGGAGCTGGAGAAGATGGACTATGAAATGTACGGTCATTAATGTTTAATAGAAACTGGCTGCCTAATACACCATTTGCACTCAAGTTTAAATTATTTATGCGGAGAAACCAACATCAAAGGTATCGTTTCTCCCTGTGTCCCTCCCCCCACCTTGCAAAACTGATATTCTTTGTCAGATACCTAACAGAAGCATTTTCCTTAAAAACCATTGCAGGCTTGCCAGAGGACAAAAATTATAAAAAGGAAGCAATGGGTTTTCTATCTTTCTTTTTTTTAAAAAAAAAAAAATGCATTGAAAATTTAAGTACTTCAGTTTCACCCAGTTGCCATTCTTACTAAAATGGGTATATGCCACAACTACTGTGTGATATGCTGAATCCATTTATAGATTATAATAGCCTAGAATATATACTATGTGGATTGTTACACACCATCCCCAGTATTCCAGGGGTTTCAAGCGTTTTTCCAGGGTTCAGTTTCTGTAGAATGAAGGTCCACAGAGACAGAACATAAGGTTTTATGTGCATATATACAACCTCAGCATAGGATGGAGCGGCTCACAGCATTAACACCCCAAAATATCTTGCTCTTTAGTTAGTCATAGTTTTAGATTCAGAATAAGATCAAGACATGTTTCTGGGTCCCCCACTTTCAGCCCAACTCACATACACACAACAATTCTCTAGTCTAGCCCACTTTGACTTATTGTTCTCCATCACTCAATTAACTGTAGCTATAGCAAACTAGCTCATTACAGTATTTTAGATGCTGATGGGTTCACGCAAGTGGCCAGCTATGCTCTTTTGAAGAAACTTGCCTGTTCAGCCCAGCAACCTCTAATATTCTAACCCTCACTGGGTACAGAATCCCCAGAACTCAGGATATCATTCAGACCAGAGCTTTCCAAACTTTTCATGTTGGTGACACAAATCTTAGACATGCATCATTTCACAACACAGTAATTCAGTTTTACTAGCAAACTGGAGGTTAAAGTAACCCCTTTCCAGCCCCGTGAGGAGCGCAATGAGCATTTGTGCAACACACCAACACACTGGAGATGACACACACTAATATGTCACAACACACAGTATGGAAAGCTCTGATCTAGACTGATCCCCCCCTCCAAACTTATAACAGTAGATACATCATAGAAATACCCATTTGGCTAGCCATATTTAGGTACGTGATGAGCTTTTCCTGGTGACTAAAGTCCTAAAACAACTTATAGTTCTGCACAGATTGTTCCTAAAGCTATTTACCGTGGGGGGTTGTGTAAAAATCAGGGGCCGCCTTTGCTTTCTTGCACACCAGCAGATTGTTAGGCCACCGGCCATTATTGGGAAAACAGCAAGCTTTAAGGGCCATGACTGGGAAGCAAGATAAGGCAAAGCACACATCACTTCAGGCTATGGCAGGAGTGCTGCTGATGTCATTGCAGTGCCCACCCTTACTTGGGATGGATTTAGACCTGGCCTATCCCAGTTGTTTTCTCCTCCCTTTCCTCTCAATGACTGTTTACCTACACCACGTGTACCCAAGATGGTGCCATTCAAATTCTGATAGACTACAACACCCATCATCCATGGCCATTGCACATACCAATGGAAGCTGTCGTCCAAGAACACCTTGAGGACCTCAGGCTCCCTATCCTTGCAGTAGTAGAAACTGACAAGGAAGGTGTTAGGAAAGAGCCATTGTTGGGTGCCCGTGACGTCTGTGCTAGTGGAGAGATGCAAGCATTGATCATATTGAAGAAGACAAGGTTTCCTGCCTCGGGGCATTCAGATTCATGCAGAAATTAAATAGAGGGAAGAAGTACAGTTGGTCATGTGGAGAAGCTGACTAATATCCTTTCTATACACTCGCAAGTTGCAACTGCCACTGAATAATGAATTGATTGTTAAATCCTTAATGAGATTTATTAAATGAATGTGAGTCAAATATTCCCAACCTCCAAAGCTTTTATTGCTCTCCTTTTAATCTAAAGCAGTCTGACCGGGAGTGAGCATGTGACAATCTAAATCATAAACTGTTGTTGTTTTCCAGTTACAGGGCATGTTAGAACGATGGAGTCTTATAAAGGGCACCTTAAAGACCAGGGACAAAACACAGCTTTTGGTGATATCACCAAAAACATTGAAGGAGGTTTAGACGTTGACTCCTTGGCACCATAATCCTATCGCTGTCACAAATCTTTCTGTGGGAATGTAAATAAGGCTTTAGCTTCTTGGCCAGGATACAGAAAACTCCAGAGCTATTTCTTCATTGCTCAGGGAGGTTGCAGAACTGTTTCTTAAATTGTTACCTGCACTCCAAATCACATAGTAAACTGAAGGAAGTTTCACGTTCATCACATAGCAGGGTAGGGGCAAGGCAGGAGCTTTAATTAAAAGAAGTATTGCTGGTCATGTACAAGCCCTTATATGCCTTTCCAGGTCCCAGTCCTTGTTTCAAATCTTGTAATGTTCATGGAACGTTCAAACATCTCTCAGCAATCATGAGGACTAGAAACTACTGTATTTTTTTGCTCTATAAGACTCACTTTTTCCCTCCTAAAAAGTAAGGGGAAATGTGTGTGCGTCTTATGGAGCGAATGCAGGCTGCGCAGCTATCACAGAAGTCAGAACAGCAAGAGGGATTGCTGCTTTCACTGCGTAGCTATCCCTCTTGCTGTTCTGGCTTCTGAGATTCAGAATATTTTTTTCTTGTTTTCCTCCTCCAAAAATTAGGTGCGTCTTGTGGTCTGGTGCGTCTTATAGAGCGAAAAATACGGCACTTTAGAGGGTAGGGGAAAATATTTTTTTAAAAAAATGATTCCTAAAAATGACTTGAGAGATTGCATATCCAAGAGAGAGAGGGGCGGGCTGCATGTTTTGGTGTGGTATCATCATGTTTTGCAACGTCAATATGGGAGAGCCTCTGTTCGGAATATCGCCATTAAAGAGAATAAGAATTAATGAGTGGCAAAGCAGAACTCATTAATAGCAACTCCATGCAACTGAGGAATGTCCAGCAGGGCCTTTGTGGAGGATTAAAAACAACAACAACTGGACACATATTGAGAAAGGAAATCCAGACCTACTTCGTATTGCTCAGCTCTCAAAAAATAAACCATGCTCAGTGCCATTAATAGTCTCAGGTGCAGAGGTTTCAAGAATATCCCTGAACTGATGCTTGGCAGAATCCCAGGAATTAGCTGTCTTGGCTGACCTAGGCGTTGCCTTCAGTTGTAATTCTCTGAAGCGCTTCAGGTCACTCCAGGCTGGATTTAAAGGTAGCACCATTCAGTTCTTAAGCAAGAACTAACCAGGGTTCCAACATGTTTCCAGGCTTCTGGTGAAATCTGCAGCCCCCCAGATAATGGCCTCACAATGTCTTGAAGGACTGGGGGAGTTTACCAAGATTTTTGTGCCAGCTTAAGTATTTCAGACAGGGGTTTGAGTTTCTCCGAGCCTGCTGCAAAGGCAGCTTTCATTCCAGGTGAAGCTGAATTCAATGAATGAAAGCGTCTATAAATGATAGTTCGCAGCATTCTAAAATATTCTGAACAAGCTTAAAAGGGCATGGTCCAATGGTGCATGAAGCAGCTCGCTTGCAGAAGTTAATCCGGTCTGGATCGAGTCCATGCCAGGGTGGGAGACTGCCCAGAAGCCCTACGTGAAATACCCACCCCGTAGAGGCCTGCCTGTCACACACTCTAATATCCTTTTAGAATTTAGGCACATCATTGAGCATAAGTAAGTAATTCCATTTTTTATATGTTGTGTGGATTTGGCTACAAGAAAGCTCTCAAGTTGGTTTTATCCTCATTCCTCAAACAAAACAAAACAAAACAACAACACTCCAAAGAAAATTTTAGAGTCAATGCAAAGTTAGCATTTTATTGAAAGTGTCTTCCTTGCCTCTCTTTTTTCCACACCTGCTCAGGTGTAGCAAGGGTGATCTGTTGTGTAGACTGCCCACTGGATCAAAGGTGCTGCATGAATACTGGATACTGTTTTATACCAAGTTAGATCGCTGGTCTATCTAGCTCAATATTATGCATATAGAACCATAGGATTGTAGAGTTGGAACGTAAATTAGCTCTCCTATGTTTCAGTCTGAGGTTTTTTTTAGTTTAACAGGAGATGTCAGGAATCGAACCTGGGGTGCTCAGCATGCCTTAGCATAGGGATCAGCAACCTTTTTCAGCCGTGGGCCGGTCCACTGTCCCTCAGACCATGTGGTGGGCTGGACTATTTTTGGGGGGTTGGGGTGGGAAATGAACTAATTCCTATGCCCCACAAATAACCCAGAGATGGATTTTAAATAAAAGCACACATTCTACTCATGTAAAAGCACACTGGTTCCCGGACCGGATTCCACGGGCCGGATTGAGAAGGCAATTGGGCTGGATCTGGCCCCTGTGCCTTAGGTTGTCTACCCCTGCTTAGCATGTGCTCTACCACCAAGCTGCAGCAGAGGGAGGATCTATCAAGCACCCAGTGGGTATTCATCATACAATTGTTATGGGGATTGTTGTATAATACAAGTAGTGCATTAAATACATCAAACTCCTGATAATCCTTACTATGGCAAACACAAAATGGCATTTAAGCATAATATTCATTGCATAATCAAATCTACTATCACAAGGAGATTTCGTTAATACTAAGAAATTCAGGAAAATCCTTGCGATTTGCATTGCCAGGGCAGAAATGGAAAACATTCGGGATTACATATTTCTTCGAGTCAAAAGTGCAGTAATACCAGGGTTAAACAGAGTTCAAAATACTTTTGAACACTGTGCAATAGTTCTCTGTGGAGAGGTAGCTACCCAGTCATATATGTTGCTTACTAAAAGCTGCAATCCTTAAGCACACTTAATAGAAAACTGCACTGGAACAGGTGGACAAATAAACCACTTAAAGGTTTTCCTTGTAAACTGTAAATTGCTTGGTGACTTTGCTACAGTCAAGCAGTATATAAATTCTGGTAACAGTATTCTGACCTCTAAGGAGGCAGCTTGCTATGTTCATAGTATCATAGAATTGTAGAGTTGGAAGAGACCTGATCATCTAGTCCAACCCCCTGCTATGCAGAAATAGCTATTTGAATTATTCCTGGAAATTGCTGGATAGTTTGTTACTGCTATGGAACTTGTATGATCTGTTCCTATAGTTTGGCTTTACTGTTGATGTGGGATTCAGGTTTGTCTTTATCTGAAGCTGCAATAAAACCAGAATCTCCTTAGGCTGTAAAAGCAGGAGACAGATCCAAGATTTTTTTTTAAAAGGAATTAATTGATAAGTTAATTCTCCTTTCTCTCTATTCATACAGCAGCATGGCGGGTCCCCTGAGGTCGTCCCTGGGTTGCAGCAGGTGCAGTTTTGACAAAGAAGTGCTTGAGTCTTTTGTGTGTGGCAACAGATTGGTGCAGTTCCATAAGAATCCTCTCCCACCTTAGATCTGGAATATTTTGCATAGGCTCTTGGGGTCTGCTAAGGGCAGCTCATTAACCGTACGTCTCATCGCTGAAATGGCGCACAACGCCTTTCTTCTGCCATAGAACAGAACTCAATGGAAGTCTGCAGGAACACTTAATGAATTGACTTGTTAATCACTAGGCTTTATTGGGGAAGTAACCTGGTGCCTTTATTACTCAGCAAATCTATTCCCAGCCACACACTTATCTTCTCATGGAGCCAATGTAATTTATGTTAATAGAAGGTTTTCTTTGTTTAAACTAACTCTTATATATGCCTATTAGACTAGGAAGGGTTATGGGGAGAGGAGAAACCCTGGGTGGAAGATTACCAGTTTTTTTTGCCAGCCATAGAATCACACAGCTGGAGGGAGGGCTTGCAAGCCCTCTAGTCCTGCCCAGTCCCCTGATTGATGCAGGAAATTAAGAGCCTGGGCATCGCAACAAGAGACAGCTGTCCAGCCATGATTCTGGGCCACACGATATCAGCTGGCAACAGTTAATGCCTCACAACAGAACCAGCTGTTCTGTGAAAGAATAATGCATCTTGGACCCTTGAGAGGAACCTAAGTAGCTGCCCTACACCAAGTCAGACCAATTTTCCATCTAGTTCAGTGTTGCCTACACTGACTGGCAGAAGCTCTTCAGAGTTTCAAATGGGGGACAACCCAATCCTATCTGGAGATGCCAGAGACTGAACCTGGGACCTCCTGGAAGGAGCAAACACACTTAGTCCATGCTATATTTCCCAAATCAAGCAAGAACCAATGCCGTTCTTACTGCCAATGTGCCATTGTCTATTCCAAGAGTAGTACTGCTAACTCCTCAAAATTACCCAATAAATGTGCAAGATATGTGCAAATTTGTGCATGGCTGCACTCACAGATCTAGTAACTACTACCCTATTGAGAGTTTCTTTTTTTTACCTGAATGTCCTTTGAAAAAAAACAACGGAGTGGTTGCTAGTATGAATGCAAACTCAAGTCTCTGTCATTGACAAGGCAAAAGGGGGCAGACAGGGAGGAAAGAGAAGCGAGTCAGCCCAACCTATTTCATCTTCACGGATGAGCCTGCTGGATCAGACCAATGTCCCATCTAGTCTGGCATCCTGTTCTCCCACCAGCTACCCAGATGCCTGTGGGATCACTCAAGGGGGACCTGAGCACAAGACCCCTCTCCTCTCTTGTGGTATTCAGAAGCAGGACTGCCTCCAGCCGGGAAGAAAGAGCATGGCCATATTAGTAGCCATGGATAGCTTTATCCTCCATGAATTTGTCTAATCCTCTTTTAAAGCCATCCATCTTCCTCACCCCAGTTCAGCATCTCAGCCTCTGCCTCCTCCTCTTGAGAAAGGGAGTGGCGCAGGTTCCATGCCCTCCAGGGCCTTTCCATTCCTCAAAGGGAGGACCCTACGTACAGACAACGTACTGGGGGTCTAGAAGCGCACAGCTGCACAGGCAGCATTGCAGAATCAGGATTGCTCCCATAGGATGAAGGGAGCTAAAGGTAAAGAGACCCCTGACCATTAGGTCCAGTCGTGGCCGACTCTGGGGTTGTGGCGCTAGTCTCGCTTTATTGGCCGAGGGAGCCGGCGTACAGCTTCCGGGTCATGTGGCCAGCATGACTAAGCTGCTTCTGGTGAACCAGAGCAGTGCACGGAAACACTGTTTACCTTCCCGCTGGAGCGGTACCTATTTATTTACTTGCACTTTGACGTGCTTTCGAACTGCTAGGTTGGCAGGAGCAGGGACCGAGCAATGGGAGCTCACCCCATCACGCGGATTCGAACTGCTGACCTTCTGATCGGCAAGTCCTAGGCTCTGTGGTTTAACCCACAGCGCCACCCGCGCCCCTATGAAGGGAGTTACCAAAATCCTAAAAGTGATTCATTATAATGTAATGTAAATTGTCGTCGTCGTCATCATCCCCCCCCCCAAAGTCATAGTTCTTGAATTTCAGGTGGGTAATGATGGCATACACAGACAGCTTCGATTGATTCATTGCGTTTAAAATTTCAATTCGTAGTTGCTGAGGCGCTTCACCTTGATGTAAAGCAAAACAAGGTCCTGAAGACTTTCACATTAATGTATTAATAGATAACAGGTTCCATCTACAGTAAAGACTGGCACAGATCCAAGCGCACTCAAGCATCAGATTGTGATGCTTTCACTGGCTGACCTGTTCTGACAGCTCCTACCTAAGGCTGCCTCAGAGAGCTAGGAAGGCTTTAATCACCTCTCTGATTTTATTTCACCCGTCATATATATATGGTTCGCTCTACCTTTCCTTCATTGAAATGGCACACCCCGCCTCCCTCTTTTTAACACAAATGCCACCCTGATAGGAGCCCCGTCCCCTCGCCTGACCTTCACATATTTAGCAGAAAGGTCTACAGGGAAATTCTAACGGCATATAGTTCTGGTTGGCTGACCTCGAAAACGGATATTATGGAGCTGGAAAAGGTTCCAAAAAGGGCAACCAAAATGGTCCAGGGGTTGGGCTGCAGTAACTCCCCTCCAAGGGAAGGTTGCAATAATTGGAGCATTTCAGTTAAGGTGAATAACGACATGATGGAGTCATATAAAACTATGCAGTGTGTGTGGAAAAAGGCTGGTTTTTCTCCGTTTCTCAAAATACAATGAAGCTGAATGTTGGAAGATTCAGGACAGACAAAGGTAAGTACTTCTTCACAAGTACTTCACAAGAATTAGGGAATTCGCTACAATGGAACCTCGGTCACTTTTCCTGCTCACTATTTCACTCACTATTTTACATCCACACATGCTCTATCGAAGGCTGAAGGGGGCTGGTAAGTTCTATGTATATGGACATAACACAGAGATGTCAACTGAGGGCCTCATGCTTGTGATTATAAAAAATGCCAATGGAGATAACCTTTTACAATGCTGCATCAGCCTGTTGCTTGTACAATTAGCAAAGCTCATGAGCACATGCACAAACACCAATGTGCGCATGCCCACACAGATGTGATAATAAGGAAAAATTTCCCCTACCATTAGTTCATAGCAGCAAGTTAAGCCTTCCTCCTCTCCACCCAACCACTAATACACTATGTATACCCCAGCTTCTAGGTCGGGGCCAGTAAACCTTTTCAGCAGGGAGAACCTTTCAGCACTGTCCCTCAGACCTTGTTGGGGGCCGGACTATATTTCGGGGGGGGGGGATGAACAAATTCCTATGCTCCACAAATAACCCAGAGATGCATTTTAAATGAAAGCACACATTCCACTCATGTAAAAACATGCTGATTCCTGGACTATCCATGAGCCGGATTTAGAAGGCAATTGGGTCGCATCCAGCCCCTGGGCCTTAGGTTGCCTAGCCCTGTTCTAGGTTTTCTTCTTCTTTTAATTTTTAAAAATAAATTTTATTAATATTTTCCGCAGGAAATAACAATACACAAAACACCAAAACAAGCTTATGAAAAACAAAACCAAATCTTACAAATTAATAATATAAACACTAAAAAACAAACAAACCTAGACTTCCACCAATCCCACAGCCCCTCCTTTACATCTCATTGTATCTTCCTCTGTGTTCCTTATCATCTCAATCCTAGCATATGGGGATATCCTTCCCCATAGAGACAAGTTCAATTTATTCCATTTATCTAAATATCCTTTATTTTCCTTCCACTTCTTATACAAATTGGTGTTTTTATTTGCAATCCAGATCCTGTTCTAGGTCTTCAGACATCTGTATATATAACCCTCATCTCAAAACATTCACAGCCTTTACACTCCCGTCTTACAGCACAAATAAAAAGTTGGATTGAAATGAATGCAGAGATCATATCATAATAAAGCCAATGCCAAAGCGTCAGAGTGTTTATGGTGATTTAATAAAAGTTCGCTTGAGTCTGTTAGGTAATAAGATCACTGGAATTTGATCAGGGTCATATGCTGCTGCATCAGGCGAAAGACAGATGGTGCCCTCTCTCACCTAATTCCACTTCTGGAAACCAACCAGACTGCCAGTTGAATCTGATTTCAACACTGGTGACAGGACAGCAGGCTAGTTTAGGGAGTGTAAAGCCGTCTCTGTGACACATGCAGTTCTTACGTCATTCCTCACCCCGCACCCCAGCATCCATTTAGGGCTGGCCCTGGACGTCATATTAAAACTCACAACACAACCCGGATCATTTCCATCGGAATATTTCCATTGTTCTTACAGATTGTTGATTTGTGCACAGAATAAAAATGTGTCAAGAAGAAAATCGTGTTAAGGCTACAAAGCATAACGTTATTCAATGTTTGTTAGTAGAGCATTAACCTCTTAAAGCGACACATTTGCAGCCTGATTGCTGAATGAATTACTCGTGTGAATATGTGTTTAGAAAAGATAATAAAACCTTATTGCAAAAGAGACCCACAAATTACAATGGAGTGCTATTTTAGTTAAGTGCTCAATCTGCCTTTTGCTTTCTGAACTCATGGTGGTGCTAGATTCCAAGTCATTTCTTGAATGATTAAATGGAAAAGTTTCCACCTGAACATCCATCAGCTCTGGCTTCTTTCCTGGGGCTGATGGGAGTTGGAGTCCCAACAACATCTGGAAGGTCATAGGTTTTCCCCATCCTCAAATTAAGCAGTCATTGCTCTCCCTTCCCTCTCCCCACCCAAAATAAAAACATACTGACAACCCACAGTGCGAAGCTTCAGATCGGCTCCAGAGATACAGCTGCTAGAGCCACATGTTATATAAACCTAAAAATGTCAAACAAAGATCAACAGAGCAGTTTTGTATCTCAAGCAGAGCTTCAGGCCTGCTTTTTAAAAAATGGCCAGCCTTTTCCTGCTTGCAAGTAAAGGTTTTAAATATTTATGTCTCTCCTTCCTGTGCTTTTGATCCTTTGTTGCTGATTAGGTGGAATCAGCTTCAGAATAAGGAATAAAGTGCAAGTGGAAAATATACCATTAATGTGGGCTCTGCATCAAGGAACAAAACACTCGCTAATGTTCTGCTGCAGAAAATATAGTGGGGGAAATGATGAAAGGTGTTCATTTTGAGTTTATTGTAATTATTACAGTCTGTGAAATTTATCTCCAGGTATAGAAATAGACCTGAAGAGACTCACCATCTGAAAGCCTAGAGAACTGTTGCCTATTAGTGTAGACATGGTCTGATTCAGTATGATGCAACTTGATATGCTTCTTCCTAACTGGAGCATAAGGTTCTTAATCTAAGGGTGATGGGTTTGAGCCCCACGTTGGGCAAAATATTCTTGCATTGCAGGCGGTTGGACTAGATGACCCATGCTGTCCCTTCCAACTCTATGATTCTCTGTTTCCTAATTGTTCTGCAATAGTATCTTTAAAAAACAAACAAACAACTATTGGGATGAAGTACAAACATCAACTAACATAATGTTAAAATGCCTTGACTTCCTTTTCCTCTTTAAGATATTTGCAAAAACGTAGACAAAACCATTTAGCTCTCAATATGCAAAATAATAAATACAAAGTTCTGATAGACATCTCAGCTTACAGGGGATAGCTAACTTTCTAATCTGTGTACCAGCCAACACCTATTTTTTTCTGAGGCAGTAGTACACATTTGAGTGTCAGGTGCTGCGAACATCAACCACCACAGTATCCTCAGATTGGCAAGCCAGGTCTATGATAAAACATATTTATCTACTTACTATAGCAGACCCTCCAAGTGTCCCTATTTTCCAGGGACGTCCCTGATTTAGAGAAGCCCTCCTGCCTTCTGATTTAATCCTGGAATGTCCCGCTTTTCCTTAGGATGTCCCTATTTTCATTGGAGAAATGCTGGAGGGTATGAGGTTATCTGATCCCTGGTCCGTCTGAAGGCAATCCTGTATAGGGAAGTTTTTTAACGTTAAATGTTTTATTATGTTTTTATATATGTTGGAAGCTGCCCAGAGTGGCTGGGGCAACCCAGTAAGATGTGCGAGGTATAAATAGTAAAATCATGGAATGGGATGTCCCTATTTTCATCGGAGAAATGTTGGGAGGGTATTCTATAGGGTGATATACAATTAGGTCCATCTGACTTCAAAAACAAGGGTCATAATCCATGAAAAATTTATTCTCTGTAAATACAATTGAAAGAAATTTGTTGTGTAAATACTGTGCCTAATTCCAACAGAACCTATCCAGGAAATAGTGCCTTGAAAGCAAAGTGTTATGTACTGAAGTTCTCACCCTGGGCCAGCAGGGGGATACTGTAGATAGTTTTCACTCAGCTCCACATATGCAAATAAGGGATCGAAAGTGACATTCAGTGATTGGATAGTTACAGAAAATAGTTACTGTTGCGTTCTAGTGGAGCTCTATATAAGCAGGCTGGCTGAACACTTCAGTTCAGTTCAGTTCTGGCCTGTGAATAAACAAGAGCTGTTTGAAGAATCGCTGTGTCGTCTGATATGTTCACCCACAACTTAAAACAAATAGCTTTGGACATCTTTATCATCAACTGGAGAGAAGATTCATATCCTATTTCTCTCTCTACTCGCAAGCAGAATCCTGTTCATGGCCAGTGTTTTACTCATTAGCAGGCCTTGCTCCAGGTAAAGGGGCCTAGCTAACAGGAAGGGCTGATTGTCCACTTCTTCCATGGTGGTTCCTCATTATCTCAGTAGTGCTCCAAAATCTGTGAATGGCTGAACATGCCATTACAGTTTCTCAGTTTGTCATTACATTCTCACCGCAATGACAGGTGAGACACATCCTCAGAATGTGAAACATCTGAGGTTGCTCTCTACATTCAAGTACGGTAAGCAAAATCTGTAGCCTTAATTTCCTTAGTAGACTGAAGGGTCTTCTAGTGTTTCACTAAAGCAGGCCGGTATTACACTGGAATGCACAGAGAGGCCTCCGAAGACCTCAACTCTGTCTCCAAGTACTCCTCTCCTATGGAGGTCTCCTTCTATACTTTATAGAAGGCAGGTTTTGTTACAGTATTTGGGGAAGGATCGTTGCTTTGACGTAGTGCATCTCTTTTGCACACAGAAGAAGATCCCAGGTTAAGTCCCCAGCATCTGTGGGTAGGCAGGGAACACCCCCTGTCTGAAAGGCTGGAGTGCCACTGCCAGGAATGGTATACAGTCCTGAGCCAGGCATCCCAATAGTCTAACTTGGTATAAAGTACCATAGTTCCTGTTTTCCTTCACATTTTGTCAGGGTTCATGCAGCTGCTACACCATCAGTGTCAGGAAGAAAGACAGAAACAAGAAAATGGCTCCAGAAAAGTAGTATCTTTCTTCCCACATACACACACCTTTTCATTCTTGGCATCTTCCAAAAGAAGCATAATTAGGTGCTAATTTGTCACACATTGAAGCTGAAAGAAAACAATCATTTATGTAAATGGACTTGAGCAGGATGCTGAATTTCACACAGTTTAACTGGTGTCTTTGGATGTTGCGTAGCGGCTCTGTTGAAAACAACCCACAGGGAGAACAGGCCTGTTACGTGTCACCAAAAAGAGAGGCAAAAGGGGGTGTGGATTTGCATAAAATTATCTGCACAGATTCTTTTAGAAGCAATAACTTTAACTTAAAACAGAAAGGTATTCCAGCAGAATACAATACATTTCCCTTGGGAGGTGGTGGACTCTCCTTCCTTGGAAGTTCTTAAGCAGAGGTTGGCTAGCCATCTGTTGTGACGGCTTTAGCTGAGGCTCCTACACTGCAGGGGGCTGGACTAGAGGACCCTTGGGTCCTCTAGTCTACAATTCTATGATTCTATGATGATGATGATTAATATCCCGCCCTCCCCAGCCAGAGCCAGGCTCAGGGCGGCCAACACCAATAAAATCAGAGTAAAAACATAATGGGGGACAGGACCAATTTAAAATACAGGTTAAAATGCAATTTAAAATGCAGCCTCATTTTAAAAGTAGCCGATAGATCAAGACCATAAGGGGAGGGAAACATAAGGGTCAGACTGAGTCCAAACCAAAGGCCAGGCGGAACAGCTCTGTCTTGTAGGCCCTGCGGAAAGATGTCGAGTCCCGCAGGGCCCTAGTCTCTTGTGACAGAGCATTCCACCAAGACGGGGCCAGTACTGAAAAGGCCCTGGCCCTAGTTGAGACCAATCTAACCACCTTGCGACCTGGGACCTCCCAAATGTTGTCATTTCTGGACCTTAAGGTCCTCTGAGGATCATAGTGGGGAACAAGACTTTGACCAGGTAAGCTGTGTACCTGCCTGCTCAGTTTGCCATGTGCTAACTTATGGTTGGGTGACTTCCATGCCCATGCTCCCCCTCCTTATGTCTTTTAATCTTTAAACCATATTTGGACTGCATAGCCCAAATATAAGACACAGGGACACAGGAAGCTGCCTTATACTGAGTAAGACTCCTGATCCATCTAGATCAGTATTGTTTACACTGACTGGCAGTGGCTCTCCAGGGTTTCAGATAGGGTTCTCTCCCAGCCCTACCTGGAGATGCCAGGGATTGAACCTGCAACCCTTTGCATGCAAAGCAGATGCTCTACCACCAAGCTATGGCCCTTCACAGGACTGTCTTCTGTACAGTAGGACACATGGCCATCCTAGTAGGCAGGCGGGTACATGATGCCAGCCTCAAACCACCTTTTCTGGGCCTTGCGCCTTGGCCCACCTTCCTTCCCCTTGGCTGCTATGCTCTGGAAGAAGCTGCTTTGATTCCCTCAAGCTAAGAAAGCAAACTTTAGTCAGGGCTGTTGCAAACCTTCCCCTGTGGCTCAGGGCTTCTTCCGTGGGGGGGTTGGAAGTTTACTTAGATCGATTTAAATTGCACTCATTGTGGGCATTCCAAGACGCCAATGAGGCAAAAATTTGCAAAATTCTACTTCAAGCTCGAATCTCTGTTTCCACACTGAAGCGTACCGTGACATCTTCCTGCCTATGAGTCAATGTCTACAGCAGCATGGAAAAGCTCACAAATAGTCACCCGATTCTTCTTACATTGCTAGAACCACAAGCTACATGAACAGCAGCACTAACAGCCTTGTGACTTGGCAGAGAAGGGAGCTAGCATTTAATGCTCAAAATAATTAGAAGGTATGTGGATGGGGACACTTGTCAAGCGCCAGTTCCTGTACATATTTTAAGTTAGTTTCAGGAGCACTACGTTAGCACTGGTAAATGGAGTCAGAGAATTGTTTCCTCTTGGAAACAACCCAATCATTTGCTTATTTCATTTGTTGCATGCATATCCTATCTTTCTTCCAAGTTGCTCAGAGGAGCACTTCAGCCCAACAGCAACTATGCAAGGTAGATTTAAATGTGCCTTGCCGAGGCCACCTTGTACTTGCAAGCTTCATGGCTCAGCAGGGATTTGAACCTGAGCTTACCGTTTGTAGGCCTGGCATGATTTACCTCATGCAAATCATTCAGCTACAGCTGCCATGATTGCTGTCTAAAGAACCAAGTTTTCTACAGAAGCAGAAGTTGCATTGTGAAGAAGGAAGAGGACATCTAGTGATCAGAGAGGAAATTGCAGCCATGTATTTCTAGAGGCCTCAAACTGAATTGGAATAGGACTATTTCTGATGCTTCTGTATCATCAGCCAGTGATACAGTAGATTAGGAGGGACAAAGCACTTCCACTTACTAACTTACTACTGTACTTACTTGTTCATTTATTTAGATCCTGCCTATCTCTCACAACCAGGACTCAAGGTGGCTCACAAAAATTCAAACAAACACTGATAGAATACAGAGAGCTGAAAGCATATAAAAGATAATAGAATCACAGGAGTTGGAAGGAACCTTGAAGAACATCTACTCCAAACCCCCCTCAGTGCAGGAATATGCAGCTGTCCCATATGGGGATCAGACCTGCAACCTTGGTGTTAAGCTGTGTAGCTAAAAAGTAGTTGAACTATAATGGAGCTGCTTCTGTGCATCACTAATGGTTAAACTGCCCCTTTTATTATGCCCAACTAAAATGTCACAAAACAGTGTGCAAGCTATTTGATCAGACTGATCATTAAGCAAGGGGGAGGGGTGGTGGAAAAAGCTGGTTTGCTATCAGGACTATAATTTCACCATTAGTTAAAAAAATAAAACATTTTTGTTGTACAGTCTTAGAAAGGACATGGGTGGCGCTGTGGGTTAAACCACAGAGCCTAGGACTTGCTGATCAGAAGATCGGCAGTTCGAATCCCCGCGACGGGGTGAGCTCCTGTTGCTCAGTCTCTGCTCCTGCCAACCTAGCAGTTCGAAAGCACGTCAAAGTGCAAGTAGATAAATAGGTACCGCTCCAGCGGGAAGATAAACAGCGTTTCCGTGCGCTGCTCTGGTTTGCCAGAAATGGCTTAGTCATGCTGGCCACATGACCCAGAAGCTGTAAACCGGCTCCCTCGGCCAATAAAGCAAGATGAGCGCCACAACCCCAGAGTCTGCCACGACTGGACCTAATGGTCAGGGGTCCCTTTACCTTTACCTTAGAAGGATCATAGCTATGGGAGTTGCCATAAAGTGTACTTGCCCTTCAGAATTTACCACTATGCTACTGTATGCCCATTCTCAAATTATGTGTGGCTGTGGCAGGGCGAAGGCTTAATGAAATCCACAAAGAAAACCAAATTTAGAAACTTATTTGAGACTGTGTGGAAGGCAGTTTTTTGTTGTTGTTTTTTGTCCTTGCGACTCTCACTAGGCCACACCCTTCGTGAGCCTTGCTTTGCATCCACTAGGAGGTGTTTTGCCTGGCTTGAGTGTATCCTTGAACTCTGGTAATTATTCTTGCTAACCTCAATGGAAGGCAGAGAGAGGGGTTATACATAAACCAGCCTACTGCACAAAAGTAACATTCACATTTGCCCCTGGGCCTGCTCAACATGGTCATGCGCCCCCTGGAAGATTGCCCAAGTATGGTCTTCCAGCTCATAAAGGTTCCGTACCCCTTGCTTTACACAAACACACACACACAAGATCAAACACAACACATAATTCTGGGATGCATAAGGAATTTGTAAGATGGGCAAGATATATCCCAAACCTCCACAAAACTCAATCGTCCCCCAGTTTTCATTATACCATCCTGAGATCTACAGAGGAAGGGGGCTAAACAAATGCAATTAATTAATTATACGTGTCCAATCACACTTTGGTCATAGAGCTCTTTTAAAGAACAAGGCACTTTACACTCTACATCATCTAATGGCTTGGACGCAAGACTATGAAAGACACAGGGAGCCATGTTTTTATTTTTCTAGAAGAGACTCCTTACATCTCATTATTGTCACCAGGCCAGCCTAAGGAAAAGAAGGCCAAATGCAGTCTAGGCAATCTCCATTGGGACTTAAACAAGGCAGAGCAGAAATGATGTGCTGGTAGACCAGAGCACCTAAACTTTCATTAAAAACCAGGACATTTTTTGACAGACTACCAAGACAGCAAAGGGCCTATAAATAAGCACAGTAGTTTTCACCACAAGGAATGTGAGTTTGGCACTGTGAATATTAAAACCAAAGACTCTTCAAAGAGAATGAAGTTACTAACTATAGCTTAATTTGATACATGTAATTAGGGATCAGCTTATCCAGCACTACAAATTTCAGTCTTTTTGGATCTCTGGCTATTCAAATAGCGTAATGTTACATCGTTCAGATAAATAGCAATCATGCAGATGGTTTTCAAAAAATCCTGCCTGCACAAAAGGACTTCAAGCTCTTCCAATAATAGCACATAAAGGAATCTAAAAAAGCAACCCTTTCCTGCCCAGCCTCCTGCAAGGCAGAAGACTGTTTCAAAGGAGAAAGCACCACAAAATGAGATGCAAGCTACAGTTATACAGTTCTCTTGGTTAAACGCAACCAAACATACAATTCAAGAGCTGACCTTTGTGCATGTCTAAGAGTCACTTTTTGGCTATTCTTGCCCAACAGCTTCCGCCTGTTAGCTGATGGAAATTGATTCAAATCATCAAGGTAGGAGAAAATGTTGTCCGGCAGAGAGATGTGCTCAATTCAAACGACTTACCCCAAAATGTATTGTTTGTAATGGTACTTACCTATAAAAAGAAACAAAAATAAAACATGTAAGTGGTAAGCAAAACAGTCTTCAGGATACAGTACTAACACTGCACATTAGATGAAAATGTAATATTTACATTCAGAGCTTTCAATGGATTATAAACTATTCAAATACACATTTAGCCATGAAGGATAGCCAGGTGTTCAGTTCTATGCTCAGTTTATCCCAGTCTGCACACCACTGCCATGCAAACCATAGCTCATGGCTGCTTACATTTTGCTCCTCCTGTTATAAGACGAGGAGCAATAAACCACAACCTCAGAATTGCATCTGAACCTGGGATCGTGGTTTTTTTGTTTCACTCAAATAAACCATGATTTGGCAAGGTAAGAATTTGGAGGCTGATGGTTAGGCGGCAGCCTTGTGGAAATATATGAATCCCTGTCTCACAGCAGCTGTTGTTCTTCAACGGGAGAGAGTGGGCTGAGCTTTGGCCAGAAGCAGCCTCCCATCAGACAGTAGCTAAGTGGTGGCTGTCCGATTTCTGTTTCCGAACTCAAGTATGGTCCATGTAATCAGAAAAAGGTAAACAGAATAGCATGAAATGGAATGTGGAACAGCACTGTTGAGATGGACATAAATAGAAGTTTCTCTATCCAGTCCCACAGTCTCACAGCATTTCAAGTAATTATGCAAACAAAACAGTTGGGCCTTGCACAGAAAACTTCAAATTGAAGTACGGCTACAGAAGGACCACCTGCTTTGTCCTGGAAGGGAAGAGGAGGCTAACCATTTGAAGCTGGAAAAGTTCATGAAAGGGCAGCCAAATGGATCGAGGGGGTGAAAGAAACTCATTTGCCTTTTTAGGGACTTCTTGATTTAGAGACGAGGGGAGCAAGGAAGAAGCAAGACAGAGGTGTATACGATTATGCATGGTAGGGAGGAAGTAGATAGAGAAAGGTCTTTCTCTCACTCTAATAAACTAGAACTATTGAATATCCAATGAAGCTGAATGTTGGCAGATTCAGGACAGACAACAGGACTTCTTCCCATAGACATCTGGTTGCCCACTGGACAGATGCTGGACTAGATAGGCCATTGATGGACTAGATGCTGGATGCTGGACTAGATAGGCCATTGGCCTGATCCAGCAGCTCTTCTTACGCTCTTAACCAGTATCTTCTTTTAAACTAGACGTTGGGTGGGAGATCTGTAGAAATGATCTACTGGGAGGGTTGTTGTTGTTGTTTAAATAGTAATAGCAAATGCACAGTCTTGATTTGAACTTTTTCACCCACATCATTTCCTCCTGTTTAAATCTCTCCTGAAGTTGCTTAACTATATTCAGAGAAAATTTGCTCCATGGGAAAAATGGCAGCATCTGGTGAGGAAATGATGTGCATGGAAAGGGTTAAGACTCCCTGGCGCGCCCCTCCCCATACACCCCCCCCACCCATGCCATGGATTTGATCTGAATTGCTCGGCCCACATTGCTATTAAAATAATCATTTTTGAAAGACCTCAAGAAATCCTGTTAATGGATCTTCTGTGTCATGACTAGTTCACAACAAATAAGGTCTCTTTGGTAGGAGGTAACTCCGTAGACTGAGAAGCAGTAGATGCTGTCAGCAAGGAAGAACCCATGACTCATTTTGAAACATGGTAGTTTTGTTTCTGGATTCTATAAAATCCCATGAAGTATAATGGTTGGAGAAGGGAGGCGTATTGTGACTAAAGGATAGTAACACTCAAGTTACATTTGAGTCAGATGAGAAATCTGAGTCAAAATACAGAACACAAACTAAAATTTCCCTGATGCAAATGGGTTCACATACAAATACGGAAGGTGATGACGACGACGATGCGGCAATCCTATATATGATTCCTTGGGAGAAGTGAACTACTGAACCTAGTGATTTCAATAGGACTTCTCTTTCTTTCTCCCTCCCTCACTTTTTCTTTCTTTCTGGCGGAGAAATCACTGGAAAGTGTGTGCTAGAAGCTTTGACTGCAGTGTCATCTAATCTCTGCATAAACAAATCAGGGTAAATGCTCAATTAACAGGTTGTCTGGAAGTGACCTTACAATGAAGATGTAAACCTTTTCACATTCACAAACCCAGCCAGATGGGTGGGGTATAAATAAATTATTATTATTATTATTATTATTATTATTATTATTATTATTATTATTATTATTCCATCAGAGGCCCAGGTGAAGAGAAAAGCCTTAGCCTGGCGCTGATGTGGAAGAGCCAGCCAATGATGTGCAGAGAGCCGTATTCATGTTATATGTGACTGGAGATATCTTCCTTCATCAGCTGGAGCTGTGGAATGATAGTTGCACAATCTTAATTGGAAAAGTTAAAGGTGTAATGACTAAGCCAACGGGGATGAGAGCAGATCATTAGTGCAAATGCAGGCTGTTGCTCAATGCAACTGATTTACGCTGTATCCTACTCTGACGCAAGTGCCTAATGCCTATTGGGGGAAATGACTTGCAGGTACGTTTAAGTCGTTTCACACTGTTTTCAATATTGTGTTTTAATACTAATGATGTTTCTAATTGTTGTAACTCGCCCTGGGACCTTAGGGCAGGCATGTCCAAAGTCCAGCTCATATAGTGCACACACACACACACACACACACACACCCCAGCCATCAACACTGGGAGTTTAGGGTAGCAGACTTCATTATTAAGCAGTCCTTACTCTTAAAATACAGACAAAATTTCGTTTGCTGGAAAACAGAAAAATTGTTGCAATGAAATTAAAGGGGAGGGGAGGGGAAATGGAGGAGAAGGATGGGGCAAAAGAGAATGGAAAAGCCAGATGTTCAAAACTATTCCTCTTGATTTTCCAGGCTCCTTTTTCAGGTTTTAAACCTGAAATGAACAGGATGCCTGCTTTCATTTGGGGCAGAAAGAACAATTACCTCCAGAAATAAAACAAATCCAAAATGAAACACTTCATTTCAGGGGATTTATTTATATATCATACAATGTGCACAACATACATGGTTTGAAATATCCAGACATGGGTAACTACATTTAAGGCTATTGGTTGTGCTAGAAGAGCTATGTGCTTATTTTTTCCCTCTTGTTTAATGACCGCAATTTTAAAATGTTTAATATTAGCTGGATTACGCACAATATTCCTCTGGCACTTAATGCAATACATTCTTGCTATAATAGCGACATCACTGACGTTACTAGATTGTCAACAACAACTTTTTTGGACCATTTGGCTTCCTCAGCTTGAGGCGATAAGAAGCCACTGTTGAAAGAGCGGTGATTTTTTTTTAAAAAAGTCCAGTTGCAGTCCACAAGTTCCTAGAAAAGGGCATTAACAATTGCCGTACTGTCAGAGCACATGAGACATTGGGCTGACACAAAAACAGTGCCATTACAGACCAAAGAAAAGAAAGAAAAAGAAAAAATTGCAACCAGCTTTATCTGAATACTGTTACTGATGCTTTTATCAAAGTTACTGTAATCCTGCATTTTATATAGTGCCTTGCTAGATTTTCATGAAACATTTGGTCTATATATATTTAAATAAACAAGAACAAATATACTAATATTGATGTTCAGTTTGCGAAATTTACTTATTTAGAGATTACACCTCATCCCAAGCAGCCCTCCCTCCCCTCTTTCTCTTTGTATCTTCAAATTAAAATATTGCTAAAACTCCTCATTCCTCTGCCAGTTTCACCTTAAACTGTAATAGCCACTCTAGATCTGTAATAGCCACTCTAGATCAGGTAGATTATGCAAAGCCCCACCATCTAGCAGGATGAAGATTCTCAGGTTCATTTGGAAGGGCATAAAATTCAAAGTTAACCACCTGAGATCACTTATGTCTATATTTTTCAGAAAGGCATCTAACATATGCTGGGAGTGATAAGGATTGGGCACCTGTTCAAACTGGGGAGGGTACCACACAAAAGCAATACAACCCCCGCCCCCCACTACCTCTCCTCAAGTTTTTCCCTACCCACATGGTTACCACCGTCAAGTACCCAGGCTAAGTGTTGCTTCCTCCCACACTCTCTTGCCTTGTGTAACCACAGGTGAAGGGGGTGAGTGTACACACAAAAGGCTTTTATCCCACATGCATCTATATCAAATAACTTCAAATTGTTCTCGGTGAATTGCTGACATTAAGCCCAGCTGACAACAGGCTTTGTACTGCCAGAGTGGATTGCTGCTGTGTTAAGGTTTTGAACATTTTTGTTATGTGCAATAATGTATTTCACATTTCACTGCTTTCACTGCTGGCTCCAGCACATCTATTGGACCACATTTCTTTTCAATAGACAACAGTGCTTTCCATCCATTTTGCTTACGGATGTCGACACTCTTTTGTAACGTGCCCTTTCTCAACTCCAGGCATTGCATTCTCCCCATTTCTCTTGCTAGGCAAGAGATGAGCCTGTGACTCTTCCCCTCGCACAGAGACAAGGATCTGACTGAGAACAAATATATTGTCCATAAAGCATATTGTTTTCTCCATATAGAAATGAGTGGGCTGAGCAATCCAGCTGTGCTGGAGGAGATTTGGATGATGCAGAGCCCTGCATGGAGTCACCAGCCACAGCCAGCGGGAAGGGCACCACTGCCAGCAGAGAATATCTGCTGGTGAGGAGCATGGCAATGTGCCTGCCCAAACAATGCCATCCTCAGCAGTGCCATCTTCACTAGGAGATGCCCAAACTGATGGGCCATCACAGGATCCACTGGATCCAGAGCTGGCCCTGGTGCTATCACATGATGTCCACAACACTGCTCCAGCCTAGGAGTTAGTGGAGCAAAGAGGATCTTGTCACCCTCGCCCTGACCTTCTGCCCTGGCCAGTGCAAGCAGTAAGTGTGAACGAGATGGTAGCTCTTGGTAAAAAGGGTAAAGGACCCCTGGATGGTTAAGTCCAATCAAAGGCGACTATGGGGTGTGGCACTCATCTCGCTTCAGGCCGAGGGAGCCGGCATTTGTCCACAGACAGCTTTCTGGGTCATATGGTCAGCATGACTAAGCTGCTTATGGCACAATGGGACACCGTGACGGAAACCAGAGTGCACGGAAATGCCATTTACCTTCCAGTCACAGTAGTACCTATTTATCTACTTGCACTGGTGTGCTTTCAGACTGCTAGGTTGGGAGAAGCTGGGACAGAGCAACGGAAGCTCACCCCACTGGGCAGATTTGAACTGCCGACCTACCGATTGGTAAGCCCAAGAGGCTCAGTGGTTTTGATCACAGCGCCACCCATGTCCCTCTAAGCTCACTGCTTCTGCACAGTGGTTTGGACCGATACCTAGGTTGTTTCCATGAATAGCAATCAGTTGAATGTGATGAATCAATTTAGTGAAACAAAATGTTGAAACAAAAACAATTTTGAATTTCAGTTGATCACCACCCTCCCATGATTACATTTGCAACCAATTCATTCATCTGAACCATGTGGACATTTGTTGGGTCATTTTACTTTCATGCTGAAACCACCTTCATTATTTAAACCCTTGTTCAAGTCCCTGCTTTGGGGCTATCTGCTGAAATTCTATTACAAGTGCATCTGGATGCTCATTGTGGCTACATATGCAAGATCTTATAATGATGGATTCTTGAGTGTTTTGTTTTGATTTGGAATAATGCTTCAGGACGATGCTCAGGGTACTTCAAGATGGGGTTTTTTAATTTCCAAGTGGGTTGTTGAAATATAAATGGGTCAGTGACAATTTTAAAAATCATTACTGTTATCTGATTTCCCCCAAAAGGGATAAACCCATATTAAATGTGGGGGCGAGGGGGAGAGAATATGGGCTGGCATTTTGATGTGAATATTCTACTGAAAAAAAAACCCTTGTATGCTTGAGCAGCACCAATCCACAGTAAATACACATTTGGAAGCACCCAAAGAATAGATAATTAGCACTCAGATGTACACATCAGTTCTGGCTATTTCAGTGGGGTATAGGCATTCCTTCCATTCTCTGGTTTCTGCCCTATGAATCTTTGGAAAGCTTGGAGCTTTCCACTGGTCTTCTCCTGTGTAAAGGAACACCAAGCTCTCCAAATTTCCAAAAAAGCTGTTTATCTGTTTGGGCCAAGTGTTTTGAATGAGTACTATAGTTTAGAACTGAATCTTGCAGTATAATCCTAGGCATGTCTACTCAGGAGTAAACCACATTGCGTTCAATATATCTTTTTCCAAGTGTGTATAGGGCTGCAGCCTCAATAAGCTGCAGAAACACTGAGGCTACAATTCTGCACTCACTAGGGATGCTGGAGGAGTTTAGGTAGCATGCATACCAGAGCAAATTCATGTGATCTGCAGCTCCCAAAGCTGTGTGTGGGTCAGAACATTGTGCACTTCGCCATCTGCACTCCTGCCAACTATGATGGAGTTAACTGAAATTATATTTCTTTTCTATCTCCCTCTAACAATTTCTAGCCATTTGAGGTGGTTACAAGCAGTGGTGACTTTAGTATATGTTGGAAATGACCCCGGAAGTGGTGGTACATCAGAAGTGTTGTCCCTATATGACACAATCATTGTATGAGTTGGTGTAGGAAAGATGGCTGCCCTTGTATATTGATAAGGGCAGCCATCCTTTCCCCCCTCATGCAAGGCCCATGGGAGGGAATAGCACATCACGGCATAGCACCATTTTCAGGGGGAATTCTTAAGACATATTTTCACTGTACAAGGCAGGCACTGCTTGTTGTAACTATACTAAATAGTTAGGGATGGTGAAAGAAGAAAGGAGGGAGGGAAGGAAGGAAGGAAGGAAGGAAGGAAGGAAGGAAGGAAGGAAGGAGAGAACTTTGTGTCATTTTTTAAAAAGTGTCCATGAAGTTGAAAATGGGACAAAACAGATTGTGGGTCACATGCAAAATAGTCTTGGTCCGAGTTCTGTTCATCCCTAAAACATATGTTTTAGGAAAGAAGTCCTAGTGAACTCAGTGACATTTGCTTCTGAGTAGACAGGTACAAGGTACATTGTAAAGCAATTGCAGAGGGGGAGCTTTTTCAGATCAGCTAAGGGCAGAATCTGAGATTGTACACGAAGGACAGAAAATTTGATTAAACCTGGTCAAAAAGTGATTTTCTCTCAAGTATCTCCCGCATGCTTCCAAGCACCCTTTGTGCCTCTTTATGAATGTATTCCAATGAACTTTAGCTCTCCCTTGTCATTGTGAGATCAGCTGCTTGTAGCAATTTAGTCCTTAGCCTGCCAGCATTTTTCCATTTCAGCGGCCAAATAAACACTATGGTTGTTCATAGCAACCACAAAACCAAGACGTTATTTTCACATGTGCTTTTCAGTAGCAGCTGCCCAGTGAGCGTGCCTAAAATTATCTGTTCTCATTATAAGTACTTTTTGAAGACGCAAGGGTAGAGATTTCATATTAGCAGTGAACTACAGTTACACAAAATGTGCTCCTGACTTAAGTCTTTACTCCAAAAATGCAAAATGTCTGGAAAATTAATTTCAATTGGGGGACGGGGGACAAGAAGTGAAGGAGCACATATTTCAAAAGGCTTTCTTGTTTCCCGCTTTGCAAAATCTAAATTATAGATTATTATAACAGTGTGGAGCGGCTGGCCGATACCTGTCATATAGAAATATAATTATAGAGAAGTAGGTGGTTGATATATGTTACACTGATTTTAAAAAATGACTGGATGTTCTAAATCCTAGCATGTGGTAGGATGCTGCAATCCTTTCCCCTCTTAACAGGCCTTCCCTGATGAATAACCAATGTCCCATTGCTACCACAGACATAGCTATATTAACTTCAACCACAGCAGACAAGTGTTCCATGCAGCAATGCGACAGAAAATGAAGCTCTCTTGTGATCCATGCATCTGGCATGACAAATGACCATATATAAGTTTCCAGTCCTGGGGATAACTCGTATAATATCTAATTAACTACTCGGTTGACTCCAGCAGCCCTGAAGTCCTTTGCAAACCGTACTGCGTCATTGAGATTACCTCTGACCTACCACATACTTTAACAGCGTCAAACTCAGAGGAATAGGAGAGAGGAGAAAATGTATATATTTCTGCAGCCTTTCTCTATTTCTGTCAAATAATAATAATAATTTCTCAGCCGTTGACTGAGCCCAGCTTGATCTTGCTTTTTTCAGCCATTTCCTTTCTGATTAACGGTAAAAACGAAATATGACATTTTCCCATAGCCATATTTGATTTACACATTTAATTGCATGCTCTAAATGGTCTCCCATGCCAGCATGCGCTTACGTAAGCCATTCCGTTTCCTTCCTAAATTGCTTATGCTGCGCAGGCCAGGCTACAATTCCAATTAACACTTTTCTTCTCAAAGAGCCTATTTAACACATGAATAGGTGACTCTAATGAAAAGTCTGCCATATGCTGATGAAATTTTTAAATTATGCTAGATACGGTCCTTTTTGAGAAATGCAATTTAACTATCTCACCCACTTGGAACATTTTTTGTTCGGTGCATATCACAAACTTATTTCTGTTGGGGCAAAATCACCACCTTCTGCTGTTTTGCTCCACACAAAATAATTTAATAATAATAATAATAATAATAATAATAATAATAATAATAATAATAATGTAATTTTTAAAAAGAGATTAAACATGGCTAGAAATTACCTATAATGAGAATGTTTGGCATGGGCAATAAAAAAAAAATAGTTTTAGTTTGCTTTAAGAGAGAAAAGCTAATTTTAATTCTCTATTCATTAAATGAAAAAAAAAATTCATCAGAATTTTCCCTATGGAGGAAGGATTTGGAAAACCTAAATGCACTTACATAGAAAAACTGTTACAGGATCAAAAAAATTCTTTACTAATAGTTCTAATATTTTTAGTTATGCTTTTTAAAAGACACACTAAGGAGCAATCTTATACGCAATTTAGTGAATTAGTAGCTGTCATCCAGATCTTAAAACACAGTTGGTTGGGAGTATGTCTGCAGCACATCCTTCAATGAAATAATAATTATATTGGTTCTTGTAATATCTCTTCTTCAGTGTTTTCTGTACGTAGCAACCACCACCCAGAAGCCATATCAGGCTCTGCAGCTGCAAAATGCTCACTTTGACAGCACTTCTACATCACCAATAGCTACCAAGAACCAAGAGACCATATCCTACAATCTATTAGGGCTCTTCTTTCAAGGGTGGCAATTTTCGTAGTCTGATTGCAGACAAGTGGGAGACAAATAAATAAATAAATAAATAAATAAATATATTCCCGCCCCCCCAAAAAAACAAGACTAGCAACCTGAAGTTGTATCTGTAGATTATTTTGAAATCATGAAACCAGGTTCCTGCTTAAAGTATTTACTTCCTGAAATCTTCTGGAATCTTGAACCATAAGACTGCTTAGTTGTGAGAAATCTCTCTGATTTCAATGGTCCTGATTCTCCGCTTATGCAAAGGAAGTTCATTGTGCCCAAGATGCAAATCAACAGCATTTACAGCACACGGTTAAAATGCATGAATTCCATTCATTTTGGCAGGAGACAACAGGTTCGCCATTTGGGCATAATCCTGGACTCAGCCCTGAACATGGATGCCTAGGTCTCTGTGGTGGCCAGGAGCGCATTTGCACAGTTACAGCTAGTTTACCACCTGTGCCCGTTCCTTGAGATGTCTATTATTATTATTATTAAACTGCTAACACAACCCAGCTACGTATAGAAGTGTGTATAGTGGTACCTCTGGTTATGAACTTAATTTGTTCCAGAGGTCTGTTCTTAACCTGAAACCATTCTTAACCTGAGGTACCACTTTAGCTAATGTGGCCTCCTGCTGCTGCTGCGCCGCCGGCACGTGATGCCTTGGGTAAAGTTCTTAACCCAAGGTACTACTTCTGGGTTAGTGGAGTCTGTAACCCGAAGTGTTTGTAACCCGAGGTGTTTGTAACCCGAGGTACCACTGTATTAACTTTCCATGCATACATAAATGCAACAGATAATCCTAATATACTGGGGCAACCCAGTCTGATGGGCAGGGTGTAATAATAATAATAATAATAATAATAATAATAATAATAATAATTATTATTATTATTATTATTATTATTATTATTATTATTATTATTATTTTAATGACCCGAAAGCACACTGGTTAAAATTCATTTCAACTGAGGGCAGATCCTGGGTTGATGACAGAGGAGGTGGTGATCTGTTCAGTTCCTGATAATAATAAAAAAATAAACTTGGATGAAGGCATCATTATTTCCAAAGAAGAGTAAGATTTCAACCTGGCCACAACCCTACTGGAGCTCAGCAGAAAAACAATCCCTTTCAAAAAGAAATTAGAACTTTGTGCATAAACTGCACTTAGTTGAAATGCATTTTAATTGGCGCTCCATGGTGCTTTCAGGACATTGATATATGTATGTCATGGTTACCTATTGTATGCATGTATAGGTATTTCATCTAAATGAGAATTTAATGCACAGTGTTATATGCAACTGGGTCCTTTTAGTGTTTGAGCTGCGTTGCAGGGACCCTCGTTATGTTTAGAGTTGTATCTTGGGGCACAGCCATGCTGTAAAGCCTTTTGAAATTGTGCCTTCATTGTTCCTGAAAAGTCTACATCAATACTGTATCTAGGCTCTTATGACTTGAGGAAGGATGGGGAATCAATATACATTTCAGGACACAAATTAACCTACGTTTAAAAAGTTTTATTGTTTGGGGGGTACATTGATTTATGCCCAGAAAGAATGACAAAATTATAAGATTACAGTACTGAAAAGGGATATATGAAGGTCATCTCCAGGAAATTGTCATATGTCAGGATTCACCAGACTCAAAATAGATTAACCTGTTTCCCAGCAACAGTGTTCAAGAAGGTCAGTAACAGCAATCAAATAGCATTTTGCATGTAGGAAATGGTGGATTGCAGCACCGCATACAGGTGGGGTTCCTTTTGCCCACCACAGATATTGGCCATCATTTCACTGAATAAGCTTCAGAATTCAGCAAGGTGTTTGTGAATGTGTGTTTTACCTGAAATTTCAAATTTGGCCATTTATGGTACCTACCCCAGGTAATGTTTTATTAAGTGCACTCAGATGGCAAGCAAGTAACTAAGCCTTGATGTAAGCTGTGACTATTTAACAAATCAGGTTTTGAGATGCCTTTATTGTTTGAAGAAGAAGAAGAAGAAGAGTTTGGATTTGATATCCCGCCTTTCACTCCCCTTCAGGAGTCTCAAAGCGGCTAACATTCTCCTTTCCCTTCCTCCCCCACAACAAACACTCTGTGAGGTGAGTGGGGCTGAGAGACTTCACAGAAGTGTGACTAGCCCAAGGTCACCCAGCAGCTGCATGTGGAGGAGCGGAGACGCGAACCCGGTTTCCCAGATTACGTGACTATCGCTCTTAACCACTACACCACACTGTTTGTAGTACTGTTTTTCTTTGAATGCCCCCCACAGAGATCTTATAAATCTTATAAACAAACAAATAAAATTACAGATTGAAGCTAATAGTTATACCAATTATGCAAACTTTTCTTAATTCACAGCAGTAAGACATTTTCACAAACCACAAAGTACCTAAGTTAAGGCTGCAATCCTACCAACACTTACCTGGGAGTAGGCCCCATTGGATTAAACAGGGCTTACCTCTCAGTAGACATGGTTAGGACTGGATTGTAATAGGGTGAATTAGGAGAACAATTCTGAAGTGATGCTTTACTGTAAATTATCATGGTGTGTATGTGAGGAAGCAAAATATTGGTTCTTAAAAAAAACCCCACACATTACAGGATGTTACAGATGACCAGGCTTATCATGTGCTGACATACACACAATCACAAGTTACTGAAGGACGCGGGTGGTGCTGTGGTCTAAACCACTGAGCGTCTTGGTCTTGCCAATCGGAAGGTCAGCAGTTCAAATCCCCACAATGGAGTGAGCTCCCATTGCTCTGTCCCAGCTCCTGCCAATCTAGCAGTTTGAAAGTACGCCAGTGCAAGTAGATAAATAGGTAGCGCTGCGGCAGGAAGATAAACAGCGTTTCCGTGCACTCTGGTTTCTGTCACAATGTTCTGTTGCACCAGAAGCGGTTTAGACATGCTGGCCACATGACCCGGAAAGCTGTCTGTGGACAAATGCCGGCTCCCTTGGCCTGAAAGCGACAACTCCATAGTCGCCTTTGACTGGACTTAACAATCCAGGGGTCCTTCACCTTTACCTTTACTGAAGAGTCATCCATATTCATTTCTTTAAAAGGTTTTAATTTAGCCTGTTGGTCAATGATTTGGAGCCTAGGACACAGAGCCTCGGACTTGCCGATCAGAAGGTCAGCAGTTCAAATCCCCGCGATGGGGTGAGCTCCCGTTGCTCAGTCCCTGTTCCTGCCAACCTAGCAGTTCGAAAGCACGTCAAAGTGCTGAAAGGGACTTCAGAAATACAGACCAGGAATGAAAAAATCAGGCAGCAAAGTTTCTTAAAGAAAAAGGTTTTTTTTTTTTTATTTGGATTTTTGTCAGACAAAAAGCAAATAGGGTGCATTCAGGAAAATGAAGAATGCCCACCCCTCCTTGGGGGTAGCTAACTCATATACCTTCTTGCAAAGCACAGTTCAGCCCCTTGGCATCCCTTTAGCCAATGATTGACAATTTCCTATGGTCATTGATGCATATTCATTAAAGCTCAACCAATTAATAAATTGGTGTGTCCTTTCGGTTCCAAGTTGCCTATTCCACTAGGTGGCGCTACTGGCTTATAACCTATTTACCAGTTCCTGGAACTGGGCTTGAGCAGGTGTTTACTGGAAGCGCATCCTGTGGTTTTGACAGTTTCTCTAGGCGGTTAGCTACGTCCTCTTTGTCAGGGGTCGTTTCTCAGAAATGGCTTAACCTCAGGTGCAAGCTACCCTAACCGCATCCTTGCAAGCTAGCTGCCTCTACAAAAGGTGGCAAAGTGGTAAACAGGAGAAAGAGAAATGTGCTTTTAGCTTTTTAGATGGCTCTATAATATGGCTTCAGAGGTTCTTAGCCTGGCTCTCCATTGGTCATCCTGACCTTCACCCCTGCATTCCCCCCTTTCCATCACGAAAATGCTGACCGGACACGGTTCTCCATTTTCGCTTGATGGACCTATAGGTACAATATCATAGAGAGCCAGGAAATGTACACTTCTGTGGATACACGGGCCTCCCTCTATGACCCTGTCAAGTCTTCAAATATGGTGCTGGGGAACCACGTAGGTGGTGTTCAGAATGGAGAGCCAGGCTAAGAACCTCTGAAGCCATATTATAGAGCCATCTAAAAAGCTAAAAGCACATTTCTCTTTCTCCTGTTTACCACTTTGCCACCTTTTGTAGAGGCAGCTAGCTTGCAAGGATGCGGTTAGGGTAGCTTGCACCTGAGGTTAAGCCATTTCTGAGAAACGACCCCTGACAAAGAGGACGTAGCTAACCGCCTAGAGAAACTGTCAAAACCACAGGATGCGCTTCCAGTAAACACCTGCTCAAGCCCAGTTCCAGGAACTGGTAAATAGGTTATAAGCCAGTAGCGCCACCTAGTGGAATAGGCAACTTGGAACCGAAAGGACACACCAATTTATTAATTGGTTGAGCTTTAATGAATATGCATCAATGACCATAGGAAATTGTCAATCATTGGCTAAAGGGATGCCAAGGGGCTGAACTGTGCTTTGCAAGAAGGTATATGAGTTAGCTACCCCCAAGGAGGGGTGGGCATTCTTCATTTTCCTGAATGCACCCTATTTGCTTTTTGTCTGACAAAAATCCAAATAAAAAAAAAAAACCTTTTTCTTTAAGAAACTTTGCTGCCTGATTTTTTCATTCCTGGTCTGTATTTCTGAAGTCCCTTTCATTTCTGGTGCCAAAAGTGACTCGGATCAGAAGGACTTTAAGTGTCCTCAGAGACCAGGAGGCAGCTCCCTTGCCCTCTGGGCAGTGACGGCGGAGGGTCAACGGACCTCCTGGCTTCCAGGTGCACACCGAACCTTTTCTTCGGAGGGGGACAGAAGGCAACTTGACCCTCTTGCTGTATCCTGGGACAGAGGACAACGGATTTGAAGAGCCGAGGTTGGGAGGACAGGGCAGAGAACAGCCGGCTGGGGTGAATACATGGCAACAAGCCCTGAGGGGATAGGAAATCCTCCTTTTAATTAAGGAGAAGGGAGGTTCTGATCAAATCTCCAGCGTGGATAGTGGCATTAAGGAGAAGGGTTGACCCAACCACCCACGCTTTGGTATTAGGAAGGAGAGAAAGGGGGGGCACAGGGTGGTTAAGTGTGTCGTGCAAGCGTCCAACGAGAGAGGCATTTTGTGCATGTATGTGTGTTACCCCGGGGCATTCCCCTGGGGTCGTAGCAACAAGTACTCCGTTTCCCAGTCGGGCGACCGCACCTGGGCGAGAAAAGTTGCGAAATGAATGTGTGAGTGTTTGGTGTGGGGACGCTGTACAGGGCCATACTGAAAATGGGAGGGGGAGGCTCGAAAGGCTTGAAAGGTCCAGTAATTCCCCTTCAATGTATGTTAAACAACTTCAAGAAAGGATTCAGCGGAGACTATGGCATAGACCAGGGGGGGACATCCTGACCTTCACCCCTGCAGTGCAAGTAGATAAATAGGTACCGCTCTGGTGGGAAGGTAAACGGCGTTTCCGTGCGCTGTTCTGCTACGCCAGAAGCACCTTGGTCATGCTGGCCACATGACCCGAAAGCTCCCTTGGCCAATAAAGTGAGATGAGCTCCACAACCCCAGAGTCAGCCACGACTGGACCTAATGGTCAGGGGTCCCTTTACCTTTACTTTAAAGTCATCACAGTTCCCTCTGGGGCAAAGATTTTCATTGCTATTTTTTCTCTCCAAATATTATTTACCATCTACAAGACATATTTTTTACTGTACTTATATAATTGCTATTGATTTACTTTAAAAATCATGCCCAACTTTTCTTTGTAAAATAAACCCAGAGCTGCAAAGTCATCCCATTACAGACCCTCCAAGTGTCCCTATTTTCCAGGGACTTCCCTGATGTAGAGAAGCTGTCCCAGTTTCTGATTTGATCCCAGAATGTCCCACTTTTCCTTAGGATGTCCCTATTTTCATTGGAGCAATGTTGGAGGGTATGGAGCTATCCAACTCCCAAGTCATCTGAAGGCAATCCTGTATAGGGACGGGGTTTTTTTTTAAATGTTTAATGTTTTCTTTTTTTATATATGTTGGAAGCTGACCAGAGTGGCTGGGGCAACCCAGGAAGATGTGTGGAGTATAAATAGTAAAGTTATAATTATGGTTGGGATGTCCCTATTTTCACTGGAGAAATGTTGGATGGTAATGCTATTAGTGCAATAACTTCCACCTGTGCAATGGGACTTCCCCTCCTTCTCCCTGCATGTCTGCAAGACCCCCCCAACTCAAAGCAGGGCAGCACATAGTGTCCCATTGTGCTGGTGGGTGTCCTGGCACTAACAAGATTTAATTGGGTACAACCCAGGGGAACAGAACTTTAGTCTACAATAAGATATTGGCCAAATAAAAATGATTTAGCCACCCACCTGAAAAACATAAGAGAGATGGGGCCAGTGTAAATTCACTAGTGTGGGAGCACCAAAAATGAGGTGCCACAACAACATAAGGCCCTGCCTCACATCCCAGCCAAAAGTAGCTCAGAAAGTAGTGAGATACATAGCAGACATTAGAATGTTTAATTTGAAAACTAAAGTGATGCTTACGTGCAGCTTTGCATAGGAATTATGAGTCACTCTGTTCCACAGGCAAAATAATTTGGTATTACACTCATCAAAAAGTCTATTCATCAGAAATCAATTATTCTTTGACAGCGAAAGAAAAAAGAGCTCTATTTAAAAAGACAAGAGGACGCTCATTAACATTTCAAGAACAGTATGTTGCACCATTAACAGGCTCCTATGCATTTCACAAAACTTTTAATTAGGATATCTAAAACCTGAATTAGCAAGACAAGAGACTATATTCTTTTCTCATATCACTATGTATTTATTGTTGTAAACAAAATCTGCCCTTCTTCCCTTATGGGGTATCCAAGACCCCGTATAGTCCGAGTATATTTCAGAGTCCTTAAGTTCGGTAGGAGAAAATAACAGAGGCCAACCAGAGAATACTGAGAAGCAAAGCAGCTAGTAAGTCTGATCTTTATTAAAGCTGTTGCAACAGGGTGCTCCCCTCACACACAGGAGGACCCAGAACAAAGGTGTGCCTGCCCTTATATAGACATTTTAAATTCCCTGCCCTGGAGCTCAAGGCCACCCCTCCATACATCATACATCCATCACAGAAGGGGTGTAACCCAAGACCACCCCTCACAAACGTCATACCTACATCACAGAAAAGGCGGTCTACAACAGAAATTTGAATGTTGTTGTTTTTCCTGTCTGCTAGGTTATCTGATAATGCCTTATCTGATTGCCTTTCCTGGTAGTCTGGCCATTCCTTTGAGATGGTGAGACAATGCGAAGGTTCCCTCACCCCCTCCCTCCTTGCAGAGAAAACATTTGGTCAGTTTGGGAGTCAAAATGGTTTCAGGATGGTCTTGCTGTGCTGCCCCAGACATGTGGTCCACATATCTATGTGCATGCTTGGTTGGTACATTTATGAACATTTATTATATATATAAGACCTTAATTTTTTTATTACATTATGGGATGCACATTTGGAAAACCACAGGCTTCCCATCCCTGATATAAAGTAGAGGGTCAGCTGCATTCTCTCTCTCCCCACTTCTGGCATGGCTTCTTCCTAGCTGCTTACTCCCCAATGGCAGGGCTGCCATATGCCTGGATTTTCCTGGACATCATTGGGATTTTAAAGGCAAAATTGACATCTGGGGGGAATTTCTGAAAGGTGGTGCTTTGTCCTGAATCTTGGGCAAGTCAATTGAAAAATCATGGGGTTTTTGTGTATGTTTTTTTTAATAAAAATGCTCAGGACAATAGTGGGGTTGGGAGGTGTAAACACAAAGATGGGGAAAAGATTTCTATCAACCCTTGCTGTACTATAAATAACCTTCATTCTGCTTTGCATGAATTTCATATGACCTGGGTTCTGTCATGCCTCCCAAAATGTCTAGGGAGGTTCCTCAAGGCAGGAATAGATGGGCCTTTGGCCTGTTTCAGCAGGGCTTTTCTGACATAACATTGGGCCCTTTTCTAGGTTCTCCCACCTAATATGAGTCTTTTAAAAGAGGCCCCGTGGAACATGTGTACTCTGTATCCATGGGACCTCTTTTAAAGGACTCACACTGTAATTTGTTCAGTGAAAAAGAAATGGCTTTTTCTGAAGTGGCATTCAGGCTGTGGAATGCATGGCTGGTACATCCACTCTTATCTTCCTGGTAGAAGACATTTCATTCCCCCTTGGCTTTCAGCTTAGGACCTTAAGGAGTTTTATTGGTGCTGTTTTACTGATGCATTCTTCACCCCCCCCCCCAATTCTAGTCCTCTGCTTTTGAGTTTTTGTTTAAATATGATATTTTCTATTTGCGTTTTGTGTTTTTTAACATTTCCATAATTCAGGAGGCTAAAGCCTTTTAGGACTTCCGGGTTGGTGCCATCACTTAATGGCGGATTCCCTCCGAGCTCCGGAGGGAATTGGCTCTGCAGAGCTGGGTCTTGCCGCGGCGGTGACGCAGCGACCCTTAAAATCACAGGCGCAGAAGCCTGTGAGCGTAGTGACTCAGCGGGCACCATTTGCGCTCCCCAAATCCGTGAAGGAGCCTTTTTAAGGGCTCCGGAACGGGGACGGGTGTGGCGCGGTCCTGAGAGTACTCCCTCATCTGCAGAGTGAAGCCACAAGCCATTATCGGAGAGCACTGACTTTTTCCTTGGGACATTCGGACTTTAAAACATCAACCCGTAAGTAATACGGAGATTGGAAATTTAAAGAAAAATTTATTGGAATTAGGAGCGAGCGGGGAAGGGTTAAAAAGGAAGTCCACCCCCCTCATTGTAAACAACTTAAAGCAAAGGACCTGCTAGCTAAGGTCAAAAGAATTTTCCCTTTCTTTTTTGTAAAAGGCTTTAATTTCACAGTTTGATATTACAAGATTTTAACTGGAGGATAAAAGATTAATTTTGAGAGTTGAAGTTCTACCCCCCCCCCCAGACCCGGGATCGCTCCGTGAGAGAGCCTGCTGATGAAATATTGAAGAGCTTGACAGCTGTCAAATTAGCTGTCAAGACGGAAAAAGAGAACTATGTTTTTGTTGCCTCTGCTGGTTATATTTGCTACAATTTGTTGAAAACAAGGAAGGGCTGATACAAAATAACTGGATTTTTGGACTCGAGCTGAAAAGAATATCAAGGAGCTAAGATCCCCCTAGAGGGACTCAGTGATATTACAGAAATGGCTGGAGGAGGGAAAATCCAGGCTGAATTGGACAGAGCATTTGTTCTCTTGGGAAAGTTACAAGGTCAATTTGATGTTTTGGCTACAAATGCTATAACTCTGGACTTTACAGTAAATAACATCCTGGAATTTGATAAGGACTGGAAACAAGAAGCTCATCTAACTGGACAAATAGAGAAACCTGAGAGTTTTGAGAATATGGACAAGGAGACATATGTTGCCCCTGAAGAAAAGGAAGGAGGAACTGAAATTCTGCAGATGTCAAAGGAAAGTTGTATCTTGAGGCCTAACATGATGGCAATAAAGGAAAATAAAAATTTGATGTGGAAAGCTCGGCCTGAACTGGAGATTGAGAAATGGAGAGATCTTCTTACGGGGAGATCAGAAGACCTAAGGATTACAAATGTGATTAAGGTGGAAGTTAGAGCTTTGGGGATTTTTGGACTTGAAAGGAACAAGAAACAAGAATTGGAACACCCCATAGGCTCTACTTTTAAGTATGGAGGCCTAGCTGGAAGAAATACGGTTCCTGTTGGGCCGGAGCTTCTCCAAGATTTGGTGTTTAATATTAAGGACTATCAAAAAGACCGGCAGAGAGGAACTGAGAGAGAATTAAGGGCCTCGGACGTGAGATCTCCAGGCTGATAGTAGACTAAGACTGATGGATACTCGTGGGAGCTGAAGCCGGGAAAGGGGGGGGGTGGAGTTTGGGAATCCAAAGGGTTTATAGTTACAATTTACTTGGTTTTTATTGTGTTTGATACTGGTATGTAAAATGGGAAATTCGTGGAAGGGAACCTTGGTCGACCTTAGGAAAAAACATTTTAAGAATAAGAATTGATGTATAAGTTCGAGGTTTAAGTTTGGATAAGGTAATTGGATTTCTAAAATGAATTAAATTAAATGAAAATAAGGTTAGCAAAAATAAATTTAAGATAAACTATTAAGTTAAAGTTGAGAAATAAGTAATAAGGATTTGCTGAGTTAATAATTAGAATTGGAATACAAGAAGGGGAGGTGTGAGGAGGTCTGAGAAATAAGTTAAAAGAAAATAAGTAATTGGAATTTTATGTGTTTTTAATTGTGTGTTAAGTTTGGAAGTAAGTGATAAGAAAATAAGGGACTGAAATTATATTGGTTTTTTGTTTGTGTTTTGTGTATATTACTTTGTATTATTGTTTTTTATTTTTTATTTTATTTATATAATTTTTGAAACCTCAATAAATATCTTTTTTTTAAAAAAAAAAAAGGAGGATAAAGCCTTTTAATTGTTGCTGTTGTTAGACAGTTGGAAGTTACAAACATTTTCAAAAGTGGAGGACTGGAGTTACTTTATGTCCACATGAGAAAAACAAATGGATTCTTATACAGCCAAAAGACCCTTTCCATCCAAAGCCTAACTGCTTTATTCCCAGCAAGGTAGATTTTATGCTTAAGGGTGAAAGAGAGACTGAAAAAGAATACTGAAGCAACAACAATAGGCTGAGATAAACATTTTAGCACATGCTTCCCTGAACAAACTGCTTAAATCACTTCAGTTTCCCCCTAGAGATTAATCTGGCAATCCACATCTTGTTTGTTGTATAATTAAATTAGTGATACCCTGTGTAAATCTAGTACTGGTAACAAGATATTTCCATGTAACCTCTCACCCAAGGCTTGACAATGACATCTATCAACCAAAGGATATATAAGAATTATTATTATTATTACCTAGTAGAAGTAGTAGTAGTAGTAGAATGACATTCCACTCCAGCTGGGGAATCTAAAATAATACCATAATATATACAATGAACCACGATATCAATACAGTGGTACCTCAGTTTACAAACGTAATCCATTCCGGAAGTCCATTCTTAAACTGAAACTGTTCTTAAACCAAGGCACACTTTCCCTAATGAGGCCTCCTGCCATCCGTGCCCTTCCACTGTTCGGATTCTGTTCTTAGACCAAGGTAAAGTTCGCAAACCGGGACACTACTTCCGGCTTTGCAGAGTTCGTAAACCCAATTGTTCGTAAACAGGACTGTTCTTAAACCAAGATGCCACTGTAATTTGTTTGCATTGTGACATATGCTCAGTTCTCATGTGCAGAATGAGCAGGGAACATAGGTGTTGACCAAAACAATAAGACAACAATATACAGAAAGCTTCGTGCAATCAACTGGATCTGTGAGCAGAAAGGAATCAGGCAAGCTATGGATCCCACTGGCTATGTTGTAGTGGGGTTTCATTTCTCAATGAGGAGGATTATCATTTATACATCACTATCAGTACGCATGACACTCTACGAAGCAAGACACCACTACCACCAAGATGAATCCTGGTTCCAATGATATTACAGTCAAATGCCGGCCCTGCCGTCACCAAAGGTTGTCATGGGTCTACACCTCAGCAAGGAGCCCCAAAGCAGTTTGGCCTGCTCCTCCTCTTGACCATTGCAACCGACTTGTTTACATCTCTATTGCTCTGGCTCAGAGGGGATGAGCGAGCAAACAACAATGAGCATGCTTGCTCCTTGGTTCTGCCTGGCAAGTGAGCATTAGCAATCACGAGGAACAGGAGCAGCAAGAACTGTCAGCAGTGGCAATGAGGGTAGACTCGTGGAGGGAGGTGTCTTGTTCAGGGTCCACCACCCCCTTAAAAAACACAACCTGTAGCTGGCCCTAAGACAACAGAGGGGAAGCATAATTATAGTTTCAAAAAGGGGGAAATGGTGTGACATCGTTTTAAGCGACAGAAAAGTAGGAAAAGAAATGTCACCACTGGTCAAAATAAATTAGGGTAGGTTAAAATGTGTGTACTCCCCGAATTATTATTTTTTAAAATGTATGTGAGATTGACTTATTCCGTCATAAAAAGATGGATTATTTCCTCTTTTATTACTGTATACATCTTACTTGTTGATGAAGTGTAAAATAGAAGATGTTCCAAAAGAAAATAAAAGAGAAAAGAATTGTAGGACCACTATTAGGACTACTTCCCATCCGACACATTTTTTCCACATGGGATACCAAGATAGATAGATAGATAGATAGATAGAATATATATATATATATATATATATATATATATATGCAGGTTTTGGTGTCTTCGGGTGTCTTTCCGTGTAAGAGTCGGGGTGTCTGTGCGACGTTTCGACGAGGTCTCACTCGTCATCTTCACCAAAACCTGCATTCCTGTACCCGTGAAAATCTACGAAAGCAAATATATATATATATATATATATATATATATCATGATGAATGCTGCATGTGAAGAAACAGTCACAGAATCATAGAATTGCACAGCCTGAAGGGACCCTGAAGACATCTAGTCCAACCCCCTGCAAGGCAGGAATATGCAGCTGTCCCATACAGGGATCAAACCTGCAGCCTTGGTTCGAACCAATGCAGTCTTATAGATGCATCATCATCATCATCATCATCCCCACCACATGCAGACAAACACTGCTCCAACCTTCATCTAGGAAAGCAGGTATCACCATTCATGCAAATTTCCTCACCAGGCAAAAGCACTCAAAAGAAGTTGTGGAGCTGGTCTAGTGAGGGAGTGTGTGTGTGTGTGTGTGTGTGTGAGAGAGAGAGAGAGAGAGAGAGAGAGAGAGAGTGTCTTGGACAGAAGCCCAGGGGCCATATAGAGACGCCTGGAGGGTTGTGTTTGGTCCCTGGGCCTATGTCTCCCCAACCCCTGCCCTAAATTACGCTGTGCAGACTGCACCAGGTGGAGAGAGCACATGCTGGGCCATGCGCACATGGCTCTTATGCAAATACAACACCCAGTGATGGCACGTAAGAAAGCTGCAGCATGACGCAGATCAAGATGAGCTGGAGGATGCAACCGGATTCTTCAGAGCCTTGCAACTTGATACGTGGAGATTAAATGGGCACAGAAAAACAACAACAACGCAGGAGAGCCTCTAGCTAATTAGTAACCGCTCTCCTCCTGGAACTCCCTCACATCTCGAGCCTGCTTAATCCAGTATGATAAATATTCTCACAGGTTCAGGGAAGCAGAAAACCCATTCGGAAGGCACAGAGACGAAAGAAAATCAAAGCAATTGTCTCCACCCCCTTCCCCCCCGCCTCATTCATAAAAGAAATCAGAAACATGAATAACGTATGAGGAAGGCTTTTGCCGTGCTTGGTGAGAAAACGACAAAAGGAGGAGATTAGCTTAGCATTTCTTTTATTGTTCTTATCCCCACCCCACCCTCTTTGTGACTCTGAGATACGATTAAGAGAACAGCCGCTCTTTCTGCCAGTTTGTAATTCCAAACTGCTCTTGTACGTGGAAACTTAGGGAGCTCTCAGGCAGCAGGGACAAGAATGGGAAAGCCAAAAGCTCTTCTCATCCTTCTCGGGACATTCATAATTCGCCTGCACCTATGGATCTGCACCAGACCCAACACAATTTGATACTGATCTCAGGGAGGATATCTGAATAAATAAGCCCCTCTTCCAGCCGTAAGGAAGTCTAAAGTGCTATTGTCATTGTCCAGTGTGGAACAGATCTGCCACGATTATTATAGGATGCTAATCGCACCTGCCCCCACCCCACTCAGTGTGGGGAGGTATCAATGGATCTCTCTTCTGTCCCACTTCCCCTGGCTGGGTTTTCAGGTTCACACTCGCATCTGTGGCACTGGGGAGAAGAGGAGCAACAGCTGCAACACATGCAAGCAAAGGCCAGATGGGGAGGGACTGGGGTCGCCTCCAGACTGTCAGTATCTTGCAGGAGGAATGAAAGCCAGAACTTTAGGTTTGTGCAGTTAAAGCAGATTAAAGTGCTCAGATGCTGTAGCACAACAAATGAACTGAAAAACAACAAGAACACAGACTTTTTTGTGGTTAGGGAAATGCCATGCAGTGGGAAGAATGATTAATGGGCAGACTCAAACCAGTGTGTTGTGGCGGTTAGAGTGTCAGAATAGGTAATCTGAGAGACCTGGATTCAAACCCATGCTCAGCCAAGGTCACTGGGTGACCCTGGGCCAGTCACTACATCTCTGCCCAACCTACCCCACAGGGCTGTTGTGAGGATAAATCTGAGAGGAAAAAGTAAGGTATGCCACCTCAAGCTGCTTGGGGAAATGGTGGGGTATAAATGCAGTAAACAAATGAACAATCAGGAATTCTTTCACTGTGATTCCTCCATTGCAGGGGGTTGGAACCGCGGACCCTTGGGATACCTTCCAACTCTACAATTGTATGAAATAAAGGACGACAAATGCTCTCATTGTCATATAACCTTCCTACAGGCCAATCAGCACAAACGCGCAAACAAAAAGGCCAGATATAGTCCAAGCTCCATGTAAGTTTTCTGCAAGCAAATCAGGCCGAATGCTCAACAAGCTGGTCTTTGGGAGGAAGGATGGGGGGCAGCTCCACTTTTGTGGGGTCTCAAGCAAAGTACCCTACATTGGGTGGGCCTCCTCTAGCTTAACTGGGTCATGCCAAACAGCTGGACCCGGGAACCGTCTACATTTCCCCAGAGCATCACTCTGGGGCATTGTGGGAAACAAAAATGGCAGCTCCCAGATGCAGGTGGAGTATAGGAGCCCACTGGAGACCTGCGAGCTGTCCAGGGACACCATGCACTCTGCCTGAGCTGCATTGAGCATTCCTCTGATTCTTCTCTCCAGGCACGGATCAGTTGTGCCCTTTGGCTGTTGAAGAACAAACTCCTAGGCATGGATATAGCCAAGGGGGGATTGGGAGGGGCAGCTGTCCCCCCAATCAATAAAAATACATAGCAAACGGAAGTTCTCCCCCCCCCCAACAAAAGGTCTGCCCCAACAAAAATCCTGGCTACACCCATGTGCCTAGACTTCCCTTTTGCTCAACAACAGAGCTGAAATACATTTCTACCCTTTCTGAGCCTAGAATCCACTGGATCCTGGAAACCAATATTGAAATATTTTCAGGAGTGGAAAGTAGATTTTGCCTTGGGAAGCAACTTCCGCTGAAACCTGTTTCATTTGGTTATAAATAGCAGATCATGTGTTTTTATTAGGAAGTGAGAATCAAGTATGTGTATGGAGCAATGTATAGTAAGCAAAAGTCCGTAGGCGACAGCTTACTTTATCAATGTCATTAAGCAGGCTGCATTCCTAAGCATTAAAGAGACACCCCACCAACAGCTTTTTGTTAGCAAGCACTTATCACTTTGGTATCTTACTGCTTAAGTAAAGGCGAGAACGTTTACCATGGGTGGGGATGTGGGTTGAAACTGGAATTCAACCCGAAATGGTACACCCTGCCGGATACCCCTTTCCTAAGCGCTCAGCATCAACACTATTATTTGAAACCTGTAATAGAAGACTAAAATATCTCTTATGTGTATGCATACTTATATATACTGTAGCACCACAGCGAGTGGGTAGGTGGCTGTGCATTCCCACGGGTGTAGTTCGGCAATTTTAGACTGAATGTCCTTACTCCCCCACCTTACCCCATCTTTATATAGCAGCATGTATTACCGGTACTTCATTTGTAACGCTGGAACTCTCAAAACTTGTGGACATCCAATGAAGCTGAATGTTGTAAGATTTAGGGCAGATAAAAGAAAATACGTCTTCATGCGGCACATAGTCCAACTATGGAACTCGCTCACCCAGGAGCCAGTGATGGCCACCAGTAATGTCCGACTCTTCGTGACCCCATGGACCAGAGCACGCCAGGCACCCCTGTCACCAACTTGGATGGCATTAAAAGAGGCTTAGACAAATTAATGGAGGAGAGGGCTATCAATGGCTACTAGCTATCATGGCTGTGCTTTACTTCCACAGTTGGAAGCAGCAATGGTCCAACTGAAAGGCATCAGAATGGGGGAAGCTGATCTAAACATTGCCCGTCTATGATTCCAATTTAGCTCATACATAATTCTTTGTAACACTGGCAAAACCACTGTCAGTTAGACTGATACAACTGAATGATGGTGATCTAGCAGATGATTCCCAAGTGTCAATTTGGTCAATGAATTTCAAACAATTTCTTTGATGCAATGCACAGGGCTTTAAAAGTTGGGATACAGGTAATAAATGTTTCTTTTTCTTATGAAATGCTTCACTGTGACATCACTTGGGTACCATCCCTACCTGCCTGCCTGCCTGCCTAGAAGTAATTAATGGTGGAAAACAGAAACATTACAAACGTGAAGAGCATTTTATATGCCACTATTTAATGTTACAAGAGTTCTTCTAACTTGAAATGGCATGTCGCCAGCTCTGGCAATTGTGTATTTCTTTTCTATTCTTTTTATAAAAAAAACCCCCTGCTTACAGTATATTTTCATGCTGCCTTTGCTCGAGAGAGAGCAGACTTAGTATGCCTCAAGGAACATTTTTACAGATTCTTCTTCCTTTTTAGCAAGAGCAGCTGTCACTTGTGCTGTGACTGTGGATGGTTCTTCTGAATATTTGATAGGCTCCAGCTGGGTATTATCAGGCCCAGAGTTTCAGCATCTGGTATGTTGGGGGCAGCTGCTGGTGCCCACACTCTCTAGAAAGGCCCATGAAGTCTGACATCTACTCTGCTTGGCCCCATGATGACACTGAGCCCTTATGACATTGCTGGTGGTGCCTGCTGCCACTCAAGTCCCTTGGTGTTCACCCAGTAAAAGGTGGCACAAAACTGCTGGGATTGGCTCTGGACAGCCTCTCGGCCCCCATCCCAGCACCTCTAGGCTAGTTCTGGCAGCTGAATGACCTGTGGCTGCAGTTCCTGGAAGGCCCAAGTGGCTAAGGCCAGCAGCAGCAAAGTTGGGGAGGCTGAAGGAATGGGGGCAGAGGCACTGGAGGCCCAGTCAGTACTGGAAAGTGTCATCAGTGGCACTATGCCAAGGGCCCATTAAAGCCTGGAGCAGGCCCGGGTCATACTAAGGATGTGTGCCTTCTTCTTAAGAACTTCAGTAAGCAAAAAGCGGTAGTGGATAAATCTTGTTCTTGTTTTTATATGCTTTTTGTTTATATTGTAATTTTATTTACAAAAATAAATATATCTAACAAAAGAAAGCATCTTGGTCTTGGGAGAAAGAGGGTTACTATTTCCTTGTTAGGTTATTCTGACTTGTCATCATGGGGTCCTCATCTTTATTGTTATTGCTTTGAATTGACTTAGTGTCATTGCTTTATGTAGTGTTGATTTTGTTAGCTGAATAGAAAAACTAATAGAAAGGACATTTCAGATAGGGAAGACAGGATGAGATATCTAATAAGCAAATTAAGGAAATGTAGCAGAAAAGGGGGCAGTTAAACAAACAGGCATAGAATGGATTTGATGTCGGTCTCTTGTAGAATATCATTTCTAAAGCTAGAGATGAAGCTGGTGCCAGGATTCACTCGGCCCTAAGCATATCACTGCTGTTGGGCTCACATCTGATGGCAACCTGGGCCTCTGCTTGGTGGTGTTAGGCACCACTGCACATTTCCTCTGCTGCTGGTCACTTGCTTCATTCCCCTCCCCAGTGGCAGCATTTCTGAATGTGAGGTGAGCAACTGCTTGACTCTGATCCACTGTGGCCACCCATCACATGGAAGTTCCCAACGTGCAATGTTTGACCTGACATCATGTGGGAGCATTACATCTTGGGCAATATAGTCGTACCTTGGAAGTCAAACAGAATCTGTTCAAGAAGTCCATCCGACTTCCAAAATGTTCAAAACCAAAGTGCGGCTTCTGATTGGCTGCAGCAGCCAATCGGAAGCCACGGAAGCCATGTCGGATGTTTGGCTTCCAACAATAGTTTGCAGACTGGAACAGTCACTTCTGGGTTTGTGACATTTGGGAGCCAAAATGTTTGGAAACTAAGCTGTTCAACTTCCAAGGTACAACTGTATACCAGAGTAGGGGCAATCATAGATGAGAACCAACCATGAGTTCAGCTCCCTTTCAAGAGCCACTCACTAATTAAGCATATCCACAGGGGTGGAGCATGAGGCAGCAGTGGCATGGCTTGGCAGGATGCCCAACTATGCCAGTCCCTGATGATGGGTCTGGACATGTAAATATAGCTTTGGAATGACACCTTGGCCTTATTAAGAGGCACAGTTGTCTGTTCCCAATGGTTTTTCTGCACATGGTGGCTGAGGAATGTTCCAGTGTTTCCCAAACTTGGGTCTCCCACTGTTTTTGGACTACAACTCCCACCATCCCTAGCTAGCAGGACCAGTGGTCAGGGATGATGGGAATTGTAGTCCAAAAACAGCTGGAGACCCAAGTTTGCAAATGAAACCCATTTTAATAGAATCATGCTTTAACTTTTCGTTATTCATTTGTATATTTCTAAAGTACTGTTGTTATGGTACTATGGAAGGGAATACTTATTTCCCCGCTTACTTCCTGCCCTGCATCCCCTTCCAATTTCCAAAACACAAGGCTTAAAAAAAAACCTTTGTAGGCTTCTCCTGCAAAATAAAGCAAATCTGAACTAACAGCTCTTTTAAGTGCTGATCCATTAAGTAGACTTAGGAAATATATTGGGCTATTTCACATTTCGTACAGTAGTTTGATAGAACTAGGAAATTCAGCAGAGTTTTCAAGACTAAGACTGAAATCCTAATACCACCTACCTTGGAGTAAGCCCTATTGAATTCAATAAAACTTACTTCTGAGTAGCTAGATGTAGTAAGGGTGGCAGCCTAAGTTAGCAACCCTTAACAGGAGCGAGTGTGTGGATCTGAAGCTTGTTGCTAAGATCCAGACAATGATCCACAAAGGTACCGTAATTAAATGCACCCACACTAGCAAACACCAACTGGTTTATTTACAATGATCAAACTATAAACCTAGCCAATTCATCATTTCCAACGCATCAACAAATGTTACAAATATAACCTTTAAATATAACTCTTCAAATGTAGTTTGCACGCTTAAGTTTAGAAAAGGTATGAAGAGGAAGAAAAACACAAGAAAAGACAGAACTCAAAATATTGGTAGCTACCTTGCAAATATCAGGTACGCAGACTTGCACCAACTCAGCTGGCTCCTCCATGATAGCAGAAATGCTTGTGGGATGCTGCAGGCACCACTCTCAGTTCTCCCCCTACTCTTAACAACCATCTCCACTGCATATAACAATGTGCTTAGGATGTACATGGTCACAGTAGTTATTGCCAATGCAGTAGCAGCAACACAATGTCTGTCACATGTAATCTCCTGATAGCAGCACAGTGCCATATGCTTAGATAATACACCATTGTGGCAATTGTTGGACTTTATTCTCCTATCTGCTGGTGCAGTGCCTCATTTGTTCAGGAAACATATCTATGTTTTTAAAATGTGATCAATTTCAGCAGAGGCCATGGAATAACATGCTTCTGAGGGTATTAGTAATCTGGTCGATATTGTGTACTCAGACTTTAAAAAAGCGTTCGCGAGATACTAATTGTGACAACACCTTTTTACAGGTGATGATTGCCAGGCTTATTTTTACAGCACTGATCATCAATCAGACTCGGAGGGCTTCTCAAGAAGGGAAAAGTATATATGAAACTGCTCTTCCCTTATGTTAGCTTTTATGTGTAAGGGTAAACAGTTCCTACATTATTAAAGCTGTGGCATAAAAAGAGAGGCATAAAACTTATTTTAAAAACTTAACAGCAGGAGAAGGTAAAGGCCACTCGCTTAAAAATCAAATGTTTAATAACTGTAGTATTTTGTTAATACTTCCTAGTGCTAAATATTCTTTTCGATAGCCACCTTGCAGATCTTGTTGAAAAGTAAGGTAAGTTCCCTCCCCTGCCAGAGATATGTATGTAGGATGGAAGGCTGTCTAAGATCTGCAGAGGCCCACAAGCCAAACTGGGTATGGCCTGGGTCACAATCTGCCCCATTAAGCCATTTCCTGCAAACCCCACCTACCTGCCCCACACCTGATATCATGTGCCAGCCTTAAAGTGTGCTCCAAATTGTTCCTTGGCAAGTGAGGCATGCTCTTAGTGTCAATCAGCTGATATGGGATGACAGCAAACCCCAGTGGGATCAGCTGCACTACGGAATTCCCAGTTGGGGCCTCCACATGCTCCATGCTGTGATTGGTGCTTACAGGAAGCCCAAATGAGATGGCAGATGCAGTAAACCCCCAAGCAGGGCTTACTGCAAGTGCAAAAGTTCCTTTGAATCACTGGATTGATGTCAAGCCAACAATGCAGCAGCCACGGCTTGAGACACACCTGGGAAGAGGAAATGTTTCTGTGTTTTGAACTGAAACCACTGGGGCAAACCATTTTCCTCTGAAGGATTGGATCGAGCTATGTCTGCAAAGGATTAGAAAACCAACAACTTTGGGCTACGTGGTGCCTTTGTCATGTCAGTGACCGACAGGTGGGTGGCCCCTGCTCACTTATCAAAATAGTCCATGGGTGGTCAGGATGCAGCCCACCAGCAAGATCCTGCTCCCCACTGCACTGGTCATCAATGACTGGATGGACAATGGCAGAGTTTCTCAAAAGTGATCAGCAGAGTCTTAATATTTTGCCATCAAGGGGCCCTGTGACTTGATTAGAAGACAACTACCCCATGCCATGGCCACGGCTGCAGTCACAATGGGGCCTCACCGCTGTTGCTTCTGAATAGCACAGATTATTTGATGGTGTACATGGAACTCCTCCAATCTGTCTTGAGCATTCATTCCCCCCCCCTCTTTTGTAACCAGCCATTTTAAAGAACCTAAGAAGAGCCCTGCTGGATCAAGTCTAACATCCCATATCCCCCTGTGGCTGACCAAATGCCTATGGAAAGCTCACAAGCAGAGCATGAACACTGCAATCCTCTTCCACTGCTATTGCTCCCCGGCTATTGTTATCCAGATCCCAGAGGTAATATATTAGCACCATGTCTAGTAGCCTTTGATTTGTTTCCAAATATTCCACAGCAAATTAAAGTGGGCCAGCCCTACCATTAAGCAGTGTGACATAGTAGCTGTACTTCCCAGGTGCTGAGGGACAGGGAGTGGTAATGGAGAGCTGAAGAACAGAGTTGTGTGTGACATGTGGTCTTCCTGGTACCCTTAAGCTAGCCTGATGCCTCTTCACCAGCACCTCTCAAACTACCAGTCTGGTTGGTTTCTGCATATGGATTGAAAGGGCACTGTCTTGTCATTTCACTCCAGCAGCACAATGTCTTGGGCCAACCCTGACATTAAAACTATGTATTGTAGTTAGTTAGATAGAATTGATGTTCTTATTGTTTGCATTACCAAGGTATCTAATGTACCCAAACTCTGCCCAATGAATTTGAACAAAGAATCTACATTGAATGATGGAGCTACAGAATGTTCCAGTAGCACAAAGAGAGTGGACATATTTACAAGGCCAGATGGCACTCATGATCCAAAAATGCAGAATTGATGGTAATGAATTAATTATTGCTGCTATGGAAGAACGGCCTTGCAATTTATTGTTGATAGAGCTTAAGCCTCTTTAGCTGGTAGAAAGAATTATTAGGACTCAGAAGGAAATCAATATAGCTAATATCAAAAGGACCATATATAATTCAGTGGTGCTGGCATTCTAAGGTTTGTGTATAGTTCAGCCCACCCTGATTCAAAAAGAATATAGATAGAGCACAGTTGGGAAACATTGTTAATGACTACATTGATCGGTGGGAACTTTCTTCTGTCTGACATTGATGGTCAACAGTATAAACGAGCTAAAACTCAGGCCCAGACAAGTTGTCAAGAAACAGACATTTCAGCAGCCCTTCTCTAAGAGTTGCAGAGTATCTTTACATTATAAATTGCCGGAGGCTGGATGCAATTTGACAGGGGCTGGTGTATACTGTCAGACGCCTGTGCTTTAATAAGATTCCTCAAACATCTCCAACTGACCACAGCAGTAAACAGGATTTCCAGCAGGATAGATCATTGCCTTGATCCACTAAGACAGTTCTTCTGATATAAAGTTACAATGTGTAACCCCTGCCAGCTATTATGAAAAAGGACGGGGGGAGAGAGATAAATAACTTGGTTTGCTAAAAAGCTCATCATGTCTAAACTCAAAGCCCATTCACATGGCCATGGGGTATACTGACAGGAGTGAGCCAGCTGTGAATTGCACCGAGCAAGATGGAGTTCACTCTTTATTAGCAAAAACAGGATCTGCACAGGCGAGTCAGGCTAAATCAGCCCAGCAACTTATCTCCAGCAGTTCTTGCCCCCATGAAGCAGTTGCTGAGACTGAAGGTCCCTGCCTCCCAACAGCTGCCCAATTCCCTCCTCTCCAGGGTTTCCCCCAAGCAATCTGAGACTTGTGTCTGTGTGAAGCTAACTTCTTCGCCCTCTTCATGCCTCTCCTGGTTATGGGAGACTAGGGGGAGGGAAGCTTGTCACAGCAGGATGGGAAGACAAGGCTGAAGAGAAAAGGTTATCTTATATACCAGAGGTCATCAACAAGATGACCTCCAGAAGTCCTGGACTATAACTTCCATCACCCCTGACCTTTGGCCACATTCTCTGGGCCAAAGCTCCCATTCTCTGATGGGAGCTGTAGTCTAATAACTTCTGGAGGGCTTAATGTTGGCTCTTGCTCTATGTACTAATATAAATTCATTCTCTGAGTGATCATTCCTTATGTAGCCAAAATGGCGCCTTGCAAATCAAAGAGGCAGGTATTGGTGGGCTCTGGAAAATCCTTGTTATTAAAACCCTTTAGAAAAAAAATAGCTGGGGAGAATCAAAAACAACTCAAGAAAGACCAAACATGCTCAGTGGCCACAGAAGACTGACAGAAGTGGCTGGACAGAAAGTGCTGGTTGGGAGGATGGAATGGAATGGAAGGATGGCGTGGCTAACTGACTGGCTAAAGTGAGAACACTTCACACTGCAGTGTTTTGTTGTTGGTTGCACTTATAAGGCTGCAATATAGTTCTCATTTGCTACCATAAGTCTTGCACCAGCACTGTGATTTGAGGGAAGCAGCCCCAAAGTAACAGTATAAAAGGACCATCTTTATTAATTCAAAAAGACGTGACAAAGAATCCCATGCATATCCTGTGACTCATTAGCAACTCATACAGCAGAAGTTACAGCCTCTGCTTGCATCCAGCAATAAAAGTGTCATGGAGATGTTGTTCCTCTGTTTTAAAGGAAGCCTCAGAAGAATTCTTGTTTGCTGAGAATTACTTTACTTGGAAAATTTTCAGTTCTAAAGAGCAATGCGTTAACAGACATTTCATTTAACTAACATTTCACTTGCAATTCATTTCCAACATAACCACCAATTCTGTTTATTTTTATTTGCAGACATATTTCTACACCACCCACTCACCTAAAATATCATAACATATCGTATAAGAATGCAAAATAATCACAAGAATGACAGGCTCATCTAAAATGAATGAAGATCTATATCTATATCTATATATCCAACTGAATAAACCTGTCAGGATGAAAAAGTCCTCAAGGGATGCCTGAAAGTCAAAAGCAAGGGTGCCTGCTGGGACAATATTGCACAGCGTGTATTCTGCAACATGGGACTGGCGTGACTAATTGCTCAATTTCTAGATCCCATCTGCACTATAGATTTAAAGCAGGATCACACCACGTTAGGCACTCATGGCTTCCCCCAAAGAATCCCAGAAACTGTGGTCGTTAAGGCTACTGAGAATTGTTATTCCTGTAACTGAGCTACCATTCTGGGAAGCTGCAGTGCTGTGAGGGGGAAAGGGGTCTTCTAACGACTCTCAGCACCCTTAACAAACTACAGTTCCCAGTATCCATTGGAGGAAACCATGTCTATTTAAAGTGGTATAATAGTGCTTTAAACGTATAGTGCAGATGGAGCCCTCCGCTTCAGAGATATGGGGGACAACTAAGGCCTTGCCCACACCACACATTTAAAACATTATGATACCACTTTAAATAGCCATGGCTTCTCACAGTTTAGAGTTGTTTGGAGATGCCTATTCCTCTCTCAGAGTTACAGTTTCCAGAGTAGTTTGACAATCAATCCCTCTTCAAATGGAATTTTGGGAACTGTAGTTCTGTAATGGGGAGTAGGGTGGGGGTGGGCTTTCTAAAGAATAAGAATAAGAGTAATACTTTATTATTTATACCCCACCCATCTGGCTGGGTTTCCCAGCACCTTTATCAAACTACAGCTCTCAGGATTCTTTGGAGGAAGCCATGGCTGTTCAAAGTGGTATCATAGTGCCTTAAATGTGTGCTGTGAATATGGCCCAACAGCAATCCAGATGATCTCAGCAATCAAACTGCAATTTTCACTTTCATATTCTCCTTTCAGAGTGACCAGAGATCAATACATGGAAAGAATAACACGCAGTATTACATTTGTAATTTCTTCCCCAACATATTTTCAGCTCGGGTGAAAGCATGAGGTCTGCCAGTATCAATATCACAATATAATATAGGACTGAGTTTAACAGGCACTTTATGTACCCCACTTTTAGAGTCAAGATATATCAGAAACAGGAATAATTTCCCAAGAAATCATCCTTGAAATCAGTTCTAATCTGACAGCTATTTTGTCCATGATAAGCATTTCCCATATTATGCCAAACCTTCCTAGCATAGAAGTGGTAATTGGGGGAAATTACCAATTGTCTTCCAGAGAATTTGGCTAGAGGTGTGGCTTGTTCTGCATGTCCAATATGATTTTGGGCTTCTTTTTCCTAAGCAGATGTCCATTGCCCTATCTCTATGCAACATGGCAAACTGTTTTTGAAACCAATGGGATTTCAACAGCAGCTTGTGGTATGGCAGCGGTGTGTGTGTGTGTGTGTGTGTGTGTGTGTGTGATTTTCAGTGGATTAAAAAATCTGCATAATCAAGGCTTTGGGGTCATGTAAAACGGCTGGGCTGGAAGAATCCCAAGCCGGAATTAAGATTGCCGGAAGTAATATCAACAACCTCAGAAATGCAGATGACACAACCTTGATGGCAGAAAGTGAGGAGGAATTAAATAACCTTTTAATGAAGGTGAAAGAGGAGAGCGCAAAATATGGTCTGAAGCTCAACATCAAAAAAACGAAGATCATGGCCACTGGTCCCATCACCTCCTGGCAAATAGAAGGGGAAGAAATGGAGGCAGTGAGAGATTTTACTTTCTTAGGCTCCATGATCACTGCAGATGGTGACAGCAGCCACGAAATTAAAAGACGCCTGCTTCTTGGGAGGAAGGCGATGGCAAACCTAGACAGTATCTTTAAAAGCAGAGACATCACCTTGCCAACAAAGGTCTGTATAGTTAAAGCCATGGTTTTCCCAGTAGTGATGTATGGAAGTGAGAGCTGGACCATAAAGAAGGCTGATCACCAAAGAATTGATGCTTTTGAATTATGGTGCTGGAGGAGACTCTTGAGAGTCCCATGGACTGCAAGAAGATCAAACATTTCCATCCTTAAGGAAATCAGCTCTGAGTGCTCACTGGAAGGACAGATCGTGAAGCTGAGGCTCCAATACTTTGGCCACCTCATGAGAAGAGAAGAGAAGACTCCCTGGAAAAGACCCTGATGTTGGGAAAGATGGAGGGCACAAGGAGAAGGGGACGACAGAGGAAGAGATGGTTGGACAGTGTTCTTGAAGCTATGAACATGAGTTTGACCAAACTGCGGGAGGCAGTGGAAGACAGGAGTGCCTGGCGTGCTCTGGTCCATGGGGTCATGAAGAGTCGGACATGACTAAGCGACTAAACGACTAAACAACAACAAAACACCTCTTTGGGTTTATGAGTGACTCCTACTGAAGATGACGACATGAGACCTTCAGATTCAGAAGCTTAATACTTAATTCCACTTAATACTAAAAACAACAATCCAATTTAAATTATTTTAATCTTGTTTTAATATTCTTAGTTATTTAATAACATTATAATTACAGTATATTTATGTTAATTGCAGGCCTTGTGATTCATATTTCTTTATTTTCCCCTTAGTTCTCATTATACAGCATATTTCAAATTGATGCATCCTTTGTACATGTTATGTCGTGTATGCATGTTTATAACAGACCACTGAGGATGACTTGTGACTGAAATGAATTTGGTTTACTTCTAATTAAGTTGATGTATTATATTTCCAAATGAGTATTCAAAAGTTATGCCTCTCTAATATGTTCATAGTCATGATACAAAGCTGCTGTGTCAAACTAGTTCATACTATCATGCTTCGCGGAATTTTAACGTTTAGACCCCAATTTGATTCAAGCTTTTTCTCCCCCCCCCCAGTTGGCTTGAGACATATTTCATCTACTTTAACACATTCATTAAAATGTAAGAACATAAGAAGAGTTGGTTGGATCAGGCCAATAGCTCATCTAGTCCAGCATCCTGTTCACACAGTGGCTGAACGGTTGCCTGTGGGAAACTCTCAAGCAAGACTCAAGCACCAGAGCACTCTCCCCTCTTATGGTTTCCATCAACTGGTATTCAGAAGTACTCCAACTGTGGAGGCCGAGCATAAGCATTATGGTTAGTAGCCATGGATAGCCCTCACTTCCATGAACAAGTGACTTCATAGATGCCAGCAGCATCCTCCCAAAACTCAGAGATTTTTGTAGGTACCAGCAGCAGACAGTGAGGCAATGCAGATGAGGCTCCATTGCTCTCTGCTGCTTACCGAGAGTTGAGGGGTGAGGCGTGGGGGGACTGTGGTGTGGTGGAGCCAATCCAATGCTCCTGCTGATGTGCACCACCCCCCTGTGCCCAGCTTCCTGTGCCTTGCGCCTCTGCACCCCTTCTCAATAAGCAGCAGCACCCCACCATGTTGGGAAGCCAGGAGAGCAACGGGCCTTACCTGTGCTGCCTTACTGGCTGCTCTCGGATGCCAGCGAAAGATATCAACGTTCTTTTGGACCCACAGGCACATGATGGCAGCCCCTGGATATTCCTATGGGTGGGTGCCATCATTGAGTCTTAGGCAGCCATTGAGTCGGAGTCGGGAAGCAGGAGTCGGGGATCAAAATAACAGGGTGGTGTAGGGGGTAGGGATGAAGCCAGGAATCAGAGCTGGGAGTCTGAGGGTAGAGAGCAAGCCAAGGCAGGGGAGACTTATCACTGCCCAAGTAAAATCCCATCCTGAACAAAAAGCCTTTGTAACTCTTCCTGCTGCGGTGGGCCAATGACTAAGTAGGGTTGGTGAAATCGCAGTACCTGAAAATCCTTTACTGGCTAGGGAGATGTTCCCTGGTGACTCAACACACAGGATACCTGTGGTGGGAAGAACAATGCGGTCCGAGTTCTAACCCTGTTAGCTCCTGATAGTAAGTTCTGGGTCTTTCCCTTGATGCATCTTGAATCTTATATGCTTTCTATCCACAAGCCACACATCATTTCCTATTGGCTTCATGCCAAGTTACACTTTCAAAGGCAAAACCCTATGTCTCCTTGAAATCTATGCTTCATTGAAATACATGTTTCCATTAAGTAGCAGCTTGGTCTTAGCTTCTACAAGTATTCTTCCATCTCCATCTTAAGTTTCCTTTCTGGACATGCAGCCTCAGGTAATGAATTAGTGCAAACCTGTCATACAAACAGCAGTGCATGCCCTTTAGGCTAAAAAACTCTTCTTCATTTAATTAAAATGATTATATTTGTATTAATAAAAAAAAAAGAAACTACTCTAGGCTTGTCATTCTTCCCTTTCTATGACATCACCATTCTCGGCACCACATTTTATTTTTAGTTTTCCCCCAAAAGAAAATGCTTGAATGACAGGTAGCCAACAAAAAGAAGGAGTATGCAAAAAGAAAGAAGAAAGAAACGATCAGTGCAAAAGTCAATGGACTATTCTCAGGGAAATACCTAAATAACAGGTTTTACTAGAAAAGAAAGAAATACACAAAGATGGATAAAATAGAGCAAAACATCTGTCTGCTTCTAATCTAACTGTACACATGCACAAATACACCCTCCCCCCAAATTTCATAATCGCAGTGCAACTAAAAGGCTCTTCCACTGACAAAATATCTCCTTTCTCACTTCCCACAGCAATTATTTCAGTACAAGGACCTAGAGATGTACAGTTTTGCTCACCATCTCCACACCCATCTACTTCTGATGTGGGTCCCCCATCTCCCCCATGCACACCCAATACAACAACTGGGGAGAGGGAAGAGAATTTAAATCAACTTTTAGCAGTGAGTCAGACCATGTTTTCTTTTCACACATTCCTCCCTTAAATCTGTCCAGAGAAAGGAGGAAGGGTCGAGGATGAACTTGGGAAAAGAAATGAGAAAAGTCAGTGCAGCCCTGCTGGCTTCTCCTTTTGTTATCTGGAATGGCATTCATTTCAATCAATATCAGAAGCAGCTTTAGCATAAGGGAATTGGGTCTCTTGCCTAATCTATTACTGCTATTAAAGGTATGGAAACATGCCCATGGCTTCTGTGACTCTGCTTGTGATTTTTTAAAAGGGATTTTCCATTAAAATTGCAGCTCATGTTTCACCACCCATGCAAAGTGAGATATCATTCCAAACTTGGAGACAGGGGAGAGAGGAGGCAGGTACAGTCCTGTTCTTACCAGGTATGTGCCACTGTGAACCGCCGCTGTTTCGGTATGTTGCTGCTCAGAAGCATCCTGCGCAAGAGCCTCGGAGAATTTCGAGGGGAGATGACAGGCGACAGCTTAGGAGAAATAGACGAAGACTTCCTGGATGTCTTGAGCTTCTCATGCTGCAACAGGTTTTCCCTCAGGGTCTTCACAAGATCCTCGTTGAGCCATGGATTTTGACAATGTGGATTATCCACTTCAGGTACGGTCAAGGTGTCTGGGCTTGTTTGCTGAGCCATGTTTCCAAAGCAACTGATATTTGCGAAGTCTCTCTATAATGCAACGTGATATTTGTTTTGGCTGCTCTGGAGTTGTTGCTTTTTTAAAAGAGAGAGAGAGAGAGAAGTATTTCCTCCTGCTAATTTTGTTCTGGGGAACCATACAGAGCTTCGACTCTCATCCAGCCTATTCAGATTTCGGCATGCTTCTGCCTACGCTCAGAGCGTCTCTGTCCAGATAACGAAGTGCAAAGGGAAAAAGCAGTCTAACTCTTCCGCCGAAGCTGGTAGGCATTGCCACTCCTCTGACAGTCCGCTCTGGCGGACTCCGCTCACTCCTGCCGGCTCTGCTCACAAGTGAACACAGAGAGGAAGGCAGAGCGTGGAGCGACAGCTCTTGTGCCAGAGCAATGAGGCTGCCTGTCAAACTGCTGGAACTAATGCACTGCAGCTGCTAGAGTGACTCCTGATTATGTACACAGAAAGGGCCGGGAGGAGGGCTTAAACATTGGCACGCTGGTTATGTTTGGCTATCATTCCCATCTGTTTATTGCTCATTCTGAAGGGAGGGGCTGGGGATGTCAAGGGTACACTTCCTCCCTAGTTTTTCTGGGCTGGGGGGGGGGTTAGCTACTGCATTTTGCTGGTTGTTTCAGCTCTTCTTCTTTTCAGCTCCTGTGATTTATATGGCATTGCAGCTTGGGTTAATGACTGGGGATTATGCTTCGCTGGATAGAATGTTTTTTGGGGGACTGTACATTGTTTTCTCAGACTGCTGTATCTTGGCATTCCATGTTTGAAAGCTATTGCATGACGGTGTGTATTAAGTGTAATAAAGAAACAACAAATAGTAAATAAATAATAAATAAGCAAGTGCACCCACATACCCCAACTTTCCCAAAGGCAAACAAATATTTGATTAGAAAAAAATACAAGATGAAATTTAATTGTCCAAGTGTGCATGTGTATATCTCTATAGATATTTAAACAAAACATCAGACTGTATCGTACATGTACAAAGAACAGTTATAATTAATAGGGATGCTTCCTTTATTATTATCCTAAAGTCTTAGATTTATGTAAACAACACATACGGTTGCATCTCATCTTGAAAGTGTCGGTTCCAATACATTAATTCATGAACTTCACCATTCCATAAATCTGTCTGGACTGTGCCACTCTTTTCTTCTCTCCTAATATCAGAGCTTGCCATTCCAGATGAATTGCATAATATTATTTTGTAATTTGTCCATTACAACACTTCCATGTTCTAATGGAATATTTAAAAATAAGAGTAATATTTTTGGTAACAGGTTCATTTCTACTACTGTGATTTTGTCAAACCATAATAATGGTAATGTGGCTTGCCCTTCCAGATCCTTTTGACCCTTTTGGTCCACTCTACTGTGATCATCTTTAGGCATTGTTGAGTTGAACAAATAATTCTTAACCCTAATGATACCTGGCTTTTTTTCCTAACCAACTAGCACCACTAGTTGGTGGCTGTAGATTACTGTCAGTGGGAGAGATGGAATGCCTTTGGCTCCCAGTTGCTGGGGATCACAAGTGAAGATTGTTCTCATGTTCTGCTCGTGGCCTTCCCAAAGTCATCTGGTAGACTGCTCTGAGAACAGGATGTGGGACTAGATGACCCATTAGTCTGAACCAGAATTTGTTATTATTAGCTCAACATCCCAGATTAATTTACCTTACTAGGTAAAGGTAAAGGTACTCCTGACCGTTAGGTTCAGTCATGGACGACTCTGGGGTTGCGGCGCTTATCTCACTCTATAGGCCGAGGGAGCCAGCGTTTGTCCGCAGACAGCTTCCGGGTCATGTGGCCAGCATGACTAAGCCAGAGCAGCACACGGAAACGCCGTTTACCTTCCCAACGTCGTGGTGCTTATTTATCTACTTGCACTTTGACGTGCTTTTGAACTGCTAGGTTGGCAGGAGCAGGGACCGAACAACGGGAGCTCACCCCGTTGTGGGGATTCAAACCGCCAACCTTCTGATCGGCAAGTCCTAGGTTTAGACCACAGCGCCACCCTACTACTCCAAGTTTAATCAAAGTGCACTTTCGACTTTGCCACAAAGAAGTCAAATCAGCCCTCTCAAGAGATGGGTTACTGGGGTGTCATCAAGGACAGCAGGGTTGGGAAACTGGTTGGGATCATTTCCAGTTGCTTCATTTAAAAGAACGATATCGCAGAACTGAAAAGGGTGGGGCAGGAATCTGAAGAACCCGACAACAGTAGGGGACAACTACTGCCTTCAAACTCTGGGATGCCTAGGACTGGACACTTGAGGATTCTGAAACAAGGCAGACCCTCCACCTGATTTAGCAAGACTCTTCTTGTGTTCTTATCTGACTCATGGGGGGGGAGGAATCTACTGGGAAGCTTTCTAGAACAATCAAAATAAAAGAACAACAGGTTTTCCACCTCAAGCACCAGAATATATTGAGTCAGCCTCCTGAAGAAAAAAAGGAGAAACTCTTGCTGTGCCTCAGAAGCCCAACATAAAAGCCAGGATGTGGTGTACAACCCATCTAATTAGATATCGCTAATTCCCAAGCTGGTGGCTTCCCGTTACCATTAACTATTTCTTAAATGTTACAATTATTGTTTTAGAATGGCTCAGAGTAATTAAGTTAATGTAATCACCATGTCTCTTCCTCTTTAAGATCTCATTTTGAACAAGAGATCCATCTTTGCTCAAAGCTATTATATAAAGGGCACGCTTCAGCTGCTTTTGGCTATTTTTGATGGATGGATATATTTTTCAGCAAGAAGTTTGAATGAAATTTCAGGGCTTCGTTTCTCAGAACTGCACCCAGTGCTGCCTAGCTACACAGGAAAGGGAAAAGCTTTTATAAACACCATTACTTTTCTGCTTTGGATGTCAGTGAAGGTAACCATGAGCTAACAACTCTTCATCCTCAGCATGTACAGCATTTTCTTATTATATCAATGTAAAGTGCTGTTTATCATTAGCAATAAGAGCAGCAGCAGCAGCAGTAGTGGTATTTATATAGTACTTTTCATTTATGAAAGAGGTGCATTTATCATTTTCAAAAGTTGTAGAGGGGATCAGATTACAGATCTACTGAAATCACATCTAACTTGGCCTTTAGTTCTCCCAAACTATTATTTACTAGAGGATATTTATTTAATGTAAGATTAACTTTTCTTCTTCTTCTTCTTCTTCTTCTTCTTCTTCTTCTTCTTCTTCTTCTTCTACTGCTACTGCTATGGATCCAGACTTTTCTGGACTATATGTGCTGAACCAGATAGTTACCTGAAAGGGACTATTCTGTACATGTCAAGTGAGAGTATGTCCCATTGATTTCAGTGAGACTTTCTCCTAAGTAAGTGTATAAAGGACTGCAGTCTCCCTCATGTCAGTATCAAATTCATGCATAAACTATTTTGTAATAAGAACCAAATTCCAGATGCCATTTTGTTTCTTGTAACTGGATATAATAGTTTAGTATTAAAATTGTATGAAAATGATGCAGACAATTGCAATCATAACAAGTATTTCACAAAATGCAAAAAATGTGATATTTATTGTACCAAAGTACTTAAAGAACATGGATATCTATTGCCTTGAAAATTGACATTTGATCAATAAAATTTAAATCTCAACAAATTACCAGTTGCTCCTGCTGCTTCTTTCATTATTATTATTTTACAGTAAATCAATCTTGTTTCTTGTTGAGGCTATGATTTCTCAAGTGGTTTGGTTGGAAGCAACTCACTAGTAAGGCTTGTATTGTGGGTTGCCAAGTCAGTGTCAAGCAAGTGATGTTGCCAAGGCAACAGAAAAGGCCAGGGCCAGGCCAGTATAGTTTGCTTCCCGAGGTGGAGGACAAGAAGGTGCATCTTCTTCTCCAAGAGCGGGGAATTCCCCTGCTGTCTCCCTCTTTCAGCATCTGCCACCTGAGGCAATCATCTCACTTTGCCTAATGATAGGACCAGCCCCAGTAAAGGCTTCCAATCTGATTCTATGAACTACATGAGCTTAGCAACTCCCACAGGATCAGGGGGTGTTGTCCAGACACTTGTCCTATCATTGGATCCCATGACTGCCTCTGGTGGTGAAAATGCAGATGGGAATGAGGCCTCCTTTCACTCTCTCATAAAGCATAGCCTTTCAGCTGAACTGCAGGTGATGGCGTCTGCCAGGCATTGCAACCTACATGTACTTCAATTCTAGAGGTGAGCTGCTGTTTACATCACCATAGGTAGTGCAGCTAGCCTAAGGAATGATCTGGTCTTCAACTTGCTACTAGGTTTTAAACATTCTATCATACCAGCAGCAGCATCAATCCATCCATCCATACGTAATGTCAGGGAACTGACATCGGAGGAAAGGGAAGTGGTAAGGCTCCCAGAGACTAGGAGAGAGTCAACAGCCAAAGCAGGGACCAGCAGGGGGAGCGCGGGGTCTCTGGAGGAGGATCTCAGTAATGCTGAGAGAGACGCAGCAGCCCAGGCAGGAAGCAGCAGGGGAGAGAAAGGGGTGAGAGACACTTCGAGCGAAAATAGCGGGGAGGTGTCAGAAGCAACTGCAGGGAGACCCATACTTCGCCGGAAGCTGCCACGTCGTGAGTCCAGGAGACGCGTTTCCGTTAAGGAACTTCTTTGCTGGAAGCGCTTCCGCAGACAGCCACTGTCAGACTCTACTAGTGACTAGAGCAGACATGTCTGAGGAGCTCTGTCACACACAGAGGTTTGTGGGGTCGCACAAACTCTGAAGGGGCACAATTTTAAGCACAAGCAGCTAACCATCCCCTGACAGCAGTCTGACAGTCTCTGTACGCTGCCTGTGCAGGAGAAAGCATCATGAGCAACCCAGTCGGAACCGGAGACGCAGGGGTTGGAGCTGGTCCAAGCTTGGAGGAAAGGTATCAAGCTCTGGAGGTCCAACTTGCGCTGCAGACGGCGAGGCTCGAGGAGAGAAGGGCTCTGGATGCTGACAAAAAGGGGAGAACCACTCAGTTCCCCAGAAAGGTACCAGGATTGGTGCAGAAGTTTGGGGGGGACCCCAAGGATTACCATGCCTTTAGGACTGAGATGCAATATGCTCTGAATGTGCAGTTTGATGAGTTCCCTGATGAGGAATCGCGAATTGCGTTCGTAATTGGGCATCTTGAGAAGGGGGCGCGGGACTGGGTTCGACCCCTGATGGCAACGCACAACGATATCCTAAAGGACACTATGAAATTCTTTCGTGCAATGGATATCATGTTTTCCAGCGATATTGAGGAAGGGTTGGTACGCAGACAGCTAATGGCTTGCAAGCAGGGAAGCAGATCTGTCCGTGAGTACTGGACTGAATTTACCATGCTGATTCACAGATTGGGGTGGGATTTATCGGCGGCACCCATTCAGATGCTATTTGAAGAAGGTCTTTCTTCAGCTGTGAAAGACGAGCTGGCCAGGAGCCCCAGGGCGGGGTCTATGGATCAGCTGACCAAATCTGCGCTGACCATTGGAGCGCGCCAGGAGGCAAGAGCCTTGGAGAGGCGGGAAGGGAGAGGGGAACGTTGGAAGGAGTTACGCATTCCAGACATTCCTGAGCCAGCTTTCCCGCCGGCAGAGCCGATGGAAATCGGAACAGCCCGCGCGCGCGCAGTTTCAAAGCCCAGTGAGGGGGCGAAGAAGGAGGGAAAGGGAGCCCGGAAATGCTATCTCTGCCAACAGCCAGGCCACTTTGCCAGAGTCTGCCCCCAGAGGAAGGAATGGCAAGGGATGGTGGGAGCGGTTGAGGGGGAAGAGCAGGGAGAAACGGAGCAGGTAAAAGCCAACGCCTGGTTGCCAGCAGGGCACTGCAGCCAGGCCAAAGAGCAGTGAAAGTGCCCCTTCCCCAAGTGCCAGTGCCAGAAGCTCCTCGACCTGCTCTAGTGATTGAAGTGTCGCTAGAGCTGCAAAATGGACACCCCCTAAAAATAAAGGCGCTGTTGGACTCAGGCAGCTCCTGCAATTTCATGAGCAAGGAGTTTGCTGCTGAGCACCAGATACAGACTATCCCTTTAAGCAACCCCCTGCAGGTGACCACGATTGATGGCAGGGAACTGTTGGGAGGAGGCGTCAGCTTGCAGACCGTCCCAATGATAATGAGGGTGGCAAGGCACACAGAACTGATAGCGTTTAATGTGGCCACCTTGGGAGGCGCTCCCATTATTTTGGGAATGAGCTGGCTAGCCCTACATGATCCGCTGGTGGGCTGGCATCAAAGAGTGGTTTCCTTCGGTTCCGCACACTGCTTAGAACACTGCAGGGCGGAAAAGGGGTCAGCAGGGGCCCAAGCCACCCTAGCAGGGACGGAAGTGATGGAGAAGGGGAAGGTGCCACCACAGTATGCTGATCTCAGCGACGTGTTCAGCGAGAAGGAAGCGGACCAACTACCCCCGCATAGGCCCTTTGATTGCCAGATCAATTTACTCCCTGGAGCACAGCTTCCTGTAGGCAAGTTGTATGCCATGTCAGACAGGGAGATGCAGGAGTTGCGAGCGTTCATTGACAAGAACCTGAAGAGAGGCTTCATCAGAGAGTCCAAGGCAGCGGGGGGTAGCCCAGTGTTTTTTGTGGATAAAAAAAACACGGACAAGCCGAGGCTGGTATGTGACTTTCGGGCCCTAAATGCAGTGACAGAGCCGGCGGCTTTTCCTATGCCCAGGATTGATGATATTTTGACCAGGGTGCGAAAAGGAAAGATTTTTACAAAGCTGGACCTAAGGGGGGCGTACAACCTAATACGTATAAGGAAAGGGGATGAATGGAAGACCACCATGTTCACCCCTTTGGGGGCATTTGAATACCTCGTTATGCCTTTTGGATTACAAACAGGCTCCGCGTGTTTTCAAGCCTTTATGAACCATGTACTGGGGCCTTTGCTCTACAAGAATTGCGTGGCCTTCTTAGATGACGTGTTGGTGTATTCGGAGAATGAGGAGCAACATGTGAGAGACGTCAGAGAAGTGTTGAGCAGGCTGCAAGCCAACAGACTGTGGGTGAAACTGGAAAAGTGTCAGTTTCATACCAAGGAGGTGGAATTCCTGGGGTACCGCTTGTCAGACAAGGGGTTGGCCATGGACCCCGGCAAGGTTCAAGCGGTGCTGGAATGGAAAACACCCAAGACCAAGAAGGATGTGCAGAGGTTCCTAGGGTTTGGAAACTTTTATCGTAAGTTCATCCGAAACTTCGCCCACCTGACGGCGCCCATCACGGACTGTCTCAGCAGCAAAAAGAAGTTTGTTTGGACGGGGGAGGCGGAGCGAGCGTTTGAGGAACTGAAAAGGGCCTTCGCCTCTGACGAACAACTTCTACATGTGGATTTACAAAAAAAGCTGAGGGTCGAAACAGACGCTTCTGACAGAGCCATAGGGGCGGTGCTTCTTCTGCAGCCGGGGAAGGAGGGGTCAGAGTGGCGACCGTGTGCCTTCTTTTCACGAAAGCTGAACAAATCTGAGAGAAACTACACGGTGCACGACCGGGAACTTCTTGCTATTTATGAGGCCTTCCGGAGATGGAGGCACCTACTAATTGGTGCACAACAGAAGGTGCAAGTGTGCACGGACCATAAGAATCTAGAGTATTGGAGAACTGCGCGAGTGCTCAACCAAAGGCAGTTGAGATGGGCCCAGGAGTTCTCCAAATTTAACTTTGAGATTTGTTACGTACCAGGCCCGGAGAACGTTAGGGCGGACGCTCTCTCACGCAAACCTGAATATTTGGAGGGAGAGGGTGCACCCGAAGAGACCCATGTTATTCCCGAGGACCGCTGGGTGGGTGGGGCGGCTTTGGTGGGGCAAAGGGAACTGGTAGAGGGAACGGTGCAGGATGAATACGCCCAGGACAAACTCAGGGGTCTCAGGAGGGAGGGAGACAAACCCGGGGGTTTTGAGGAGAGAAACGGGGCGTTGTATTACAAGGGAGCGTTATACATACCGGAAGGGGAATTGAGGGAAAAGGTACTCAAGCAACTGCACGATAGCCCCACAGCAGGGCATTTTGGGCAACACAAAACCATGTGGCTGGTTACCAGGGAATTCTGGTGGCCCAAGGTCAGGGAAGATGTGCGTGAATATGTGAGAGGGTGTGACCGATGTCAACGAGCCAAGGGGAGAGGCGGGCACCGGCAGGTTTATTAGAACCACTACCCACGCCGGAAAGACCATGGGAGGCAGTGGCAATAGATTTCATGACTGATCTGCCCAGGTCCAAAGGGAAGACAGCCATTATGGTTGTGGTAGACCTGTTAACAAAGATGGCCCACTTTATAGCCTGCTCACATGCGGTCACAGCAGAAGAAACCGCTAGATTGTTTGTGGAAAATGTGTTTAGGTTGCATGGTGCCCCCTTGAGGGTGGTTTCGGACCGAGGGAAACAATTTACTTCCAGGTTCTGGAGGAAGCTCATGAGCTTATTGCATGTAGAGGTGAATTTTTCCACTGCCCGTCATCCAGAAACCAATGGGCAGGCGGAAAGAGCTAATGGTGTCCTCCAGCAATATTTGAGGTGTTATGTGAATGACAGAGAGAATGATTGGGTGGAGAAGCTGGCGTTGGCAGAATTTGCCTATAACAATGCAGAGAACGTGTCCACGGGGATGAGCCCTTTTTTGGCCAATCACGGGTGTCATCCCCGAGCCTTCCCAGGGGGGGAGGGGGAGAACTGGAGCGTTCCTGCCGCAGAACAGTTCGTTGAAGAAATGGAAGCGATCCATCGCCAGCTCCAACTTAATTTAAACAGGGCGAAGGAGGAATATAAGAGGCAGGCAGACAAAACCAGAAGGGAAGGGGAAAGCATTAGGGTGGGGGACCAGGTGTGGCTGTCCACCCAAGGGTTACCATTTAAAGGAGGTTGTAAGAAGTTAAGACCCAAAAGACTGGGCCCATTTGAAGTCACGCAACAGGTCAACCCAGTGGCTTTCAGACTCCGGTTACCGAACCACATGAAGTTGCACCCAGTGTTCCACAGATCATTGCTGTCACCGTATATAGGGGACAGAGAGGGGAGGGTCAATAGGGGACCAGCTATGGAGGAAAAAGAACACAGCTACCATGTAGCGGAGATTCTCGATTCTAGGTGGAGGGGAGAGCAAGTAGAGTATTTGGTAATGTGGGAAGGGGAGCCGGAGTCGGAAAACACCTGGGTCAGGGCAGAGGATGTAGATGACGAGGTTTTGATTGAAACTTTTCATCAGAGATTCCCTAGAAAACCCCAGCCAGTGGCGAGGTTCCGGAGGGAATACTTCGCCACCACCGACGACGAAGAAGAGTTGGAGGGGTTCGCTGATTCCGAGGTGGAGGAGGATTCAGCGAGTCGGAACGAAGACCGATGGAGGGAATTGTTCGAGACGTCTGAAGATGAAGAGGATTCTTTTAGGGGTTTCAGCTCCTCACCGCCCAGAGGAGAAAGTAGGGGCGGGGGAGAGGGGGGCCCTGGAGGGGAGGTGGATGTCAGGGAACTGACATCGGAGGAAAGGGAAGTGGTAAGGCTCCCAGAGACTAGGAGAGAGTCAACAGCCAAAGCAGGGACCAGCAGGGGGAGCGCGGGGTCTCTGGAGGAGGATCTCAGTAATGCTGAGAGAGACGCAGCAGCCCAGGCAGGAAGCAGCAGGGGAGAGAAAGGGGTGAGAGACACTTCGAGCGAAAATAGCGGGGAGGTGTCAGAAGCAACTGCAGGGAGACCCATACTTCGCCGGAAGCTGCCACGTCGTGAGTCCAGGAGACGCGTTTCCGTTAAGGAACTTCTTTGCTGGAAGCGCTTCCGCAGACAGCCACTGTCAGACTCTACTAGTGACTAGAGCAGACATGTCTGAGGAGCTCTGTCACACACAGAGGTTTGTGGGGTCGCACAAACTCTGAAGGGGCACAATTTTAAGCACAAGCAGCTAACCATCCCCTGACACGTAACAACATACAAGCCACCAAACCATCAACTTGCATGTTGTGGGGGCATGTTTAAAGAGCTCCTTTCCTGGAAAGAGGAAATTAGTAGCAGTAGAAGTTTAGCAAGGAAATAATAATAATAATAATAATAATAATAATAATAATAATACACAGGGAGGTTCCAGTATAAATAAATATTGAAATAATATGTCTTCATTGGGGTGAGAAGAATATATATTTCTGAAGAGAGAAAGACGTGTCCTAGCCAATTTTGGTTGGAGGTTCCTTCATTAGCACTCATCTACTTGCCAGAAAAAGCAAAGTTGAAAAAGAAGAAAATGTCCTTTGTTTGAGTTTTAATTGCAAACATCCTCTTGGTATTTATTAAAAATTATCGCTGGTATATTTAAAAGCCTGACAATGTTATAACACAGTCATGGAAAGTGTATATATATATTGCTATATTAGCCAATTGTATATGACAGCACCATTAATCATTAGTGGCCTATCATCACAAATCTGGAGAACTGTAAAGTCTGTCGAATACATAAGCCTTATCTACTTATTCATGTCAATGCTGAAAATTTTATAACATACCATTAAACTCCTAAGTTAAATTCACTCAGATAGCAATTGAGACGAGAGCAGGCTTCTGCCAGGACAAAGGGTTATGGATCTAAGCTGTGTCCACCCTAAGAGGAAGTGAAAGTTTAACTTGAATTTCAAGTAGTTCTTCTAGCATTGCACAATGAGCAATCGACAATTTAAACACAGAATGTTTACCTTAGGCTCTGAAAAAAATCCTTGCAATGTGATTTGCGTAGGCAACTTTTCCCCCCTGGCCTTTACAAGCCAAACATGCCTTGCAATGAAAATAATATTCATTCATTGCACCCTGGGCTTTGTGTAGCTTTCGCCCTTTTTTCTTCTAAGGGCATAAAGAGACAGATGCAAATGACTGCTGTTCCCCTGAAAAAGCAAACATGGCTAAGTCATCAGCAGTGGCTCTGCTCAGTTGCTACAAAACAAACACTTTCCTGGCTATTAGCACAGTATGTGGCTTTTTTACTGCGGCATCTCCAGATCCCCATGCCCTACCCTAAAAGCTCAGCGCACACAGACATTTTTCCGTTCCAGCTTCTGTATGCCAACCATTTCCATTCCATATACATGTTCACATGCAGAAAGCGCCATGTAGGCTGCAAGCGGGTGGAACACACAGCTGTGGGGTTCTCTACCATGTTAGCAGCACCAGTTAAATGTGACCTCGATGGGAAAAATCACTGCAAAATGTCGCTTCACACAGTGCATAGTAAACTATGGAATTTGGCCCCACAAGAGGTCATGATGGCCTAAAAGAAGGATTAGACAAATTCCTTCCTATGTTCTCCCTCCACTGTCACTGGAAGTATCCCCATGAATACCAGCTGCTGAGAGTGTGAGTCACATGAGAGTAAGGAAGAAAACTTTATTCAGGCCAATAATGGTATTGGCTCATAGCAAGAACTAGGAACAAAAGTCAGGATTCCAAGAGTGATGAGCCAGGCAAACGATGCAGAACTGAATGGAAGCAATGAAGACGTCCCAATAGCTGCCATACCCCTCTCTCTAAGCTATTAGAGACTAGGTGACTAGGCAGATTGAACTTATTCATGAGACTCACTTTATGAGACCACTGCACATTTACACATGCGGTATGGAGGTGGTGTCTAGATCTCAACAACAAGATCATGTCCTTCCCCTCTGACTCCAGCTCTTCTTCCTGCAGCAAGGGCTGTCAGAATTAGAAGAGTTTGGATTTGATATCCCGCTTTATCACTACCCAAAGGAACCTCAAAGCAACTAACATTCTCCTTTCCCTTCCTCCCCCAAACAAACACTCTGTGAGGTGAGTGAGGCTGAGAGACTTCAGAGAAGTGTGACTGGCCCAAGGTCACCCAGCAGCTGCATGTGGAGGAGCGGAGATGCGAACCCGGTTCCCTAGATTATGAGTCTATCGCTCTTAACCACTACACCACACTGGCTCTTCCTTAGGCTGAAGGAACAGCCAGGTTGGAACTTATCCTGCACAAAAATTTTAATACCCTCTTATCCAGCCTTTCATTTACTTATAAAAGCCACTGCCACATTCAAATGCCAGCTGACCATCTTGGGCTCTTAGATGAATCACATGATCCACTTTTTGATCATCTGCCACTTGGCTTCTTCAAACAATGGTATAAACACATCATAAAGAGAATGCCATGAATACGTGTGTGAACACACTGCCTCACCCCTTCAACCCTACCTACCCATTTGCCCCACCAAAGAGACCTGAGTCTTCACTATTGGATTGGATTGCAATTTCACACAGCTTCATTTTGTGGGCTCTGCCCCTACAAATATGAACTGCTTTAACTCACTTATGACTGAACATACACCAGAATATTCATAGCATAGTTCGATTAACAAAATAATACAAAAAACACCTCTTCCCCCATTTCTGTATATGTAGTTTAGTTAGAGAATATAAGATAGATCCTGGCTAAGTTAGTTAACTTAATTCCTACTGAAATCACTGAATTAATTTAAGACATGATTAAATTCTACCATTGATTTCAATGGGATCTCTGTTACATTTATATCCAAAGACCCGAATGGGACATATGTGGTTTTCTCAGCTCCCCATTTTATCCTCACAATAACTCTGTATTGTAGGCTAGGCTGAGAGTGGCCCACGGTCACTGAACAACCTTCATGGACTCTGGCCTCCCAGGTCCCAGTCCAACACTCTAATCACCATACCAGTCTGGATGCAACTGCAGCACTTGTTGTGGGAACCACAGACATTGTTCAGTATGTTGAAGAGAAGATTGGAAGCACGCCCTCCTTTCCAGCATAATAGCTTTGTGAATACAGCAAGGTTTTGAAATGGATTAAACATTCAGACACATAATACACTGTATGTTACTGAGGCCTGCTTCCTGACTATTCTAACTAATGTGCCAGAATGCAACAAGGCATTGCAAAGGCATTTAATCCTGCACTGGATTATAGCTTTATTATGTGTATTTGTTTAATCCTGTGAGCAGGAGTCCCCGGAACTGGATAAGGCCACAAACCAGTCAATCAATCAGCTGATCAATGCTTCAGGCAAGCAGGTTGTTATAAAGGACTGGAATGCCAGCCAGTATATTTATGCTGGTCAAAGTAATTTGCTGATTACTAGCACCACATGATGCACCATAAAAACTCATGAACATATTTACATAGAACGCTTGCATTAGGGAAATGTTTGAAATATATTTATTTAATCAAATCAATGCTCACCAGAATAGTACTTATAATTTATATAGTGTTTACCACTGTTCAAAGTACTTCTCATATTTACAGGGCATTTGTTGGTGGTGGCCTAATGTCCTGTCTATTGAGACGCAGATCTCCTGTGCCTCCCCCACTTAATTTTTGTTTTTTAATGCTTTGGAGACAGCTAGGGATGCTAAAAAGTACAGTACCAGTGTGACCCCAGCCTAGGGATTCAGTTATTCAATTATGGTATTAATAACTTCAATATTTCACAAACCAAGATACAAACTGAAGCACAGATATCCCCTGAAGTTTCTGCTTCTCTGAATTTTGGAATACACATCTCTAACCAAATAATGTGTACCAAAAATGCATTTATTAGGGGAAGTGCGTGTGAAAAAATGCATTGATTGGTGAAAATTACCTCCAAAATGCATTATATTAGTGGAAATTGCTTGCAAAAATGCACATATTAGTCAAAACTGCACCAGGAGATGTGCTTATTATGATAAATTAGCATTGGATGCTGACGAATTTTCAAGAGGAAATTTGTGAATTGCTGTGGAAATGTGGAGAACCGAATTTATGAATGGAAAAATAAGAAAAAGACAGAATCTGACAGATTTCTCAATCCCTTCTCCAGCCAACCACAATCCATTGGCTCCCTATACATTTATGCAGATCGGTGCTATTGGTTTGTGCTTTAAGAATCTAGCAACAGCCTTGCAGGTTGTACCCACTGCAACAAGTATGGCTGTTGTCCCCGTTGCAGCATGGAAATTTGAGGCCAAGGAAGAATAGCTTTTAGAGGCGCAGTAGTGGTCTCGTTGGCAGAGGCGGATTTAGAACCAGCAACTTCCTGGTTCCTAGTCTTATTCTACACTGGTTCTCCAATCAGATTGCTTTAATTATTTGCAGACCTAGCTAGAGTTTTAAATCAGATGTTTATCAGTCATTTTCATGGACAATTCTATTTTTAGACTTAACATTTAAAATTTGCTCTGTGGAAAGTGTATTAGCATGAAGGTCCCATTTTTCTCTGGTGCAGCTATGTAGCTCTGGTTTCCATTTTTTTTAAAAGGATCTAAAGATCCCACTGTGTCCTATGTATATTTGGCATTTATGGAACATAAATAGGCCTCAGTTTCCAGATGACAGCTTAGAGATACAGTATTTCCACCAGGAAGGCAACTTCCTTTAAATTCTAAGTGGGAGAGAGGGGAAATTAGGCTACTAATATTAATGAGTATTTTTTAGAAAGGAGTTATTGAAGGAAGAAGAGTGATAAAGCACATTTAGCAATGCATTATTCCTCCCTTCCAACTGTGTTTGAATATAAAACTATGCCAACTGATTGAGAGGTGGGTGTCCAAAGATGTATCTGAAATGAATAATCTACTTAACTAAGCAATTCTGTTTTGTAGATGCGAATGATGCTTGTGTATTCGACTTGGTTTCAGAAACCTCCAGTGGCAATCTGACACTGAACTTCAGGGTAGACAAAAGTACGGTAGATACTTATTCATCGTTAAATTACTGAATTCACAAACACAAGATGTGGTTATGGATGACCATCACCTTGGATGACTTTAAGAGGTGATTAGGCAATTTCATGGAAAACAAATGGCAGGAAAGGCTATCGACAGCTACTAAGTCATGATGACCATGTATACCTCCAATATCAGTTGCTGGGGAACACAAATGTGAGAGTGCTGTTGCACACGATGTCCTCCTTGGAGGCTTTCCAATGGCATCTATTTGGCCAGTGTGAGTCCAGCATGTTGGGTTAGCTAGAAAGGCCTTTGATCTAGCTTCTTGTATTTTCTCTTTAACATAAAGGCACTTCTAGCCAATTACTGCCCAAGACTTCATCATGAGCACTCCCACCCCCAGTAGCATCTCAAAAATCTGTTTCTGGGTGCAACATAAATTGAAGGCCTTGTCAGATGGCAGCCGAAAGGAGAAACTATATATGGGGGTAAGCTATGTTTCTGTCTGCCCAAGTCACATATAAAGCAGGAGTGGAGCTGCGTGTGGATGTGCGGATGGGTGCCCAATCTTTAAATTAAAAATATAGAGAGAGGAGTGGGGAATGAAAACACCTCCTCCCTGTCATAGCTTGTTGTACTTCGTTGCTTTGTGCAGTTTGCTTCTGGCTGGCTCAAGGGCTGAATGTGAGCCAGTCTACAGTGTGCTTTTGTGTGTACAGTGGTACCTCAGGTTACATATGCTTCAGGTTACATACGCTTCAGGTTACAGACTCCGATATCCCAGAAATAGTACCTCGGGTTAAGAACTTTGCTTCAGGATGAGAACAGAAATTGTGCTCTGGCGGTGCGGCAGCAGCAGGAGGCCCCATTAGCTAAAGTGGTGCTTCAGGTTAAGAACAGTTTCAGGTTAAGAACAGACATCCGTAACGAATTAAGTACTTAACCCGAGGTACCACTGTACTGCCTAAACAAATTGAGTGCTTGTGAGTTAAGGTAGAGAAGGGGACAGGTTTTGTGCATCTCCCCTGTGCAATCCTATTCATGTGACAAAATGACCACCCCATAAAACATACATGTTGTTGCCCTGTCATGTCTAATCATTCTTTTTGAATTTCATCTCCACACTAGGTGGAGATGTCCACAAACTGGGTGGGAGCCCAAGGTTTGCAGGTGTACAAATATCTACCAGTCTATCTATCTCATCGGCCTTTACCATACTGGTCCCCTCCAAATATTTTGGGCTACAACTCCCATCAGCCATAGCCAGCCCAGCAAATACACACACTCTCCCCCCCAAAACACAGTCCAATAAAGTCTGAGCATGCTCAGTGGCTACAGAATGCTGATTGGCTGTTGAGGGAAACAAAGAATGTGGATGGGATGGAGGGCACAGCTGGCTTGTTGGAACCCTGAGCAGCAGCACTGAAAATGTTGACGGTCTCCCCTATATAACACAAGAGGTGCCCCAGGGCGTTTCAGTAACTTACGACAGTAGCAATGCCTCAGAGAAAAACCACCATACAGAATCTGTTGTTGATTTTGTAATTGTGCTCCACGAAGCCTAAGCTGGGATCAGAAGAAGCCTAACTGTCCAGTGGGAAACTGCGCTGAAGTGACATTGCACTTGGCCCTTGAGTTTTGGGAAACTTTATGTAATCATTTCCCTGAGGGCAGGGAAGAGAAAACAAGACACGCGCAGAGAGAGAAAGCTACCCAATGACTCAGTTACCTGGGCTTGTCACTGGACCACACGCAGCAAGGCGAAATCAGAAGCATGGAAATGCAGCTACAAAAGCCCAGCTTCCTGAGCTTCAAGGCTAGGAGAAGACAGTGACCCCAAGTCATGCTCTGCATGCCATTTATTTCAGAGGCATACGGAGCTGGCACTGTTGTTGAAAGGCATTTCTCACAAGCCAACTAAAATAAGAGAGCCATCTCCTCGTTCCCAAACACAGGATGATTCATCGCTGAGCTCCGAATGGACAAGCACACAGAGCAGCCGTGGAAATAATGCACTTGCCTGGGCAACGGAAGAGGAGCCTGCCTCTTCATGCCACTGAAGCAGGTAACTGCACTCACAGGTCTGTGCAAAGCACAGTGTGTGTTCCCCCCCAGCTACAAGAAAGTCACGACTTAAAGGAGAGCACCGTGGTGAGTGGGAAAAGCTGTGAACACAAGAAGAACCCTTCTGGAGCAAACCAAATGCCTCTCATAGCTGCCTTGACCTAGCCTGGGAGCATTGAAGGAGAGGAGGATAAAAAATGGAGGGTGGGGAGAAACAGATGGAGCAATGGAAGGGGGGGAGCCCTCTGTGAGCCATCAGTTCAACCATATAGCAAGATACAACCTGTCTCCCTCCTGGCAGAGAGAGGGCGCTCCCCTGTGGGCTGCTCATTGTGAAATGGGTGCTTCTCATACACCTGGCAATCATCTTGGCAGGTGTTGTACCTGAAGAAGGGCCCTGAGGAAGGGTAATAGCTCTGATATACAGAAAACCCCAGGTTTGATCCCTGACATCTGCAGGTATGAAATCCCGGAGAGCTGCTGCTTTTCTGTGTAGGTGGACCAATGGGCCACTTCAGTACAAGACACTTTCCTATGTTCTTCCATAAGGCTCCTCTTACGTGAACCTGCCTGTTATTCTATGAATTTCTCGCCCAGAGGTCAGGCATGTGAGAACTGCAGGCAGGATTTCTGTAGAAGTGGTGCCCAGGCTTCAGAATGCTCCCCCAGGGTTGCTCAGACGGGGTTTGTTTTCTTTCTGGCGCCAGGCAAACCCCTTTTTTTATTTGCCCAGGCTTTTCTGATTTGGTTTTAATACAGCTTTATTGCTAAATGATTATCTGCTCTGCTTTTATTGTTTTATTGACCTTATCATCATGATTGATTCTCCTGATTTTATATAAGCTGTTCCGGGAGCCTTACTGATGGAAAAGCATGGTGAAAAAAATGCCTTTAAAAATCTGCAACGTCCATATTCCACATTCACACAGATTCCAGATGTGTTTTCGCAGTATGGCTTGTATTGAGCTGGCATCACCTGGAACATGAGTCAACAGGCACAGCATTCTGGAAACATGCTAAAGGATTATTGCTGCTTGGGACTGGACTTGCATCATCTCTGCAAGCCGGACGCTAGACTATAAGCCTCCCCATGGAGTGAGGTTCCTGCTGCCTGCTACTCCCTACTTGCTGTGGCAAACAGATATCCAGGTTACGCATCAAGTGAAGATGGGGGCCGTGACAGAACTGGGGAGGAATCAAGTGAGAGCAACCATAGCTGTTTTATCTCCTGCTGCATTGGAAATTTTTAAAAGGTAGGCATTGGGGAAATACTTTCAGCCATAGCAGCCTTAGGGACCCTCCAGGCATTTTTATTATGCATTTGTGATTGTGATGCTATTGGGATAATCATAACTCTCATTTATATCCTTCCATTCTTCCAAGAAGCTCAAGATGACAGAAATGTTTCTCTTTGTCCCCATTTTATCTTCACAGCATCCCTGTGAGGTGGGTTAGACTGAGAGACAGTGACTGGCCCAGTGAGCTGAGCAGGGATTCAAACCCAGGCCCTGGTCCAACATATCAATAGCCCCATAGCCCCTCCAGACAGCAACAATGTCTTAGCATTGGGGAAGCATTGCAGGACAAACTAGTAAAGCAGAATAAGCCTGCCACAGAAACACTATAATTGTGTCAAGTACATGTTGTTGAACACAGCCTCAATAAAACACCAACCTGACATTTGCAGAAGAGGGAGAAAACTCAGGGAATGCTCAGGGGAAACGTTTCTAGAACACCTAACAGCACGTAGGGGCCAGAATACTAATGATAACAATCACCTTGTTCCAAAGGTTAGAGAGGTTCCATATCTATAAATAAACAGAAATAATACATGAGAGTAACTTATTGCAGGGCTACTACTGAACTGCAGGCACAGATCTAGATGGTTTTACACAGCTGCATGCAACTTTAAAGGACTGAAAAGCAAAAAACTAATTGTCATGCATCCATCTGCAATAGGTGAGAAAAGCTAGTAATTGAAACTTTGGCAAAGTAAATTGCCAGATGCATTTGTTGGTAATGCAAGGTGGAATACTCCCTCTAGCGGTCAAATGGGGGGGAAATAAGCAGCAAATTTCCTGCTCCATTCATGCAGTGGCTATGCTCCGAAGATAAATTGCTTGGAGAAGGAGGGTCTGTCTCTAGAAACACAGGGCTGTACGAGGTGAAATCAAGATGATAAGCTGCAAAAATCCCATTAAGACAAAAATTATAGAACCCATAGATCATAGATGGTGGTGATAGGAAGAAAACTGGGTGAGATGATAATGACCTCTTAATAACAACTCACTTGGGGTCCAAGGAACCTTTGGACATCTGTTTCTTGAGCAGGTGGTCTCAGCCCCACTACTAGAAGAAAAAAGCATCCTGCTGGGAAAGATCAAGCTCCCGGTCTAATTGATCCTGCATTTCTGGTCTCAGCTCTGAACTGATTTCAGTCGGCTAGCTTTTCCATTAGCACAATAAGGATGTATTGCACACACACACAAACACCCCAAACTCCTATTCCTGAAGCTGATGTGGAATCATAGAATTGTAGAGTTGGGCTGTACATAACCTGAGGGTTATCTAGTCCAACCACCTGAATTGCAGGAATCTCAACAAAAGCATCCACGACAGCTGGCCATCCAAACTGTTCGACCGCCACACTGCACATCGTGTCAGAAAGTTCTTCCTGACATGCCTTCTAGAAGGCTGAGGCAGGCAAAGGCCCACAGCCCAGCTCCCTAGCTGGCCAGGTGGGGCTTGCTAGCTCTGGGAGAGGGTGTGTGATTCCTCAGCTAGAGCAGGCTTGGAACAGGTGGGGGTCACATGCCTCATCAAGCCCAGATGCTGCAATCAGCAGGCGAAGTACAAAACAGAAGCAGAGCTGAGGTGCTTTGTCTGCTCAACTGCCCATATTTTAGGACCTTGACTTGGATGCTCCTGGACCTCTATGGGACTGTGCTTTGGGTTTGGATCCTGACTGCCGGACTTCAGGCTTGGCTATTTGGATTGACCCTGGATTGCATTTCCAGATCTTTAGACTTTGGATTTTGAACTTTGGACTTGCGTGGATTGACCTCGGACTTTGAACTTTGGACTTGGCACACTGACTTGCTGCCAGGTAGGCCAGGGGTCCAGAACACCTTTTGTCCAAGTTGCTCAGCAAGGCATACATGGCTTCTCTCCCCTCCCCCTCCTTCCATACACTGCAATTCCCCATTCAGTTCTTGCAACAACCGTATGGCCTGGGTCAGGCTTAGTGCCCAAAGTTAACTAGTGAGCTTCATAACCAACCAGCTCTCCTTGTTCCAAGTTGGACTCTTCCAGCTCCACCATACTGGCTCTCATGTGTATCTCTTGCAGGCAGATGGCACATGAACAATATTTTGACAAGGGAACCTACACATCTTAACCTCCTAAAAAAAAGATGGAAGGCTTGGCATATTTCCCATGGCTTACATAACCTTCTCCCAAACCTCATTTTTGACAAACTCAGGATTCACCCATGCAACAGCAGAGGACCGGGTACGCTGCAACAGGCATTTGATCTGGGATTTCCCTTCTCTTTGTAGTAGCTGGAGATCAGCCATTGCAGCGTATACATTTTAGGGTAATTAAATAAAGCTGCAGTGAAGCACGGTAATGTGCTACTTGGCATTCTTCCAATCCACTGTCAGCCAAAAGGCCTAATCTTGTGAAAGGCTGTGAGCTAGGAAACGTGTGGTCCAGATGGCAAGCAAGAAATACTGCGCATGGAATATCCCTGACCTGAAGCACCATGTAGGTAGCAGTGTAAGCCTACCTGAGATAGTTGGGTGGGCACAATAGAGTGGGTCAGTTTTGCTCTGGCAGGACCACCAGCCACTGCTATGTGCATTCTAGTCTTAGCACCCCAAATGGCACTGATACATAATGTTTACATAGTAACCTAAGAAGAGCCTGTGGGATCATGCCCATGGCCCCTCTAGTCAAGCATTCTGTTCTCACAGTGACCAAAGAGATGCCAGTGGGAAACCAACAAGCAGAATTCAAGCACTCTCCCGTCTTGCAGTTTCCAGCAACTGGGATTTGAAAGCATTACTGCCTTCAACAGTGGAGGCAGAACATAGTCATCATGGCTAGTTAATATAATAATAAAAACAAGCAGCTATTTTTGAAATTATATTGCAGATTTTAGGGTGTAGGGGCCCCAGTCCATATACACTGTCCTGGGCCCAGGAAATCCTGTTGGTGTCCCTGGCTGTGACTTCCAAAAAAGCAGAAAAAAAGAGAGAGAATCATAAAATGATGGGGACATGCCCTCCATCAACCACTAACCACCCCAAAGCAGCATATCAGCCACCACTGGGCTCACACACAGAGAGACATACTTTGCATCTCAGAACAAAATGGAGGGTGGGCATGCAGTCCTGGCAGCCAATGAAAGTTGGGCATTTTTAAGGGTGTGTGTTCAATGCAGGAGACAAAGTCAGTGCAAAGAGTAACTGACCAAGTAGAAGAAAGAGTCTTGTGTGCATTGTAGATGTTTGAGGTGGAAGTTTGGATATTGGGTGAAGAACAAGCCTTGCTGAATCTCCCCCCGCCATACCAGCTTTGGCCCTTTGTTCTCTGGGTTGATGTCTGCACTGCTATCCTGGACCAGGGATGTGACAGCACTGTTGTCTGAATCAGTGGCTGGGCCATTGCTTGGGACCAAGACAGAAAGCACAATTATTCTTCACCAGATGGAATATCTAGCAAATGTTACATTTGCTTTATGTGTGTCACGATTTTGAACTTCATTCTGCTTCTTCCAAAGGAAACAGGCAGTTGGGTAGAGGCAATGAAAGGGGGGAAAGTTCAGCAAACCATCAGTAATCCTATTTCACAATTAGGGAGAAATGCTACAGGGGAGACGCGGCTGAGTTATACACCCCTTGATGTCCGTAGTAGCGTTGGGGCCCAAGACAAGAAGAGGAAAAGACAACTGAGCAGATATTGGGACACTCCGTCAAAGTAATAAAACACATGAAAACCAAAGCAGAAAGTAAGGGATTAATAGGTGATGAGAAGTACAAGACCAAGTATGTAGACTGGGATGAAATATAATAATAATAATAATAATAATAATAATAATAATAATAATAATAATTATTATTATTATTATTATTATTATTATTATTATTATTATTAAACCCATCTGGCTGGGTTTACCAACAAAATATTAAAAACACGGTAAAACATCAAACATAAAAAACTTCCTTAAACAAGGCACCGTCAGATGCCTTCTAAAAGTCAGATAGTTGTTTATTTCCTTGACATCTGATGGGAGGGCATTCCACAGGGCGGGCACCACTACCAAGAAGGCCCTCTGCCTGGTTCCCTGTAACCTCACTTCTCACAGTAAGGGAATCACCAGAAGGCCTTTGGAGCTGGACCTCAGTGTCCGGGCTGAACGATAGGGGTGGAGACGCTCCTTCAGCTATACCGCGCCGAGGCCATTTAGGGCTTTAAGGGTCAGCACCAACACTTTGAATTGTGCTCAGAAACATACTGGGAGCCAATATAGACTGCAAAGTTTTTTGTGTAAATTCAGATTGAGGAGGGATTAATCAAATAATTAATTATACATTTATTTTAGAGCTGAAAATGGACTCCTTAATTCCTATGTTGATTGTATTTTTAAATTTTTAATCAAAAACAAAAACATGAGGGTGGGTGTTTTTGACCTGCATCACTTACCTTCACAAATCACCACTGCCTTTAAAATAATGGTAAAGGTAAAGGTAAAGGTACGGGCCAGTCTTGCCAGACTCTGGGGTTGTGCGCTCATCTCACACTATAGGCCAGGAGCCAGCGCTGTCTGCAGACACTTCCGGGTCACGTAGCCAGCGTGACGAAGCTGCTCTGGTGAGCCAGAGCCACACACGGAAACGCCGTTTACCTTCCCGCTAGTAAGCGGTCCCTATTTATCTACTTGCACCCGGGGGTGCTTTCGAACTGCTAGGTTGGCAGGCGCTGGGACCGAGCAGCGGGAGCGCACCCCGCCGTGGGGATTCGAACCACCGACCATGCGATCGGCAAGTCCTAGGCGCTGAGGTTTTACCCACAGCGCCACCCGCGTCCCTAAAATAATGTTACTATGCTTATTATGCATTGGTGTCAGTCTTCTAGGAGGTTTGCTTTCAGAAAGGCAGGATACAACTATTTAAAACAATATAGTGAAATAGTGGCAGATGAAACAACACCAGGTATTTTTAGAAAGTAATTGCTAGAATCCTAACACACAGCCTTTGCCTAGGGAAAAGAAATACATTCATAGCTGTATGTGAACAACTCCCAGCTTTGGCAATGAATGATGTTGGAAAAAGTAAATCAATGAGTGATTGCTCTACATCAGGGATGTCCAACAGGTCGATCGCGATCTACTGGTAGATCCCCAGGAGGTTTTTGTAGTTCGTGGTCAATCGCTGGGTCCCTTTCCTTAGCGTTGGTAAAACAGAATCTGGCCCCACCCCCTTGTCCCACCTTCCACTGTTGCCCGATCTACAGAGTAGAAGACGGAGATTACTCAGTGAGGCTATATGTTTCCCTAGCGATCCGTTGGTGAGTGGCTGTTCCCCTTTCTCCTTTGAGAAATTGGGGCTTTCCTAAAAAAAGAAGCTCAACAATTTTTCCCTGCACCCCCCAAAAAAACAGGGCTTTTCTTCCTAAAAAAAGTTCAACAACTTTGACCTGAACCCCCCAAAAGGGGGTAGATCTCTGCCAGTTTTTTAATTCTGTGAGTAGATTGCAGTCTCTTGGGAGTTGGCCACCCTGCTCTACATTATATTTCAGCAATGTAATTTAAAACTAAAATGATTTGCAAGAGTTGTTTGTGCCTCCAAAAATTGCAATGGAGAGGACTGCATGGTGAGAGAAAAAGGAATTCTGACATTTGGCAGCATTTATAAAGCTTTATAAATTTATAATGCTTTATACATTTATAAATGTAATGACATTTTAAAAGTCCCCTGAAAGCATTTCCTTTATTGTTCAGTCACACCCCTGCTTAGGTTATTGCTCACCACTGAAACGCCAGGGTGTAAGCTTAATGTCTGCTGCTATGTAGAAGTCTTCAAATATGTTTCCAGTAAGGGAAGTCTGACAGGTGAGGAAGCAGAAACTGCTCCAGCTTGTGTGCTAACTTACACTAGATAGCAAGACGAACAATGTAGTGTTTGGTAGAAACCAAACTGCATGTGAAGAGTAACAGTTATGATTGTTACAAATGCAAGTTGGAATGGAAATTGCTGCCTTCTTGCAACCCCAGTTGCAGTATCCTAGCAAGTTGAATGCTTGTTTCATTTGCATGTTCAAGATAATGTATATAAACAAAATTGAATCTGGGACACCTGGGTTCAGGTCCCACGGACACCATGAATTCTCTGAAGGATAATAGTTTAGGGGAGTACCTGGCTCTCAGTCTCAGGTCCCAATGAGCCAATTAGCACAAAGTGCTAATGCAAAGCATGACTTAGGATGAATGTGTGAGCATGCAGCTTCCCAGAGAGGAGATCACAGCCACTTTGCTCCTCCCCCTGGCCTTGCGACTGCTGTGAGCCAAGGCACGGTTTAGCTTAGTGTTCTGTTCAAATCCAGACTAGTGGTTTGCATTGCACCAAACCTCAAGCTGTAGCCAAGGTTTATTCTCGGTTTACTTATCTCTCAGAGCAATGCATTCTCGCCAAGCCACGGCTTGGCTTAGCGTTATGTGTAAACAGAGCTTAAGTGTGAAATGGGGACATGAAAGGTCAACCTCATGGAGGTGATGACAAGACAAGATAAAAGCTGGGATCCCACCTGTAAGGCTAAAGAATGCACAGCCATAGCTCACAGTCTCACAGTTGAAGAGATAAGCCACTGTTGAGATTTAACATCAGCTTACCTCTTAGGCGGTGGGGACTGTTGCTGACAAAGCACCACATGAGGCTCCATGTGTTTGTGTGCAAGAACTAAAAACATGTTGCTTCCTAAAAGCAATGCATGAACATAATTGTTTTCTTCCTAAAAGAACTGTAGAATACAAATGCTTTCTCCAGTCATTAAATTATTTTCACCATGATTTCTGTAATGGATTCTAGTATAAATATTTTGTAGGAAACTCATTACAAAATTTCTGTTTTAACAACATAAAAAAACAACCACTGCCTAGTCCAGAATCCTGTTTCTCACAGTGGCCAAGCCGATGCCTCAGAGAAGCCCAGAAGCAGGAAACAAAGGCAACAGGTCTCTTCCACTGTTGTTTTCTGGCAACAGGTATGCAAAGGCACCCTGTCTCTAATCCTGGGAGCCCTGAGTGTGGGATGTTTACAAGGTAGTCAAACCAACAACCTGTGTTTGCTAGATAGGCGTACGATAGGAGCTGAAGCTCACAGAGTTTTCTTGTATGTTTGCTAGAGAGAACTCTGAGAGCCACTCACACTGTGCCCTGACAGAGGGAGGGCATAGTCATATATAATCTCCTCACCTGGCTGGACATGTCCTCTTTGCCTCTCTTCACTCTTGCTCTTCATCTCATCACCAAGCCACAAATGAACCATCTGCTACTTCTGAGCATCAATGCTCCTTCTTAAGCTAGACTTAAGCATGTCTGTGGAACTGAATTACCATTTTAAGCCTGCCTGAACAAAGCTGCTATATCTGATATTCTGTGACAGAAGCTCTGAGTGAGTAAATGTTATTTTTACCTTTCGGAAGACTGTTTGTGTGATTATTATTTTAAGGGGGAGAAAAGGGGGAAATACCTGGGGAAACCAGTCTGCCTTAAAGCAGTCTGACCTTCCCCATCCTGAAGAAAATGACTTCCCCTGTGATAAATCAGGGCCCCTTACCACCTGAAGCACTCTAACCATGATGAAGCAGTTGCTGGAGGAACTACCAGGGGGAGAGGCAAACTCCCTTGCCAACGCAATGGGTGAGAAATGCAATGCCATTTCAATTTAAAGGTGAAAGCTCAGAGACAAGAGGTGGCAGCAGTGGCTGCCCAGAGGACTTCCAAGGAGAGGGGAGAGGAGAGGAGGCTGAGGGAACACACCACAAAGGAGGGTGTTCGAAAAAGGGTGAGAGGCTGCCAGCTCTGCAGGCAAGGGGTGACATAACTAGGTTCCTGAGCCCCGCAAGGGTGCCGCAGAAAGATTGTAGTTGGTCAAGGGAGCCATTTTGAAAAGGTTGAAAACCTCTGGTCTAGGCTATGTTACTACATGGGGCTGCCTTTAAAGGCTGACACTGAATGCAGCTGACAGGATACCTTTGGAGACCAGGTGTTTGAATCATGTGGCACCAGCTGTGTACCAGCTGCATTTATTTCTGTGCTCAGTTTAAGGTGCTCGTTTTGATATTTGAAGCTAGGAGCTGTTTGGGAAGAGGTTACTTGAAGAGGTTACTACCCACATCCACCTGTATGAATCAAGAGAATCTGAGAGTCTCTCTCCTTGGAAATGCAGGTGGCGCCTTTCATTGATGACTCTTAAGTGGGTGTTAAAACGCTTTTGTCGCTTGGTGTTTTTAAACTGGCTCTTGTGATTTAATGGCTGGCAACGACTTCTATGAGCAGCTCCCATTCATGTAGTCAATACTGAGGACCAATGAGAGAGCCCTTCTTTTTAAAGAGCGGAGAAAACATTTTGTGAAAATGTAGCAATTGCTCTTAACTTACAGCAGAGGGGGCTCACTTCTTACAAATCACACAGAAGCCACACGGTCTGCGTTCTTTCAGAAGGGAAATACAGAGTCCGGGCATTTACTACGCATCACTAAAACAGAAAGATTCCAAAGTATCTCTATGTATCAAAAACAAAGTGCTGAAGCACACAAGTGTCAGTCATTTGTACTCTGATGTGAAACTCAAATTGATGCAAACTGTTAATAAGTGCTGAGTAGATAAATTGCATTACTATTTTTATTATTATTCCACCCTTCACCCCAAGGTCTCAGGGCAGGTTGCAGCAATTAAAACACCATATTAAAAACAGTTTGAAACAACTTAAAATCTCAGAAATAAGGAGGGTCCTAAAAATATACATTTCCGGTGTCAAAAGGTAAAGGGGCTTTTATTGAGAATCAGATGCTACAAGTTAAACCACAACCAGACCCTCAAAGTGTCCCTATTTTCCAGGGACATCCCTAAATTAGAGATGACCAGGTTTCTGATTTGATCCCAGAATGTTCCTGCTTTTCCTTAAGATGTCCCTATTTTCATTGAAGAAATGTTGGAGGATATGGAGTTAAACCCCCCCCCCCCAAGCCATCTGATGGCATTCCTGTATAGGGAACTACCTAATTGCACCACTGCTCTGATGCAGAGAAAAGCTGCAGCCTGCACAAATTCTATGCATACAGGCTTTGTTTACGGTTTCTCCTGAACAAATGAAGGCCCAGGGGGCAGGGGCAGGAAGAAAATCCTACTTCTTCCTCCACCTGCTTATATGTTCAGATCAGGGCTGCTAGAAGTGGGGTCAGAATGAAGAAAATGAGGGAGAAGCATTTTTAAAACTATTTTATAAAATTTATACAGTGCTAGTTGTTTTTTTAAAATCCTCAAAGTAGTTTACAAACAGAAAAAAACACACCAATAGAATTATTGGTAAAAAGTCAAAAACAGCTATTTAAAACATTCCAATAAAATAAAATCAGCAACGAACTTAAAAAGGATTAAAGCACATGTCAGTATTGTACATATCAAGGTATGGTTGTCTAAACAAAAATGTTTTTAGCAGGCACTGAAAAGAGTACAGTGAAGGTGCCTGTTTGGTGTCAGTAGGCAGGGAGTTCCAACGTGTATGTGCTGAAACAATAAAGGGTTGATTTCATACAAATGCAGAATGGGTACTATGTGACACCTGCAGCAGTGTCATTTCTGCAAGCTGAAGTATATGGAGTAATGCAAATGTGCAAAGTAAACTAGTTCCAAGCAGGCACAACCCTGTTTCTTCTTCCACCTGCTTATGCCTCATGTGAGCAGGGCTCCTAGGAGTGGGGTCAGAATGAAGAAAATGAGTAAGAAGATAGGGAAAATCTAGTCTAATAGTGTGTTGCCAAAACAAACATACCCTGATAATATAAAACACATTTCTTAATAGCTTGCTGATCTTTTAAGATGTTGCATTTCTCAATTTGGTTCTAATGGCTTGTGTATGAATGTGTAAAAAAAGGAAGGGAGAAAAAGAAGAAGAGATATGTCTACGAAATCAGCATCAGATCGGCCCTGTTAAGCACAGAGACATAATTAAGGAAAATCTTTCTGTGGAAAGGTCACATCAATTTCCAGAATGTACTACATATTTTTCTTCCCTCTCAAGACTGTATAGTTAGCAAAGTCATTGGATGGGTAACTCAGACTTCCACCCACCCATGTTTGAATTTTCTGATCATCTCCTCATTTGGGGATTATGTATTCGTCTGTTTGCAGAGGGAGGAAGTGGGTAGAATGGTGGTCCATTTGCAGGATGAGACAGGTGTAGTGATCTGCCCTGTGAGACAAATTTCTTTCTCACACAAGTGTGTCTGCAGGGTTGTTTATGAAAATGAATCCAAATCAATGTCATGGCTGTGAACCAGAACAGATGCAGAGAGCCTGGGTCAGAGGAGGAAAACAGATCTGCTCCCCAATTCTTCCTGAGTAGCTCCAGCAGCAACAGATCCCACACCCTGCACAGCAACTCCCAAGGAGGCAACTCTGCATCTGAATTCCAGTAAACAGACCTCAGGCTCCTTGGAGGATCGGCAAAATGCTGAACAGCCTCCAACAAATAAGTCCTCACAACTCTACCCCACATTCTAGAAGGAAACAATGGCTATATTAAAAGGTGCTGGACTTCTAACTGGAGCAGCACTCAGTGGGTGGAACTTTGGTCTAGATCAAACGATAAAACTCTAACAGTTGCTCCAGGCTAGCACTGAGACAACTTGCTCGCTGTTTCCTCTGTAGGATTGCAACCTATGGCACTGAACTAGTACTGATCTGGGGGTTCTGAGCTTGCTGCAACCAAGCTGGCTCTGAAAATCTGGCTCTGTCTTTCTTTTCAGCTACTGCCTCCACAGTCACAAAGACTAGGACAAAATATTGTTCTATTTCAACAACAGAACAGGAAAAAAAGAGTCCTTGGTGTGCATGTACAAGATGTTAGGGGATTGCAAGCTCTAAAGGAGAGAAAGGGGGCATGTAAACAACAGTGGCAAGAGGGAGAGAAGTATTTGATAGATCTGAATAATATCCAAGCAGAGCTCACGGTGTGAATTCAGATGGGCTTGTAATATTTGCCTCATTCGGCGGTAAATAATGCAATCCCGAAAGTTCTTCTATGATTTTGATTAAAAACTGAGTCAGAGAGGAACTTGAACCTGCTCTTTATCCATGCCTCCAACTCACCCACCTACCTGATTATGGTTTTGTGCTACCTGGCTGTGATATGTCTGGGAGAGATGCCAAGGCGGTTTGACTCCTGGTCCATGTGGCTATCTGGAACTAAATCCAGGTGTACCGAATGAGTGAGGTTTGAAAAAGCCAGAGGATAAACAATAAAAAAAATAATATTTCTGCTTTAGAAGTAGCACAGTATGCCAAGGCAGACAGAAAGTTGAATGAGTGGATAGAGGAAGATTGCATGGGAGGAAAAGGATCAGAGAAGAGATGCAAAAGGAAGATTAGATGGTTGTTTAGTTGGCTTGCAGGTTGGAGCAGGGAGGGATAAACTGTCCCCAACCCTTGCCTATGACTGAGTTGGGTATTTAGGTCAAAGAGTGGCTCTAAGTCTGGTGCCCATGGGTACTACGGTGCCTACCTGTACTTCATCACATGGCACATACAAAAGGTTTCAGTAAACATTCCCTCAAAAATCCACAAGGCACAAGAGACTGCTTGCTGTTCCTGCTCAGTCTTTGTTTGCACTGACTCAGCCTCTCCTGCATGTAGCACACAGACTTCAAACATGTCCACATTTCATTGGATGTCAAAGGTTGGTGCTGAGAAGAGAGGCAAAAAGTCTCTCTGTGAGTGAGTATGGCAGTGGCTGATGTGCATACCCTGTTCTTTATTCCTGGATAGTATATGCCCACACTATTTTGTGGTTTTGCCTCTTTTTCAATTCTTTTATATGTGGCTGCCATTATGCCAGGCCTATGCCAGCCATTTTGTGTTATGCTAAGCCCTAGTGGCAGCCATTTTGTGACTGGTGCCAACAGCACTTTCTCAAAATTCCCAATGTGCCCACTGGTCCCAAAAGATTGATACCTTCTGCTCCAAGCATTGTCAAATGATTGGGGGGCATCATTGGAGAGAGGGCAAGATTCACAGCAAGAAAAGACCTGCTCTTCAATATATTCAAGTTTAAATTACAAAAATAAAAAACCCAATAAATGAGCACATCTTAAGAGCATTGGCACTATGGTCTAAACCACTGAGCCTCTTGAGTTCACCGATCAGAAGGTTGGTGCTTCAAATCCCTGCAACAGAGTGAGCTCCCATTGCTCTGTCCCTGCTCCTGCCAATCTAGCAGTTCGAAAGCACGCCAGTGCGAGTAGATAAATAGGTACCACTGCAGCGGGAAGGTAAATTGGCTTTATGTGCACTCTGGTTTCTGTCACAGTGTCCTGGTGTGCCAGAAGTGGTTTAGTTATGCTGGCTACATGACCCAGAAAGCTGTCTGCAGACAAACACCGGCTCCCTCAGCCTGAAAGCAAGATGAGCGCTGCAACCCCATAGTCACCTTTGACTGGTCCAGTGGTTCTTTACCTTTTTACCTTTGCCCATTAAAATCTCATTGTCATCCTGATTATCATTTATATAGCATATCCTGGCGCAGCTTGCAGCACCAGTGCAATGCACTACTGCTCAGAACAATGTGCCATAAAATGTTCATTTCATTGACTCTCTCTTTTCCCCCCTTTTCATTTTGCAGCTACCAGGACTGGGTATATGATGCACTTCAAAAAGCTTTCCTATGTAGCTCTCCACAAAATCAAAGATGCTCTTAAGTCATTATTCACAATCGTTTTGAACATGGGTTCCCATCTGATCTTACACTGTTTTGTGTCCCTCTCTCAAAAATAACGTTTTGCTGTTGCACACAAAGAGCTGTAGATGACGGCACTAACCCAATTTGGGCAGTAGAAAAGAATTGTAGAACAGGCTATTTCTGATCCCTTCCTAAAACCACATACAAAGCAATGACCAGGAAAGTGGATTTCAGCCAAACTTTAGGAGAAACTCCCCAATAGTAGAAGCTCCTTGATGGTGGAACAGGCTGCTTCAGGAGATGGAGGGGGTGTTTTTAAGCAGAGACTGGGTGACCACTTGTCAGGGCTGCTGTAGTTATATTCTGCAGTGCAGATCCAGCATTGAGCAGAGGCTGGAATAGATGAACTCCAAGGTCACTGTCAAGCAGTTTGATCATTAAAACAAAGAAACAAAGACCCAGATTCCCTGGAGCTCCCCCCCCCCCACTATTGGAATACTGGGTTAGTGGGGATGCTATTACTCTCTGAAATCCACTGTGGATAAATGGGGGCTATTGGTGGGCATTCAACCCTCCCTGGTCTCGGGGGGAGGGAAGACACTTCTTCCCTAAGATGTTCTCATTCCACTGGAATTGCCATGCAATGTATTTCAGGTACCCCATACCACCCCCCTAGTTAGGAAGATTTGGGTTCTTGCCATTTATAAACTACAAATTCTAGGCTTATGCTCTAAAGAATACTAGGAGAGTCATTCACTTGTAGAGGTTTGCAGAGATCATTGGCATCAGGGAACATTACGTGATACAAAATTCATCAAGGTGTCTAAACAAAAGCCATATGTTAGATTAAATGATTTTGAAAGACGGTTATGTTGGGAACAGTAAAAACGTCAGCATCACCTCCTCCATTGCTGCTCAACTCAGAGCCTCATAACAAGACATTGCAGGGTCAGACTTTCAAGCTGGAAAGAAACCAAACTTGTAAACTGTGTGGTTCAAAACCACAATATCTGGCAAAACCCACTTTGGGGGAAGCGTTCCCACCCATATGTCATTCTGAAGCAAGCTGTGGGTGATTTAATAAGCCTGACAGTTGGAGCTTGATATAAGAGCAGTTCAAGGAGGTTTCAGATCGTGTCAGACACAGGATGTAAGATGCTAACACAACAGGGTTTCTTTCTTTCTTTCTTTCTTTCTTTCTTTTTGACCTCTCCTGGTTTGAGATGTAAGTGATTAAGATTTGGATACCAAAGAAGTCAGGGCAAACTGTGACAGCTGCAGCCAATAACTGGCTACGACAAGCAGAAAGGCATCTGGAATAATGAGGCCCGAGCGTTAATTCCGTTCTGCTGACTGTCTTTGACTCCTAAATTCCCTATCACAGGACATGTCCAGTCATAAGAGAGAGCGGAGCCAACCAGCAATCCGCCCCCCGCCACTCCAAAGGAAGGGTCAACAAGAGCATTAGAAAAGCAGGTGTCAGGAGCAGATCAGCAATAAATCACAAGGCGTCAGTGAAGTTAACTCTTTATTCAAAGAAACACGTTCAACTCAGTCTCCACCTCCCCACAGTTGCCTAAGTCTCCTCCTCCCCCAGGGCTTTCCCAAGCAATCTGAGATTCTGTTCCTGTGCCCATCTTTGCACCTCCCTCTTCATACCTCTTCTGGTTCTGGGAGACCAGAGAGGAAGGGAGCTGGTCCTTGCAGGAGGGGGAGACACTCTGGCTTCTCCACCAGCCTGACTCATCTCTGCATCTTGGCCTCCCTCCTCTCCAGCCTCTGCTTCTGACTCTGATTCTGGACAGCTTTCTGCCACAGACTCTTCCTGCTCACTAACCCTGTTACCTCTTCAGCTTCCAACACCACCTCCTTCCAGTCTTCTCCCTCTGACCACTCATAATTGTCCTGCCACCAATCCCCTATCTCTGAGCCTCCCCCCCTTGGGGGTTCCCCAATTGGTGACTCCCACCACACCTCTGCACCCAGCCAGCCTGTGACAGCACTCTCCCTCCGGTGGTGTCCAGCAATTGGTATTCAAAGGCATAGTTAACTCCATCGATCGCCATCAATAGCCTGCTCCTCCCTGAAACTGTCTAATCCTATTTTAAAACATTCTAGGTTGCTGGCTATTCTATGAGAATGAGTTTTGTGTACACGATTTCCCATATGATCCTCATTTCAATCCAGTAAGGTAGGCCAGGCTGCAAATTCCTGACTGTTCTAAATTCTTTATGGTCTGCTCTCCTGCATCATAGCCCAGCATTCTCACCACTACACCATGCTTTTAAAGAAAAGGTATGAAAGCTTATTTTTACAAACACTTTTTAATGGTTTTTTTCCTTGTAGCTTTGTTTGTGATTGATATTCCCCTTTCTCCCTTAAATGTTCTCTCTCTCAGCATTTATTCTTCCTACTTTAATTTGCAGGGTTGGATTTCTTTGCATTGCATCTCCTCCTTTCCAAATTCATTTATCTTGTACTTTATGCCGGTGGGCAGTGCCTAGCTCTCTTGTAGCTATTGCACAGCTGTAAGTGCTTAATAAATCACGATGATGACTATAACCCAGATCACAGTTTTCCCCCGCACAGAACAATTGCCACCCTACCTCCTATGACTAAGACAAATGAATTATTTTTTTTAAATTATATTTATACTCTGCTTTTCCATTTCAACAAAACATTTCAAGGCAGCTAACAAAAGAATCATTGAATCAAAAGAATTGTAGAATTGGAAGGGACCCTGAGGATCATCTAGTCCAGTGGTTCTCAACCTGTGGGTCCCCAGATGTTGTTGGACTACAACTCCCATTATCCCTGAGCTCTGGCCTTTCTAGCTAGGGGTGATGGGAGTTGTAGTTCAACAACATCTGGGGACCCACAGGTTGGAAAAGGGTGATCTAGTCCAACCCCTTGCAATGCAAGCATATGTATAAGAGGATCGAATCTGAAACCTTGGTGTTATTAGCACCCTGCTCCAACCAACTGAGCTATCCAGGCACGAGCCTGTCAGCTATCAGCCTCTTGAGCCAGATACACCTCTAGAGACAGTAACCTTTGAGTCACATTTCCCAAAGTAACTCATTTGCCAGTGTCTCATGGGAGCAAATTGTATGCCTGGAGCTATCCAAGGTCCTGTATGGTCCCAGCCCAAGCCTATCTGCTGTCCCACTGCCTGACTAAGCCACTCTTAGGTGTCCATCATACCTAGTACGTGGCTGCTCACTGGAGGTCAGGACAGAACAAAGAGTGGCTGGAATCTGAAAAGGTAAGAGCTCCTTAGTCTCTAAAGTGGAGGTGGAGGATGTTCTACGAGAGCAAAAGGAATCAGTGCTCTCTGCTGCAAAACAAAAACCTCCATCCACATACAATATAAACACATCAAGAAGTGAGCCTCACTAGAGGGGAAGAGACAGAAAACCAATCTGATCTGAGGGACAGCAGATAGGTTTGGGTTGGAACCTTACAGGAGGTTAAACACATTTCCGACTCCTAAAATAACGATGTTAGATCCCAAACATGAGCAAAATTCATCTTTCAAGCAGTAAATGAAATAATGGCAAGCGACTTGATTGTCTATTGCATGCATGTCTAACACAGGTGTGGGACTGAGTGCAGAGTTGCTTTGAAATATTACATAGGGGACATGGAAGATGTCTGAAATTCTAGAGGCAATGGAATCTGCACTCGTGTAAATAATGTTTAGTCATGAGTGCAGTTTCTATTGCCTCTTGAAATGGGTGAGGTCATTTCCAAGAGGTATATTGAATTTAATTTCTGGGAAATCTCTATAAATCTGCAAGCAATCCTCCGATTGTGAGTTTTCAAGGTGTTAATAAGATGTTAGCCATTATCTGGCAGACACAGATGATTCTAGAATCCCTCTATAAAAACAAATTTGTCTAGCCTAAAGGCAAAAGAATGCTCTGACCCTTAGGAATACCGGAAGATTTTACAATTTTCAGATTGCTGTCTTCATGAGCCAAGTGAACTGTGCTCTGTGAAGCAAAAACAGCTGCGGGTGCAGCCAGAAATGTAAATGCTCCAGATTCCCTAGAAGCTGCTTTGCCTGTAACATCAAAGAACTGCCCCGCCCCCCCAAAAAACCCACTAAGAAGGGAAAACAAGGCATTGTTTTAAGGTTCCATGAGGCACAGTTGCTTAGAAAGGGAGGTCCAGAAAACAAAAAGAAATTGTACCCAATATATGTGTTTCCCATTCTTAATATTTGGCTGCTGTGTCTGATATTATGCTTTAAGAACATAAGGAGGCCCCTGCTGAATCACACCAAAGGCCCCTCTCACCCATCATTCTGTTCTCACAACAACTAGCCAGATGCCTGTGGGAAATCTGCAAGTACCTGAGTGCAATGCCACTCCTGCCACTTGAGATTCCCAGAAGATGGTACTCAGAAGTGTCCTGCATCAGGCAGTGGAGGTAGAACATGGCCTTCATGGTTATCCTCCATCTATTTGTCTACTCCTCTTTTAAAGCCATCCAAACTGGCAGCCAGCACTCCCTTGTGGGAGCAAATTTCACAATTTAGCTAAGTGCCAACAGAAATCGCACCACCACCAGCTCCTTCTGTTTCTGGAAGTTTATGTCCAATTACATCAAGACATGCCTATAAATTCAAAGCAAGGGGTTTTAAAATCCCGGATGAACGAGTTGGAGTGTTGAGTTGGCTGGATCTCCTCGTTTTCCCTGATGGATTCTTCTTGCAGATTTCAACCCCACCCCCAGTCAGTTGGCCCAGTATTATTTCATCTGCAAACACAAGCTATTCTCCACAGATACATTTCAGGGACTGCTGCTGCTGCTGCTTGTTTGCTGTGGGCTATCTCTGTTATCCACCAGTTAACGCACTGTGGTTGTCCATAAGAATGTGTGGTTCAGGATGGCCGTGACTGCTTACAGATGGAATACAGCATTCCCTGTTCCCTAGCCCATAGGCTTTTGGGTTGCTGTGTGCTTTCTCTCCTTTTATTGTAATTCAGACCAATTATTCTGATTTTGACTATCATTATAAACAGCATCAGAGAATCTGTAGGCATTTTGAGCATTCTTCCTCTCTCTTTTAATCATCTACCTCTTTTAAAGAATATAACTCAATGGCACTATAAATGCATATTTAAACACCAGTGTTCAAGGAGAATACATTGAGGGTGTCTGTTCTGCATGCTAAGAAGCAACGTTGGCCCTTGTTAATTAAAGAGAACTAATCCTTGGCAATCAAAACAGGTTCACTTCATATTCAGTCTGCCTCATACGTTCCAAATAATGATCTCTCTTTCTCTCTCTTTTCTCCAACCCACCACCCTTTTCAAACTGGCAATAAACTAAATAACATTTTGAGATGGTGAAATATGCAGAATCAATGCTTTGGCACCCAGACTCTGTGGCTGTCCCTGTTCTGCTAGAATAGCATTTGTCAGGCACCTGCTGCATGCACTTTCTGAAAACAATTGAAGACATTTTTGTTCAAACAAGCTTTCTCAATTGGATGAATAGGTCTCTGCCGTGGGTGTCTACCTGGCACTGTTTTTAAATTTATCTGCTTTTATTTTCTGTGTTGTTTTTAACATTTGCTTAAAAAGCTGTTTTTATTGTATTTTGTACATTTCTGTGGAAGAGGATTAATATATGATCAAATAAATAGATAAATAAAAACAATACTTCACAATCTTTTCACTCTGTTTAAAGGGGGGGGGACACACCTGAAGAAAAAGTGGCTGTGAAATCTCATCTTCAGGACTGTGTACACAGACAGTAGAATCAAGTGATAAAGCCTGTCTTGGTCTGTACCACCACAGACGGCAGAAAGTATGCTGAATTTCTGAATGCTCCCCCGCGAAGGGAAGTTTGATTTACTTGTGATGTAAATATTGGATAAAAGTACAGTGGTACCTTAGGTGAAGAACTTAATTTGTTCTGGAGGTCTGTTCTTAACCTGAAACTGTTCTTAACCTGAGGTACCACTTTAGCTAATGGGGCCTCCCGCTGCCGCCGCGCCTCTGCTGTGCAATTTCTGTTCTCATTCTGAAGCAAAGTTCTTAACCTGAGGTACTATTTCTGGGTTAGTGGAATCTGTAACCTGAAGCGTCTGTAACCTGAGGTACCACTGTAGCTGGCCAGCTCCTGCTCCATACCTAAAGGAGCTTCTCCAACCTAGGTTCCCCCCAGATGTTGTTGGACAACAATTACCATAGCCATTGAGAACTGACCACACTTCCTAGGCTTGATGGGAATTGTTGTTCAAAATATCTGGAGGGCCTCAACTTGGGAACACTGGTCTGGGTGTGGTGACATTGCTACAGTTAGGAGAAAACATTGAAAACATGAATTGAGCAAATTTTCTTAAATTGGAATATCAATGGTACTTAATGCAACATGGACTAAACAGGATATACTGAACATCACATAATAATTGTTGGAGATGCATAGCATTAAGAGCAGACTTTATAACATATGCTTTGGGGGAAGATAACCCAGGTATTCTGGAAAGCAATTTGAAGTATTATCATTGACACACATAGCCTTTGGATCCTAAAATACTGCATCTGGGTTACTTAAAACACCTAATTCCAGTTGTAGATTCTGGCGTAGTGGCAAAATTGCTCACTGTAGCAAAAATATGCATAGCAAAAGACTAATGCTCCATCAGGCTTGATAAAATCTGGAACATTTCAATGATGTCCAAACTAATATAGATGATTAAGTAATGAACATCCATACAAGCTCCTAGAGCGCTGGTCTTCATTTGTGATGCTCTGGAATAATCAAAACCAGGACAATGTTTGACCATGTAGTGATTTTTTCTGCTTGCAACTGTGCTGACCTTATACAGACTGTATGAATAGAGTATCTCTCTCTCTCTCTCTCTCTCTCTCTATATATATATATATATATATAACCCACCCTTGTACAAGAACATCAGGATGGCACTGCTGGAAAGCAGGCAATATGGCAGATTACATGGCTGGCTGGGAGAAAACCATGAAAGCAAATGTAAAAGAATGCAAGGGAGGGGGTAAATTGCTTCCATTATCCCACCCCCCTGGAAAGCATTACTTTAGATCAGTCCCCCAGAACTAGGTCACTGGGGTACAGCTAGAACAGCCTGTTCACATCCAGAACAAAGAAAAAGAAAAACTGGCTTTGTCTTGAAATTTGCCTTGAAAATCCCTTCCTGCTCTCTTTCCTGGTGCCTGAATGAAGCTGCACTGATCGTCTTGCCTTTTACCGAATAGCACTTGTAGAGAAATGTGTTGAGGTTACTACCGGAGGGCAAAGTGAATTCATGCATAAGAGCAAATGTGAACTTGTATATTCTCCAGTTGGGATTCCTAAACACAGATGACTGCTTGGGGATAGAACTATTGCTGAGCTGAGACGGGGGGGGGGCGGGCGGGGGCTGATTTCATGAGCATTTTGACAAAACAAGCTCCCTGCTTTTCCGCCCCCTGCCCTGACACTTTCCTTTGCAAAGAAATGAATATAGGAAATTGTCTCAAACCAGGTAAGTTATTTATAGTCCAGCCCAGCATTGCCTACATCCAGCTGGTGGTAGATTTCCTGGGGAATAATAATAATAATAATAATAATAATAATAATAATAATAATAATACCCCACCCATCTGGTTGGTTTTCCCTAGCCGCTCTTATCATCTGCTCCCTGACCTATGCAACTGGAGATTCCAAGGATTGGGGCCTGGGACCTTCTGTACGCAAGTCATGGTCTCTGCCACTGAACAATGGCCCTTCCCTTGTGGAACTTCCCACAGGACAGGTGGAAGTTGTGCAGAAGAAAGAATGCATCCCCATTGCTGTAACAACCAGGTTGATGCCGTCTTACACCTAAATGTGCATCCTATTGAAACAGAGCAAGGCAGAGTAAGAGCACTTTAATTAACTGATCAGCAAAACTTATATGCTGCTTGATTGCAATGAAACCTCCAAGCAGCTTAGGAGAAATATTGAAATTATCAAGAAAAACAATTAAAAACATATAAAGGCAATTAAAACCAGCAGTGGAAGAGATCAAAGCATGTGCATTTTGATCTGCATGTGAGTATGGGTTTTGCTGCTTTGTTAGAATCCAGCGCATGGCTAAATAAAGATAATTTTGTGAACATGGGGGAGGGGGGGAGGGATTGACTTTTGGGGCAGTAAGTCTGTGTTTTAAGGGGAAACATTCTAGAATATTACCATATAGTTGGGATAGTCATAATTGCCACTGAGATGTGCTGCCTGACAGATGCTCAAAATTTTATATAATGGAAAGAATATCATATAGATTTTTGTTCTTTCAAATAAATGCAGAAACTAGCATCTCTCAAACAGGTTCACTTTCTCTAGCAGGGCAGCTATGTTACTCCGTCGCAGCAAAAGCATAAAGATGAACAACTTTATGATGGTACAAAGTTGATGAAGTGGACTCTAGTCTGTGAAACTGAATTCCACAATAAATGTTTTAGCCTTTACGATACTACAAGAATCTTTGCTGTGTTTGCTTTCTGTCAACATTCTTTTATACTGTACTGATGCAGCAATATAAGCCATAGCAGCACAAAAATTAATTAATCTGACTCCTTTATAATGTGGATCTTATTTGCCCTCTGGGATTCAGCATGCTATCCTTGCCATGGTAAACCTATATGATATAAACTTTCAAAATGTCTTGGGGCACCTTAAATTTCATAATCCACTTCATCATAGGCATGAAGTTTTATCCTCGGTTGGCAACTGTGTGTGTGTGTGTGTGTGTGTGTGTGTGTGTGTGTGTGTGTGATAATACACATAACACGAATGACCGGGGGGGGGGAGTATAACTAGTTACCAAGGCACAAAAGTGGGATCCAAACTCAATCTTGCCATCAGTGTGCAAGTACCTATAGTCATAGATACTATTAGGAGTATCTGATCATAAACTTTATGCAATTTCCCCTCAAGTGTGTATTCAATAAGCTTAAATAAGAAACTTTCTGAGGGTTTTTTTTTGGGGGGGTGAGGGACAGAACTGAAAAGGATTACCTTTAAAATCTGTTGGGGACTTTTTCCTGTCTTTTGCCAGTGTGCAAGCACTTACGTTTTTAAAAAACAGCAACAATCCCTTTAAACCCAAAGCTGCAGTTAAAAATTCATTTTGTGAATGAATTTTGTGAAACAAGGTCTAATTAAGCTTCCTCACCTCTTCCCACAATGTAAATGTCAGTCTCAGTAGAATATAAAGCAACTTCATGAAACATGAGCCAACATAATAATAAAAAAACCCTTTAAAAAAAAGACTTTTAGAATGAGTGCTAAAAAGCCAGTAGAAAAATAGACAGTTGTGCTTTGATCAATAAAATGTTTAACAGTTTAGACACCACTAAGGAGAGGAACAGCTCTGTCCCCTTACTGTTTATACTTCTAAAAGAAACAAGATACAGACAGGGAGGGGGGCAAAATTCCATTCAGTTCACACTGAAAAGCAAACCTACCTAATTTTCACTGTCTGATACTAGATATGACATGAAATATATTTGCACTTCTTCAAATTTTGCAAAGTAATGTGTACAAAAACGCATCCACTGGGGTAACATAAAATGCACATTTTTTGTGAAAATAACATAAACAGTGCATAATATTTGGTCTGCAAAAATGTGTATATTAGGCAAAATTGGGTACAAATGCTGATGAATTTTCATGAATACTATTTTTTTTACAGGCAAACTGATATGAGAATGTGGAGAACTGATGACTGGGAAAATAAGAAACTGAGTGAACTTGACAAATTCCCCCATCCCTAGGCACAGAGTGCTATCCTACCTTGAAGTTCCGAGGAAGCAGGGAGCTACTGATTTATTTATTGTTTATTTATGAAATTTATATCCAGCCCTTCATTCCAAAGCAGCCCAGGAGGAGGTACTTCCTTAATCTCAGCAACTAACAGTAGGTTGTGAAATCATAGCACATCTGGCGGCAAACGCAGGGTTGCATTACTCATCTAGAAACAGAAACATGACTAGCATGCAACTGTTTTCTGCACGAAGCAACCTCTTTTTCAGAGTTAATGCTGCATGAATTTGACTACACCAGAAAATGAAAGAACGGGTCTCATGAAAAACTATGAGATCATATGAATCCACACCACCAAACAGCAGAAAACAAGTCAGACCAAAGGATGGCATCAAAATCTCTACATTCATCTTATCCAAGGAAACACGAACCCTGGTTAAGTGTCAAGGCCCCTGGAATCTCTTGCTACCGCTCAGGAGAAGTTGGGGTGGCCAGTAGCAATATATTGCTATGGCACTGATAAAGTTGGGAAGAAGAGAAAGTAGGGTTGCCTGCCCGTGCCCCCCCCCCGCTAACTGCATTAAAAGACTGCAGCACCAGGACCTGAGAGAGCAGAGTTCAAATCCCCACTCAGCTATGAAGCCAGTGGCGTAGCGTGGGTTGTCAGCACCCGGGGCAAGGCAAGTAATTTGCGCCCCCTAACCCGTGGATTTGCGCCCTCTAACCCGTGGATTTGCGCCCCCTAACCCTAACCCCCAGATGTTGGCCCGGTGTGGCCGGCCCCCCCCCTGCACCCCCCACGCTACGCCACTGTATGAAGCTCACTGAGTGACTTTCTCACTGCTAGGTTGGCAGGAGCAGGGACTGAGCAATGGGAGCTCACTCCGTCGCGGGGATTCAAACCGCTGCTAGTTAAGTAGAGGTAAAACGTCAATAAGAGGCTGTTCTGATGAAAGAAGAGTGGATTTCTCACAATGTGGTAAAATGCATCAATGCAGGGACGTTTCAAGCACTGGTAGAAGGAAGTGACATAGGAAGATGCTTTGTACTGTTGTCAGATCACTGGGCCATCTAACTCAGTGCTGCCTACATCAGCCTTCCACAGTCTTGCCCATGTTTGTGCTGGCTGGGGCTGGTGTACATTTGCTTCACCACTGAGCAATTACCCTTCCAAAACAAAACAAAACAAAACAAAACAAAACAAAACAAAACAAAACAAAACAAAACAAAACACCATTGTAGTGCAGAAGCACAGACACACACAGATAGGCCTAAGCAACAGGCAATGAAAGATTTCCAATGAAAACTAAGACGCACAAAGGCACAGATGGTGCAAATAATTTCTGTAAGCATCATTCCCCCTTGCTGATGTGCTCAGGCTATTAGGATATATATTGAATTCCATGTATTTTCATCATTCGCCTCTATTAGGATGGAAAATATATCCTGTTGCATGTCTGGCTAAAAATGTGGCCACCCATGAGCAAAATTGACAAAACTGGCAGAGCATGGCAAATACTGAACATGTCAATGACGGATTTGATTAAGCATTTTCTAAAGATTTGAAATGTGAGGGGAGGGCGTCTGTGTATACAGTGCAATGAAAGCTGGGCGGATGTTCCAGGGCTTGGCTTGTGGTATGTCATTCTCTGGCTGTGAAAGTTAATGATCATTCTTGGTTATAAACAAACCAGGGGAGGGGGGCAAGCCCAGTTCTTTGGGGTTAATCAATGTCGATTAGCTTGAGGCTAGAGAAAAAGGTAAGATGAAAGGGAAATTGGGACCTGGGCACAGATTCAATAAACAGAATAAGGCAGAAGTGAATCCCACTTCCGTTCCAAATTCTGTAGAAATGGATTTAGACACTAGGAGAGGATATATTGTTTAGTTATTATCCTCCCTTGCTTATGTTAGTGAGATCTGCAGGGTACCATCCTTTGCAGCTTAAACTTGGAAGTTAAGAGAATGTTTATTTAACCTTCTAGAAACAATAACCCAGGACAATTTAAGCCAGACTGGATTCTCCTGGTATTACCCCTTTTCTATCCCATAAAAACAACAATCACATACACATTGTTTTGTGAAGAATTAAAAGTAGTATTTACTTACATAATCTAGATCTCAAAGCAGCAACTACAGTAACAAGATGAAGGTGGGTTTATAAGAACTATCTAAGTTACAAAAAGGAGAAAATGTAAGTTCAAGAACGGTGCTTGAGCTGCAGAGCTCTGGCATGCACTTGTGGTCACTTTGAAAGCATGATGAAGAAAGAGGAGGCTGCCCAGGAAGGAAGGACGGATGTAGTGTTACAGCTTCCTGCCAAGTCAGACAAGGGAAGTGATCTCACAGAGTTCTATCTAGCAAATTTTACAGGAAAGCTCTGTGAACCTCAGCCCCTTCATGTGCCCATCTGACACGTGCCTAACATGAATGGTTGGTTTGACTGAAATAATGCCCCACAAATTCTCCCCGAAGGGTTTGATCATTTTTCCATTTTGTCTTTCTTGGAATCTCAAGGCAGTGAAAAAGGAGAGTTGCCATGAGGATGGGGGCCCTCTTTGCTGACACAGGACCCGGAACCCTGGCTCGCTTTCTGCTTAAGGGTGGCCTGTCTGAAGTGTCTCGTGGTTAATTTAACACCCACACCCACACTCTTTTGCTGTTGGCTCCTTGTGGGCAAGATATTTCATTGCAAGAACTCTTCATTATGAATTGCTGAATGGATTTCTTAATGTGTGTCTCATATGGTTAAAATCGTAAAGGGACCCCTGATCATTAGGTCCAGTCGCAAATGACTCTGGGGTTGCGGTGCTCATCTCGCTTTATTGGCTGAGGGAGCTGGTGTACAGCTTCCAGGTCATGGGGTCAGCATGACTAAGCCACTTCTGGCAAACCAAAGCAGCGCACGGAAACGCCATTTACCTTCCCGCCGGAGCGGTACCTATTTATCTACTTGCACTTTGACGTGCTTTTGAACTGCTAGGTTGGCAGGAGCAGGGACCGAGTAACGGGAGCTCACCCCATCGTGGGGATTCAAACCACTGACCTTCTGATCGGCAAGACCACAGCGCCACCCGTGTCCCTCTCATATGGTTAGCTGACCTCTGTTTGTGTGTGCTTTACGCTCATTTAAAATTTCCAAACTTTTCATGCTGGTGACACACTTTTTAGACATGCATCATTTTGCAACACAGCAATTCAGTGTTACTAGCAAACTGGAGGTTAAACTAACCCCTTTCTAGCCCCAGGAGGAGTGCAGGAAGCATTCACGTGACACACCTATACATTGCAGCTGACACACTAACATGCCGTGTCACACAGTTTGGAAAGCTCTGTTTTAAATGAACTGTTACAGTTGAACTGATAATGTTGTATTGTAATGTATTGTAATGTATTGTTATGGGTTTGTTTGTTTGTTTGTTTGTTTGTTTGTTTGTTTAAATTGTCTGTCCTGCAAACTGCTTTCTGAACAGTGTATGTCTGAAAAAATATTCTATGGCTCTGCAGAATTTTGGCAAACAATTGATATTCAGCCTTGGCAATCGGCATATGCCAGTTTTTGCTATTGTACCTGACAGCTGGCATGCCACAACAATCAGTACTGAACAGTGTTTGACATGCAGCAGTCAACATTTGATAGCATTTGACAGTTGAGACAATAGTTGCATGAACTAGAGAGATGGATAAATAAGTGTGGCATCCGAGGAGCCCTTTATATATTCTTCTTTCCTTCCTCCTCTTAGAACTTGGTATCCCAGAAGATCATCTGGTTTAAATGACTGTCCAGTTGGATCCAGCTTTGCTTTTAGGACTAGATATACCTTTTATATTTATATAAAAATGTGCTCATTGAATTTTCCAAAAATATATATCTAATATAGATATATAAAAACTAAGGATGTTTATTTTTCCATAAGCCACCTTTTGGGGGAAACCCTGCCCCACCCTGGGCAACTTCCAATGATTAATATAAAATATTAACAGCAATAAGCTTAAAAAACAATGAAACTTTAATACAAAAAAAGATAAGAAGCTGCAATAACACAAAACCACACATATCAAGTCCAGTAAAAGCACTAAGACCAAAACAAACCAATAATAATGAATACAGGTTAGGACAGAGGTGGTTTAGAACAGGTTAGGAGCAGAGGGCAGCATTTCCTTTCCTTTCTCCCTCACCTCTTTGTCTTTTCCATACCCTCCAACATTTCTCCAATGAAAGTAGAGATGTCCCCTCCAACATTTCTCCCTCCAACATTTCTCCCTCCAACATTTCTCTGATGAAAAATAGGAACGTCCTAATGAATAGCAGGATATTCTGGGATGAAATCAGAAACTTCTGTAAATTCAGGACTGTCCCTGGAAAATAGGAAAACTCGGGAGGGTCTGTCCTTCTGCCCTGCCCTTTTGCTGGGAGAGACACATATTGTTCTTTCAAGAGATCTGAATTGATCATTTGCAAGTGGGGAGAGTGCTTTTGTACTTGGGTCCTCCTTGGGGCCTTCCCTTATGCATCTAGCTGGTTGCTATGAGAACAGGGCGTTGGACTAGAAGGGACTTTACTCTGATCTAACAGAACTCCTCTGATGTTCTAGAGGACCTCAGCAATTAGGCCAAGGACCACTTGCAACCCTAGAGGTTTCCCACACCTGGTGCTAGAGGAACTTAATACAAGTATTAATTATCATTTATACATAGAGAAGTGAAGAGAGAATGGGTGTAGATGACAAGCAGATTGTAGCTATTGGGTAAAAGTAGCATCTGCCATCATCTGCTAGGTTAAAGAGAAGTAGATCCCTAATCCATTATGGGGAGGGACAGTTGCTTCACTTGAGAGATCTAGGACAGGTAGCAAGTTATTACAATTCTTCAATAGTTCAGTCTCTAACCACCTATCAGTCCTATAGAAACTCTTCATTTAACTTGGCTGAAAGAACAAATGGAGACACGTAAAGGATGAATTAGAATGCCTCTTGATCAGAACGAACAAGTTTACTTAACCAAGAAAGTAAATTTGCTAATTAATGCAAAGAATATAGAATTGCAGTCAAGGACATAAAATGAGCAAAATACTTCCAGCTTTGTATTATTGCCCCCAGCCAATGCAATAGCTTAGACTGTTCCTGGGCCCAGTTCCAAGGGCTGGTATTAACCTTTAAAGCCTGAAATGGCTTGTGGCCAGATTGCCTGAAGGATCACCTCCTCCCACATATACCTGCCCAGTTATTAAGATCTGCTACAGACTCTTCACAAACATGTTTCGGACTGCAACTTCCATTGGCTCAGTCAGCATATCCACCCTCAAAACCATGTCTTTGGAATAGATAAGACAAGCTCTGCCCTATATGCTAGAACAGGAGACTGTTCCTAAAGCAGGTCATGCGCTTGTCAAGAGATGTGCAGACAAATATCCTTTAAACATAGAAAGCCATGTTAAGGGTTTTCAGTTTTCAGTTAGCAGAAGCTGTATTTTCTGGATTCCAAGAAGCTAGTGGACAGACAAAGAGAGGCTGATTTCTGACTCAAAACCTGTTTTGTTTTATTGGCAGCCTCAGATGATGATGCATGCATAGACTGCCCATTAACCATGTCCTATGGGCAAGTCGTGACTTTTTTAAAGCAGTAAAATAGAAAGCCATAAACTATACAACTATGCCTAAAGATAAAGGTGGTGCTCTTAGATATATAGTCAACAGCACCCTTAATTAAAAACTACTAATATTGGCAATGCATAATCACATATTCCCCTGCCCAATCTGTTACCTTGATTTCAAAAAGGAATGGGGAACCTGTTGCCTTCCAGATGTTGTTGGACAGCAACTCCCATCATCCAAGAGCATTGGCCATGGGGCTGAAGGTAGCTGAAATCCAACAACATCTGGAGGGACACCAGTTCCACAGTCCTGATTTGAGATTCTTCTCTTTCCAGAAGATCACTCCCCTTCTGACTGAAATGAGACCCAAGTAGAGTGTTTCCTCACACCTGTACTTCTCCTGTCCCCAACTCAGCTTTCCAGTTTTCTCTTGTCTGAATATTCTTAAAAGACACCTGTCACTGTCTTTCAATCTAAGCTCAGAGGCTTCTTTCTCCTCAGAGTAGATTTTACACACACAGCTCAGGAGCTATAGAACCAGCTGAACACCAGAACCAACACTCAACTTCCCCAGCTCTCTAACTCTCTCTGCTGCTCCCCCCCCCAAGTGCTGCCTCCATCCCCTCTGGCTAGCTGTACCCACAGCCGATCAGGACGAGGTTTGCAGCTCAGCATTTTTAAGCTAGTCCACACTGGTGGAATTCCACGGCACTGCATCACCAGACTCTGGTCTAGTCTAGCTTTCTGTCAAAGCATAGCTTTGGATTCAGTGCAGAGAGCAAATCAGGTCTCTTTTATGCAACAGAAGCACCTCCAGTTAATAGTTTCTGTAGCAACCAGTCACTTGTATGCTTTAGTCAAGCAAATAACTTGTCAAACTTGGCTATAAGCCATGAACTTAACAAGGATATTGGCTTCACCACTTCAGCTGCCTCTCCTACAGAATCTCATCTTACAGATATAAAATAACAGGTAACCTCCAGACCAACCTCCAGGCCACAATTTTGTAACAATGCAGTCTTGAAAAATGTAACCAAAACGTGGTTCATTCACGGGATGCTTTTGATTACATGAGAGGGCTGCTTAAAAAGAAGATGGAGTTGTGTAAACTAGTTCCGTAGCATGGCTGCATGGCTGTACACATGCCCTCTTCAGCCTCAAACTGAGTTCTAGATACTTCAGACTGTGTTGGATGTGCCATTGCATGCTCTATCTACTTTTTGGCATGTCATAAAACAATGTTAAATTTAGTTAGTAGTATGGTTACCAACTTCAGGGCTGACAGTCACCACATTTCTGATATTCACACAAATATGCATATGCAAACAGTCTGCAAACAATTCCCATCCGACTGGTGTAGGCTGAATTAGATGAACTCATAGAGGATTATCTATACATGCTTACTAACCATGAAGGTTGCACACAGTCTCCAACTTCAGAGACAGAATGCCTCTGAGTACCAGCTGCTGGGCAGCAACCATTGGAGAAGACTCTGCCTTCGTATCCCACTTTTGGTCTTTGATCTGATCCAGAAGAGCTCTTATGTACAACTACTCTGATGCATGCATTATTATTGTGGTGAGATCATTTCAATTATAATCATAACACCACTGTAGGAGCCTCCCTCTCAAATAAGATAGCTTACCAGGAGGTGGAGGGTTGTGTGGCAGTGAAGTCCGGTGCTCTGAAGAGGAACGCTGAGTGAGATGCCTGTAGCGGTTGCCTTGATAATTTTCCCAGAATGCTTCTGGGCCCTACACTTGGTTCCAGAGACATGCTGTGAAAATTCAGATAGTGGCAGCCTCCACATCTGGTACCTCTTTTCTGCTGTGCCAGGCTGTTGGGGGGGGCAGGATAAAAAGGAGGCCAGCAGCAATGGTGAGCTGTCTAGTCTCTGTGGGTCATGGCATTTGCCTGTACATACTGAGTCCAGACACTAGGCTTGGTATCAACAGAAAGGCCCTTGAAACCCACGTAAAGAAACAGTTCTAAATGCTTTCTTTCCTCCCATTTTTAGTGCAGCCATGCACACTGCATATTCCTTTAAATATGTCTCTTTTGGTGGTCTTCTATCCAAGTAAAACCAATCCTAATCTTAGCGTATCGCTCCTATGAAATCTGAGTGCCTCATTGCCCAGTGTGATATGCCTGCAGGCTAAGATTTATAATTGGGTAGAGGGGGAATTATATTAATACCAGCTGATTGTGCTGGTAGTCTATGCATGCCAGTTCTGTACTTGCTGTGCTTGTTCCATCACTGCTGGGTAGCGCTTAGCAAATGACAGCTACTTTTAAAATATGAGAAGAGGTGCTTTACAAAAAGGAATAAAACATGGCTAGCTTTTAAAGATTATTAACATGAACTGGATTTTTAAAAAACACAGTCCATATCTTAGGTGAACTTAGGGACTGTAAAGGACTCTAGGGATGCCAGAGAAACTTTCAGCATAAAGCCCTCTTCTATTTGACTGTGAATAGAATTGATTTCTTCTATTTGGATGCATTCGTTAGCCACCAAAGCAACGATTCCCCAAGGAGCTGAAATGTATATTGACAGACTGGTTGAATTCAGACATCATAATAAATGATGGTTTGTGACTGGAATGTGCCTATGCTAGAGTCAGGCTTGCTGGCTGCTCCTTGCCCTCCTCTCCTCAGGTTCAGCATGAGGAGACTAAAACATTTTGCTTCCTCTTTTGATTAATCATGGTATTAAATTGGTAATACTCTTGCAAGTTACCTATCCTCTACCAATCCTCTGCCAATAGACAGGACAGAGTGTATAAGCATGCTAATGAAACATCAGATCCTGAGGACACAGCAAAGGAAAGTGGCTTCTGAAATAATCAATTCGCTTCACGCCATGATTTTAAGTGCATTTACCTACTTGGCAGTGACTCCTACTGATTTTAATGAAAATTACTTTCAAGTAAACTTCTTGGGATTGGAATCTAACATTATTTCTACAGAAAAATGATTAATGAAAAGGTGAGTTTATAATTTAGGAAGGTTCCCCGTTCTTCTCAGGCTACAGCATGGAATTTATCCCCCCCCCCGGCAAATCCACTCAGTTTAGCATGTTTAGTATATGGTCAGTTTGTCGCAACTGAGCAATTAATTTGCTGCTTCATCACAGTAATAAACTGACCTATAGATGTTGCTCTGCCTTAGTTTGGATGGAAGTAGGACCCAGGATGACAGCTCCTGGAGAGCTGACTTTCTAGAGAGGTTGTTCATTACACTGTGAAGGCTCCCAGGTCTCAAGAATAAAGTTTGTGATGTCATCAATTCAGTTTGCAGGAGTTTCCGCATGAAGAAAAGAAGACAAAATACCCTTCATGTATTGCATGCAACAGCTTGCAGAGTATAATTATCTCTAGCCAAGGAACAGTTAATATGCCGGAAGAATAGAGCCAACACAATAAGGCTGCAACCCTATACACACTAAAAGGGAATGATTAAAACACAATTCTCCATGTTAAACAGGTTTCACTTCTCAAAGAAACTGCGGGTTTTTATGTGTGTGTTTACCTCCTTTCAATGTACATTTTCCCTCACATCCATTTCTATTTTACAGTGTACCAGGGTGTGATAGAAATCTCATTAGAGAAACGAGAACTAGATTTATGGATTTCACTTGTGATTCAGTTAGCATATTTACATCAATGTCATCATTGAGTGGAAATGATGAATGATGTTGAAGCCTCAGGCAGGAACAGAAGCAACAGAAATCAGTTTATCTGCCGGTTCCTTTTTGACTACAAAATTGAGCAAAGTTATTATTTAAACTGGAACAATAGACAAGCAGGGTTCTCAACACGGTTAGTAATTCAAGCAATTGGATATGATTGCATGTATCAGCCAATATATAAGAGTACAATCAAGAGAAAGTTCTATTCCCATTGTCATCAACAGAGAATCCAGGGTATAGCTAACACCCCTTCCTTTGAGCTGAGTCATTCAATCTGCTTTGAAGATTTAAAGTAGATCTGTGCAGAAACAGCCTCTTGAAATTATCCAGCCTATTTGTGGGCAGACAAAATGGGGGAGCAGCAAACCATTTCACCAAGTTTATCCATGGAGAGGAGAAACTCTCCCACAGAATTAGCCCTGGGTTTCGGCAGAGTATTTTTGAGGTTGTTTCTCATATTATTGGTAAGTCATTGAGCCCAAACCCTGCTTTGGTCCTTCTGTCACTAGACGCTGATCTAGACCCTCCTCTTACATAGAAAGACATAACTGCCGTGCTGTTTACTGCTGTCTGCTTAGAGATCGTTTCTCACTGCAAAGACCCCAAAGGTCCATCCCTGACAGGAAGGCAAAGGGAAGCTTGAGATCTGGCTCTTTCTGAGCATCTAACGCAACAGAGAAGGGTTATTGGGGGTCATGCTAAACACAATCATTTTGACAATGCATGGTTCCCATAACTTAGCTAGGTAAATAGAAGTGATGTCACTGTCAGACCTCCGGCTACTTACTGATAGAGAGGCTATGCCAAGGATAGTTAAAGCACTGTGATACATTCAGTTATTTGACAGTGTCCCGGATCAGTATGCCTTCTTATATGTGACCGAGGTATGTATGTAACACTCTACATTTTCCCCCCAAAGTTGAACAAAGTAGTTTTATGATAAAACCAACAAAACTTTCTAAAGAAAAGAAAAGAAAAAGAATCAGTGACAGTACCAGCATTTTTTAAAGTAACCACTGGTACAGAATGGGCTGCTGGCCTGTTCCAGCAGGCTCTTATTTTCTCATGTGCCTGGAGAGGCCTTCTCTGGAACCCACAGTATCCCGTCCCCTCACTGAAATTAGCCCTGAAAGAAAGCATTCCTTTGTAGCCAGTAGAATAGGTCATGGACCATACTTTGTTGTGCAGTGTGTGTGGCACCCACAACAAATTATCCTGACTGAAAATGAGCCTGCACCTCTTTATCATTCCACATCCAAAGTTATGCCTCTTCTCTCCACCCCAATGACTCAGTTCATCAGGGTATGCGCAGAATCAGCCTGAAGAAATGGCCGCTGCAAGCAAATTGAAGCATGTGAATTCTCCCTCTGTCTGGGATTCCCCAATTCTCTTGGTTCTTTGTGAGCCTGGCAGAGAGTCAAGGCCAACATCTGAAACCACAAAAACCCAGGGTGGCTTCCATTCATCTGCTTGTAAGGTGCTTCGAAACATAATCTCTTCTATTTTTAGGTTTCCTGTTAAATAAAGGTTAGCTGGGTAATTATTTTCTTTTCTTTCAAAAAGCAATCTCCTACTTCAGAATGTCTTGATTCTTAAATAAATGCATTTCACTGGAACCTTGGAACTGACTCTTGATAGGTTTTACCCAACCCTCACCCAGGTCAGTGCACACATCAGCCTGGTTTCATGGAGCGTAAAGGAAGCCCTGTAAAGAAGCCAAGTGTAGACCATTTCCCTGAATTGCCTGCATGTTCCAGAAAGGGATAAAAATGGCAGCTTTACCTCAGAGTAAGTGACAAAGAGTATCTTGCAGCCAGCCCTACACTGGGGTGGAGGGTGAGTGAACCCTTTTACCACAGTGGGCAATGGGTGGAAAGAAGGAGGGTTTCCACGAGGGAGGGGGAAGAGAGTCAAATTATTCTCTGCCGCTGAGCCAGTGAAGAACTATGAGGATGTAAGAGTCCTCCTGTGCCCCTATGTTACAGCAGCTTGACTGGCCTCTGCTAAAAGTCAGACGTTTAGTGGTCCCATGCTGTGGAACACTCTTCCAGCAAAAATTGGGCAGGAACCCTCAGTTTTGATTTTCAGGTGTCTCTTGAAGCCAGTTTTATGTCAACAAGCCTATTCAATTTTTTGCTCAGACAGTCATTGTAAATCATTTTGCACTATTTTATTGCATATGCTATTGCACAGTGCCATGTTATATTGTATGAATCGGTGCCATAAAAATAATTTCATCAATAAAATCTTGTGTGACAAGCAATATTAGGCCCCCAAAGGTCTGCATTTATATTTCTGAGATGGGAAATAATAGTTGCAGTGACATTAATGTGATGAACTCAACTGCCCATAAAAGAGGATTCAAGCAGCCAGCACAGATACTTCAGAACATTACTGCTTTTAATTTAAACTTTTCTTTCAGTGACTGCTTCAGCATTCATAGCCCTTCAGTTTTTAATGTCTTCAATAAATATTACACACTCCTTAAGCTACAAACTATAACAGTGAGTTTTGTTAATAAAAAAAACACCTCTTTAAGTATATTACTTTAATAATTGTGGGTGTTGCCCCATGACTATTCATAAATTAGTTCTGGAAAAATTAATGGAAAAGCATTCATAGGCAGTAGGTGGGCTAAATGTCTTACTCCAATATATAGGCATAAAACAATAGAACAGTTTCCAGGCAAGGTAGCTGATCAGACACTTCATAATATTGTTCTGTGAGCTGCCCTGTAAAACCCCTGCCTTGGTATGAAAAGCATCCTAAAGGAAGGGTGGAGGAAAAGGGGAGAGACATATATCGAGGGACATATATCTTTTATCCTTCTTACAGGTACTTGGTGGCCAGACAACTGAGTTATTTGCCTGTCTCAAAATGTATTATTATTATTATTATTATTATTATTATTATTATTATTACTACTACTACTACTACTACTACTACTACCTGGTATTGCTGTGTTTTAGTTTCATTGTTTGAGATACAGATTGTATATACACTAGCATATAGCTATAGCATATAACAAATGCTATTTATTTGAAAACTGTTTAGAGACTGTTCTGGTATTAAGCAGTAAATCAATATATGAAGTGAAACGAAATGAAGCATGTGTTCATACTGAAACCACAAACCAATTCAGTTATCAGTATTTGATAAAATGTTCAAACTAGTCTGCAAAGCAGGGAAATGTGAAAGCTTTAGCCATTGTTAGCTGAGTTGAAATGTTTTGCCATATTAGTTAGATCAATTGGCTTAAAAATATATGGTTCCCTGATTAATCAGCCAGGAGCTTTATTTTGTGTGTGGGGGGGGGGGTCTTATTTGTTACGGGCATACTCAGTGCTATTTTTCTAGAAAACAAGGTGCTGGAACTCACCATGAACACCTCCCTCGTTCTCTTAGAACGGCAGTGGTGCCCACCGGACAAGTGCTGGAAGTGAGTTCTGGGGAGTTCTGGCTGAAAAAAGCCCTGGAAATAGTTCTAAAAAGATTCTTTCTTTCCTCACAGGGGAGGGAATGACTTTTGTAAAACAATATCTGATCCAACACATGTGCTTCATCTAAAAAAGAAAAGGGAGGAGGTTTCTATCCAGTGTTAGTCATGCTCAGAGTAGACCTACTGGAGCTTTGGAAATGACTAAATTAGGTCCACTAATATCAGTGGATCTACCCTGTGTATAACTTCCTTAGATACAGTCCCCACACCCCAATTATTCCTTTTGCTTCAAAGCAATTTTTACTCATGTGCATATTTATTTAAATCTAATTGAGTGGTTAATCAACTAAAACACAAATTATTGATCAATTAAGCTTCATTTAAATGGGTGGCAACGGTAGTTGTTAAAATATAGGTGACCTTGTTCAAAGCAAATATAAGAGGAATTTCAAAATAAACAAAATACGCAGGGTGCATCGTGGTTATAGAAGTCATCCATTGCATCAAACATATATAGGCCCAGTTCTCACATGATGTTAAACCAAAACAAACTTTGTGTGAGCATGCAGGTTCTCAGAGGAGCTTATGGCCACTGTGCAGGTTCTCAGCATGGTCCTCCTGGTCTCATGCTGGTTGGGGCTAAGCCACAGAGGACCATGGGAGAATGCAGAGGTCTTGATCTCTGGGAAGCCATGTGTTCACTTGGGAACCTTTTTCAACTTGAGGGGTACATTGCCTTCTTGGGGCCACATGCCAGTGAGTGCATGGAGCAACTATTATTTTTGCATATGGCAGGTTAGTTTCTCCACACACTCATGCACCCCTTTCTATCCCCCAGTCAGGTAAGTAAGAGTCATTATGGGAGTTCAATTATACTTTCTAGCCAGGCAAAACCACTCAAGGAGAGGGCATACCAATCCTGGAACATGAGGAGAGTCCCTAAAAAGTCTGCTCCCATTCACATAAAAACTGAAGTCTAGGCTCTCCCTAAGCATACAGTTGATGAGTTGTAAATTCCAAGAGAACCAGTTAATCTCAGATGGAGGTAGCTGAAGATAGAAAGTTATTTCTGAGTAAGCAATCTGAGATGAGGTTGGGTTAGGCTAGAGAAAGGGCAGGCAGGGAGATAGACTGATGAGCAGAGGAGGCTTCTAAAGCAGTACATTACAAGGTGCTGTGTCCCTGGTTCCTGGCCCAGAGCTCCTGCTACCAGCTATCTTCTGCATCCCAGACACCTGCTTGAATTTCACTCCAAAGCAGCAGGCACCTGGCTTCATTCATTCATTTAGGCAGTCAATTAATATAGTGTGGTGTAGGAGCCAGTGTGGTGTAGTGGCTAAGAGCGGTAGTCTCGTAATCTGGGGAACCGGGTTCGCGTCTCCGCTCCTCCACATGCAGCTGCTGGGTGACCTTGGGCCAGTCACACTTCTCTGAAGTCTCTCAGCCCCACTCACCTCACAGAGTGTTTGTTGTGGGGGAGGAAGGGAAAGGAGAATGTTAGCCGCTTTGAGACTCCTTAAAGGGAGTGAAAGGCGGGATATCAAATCCAAACTCTTCTTCTTCTTCTTCTAGTGCCTTTTAGCAAGGGGTGGGGGGAGTTCCTCCCAAGGTAACTTACAGAAACGGAAAAACAAGCCCAATAATGTAGATACAACTGAAGCAATCCTAAAACTCGAGGAGGAAACATAAGCATCCAACAGCCAGCATGTACAGCACACATCAATAAAACAATGAACAAAGTAGAAAAGCTGTTAAGGATGTTCCCAAAGCCATATGTATATCTGGGAGGGCATCCAGAAATGTGTGGTTGCCACTGAGAAGGTGGCAATCTGATAGACCTTGATGTTGGGCTAGAAAGCAGGACCTTCAAGGCTGGTTTTGGGGACTGGGGAGGGTCATAATAGATGCAGGCAATCCTTCAGATAACCTGATCCAAACCAATTCAAGGTTTCAGGAAGTACTGGTGTAATATGAGTAAGCTTGAACTGGCCCCCTCCCACAAGCATTCTGGCAGCTACATTCTGTACCAGTTTAAGTTTCTGAATAGTTTTTAAAGGCAGCCATATGTAGGCCTGCAGTCTTGGTGACATATGCCTATAGTTCCCTCTTTGAGCCAGCTGATTTGCTAGCACAGGGAGTAGAGAATCTGGCAGCCAAGACTGCTCCATTTCAGACCCATGTCTGAAATGTCTGACGTCACCTAAGTTTGTGTCCCGAACCTGTGCCAGTAACAATGGTAAAAATATGGAAAAGCAACTGTAGACCATTAGAGCCTCTTGAGATATTTACAGCAAGTTTCCACCAGAAAAGCAATAGAGAGACAAGGAGAAACAGGAGAAACAAATAGTGAAGCAAGTCCTTTCTTGTTCCCTTAGAAATAGATGCTACAATAGTATACAATACAATAGACACTACAGAAACTATTCTACAAGAAAACTAATTCAATCAATAGGGCCACCAAGGCTACAATCAGTAGACATTTCCTTGGAACTCATTCAACTCAATGGGATTAATTTCTGAATAAACACACAGAGGATTGGGCCACACAGTTATCTAGACCACAAGCAGAATCAAGTGGACTCCCTGTTCATTTAATGGATTATTACACTGCCATCCGCACTGCTGTCAGTAGAGAATACGCTTGAGCAAACATATTTATGCTGATCTAATCTTTGTATGCCACTTTCGTTCCTTGGGAATTCTAGCAAGAAGCAAAAATTAAGTCCTTTCATCAGCATTTCTAACTTGCCTTAATGCTTGTGCCAAAGAAAAGCATTATTCTTTACCTTGGTGGTTTACAAGAAAGATGGAAGAATTTGAACATTTTACTGGGGGAAATGGGTCATAGGAAGGAGATGGACAAGCCAACTGACAAATGCTCGTTATTAGGAAACTTGCAACTAACAATGTAGTTTGTAGGTGGAGCCAGAGCCAGTGATACGTGCAGCCAACTAATTATAGGTTTGTTCCCATCTTTCTCCCTGCTGAGTTCTACAAGGGCAAAATTGAGACTGAGGAGGACAAAGCTTGCAGCCAGCTTAACTGGTTGTAAAAAGGTAGGCAGGTGGGGACTGGTCATGAGTAAACTCAGGTTGGTGAGGAAGTGCCCTGTCATCCTTAATAGGCATGCCCCCCCCCCCGCCCACCAACACTGGTAGTTGAAATCCAACAGCATCTCAAAGGCACCACGTTGGCTGCCACTGCCCTAAAGAATACTCTTACTCTGTGCAGGCATATAGTTTCATGGATCCCTATCCTTCAGGCTCATTCCTTTGCTTTTCCTTCCAAGTCCTGAGCCTCATATCAGTATCCTACCTGAGCCTGAAGCCCGTTATACCTAAGTGGTTAAACGATGAGCAGAGAAGGAATTGCTTTAGAAAATCAGCACTTCTTCCCTGCACTGCTAACGAAGTGGGCTCTTAGATCTGAGTCAAACGCAGGACTTCTTTACACAGAGAATATACCCATTTTCTTCCCACGATATTTTTGTTCAGCTGTGATCACGAAGGTCTGACCAAAATGTTATTAAAAGTAAGTATTCTTTCTTAAGTAAACCATGAATTTAAGACATCAAGCCCAGCAAAAGGGCCTGAGTTATTTGACACCTCACACATTGTAATAGAATTCTAAGTCTGGCGTGTAAAATAAATGCAGAATTCAAATGCACAGTGGTTTGGTTTTTCTCAGAAGCATGTAAAACAGTGCAAAATCTACTGGGTTTATTTCTGAATATGAGTGCAATTGGATTACAGTTTATGTATTTATTTTATTTAGCCCATTACAAAATCCTATCTGATCTTTATCCCTTACTTTCTTCAAAAGTGTTTAGGTCAATGCATATTATTTTCCCCATTTTATTCTGACAACAGCCCTGTAGTGTAGGTTAGGCTGAGAGAGAGAGACTGGCCCAAGATTCCCCCACCCCACCCCCATATGCTTTGTAACTGAGCAGAGATTTGAATCTATTTCTCACTGATCTAGGCCCTGATTCACAGTAAGCACTGTACCACATTGACTCCCATAATCATGGAATAACCTCAGCTCCTTTAACTGCAGTAGACAGAGGTTCAGCATAATGCAAATGCTTGTTTGGATCCAGAAAGTCCCTGAGTAGAGTTCTACTCATGGAAATCTCCTGCTGGGGGGCTGGGAGACAGATTTTCCCCAATGTCCCCTTTACCCTGCAGCCTCTGCGCCCTTGCAAATCTGCTCTTGAAGGTTTGAGGATCCTCTAGAACAGCATCTGAGTTGGCCGGGGCAGGAGGCTTCAGGGGGAATCGCTGAATTGTTTCCCCTTTCACAAGCAAGAGCCTCTCTGCTGGACAAAAACCCTTGCAGAGCCAGGTTATGTCTTCATATATCTGACTAAAATGGCCAGTGCTTGAATTACTGGGGGGGGGGGCAGGAGGCCTTGCCCCAAGAGCTACTGTTTTTACAAATCTATGGGGTACCGTCATTTGGCCAAAATTGGGGAAATGTGGAGAAGCAGGCTTTGTAGATTTCAGTAAGTCCCCTGTCACACAGAGACATCCTGTTGCTTTGTATATGTTTAGGACTGAAAGTAATCTGCACACAGAATGCACACTCTTCAATGCCAGTTCTACCCAAGGCTAAATTGCAATGATATATTTTGCAATCTACATGCATCCTGTTACAAATGGATGTGTTTTAGCATAGCCACTTAAGTTTCATGAGTGAGAAAATAAGAGACAAGAGGAGATTAATCTGCTAGTTCAAGATGGTATGCCAGTGAAACAGAATCAGAAACAGATCTATAGCCATTGCATTCCCATCCTGGTAACCTCTAGCCTGTAGACTGCAGTCCACCTGTAGCAATGTTGTCTCTCTGGGTGCAGGGCAATTGCTGACTTGTCACATGCCAAGCACATTTATTTAGTCAAGACATTCCATTTAATGACAAGGAGCTCCCATGAAGTGATCTTGGTTCTTGTTTGTGATGAAAACAAATTAAAGCATTTGAGGTTCAACATGCATTAAGCTGTTGCCATTTAATTTGCTTTTGACTTTTACTTTCTGTGTCTTTGCAGAATGCTTTTGTGCAGGAACGAACTTTCTGCAAACAGGTGGAGACAATTCCACAAACAACTTCATCTTAAATTGTTCTATAAGGTTGTTTCACACTTTTCTCAGAAACAAACCAATATTTTCCACCACCTTAACTCAGTTCTTATGGTGTAGCCAAACCAAGTTATCTGACAAGTATACCAGTATGATACTCAAGTTTTCAAACACTTGTTTGCAACAGTCGCACTTGGATTTTTTAAGGTGTACACTTAAATCATAGATGCACTCTTCAAAATGTGTAGAAGGATCCATTTGACCTCAAAATAACTCATAACCAGTTTTTCCCCTAGCTATTATATGCATAATGAATGCTTGTCTCATTTGAGTGATTAAAATCATCAACATATAGCATTTTTTCAACAGCTATATAATCTACGTCATTTCTATAGGTCACTATATACAGGGTGTGTATGTGGTTGTTCTTTTGCAAATTTATAGCAAAATTGAAACAACCATTTAAATTTATGCTACTCAACAGCTTGCCCTGAAGGACATAAAAAAGTTAACAATATTCTGGCCATTTTTGCAAATGATCATACAACTTTAAAAAAGTAAGCTATTTTATTAAAGGTTATAAATTATACTAAAAATATATATAAAAAAATACAAAGCACTTTGACTCATAAGAAACTTCTAAATATGTCTTTGCTGGTTGAAATCTGAAGAAGTCCAAATGCTGTGTGTTTTTAATTATTTTTTAAAATGTCAGTTTTGGGGAAAAGCTTTGTGTAATTTATAGAGTGTCTTGAATGTGTGAGTACATTTTACATTTCAAAGTTAGGAGTATTGCCTTTGAAATGTGTTTTCCATAAATATGAATTCATTTTTATAAACAACAAACATTATTTTACAAAGTTGGTGAAAGATGGAGCCGTAAAGGAAGATGAAGTCAATGACACACACTGGCTAACACAACTGCAGCCCTAATTTGGAAAAGGGACTGAGTTCTAAAACTCCAACAAGACAAAAGAAACAGTAAATATCAACATTTCAATTTATTACGCTGTCATTAACTGGAGGATTAATACCTGCAGACAATACTGAGCACTTGGTTTAAGAGCCAATATGGATTATTCTTGAAAGCACTGTGTCACAAGCTTTCCACAATTAATCTTCTTTTGTCCCCAGAAGGTTTAAACTCCATGTAATTATAATTCTAATAAAAGCATTTATTTATTTCAGAATGATCCTATGCACACAGATTTCCAAGTAAGAGAGAGGCTCAGAGAGTTCAGCAGGGCTTACTCCTAGGTGAGTGTGCACTAAGCAGTGTGCCTAATCTCAGCATTTAGACTTTGTTAAGTCTCTCTCTGAGTTTTTCCACCAGACACCCTGACCCACTACGGATCACACCAGTGATGTGGATATGAAATTACAGTTTGGGGGAGGAGGGAAATAACAGTAACATGATATCACTAATGCTAATAACCACAAGGACTGTACTATTTGTATCACTGAATGTTTCATCTTAAAAACGACTATAGCAACGTAGAAAGAGTGCGCTAGGGAATTGCCTTATCCAAGCGATGCTTCCCTCTTTACCAGAGGGGCACAATGACACCACCATGAACAAGGTCACGAGTTTGCAGGAGATGTGTGCGGCGTGCGATGCAATTTGAAATGTCAACTCTGGTATTTGTGCATCCCGTGCAGAATGCTGTAAGATCACGTTAACCCAGATTATATATAAACCAAGGCAGCAGCTACCCCAATGAAAAATTAATATCCCATTTCCCTCATTCTACTGCTCTGTAATGTACACTCTAGAAAATGGCATGGACCTGCTTACTGCAAACAAAGTCAGAGATCATAAATGGAGCTGTTGTCGCCTGCCAGTAGCAGCTCTCCTGCTGACTGATTGCAAGAGGAAGTTGTTCTTAAACAGTGATGTCACTCTGTGATCTGTCAGTCTCCATGTAGCAGCAGCAGCAACAACAACACAACCTATAGTTCACTCCATAGGAAGCAATTCGGCAGTCCTTTCCCCGCTTCATATCTCTTTCTGGAAATCAATTAACTGCATTTAATCAAGGGTCAATTTATGAAGCTCTCCCACCAAATTAACCGCCAATAATTTGATACCATGTGTGGGAGTGCAGAACTGTGCCTCTCCATCCCTTTCAGACCCCTCTAAGCCTTCAAATCCCAGAGGACTCACTGTAATAAAAAGCAGGTTATCCTTGAAATGTTTTCATAAAGTGATGTGTGCATATGAAGCGGTTGAGGGGACTGGAGGGAAGATGGAGAAGGATAGATGGATCCTTTGCTGTGGACTTGCTCACAGCACCAGATACCAGGGGAGTATCCACCACACAGTTCCACCTCAAATCACCCACGTGCTTGGTTCCTGTGTCTTTTAAAAGATACTTGCCTTACTTGCAAGGCAAAGGGAAACTAGTGTGTTTGGATTCAACCCCGCTTACCTCTACCCCACCCCCTTTTAGCCTGGGCCTACCATAGGCAAGAAAGATCTGGGGGTCAACAGACAACGTCAAAGGATTGCCCAGATCAACCAGACCCCTACCCTAATTCGCATCCAGTGCCCAAGCTAGTGCCCAAGCACCACATCCAGCGGCCCTCTTCTGCCTGATCTTCCGGTCCCCGGTGGCATCATTCCTCCCTCCCTGCCTGCCTCCCAAATCCCCCCACCTCCCCCCAATGACCCCCTCGATCCCACTCCCAGTGCCCTCTCCCCCTACGGTCCTGTCAATTATCCCTGGCTTCCCGTCTCTCCCATGCTTGCACCCGCCCATGCTCCCTCTCTATTGACCCCCGTCCCTTAAGGCCCCCTCCCCTAGGGGGGGGTTTCTTTCCCCGCAAACACCCAACGTCCTCTCTACAACTTAACGCCCCCCCCCCGCGCGCTCCGTCCAAGGATCCTCCTCCCTTCTTCCCTCACCTGTCGGAAGGGGTGGGATGGAGGAGGGTGGCTGAAATGACCCTCGGCGCGCAGAGCCCCTTCCCCGCGCCCCTCCCGCGTACCGTCTGAAGCCCTGGAAGGACGAGGGCCAGGACATCCTGGATTTCTTCAGGCCGGGCCGGTGGCCGGTCTCCAGGGCGAAGGACGCGCGGTCCATGGCGCGGCTGTACAGGTAGCGCTCCGTGTCCGAATAGCCCCGGTGCCTCACTCTGCCGCCGCCGCCGCTGCCCCCGACGACGCGACCCCGGGCGGCTGTGGGGAGAGGAGGGGCAGGCGGCGGCGGCAGCGGCGCGGGAGGCGGCGGCGGCGGGCACTGGGGCGCCTGCGGCTGGTGCACGAGGAAGTGGTGCTGCTGGCGGAGCTGGTAGCGGCAGTGGTGCTCGTGGCGCCACAAATGCTTGGGCGCCGCCGGGCTCCCGTCGCCGGGGCCGCTGCTGCCGGTCTCCGCCGCTTCGACCAGGCTGGGGCGGCTCTCCTCAGCCTCCATGCTGGGGCCGCAGCCGCCGACGGGGCAAAAGGCGGACAGAAGCGCGGCGCACCCGCTGTCCTTGCCGCTTGCCGAGCTGCAGACGCGCTCCTTCGCCGCTCGCCGGGCGCGCTCGCTAAGCAACGGCGGCGGGGCTGCCTGCCTGCCTGCGCGCCTCTCCTCGCCTCGCCTGCTCAAGCCCGCCTTGCGCCACTACCGGGCTGCTGCTGCTGCTGCTGCTGCTGCTGAAAAGTTGGACAGCTCCCTGCGCCGGCTGCTGCCAGGCGGCGGGGAAAGGCACTCCCTCGGCGTCTGCTCGCCAACTCGGCCGCTAGGCGACGACGTTGCCTGGCCTTAGGGCTGCCACTTGCCCAAAGGGCGGCGGCGGCGGCAGCCTGCGCGAACCGAGAGCCCCGCAGGAGGAAGGCAGAGCAGCGCCCGGCTGCAGCCAGGGAAGCAGCCGCCGCCGCCGCCGTAGCAGCCGGCATAGACCGGAGTGGGCGCCTGGGGCTGAGCAGCGTGGACGCGCGGCGGCCGAGACTGCTGAGCTGACCTAAGCGGAGTTTTCCTCCAGCTCCATCGCCTCCAATCGCGTCTCCTCCGCCTCTCCGAACTCCCGGGAGATGGGCTTCTCGCTGCTTTTCTGCGCTCGCCTCCCCGAGGCTGCTATTCGGTCACTTCTCGTTTTCAGACAGACCCACCCCGCTCTCTCGCTCTCTCTCCACCCGCCCCCCTTAAGAAGTCACTTTGGGTGGCAAAGTTGCACAAAGTCGACGTCGCTGCGAAAGGGACTCTAGGTTTAAGGAGGGGGGTGTGGAGAAACAGGGAGCCGAAAGCTGTCCCATTTCCTCTTCTGCCCATCCATATATTTGGGGAACTATTTCTCTCTCTCTCTTTGCAACAGAAGCTGGGAGGGAGGCAGAGGTCCTCCATGCACCAGCGTTCTCCAAAGTGCTCCACTTAAGGCTTGAAATATTAAGCTGCTCCTCTCCCCCAGCCCTTCCTCTCCCCGCCTTTCTCTAAGTACTGTACTCCTGGCTGCGAATTAACACCGCGGAGCTTTAATTATAACGAGTTCTGCGTCTTCCGTTACGAATAAAGGATAGGTCAAGCTCTTCCATTATTATGAACCACCAGTTTCAGGAGTTTGTGAATGCCGGGGAAAATGCCTTTGAGCAGCTGATTCTCTGTGCGTGACAAAAATAAAAATAAAAAATGATTCCACTGTTTAAAAACAGACCCGGCTAATCAAAGTGGATTTTATTTTAAGCAGTAAAATGCTACTATTCTAAAATAAACTCATAGTACTAGGCGAGAGAGGTCTCCTTTAGGGAGCAGCAGCTGTGAATCCTCTTCTCTGTGTTTCAGATTACCTGCGATGAGAGCATCTAGATCCCAGGTTATTATGAGGGATAGGAACAAGATCAACACAAAAGCGTCTGAAATGCCCTGTTTTTCTTGTCTGTCTCTAAAAACAAACAAACCTAAAAAAACCAACCCTCTCATAAACTTGAATCTATCCAAATAATAGATTTGACCCTAAATGTGAATTTGTGTGTCTGGCTCAGGAAGGCATTCCGACACATGATTAAACCAGTTCATGCAATGGTTACATCCACATTAACCAAGACAAATAGATATTGCACAGAAGAAGAGTTTTGCTGAACCCGGCCAAAGACTCATCTAGACCAGCCTAAGGCAGTCTTCACCAACCCGCTGCCCCTGATGTTTTGGACCACCACTTCCATTAGCCCCAGGCATGTAGAAAGTACTACCATATTTGGAAGTAGCTCTATTTTACTTTCAAATGGATGGGCACTTCACTATTAGAGGGTTACTGAGGTGAGCCTGCCATCTTTCTTTCTCACAAATGTGCTCCAGTCAAGTGACCCATGCTTTGCACACAGCTGGAATGCTACCCTAATATTTTGGTTCTGTGCCCAGAAAATGCTAAAATCTTCATACCCTGCATCTGGGGCTTCATGCATATTTTTCAAGAGACATAACAAGATATGAAGTCTTAGAGCTTTGCAAATGAATTAAAAATTAGGAAGTCACTGGTCCAGATGACACCCACCCAAGCTTTGTTAAGTAACTCAAATATAAAATTCCTGATCTTCCCAATGAAAATATGCAACTTGTCCCTAAACTTGGCCTTTTTCCGAGACAACTGGAAATTAGCCAATACAATGCCAGTTTTTGGTTTTTTTAACTGCATGCAGAAGGATCAAGAAAAATATAGGGCAACCGCTTAGCATCTGAATAAAGTGGTGAACAGCATTATTACAGATAGAATTATTAAGCATATAGAAGAACAAGTTTTCTGAGGAAGACACAGCATGGCTTCTGGAAAAGGAAGTCCAGCCTTTTGGAGTTCCTTTAAAGTGTCATCAAGTATTTGGATGGGGTAATTTGGTAAACAAGAGATGGGAAGTCTTTTTGGCCTGGTACACCAGGTTCCATTATCATCATCATCATCATCATTATTATTATTATTATTATTATTATTATTATTATATTAATTAAATGTATATACTGCCCTTCATCAAAAGATCTCAGGTTGGTTCAGAGAATAAAATACAAGATAAAACACAAGTAAATACTTGGATCACAGCCAATCCAGCAGGGTGGAAATGACTGCCCAACACGAGATGAGCAGCAACTTCAACTCTACTGATCTACAGGGATTGTCTACACCAGCGTTTCCCAAACTTTGGTCTCCTGATCACTGGTCCTGCTAGTTAGGGATAGTGGGAGTTGTAGTCAAAAAACAGCTGGAGACCCAAGTTTGGGAAACCTTGGTATATATGATCAAGTTTTGCATGGGAAGCTCAGTTGTGCAGCCAATCTATATGCATCCCTATCTGCCCCTCATCTGATATCAGGTGTAGAGTAGCCATGGTTGGGGAAAATGGCCTTGTGGGCCAAATTAGGACATGTGATGGGCCAACTTTGGACCACAGGGTGGAGCTTCCCAACCGCCATCAGCAAGGGTTCCTGAGAAACTTAACACATGGAATCAGAAGGCACAAGTAATTGATTAAACAAGAGGAAGCAGAGAATAGGAATCAATGAAAAATTATTGAAATAGAGGGAAGTAAGCCATGGGGTCCCCCTGAGACTTTACATAGTATTCAGTGCTGTTTAATTTGTTCATAAGTGATCCAGAGTTAGTGATGACCATCGTGGTAACCAAATTTATAGATAATACCCAGTTATTCTAGAAATGGAAAACTCAGGCAGACTGTGAAGAGTGCCAAAGGGATCACTCCAAGTGGTGGATGAGCAACAAGAAGTGGAACATGGCTCAGTGTAAATAAATGCAAAGTAATCACACAACGGCAGAGAATTCAAAGTTCACATATACATTGATGAAATCTGAGCTTGTGGATTAACCCAGGAAAGAGATGTTGAGGCTGATGGTTCAATGAAAACACCAGCCTAGTATATGGCAACTGAGAAAGAGACAAAACCCACACTAGGGAAAAGTACTGAAAATTCAGCCTCCAGTATTGCAATGCCTTTCTAACAAACCTATTGTGCAGCCACATTTTGAATACTGTGCACAGTATCCCCCCTCCATCTCAAAAAGAGTATTGTAGGAATGGAAAAGGTGCAGGAAAGGCTAACTAAAATTAACAGAGGCTATGACAAAAGGTGGGCAGGCGGAATGGGAGGAGCAGTTATCAGGTGGGAACATCCATGGCAGGGCCACCCACTCCCTGAGCCAACAGATGCAGTCACTACCAGTGCAATCCTATGCAGGTTTACTAAAAAGTAAATCTTGCTGTGTTCAATGGGGCTTACTCTCAGCTAAGTCTGGACAGACTTTCAGCCTAGATCAAAATCCTTGAAGTTTCCAATACACTTTCAATGGACCTCATTTTGCTAAGGAACTGAATGAGTTCTTGAATGGCATTGACTAAGGCCCAGTTCCTACTAAACCACACAGTGTGGTTGATGTTTTCTTATGGTTGCTGCCTACACCTCTCTGGTAGCATCAGACTGGAGGAACTACATTAGAGGGATAGGATCATATGGGAAGAACTAAATGGTTTCTAATGCTGATGTAATCCCTCCAATGTCATCCTGCCCTGCCCTTCCATATTGTTCTTCTATTCCTGTGTTACCTGAGTGGGAGTACAATGGGACACAGCTCCAGGAAAGTGGCAACCACACTGCTCTGGTAATGTGGGATCTAAATCTTAGCCAGTCTCATTTAAGAACAGTTCCTTTATATAATGAGCTCTCTAAAGTCTATGGTATATTTATTGAAAACTTCAGACAAACCAGCCCTGTGTTTTGCAGTTGCACAGTTTTCACACAGTATCTGGTTTACGGCAGCAGCATCCTTCTTCTGAAAGTGGAAAAAGAATTCAGCAGATAATAGCTACAGAAATACACTGGAAACATGAATGAATAAACAGAAGAAAGCAAGGCTTTTAAATCACGGAGGCCTGATTAAGAATAAAAGATGCAGATACATTTGAAAACCACATGTCGTAAGAGAGAGAGGACAGTGTTACCAAAGCAGAGAAATACTGCAGCATAAATTTAAATAAAGCATTTATCGTCCATTTCAAACAAAGGGGCAATGTAAGATAAGGCTAACATTAATTTGTCAACTTCAACATGCTTTCTGAAGTCATATACAGTGGTAGAGAGAAAAAAATTAACACTGAAGAGTCTCTGAATGTCCTACACATGATTACACAATTTACAGACCAATCCTACGCATGCATGCTTGGAAATAAAACTCACTGACTTTAATGGGACTTTCTCCCAAGTAAATGTGCTATTGAAGCCCCATTCACTTTTCCTCTAGTCAGCTGCTTAGTGATAAAATCAAAACATGGTGAACTAAAGAGAGTTAACCTTTTCCCCATGACATTTTTTTCTGATTTAGGCTGCAATCCTATGCACATTTACCAGGGAGTAATTCTCACTGATCACAATGGGATTTACTTCTGAGTAGATACATTGGGCTTGTGCTACAAATTACCCTGTTCCCAAAAGCCATTAGAGAAAACTTATGTGTATCCATACATTTTCCCTAATATGGAAAACAGCAGTTTTGGGAAAGAAAAGTTATGGGATCTTTCATCAGGAAAACAACATTGGGAAGAAGAGGCAAAGCTCTTCCCCCAAATGCAATCCCAGCCCTAGGTCCTTCTTCTCCCATGGTTCTTTTATACAGAAGTGTGATAGATCACTTTTTCACATTAAAAACCCTACACATTCTACAGCTTTTTCTTAGTCACAAATTTGTGTTAACCAGATTTGGCTCAATTTCAAACTGTACAACATGTATGTGCTTTCTGAAATCCTTCACATTCTTTAATAATAATTCTTTAATCAACACATTCCCAGTTGAGAAGGATCACTTCAGATTGGAGAGACACAGAGGATCTGATAAAAGAAAACTACAGGATCAACCCAAGTTATATTAAAATATCTCCACAGAGAACAGTTGACAGAGAAAGTAATATGCAATGCCTTAAAACAGACCCAATTCAGCTAGTTCCACCAAAAGCCGTTCAATATTATTCCAGGGAAAGGCAAAACCTGCTCAGAAGCCCTGTGCAATCCCGTACGCAATGCAAGTGAATTCATATGCTATGTGAGCCATGCGGCCTTTGCAGATTTCACATTTCCATAATGTATGTAGCAGAGATATTATACAAATAACACGCCAAAGATGCATGGCTATCTTCTTACACCTAATGGGCTGTATCTTATTTTTCTAACCAGCTGTCTCCTTTTTCCGTGCTGCAAATCAAAGTGCACTTGTAAGCTCAGAGGCGCTTTCAAACCTACTTGCAATGCTTCTTATGTAAGAAAAGAAAAAAGAATCAAAGGGGGAAACAAATACTTTCTACAACAATACCAGTTTTGTTTACGTGCCCTGATCATTTTACAGGCCTACACAACTTGTAATCCATTAACCAGAATGCAGCCAATATCTTTATGTCTCTATGTCTTCATATGTCCCTATAAGCAGTGAGTCCTGCACTGCAAAGGGATGGACTAGATCAGGCATAGGCAAACTCCAGCCCTCTAGATGTTTGGGACTACAATTCCCATCATCCCTGACCACAGGTCCTGTTAGCTAGGGATGATGGGAATTGTAGTCCCAAAAATCTGGAGGGCCGGAGTTTGCCTATGCCTGAACTAGATGACCTTGGTGAACCTTCCAGCTCCAAAATTCCTTGATTCTATATATCTTATAGACAAATTTGTGGAGGACAAGCCTATCTCATGGCTACTGGCCATGATGGCTATCTTCTACCTCCACTGTTAGAGGCATCATGCCTCTGAATACCAGTTGCTGGGAGTCGCAGGTGTGCAGAATACTGCTGTATTCATGTCCAGCTTGCAGGTTTGCACAGGCATCTGACTGGCCACTGTGAGAATAGGATTCCGGACTAGATGGGCTACTGCCCTGATCCAGAAAGCTCATATTATTTTATGGTGGCCCAGCAGAGTTTGGAAAATTCACGTTTTGTGCCTGCCCATGACTGCAAGAGCAGATGTCAAGTGCCTGGAAGGCCACAGTATATGGCTGATAATAAAGATGACTGACTGTGATTTTTGCAATCTTAAGTTCAAGTTGCCCCCTTTCTGCATCAATTTGTGCGTTTTTTAAAAAAAATCCAGGCGAAAATTCATACATGTCATGCACATTTCTAACACAACACACTTCTGTATGTTATCTCCATGGATATACCGTATTTTTTGCACCATGACACTCACTTTTTTCCTCTTAGAAAGTAAGGGGAAATGTCTGTGCGTGTTATGGAGGGAATGCCTACGTACTTTCTGTGTATGCAATTTCCCTTAACATATGTGATTTTGTGTCTTTTTTTGGCTGAAGAACTGCATTGAGTATCAAAGGCTGGCTATGTTTCAGTTTGCTCATTGTTCCAGGAAATAAAATTTGGTAGGTTCACATTAGCTTGCCAGTTGAACACATCCCTCCCCCATTCCTAGCTGGTAAGACTACATTTGGCTTAGAGAATCATAAAGAGGGTGACATCTCCACTTGGCACCTTGGACAGCTGTATTCATTACTGCAGGCAATCACCTTGGCCTGTTCCTACCCTCCATTTCATCTGCTGGCAGTAGCCAAGTCTGAGAAACTGTGGGAAAGTTGAAATGGTTGGTGGCAACCCAGTCTCAGCTGTGAAAAAGACCACAGTTGTGGGTGGACACACTTATGGGGGGGCACCAGAATGCACTATCAGGACTCCACTCAAACCTGGAGCCAAGCCTGTTCATAAGTTGTGTTGACTCTGCCTAATACAACTACAGTAGTGTTCACAGAAGATGGGTTCTCCAGACTTTTTTTGGGGGGAAATGGTAATCTGGATTTGAAACTGTTCTTGTGTTTGTTTTCTGCGTAGCATCAGTGTTCTCAGCTGAAAATGTAAGATGTGTCAAGCAAAAATAATTGTGGATCTCATTCATCAGACAAATTATTCGAATCTCATCGGTACCGCCCACTGGAGCAAAGCTGGAGTTGTGATAGCTTTCAAAGCAAGGGAAAAATGATTTGCATATTGTGTCTCAAGGACAAAAAGGCAGTGAAGGGGCAGGCAGAGGTGTGTGTGTGTGTGTGTGTGTGTGTGTGTAAGCAACACATGGATCAAACTGTTCATTGTAAAAAAGAAAGGGAGGATGACAAAAATAGCAGTTGTCAGAAGGCACACAAAAGATTTGCTTCTCCCAAAATGTTTGGAATGGCACACTGTCTAGGGGGTCATAAAAATAGCTGAGGCGAAGGGGGTGTCTAAGTTTCCTTGATGAATAATTAGAGCCCCAGATGGCTGTCCTTCTTAATTGTAGTCAGGATGTGAAATTGTCTTTGGATTAATTTACACTTTCAAATCTGTCTTTGAAAGGCAATAGACAAAAATCATGAAAGCTGAAGTTCTGCTGACATTTCTAATATTAGTAGAACTCTCTATTACAGACATCCGTCCTCCCATTCCTCCAGACTCTGTGCATCAGGGATGGGCAGCTTCAGATGTTGCTGAACTTGGAAGTTCATGTTATAATAATAATAATAATAATAATTTATTATTTATACCCCGCCCATCTGGCTGGGCCTCCCCAGCCACTCTGGGCGGCTTCCATAAAAACCAAAAATACAATAAAATATCACACGTTAAAAACTTCCCTGAACAGGGCTGCCTTAAGATGTCTCCTGAATGTCAGGTAGTTGTTTATCGCTTTGACATCTGCTGGAAGGGCGTTCCACAGGGCGGGCGCCACTACCGAGAAGGCCCTCTGCCTGGTTCCCTGTAGCTTTGCTTCTCGCAATGAGGGAACCGCCAGAAGGCCCTCAGCGCTGGACCTCAGCGTCCGGGCAGAATGATGGGGGTGGAGACGCTCCTTCAGGTATACTGGACCGAGGCCGTTTAGGGCTTTAAAGGTCAGCACCAACACTTTGAATTGTGCTCGGAAACGTACTGGGAGCCAATGCAGGTCTTTCAAGACCGGTGTTATATGGTCTCGGCGGCCGCTCCCAGTCACCAGTCTAGCTGCCGCATTCTGGATTAGTTGTAGTTTCCGAGTCACCTTCAAAGGTAGCCCCACGTAGAGTGCATTACAGTAGTCCAAGCGGGAGATAACCAGAGCATGCACCACTCTGGCGAGACAGTCCGCAGGCAGATAGGGTCTCAGCCTACGTACCAGATGGAGCTGGTAAACAGCCGCCCTGGACACAGATTTAACCTGTGCCTCCATGGACAGCTGTGAGTCCAAAATGACTCCCAGGCTGCGCACCTGGTCCTTCAGGGGCACAGTTACCCCATTCAGGACCAGGGAATCCTCCACACCTGCCCGCCTCCTGTCCCCCAAAAACAGTACTTCTGTCTTGTCAGGATTCAACCTCAATCTGTTAGCCGCCATCCATCCTCCAACCGCCTCCAGACACTCACACAGGACCTTCACTGCCTTCACTGGTTCTGATTTAAAAGATTTAAAAGAGAGGTAGAGCTGGGTATCATCCGCATACTGATGAACACCCAGCCCAAACCTCCTGATGATCTCTCCCAGCGGCCGCATGTAGATGTTGAAAAGCATGGGGGAGAGGACAGAACCCTGAGGCACCCCACAAGTGAGAGCCCAGGGGTCTGAACACTCATCCCCCACCACCACTTTCTGAACACGGCCCAGGAGGAAGGAGCGGAACCACTGTATAACAGTGCCCCCAGCTCCCAGCCCCTCAAGACGGTCCAGAAGGATGCTATGGTCGATGGTATCGAACGCCGCTGAGAGATCCAGCAGAACTAGGAAACAGCTCTCACCTTTGTCCCTAGCCCGCCGGAGATCATCAACCAGTGCGACCAAGGCAGTTTCAGTCCCATGATGAGGCCTGAATCCCGACTGGAAGGGATCCAAATGGTCCGCTTCTTCCAGGCATGTTGAGAGCTGGAGTCCAAAAACTCCTGTAGGGTGACCCTTTACCTGTGCCTGCTACACATGACGTTGTAGAGTGACTTGCCTAATCCTATATAAGTCCCAGTTTTATTTGAAGGAGTTATTTTCTCGTGGTCCCCAACACAGATTTGGAAAGATGAATTTTGTACCTTGTTCCTTCCAGCGCCAGTCTTTCCTTTTACCACTTTAGGGAAAGAACATACATGCTAATTAAAGTGTTTATGTCTGTTCCGCAGCACATTCCTAACAATGTTTAGTTAGAAGTAAGTCCTATTGAATTCAATGGGGCTTAGTCGCAAGACTTTAAAATGCCCATACCCTCTATTTCTTGACCTGGCAAAGTTCTGTTGTAGAGGACCCCACTGCCTTTCTGGCTGTTGAGACACAACACACACGTTTTGTAAAGAAAAGGATGTGGTCCAGCCCTTTTGTATGTTTAACCAAAGAGCAAGTCCCATTTCGTTCCTCTCACCTTATGTGTGTAGGCTTGCAGCCATAGCTGGGCTGTTGCAGGGTGGGGGGAAAGGAGATAATGAAGAGTGGTGAGGTTAAAGGCCAACAGAGAAGTCCATGAGAGGTCTGGAGGGTGGCAACATGAGAGCAGGCCTTTTCTGCAGTGGCTCCCTGTTTGTGAAATGCTCTTCCTAGGGAGGTTCACCTGGCGCCTTCACTACATACATATCTTTAGGTGCCAGGCAAAAACTCTTCTCTATATCCAGGCTTTGGGCTTTAACTATCTGTGGCCTTTTAGAAGTGGACAGGGTGTTTTTAATGTATTTCTCCCCCCCCCCCTTGGTTTGACTGTATCTATGTGGGGTTGATTGTCTGTTTGTTTGTAAGCTGCTTTGGGTTGCCCTAGGCAAGATAAAACAACTGACAAATCTAATAAATGATAAAATAATAAGTACATGGGGTTAGAATTACCACCTTAATGGGACATAGGAAGCTGCCTTACATCAAATCAGACCAGTGGTCAATATAACTCAGCATTGGCTATGCTGACCAGCAGTGGCTCTCCAGGGTTTCAGACAGGATTGTCTCCCAGCCCTACCTGGAGACCAGGGATTGAACCTGGGACCTTCTGCATGCAAAGCATATGTTCTACCACTGAGCTACACCCCCTTCCCTATATATAAAATTAGGGCTTAGTCAAAATGGTGGTGGGATGTTCTAATGGAAAACTTACCTGCTACAAAACATGTTCAGGGAGGATCTATATGGGATGAAAGCGTTCTCTCAGTCAAACGGAGGGCAGGTGGCATTGCCCCCACTCTTATATAGCTTTGTGCTGTTTCATACAGCCACGTCTCACCATGCTGCTTGGCTACATGAATCCTAACTGGCTGGATATAATAGTCAAAGAATTAGAATTGGCTTTGTTGGAATCATTCTTCTTGAGATCAGAATGTGTTTGGATGTGTGCATGTGTGTAGATTTGGCTGATATTTTGCAACTAAAAAAGGGAGGTTCCCACCATGATAAAAAACAAATTTTCTCCCAAATCTTTTTGTGAAGTTTTAGAAGACCAATTCAACAACTTTGGTAAAGTGCTTTATAAGTTACATAAATCATGTAACAGTACATGTTAAATGTCAACATATATTTCCCTTGGGGTCCCTTCCAACTCTACAGTTGTATTATTCCTTGCTATCATAATTGTTCTGTACTGAGCATACAGCTCTTGCTGAACAGGCATACAGAGTTCCAATGTGATTTGAAGTCTGTGAGAATCCAGATACTCACATCAATGAGATTCTTCCCTTTCTGTTGTACCATGTTTATTCTCTCTGAACTACATTACAGCAAATACTTTTATTGGACATCCCTAAATGCAATTATTCTGAATTTAAAATGGAAACTTCATAATTATTGCTATTGCTTCTAACAGAACTTCCATGCTAATGCTTATGCATTTACTCAAGTGCTCATTAAAACATATTACGGCATTATGCACTAATGGTCTAATGTAGTTCCTAGACAACCCCATCATTTCCTTGCATTTTATACGTATGGTACTCTGAAAGGTCCCTGCAATATTTTCCTGGAAATGCTTTTTAATAGGTCTAGATGGGCTTAAATGTGAGGAGCAATATACAGAAATAATAAATATACTGTAATTAAACCAGAAAATAGAAGGACTTGGTGTTTATGTATCTGTCATCATTTATAGGAACTCTAGGAAATAAACTCTATGTCACCTGACTACCTTAATTGTTTCTACACAGTCCTCATGGTTTGAATTGATGTTGCCTGCTTATTGCATTCAGGTGCTGATGGTAATGAGTAACCTGGTAGTGATGGGAATAAAATGAACCCACCATGTTGGTTTGTTTACTGAGCGTGGGATTAAGATTAAGTAGCTGGGATAAACCTGGCAATTTAACATGAAAGGCAATTTTGTGAGTTACCATTTGAACTACATGTAAGAGAGAGTGTTTGGTGTGTTTGACTGAATCAGAGGCTATAGCAAGGCAGATCTGAGTCAAGGGCTATCTTCCTAGCTTAGGAAACCTGGAGCCTTTTAGATGTTGCTGGTGGACTCCCAACTACCATCTTCCCCAGCAGCATGGCAAATGCTCAGAGATAGTGGAAGATGGGGCCCAGCAATATATGGAGTAAGGATGAACTGATCTGTACAAAAATTCAGAATCTAAAAATATATAAGGTATTTAAATGCACACCTTCTGAATTGTATTTGTAATGTGTATGTTCTACGATCCAATAACTGTCTCATAAAAATCTAAGGAGTGTGAAATCTGAAGGATTTTCAATACGTGTAGTAGTGCTGGAAATGAGAATTAAGTCAATTCACATAAAGATGAAGACCAAATGCAATTCTTCCCCATCCTTGGAGGAGCACAGGTTTCCCATCTGCCCTAGATGTCCAAGTTGCGTAAAATGCAAGGAAAACTGCCCTGGCAAATCTGCTGGTCTACCAAATATGGAAGGCAGCCCCACACAGAATACATGCTTCCATAATATGAAAAATAAAGGAACTACTAGAAGCAAATTAAAAATTTAAAGGTAGGATTTAAAGTAGGCAAGTGGACCAAATGCACATCAATCAAGCCATCTTTTCTGCTCATCAAAAGTGAACACCTTAAAGACACTGGTTGGGCCCTTTAGAAAAGCAACTCTTACAAGGTCTGGAACCCTAGAAAAATATTACAAAGTTTTAAATAAATATTTTCTTTCTCACATCAGTTGTAACTCAAGCCTACTTTCAACATGGACTAGATCCATATATCTGACACAATAAATCTTAAAATAATTTTCTGTCTTTTTAATTATGAAACCATTTTCAATATAGTCATTTAAAAGGAGAACCTGCCCCTATCACAAGATTCCTTTGGATTCAGAATTACTCTCTGAGATAGCTTTTAGCAGCAGTGATTGAATCAGTTATAGCTCCTGCTTAATGGCATCTGTGGGATCTGGCTACAGGCTTTGAATCTAAAAATTTCCTCAGGATCTTGAAAGGAAATATTAGAAGCAAAATCTGTTTATGTCCCACAGACTGCTCTGGGTGACCTATACATTTGTCACAGGCAAGGCCTCTTCTAGGATAGTATTTGGGTACCATCAGCAGTCAGATTATCAGATTTCACAAAGGCATCAAACTCTGGATAATCCCTTTGTTTACAACCAGGCAGATAGGGGTTCCTGAGACTCCAAAGCAATGAGTAGTAAGAACGGACTGTCCTCCACTTTTTACATTTTTAATTCTGGAGCCTTTACAACTCTGCCGATTACTTCTCCTTTTTATTAAAATGAAAATAAATGTACTTCGAAGCAGGTGAAGGCTTTTTGTGACTGCAGCAGCTCTAACCAAAGGGAAAAATTCAAAGAAGCTATATAAACATGAGTAAGATTTATTTTTGGAAAAGAAAACGTCATTTGAAGCATGCAGGAAAATCATACATAAAATAACATGTTTGCTAGTAAACTCACTAGATTATCATGTTAATGACCCAAAGAATTGCAAAAACAAACCCCTACTATACTTTAGTCAGCTATGAATCTGGGAAAAGATAGTCATAGTTCCATGGTGGGCTTCAAAATGACTTCAAAAGCCCTTGTTCAGTAGTAGCTATGAGAATGAGAGCTCCAAGGCTTACCCAAATGTTTCCCCTTTAAGGGCAAGGATTCCCCTGTTCATTTCAGTGAAAGGTCTACATATAAACAAATTCAATGGTTTGCATATAGCAAATAAAATGAAAACACCCATGTTGCCTGGGATAACTGGGGCAAAGAGCATCATCATATGATGCCCTGCTGGAAACCCTGTGGAGTCACTATCAGTGGTTGTAGATCAGGGACAGGGAACCTGTGGTCTTCCGAGATGTTGATCTTGCCAATCTAGAAAGACTTCCCTTTACCCATCACCCCTGACCACTTGCCATGCTGGTTAGGACTAAGAGGGAGGCGTTTCAGCACGTGGCTTTGCTACTTGTCTTCCACACCCCTGGTGGTGGGAGCCGATCAGCACCCCGGCTCTCCCTGAGTTTGGTAAGAGCCAGGGAGCAGTGGCGATAGCAGAAATGGGGTGCAGCTCGACAGGCCAGGAGGTGGCAATTCCCTCTTTGCCTCAGGTGGCGAGATGGGTCAAATCACCCATACTAGGAGACAATACTAGCTAGATGGGCCAGTGGCCTGGCATTATAGGCAGTTTCCTGTGTTCCTGTTGCATGGTTCCCTATGACTAATTTGATAAGCCCCTAAATGTAGCTAGGGTTGGCCCTACCATTAAGCAGAGTGAAGCAGCAACTTCAGGCAGCTGAAGCCAAGAGGCAAGCCATGTGCACTCTTAAAATAGTCTGGTGCCCTTGGGCACAGTGGAGGGTGATGTCCCATCACTAGTTTCAGAGTAACAGTCAACTGGCAGTTGGATTGGCTTCTGTATGTAGAATAGGGGGAAACCACCTTCTCATCCTTCACTGGAAGTAGTGAAGTATCTTGGGCCTGCCTTGAGTATAGCTAATGGATTAAGAAACTACATGAGTTTGACAGTGACCATGTATAAATATTCAACAACCAAGATACTAAAACACTGAGCCAAAAGAAAAGTGTACATGGAAGAAACAGTATGAGGAAAAATGTAGATAGTTATCAAGAAGCATCTGGTCTGTCTTTAGGTTCCTTGAAAATACGGATGTTTCTCCCAAAAGAAATGGTTGAAAATGCATTGGCTGGGAGATGTAGAGCGAGAAAAGATTTCAAGTGCTCTGTCTCAATTTCCAGTACCATAAAAAGAATTAACTGGATAAAGGATAAGGTTTTCCCACACCCCCATCTCTAATTTATCTGACTTTATGACTGAACTATACGAAACAGAAAGCGATCAAAAGACCACAGCACTTAGGAAAGTGTATTATCTGATCAAATATCTTATCACTCATTCACTATAATCAACAAATTGAATTAAAGCATTTTTTTTTTTTTTACTGTCCTGTTATATCTCATATTCAAGAACGGAAAGAATCTTGGCAGACGATTAAGAAAGGAGGAAATAAACTATGCAGGAAATCTCATTTTCATATTGGCTGGTTAGTTTGCCATATGAATACACAGATTTATTAATTTAGATTTTTCACTCTATCCATGCCCAAAGGCTTTAGGCAGGTAATAGGATATTAATATGCCCATTCATAAAGTAGCAGTTACAATAAACAAATCAAAGCACAGCATTATAAAATGTTACACTCCTTGCAATGGCTTAACCACTACCACTACTAGAAAATGCAGGGCACCTCTTTCCTACCTATCACCATGAAGACTGCAGGCAGGTCCCTGCTTGCTGACACACCATTTGGTTTTGATTGACTGATTGACTGATTTTATTTCTATTCCACTCTTCATTTAAATGAATCCCAAAGCGGCTTACAAACAATGAATTATAATAACATGATCGAACATAATAGAACATCACAAATACAGCATAAATCACACAGAATAATTAGAATCATAGACTCCTAGAGTTAGAAGGACCATCTAGTCCAACCCCCCCCCACAATATGTGGGGCTCAAACCCACAACATGGGGCTCAAACCCACAACCTGAGATCAAGAACTTCCTGACAGTAAGAGCTGTTTGACAGTGGAATTTGCTGCCAAGGAGTGTGGTGGAGTCTCCTTCCTTGGAGGTCTTTAAGCAGAGGCTTGACAACCATATGTCAGGAGTGCTCTGATGGTGTTTCCTGCTTGGCAGGGGGTTGGACTCGATGGCCCTTGTGGTCTCTTCCAACTCTGTGATTCTATGATTCTAAGAGCCTCATGCTCTACCAACTGAGCTATCTGTCATCAGTGAAACAAGTACAATCCATAAAACACTCTTAACAAAGCAACGACTAAAAAATAAGCTAAACATCACAATTAAAGTCAGTCATATTATATAATTAACAAATCAACACAGCATTTATAATGTATAAAATTTTTTAACATTAACAAAGCAGCAACCAAAAAAGTAAAGTAAGCCCTGCTCAGTTCACACACTCTCTCTCCACACCCCCATGACTCATAATCTTTCACTCTATTCATCTCATACACATAATGTCCATGGAAGCACCTCCCTTCTGAAGGTTCCTCAGGTTGGAGGTGGGCCAGCACAAGTGAAACCAACCACCTCCTGATGGCAAACAGAGTCTCTCTGTACTATTTCTGAACTATCATAGTCCACAGGCTGATGACCCATGATAGACATGGCCAAGTGAAGAGAGGCAAGGAAGGAGCTTTAGTCTGGCCCAATTTCAGACTCTAGAGCTGCAATCATATACACCAGGGGGTACCAGCCTTTTTGCACCTGTGAGCACATTTGGGCTTCAGAGTGAATGCCACGAAGGCCAGTTCTCTGTTCGCTCCTCAATAATAATAATAATAATAATAATTTATTATTTATACCCCGCCCATCTGGCTGGGTTTCCCCAGCCACTCTGGGCGGCTTCCACAGAAACCAAAAAACACTAAAATATCATACATTAAAAGCTTCCCAGTTCAGCCAGCCCCTGGGAGACAAGAAGTGGGGAAAGTGTGCATGCTTTACTAATGAATCCCGGCAAAAGTCAGCTCTAGTAAAATCCAATCCACAAGAAAGCACATAGAAGTGAAAGAGGAAATAGGGGAAAGTGTCGCTCATCCTTCTTCAACACTTATGTACTTTTCAAGGAAGAAAAAGGTAACCACCCTCACCAGGGGAAGATCTCAGGGGCATCAATGTGCCCATGGGCACCATGTTGGCAAAACTTGTGGTACACATTAACTCAGTGGAGCTTTCTTCTGAGTAGACATGCATGAGATTGCATAAACCATGCGTATGACTGTAAAAGACCTAGGTAGAAAGGAGTTGAATGTTCTTCTGAAACGCCCCCCCCCTTTCTTCTCAACGAAGCATGACAATGCCGTTTCTTTTCTCACTATTTGTCAGTGTGGATGTGCCTCTCTCCGTACATGATTTTCCAAAATCACCTCCAAGCTAGAGGTACTACTTGAACAAGATTCAAATGGGATGAGTTATGGATGCTCAGTGTTTGGAGCTTCTGACATACTTCCTTTTCAGAATTTTTTCTTTGGGAAGAGGCGTGTCGACTAAGGCCTCACCATAGTGGCAGTTTACATCACAACTGCAATGTGGGGAAACCAGGGTTTAATCCTTTGCCTCCCGCACCGTGGTGCTTCAACTCAGGAATTCCAACACCAAGCTCGCGCACATCTCTAGGTAAAGGTAAAGGGACCCCTGACCGTTAGGTCCAGTCGTGTACGACTATGGGGTTGCAGCGCTCATTTCGCTTTATTGGCCGAGGGAGCCGGCATACAGCTTCCGGTCATGTGGCCAGCATGACTAAGCCGCTTCTGGTAAAACCAGAGCAGCGCATGGAAACACTGTTTACCTTCCTACTGACCCTAAAAAGCGGTCATACACCATGGGGGGAAAGGAGGGCAGCAATATCAATCTCAGACAAGCTCCCCAGATATAGATGGTGCTTCATCTGCACTCCAGTTTCTAAATACTCCTAATGAGCTCTGAGTGTGATATACCCTTTGTCAGAAACAATAGTCATGCCTTGTTTCCTGAAAGAGGACCTGTTCCCTCCCCTATGCTCTCCCCTCAAAAAGAAACTCTTCATTCAGGAGATAAGAAATGGCTATTGTCTCTGACAAAGAGTATATTATACTCAAAATGTGTTCGCTTATTAAGAAATTAGAGTGAAAATAAGGACTGCAAATTTCTTTCAAATATTTTGAGACCTGCATTTTTTTGTGAGGGGGTCAAAATGGATCCCCCCCCCCCGCCACCTACAATGAATGTCTAGGCATCATTTGTCAAAACATTGGACTGGGTGGGAGGCTGGATTTCAAATAGCTCTTACAGTTAGGATGTTTCTCCCAATGCTGAGCTGAAACCTAAAAAAGGTAAAGGTACCCCTGCCCGTACGGGCCAGTCTTGACAGACTCTAGGGTTGTGCGCCCATCTCACTTAAGAGGCCGGGGGCCAGCGCTGTCCGGCGACACTTCCGGGTCACGTGGAAACGCCGTTTACCTTCCCGCCAGTAAGCGGTCCCTATTTATCTACTTGCACCCGGGGGTGCTTTTGAACTGCTAGGTTGGCAGGCGCTGGGACCGAGCAACGGGAGCGCACCCCGCTGCGGGGATTCGAACCGCCGACCTTTCGATCGGCAAGCCCTAGGCACTGAGGCTTTTACCCACAGCACCACCCGCGTCCCGAGCTGAAACCTGCTTCCCTGCAAATTCCACAAGCAGCTTCTAGTCCTGTCTTTCGGAGGAAAGGAGAGTAAGTGTGCTCCATCTTCTATGACAGCCCTTGAGAGGAGTGTTTCATCCATGCAGGTTGCTTGTGGTGGGTGCATTCCATCACTGCCCCATCAGCTGTCTCCATTTCACTGCTTGAAGCAAAATGGGAAGTGCCATGCTACGCTGCCGCTGCCGCTGCCACCTGCACCACTCACCCTGCCACCTCTGCAGCAATTTTGGGCGAGATTGTGCCCATTTCCAATGAGATCTCCCCAATATCATGTGGGATCTCACACTTTTTTAAAAATTTAATTTATCCCCTACCTCCTTTGGGATGAGCTCCCTTAACGGGGATCTCACACATATCACAATATCTCGTGTGATTTCACCGATAACCTTGCAAGAAATCAGCATCATCTCGCTAAACATTGGCACTGTTGCCAGTGCCACTTCTCCAGTAGAGGCGGCGGTGTACTCACGGGGGTGACACATTGGAGGCTTCTGTTGCCAGAGGTGGCAGCCTCACCCCACTCACCACCCCCAATGACTGAGGCAGCTCTGGCTGTCCTCATTGTGCATAACCATGTAACAATCTTTTACAAAAGTCTTATGGATTTTAGTAGCAATTTTTAAAAAGGATGCTTTTATTACAAATGTAACTGAAGAAGATAGAAGTAATGGGCCATTGTTTTGGGTTCCCTTTTGCATGTCACTCACACCACAGCCAATGAATACTGCCTGAAGACCCCTTAAACAATGCATGGATTCTACTAGGGGAATCTGACAGGTGCATGGAGACAGTAGATCCACAGTGGAAGAAGCAAAAGTCACTGCACAAATTCTGGAAGATAAGCCACATTTGCTATGCAAAGAGGTTTCCAAAAATGCCCTTGGAACAGCTCTAAAGGGGGATTAGGCATACTCAAAGAGGATAAGGCTGTAGCTACTAGTCTTGATGTCTATATTAGCTCCAGTTTCAGAGGCAGTGTGCGTGAATGCAAGTCACTAAGAACCATGAGTGATATTGTGTTCATGTCCAGTTTGTGGGTCTCCCAGAGACTTACCAGACTGGCCACTCTGGAAACAGAAGACACTTTGGTTTGATCCAGCAGGGCTCTTTTTATGTGTAGGAAAATATGAAGACAGCAAGTTGCAGACCAGTGTACAATGCAGGGGAGGGGGGAACACATTTGTGTTAAAGCCCATATTAAAACCAGATGGGAGGGAACCACCCTGCTAAGCTCATCTATTCTTTCTTGAATTTATACACCACCATTAATCCGAAGATCCCAGGGCGGGTCACAACATAAAAATATAAAATGAGAACATATACTGCATAATAAAACAAGAGTAAAAACAAATCATTAACCCTCTCCCACAAATGTATGTTATTTATTAAATTTGTATAACATTTTATATACACTCATAAATACATAGGCAGTACATTTTATATGTCATGTTGAATGTTTTTATGTTTTTATGCTTTATTGCATGTTGCCTAGAGGCTTTCCCATGTGGCTACCAACAAAACCAATTTATTATTTCTGCTACTTAAAATATACTAGGCACTAACCCATTTCTGAAGTTGCACAGGTTTCGGCAGCTTCCAAGTACCCCTAAGCCTTCTCTGAATTAGGACTCCAGTCCTGGACTTTCTTGCACACTGAAGATTCTCATTCCTTCTTCAGACTCAGGGCTATCCCTGGATATCAGCTAAATCCACTTGTAATTCCTGCTCCGACAAAGACTCTCACCCTGGGATTCCTTTCTTCTGCTTGTCCCTGTATCATATTGATTGAAAGGGAGCAATGTCTCACAGTAATGAAAAATGTGCTAATGGGGCCTTCCTCTTAATTAAATGATGTTTGACATACCTTTTTCATCAAAGCGTTGAAAGGACTGGTTGTTTCAACTAGATGGGGGCTACAGTAGAAACCTCTTAATTGGGATGCCTCAGTGGAGAGCCTTTTGTTCTTGTTAATTTGTAGGACTCCTAGATCTACAGTTTAGTGGGGAGGACACTGTACAGGCCCCCTCCCCATGATGAAAAGGCAGTCGACAGGAAGAAGAACCAGCATTCTCCATTCAGGGACAGAAATGTATTTCAATCCCCTTTCTCCTGCTGCTGTTAAGAGACACTTCCAGTATTGTGTAGCTTCCACAATAAGAGCAAAAATAACAGCCGGAAGCTCACAGTAGGAAGGCATTGTTCCACTTCTGGGTCCCTCACCCTGTCTCAGACCTTGCGAACACCCTAGCCATATGGAGAAAGCACACTAACGACCCAGGCACCACTGAGCCATCTGTAGGTGTCCTCAGTATATAGAATTATTAGCCTTATTAAGCAGCAACCATTGCTATTCAGCTACCAGGCAAAATAACAGTTCTCTTAAAAGATTAAAATTAAATACAGCCAAATTAAGTTAGTGTGTTTATGTGAAATAAAACCTAAGGTTAACTACTACTACTACTACTACTACTACTATTTGAATTGGCAAACAAGTGATACATCAATTTTAAAAACTCATCAAAAACATATCTAAATCATCTTTAAAATTATTCCAATTGCAGAGTGCAAAAGATCTCAACTTAAAAGGCTGAGAATATTTTTCAGGTATCCTGGTCCTAAGCTATATAGGGCTTCATACACCAAAACTAGCACCTTGAACTTAGATCAATACCTAACTGGCAATCAGTGCAATTCTTTCAACCACAGGGAATTGTGTTGGTGATACCCTACTCCAGTGAAAAGTTGAGCCACCACATTTTGCACCAGTTGCTGTTTCCAGACCAACGTCAAGACAAGCCCTACATAGAGTTCATTTCAGGAATCCAGCCTGAAGCAGTTTACCAGAACAGGTGACAGTTTAGCAATCATAAAAGGCAATGGGTTTGTGACATTTCCTATTTTTCCCTTTTAGAACTCACCAGGCACTTAATGCTGTCCTCTGTTATCACACTTGGCTTCGTTTTTCCACCCCAACAATCTCACATTATATGACGGGTAATTTGCTGCCATGGATGGAAGGCCAGGACCTGTTAGTTCAATGTGCATGTTTGCAAGCATTGCAGAAGTCTTTTAGATGCATGAAGTACTGATCTAGATTGAGGAGTGGATCCAGAATTGATCAGTTTAAAAATTGAGAATATGATCCACTGCAAGTTCTAAATTAAATTGTTTTTATCAAATCAATTATTTTTTATTTTATTATTAGCGGATCGATTCTGCTATTATGTTATTCCACCCCATTAATTTCAATGCAAAAGAAATGCACTGCAAATAGGATGGAGTGGGAGGAAATGTAATCAATCACATATTGTTTGGATACTGAAACTCACTCACTGGGTAGAAGAAGGGAGGAGGAGGAGAATACTGAAAGCAACAACAAAAGCCAGTAGATAATCACTAGATTCATTTCTGTTCTGGACCCAGGACAAATAAGTGACATTGACAATTTTCACCCTCACTTCTCTTTTCATTGGAATTCTCCACCTCTAACCCCACCTAGGAGAATCAAGAAGAGGGCACCTCTTATTCTCAAGACTAGCAGCAGCAGCAGTGGCTGTAGAGCCAAGATTGCCCAGAACTTTATTAGAGCCTAACTGCACATTACTTTAATTACACTGCTTGGTTTTTAAAACATCCATTTTTCATTTTTTATTTTAAATATCATTGCTTGGATATATTTTTTTAAAAAAATCAAGGGTGAAGGATTCAGACTACTGTATAGCTCTTATATTACAGGCCAATATGCATTAAAAAAAAATTGCCCTACTGTTGCTTTAACTACTCAAAGCAACATGTACATCCATCATCAGTTCTCCATTCTTTGGAGTAGGACAAATCAGACGTAGAGCTAAAGCTGGGGCTTAAGTGGGAGTAACTTGGATCTGGAGCAAAGCTGAGCAGAAGCCTACTAGGGAGCTGTTCTCTACGCATAGTCCCAGGACGGACTGGGAGGTTTCACATTCTCACAGCCCTCTCCTTTTCTGGTAATCTGTTGCATCCCAAGGCCTTCTCTGACTTCTCACTTCTTCTGAGCAGTATGCCCTGGCATGAAACCCATCAGCATTCCCAATATACGGGTCTGGCTCTTTGAGAATGAGAATCAGTAGGAGGAAAGTTTATGGGAGGATGGGCCAAAATGAAATTCCTATGCCTGGCCACTGTTCTGAAGCCTAGTCCAAAGCCACTGTTCTGAAGGAAATCACAGCAGTTTCAATGATATGGTGGAGAACATTTGGAGAATATCTGGCACAATGGTTCTCTTCAGAAATGGTGAGAAGAAGAAAAATTCTCAAAAATATTCTCAGGAAAAAAATCTCTTCTGAGGAATTTCAGATCAGCTCTAATTTTAATCATTGTGGAAGTCCCCTTGGGCTTCTTGGAAAGGTGGTCAAGAAAGGTTTTAAAAAGTAAAACTGATGACAAGATGACTATGGTCAGGAGGTTGCAGCAGAGGACCAGTGCTCTTTTGCAGATTGATTATTTAATAGAAAAGAGCAAAAATAAATGAATGATTATGGAAATCATTCAGAAACTGAATGATCAAAGCAAAGTCTGAGCTGTTATAAACTGATTATGATGTTATTTTTGGCAATGATTAGAGCCCCGAAAAACCACACAATTATCTCTACACACCCAGTAGGGATTTGGACTTGTGTTTCCTGAACAGCAGGCCTTCCAACTAAGTATGTCAAAGCACTTTTTCAAATCTAAGAGTACTTTTAGAAGCAATTTCTGTTATAATGTGGGAGTCTGCTTTCCTAAGAGGGAAGAGCCAAATGTCCACTGGATGTGCAAAAGCAATTGGGCCGTCTAAAGTAGCTCTCTGGATCATGGTCAAGCCGATGCAGCTTTCTCTATAATGTATAACCTAATATACCGTAGCTTAAGACTAGGTATGACAGGCAAACTAATGATCAGTTGTATTATTGCTATTGAAGAGTGGTTTGATACACAGGATGTCTCCCCGCCTTCTGCCTAAAAATGAACAGATTGAGATTTGCTTCACTCCAACAGAAGCAACGCTATGGTAAATGTAGATGTTGATGCAGAATATGGGACACATGAGTAGTTGTGAGTTACATGAAAGAGATACAAATCTGTAGACATCCTCTCTTGCAGAATCCTTTGCTTGAGCACACGCTAGCATAATTTGGTAACACATAAATTTAATAAACAACAAGAACAACAACATGCAGGGTAGGGGGAAAACCTCACATGACCATCTTAGCCCATGTGGTCCCCATAGTCACCCATATACCAAAGCACCATGTGAATGCACCACCAGAAACTAGCTTCTATGGGTGCTCTGTGTGTGTGAGAAGAGGGGAGGAGAGACTGGAGGGGAAGAGTGTTGGCAGGCTGCTAGCTATAAGCACCTGGGAGTTACTCCACTCCAGAACTGACTATATAGGGTTTCAAATGGCTTCAGTATGGTTTACTTTGCAATAAAAGCAAGGAGGTGCTGGCGGCTTGCCTGGTGGAAATTGGCCAACTCATCAGAGGTGATGTCACAAGTTTTGTCCTTGGGGAATGCAATCTGACCATGCTAACAGTACAATCAGGTAGCCCTCTGGAAACGGGCCCATCGCACAAGAGTCTAAATTTAATCATGCCAACTAAGGAGTGACCAACACAACTGGTCTCCAGAAAAGAAACTAAGTGCCGGCCTATAGCAGGTATAGAAAAGGCAAGACTGCCCAGGGATCATGCCTTCCTACATCCAATCAGTTTAGGAGCTTGCTTTGAAGCATTTGTTTAGGAGGATACATAAACTCCAAGCTTCACAATCAAATTGTTCTCTTTGCTCAGTTCCGCCTACTGCCTGAAATTCCTCAGCTTCATAATGGAACCTGGGGTCATACCCTGTTTTCTTTCACTGCCTCCAGTCTGCTGTCTCCCTGGAATCTTGCTTGCTGAAATGGTGCTTTAGAAAGTTTAATAAGGCAGGGCTACTTCTGTCTCGCTTTCCTTGCTGTTCTGTTTGACCCAGGAGTTCCAATGCATGCCAGTTTTATTGCCCACCAGGGCTGGGAAAGGTAACTTTCTCTCTCTATCTTGTCTTTTGTAGGTCCTCACCCTACAAATTATAGCCTTCAAGCCTGCTCCCTCTTCCTATCTGTGCCATCACTACATTTTCGAGAAGTATTTCGGTCCTGCCCTAACTCCACTTCAGCAGTACATAATAGTACCTAGTCTGCCTTTTCAAGTAGTGCTGAACACACCTTTCCCACCAAACCTCCACACTGCCTTGCATTGAACCCTGAAGTTATTTCCATCATTATTTCAGATCCTTATGCCTTGTGTGCATGTTTGATTCTTGCATGTGTGTTGTGTGTATGTTAGTATAGTCATGGTTAGGATTATTTAGCCAATTCTTCCAAGCCAAAGGACTCGTGTGTGTGTGTGTGTGTGTGTGTGTGTATTTTGATTCTGTGTGTGCTCAATAAACACCACCCCATTTTTAAGACCTGTGTGAGTGTAAATCACTGAATAAATCTGCCACGAGAGTCTACCACTTCTGCCAAAAGATCCCAATTCACATTACTCTTAGAACATGTACAGCAACTGCATCATTTACCAGTCCTTCACCCTAAGATCCCAGGGTGGGTCACAACAATTTAAAATACAACACTAAAAACAGTTTGAAACAAATTAAAATCATAAGAACAGGCTGGGTCCTAAAAATATGCATCTCACATGCCAAAGGGTACATGAAAGATATGTCTGCCAAGGAGTCTCACTAACAAGAGATGCTCTCCTTTCTATACCACACTGAATGTGGTCACACACCGTTCTTAAAGAGCTTCAAATGGCAAATTTCAATATCAATATACTGTGGCTTATTGCCAGATCCTAAGCAAGTTTCAGTGTGTCTGCTCTCTGCCTTCTTCTATAATAATATATTATTATAAGTGTTTTAACTAAAGTGCAATCTATATTACTGTTACCCAGATCCAGGTACTCTAGGAGGAAACTTTGTTTCTATATACATTTCAATTGGGGTTTAGCCCCAGTTTTGGCACAGAAACTGCTTTGGTCGCCTTGTATCATGGCCTCTGTTGGAAGAAAGACAGAGGAAAGGTGACCCTGGACTCAGCTATACAGCTGCAAATAAAACATTTTAAGTGTGTTTTAAGTACAATATACAATGTATATATATCAGGGGATGATTAGCTGCTTGTGCTTAAAATGGTGCCCCTTCAGAGTTTGTGCGGCCCCACAAACCTCTGTGTGTAACAGAGCTCCTCAGACATGTCTGCTCTAGTCACTATTAGAGTCCGACAGTGGCTGTTTGCGGAAACGCCTCCAACAAAGAAGTTCCTTAACGGAAACACGTCTCCTGGACTCACGACGTGACAGCTTCCGACGAAGCATGGGTCTCCCTGCAGTTGCTTCTGACACCTCCCCACTATTTTCGCTGGACGTGTCTCTCACCCCTTTCTCTCCCCTGCTTCCTGCCTGCGTTGCTGCGTCTCTCTCAGTATTACTGAGATCCTCCTCCAGAGACCCCGCGCTCCCCCTGCTGGTCCCTGCTTTGGCTGTTGAGTCTCTCCCCGTCTCTGGGAGCCCTATCACCTCCTTTCCCTCTGATGTCAGTTCCCTGACATCCACCTCCCCTCCAGGGCCCCCTTCCCCCCCGCCCCCTCCCTCTCCTCTGGGCGGTGAGGAGCTGAAACCCCGAAACGAATCCTCTTCATCTTCAGACGTCTCGAACATTTCCCTCCATCGGTCTTCGTTCCGACTCGCTGAATCCTCCTCCACCTCGGAATCAGAGAACCCCTCCAACTCCTCTTCTTCGTCGGTGGTGGCGAAGTATTCCCTCCGGAACCTCGCCACTGGCTGGGGTTTACGAGGGAATCTCTGATGAAAAGTTTCAATTAGAACCTCGTCATCTACATCCTCTGCCCTGACCCAGGTGTTTTCCGACTCCGGTTCCCCTTCCCACATTACCAAATACTCTACTTGCTCTCCCTTCCACCTGGAATCTAGAATCTCCGCTACATGGTAGCTGTGTTCTTTTTCCTCCATCGCTGGTCCCCTATTGACCCTCCCCTCTCTGTCCCCTATATACGGTGACAGCAACGATCTGTGGAACACTGGGTGCAACTTCATGTGGTTCGGTAACCGGAGTCTGAAAGCCACTGGGTTGACCTGTTGCGTGACTTCAAATGGGCCCAGTCTTTTGGGTCTTAACTTCTTACAACCTCCTTTAAATGGTAACCCTTGGGTGGACAGCCACACCTGGTCTCCCACCCTAATGCTTTCCCCTTCCCTTCTGGTTTTGTCTGCCTGCCTCTTATATTCCTCCTTCGCCCGGTTTAAATTAAGTTGGAGTTGGCGATGGATCGCTTCCATTTCTTCAACGAACTGTTCTGCTGCTGGAACGCTCCAGTTCTCCCCCTCCCCCCCTGGGAAGGCTCGGGGATGACACCCGTGATTGGCCAAAAAAGGGCTCATCCCCGTGGACACGTTCTCTGCATTGTTGTAAGCAAATTCTGCCAACGCCAGCTTCTCCACCCAATCATTCTCTCTGTCATTAACATAACACCTCAAATATTGCTGGAGGACACCATTAGCTCTTTCCGCCTGCCCGTTGGTTTCTGGATGACGGGCAGTAGAGAAATTAACCTCTACATGCAGTAAGCTCATGAGCTTCCTCCAGAACCTGGAAGTAAATTGTTTCCCTCGGTCCGAAACCACCCTCAAGGGGGCGCCATGCAACCTAAACACATTTTCCACAAACAATTTGGCGGTTTCTTCTGCTGTGACCGCATGTGAGCAGGCTATAAAGTGGGCCATCTTGGTTAACAGATCTACCACCACCATAATGGCTGTTTTCCCTTTGGACCTGGGCAGATCAGTCATGAAATCTATTGCCACTGCCTCCCACGGTCTTTCCGGCGTGGGTAGTGGTTCTAATAAACCTGCCGGCGCCCGCCTCTCCCCCTTGGCTCGTTGGCATCGGTCACACCCTCTCACATACTCCCGTACATCTTCCCTAACCTTGGGCCACCAGAATTCCCTGGTAACCAGCCACATGGTTTTGTGTTGCCCAAAATGCCCTGCTGTGGGGTTATCGTGCAGTTGCTTGAGTACCTTTTCCCTCAATTCCCCTTCAGGTATGTATAACGCTCCCTTGTAGTACAACGCCCCATTTCTCTCCTCAAAACCCCCGGGTTTGTCTCCCTCCCTCCTAAGACTCCTGAGTTTGTCCTGGGCGTATTCATCCTGCCCCGTTCCCTCTACCAGTTCCCTTTGCCCCACCAATGCCGCCCCACACACCCAGCGGTCCTCGGGAATGACATGGGTCTCTTCGGGTGCACCCTCTCCCTCCAAATATTCAGGTTTGCGTGAGAGAGCGTCCGCCCTAACGTTCTCCGGGCCTGGTACGTAACAAATCTCAAAGTTAAATTTGGAGAACTCCTGGGCCCATCTCAACTGCCGTTGGTTGAGCACTCGCGCAGTTCTCCAATACTCTAGATTCTTATGGTCCGTGCACACTTGCACCTTCTGTTGTGCACCAATTAGTAGGTGCCTCCATCTCCGGAAGGCCTCATAAATTGCAAGAAGTTCCCGGTCGTACACCGTGTAGTTCCTCTCAGACTTGTTCAGCTTTCGCGAAAAGAAGGCACACGGTCGCCACTCTGACCCCTCCTTCCCCGGCTGCAGAAGAAGCACCGCCCCTATGGCTCTGTCCGACGCGTCTGTTTCGACCCTCAGCTTTTTTTGTAAATCCACATGTAGAAGTTGTTCGTCAGAGGCGAAGGCCCTTTTCAGTTCCTCAAACGCTCGCTCCGCCTCCCCCGTCCAAACAAACTTCTTTTTGCTGCTGAGACAGTCCGTGATGGGCGCCGTCAGGTGGGCGAAGTTTCGGATGAACTTACGATAAAAGTTTCCAAACCCTAGGAACCTCTGCACATCCTTCTTGGTCTTGGGTGTTTTCCATTCCAGCACCGCTTGAACCTTGCCGGGGTCCATGGCCAACCCCTTATCTGACAAGCGGTACCCCAGGAATTCCACCTCCTTGGTATGAAACTGACACTTCTCCAGTTTCACCCACAGTCTGTTGGCTTGCAGCCTGCTCAACACTTCTCTGACGTCTCTCACATGTTGCTCCTCATTCTCCGAATACACCAACACGTCATCTAAGAAGGCCACGCAATTCTTGTAGAGCAAAGGCCCCAGTACGTGGTTCATGAAAGCTTGAAAACACGCGGAGCCTGTTTGTAATCCAAAAGGCATAACTAAGTATTCAAATGCCCCCAAAGGGGTGAACATGGTGGTCTTCCATTCATCCCCTTTCCTTATACGTATCAGGTTGTACGCCCCCCTTAGGTCCAGCTTTGTAAAAATCTTTCCCTTCCGCACCCTGGTCAAAATATCATCAATCCTGGGCATAGGAAAAGCCGCCGGCTCGGTCACTGCATTTAAGGCCCGAAAGTCACATACCAGCCTCGGCTTGTCCGTGTGTTTTTTGTCCACAAAAAACACTGGGCTACCCCCCGCTGCCTTGGACTCTCTGATGAAGCCTCTCTTCAGGTTCTTGTCAATGAACGCTCGCAACTCCTGCATTTCCCTGTCTGACATGGCATACAACTTGCCTACAGGAAGCTGTGCTCCGGGGAGTAAATTGATCTGGCAATCAAAGGGTCTATGCGGAGGTAGTTGGTCAGCTTCCTTCTCGCTGAACACGTCGCTGAGATCAGCATACTGTGGTGGCACCTTCCCCTTCTCCATTACTTCAGTCCCTGCCAGGGTGGCTTGGGCCCCTGCTGACCCCTTTTCCCCCCTGCAGTGTTCTAAGCAATGTGCGGAACCGAAGGAAACCACTCTTTGATGCCAGCCCACCAGCGGATCATGTAGGGCTAGCCAGCTCATTCCCAAAATAATGGGAGCACCTCCCAAGGTGGCCACATTAAACGCTATCAGTTCTGTGTGCCTTGCCACCCTCATTATCATTGGGATGGTCTGCAAGCTGACTCCTCCTCCCAACAGTTCCCTGCCATCGATCGTGGTCACCTGCAGGGGGTTGCTTAAAGGGATAGTCTGTATCTGGTGTTCAGCAGCAAACTCCTTGCTCATAAAATTGCAGGAGCTGCCTGAGTCCAACAGTGCCTTTATTTTTAGGGGGTGTCCATTTTGCAGCTCTAGCGACACTTCAATCACTAGAGCAGGTCGAGGAGCTTCTGGCACTGGCACTTGGGGAAGGGGCACTTTCACTGCTCTTTGACCTGGCTGCAGTGCCCTGATGGCAACCAGGCGTTGGCTTTTACCTGCTCCGTTTCTCCCTGCTCTTCCCCCTCAACAGCTCCCACCATTCCTTGCCATTCCTTCCTCTGGGGGCAGACTCTGGCAAAGTGGCCTGGCTGTTGGCAGAGATAGCATTTCCGGGCTCCCTTTCCCTCCTTCTTCGCCCCCTCACTGGGCTTTGAAACTGCGCGCGCGCGGGCTGTTCCGATTTCCATCGGCTCTGCCGGCGGGAAAGCTGGCTCAGGAATGTCTGGAATGCGTAACTCCTTCCAACGTTCCCCTCTCCCTTCCCGCCTCTCCAAGGCTCTTGCCTCCTGGCGCGCTCCAATGGTCAGCGCAGATTTGGTCAGCTGATCCATAGACACCGCCCTGGGGCTCCTGGCCAGCTCGTCTTTCACAGCTGAAGAAAGACCTTCTTCAAATAGCATCTGAATGGGTGCTGCCGATAAATCCCACCCCAATCTGTGAATCAGCATGGTAAATTCAGTCCAGTACTCACGGACAGATCTGCTTCCCTGCTTGCAAGCCATTAACTGTCTGCGCACCGCCCCTTCCTCAATGTCGCTGGAAAACATGATATCCATTGCACGAAAGAATTTCATAGTGTCCTTTAGGATATCGTTGTGCGTTGCCATCAGGGGTCGAACCCAGTCTCGCGCGCCCTTCTCAAGATGCCCAATTACAAAAGCAACTCGAGATTCCTCATCAGGGAACTCATCAAACTGGACATTCAGGGCATATTGCATTTCAGTCCTAAAGGCATGGTAATCCTTGGGGTCCCCCCCAAACTTCTGCACCAATCCTGGTACCTTTCTGGGGAACTGAGTGGTTCTCCCCTTCTTGTCTGCATCTTGAGCCCTCCTCTCCTCGAGCCTCGCCGTCTGCAGCGCCAGTTGGACCTCCAATGCTCGGCATCTTTCTTCCAAGCTTGGATCAGCTCCTCCCCCTGCTACTCCGGCTCCGGCTGGGTCGCTCATGATGCTTTCTCCTGCACAGGCAGCGTACAGAGACTGTCGGACTGCTATCAGGGGATGATTAGCTGCTTGTGCTTAAAATGGTGCCCCTTCAGAGTTTGTGCGGCCCCACAAACCTCTGTGTGTAACAGAGCTCCTCAGACATGTCTGCTCTAGTCACTATTAGAGTCCGACAGTGGCTGTTTGCGGAAACGCCTCCAACAAAGAAGTTCCTTAACGGAAACACGTCTCCTGGACTCACGACGTGACAGCTTCCGACGAAGCATGGGTCTCCCTGCAGTTGCTTCTGACACCTCCCCACTATTTTCGCTGGACGTGTCTCTCACCCCTTTCTCTCCCCTGCTTCCTGCCTGCGTTGCTGCGTCTCTCTCAGTATTACTGAGATCCTCCTCCAGAGACCCCGCGCTCCCCCTGCTGGTCCCTGCTTTGGCTGTTGAGTCTCTCCCCGTCTCTGGGAGCCCTATCACCTCCTTTCCCTCTGATGTCAGTTCCCTGACAATATACTATATATATAGATGGCAATGGTGAGCCTTATGGAAAATTCAATGCACCGTATTTTTCGCTCTATAAGACGCACCAGACCATAAGATGCACCTAGTTTCTGGAGGAGGAAAACAAGAAAAAATATATTCTGAATCCCAGAAGCCAGAACAGCAAGAGGGATCGCTGCACAGCAAAAGCAGCGATTCCTCTTGCTGTCCTGGCTTCTGGGATAGCTGCGCAGCCTGCATTCGCTCCGTAAGATGCACACACATTTCCCCTTACTTTTTAGGAGGAAAAAAGTGAGTCTTATAGAGCAAAAAATACAGTATTTTAAAAAACGCTTTTTAAAAAAGCATTTTCAGAAAGGCTTCTATATTCCACCCCTGTTAATTACCCTTGACCTCTCAGTGGCTTTTCATACCATCGACCTGTAGTCTTAATAAGGAATTGTCATTCAGGTGTCAGGAATGTCAGGCCACAAACTAAGGGATAAACATGCAAGGTAAGTAGCAATGACTTCTGGAAATTTCAACAGAATTTTGTTTTTGTTTGTTTTGTTTGTTCCCAAAAACGCAGAAGAAAATTTGACTCAGATTTCCCAGGAGGGGAATATTTTCAGGATACTTGGGGAGATGGGTTTTTGGCCCAGCCTTCAATGCAACCAGATTGAAGGCATGATCTCTCACCTATTGCTGAAAACATTGGCACTGTGAATCAGCGTTCACAGGGAGGCCGGCCAAAGCGAAGAGCTCTGAAGCAATTGGTACTTGAATCTGGCATAAAAGGGACATCTGCTGCCTTTGGAGCCAAGCTGTGTCTATTCCTTTCCTATTCCATTGCAGTTCATATACCTCCTCCGAGAAAATGTGACACTTCTTGCCTAGGTCTGATTAATAATTGAAATGAATAGGAGCTGATCTTCCACCTGCCATGTAACGAAGCCTACCGACAGGAAACATTCCCACATAGCAAGGATTGTTTTCTGGAAGAGAACCAGAGATTGAACGTGTTAGGAGAGATGGAGGATTTGCTTCCTATTCAACAAAGTGGATAGAGCCAAATTTAGTTTGGCTCAGAAAAGAAAAGAAAAAGCTGTAATGAAAATTTGCTTTGTTTTACAGGCAGGCATCATTTCCCTGTATTTATTCATTTTTAATATCAGGCACACTGATGCAAACAAACTCCAAGGAGAGAAGCTGACAGAAAGGAAGTGAAATCTAAATTCTCTTAAATAAATAGACTGTAAAATAGGGCAGAAGTAGGTGAGCTTGTGGACACTGAAATCAGTGAGAATAAGCATGTCTAACTCTTTGAGATACTCTTTGAGATGCCATCTTTTCCAGTCAGCTTTCCCCAACCTGTAGCTCTGCAGCTGCTGTTCAACTACAACCAGTGCTATTTTTCTAGAAAAAGAAGTGCCAGAACTCACCATGAATGCCTCCCTTGTTCTCTTATAATGGCAATGGCACCCACAGGTTCCGGCTGAGGGGGGAAAGCCCTGACTACAAACATGACCACCCAACATGACCAATGGTCAGGGATATTGGGAGCTGCAGCTCAAACATCCAGAGGGCACCAATTAAGGGATGGATGATCCACTACTTCTTTTTCAGCTTATATGCATTATAGCCTAACTGAAGCAATTACCTTCAAATAATGGGATCATAAGCAAGACAAGGCTGGATAGCGCCACTAAAGTGGCCTCTGAACTCAAGAGGGAACAGCTAACAGATGCAAGGCCATGTTTTGAGACATATACATCTGAGGAGTTCTATCTACACAAAATGTCTTGATCCACACCTCTTGAATCAATGTGCAAATGAATCATGTATCATCCATCAGTTGTTGGGTATTCCAGATGGGTTTGCTATTGCAAATGTGTCATTCTGGTGTCACAAACAGCTCACTGGCAAAATATTTTTAACATCAGGCTTTCTGCAGAAAGGGTAAATCAAGATTAAGTGGGGGAAATAAAAACGGGCTGACATTTTGATGTCAATGATGTTGTGTGGATGCTTCAAAGTAATTGCATGGATGAGGAGTACCTACCCCACAATAAACATCCATCTGGAAGTACCCTTTGTATATTGCCTAGCAGCGTATTGTGGCACAGTTTACAGCAGTTTAAACTTATGAAATTATAGATTTAAGTGGGAACTTTCATCCCAAGGTAAATAGCCACTTAGGTAGAGCATTTTCATCAGGAACACATCAGTGGAAGAAAGGGTTAAGGCTTCCCCTCTCTGCCTGCTTTGATCCCAGTAATTATCAGCCCTGAGTGGCTACTATCAGGAAACTGGAGTTAGCTATACCTGCATTTGCCATGTGTGCTACCTTTAAATAAGTACTATTTAATATTTATAGGGCCTAAGCTAAGATGGTTTGTTGTGCACTAAGAAAATGGTGCAGCAAGGTCATCTACAAGATTTATTGGAAGTTGCCCTCTGCAGAACAGTAGCGGGAATCCATTTGCTCTTAATTGTTAGCATCAGATGCAGGTAAAAGTCTAACTTTCATTGGAGAGATCACAGTGTTTCAACCATTATATTCATGCATACCTTAATTAAATGGAAATGCTGGCCTTTTATACTAGCATCAGTGGAGGCTGGCAAAAGTTGAAGACGTAGACTTAATCCTGCAAACAAATGCAGATAGGATCTTACTAGCAGGAACAAAGGTTTTCCTGATAACTAGTAGGTATTATTATTATTATTCAAGACTCCAGAGTGAATGCAGCAATAAGACTCAGTTCTAATTTCTTGGAAGACAGTTTTCTGAACAAATTTCAGATTTTACTTTTTCTCACTTTCTCCCTAGGAAAAAAAGGTCACCTTGCAGAATTTTCTCTGAATATACTCCATCGTAGTTTATGGCTGCTGCCATTTCCCAACCCATGCCATGTGATCCAGCACAATGCTAGGCCTGGGGCACTGTGGAGTAAGGCTTCCAAGACAGCTGCAGCAGCAAATTAAAAGGAAAAACCTTAAGGGGTGAAATAAGGATGCTATTCTGCTACTTCGGGTGAGTCCCGCCTCTGATAAACTGCTGTAGAATGTATCATTCTCTTTGAGACATTCAGTAAAATGTTATCCCCAAGTTTACTGTCCACAAAGAGAAGCCATTTGCATACAAACAGAAAGAATTGCCATCACTCTAGACCAAAAGAATTGCCATCACTCTGATTTGACTTCATGATGGCTCTCTATAATAATGAGGCATCATCATGAAACCAAGTCAGGTAGAGGGCGACGCTCTCCGACTATATTTTGAAGCCTTGAGGGTGAAATAAAAATTTAAAAATACTACCATCCAGGTTTCCCCACAGCACATCACTGCCCCTGCCAGACCATGAAACAAGAAACGGGACCTTCAAGAACTTTTCACTTCACTGGAGTGCCTCAAGTAAAAGATCAGAAGGCATATTATCACTGGCTTCTGTCTGAGTATCAATGATGAAACTGGGAACATGTTAAGGAATTAAGGGGGCAGGGAAATAGTGCTTCTAATGATGTGCAGAGACTGTGTGCCACTAAGTGACTGCAAACTGTGCACACCCACTTATGTTTAAGGAGCACAACTTGAAGGGCAAATGGCATAACTTTCTAAAAGTGCTACTTCCCATTAAGTTCCTCCTAACACTAAAGCCTCTCCAACAAAGTTTCACCAGACAGGACTACTCAGGAAACCTATTGATGTGCACTTTCTGGTGAAGAAGAGGAATGGCAATTTTCATATGGCTATACTAAACAAGGCAACAAAAACAATGCATTAGTGTTAAGTGGGGCATTTTTCCATTGGGATCTATTAGTGTGGCATCTATTAGAGCCAGTGTGGTGTAGTGGTTAAGAGCGGTAGTCACGTAATCTGGGTAACCGGGTTCGCGTCTCCGCTCTTCCACATGCAGCTGCTGGGTGACCTTGGGCCAGTCACACTTCTTTGAAGTCTCTCAGCCCCACTCACCTCACAGAGTGTTTGTTGTGGGGGAGGAAGGGAAAGGAGATTGTTAGCCGCTTTGAGACTCCTGAAGGGGAGTGAAAGGCGGGATATCAAATCCAAACTCTTCTTCTTCATTCTGCTTTGGAAACCATGTGGAATCTCAATGCAGCATTGGCAAGCTCTGCAAAGATCATGATGGGAAGTCTGGGGCCAATGAGAAACCATGAAGATATTGCTAAGGTGGTGTATGCGTGGAAGAACGAGAATTGACAGTTGAGTGTTGAGATTGACCAACCTAAACTGAACAGTCAATATGATTTGGGATAGTGCTCCCCAACCTTCCTTATGTGGAGGAATAAGGGGTAATTTTTATTCAATCCCTTTGAGGGATGGAGCACAAGGAGTAGGCTCAGCTAGCTGCCTATTTAAGGTGGTGATCCCTCTTCCAAGTGGCACAAAGTTATAGCACCACCCATCCGCCCACTTGAATTGGCAATCTGAGATTAGTCCCCACTGTGGATATTTTTTGGGGGGTTCTTGTTCCTAAATTGGCCACAGGCAAGAAGCTATATGGGCCTGTCCTGAGCTTTTTCAGGGGTGTTAAGTTCAATGGTGTATGCAGAAGGACCTGGGTTCAGTTCTTGGCATCTCCAAGTAAAAGGCTAGTATAGAAAGATCCCCTGCCCATCTCAGAGGGTGATGGCATGTGGACGGTGAAGAACAAAAACCAAATATATCACTGAATCGGTGGTGTGGAGCTAGAGTGGGGTCATCAACACAAAAACGAGCACAGTCTCATCTTGGAAAAAGGTAAACCTGCACTGAGTTGGGGGGTGGAATAAAGTTGCAGATGAGATATATGAATTAACTGAACCAGACATGTGTGCTTGAAAAACATGTGCTGAAATGCATTTGGTTTGGGCCTCCACAGCTTCTAACTTAAGCACCTATGAAGAGTTAACCTATTCACAGCTCATTAGTAAGATCCTTCTGACAGATTGCAGAGGACAGAAAGGTATCTGCAATTGCTCACAGGCACTCTTGGCCTGAGCAAAGCCTTCCTCTGGAACAAGGCTAGGAGATGAAGTTCTAACCAATTTTTTTTTTATTTTTTTAAGGTTGGAAATGGGGTTCTGCATAAAGAGATTTTTTATGAAAGCTGGAACACCAGCAATGTGAAACTCCAGGTGTTTCTGGATCACAGCTCCCACCATCCCTGCCCCTTGTCATGCTGGCTGGGGCAGCCTTGGAGCTGGAATCCAACAAAAATGGGATGGGCCACAGATTCCCCATCTCTGCCCAACTGGTGGACCCAAGAGACATCAATCTAGAAGAGAAAAGCGATGGACAGGTATAGTTAAGTGCTGACATTTATTATGCACACTTTCAGCCTGGCAAACAGCTGCATTCTGCTAAGAAAGAACATTTTTCTACTTGAAGGCTGGCAGAATATTAATTGGTTCAAGCAAAACTTAAGAGTGTCTTTGAATTATTGCGTCTGAACTTTGGAAGTAATATCAGTTCCTTTCCCTACCAAGCCCACTGCAGTAATAGTGGCTGTGGTCTCTCCTCTTCCTCCCCTCATTCCCCATTCTTTTTTCTGCTTCAGTTTCATAGAACAGTATCCCTTGTGGGCTTTCTGTTTATATTTGGAAACTGCAACTGTATGGAAGATTGGAATGCAAATGAGGAGTGGAAGGAATGCCCTCTCAGTTGATATTACCTTCCATTTTGAAGTATGACTAATCTGAGAGAGTTTACAACAATCCCAAAATAAAACAAAAATAGGAAGCTCTTGGAAGAAATAAATATTTTGGGGGCAGGGGCTTCCAATGGTGGCCTAAGCTCCTTGGTCCCTTGATTCTGATTCCTGGCTCCATTCCCAACTCCTGAGGCACCTCTGACAGCTGCTTATGGCTCCATCTTCTATAATTAAATACAGCAAGTACACATCTGCAAGGCACTGTCCCACACCCTTGGTACAGTGCTGCATCATATAATGAGGTTCACAGTAAGTGTAGCTGCAGAAAGGCAAGAACTACATTCAGTCTACAGGCAATCCTTTCCATTAACACTCCTGCAAATGACCTCAGTGATCAAGCAAGGATATAAGGGGTCATGTGGTCCCTAAGGTACCTTGGACCTAGGACGTTAAGGACGTTGTAAATTAGTACAAGGCTGTTGAACCTGGTCCGGTAGTAGATGACTCCCAATGCAGCTGTTTTAGCAACAGTGTCATGTGTTGTCATTTATTAACTTATTTCCCGCCCTTCACTTCCCAGGGCGGGTTACTGCATTAAAACCATTAGAAACAACTTATAACCATAAAAATAAGGTGGGTCCTAAAAACAGACATCTCAAGTGTCAAAAGCTATCAGCAACCTGGCCACCAGATAGAGCCTTTGAACCAAGCCCAAGGGCAGCCTCACATAAAGCTTACCGCAGTAAGCCATCCTTGAGGTTACCAGCACAGGGACTATGGCAATCAGACTATCCCTGTCCAGGAATGGTTGACCTGGTGAACAGGATAAAAGGCACTCCTGGCTACAGAGGACACTTGAGCCTCTAGTGACTAAGACATGGGTAGGCAAACTAAGGCCCGGGGACCGAATCCGGCCCAATTGCCTTCTAAATCCGGTCCACGGGCGGTCTGGGAATCAGCGTGTTTTTACATGAGTAGAATGTGTCCTTTTATTTAAAATGCATCTCTGGGTTATTTGTGGGGCATAGGAATTTGTTCATTTTTATTTTTTCCAAAGTATAATCCAGCCCCCACAAGGTCTGAGGGACAGTGGACCAGCCCCCTCCTGAAAAAGTTTGCTGACCCCTGGACTAACATGTATGCAGGAGTATCCCCAAGCTACACACTTGCTCCTTTAGAGGGAGTGCAGCCCCTGAAAAGTGTTCATCGGGCATTTAAAATTTGGAACACCTGCTGAATTTGGCAGAACATTCCACAATACAGGACTGATGGGGCTAAATGCTGTTTCTCGCTGCAGTCAAATGAGCTTCGCCAATTCAGGCAACCTCATCCAGAACATCTAGAACAGTGGTTCCTAATTGGTGGTCTGCGGACATCTGCGTAACCAACCTAGCGGGTCTGTGGCACCATTCACATAACTAAAACTACCATAGCTATATCATGATTTTCAAAAGTAGGGAGTCCATGGCTTGGCTTTTGAAACACAGGGAATCCGCAGTACTTAGCTAATTTGGAACAACTAATCCCTATAGTTAAAGCTATGGTTTTCCCAGTAGTGATGTACGGAAGTGAGAGCTGGACCATAGAGAAGGCTGATTGCCGAAGAATTGATGCTTTTGCATTATGGTGCTGGAGGAGACTCTTGAGAGTCCCATGGACTGCAAGAAGATCAAACCTCTCCATTCTTAAGGAAATCAGCCCTGAGTGCTCACTGGAAGGACAGATCGTGAAGTTGAGGCTCCAAGACTTTGGCCACCTCATGAGAAGAGAAGACTCTCTGGAAAAGACCCTGATGTTGGGAAAGATGGAGGGCACAATGAGAAGGGGACGACAGAGGACAAGATGGTTGGACAGTGTTCTTGAAGCTACCAGCATGAGTTTGACTAAACTGCGGGAGGCAGTGGAAGACAGAAGTGCCTGGCGTGCTCTGGTCCGTGGGGTCACGAAGAGTCGGACATGACTAAACAACAACAACAAATTTAGAACATCCAGAACAAATAACTTGCCTACCTCCCGTACAGGGTTACTACCCACCCAATGAGTCCCTGTCTTCCAAGGATTCAAGTACAGCTTATTGGCCTTCATCCAGTCCACCAATGCATTCAGAAACTGATTCAGAGCTTCTCCTGATTCAGATGTACAAACTTATATATGCAAATGTTGTGCTGCAGACCCTGTTTTGGACTGTGCCTCCCACGCTCATTTCTTTTCAATCATCACCCAGCACAATCTTCAAGCAGCTTGCAGGTGTCTGCTATGCCAAATCAGCACTCCTGACATCTCAATAAATCCTTCATCTGTAAGCAGCCTTCTTATCTAGACATCAGCAACTACCATGGTATGACCAGCCAGTAAAATAATGTATGCTTACAGGAATTAGCAGTAAGATTTCAAGAGAGAATTCTCAGGAAGAATGCTTTGAAGACAGCATGCTTTCACAGTAAAACTCAAAATATATTCAAGCCAGAGTAATAACCCAATGCAGAACAGATAGAGAGCACCATCCATGAATGCAAAATGTAAAGACTAACATGTTGAGTTTGTCAGTAAATCCATGACCCACTGATGGTGCCCACTCTCTTAATAATCCTAATACCTCATAGGATAGCAAGTTCCAGGTTAAAAAATAAAAAACCTTCCAAACTGTGAGACAGAAATAAATTATTTAATGAGACCTCTTCAAAACTCGTGTTTGTATAAATGTAAAAAAACAGCCCATTATCACCCAGTTTTATGTGCTGTGGAGATGAGCAGAGCTTTAAAAGGAGACAGAAAATGAATTGGTGAATAGGGATTGGTGTATGTGTGATGCTTGTTTCCAGTGACATCACAAGTACTTTCCAATAGGCGCCTGCTGCAACCGCTTGTAGCTGATGAAATTTTCAATGCTACCCATGCTGATTTATTGATGGGTTTGCTGCTGACTGTTTTATGCCTTGTGTTCTCTCACTACTGCTTTTTTGTTTTTTACTTAATTGTTTTAATTATTGCCGCCTTGGAAGTTGCTTTCCTGAAAGGAGGAATGGAAATGTTTTAAAAGCATAATCAAATCAAATAAGCAGCAGAGCTGACTCAAGCCTTTTTTGCTGCCTGAGGTGGAAAAATCAGCTGCTGCTATCTCCTTCAGCTGCATAAGGCGAAGCAAGTGCCCAGTAAAAGTATTTATTTAGAAACTTGGCACAGGGAGCTTGAGAGTGGAGTAAATTGTGCCCCTTCCCCGTTTCTTGAAATTGTATGGGATAGAGGGATGTGGAAGAAGTTCAAATCAGTTCACATTTATCGGCGAACATATCTATTTCATATGTTCTGAAACAATATGCAAACTGAAAAGCAGTAATTCTTTGACATTCACAATTCTCTGTATTTTGCAATGCAGTTATCAAATGTGTGAGGTATTCAAAATGAATATATTAGTGAAAATAACACTATGTGAGGAGAAAATACTTTGCAAAAATGTGTACGCTCCAACAAAATTGCATATAAAGCTGTGCATGTTAGGATAAATTCAAAGAAAAATGCTTCTGAACTATCATGAGGACTTTTTAAAAATCGCAAACTGATGTGGAAATGTAGAATACTGAACTTAACAGTGGATAAATGGGAAACTTAGAGAAAGCAAAATTGACAGTTTGGACAAAAAGAAAGTATTGAGATTGTCATTCAACCCCCATCTATTGCATCATAATCATCATCCTATTATTATTGAACCATTTACAAAAGTGCCAAGGTGACTTAAAATTAAACAATCAAAATAACAAAAACAGATTTTAAAACAATACAAAACACAAGTAAAGATAGGTTTTTAGACAATATGAATAAGCAATGTAGAGATCTAACTCCCAATCCCCTAGCTCAAACATCTTTTTGAAACAAAAATGTATTCAGTTGTTCCAGGAACAACTAAATAATATTCACCTGTCTATCTCAACAACAGGGAAGCTGTTCAGCAAAACAGAGGCAGCACATCAGAGAGAAGGTGGAAGCGATAATCCTTTAGCTTTCCACTGTGCTTCTGAGAAGTGAGGAAGCCATTTACAAGTTTCTCTCTTCCCATGCACCTGCACAAAATGAAAGAACCACGCCTCCTCCTCAGATAAACCCTTGTGATGTGCAGTAGATAAGAGGGCTGGAAGGGAGCTTGGAGGTCATCTAATTCAACCCACTGCTCAATTCAGGAAATGCAGTGCTAGTTCCTCCCCAACTGATGGATGGCAAATACCTTCCTGAAGATATTCAGCAACAGAAAGCTCACTGCCTCTCTAGGAAATAGGTTCCATTATCAGACTATTCTGATGGAGTTTATATAAAATCTACCCTCTTGTAACTACTACTCCTACTACTATTTATAATTGTGGTGGTTGGCATCCATCTGTCTCAAGACACAATGGAGTACGTCTCTGGGGGTGAAGTCAAACAGCTGTGTTAGCAGCATCAAAGTGACTTGTCCTGGGGTGCAAACCTGTGCAGGGTGTATGGAGGTCCTGGCTGCCCCTCTTGGCCTTGCTGATGTGGTCCAAGGAAAGCACAACAATACGTTTGGTTGCAGGAGTTACTGAAAGAAGGCGTACAAGGCGCCATCCAACCATCTTAGAGACTCCACTCTGGATTTGTGTAAGGTTTATTCTTAATTATTATGTTCCTTTCATCCTAAGATCACAGCAATTAAAATAAGAACATTAAAAATAACTTAAAATGAACTACAATCACAAGAATAGGTTGAGTCATAATATATACGGTATATATATGCATATCAAGTATCAAAGGCCAAAGTGTTGAGTGTCTTAAACCCAGATCTTTATCAAATGCTACAAGTTGCCATTCCAGGTGTTTTAACACAACCAAAATAATATGAAAACTTGTTACTGTAATGGTTTTACGAGATGACTTTGAATTCTTTATATGAATTTGTGAAGCTGGAAAACAGTATATGAAAATTCATAGGTAAATAGATACATACATTAAAATGATTATTCAATTTTAATCACAGCTAAACATTATATTGGGGCATTTTCTTCACTTCCAGAGGGAGGAAAAACCTAGTCTATATCAAGAGGCGTTTTCCATAGCCAGCCTTCCATGCTGACCACATTCAAAGAAGTAGGAAAAAAAACAAGGCACTCTGAATGTTACTTCCCACATTTGTTCCTCATTATTTTGCTATGTATCCTTGGGCAAGTGACTAAAATTTCCCTCGCCTACAAAATGAAGGCAATCGCTTGTTGGTATTTTAGCTTAGGGGACAGCAACAATGTGGGAATCAGCTCGTGTTTCCGCAGGCAATGTTGTTATGAAGAGGAAATAACACCCAGACATTCCAGGTAATCAACATATTGCTCTGTTCTTTCCTTCTTACTGTTTGGTGAGTCATTGTGTGTACAATCACTGCCAAAGGGGGGGAAGGACCCAAATCAGCATGAAGCTGTTGGAGACAGATGAGACTTCAAGTCCCAAGAAACGTCCTCGGTGCCTGAAAATAAATCAAATGGCAAGCCTTTCTGATCTTTAACTTTCAACACTATATTCATCTTGGTTCCCACTTATTTTCAGTGCAGAGGCTACCCTGCTGAGCTGCAAAGTCATGAACCAGGAGAGAGCAGCTTCCTCTCCCTGAATTCATTTTCAGCGCATTTCAGTTATGGCCCAAACATGCCTTCTGGATTTCTGCATATCTATCACTGAGAGATATGCTCAAGCTTTCCGGAAGAAACAGAAGAGTGTATACAGTACCATGCAAGAAAGTAGTAGCAACTTTATAACAAGAAGCCTAAATCCATAACTCTCTTTATTTTGAAGTTCTGCAGTAAAATATAAGAATATTGCCCAGTGAAACAACCTTAATGAAGGACAAGAGATGGGCTGCATCTCGTGCAGACTGGGGGAAATGTGTTCGGCAAAGACCATCAAACACTACTGCTATCTTGCAGTTGGCAAACACATCGTTTAACCTGGCGAGTTCAGCAACTAGGCAGGAGAATGGGGTCTTTTCCCATCCTTTCTGTGTTTGACCTTGAAGAGAGGCTGAAAGCAGTGAGATCACAATTTTTCCTCTACTTTCTGAGCATCTCTGAGACCCATAAAAAGAAGCATGAGCCCTGATTCTCCCTCCCAGCTTAGAGCTGTGGGTCAGCAAGCACTCCTCCTGCCCAGTTGCATGGAACCTTGAGCTCAGTGCAATGTCAGACAAGAACAGCCTCTGCTATGGGGAGCATACATTTTGGCATGCTGAACCTGATCACAAGGGCTCTAAAAGAAATCCTACAGGGAATCGGACAAAAGCCCAAAGATTCATGCAAAAGTCAGCAATTACTATAGACACCTGAGTGGTTCTGGGGAGATAATGGGGGGGGGAGATATGGAGATGCCTAGCAAACCACACAACAAAACAGCAGGAGAGATGTTGGAGCAGAAAATCCAAGCCTTTTGATGTCTGTACACTAATGCACAGAGAATGGAAAATAAGTAAGGTGAGCATGAACTCCTAGTACAGGGAAGTAAACTCAGCTTGATAGGTATAACTGAAACTTTGTGAGATGACTCCCATCAGTAGAACGAAGAAGGTAAACCCAGTTCAGAAACAGCAGATCCAAACAGAAAAGATGGGGGAATGGTATTATATATATTTTAAATAAAAAAATGTGTACACTCGTACAGAAATCAAAGAGAATGAATTTTGCAGGCTCCACTCCAGGTACCCTTTTGCATCAGGTGTCCCAGCACATGCAATTTGCAGTGCCAAAATCGAACCTATTTGTTTACTTCCTTCTTTATTTTCTTTTTTTGGCACTATTGGTGGCAGTGTAGGAGAGCCCCAGACATAGGCATAGGGAGGGGCAGCTGCCCCCCTCAAATCAATTAAAATAAATAAAGACACATAGCAAACTGAGGTTCTTTCCCCTCCCCCATCAGATTGGCCACTGTGAGACCAGGATGCTGGATTAGATGGGGCATTGGCCTGATCCAGCAGCTTCTTCTTATGCCCTTACGACAGTATGAGATCTGCAGACCAACCTGCTAACAAGATCTCTGGGGGAGGCCCTACTCATGGTGATGCTTACACCTGTGGTCCAGGATGTGCTGGCCTGGGACAGGGCCTTCTCTGCTGTCACAATGAGGCACTCCCTTCCATTAGACATTTGACTGTCCCACTTAACAGCAATTCTGTTCTGACAGAGGAGGGGCGGGCTGATAATTGTTTTGATCAGCAAGACTATTTAATTGGAAGATCTAGAGTTTTATGGTTTTAACTTTAAATACATATGTTGGGTTACTGTTTTTCTTTTGTTTTGCCCTAGGATCCCTTTGGGATTAAGGACAGTTTAGAAGTGTGTGTGTGTGTGTGTGTGTGTGTGTGTGTGTGTGTTTAAAAGATTGGGCATGTAGCTCAGCCGTGATCCATCCTATCTCCTCCAGGATGGGTAAGGTCTTTTAGGACAGTTCATGAAGTCATTCCCAGCCCCATATTTATCCTTCTCCATCTCCCCGCCCCAACTATGGATTCAACTCCAAAATCTGAATTGTTATGTCAGAAAAACTGAAAAACCATAAACCTTTGTGGTGACCCTTGTCTGTTATTTTATTCATTTATTAAGAATAAAAACAATTTATCTATCCTGACTCAATGGGATAGGGTGTATGTTAATGTGAGCTGATGGTGTTTCCGTCTGTTTCCACATTATACACACCACACTCACCACACAACACCTTTCTTTTCATTTATTTATGTATAAATGAAAGCAGTACTTCAAACTGACAATTTGCTACACAGATTATGTGTGCCAGATGAGTAATGCCTGAATGACACAGAAAGTTAGAATTAGCAACAGGAAATTACAGTTAGAAAGAAGCATACTACGATGGCAGGGGGAAGCTTTGCAGCTGTAAAATATCAGATATATATAGATATAGATATATAGATATATATAAACACACACACACACTCCTTGCTAAATGTGTCATTTGCTTGCCTATTTCTATTATTTTCATTTCCTACATTTGCTTTAGTGCTAATTGCAGGTCTACCTGCTGTTACAGACAATATACAACCCAATCAAGACCTATCTCTACCTTCCTTCCTTCAAATCACTCCTTGAGGCATTCAGTCCTCTCATTCCCATGCCTTGTTGCAGCTCAGGATAAGCACATGAAAGTTCAGCTGACCCCTCTCCTCCCCTTCCTCTGCTGCTTCTCCTGTGCCCAATTCCAGACAGTAAACTCCGTGGGACAAGGACCTTGATGGGTGTCATGCACATCAACATTGCCTTACAAAAAATACAACAATAATATCATTCACTTACTTCTTTTGCAAACTATACTTTTGAACACATCCACTCTCTTCTGGTTCATATGTAAGTTAGGGCAAATAATGACCAGATAATCAAATATTCCCCCAAGGGCATCTCATTTGATTCCCCACAAAATCCATGGTTCTGATTGTCTTGTCTACACACACAGCCTTTGGTGCTATGTACCTTTGCTGCTTTATCCAGCAAGAAACCAGGAAACAGGCAACCAAAATTTTACTTCTCTTCAAAAACCTAGCTGTGAAAAACAGAGCAATTGGCCTATTCCTGTACCACGATCATGCATCACAATGTGCCCACTTGCAACTAAGCAAAGTATTGCCTTCTTACTTTCTTTCTCCAGGTAGTAGACAATATGGGGCAGCCTATGTAGAGTCACTTAGCTTTGCAGGAGGGGGAACAAGAGATTTTTGCCTTTGCTACCATCTGCTTATAGGGAAGGAAATCATGTAAGCGGAGAACATGAAGATGCATGGAGCTCTCCAATACTCAACTAGATCAGCTTCCAGAAACTTGAACACTTCCAGCATCCTCTAGCAACTAAGTCCCAAACCAATCTGAAATCTTCCCCCATCCTTTTCCTGCCAGCAAATGGCTGCATTCCAGGGAACTGGCAATCCAAAATGATTGGAGAGATTCTGCTTGGGTAGAATTGCCCAGTTTATCAACTTGCAGTGCTGGCTCTTATTAGAGAGGGATAACACGGCCATGACTCAAGGGGAAGACTTTTCCTGGCTGGTACGGTCAGGTTCAGGTTCAGAGATACTTTGCACCTGCCCCATGGAATTTAAAGCTTTCTTGACTAAACTAACAATATGTTTATTTTTTAGGTAAGTGAGCAATATAGTATGCTTAGCAATTTAGGAAGGGGAGCTATTTCCCATTCCAGTAACGGTACCTTGTTCAGAAATTCCTCATGCCTTGGTTATCTTCAAAACAAAAATGCCAAAATGCAACATTAGAAAACCAAGCACAACTGGCCAGAAATAAAATAAACAACTTTAAAAGTATCATTTTAAACCATTTTCTTATTGACAGGCACCCAGATAAAAAACAACAACCACTTGAGTATATAATACACCCCAACATCCAAGAGTTATGCAAGTGCTTTCCTCCACATCTCAGTTGTTTCCAAACACACTTTTAAGTTCTCCTGTTGTTTCAGCTGACATCTCATTATCGAGACATTTCACATCAGATTAAATCAATCACACTGTGCTTGAGCAGAGAGATCACTGTGAAAACAGCCCTTATTGCAACACCAAGGAAAAGGCTTTGAAAGCAACCTGGTGGCACCCCATCTCAGTTGTATTCCTGAATTTGAAAATAGCATTTTGAAGGGGTGGTCGGGTCAGATAACAACAAATTTTAAAGATAAACACCTGTCTGTGGATAAGAGAATGGACTAAAGAAGAGTGGATTTTATTTATTAATTATATTTTTTTAACAACAACAAAATCCCTCCAGGATGCTGGGGGCCAAGAAGTGGGATTGTGTGTGCGTTTTACTGCAATTTTGTTGTTGTCAGACATTGCAAGGCAGCTTCCAGATTTCTGTGCTGTGGGTAGGGCTGCCCGGGAATTCCATCCAGTAGAAATATAATAAAACGTGGTGCCTTTGACCAGGGCATGATACCACTGCTTAAGAAGCTGCATTGATGTCCAGTTGGTTTCCTGGAAGAAGTGAAGGCTTTTGACTTGTTAAGTCCTAAACCATTTAGATCCAGTTTGTCTAGGCCTAGGTACCATGATCTATGCGAACATGGGATTTGTGGTTAGAAGGCTGAATTAGGACCCGGAAGCTCCAGGTCCAAACCCTGTCTTAGTTGACCATGTGACCATGGATCAGTCACAATCTCTCTCTGCCTAACCTACCTTACAGGATTGTTCTGCAGTTTATTCCACCTTCAGCTCCTAGACAGAGAGGGATAATAGACCTGAAACCTGCCCGTCAGGTTTCACCTGGCACATTCTTTGATGGGAGCCAGTGTTAGAATACTTCCCTCAAGTTTCCACAAGTACCTTAATGACAGCCTGCCCTCCCTCTTCCACACCACTTCCTTAACCAGAGGGAGGAGGCCTGGTATCTGTGAAGAGGACTAGAGGGTAATACTGCGGTTTGAGGCACAATGAGTAAAGACAGACACAGAAAGCTGAGTCTTAAGTGTCTTGATGTGCAGGCTGCCTCCCTGGAGGTCTTATACAGAAACAGTAGCCTTTAGCTATGTGGGAATGCATAATCTAACTGCTTTCACCTATGCTCAACCAGTACTTTATATTTAAAAACAACCACAAAGGCAACAAGCCGACAGCGACTTCCTTCCAAAAGGAACCAAACCCAGGCAAGTAGCACACACCTTTAATGTCACACTGCTTGGAATAGTGGACTGATCATAACATTACGAAGGCACCCAACACATGATGGAAACTACAGACAGTGGAATTGCTATGTGATGACCACACAAAAAGGCAAAATATGTAATTATTAGAATCTATTCATTGAAAGTGTCTCCTGTTTTATAAAGTCATTTCATACTATCACTAATCATCTAGAGCAGGGCTGGGGAATCTGAGGATCTCCATATGTTGTGGGACGTCAACTCCCATCAGTCTCAGCTAGCATGGCCAATGATCCAAGAGGATGGGAGTTGGAGTCCAGCAATATCTGGAGGGTACCACATTTGATACTTTGGTCTAGAGAGACTATATGTTACATATTTTTATTTTTGGCAGGGTTCTCGGTCATTAGAAAACTCCATCATTAGAAAATGCAGTGTCGCTAGAAAACTCCCTAAGTGACAGCTGATCTGATAGCTATTTCATTCAACCAAATTATTGCATTATAGTTGCAGTTATCGTGTGAGCAAAAACACTGGTGTGTGAATCATCTTGATAGCACTAGTCTTGGAATTGCTCAGTCCCCTTGCGTTTCAGGTTTCTAAGCGAACTTTTCACCCATGCTCACATTAAATTTTCTTTCACAACATCAAAGACACAAAGATCTTTGTAGCCTTATGAAAGCCTTCAAGTTTCCATATAATACATGGATTTTTCAAGACTCCTGAGATGGTGGTCCACACACAGAATTTCAGATTACAGATGCATATTGGGACTACTGAGGATACCTTCTTGTACATATTGTATATACTGTGTGTGTGTGTGTGTGTGTGTGTGTGTGTGGCAAGTGCAAAGATGATTCATGCATCTAACATTTAATTTTCCACAGTAAAGAAATAAAGGTTATAGCTTTAGAAAAGAAACAGGCACAACAGTAATTGCTTCTGTTGGGTTGTTTGTTTGTGCAATGCAGCATTATTACTTTCTTCTTTTCTTTCCCCCCCTTGATCTCATTTATAAATTTATTTCCTAGTAAATCAAAACCAAATTAAATGAGCATGATGTCTGAACAAAGCTTGTTAGGCAGGACAATGGTGTTCTTTTTTATGTCTTGCAGAGATCTACCTGCTGTGAGAAACCTCTCATGCACCAGCTATCCCATTCCAGTACATAAGCCTACAAAACAGCAGTGAGCACCAGCAAGCATATCTACTAACAATAACACTCCCTTTTTCATTACTTTGGGAAACATTTTAGGCAAACTTTCACATCTCCTCTTCCAGATGCGATGCAAGCATGAGTCTCGTCAGAGGCTCATGATATTTTCTGTCGTCGATCTATGACATTTTCTTAGACATTTCGACTCTATATTGATCGGTTTCAGAACGCAGCTGCCTCATATGTAATGCATGAAATCAAGCTTCTTGGGTGAATGTTTTCACATTTCAACTATCTCATCCATGTCATGGTTCCAGGAATCTTCCAGTATGATGGATAGGTTCCCGGTGCTGTGCTGAAAGCACTTCCTCCCACCTCTAGCACAGATGCAATATGCTGAGCTTAGAAAGAACGTGAGCTATCTGGAAGCCCAGAGCTCACATTTTTGCAACAACCACCAACACTTTTGTGACTTATCAAAATAGTTGCAACCACAGCAGCTCATATCCAGGTCCATAAATGGGTGTTGGGGAAAACAGGCCACCATAGATGCATAGCTTCTAGCTAGAAGTAGCCACATCAGCAGCTACCTGGCCTTGCTGTGTATTTAGCTCTAAGTTATGCCCTAAGTTTTCTGGTGCTTGAATGCTTACAGCAACACTGGTGGGTGGGTATGTGCATGTGGGATGTCTATCTACCCTCCACATCTGTGGTTATAATAGTCCTTCCCAGGCTTCTTTTCTCTGAGGTGATCACAGCCTATCAGGGATCACGGAAGCAACATGATGTCTCATAGTCTTGCAACCAATTATATCAGTGTTTCTCAAACTTGGGTCTCCAGCTGTTGTTGGGCTACAACTCCCATCATCCCTGACCACTGGTCCTGCTAGCTAGGAATGATGGGAGTTGTAGTCCAACAACAGCTGGAGATTTAAGTTTGGGAAATACTGAATGAGATTCAGCCACAGCATCAAAATCCAGAATACCTGCCAATTCAAAGATGGAGTCATGTGTTTCTTTTCAACCCTTCCATTGCTTCCAAATCACTATGCAGCAAAGTACAGGAGCCCCCAGTGCCTTCCTCACAGAGAGAAGGCTAAAATACACTTTCTTCTTCTTCTTCTTCAGCCAATAAGATTGGACAGTCCCTGTATTAGCAGAGGGACTGCTTGGTATCAGCTGTGTTATTCACATCACACATTTGCCTTATGTTTTCTGCCACTACTATGAAAACAATGGGTATAGAACTGCCATCTTATTAACCTGTCTTCAATACGCTCTCCATTATAGCTGCCTTAATTCGCTCCGTGATTAAGAGCCAAACATTTTAATCACAGGGACCCAGGACATCGGCTGCCAGAACGCAGTCTCTCAGCAGCCGAACAGAAGCAGAAGCAGGGTTCCAAATCAATGTTTACCTGACAGACTCTGCAGCTGTGATAGCAATTAGTGGGAGAGTTCTCAGCGGAAGGCTGGTGGGTCTCGGCACCGTCTCTGGATCACCCTTTCTGTCCCAATCTGCCTGCTCCAGCTGCCTGAACGCCAAAGGGGGAAGCTGGAGATTACGGCAGGAAAGTCTCCTGACACGATATTGGTCCATTCCTTGAGGAGCCCCATCCGCTTCATCATGCGAGTACAGTGTTTCTTCTGACACCTAGAAAAACAACAGCAACAAATATTGCTTTAATAATTCTCTGCAGTTTCTTTCCTAAACTGCATCCATTAATCTCAGTGAACTTTATATTTTATTTTAAAAGTATTAAGTGCATAGAGCAATGAAGAACTCTGAACCTATGTGTGCCCTTTAACAACTGGCTAGAGCAGGATTGTATGATGGGCCATTAGAATGAAGATCTTCTTATAAGGATGCTGTGGTCACACTGGTCCAGATGGAATATTGCAGCAAAGCACACCTGTGCCACAGTAACAGCAGGGGACAGTACCACATGCACATCAACAAATGCTTTTTATGCATTAACTGTGGGAGTGTGGTGCAGTAGCTCATAGGATAAGGATCCTTCTGGAGGTTTTCTGTTAAAAACTATAATCAGGCATAGGGATGGACAAATCTGAAAATTTTGGCTTCTCATTTTTCCATTCTTAAATTCAAGTTCACTACATTTCTGCATCAGTTTGCAATGCTTAATCCTCAGAAAAATTAATCTCAATTTTACTGCGCATTTCTCCTGATAAAGCAATGGTTGCATGTAGCCATTGTCTAATAAATGGTATCAAGGTATGCTATTTTCAATAATATATCCATTTTTATTCACACTTTCCCCAGATGCATACCTTTTGGAATACTGCATCACAAAATCCAAAAGACTGCAAAATTTTGCAGCACAGTTCCCTGCTGCCTCCCCTGTTTCTTGCTTTTTTGCTGCATTTGCAGGACCAAAGTGACCTTTCTGGGGTGAAAGCCTAGGCAGTGTGTATAGAAGTCCTGAGATACCCTGATTAAAAGACCCCTCTCTCAGCCTTGGTGATATAGTCCAAAGGAAAACAAAGCAATATATTTGGCACCAGTTTTGCTTCTGTTTGTGCACTGTTTTGGTTAAGTGTGAATTAGGAGAGATGAGTTTCTCCACCACCTCTAATTTAGACCTACTTGACCATTATCCTTGACTCTATATCCTCTAGGCAACATTACTGAACTATCTGTAGCAAGGGCTGCCCTTGAGTAATGATAAAATGAATGATGGTCAGAAATGAGAAATCATGTCATATTCACACATCTTTAATTCCTCTTATGATTTTTTTTCTGGGAACAAACATTTTAGATCAATGAAAATATATTATTGAAATTACATTAGTGAATTATCTACACTAACCTCTGATATCTCTGGTAGGCATTTGATGTAGACAGATAGAATTAAACTTCTGCTCTCTGATACATTTTTTGAAGTCTTTCTTTTAGTGTCGATAGTAATTTAGAAATTCAAAAATAACAACAGAGCCTTAATTCGTACCAGAAGAATTCAAGTTTCATTGCTTAGGAAATCTAAAGGCGTGCATCTGGGCACACCTAATATTGTTCTTATTATCTTGTTCTGGATTAAGTTCTGCAGTACTCAAACATTTCTGCAGCACAGAGGAACTGGTAGTATAGTTTAAAACTGTAGAAATCCACTTCTCCCTGCGTACCTGAGATCCTCAGAACTCACTCTTCTCTGATGCAACTCATACCCAATTTCAGGTTGGCGAGGGTTCCCAGCAGCCCACTGACTTCCTATCCTAATCTGCATTTTGAACTGCAGAAAAGATGAATGTTGCTGATCCTCTTCCCTTTAGCAGTCTCCAGCACACACATCTCAAATCTGTTCTTGAAACCCACCCCCAAATCCCCCAGAGCAGATTTGGGGGAGTGCTGGGGGTTTCCAGGGCAAGGGGAAATTGGCAAAAATCACATCGCCTCATTTTCCATCAATGGCTGCCTCCACAGTTGCTACAATGATAAGTACAGGAATTAGATATCACCCATTGTCCCTGGAAATGGAAACATTTATTTTGCTAAATAAATCTCTCCTTCATAGACCACTGACAAGCTCTTTATTTTGTAACTGTACAAATAGCTTCTTCCTCCCCGCTGACGGCAGCATCCCAAGGAAATTGTGTAGAAGGCTGTCTCAGTCAGTCTGACCAGTTCAAATCAGAGGTGTCTTTATGACAGATTGGCTAAATAGGGGACACTGTAAAAACCAGATAAGACGACCAGCTTGCTTCCTAGGCAATGCATTGAAATCACATTTGACAAATAAAAACCTGCCTATCTGTTTTAAGCGTTCCACATTTTTATCTTTTAAACAGATCACACAATTCAAACTAAGTGTTCATGACAAATATCTTGGCTACTCTGAAGGAAATGCGAAAATTATAGGAATTATGGGTGCACTGGGAGGGCAGCAAATGAATCAGAGATATTGATTGCTGTGAAAATGCCATGAAAAAGCCTATTTATGTCATTGAAAGAGTGGTTCAATTACCATTCTGTTGTATTTTTAGCACTCTGTACAAACGGAAGGAAAAGTGGGTGTAACTATTTTATCTGTGCTCTGGACGTATATGAAAAAAAAGAGGAATGATGTTTTTAGTAGCAGATCAAATACACACTCTCTCACACACAGATGTGTGTGTGTGTGTGTGTGCGCGCGCGCAGCTTATGGCCACTTAATCATAGGCAGAGTATGCAAATAGGGAGAACCCATTTTTACCTTTCCTAACTAAAATGTCCAAAATTATTATAGGAATCAACAGAATATACTAAATATAATAAGCAATTCACAATAATATTCAGGCGTCCCCAGAGATTATATTTGCATGCTGTTTATTTTAGCAGCAACCTGGTGAGTAAATGGGCTGTGAGCTGCAACCCGCATTAAGACACTTAGGGAGAGCTCATCCACACTGCTGTTGGGGTTGTGATTTCTTCCATTTGTCCTGTGACTGCCAAGCACTGGTCTGAGAGGATTTTCATTTGTCCCCAAGAAAACCTGTCAGCCCCAGCCAACATGGCCAGCAGCACAGAGTGACAATACTAGGTGATTCATTCTTAATCGCTGTCTCTGAATTATTTGTAATACTGAGTTTGATTCTTGTTCCATTCATAGCTGTTAACTTTCAGATTTGAAAATAAGGGATCAGCAGCCTCAAAAGTAAGGGATCAGCAGCCACACCTGTCCCGGGGACAGTTTACGGGATATCTAACAATCCGGGATAGAAGCCGGAAGCAGTGGGAAACGGTGCTGGAATAAGGGAATTTCCCACAAAAAAAAGGGAAGGTTGACAGATATGGTTCCATTGCAGTATGCTCAAGTTAGCTTCAGTTTGTAGCAGGCTGTGTTGGGTGGGCTGCAAGCCCCATGAGAGAGATTAATGTGCCACTTCCAGCCTACCCAGCATGCTCTCCTTAGGCACTGCACCCAATGCAGGAGGTTCATCCTCCTGCCTCATATCAGGCCCCAAATATATTATGGACAGCCTCCAGGAAGAACTGTAGAAAACAATGCATTCATAGAATCACAGAATTGTAGAGTTGGAAGGAGCCATGAGGGTCATCTAGTTCAACTCCCTGCAATGAAGGAATCTTTTGCCCAATGTGGGGCTTGAACCCATGTCCCTGAAATTAAGAGGCTCCTACTCCGCCGACTGAGCTATCCCAAACTCACACAGCATAATATGGTGTGCGGGGGGGGGGGGGGAATATGGCGGGTTTTCCTTTGGATAAAAGGTAGGGAAGTGATGGATTAACAACCACGCTTCATCAGTTTGAATGACACAGCTAGTGCTAACTTCTGTGAATGGGTAAGCTGGCAACAGGCAAGAAATAGTGTTTGCTTACACACAAAAACAACAACTTCCCACTGTGCATTTCTTTCTTTCTTTCACACTATTGTCATGCTCTATAACTGCTGGAAAGACAACCTTAAACAAACATTCAAATGTTGATAATTCATGAACAATAAAGGAACTCAACTCCTAGTACAAATCACTCATTCCAGCAAACCAGACAAAAACTGACACTTGCTTGCTTTAACTACTTTATGAAAATATGCAGATTTCAGCTTCAATGCTCAGATTATTATGAGAACACACATTTCCCATGACCTCAGTTTAGGGTGCAGCGTTTCCATTGAGAGATTCTGAGAGAACAAGTAAGAGTGGTGGAACAAGAAGCAACAACTGCATCCCTCGGGTGACAGGCTGGACAGCCCATCTCCATGAAAGCAGGAGACTTCACGAGAAGGGGAGATAATAGTATGCACAGCTGCATGGCCTATGCAGAAGACCAAGTGGAGCAAGGCCTTGGAGGCAATTAACTGATTATCTATTCTACAGTAAACTTGGGAACCACCCACTCATAGTGCCTCTGTCTTGTCAGGAATCAGAATCAGTTTGTTGGCCCTCATCCAGTCTGCCACTGAGTCTAGGCACCAGTCCAAGGCTTGCATGGCCTCTCCTCATTCAGATGTTACAGAGAAATAGAGCTGGGTGACATCAGCATACTGATGGCATATCACCTCAAATCTCATCACCTGGAGTACTGTGTCCAGTTCTGGGCACCACAGTTCAAGAAGGACACTGACAAACTGGAACGTGTCCAGAGGAGGGCAACCAAAATGGTCAAAGGCCTGGAAACGATGCCTTATGAGGAACGGCTAAGGGAGCTGGGCATGTTTAGCCTGGAGAAGAGGAGGTTAAGGGGTGATATGGTAGCCATGTTCAAATATATAAAAGGATGTCACATAGAGGAGGGAGAAAGGTTGTTTTCTGCTGCTCCAGAGAAGCGGACACGGAACAATGGATCCAAACTACAAGAAAGAAGATTCCACCTAAACATTAGGAAGAACTTCCTGACAGTAAGAGCTGTTCGACAGTGGAATTTGCTGCCAAGGAGTGTGGTGGAGTCTCCTACTTTGGAGGTCTTTAAGCAGAGGCTTGACAACCATATGTCAGGAGTGCTCTGATGGTGTTTCCTGCTTGGCAGGGGGTTGGACTCGATGGCCCTTGTGGTCTCTTCCAACTCTATGATTCTATGATTCTATGACCACTCGCAACAAATTCAAATATATGTTAAACAGCATTGGGGACAAGGTGGTCGCCTGTGGCACCCCACAGCCCAGCTACCAGGGGGCCAAACGTCAATCACCTAATACTATTTTCTGAAAGCAACCCTGGAGGTAGAATTGGAACCACTGTAAAGCAGTGCCTCAAATATCCTTCTCACTAAGTTGGCTCAGAAGGATACTATCAGGGGCAGACTTTGGTCTTTCAGATTTCAGCAGCGCCCTGTGCAAGGCCAAAATTTGGCACGCACACCCCACCTCTCACTCTCCATTCTGATCAGTTCACTACATCATAATTGTGACACCCTGCAACGCCTCCTAGGCTAGGCACCCACTGCCATGGAACCAGTCGCACTGCCCTAAATCCACCTCTGATTCCATGATCAATTATATCAAAGGCTATTGAGGGAAGAAGTAAAAATAACATGGTTGCCCTCCCCCTGCCCTTCTCCTGATGCAGGTCATTCATCAGGGTGGCCAAGGCTGGTTCAGTCCCATAACCAGGCATGAGCCTACATTGAAATGGGTCAATATAACTGGGTTCATCCAAGTGTACTTGCAATTGTTGTGCCACGACCCTCTCAATTACCTTCCCTAAAAACCGTGTATTTGTGACCAGGCAGTAACTGACACAAAGTCCAGGGTGGCCTCCCCCCCCCTTTTTTAAAAGAACTGGTCGAGCCACTGCTTCCTTCAAGACAGCAGGGACCACTCCCTCCCACAAGGATGTGTTAGCCAGTGGATCCACTCAGTCATACCCCCTTGGCAAACTTTAATAAGCCAAGGGGCGGAAATACATAGTTTCAAGCTTGCTTGGAGGCAAGTCACTTTAGCTTCAAAGTGCCTTGTAAGCAATTCACACTGGGTTCCAAAGGGTTTAAAACTGCATTCCTTGGAGATGCTAACAGGCCCAAGACAACACAAAAGCTGCACTGGGTAGCTACTTAAATATGCAATGGAGGCAGAAAAGGGAGCCTTCTTGCTGGTCTGGGATTTGGGGGTGGATTTTGTTGTTTTAAATTATACTAGCATTCTTATACCTGGTGTTGCTTGAAAATTCTAAGAAAATCAGAACAGTTTTGAAAGGTTCAGTCTACCCTCTTGGTTCAGAATGGTATCCCAACAGCTCCTTGATCTCAGGAATGAAAATGCAAAATTTGGTTGCAATATCTTAAGAGGTGTCCAAATGCATAGTGAACAGAGTTCCATAGGCAGAGGGGATGATTGTTAAGCCACTCTGGGAATTATAGCTTTTAACAACTCTAAGCATCCCCAGGATTCTTTGGGGGAAGACATGTGCGCCGAAGAATTGATGCTTTTGAATTATGGTGCTGGAGGAGACTCTTGAGAGTCCCATGGACTGCAAGAAGATCAAACCTCTCCATTCTGAAGGAAATCAGCCCTGAGCGCTCACTGGAAGGACAGATCGTGAAGCTGAGGCTCCAATACTTTGGCCACCTCATGAGAAGAGAAGACTCCCTGGAAAAGACCCTCATGTTGGGAAAGATGGAGGGCACAAGGAGAAGGGGACGACAGAGAATGAGATGGTTGGATGGTGTTCTTGAAGCTACCAGCATGAGTTTGATCAAACTGCGGGAGGCAGTGGAGGACAGAAGTGCCTGGCGTGCTCTGGTCCATGGGGTCACGAAGAGTCGGACACGACTAAACGACTAAACAACAATGTGCGTTAAAGTGGTATCATAGTGCTTTAAATGTGTGGTGTAAATGTGGCCCAAGTCTTTTTTCTTGTCAGTGATAATCCTAAATCTATTAAAGATTTTTTGTTAGCCGATGTGACAAAAATGGAATGGGAAAGTTCCAGAAAAAGAAAAGTACTCAACAAAAACAAACAAGCACCCAGCTTAGTTAAAGCATAGCTTTGAATAAAAATAATGAGTATGCAGTGTGACTTCATTGAAGACTGGAATATTAAAAAGGTCCACATAAGCACATAATTTTAGGCTTGTACAGAATTATAAGCAAAATTTATCTGAAAGACTTTCAGGATGCTTATAACCAGAAAACGCTCCATTTAATTAAAATACTGATAAGAGAAATGGCAGAAAGAAAAACAGAAGATAACCATGCACACACACAAATCCAAACATGAATACAGATATATGCATCCCTCGAGCAACAGTCCAATAAACATCACTTCTCCAGATAAGATTCAAGCACCAACTCCTAGAAACATCACAAGTCCCCTCCAAAACCTCAGCCTTACAGGAAGCAAACATAGCAGATGATAAATAAAACAGTGTAGCATTGAGATGTGATGTGCACCCTGCTGTGCAATGCCGAACTTAAGAACCCTGTACTTTTAGAAAATGTGACTCAGGGAATAAGTGAGATGGAGCGTCTTGGAGCTCAAGTGTTCCAAGTGCTGACAGTTTCACCAGCAACTTCACTTAGAGTCGGTCAAGGCAAAGATACGTTTTTGTTTGTTTGTTTGCTTGCTTGCTTGCTTAAAAAAGAAGTTAAAATGCCTCAGTGGGTTACAGACTGAAGTTATGCTGAGGTTATATTACAGGGCAGATTGAACAGACGAAACCAATAGCAAGTCCAATGGTCAAGAAGGTGGTTTCTACATGTGCTTTAGAGGGAAGTGGGGGGCAGAAGGCACACTAACCTCGGAAGGTAGCCCATCTAGGAGAAGGAAAACTTTGATTCTAAACCTCTATGGCCTGGCAGGACATCTTTGGGGAAAGAAAAGGCTTAGAAGCAAACCCTACACAAATCCGGAGTGGCAACCCTAAGGTGTCTGGATGGCACCTTGTATGCCTCCTTCTAGAACCTCCTGTAGCCAAGGTGGCGCCAAACGTATTACTCTGCTTGCCATCGGGCCACATCAGGCTGAGAGGAAGGTATTGTCGCCTGGGCAGCTCAGGACCCCCATACACACTGCCCAGGCATGCACTCCATGGAAGGTGCTAACACAGAGGTTTGACTTCATCCCCAGAGGCAAACTCCATTGTCTCTCAAGACAGACAGATGCCGCCAACAACAACAACAACAACTCAGGGGTACAGCATCTGCCTTGCATGCAGAAGGCGCTGGGTTCAATCGCCCCCAGTGATCCCTAGTGAAGAAGCAAAACCTGGAAGAATTGTATACACCTAGAGTATTCACATTTAGACACCAGTTTAACACTCACCTCTTCACCTAGGCTATCTCCATGGGGTGATCAATCCAGCCATACTGGAGGCTGGTCTGTTAAGGGTCAATTATGCACTGCCCCACAGACTTCAGTCTGCCCTCAGCCAGCCCCAATTGCCTGCCTTCTCACTTAAACTCATTCAAGGAGTGGTCCTGTCTATCAGCTTCCATTGGAATGAATGGGCCAGTTAATCATGTCCATTAATTTCAGGAGATTAATCTGAATAGGGCTACCAATGGCTGCAACTAAGTGCTGCCCTTGTAGAACACAGCAGGAGGAGAAGAGGAGAGGAGGAGGAGAAGAAGAGAGACTAAACTAGAATTGGATGGCTCCGCCTGTTGTCAGTTCTGGCTCCCCCTACAGTGTGTTGGCCTCCCTGCTTGCTTCCCCACCAGCCTCAATGGGCACCCAGCACCACTGTGTTGCTATATCAGTCTGATCTGCTGATTTCTGACATATTTTGCACTTGTTACAGGAATGAGATTTTACTGTTGACACTGTTGACTTTAGGTACTGTTCGGCATCGGGATATTGCCTTTGAATTAACGCTGAATTAACGCTGAATCACTGTCTGCAGTGATTGTTACCGGATGGCTCATTTACACACAAAAGTAATCACTTCATGCTCATGTCAATGGTAGACAAAATGTGCATATGTAAAGTGGCAGACAGTGTACATTTAGGTTCCCTGCATGTATACCATCAGCAGTGTGTTTGATGCTTAAAATTCAGCTGTGTTGGTACAGCTATATTTAGCCTGCTGCTTGTAGCAGTAGCAGTGGTAACAGTCATGCCACTCCCCCCATTAAAAAAAACTGGGTTTTGTTGGCAAAGTGGAAGTTGCTGCCACTATATGGTTCACACAAGCACCTTGCCACTCTGAAATGCACCTAACACGGGAGCATGTTTCAGAGGCCACCATGGTGTTGATTGTTTGTTGCATTACTCAGGCTTCAGTGATTTGCTAGTTTCTTAAAAGCACCTGGAGTACTATATTTCTTTCAGGGTCATTTCCTTAAATCACATGGTACATTAACTGGCTAAGCAGTCGTGCATTCCCAACTGCAAAGAACAATAAACAATACTCTCAACACTTTCCCCAATTCAATTCCGTTTCGTGAAACAAGAAACTGCTGGGGGGGGGGAGGAGGTTGAGCTTTAGTTTTTGTTTTAGTTTTTGTTTTAACATTGCAGGTTTATTCCATTGCTCAGGCCACTGGCAATGAAAACAGAAAACAGAAAACATACAAATTTGTACAACCACAAAAATGTCAGCTAGAGATACAGAACACACAATGTTAGCTACATGCTTTCAGCCCATTGATATGCTAATGTTCAAAGACTGTACTGTTCAAATAGGAGGTGCAGAGAGGTCGTCTTTTTATTTTCAAAGTTCTCAGCATGTTTCATACTCGTGTGCATTCCACAGAAACATATTATGTGATAGTCCTCTAAAAAAAAAGATGACAAATAAAACTAAAACAGCATGATGGACTAGATTCACTGTGAAAGCCAGACACCTCAATGGCAGCTAAAAAAGCCAATGCAATTCTGGGCTGCATCAATAGGAGTATAGCATCTAGATCAAGGGAAGTAATAGTGCCACTGTATTCTGCTCTGGTCAGACCACACCTGGAGTACTGTGTCCAGTTCTGGGCACCACAGTTCAAGAAGGACACTGACAAACTGGAACGTGTCCAGAGGAGGGCAACCAAAATGGTCAAAGGCCTGGAAACGATGCCTTATGAGGAACGGCTAAGGGAGCTGGGCATGTTTAGCCTGGAGAAGAGGAGGTTAAGGGGTGATATGATAGCCATGTTCAAATATATAAAAGGATGTCACATAGAGGAGGGAGAAAGGTTGTTTTCTGCTGCTCCAGAGAAGCGGACACGGAGCAATGGATCCAAACTACAAGAAAGAAGATTCCACCTAAACCTTAGGAAGAACTTCCTGACAGTAAGAAGAAGAAGAGTTTGGATTTGATATCCCGCCTTTCACCCCCTTTAAGGAGTCTCAAAGCGGCTAACATTCTCCTTTCCCTTCCTCCCCCACAACAAACACTCTGTGAGGTGAGTGGGGCTGAGAGACTTCAGAGAAGTGTGACTGGCCCAAGGTCACCCAGCAGCTGCATGTGGAGGAGCGGAGACGCGAACCCGGTTCCCCAGATTACAAGACTACCGACAGTGGAATTTGCTGCCAAGGAGTGTGGTGGAGTCTCCTACTTTGGAGGTCTTTAAGCAGAGGCTTGACAACCATATGTCAGGAGTGCTCTGATGGTGTTTCCTGCTTGGCAGGGGGTTGGACTTGATGGCCCTTGTGGTCTCTCCCAATTCTATGATTCTATGATTCTATGTTTTAGAAGAAGAGTTTAGATTTGATATCCCGCTTTATCACTACCCGAAGAAGTCTCAAAGCGGCTAACAATCTCCTTTTCCCTTCCTCCCCCACAACAAACACTCTGTGAAGTGAGTGAGGCTGAGAGACTTCAGAGAAGTGTGACTAGCCCAAGGTCACCCAGCAGCTGCATGTGGAGGAGCAGGGAATCAAACCTAGTTCACCAGATTACAAGTCCACTGCTCCTTTAACCACTACACCACCACACATCTGTGGGAACCCAAGGGCAGCATGTGACCTTTGCAGGCCTTCAATATGGCCCACCACAGATGCCCAAGTCACCCCACAAATGGCAAATGTTACTTAGTGAGAGAGAGCATGATTGTGATGGGGAGGGAGGTGTGTATGTGGGTGAATCATCCCTATGCAGCTTCCTCCCTTTGTATATCATGTTTCTCTAGTTGCACCAAACAGATGTAGTGGAACCAGTCCAAAATAACCATTCCCCTTGCAATGTGCAGCTGCAGAGGAGTGTTGGATGTGTTGTTGTAGATTGCACTCTTGCTTCATGCGTCGCAATGGTGACTCTGAACAATGGCCAGTGCCATCTGCAAATGAAGTGCCCACCCTCAACCATGCTCTCTTCTGCAGTGTCATTGGCAGAAGTGTAATAGTCTGGCGTGTAGGGGGGATGAAGACCCATCACTACTTTTGTAGCAGGGTCCCTGTCTCCAATATCCTAGAACTACCCAATCAGTATGAAAGGGGAGCTCTGAAGCCACTGATAAGTCTTTTAACCCTCTTGCTGATTGGAGCTAATCAGACTGAAAGAAGGTGTGCCAACCCACTGAGGATTGGCTCCTAGGATCACTTCAGAGAGAGCATATAGGAAGAACACTAGTGAGTTGTTGTTCTTGATGCTCCAAAGCAAAGCATTTAGGAACAATGAAGACAGAAGATGCTTCACTTTCAAAACAATGATGTGCAAGTTCTGTTATGATCATAGGTGTTAAGTGCTCCCTTGAAGTACACAAGTATGAAGTGTGAAGTGTGACATATACAGTTGTTTATTCAGATAAATTCCACAAATTACATAAGCATGCAGACTGCAAGCCTATATATATATTTACCTGGGAGTAAGTGCAACTGAACTCGGTGGGGCTTATGTATCAGCTGACATGTATAGAACTGAACTGTCACATCAAACCTATTTGACATTCATAGAGAATTCTTCATAGAGAATTATACTTATCTTCCTTTTTTATTTTATCAACACGATGCGGCTAAAGCAAATAAACACCTTTTGCCAAGACAGTGGCTGTAAAGGCACTTCACAACTCTAAATATATACATGGGAAATTTTTATTCTTCTCACTAGCCTGCCTTCTTTAAAGCAGCAGGCCCCATGAGATGCTAAGCATAGTATAAGAGTTGTCTGTACTACATGGACTCTTCACTCAGCCAATTCATGCTGCTGATACTCCAAAACGATAAAATGAAATCCACCACTTGCAATGCCTTTTTGCCCTGGCAATGGTATATCAGTGCCATCTTCAATTACCAGAAACTCAAGTCTATAGAACATCTGATTTTTACATTTAATGCTACTGAATTTGCTCCTGCCCACTGGTTTCATTTTTATTCATTGTATACAAGAATTCATAGTTGCTTTGCCTTTTGCAGTTCCTTGACTCAGGACAACTGCTAGAATTTTATTTATTAATAAACGTCAACGCCTCACAAATCCATCTAAACTATGCCTGTTACATTGAATATTAATTGGAAGCATCCCCTTTCAGTAATTTGTATGTCGGTGGGGGAGAAGAGATGGTGGTTATCAAAGCGCATCCCTGATTGGCTAGAATAGGGAATTGCACTGATAATTTTAAAGTCCTTTAAAGTGCACAGTTTGAGGGGATGCAAACTGTGTGTGTGCGTGCACACGTTTGAAAAAGGCTTCTGAAAGTTCATTCTGATCACCGCAGAACGAAAGCTCAGTTAAGCAAATAATAGAGGAAGTTCTACTACCACCCTCTCATTTCACAGATGGGTAGGTGCAGTCTTAGAATAGCAGACATTTCAGTACCTTGGATGGCACTGATTGAAAGTTCACAGTCTTAGATTGTTCGTCAAAGAGCAATGTAAGTCAGGCCAGATAAGTAAGGCTCAAACTGATGAACAGTTTTAAGATATTTAATCCAGGGAGTGAAAGAAGTTGATTGAATAACTACCAAGTCTAGACGACATGAGTCATATGGAAAACCCACAGCTTTGCCTTACTGACTTATTTTACTTTTTTATCAGGCTTTTTAATTTTTAGTTTCCTTTCAACTAAATTCTGTGTGCCAAAGCTTAAATTATGAACTTGGTTTACTTTTTATTAATGGCTTACTCCCATTTTATTTAAAGTCCTCTTACACCTTTATTAAAAGAAATTAAAAGCCATAGCTGCCCATCTGCTGTCTTCAGATCCTGCTTAGTATTACACACTTTGATCATCTTCATTTAATTGATGTTGTTAACAAGATAAACCACAGTGTCTCTTAGATGACTTGCTTTCATGTTTCAGATCACCCCAGTTATTATAAGTGCCTTGCAATAAACTTCCTCTGATCCTTTAATCGCTTTTAGAAGATGAAATGAATATTCACAAAGCATTCCTAATGAAGGCAAACCCATTTATATTCTGGCCATACCCTCAGATAACTAACAGGTGATAGGTATAATGACCTCCCTAATTTTCACTGGTTTGTTTTTTGAACTGGTTTGTGCCAGATCACCTTAGTTGTACACTTCTTCACTGAAACAATACTGATATTTTATTTACATGTATAGTAGCATTTTGTCCCCCCTGCTCAATTGTCTTGACAGTTAGCAATTTCATTCCTGAGCCAATGCCAGGTGCCTTACAGGCAGGGGTGCTAATAGGATTTCATGGGGCCTGTACACTATAAGTGGATTGGGCCCTTATATTTTACACACACACACACAGAGCCAATCCATTGGGAATAGCTGCTGCTTTTGCACATATGTTTGCTAGCTAGCAATCTTTTTTTAAAAAAAACAAAAAACCCAAACATTAAAAAATGCTCTAAGTATGTGCAGTTCCACATGTGTTGACTGAGCCTAACCTACCTCACAGGGTTGTTCCAAAGACTTCCCCCACCCATCCCCCACTGATTATTTGCATATGCAACACTTAAGCCCTGTCTAATTGCTGGGGGTTTTTTCAAAAGTGAGGGGGAGAGGGAGAGACTAACAACACAATCCTATGACTTCCAGTATAGGATTATAGCCTTAACACGGGGAAGGAGCACTTTTCAAATAGGCTATGAATTATTAGACCAATAAACTGCTCTATTTAGCGTTCCGTGAACATTTAAATATAGATAGCAACTGTTATTTAGAAAATACATCACCAACACATTTCAGTGTCACCATAGGCTGCACATGCATGTTCATATTTCTCCTCACTCTGCCTAACACTAAAGTCAGCTGTGCACTTACCACAGGTGGCAATTCAGTGGAGTTTACCTCAGAGCAGTCCGACTGAAATGAATGAACATGACTCAGCTTGGTTCATTAATTTCAATAGGTCAATTCTGAGTAAAACCCCATGTCCACAAAATGAGATGTTTTTAAAGAGATGTTTTAAAGAAGGTAAAAGCAATGCATCAGTAAGGATCAAGAAGTAGTCAGAGTACATGTTGTTCAAGTATTTATTATTATTATTAATAGTAAATGTTTTTCAATAAGGGCACTGCTGGAGTTAAAGTGGTGAGGGTGGTTCTCCTCCACAGGGTGCTAAGCTGAGCGGGCACCAAATTAATAATAATAATACCACCTATATTTATATGGGTACCTACTGAGAAGATCCATTTAAAATGCAACTATACCAAAATATATTATTGTGAACATAAGAAATATTGGAAGGGCTCCAAATTTTGTCCTCACTCAGGACACCATATTACCAAATTCTGACCTTGATAAGGGGTTGGCCTGGAAGTGTACAGAGCCAGAAAGGGTCAGGGCAAACTAATTCCTGAGCTGGGTGATGATCTGCTACCTGGTAAAAGGTCCTGATGATGCATTTGACAATGCAGGATAGGTGCAGGAATAAAGTCCCCCAGATCAAGGTTTGGCCACCAGAAGTAAGTTCTCACAAGTTTGCACATTTTAAGAGTCTGTTGACAAAAGCTGGAGTCAGAAGAAGTAAGAATATCCACACACAGCATCCAATGTTACACTGGGGAAAGGGAGAGAACAGAAGCCAGAATCAATTGAATCCAAGATCACAGCTGAGTAGTCTGTCCAAGGAACTGGAAACAGAAGATAGCCCAAGGCTGGAAGCAGGTGGACAAGGGGAGAAAACAAAGATGCTTGAGTACACAGCCAAGCAGACTGGTGCTCAGACAAAATCTAGGACCTGACCTGGAAGGAGAAACTAGGACCTTTGAATAAAAGATCATATTTGCTATTAAAAGGCCTGAATGCAAAGCACAGAAGTGTGGATTTGGAAGCTACGCATTAACTGTTTCCCTCCTTCCCCCCAAAAGGGGCCTCTTTTCTTTCTGTTGAGAAGTGATTTCAAAGTGATAGGAGAATGTAAACTCTTTTATGACTTGCTATGCCTATGAAAAGCTACAGAGACAATTTTATGCCCAAGTACTGAAAGTTGTCAGTCCAAATAGCCTAGAATCTTACTCATTCACTTCCATCATTGCACTGCCCCTCTCCCCTACCCCTCTTCGCAATTACCCTCCAATCACCTCTCCCTCTTCCATTCTCTTATTTTTAACTGTGCATAATCGAGTCCTTGCTTGCTGTAGTCACTGAGAATTCCTGTGCCACCTCCAAATGGATGCTCACAGGAAAGCTAAATAATGATTTTTATATCTTGCGTCCAGTAGAAGTTACACAGATGGTCATTGGAATTAGGCTGTCTTCATCCTTTATTCTCAGCAGTCCAGGGGTTCATTATAAAATCAAGGAACACATAATTGGCACTGAATTAGAAGGGTCACGGGCAAATGTGACTCAGCTGTCAACTGAGAACAAGGTGAAGGCCTGCAGGACTTGGAAGTTCAACCAAGTAAACGGTCAGCTGCTCAAGATGCTGCTTTGAGCCTCTTCTGGGCTGGCAGTCCCTGTCTGCTGCTCGACTCAGAAGCTCTATGTGTAAGACACAGGAGAGAAATGTATAGTGGAGAGAGGCATAGGTTGTGGGGAAATGAAATATGGTGTAGCAGTGTTAGAGTGGCAGGTATAGGGAACAACAGGACCACGATGTAGGAGATGTGCTGGGGTGCACAGTGAAGCTACGCCAGGGGTGACTAACCTGTAGTACCCCCCAGATATTGCCAAGTCCTATCATCCCTGCTCATTAACTATGCTGGTTGGGGCTGTTGGGAGGTGGAGTCTAACAGCTGCAGGGCCAAGGTTAGCCAATCTAATATACACACTTATATGAGAGCATGTCCCATTGAATTCAATGGTATGGAGAGTGGCAGTGAGAGAAAGGGCCCTTTCGGTGGGGGCCCCTAACTGTCAAGCAATCTCCCTAGAAAGGCCCATCTGCAGTGGTATCATTTTTGTGCCAGAAAAGGATTTTTTAGTTGATCTCGTTCTTTCAACATTTTCTTAGCAGCTTTTAGTTTTAAAAAAATATTATACAGTGGTACCTTGGGTTACATACGCTTCAGGTTACATACGCTTCAGGTTACAGACTCTGCTAACCCAGAAATAGTGCTTCAGGTTAAGAACTTTGCTTCAGGATGAGAACAGAAATTGTGCTCCAGCGACGCGGCAACAGCAGGAGGCCCCATTAGCTAAAGTGGTGCTTCAGGTTAAGAACAGTTTCAGGTTAAGTACGGACCTCCGGAATGAATTAAGTACTTAACCCAAGGTATCACTGCATATCAAGATTTATTTTAAAGGAGGTGTTGTTTATTATTTTAGTCTCTGTTCTGACAGCATTTGAAAACACAATTTTTTACCACTATAGGGATAATGTAGCTGATGATTTGCACATTAATTTTGCTGTGAAAATTGTTGTACATCACATCACCTAGAGGACTAGGCTAATAGGTGACTAATATAAATAAAACATTGTTTTTATGAAAGCTTGAAAAGCAGTGTATTAATGGAATGTTTCGTATCAATTAATTTGCATGACAGTCATTTTGTCAGGCTTAACAATAGAAACAAAAAAGAGTACATAGATAGATTCATTAAAAATATTGTTCAGAGTAACAAGTATACCAAAGAAAAATCCAGACTGAGAATGTGCATGAGAAAGCCTTCATTCTATGGTAGAAAACAAGGAAATATGCAGGCGAACAGAAACATTTATTTCTCCCTTCTCACTTCATGTACCATTTCAGATCTTGATGAGTGGGGAAGTGGGGACACAAAGACCAAGGCTTAAAGCTTGCTCCCAGATATATGTTGATGATTAAATTGGAAAAAACTAAGGGCAAGATTTGACTGAGTCCTGATGGAGCTCCTGGGCTGCCCAGACGACAAGACCCCCTTCTTGGGCTCGCTGATGTGATCCAAAGGAAAGCACCTACTTGGTTGCAGGAGTTGCCAGAAGGAGGCGTACAAGGCACCATCCAACTGTCTTAGGGACTCCACTCTGGATTTGTGTAGGGTTTACTCCTTATATTCTTTGTTGTCATTGTCATAATGTGGAACAGCCAGATTTTTTTAAGCAAAGGGATCTGTACATACTAAACATGTTAATCAAGTAGAAGCAGCACCCAAAATCCCAGGGCAACTGCTGTGCCACAAGGGCTTCGGAAAGGCCCACTGCCACCCACAACTCTTACCTCCTGCCTGCAGGCCTCTTTTCTGTCAAACTACTGGAAGTTTTTTGTTGCTGTTGTTCTTGATGCTAGCAAAATGTCCTTCTATACCCAACTCCGGAATGATCTTATCATTTTGCCTCCTTTAGTTCGAAATGAAATGGTGCATTGATCTGTACTAAGCAGATCACCTAAGTAAGCATTTGGTACCCGCAATGAAAGCAGGCAGTGCTCATCCCTCATTCACTGATTTATGCAATTGTTCATATTTCTGTCACTCCATGAGTCATGCACTAAAAAGCAGTAGCAGATATTTGTCACAGAGCAGACAGAAAGAAAGGAGTGGAGATGCACTATCAGAAGGGATTGTTAGAATTCCTGCTCCGTGATTGCAGTCATGGGATTGTTGTCTATCACATGACGCTGTATGTTTTGACTCCACAGAGTGGGAATTGACGGAGACAGGATGTTTGTGTTACTGTGTTCCATGAAGTGGGACTATTGTCCTTTGTCCTTTTTCTCTTTGCTGTCTGATGCTAGAGAGAGAGGGAGCCATGTTGCAGTGCTACGTTGTGTGTTTATATGTAAATAAAGTAGATTAGCCAAAATGCTGAGTTGCTGAGGTCTATTACGCAAGCTGCGAAGACTCTGCGGATCCCTAAGTGTGCCAATGTCTGTTGGCATTGGTCGCTGTGATGTTCGGGCTGAAGAAGCTTTTGAAGCTCCCAAACGATCGACCTGGAGGGAGAGAACATGCACATTTTGCAACAAGGAACCTTGGTTATTTTCTGTTAATTTCTACAGCATGATGCAGAAGTATGAACTACATTTTCTGGGCCAACATACGCAGTCATCAGAGTCAAATGGTATTGTTTGTCCTGAACTCCATCTGGACATCATAATGTGCTTGCAGAAATGGGTGAACATGCCCAACCTTGACACATTTAACATAAAGCCTAAAAGACTAAACAGTGGAATCTGCAGAACGCCAGAAAAATAAGGTTCAACGTTCAGCTTCACTGTATGTCCATTAGTGTTAATGTCATGAGAGAGGGAGAAAAGCTTTTCTCTATCCACTTTCTCCATTCCTTGCATAATTTTATAAACTTCTATCATGCCACCTCTTACTCTACTCATCTTTTCTTTAAACTAAAAAGTCCCAAATGCTGCAACTTTTCCTGATAGGGGAGTCACTCCATCGCCTGGTTCATTTTGGTGGCTATTGAATTTCTAGATTAACAGAATACTTTTAATAGAAAAGACACCCCTCAAAATTAGGATCACATGGCAATCCTAAATTCACACATGAGAAACAAAGATATGTACCAGCATATGATGTGATCTCTCTATACTATAGAATGGAAAAACAAATGATAGGGCAAGTTCTCAAGTTTCTGCAGATCGGCAAAGCTGCGAGAAATTTCCGGTGAAGGCTCCGTAAGTGTGCTGTTATATTTTCATCCTACTACTGAGTGTACATTATTGCAACTAAAGAGCTGCCGTATCACCAGCCATGGAAAAATAGCTTCATAAAAGCAGAATCAATCTCACATCCTCTCTGCAGAAGCAACAAGGGCACATGACTGTACAAAACAACTGTAAAATTCATCTCCTGCAGTCAAGCCCAGAAACATGACTGACAAGCAGATCTTACAACTGGAAAGCATTGAGAGGCTGGATGTCGCATAACTTTTATTCCAGGCTTTCATTTGTGAAACAATGGCACTCCCCCGTTCTCTCCAGGCTTACAGTTTCTCAGCCTTGAAACTGAACAACTTAGCCCCTGGGCTCTCATACGTGTGGCAGAACTATGTGGGAACAGGAGACCTTGAGATCCAGAATGTGTGTTTTAATATTCAAACATGTGAGCTAGCTAGCTAGCTAGCAGATAGATATAACAGTGCAGATCTGTGCACATCAACTGAGAAGTCTCACTGAGTCCACTGTAGCTCACTCCTAGGTAAATGGGAACCAGGCAGGCAGCCTTAAGATGTGGTGACACCAGGGCAGTCCACCCCCACCGCACACCCCTTCCTCCACCCCTGAGTGTGGGATTAGTGGAAATGGGTTTTGAAGGTCCCACCCAATCCTGCGATTTTATGGCTGTAAGGTAGGGTTCTGCAGAAAAAGGGGACTGCTACAAAGGTCCAAACAATTTCTTGGTTAAGTAAATAGCTTAGCCATGTCTGTTTCATGTGTCATGGTATTATGAATCGTCAGACTGCTGTTTCCACCTCCACTTTTGTTGTTCGTGTTTACTTCTTGTATAGTTACAAAAATTTCTTTTAACAACCAGTAAATTGTGCATTTTAAAAAAACCAACAGCATCACATACACAAAAGGGGGACTAGGAAGAAGAGGAGAGCATCCCTGTGGCTGAGCAGGTATATTAACAGCCAAGTGTTTAGTCAGAGCATTGTACAAATGGATTGCAGATGCTTTTCAAGTGTTTGGAAAGCTGGCCTTCTGCTGTAATGGTTCTGATAGCTACGATTAGGTGAACCTTGCATTTCCAAGCTTTATCGCTTCTGCATTTAGACATTATTTTATTTCAGCCTGAGCTTAGAGAAGTTGGTTATTGAAAAGAAGCTGCATGCAAGAGTAAAGAGTGAGCCAAAGGCAAAAAAATAAAGCGGGGGGCCAAAACTGGAAATCCTGGGGAAATGTGAGAACAGCCATGATCCAAACAAAAAATAAAAGTGGATTTTAAAAATGACATAACTCAAGAGGCTATATAACATGGCACATGGCGTGGTGTTCAAGTCAATTTTACTCAGAGTAGAACTACTGAAATTTATGGCACTAACAAAGAAGAAAGAACTTAAACTTAGTCATGTTCATTTCCAGTGTATCTACTCGGATTAAAACTTACTTGAATGTACGTTTATACAGTACTTTTAATATACAACACAATGGCTTTAAGTTGGCCAAGGGAAAAAGAAGACATGCATTCTCCCCCTCTAATAGTTGTGTAGAAGGGGCTTCAGCAGGTGTGTCTTGCATGACAAGGTACACCCAGTGAAATGCCCTTTTCTTTTCTTTTCTTTTCAAAATAATATTTATTACTTTTCCAAAAATTTAAACACTAAAAAGACAATACAATGCAATACATTAAACTAACAAAGCAAAACAAAAACAATAAAATAAATCAAACAATTTCATTATCCCATCTTTCATTCACTTATTTCCACGACCTCCTCACACCTCCCCTTTTGTATTCCACTTCTATTAATTATTTCAGCAATTCCTTTCCATCTTCCTCTGTTTTCTATCCTATAATTATCTTAACTCATTCTAACCTTATTTTTTCCTTTAATACTCTATTAATCTATTTATACTTAATTCCTTATAACATTTCTACTAAAGCCATATAACGTCATTCCAACATTTTTCTAACATTCATTAATTTTACAGTATTTCTGTAAATAGTCTTTAATTTTTTTCCAGTCTTCTTCCACCGACTCTTCTCCCTGGTCTCAGATTCTGCCAGTCATTTCCGCCAGTTCCATATAGTCCATCAACTTCATCTGCCATTCTTCCCGAGTGGGTAAATCTTGTGTCTTCCAATATTTTGCGATGAGTATCCTTGCTGCTGTTGTTGCATACATAAAAAAAGTTCTATCCTTCTTTGACACCAATTGGCCGTCCATGCCCAGGAGAAAAGCCTCTGGTTTCTTCAGAAAGGTATATTTAAATACCTTTTTCATTTCGTTATAAATCATCTCCCAGAATGTATTAATCCTTGGGCATGTCCACCAAAGGTGAAAGAATGTGCCTTCAGTCTCGTTACATTTCCAACATTTATTTGAAATGCCCTTTTCTATGCAACTATTAAGGGGCCAGTAGCCACATCATCTTTTGCATCTGACCACCAGAAACAGGTTCAATCCTAACTCCCATTATCTTTCTTTTTCCTCTGCAGCTAACTGTGCCCCATTTGCCATTCCAATCTCTCCATAAGAGGTAGATGCCCCTCTGGACCAAAATGCCATGTGGTTTGGGGCTGCAGCAGAAAAGGAGAACCACCAGGTGCACAGATAGAAGCACCTTTTGCTTATGCAAGGTCATCTTTGGGTCCAAGCCAATGTATTTGCCTCATTAACATTAGACATTTGTACAAGTTATAATAATAATAATAATAATAGTAATAGTAATAACAGTGATTTTGTGGGGTAGTGTTATTCCCATAATATAGGTGGGACACTGAATATGATAATGATTTACCTAGGTTCACCCACTAAGTCCATGACCGAAGTAATACATCTCTAGTAACATATCTCCAGTGTCCAAGCCTCAGTGGCCTTCAACTTTTCCACACTCAAAACTAGTCTTTAACTTGAAACATGGTAGTTGGTACCACCACTTTTTTTTTTAAAGTAAATCTATGTCCCTAGATCTAGCTAAGTTTTTTCTCTTCTTGGTCTCCACTCCTGCCTTGCCCAGCTCCATCTCTCTTTCCTTTCCCTTTTACGGAAGATAGTCATGGGATCACTGTGAGGCAGCCCATCATGACCCAATATGGGCTGCAGCCCACCAACTGAAGACCAGGGCACTGGAGCCCCCTGGCTGTTAAATAAATAAAATGCAATAAAATGAAGTACAAGAGGGGAAGAGTAGAATTAAGCTCTGCTGAGACAAGTTTGTGTTTTTTTTTAATCTACTGAAAACTTTGACTCGGTTTTTAATAAAAACAATAATATTGAAAGAGCACAAAGGCAGAATAGCAGAGGGAATGAACACATAGGAATGCAAATGACCACATCTGAGGTTGAGGTGCATAATATGCAAAGGTGAAGTGGACTGGATAAACTCCATTTGAGAAACTGAAAGCGCAATAGCAATAATTTTAATGAGTTTGAGATGGTGAGAAAATGCAGCTCATAAGCCTCCTAATTTTTTGAAGGAGAAAGTAAAGTTGCCCAGGAAATTGAAGACCTGTTAAGTTGTCCAGAATAGAATGTATGGCTTCTTAACAATTTTGAAGATAAGAGTATCTTAAATCCTAACAGCAATAGGAAATGAGGTAAACGACAATGAAAACTGTATTTTCTAGCAAACTTCTAGCAAATGTCATTGGCTATAACATTTAGAGCTTTTGTTATTAGATCTCTAGGCAGGGCCAATACAAGACTTCAGTGGCACAGTGCTGATGATTGGCCCCCACAAAGAAACCCCACCCCATGCAGCCACTTTGCTCTTCTTCTGCCACCAACTATTGTGACAGCAGTAGCATTCACCACTCTCTATATCAGGCCCTCAGATAGTGCCATAACACAGATCTGTAGACCAAGGCACCATACCTCAGGTAAATTAAGATGCCAGGAGGCCACCAAAGATGGAAGCCTAGTTTGGTTCTCAGTCAAAAGTGGCAGTGGTGCCTACCCATCACTACAATGGTTGTCTGCGGCCCCTGCAGGACGGGCAGGGAGTTGTGGAGCAGCTGAGTTGGGCCAGTGAGGGGTCCTTCCAAGCCCATGAGGAACTCAGCCAGTGCCCACCCTGGTTGACCACTGATGCTGGGCTTCTCTGGACCTGGAGTTTAACAGAGCACCCGCTTTGTTAGCTCCGTCTATGTCAGTTTTTATGCACGCACAAGACAAAAACAACCAATCTTCTTCACCCACCCCGAGAAGCCTCAAAAAACAGATTATTTCTTCTGGAATTATTCTCCAGAGATTTCGCTCAAACATGAAGCTAATTTAACACTTCAGTCAAGGCAGACATGATATCTAAGGCTCTGGTTGCTGGTTTAGTCGCTAATTGTGTTCTCATTGATTTAGCAAACTCCTTACATAAGGCTGAAATCAAAGCTGTAAGCATTGAAGATATAGCCTCCTTGTTTCTCACTGCTGTCTCCAAGAGCTCAGCCAGATAAACTTGTTAGTATGAATTATCCCTTTTGGATACAAACTTGTAAATAATATTAATATCTTTCTTTAAAAACACCTTAAATAATTTGGGATACTTGGACAGAGACACTGGCTCCACCAAGATATTTAGATGTGCCTATCTATCACAGTGATGGGTTTGTAATGCCATGGGTTAAGAATCTGCACCTCCAATACATTTTGTGTAAAGGTACGATAATATATGTAGCCATAAGACATCTAGCAGAAATCCATCTTATGAAAACTCAGAAGAGGGCCTTATCTGTGGTGACAGTCACCTTCTCAAATGATCTGCCTTTGGAAACATCACAGACTAAATTAACACATTAGTATTTCATCACTTGTTAAAAACACATCTGCTTACTCAAGCATTCTCAGGACACTGGTTTTTTTAACACCAGCTTTTAATGAACCTCTGGGTGCCTTTTTATATATATATTTTGTTTATTGTTGTTGTATGGTTTTACTGGATTGATTTTTCCAGCCTGCTTCTCCCCCAAACAAATCAATCTCCTGTGGGAAATGTCAGCATAATTTCCCAGCAAGGATCATTGGAGTTGGGGGTCTCCATGATTCTTGGTGGGGAGAAAACACTGCCAGCATTAGTATGCAGACAACAGCATCTTCACTTCTGAAATGGGTTCAAGGAAGAAGAAGAAAATCCATACAGACATCTCACTGAGCCCATCTCAGTTCTGCTCATTTCGGGACAGCTGCCCATGCTATCCTTAAATTGACCCATTAGTTCCCGTCTGTAACTCATGAAGATCACCCAGATTCAACCATTGCTAAGCCACTCAAATATAATTCCTTTTGTTTACTGATCACCGGAAATTGTATGATTTTGTCAGGCCTGTTACATCTTTTTTAATTTCCCTCTCCAAGGTTTGACTGCCTGTTACTGGATCCATCCAGATGGTAAAGCATTACAAACAGTCGTTAACAGCTATATTTTATTTACCGTATTCATTTTACTTCACTTTTATTATTTTATTGTATTGGGTAAACATTTATTTTAACCTTTTTTATTGATTTACCTCACACCAGTTACATTTTTTTTATGCTGCTTGCTAAAACTGTAATAAACAAAGTGTGGGGAGGAAAGTGGTACTTACAAACTATAGGGAAGCCTAGATTTCTTCATTTTAAGGTTGCATAAGGAGTGCAGAGAATTTTGGGATATACCTTGTGACTTCATTGAGAGCAGATCTCCTTGGGCAGAGGGGGGGGGAGGAGATGGGAGGAAGACAGCACCCCTGAATATTAAGAAGCAACCTAAACCCCGGCATAGGCTGCTTTTATTTATTTGAATGTAGCACCAATTTTTAACAGCATACAAGTGAAGTGGTGTTATTTTTCTGAGTTCCTATCAAGAGGCAATTCCACATGGTAACCACTAGTGTTCCCTTTAAGGTCACATAACTGTGGTTGCTGAGGGTTTAAATTTAGAGAGCACATTTAGATTTCAACCTGTGTTTTGAACTCTGTGAACTGAAAATAAAATCCTTGCAGCTACAATTGTCTACACAGCTCCTTCTGCCTGCCATCCTTTCTCTTAAAGCCACATAGCCAAGGTTTTGCAAATTGTTTCTCCTCCTCATTATACCAGGTTCAACTCTCAGTTGCTTACCCAACATTCTAGCAGATGTTTAAATGCCATCCACATCGCAGAGCATCTGAACTAGGGTTATTGTGCATTAAGGGGTGGGGGTAGAAGCCCTAGCAATTGACTGGAAAGCAAGAAATATACAATGCATGGAACATTTGCCTGCTCAGATTGCATGTTAGAAGATAGCTTTATAATCTGCTATGGCCCTGCTCCTGCCAACCTAGCAGTTTGAAATCACGCCAGTGCAAGTAGATAAATAGGTACCACTGCGGTGGGAAGGTAAACAGTGTTTCCGTGTGCTGCTCTGGTTCGCCAGAAGCGGCTTAGTCATGCTGCCCACATGACCCGGAAGCTCCCTTGGCCAATAAAGCGAGATGAGCGCCGCAACCTCAGAGTCGGCCACGACTGGACCTAATGGTCAGGGGTCCCTTTACCTTATGGAGGGAGTTATAAGCACCAAACCTGCCCTAGCACTAATTCAGAAGTGAGCAACATCCCTACTTAGGACACATAGATGTACCTTGAGATATGGCTACACTAACATCATGAAGTGATCTGCTACACTACTTACTCATTGAATTAAGGCTCTTTTTTGAGAAGCAATCTCCACCAAGCCCACAAAGAGAAGCTCCCCACCCCCTTTGCATCACAGAACAGTATTGCTAAGAATGTATGAGCATACAGGGGAAACAAAAAGGATATTCATATCCTGTTCCCTTTCAGGTCAAAAGGGAATTGTCATTCACTTGCCGATTGTGATAATGTACATGTGTATCTTTAAAAAGGAAATTTCAAGCTGTTTAGTGCTAGACAGAACGAGATTTTAATGAGAGCAGAAATATGCTCGCTGATGTCGAAACACTCAAGACAGCAATGACTCAGGCAATTTTAAGGTTTCCATGGAAAAATATGGAATTGGTTGCTTTTATGGTATTTAATTACAAGCTTCTGGGCCATTAGCTCATAAACATTGCCATAATTCTTCCGTCTGTACCTACCAAATTCTTTACGGCTTTCCTCTTCCTCTACAAAACATCATCAGATGTTTAAACATCTTCATCAACAACAAAAACAGAAAATGCCATCTAATCCACTGTTCTCCAGTCCCAAGTCCCTGGATGTTTTTGGACTACAACTCCCATTATCCAGACCATCATCTCATTTTCCAGACCATTGGTTAAACTGGCTGTGGATGATGGGAGTTGTGTATTGTTTTTATATTATTTTCTTAAAATTTATTCATTGTTTACTACATCAAATGTATTGAGCAACTTAAAAATATAAAACAATATGCTTAAAAACATATGCTACCAAAAATAAAACAAAGTGCTCATCCTGAATCAGAAAGAATCTGGAGATGCAGGAAGTCCAAAGAAGGATGCTAGAAACCACAGAGTGATCATGTCCAGTGGTTTATTAGAAGTAGGTGAAAACTTACAGCAAAGCAGCCTAACCCTCCTAACCTCTCTTTCATAGATTCAGGACGGACACTACAGCTAGGAGAGGGCCTTTTCTGCACCCAGGCAAAACTACACACACTCTTTATACAGTCTACATTAGCCACCAGACCTTGTAGGTGGCAAATACCCAAAACATTACAGACAGTTTCTCTTCTCTGGGCTCTGAGCCCAGTATCCCAGGTTCACATATAAGAGTGCCCTCAAAACTAGGCCAATTAGTGTATATCAAAGCAAGCATATATACACATGTATGAGCTCATAGCCATAGCAACTTCCAGTTAATTGAAGGGTTATTTTGAGTGCCAAGATGGCGTAAACACAGCTTCTGGAACAAGGCAGCTTTGGTACGACACAGCACCGGAGGTGAATTGATATGAGAGAAATGGGTAAAGGGGAGGAACACTTGTTTCGAGCAGAGTTGGGGAAATCTCTCTCCACCCCCCATCACTGTCTTCTTTCATTAGGCAGCAACCACTCAAGTGAACAGACTCACCAGCATGTCCACTAAAGCTAGTCAGTGTTATTTAATCAGTTTGTATGGATGGGATAAACCAAGCCTTAGGGCCTATTAGACTTTGATCAGATCAGTGTCCCCATTTCCACTACTTCCTTCCTGGCACACTGTTGATGTCAGATTCTGGGCTTACAGATAAAGGTGCTCATGTGAGTGCATCTATGCTCAGGCAGGCAGTCCATCTGCCACCCAAGAGCTCTGTGAACACAAATCCTGTCTATCCAGGAAATACCGTAGTCCCTACGTTACACTCCCATGTCATGGAATAAACATGGGTTTAAAGGCCTATTGGCAAACACAGTATTGTTATGAGTTTGTGGGTACCTAAATTCCTGGAATCAGTAAGTATTTGATTAAATACTAAGGCGACTAATTCTGGGAAACTGCCAGATCACTATATTCTCTAGATCCAGCAAAGTGTTAGAATTCAGTTAAGGCTTTGGGTGCTAAGCTGTGTGCTAGATATCTCTAACCCTTGGATCAACAATGTTAAAAGTGGGGTGTGCTGCCGGAGGCAATGTCTTCTTTGTGGGCTGGCACTGGTGTAATCGACTCATTATCTGTCATATGCCCCCTTTAAGAGAAGCAGCTATGATCCAGGAGGCCAGCTCCTGGACAGCTGACTCAAGAGGTGTGATTCGGCTGGCTAAGTTTGTTACTACTCTGTGCATAAAGTTTGATTTACCATTAACTGGGTTTGTAATGAGTTCTTACATAAACAGCAGAAGACAATAGGGTGGTGTTTCGATGATCTTTCATACAATCTCTGGAAATACAAAAGAAAAATATGTAATTGTCTTTTATTGGTCCTAGATTATGCTTTGTTTTCTGGCTTTCAGCCAGGGCAGACAAAAGAAAGTATAGCACTTAGTTAATTGACGTAATTTATTGTCTTAAGATACGGGGATGGTTGATGCTATCAGCAAGCCCTGCCTGCCAAGGAACCAGCAGGAGCACACTTTAAGCTCCTGGCTGTTCCTTTGCAGCTGCATCTTCACCTGCCTAACACCTGGTGTCACATAGATGTGGGGCAGATGGGTGTGGCTGGCACATACGTATGGCCCATGCATTACTAAAAGATGTTAGACTGCAGAATCGACACTTCCTCCATGCATCAATTATAATTCGTATATAATTTATTTTGAAAATGGATATACCACTTCATATTTCAAATAAAATCTCTAAGCGGTTGACAGCATCCTGAACATATCACAAATTAAAGTCAATAATAAAATAAATAAAAGTCAAACACATAGAAATAAAGGGTGGAATTCAAGGTCACACCATGACAAATGTTCCACCTATGCAAGCATTTCAGCTTGTCAGGCAGAATGGCCCCCTCTCTACTCCCTCTTGGTGATGTTCTGTGGGTCCTCTTGACCCCCTGCAAGAGCACAGAAGCACAGAAAATGGGTATGCAGTGAAAGTCCCCTTGCTCAAGCCCACAGTAACAAAAATCAACATTATAGAGGAACAGACCTAACAATTAGGTAAGATATCCTCTTAAAACGTCAGGATCAGCTAAAACAACTAACATATGAAGAATCATAATGTTAATAATATTTATTTATATCTCTGCTATTTTCAGAAGAAGTGATCGAGATTAATGGTGGAAATAATTGTTTCACCTGGATGTAAACCTTGTAAGATTATTAAAATGTCAAAGTTGGATTGAAAAGAAATTTGAAGAAGCAGAAGAACAACATACCAACACACTGTTACAGATTGGGAGGCTGACTCCCTAAACCCTAGATATTAATAAATGGTAGGGTTTTTTGGAATGTGAAAGGAGAAATACAAATGGCAGAGGAATTCCTGAGTTAACCTATACAGAATGACCTGGCCAAGGTAGGGCCATTAGGAACAATACAGGGCCACTGAGGGCCATTGGCAATGCAAGCATACTGTCCTCTCCACTTGCCCTGAGGTGTGAACAGAGACTGGGGATTTGGAAGATTGCTACAGTAACTGGGTGTGAGGTGAAAGGAAAAGAGAGTCTTGAGGAAGGTGTGCTGGGAAGAAAGGAGAGGAAAAAGATGGAGAACCATCTTTTGGCAGTCTGCCTGGAAAGCTGCCTTGGGTTCCATGGCTGCACTGCGGTGAGGAACAAACCCTGCTTGAAATGACCATGCTGTAAGTTTTGGACTCCCTCCATGAAGACTGATGGTGTAAACAGGTGAACAAACCATATTTCTTAAAGCAACAACGGAGCACAAAGCCTGAGCGAGTGCCTGGAACCCCCTGGAATCTTGCTAAATTTCTAAAATGTCAAAGGCAGATGGAAGAGAAATGTGAAGAAGCAGGAGAGGGGGTGCATCAACATACTTTCAGATACGACCAAGCCTCAACAGACCCTTCATTTTGGCTGCTATATATTTTGCAATGCATATGCCAAGCACTGGAAATCCTCTGGGCTTCACTGTAGATGAAGAGTAATTGAACAGGCGGGAAATGTATATTAAGAGCCGACAGTTTTAATTATACCACAGATTAATGAAAATGTATTCCATTTATCAACAACAACAACAAAAGCCAACCCACAGCTTCAGGAATGGTCTACCCTTTTACTCAGCTGCATTCTCTTTTCATAGTGATACGGATATATTCTGATCCAACTGCATAGTCCATATTTTGGAAGACAGCACCCAGTGCCATTGCTTCAGCATCTGGTCTTCAAGAAAGAGCTTGTCAAGAAATAGATTGTATGCATAGTTAACAAATACCACCCATTTTTCATAATACATGCATCAATGACACAGTTGTATAGACTTGTGCCCCAATTTTATTTTATTTGCTTAGTTTTGCTCTTAAGGGGACTGCCTTCATTACTGCTCCAAAAATGCAAGGCTTGCAGTCTTTTTATTCCCAACAAGCTCTTAAAACTGCTGTCAAATCACAAGCAAAACCCATATTCCCACCCCAGAGTGCTATTGATTGCCAGAAGTGTTTTTCAATGTTGAATAATAATGTGATGTACACAGAACTCCAAGTGGCTAGCAAAACAATGTGCATGGTCCCAGTGATGTTTCGTCATTGGTCCCCCAATCATCCCCCATACCACCCAACAGTCCCGCTTCAAGCAGGACATCCTGGATTTACAGAAGCCAACCCAGCTTCTGTTTGAAATCCCAGATGTCCTGCTTCCACTGCCTCGCCACCGCCACCTCCATGGTGGCTGTGGCAGCCTCCACCTCTGTGACTGCCGCCACAGCTGCCGCAGCCGCCATACTCCTGGAAGGCGCACCACATCCAGAAGCACACTTATGGAAGCAGGTGCACAAGGAGGCTGAGGCCTAGCTGCCGGAGCTGCGGTAGCATCAGTGGAAGAGGAGAGAAAGCTGGCGAAGGTAAGACGGCAAGAGGGAATAGCTGCAGCAGTTGGGGGTGGCATCGTGTGGGGGCATGGCCCAGTTTGGGGTGAGAAAATGTTGGAGGGTATGCATCTCTTACCTCAAAATGTTAACACGATCGTAGGCCAGCCTTTGCTAATCCAATGCCCTCCAGATGTTGTTGCACTACAACTCCCTTCAACCCCAGTCCACAGGGCGACCTGCGGATGATGGGAGTTGTAGTCAACAGCAGGTTATCAAATGTTGCCAAGCCTAGCTACATGAAAAGCAAAAAGGTTCCGATCTATCACGGTTAGATCAGACATGGCTCAATGCAATGATCAGAAATTCTAGCCAAAGAACAAATAACTGTGAAACTATTTCTATGCGCTCAAGGAAGTCTCAGACTTGCTATTCTCTAACTGCAACCCTCAGCCATCTGATAAACTGCTTTTCACTGGTGGCATGGGAGTCAGCTGTTCAAAGCAAAAAGTCAAAAAATCTACAGGGTTAGCATGAGTTGCTTCTTAGATCCTGGCTCTTGTAAACTTAGCATTACTCTGCAGCTATAGGGTAAACTTATTTTTGTGATTTGTAACAGAACTGCAAGAAAAAATAGTGTTATATGCATTCAATATTCTTCACTTCTTTTACTTTGAACCCCCCCCCCCGACAAAGCAGACAAACAATATAATAAATCTGCAGGAGGTGGATTCCTTATATATTGTACTTTATGTTGCAATATAGGCTCAAAGTGCTTTGCTAATCTGTTCACTTTTTTTTAAAAATAACAGCACATCGGTTATGTTGTGCATTTGAAAAACAACCTACCTATATCTATATTTGTTCCAATTGTTTTCCTATCTCTTTGGAACCATCAAACCACAAACTAGAGTTCTGTTCATCTTTAATGTCTAGCATATAAACGGAAAAGGTGCAAAAGATAAAAGCATTGTGGATGGGAACACATTTTAGTAATACCCTGAGAAAAGAGGGAGGGGACCCCAAGAACTAGAAGACAGCTACAATTCCACTGGAAGATTTTTCACAACATGCTGACCCTACAACAATCACAAAGATGAAAATAGTGGCGCACTTGTGTCACCCCTATTCTGGGAGGCAGGGAAGGAATGCCAGGAACTTTTCTCAAAGAGGGTGCTCTCAGTGAAAGGTTGAAATTTTGCAAACTGGTGGAGGTGGAGGACTGGGTCTGTAGTGGGCGCTGTCCATACTGAGTGCCTTATGAAGGTTCCTGACCACAGAGGAGCTGCAGCTGAGAGCTTCGACACCAGCAGCACCAAGCGCCATTACAAATAGCTGAATGTGCGAAGCTGCAATGGTGGCATTGTGTGAAACAGCAGGCCGTGCCCTGTATCAATGCCTTATATTTCAAATGCATATATTCCTATGTAGGTACGCTAGAGACAATAATATGTATTCTGCCTCACCCATTTCACTGCCACAGTCTTGGCAAAGGGGCAGGATTCTGAACGAGAAGAGCATCAACAAATCACACGAGCCACAGTTCAAATATGATGTCATCAAAAGACAAGAATAGGAACAATCATTTCCTAAGGACAGGGGATAGGAAACAGGAACCTCACTGTCGGCAGCAGATTCAGAGAGGGCTGCTCTCTCATTCTGATGTGAAAGTTGCAATTTGGTCAAGCTGTGCTCCAATAAAACACAGAGACCCAGAGAGGCTGAAGCAGGCATGAAGTGAGAGCTCCGTGATCTAACTTCTCCCTCCCCCACTAAAAAGCACCAATGGTAGGCTCCAAGTATGATCCAAGCAGCAGGACTGGTGGACAGGGAATTAAACCTCCCCCCCCCCACTACACTAACATGGATCGTTTTCCAAATTTAAATCAGCTCAATGCTAGTGAAACTACTGCAGATGGAGAGTATGCCAGCATAAACAACACCAAAAGCAGAGGTCGTCAGTGAACTGTGCCTAGTACACAAAGCGAGTGAGAGCTGCAGTAAAATAGATGGAATAAACTCTGTATCAGCTTCACAGAAGCAGTCCCAGTGATGTGTGATGAAAAATTATCTACAATTATAATTAACTTTAAGCAAAGATCAAGATTATTTATGCAGCATCTTCATTTTGTAATCCACTGTTTATCATTATGTCACTCATTATCCAGCTACACCACAGATGAGAGCCAAAACAAGTCTTCACACCAATTAAAAAAACTGACAGCGCAAATTAAATTTCAGAATGAAAATTAAAAATTGTGGATTTCATAAAGGTTGCTTATGATATTTTCCTTTGAGGGAAACAGGTAAAAAATCTCAAATTCTACTATGTCTTTTTGATGAACCTTAAGATGATGTTGTTAAGTTCCAACCAGTTGGCCAGATTAAAAGAATGTGGTACCTTAATTTTACCTAACATTTCCAAAATTCAACGGCATCCATTTAACGGGGATGTGATAATAGGGGCAAGAATTCACAGTATAATTAAAATAATAATATGTACAGTGTGGGTAGCAATGCCTTTATCGTACCACTCTCAAGCCTCTTTAAAACTATTGTCTGTCTGCAGGAAGATAGAAGGAAAGTGAGTGATGAATGTTAGATTCTAAAGATATACACCTAGGGATTCCCAGTGTGCCAAAACCAGATGGAGGAGAGAAAACATAACCTCGTGCTGTTCATAACACTGTCCATCCAAGCAGAGAGGTTCACTGGAGAAACAAGATTCAGTTATCCCTTGCAGAAAAGCTACAGATCTTAAAAATCTCTTTGATTCTCTCGCAGACATGCATTTCATCCTCTTCACTGTAGATGAGAACTATTCTATTTTTAAAGATTTATAAACCACTCACATTATAAAATATATAAAAACTGAAGAAAAGAAATAATAGCTCGATGTTTGGGTCACTGCTAAATGTGGGTCTGGAACACCTCTTCCAAGACACGAGGCGAGCATATAACAGCAACCTCACAGTCAGAGGCACCAAGTTCCACGGGACATTGGGGGTCTTGCCGTGTGTGCATGACATCACTCGTGCAACACACCCGTGTAATATTATACGTCGGGAGGCCCAGGGAGGCCCTCTGTGGCTCACTACCACTGCGGGGAGGCCCAGCAGGGCCCTCCACCTCCACAGGGAGGCCTGGTGGGGGCACAGCCCCTCAATATTGGTGGGGCAGAGCCCCGTCCCCACATACTTTGAGGGGGCTGCCCACAGAGTTGGTACCTATGCTCACAGTGAAATATCAGAACTGCATGCAGCTGCCTCCTGAGGTGAATGACAGGACTACAGGTGACAACTTTCCAGCAAAGAGGTTCCAAAGCAGGAATGACTCCAACCACCAAGATTAGCCACTACAGCTTTCTTGACAGGAAGCTATGGGGTTATATGGTTTATATATACAGATATATATATATATATATATATATATATATATATATATATATATATATGCAGGTTTTGGTATCTTCGGGTGTCTTCCCGTGTAAGAGTAGGGGTGTCTGGGCGACGTTTCGACGAGGTCTCACTCGTCATCTTCAGGCTGGTGCTTTCGGCTTCTTGTTACTGGAACAAGAAGCCGAAAGCACCAGCCTGAAGATGACGAGTGAGACCTCGTCGAAACGTCGCCCAGACACCCCTACTCTTACACGGGAAGACACCCGAAGATACCAAAACCTGCAGTTCCAGTAACAAGAAGCCGAAAGCACCAGCCTGAAGATGACGAGTGAGACCTCGTCGAAACGTCGCCCAGACACCCCTACTCTTACACGGGAAGACACCCGAAGATACCAAAACCTGCATTCCTGTACCCGTGAAAATCTACGAAAGCATATATATATATATATATATATATATATATATATATATATGAAGGACCTTAAAATTCTTATAACAGAACGTAACTGGCATCTTGCCGCAGCTGAGCCTTGCTTGAACAATAAGGTTTAGCCTTGTGTTTAGGAGCAATGTAGGAAGCTGCTTTAAACTGAGTCAGACTGTTGGTCCATCTAACTCAGTATTGTCTACACTGACTGGCAGCAGCTCCCTGGGATTTAAGACAGGGAAAATTCCCAAGCCTACCTAGAGACACTGAGAATTGAACCTGGGACTTTTTGCATGCAAAGCAGATGATCTGCCCAAGCTTCTGTTCTTGCTCTTCAGCTTGTTCTCTGGTTCGGGCTTTGATTTGTTCTCTGATTCTGATTCCTTACTAGACTGGACTCCCAGTTCCCATGACCGAGCCCTGACATTCAGTAGGCATAATGCACCGAAGGAAGCAAGGAGAAATGCAGTCAGCAGAAAATGTAATCTGCGCTGAGAAGCATCTCACATTGTCCATTAAATTAGCAAACCAAAATTGGAGCTGGCATGTTAAAGATGCCTAGCATCTTACAAATTCCAGTGGGATTGCTACAAAAAGAACGAAGTCTCACAGTACCTTACTGACTTATAGGGGGAGGTTTGTGTCCATGAAAACTCCTGCCAAAATAAATCTGTTAGTCTTAAAGGTGGGACAAGACTCTTACTAGCTATAGATTTGGGCTGTCTCTTATGAAAGGATTCTAATTGTTCTATTATCTGATTACTAAGAATTGTTCAGTTCTCAGATTCTCAGTCTTAAAGATGCCACAGGACTTGCTTGGCATGCTACAAATTGACAGAGACAATGGGCTGGATCCAAACAAAGGTTGCAGTTGTAACCCCACTTACCTGGGAGTAAGCATCACTGAATTCAATATGAATTACTTCTGAGTAGACATGCTCAGGCTTGCACTATAAATCAGTTGAACTTAGTTCACATTGAAATTAATGGAATTTAAATTAGTCACCATGGCAAATTTCTCCTACAAAATCCAAAAAATGCATCAGGTCCACTTCCTTGCTAGGCAATACTATACAATGCACCCTGCTAGGTAATATTATACAATTTGGCTCCAATTTACTCTTTTTACCTAATGTGCAGCCCCAAATTAATCCATGGCCTTGGTAAATTAGAGAATGTCATGTTTCTTTTTATTTCTGCTCTCTGCCTAGTACTCCAGTGACTATGACATTCGATTGAAGTCACTGTCTTTCATAAGAGATTTCACTTTAGATTGATTTAGGAGGGGGAAGTGTTACATTCTGCAAATGAACTGCTTTTGAGCTTGCTGACACTTTAAAGACACTACAGTTCTCTCCCCCCCCCGCCCCCCATTGCAGAACATCCCACTCTAAATGAATCCTTTTGGGAAACCAGCGCACTGCACACATCAGCAATCTCACAAGATTAATTGTAAAGACTGTAAAGACTGATTAGACAGGAAAGTTTTATATCTCTTCCATTATTCTAATAATGAATAATTTACTATTGTTCCAACAAAATATCAAATGCAATCAAGTTAAACGCTGAAGATGGGAGCGAAAACAGCAGTTTCATTCTTTGATTGCATACGCTTGAGAAGCTTACAGTTCCTCCATATGGAAGGGAAGCGCAAACAAGTTGGTTCTCCTCTCTCCACGCTTGTTTAGAACATCCAAGGCTGAGCATGTGTGTTTCTCTGCTACTAGGGAACCATATGTTCCAGGGTACATACCACTCCCCATGGGGAAATATATGTGGACTTGGATTCTAACATTCTAAACAAATGTGTAAAGCAAAAGCCTATTTGCGTGGACAGGCGGAGTCCCCAGATCCTGCACGGTCCCCCCATCATGTGGAATAATGACTCAAGACAACGTGCTATGGGATTAAATTGGCCACAACTTTATTAAATTTCAAATGTGGGTAGACCTTGGCTCAGGCATTGGGCGTTCTCCCTCCCCGGTCCCCAGCTGGGGACCTAGGGAGCATCAGGGTTATCCAGTGTGGGGGGGGGATGGGCCGGCTCTGGAGAACATATGTTCAAGCAGAGATAGCCGCCCCCGTAACGCCGCCGCCGCAGGAGAGAGCAATGACGACCTTTCGGTGTACGGCCAAAGCCTCCCTTCAGAAAACCCCTTTAACGGGGAACCCTGGTATCGCCGCCGCAAGAGGAAGATGGACAAAAGGATTCCGCCCAAGGCCTGATACCGCCAAAGTTGTGACATTTTGCTACGGGAAAGGCGAAACCTGCCAATGCAGGGAAATTCCTTTCCGGCCCTTTAACAGCGACCTTAACGTAGCAGCGCCCGCATACCTGTGAAGAAAAGCTAACCTGCAAAATAAGACATTAACTGAGGGTGGGTAGGGTGGGAGAAGCTCTGGAGCCAAGTGAGGATTCCTAGGTAAGATCCTCCCTCTATTGTGTGGGCAGGTAATCCCTCCCCTACCTGGCCTGGTCTCCTTGGCAACGCTTCCCCCAGGTGGGATTGGACAACTGACTGAGGTAGGCAGAGACCTCCAGGTATCCCACCTGAGGGAAGGCAAAGCCAAGCCTATGCTGTTGGGGCCGCTCCAGATCTAGGGGCTGCACACATCCACGCAAAGGGCGCCCCCCGTTTTAAGCGGGGAGCGGTCATTCACTGCCTTTCTAGCTAAACAGTTCATCATATGGTAGTACCATTTATGGACTCTACTTGCATGAGGAATCTCACCCCACCCCCCAAAGATCTTGCATGCCACAGAGAAGGTGAAACTGAACCCTTCTCATTGGTACCTATTTGTTAAACGTAAGGACATTTTTATACATGGAAGCATTCAGTCATCTCTATAACTAAACTAAATTGTCCAGAGTCGGGGGGGGGGTTGACGACCAATTACAGTGGTACCTTGGGTTACATACGCTTCAGGTTACATACGTTTCAGGTTACAGACTCCGCTAACCCAGAAATATTACCTCGGGTTAAGAACTTTGCTTCAGGATGAGAACAGAAATCGTGCTCCGGCGGTGAGGCAGCAGCAGGAGGCCTCATTAGCTAAAGTGGTGCTTCAGGTTAAGAACAGTTTCAGGTTAAGAACGGACCTCCGGAACGAATTAAGTACTTAACCCGAGGTACCACTGTACTATTTCTGCAGCAGCAAGTGTCCCTATTTCCAGCATCCCAAAACCACCCTATCAGCACAAGAGGGGATATTTTTAGCTCCTGAGAAGCCTTCTCGCCCCCTGTGCCAATTGGAGCTAATCAGAGTGAGGATTGGCTCCTAAGGTTACTCTGGAGTAAGTGCTCAAGACGAACACCGAGGAGCAGCTATTCTATATGCTCCTAAACTAAGCATTTGGCAACTCTTCTTCATGATGAGCACTTTACTGAGAGAACCTATAACTTATTCTTACTCTTTCCCCAGGTATTTAGAATGCAAGAATCCACTCAGAGTGCCAGACCTTCTGGATGAGCACCAACTAAGTATGTAAACTGCAGCAATTCCCAGGGCTGAATTGACAAGCCCCTACCTGCTTTAAATTCTATCACGGTTCCCCATGCCTGTATAAACCTTTCTTGATTTCTAGCCAAGAAATCTGACAGATCAGATCAGTCAAGGGTGCAACTGCAGCCAAGATTCGGGCCTTCCAAGAATACTGTGCTACCAGCACCTTACAAATAGAATCACCAATTGTTTATAAGGAGCATTCCAGAAAATCTTTATATTAGTCTCCAGAGTGGCAAATTCCCAGTTAGAAGTTTCATTTGTATTCTTGGCAGCACACATTCATTTTTAGTGCCAAGGATAACACAAATCATTTCCCATCTATCACTCACCATCTACCACTCACTGCAGCCTTTACAATTTTAGTGATCTATTATAATCTATCCATCTTTCTAGCTTGCAATTAAAACCTCATCATATTTATCTCAATTATTGTTTGGTTAATTCCTCTGAAGACCTGTGCAATCTGATGTTCACTGCTAAAGCGACTGCTCTCAATTTTTCCCCTGGTCTTTGGACTTCCGGGGTTGACGCGATCTGGGAATGGCGGATTCCCTCCGAGCTCCGGAGGGAATCGGCTCAGCAGGGGACGGGTCTTTGCCGTGCCGGCGACACGGGGACCCTTAAAACCGCAGGCGCGGAATGCCTGCGGACTGAAGACTCGGCGGGTGCCTTAAGTGCCCCCCCTGATTCGCGAAGAGCCTTTTTAAAGGCTGCGGAGGGGATACGGGGGGTGGCGCGGCACTGAGAGTCCATCGCTACCTCTGCTGAGCGAAGCCGCGAGCCATGACCGGAGAGCGCTGACTTCCTTCCTTGAAATTCGGCTGAAAAAACAACCCGTGAGTAATTTGGACTTGGCTTTTAAGAAATTTATCCACTGAATTTGAGACGATCGGGGGATGTGCTAAAAGGAAGTCCGCACCCCCTACCTTGCAGACGATCTAGAGCAACGAAAAAAGAACTAAGTTGGAGTGCCTACCCTGTAAAGGGTGAGTTCTAAAAAAGACAGTAACTTCCAAGATTTGGAAATTTTGAGCAGGAGAGAGGAGTGTTGGATGTTTTATGTTCTGCTGTAAACAACCCCCCTCCCGGGCCCGGGAGCGTCCTGCTTTGGAGCTGGTTTAAGAAGCGCAGAGTTTGACAGCTGTCAAAGCTGTCAAACGGACTGTTAATAGTGGAAAATTGCTACCTAAGTTACCTCTGGATTAAAAAGAGTCACAATTGATCTAAAATTGTTGGAAATAAAGAAACAATAACAAGACAGAGGACTGTTGGGGAAAAGAATACTAAGTAACCAGATTCCCTCTAGAGGGAATTCTGTGGAATTACAATGGCTGTGGATGGAAAGATACTGGGAGAAATCGAAAGGATGTTTTATTTGGTTGGAATCTTACAAGAGCAGACTACGGCTATGAGTGAACAATTGATGACCTTGACTTCTGAAACAAGTAGTCCTGCTGAATTTAAAGAGGACCTCAATGAGAAAGAATCCACAGCTGAATCAGAAATGATAATAAAAGCAGAGGAGAAGACAAAACAAGAAAGAGAAGAAGTGATGTGGGAAAATACTGAGCAGAAGCTGACGCCTGTGGAATACAAACAAGGAGACTATTGGAGTAAATCTACTATAAATCTACGAAAGATGCAGAAGACGAAAGTGGAGGCCCTGGGAGTTTATGAAATTAAGGAATTTAAAATAAAGAAATATAATTGGGGCCTCCACATAGACTCTGACTTTGATTACCTTCAAGATTCATGCTTTGTGGAAACTCTTCAGCAGCTGTTTGCAAATATGGGAAGAGACTTTGGACCGATGGTGAAAGAACTCTTTCGAGATGTGACGACTGGCATAAAGGGTTACCAACAAGACCGGCGGAGAGGGACTGAAAGAGACTGGAGGGCCTCGGACGTGAGGAACCCGGGCTAAGAACTGTTATTTTGGACATGCTTTGGGAAGGGACGCAAACCGGGGATGGGAGGGAGGGAAAAATTAAGTTCTAACAACACTCATGATTATGGGATTTGGTTAAAAAGATCATTATTCAAGACAAAATGGGAAATCGATGGAAGGGAATTGAGGTCCAACTTAGAAAAAATTAATTTTGTTTGTTTTTATAAAAGGACTAATATTAGGACAGGGAAATGCCAATTTGCTGACATAAATTTGGAAATGGGGATGCAAGGGAGGGGGTAGGGGGAAGTCAATGACCAGGGTTAGGAAATAATATTTTCGGGAAAGTATATATGTTTGTTGTTGTTTTCTTTTTTTTCTTTCTTTGTTTATGTGTTTATTTGTTTCTTGTGTTTTTGTTTTTGTCTATATAAAATGTGAAAACCCAATAAAAATTTTATAAAAAAAAAAAAAATTTTCCCCTGGTCTTTTTATTTTTACCTACAGTGGGATCACATACGCAAATTCATCAGTTGACTGTTTGCAATGTGATGGGGGCCACCACATATATAAGACTACAGAGGGAATTTTGGTATCACCTCAGACACAATGTTTTTCAACAGAAATTCTTTACACACGCAACTGCTAGTCTTCAAGTGTACAGAAAGTCTAAATGAATTAATTGCTTTGTTCAAGTAACTGCTCACATAAACGCCTTATGCAACAACAGAAAAAGAAACCAGGAAAACCCCAGCAGCTGCTTCTGTGAGTGAGGCTTTCTGCATCTCCAGAATTGTAGTGCTTGCACAGGCAATTATTTGTGCAAATGAACCAGCTGAAAGAACTCCTGACCTTATTCTTATCCAATGATGGTTAATTGCTTTTACATTTTTCTAAAATTGTGCATGTGGTGTTTTTGTAATACAGTGGTGCCTCGCAAGACGAAAATAATCCATTCTGTGATTCTCTTCGTCTAGCGGTTTTTTCGTCTTGCAAAGCAAGCCCATTGACGGATTAGCGGATTAGCGCCTTTTAGCAGCTTATCTGCTGATCGGATCAGCTGATAAGCGGCTTAGCGGCTTAGAAAAAGGGGGGGAGGGAAAAAAACCAGCAGGAACTCGCAAGACATTGTCGTCTTGCGAAGCAAGCCCATAGGAGATTCGTTTTGTGAAGCACCTCCAAAACGGAAAACTCTTTTGTCTAGCGAGTTTTCCGTCTTGCGAGGCATTCGTCTTGCGGGGCACCGCTGTATTTGGTTTATATACAAAAATATAAAGAAAGCATAAGTGGTGGTAGTCTCTGTGTGTGCTCTGACCAGATCCACAACCCCACATCAGAAGTCCAGCAACAGACATATTGTCATTGCAATATATTTTTAGCCCTCAGCTAGCTCTCCATCCTTCTTTTTCTCCTTCTGTTTCAAACTGTCCCTTTCACTCCAACACCTTTCTCTCCCCCCCCCCATACACCAAACACACACCCCTTCATTAGTTCTCTTGCCTCAGCTGGAGGGAAAGTGTGTTATTTTCTTTAAGCTGTGATGGGTTTTCCCTTCTAAACATGAGAGATCTTGGCATATGTCCTAACCATTAGATCCCATTAAAGAAACATCTACCAGTCGTTTTGGTCCATTAACAAGCAATCTCCTAATAAAAAAAAGGTAGCACAGCCACTGCAACAATACTCTCAATTAATGAAAATGAAAACCATAATTACAAAGGCGAGGCACAATTTAGCACTCACTGATTTGTATAAATGAGTAAATGTGTGTCCATTTTCCCATTAAGTATACTACACACATCCCTACCTCCCCTGACAAAGCCCTTTCAAAAGTTATTATGAGTCAATTTACATGTTCAATCTACACTTGAGGGTAGAACTAAAGTTGGTACCAGTGGAGATGGCATCTCCATATCAAGTTCTCACACCTGATTCTTCAGGGGGACTACTATCTCATTCAAAACACACTAGAGCCTAATTCCTAAACCCATCTCCTTCATAATTAGGAACACCTCTGCCTTATCTGGATTAAGCCTTAATTTGTTAGCTCTCATCTAGTCCATTTCTGCCTCCAGGCACTAGTTTAGAACATCCACAGTTTCCTTAGAACAAATCTCTGGAAAACCTCTCCCAACAGTTCCATGTTAAAGTTTAAGAACATGAGGGACACCATAAACCAATGAACCAGGTGATGAGCAGGAGTCCTCCCACCACCTTCTGGAACCCCCAAGGAAAGATTAGTAAAGGTAAAGCGACCCCTGACCATTAGGTCCAGTCGTGGCCGACTCTGGGGTTGCGGCGCTCATCTCGCTTTATTGGCCAAGGGAGCTGGCGTACAGCCTCCGGGTCATGTGGCCATCATGACTAAGCTGCTTCTGGTGAACCAGAGGAGCACACGGAAACACCGTTTACCTTCCCGCTAGAGAGGTACCTATTTATCTACTTGCACTTTGACGTGCTTTCAAACTGCTAGGTTGGCAGGAGCAGGGACCGAGCAACGGGAGCTCACCCCGTCGTGGGGATTCGAACTGCCGACCTTCAGATTGGCAAGTCCTAGGCTCTGTGGTTTAACCCACAGCGCCACCTGCGTCTCCAAGGAAAGATTGGAACACTTGTAAACCCATCCTTTCGAGGTGGTCCAGAGGAATACTATGGCCAATAGCACTGAACACCACTAAGAGGTCCAGCAGAACCATCAGGGATGTACCCCAACTCCCAGTTCAGCTCCTGGTGTAGGTCACCAACTGTAATGACCCCACGCTATGTGCTCCAGCACTTCCACAGCCAGGTAACATTAGATTTTATCTGGCTCTGCTCTCTTTTTTCACAGTTTCATCAGATTGGAAAAATCCAGGTTTACTGTTCAAAAACTACAGGGTGCCACTAGGAAGGGGAAAACATCATGTGGACCATGTAAATGAAAAGGGGATGCAAACAGCCGCAAGTATGGATTAAACTCTGTGTCAGGAAGCTGCTTTTAACCTTTGTTGGAGCATGTTGCTCAATTAGAGCTGTCCATGGTCCTGCAACTTCTGACCTGCCTTGCTGCTTTGTTCTGCAGGTTCTAGCATCAGAGCTGAACATGGCATCAACCAAGATGACCAAAGCTCTTCCAGACTTCATGATACATTGAAATGGGACTAATCTGCTCCATCCAATAACTCCTGAAACTGAAATGCTACTATGTGCTCAATAAACATGCCCAATTATGGCAAATTTGAGACTGGTCAGAAATGATCCAACACAGAGCGTTAAGGTCTCACAATTGGACCTTAAGACTAATCAGACAATCACCATGCTGCTTGTCCATTCCACCAGGCCTACTCTGGCTGCTTTAATCAGTCAGGATGGACAAGGATGTAGTCCACAACCTCAGCATGTAAATAAAAGTATTACAACTGAAACAAGCTTACTATTTCCATGCATTTATTTTACACTACTCCATCATAGCTGTATGGAAACAATAAATGGAAGTGGGAGTGAGAGATATGTCATGTTGAGTATATTAGTGTTTCCAATACTAGGTCTGTTTTATTATGGCGAAACAAACATTCCAGGTTCTAATGGTTGTTAAGTGAAGCACTAAAATCCTGCTACAAAGAGATGAACTGTCAGAGAAAAACAATGAGGATTCTGCTATCTTCCATTCTGTAGACCTGAGCAAGCCAGTGCAGATGTCGCTGAGACAGGAGTGTAAAGTTGCTGGGAATGTGGGTTTGGGAGAGCACGTCTTTGAGACCCCGTCCTATCATTTGATGCCCATTACCTTCCTGATTCAGCACATGTATGTTTCTTAGTAGTCACAGTTAATTAATATATTGTCAAGGGCACTTCCAGCCAGAAGAATGCACACAGCAGGGAGTTCACTCTTTATTGTCAAACATAACACTTACAGTTGTTTTTATAGCTCTAGATACCTACACACACCAAATTAGTGTTTAGACAACTGCTCCCTGGCCCATGCCCTTTGGAACAGTTAAAGCAATGGGGAACCACTCCCCCTCCATCAGTTTATGTACCTTCCCATGATGGGCTACACAAACATAGCCAGAGACGCCTCCTGTGTGGCAACTGTCTCTGCTCTTCTGCTCTTTCTCCTGGTTCTGGGAGACAATGGTGCAGGAGAGGGTGGGGGAGCATCCAGTCCTTCAGTTGCCTGGCCTGCCTCTTCCTCCCCTTCCTCTAGCTCTGAAACTTCCCCTGCCTGATTCTTGCCTTCTGGCTGGCACAGGCCGCCAGAAACCACTGACCCTATCTCCTGAGTAAGACTCCAACCCCCCTTCCCCTAAGGCACACTCGTCAGCATCCTGCCAGTCCCTGACACAAATACTGATTAATCATTCAGGTATAGCCTTCCTTATGGCCAGAGAGCTGATTCAATGCACTTGTCAGAAACATATCATGAAAATGTATGACCCAATAGCTAATGTGGCATTTATGAACGGGATTTTTCTTTTTTCTTTTCTTTTCCATTTGCAAATTGAAGTCCGGTCTACCCAGCATTTGCATAATACATGTTAAAAATAACTCAGCATTATTTTGGGCAGAAAAAGCTAAAGGACACAGAACTTACAGCTGCAGGCCTTTATGTATTTTAATGTGCCATTTTGAACAAAGCAGTGAGGTTTCGAACTGTTGTTCAGCATAATCAGCTACTTGATAGCCTTGGAAGTCCCTGTAGGAGGAGTTGCTCTTTGATTTATTGTGGTTCTTCTAGTGCCAAGTTACTGCGAAGAAGCAAGGTCAATGTGCAAAATTATTGAACTAATGCTCTCTACAAATACGCTGCAATCCTGTTCTACTTCATTTATTTCCCTGGTGAGTTTTCTGAGCCAGAAACTACCCAGGTGGGCTACCAAATGGGTCAGTAGAGGATATCTCCTCTCACACTATAATGTATGTTGCATGCTCAACCTGACAGCGAGCATACAAATGCTTGGATCAGGACTATGGAGCTGGATTCTTTCCCACTATTTAAGACAGAGTAGGGGAAACTTTTTTTTTCAGCCTATGAGGGCAACCTTGTGGGCAACCTTTCAGGGCCACAGTTAGTGGGTACGGCTAGAATCAAAAGGGGAACCAGAGACAAAAGTGGGCAAAGCCATGGATGCCACTCCTTCTTTTTGTATTTTAGGATACATTCCAGTCACACAAGTCAGGGGTTTCAACACACACACACCAGCCCCCCCCCCCATCCTCCATTTAGGCAGGCAAGAGACATTATCACAATTCAATGGAACACTCCACACAAGCAAAAGTGGTTGAGGGTGAAGAGCAGGACCACTGAGGTGTGTGGCCTAGGGAGGAATGTTGTGCTGAGAACATCTCAAGGGCCAAACAGCTCAGACCTTGAGCATTCCCCATCCCTGGGTTAAGAGAAAGTAGAAATCTGAGAAGAAAGAACATCCATTCCCTCATTTAACCAACCTGTTCCATGGATTAATATTGCCATTTAATGGGCGTATGGAGAAAAACAATCCTAGAGTTTTTGAGCTTGGTCAAGTGTGAAGAAAAGAAGCCACTACTTCACAAGCTCTGGAGCAGGTAGTGCAGGCCTCCTGTTTGAACTCTTCCAGAGACCACAGGATATCTTCCAACCAATAAGTCCACTCTAGTGTGGGTATCACCAAAGAAAATGGAAATGTATCACCCACCCCCAAAAGAGGATAAATATGAATGCATAAAATTTGCACATGCTAATTTAATGTAGATATTTAAACTTAGAAATAGTAGGAATACTATCAACTCAACATTAAAGGGGAAGAATGTGACCTCTGTGCCTGCTTAGTTTGCTTTCCAGGTGATGGGCAACATCAAAGCCCATCCCTCTACTCCCTTCTTGTGGCTCATAATCCTAAAACTAAGCTTGAACCAAATAAGAGACCCCTTCAAATAGAAGACAGTCCTCTGATACCTTGTTAAACAGAGAACACTCCTTTATAAAGTAGGACACGTGACCACACTGGTCAGTCCCCATTCCCACCAATTCCTACTTCTCAGAGAGTTTGGTGCCTGCCTTGATCCTGGAGGTTCTCCACACAAACCTGTCTGTGGTTCTGACTCTCAGCTGCCTGCCCTGCACCTTGCCACACCTGATGTATATCTCCACATGCTCCATACTAAAAAGGAGGGTGTCAAATTGCCCCTGTGGCAGCAGAGGCCCTTCCTTACCAACCTCAGTCTACCCTCAGTTGGGCCACACTTGCCTGCCTCCTTTCTTCAAACCAATTAAGGCGAAGGTTCTGGCTCTACCTACGAATTGGCTACCACTCCCAATGGGCACTGCCTTCTGGTGTCACTGGACATCTTGGCCAGGAGGACTGCAAGTGTCTTAACTTAAGAGTGCCCTCAGTGCTCCCTTATGACCAGTAGCCTCAGTGATGTGAAAACCAGATGGAGCCCTACACTAGCCAATGTTAAAATGTTCCATGGGAATACAGATTGCTTTAGTCCAAAGCAACCTGTGTATGCATAGACTAGAAGAGGAAAACATTTGTAACCACATAACAAACACATACATAAGCAGCGTAGAAACTGTGTTTTGCTTTCAAGAATTCAGAGCCCTTGTAGGGTGGGGCAAGCCTACAGCCATTCACAGCTTAACCATCAGGATTCATAGATCCTAAAAACAGTAACAGTTCATCAAGTGTGATATCTTTCCAATAATGCAATCTTACATAAGAGAGCAATGAAAATAATCCATTGAAGATAATTGAGGCATTTATTTAAGCAAGGAAAGCAGGCATGAAATGTCAATATTTTAGCTGAGAATGAGGTTTTTTGGTGTGAAACATGACTGAAGCAGGCTTGGGAATTGATTAAATATAGATCCTTGATCCTTCGAGTGTATTTCCTTCTCCTTCTTTCAAGAACAAGTTGTCAGTAAGTCAAAAAGAATACCATTAAAATCCACCTTGGCAATATATGGGGTGAGAGTGGGGTAGCCTTATCCTCCCTGTTTACTGGTGTGGCATTGCATTGGCACTTATCAAGCTGTAGCTCCTGCGCCCAAAAAAATAGTCTGCTCCAGAGGGTTGGGGGGGACCCAGAAAAGATTTCAGGGGTATATACCAAGTGTTTGGGAGAGGGGGAGAAAGGAAGCCCCACAGCACAGGTGGAAGTCATTGTATTACAAGAGGACCTCCAAGGTAGCATTCTCTGAAATGCTACCAAGTGCAGGGCCAGCTAGATAGGCATGTCTCCAGGTGGTAATGTTGGAAAGAGAGTTTTGGATTTGTTAGGCATTGGGGAACATTCTGGGTCAAGCTGTGCCTGTACAAAACGAGTAAAGGTTACAGCATTTGGGGCATTTAAGTTTAGAGAAAATGTGAATAAGAAGTGGTATTATGGAAGTGTATAAAACTATGCATTGCATGGCCAAACTGGATAAAGAACAGTTTTTCTCCCTCTCTCATAGAACCAGCTTGAGATCCTTGGAAGATAAAGGTGGTATATAATTGTAATAAATAAACAAAAATAACATTAGAACTCATGGACACTCAACGAAACTGAGTGCTGCATGATTCAGAACACGATTCTTCGCACAGTGCATGATTAAACTATGCAAGAGGCAGTGATAGCCACCAACTTGGACAGTTTTATAGAAGACTAGATTAATTAATAGAAAAGCAATGACAAACCTAGACAGTATCTTAAAAAGCAGAGACATCACCTTGCCAACAAAGGTCCGTATAGTTAAAGCTTTGGTTTTCCCAGTAGTGATGTATGGAAGTGAGAGCTGGACCATAAAGAAGGCTGATCGCTGAAGAATTGATGCTTTTGAATTATGGTGCTGGAGGAGACTCTTGAGAGTCCCATGGACTGCAAGAAGATCAAACCTATCCATTCTTAAGGAAATCAGCCCTGAGTGCTCACTGGAAGGACAGATTGTGAAGTTGAGGCTCCAATACTTTGGCCACCTCATGAGAAGAGAAGACTCCCTGGAAAAGACCCTGATGTTGTGAAAAATGGAGGGCACAAGGAGAAGGGGAGGACAGAGGACGAGATGGGTGGACAGTGTTCTTGAAGCTACCACCATGAGTTTGACCAAACTGCGGGAGGCAGTGGAAGACAGGTGTGCCTGGCGTGCTCTGGTCCATGGGGTCATGAAGAGTCGGACACAACTAACGACTAAACAACAACAAGATTAATTTCATGGAAGTGAGGGCTATCCATGGCTACTAGCCATGAAGGCTATGCTCTGCCTGCATGATAAGAATCAGTATGTTTCCAGTTGCTGGAAATTATGGGAGGGGAGAGGGCTCTTGCACTCAGGTTTTGCTTGCAGGCTCCCCTTAGGCATCTCCCATAGGCATTCCCTCAGTATTAATGTTCAGGATAAATTTAAAAGCATCGCTGTCTCCCTAGGCATTGATGGTTGAAAGTTCTGTCTCTGGCAACCTTGAAATTAGCAGTTTGATAGTAGGTTAAAAATATATGGTAGGCTATAAATGTGATTGATTGATTGATTGATTGATTGATTGATTATATTTGTTTGGACACTGCGAGAACAGGATAAACAGGAAAAGGAAACCAGCCTTCTTGACTTCTCAAATGGCTCAAGCAGCAAAGATTCCAGTACCATGGCTCCTTCATAGCTCCAATTTCAGCATTTGTGAAAAATTGAAACACTGTTTTCATTTGGTGACACCATTGCTAAAATGAGATTTCGAAAGGTCCAGTTGCCAGGAATCATATGTTATTTATTTGCTCTGCAAAATCCCTGGCACATTTTTTTTAGAGTGTTGAATAAATAAAAGGAAAGTGAGTCATATTAAGGATAGCATTGTAAAGCTTTTACACATTTCATGCTACAGACACTTTGCTTACAAACTGTCTCAAGGAGAAATAAATAGGTGCACAGGGGATTAGCTATTGGGAATTACCACCAGCTGTCTCATCCATTATTCCCCCACCCACAAACTACCTATACGTTCTCTGAATAAATCATGACATTGCACATGCTGTGATCTGTGACAGCCCCTATAGCTATATAGAAAAAATCTGTATCTTTGCCCAATATTTCTCAACAGGCAGAATTTGGAATAAACGTACTAGAGGTTAATTCAAACTGACACAAGTAACAGTGAAACATACAAAACTGAAATGGAGGCTAAGGTTCAATCCAGCTACTGGAGCTGTGTGGGTACCACTTTCTTGTGCCCTCTTCCTTGATTTCCAGTCATTCCCTCAATCAGATGCCCGATGGGCTCTTTTATTTTGTGCAGGTATGTAGTACCCGCCTGATTCACCAAAAACGCAACCCTGCAAAGACCATGATCCTCCTTTGGAAAGGCTTTAATCTTACAGTGCCGGATCCCTGCAAATTGTGCCCTGTGGGTTGGATCCAGATAGGCAGAGCAATCCATACTAGAGGAAACCAGCGCCAGTGTAATTTACCCCATTCTAAACTCTATTCAGGAGTGGGGCCATTGCCAGCTCAGCCAGCCCAAGCCTGACCGGGAAAAAGAAGCCTTCAAAATGGAGTTTGACTTACATCACCATCTTTGCCAGTGTAACCACTTCCATCAACAGAAGAGGAGGCTATAGGTTGCAGCCCTGTTTAGGGAAGTTTTTAATGACTGATGTTTTAATCTATTTTTAATCTTTTGTTGGAAGCTGCCCAGAGTGGCTGGGGAAACCCAGCCAGATGGGTAGGGTATAAATAATAACAACTACTACTACTACTACTACTACTACTACTACTATACTGTGCCTCCCTAGCTGGAGGCAGTAATGCCTCTGAATACTATTTGGTGGAATCCACAGGGCAGAGGTGAATGCTCTTCTGCTTGAATCCTGCTTGTGGGTTTCCAACATATATCTGGTTGGCCACTGTGACAACAGGATGCTGGACTAGATGGGACTTTGGCCTGATCCAGCAGCCTCTTCTTGCATTCTTATAGGTTGCTAAGTTGCATGGCTAAGCCAAGTGGCACCTGGAATAGTTTCCCCTCTTCCCTGTCAAACCTCTGCCAAGCCCACCACCACTCTGGCACACACTTACCTGGAATGTTCCCCTGAGCTCTGAGTGAGCCAGGATGGAGAACCTATGCTGGCACATCTCTGGCTGGGCCAGGATGAACAACTTCAGCTGGCATCTCTCCCGCTGGACCAGTTAAGTCTAAGATCTGCAAATTACAAAGTCCACTCATCCTGGCAGATCCTGAGTTTTGATTGCTCCCCAAGTTAGCACTGTATATTGTTAGTCATGAAGAACATGAGTCTGATTAACTCCATTAAGTCTGAAGTGTAACTAATTTAATCTGGAGGTTCCAACCCAATGTTTCTTAATGGTGGTTAATGGGTGGTACAGCCATCATAGCAACAATAAGGAAGCACAGTGGACACATTATTTGTTGTGGCTCACTGTATTTTCCAGCAGCAATTAAGTGCTTTGGGACAGAATGATTCTTATGAGCGCTAGCAACCCAAGTGCAGCTTTGCAGCACTTCTTTAGTATATAATGGACAATTTCCAGCCGTGCCCATCTGTTAGTGGAATGGGCTGCCTCTTGCACAACAGGAGTCCTCCTCCCTCTCCTCCTTCTGTGTGCCCCACAGCTCTGTAGAGTTGGGGGCTCCTCTGGAACAGTTTTTTTGTGGGGGGCAAAGGGAACTGCATGAGGCAGGGTGGGGAAGTCCACTTCTGGGACACTCGATATCACTCATTGTGGAGTGGGGGGGGGGGTTTAAAGCAGTGTTCATTTGAAAGATACCCAAGAACTATTTACTGAAGCATGACTATATAAAAAAACAAACAAACAAACAAACAAACAGTATACACACAGTTTTTGATGCTGCAAGAGGTACTACTCAGGTGTGAGGTCCAAATGACAAGCTGAGATAAGTAAATGCTGGTTTTGTACTGCATCATTCTTAAGCTTTTGCCATGTAATTTTCAAATGCTTCATAACCAATACAGTAGTTCTTACTTAAGAGCCGGAATGTTTCAGATCATTTCTGCTGCACCCACAACATTACATGTTTATGATACGGCAGAAAGAGCTTATACACTGCTTGCCAGAAGAAGAAGAAGAAGAAATCAAGACGGGGTTAATTAACATGCCAGATTACAAGATGATAGGAATACCTTCCTTGGGTCATCAGACAATCAATTTCAAGCAGTCCTGCTAAATACTGTAAAATCAGATAATCAATTTGTCTCCAGAAAATTTGATTGTATTGTTCAAGAAAGCCCTTTATAGCAAACTCACAGAGCAGATATAGTTCATACCCATCACAAAACAAGAGGCAAAGCAAGCTATGTATATTCCATGAGCACAGATATTGAGATGGCTGGCTTTCTAGCAAATTTCTTAACAAAGTCATTTACTGCTTTAGGGATGATTAATGCCTGTTAAAAATATTACAAACACACATACAGAGTCTTAAAGCCTAGCAAGTTTTATTATAGCATAAGGTTCCATGGACTAGAGCCCATTTCATCTGAATGGCATCTGATTAAGTTGCAGACATACACAGCAAGAAAACATGTTAGTTTTTAAGGTGCCCATGAGACTTTTTCTTTGCCACAACAGACTGCCGCTGCACCTATATGGAAATGATCCTGTATCAGTTATAGATCGTGTCATTTGCTAGTTTGTAGGTCTCTCCAGAGCAATGTTGGACAGGGCAATCCTATGTTAGCAATGAGATTGTTCTAAATGTCAGGTTTGTTTTGCAATGTGACGGAGCAGACCCTTGGGTCTATGCTGACACCACCAGTGCTCTCTTCTTTGTCACTAGGAAAGTACATTAGCTGATCTCAAGAGAGCAACTATTCTTTCTGTGCCTGACTTCTGACTTCACAGCATTCCAAAACCTAACCTTGAAACTTATTTTTAAAATCATCAGTTTCAAATTTCTCTTTGCAATGACAGCCACTCCCAAAAAAAAGATGATAGTTGAAGTTGATGAATGTGCAAAGGAAGGTCAGCTTAAAAAAATATAACAATAATGTTGATTTCATAGATTTCTAAAGCTCTGGTTGTTTGCTTCAGTTTGACAAATAAATCCCCCAATATGACAAATGAAGCCAAAAACGTATAGACACTGCATGAATCCAAAACATTTTTTAAAGTTTACGTGGTTGAGGCACTTTGGTAATTACAAGAATACCTAATTTGATGGTACAGTTCCCTTGAAAGCCTTGTAAGCAACATTCACACTGAGAATGCTCTTGTATGCTTTTTGCTCAAATGAATTCATTGAAAGAAAATGCATCTGGAAGTGAAGTTCTGTTCTGGGAAGTGACTGCTATGAATGGCATCATGGGGTTTTACTTTTACAGTCTTCCAGTGATTTCTGTATCTGTTTACTGTATAACACTCTCTCTCTCTCTCTCTCTCTCTCTCTCTCTCTCTCTCTCTCTCTCTCACACACACACACACACACACACACACACACACACAGACAGAGAGAGAGCACCCCAGCAGTGCAGGAGAATGAGCCTGGGATTTGCTATTCAAGCTATGAACTTTATCCACTAATTATAACTAAGCAAGTCACCCCAGAACTGGTCGTACTAAACACCTTCCAGGATAATAATGCCCACTCACATTTTAAAGAGCTCATAACCCACCTACTCTCAGCAGCCAGAAGCATCATAGCCAACACTAGAGAGACCTGTCAGGAGTAAGTATGAACTAATGGTATCAAATAGTATGGGGAAAAACCTTACTAGAAAAACTAACCAATAAACTGAAACTGACACAGGGACAAAGAGAAAATGCATTCACTGCAATATGGTTCTCCTTTATCACATATGTACATAGCCCAACAAGACAACAACAAGAATCTGTCAACAGCATACGAATCAATATGGCTTAAAGGTAAAGGGACCCCTGACCGTTAGGTCCAGTTGCGGACGACTCTGGGGTTGCAGCACTCATCTCGCTTTACTGGCCGAGGGACCCGGTGTACAGCTTCTGGGTCATGTGGCCAGCATGACTAAGCCGCTTCCGGCGAAACCAGAGGAGCGCACCGGCTTACCTGACCAAAAAATCCACCCCATCACACATATAAACAAATGTCACTACAGTCAACCAAAGACAACCATAGGCGCCGACTCCATGGGGCTTGAGGGGGCTCGAGCCCCCTCAAAAAATTTTTTGGTGGGGCTCAGCCCCCCCAATAATCTCGGGCGCCCTTCCAGCAGAGCGCCGCCGCCGTCCCCCGCCTCCTCCCCACCTGCTCCTTCGCCAGCCAGCCAGCCAGCCGTGCGCCCTAATGGCGGGGGCTCCTGCCTCGCTGCTTCGCAGCACCACCGCCACTGCCAAGGCACTGCCGGAAATCCCGCGAGAACAGGGGAATCCCGACTGGCCACACCTCCCAGCCAGCCAATCGGCTGGCTGGGGGGCGTGGCTTGCCCTATTTAGGGCCGGAGCCACTTTATTTGCGTATTCATGAGCTTATTTATTATTCATGAGCTTTCCCGCCCCGCCCCCAATATTTTTTCTAAGTCCGCGTCCCTGAAGACAACCAACCACACCCTAGGTCACCCCCAACCACTCTCACCTCCAAGGAAATATGACAAGCAAATAGAAAGAGAGCCCACACAAGTGACACTGACACAAAACCCCACACTTACACTAAGCAGAAGACTAGAAGCATAACCACTCCCCCGTCACCATTCCCCCCTCCCCCTCTTTTCTTCCCAACCTAATACTGCATGCAACACGAATGTCTCACAACAAATGAAACGGATCTTAGAAAATACAACTTGAAAAAAGAGACAATGCACATATTTTTGTAAACTATTTTTTTTTTTAGTATATGTTGTTGTTGTTGTTTAGTCGTTTAGTCGTGTCCGGCTCTTCATGACCCCATGGACCAGAGCACCCCAGGCACTTCTGTCTTCCACTGCCTCCCGCAGTTTGGTCAAAATCATGTTTGTAGCTTCGAGAACACCGTCCAACCATCTCGTCCTCTGTCATCCCCTTCTTCTTGTGCCCTCCATCTTTCCCCACATCAGGGTCTTTTCCAGGGAGTCTTCTCTTCTCATGAGATGGCCAAAGTATTGGAGCCTCAGCTTCACGATCTGTCCTTCCAGTGAGCACTCAGGGCTGATTTCCTTAAGAATGGATAGGTTTGATCTTCTTGCAGTCCATGGGACTCTCAAGAGTCTCCTCCAGCACCATAATTCAAAAGCATCAATTCTTCAGTGATCAGCCTTCTTTATGGTCCAGCTCTCACTTCCATACATCACTACTGGGAAAACCATGGCTTTAACTATACGGACCTTTGTTGGCAAGGTGATGTCTCTGCTTTTTAAGACGCTGTCTAGGTTTGCCATTGCCTTTCTGCCAAGGAGCAGGCGTCTTTTAATTTCGTGACTGCTGTCTCCATCTGCAGTGATCATGGAGCCCAAGAAAGTAAAAGCTCTCACTGCCTCCATTTCTTCCCCTTCTATTTGCCAGGAGGTGATGGGACCAGTGGCCATGATCTTCGTTTTTTTGATGTTGAGTGTGTGTGTGTGTGTGTGTGTGTGTGTATGAATAGCACTCTTCAATAAATTTGCTCATTGTAGGCTTTTGTCTTGCTGCCCACTGTAACACTGTCAGAAGTTAGCAACACTAGAGAGAGGTCTGGATGTCCCTACTTAATGCTAGGGAAGAAGATATGATCCAGAGGGTTACAAGCAAAGCTGAAATTAATTCTTACTCATACACAGAATGTTATCTGGCAAATTTCCTACTTCTCCCATTGAAATTTCAAAAATGAAATTTAGGCACAGAACACTTAATTCGCTACAGAATCTTAAAGTTCAAAACTTTCCAATCACTTCTTGGTTACTTTTTATTTTTAAGGGCCATTTGTTAAATCCCATTAGCTGTCAACTGTCTAACAACAGCAGTAATGGCATTATGATATTGGCTGCTTTATTTTCAATCACTTCCCTAGTGATCCATAACATAGAATTTGCTTTCTTCGCAGCTGCTGCACACTGACCAACAATCTTAATGGAGCTAACCATTGTGTCCCCAAAGACTCATTCCCAGTAACTCGCAACCAGTTCACATTTTATTAGCATATACGGTATGTGAAATTAGGATTTCCTGCCCAGTGCACAACACTTTACACCAAACCCAGCAAGTGTCCCTATTTTCCAGGGACATCCCTGAATTAGAGAAGCCATTCCTAGTTTCTGATTTGATCCCAAAATGTCCTGTTTTTCCTTTGTTGTTGTTGTTTAGTCGTTTAGTCGTGTCCGACTCTTCGTGACCCCATGGACCAGAGCACGCCAGGCACTTCTGTCCTCCACTGCCTCCCGCAGTTTGATCAAACTCATGCTAGTAGCTTCAAGAACACCATCCAACCATCTCATTCTCTGTCGTCCCCTTCTCCTTGTGCCCTCCATCTTTCCCAACATCAGGGTCTTTTCCAGGGAGTCCTCTCTTCTCATGAGGTGGCCAAAGTATTGGAGCCTCAACTTCACAATCTGTCCTTCCAGTGAGCACTCAGGGCTGATTTCCTTCAGAATGGAGAGGTTTGATCTTCTTGCAGTCCATGGGACTCTCAAGAGTCTCCTCCAGCACCATAATTCAAAAGCATCAATTCTTCGGCGATCAGCCTTCTTTATGGTCCAGCTCTCACTTCCATACATCACTACTGGGAAAACCATGGCTTTTACTATACGGACCTTTGTTGGCAAGGTGATGTCTCTGCTTTTTAAGATGTTGTCTAGGCTTGCCATCGCCTTTCTCCCAAGGAGCAGGCGTCTTTTAATTTCGTGACTGCTGTCACCATCTGCACTGATCATGGAGCCCAAGAAAGTAAAATCTCTCACTGCCTCCATTTCTTCCCCATCTATTTGCCAGGAGGTGATGGGCCCAGTGGCCATGATCTTCGTTTTTTTGATGTTGAGCTTCAGACCATATTTTGCGCTCTCCTCTTTCACCCTCATTAAAAGGTTCTTTAATTCCTCTTCACTTTCTGCCATCAAGGTTGTGTCATCTGCATATCTGAGGTTGTTGATATTTCTTCCGGCAATCTTAATTCCGGCTTGGGATTCATCCAGCCCAGCCTTTCGCATGATGAATTCCGCATATAAGTTAAATAAGCAGGGAGACAATATACAGCCTTGCCGTATTCCTTTCCCAATTTGGAACCAATCAGTTGTTCCATATCCAGTTCTAACTGTAGCTTCTTGTCCCACATAGAGATTTCGCAGGAGACAGATGAGGTGATCAGGCACTCCCATTTCTTTAAGAACTTGCCATAGTTTGCTGTGGTCAACACAGTCAAAGGCTTTTGCATAGTCAATGAAGCAGAAGTAGATGTCTTTCTGGAACTCTCTAGCTTTCTCCATAATCCAGCGCATGTTTGCAATTTGGTCTCTGGTTCCTCTGCCTCTTCTAAATCCAGCTTGCACTTCTGGGAGTTCTCGGTCCACATACTGCTTGAGCCTTCCTTGTAGAATTTTAAGCATAACCTTGCTAGCATGTGAAATGAGTGAAATTGTGCGGTAGTTGGAGCATTCTTTGGCACTGCCTTTCTTTGGGATTGGGATGTAGACTGATCTTCTCCAATCCTCTGGCCACTGCTGAGTTTTCCAAACTTGCTGGCATATTGAGTGTAGCACCTTAACAGAATCATCTTTTAAAATTTTAAACAGTTCAGCTGGAATACCATCACTTCCACTGGCCTTGTTATTTGCAGTGCTTTCTAAGGCCCATTTGACTTCACTCTCCAGGATGTCTGGCTCAAGGTCAGCAACCACACTACCTGGGGTGTACGAGACATCCATATCTTTCTGGTATAATTCCTCTGTGTATTCTTGCCACCTCTTCTTGATGTCTTCTGCTTCAGTTAGATCTTTACCACTTTTGTCCTTTATTATGGTAATCTTTGTACGAAATGTTCCTTTCATATTTCCGATTTTCTTGAACAGATCTCTGGTTCTTCCCATTCTGTTGCTTTCCTCTATTTCTTTGCATTGCTCGTTTAAGAAGGCCTTCTTGTCTCTCCTTGCTGTTCTTTGGAAATCTGCATTCAATTTCCTGTATCTTTCACTATCTCCCTCGCATTTTGCTTGCCTTCTCTCCTCCGCTATTTGTAAGGCCTCGTTGGACAGCCACTTTGCTTTCTTGCATTTCTTTTTCATTGGGATGGTTTTAGTTGCTGCCTCCTGTATAATGTTGCGAGCCTCCATCCATAGTTCTTCAGGCACTCTGTCCAGCAAATCTAAATCCTTAAACCTGTTCCTCACTTCCACTGTGTATTCATAAGGGATTTGGTTTAGATTGTATCTTACCTGTCCAGTGGTTTTTCCTACTTTCTTCAGTTTAAGCTTGAATTTTGCTATAAGGAGCTGATGATCTGAGCCACAGTCAGCTCCAGGTCTTGTTTTTGCTGACTGTATAGAGCTTCTCCATCTTTGGCTGCAGAGAATATAATCAATCTGATTTCGATGTTGCCCATCTGGGGATGTCCATGTGTAGAGTCGTCTCTTGTGTTGTTGGAAAAGCGTGTTTGTGATGACCAGCTTGTTCTCTTGACAGAACTCTATTAGCCTTTGCCCTGCTTCATTTTGATCTCCAAGGCCAAACTTGCCAGTTGTTCCTTTTATCTCTTGATTCCCTACTTTAGCATTCCAATCCCCTATAATGAGCAGAACATCCTTCTTTGGTGTCACTTCGATAAGGTTTTGTAAGTCTTCATAGAACTGGTCAATTTCAGTTTCTTCAGCACCAGTAGTTGGTGCATAAACTTGGATTACTGTGATGTTAAAAGGTCTGCCTTGGATTCGTGTTTTTCCTTAGGATGTCCCTATTTTCATTGGAGAAATGTTGGAGGGTATGGAGTTATCCAACCCCCGAGCCATCTGAAGGCAATCCTGTATAGGGAAGTTTCTTTTTTAAAAAAAATATGTTTATGGTTTTACAGTGGTACTTCGGGTTAAGTACTTAATTCGTTCCGGAGGTCCGTTCTTAACCTGAAACTGTTCTTAACCTGAAGCACCACTTTAGCTAATGGGGCCTCCTGCTGCCGCCGTGCTGACGGAGCCCAATTTCTGTTCTTATCCTGAAGCAAAGTTCTTAACCTGAAGCACTATTTCTGGGTTAGTGGAGTCTGTAACCTGAAGCGTATGTAACCTGAAACGTATGTAACCTGAGGTACCACTGTATTACCGTAATTTTCGCTCCATAACACGCAGTTTTTTGCTCCTAGAAAGTAAGGGAAAATGCCTGTGCGTGTTACGGAGCGAATGCACTCGACCGGAGCCATGGCTGCCGTCAGTCAAGCAAAGCGGAGCCGCTTGCAGGGCTTTGCACGGCTCTAGCTTTGCTTGCTTTATAGCCAGGAGGAGGGGGAGGAGCTGAGGAGGAGGGAGGGAAGAAGAGCCATGCCAGCAAAGCGGGCAGCAGCCGCTTACACGCGAGGAGGGACAGACGGGAGCCATAGCAAGCCGGGAGAAGGCAGGCAGTTCAAAGCCAGCAGGCGCTTTTAAAGTAGCCGGTAACAGCTGCTGCAGCCTCAGCTAGCAAAGGTCCCAGCGCTCTCTAAATGGAGCAATGAGGCTGCAGAGGGACAGGAGGGCTTGGATCAGGAAGGATAAAGTTTAAGCAACCAGCAGCAAAAAAAAAACCAAAACCAACCTGGAGCTCTGAGCCACGAGTGCAGTGAAAACCAGGAAGTAAAAGAAAAGGCTATCCCCCCCGCTTCTCAGCTGTTTTCAGGCAGGATAGATTTGAGCATTGTCTGGGTCCTAGTGCCCCTACTGCTTTTTGTGCTCCATTCTATTGCTGCTGGTGGCTGCTTATCACTCAAACTGAACCTGATACCAGTAGCCACCTGTACAAACAAAGTAGAAGGCTGCAAGGAGGAGAGCTTTTACACAGCTAATGGCAAATCCCCTGCAATCCAAGTCCTCCTCACTTGCTCAAATCTATTCTGCCTCAAAACAAGGAGCAGAAGAAAAAGGCTGCAAACTGTTAAATGGAAAAAACCCCAGGCACAGGGCAAATACCTTAAGTATACCTTTAAAGCAACAGTGCTCTTTCCCTCCCTGCTCAGCTCGCAGAAAAGCTGCTTCTCCACCCACCCCACGCGTGCTCCTTATCCCTTGAGTGCTTTTCCTTCCCTCCCCACTTAAAACGTGGTTACAAAGCACGGATCCACATGGATCCTCAGGATTTTTGCACTGGGTCACCCCAAACTCACCATCAGATCACATGTCTGTGGCCACAGCATGAACCACAAAAATCATACATCTACTGTTTCATTTAGAATATTTTTTTCTTGTTTTCCTCCTCTAAAAACTACGTGCGTGTTACGGTCAGGTGCGTGTTATAGAGCGAAAAATACGGTATGTTTTTATATACAGTGGTACCTCGCAAGACGAATGCCTCGCAAGACAAAAAACTCGCTAGACGAAAGGGTTTTTTGTTTTTTGAGCTGCTTCGCAAGACGATTTTCCCTATGGGCTTGCTTCACAAGACAGAAACGTCTTGCAAGTTTGTTTCCTTTTTCTTAACACCGTTAATACAGTTGCGACTTGACTTCGAGGAGCAACTCATAAAACGCGGTGTGGTAGCCTTTTTTGAGGTTTTTAAAGACGTTGGTGATTTTTGAAGCTTTTCCAAAACTTTCCCGACACCGTGCTTCGCAAGACGAAAAAAATCACAAGACGACAAAACTCGCGGAACGAATTAATTTCGTCTTGCGAGGCACCACTGTATGTTAAAGCTGCCCAGAGAGCTGGACAACCCAACAAGTTGTGTAGGGTGTAAATAGTAAAATTATGATTATGGAATGGCACTTCCCTATTTTCATTGGAGAAATGTTGGAGGGTATGCTTTACACTTGCTTACACTGAATTGCATTTGCCATTTTAATCCCCATTCATCAAATTTGGAAATATTCTTTTTAGGGCTCAGCTCTCCCATTTTCTCTCTCTGACAAGCTTGCATAGGAGAACTTCCTGGGGGGGGGCGTATTGTGTTGTTACTTTTTATTATGTATTTTATGGTTTTACATTTTGGTTTTATTCTGTGAACCACACTGAGACCTGTGGATATAGGGCGGTATATAAATTCATTCCATCAATCAAGTTTATGGCTTTAGGTTATGGAGTTTGCAGAAGTCCTCATTTCTACTTTTTATTATTTAACAGCGGATACCAAAACAGACATTTTTTTTCCAACATTGTCATTCTATGAGGCTCCTTGGCCTCAAGCTTTCTGGCATAAAAAAATCATTCTCTTCAACCAGCCATACAACATATAAACATCCATTTGAGTAAGATAAACCTCATTTATAACTGAGAAGAAGCTCAGAATGCTTTTTTCTGTATTGCAGGTGCCATCTTAGCTCACATTACAGGAAGATTGAATTGACATTTTAAAGATTTTGACAAGGTAATTTAAACTATGGAATTTGATGGCAAGACCCATCTGCTAAAGATTACTCTGCCCTATTCACACAGTAGCCCTGTCTTGATTGCTGTCCTGCCACTGACAGCGAGGGCGGCACACCTGCAATGAGAAGGAGAAATCTACAATACAGCAGTTTATTCTTTACAATACAACAAAAGGTCCATAGCTGGCTACAGGCTAGGAAGAGAATCAACCACAGTGCTGTTCATCTGCATACTATCCATGGCTTTTTCCTGTAGGACTAATTGCAATCGTTAACAGTCCTTAACAGATTTAGCATACCCATTGAGTCAATCACCCATCTCCTACTACCCTCCTGAGAAAAACCCCACCCCACCCTTCCACTATATATAAGGGTCTGGTGACTTCTCTTTCAGTGTATATGAAGAAGTGTGCATGCACACGAAAGCTTATACCCAGAACAAACTTAGTTGGTCTCTAAGGTGCTACTGGACAATTTTTTAATTTATTTTGAGTGCTGGGAGCATATCAGATAAGCTCAGTCAGGAGCAGGCATGCCGACTCGGAAAAGAATTTGGGAGGACTGCAGCAGCGTAGTGTGAGTTGTCAGCACCTGGGGCAATGCAAGTAATTTGCGCCCCCTAACCCGGGGCAAGGCAAGTAATTTGCGCCCCCCTAACCCCTAACCTGCGAGTTGCCGCTGGCGCTGCCGCCCAAACGACGCCGCTTGCCCGGAGGAGGAGGGGGGCAGAGAGGCGAGGAAAATGCAACGGCCCAGCAGCTGCAGCAGCAGCAGCGGAGGCGGGGCTGTGAGGAGGGGCTGCCTGGTGCGTCCTCCGCGGTGAGCGCTGAGAGCCGCTGCCTGCCGGGCGCCTTCAGCGGTTCCGCGAGACATGCGGCTCCGCTACAGCCTGCGCCCGAGGCTCTTCGGCGACTCCGGAGGCAGCGAGCGCGCCCCCCCCAGATGTTGCGCCCGGTGCGGCCGGCACCCCTGGCACCCCCCACGCTACGCCACTGGAGGACTGATGTCGCTCACGACATCACGTCCGGGCATCATTCACAATGTCATTGCACACAACATCTGGACTTGTGGTCCTCTTGCTGCCATGGGCCACAGGCCCACAGGCCGCTTCCCCTCCATAGAAGGAGAAGGAGGAGCCTTTGCAGACTGCTATGGTTGTACTTCTAGAACAGGGGTGTCAAACTCAAATTTATCGGGGGCCGCATCAGCAGTTTGGTCACCCTCAAAGGGCCGGTTGTATCTGTAGGACTTTACATGAATGCATGTAAAGTGGAGGTTTCCTGTGTAGAACGGCCGGCGCTGCTAGAGGGCAAATGTTCTCTGGCTTTTAGGCTGCTGCGCATGCGCTGAAGAGGTGACCTTCTTGTGTCAAAAAAAAAAAGCGAGAATAAAAGGTGAAGGCTGGCGGTCGGCGGTGGCTACACGGGCCACATGACGAGGTCTGGCGGGCCGGATTCGGCCCGCGGGCCTTGTGTTTGACACCCGTGTTCTAGAAGCTGCCAATGTACTTCTAGGAGCGCACTTCCAGCACTGGGTTCTGGAAGTACGGTTGCAGCCTGGCAGTCCTGTGCCGTCAAAACCTGTGCGTCAGAAATCTAGCCACTGTTCACCTCACAGATACCTTCCACTCCTCTCAAAGCATTTTTTATTCATTTCTTGTGGTTTCTTTTCCCTGTCTCCTTTCTCATCTATTCTAACCTCTTGCCCTACCTGTACTGCCAACTCTTCAAGGCTGAGGCCTGGTCTGTGAGGATCTCGCCTAGCAACAACAGACTTCTATACTTCCACAGGCTAAGGCAGTCCAGTCCAGAAACCATTCTCTAGCAACAACAGAACAAATCCATTGACTATCGCTGACCACAAAATGTCTTTTTAAATAAAAACTGCAAACGAGTTACACTACTATTAGAAAAAACACACAGCAGATACTCCCCTTGACCTAGCAAAAGACATTTCCCAAAAAAGATGCAGTATAAATGAAGAAATTCACCTGGGAAAACCACCCCGGCAAAGCTGTAGGGGACAATATGTGCAGCACCTGTCAAAATGCCAGAGTGTCATAAACTGGCAGGATAATGGGAAGGAGGAAGAGGATCCCGGCGAGGGGTGTAGCTGGTACTGGGCCAAACGGGGGCAAGCAGGGGATGGGGAAGGAGAAGTTGGTGTAGGAAGTACTCACAGGGTAATGTAGGATGGCGAGGGGGTGGGGGGTCAACACACAGGAACCAGAGCAGCAGGACCCTTCGCCAGAGCCAGAGGGGGCCCTGTCCCCACAAACAGGGCGAGTTCTAGGCATAGGGAGCAGCCGGAGTGGTGCTCTAGAAGGCTGAGGCAGACAAAGGCTCCCAGCTGGCTAGATGGAGCTCGTTAGCTCTGGGAGGAGGTGTGTGATTCCTCAGCTGAAGGAGGCTTGGAACAGGTGAGGGTCACATGCTTCATCAAGCCCAGATGCTGCAGTCAGCATGCAATGCATAAAAGGGAAGCAGAGCAGAGGTGCTGGGTCTGTTCAACTGCCTATGTTGATGGATCTTGACTTGGATGCTCCTGGGTATCTAGGGTTTGACTCTGGACTGCATTTTGACTGCTGGACTTGGCTTAGTTGGATGGACACTGGACTGCGCTTCTTGACCTCTGGACTTTGCTTGTGTGGATTGACCTCACTCCCCCCCCCCAACTTTGAACTTGGCACACTGACTTTCTGCTAGGTAGCTCTAGTTCATGACAGTCACTCATCAAATATTTAACTTAATAATAATTTTATTATTTATACCCCACCCATCTGGCTGGGTTTCCCCAGCCATTCTAGATGGCTTCCAGCAAAATATAAAAAATAATAAAATGTTAAACATAAAAAACTTTCCAGTACAGGTCTGCCTTCAGATGTCTTCTAAAACTTGTTCGAAAGAAGCCACCTCTTAAGCCCTAAATTCACCATCAACTATCCTCAATCTTTCATTTCCTATACTGCCAAGTTTCAGATCAGTCAACTGAACCATTTTCTAACCTTAAACCCTATAACTTATTCACCACCCCCACCCCACCGATTCTTCATTATAATGATGGAATGCAATTCAGCCAACTCACTCTTAACAGACAACAGTCACTATGTTTCTATATATAATTCAGCAATTAACCTGTTTGATTAATTTATCAGTGCATATACTGCAATCTCAGTTTCATAAAGATTTTGAGAACGGGACTCACCTAATGAGAATATCATACTACTTAATTGAAAAAAGAAATGCCATTTTACTCCTTTATTTTATTTGCATACATACTAAGCTCAGTTGGAGGACAGGAGAGGAAAGTCAGAACTAGTTCTTCAGCAAGATAATAAATAAAGTCCGGCTTGTAAATTAAATAGTCAAGTCCAGTCATGCATTCAACTCTCACTTATGGCTTAATAATATTCTCCTTCTTTTAAATAAACTTGTATAATATGAATGAACATCTGACTGCCTTTCTATTGCAGGATATAGGTTGCCACATACCCTCCAACATTTCTCCAATAAAAATGGGACACCCCACCCCATCATGATAATTTTACTATTTATACCGCTTCCAACATATATAAAAGCATAATAAAACATTAAACATTAAAAAAACATCCTTATGCAGGATTGCCTTTAGGTGGCTCAGGGATTGGATAACTCCATACCCTCCAACATTTTGCCAATGAAAGTAGGGGTATCCTAAGGAAAAGTGTGACATTCTAGAATTAAATCAGAAACCAAGATGGCTTCCCTAAATCAGGGATGTCCCTAGAAAATAGGGACACTTGTGGGGTCTGTTACCACCATTGAGATCTCAAAAGTTATAATTTAGAATTAGCTTTTAATGAATTGACTAATGTTTGTAGTTGCTGAGAGAAATGTTCAAAAGCTTGAAGGAAATTTTCCAGTTAAAAGAAATAAATGAACGAAGTAGGCTCTGAGTTTGTAAGCAAGGACACACTTAAGCTGAAAACTTGTTTTTGTAAGCAGCTCACCATCCGCAGAAGCACAGATAAATGCATGTGACCTGGGTGTTCAAAGAAAAACAACCTGGATCTTCAAATCCAATATTAATTGCATGAAAATGGTTAAATGACTGAATGAAGACAGTTATAATTCACTCAAATACAGATTGTAAACAAAAACCAAACAGGTGAATGTTGCTGAATAATTCATTATGTTTTATTCAGTGGTCTACTCATTTGGAGCATATAATGCATTTCTAGAAAATGCTTTGCATGCTTAAACCTCTGGGTTCAAACCACGGCATCTCCAGTAAAGGACTTCATTAAATCCTAACATTTACTGTTAAATGTGGTGAACCATCATGTGCTACCAAAACAAGTCTTCAGACACAATAATTTCTGGTGAATTTCATGGCCATTTCCTTCATTTAATTTGAGGATAAATAAACAAGGTTTGTCTTTCTTACTTCAGAACTTGTACATAGCAGGGAGTCATTCAACCAAACATACAGAGGAAAACTCACTCAGAACTGTAGAGCCAATCAGGACACATGCTACATCAGCAGAGATTATGTCCCCATGTCGGGTTGCTAAGCAACACCTCCACCCATCTCCTCCTTGGCTAGTTGACTTTAATACAAACAAAATTAACTCTTAACTTACAAACGGAATGATCCCTGGTGTTGCACTTCCAGCAAGTTCCGCTTGTAAATTTCCCATGACCATCTGGTTTGTCAGTGAGGGAAACAGGATGCTGGCCTAAATAGGCCTTTGGTCTGATCCAGCAAGGCGTTCTTTATGCTATGTTCTTAAGGCAGGTCCCTACCCTAAAGTGCTTGGGATCTATATACTGAATGTCAAGAAAAAGAAAAGAGGAGTACGAAGGAACAAGTGGTGAATGCTAGTAAATTCAAATCTACATACTTCCTTTCAGTTGGAAGAAGGGCTGCAAAAGATCAGTCTGTTATTATGACTCTGTTTTAAAGACTTACATGTTTGCAGCAACAGACAGTGTTCCAATTAAAGCTGTCAATCTCCCCTCTTGCTTTTGATATCTTAAGGGACTGACCTGGCAGCTACACTCAGGAAATTTATTTATTGACACCAGGGAGAAATGGTATTTCTTCCTTTCATGAAGTGGCTATTGTTGTTTCCACTCCCTGCTTGTTTTTGTTAGTGGTTTTTTTTATGGGACAGGAGGGAGAGTGGTGATAAGTAATGTGAAGACTGTGGAATGACAAATAATTTGAAGACTGTGCCCATACACTTGGGTTTTCGCTGCAAAATTATCCTCCTCCCAACCCCTTGTGCAAATGCTTCCTCGCCTTTTCTCCGACACAGGTTTTGCTATGCAATCTCTGGCTCTCAGCGTGCATCGTGTAATGTTGAAATAGCCACCTGCTGGTAGATCAATGATATGAAACATTCTGCCCTAGAACAAGAGGAGCTGGACATTAAATAAAAATATTTGCAAAGCTCACGCAGGGAAGGAGAGAAATCAGGTCGGTGCTTCTTAGCTTCCGTTGAGTTTTTAAATGGTCGCATGGAAAGCTCAGGAATACTATTGATGAGCTGAGAAGAAAGGAAGAGGCCCTACTGGACTCATCAGAGGCTAATCTAACCCAGCTTCCTTCTTCCCACCTCAGTCAGCCAGTTCTTATGGGAAGACCAGCAGCAGCTAGGTGTGAAGCTATCCTGCTCCGATTAACTGGCATTCAGTGGCGTACTGCTCCTGAAATGGAGATTCCTTTTAGCTAACATGGGGAATAACCACTGATCAACAGGGCTGGTGGACCAGAAGGGAGGGAAACCACCAATGGTAGTTGGAGCCAGAGTCAATGAGATGCAGAGGCAACTAATTTCATTTTTGTCCCCAATTCCATATTTTTAAATATATTTTGTGTAACCCAGTGACAATCAATTTCATTAGATAGCCAGGTGGTCTATGATTGCTGGTGGGGGTGCTCTGGCCATACTTTTAAACTATGCAGGGGTCCCAATTTGAATAAAATACAGTGGTACCTCGGGTTGCATATATTTCAGGTTACAGACTCCGCTAACCCAGAAATATTACCTCGGGTTAAGAACTTTGCTTCAGGATGAGAACAGAAATCGTGCTCTGGCGGCGCGGCAGCAGCAGGAGGCCTCATTAGCTAAAGTGGTGCTTCAGGTTTAGAACAGTTTCAGGTTAAGAACCAAGCTCCAGAACGAATTAAGTACTTAACCCGAGGTACCACTGTATTGGGAAGGGGCAGGTAAGCCCTGTCCTCAATCATAACATGTGGCACATGCACTTGCAATACCCATCAACCTTTGGGGGGCAGCTCCCTCAAATATTTTATTGGGGGCAGGGCTGAAAGGACCTCAGCCCCTAAAGTTGGCTCCTATGAAACCATGCATACATTTTGTAAACTTCTATCATGTATCCTGCCTGATAGTGCAATCCTATTAATGTCTTCTCAGAACTAAGTGCCGCTGAACAGAACAGGTGTAGCTGAAATCTTTGCCCCACCCCATACTAAAAAGGGGGAAGCTCGCAGCTGAGACCCTCCTTTGTGTGGGATAGGGGTTAAGATACAAACTTGACAGAGGGCTTGGCTTTTGGTTTTTGTTTTTCTTTCTACCTTTCCTTTCTGTTTTATTTTTATCTAGTTTAGTTTGGCTTTTATTGTATTCTATGTTGAAAACTTTCAATAAAATTGATTATATAAAAAAACCTTAAAATGCTTTAATAAAGACCAATCCTCTTATCTAGTAGCAGCTAAGTTTTTCTGCAGTCTTTGGTGAGAGACAGATAAAGGTTTTTGAGTTTCACAAGGAAGTAATGATGGGAATTCTCAAGGCTTGCAATGGCAAGATTTCTTAATTCAGGAAAGGATAGCTTGACATCCATCAAATTTTAAAAGCTGATGGTTTTTATTCATTGTTACTAATATTTTCCCCAGTCTGGACATAGTCTCTGAAGGCAGATCAGAAAGCTATAAGAAAAGCTGAAGATGGTGATGAATCTTTGCCATTTTCAATTAAAATGAATTCTGAGTTAAGCATGCACAGGCAAAGCATTCAGATGGGAAAGAAGAGCTTTGGCAGGCCTAGGGGCTCCCTAACACCAGCCTTCGCTCAACCCAGTGCCCTCCAGCTGTTTTGAACTATAGGCTACAGTTCCCATTAGCCCCAGCCAGGATAGACGCATGATGCTGGGGCTGATGAGAGTCTGGCTTTGCTGGCTGGGGCTGGCAGGAAATGTCATCCAAAACAACTGGGGGATACCAGATTGAGGATATCTATCTAATACAAATATCCTTTCACACCTGTTCAAATAGTTTATTCAGCCTCCTTCCACTGCTATTTTGGCGCTAGTTTTTCTTTCTAATAAGTTCTTGATTTCAGGTCTTGTAGCCAATCAGACTTCACTATGTAATAATAGCACTGAAAGTGAGTAGAGCTCATTCAGAGTACGGCACACTGTCACTTAAGTCAAGTGAAATAAATGCTGAATTAGCTTTATTTGCTCTCATTAATGTCACCAACTCTGATAGGCTACATGACAAGTGTGTCACTTGTTCCTAGGAAAAAGAAGGCCTCGCTGGAAAGGAAAATCCCCGCTGCTGTCTACCTAAAGTACTAGTAAAGGGGAGTATGCATTGAACACTTTTACTCCCTTGAGCCTCCCTCAAAATAGAGATCCATTTCTCCTTGGGAAGATTACAGAGATGTTAAGGCCCTGCCCAGCACTCCTTTGAGCCATGATTTTATTTTATTTTTTGATGATTTTATATCTACAGTCACCCACTCATAAAACACAACAGGCATGCATCAATTAATACATTCAAGCCTAATATTTGCAAAGTAGATTTATTATGGTAGTATACATAAATAAATAAGAATGCATTACATGCTCTGCATGCTACAATTCAGCACACATCCTTGTACTCATCCTCACACCTTGCTGTTATGCATCACTTGGTATGCAAGCTCACGTTCTGCTCAAAAGCACCCAGGAAAAGGAAGGTGGCATATGTGTTATTTGACACAGAAACAGCAATAGAATGGACCAGGAGTTCAAGGACAGAGCCTGCAATTCGGCATTTCAGTTTAATACATATAATGCCCAGTTGTTATCCACATCATACTTAAACCCACTGAAGCAATAAAGGAGCTTTAAGAACAGTGCCTCTGCTTAGGAAACAGTCATATCTTTTCCCCCTATTTCCCAGTAAATGTTCCTTTATGGAATCTACCTACATTTTCAGTTCAGCATCAACATATCTGTTCAATATGATGTGGTGCTGGGCACACCTAAAATCGCTAAAATGAATAGGGTAAGGCTTGGCTGTCTACATAGGACTGGTGGTTAGGTTAAAATATTTCTACATTATCTGCAGTGCAAATGCAAATTATAAAAGCCTCCCGTTAGTCACTGGAGGATGTTTGCATACATTATTTAATGGTTTCAATATTTTGAAAGACCCAGACAACCAGCAGCCACCTGTGTGCCCCTGAATCATAAACCACAGCAGAAGACTTGATGGGTTTCTCCGGGGCTGGGGGAAAAACACAATAGAATTCCTGATCACAATAGAATTCCAGATCACAGAAAAGTGAACAAGCTGGCGTCCATGCTGTGAAGAAGTCCTTGTTTTAGATGACATAAAGGCAAAAAGATGAACATGAGTAGACTATAAATTATAATATGCACCTGTCATTCTCAACCATTTTGAATACTATTTTGCACTGGAAAATATGTTGGTGATTGGAGGCATTGAGAAAAGGCCATTATTGTGGCCAGAACACCACCTGATCAAGGCACATGAGCTCATAATCAAGGTGATCAAGAAAATCACCCCACATCACCCCTGCCATCTTTAGTTTTGTTCTCAGCAGAAGATGACTTTTGCAAATGGGACAGAGCATGCATCTTCCATGGTGCTTGTGGCAGCATGTTGTTGTTGTTGTTGTTGTTGTTGTTGTTGTTGTTGTTCACTTCAAGTCACCTTGTTCCAGGCTCTTCTGAACAGTTTGTGTTTATTAGGCCCTGAAGATGCACTCTCAATTCCTTATTATAGCTTTGCATGGTTCTTTGCTGATAAATTCGCTCAGTTATACTCAGACATAAGTGTGATAGTTTAATCAAAGTTTATTCTAGAGTGCCGCATATCTGGATCACTTTCATTCCATCTCTCTCAATGATACTGACAAACAGAAGAGTAGCGATGCCGGGGGTGTATCTTACTGCAATTTGTTGTCTAGGCTCTGCTTCAAAAGAATTGCCCTCATCACATTGACTCATTCTTTTCTAACCCCTAGGATCTATTACAGTGTAGGGTGTTTTGTGTAGGGTGGCCATATGCCCTACTTTACAGTGGGCAGTCCTCTGTTTGCTAGTTCTATGTTTGAAGGATTCTTCTATTTGAATGGCTATCCTGTCCAATCCCAGTTCAAAGATAAAGGGAGGGAGGGGAAGGAAGTTGCCCATCAACAAGTAGCAGAGCGATAGAAGACCAAGCAGGCATGCAGGTCACCTAGCTGCAGTCTTCCCCATATATTGTATTGTTTTGCTCACTCTCTCTCTCTTCTTTATGGCCTTCCTGTGAACTCTACTTTGTGTTCTAGGCATGACCCTGGAGTCAGACTTCAGTTCTTCAGGGGACGATGCTGCAGATTCAGAGTGGGAAGAGAAATTGTCCTCAGACCAAATGCCAGAAGCACCCAACCTACCAGAAACACATCCACAGGAAGAACCTAAGGTGCCAGTGCTCCTCTGGTTTGAGGATGTTGTGTTGCTCTCCTCTAAACTACACTTGAGAATCTCCAGTGGAACCACAGTCTCACCCACTCTTTTGGAGTAAGCGTTTGCTTGAGAAGACTGGGCCCCTTTGTATGAAGAAGCAACTCTCAGCACTTATCCACTTTACCTTTTGTCCCACTTTTTCCAGGCAGCGGTTCATGTCCGAACGTGTTGTCTTGTTTTGTTTTCTTTGCCCCAAACTTCCCTAACAAAAATGCACTCTTTGAAGCTGAACTGGAGCAAACATCTATTCGGGTTTTCTGTGGATTGATATTTGCTCTGATTGAACTTTAGAGAGCGGGTTTTCACAGGAAAATGGAGCAAAAGAAAATGAAATTTGGATATGAGCTTTCAGACCCTCCATGCCCCTATTTTCCAGGGACAGTTCTGGATTTACAGAAGCCATCCTGGTCTCGTACCTACGGGACCACCTCTCCTGGTATGCCCCATGGAGGACCTTAAGGTCCATAAATAGCAACACCCTAGAGGTCCCAGGCCCTAGGGAAGTTAGATTAGCTTCAACCAGAGCCAGGGCCTTCTCAACACTGGCTCCGGCCTGGTGGAACGCTCTGTCTCATGAGACGAGGGCCCTGCAGGATCTGATTTCTTTCCGCAGGGCCTGTAAAGCAGAGTTGTTCCATCTGGCCTTTAACATAGAATCAGTTTGATTCCCTCCCCCACTTTCTTTTTCCTTTCTCCTCCTGTGATGAGGCTGCATCCTAATGTTTTAATGTTGTATTTTAATATTTTTTTTAATTGTATTTTAATCAACTTGTTTTTATTATTGGTTGTTAGCCGCCCTGAGCCTGGTCTTGCCTGGGGAGGGCGGGGTAGAAATAAAAAATTATTATTATTATTATTTAATCCCAGAATGTCCCTTAGGACATCCCTATTTCCATCAGAAAAATGTTGGCGAGTATGAGCTTTAAATCACAGACTGTGCCTGGAAAGAACAGAGGGAAGGAAGCGTGGATGAGCCCTAAGCAGGGCTAGCTACAGCTCATAAACAAGGCTCAGTTTGAGAGTAACTCGTGCTGAAGCAAGACCTGAGGTTTATTCTCATGCACTATCCAAGACAGAGTCCTGCATGAAGCTGTCTCACCTCTGCAGTGTGTCTGCAATGCCAGCTAGTTGAAAACAAATGTAAAAGTTTAATTACATTTATTTCCCATGTTCCTTTTTTGTTTTGTTTTTCTCATTTGTTTTCAGTATAAAACAAATGAAAAACCAATATGCATATGAATGCACACTCTTCAATTCCATCCTGATACTTCTTTCTCGGGCCAACATGAGCTTGCAGGGCAGACACCAGTCTCTTGATTCCTCCATGACATTTGCTGCTGCCACTGCCATCTGCTCCATAGTGTTGAGACTGATTGTTCTCTCTCTCTCTGAGGAAGTGCTCCTTTCTTCTAGCATTTCCCCAGTACGCCCTCATTTTTTCACACCAGTTGGTTTCCATTTAACAGCTTCCTGTGGAAGCATGTTCACTGGCACCGGGAGCACATGACCCCAGATACCCAGCAGCCGCTCTCTGCAAAGTGGCAACTTTCTGGAACTTTTCCTGAAGTCCCTTTTAACTCAGCATGTTGGTTCTACCTTGCTCACTTAACTACCTTGCTTTCCACAGAGCATTTTGCCAGATGTCAGCTCTCACTTGAGTGGGAATGTATGTTAAAATCATACCTTGTAATATATGTATGTATGTTTAAAAGGCTGCATGAGCTTTCGCTTGCTGTTCATTACATCATCACCACAGCCAAATTTGATCAAGAAGAAGAAGAAGAAGAAGAGTTTGGATTTGATATCCCGCCTTTCACTCCCTTTAAGGAGTCTCAAAGCGGCTAACATTCTCCTTTCCCTTCCTCCCCCACAACAAACACTCTGTGAGGTGAGTGGGGCTGAGAGACTTCAAAGAAGTGTGACTGGCCCAAGGTCACCCAGCAGCTGCATGTGGAGGAGCGGAGACTCGAACCCGGTTCTCCAGATTACGAGACTACCGCTCTTAACCACTACACCACACTGGATCAGCTATGTAATGGCAACTGTATTACTTGTACTAGGAAACCCAATTTTTATTTTTATTGTTGCTAAAGTGGCATACGGGGGAATGAAGAAGCAAACTGGGTTGGTGTCTTTTTGCAAAACACATTGAAGATCTCTAAAGCACTTTTTTGAACCAAAAAAAAGTTTGCCCCCAAACTTGTGGTTCAACCTGGCAATATACTACCATACTAAATGAATTCCAGCATAAATTTCTTTGTGTGTGTTCTGGCTTTCCCCCCGGCATTTAATAAACTTGACAGTGGGCATGCAATGAGAAATGGCCCACATGTAAGGTGAGCAGCCTTTGTGAACTCATATGACAACAATCACAGGAGGAAACTGAAGTTTGAGCCAGACTCTATAATGGATATAACCAGCAGCCATTTCTGGTTTTTCTCTAGCATTCATAGTCAAATATCTGCCTAATGCATAGTAACATTTACCTATGCATGATGTATTTCAAAAATGAACCGGGCCTACTCACATGAATGGGGCAGAGGCTATGTGAACCATTCCTATATATACAATTTTTAAGGAACACAAAACGGCACAGATGTCAAATTAAAAATAAAAAATTGTCTGAGGTATACACAATAATTCTTCCCTGTTTTCCCCTATTGGAACTCCTTGTATTGCATCCTTTGCAGATGTGCATCCTCTTTAACATGGCAGAAAAGCCTGGTTATTCTTGCCTCTAAACGTTTTGCCCTCTTCTTTTCCCAGTGAGTCCACTATCACAGAGGAGACAGTGTGAGACAAATGCTTCTGTGATCATATACCAAACAGTGGGAATACGGGCTGCATCCAGGAACCCTGAAGCATCCTTACTCCTTCCTTTGGGATGATGTCACCACCCATAGATTGACAGAGGCTGGGATCAATCTTCTGTAAGGATGTAGATATTTGATGTGATTACGTGGCATGTGCAGGTCTCTACGCACCCGATTCATTCCTGCCTACTCCTCTTCACATCCATTTCCTCTATGCTACCACACCGCTGAAGATATGCATTCTATGTCTCTTCCTCCAACAAGTGCGATTTCATCTCTCTTTCTACCAGTCAGGAAGAGTCACTATCTCCTAATCTTAACCAAACACCAGTGGGAGTTTTGTTGAAATGATGCTTGTGAATACATTTAGAAGGTTCAGTTTGTAATGCAAGACTATCTCACTGCTTCAGTGTTTTCTCCAGCTCCAGAATCTGCTTGCAGTCTGCATATCTGACTCTTGTTTATGCCAAGAAGTACTCAGACACAAGTTTATTGAACTTGCAGCACTGCTGGTCAGGAAAATCATAGGAAATTAAGGTGATATCCCAGCATACAGTTGTTTTCCTGGGTGAATCATAGGAGAAGAGAAGTGCATATGTGCAGAAATGATGGTAGTTTTGAGGACATGACCAGTGACGTGTGCTGTTGTGTCAAACCCATCCACAGATGTCAATGAAATTTAGTGTGACATGATGCTATATTGATCAAAAAGTTGCATTTCCATTGCGCAAGTGGTAATGCAGTGTAAGAGGAATGTTAGAAACTGTGGTAGAAGCCTTTGCATTATAAGCAGGAAAATTAATGCAATAATTTCCACACCTGAAAGTGCCCTGAATTAAGACATAAATGAAATAATGAAGAGATGAGTAGAAATGCCACTAAGGAGAAACTAAGCTGGAAGAATAGGATTCAAAGTTTTTCCTGCAGCCAAGGCCACTGAGCTTCCCAGATACATGGACCACACATGAAGAGAGTCCTCTTCTAGTGATTGCTTTGAAAGCAGCATAGTGTCGTTTAGTCTCATTGGCCTTCAGGAATCCTAGATAAAGGCTAGAATTCTCCAGTTTCTGCTGCTTTTGGGTGGCAAAAATTTCTGCCAAGGTTTCTTAAAGAGTTGCAGCTTCCTCTGCTGGGTTTCACCAGGAGGTGTGGCCAGGGACGGGGGGGGGGAGCCTCACATTGTTTCCCAACAGCCACACTTCCCAGAATGCCTCAGGAGCCATGTGGTGCAATGTGGAGTTGCTCCCAAGTCATTCCAGGCAGTGCAGATAGCACAAAACAGTGGGGGGGGGGGGAGAGAGAGAGAGACTTCTACTGCAGTGAGTGGCATTAGTAAGGTAGAAAAGCAAGAGAAAATGGAAACGACTTAGCCATTTTGTAAAGTTAAGCAAGGTAAACAGCAATCTCTTCCAAACATTTCAGATAAATTTCTCCCATCCCCTATGATTTTTCAGGAGAGATTTGTTCTGCACCTGCCCACTCACTGAATGGCCAAAAAAGAATTTTTCAGACATTCTGGCACAGCTGTAAGCCTAACTGGGAGTGACTGTCCCATATATCAATGCTGCAGGTTGTTCAGTTGCCTGAGCGACAGGAATTATTCCCCCCGTCTCTTCTTCCTGAAGTCCTTATATTTCACTTGCCTCTGCTATTATTTCATGTTCCTGGCTATGGCTAGTCTCTTCATGTGCTCTGTGCCTCTTGCATTCCTGCACCCTCATGAGTTCCCGACCCTGGTGTACTGTCTGTGTGCATTCCCACTTCTGATGTTACTTTTTTCCTCTGGGTATCATATCTCTGGTATGCTACTAGCCATGATGGCTATGCTCTCCCTCCACAGTAATGCTTCTAGGTACCAGTTGTTGGAAACCACAAGAGGGGAGAGTGCTGCTTGTGGGTTTCCCATAGGTATCTGGTTGGCCACTGTGAGAAAAGTATGCTGGACTAGACATTGGCTTGATCCAGGTGGTGATTCTCATGTTCTTATGCCAAGTCTCTTGCAAGTTCCAGGCGACATAGTATTTTTAGCCTTACCTTCTCTTCTCGTTCCTGACCTTATATTTTCTCATGATTTGAGATGGGTTGCACTCTCCCTGAATGGACAGGTCCATACTCTGGTATTACTCCTGGGTTCCAGATTGTTGCTGAGGCTTCTGTGGCTAGGAGTGCTTTGATCCAATTTAGGCTGGTTCACCAGCCATCCCTAGACCAAGATAATGTGGCCTCAGTTGTCCATGACCTCCAGCCTAGACTACTGTAACGGACTCTATGTGGGGTTGCCCTTGAAGATGGTACAGATGCTGCAGCTTGTGCAGAATGAAGCTGTCAGGTTGGTAAGTGGGACAACCCAATGGGACCATGTATTATCTATCGGCCATGAAAAGGTTGTACCGGCTGCCTGCCAGTGAGCTACCAGGCCCAATACCCACTGTGTGTAGTGCTGTGCAAAGCCCTAAATGACTTGGGTTGGGATTCAAGTACCTGAAAGAGCACTCTTTTCAGTATCAACCATCTTGGGCCTTACGATTTGTAGGAAAATCCCTGATGGTCATGCTGCGCAGTTGGCTCAGTCCCCCACATTCACCTAGGCATATAATGGCTGAAAGATACAGTTCCTGGAAACCTTGACATGATTAGCTAGCAGAGTACATATCCTATATGCTTTTGAATGTTTTATTTTATTTTTAATTCAAAGTTTTGCCACCTTTGTGTCTGCTACCATGAACATGATATAAATTTAATAAATAAAAATTAGAAATGAATAAACCCAGTCAACAGGGAACCAGAATATGAACTTTGGCTCAGAAAGATGAGATGGAGGGAGAGAAAAGAACCAGGTGCTGCTTGGATTTCTTCAGCAATTTTTGAACATTCTGCACACATCTGTTCTGCTTTCACGTTGAGCACCTTTTTGATTTTTCGGCATCGTATCTTGTAATCAATCACCTGGCAGTTTGACAAAACCACCCTGCCTCTGTCTTTGCAGCAGCTTCTACTTAACCTGCTAAGTTTGCAACGTTATGTCATTTAAGTTACTGTTCGGTTTTTCCACTGCTGGTTCCCTCCCCACTCCTTCACATTTATATTGACCAATTTTATATTTCCACTCCACCAAAGAGCTGTTTCACACAAGTGAGCCATATTCATATTTACCTCACGTTTCTGTACTCAGGACAGAAGGCATGAAGAAAATAAAATGGCCAACTGTCTTGTAGTTATCATCCTTCGGGCCTCCATGGCATGGAAACCAGTAAACTACAGTTCCTCCACACACCAACAGAATCACATTATGGGCTTCAGGCCATGTGGGTAGAGCCACACACTACCTTCACCAGCACTACCCGTTTCAGGAAACATGACTCCCCATTTATCCCAGCAGCATGGGAAGGAGTAATGCTGCAGTAGTTTCTGTCTTCCAGATACAGGACTCCCATTATCCCTGGCCATTGGCTATGTTGTCCAGGGCTGCTGGGAGTTGAAGTCCAACAACTTCTGGAAGACTACAGCCTCTTTGTCCCTCTCCTGGCCTAGCTCTTCACTCCTTCAAAGCCCACAATGAAAGGAGGAAATCCAAACCTGGGACAGGTTCAGCGTTGCCTCCTTTGTAAAAACCTCCCTGCTAGTTCAAATTATAATATCTCGTAGAAATCTATACCAATAATTATAGCAATACAGCTATAATTTGAAGGGGGGAAAGAGAGAAAGAAAGTCAGGGGACAGATTAGCAGAAATTAGCAGATGGAAGGATAGGAGAGAAAGCCAAGTTAAGTCTCCATTCCAATCTTCCTTGAAATCAGAATTCTCTAGTGATTAAAAACAACAACCCATTGCTAAGTTTGCCTTTTACCTTTGGAGATTAGTCTCACAGAAATGGGAAATATAATATGCACAGTACATGAACTTTGGAACTCAGGACTTCTGTTCTTCCTTTTCCTGCTCTACCCTTAGTTTTTCAAGCCCAACAATACCTAAGGAGTTACACCCACCTCTCTGTCTCAAGGCAACATCCAAGATCAAATGGAACATTTTCATACATGGTGCTCAGAAGCAGTTGAGCTTCTGTCTTGCTATTTACATTAAAGTGCCAGGGAAAGAGAAAGGGCAAAGTGATTTATAAGGAAAATGAGCCTTTTGGCCAATGCAGGGTTTACATAGGCATGACAAATTGATCGCCGTTCTTGCTTCAGAGCAGAACTACGTGTTATAAGAAGCATGAGTTTGTTGCCAAAAAAGAGCAGTCCCCTCCCTTGCGGAGTTCTCTTCCTTGATAACATGCTGTAGAAAATTGCCCCACAGCCTGGTGTTTTCATACCAACGTTCGCCAACCCAGTGATCTCCAGTTATTTACGACCACAACTCACACCAACCCCAGCCAGCACAAAAACATCTAGAGGGCATCAGGTTGGCTGGGATTTGAAGCCATGGGTTGCACCCACTGCAACTTCTACTCAAAGTAGACCCACTGAAATGAATGAACCTAAGTTACTTGTGTCCATTAATTTCAATGAGTCTACTCTGAGTAAGATCAGCACTGGCTGCAACCCCATATCAATACCAGGCACTACATTTTTCTCTCTCTTAAAAAAAATATACCAGGTACATTTTCAAACACTCTCTTCTAAGTGAACGGCATGGTAGCATTTTTGCATAATTCTGCAGAGCTACAGAGAGTAGAAGCAAAGCTCTAAAGCACCTTTCATGGTTGCCTTTATATGAAAAGAACACAAGCAAAAGAACAGGGAAGCCAGAACCAATGGCTTCACTTTGGTTTTGATGTGCATAACCCTGGCAATTTGAGAGTCAGAACACACACCTGCAGAGATCTCTTATGCAGAGAATAATGCCTGCACAGTGACACTGTGAGGCCCATGAAATCAGAGAAGGGCTACAGATGAAGCTGAAATCCTAGAATTGTGGCAACACCTTTGAGTCAATAAAGAACATGACTGCGAAGGTGGTTTTTTTATTATTATTTAAACAAAATCATTTTCTCCTCTCGTCAGAGTAATAATCCTGACCTTGATCTCCCATAATTAGTTAAAGGCATTCATTTACTTTACATTTCAAGGTCCTGCTCTCACGGCAAAATAATTGTTATAACAGTGACATCTGAAATGGAATGGAAACCCCATGCATGCAGATTAAGTGTTTGGGATTCTCTGGCTGTCTGGGGTCTAAGGATGTGGATAATACCTTTTGCAGTATCTCAAAAGTGTAATGAAATATTTTGCCATATGGTAAGATGTTGAACTATGTGTGGCCTGTTAAAATAATACAACCATCAAGGATGGCAGGATTGGTAGTCCATAATATCTGGAAGGCACCATATTGGGTACCACTGTAGAAGGTGTTTGTATATATGCTTCTTGCCTATGAATGTGCTGATAAACTTTTTTATTGCCTCTATAAACTATATTCTTGCTGCAGGCATTCTGCACACATGTTTCAGTACAGACCAACAAAAAATGCTAAGGAATTAACAGGATAATCCTACCCATGGATGATTCAGAAGTACGTCAAACTGAGCTCATTGGGATATACTCCCAAGTAAGTGAGTTTAAGATTTCAGCCTAAGTGCCATAGGAAGAATTCAACAACATGCTAAGGTTATTGTTCCATCAGGGCAAGCGTTTTGGCTTGCCAGGTGGAACAATCCCCATCCTTCTCCCCTTGCTGCATGCTGTTCCAGGGGTCCTTCCAAGCCCAAGCCCAAGCCCAATGTCAGGGGACATGGTGGTCATGGGGGGAGAATGGGGGGAAGCCACATTGTGCAAGTGGAAGTCCTTGCTCGGAGCTTCCACTGACAGGACTCATTAGTTGAATCCCACTCTATAAATCAATAGGAGGATTCCCCGCCCCCGAAATCCCCCCCCCAAATTATTTTCTGTACAGGAAAAAAAGAAATGGAGATACGCAAAACAGTGAAAGAGAAGAAACAACCAAAAGAAATAATTTTAGTTTGATTTGTAGACATCCTGTTGATGACAGAGTTTTCACAAGTTCTTTCAAACCACAATCAGCTGAATTGGTAATTCATAAAGAAGAGATTATTACAGAACCACTTACACTTTTACTCCTGACATATAAAGTATTTGAGTTCTTGCTCATGTTGCTGCACTTGCTGATCCTGAATGGGCTTTATCTGTAGATGTTCCGTCTCCTGCCCATTCAAAGTCCTGCGGACAGAAGAGAAATATTCTGTTGTTATTTCACACAACCCAAAATGACGCTGTGCTCTCTTAGAACACAAAAGCAATGGTGGAGCAACAATCCATAGGGCCTTCAGAATGCAAGGATCTTCACACACAGCCAACAGACACATGCTAAATAAACATCGTTTGTGCTTTCAACATTGATAAGTGTAGATACGTCACTAAAAATATAGACAATATTCTTTATCCTAGATTTGTTTGGACAATTTCACATTCCCCTCTCTCTGTAGTTCACTCCCAACTACAATTGTGGGCTTATTTTTTATCTAATACAGTATGTGCATTATTTTTTATCTAATGCAGTATGTGAAAAGACTTCACAATATTCCATAATTTTGTAGATAACCAATTGTCTCATAGATACATAGAGCTACCATATCTTGCTCTCTTATATCACATTACTTTATATGCTTGTGGCATATTATGGCCCTCTATTGTATATTTTGTATTTATATGCTGTTCACCACTTGGTGGGTAGGAATTTGGATTGAACAGTGGTACAGAAATGAAGAAATTGTCAACAGCAGCTGATGCCCATTAGAACTGGTGGGGCAGTGACAGGAGCAAGCCAGCACTGAATCACACAAGCAAAGTGGAGTTGACTCTTTATTAACAAAACAGGATCTGCACAGGAGTCTCAGGCCTAATGAGCAGAACAACTCAGGTGTTCCCCCCAAGAAGCAGTTGCCAAGAATAAAGGTCCCCATCTCCCTACAGCCAGCTAAGTCTCCTCCCTTGCAGGTTCTTCGCCCCCAAGCAATTGGAGACTGTGCCTGCGTGTCTATCTTTGCTCCTCCCACTTCATGCCTCTTCTGGTTCTGGGAGATGAGGGGGAAAGGAGTTTGTTGCAGCAGGAGGGGTAGTCAACCCTGCCTCTTCACAGGTCTGATTCATCTGTGTCTCTCTTTTTTAAAAAAAAAATATTGGTTTTACAAAAAAAATTATAAACAATACAAACAAATAAAAAGACAAACAAACATGCATAATTTTGTTTCCTTTTTTCATAAACCTCACTTCTTCGACTCCCCCAAACCTCCCCTTTCTACATCCCAATTTCCAAAATTATTTCAGATTCATCTGTGTCTCTTAGCCTCTCTCCTGTCCTGCCTTGGCTTCTCCCTCTGATTCTGGACTTCTCTCTGCCACAGACTCTCCCAGCTCACTAAGTCCTGTTACCCCTTCCACTTCTGACACCTCCTCTTCCCAGTCTTCTCCCTCTGACCACTCATCATTGTCCCACCACCAATCCCTGGGCTCTGAGCCTTCTTCCCTTGGTGGTTCCTCAACTGGTTCCTCCCACCATTCCTCTGCATCCAACCAGTCCATAATAAAAAAAATTCCTTCCAGTAGCACCTTAAAGACCAACTAAGTTAGTTCTTGGTATGAGCTTTCGTGTGCATGCACACTTCTTCAGATACACTGCATCTACTACTGCAACCAGTCCATGACAGGCAAAAGACAGGGATCCCAACAGCTGTTGGAGCCAGAGCCAATGGCAGGCAGAGAACTAATTGTAGTCTTGTCCCCATCCTCCTCCTTACTGAGTTTTACAAGGGCAACACTGAGACTAAGGAGAAGGAAGCTGACAGGCAGGGCATCACCTGGACTGGATTCAAGTAAGAAGGCAGGCAGGTGGGGGTCTGGCTGAGGACAGACTGAGTTTGGTGGGGCACTGTCCTAATGAACCAGCCTCCAATGGAAATTATACATCCTGCATTTCTTTAAATATACACTGTAGGAGAGGGGAACAACCTGCTCCTCTACCATGCAGATGGGGTCAGTGCATGTAAATGCATGGCCCAGCATCTTCACACAAAACCTGATGCACCGTGGAATTGTCAGGATTACCTGGGCATGTTCACAGGTATATGAATATGATGCATCCTTCTTTTAAAAATAAAAAAACCTGGGATGAATTCATGGATATCTGTAGACTGTGAAAGCTGCACAAAACCAGATAGCCAACTATTCCCCCTTCAAAAGCAAAGTGAATGCATTCTGGCTGGCTCAGTTTAGCCTATGAGCAGTCCAGTGAGTCTGGGCCAAAGGCACACTGAAGACAAACATCTCAATTATTTTAAAAGGTACACAGCAATCAAGAATGGCAGATTATTTGTGCATTGCTGAATAATTCACCCACATCTTATGCCTGCCATTTAAGGTTAGATGCTGGATGTCGTTTCACATTGTTAATCTTAAAGCACAGCTCTTCTGCAGCAACTGGCACGGAGAGAACCACTTGCTCCAAATTGCTCGACATGCCTTGCCTGAGTCATCCATTGACTAGTGTTGGGTTTGGCAGGATCTGATATATGCTTTCTTTAAATCTCAGCTGGAAATGCCATTTACAGGCATTTGATTTCTCTAGCACATCAGGAACAAGCTGCAAGGGGTGGAGAAGATCATAGCGTTCTACACACCAATAAAAATTACAAGTGAAAAAGTCTTGGTCATACGCAACATACAGTTAGCGAGTTATTAAAGGAAGAAATGGATCTGCCTCACGCGAACACCATTGCAGATTCTAGCAATGATGAGGGCTCACTCATATTGTTATTACAGCCCATTAATAGCCGGCAGCAGGAACTAACATCCAAATCCAGCTCTGAATTATGTTAAGTAAAAAGTGAGCAGGGCTACAAGCAAACTGCTTAGTCAATAAAACCAGATTTATTTGTTGTAAACAGAAGAAAAAGTCTGAAAGGTGCTCCAATTCTGCATGTCACATTCGAGTACACTTTTGTCGTCTCAAATCTAAAAGCAAAAGCAGGAGGAAAGAAAACATCCTGGCCTTGTTTGCCGGGATATATTTCCTACCCCCACCCCCCCTAATGAAGTGCATCACTAGAAAATATGCTATTCTAGGCAGGTTCTTCAAAGTGTTTGCTCCAGAGAAATCTCCTGCTTTATATTCTTGTCACAGTCCGATGATAGTCAAGGTCAAATTGCTAATCCAAGCTGAGGGACTATAAAGGCAACACCATTTCTATGCCAAAGTTGTCGTATAGTTTATGTTATTGAAAATAAACGGCAAACCTTATGCATTTAAATTATGCCTCTCTCCATAGGGAAAGGGAGTTCATGATCTTTAAAAAACACACACAGTGTCGCAACAATTGAAAACGGTCATGACGGAAACCAGCTGTTTGCATGCTTCAGAAACTAAGCATGAAATTGGTTGCTTATTATAGAAAGGGAGAGCAGACTGAAGACAGATTAAGCGAGGTGGGGGTGCTTTTATCATCTTCCTTTAGGGTAAAGTTTGTTTGACAACTGAATGGCACACACACACACAAAATAATGGGTATTCATTCTTTGTACAAATGTTACTGAAGGCTTCTGGGGGAGGAGGGCCAAAAGGCCACATGTTAGCACGGCAGTGCATAGTGATTGCACAGGAGATATAATTCCGTTTCAACATGTGTTTTACAATCTCCAAGTTGCGTGGCTAATCTTCTTATTTTATTAGAGCTAAAATAAAACAGATTGTAACTTAGAAAATACATATTATTACAATTGAATGGCAGTAATACGTAGTTGGAAGCAGAGGGGGTGTGGAACGTGCTACAATTTTTGCGGACCGGTTTTGTGTTGTGCTGACTGAAAATCTCTCTAGGCTCTTTTGGATACTTGGATAGTTGAATAAGCTCATTTAATGACCAGTAGTAGGTTGGTTTTTTTTTTTACAAAAATGTTGCTATCTAGAAATAGAAATGCAGGTCACACCTACATGGCCGGTTGTACAAAACACGAATCTAGCTAACAAAAGAGAGTCAGGCTAAATCAAGGATTTTGCTCTGGGACCTCAGGTGCAAAAACATATTGAGCAGCCCTTGACTGAAGCTACCCTGTACATCTGTGCTTTGGGTCCAATGAGCTCCCTAGCTGTCAGGTTCAAATGTGCCTCCCCATTTGCCAAGGCTCCCTTATATTTCATTATTCAGAAGCCAGCTGTAAATAGGATTGCAACAAGGTTTACAGGCGTTTCAGCAAAACCCTAATGTTAATGAGTGCCACTTGTTTACTTGAACAGTTTCCCACATTTTGACTCAGCTTGCAACAGCCACATAAATACAAGTTTCATTAAAAACCACACAGCATTCCTGCTTGCTTTTAGCATTAACTGATAAAATGCTTATCTGCCAATTCCTTATCGGCTGCTATCTTCAAGATCCGTCATTAGAAAAACAAACCTCATTCTTGGTTTTATGGTTTAATGCTAATCCCCTTTTTTGTTCAGAGGCCTGGGACTCTTTAGGAATGAGAACCTGGAAAGCATAGAATGCTTATTAGGTAGCAGGTTTATTTTAGATCTCCTCCCTTGCTTACAGCGATATTTAGGCGGGTGTTCTTCCTGCCAGAATTCCCTTTCACCCATCTGCCTAGTTGTAAGTCCTGGGAGAAGTAGTCTATGCTTAGCACAGAATGTTCTGGAATCAGGTCTGGATCAGGTCTTAGCACTAATCAGGTCTTAGCACAGAATGTTCTGGAATCTGGTCTGGATCAAGGAATGGAACTGCCCTAAATATTACATTCTGCCCAAGTGCCTTAACATCATGAGAGACGTCCACTGTACAAATTGCAAAAACTAAGCACACAACACACTGGAAGCCAGTTTCGTGTTACTTTATTGATGCTAACTTGCTGGCATACAAAGTGTTTAGTCACAATAGAGAAAAAGCTGAAATTTTAGGCAAATAATAATGTATATAATTCAAAGATAATTAAATATATGAGGAGCTGGTGTAACATAGCTGCTAAGACTCTGAGCGATGAATCAGCAAGTCTCTGCTTCAAATTTCCACTGTGATTGACTCGTTTTGCAGCCTTAAGCAAACTCCTCTCTCTTTTAGCCTTAGTAATATGAGAGTAATAATATTGACTTAACTTTGTAAGATATTATTATTATTATTATTATTATTATTATTATTATTATTATTATTATTATTTTATTTGTACACTGCCCATCTGACTGGGTTGTCCCGGGCCTCACAACAATTAGATAATGTATGTGAAGCATACATACTTGAAAGTGCTAGACAAAATGGGACGACAGCATTCAGAACAGACAGCATCCAGTATATTGCATAAGCATAGGTTAGAAAGCAGTGATTTAATGTTTTCAGCAAAAGATGTTGTGGTCAGGTTAGAGTGAAGTTTCAAATATCATATAAGGAACTACTGCCCTCCTTGCTTCTTTGGGTGGTATTTAACTAAAATTTACTCAGAGTAGACCCAATGAAATTAGGTCCACAAATGTCGATAGGGCTCCATTGAGTAAAACGTAGTTCAATACTACCCTATGTGTTTAGAGTGCCTAATGTATATTTTCTCCTTAAAAAAATGAAATGAATGTTTCTATTGTGATTTGAAAAGGTACCATCATGTTGTATATTGTAAATAAAGAATGCTTGCACTTCTTATTCCTTATATTTTCATCCTGCCTGCCCCCACAGACTTCGAAAAGGCAGCACACATAGGACCGATCTCCCTATTCCAGCCACACAAAAAACCTTCAGGGTAGGTTGATCAGAGAGATAGGTGGAATCTACATACACATATAAAAAACATTGTGGAAATCCTTTTTTAAAAAATGTTTTGAAAAATACATTGAATTTGGCATAGCTCACTCTCGCCATCTGCTGTCACATTTGCATATTGCAATTTACAACACATTTAAAACATTTTATTATAGCTGGGTCCATAATAATCCAGGATCTCCTCAGTATATATGCCACTGCACCCTCTACACCACGCTGGATCACATTTTAGCGGCAATCCTACATGTTGTAGAGGACATGTTGTAGAATCCAGGACATATAAAACAAAAGAGGAACAGAAAATGACCCCTTAAGCAAGCATCATCAAAGCTAAAAACCACAACAAAACACACCTCTTTGTAGTTTTCTTGTTCAGAATGGCCCCATGTGTGCTTAATCAGTGTGTTAAAAGGTGAAGATGCTGCTGTCTAGTCTGATTGTTCAGCATCAGTGTCTGTCTTGATTTCTTTAATTATACACTGAAAAGTTTCAGATGCAGTGGCCATTGGGAAAGTGACTGGGGGAGCCTGCTTTTCGGTCCTTGTTTTGATGACTTCATTAGGTTAGTCTGATAAACTTCTTAAACACTGCTTTCAAAAAACGAACAGAAAAGAACAAAGACTCAGGTGTCGTACAGCAGATTAAAATATACAAAAAAATTAAAAGATAATAACCTAAAACAATATTAAACATATCATAACTACACCACCTTCGCAGACAAAACATCGGGGATAATCAACTAAAAAAAGACATAAAAACACCATCCTATTCCATGTATGTCATGGACAATTTTGTGTCTTTGTGTCAATACCATGAACAAGACAGCTTGCTTTGTATTCAATTAGATTTTCTTTCCCAACTTATCCAGTTAGAAAAATCGTATGAGAGAGAGAAAGAGAAAGAGCACAAATACTTTTTATTTTACATCCCTCTGTACAGTTTGACCATGGACTAATGTGATCTCCATAAATCAGTTTTGGCTTGTTTTGATAAAGCATATGGCAAATTGACATGAAAGCACCACTTGATATATGATAGGCTTCTGTAAAACTTAGAAAGCCCTGGATTAGACTGCGATCTTTCATAGAAGTGTCATTTCCCACCTGTTACTGGGAATAGAAACCCACTGTGGGCTGGTCAATTTGGAAGAATGGACCACTGCCCCACCAACTCATTCTGCCCTCGTCTGCCTGCCTCCTTCCTTACAACCATTCCCAGGGCTGCTGTGCCTATCAGCTTCCTCCTCCGACTCAACGCTGCCCTTGCAAAGCTCAGCACGGAGGAGGTTAAGGACAAATCCAGAATTAGTTGGCTCTGCCTATCATTGGCTCTGACTCCACCTGAGGTTTTCCTCCCTGCCTTTTGCCCTACCACCAATCTCACTGGGGACCAGCCTCTACGGCAGTTGTCACTAACCTCATAAAGGACCCATAAACCCAACCAACATCACTGTATAGGGCTTGCGGCACATCACAGGATTGGACTGTAGATATCCCTGCATAGATATCTATCTGAAGAAGTGTGCATACACACAAAAGCTTATGCCAAGAACAAACTTCTTGTTGTTGTTTAGTCGTTTAGTCGTGTCCAACTCTTCCTGACCCCATGGACCAGAGCACGCCAGGCACTCCTGTCTTCCACTGCTTCCTGCAGTTTGGTCAAACTCATGCTTGTAACTTCGAGAACACTGTCCAACCATCTCGTCCTCTGTCATCCCCTTCTCCTTGTGCCCTCCATCTTTCCCAGCATCAGGGTCTTTTCCAGGGAGTCTTCTCTTCTCATGAGGTAGCCAAAGTATTGGAGCCTCAGCTTCAGGATCTGTCCTTCCAATGAGCACTCAGGGCTGATTTCCTTAAGAATGGATAGGTTTGATCTTCTTGCAGTCCATGGGACTCTCAAGAGTCTCCTCCAGCACAACAACCTTAGTTAGTCTCTAAGGTGCTACTGGATATTTATATCGACTGCGTCAGACCAACAGGCTACCTACCTGAATCTAGAACCTGCATAGATGTGTTTGCCAGCATTTGAATATGTTGCCAGTGTCCGGCAGTTCATCCGGGGGTTAGCAAATTGCATTACTAACAAGAAAACAGCCCACTTAAATGAAATGGGGGGGGCAGAAAGGAAAATAGACAGGAAGCCCAAGCATGCTGCTTGTGTTGAATATGAATACCGCATTTACATATTTTTATTACAGATTACCCCTATTCTGCAGTAGCAGTTTGGCAAAATTAGCAAGAAATTTAATTTCATGCTGTTTTACTGCACATATTATTGGAATCTAGAGAGCTGGTAATGAGAAGCATCTTCTCGCTGGGGCTGCTGGTATGAGCATTGAGGTAATGATGTTTTTAAAGGGAGGAGGGTGGGGAGAGAAGACTGTAAAAATATTCTCCTGAAAGGCATTTATGGTTTCTTTCTCTCAGATCTTTTAAGGAGAAGAAAGGAAGGAAGGAAGACTTATTTTGGTCCCAATGTTGAACGCACTTTAATAAGTCAGATAGACAAGTAGAGAGATTGTTGCATTCTCACTGAAAGTAGGGTGTAATGCAAAAGGCAATAACAAGAAAAGAGAATGTTCATATATGGACTTTTAGACCTGTTGCAGTGAAAGATGAACAGCTCTATGTCTCGATAGTTTTAATGGAAGAGAATTAAATATATGATTACTTTAAAAAACAACAACCCTGAAATGAGTAGACATGGTGGGGTAGCCATCCTGTTAGGCACCAAAGGTCTCAGACCAGGGGATCTGGTAGATACCTTGCATGTCCTGCTCTCTATGCCACCAGAACAGCTCTAAAAGGAGGTATATTTAATTTGTTTATTTTTATTTGTGTTTAGTTTATTGATTTGGAGGTATATGGTAGATCCGTAGATCCACCTTTTCTCCAAGGTGTTCCAGGCTGACCCTCTAAGAAACCAGGTCTTTCCTGCTCTACAGCATCACCCACATTATGGTCAGAGAGGGCCAGCCGCTGAGCCAGACAATATGAACTGGAGGACAATATATTATATTATGCTACTGTTGCTTCAGAGTTGGTTCTTCCACCTAAGCATCCTGCTAGATGCAGTAGCTGCCCAAGAGAGTCCTGTGTGTTCCTTTCCTCTGGAAAGCTGCCTTTTGGAACTATCCACCTCGCCTGAACTATTCACCAGCTTCTGGCCCTTCTGGCCTTCCTTTGCTGCTCTGCATTCTGGCTACTGCTTCATGCCTTCCCCTTCAATGCACCCAGTTGATCACTTGCACAGGCCAGACTGTGCAGGGGGCATCCTGACACAATCACTTGTGCGGCCCATTCAAATATAAAGTGGGTCTATTCTTTTACATGAAAATGAACATTACATGGACAGGGGAGCAAACAGCCTTCTTTAAGCCGTCTTCTTTCAACATGGCTGGAATACCAGAAGTGAGCCAGGTTGAAGGAAATTGCTTAGCACCATCCATTGTCACATTCTTTTATCATCATTAAATGATATCAGTTACTGCAGTGAAGCTCTTCTGAAACTTTCTGAGTGGTGCATTTTCATCTGCTCATCCACTGTGCCTTAGGACCAAACAAGATGAGGCGCTATTCATACGCCGACTTTGCAACTGTGTAAATCTGATTCATCCATTGGTTGTATTTCTAAGCTGCTCTCCATTCAAACGAATTCCAAAGCAGCTTACAAACAATAAATGACAATAGCGTAATAGCACATCAAATCATCAGTAAAACAACTGCAATCTATAAAACACTCCTAACAAAAGATAAGCTAAACATTACAGCAAACACCATATTATATGATTATCAAGTCAAAACAGCATTTATAATCCATAAAACAACATTAACAAAATAGCAACTAAAAAAGCACTGTTAAGTTCATACATATGTTCTCCACGCACCCCGACTCAAAAACTTCCATTCTACTCATTAAAATACAGCTGCATCGTCTGGGGACCTTGGTGAAAACAGTTGGCCCCTTGGGTCTACCACCAGTGACAAGGTGGATGTTGATGCTGGGTCGCCCAACCTGTCCTCATTGCCCTTGATAACCAGGAGATCCATTCCCACTCACAGAAGTCTGTCGTTTTAAAAGTGCAGGTTCATGGGCGCAGTTCAGAATTGCAACACTGGCATGGCAGGATAGGGGGGAATTTGACCCTCCTCCATTTCTGTGGTCTTAGTCTAGTTTGTGTCTCACACATCTTCAATTTGCATTAGGGGTGAAACTCCCATTCACTCCAGTAGGTGCTTTGTTTCCAATGCAGCACCAGGTGCAGAAGACTTGGTCTGAACTGGGATTGCACTGGGGCGCAAGGAGCTTAATCTCCTCTATTCTGATGCGAGGGTCTGTTCCAGAATGGACTTCACACACACACACACACACACACACACTTGCCAAAAGCCATTCACACAATTGCTAATTGCATGACCGGTTCATGTGCAGCTTGGCACTTAGTAATACAGCTGGTAGATAAGAGAGCCATGTGAAAATGCAAACACACGTACAGCCGTACCAGAATTGGCTTACTGGCCCCCAACATTCTTCAGTTTCAATTTCAATTGCCAGCATCACATAATGAAGAAAATCATCCCTCCTGACACAGCTTGTAGCTCAAGCCATTGCTTCAGGAGGTTCTCTTCCATACTAATTGGGAAGCAATTGACAGCAAACATAATTAGTTTCCTCCTCCTAAAAAAGGGAAAGGAAACAAGCCCTCATACACAATGCAGAATTAAGAGGTATTTTGCACTTTATTATTTATTTGCTTACTTAAAGTGCTTATAAACCATTTAATACCTTTTTAAAAACTAAATTCTGAGCTGCATACAACAGAATAGCTAACGGATACCCGAAATAATGCTGCAGAAACATGTGAGCCAAGTTCGGATGACCTTGTTCCTCATTCCAGAGCTCATTCTTCTGCAGCAGATTTCATTGCTTCCCTTGCAAAGTTCCATGAGAATTATAGAGGTTGTTGAGATCTATTTCGGAAAACTGCTTTTGCAATGGATCTGCTTTATTGTCCAGACTCGGAGGCTTTCTGGTAGCAACAACTCATTTCTCTGCATAAAATGTGGCACTAGTGCAAGGGTGGTAGGCTGCAACAGTATTGAGGACCACAGCTGCTTACTAAGGTTGTCAGGCTTTGCTCCTGCCAACTAGGGAAAGAAGGTTCTGGGGGGAAAGGCACCACACAATGGGGCAGGGAACAGCAGCAAGCAAGCTCTTTGCTCAAACAAAAGACCAAGCCTGCTGAGGCGTATTTATAGCTTGCAGATCCTACGCTTTGTTGAGTAGAAATCATATATCAAACAGATGGAAAGCTCTTTAATCTGAGTAGGCTGAAAGCAAAGAGTAAGGTTACCATAATCTCTGGGAACCTCAGCACCACCTTGGAAATTTTTGAGGTGCCAGGAAGTCTTCAGACAACAATCCTTAAAGGGACATGCTCAGCTTGGAGAAAGTTGGTGGTATTTGCTGAAATGGTGCAGTGGAGTCCCTAGCAAACCCTAGGTTTCCACTGGCTGCCCAGATCTATCAGGTAGGGAGACCGCTTACACAGAAAATAGGAAGCATCAAAAAGGAGGCAAAAACAGGATCTAGATTTGCATATAATTTGTATACACAGATTTATATTTTGTGGAATAAGCTCCCTATGGAGATCAGGCAAGCACTGACAACAAGGTGCCTTTGCAGACCTTTCTGTTTACCCCGCAGTTTCCTGTTGATAGTGAGTTCTCCCATTCTCTCTCTCTCTTGGTTCTTGCTGTAGTTTCTGTAATGATGACTATCTGGATCTTTTCTAACTATAAGCCATAGAACTTATTCCCATGTTTTCTCATTATAAGGTCAGAAAGCGTTTCAACGGAATCACTCTTTAGGCACAGAATCAGGACTGTGGCCTGATAATCAATAGGCAGCTAAACAAGCAAATGGAGTACAGAATGGATCAAACAAGAGGATCAGAGGTCATGCCCACAATGCACAATTCAAAACATGCACCATGCGCACCATGCCCAGACCCATAACTTATTAATTCATTTATCCTGGAAATTGACCCAGGAAGTGAAGGCTGTTCAATGAACTACTCTGATTATATAGAAGCGTGCCAACCAATGTCAAGGGGAATCATCTTGATGAACAATCATATTCTGCTGTGGAAAACACAAAAAATACCTAAATATAGTTACTCATGCAGTGAATTTTCACAACTGTGTATTTTACAGACAACAAAACAGCAAATGTACCCTTGCATCCCTCAGGTTTTGTTTTTTTAAAAAGTTTTTTCAAAAAAGGTAATGAATGTAACAGAGAAGTACAATTATCTTTAGCTCATAGTAGACTTTTGTATATAATAATTTAGCTCCCCAAGCCTGTGACTTCTCCCCTCCCTGATTGATGGCTTTCAAACCTATTCTCTGGATAGTGCATTTTCCTCTATTTCTTATTATTATTAAATCATAATCTTGTGTAAATACTAAATTAACTATAATGAATAATAAGTGATAGTTTTAACCTTACAAAACTTCTTGTAACCCTACTAGCAATGTTAATGGTTTACAATTGTCTTTCAAGTATAACAAAAATTTGTTCCAGTCTTTCAGAAAAGTCTGATCCTGCTGGTTCCAGATTTTTCCCATCAGTTTTGCCAAATTGGCATAGTCCAATAATTTCATCTGCCACTCTTCTTTCGTTGGTAAATCTTCTTGCTTCCATCTTTGGGCTAATAACATTCTCGCTGCAGTTGTTGCATATAGAAACAAAGTTTTATCCTGTTTATGTATTTCTCTACCTACATACCTAGCAGGAAGACTTCTGGGTTTTTTGTAAACATATATTTCAACATTTTTAAAAGTTCATTATATATCATTTCCCAGAAGACCTTCACCTCCTTACAAACCCACCACATATGGTAAAAGGTACCTTCTTTTTCTTTACATTTCCAACATTTATTATTTGTTCTATACATTTTTGTTAATTTCACTGGTGTTAAATACCATCTATCCATCATTTTCATTATATTTTCTTTAAGCGAACTGCATGTGGTAAAGTTTATTCCATCTTTCCACAATCTTACCCAATCTTCTAACTTCTTCTAATCTTCTTCTATTATAACCAATATCCTTTGCCCAATGTATCATTACAGATTTTACTTCTTCATCTTTCGTATGCCGTTCCAAAAGCAACTTACACATTTTTGACAATATTTTAACCTTGTTGCTTAATAGATCTATTTCAAACCTGGATCTTATAAATTCAAATCCATTTTTTAGCTCATAGACGACTTGAGATGAGTTATTGCTAACATCAAAGTTGTCTTAATTTAATTCAGGAATAAGATTTGTAACACGGTATTTAAAGGTTTGTTTGTTCTAAATAAAAATAGAAAAGAGAAGATAAAAAGCTAAATGAAAACAAAAGAAATAAAAGCATCAACATATACATTTTACAGCAAAATCTTAAGGCCATGCAAATAAGGGCCTATGACACTAAACATTACCTACAGTATTGATTAATGCAGTAGCAGAAACCCCTCACAGTTTGAATTGCTATCAATGAGCTATTGCAGTTCTCCCCAAATGCTGGACCAGGATAATCCTGCAATGCTCGTCTTACATTCTTGCATGCTTACTTCATTAGATGCACCAGCAGACATACTACTGATCTACCCTCCTATTTGCTTCCTGCGAATCTTGCTCAATTCCTGCTTTGGATAGAGATAAGCAGATGCAAGCTCGTGTATGAAAAGCAAGGGTTTTACTCCAGTCAAAAGAGAATCTATCTGGTGTGGTTTGGCATGCAATTATAAAGCTACTCAAAGCCAAGGAATAATCTAAAAGGCCATTTAAAAAGGCAAAATGAAGTATAACAGCCATTCATACATGATTACCTTAGAGGCTGCAGCTGAAAAGCGAGGGACTCTGTTGCATATAATAAAAATGTAATCACAAATTGTCAGTTCTGGAGCCCCTATTATGGGTACCAACTCATCCTGGAAATAGTTCCGCAGGGAATCCTTTTGGCACAGTTATGTGGTCACAAAACGATTAGGCACAGGTCATTGTTGGAGCTCCAGTGTTTGCACAGACTACCACAAGAACCATTAAGGCATGAAAAGAGTTGCACTTGTATTCATTGATATGCTTCATGGTCTGCTTTGGTGCAAGTTAAAAATCATTTAAAATGTAATTGAGTTTACAGTGAAGAAAAATAATAAAGATGCCTTCTAGAGAGTATCAGTATATTGACTAAATGTTGCGTGAAGAAGAGCTTGAATGCATCGTAAAAAAGAGGGGTGTGTGGAATTTCTTCAGGCAGTGGGAGAGATTTGGGGGAATAAATGGTGAAAGACAGTTCTGTGCTATCTCACTTATTTTTTAAGGCTCGTCCATGGAGACTTGACATTCTAAAATGCATCTTTAAAATTCCAATTTAATAATGGAGATTGAAATGACAGTTTTACAGCTTACCGCAATAAAGTAAGAGCCTCCTTGCCTGGTCGAACAGGTTGGTTTCGCCAAAGCATTTTAATGCATAAGCCAATTAAAACAGCTGTCTTTGATTAGGTTTCATGGGTCCCAGACCCATAGATCTTCATTGCCACATTATCCTTATTCCAGCTAGAAGGGCGGATTTTTCAATTATCTGAATTCAGAACAGACTGGGACAATGTGCAAAAATGTGAATGCAAATCAGCCAAATGATTTGTGACATCCACTTGAGGTGACAATGTGGACTGCCTGTCATGTAGAACACTGAATGCCATAATGGGGAAGCAAGCACCTTGAGGCAGAACTAAATCTCATACCAGCACGCAATCGCCCGCACATGTCACTAACACACTGCATTAAACACAAATTCAGGGACTGGAAGGGGAGATTACGGGGCAAAATCAGCAGCAAGTGAGGAATGCAGACAGAATCCCAGTCAAGCAGAGACCATACAGGACCCTGAACAGTTCTAAGGGCCCCTGCTAAGGCAGATGCAAGACATATTGTCTCCCCGGGGAGCTGAAACTAACCAAAGCTTTATGTACGGTAAGCTGGCCAGAACTGGAGAGTGGTTAGGTTCTCCTTTCCCAGAAGAAGTGGCTGGCTTGCTGAAGGACCCTCACCTAATAGGAGATGTGCACTAGAGTGAAGATCTCCCACTGTCAATGGCCTATCTCAAAAACTCACATAAAATTAAATAAAACTTGCAGGCAAAAACGGAGTCTGTTTTTTTTTTTATCTTGGGCGATTCAGACACTCTACAGACACTGTTTATGCCTGGACCTTCACTGGAGCAACAAACGAATTCAAGCATTAGTCCTATAGACACTTTCACTAGAATGTACTGATCAGATTCTGGGATTTCACAACTGGATCCATATTTAACAACAGAGTTCATGAATGTTTATGCTAGCACCCAGGCAGATATGCTGTTATAGTCAACAATGATAACACAAATCTATTGCAAAATCCCTGCACCCTTCATCACAACTTGCATTTTTATCTCAAGCCATGCCCAGAAATTGGGGCTTGGAAATATGAAGATATAAGTGTGTCAGGATCTTGCCTGACCCAGACCCAGGCAAACCTCCTCTAGGGAAAAGTCATGGGACCCCACAGAGAACCCCCAGTACAACTGAGGACTTGGGAGAAGCCCCGGGGCAATCTGAAGCACCTGAGCTCAGAGATATCTCACTTGAGCCACCCATCTTCTACAGCCCAATCCCTGCCTCTATCTCCAGTTCTCTCTCTTCCTTTCCCCCAAGCCTCAAGGGCACAGGTGGCAGCATGCCTAGTGGTGAGCCCAGAACTGGGTACAAGGAGGAATGCAGCAGATAATGAGGAAGAAAATGAGACTGAAGTACAGATATAAGCCTCTCGCTCTTCTCCAGACGCTTTCTGGGTTAACAGCTCCCTACTGAACTTTTTAGCATTCAGCTCATTTACCCAGCTCCATCTCACTCACTAGGTGCTGGTCATGAACAAATGGCTGGAAAAGTCTCCTAAGAAGGAATCCTAAACTACTAGGGTGGAAAGATGAGGTTCATAGGAAGCTGTGGCACTGCCTCGCTGGTTGCATCGGGAGGTCTATGGTCGGGAAAGAAGGTTCAGTACCTGAGGCCTCCTTGTTTTGTAGCAGTTGCAAACTTTACTGCTGGTGTTCTGATGGTGGTAGGAGAGAGGTAAAGGGTAGATCATAGGTGAATCGAGGAAGCCTTAGATCCACAGGATCTGAAGTCTTCTTGCCCTCTCCACAGCATTCACCAAAAACAGCAGCTAACTAAGCCAGCCTTGGAGCTGGCACAAGTCATCTCACTCCACCCTCTGAAGTCATTAAGGGAGAAATTGGTGGGAGGGAACTTCAGCAGGAAAAAAAAAGAAAAGGCGCATACACACCTTACACCCAGGCTGGTGCAAGACTAGGAAGTGGCAGTTCCTCCACCCTAGATGCCCCCATCCCATCCTTCATGGGATTCACTGCTATTGGAGGTGTAAGGCTCCTCATGTAATGGCCAAAAGGAAAGAAGCTACTCCATTTGCGCATAGCTGACCTGAATATTTTAATTTAGCTGAACACTTTACAGTTTGAAAATCCATCTGCAATCCCTAATTATACATCTGTTGGGAGTCATAAGTGGTGCTCATAAGCAATCACTTTGGATTAGTGGAAAACAAGGATGGGGAAGCTTCCCAAATGCAGGACTAAACTATCCTGCAAAGCAACACCCAGAAGACAAGCAGATGTGTTCAAGCATAAAACAGACCTCTTTAAGGATGGTGCAGAGTCACATTTTGATACATTGAATGAGCATCCATTACTTCAACCTATCCGTTTCAGGCATGCCGGTTTATTAGGCCAATACTGAGACTGCGATAAGACTAACAATCATGGCATTATGTAGATGTTGCAATATAAGACCATGCAATCAAGTTACCAGCAAAGCAACTAATTCACAATGCACAGTCCAAGTCAGAATTTGAAACTCTACATGAGGTGAATGACAAACAATTAAAGACATCTTCACACAATACACTTTCTAGATGTGCAATTACAACATTTTAAGGGTATGCAACAGTGGAAATGGGAGAGGAAACTGCCCTCAAAACGAGCTCCAGAGGATGATGATGATGATATAGCCCAATGGCTTCTAAGTGATTTACAACCATAACATCAATCCATAATTAACACAATAACATTAAAACATTCTAATATACAATAAAACAAATAATTAAGAAGCATAACAATGAAAACAATTTTTCAAAAAAGTTAAAGCAATAAAATCACAAGTTCCGTCCAGGAGAATGCTTGCCTAAACAGATGTGTCTCCAAGAGCTGGGGAGATGCCATCACTGAGGGGCCTCTTGTATTTCAGCAAGGAGGGCATTTCAATACATGGGTGCACCAGTGAGCCAATAATCACCAGGCCAACCAGAAGCAATTGTGCAAGGGGAAACTGTTGTGCCAGTACCTTTCCAGCCAGAGGACATCACATTGCCCTTCTCTGACTCTGAAAACTCTAGCTCAGAATACTTAGACAGTCCTCCCAGCTCCGTCAGAGAAACAGAGGCAGGACTCCTCCAAGTTAGATGTCCATGGAGGGCAGAGCTAGCAGATGAGAGAGATAGCGCTGCAACTCCTATTTAATGCTCAGTTGGAGGGTGACTGCCACTGAAGCAACATCAGAGCTCTGCTTTGATGGAGTCGCCGGGCTCAGCCCTGCATGAAGCCATCCAAGCTATCATTCATGCCTCATTTATGTTGCTGAGGCTATCTCCCGGTATGCCCCATGGAGGACCTTAAGGTCCATAAGTAGCAACACCCTAGAGGTCCCGGGCCCTAAGGAAGTTAGATTAGCCTCAACCGGAGTCAGGGCTTTTTCAACACTGGTGGAACACTCTGTCTCATGAGAACAGGGCCCTGCAGGATCTGATTTCTTTCTGCATGGCCTGTAAGACAGAGTTGTTCCGCCTGGCCTTTGGCTTGGAGTCAATTTAATTCCCTCCCACTTTTTCTTTTTTCCTTTCTCCTCCTGTGATGAGGCTGCATTTTAATGTTTTAATGTATTTTAATCTTGTTTTTAAGTTGTATTCATTCAACTTGTTTTTATTACTGGTTGTTAGCTTCCCTGAGCCCAGCCTTGGCTGGGGAGGGCGGGGTATAAATAAAATTTATTATTATTATTATTATTATTATTATTATTATTATTATTTAAAAGAGAACACTGTGGGAGTTTTAAAAGGTTTACATAACTCTACTGAAGGTAGAACTATAAATAATTTTTAGCCATGGTAGTTAAATGAAGCCTCTATACTCAGTGGCCACAAGATGCTGGGAAGGGATTTGTTCAGTGGTTGAGCATTTGCTTTCCACACCAAATGCCCCAGGCTCAATCCCCTGCTTCGCCAGGCAGGGCTTAGGAAGACCCCTCTCTGAAACCTTTGAGAGAGAGAAAAGCCATAGCCCAGTGGCAGAGCATCTGCTTTGAATGCAGAAGGACCCAGGTTCAATCCCAGGGATCTCCAGGTATGACCCTTGGGGTCCATTGTAACTTTACAAGTCTTGATTCTATAATTCTACGATTCTATGACTTAGAAAGGCTTCCTGTCTGAAATCCTGGAGACCTGCTGCCAGTCAGTATAGGCAATACAGAGCTGGATAAACCAACAACCCAACTCGATGGATGTACCTAAGCACTTCCAGCCAGTGAAGGCAATACTGAGATATATGTGGCAATGGTCTGTCCCAGTATAAGGCAGCATTATGTGTCCCTCTGTTCCCCGCTCCCAATTGGCTTCTGTGGGAAGCCGGCGGCTGGGCTAGAAAGGCCTTCCATTTGATTTAGCAGGGCTTTTTCTTATGTTTCTATTACACCATTATAAAAAAAGATTGGTAAAGGGGCTTGTGAAGCAGGCACAATTAGGTTTCAGAATTGTTACAAGTCGCAGCCATACTTCATTCTGCCTCTGTTAAGGGACTGCCAAAGACTATTCCACTATGTAATTTGAGTGATGGGGTGTGCAACTATCTGGGAAATAACAGGATCGCGGTAATGAAATGGCAGCAATTCTGCTGCTCTCCCCAAAGCAGCAATTTTTCCATTGCATGGCTAGGGACTGGCTTCCCCTCATTTTTTTTTAATTAAAATGCTCCAGCTTGAATATAATTGAAAGTGTGAGCCTTTGGGAGGCCTTTTATCTATAAAGCTGGATGTTAACAATGTAGAAAATTAAGAGAAAACTCCTGTCGTGAAACCATAAGGCTTTGACAAAGCCTAACCTTTTTACATCAAATGTGCTGCAAACAAAAAATGGAGGATTTGTACATGAACTCTCTCAGACAAGCAGGGACACTTCCCAGGCTTATTCAGTCCTCAGCCAGACAATGCAACACACACACACACACACACACACACACATCTTTCCTTCATGACGATGCCACATCTACCCCAGAAGATGGTGCCCATTTATTTCTCTTAAGGCCCAACTACATGTTACATGAGTGGCATGATTTGTAATCATGTCACAGGGTTGTTTATGTATTTATTATTTAAAAATCAAAATGCCAGACGGGTGGGAGAGGTTGTCATCAGCACAACACACAAAGAGGGGAGGTTTATGGCACCCCTCCTGTGATCGCAGGTTGCTGCTGTTTTTTAAAAAAGACAAAGCACTCACACGGTAAGACGTCTTGTCCTAATGATAATTGCTGCACTGAGATTGTGGTTGGAAAGGGAATGCTTTTTTTATTTTAATTTTTAAAATCCCACCTCCCTCTATATTGCAGTGCCAATAAAACACACACACCAACTGTTCCTGATATTGAGTGTTTAGAAAAATCACGTGCCTGCAATTCACACAGCTAATGTAATGTATTGTTAGGCCTTAAGAGACAAGAGTATTCAGCGGCTATCCCCTTCTCTACCGGATGCAGAAAGCAGGGGTCTAGTTTAGCCTTGCAACAGGTGGGTGGGGAAGTGTGAGTGTGTAGTGGCAACTTGCTGTCTTGGTGCCAGAATTGTTGTTGTTTTTTTTAAACAAAGATGCACACTATCTCCAGTTACTAATCCTGTTCCTCAGCCAAAGCCAAAATATTCTCAAACTGGGTAATCCACAAGGTGAGGTCTGGTCCAACGAGGCCCTTCTTGTGAGTCTTCCTTCCTAGCAGATCAACTGGCAAAATATAGCCTATTATGACAGGCAGGGTGTATGCAGAGAGACAACTTTACAGCGCCCCCTGCTCCTGGCAATATCATAGAATCATAGAATCATAGAGTTGGAAGAGACCACAAGGGCCATCGAGTCCAACCCCCTGCCAAGCAGGAAACACCATCAGAGCACTCCTGACATATGGTTGTCAAGCCTCTGCTTAAAGACCTCCAAAGTAGGAGACTCCACCACACTCCTTGGCAGCAAATTCCACTGTCGAACAGCTCTTACTGTCAGGAAGTTCTTCCTAATGTTTAGGTGGAATCTTCTTTCTTGTAGTTTGGATCCATTGCTCCGTGTCCGCTTCTCCGGAGCAGCAGAAAACAACCTTTCTCCCTCCCCTATGTGACATCCTTTTCTATATTTGAACATGGCTATCATATCACCCCTTAACCTCCTCTTCTCCAGGCTAAACATGCCCAGCTCCCTTAGCCGTTCCTCATAAGGCATCGTTTCCAGGCCTTTGACCATTTTGGTTGCCCTCCTCTGGACACGTTCCAGTTTGTCAGTGTCCTTCTTGAATTGTGGTGCCCAGAACTGGACACAGTACTCCAGGTGTGGTCTGACCAGAGCAGAATACAGTGGCACTATTACTTCCCTTGATCTAGATGCTATACTCCTATTGATGCAGCCCAGAATTGCATTGGCTTTTTTAGCTGCTGCGTCACACTGTTGGCTCATGTCAAGTTTGTGGTCAACCAAGACTCCTAGATCCTTTTCACATGTACTGCTCTCAAGCCATGTACATTTCACATGTACTCTCTCTGACAGTAGGAAAAATTTGGGAGATTCTCTCCCCCAGGAAACATATATAGCCCTGTTATTATTGGGGTTTTGCTTATTTGTTTGTTTTTAAAAGGGGATAGACTCATAGAACTGTAGAGTTGGAAGGGATATCAAGAGTCATCTGATCATTTAGTCATCTGATCATTAAATGACCCTGAAGGTCATTTAGTGTGAAGTAAATAGTATCACTTCAGACTGCAAGTGGAAGATTGCATTTTTTAACACTCTCTTCAACATAAAAAAAGAAATTTCCCTGCAATTAGAAAGCTTACACAGTAGATTGAGCTAGGACACCTGTATCTCTGATGAGTAAATTATCAGGGTTTTTTAACATGGCAGCACATTTACAAATGGTACCTCCTTTCTGCAGACTGAACTGTAACATTTTTTTCCCTACTACTTCAAGATCCCACCATATTCCTCTGGGGAAATGAGCAAATGTTAGAGAGGGGTTTGGCAGCCACTTGCCAGTTCATATGCATCAGCTCAGAACACAGATAAAACTACATATAAATTTGCCTGCCATGATTGTGTCTACATCAATCCTGTAAGGAGGTAGAAATTAAGTGTTAATTAAAAAAATAAAATAAAATCTCACTGAGCTCCTTACAGGCCACCTACAGCTTTCTCAATAGTAAATAATTAGATCCAACAGATTTTATGGTATTAGTCTAATGAGCTGTAATCCTATCAAAAGCATACAAACTCTAATAAATTGGCGCTTTGATTCTGAAGTCATGAAAGGTTAGCTTTGAAAACTGTTCAAGGGTGCCACCCTTCTCTCAGGTCCTCTGCCTGAGAGTAGGAGGCTAGCTTAGGAGGCACAGATCAACCTCTGTGGCTTACAAAACTCTTATCATCCAATGCCTCTCTGCCAGGCCTTTGCCCCTCTGCCTGGAACCTGCTCTCTGCTGGCTCAAACAAATGCTTAGGCAAAGTAGTGAATGCCAGTTGCTGGAAACCACAGGAGGAAAGAATGCTCTTGCACTCAGATCCTGCTTGTGGGTTTCCCACTGGCCACTCTGGCCACTATGAGACCGGAATGCTGGACTGGAAGGTCCCATTGGCCTGATTCAGCAGGATATACTTATATTCTTATGTTCAAATGTGTGCCATATGAACAGAACAGCGTGAGCATGCAAACAATGTCTGCTGGGGCACAAGGCCTGGGCTTGCATGCTTGTTTGTTCAGGGGCCTTTCCAACCAGTACATTGGAAGAGAGGCCAGTGGAAAGCAAACACTGTCTTAAGAGGATGGGAATGGCTGGGGAGCCCTACTGCAGTCCACTCCATCGTATCCATAACTCTGCTCAATGGAAGGGGCCCTCCAGCTTTGACCCTTCCTGCCTCCCAAGCCATCACTAAAAGTTTTCTTCCTATTGTGTCCCCCCACCCCAAATTGTTGGTCATTGTGCTATTTACTATTGCCATTATTGCTTCCTCTTCTCCAAATCAGTTCCTCCCAGGCCACTGCTAGTACAGTGGTACCTCAGTTCTCAAACGTAATCCGTTCCAGAAGACCGTTCAAGTTCCAAAACGCTGAAAATGCTGTCTGCAAATTCAATTGAGGAAATTCAAAAACACACAGCGGAAGCCGTTCGACGTCCGAGGTGCGTTTGAAAACAGAAGCATTTACTTCTGGGTTTTCGGTATTCGAGTTACGAAATGTTCGTCAACGGAGATGTTTGAGACCAAGGTACCACTGTACCAGATTTTGGGGGGTCCTGACTTGACTGCCTCACTGCAAAGGGAAGTTATAATTTTGTGATTATGCTGCATCCCCATATATCTGGTGCATCCAGTTTTGAAGGCTATATTACTTTGCTCCTTTCCCAGGGTTCCATGAAACTGTTCCACTCCTTCTTTCAACATGTTCACTTAGCCATCTTAATGGCAGCATCCTTGGTGTTTGTCATGAATGTTTGGTTCAAGGCATGCTCCCTCCTTTGACTCTGGTCCACCTTGGTCAAGATGACCTAACCATGTGGAGCGAACATGTATTCCAAAACTGCCATACTTCAAAATAAGGAAATCTCATGACCCCATCAGAATGCTTTCCAGAAGCCAGATAGCCCCCCCCCTCAATAAATCTTATTTCTAAAATATATATTAACATTTAGTGGCAACATTTTATAATACTGGATGCGCACATTTAGTTATTTCCACCCACACAGCCCTTAAAAAGGATTTTTATTTCATTTGTTTTCGCTGAACAGGGTTCAGCAAATGTCATGAACAGAGAAAGAGATAAAGAAATTATTTGTAGCTGTGGACTGAGATCAGGACATTCCATCCTCCAGTTCATCTGAAACTGGCTCACAACAGAACATGCAATTATGGCATGAGGAGGAATGGAATTACTACAGCAAAATAATTAACTGTTTTTGGTCTCCACAACAACCATCTCTTGGAGGAAGGCTAGTTCAAAGGAACAGCTCCTCAAGGTCTGGGGAGTCTCTTTCTGTACTTATCTCTGACGCAAGAGTCGACTCTGTACTTCTCTGTTTCATCTTGCCATTGAATATTCTAGTTTCTACTATTTTAGACCCTATCACTAAAACAGCATTCCCCAAACTGTTGCCTTCCAGATGTTGTACTACAGTTCACATCATCCTGAATGACTGACCATGCTAGGTGGTGCTGAGGGAAGTTGATTTTTATTTTTACTGCAAAATCTCCAAAAGGTTTTTAAGCTTTTTTCTAGGGAATTCGCAAAAATAAAAATAAAAATCAACACTTCCAACATGGGCTGCCACACATCTATCTGGGTTTCCCCAGACGTTTTACCAATTTTCAGAAATTCTGTCTGAACACTATTTCCGACAGATGAATCCAGGATATGTCTGGGAAATTCCAGATGTATGGCAGCCCTAAGTAAAGCCTGAACTACAACATATGCTGAGGTAGTCAGATGTTGCTGGACTGCAGCTCCCATTAGTCCCCATTTGTCATGGTCAATGCTCAAGAGATTATGGCAGGTGAAATCCATTTCATTTATAATAATAATAATAATTATTTATTATTTATACCCCGCCCATCTGGCTGGGTTTCCCCAGCCACTCTTGGCAGCTTCCAACAAAACACTAAAATACAATAACCTATTAAACATTAAAAGCTTCCCTAAACAGGGCTGCCTTTAGATGTTGTTTAAAAGTTTGGTAGTTATTTTTCTCTTTGACATCTGGTGGGAGGGCGTTCCACAGGGCGGGTGCCACTACCGAGAAGGCCCTCTGCCTGGTTCCCTGTAAGTTGGCTTCTCGCAGCGAGGGAACCGCCAGAAGGCCCTCGGCGCTGGACCTCAGTGTCCGGGCAGAACGATGGAGGTGGAGACGCTCCTTCAGGTATACTGGACGGAGGCCGCACTGGCTGCCACTGGCATATACAGTTATAAATGGTGTACATAGGCAGAGTGTACTCAGTACTGCAGGATGGAGCTTCTGCTTTAAATAATTCCATATTGCTGCTCTCATCAATGCCCAACCCCTTGCCTCCAACAAACTGGCCACTTCGGTTATAGGTCTTGTAATAAGAAGGCTGACTAGAAAAAAAAAACTTTGCTGATGGGTAAACCATGCCATTTTAAAGCTAATATCTATAACATATTCTACCAATCATATTTTGCCGGCCTGGTACCCCACCAGGCCCAACCATCACAGACTGCTGGCTGGGGCTGATGTGAGTTGTGGTCCAAAATGTCTGGAGGATGCTAGGCTGTTGAAGGCTGGCATCAATATCTGTTTCTGGGAATGCTCTACCCACATCAAGCAGTACAACACTAGGGAAACTAACTCACAGGAGATGCAGTGGTCGATGAGATATTCAGGCTGAGCTCTAGATAATTTATCCACATAGTTCTACGTTTGATAGAAAACTGCTTTTAAGCCTGTTGCACGATCATTTCGCAATGTCTATAATTCTTGCCTATTTTAAACTCTCCTCAATGGCTGCCAGTGTCCCTGTACCTTAACTGGATGAAAATGCTTCAGGACTCTGTACTCTTGCAGACGGAGGGCACTTATGACACAACAAGGGGGCAGAAGCCAGGTGTCCATCTTTGTCCCTGTGCAGCAGTGCTTTGTTGAGAGCATTAACAACCAACCTGGGGTGTTTTGTAGCAATGCAGAGCTGCAGGAGAGAAAAACCACTCACAGTGCTTAGTATGAGACCAAACGGAGAAAGCCAGAGAAACAAGAGTGACCTGATCATAAGGCATAATGATGAATGCAAGGCTCCGACAATGAAATGGTAAAACTAACAAGAAAGCCCAGACACATAGCAGCAGCGGGTTAGTACGCAAGCCAGCCTTTCCAGAGGGTAAAGATACCATGACAGCAACCTCGGATTAGATCTATGTATGGCATGGCAGAAATGACTGGCAGAATCCGAGACCTGGGAGAAGAGGCAGTGGAAGAGGACTGGAAAAAGTTTAAGGACTATTTACAAAAACATTGTAAATTGTATGAGTGTTAAGAAGGATGCAGGACTGAAAACAACACGGCACCAGCAATTTAGTTGAAAGAAATATGAGAATAAGTGAGATCTGAGAAAAAGATAAATTTTGGAATAACATTATGTCTAAATTAAGTATTTAAGTATTTGATAAAAATATTTAAAGTCGGAGACATAATATTTGAAAATTACAAAATAGGAGTTGAAACAAGGTGATAAATTGCTGTTTATAATTTTATAATTGGGAACGCAGGAATGGGAGATGTGAGGAAGTCCAAAAGGCTAAGAAAATATGGTTGTTGGATTCTTGATTTTGTTGTATGTTTTCTATTATATGTTAATCGTCTTGCCTTTCTCTGTTTTTCTTTGTTTGTTGTATTTGGGTGATGGTTTTATATGTGTTTGGTGAACTTAATGTTTAAAATCCTTAATAAATATCTTTTTTTAAAAAATAGATCTATGTATGGCAGCTTGGAGGGATAGGAGAGACAAAAAAAACAAAACCAAAGTAACATCAGAGTTACTTAATAAAGATAGTGAACAGCTCATTCAGTTTGTTTCTTTCCCTTGCAGATGTGTACATAAGGAGGGCCTGCTGGATCAGGCCAATGGCTCATTTATTCCAGAATCCTGTTCTCACAGTGGCCAAACAGATACCTGTGGGAAACCTGCAAGCAGGATTTGAGCAATAGAGCACTTTCTCCTCCAGTGATTCCCAGCAACTAGTATTCAGAAATATTACTTCCTCCAGCTGTGGAGGCAGAGCGTAACCATCATGGCTAGTAGCTTTCGTTAGCCTTCTCTTTCACGAAATTGTTTCATCATCATCATAACCAAATTTGTAGACCGCTGCACGGCATAAAGCCACTGAAATGGTGTACAGGGGGGAAATAGAATAAAACACAGAAACACAAGCTCTTAGAACAATAAAATCAATTAAACAAGCTTTGGAACAATAAAACCAATCACCCAAACTCTAAAACAATGAAAACATTTCATCAAATATAAAACTGATCTTCCATAAATGACTGGGTTACAGCTCAGGAAAAGCCATATGTCATACACTCATTTCTTCAAACATTTATTTTCCTGGCTTTGACTGTAGCAAGCCATGAATGATGCTATTCCTCCAAGGGGTTCAAGATGACATGCATAGATGTATTCCCCTTCCCTTCTGCCCTCACAATCACAACCCCCTCCCCTAATGAAGGCAAAGCTAAGAGGCAGTGATTGGCTCAAGGTCTCCCTGAGAGCTTCAAGACTAAACCGGGAAAATGTGGGCCTGAGGGTACAGCCTTGTAAACCTAATAGTCAATCGAGCCTTGGTTGTATGGAATGAATAGATTTTGCAATATGGAAGACTTTTTAAAATTACTGGTGTCATTTATACTGAAGAGTGCTTGTTTGGTTGCTTTGATTGCTTGAGGGAATTATCATCATCAAGTCTTCTGTTCGTATCATGACTGCCACGGAAGCAAAGTGTTGGAAGTGACTACAGACAGAGCCCTTCCAACACAAAGCCAGAGTGATATTGTCTCATTTATTTATCTAAAAGATTTCTAGACTGCCCTTCCTCCTAAACAGATTCCAGGGTGCTATACAATAGTCACTGAAAAGGAGGTTCTCAGGCTGGATCTACACTGATCTTCTAAACGTTATAAAATATAACATTCTATAATGTTTAATTGCAGTTTCCCTTTGTCAGTGGCTCACTGCTCTGCAGTGCCCTCTGTTGTCACATTTTAATAATGCATCTTTAATGTTATAAACCACGAGTTTAGATCCTCCCTCAATTTGCCCCCAAGGGCAAGATGGTGTTGGTCAAACAGGGCCTGAGAGACTAAAATCCATTGGGAATTATTTATTTTACATACATCAGAAGAACATTGGATGCATTTTAATTTATGAAAGGTATAAGCATAGTGCTATCAAAGAGAAATCAAAAGCCCGTTATAGGTAAATGATTCTTGAAGGAAGAAAAACTGTAAAGTGGCTATTACAGGCAAAGATTTACTACATGCAAGATTAAAATGAAGTGCACCTTAACTGTTGCTGAACGCTTCAAGCACAAATAAAGCTATTCAAATCATTTACAAAGCCAGCAGAACAATGGCATGTCACTTTTCATAAAGAATTAACAAAATGATGTGCAGCAATAAAGCTTTATAAAAGACATAGTGCAAACTAAACAATATGATGCACATTGTTATAAGGCTATATGCTACAGGTATATACTGCCCACAAAAAGTGACGTGTTTCTTTAGCCTTGGAAAGCAGTCCAACCGGCATCTTTCCAGTTTGAGTCGTTATTCAGTACCTAATTAGATCTGTTGAAAATGAAACGCTCCCCATTCATTACAATGGGAAATCTAAAAAATGGCAATAACTTTCCCCCTCCCTTTTCATGGAACTGAATGAGATTTGCAAGCTGAGCAACCCTTCCCAGTCTGGATTAAGCTTGCCAAATTGTAGGCAGTGGTGCAGAGCACCTTTACAGTTTTATTTTATTTTATTAAGGAAAAGCTACAACTTCTTTGATTTTCTGCCAAAATCGAATGCAACATGCAGGCGTGGTTATTCAGAGAGGGTGGAACCTGATAAATTTCAGAATGATGGCTCGATTGCACCTCTTCAAAGGGTATATTTGACTGCTTTGGGATGGGCACAATAGGAATCATACGTGGTGGTGGAGAAAAAAAGAGCATGGATCCCCATTAAAGACTTGGGTGGCGAAAATTTCAACCACTAGCAAAGACCCCAGTACCCCACCATTGGTAAGGGGTGGGCTTCTGCTCCCCCCCCATTTGAGGGGTGATACAGCTACTTCTGCCTTGGAGGGAGAAATATCTTAATTGAATAACAAAGGAAAAGTGTGATGGGAAAATAGGATAAAAAACCAGGAAAGGCTGAGATGTGGAAAATGTTACACACATACCCAGAAAGGACCATGTGACTCCAAGGGCCACTGGCGAGGGAATGTCCTTAAACAAGTTTTTATTTCCAATACATAGCTATTGCTGCTAACGCTGCTATAAAATCACTTTTATATTTTATGCGCACATCTTCAAAGCTACTACAAATCACAAGCTCTAAGAAATTTAGTTGAGAACCATGCAAAGCTTAGTATATAAAAACCAAATGAAAACCTACACACGTAGAACAGTGCAGTGCATTTTAACATCACTCTGTAGAAATACTTTGACACATGGATAAAAAAAATTGCCAGCAACTTGAAGAAATAAAAGTGCATTGGCCCTAGATTATTATTTTTATATAGCACTGCTCCAGTCCACAAACACAGAAATGTTTAGAGACTGAGAAAGAGCTGATAATGGGAATTTTATCTCAAAGTCACAGATGGTGCACTATTATAATGCACTCTCCTTTCAGCCATGGCAAGGAGCAATTTGACGTTGCAGAACTCAGCACCTATTATTTCGTTCCACCCCTCCAAAAAATAATAATGGCCTCCCCCGGCCTGACTCAATAGATACTGTATAAAGCTCTTTGTTGACATTTTTCACAATTCAGAGCAGTATTAAAAAGTTCCCCCCAGAGCCACTGCACACCAATAAGTGAAGCGTCAGATATGACTGTAGATCCTGCTTTGGCACAAAAACCTGGATTATAAAAAAGGGGCACATGTTCAAATAGTGGCTATCTATAGGTAATTATATCTGTAGTGCACTGGCTGTGAACCACCATTGGTAATTTGATAACTAAACTAGTGCTGTGCTGAAGCCTGTCCAATTTCTCAAAAGTTTCATCCCCTGTGGGGGAAATAAAATCATTTTTCTGCCTTATTCTCACTGAACATTCTCTTTAGAATGTTGGTGGGTACAGGGCTGAGCTTATTGTTGTGCATGGACCAATCTGTCTTTCTTTCTTTGAACTAAACATTTCTCCCAGTCTTTGCAGCCTCCCTGGCTGTTCATGCTTCCTGATCTGAAGAAGCCACATGGGAGGAGTCACCTGATGAAATCTTCCCATGGGCTTTAATTGAAATGCAGGATGTGTAGGCAGCTGGCTACCAAGCACCTGAAATTAGTACACTCGTTGATTTGATTTTTAGGGAAGTACTTCCATTTATCTCTACTACATATCTGCACTGGTTTCTTTAAATGTAAAAGGCTTCTCTTGGTTACAACAACAACAAAAACAACAACAACAACAACAACAACAACAACAAAGAGCTTTGTCTCATGGCAGGCAGATGGCCTAGTTTCCCAATCCTTACAGGAACACCCATCCAAGCATGTCATGAGGTTTTAAGAGAGTGTGAACACCCAGGAAGGCTGAAAAATGCAAACCCTCACTGGAGAGCTGTAAAATTAAAGGACATTTACACAACCTCTTGGCCATCCTGAAAATAAGGTAAGCATAGCAGCAAAACTCAAATTCCATGTGTATTTTATTGAAGCTCACCCTCACCTTCAAGATTCACATGCAAATTCTTTACTTGTTAATTGACAAAGAATGAGTTAAAGATTGTATTTGCATCAGGAATGCATCAAGGGTGAGGATAGCACATGAACTGATCATATTGCCCTCTGTCACATACCTAACACATACTCAAATCTGTCACAGTTACGAATAATTTGATTCAAAAAGTCTTATATGTTAAAAAACTTCTGGTAAAGTTACTGATTCAAAAGAAGGTATCACAACAGATTTAGAAATGCCTAGTTTGAGAGAAAATAAATTTCAATGCAATTTATAAGCATTTCTTTTTGCAAAAATTGCAGATTGTTGCAGAAATGGGAAGGAACACACTTGTGAGTGAACATGTGAATAAATGAGCGGGACAGGAAATATTTCCCTATATACATCTGGTTGGCCGCATTTGATATTTGCCCAGATCCAGAACAGCTCCTCTTATATTCTTATCTCCTCTTATATTCTTATCTGCAAGGCAAAGTTTCCCCACCTCTGATCTATTGGGGGCGGACTTATAAAATGCACAGGAACCTGGTACACGATCTATAATCTATAGCAATAGTCCTCCACTTTACCCTAGCAGTAAGGAAGATTCATTTACAAGACATCTGCTTCTCCTCCTTGTCATCACTGTCTCTGGACTGGGGGGGAGATTGCAGTCATTTCAAACTTGGCAGACCTCTGCTGTTTTGCTATTCAAGTATGATGCTCAAAGGAATTTCATATTTACAACCCTGCCAATTAATGGGGGAAATGTTTCGGCACGTAAGCCCCGTTGCTTTCGCATGAAGAATTTCCCCCCGTAAAGACCGAGTCTCCGTGCGCCTTCTTTCGTTCTCTTTTCTTTTTTTTAATGGCCTTGTGGAAAGTCGCAGAGTCATTTGTCAGCTACTGTGACAGCTCCTTTGAAATATCAAGAGCCATCTGGTGAGTGCTTTTTAGCTCCAGCCAGTCCAGCAGAGTGGGGGGAAAGAGGAAGCAAAAGCAGAGACCTATTGGCTATCCCGCTGCTTGGCTCCAGGGAATCGAGCTGTCCTGTAATCCAATTAACTACCTGTTGCAGTAAAAGCGAGAAGCTGCTGTAGAAGTGTGGGGATAAGGCATGGGTGGAAACAAACTGGAAAACAGCAAGAAGCTGTTGCTGGAGCCAGACAGGCATCATTCATATATGCTGTTCACCTATAAAAGTAAAAATCCCATCTCTCTGGAATGGATAGTCTGCCTGACTTTAATTCCGGAATGAAAAGCAGATCTTAGCTCCATGCTGTTTTAGGAACAGCTGTCTTAAGAGTCAGGCAGACCATTGGTCTCATGGATAAACACTGCTTGCACCAGGGCTGGTTAACCTTTGGTTCTCCAAAAGTTGCTGGGCTTCCATTGTCACCCAGACCACGGAGCATGCTGACTAGTGCTGCTCCAACAACATTTTGAGGGCCAGAGGCCATCTCTGGTCTTTACATTGACTGACAGCAGTTCTCCCTGCCCTCTTCAGCAAATCCATTGTCAGGCCCAATTTTTAAAGTTTACCTGGGGAGGTATTTTTCATTCTTCTTCCTCAGATAACCCTGATTTTAAAACAAAAAAACAAAAACCCCTCTAAGCCTGCTGTTCTTGTCTTATTTCCACATAAGCATCCTTTTCCAGAAGTTGCATGCTGCTTGGCCTAGGGTTTTTGCCACTGGTGTTCGTGTGATAAATTATCTGATGGAGATATTAACCAGGATCCAACTTCTTGTCAGAGTCATATCTGAGGAACTCGCTTCACTTTTTAAATCATTCTCCACTGTCTCTGCTTAGTTACAAGAGAAATGGGAGCGTCAACCTGTGTTTATGCCAAGCTGTACTCTTCCGCCCCTTGAATTTTCATCTCTTTGCCCTACTCTCTTCTCCCCCACCATTTTTTTTTTAAAAAGTAAGTAATCTACATTGAGCTTTTTTTCCTTACATGGTAACAGGGAATTAGCACGGCAGGGCAAAGATCTAAACAGAAGATACTTTTAATTACTTTACCAGTTTAGGGATTACTGCACGAGACTAGTCAACTTAATAATTAAAACAGTCTACCACAGAGCTCATTTTACAAGTTGAAATAGTCACTGTGCGTGCGTGCTTATGAACTGCTGCACACAAAATATATGGAAATAACAATACAGTTGTACCTCAGTTTAAGAACAGTCCAGTTGAAGAACGATTTGGTTTACAAACTTTGCAAAACCGGAAATAGTGTCTTGGTTTGAGAACTTTACCTCGGTCTAAGAACGGAATCTAAATGGTGGAAGGGCACCCGCGGCAGGAGGCCTCATTAGGGAAAGCGCGCCTCAGTTTAAGTTTTGGTTTAAGAACGGACTTCTGGAATGGATTAAGTTCGTAAACCGAGGTACCACTGTATTGGATTGTATTCAAAGTAGCATTTCTGCTTGCTTGGAGGAATAAGATATTCAACAACAAGATGCCTAGAGGAGCATGAGAAAATTGTTGTGTGTGTCCACGCTCCATGCTTTGTTTCTAAATTTCTCTTCTCTACAAATATACATTTCTTCCGCTCCGTATCCAGTTCTCCTGGAACAAGTTGTCCTCCATGGCAAGTATATATTATTTATAAACAACCTTCCCTCTAGACATGGCAAGGTACCCATTTTCACTAGGGAATTGAAGTGCAAGGTCGCATTAAGAGGCTGGCAGTGACAACTCAATAGCAAGAGGCGGCAGCAGGGGACACTTGACCTGGCACTGCTTATTTCCAATCAGAGTATGTGCATTGTAGGTCAATAAAGGCTCTTGAGCCAGCTGATGCAGAAATTCAGCAACGTTACATAGTATAATGGAAACTATCTACCGATACAGGGATGAAAAATTAACAGAACAAGGGGGATGCAGGAAAATATGATGATGCACAGAGGACTCTAGGTCATCTGTGGGTGTTTTTCTTGTGGTACTCCATGACCCTGAATTTCTACATTGCAGTATTTTTCCATATGTTCTTCACTGAATCGTCAAAGTCCAAACAACTACAGCAGCAGCAAACTCACCCTCCAAATGTTGGGGAATCCACCTTCCATCAGCCCAGCCAGGATGGCCAATAGTCTGGGATAATGGAAACTGGAGTCTAGCAACATCTGCAGGCCTGCAGGTTTCCCATCCCTGATCTAAGACCTAAGGAGAGGACGTTCTTCAACATCATCCCACCACAGCCTCCATATGCCACCACCACTGCCTTTTAAAAGCATCTTATTATTGTGTCAGTGGCATAGCGTGGGGGGGCGGGGGGGCCGGGCGCACCGGGCGCAACATCTGGGGGTTAGGGTTAGGGGGTGCAAATCCATGGGTTAGGGGGCGCAAATTACTTCCCTTGCCCCGGGTGCTGACAACCCACGCTATGCCACTGTATTGTGTTCCTTTGCTATCGGACACACAGATGTAATGAAAAAGGCAAGATATAAATACTATAAATAAAAATAATATACAATGTGCCAAGTTGCTAAGCCTGAAACATTTAAATTACTTCCTTTTTCTTCTAGCTCTGCCCTAGTGTTTTCATATACAAAATTCCTTACAAATCTTATTTAATTTTAGCCTCATTAAGAGAAACACAGCCATGACAAATCAATGCAATATTCAAGTCCAAGATCTGAAATGTGAAACACTAAAAGAAAATCCTGAATAAACCTGAGGAGCAATATCCTGAGCTAAAGCAATCTGCTTGTGGGTTTCCCGTGGGCATCTCAGTTGGCCATTCCGAAAACAGAATATTGGACTGGAGCCTGCAGGCTCTTCGCAAGTTAATCTTTTATGTTTTATATTTTATTTCTGTACTCCACTTCTTATGCTGTTTGGTTGTACAGCATTTCATATTTTCATATATTAATGTCAGGAGGATTTGTTTTTAATTGCAGATAGCTGCTTTGCATAGGAAGTTCCTCAAAAATACGTGGTGTATACATTTTTAAATAAACAAATATAGTTGATTCTGCTACTTCAGTAGACTATGGTGAGACCAACTTTTTGTGCTTTGTGATCATTGTGCAAAACATCAGTGTTTCAGCTTTGGCTCCTTTTAGTCACATCCTTTGTCCATTGCCCAACTATACAACATCATCTGGTCTGGTTCATTTGTTGACACTGTCCATTTTGAAACGCCAGAGACCTAATTGTCATAAGTGAGAAATTTGGGTCCTTCAGGCATGCTTGATGGAAATTACAGCCCAAGTTGTTGTTTTTTAATAAGGTTTAAGGTTACCTGTGTGTACTTTGGAGGGGTGAAACTATTTTTGTTGGGTTGGATCCAGGCTTAGTTATACTTACAGTAGACCCATTGAAATCAATGGGGCTTAAATTAGACATGAAGACAAATGGATCCCTCACATTCCCTCAAAATAAAATACAGTGGTACCTTGGGTTAAGAACTTAATTCATTCTGGAGGTCCTTTCTTAACCTGAAACTATTCTTAACCTGAGGTGCCACTTTAGCTAATGGGGCCTTCCGCTGCGCGATTTCTGTTCTCATCCTGAAGCAAAGTTCTAAACCCACGGTACTATTTCTGGGTTAGTGGAGACCATAACCTGAAGCGTCTGTAACCAGAAGCATCTGTAACCTGAGGTACCACTGTATCACCTTGTTTAATAAGCTGTTGTTTGTGTGGACTGCATCTATTAATTTAGTAATGGCACTGTACAAATGCATTAATCGACTAAGCCATGAGTGAGGTACAACGTGCATATTTCAAGGACAAAGCCTTGAAATATCCATTTTATGAAGTATTCACAATAGTTGGTTGGCCTGCAATTTGTGCAATCCAGATTATTTGAAGAACCTGGGGGGGGGGGTGAATCCATGATGGAAGAAAGACAAGAGATCTAGATCTAGATGCATGTCAACCCAATCTCTGAGCAGTGTGAGATTCCAAGAGATCCAGACACTTACCCAGGTTTTGGTTTTCTTGGAATGAAAGACAGCAGAGACTGTGGTGTCTTTATGCTATATGGTTTATTTACACATTTATACAACCTGAGCCCAAGATGGAAGTGCTCACAGCATTAACACCCCGAAACAGTCTTGCTTCTCCCATAGCCACAGCCTTGGATTCCAGCAGAAATCCAGTATGGCTTTTGCCTGCTTCTGGCCCAACTCTCTCACACAACAACCCTTCCTATTGGAATACTTCATTAGATTTTAACCTTTGCTGGATCCAGGACCCCAGAAATTAGAAAGGACTAACCCCCACAAACTCACAACACTGTATATGTGTGCGTGTCCCGCCTCACTCCCACGAAAAAACCCAGAAAACCAACTTCATGCCCTAGGCTAACTTTGTGGAATACTGTTAGCAAGGGAAATCAGTGCAATACATTTGCAACCTAGCAGTGCCTGCTTCCCTAAAAGATGTTGGGACTAATAACTATCAGCATGACAACCTAACACCTCCACTGGTACAGCCTCAAGAAACCAGAATTTTCATTTACTTTGAGCTGCCCTGTGTATTGGCGTCTGTTGCTTTTTATCACTCATCTTAGCTAAGTGCTTATGGCAAGCAGTGAGTGAGGCTGTTCAATGCACCTTCAAGGGTCAGTTCAGGCAACACAAATCCTTTAAGTCAGGCAACTTCAGAGAAAATTTCCCTATCAGCACTTCTCGCATCATCATTCCATGTCCTCGGCCATCTTCTGCTGGTGCAGAAATTATCTGTGTACCTGCTAGATGGGGTGAACAAGAACAAGCCTTTTGTTCAAATGCATTAAACTGCTGGCTTCATTTGCATGTACAGATATGTGAAACAAATTTGCATTTTGAAACCAAGATCATGCTTTTTCAAAAAATCTGTGTTTTAATTGTGTGTGCTTTTCTTTAGCTTTCCTGTACTTTTTATAATGTATTTTAAATTGAGATTTACACAAATTTAATATTAAAAATGTAAATGTATACTGTTGCTTTTTAAAAAATCTGGTTGTTAATTTTAATCTATTTATTGGTTTTACAAGTGCTGACTTTTTACCATTGGGGTGTGTGGGTGTGGGTGGGTGTGGGTTTGTGTGTACACACAGACACATAAAGACACATGTACATTGCCTTGCAGAAGAAAAGGTGCTTTATACATACAATACATTGCAATTACCTTCCTATGCATATTTACTCAGAAGTCCTACTATGCTCATTAGGCATTGTTCCCTGGTGAGTGCATAAAATTATAGCCCCACTAATGTTAGAACTGGTCAGCATATAAATATACTTCCTTTAGTGGATTTGGAACAGTCTTTGGGGGCTGTCATGGGCTCCTTTCAGAGAAAGGGTGGGATGTAAATTAAATAAAGAGATTAATAAAATTTATCAGGACCAGGCAGCAGTACCTTTGGAATTCCGAGTTTTGCTGGGGAAGCTGTTAAAGAACAGGGAACCATGCAGTGTGGATCAACCATTCACAGCATTATGTAGATCAAAGTAAATTCCAGAGGAATTCATTGGGGAATGGACAAGTCACAGGAAGACTAAAGAGGCAGTAGGGACTGAGGAAGCCTGAGGAAAGAGGAACCTGTTATGTACTGAAGTTCTCACCCTGGGCCAGCAGGGGGAATACCGTAGATAGTTTTCACTCAGGTCCACATATGCAAATAAGGGATTGAAAGTGACGTTCAGTGATTGGATAGTTACAGAAAGTTGTTACAGTTGCGTTGTAGTGCAGCTCTATATAAGCAGGCTGGCTGAACCCTTCAGTTCAGTTCTGTTCTGGCCTGTGAATAAACAAGAGCTGTTTGAATAATCGCTGTGTTGTCTGATATGTTCACCCACAACTTAACAGAACCCTTGCAGGATTCAGTCACAGGAAAATGGAGAGAGAGCTAGAAAGCATATAAAGGCTACCTGCTGCTCAATAAGGGCCCAGAATGGATCCCGACACACTCATATAGACAGTCAAGGTCATCAGGGGCCAATGGGAATCAGAGGATGAAGCCAAGCATAGATTCAGAGAGGGAGGGAATACAACCTACTCTAAATCCTTTCAGAATAGATGGGATAGTTCTTTACAGGATGTGCTTGTTGGAAGCTCAGAACGGTTCCTCGTTTGAAATTGACACTCATCCAGCCCATTGGATCACTGGAAGCCAATCTACACAGGTCACCTGCCTGTCCTTATATGACACATATGAAGAGTGCCAGCTAGCGGAAGGAACAATACTGGTGTATGACACCCACCCACCTGAACTTATTTTCTCAATACTGGTTCAACGTGTGCTCTTACTCACTGTGTAGCCCATTTGGACCCTAACCGTTCTTAACTGGATCCTTAACAGTTAGTATCCATCACATCAGGATCCTACCACTGTTGCCAAAACCTACTTATATGTCTCCCACATGTGGCAGACACAGATTGTCAGCCATGAACCATCTGGGACCAAAACAGATTCATGTTTTAATATTCAGAAGCTGTGCCTCTTTCCATTTCCAGCGAAACAGGCTGCCAACAACCATATATACAGTTTGCAGTTTCACATGTGCTTGAAATAACTTAAGCAAGCGTGTCACGTAGATCAGTGCCGTTTTATTTTAAACCCTCTCCTTCCATATATATAGCGAACATTGCCTTTACTATAGCTGCTGAAGCACAGAATATATGAATATGTAATGGGTTTCTCTTTTAGGTACTTCTTACTCATTAAAAACAGAAACTTGTAATGAATAAGTAGTTATGTAGTAAATCAAAGCAGCTATTCTCTGAAAACAAAATGGTATTGATTCCTGCATAGGCATTAAAAAAAAAAGTTTGAAAATACGTTTCAAATCATCTCTTCTCTCTGCATATTAAATAATGCTGAATAAGCAACAGGAGAACCAGGGGGCTTCCAGATAGACCTCTTGGGCTCAGGGGGATTCAAGCACTTCCATAATCCTACACGCTAATTCCAAAACTCATTTTATTTCTGCACCCCAGTCAATGAGTTTAGAGCCCTTGTAGTGTGGTATACCGTTTAGAGATTTGGACTAGGACCTGGGAAAGGGAAAGGTAAAGGGACCCCTGACCATTAGGTCCAGTCGTGGCCAGTCCTGGGGTTGCGGCGCTCATCTCGCTTTCTTGGCTGAGGGAGCCGGCGTACAGCTTCCGGGTCATGTGGCCAGCATGACCAAGCTGCTTCTGGTGAACCAGAGCAGCACACAGAAACGCCATTTACCTTCCAGCCGGAGCGGTACCTATTTATCTACTTGCACTTTGACGTGCTTTAGAACTGCTAGGTTGGCAGGAGCAATGGGAGCTCACCCCATCGCGGGGATTCAAACCGCCGACCTTCTGATCGGCAAGTCCTAGGCTCTGTGGTTTAACCCACAGCGTCCTGGGAAACCAGGGTTCAAATCCTCACTCAGGGCTATTGGGTCATTTACTGCTTCTCAGCCTAAGCTACCTCACAGGATTGCTGTGGGGATTAAAGGAGAAGGGGAACCATTCACAAGGCTCCCAGATCTTCCAATCCCATAAGGCTATAGGCCTTAGAATCATAGAATTATGAAGTTGGAAGGGACTTCGAGGAACATCTAGTCGAACCCTTTGCAATGCAGGAATATGCAGCTATCCTGTACACGGATCAAACCTGCAACCAGTACCATGCTCTAACCAACTGAACTATGTTATAAATGTTTGTGCTAGTCTTTAAAGTGCCCTAAGACTCTTGGTTGGTTTTGCAGCAAAGGACCAAAACAGCTACTGCTCCCCCCCCAAAAAAAAAACCCCCACAAACCAGCAACAACAAAAATGAATGTGGCATCTCTGGATTTTTATTTTATTTTATTTTGTATTTCACACAGAAAGCGCTTGGCAAGCAAAACATTCACTGGAATTTTTAAAACCCTAGTTTGAGAAGAGCATAGATGAAGTTGAAGGAAAGAATAGAAACTCTCTTTTCTTCTCATTAATTTCCCCTAGAAATCAGAATGTAAATAACAATAACACAAAGAGGATCCTTGTTTGAATGAACTACCTTTTGGGATATAGACATGGAGCAGTTCTATTTAGCTCCTCAATAACAACAACAACAACAACAACAACACCACAGTGGTACCTCAGGTTAAGAACTTAATTCGTTCTGGAAGTCCATTCTTAACCTGAAACTGTTCTTAACCTGAAGCACCACTTTAGCTAATGGGGCCTCCCACTGCTGCCGCTGTGCCGCCACCGTGCGATTTCTGTTCTTATCCTGAAGCAAAGTTCTTAACCTGAGGTACTATTTCTGGGTTAGCGGAGTCTGTAACCTGAAGCGTCTGTAACCCGAGGTACCACTGTAAACCATTCCCCTCTGCTGCTGAGTGTGGAAACAGACGGAACAGGAGTATTGCCAGATATCTCTTCCAGCATCACCTAATCAGCTTTCCAGCCCGGCATTAATGAAATGACTTAGAAGATATGAAGCGTGCTTTTGTTCATTTCCTAGTAATCCACAAAAGTAAAAGCTACCTAACACAATAGCCAGAGTGGAGACCCTTTGTGAAGCATAAAGAGGCCACACAGAGCTCAAAAGCTTTAACAGGCAAGGAATAGCAAAGCTAAGTTCTGAAGGCAGCTCACAGAGAGAGTGCAAATTGAATGATAGCTCTCTCACTTCCACCTTTATGGTATGACAGTACAATGAAGTGAACAATAAAAAGAGAGAGAGAACTCTTAGCATGCTCTTTGACCAACACCAACCTATGCAGGTTTCCAGCTCTGGAACAAACACAGTGATGTTTATCTGGCAACGTCTGCCTACTTGTGGCATAGAGCAATTGTAGGGTAACCCACAATCCACATAATAATGGGAAGAATCCAGCATTCTGCTCAGGCCAATAACCAGGGGATCTAGCCCCCCCCCCCCACAATTCTAATAAGGAAAGCCTTTGTTTAAAAGTTCATTTTTTCATGCTCTTTTCTCTCTCAAGCAACCCTCCAGGCACTTCAGCTAAGCCACCTATTCTTAATGCCTCTATACCTCCTGCATACCAGAGAGAAAGCCCAGAACTCAGCAGCCCATCTTTCCTCCTTTGTGCGGGGAAGGGGCTTATTGAGAACCATTTGGGGGTGGTGGGGAAGAGAAACTTGCAAAGGGAAGGGAGAGAAGAAGAGAGATGTCTGGAAATTTCTGCTGAAATGCATGGGAAATCCTTTGTGACAAGGATGTCTGTCCACCTTACGAACCCTGGGTTGCATTCAACTAAGTCCTACTCAGACTAAAACCCACTTAATGAACCTCAGCTATGTCAATTAACTCCGATGGGTCTGCTCTGCGTAGGAATACCACCCACATGCCGGAATACATGTGTATTGATATTGATAGTCAGATTGGGGGGGGGGGATTCCAGAGGCTTTTGTTGAAACCAAAGTGCTGCTTGGGGAAATGGGGGGGGATTATTAAGCCCTTTCCTGAGTTTCACCAGCTTCAGGCTGTCCAGAGGCAGATTGGCTCTGAATCTGGAGGTTTTATACAGCAAGCAATTCATAGCCATCTTTCCTTCTCCAGGCTTAGAGGCAGCCTCTCTCTGAATATGCTGAAGGAAGCAAATAACCGAAAAACATTGGTTTTGAATCCTGCTTCATTAGACTTCATTATGCGCCCAATAGCCATTGTAGGGCACAAGATGCTGGGGCCAGATAGATGTTTGGCATGGTCCAGCAGACCTGCTCTTATATTCAAAATGACCCCCCCACACACACACACACCTTTCAAAGAAAAGGTTGCTCCTTTCTGTCTAGCTTCTTGATTCCAGTTTTGTTTGTTTTTACTAACCTGTGAAACACAACTCGGTGCTTCAAGAGCCTCTGCAAACCCTTCATGTTCTGAAGCATGAAGGTTTTTATTCTGCATGCTGTCCAACTGATGGGGGGGGTGAAACATTTTGCCATATTCCTCCACCCAAAAGGTTTCTGGAGTTGCTTATAAAGAACAGTAAAACACTAGGTAGTCACAGTGTGGCTTCTCCCCTTGGAGGGAGAAATTCAGGTCCTCTAAGTACACATCTAAGTACATTGGGAGAAAAGCAATGACAAACCTAGACAGAATCTTAAAAAGCAAAGACATCACCTTGCTAATAAAGGCCCGTATAGTTAAAGCTATGGTGTTCCCAGTAGTGATGTATAGAAGTGAGAGAGCTGGACCATAAAGAAGGCTGATCGCCGAAGAATGGATGCTTTGGAATTATGGTGCTGGAGGAGACTCTTGAGAGTCCCATGGACTGCAAGAAGATCAAACCTATCCATTCTGAAGGAAATCAGCCCTGAGTGCTCACTGGAAGGACAGATCGTGAAGCTGAGGCTCCAATACTTTGGCCACCTCATGAGAAGAGAAGACTCCCTGGAAAAGACCCTGATGTTGGGGAAAATTGAGGGCACAAGGAGAAGGGGACGAGAGAGGATGAGATGGTTGGACAGTGTTCTCGAAGCTACCAGCATGAGTTTGACCAAGCTGCGGGAGGCAGTGGAAGACAGGAGGGCCTGGCGTGCTCTGGTCCATGGGGTCACAAAGCGTCGGACACAACTAAACAACAACAAGAAGTACACATCTATACTGAGGCGGAGAGTAAGCAATGTTACATTTTCGTTGGAGAAAGTGAGAAAGTGTGTACAAAGAGGGAAGGGATGATGGCTAGAAAGAAGTGGGGAAAGAGAGATGGAAGAAGGAGAAGGGTGGAAAGGAATGAGATGGAGCAGGTTGAGGTAATAAGGAAGTGAATGGAGCTAACGAATGCTAAAACGGAGAAAAAGAAGGGGCTGGAACATGGATACAAATAAAGATGGGGAGAAATTTAATTCAGTTCACACTGAAAGGCGATCCTACCTAATTCACCCTTTCCAAAACAATATGAGGACCAGAACACAGACATCCTTCAAAATTCACATTTTGGTGAATTTTGCAGTGCAGTTCTCCAGCCAAGTAATTGTGGACAAAGCATGCATAAAAGTGAATAAGTTCATGAAAATATCTTTAAAAATCCATTATATTGGGGAAAATTGCTTTGCAAAATGCTGTATACCAGGGGAAATTGCATACAAACACAGGTCTATTTGGAGAAATTTGCAGTGAGTATTGCAGGGGGTTGGACTAGATGGACCCTTGTGGTCCCTTCCAACTCTACAATTCTATGCTTCTATAAATGCTGGTGAATTTTCATGAAGACCTCTTTAAAAATGAGCAAAAGGATGTGAACTGAACTGAACCTGTGACTGGGGAAATGAGAAATTCCATTCCTAGTTACAAGTCGCCAATATAATGTGGCTATAAAGATGGCACATTCAGTTTTTGCATGTGCTGGGGAAGGCATTCCATATCACCAAATCGCTAAGCCCTGATGGTAGGCAGTTTTAGTTACCCATATTCGAAACTGTAGTTTCCTTTCCTCTATTTTCTTTGGCTTAGCTATCTAAATTCTCTGGATGCGATCTGCCCACCAAGCTGCTTGTAAGGAGGTTGGTTCATTAGGTCAATTGGGCACTAATCCTGCCCTCATGAGGTGTCATCGGTTTGTTTGTTGCTTGCTTTTAAATACACTCACAGCAAGCCTGTATTGAGGTTGCATTGAGAGGGAAAGAATGGCCAGGAGTTACTCAGTGAGCTTCAGAACCAAGTTTGGATTTGTACCCAGGTCAATGCCCATCAATCTATTCATTATACTTGCTGATTTTGTCTGCAAAATGGAGCTGTCCATCATATGCTCCATTCTAAGGTGGTGCAAATGAGGACAATATCATTTCCATTTCCCAGAATATATTACATTGGTCCCCTGTGATGGGTTGATACAGCATGCCTCCATTCCTTCAGTACATTTTATATTTTTATTCTAAGCGTTACATATCCTTTTTGGAGAAGCCACAGGAGGCAATATTTCACTAAAGAAAGTGGGGGTGCATTTTCAAATTTCCCGAGTGTTGTGTTAAACGCTCCAAATTAATTTCCTTGTCTTTCATTTACAGGTGGACACCTATGACAGCCTTCCCCAACTTGGTGCCCTCTGGAGGTTTTTGACTATGAGACACATCAGCCCCAGCCGTCACAGCCAATTGTCAGGGATGAAAGATGCATCTGGACGACAGAAGGTTGAGGAAGGCTGCCCTGCATGTGAACTTTTCTCCGTGCCGTTCTATTTTCGCTTGCCAGTTCATGATTTCTCATAATGCCTGCTTCCACCATCACTCTCACCTTCACACATATGCACATCTAGTTAATGCAGCCCTCGAGCACCATGTTTAAAGAGGACTCTGAACATATTTCAACTGCCATAAAGCCTGCTATGAAAACTATGATCCACACCGTTCTTTTTTGCTTAATTAATAAAGTGTTCCAAGAACAAATCTATTTCTCAATATTAATGTTGCCAAGTCACTTATCTGGGTGAAACTGACTGAGCCAGGGCTGAAATGAAATCGCCTACTACGGCAGAAAAATAAAGTATTTGGACAGGTTTGTCAGTAAGTCCAGAGAAGCCAAAAGCTGTCCCTAGTAGCCAAATAATGGTAGTGATTTTAATTTCCATTTACTGGGCAAAGTATGCAGGAATTCTAAGCAAGCCCACTTTAAACACACCAGGGGGGCGTGTTCCGCATGAGGGTCAGAATCTATGGGCTAAGATTCCTTTAGAAGAGAAGGTGCTGCCTCCCTGTCATAAACTAGCAAGAAGAAAAACCCAGCAAATGACAGTGGCTCAGGTGCACAAAAATCCAGATGGCAAAAGATGGCAGAGATTTACAGTATAGGAGCTCATCTATACATACAGATGCAAATCTATAAACAAAATGCAGTACATCTTGCCAGGTGACCTATGTGCCCTTTCGGCCTGCTGACAAGGTGCTAAGAGTCGGTGGCATAGGCGCCGACTCCATGGGGCCTGAGGGGGCCCGAGCCCCCTCAAAAATTCGTTTGGGGGGCTCCGCCCCCCCAATAATCTCAGACACCCCTCCAGCAGAGCGCCACCGCCGCCCCTCCCCCAGCCCAAAATGCACAGGGTCGGGCTGCATGCCTCCTGCCCTCCCTCCCGAGCAAAAGCTCCACCCAATTTCCTTCGGAGCTAATAGGCGCAGCACGCTCTCCCCTATTCGCTCACGAGGAGGCGGCGCCACTTTATCTGCATATACATGAGCTTATTTATTATTCATTAGCTTTCCCAGCCCCCCCCCCAATATTTTTTATAAGTCCGCGCCCCTGGTCGGTGGACATGTTCAAGACCCATCAGGCTCTGTCTTCCTATGATCTTTGAACTAGACAGTTCTTCAAATAGAGGACAGATTTGTCCTTGGTAATATAGGACACATGGCTATTGAAAAAGCTCAAAGCAGCTGCGGAGGAGTGTGGAGGAAAAACTGTAGTCATAATGACCAAGCAGCATCCAGGCTTACAACACATGTGTAAGGTGAGGCTGCAGGGTTTATCCTCCGTTGGTGGCAAGCAACTTCCAGGAGCCACTATGGGTTGGTGATGGCTGGAAAAGGAATAGTCATTACAGGCACCAATGTTTCTCAAACTTGGGTTCCCAGCTGTTGTTGGACTACAGTTTCCATCATCTCTGACCACTTGTCCTCCTAGCTAAGGACAATGGGACTTGTAGTCCAACAACAGCTGGGGACCCAAGTTTGAGAAGCACTGTTTTAGGGGGAGGGTGTGGTCTTGCTGATCATGAGTACAGGGAACTTCCAGCCTCTTAAAAAATTTTAAAAGTCCCCCAGTCCATCCAGCCACCTCAGAAAGTGTGAAAGGGCACAGAAGGGAGGCTTCCCCAGAAATCCCCAGAACTATATTTTTGAAGCAGTTTTATCAAATCTGTAAAACACCTGCCACAAGGTATCAGAAAGGTGATAGGAAGCACCCAGTGACTTAAATAGGGGGCTGCAACTTCCTGCTGATCAGCTGTGCTCTGCACCTCTACCCTCTTTCCATGGTATCAAAAGGCAACGTCCAGAATTTTACTAGGGTTTCAACTAGTTTCATTCTGGGGTGGAACTTCAGTATTTATTTATATCGAAAACTGTGTGATTAGTGACACAATAGCTCTACCATGTGGCTGTACAGAAAATGGCAAGGAGGCACAGTGGGATTTGTGGAAATGTCAGCCCTTTTCTCTTGCTTCAGTAGCCAAATGAGATCCACCAAAACTGGCTGTGACCTGAGTTTGAAAGATATGTCTGTAAATGAAGCAATGGATACAACCAGCTGATAATGGGCAGAAATGCTTCTCGACAGAAGGCACAGTGGTAAAACAGCAGCAACGTTCACAGCTCTCTGGGTAGGCCAAAAAAGGCAAACTAGCACAGTTTTGTTACATTATTGTATTATTTATTCCTTTGTTTATTATTAACATTTATTAGTCACTTTTTTCACAAAGTGACCCAAAGTGACTTACAAAAGTAGTAAAAACATTCATACAAAGTATAAAAACCAAAACAGAATAAACATTCTCATACACGATAAATTATCCATGGAAATAAAAGGTAGAAATGATGCCTATCTACAAGAGAGACTTGCAACCAATGCATATATTCAGGCTCGTCATTTGATGACTGTACCATCAAGCGATGGTTTGTGCACATCCAAGTGATTCAGGAAGACCCAAACAAACTGATATCACCTCTGTAACACAATGGTTTTTTATTTGAATCCATTCACACATTCAGCTGTAAGTAGGGTTGGAAGGACCTGCCAGTTTTAAATTTTAAATACATTCTCGTGGTTGGTACAGACATCATTGCCACCTACTGAAATATTGGGGGGGGGCAGAGACATTTGCATCAGCTCACCCTAAATCGATTGGAGCAAAATGTATACAAAGATGCAATGGACACAACAGAGCCAGAGCTAAGCATTCTTCAGTCCTGTTAGTTCCAATGGGAGAGTGAAACATGTGCTTCACTGTTGTCCCACTGAAATCAGTGGTGCCAATGCCCCATTGGTTTAATGGGGAATTAAGCACATGTCTAGCTCTCTCACACTTAAAGCCAATAGGATCTGGTCCTATATCTGTAATTTTTTCATACCATTCAGACATTTTTACTGACTGGTTGACTTTTGAAATGGTCAAATATATTTTAAGGGGTAGGAGAGCGAGAAACAGGCTGAGTTGTTCAATTTTCTCATATGAAGTAAATTGTGCCATTTCACCCTAGAAGGCACACCAGCTCCATTGTCTCTAAGCTTTGGATGTTGTTGGGTTTTGTAAGTGGCTTTCACATTAATCTGCAGGATGAAAAATAAAGCTGTAGCTTTGACCGGTTTCTGGTCAAAAGTTCTTTACACCCATCCTCCTCCTCCAGCACCAAATGAGATTATATTACATTGAAAGATGCCAGAGAAGCAGACCCTCAATAAAGGCATAAAATAGAGGGAAACACTTACCCTGCTCAGCCTCTGTCTCTCTTCACACATAAACACAGCTTGAGAACTCTATGCTTCCAAATGTGTGCAGTTTCACTATGTTGCTGGCATTTAGCAGCGTCAACATAAGATTGATACAAGTTCCGCATGGTACGTAAGCGGGCAGGGATCCCAAACCCCAACCCAGTAAGTTGCGTCTTATCTTTGGATTAGAGTAATGTAAACAGTATCCAGTTTGACAGGATTCATAAGAAAGCAAGAACTTGTTTGCAGTTAGGGATGGGAGAACCTTCTAGTTTAAGGAAGGCATAATGAAAAATGAAAAAAACAAAACATTGGGCTACAGAGTATTGCTTAGGACTCTAACTTTCACAGTAACAGTTTCTCCACTTTTGACATTGTGATTTGAGTTTGGAAGCAAACACCATCAGTTACCACAAAACAAAATTACCAGATGCTGACCCTTCCCTTTCATTCTCGGTAGTGGCGCCCTCCCACCAGATGTCAAAGAGAACTACTACCAGACTTTTAGAAGACATCTGAAGGCAGCCCTGTTTAGGGAAGCTTTTAATGTTTGATGTATTACGGTATTTTAATATTTTGTTGGAAGCCACTCAGAGTGGCTGGGGTAACCCAGCCAGATGGGTGGGGTATAAATAATAAATTATTACTATTATTATTATTATTCTCCTGCATGATGCTACATTGCCAATAGGGATGGGCAAATCTATCAATTATGGTTTCACTCAGCTTCTCATTTTTCCATACTTCTCTACATTTCTGCATCAGTTTGTGATCATTTTTTTCAAATCATGAAAATCCAACAGTGAATTTCTCCTAATACAAAGGCTTTGTGTACAATTTTGCCTAATTTGTAAATTTTTGCAAAGCAATCTTCTCTAATGCAATAAATTTGTGCATTTTTTATTTTATTTTTTTTTGCTCAGATGTGTTTATTTGTACGCACACTATACCCCAGAATATGCATTTTTGAGCATATTACTTGGCTGGAAAACTGCAATGAAAAATTAAGAGAAGGGCAAATTTTGAAGGATGACTGTGTTCCAGTTTGCATACTGTTTTGGAAAGTGAATTAAGAAGGCTTGCTTTTAAATGCCAACTGAATCAAACATCTCTCCCATCTCCCATTGTGAATGTACCACCTTGTGTTCAGAGTTAACCACACTGTGAAGAATGGCTGGAAAAGTAGACTTTATCACTAAAAGTAATTTGTGATTTTATAATAGTGTTGTTTGTTTTAATTCCTCTAAATGCCCAGGAAACTCCTATTATAGGGTTGCCCAGGCACACCAACTCTAGGGGGCTAAGGTGTCTTTGGCCCAGTGCTGGATTACCAAATAGGCAGCACAGGCACCAGCCTATGGGCCCCACACCTTTTAGGTGGCCCACAGCAATGGATCAAAATAATACTGATTTGATCTTGAAAGAAAATTACAATCAAGCTTTCTTAGTTCAATGTTATCCCACCAAACGTATTAGGAGATAATCTGCAAGCCCCACCCCCCTCTGAGAGTTCAGCTGCCTAGGGGACTCCATGGGGTTTAATCCAGCGCTGCTTTGACCCCCATCAATATTTGCCGTTGGGGCGGATGAGGCCAGACGTGGAGCCAAGCACAGTGTAGCTTCAGTGGCCAGCTCCTCCGGAGTGCTCCGCCTTCCTCAAACAATGTGATGACGTACATGTTAGTTAGCCTACCATGGTCTGTACTCTGGGTTTTACTTTCATTTCCCAACAATGTTTTACATATGATCTTTTTCTTTTTTAGCATCTCTTAAACTTTTCAGATGGTTTCAGGTTATGCAGACCATTTTTTTTCTTCAAAAAATTGCCTCATCCACTGCTTAATTTGATGGCATGCTCTGAAACACTGCTCATATTTTACCTCTTTGTAATGTTTCAAGCACTTGAAATACCCCTGTATATAATGTTGTTAAATAGTAGACATCTGTATTTTTCATTTATTTGTAACTTGGTCCTGAAGGAGGAACATTTATTCTGAAACATTTTTGAGCTAAAACAAATCCTCTTAGTGGCATTTTTCAGAATAAATTTTTCCTTTTTACATGCTTCCTAGTTTATAGAACCCAACTATTGATTTCCCAAGTTTAATGGAACCAAAAAATGTGCCAAAATGGACACTTATTACTTCATTCAAATTTGCTGTACAGTTAAATTGTACTTTATTTGCATTGAGCTGGAGGTCTGAGTTGGATCATTTGTTTAACACATAAGGCCTTCCATTGTGCAAGATAAGACTTCCTTGAAGTGCAGTTAAGCCTCTATAATTGGTGCTTGTTGGCTACATAACACTGTTTTATTTTATAATAGAATGACTTTCATTCCCATTTGGAGTTCTATTGTCAGCAGCTTTCATTAACAAATGAGTGGGCTAATATACTCAAATGTGACAAAAGGTGGAAATCTATCTAAAGGCAAATGACAGCACCTCCCATAAAGCAGAATAATGCATTTTTGACAAAAACTAATTCCATGATTCCTTTGCCTGCTGCTATCCTATATGGAATAAGTTCTAAGAGGGGAAAGTGAAAACCCAATCCCTGGCCCAAAGGTGTCTACCTCTTGCCTTCCCTGCAGTGCAAACCTCTCATGCTACATTAAGCTAGTACTTCACGCTAGCACACCATTCCTTGGCTTATTGTCAGTTATGCAGCAGCAGATTTTGAAGTGCAGGATCTCATCAGGATAACCCCCCGTAATTGGAAAGCCTCGTTTCAAAACCAGAATGCAAGAAGTACCTTAATCTTTTAAACTGAACTTTTGACATTTCAGTCTGAAACAGCTTGCACAGATATTACTTCCTGTCTGGCATGGACACTGGCCCCTCTGAGTGCTCTGATTCAGGCCAGGAAAGGAAGGCACTTGAGGACAAGGACTTAGAATGAAGAGGGTGAGGCTTTGCAGCAGCAGCCCCAGAGCATGCCCAGACCTGTCAAAACAGGAGACCCAGGGGCTGTGCCTCCCTAGCATGTGGAGGATGAGGGGAGCTCTGGGCACAAACCACTGTGACACAGCGGAAAAGTTCGGAGGAAGCAGCATGCATCAAGAAAGAGGCAGTGCATCAAGAGAAGAAAGGAGACTAATCCCACTAGGAGGAGTGTCTACCTTCAGGCCAGGGACTTCTGTGTGGCTGGGACTCGCGAGCAGTTGAGCTTTCCCTACCTCTGCTTAAAAGCTTGGCAGGTAAACGGGGAAACTTGTTGGAACAACTTCACTGATCCTGTGCAGTCCTGGAACTCTGCATAGAACTTTGCAGTCTTGCTACTAATCTTGGACTCTTCTTGCTCTCACACCAGATATATTGATGCTACTCCTTCGCCTTGTAAGGACACGTGGACTAGAGTCTTCTCTTTCCTAGCTGCTGAGTTTGTAACATTAGACTGCTATGATAAAATATTACTTCTTTACTTATATGTAAATGCCTCTGTGGTTTGGTCTTGGACAGGAGCCAGGTTAGGCCCCATGAAGAAGAGTAGAAACTTGTTAGCAGCAGCTGTACGAGGGAGACTCCTCTTTTACATTCAGTTCTCACCAGCACACCAGAAAGGCAGAAAGCTTGTGCAAGCTGTTTCCAGTGCTCTACAGAATTTGTATGCATAGACAGTGTGTTTCAATAAACCATTTTAGAAGCTAGAAGTTTCACTCGTCATCTGTCTTGAGAGTTAAATCCCAGCAGTGGGAACATTCTACACTGACATCCCACTTGGAATGGTGCAGAGAACATAATGGAGGAATTAAGAAAAAGTGCAATTCATTTAGACAATAACCTACCTAATTTGCACTTTCAAAAACCAAAGCACAGCCATCCTTTGGAATTCACATACAATTTTGCGTAAAAATGAATCTATTAATGAAAATGTCACACAAAATGCATGATGTTGAGTGGGGAATGTTTAAAAAAAATGTGTACATGAGGAGAAAGTATTCCTAAAATGCTGGTGAATTTTCACTTAAAGGGAATGGCAAGAATGCAAAGAGCAGATTGTAAAAATAAAGGGCAATTTTCAGAGCCATGCAAATGGTTTTCTCACGTGTGCTGGGCAAACAAGGCAAAAGGGAATCCTCATTGCATCAGAGATGCAGAAAACTGTCCACAGGTTACAGAGAATGTAGCAGAATATGAAGCCTTGTGTTTGTTTCTCAAACAAACGAGTGCTGGGTCAGGCATGCATGGCAAAACAAAGAGGCACGAACACTAAACACAGTGAATCACAGGCTGCTCTCTTTACAGGACCCGCTAGTTGCTCTTGTGTTGGAACATCAAACAGCAGAACCATCGTTCTGGACTATATTTGGACTAAGAAAAAAATCAGGGGGGTAGGCTATCAATAATCACATAATGTTCCTTTCATGGGAACATTAATGAAAGTTCGTCATCCAAGACGGGGGTGGTGGTGGGGAGAGAGATGTGTCAATTTCAGAAGAAACAGTGCCTTCTTGACTGTACACAAGAAGAGCTGGATTTCCTGCATTTTCAGGGCTTGAGCTTTGCTTAAATCGCTTCGCCTTGCTTATAAGAAAGCCCATAAGCAGGAACCACTGTAGCCTCTCCTGATGTTCTGCAATCTACAACTGCCAAAGGGAAGGACCTGAGACAAGTCCATTTCATCATCAACCTGTCAGGCTTGGCAAAGGAGACCACCCTGCTTAAACCTAACTGAGAGAACCGGCCATTTATCAATGCCACGATACTGTGGCTGCACAGATTGCAAGTACCGTAAATAAAACATGTTGCATCAAACATGTCGAACATAAACAAAGGGTGACAATTCACTGGGTTACTTCCAACTAAGTCATACTTGGAGTAGGCCAATAGGAATCAAATGACATTACTAACTTAAGTGCATTGAGGATCTATTCCCTGTATGTGCTGGATACAACCCACTGTGCTGAATTTACATCACCTATGTAGAAAAGCTGTTCATTTCTGAAGCCTTTGATTTGGATGAATATGTGATTTAGATGAAGTCCCATACATGTTTACCTGAGAGTAAGTCCCATTAAGAACGCTCAAGGATTTTATTCAGTTCACATTTTAAACTGAATTGACATGATTTGCAGTTTCCAGATTAATAGGCAGATCTGAACAAAGTCATCCTTCCATTTTTACAGTATTCCAAATTTTGCAATACAGTTCTTGATTCAAAAATCTTAACCAACACACATATAAGAAGGTGTGCTTAAATGCTATTTTGGGATAAGGCATGCAGAAAACATGTATCATGCAGGGGGGAATTCAACAGTAATACAAGTGTTCATACATTTTTATTTTAAAAATGCAGATTAACATGGGATGGGATGGACTTATGAATAATTACATGCAAAACTGATACAGACTGGAAATACTTATTTCCACATCCCTAAATCCCATTGTATTCAATGGGGCTTGCCTCTGACTAGACCTACATTGGTTCATAGTGTTAGATGGTGATGCGTACCATTCAAGTAAACTGTGGTGCATTCACTCATTTCATTTGCATTCCCATCATCTTCTGAACTTCACTCTCTACTTTTATTTGCAATGCTAATCTTGTAACTAACATCAAGACCATTACACTGGAGGTCTGGTTTCTGTTGCTACATTTCTGTATGCCATCTTGAACTCTGGTTTTTCTTTAGTCCATATAAATCTTTTGCCTTTTAGCCACCATGAACCACTGACAAAGTGACAGGTAAAAGTAAGCTACCCTGAATAGAAATGTCTCTGTGTGCTTCTACTTCCTTTCAAAGTCACAGGAAGAATCACAAGGAGAAGCGGTTGAGGGAAAATGAAATGCTAGTGGCCTCAGCAAAAGAAGAGCAGCCCAGTTTTACCTAGTGCCTACAAATAGGCAAATCTGTCAATTTTGGTTTCTCTCGGCATCTCCAGGCAGGGCTGCAAATGTTCCTTGTCTGAAATCCTGCAAAGCAGCTGCCAGTCACTGTAGAACAGGGGCAGGGAACCTAATGCCAGGGGGCCGGATGCGGCCCAATCGCCTTCTCAATCTGACCCGCAGACGGTCCAGGAATCAGCGTGTTTTTACATGAGTAGAATGTGTCCTTTTATTTAAAATGCATCTCTGGGTTATTTGTGGGGCATAGTAATTCATTCATATATTTTTTTTTTCAAAATATAGTCCAGCCCACCACATGGTCTGAGGGATGGTGGACCAGCCCACAGCTAAAAAAAGGTTGCTGACCCCTGCTGTAGACAAAGAGGCAAACAATTTGGGATAAAGCAGGTTCCTAGGTTGCTATCTGCCACCTGAGGCAGCCACCTCACTTTGCCTAATGATAGGGCCCTGCTCTGGGACACATGTACAGCCACTGGAATGAGCATCATGCTTTTTATCTCTCTGAGATGAACCTCAAGCCTCCTCTCCTTCCTTTTCCATGGAAGAATAAAGGGAAGGAGACTTCCAGTGCCACACCCAAGCAAGCCCCTCACTTGCATTTTATCTGCTCAAAACATTATTTGTTGTTCTGTTGTTATTTTAATTAACAAGGTTGTATTTTCAGATTTAAAAACCCACTCTGAGAGCTGTTTGTCTGACCAATACAAGGGCCACCAATCAGCCCTGCTCTGAGAAACACAAATGATGACCCTTGAGGGCCAACCAATCCACACTCTGCAAATCCATCTTGCTGGACACAAGGAAGGGCAGTGTTTCCCCCGAACTCTGTCTCTGAGAGACAATCTACCGGTGTCTATAGCTTGGTCAACACACTTCAAATGGATGCATAGCATTGTCACCTAAGATCACGTATTGGGAAGGAGAGCCATGCATGGAGCAGCTTCCTACAACCTCACGGGTGATGAACACTTTCAAAAGCTGACAGCACATGCTGAGCAGGAATAAACCTCTTTGGCTGCTCAATATGTAGTGGGCTTTCCCCCAGGCTACAGCCATTTTGCAAAGTTAAAATAATAAACCTTGAGGTCGGAAAGTGTAATTGCCAGATGTCGTGCATTCTTTGAAATGAAGAACATCTAGTACCATAAGCAAAAGAAGAAAAGTTTGTCCGGTCTTTAATCAAACTTCAAAACCACAGCCTGGTGCCTGTGGCCTTCTGTTTTAGAGTGTTTAACTCTTCAATGGGTCTGAAGGCAGATAAATAAAAGCAGGGAAATAAATCCAAGAAATCTAAGAAATATATGGCAATACTTGTTTAACATCATGAAAAGAAACTTTGGGTTCAGTGCTCCCTTGGGCAAGGCTGTTGCAGGCTCAAGGGGGGGAGGGCCCTCCCCCTGACACAGCTTTGCAGGTTATCTCTCCATGGGACTGTGGGAGGAAGTGGCACTCAGACTCATTCCAGACGGCCAGGCACCACTAAAACAGCAGCACTGAAGGGGAGAGGAGCAAAAGCTTAAATCTTGCGATAAAAGCTCAAGTCTCCTTTCCTGCACATAAAGAACAAAGGAGTGGAGATACCCAGCTTCCATTTTGCGCATGGTTAGGACGCCTGGTCTCTGGAGGCATGCATACTAAAGAGTCCTGAAATACTAAGGGTCCTAGAAAGGCACAAGGCTGTCTATTGCATTGTTAAAAAGGTAACGGGACCCCTGACCATTAGGTCCAGTTGTGGCCAACGCTGGGGTTGTGGCACTCATCTCGCTTTATTGGCCGAGGGAGTTGGCTTACAGCTTCTGGGTCATGTGGCCAGCATGACTAAGCCGCTTCTGGTGAACCAGAGCAGCACACAGAAACACCGTTTACCTTCCCGCCGGAGTAGTACCTATTTATCGACTTGCACTTTGACATGCTTTCGAACTGCTAAGTTGGCAGGAGCTGGGACCGAGCAACGGGAGCCCACCCCGTCGCAGGGATTCGAACCACCGACCTTCTGATCGGCAAGTCCTAGGCACTGTGGTTTAACCCACAGTGCCACCTGCGTCCCTGCATTCCCTAAATTACCTGGTTGGCAATTAAGGTAACCTGACCTTCTTCTGCTGTGCCTCCCCACTTAGCACAACAGAAGACTCTTATACAGTGGTGCCTCGCAAGACGAAAAGAATCTGTTCTGTGAGTCTCTTCGTCTAGCGGTTTTTTCGTCTTGTGAAGCAGGCCCATTGACGGATTAGCGGATTAGCGCTATTAGCGCTATTAGCGGCTTTTAGTGGCTTATCGGCTTAGCGGCTTAGAAAAAGGGGGGGGAGGAAAAAAACCCGCAGGAACTCGCAAGACATTTTCGTCCTGCGAAGCAAGCCCATAGGAGATTCGTTTTGCGAAGCACCTCCAAAACGGAAAACTCTTTCATCTAGCGAGTTTTCCGTCTTGCGAGGCATTCGTCTTGCGGGGCACCACTGTATATATTTCTGCAGAGTCTATATATTTCAGTCCTTTTGAAAAACTTCCAGTGAATCTTCAAAAGAAGCATATCAGGACTGAAGTGCGTACAGCAACAGACAGGCTGTCTGTAATTTCAGACATTAATATTCCAATAAAAAATGTACAAGTACTCGGTGACCTCATTCAACTCTGACTCATCAAAATAAGCAAGGCTCTGCTTTATATGCAAACATTTATCATTCGCCACCAGTTCATCTTCTTTCTAAGCCCTCACCTTTAGGTGGATCATGGTGCTCCCTGCCGCTAGTATTACACCCACAGGCCAGGAGGATTTCCACCCCTCCTGTGCCGGGCCACTTTTGGCTAAGAGGCTTCAGTCTTCATGCGGCTTAAATGTGCCTTCACAAACATGCTTGACATTTTATTCTACATTGATGCAGCCCTAAGCAGAAGACAGCTGGTTTAAAGGCTGATCCCCTCCTTTTGTAATGCAATAATCTCCCAATGTGTGCCTTTGTTCTCATCCAGCAATTAAAACAGACTTTCTAAAGAGTTCCCTGTGCTAGAGGAAAACGGTTGTTGCAAGACTACCAGGCTTCTTGGCAAGCTTAACAAGGTCGGTCTCAACCTCTCTGGAGTCTCCCAAAACTAGGTTAGCAGATCTGTCATATACATTTTATATGTTTGCTGTAGGACAGGCACACCATCTATGGGGGGGGGGAGTGCCCCTTATTGTCAGGTTTAGTGCTTCTCCCACACAAGACATAGAACGCTGGCAGTTTAAGTAGCTGAGGTTTATTTCTCAATAACAGGCTTACAGCAGTCCAAGCTTCCACAACTCATCCTTCACTGTCAGAGTCAGTTGACTCTACTGGCTTCTGACCCCTCCCAAGGCCAGATATGCGCCACATCCTTCCCTGCCTCCTGCTGGCCCATCTCTGCTCTAATCGCTTGCTCCGCCTCCTACTTCTTGGTGACTCAGGTGCAGCCAATTTTTCTTCCTCTGGAGATTCCTCTCTGCTGGGCGTGTCCCTGACACTTATTTTCAATGAGGGGGCTGGGCCCCCTCAATATTCCACAGCCGTCTGGGCCCAATCAGACCCTCTTGCAGCAGCAGCAGTAGGCTCCATTGGACCCTCTTGCAGCTGCAACTAGGCTCTGTTGGGCCTTTCAAAGGCCACAACAGACCCCATCAGGGCTCCTCCCACTGTGTGATATCACACGGGTGCCGCACCCACCCAAATGTTGTTCTCCTGTACTATTTTCGGACACGTGGCTTACATACTTATTTATGTGTTTGCCTTGTAAATTTATGTGTTTGCCTTGTAAATGTATGAACATTTAATTTAAAGAGCCAGTGTGGTGTAGTGGTTAAGAGCGGTGGACTCGTAATCTGGGGAACCGGGTTCACGTCTCTGCTCCTCCACATGCAGCTGCTGGGTGACCTTGGGCCAGTCACACTTCTTTGAAGTCTCTCAGCCTCAATCACCTCACAGAGTGTTTGTTGTGGGGGAGGAGGGGAAAGGAGAATGTTAGCCGCTTTGAGACTCCTTCGGGTAGTGATGAAGAGGGATATCAAATCCAAACTCCTCCTCTTCTTCTTCTATATATTTGAGACCTTAAATTCTTATAACAATACAAAAGCACCCCTAATAATCCTCTTCCTGTCGGCAGTCAACCTGACCTTTTCAGGGAGTCAGGAAATGAAATGGGAAGGATGGAAAACAATGCAACAGTGCCTGACTGAAACACATGCTAGAGCCCACCTGAGGGCCTGTTCTGTGGCAGAAATAGCAGGAAAGAAATTTTCCTTTTCTGCCATCATTGTGTTCACACAGAGTGGTCCAGTGTTCATAAGGAATGTGTAACATCATGAAAGTCCTTATGTGTTAGGATATGCCCAGTCACTTGCTGCGACAGTTTTACTAAACATTTTGTGAATAAAATTGCTTCCATCTGCTCTGACTTGGATGCCGCAGTTATAACAAGGTCTTAACTCCTGGCAGCTGCTTCTGGGTGGTCAGAGAACAGCAGTGCCCAGAATGAGGCAGGTGCACCATAAGCACCTGTTTCTGGGGAAATCATATAGTGACATATGCTTTGGTTACATCAAGAATGGACAGGTGTGACATACTGTTCACAAGGCTGCTTCTTGGCAGTCTCAGTAAGATTTACTTGGTCCAGAACACAGTATCTAGAATGTCCACAGGAACACTGCTGCAACAACATTTTTTTGCCAGTTTCAGAACACCTGGAATGATTACCAGTATGTGTACAGGCATGCTACAAACTGTTGGCATAGTATTCAACTACCAAGGATTTCCTATTGCACAACAGGACTTCCCATCTCTTCCCCCAAATCAGTTCCAGAGGACTGAGGGAGTCCCTAGAACAGATTTAGGCAACCTGGAGGGAGCAGTGTGGGAGAACGGTCCATTGCACAAGCAGAAACCTTTGCGCTGACAGAACTGGTTATTACCTAAAGAGCCTTGAATCAGAGGTAGGGATCCTATGACCCACCAAATCCTGCTGGAATAAAACTCAATATCCTTGACCAATGGCCATGCTGACTAGGGCTTATGGGAATAAAATCCAATAACTTCTGGAGAGCTATAGCTTTCTCATCCAGCTTCCTCCTGAGCTCACCTGCCTGCATCCTAAAATATAATTGAACGATCTTTCTGTGTGTGCTCCTCCTTAATTTCCATGTTGCCCTTGCAGAACTCAGCAGAGAAGAAAATGGGGTCAAAATTAGAATTAGTTAGTTCTACCTGCCATTGGATCCGGTCCTGCCTTTCATTTGTTCTGGCTGCACCTATTGTTAAGCTCCCTACCTTCCACCTTACTTGTCCCAATAGGCACAAACTACCACTGTATTTAGAAGTATGGATTTAGAAGTGTGGTGGTTGGTGGAGGAATCTTACACTTCTTTCCAGGCTAACAGACAACTAACTCTGAGTTTTCTACTGTCAAATATCTATATGCAGGCAAACAGAAAGCTGTGTGTTGAGTAAACATTTAAGAAGGAAAAAACAAATTAATCTACAGCACGATCAAGAATTTCAGATGTTTGCCTATGGTGGAACAAGGACAGTTAAGTTTTTTGTTGCTGCATTTCCCAATGACTGTGTGCTCTTCAGCCATTTGAGAGCATGCCAAAGACATGGGAAAAATGCAGAAAGCATTCATTTGTCAACAGACATCAAATATCACTGCTGATGGAAATGACCTTTAAAAGCCTGCTCTCCATCAATGTAGTTAATTAAAAGAAACTATATCCACCAAGCTCAAGGGTTCTCGCTTCTTGTTTGCTCTACTCTTTATTGGCTCAGGACAAGATTTTGCTTCAGTGCTCTTTGTTTATTTTATATACATCCATTCTGTTCACAGATCTCCAAGACTAGTGATGGACCTGTGAACGTGGCAATGTTCAAGGTTTGGCCAGAGTCTCACACATTCAGCTCTCTGGCTGAGAAAATATTTTCCTCCCAAATCAATGGCACACATATTTTCAAAGGAAAATCAATGAAGAATGCTTTCCCCACCCGCCCCTCAAGAAGGGCGGAGGGAACTGTGTTGTACAAATGGAATGAAAAGGGTTTGGTGTGATACTGGGATTCCAAATTCCAAATGCATAATGACACACGCAGATACAGTCAGACAACAGGACTATTTCTGGGGTCTACACATCATCACCCCATACGCACAGCACTGTCCCCACCTGAGATTCCCAACAACTGGTATTGAAGGACATACTGCCTTCAACAGTGGAGGTAAATAAACACCTACTGGTGCAAGTTGATTTCTGGTTCTCAATCACAAGGAAGAGGATGAAGTTCAACCATCATCCTCAATCTTCCTGCAACACTGAATACACTGAATGAAGTCCAGAATATAGATGGACCCTGAAGGTCAGTTCTGTGCCTTAGCTCCCAACTGAACTTGTTCAGACTAAGAATGCAATTATGCACTTAAATACTACTTTTTAAAAATGCTAGAAATTAGGAGCACAAAGGTAAACCTAATTTGCTCTTAGCTGTTACTGAGAGCAGTTAAGGCTACAACCCTCTGTACGCATACGTGGGGACAAGTCCCACTGAATGCAGCAGTACATAGCCCAAAGAAATGTGTATAGGATCAGGTCATGTTAAAACCAGAAGGATAAAGCATGTTGTTACTGGATTGCACCCAATGACTGATTTAGAGGTACAATTAGATCATAGGTTGGACCTGTGGTCCTCCAGAGGCAAACTATTCATTGGCACCAATGAGGTTCTCTCTCTCACATCAGTAAACGCTGCATGACTCATAGACTCATAGAATTGTAGAGATGGAAGGGTCTTTGAGGATCATCTAGTCTATGGTTACCAGATGTCCGCGTTTCCCAGGGAGAGTCCCCGGATTTAAAAATCTGTCCCTGGAATGTTCCCGGATTTCATTTAACGTCCCCGGATTTATATTTTAAGTGTTGTAGATTTATTAGTAGGGAATGAATGTTGCATGATTAGTTCAGTGGCACAAGACACATCATATGGGGACTTCTGGCGAGGCAAAATGGTGGGCACCACAGCAGCGAGCAGCTCCTGAAGCCAGCCAGAGCCAACTGCACTACCAGGCTGGATCCAGGCTGCTGAGACTGCCGCTGCCCCTGCCAAGGGGGAACTGGGGACGCCCGGTGCATCAACTGGGGGAACAGCTGATCCCCCCCCATGACCAAATCGAGCCGGGAGTGAGAGCACCCAGCCACCCAGCTGACTGCCCAGTGGTGCTCCAGGGCCAGGAAAACCCCGGAGCCGAAACAATGAGAAGGAGAAGGAAGAGAGAAAGAGGAAGAAGAAAAAAGAGGGGAGCCCCAACCTTGCTGCGCCACTGAGGAGAGGTAGGAGAGCACTGGGAGGGCAAGGACACATGGCCGAGCCCAGGCCCGACTCGAGCCTACTCCACAGTAGCTAGCGTTCCAAGAGAACAAGCCGGGCCCCTCAATTCTGGAGCCAACACTGTATACATACATAGCTGATTGTTCTCCAGACTGCTCCCCAATAGCAAAAAATAAATGGGGTATAAGAGCCTTGGTATAAGAGCTGTAGAGAGAAACTAACTGAAAAGCTCCAATCTAGGTGTTGTTGCTTGCTCACAAGTAGGTCTCCTTACTGGAACACAGCAAATTTATTCCATATGAACTGGAAATATATATATATCCCATGTTCAGTCCTTCGCATCTCCCAAGTAGGTTTCAGACAGGGAAAAGCGCCCTTGTCTGAAACCCTTGAGAGCCCAGAGTAAACAACGCAAAGCTTGAAGGACCAATAGTCTGACTCAGGATGAGTTGTTCCTGTATAAAGAGGATTACACACACTGGAATCCCTGGCTGCTTCTCGGCAGATATGTTACCATAACATGCCAGCTCCCAGAAACTCAACAGATTGCATCCTTTATGTAACATTTCGCTCCTAATACTTTGAAATTCTCCCGATATTGATCTGAGATCCTAATATCCTGCTAAGCCTAAAATTAGAATTCCCCACTGTTCTAAAAAGCCAGCACAAATCCTTAAAAAATGCTCTCACTAATCCAAGTTTAAAGATGCCAAGGCCAATTTTTCCCTTCTCTGATGATCTCTAGTGGGAATGAAAGGGTAATATTTTCAGAAATATTTCAAGGTGAGGTCTCATTGCTCTCATTTAAAAAGCCCACTGACTTAAAAATGAGCCTGGCTAGAAACTGTAGCGCGCGCGCGCACACACACACACACACACACACCCCACACCACCACCACCACCCAAATGTAGAAACCAATTTATTTCTGCCTTTTAATCATTCCATTTTTGCCTGCCAATTTAAGTGAGTCCCTTGCTAATAAAAAGACCATTAAGTCATGTTTTTGCATACAAACCACTAATATATTTTGATCAAATCAAATGCAGACGTCTATTTTATGCCTATGTTCAGTTACTATTTTTTTCAGATTTTTGGTAATTCTGTTTCTCACTGTACGATTACAGCAATTTAATATGGAGGGCTATCATCTAATAGACCACCCTTAGCATCAGATTGCTGGCTGTTTTTGTCTGACATAGCTGCTTTTCATCAGAGCTTGCAGTTACCAGCTTTTATTGACTCCATTCCTGCGCTTTTAAAAGCAGCCGGGCATACAGAAACTAAACAGGTGATAAGAGCAGGGCTAGTAAAAACAAGTGGCAACCACATCTTCTCTTTTTAATATGAACACAAAGGGACACTGCACTCTTCATTTTAATTTGCTTATACTTGCAGCAACCCTGTGGTGTAGATTCCTGCAATTTCTGTTTTTACAAATGAGCTCGGTGAAAAGTGATGTACAGGAGCACTCAGGCCACTTCCAGATAACTCAGCTATAGAGCATTCATCTCGATTTGTTTGCAGGGAGGTTATACGTGTTGCAGTTTTCATTCCCCACTTTGCAGTGCATTTTTCCCTCAAAACTTTCCTTACCACAAGAAACCTGTGTGTGTGTGTGTGTGTGTGTGTGTGTGTGTGTGTGTGTGTGTGTGCAGATAGCTTTGTGGCTCATAAGTACCACATCCACTCTTGTTGCCCAACCTGAATTTGCCAGTATTCAACTGACTCACAGAATTTGTCAACTGAATTTGTCAGTATGCAACTGGGGACGCGGGTGGCGCTGTGGATTAAACCACTGAGCCTAGGACTTGCCGATCAGAAGGTCGGCGGTTCGAATCCCTGCGACGGGGTGAGCTCCCATTGCTGGGTCCCTGCTCCTGCCAACCTAGCAGTTTGAAAGCACGTCAAAGTGCAAGTAGATAAATAGGTAACGCTCTGGCGGGAAGGTAAACAGCGTTTCTGTGTGCTGCTCTGGTTTGCCAGAAGCGGCTTGGTCATGCTGGCCACATGATCCGGAAGCTGTACGCCGGCTCCCTCGGCCAATAAAGCGAGATGAGTCTGTCACGACTGGACCTAATGGTCAGGGGTCCCTTTACCTTTACCTAACTGACTCACACCTGCAAAACAGCAACAACAGCCCATGGCACAGCCCATTGCTCTTATTTATCTTTTATTCAGTGTATCTTCCTTAATATTTAGTTATTTAATGTATTTGAATCCTGCCTTTCTCCCACGCTGGAATTCAAGTTGGGATTCCAGCATTTAGAAACATAGAATACAAACTAAGAAAAACAAACTAGTTAAAAACAATAGTTAAAATATATCAAAACACATTTAGAACCAGCAACTAAAACACAGTTTGTCCTGACAGCTGCCCCATAATCAGCAATGTCTGCCCCTTAGTTTTCAAAGACCTGTCTGAATAGGATGGTCATTGCTTGCTTGTGGAAGGATAACAAAGAGGCAGTCAATCTAACCTCTCTTTAGAGGGAATGCCACAATATGGGAGCAGCCACAGAAAAGGCTCCGTCTCATGTCACCACCAGCTCTGCTTCTGAAGTTGATGGGACCGAGAGAAGGTGCTCACCTGAGGATCTTAGCACCTAGGCAGGTTCATATAGGGAAATATTATCTTTCAGGCAGTCTGGGACCAAGCCATTTTCCTTATTGCTTTTAAAAATCCCATTATTTATACCTACTGTTGCACTTATTATTCACACTGCAGTGGGAGAGAGGGATCTTGTAAAAATGTATGCAGCATACAGATTCTGTGACCAATACTTCAAGGAACTTAAAATCTGGATGTTTTCAAGAAGAGATTTACTCTTGGGGATAGAAAATTCTTACTTTCTAAAGTAATAATAGCAACAATTCATCTCCATCCAAAAAACAATATTCAGCTCACTCCTAACACTGGTTATGGATGGAACTTAGTGCAATTTACAAGTATTTTCAACTGTATGAAGAACCTATTTTTCTTTATACAGCATCAACCTCAGTTAGGGATTATTGTTAAGACATCATTCCCTGACTGTTACAGCACTGCTCCCAAGTAACTGTTATTGCAATACATTACATGGGTTGTTGCAAGCGACAGCCATATAACCATTATGTAAAATGTCATCTGTAAATAGCCAGGGCAATAAATTACAACTATTTGCCTTAATTAGACCCGGATAAGATCTGACCATATGATAGCTTCCATTATACATCTCCAGGCACAGGGCAGGACACAGCTACAAATGTCATACACCAATAGGCTGGAGCTCAGCCAGGTTTTTAAAACACACACAATGACCAATGACAGCACACTGTGCTTTTGGTCTGGGACATTAGAGGACGAGCCATCTGTCAAAACGAAGCACAGATGTTCAAGTATCAGCCCAAGCTAAGTTAATACATCGTGCATGGCATTTTGTTCAGGGAGGGGGAGATGAAAGGATTAAATACCCTAAGCGTCACTGTATCTTTTTTAAAAAGTGAATCCATACAGTTTAGGCTTCCATGTCCTTCAGTGAGTGATGGGCTTAGTCAATTCAGGTTCTTGGTACAGGTATATTTCACATTAACAAGAGTGTGCAGAATATATTTCTTTCTCTTGGGAATCTCAAATCATTTAGTGACTGACTTGTCTAGAACTATCTGCTTCTTATATAGCTTCTGCATAGAAATGCCAGAGAATTCCAACAGAAACAGAAGTGGAAATTGATGGTGTTCACTTACTCTTCCCATGTCTCGAATGGAAATCAAACCAGTGAATAGTGATAATGAGTATTCACTGGTGTGTGTGTTCAGTTAGCAAATGATATGTAATTGATTATGGGAGCTTTCCTACTTAAAATGCATTTCCTGAATGGCCTTTGCATTGAAATTGTGTGGAAAGAATTACATCTTTAAACATGTTAAATTCATAAGTTAGGTAAGCTATATAAATAAACATGTACATTTTAGAATAACTTAGTATTTGCTGCAAAACAAACTGCATGGGAACTTTTCTCTGCCAACAGGGTGCCCACCTACTTGGCATGAGACTGCTAGCTCTAAGTGACATATGTACACTTTGCACTGGGTATTAATTTTTTGGTTTTAAAACAATTTAAGTTTAACAAGACAGCAAAGTTCAAAAGGTCAATTTCCAAAATCCCATGGTCCTTTCTCCTGAATATCAATGGAAAGGATTTATCTGGGCTTTTCTAGAAGTGACTGTAACCATGGCAAATTGCATAATTTTCGTAACGAAGGTTACCGTGTGTTAATTAATTAATTCACGGTTAATGTTAAACCTGCAGACAGACACAAGAGATAGTTCTATATCAAACATGGTCATAGCTTCAAAATTTAAAAATAAAAAGAGAACCATTAAATTCTAAAACAGGTCTTGGCAGAAGCTGGGAAACAGGCTTACTTGAATTTTTAAGAAAAAAATATAGTTGAGTAGACTAGTACATTAGACTGAGGACACTACAATTAAATCAGTAATCAAACAATGCAAAACTGTATTTGCAAGGTATGGTACCACCAAAGAGACTGTGAGCGACAAAATCCTTCAATTCCCCCCCCCCCCCCGCACTGCATCAAGTTCATAATTTCCTCAGTGAAGTGGCATGGCAGAAAAAGCAATCCAAAACACAGAATCATAGAAAAGAAATCTGACAGAGAGGAAATCTGAACTGGCCAACACAGACCCAAATCTGACTCCACTAGATACCAGTCCACCTGCAGGACTTTTAATAGGGAACACTTTTCTATCTCAGCACTATTATTACAACTAGAACTGATAACGGGAAATATTATAGCATTTCAGCTCCCAAGTTTATCAATATGTTATCAATGAGCACAGCCACACTGATCAGCCTCATCCCTGATCCTGCATGTGCAAATATAGCACTGTAGCCTAGAAGCCCTCATGCATATAGTTATTTGTGCAAAGGCTTCCATAAAAACCTGTGGGAAAACAGTATCCATGTTGTACATTTCTAGCATTCAAAGCACTGCAACACACATTGGCCTGGCCTGCAGGTAACACAAAACCAAACGATGGCTTGGTGTGCCTGCTAAGCTCCTCTCACACCTGTAACGTCACTTCTCAAAGTGAGGGAAACATCAGGAGGCCCTGAGCTGGACCTCAGTGTCTGGGCTGAACGATGCAGTGACACGCCTTCAGGTATACAAGGCCAAAGCCACTTAGGGCTTTGGGAGATAACCCATGAGCCCAGGTTCTGATGCAATATTGAGCCAAATCATGGCTCATCTCCTGGCAGCACTGCAACAGAATTGAGTGAAAGGAGCAAATCAGCCACAATTTTCTCGGTGTGCACCAGCCTACTTGTTCTTTCACACTAAGCCATGGGTTTGACTTAGTGTTATGTGTGAAGGAGGCAATTACAGTGGTACCTTGGGTTACAGACGCTTCAGGTTACAGACTCCACTAACCCAAAAATAGTACCTCGGGTTAAGAACTTTGCTTCAGGATGAGAACAGAAACTGTGTGGCGGTGGCATGGTGGCAGTGGGAGGCCCCATTAGCTAAAGTGGTGCTTCAGGTTAAGAACAGTTTCAGGTTAAGAACGGGGCTTCTTTTACCTTTAATAAGTCTGAGCTGTGGTGTGTTGGAAATTAATCACTGCAAGCTGCTTACATTGTGGTATTGTTTATCACATTTTTATCCCTGCCCTTCTTCCAAGGAGATTGGAAACAACAACAAAGGTTTCCCTCTACCACCTCCCCGCCATTTTATCCTCACAATTACCCTGTGAGGCTGAGAGATTATGATACCTCAGAGTCATGCAATGAGCTTTGTGGCTAAGTGAGGATTGAAACCCAGACTGTTGTCGCCACGCTAACACCACCACCACAATGGCTGTCTTCATCATAGCATGGGATACCTAATTGCAGCCAATGTGAAAGTTTCAAAACAAGAGCCTTGTGTTTCTCCAAGACGGCTTTGGATAGATCCAGAAATAGCTTTAATAGCACTATATCATGAAATATGACAAAACATTTTCTTTATACAATAAATTGTTTATATCAAAGCAGGGAAAATACAGCCAGCTATTTTTCTGGCAGAGAAGAGACTGTCCTGAGAAAGTATACTCCCCAAAGCAGAAAGAGATAAACAAAAAAGCAGATACATTTGTGATTAATCTGTGTATGTGTGTGTGTGTGTGTGTGTGTGTGTGTTTCAAAGAAAGCGTTAAGCTGCAAAGAGATGAAAGAGGATTCAAGAGAAAGAGATCGCTGAGCTCATTTGAAGCAAATGACGCTGAATTTTCTCCAGATAAAAAGCAGGCCTAAGTGGAAACTCTTAAGGCAGATATACATACCTCAAGCCTTTATTTCAAACCAAGTGTTGGTTTACAGGATAGTATTTCATAGGATTTTGCTTTACCCGCACTATAGAGTTTGTAATACATTTATAAACAGCCCTCCAGCTTAATAAAACTTCCAGATCAGATATCAAATACAGAAACTTTCCGTCCCTTTTTCCTTTTGTGTTGGGCCTTTCAGATGGCAAGGCTGATGCCAGGAACTATCTGGTCATCTATAAACCACCCTAGAAATTTTTTTCAGCCAAAGGGTAGAATTAAAAAACCAGCTTCGGTGGCACATGCTAGAAGGCTGGAGGCCTACACAAATAAAAAGTTATTTACCTTGAATAAAAAACGTGCACCAAATTTGGCACTTGGGGGAGTATCACACAGGCGGGATACCATAGCTGAAAAATGGCAGGGTCATGTGACAATTGCAGAGCTGTTATGCCTGCAAACCTAAGACATTGCATACGCTGCATTCTATTAAGATGGACCATCATCAGAGCCCGTCACCACAGGTGGAAAGCCTGGAACAGCAGAGCAAGCAACAGGGCAAAAAGTTAGCTTTGACCAAAGCGTTGAGTACAATCCTCAAACCCACCAAGAGGCACGTAATAAGCAATGCAGGCACCCATATGCCTTTCACTCCTCCAGTTCATCCAGAGCAGGCTTCCTCCATCTCGGCCCTCCAGATGTTTTTTGGCCTACAACTCCCATGATCCCTAGCTAGCAGGACCACTGGTCAGAGATGATGGGAATTGTAGTCTCAAAACATCTGGAGGGCTGAGGTTGAGGAAGCCAGATCCAGAGCAATGCCTAGAAACCCCATTTGAGACCAAGTCCAAGAAGCAAACTTCCAATGACTGCATACCCCCCAAAAGTATAATTTATTCCTATACCTGTTTAAACAAGCACTGGCAAAGAAAAGGGGTGCAGTAGGTGAAGCCTTCCCCGGCTGTCATCCCTGAGGGGGGTGACATTGCCATGCCACCCCCTGGGATGCTTACTGTGGGCGGCGCTCCCCTAGCAGTCTCGCCAAGCCCCCACCGGTGCACAGCATGTGCGCCACTCCGGGTGCCGGAGCAGCTAGTTTATGGTTACCAGACGTCCCCATTTCCTGGGGAGAGTCCCTGGATTTAAAAATCTGTCCCCGGAGAAAATCCATCCCCAGGATGTCTGTGGATTTCATTTGACGTCCCTGGATTTTTATTTTAAATGTTGCAGATTTATTAGTAGGGAATGAATGTTGCGTGATTGGTTCAACGGCACAAGACACATCATATGGGGACTTCCAGCGAGGCAAAATGGCGGGCGCCACAGCAGCAGGCAACTCCTGAAGCCAGCCAGAGCCAACTACACTACCAGGCTGGCTCTGGGCTGCTGAGACTGCCACTGCTATTGCTGAAAGGGAACCAGGGATGCCCAGCATGCCAACTGGGGTAACCTTTGACCCCCCGCCCCATGACCCAAATCGAGCCGGGAGCGAGAGCGCCTGGCCACCCAGTCGACTGCCCAGCGGTACTCTGGGGCCAGGAGAACCCTGGAGCCAACGCAGGGAGAAGGAGAAGGAAGGAGAGAAAAGAGGGGAGCCCTGACCTTGCCGCTGCCGCCTATGAGGGGAGGTAGAAGAGCACCGGGAGGACAAGGACATGTGGCCGAGCCCAGGCCCGACCTGAGCCTACTCCATGGCAGCTAGCACTCCAAGAGAGCAGGCTGGGGCCCAGAGGAAGGCCATGCAACAGAGGAGACCACAGAAGAGAAGATGTGACTTCTTTTTTTAAAAAAAAAACAACTTTTAAAAAATAACTTGTTCTCTCTCTCTTCTTCTTCTTTTTTTTTTAAGTGTCCCTGGATTCTTTGAAAAAAAATCTGGTAACCTTAAGCTAACTCCACCTCTGTGAACAAGAATTGTTTCTGTGGCAGGCTAGCAATAACTGCTTGGGGAAGAGGTTGCAAAATGGTTCAACAGGTTGAATAGGAAGCACTGTAGCAATGAAAGATAGATTTCAGTGTCTGTGTGACCAGAAACATTCCCTGCAAAAACTTTCCAAAACAGTCTCTGTCCGAGTATCTATTTTCTAACCAGTAAAGTGTCACACTCACATTGCCAATGTTTATAAGTGCTGCGAACATGACCCTAAACATGCTAATGATGGAAAAAGCATTAGATTTTCTACTTTGCCTTGAAGAGAGACACTAGAGATGCTTTTTAAAAAGAACCTCATTTATCCAAGCCCAATTATCTAGTCTAGTATCCCAAAAGGCCTCTGCAGTTGGCAGTCCAGATGTGGATACACAGTACATAGCCAAACCCATAGCTATGTATGCAACAAAGTTCAAATCACGAAAGGGATACCATGAATGAACCAAAGCGTGGTTTTGCATTCCTCCCTTCTTTGAACATTTGGAAGCTCCAACAGAGCTTTATGGGGCCAGTTTTTTCTTCTAAAGCAGCATTATTCTACTTTAATCAGCCATGGCTTCCCCCCCCCCAAAAAAAAAATCTGGGGCAGTTTAGTTTCTTAAGGGCCCTGAAAGTTGTCAGGAGGTGCCTGACAATTCTCAGAGCTACAATTCTCAGAGTGGTTTAACAACCAATCCCTCTTTCCTAAGAAACTCTGGGAAACAAAGGTATATTCATTGCTTTATCTGGTTCTATTTGCAGGTGTCTGATCAGGATAGCAACTGAGGAACTTGAAGGCACTGTATTGTGGTGGCTCTGCTCCTACCTATGAGGTCATTACTAGAAAACAGCACTAGGTGAATATTGCTCAAACATGTGGTTTTTGAGTTGTGGGGCCCCCACAAGCACCCGTTCTGCCTCCTGTGCTATTCAACATCTATGTGAAACTGCTGGGAGCTGTCGTCCAGGGATCTGGAGCATGGTGTTGTCCAGCACTGCCCAAGACTTTTTGGGGGAAGCCAGGTTGTCAATATACTGATGACACACAGCTCTATCTCTCCATTCCATCTGACTCAGGAGAGACTGTGCAGGTGTTGGGCCAATGTCTGGAAGCAGTGAAGGATTGGATATAGCCAATAAGGCTGAACCTTGATATGATGGAGGTGCCCTGGCTGGAGGGAATTAAGTGAACAACCTGTTCTGGGCGGGGCGCCACTGCCAGGAGCTGACAGGTGAGAGGACTTTCTCAGGGATGGTTCCCTGTTTGTGGAATGTCCTCCCTGGTGGGATAGGCCTGTTTCCCTCACTAATTTTTAGGAAGAAACATTCCTGTTCACCTAGGTATTTAGGTGGCTGAAAGAGACTGTTCCCGGCTATCTTAAATTTATTAACTGTGATGCAATTATTTGACATGCTTTTAGGTGTTCTTAATGCCTTTAAATGTTTTCGGATTTTTAAAAATTCTTTAAAAATGGTCTAAACATGTTTTGAATAGCATTTTCCACCTGTTTGCTATGCTGGGCTCCTTTGGGAGAAAGAGCGGGACAGAAATTCAATAAATAGATAAATTTCCTAGAAAGGGTAAAATGCAAAAGGCACCATGCTATGATCCAATGATCTAGATAAGCCCTAAAAGCATCAGTCATGGTGCAGGCTTGGCTGATTCACAGCCCATGTTGATAGCATCTATCTGCAAAGCTCGTTTCACTGCCATTGCAAACTCTCTAATGACAGAGTTACAGGCGTAGCTTCATAAACGGCTGCATTAGCTATCTTGAAGGCATGCAGAATAGTTTGTATATATTGTAACCCATCTAATAAAAACTGGGTCACGTCTGCCGCGCTCTCCCTCCCCTCTTGATACATTCATGCTGAAAACTGCCCCATGCATCTGTCTCTTGGAAGTGGAGGACTAAATGTAACATTTTGGACAACAAAAAATGTGCAAAGGAAATACAAAGCAATGCAAGCAACGCATCATACCAGGAAACGAAGTTCGTCCGAAGGGTCAAAAACATTTAGCACAAATCTTACTCAATTACGGACTCTTGAAATGCAAAGAGAGAACTAAAACTTCTTCAACCATTTACAGTCATCAAAGCAGAAGGACTGAAGTAGATATATCTGCTAACCTGGGAACACAGGAATTCAAGTTGCAGACTACATTTTCTGTTCCACCAATGTACTGGGGGAGGTGTTTGTGGAAAGGGAGAGAATCACTAATCAAGAAACTGCCCGGACTCTAATCTATGCTAAAAGAAAGTTCCACAGTTGCAACACAAACAGACACTTTCCCTGTTTTAAAAATTCCTAGAAAGCATTATGAATATTGGTTTCTCTTAGACAGTAATGGTTGTGAGAACATGACACACTAGTGGTTTCCATACAAAATTCCGTAAAATAATAACTGCAATAATAGCATGGCCCAACTATATTTGCCACAAGTAGAGATGGAGGACAAAATTGATTTTGTTTGCATTTTAATGAAAAACTACCAGGTTTGCACTTCTCGAATGAACATGTGAACCAAGAAACAGCCTCCAAATACACCTTAGAGAACTGAAATTGCCCAGTTTGTCCATGCCTAGCCAACAACAACAAAAAACAACAACCCCAGACCACTTTCTGTTCTACTGTTTGGAAGGGAAGCCAAATGCCTGTGCATCATCTTAAAATCTCTGCAGCACATGGCAATATTCAAAAGCCAATACAGGAATCCATGGGATACTTTCATTAAAGTGCAAGGCACTCTTAAGCATGGTTTATAAAGAAGTGAGCCCCATTGTATTCTGTTAGACTTACTACCTTGTAAACATGATTGCGACTTCAGACATATACTGAAAATCCCAAGCAGCAGTTTCCATAGTTTTTTAATTGTTATTTTAAGTTCCTCCTAATTTATTACTTAAAATCAGGCTGATCACTATACTAGGTATCATACAGAAGTTAAGAGGCATGGCCTCACTTGCGGGTTTACAATGAAATAATTGGTTCTACAGTGGTACCTCGGGTTAATAATTTAATTCCTTCAGGAGGTCCGTTCATAACCTGAAACTGTTCTTAACCTGAGGTACCACTTTAGCTAATGGGGCCTCCTGCTGCCGCCACGCGATTTCTGTTCTCATCCTGAAGCAAAATTCTTCACCCAAAGTACTATTTCTGGGTTAGCAGAGTCTGTAACCTGAAGCATCTGTAACCCGAGGTACCATTGTATCTAAAAGCCTTGCAGTCTGCTCCTCAGAAGTAAGTTCAATGGAACTTAGCCACAAGGAGGAGCGCATAAAATTGCAGCTCAAATTCTGAAGTGCTCGTGGCATTTAGTTTTCTATAAAAAGGGGCGAGCACAAAGTAGCGTTTCAATAAAAAAAAGTTGCTTAAGGCTTCGCCATGAGCTGGTAAAGACTATATATTTAAAAGAAGAAACTTGGGAGGGGGGGTGTTTATTGTGGCTTTCTAAAAATCATTCGGTGTCTGGAGCCCTCTCCACAGTAATCTCATTGAGCGCTCATAAAGAAAAAGGAAATACAGTTCCTTCCTAACACATACTTTATGTGTCTTCGATCCAAAGCAGCATCTGCATAGAAAAGTCACAAATACTGCAATCTCATCCCTTTCTAATAAGTGAAAGAGAGCACAGACATAGAATCAAACACGGCATCATTTCCAAAATAAATACAGCAGTGGATTGCAGTTCAACTGCACACAGTAGACAGACTTAACTCTCTAGGGACTGAGAAGCGCAAAGTTAATTCAGAGGCAACGCAGTCCCTCAGCCACTAAAGTTGTCCCTTATGCTAATGTGGTATTGCCCAATTACAGGAGCTCTTGCTTAAAGTGTGCAATTAACACAAGGGTTTAAGAAATCAGAGTTACTCACAGAGTCGCCCTGGAGATGCAACAGCCAGCTTTTCTTACGACAGGAAATTCCAGTGCAACATCATGTACGATGCAGAACCGACAGGCATGGAGTCAGGAACAGACGGGCCCCTGGGATTACGGCAGTCCCAAGACGCGTGCTAGTGCATGCCGAACTATAATTTATGAAACAGAGCTCGTTTAATCAGCCAATCGGTTGGCTTCTCCCTAACAAGTCTAACTGGCTCTGAAGGGCAGAAAGCACTGCAACAGAACAATAAAAAAGAGACGATATCCCACACGCTAAGCTGCTTAGGATGGAATTGCTTTCTGTGACAGGAGTCTTGTGGGGGAGGGAAGCAGTCTCTCCCATTCTCCCTCTCTTTTTAAAACAGAGTAACAGGTGATCTGCTTCCATGTAACAAAACAGCTGGAAATCTGAGCTCTGGATTTAATTTGAATCACATGTGCAAGGAAGGATCATGGCAGTACTCTTCTCTCCTCACTTTCCTCCAGCCCACCACAAATATCCAGCTCTCCCTTTTTGTATGCTGTTACAGAAGAAACAGCCAAAGCATTCATGTTTTGCTGAATTGCCGTACTGCTGGCCATTTTAAAACACGCACACACACACGTGCACACATCACATTCTTTTATCTGCTCTTTTCAGCACCCTTGTTTCCAGGAAGAAGATGGTCAAATCAAAATTCTGTGAAGAGGAGGATGGTTTAATTTTTAATTTGCACAGAAGGCTCTGGCTCAGCCTAGATGATGCCTTCCTACGGCAGATTACCAAATATTAAAAAAGGAGAGATATAGTAGTTATGGGAGGCTTCAACTACCCCAATATCTGTTGGAACTCAAACTGTGCCAAAAATGTAAATCCCAGCAAATTCCTCCAGCGCCTCAGCGACAATTTCATTTCCCAGAAAGTGGAAGAAGCAACAAGAAGGTCATCTATCTTGGACCTGACCCTCACCAAAAGGGGGCAACTGATTGATGAAATAAAGGTAAAAGGTAAGATTAAGGCCAGTCAAGGTTAGGTCCAGTCAAAGGCAACTATGGGGTTGTGGTGCTCATCTCACTTTCAGGTCGAGGGAGCCGGCGTTTGTCCACAAACAGCTGTCTGAGTCATGTGGCCAGCATGACTAAACTGCTTCTGGTGCAACAGAACACCATGACAGAAACCAGAGTGCATAGAAACACTGTTTTCCTTCCCATTGCAGCAGTAGCTATTTATCTACTTGCACTGGCGTGCTTTTGTCACCCCATTGCGGGGAGTCAAACCACCGACCTTCTGATTGACAAGCCCAAGAGGCTCAGTGGTTTAGACCACAGCACCACCCATGCCCCTCAAGTGGAAGTGGAAGTACTGTGAACCATGGGAGGAAGTGACTGTGTGCTCTTGGGTTTCATGATACAAAGGTAAGGAAGAGTAATCTGGACTTTAAGAAGGCTGAAGAACTATTCTTCAAAAAGCTGAAGAACTATTGGGTGAGATCCCATGGTCAGAAATACTCAAAGAGAAGAAAGTGTTCTTAAAGGTTAAATAATGAAGTCCCAAAGGCAGACCATTCCAACAAGTGGGGGGCATCTAAAGAAACTGTTGTGGTTGCATAAGAAACTTACAGATGAACTGAGATTTTAGAAAGCCATGTACAAGAAATGGAAAAGATGGGAAATCACAAAGGAAGCAAAAACATAAGTAGCCAACAGTTGCAGAGAGAAGGTCAGGCAGACCAAAGCTGAGAATGACCAGTAATGTCTGCATATCCCAAGACTGTATCTTTGCAGTGATGACAGGTTCTGGGGTAAATCCATGGCAAGCTCAATTAAATTCAGCCTAGACAAGAACTGAGCATGTAGGAACAAGTGCAATGTGGCCTTGGAGAGTCCAGTTCCTATCCTGACAACACTCATTCTCTTATGTAGGTTCCATTTCCCATGCTGCCTTTCTCTTCTTCTACTCCACCAAATCACCTTTCATTTTAAACACAGAAGAGCAGGATACCCAAGCCAGCCTCCTAAAATAGTGCCTGGTGTGGTAAAGCAAGAATGGAGAACCAGCAGCCTTCCAAATGATGCTGAACAGCAACTCCCATCATCCCTAACCATTGATCATGCTAGCTGGGGCTGATGGAGTCCAACAATATCTGGAGGCCCACAGGTTTTCCCATCCCTGTGGTAAAGCTACTTTATCCACTTCAGATTACAGATGTGGAAACTGCTCAGCTTAACTGCTTCCCATTTTGCTTAAGAAAAAGATACTCCGCCATTCCTACGAAGTTCAAGGTGGTTTAAGAGGACCAATAAAATGACAAATATCTAAAAAGCAATGCAGCAGCAACTAAAGCACCACCATAGACAAGTTCCCCAGATCATGTTTGATGGTTTTAAAAGCTTCTCAGAGGTCCAGGAATCAGTAGGCTTCATCACCCCACTGTCCTCCCAGTGGGAGCCATCTATCAGAGTGACCAACCCAAAGCAGGTTAATGCCAAATCAGAAAGTGAAATTGGACTGATGTGGATACAGATAATCAGTGTCTTCTGGGAGGGTCTGAATTATTATAGAACTCCCTGCACTTATGAAACGTTTTTACTTAGCCTTTCTCCTGACATGTTAGTTTTCTCAGAGGAGGACTGTCTGTGGAGCAGGAGTCAGTCATATGCAGTGCTATTTTTCTAGAAAAAGAGGTGCCAGAAGTCACCATGAATGCCTCCCTTGTTCTCTTATAATGGCAATGGCACCCACCTGAGAGGTGCTGGAAGTTCCAGCTGAAAAAAGCCCTGGTCATGTTTCTCCCAACCTCCAGTTTGTACCAAAACAAAAACAAAAACCCTCAAAGCTCAATATTAGATGTTCAGTCAATACAGATCCAATTTCACCCAAGCCCCACAAATGATCCGCTTGTACAAATGCCATCTATAACTCACTGCCCTGGCACCAAACGAGACAGGAGGGATGGAATATCCCAACATCTACATCAGGGCAATGTTTCAAAAACGTGGCATTCTACTGACATAAAAGGAATGTTAGCATTGGCACAAATAGCTTAGAATCATAACCTTTCAGAGAAGCAACGACGTACAACAGTCTTGCTTGTGGACAAATGTTCCTTGTGAAAGCTGCAGAAAAGCCAGTTGGACCACCTCCCAAGCCACCACTGTTTGATTTTGAAAGCATGCTTACATCTTTGCAAGCACTGGCTTTTAAAATAAACTTATAATGCCCATATCTTCTGGCTGCCCAGTTACCTATAGATTAGCAGTTTTTCATCTTTTGCATTTCCAGAAATCTCTGCCCTTTTGTAGCACACTGTCTGAGCCATCTGGGCTCCCTTGTTAAATTAATTCCTTGTCCTACAGGCACCTTTCATATAGCACACTCTTCTTGCTTCTGTTTGAGTCATGCCTGTAATCTGGATGATTAGAGGATGCACACTTCCATTATAGAGACTAATCTGTTGTGAACATCTGGGTACAGGAGATCCTGATTAACTATAGGGGTTTGAACATCACAGACTCTGTATCTCTCCACATCCCTATAAGTTAAAATTTGCTCAATGCAGGAGGACAGGGGCAGGATGAACAGCCTGAAATATAAGTAGAACAGCACATACTCTGCATGCATAAAGTACCAAGTTCAGTCCTTGACATCTCCAGGTAGAGATGGGATAAACTCCTGTCTGAAACCCTGAAGAGTCATTACTGGTCAGTGTTGGCAAAAACAAAGAAACAAACCACAAGTTGATCCAATGGTCTGATAACTTCCTGTGTGGATCACCAATAAAGATTGTGCTCTATCTTGAAGTGTAGTCATTCTCCAGCAGTACAAACAGCGGAAACATATGCTGTACTCCATTTCAGATTGTAAGAAACTTAATTGGTCTACCAAGCATTGCCAAAGTATAGTGGATGGAAAATGAATTTCCCTAAGTTGCCCACCAGCAACAGGAAGATGCTACTCTATACAATGATCAAGGGGCCACATTACATGGTGAATCTGAATCTCCAGGTTCAGTTTTCATCAGGTACAAAGACATTATGAGAACTTAAACCATCTTTGAAATATGCCAGTTAAATTGTATGAATCATCCCTCTGTCTCATCCTTTCCCATGTCAAACACCCAACTCTTTAGAGGCTGAGAATCTGTATCTTCCAATGTCAACATCATTTCACCTTACTGTTCAACCCTGGGCATGTTTAAATCTACTAAGTGACATGGATCTTATTGGGAGTTACTTCCAAGTAAACATGAAAATAGGTGCAGCCCCAATTTTACACATTTTAGCAGGACCAGCCCAAGACATTTTGCTGCCTGAGGCAAAGGAAGAGATGATTCCCTTGCACAACATTCAACGTGTAGAAACCAAAGGAACTGGCAGTTGAGTCTTACTTAAAAATGCCCTTTGTTAATTTAGGGTGCTTCCAGATGGGGACTTCAAACAGTAGATGGGCCACACAGATTCAATTTTCCTGTGGGTGCAATTGGCACATTAACCTCCACACATTTTTCAGTCTTAATATTAATGGCTATTCCTCCACTTGCCATCCACACAAGTTGACAGAATGTATTCATGATGTGGGAGATTGAACCTCTCTCCCCTTTTTTCCCCATTCTAGGCATGCACAAACTACAAAGGTGTGCATGCACCTTTTTAAAAATAATAATCATCATCATCATCCCCAGGAAGTGTACAAGACAAAATGTTACCAGCATGCTTCACAATAGGCAAAATGGAGGGCTTTGGGGAGGAGGGGGTGATACTGTAGCAAAAATAGATTTATTGCATTTCATTGGATTTTATTTCCTTTCCAATCATCCAAGCAGGAAGCATCTTAAACACTAAATGATAGTACTGAAATAATTATTGGTAAGAGATCCAAGGGGAACCATGAAATTATAGGCCAGTTAGTTTTCCAGGAAAACAGAAGGGAAAATATAGCACGACCCTCCTTTCTTCCAAGCGGGCTGCTCCCAATTGATCTTGGCAACTCAACAACTGCGCCACAGGTGGTGCTGTTCTTCAAGCTAGCCAGCAGGTTCTCCGTGAGAGATGTGGATCTGGCCAGCAAACTGCGGACAGAGGGAACTCCTTGGTAGGACTGCTATGGTAAATTTATCTTTTTAAACATTTAAACACAGAAGGCTTTTAAACAGACTGAGGCTCTGAAATATACTCAGAGTCGCAAAGTGATTTCATGCTCTTTATTCAGCTCATAGTGGTGAGGAGGAATGAATGAAAGTCCCCTCAAAGTATCTGCTTATATACATTATTTACACAATGGGCTGCACATGATTGGTTAATTCTGGAATTCTACTGTAAGCCAATCAGGTTGTGGATTCACTTATATCTGGAGCATGATTGGGTGGTTCCTGCCAACCAATCACACTGCTGCATTGTTCTTGGACCAATCAGACTGCTGCATTCTGAATCCTATTGTTCTAGGACCAATCAGACTGCTGCAATTTGGATCCTATTGTTCTAGGACCAATCAGACTGCTGCAGTTTGGATCCTAGTCAACTCAGTACATAACAGGCTCTTACTCATAAGTAAGAAAGAGATCTTTATTCAGGCAGGTCACAGTACAGATTCAGTAGCAGATGCAGAGCTGAGGAATTACAGTTCAGGGTGAAATTATCACATATGTCCCAGTAAGGCCCCCTGACCTTCCTGCCAAGCCATTAAAGATGAGGCATGGTGTCATCACTCACAAGAGACTCTTGTCCTGGGGGAATGTTGGGATTGCAAACATGCACTATGTCAGGGTGTGTGGGTCTGCTACCATCAGTGAAGGCAGCGCCTGATTCTGATCAAAGCACTGTGATGGGTAAACTACAGTTCCCAGGATTCTTTGGTGAGAGCCGTGATGGGTATAAATGTGATTTAAGCATATGGGATGCGGGTGGTGCTGTGGGTTAAACCACAGAGCCAGGGCTTGCTGATCAAAAGGTTGGTGGTTCGAATCCCCACGACGGGGTGAGCTCCTGTCGCTCAGTCCCTGCTCCTGCCAACCTAGCAGTTGCACATCAAAGTGCAAGTGATAAATAGGTACCACTCTGGCAGGAAGGTAAACGGCGTTTCTGTGCACTGCTCTGGTTCACCAGAAGCGGCTTAGTCATGCTGGCCACATGACCCGGAAGCTGTACACCGGCTCCCTCGGCCAATAAAGCGAGATGAGCTCCGCAACCCCAGAGTCGGCCACGACTGGACCTAATGGTCAGGGGTCCCTTTACCTTTACCTTTAAGCATATGGTGTGGATGTAACCTAATACATGTATAGTCAAACTGTCCCCATTACCTGGGGATTGTTAAATCACTATCAGTTTGCATCCAGGAAAGCTTTTTTGGTGTGTGGTGGGAAGATTTTTGATTTTTTTCCTCAGTGTTGCTGGACTACAACTCCCAGCAGCCTCAGCAAGCATGGCCAGTGGCCCGGGAAGATGGACATCTTAGAGTGGCTGGGGCAACCTAGCCCGATGGACAGGGTATAAATAATAAAGTTGTTGTTAGTTCAGCAATGTCTGGAGAGCCAAAGGTTCCCCACAAAGGCTTTAGGTGTTTTCCAAGAAGCATGGGGCCAGTTAACTGTGAACAGGTCACAATCATCTGGGAGTATGTTTAAAAATGTCTCTAGCATAGAGGCATGAAAGACCCTCATGAGGAACCTCCAATCACATAGTTGAGTGATTTAGAAGTTTAGAGATGTGTCCCTGATAAGGCTGACATACAGTCATACACACACACACACACACTCCCCCCCAAAAAAACCCCACAATAAATTGGATGGCAGAGCACATGTTTTGAAGCAACAGTGCTCAATTGTTGGACTGGGAAAGATCTGGTAAGTTGCTGCCAGCCTGAGTGGACAGTACTAGTCTACATGGGCAAACTCTCTGGCCTAGCATAAGTCAGATTCATACACTGGCTGCTGTGGTGTGCTGCAGACACACATATTGTGGCATGAGCTTTTCTAAACATTTGTAGGGACAAATCAGAAATTTGTCTCAGCTGCATTTTAAACCTTATTAATTCACCACCCTGTGACTTATATGCAGATCAGAATGCAGCTATAAATTGGATTACATACTTCTCTGAAACTGCATCACAAAATTCAATTACAATGAGAAAGCTTATTTTTAGGAGAATTTTCCATACCTTTTTTTAAAAAACAAACAAACACAATAAAATCTAGAGTGGAACAGACCTATGACTGAGCAGATGTGAAACTGAAATAGACAGATCCCTCAGTATCCATCAGATGCTAGCCTTGTATTTCTGCTGAGTTTGCCATACAAGGTCACAAAATATTCAATGGTAATTAATTTTATGTCCATTTGATACAGCAGGAAGCCAAGACATCAGAGGTTTACACAATTAGCTCACAGATCAGCCCAGAATTGGTATGGCACATATTAAAGGTAAAGGTAAAGGTACCCCTGCCCGAACGGGCCAGTCTTGACAGACTCTGGGGTTTGTGCGCCCATCTCACTCAAGAGGCCGGGGGCCAGCGCTGTCCGGAGACACTTCCGGGTCACGTGGCCAGCGTGACAAAGCTGCATCTGGCGAGCCAGCGCAGCATACGGAACGCCGTTTACCTTCCCGCTGGTAAGCGGTACCTATTTATCTACTTGCACCCGGGGGTGCTTTCGAACTGCTAGGTTGGCAGGCGCTGGGACCGAGCAGCGGGAGCGCACCCCGCCGCGGGGATTCGAACTGCCGACCTTTCGATCGGCAAGCCCTAGGCGCTGAGGCTTTAACCCACAGCGCCATCCGCGTCCCCATGGCACATATTAAGCATATACAATCCAGCACCACACCGGAATAATTTGAAGTCCACTAATTTCCCCTATGGGACGTGGGTGGCGCTGTGGGAAAAACCTCAGTGCCTAGGACTTGCCAATTGTATGGTTGGCGGTTCGAATCCCCGCAGCGGGGTGAGCTCCCGTCTTTCGGTCCCAGCTCCTGCCCACCTAACAGTTCGAAAGCACCCCTAAGTGCAAGTAGATAAATAGGTACCGCTTTATAGCGGGAAGGTAAACGGCGTTTCCGTGTGCTGCGCTGGTGCTGGCTCGCCAGAGCAGCTTCGTCACGTTGGCCACGTGACCTGGAAGTGTCTCTGGACAGCGCTGGCCCCCGGCCTCTTAAGTGAGATGGGCGCACAACCCTAGAGTCGGACACGACTGGCCCGTATGGGCAGAGGTACCTTTACCTTTTTAATTTCCCCTATAAGTTCAAGTTTAAATATTGGATATTCTTCAATACATGACATGCCTGGAAATGTTTCAGAAATGTTTCCCCAGTGTCTGTAAGCAAAAATTCTACATTAAAGGACTTGAAGCAGAAATGCACTGCTGTTAAATAGCTGTGAAGAAGGCTTAATAATTTAGCCTGCTGTTTTGCCAGATGCTTGAAGGACATAAAAGATCTTTATGTGATTGCCAGAACTCTTCTCTCCACACACAAAACAGGAGGAAGGAAAGTATGTGAGGAATCAAGACATGTCATGGCTTGAGCAGCCTTCACCAACCTGATACCATCCTGACGTTTTGGACACAAGTTCCCATAATTCCCAGCCACCATGGCCAGGGCAGCAGGTTGATGAAGGCTAGAGTAATGTCAAATGCAGAAGAATCTGAATACTACAACAGAAATGCAATGGTGAGTAGGGATTTGCGCTGCGAGCACAAGGAAGCACCAGAGAGGTTTCCCCCTCCACATGACTAGCAGCCTGGTGCCAAATGCTGGCCGAGGGAGCTCTAATGCTGACGACAGTGAGGATACCAGCTGTGCTTTACAAGATACGATTTGGGGATTGGACCCACGGATATGGGTTGTTCGTCTTCCAAGCAAGCATCCAGATCTGCCTGCTGTCGGTTCCAAAACAGAAACACAAAATGCCAACGGAGCATGAACTTTCTCTGTGTGCTTTTTTAATGCTGCTGAGACCACAAGGACAGACTGATGCTGCAAAGGTCCCAGTCCATGGTGGGTTGGCGGTGCTAGCACATACAAGGGATGGATGTAAACTGAGAGCCAGCTGTTTTTTGCAGCTGAAGAATTACCATATTTTTCCATGTATAACACGCCCTCATGTATAAGACGACCCCTATTTTTTGAGACCGCAACAAAAAAAATGGGGGGGGGGATTGCCCAAAGTTGTTCAGCTTTTTTTGGGGGGTGGAGATTGCCCAGAATTGTTGAGCCTTTGGGGGGGGCACTGCCGCCAATTGCTCTACAGCCTGCCCACCACTGCAAATCGCAGGCATCGCCGCAGCCACCAATCATCTGCACGTTCGCCATCAAAAGTCCACCTGCCCACTCGCCGCAACCACAGCCGATTGCACGCATGCCTCGCCGCTGCCATAAATCGATATCCATTTGCCGCAGCCAATCAGCAGTAGGCCTTGCCGCAGCAACCAATCATACGCCCGATCGCCGTTGCCAATCTCCTGCTGGCTGCTGCTACCCATCTCCCATCCCCCCTCTGCTATCCATGTATAAGACGACCCATAATTTTTGCCTATTATTTCTATGGAAAAAATATCGTCTTATACACGGGAAAATACAGTACCCTTGCACATTGAGGTGGAATCAGAATTGCAACTGTGGTTCTGCACTGCATCTCATCCGGGGTTTTTATCACAAAGGTGACTTCGCAGGGTCCCCGCTACAAGGCAAAAGTTGGACAGCATTACAGAGATGGGACGGGCATCCTTACAGTACAATCTTAACTATGCTCTTTTTTCCCCAGTGGTCCTTATGTCCTAAAAAGTTTAGGTGGTTTAAAGCACTCCCTGCACACCTTCAACATGGTTGAAGCTTCTCTTCAATCACTTCCTGAAGTGTTTCCCCTTCTGCCAGACCCCCCTGCCCCCCCTCCTCAATTACTTGTGCCATTATTTTTACTGGCCTTGCTCCTATGCTTTAAACAGCAGCCTGTCCAATGGTTAGCAATGCAGCTGGAGCTTTTTCCACTACTTATTTCCATGCTAGGAAAAGCTATACATGCTTATTTTCTGTGTGGCAGGCTGCTGTTAAAAGGTAATTGAGCAGGGCTATAAAAATAACAACACAGCAGCGACTGCTCTGGTTAGAAACAAAGCAGCATCTGCCAGTAGCCTAAAGATTAACTGGGCAATTGCAGCATGAGAAGCACCTACCTTGTTATGCGCACTTTCAGGAATGAAAGCCCTTTTCTCCACTAAGCTTCCTTTTACACCTGCTGTTTGCATACACTCTGACATCCCCAAAACCTCTGAGCCCTATTGGCACAAAGCACAGAGCCCCCATGGTATGGTTTTCACTAGCCTTGCCCTTCTAGGGCGGCCACTTGTGCATCACCCCCAACCCCCAAAAGAGGACACATGAGCAAACCGTTTTCACTAAGCCAGATATTGTTGGACTCCCAACATCACATCGACACATAGAACTGTAGAGTTGGAAGGGACCCTCTGAGGATCATCTATCCAACCCCCTGCAAGGCAGGAATAGGCAGCTGTTTCACACAGCGATCAAACCTGCAACCTTGGCATTATCATCAGCATGCTCTAACCAACTGAGCTCTCCAGGCAGCCTGAACCCGATCAAGGATGATGGGAGTCCAACATCTGAACAAGTCCCCCAGCCTGGCATAAGCTAATAGAGTATCTGGATAGATTAAAAACAAATAAGAAAAAGGCTATAATTTAAACCTAAATATATATCTCAGCATAGCAGAGAAGACTGCAACCAGGTTACCTTTGCACCTGCTTGGTCTGATGCCCAGGAATCAGCAACTAGAAGACCTTTGCTCTTCCTTATCTTTCAACTTATGACTGGACAGGCCTTCAAACACATAACTATTTCATTTAGAGGACTGTCCTCTGTAAAGCAGGGCACATCACCACCCTATTTACATCTGGAAGTTTTCCCTCTGGTCTGCCACAAAGCCCTGCCCCTTGAACAAGCCAGCTCCCACTCAGATTGGCTGTTAAAGCCTCGTGAGCGTTCCCCAGTCTTGGCATGACTAGAAAGGAGGGGGGAAACCTTTCCCACCTGCTCCAAAACCAGGAAGGAGCCAAGCACCCACTACACCTGCCTTGCTACAATTGCCACCCCCAACAATACCACAAGGACAGGTATTCATTTCACTAAAGTTGACTTATGCTTTTGCACAGTAACGCTGTTTGCTAACCATCTTGACCACTGTCAAATTATCAAACAGGCTAACCAAGGTCAGGCCTACTGGAATTGGCACAATATGGCGCCCGCCAACCCCAAAATTTCCTGGTATAAGGGCCCTTCTCAGGAGCGCAGGCCCTCTTCAATCTATGACACTGGTTTGGGATCATGTCAGTGCTGAAGTAAAAGAACCGATATTGTGTTACTGTTATTGTAATTGAGCTCCTGTATTGCAACATACAAGATCCACGTCTCTGGGGAGACTGACATGTGTATAAGTACTATTTGGAAGCATTGGCGACTTCAGTTGTTTACAGAACTTAAAAAACGGTCAAGGCTGAAGTGCATCTAAGAAAGGAGTTTAACTGACACGGAACTAGCCAGCAAAACCAGTTGTGTAAAGTTCAGTAAGCCTGATTTGCCAAGTGCCCTGGGATTTGCCAAATACAACAGCTTTCACCAATGGGATCGTGGCAATTGAGACGATGCGTAACAGAAAGGGGGGTGGAATACACAAAAGCAAGCGGAGCTATGCAATTTTTCCATGCTCTCATCCCCCAAGCTCCACAAAGCCTCCCTCACCTAACCAGGTATCATGCAAAACCCGAGCAGAAACCTCGACTATGTACAGCAGCCTTGATTTCAAGTTTATTAGTCTTCTTGCACTTTTTTTTTTTTACATGAAAGAAGGGCTATTGATGAACTGAGAACAATGCCATACAGAACCACAACACATTACTTTATAACCTAGCAAACCAAAACAAAGGCCCAATCTCCGAGCAGTGAGAGATTCCAGGTATGCTTACCCAGAGTTCGGTTTCCTTAGAATGAAGTTCGTTCTGTTGTGTGTTTAGGATAAGGTGGTACCTCGGGTTAAGTACTTAATTTGTTCCGGAGGTCTATACTTAACCTGAAACTGTTCTTAACCTGAAGCACCACTTTAGCTAATGGGGCCTCCTGCTGCCGCCGCGCCGCCGGAGCCCGATTTCTGTTCTCATCCTGAAGCAAAGTTCTTAACCTGAAGCACTATTTCTAGGTTAGCGGAGTGTGTAAACTGAAGCATATGTAACTTGAGGCGTATGTAACCCGAGGTACCACTGTATATTGTTTTATTTACACATATATACAACCCGAGAACAAGACGGAGGGGCTCTAAGCATTAACACCCCAGGAGATCTTGCTTCCCCATTAAGCTTCCAGGGGAGCCCCAAAGCCCAGTACAGATCAGGAATGTCTCTGTCTCCAGTTTCAGGCCTGCTTCCAACCCATATCAACAGCAGTGGCTTTTGCTCTCCTACCTAACTGCTGAGTGAGCAGAGGTTGGGGGGAAGGCCCACCCATTTGTTCTATGGCACAGAACAACTTCTGTGTTTATGCTACTTAACTAGCTAGCCAAAGGGATTACCTTAATAAAGGAACTGGGTTGGCAAGCTTATTCTTATACATTCTACTCTCACAGATACAGGATTCCAATAACTAGAAGGGACTCAGGGTATCATCCAAACTGACCCCACCTCCCAAACTCAGAACAGCATTATGGTTTAAAATTTTATCATGTAACCCTAGCAAAACAAACAGAACAATATCAAAGTGGCAGTCAAATATGTGTGACAAAACACAACACTTTTTTTTTCAACAGCATATCCAGTAGTGTATATCAGCAAAGCACAGAAATGCATTCCTCATTCATCAATATTCTATATTTTTCAGGCGTTTTCCCACTCACCTTTTCACATCCTGGAAAATGTTAAAGGAAGACAATTGCTAAAATGAGAGCTTGATGGGATAATTGTTCACCTGTGCTTTTCTGCTGCTTTTCTTCTGAAAATTGCTTGCTTCAGAAAGATGCTCACTGTGCAGGAGTCAATTTGTTTATTGTCTGTGTTGTGATAAAGCACATGCAATGGTGCAGGGGAAAGGAACAAGTTCATAGCTGTAGGAGGGGCCTTCCGCCTTCCAGAGGCAAGAGAGAAAGATGTCACCCCTGGATGTTGTCTGTGTATTTGATAGGATGGCTGGCTGCTGTTAGAAGCTCTAGGCCTCAGTTTTGGTTTCTATTAAAGCAAAGATTAAGTTCCTTTGTTAAGTAGCAGTTCTTACTGAAAGCTTGCCAACCCCTCTGGCTCAACTACAGCATATATTGTTACTGCAGGGTGGTTCTCTTTGTTAGAGTCACTGAGGCAGCTGTAATAATTAAGGAAAAGGAATACAGGTGACTTCTGGTTCTGAGAACCAATCAGAGGCTTGGAAGAAAAGGAAGGCCCAACAAGGCCACAATCACACCATCCATTTAAAATGCTATAATACCACTTTAAACTGCCATGGCTTCCCCCAAAGAATTCTAGGAACTGTAGTTTGTTAGGGTGCTGAGAGTTGTTAAAAGGCCCCTATTCCTCTCACATAGTACAATTCACAGAGTTCCCTGGGAAGCATCATTGTTTGTTAAACCACTCGGGGAACTGTAGCTTTTTAAAAACTAAAAACAAAAAAGTGATTAAGAATGTCAATATGTTGTTGCTGGGAGGGAAGTAAACATATAATACATACAAATAAAATGAATATGCTTTACAGTGCAATCCCATGCATGATTACTTGAAAGCAACCCCACCCACCTTGTGGCCAGCAGAATATACTTTCATGTAAACGTGGCAAGGAGTTCAGCCTAACTCTCCTGCTGAAATCATGGAGTGGCAAAATAGTTAACTTTTGGTTGTTCTGCAGGCTTGGGTCAGTGGATTCTTCTGTAATCTTACTGTCAATGTGACCAGACCTCTGTTATTACATTGCTCCTTACATGAGGAAGATACTTTGGTGGGTGATTTATTTATTTTTATTAAAGTCCTCAAACGTTTATAAACAGGAAAGGAAAAGCATGGTAATTCTTAAAGTGTCTAGAGCCTTCCCTTAAGCCAACTTCTGATGGAGGAATTTTAAAATAAAGATAATGCTTTTGTTTTGCTTTGTAAGCCTTTCCTTACGTCCTGCTCTGTCGTAGGCTGAGCTTCTTCAACAGGAACGTCTGATTGTACTGCATGACATCTGAAAACCAGTTTGGCACCAAAACTCTTGCTTCAACATTCCTCACAGTCTTATACTGCTGGTCAATCTAGCTCAGTGTTGTCCACACTGACTGGCAACAGCTCTCCAACATTTCAGCCGTTTCTGGAGATGCTGAGCCTTGAACCTGGGACATGGCTGATGCTCTACCACTGAGCTACCTACGGCCCTTCCTCTGAAGTCATCATTGCTGCATCTGAAAGGAGTGGTCCAGGTGTGCTTGGGCCTCTCTCTCTGGATCCCAGCCACATCCTCTGTCCCTTATAGGTGTTGCAGTTGAACAGTCCGTCCCTTTTGCCTTTAAAATAAATGTTCAGTTAAAGTATCTGAGAAGGAGGAGGAAAGGATTCAAGTCTGTTGACCTTTTAAGTATTTATGCTTAATTATAATAAGCCTAGACCTGGAACAAGATCGACTCTTGCATAATGTTTGTTTTGTTTTGTTTGGTCTCGTTTCCACAACGTATGGGATGGGTTCCGTGCTGGGTTTCTTTAAATTATATATTATTTTAAAAATAGTCTCAATGGGTGCATTGTCCAAGGACTCCAATATGTGAGTCATCCCTCTCCATTTCTAGATATTTCCTTTCACCTGCTAATAGAGGCAGGTAAGGATTCCAGAGGACTCTCTCTGTGTGGTTTTTGCTCCCTGCTGCTGGATGGGGAGAAATGGGGTGGACAAGACACCAGAGAGTGGTCTTTTTAAGTACAGACACATAGTAGTTATACAAAGACTGATTTTCAGTGTAAAGGTCTGAAGATGAGTATGTACACAGGGGCTTTGAGATTCTTGCTGAGCCCATTCAAATCTAGAACTGGGGCAGAAATGTGATTCAGTTTTCATTTAAAGGCAAATCTACCTATTACACACTTTCTGAAACAATATACAAACTAGAACACAAACACCCATCAAAATTTGCACTTCTCCAAACAAGTAATGTATTGAATAAAATGCATATACTAGATAAAGCATGCCTTAAAATGCATATATTTATGAAAGTAACAGACGAAAAAGCATTATATATGAGGAAACTGTAGATTATGCAAAATTGCAAACAAAAATGTGTATATTGGGAGAAAAATCACATGAGGGCTTTCATGAGGACTAAAAAAAAAAAGGATTTGAGAAACTGAAATTGACAGATTCACCCATCCTTATAAATCTCAGTGTCAAAGCTAAGTGAAAGATGTGATATACTTTTCTATGCATATAGCATCACAGGATTACTTGAGAAGGCTAGCTCAGCACAATCTTAATCTCAGGGTTGTGGGTTCAAGCCCCATGTTGGGCAAAAGATTTCTGTAACGCAGGGGGTTTGACTAGATAACCCTCATGGCCCCTTCCAACTCTACAATTCTATGAGAAGTCAGCCTATGGGAATAAATTGCTGCATCTGAAGAGGCCCACCCACATCCATCCCCACTCCACCCCACACAATCTAGATATACGAAAAGGGAGAACCATTTTCAACATTTTGTACTTATCTGGATTCAAATTTCCATCACACTCCATGAGAAAATCGATACTCCAAGATCATAACCAACCAGGGATCAATGTCACATAGTGTCCATTTGTTTCAATGGGACTCACCCAGGTCATCCTAGGACTGCAATCGCAATGAAAACAGTAGGGCATGCTCTTGAATAAATGCACATAAGGCGGGTCGTAAGGCTCCAATTCTCAAACCATTTTCTTTGTAATCGTCCCAAAGCCCAGTTGCTGCAGCAAATTATTCAAGAGCTGAATTCCAAATGGTTTCTTGTATGTAAAGTGAATGGCTAATAGCAGTGATCAAAAGCAAACTGTCAGTAAGTCTGAGCAATGAACAGTTTTGAATGATGAGGGATGTCCTTTCCTGCTCATAAGTAAGGACTTAAGAAACGTTGATGGAATGCACAATTCATAAATATTCCGACTTTAACCATGAGTTCCTTGTACCAGACAGCCTCTGTCCCTGTTACTATTTCCCCCTTCAACACAAGGTGTAGGATGGGATGGAACATCCTGTTCCATTTTAAATTCAGTTCCCCACATTTCCTCAGCAGTTTACAATTAAAATACAATAAATCCCCATTAAAATATGCACGGAACAACAAAGTAAATAAACAGGGAAGATCAGCTCGTCTGTAGCTGTGGGGCTGTTAGGAAGACAGGAAAGCTCTTGGATTTGTGGGAGGAAGCAAAGAATGTAAATTCAATCAATATTGTCCTGGCCCTCACTGCCAGATGAAGAACTCAAACTCCCAAAGGTTTCTGCCAAAGACTTTAATGCTTAAATCAGAGCTGTGCATAAGCAAGGCACAATTACAAGGTACGGCAGGAGTGCAGGAGAATACATGTCCGGGAGCCAGCTAAGGTGTTTGTTATGGTTCCAAGGGGTTGCTCGAGAGCAAGCAGGCAAATGCCTCCCTCTCGGCTGTGAAGCCTTGCTTTTGATGCCAAAATAAAATTTATCTGTCCAGAGCGCCACTCTCCCGTGGCTGGCTCATTCACTGGCAGAATCCGTGAGTGGGCGGTCCTTAAACCTTCCCCAGCAGAGTAGTTTCTTGACGCCCAGTCTGCGCCTCCCCTCTTGGCGCGGAAGCCTACTGCGCAAGGAAGGCGTGGGTAACGGGGGACCTCTCTCCTTCCCGCTTTGCTCAGGCAAGGTGTCCTGGCACCGCCTCGCCTCCTCCGAGCCCTGAAGCTCCTCTCCACTGGAGGCGTGGTTACTCTCCTCCGCTGAGGAGGAGCTGCTTCCCATGATCTTTGGGGGCTCTCTGTAATCCATCCGGCTTTTCCCCTCTCCCCCCTGAGCCGATGGCAGTTCCCTGACAGTGTTGATCCATCAAGTAACATGCCTCCTGCACCTTCCTTCTGCCAGCCAGAATCCCAAGACCGGGCAAGCGAATGGAAACTACAGCTGCGCTGAGCTTGCAAGCTCCGTTTGTGTCAATTCTGGCGTTCCTGTGCCCTAGGAGGTGGAGATGGAGTCAATGCCTGTTTGGCGTCAGATTCGATCTCAGCGGCCTCCCTCATCACTGACAAGGGAGTGTGCTGGAGGTGGTTCTATGACAGGAGGGATCTGACTAGCTGTGTCCCGTGTCACTAGAGCAGAATGCTCCTCTGGCAACCTGCTTGGTCCCTCCCCAAGAACTAACTCACCATCCTCCATGCTCTTTCCCTGACCCTTCTTGGTCATCTCCCACTGATGCTTTCCCAATCTCCGCTAGGATGCTCCCCAGCTCCAGCTAACTGTGCTCTTCCCAGTCCTCTTCGGGATCAAACTAGCCCCCCCCCCCACGACATAAATAAAAAAAGAAATAAAATCCACTTGAATAACCGCAGCAATCAGATGGTGGTAAACTTAAAATACAGACCTTCATGCGAGGAAGTTTCCCTGCCACCAAATCTTCCTGTACCAATTTCCTCTTCAAAACTTGGAGAGAGTCAATTATATCTGAGTGTTGTTATGTATTGATGTCATCTCCACAATGACCTTGTTTTTATGATGCTGTAGGTACTTGATAAAAAGCTTCTTATCCTAATGAGCCGTATAGCGGGAGGAAAGGACGGCAAGGTCGAGAGCGTATGTGCTAATAAGACAAGCAACGGAAGTATTTGTGTACTCAGCATCAAAACAAATTGCAACACCTTCCACCTTCCCTGAGAACATTGTTTACGGCTGGCCAAGAGACAGCGTTCTCAACAAGGCCAACGTAGAATTGATTGCATCCGTGGAACAGCCAGGAATAAATAAATGAATTGTTTTATTATAAGTAGTGTTTTCCCTAATAATGCAAAGCAGACGAGGCAACAAACAAAATGCGGTGTTTGTGTGTTAAAATCTGTAAGTCTACCCATTATTAATGCATTACATATTTGCATTACATTACATATCTTTGTTACAGGGACGCGGGTGGCGCTGTGGGTAAAACCTCAGTGCCTAGGACTTGCCGATCGCATGGTCGCCGGTTCGAATCCCCATGGCGGGGTGCGCTCTCGTCGTTCGGTCCCAGCGCCTGCCAACCTAGCAATTCAAAAGCACCCCCGGGTACAAGTAGATGAATAGGGACTGCTTACTAGCGGGAAGGTAAACGGCATTTCCGTGTGCTGCGCTGGCTCGCCAGATGCAGCTTGTCACGCTGGCCACATAACCCGGAAGTGTCTGCGGACAGCGCTGGCCTATAGAGTGAGATGAGCACACAACCCTAGAGTCTGTCAAGACTGGCCCGTACGGGCAGGGGTACCTTTACCTTTACCTTTACATATCTTTGTTACCTACATAGGCAGATTTTTCTTTCTCCTCTATCTCTAGTAACACCTATTGAGCTCAGTGGGGCTTACTTCTAAGTAAGCATGTATAGAATCATTTACACTTTACATAAAAGGGCTGCAAGCAAGCAAGCAAGCAAGCAAGCAAATAAATAAATAAATAGCATTCTAAATGCCTGAAAGCCTGCTTTTCTATTTATCGTTTTAAACATCATAGCATCAAGAGCTGGAAGGGATTCCAAAGGTCATCGAGCCCCAGCCTCTGCAATGCAGGAATCACAGCTGTATTTTGAGGCACAACTTATTTTGCAGCTGGTTAATATTTTGTTATTTTAAATTAAAGCTTTTTTGTAGCCTAGGACTATTTCTGCGATACATAAATAAGAAGTTAAAAATAAACCGAAATGTTATAATGAGGAGTGACCGCTCTTAAACAAGTATCTTTATTTTTTTCCACTTTCAGTCTCTAAATACCCAATATATTAGTAGCACGGGGCATCAGAAAGCTAAGCGATGCCACTATGTATGTAGCTTCTACCTCTTTCATTGAGGTTATGCACGCACATCTCTACTTTAGTTGCTACTGTGAGCTGCCACGGGACTGACCTCTGCTGGAAAGAGTTTTGATTGCACCGTAAGTTTTCATGCACTGAACAGAACTCCTCAAAATAAACCAAAAATATACATACCTATATTTGAGATTGAGCTTCAAAAGCATCCTCCCTCGTTCCATCATGCAGGTTCACAGCCAACGTATTCTGGGGCAAGAAAACTGACATCACACAGGAGGTTAATCACATAAAGAGAGCCTCCGGCCAGCAACTATTCCCTGAATCAATGAACTGGAAGTGCCATGTGACGGCTCCTGCTTACATAATTTTCTTGACACATCAGCATTATAAGTAACCCAACGATGGATCTTTGCAATAGATCATGATGACGTTTAGCACTAGGTTCGCCAAAGATGCCAGGACAGCATTTAGCACACCTGGAAACAAAATGATTATAGACGAAGGCGGTGGGGGAACAGAACAGAACATCAGACGCAAAGAGATTTACAATATTACCTCCTACCATATTGGGTGCTTCTAGAGCTTCAGCCAGTCCCAACATCCTTGTGCTGGTTTGAGCAGGGCCTGACAAGCCTAGTGGCCAGCAGAAAACTAGTTTCTCTCATATAGAAGTTAATACCCATAGCAAAACAAATTCCAGAGGGCTGGTTGTGCCCTGTTTGCTGTCAGACGCAGTCTTTTGACAACAAGCTTCTGCAACAAGAAATTATAGGCACCACAATAAATTTCTCTCTCTCTCTCTCCTTTTCTCTTTCTCCCTACCCCTTTCGCCTTGCAGAAGGTTTTCTGCTAGTCTTAAGCCACTGTTGGATAGACTAGATCAGTGTTTCCCAAACTTGGGTCTCTGGCTATTTTTTGAACTACAACTCCCATCATGCCTCGCTAGCAAGATCAGTGGTCGGGGATGATGGGAACTATAGTCCAAAAACAGCTGGAGACCCAAGTTTGGGACACTGGACTAGATGGTAGATAGGGAACCTGTGGTCCTCCAGACGCTGTTGCACTCCCAACCTCTATCATCCCAGACCACTGGCTGTGTTGACTGGAGCTGACGGATTTTGAGAGTCCAGCAACATCTAGAGGACCACAGGTTCCTCACTTTCTGCAACAGACCTTTAAAGGGAAGACTCATTCTCAGGAAAAAGTGAGTGACCTACCACGGAATGGGAGAGAGGAGGCAAACCATCCAATAATAAGTGAAAATAGATCTTTGCCGTGGGTCAGTTTTCTAGCAGGTAGAAATATTCAATGGAATAGCACATGCCCTCTTGTAGTGCCTCTTGTCAGTAAATCAAGTTGGGATTTGTGCCGAGTAGGGGGTAATGTTTTGGTATCACGCCTCGAGCTACTGAACACAATGACACACTGAAAAGAGGCTGAAGAAATTGCTTTGAGTCCCTTATCCAGCAAGCAAGGGGTTTCTCAAAAAAAAAAAAAAAAAAAGCTTATTCACAAAATTGCTATATTGTAAATGACGTTGGTTCCTCTGCCTCCACTGCAACTCAGCGCTAAGTTTACCTGGAAGTAAATCAACAGAGTTAATTTCTAGAATACATTGGTGCCCCGCAAGACGAATGCCTCACAAGACGGAAAACCCGCTAGACGAAAGGGTTTTCCGTTTTTCAATGCGCTTCGCAGGACGAATTTCCCTATGGGCTTGCTTCGCAAGACGAAAATGTCTTGCGAGTCTTGAGATTTTTTTTCGCTCCCCCCCTTTTTCTAAGCCGCTAAGCCTTTAATAGCCTTTTAGCAGCTAAGCCGCTAAGCCTTTAATAGCCGCTAAACCGCTAATAGCGCTAATCCGCTAATAGGGTTGCTTCGCAAGACGAAAAAACCGCTAGACGAAGATACTCGCGGAACGGATTATTTTCGTCTTGCGAGGCACCACTGTATGTGCTTAGGAGTGCAGGCATGGCTCAGCTCGAAGGGGACCACCTGCAAGTTTTGTCTAAGCAAGCCAACAAAGTTCAACAGGATATTCTTCCTCCCATGAAGTGTGAGATAAAAATGGGCCTGAAGCAAAAACCCTTTAAACCATGGAAGATTTATTCCTTGAAATGTTTCAGAAGTGCAGCATCTTGGGGTACATTCAAAAGTGTTACATTTACAGTATGAACACACAGAGACAGAGCTGAAGGATCCACATTCAAGTTAGTGCTCAACCATGAAACTCATTAGGTGACCTTGGACCTATTGCTTGCGTGTTCTCTCTCTCTCTCTCTCTCTCTCTCTCTCTCTCTCTCTCTCTCAGCCTAACCTATCTCACAGGGGTGTTGCAATGATAAAGGGTTGGGGGGGGGGAGAGACGACACATGTTTGTGGGCCTGAGCACCTTGGAGGAGTGGAAGCAGGATAAAACCTGCATGTCTTTATGTTAGGAATACCAGCTTAGAGGAGCTGGAACCCATTCATCAATCATGATATGCTCCTGTTGGGTTTTCTACAAACTGGAAGGGGTGTCTCTGTAGCAATAGGATTGTTTCAAGTGTGTGGCCATCTTCTCCCCAAGGACAGCACCCACACAAGCCCTACATGGGCGAGAAAGAACGCAGGAGTTCGTGAGACAAAAACTGTAGAAAGCGATGGAGGCAAACTTTCCAGACTGTGGCAAAAAAACACCAGTAGCTGCGCAAGCAAGAGGCAGGGGGCACCACAACGCTCGCTGCCGCCCCCCCCCCCAACTAAGACCAAAATATTTCTCCTTGGTTGGCCTAGCTCTACAATCGAGATCACATGCAGAGCACCTGAAGGCATGATCCTGCACCTCAAGGCCCCTTTCTGAAATGGCTGTTCTTCATCATGCCTGTGACCAAGAACACAAGCCTGTTGTTGAAATCAGTAGTACAAAGTTTAGTTAACTATCTGATCTACAGCTAGTACAATTATCCAGTGTTTCAGGTTCATTCAAGTAATTACAGTACTTTACACCCTTCAGAAATTCGATATTGCCTATATACACAGTAGTTTAAGCTTCTTTTAAGGCTTTCCAAAGTAAGCATGAAGGTTTCCAGAGAGATTGCTGCCACTGCACTCCAGGCAAACCACTCAATGCTTCTTCTTAAGTTTCCAGCTCATGGTTTGCCTAGAGACAAACCATGAACCTGGGTTCAGATGACACGCTAAATCATGGCATGCTCAGAGCAGCAGCAGCAGCAGCAGCACCAGAGAAGGACAGTGGTCAGTTTTCTCTCCAGGAACCCTCAGGCACATGAGCTCATACTAAGGCATGGTTTGGCTTAGTGTCATGTCAACCAGTTCACTCCAAGTAGTAACTGATATATAAATGAGCATTTATCCCATGAACACAACCCCTTCACTCTTCCCCCTTTGTGTCATTAAAGCAGGGAGTCTTTAATTAACCACAATTGAAAATAGCCAAGATATTGAGCGAACTTCAAACCCTGGTTTAAGATCCCAGCCTCTTCCAAAGTTCCACAGCTCCCCAGTTCAGATAAAATAGAAAACTATGGTTAATTAGGCTTCCTTGTTTGGTTATAGCTCGTTTGAAGGGAGGAGCCAAAGGGACAGCATGCACAGATAAAAAGCTTGTTCCGATCTTATGTTGTTGAGATATGATCATCAAACCAGCTCATTGTTTAAAAAAAGAAAGAAACACAAAGGCTTGGATCCAGACTATAGTCATTACCATAGGCCTATTGAAATCATGACTAATTTGTCCCCTTGTTTTCCATGGGTCGACTTTAAGCATAGCTAAGTCTGGCTCCAACTCAGTAGATTTACAAAAGAAAATACTGATAATGGCTCAGCACAGCAGTTTGCTGCCCAGAATTCTTTTCCCTCATTCAGTGTGATTTCAGTAGTCAACGAAATTCCAGCTGCACCAGATTCACAAACCTGGTCATTAATGAGATGCAGTTCATTCAGAGTCTTACATCCGTAAGCTTCTTGTTCTTTGAAAAGGCTGGAAAGGCTTTTTAAATGCCCACCCCAACAGCATTGGTCTCTGCTTGCTTTTTTCTGGAAACAGAACCGCTTCACTTTCAGGAGTAGGAAATCGCTCCTTGTACACCTCAGGATAGGATTTCTGAAACTAGAAAGGAAGCATGCAAAGATTAGCTAATGAATTTATTCGGGCCATTTGAAAGTGACTTGCTTATTCAAGCAGAACATGTCCAGTCTCTGACTACAAGGGGGGTGGGGTGGGGAATGCGTTCATCTCTTGCCAAACATTATGGAAGAGGAACTTAACTGCATAACAGTGCTGTGCTGGGAGACTTTTGTTCCACTCTTTGCTCACTAACATCTGGAGTCCCATCTTGTCCCCTCTTGCCTTTCAACATCTACAGAAAGCTGCTGGGAGAAGTCATTTAGAGGTTTGGGCTCAGGCTTCATCAATATACAGATGGCATGCAGTTATTCCATCATTTAATTCTAGGGAGGCAGATGAGACCTTGAGCCACCTGGGGGCAGTACTGAGATGGAAGAGGACTCGAAAAGCTGGATCTGTATCCAGACAAGAGGAAAGTACTGCAGCTGGGGAAATCTGCTAATCTGCATGGAGATTTGAATCTGATTATGATGGGGTGACACTACAGTCTGTGAATAGGTACAAGAGAGCTGCAGGTGGCGTTGCTTGCCAAGAGTGCTTTTGACCGGCAAGGGCTAGGTCAGTAGTGCAGCCCAGTTTCGGGAAAACAGTCCTAGCCACTGTGATCCACCCCCTGGTTAAATCCATCTTAGATTACAGTAATACTATGTGTGCCTGAAGCTGCTCTTGCAGAGGATTTGGAAACTGAAACTGAGGAGCAATGTGGTAGTGGGAACCTTTGCAAAAGTTGGGCATACTTATCTTATCTCACCTCTTGTGTACTGGTTAACTTGGTCACCCATTTTCCCCCATTTTAAAGTGCTGACTTTAAAGTGATAACATCTGGGGGATGTTATCTGAAGGACCAGTACACCTGTATGAGCTGGCCCAAGCATCTGAAGGCCTCCTCTCTGGGCCTCCAGCAAGAGCTTATAGGGATTTCTCAATGGCAACACCCTTTGAACTCCTTCCCTAGGGAGGGGTGTGTGGCCTCACCATTGCTGGTCTCTTTTTAAAAAAACAAACAAACAACCTTTAAAACATGTTTATTCAAGTCTGCATTTGGCTAAATAGTTTGTACTCAGAAATACATTTAGCTGTTAATTTTTCAGTGTGTGTGTGTCTGTTGTAACTGTATTTTCTTTTTTTAAAAAAATCAACGTGAAACTTTTCAACGTACAATACAATAAAAGCCAAACTAATCTAAATAAAAATAGAAGAGAAAACAAAACACACTAAAATATAAAAGAAAGAAAGAAAACAAAGAGAAAAAGCATAAGAAAAGAAAAATACTATCAGAGGGGCATATTAACCCTTGTCCCACACAAAAGATGGTGGACCCTTTCCGGCTCTCACCTGTATTTTCAAGTCCTGTAAGCTGCCTTCTGAGGGCTGTGAGCCCTAAAAGGGGAATTAAACCATTTTTAAACTGCCTCATTCTGGAGAAGTTCCACATTTTCACTACCCTCAAGTTTGTAACTGATGACGTCTCAGCCATGAAAGTACGGTGTGTTATTTAACACCACACAAACTGCATTTAAACCATAAATTGGTATAACATTTCTGCTAGGCAAGCCTATATTTAGGGACCTTACAATAATGACTTCCCATACTGTCATGTGAACCAGGAGGCCTATTATGTCTAGAAAGGGTATTAACTGGAACCCAGTTGGTTTTGCCACATCCTGAAGGCTATCAGGCTTATGAGGACACAGAAGCAGGTTTTTTTTTTCTGTTGGTGGGGTGGCACCAGTGTTGTGAAATGTTATCCCTGCTAAAATAAAGCACACCACTTTGGTATTGAAATTCCACCAGCTCTTGAAGACATACCTATCCTCCTCCTAATCTCCTGAATTGAACCTCCTGCTTTTGCTGTTGTTGCAACTGTAACACTGTTTTAATAGCCCTGTTTATTATGTATTTTAATTATGGATACAAAATGTAATGGGTTTAGGGGTTGCTCGTGTGTAAGTTGCCGCCACTGCTGGCGAGGTTACCTGGTTAAACCCTTTCTGACTGAACAGCCTCCAGCATCGTGACTGTCTCAGTCGCTGGCAGAATCCGTCAGTGGGCGTTTCTTAAACCTTTTCCAGCATAAAAGCTGTTTGACGCCAAGTCTCCTCCTACTCTCTTCTGCGCAGGGAGGGTGTGGGTAGCGGAGTACCCGTACTCTCTCCGCTGGTCTCCGGCGAGGAGTCTTGGAGCCTCCTCTCCGATTCCCCCATCTGCCCCCCTTCTCCACTGGTGTTACGCTGATTTCCTTCCCCAGCAGATGGGCTGCCTCTCTCCCTACTGGGACCCTCTCCGGCATCCCTCTGGAGCCTTCCCTCCACCTCTAGCTCCGATGGCAGTTCCCTGACACAAAACTACATGCATTAATTAGCATGGTGTAGTACAGTGGTGCCTCGCAAGACGAAAAGAATCCGTTCTGTGGTTATCTTCGTCTAGCGGTTTTTTCGTCTTCCGAAGCAAGCCCATTGACAGATTAGCGGATTAGCACTATTAGCGGCTTTTAGCGGCTTATCGGATCAGCTGATAAGTGGCTTAGCGGCTTAGAAAAGGGGGGGAACCCGCAGGAACTCGCAAGACATTTTCGTCTTGCGAAGCAAGCCCATAGGAGATTTGTTTTGCGAAGCACCTCCAAAACAGAAAACTCTTTCGTCTAGCGAGTTTTCCGTCTTGCGAGGCATTCGTCTTGCGGGGCACCACTGTACTTAGGCGTGTCAGACTGGGAGAACAGAGTCACAGAATTGTATAGCTGATCGTCTTAGTCCAAGCCCTGCAATGCATAAGCATCCAAAAAGGAGGAGGCGAAACCAGACCGGAAGAACTAGCACTTGAGGAGCAGAGATATGAGACAAAATGTACATATTCTTCTCATCTGTGTGTGAGGGAGAAATTAGCCTGCCTTCTCCTGCCAGAAAAATTCCTGTCCGTGCCTGAAAGACCAGAGTTCCAGTTCCAATTCAGCCATAAAGTTCACTGGGTGACCTTGGGCCAGTCACAGTCTCTCCTACCTCAGAGGTTGTTGTGAAAAGCATGTATGCTACCCTGAGCTCCTTGGAGGAAAAAGATGGGATATAAATGGAATAAATAAGTGATTTTAGAAACAATTCTAAATTCCGTACAGGGCCCACACACATACAGAGGAGCTGTGTTTGTTGTGGGGGTGAGGTGCTTGAAAAATGACTGGGAAACCTGCCAGGACCAGGATCCTGGTCTCATGTAGAGAGAAGAGGGGTGGGGATCCCTGGTCCCTAAACCACCCCTGCTTTGTAAATGTTTCCCTTTACAAACATCAAGGTTGTTTTTTTTCTGTAGCACTGGTGAGAATATTTACATATGCAATACATATGCTCTTGTCACACAAATATTTGCAGATGTTCTCATGCCATGAAAATCTTCCAGTGAGTTTACAGGATCACAACCAACACAAGCAGATTCAAAGGCGAGAGATAGAAGGGACAGAGGAAGAAACAAAGACCAGAAGATGACTATTTACCATTCCCCATGATAGATAAGAGTAAATATCACATCAAAATCCTTTTTTGGGGGTGGGGAACAATGTGAAGAGGAAAGCTTTAAAAGAGAAATTTTGACCATTTATTTTACCTGCTTCAACTTTTTCTTCTTCTCCTTGATGGACATCTCCCGATTCATCGCAATTTCTTCCAACAAACCTACCAAGGGTTCTTGGCAGCCATTTGTTCTTTGGTGTTCAAACTCATCTGCGCTGATCTGATGACAAAACGACGGTGCAGGCAAGGTCGAATCTGCATCAGCTCCTGGATATTTTATCTGTGTTAGAACAGGTGGGAGGTATGCTGAGAAAAAGAGCTTAAATTTTGGTATCCCAGGATAAAATCTTTTGTGCACGCCTCTCTCGATGGTTATGATTTGAGATCAGGAGATATACACAACCACCACTGCAGGACCTTTAGATGCTATGGCTTGCTTGTCAAATTCCTTCTTGCAAGAGAGATGCAGGAGCAGCGAATTATCTTTATTTTGCCAGGCCTCTCTCCACAAGGACCTACGCTCGTTTTAGAAATCGCCTCGTCTTTTGTGCTGCGTTTTATTAACTGCGCCTTTCATCGTAGCTTTTCAGAACGGATGTTGTAAGCCGCTTTGGGGATACGGTTGAAAAGCAGCACACAAATGCAGGAGTAATAGTAAAAAATAAATTGTGTGAGAAAGACATTTGCATCTTGGCTTGCGGGTAGATGCCACTGGATGAGTTATTTTCATCTTGTGTTGCAGGTGATGCCAAAGGATTAAAGGATTAGAAAGGCGCTTCCAAGGTCCAGGGATGGGAGAACTTTTTGGCTCTACGGATCAGCCCTGTGGGCCAAAGTTGACAGGTGAGCACTGCCACCCACCTGTCAAAATTCCTTGCATGGGAATTTCCAGTAGAGGGCTGGCAAAGCAGTTGTTTCCTCCATCTTCACACCACTTGACGGGCACAAGATAAATAAGTCAAGGCCCAGCGCTAAGCAAGTTCAGCTGAGGTGAAAGGAGAGTAAGTAAAGGTAGAAAGGTAAAGGACCCCTGGACAGTTAAGTCCAGTCGAAGGCGACTATGGGGTTGCGGCGCTCATCTCTCTTTCAGGCCAAGGGAACCGGCATTTGTCCACAGACAACTTTCCAGGTCATGTGGCCAGCATGACTAAACCGCTTCTGGCGCAACAGAACACCATGACGGAAGCCAGAGCACACGGAAACGCCGTTTACCTTCCAGCCACAGTGATTAATCTACTTGCACTGGCGTGCTTTCGAACTGCTAGGTTGGCAGGAGCTGGGACAGAGCAACGGGAGCTCACGCCGTTGTGTGGATTCTAACCACCGACCTTCCGATCAGCAAACCCAAGAAGATCAGTGGTTTAGACCACAGCACCACCCGCTGTGATCCTGCTTACCACTGGGTTCCTGCTTTGTGTGGTGCTTCCGAGGCTCCTAACAACCAGCTGGCTGCCGGGTGCTTTGGGAGCTGCACAGATCAGACCTTGGGCAAGCCCAGCTTTCACCTGTGTGATGTCAGGTGAAGGGGTGAGTGGCTATGTTCGGCACCAAACGGCCTTACAGCCCCAAACGGGGAAGGCTGGTGGGCCGCCAAGTGTCAGGAGCCTGAGTCAAGCGTAAGTCAGCAATAAAAAACAAGGTTAACTATTTATTAAAATATTTTTTAAAAAACTAAGTTAACTATTTATTCAAAGAATCCAAAACAGCTCAGGCCTAGTGATTCCAGGGACTTCCCAATAGGACCTGCCGCAATGAGGCAGTTATGAAGACTGAAGGTCCCCACTACCCCACCCCTTTCTAAGGCTCCTCCTCTCCGGGGTGTTTTCCAAGCAATCGTAAAATGTGTTGGCGCACAACCAATCTCTGTTCTGCTCTTTTCATTGCTGTCTTTTTAGGGGTCGCACCTTGGATTCTTCAGCAGCCTGACCCCACTCCTTCCCAGCCTCCACTTCAGCCTGGGAGTCTAAACTGCTCTCTGCCACAGCCTCTCCCTGCTCACTAAACCCTATTACCTCTTCTGCTTCCGACACCTCCTCCTCCCAGTCTGCTCCCTCATTGTCATCCCACCACCAAAGCTGGTGCCTCCTTCCACTCCTCTGCAGCCAGCCAGCCTATGACACCATGACTGGCCTGCAGGCTGGAGGCTCCCCATCCAGTGCAACTTCGTGGTCAATTCAGGATCCACAACACTGGATGCAGCTACTGCATCCCTGGTAGACGGCCATCCGACCTCTGCTTAAACACCTCCAGCAAAGGAGAGTGCACCCCCCCCCTCCGAAGCCAGTCTGTTCCACTGTTAAAGCAGTTTCCGCTATTAGTGTTGGCGCTGGCACCTGCTTCCCTGACAACTTCTATGCACTGGTTCTTGTCTGGAGCAACAGAGAACGTGCCTCCGCCATCTTCTGCGAGGCTGCCCTTCTGAGATTTTAAGACTGCTATTGTGTCTCCCCTTTGCCTTCTTTTCTCTAAGCTAAACAGGCCCAAATCTTTCAACTGATCTCACAAAACTTGGTTCTATCCTGGTTCCCCTCCTCTGGGCACACTCGAGGGCAGGGGAAAGGGAGCCCTGCATGGGTCACTTGTGTTGCGGGAACATGAGGAGAGGGGTGGACCCTGCCATCATCATCTGAGGCCCTTCTTCGTGTGCCTCTCCCACAAGAGGTCTGGAGGGCAGCAAAATGAGAATGGGCCTTTTCTGTGGTGGCTCCCAGTTCATGGAATGCTCTCCTCAGGGACGCCTGGTGCCTTCATTCAACCAGGCCTTGGGATGATTAACATTCTATGGCATTTTAAATGTGTCACTGGTAGGTGGGGTCTCCACTCCTGGTCCAATTCTCTTTCACACACAGCCTTTTCCCTGCACACTGTCACACATGTGCCCTTCCTCCTCGTCCAACCTTGTACCCTACCTCCTACCCCACGTCCAACTGACTGAACTGGAAGCAACCAAGAAGCATGAGGGAGCACAAGCCCTGCCGGTTGTTCCCGTTACCAAATCAGCTGGGCAACTGGGAGGTGTAGGATGGAATCTTAGTTATGCCATGACGTGCCTCTGCTGTCCCTTGCAAATACGATTCCTTCATCCTTTCCCCCTGCCCCCAGCTGTTTGGCAGGCCACAGAGAACAAGAATGCTAGTATGGAGTTATTTTGATAGTGGAGCCCTGGTTGGGCAATCTGCAGCAGGCTATAAGAAAGGCCTGAAAGAGCTGCCTGCTGCCCACAGATGGTCAAGCGGCTCACAGGCATTAATGGCCAAAGTCTGGCAATGGAAAATATGGACAAAACAAACAAGAAATGTAGCAATTCTAGAACAGCAACCTTAACAGTACAAATGCTCAGAAATAAGACCCACTCAATTCAGTGGTGCTTACTCCCTGATAAATGCTTACTGGATTATAGCTACATGTCACTTTATTTGTTGCATGAGAAGAACTGGTTTGGTTTTAAGAAGGTAATAAAGAACTGAGTTGGGGAGAAGACATTTATGTTCTACAGCTCTCACCTGGACCCTTTGGAGATGTGCTACATGCTCCTCTATTTTAGCTTTCAGGGCACAAGGTACACTTAAGATCTCTTGAGATTTGTCCATCAAGAATGACACCAGTTTAGCAGCCAGAAGTTCATCCAAGTCCACATCATCCTTGGAGCAAAGAATACAGCGAGAAAAGGACTGAACCATCTGAAACAAAGAAGACTGGTTATCACAACAACACTTTCTTATTCATGGGTCTTCCCCATTCTTGCCATACCAAACACTCTCAAAGTGGCTTGCAACAGGGGAGCGCAGACTTCAGATTTTCAGGAGGTACTTTGTGCTTGACTAGAACCCCCCAAATCCACCAACAGGGCCCAGGTGCAAAAGATGTACACATTGAATTAAACAGCAGGGTGCCTCTGAGCGGCTGCTGAGCCCAGGGATTTGTTTCAACTTTCAGGACCAATCTCAGCTCACAGACCTTTGACGCACAACAACATTCCTGGCTACCTCCAAGTTTGCTTCATTTCAGCCGCCTAAGCTGCATTAGGGGAGACATTTTTTTAAAAAGCTATTTGAGACACTTTTGTCTACCTACTGTACATGAGCCAGATATCTATCAGCGAATCCCCATCAAACACCTGCTGACCCCTGGGCTTCCTGGTCCCATCCACCCTCAAAGATGGCTGAGCACTTTGGTTCAGTGCTGGTGCCATTGAAGACCTGCTTCCAGAACTGTCAACAGCTGAACAAGACAGAAGCTGCCACTGGGGAGGGGGAGGGGAGAGGTTTCCTAGAGAAGGCAAGGTGAAAGCCAGGCTGAAACCTGAGAAAGAGCCCCGACAAAACTGGAGGAGAGATTCCTCCCCCTGTCCTGCCCTTCCCTATCAGCTCCCGCTCCTTGCAGCACACAGTATATCTGATGCTGTGCAGCAGGAAATGCGTGGGGAGAGAGACAGACAGACAAAAGGGCAGCGATGGGAACTGGGTGGGAGAACCCATAGCTGCTAACTCTTGTCAGCTCTATCGAACACACAGCGTCTGCTGCAGGTTGCAACCTGGTGATTCATGTTACACAGGCAGAGAAAGGGAGAACTTCCACGCCACACCCTCGGTTAAATACTTTGCTGCTTTCTCTTTGGTAACTAAGGAGAGCCTTTCCCCCAAAGCAATTCCAGGAAGATTTTGCAAGCCCAGCTCGGTCTCTCAGTTCCCAGAAGACGCTCACCAGCGTTCTCGTCCCGACTGTGTCTGAGAGGGGCGGCAGATCTTTATTTGAGCCAATCCTGGCCAACAGAGTCATCAGCAGCTGCAGCTTTCGGCGGTTCGCTGGCGGAAGGAGGAGACAGCAAACCCGCAGAGCTTCAATGGCCAGCTTCTCTTTCTGCAGGAGACCTGGGTCGGAGAACATGGCAGGAGAGCACACTTCAATGTCGGACCCTTCTCATAGTTTATTTTCCAAAGGGGGGGGGATGAGTCTAATTCTTGAAGGCAAGACATCTACTGGCACACTATTCTATGGTTAGCAGAAACCAGAATCGCCTTGTTAACCATAGTTTGCAAATCAGCTCAAGCTCTGGTTATTTGCAGTGAGAAACCTCATTAGCTTTAACCATGGTGAATGCCAGGGCACAGAAGAAACAATAATCTATTGTTGAAAGGCCGGGAGGGAACTTTGTGACCCTGAAGAGAGGAGAAGGAAGGAGAATTTGAGTCCAAGGCCTTCTCTCAGTCCTATAACCATAAGAGACCAGCAGTATCACTTCTACTCCGAGCCAAAGTCTCTCAGGGCAGCCTGCAAGTCAAGTCTAGGCTCCAACCAAGCCTTATCTGTCAGTTTTGCTAACAGGTTCTCTCTCTTAAATTTCTCTCCTTCCTGATTGGCTGACACTTCACCCAGTCTCTTCTGGGTCTGCAGGAAGATGACCCAAGGTCTGTCCATCACAGATGTTAAGTACATATTCATCTCCCGCTTTCATTGCCCTCTGTTGCTGCCTTTCTCTGTGGTTTCTCTGCACCTCTTTTAGATTGTAGGCCCCTTCAGGGCAGGATCTAGACACACCTGTTCTTTGCATACAGATGCTACTATATCATAATTACCATGAAGAATTCTCAAGAAACTAATGTACATAAATCTCACATCCCATTCCAAACATACCATTTAGCTTTCCAGTCAAACGCTTATCCAACAGGTTTTAAGGGGTGTGTGTGAGAGAGAGAGCTATATAAAGGAGAAATTAATTTCAGCCAAAATGAAATGTCAGCAAGCCAGGAGACTAACCATAAAAAGCATATATAGTACATATACCTCTAAAAAGGATATGTACAATTCACAAACATATCCTTCATACATCTTTTTTTTATTTCAACACAGAAATCTTCTAATTGATGGAGAATGCAAGCCAAACTCTGTCAACTGCATGTGAAATAAATAATAATAATAATAATAATAATAATAATAATAATAATATCAATTTATTATTTCTACTCTGCCTATCTGGCTGGGTTTCCCCAGCCACTCTGGGCAGCTTTCAATAGAACATTAAAACCAGAATAAAACTTCAAATATTAAAAACTTCCCTAAATAGAGCTGCCTTCAGATATCTTCTAAAAGTCGGATAGTTGTCATCTGATGGGAGGGCGTTCCACAGGGCGGGCGCCACTACCGAGAAGGCCCTCTGCCTGGTTCCCTGTAATCTCACTCAAGTCAAACATAATGAAGTATCAAAGTCATATTAGCAGAGACAACATAAAATAAATTCTATAAAAAGCCTGAGTTTTCGCTCCTATAGCCCAGCGTGGCTCCCAGAGCCAATGTGGTGTAGTGATTAAGAGCGGTAGACTTGTAATCTGGTGAACCGGGTTCGCATCTCCGCTCCTCCACATACAGCTGCTGGGTGACCTTGGGCTAGAAACACTTCTCTGAAGTCTCTCAGCCCCACTCACCTCACAGAGTGTTTATTGTGGGGAAGGGAAAGAAGAATGTTAGCCGCTTTGAGACTCCTTAGGGTAGTGATAAAGCGGGATATCAAATCCAAACTCTTCTTCAGTGGTAAATGGTTTTGAGGTTCAATCCATAACCTTGCTGCCCTGCACTGATAGATCGCCGAGCCTAGCATATTCTAGGTACACATAACCTTGAAATCAGCAGAACCGGCCTAATTAAGGTTGCAGGCTTCCACATTTGGCTCACAAGGTTGTTCTGGCCATGCTAAATGCCCTGGCCCTACAACTGAACAATATATGAATTCCCTATGGTAGAGCAGGAGTCTTGCTGGGGCTTGTATAGAGTACTGTGCATGGGGCTAATCACTGGGAATTGCAAATCACTGTGCCTTTGATTTCAAACTGCATGAGCAGCACATGGTTGCCTGATGAACCATTTCCCCATCCCTGCTCTAGATTCTGCCTAGCCCACAGCCTGCGCAATAAATGAAAACACAGTGCAAAAGTTTTAATCTCTTTTGACAATCTCCCAGAGAGAAGCTACGTGCATGGACTGCCGCCCTGTACCTGGCCAGGAGTGGTGGCAACTGCCCTGGCACCTTGCAAGGATAATTAGCAATAACTGCATATGTTCTGGAATAAAATAGTGTGACGACAATGTCTTGCAAGTTCCTGCTGGGTTTTTTTCCTCCCCCCCTTTTTCTAAGCCGCTAAGCCGCTTATCAGCTGATCCGATCAGCAGATAAGCCGCTAAAAGCCGCTAATAGCGCTAATCCGCTAATCCTTCAATGGGCTTGCTTCGCAAGACGAAAAAACCGCTAGACGAAGAGAATCACAGAACGGATTCTTTTCGTCTTGCGAGGCACCACTGTACAAGATGTTCCCACTGCTGCAACTACAAGGCCAGTTACGCCTGGCTTCTTGCACAGGTGTTGGAGAAGGCGGGAAAATTGTTGTGCATTTGTGACAAATCCAGTAGCTCAGGGTTCACTCCCAGGGCTGAGTGTGAACTGCCAAATAAATTTGCGGTTGCAGGCAAAGACAAATGGCAGCTGCCCAGAATCACTACGAAATGATTCAGTTCCCACATCACTGCAACCTTGAATTTCAAAACATCTGCTGAGATAGTAAACACGATCGTTCAAGACTGGTAAACTCTGACTTTAACAGTTATATCTTTCGGGAATTAGCATAACCATGTTTAGGATGAAGTAGATTACTAGAGTTTCAAGAAAACCGCAGTAGCTGCAACCTTTCTGCTCTTCTCATCTGCACTGCCTCCCTGAAAAGAGGTTTCATTTCCAGGCTTGGGAGAAATCCCAGGTCAAAGTTCTTCCTTTCAAACCATAGCCATGCCTCCAGCAGTGGAGTAACTTTACACCTACAAACCCCCTCTCCACACAGACTGACACCCTTCATGTCCGACTAGGGTCATCTAGTCCAACCCCCTGCAATGCAGGAATCTCAGCTAAAGCATCCATGACAGGTGGCCACCCAACCTTTCAAGGAAGGAGAGTCGACCACCTTCCGATGAAATCTGTTCCACTGTAAAACAACTCTTATTGTCAGAAATCTTCCTGATGTTTAGTCAGAATCTCCTTTCTTGTACCTTGAAGCCATTGGTTTAAGTCCTACCCTCCAGAGAAGGAGGAAATAAGCTTGCTCCCTCTTCCACGTGACAGCCCTTAATATATTTGAAGATGGCTATCTTATCTCCCCTGGAAAAGACCCTGATGTTGGGAAAGATGGAGGGCACAAGGAGAAGGGGACAACAGAGGACGAGATGGTTGGACAGTGTTCTCAAAGCTGCTAACATGAGTTTGACCAAACTGTGGGAGGCAGTGGAAGACAGGAGTGCCTGGCGTGCTCTGGTCCATGGGGTCACGAAGAGTTGGACATGACTAAACGACTGAACAACAACAACAACAATCACATCTCCTCTCAGTATCCTCTTTTCCAAGCTAAAAATACCCAGCTCCTACAACCATTCCTCATAAGGCTTGGCTTCCAGACCCTTGACCATCTTGGTTGCCCTCCTCTGCACGTGTTCCAGCTTGTCAACATCCTTCTTAAATTGCGGTGCCCAGAACTGGACACGATATTCCAGTTGTGGTCTGACCAAGGCAAAATAGAGTGGTACTATTACTTCCCTTGATCTGGACACTAGACTTCCGTTGATGCAGCCAAGAATAGCATTAGCTTTTTTGGCTGCTGCATCACACTGTCGACAATGTTAAGCTTGTGGTCCGCTAAGACCACTAGATCCTTTTCACATGTACTGCTAATATGCCAGCAGTGTCCCCCCTCAGTTGCTGAGATCCTTCGACAGGCCATTTTTGGTGCTCCCAAATGCCCCTGAAGTTCAGTCAGCCTTTATGAGGCACTGAGCTTTTAGTGTGGCAGCTCCTCTCTCCTGTGGAGCTATTCACGGACAGAAGAACAGTGGGAGGCATCCTCATTTTCCGTCACGCATATTTCAAAGATGGCACTGTTCAGCTGGAATTCCTAACTGCCTTTGGAATTGACTTTTTATTTTTAAAAAATCAACTAATTTTTGTTGACATGTGTGTTGCGGGTGCTTTTGATAGGTGGATTCCCTGAATTGGGACCCAGCTGGATCCCATCACCTGGGGCTAGATGTCAGGACCCATAGTCAGCCCAGCCCAGCCCACATCATGTTCTCTCGCAGTCTGTTTATGCAGCCCATATTTCTGATACAGTGGTGCCCCGCAAGACGAAATCAATTCGTTCCGCAATTTTTGCCGTCTAACGAATTTTTCTTCTTGCGAAGCACGGTTTAAATGGCTTAACAAAGTCGCAAGACGTTTTCATCTTGCGAAGCAAGCGCATAGGGGAATTCGTCTTGCGAGGCAAATCGCGAATGAAAAAACCTTTCGTCTAGCGAGTTTTTTGTCTTGCGAGGCATTCGTCTTGCGGGGCACCACTGTACATGGGTGCCATAACTCAAGAGGTGCCATAACGCTGAAGTCTACACATCACATATGCAGCTGAAGCCTGAGTCTGCATAAACACACTCCCAGTCACAAGTACAAGATGTTCCCACTGCTGAAACTACAAGGCCAGTTACGCCTGGGCTGGCCTGAATTCAGGATAAGGGTCAGGAAGCAATTATTCTGTAGACAAGAAGAGAACTTAGGCATGCTTTGCCCACACACATTCCTAGCTAATAGCAATAGTAAAAGTAATAGTAATAATATTTCTTTTATTTATTTATACCCCACCCATCTGGCTGGGTTTCCCCAGTGACGCAAGAACTCACACATTCATGTGCTTGCTACAATGGTGTAAATGCTTTGTGATCTCTACACTCAGTCTTTTTGAGATATTCTGCTGAGACTCACTGTTGCAGCTTTTAATTAACTCTTTTTACCCTTCCACCCACTGTCTCTTTATTGGCTTGGTGGCGACAGCGTTCTGGACTTGGTAACACTTTTACCAATGTTACAGTGGCTTTGTGTTATACACTGCCTTGCTATGTTTCCTATGTAAGCGTGGTTTATACATATTCAAATAAACAAGTGAATGAATTATTATTTTTTATTAATGAGGCTGTCGTTTTTGTTTTATTAGCCTTGGGCTTACCCTGAAAAGGGAGACCAGGATATAAGCCATAAACGAAATGAAAACTCTGACTTCTTATTGTGCCTGAGGAGACCAATTGCCTCAAGAACATGTTCCAGCCAGGCAAGAACGCTTGAAGAGGTCATGGAGCAGAGGCAATGAGGGGCATGACTTAGGGAAGGTGAGATGGGAGCTAGGGAGAGCCCCAAGGGCCAGGCATGGAGGTCTACAGGGCCACATTGCCCCTCAGGCCTGAGGTTCCCTACTCCTGTCTTTCTCAGTCGTTATGGGTGACGAGGCCCTCCTGGTCATGGCGCAGGCTATGGTACCACAGCTAGGAGCTGCTAGAAAGTGGGCCTTTTTGACGGATTCATTTTCCCTCTGAGTTTAGGAGACCACCAATGACGTCCAGGTGTCTTTTACAAACATACATTTGGGCTCCTAGGCCTTCTCTGGTACTCAGTCTCATTCTATTATAAGATTTTTTTAATCCTAGGTTTTTTAGTTGCATTTTCTTCCTGTATTTTAATATACTGATGTGCATTTTAATATTGTTGCATAGCACATCAAGACTTGCCACAGGAGGCGATACAGGCATGCTTTAAATAAACAAATAGTTAATAGTGTTTTCATTTTGCTATTGCATTTGTTTTTGTACAAGGTTAGCTGCTCTGGGCTCCCTTTGGAGGCTGCAAATAAAAAGACAGCGGCGAAATGCTCGAAATTGAATTTTTGTACTGTTTTTTATTATCATTATTATTATTTGCTTGCTTGTTCACTACCAGATGTGTACATTTCTTGGTCTAGAACTTGCTAATGAACATTTGCTCCTCATTATTCGCTGGATTTATTGCTCCACGAAAACTCACCTGTGCAATTTTAATTTGTATCCTGTTTGTGTTCCAAAGAGGAAATTTATTTATTTATTCAAAGTATTTATTTATTTATTCATTCAAATTTTCATACCACCCATCACCTCCAAATTCCACAGTGGTTTATAATACTTAGAACACAACAAGGTAAAAACAGCTCGCGCCAGAGACACGGACAACTGCCACTCAAGCATTATGTCTGAATTTGACATGTGCTGCAGGCCCAGGGCTGCAAGTAACCACACCCCGTCACTACCCAAAAATTTCCCTGCCTGCTCAGTCCCCCCAACCTTCCCACGTTGGGCACAGGAGGTCTGAAGGGGGTCTTTACCTACTTTTGCTGGAATATAAGTAGAAGCTTCTGAGCCTGTATTATCAGGGTCCCCAAATAAACAGCAGCTTCTACTTTTCTTCAAGCAAACGACAGCCATAAAACTATTAACTTTAAACAGGAGGGCAATAAAGAATCCCCACTGACCGGGATTTGCCAAGCAGGTTCCCTCCAGATGTTTTGAACCACATCTGGAGAAGGTTGGAGAAGACATTGGCGGGTCATTCTGTGACTCAACAGTTCTCTCAGCCTGACTAACCAACAACCTCAGGGAAACCCCAAGGCCTGGTTGAAGAGACACATCTTTACAAGTTAAAAAAAACTGGGGGAAAATAGTCAAAGAGTGACAGACCTCCAGAGGGAAGGAGTTCTTACCTAGCACATTGACGAAGAGATCAAAAAACTGGAAAGTGAGAAGAGGCTCCTTCATGTGGCCATAGTAATCCGCTATGGTTCTGAAGACATCTCTTTCAAATCCTGAGTATGTCGGTTGTTTCAGATCCGGACACCTGGGCCCTATTGTGATGGGGCAAAGGAGAGAGAAGAAATGAATGGCTTGTGCTGGCTGACAGAAATTATCAACAGTTACATTTCTACTCAGTATTGGTGTGTCCACGAGAGCAAAGAGGAAACGGACAAATTATTTGACAGGAGGGGGGAAATGTGTGACATTCATCAGATCGGAGTAGGCTAGAATTCTGCCTCCTCCTCAGAACACTTTTTCTGACCAATGAGTGACCAAGGATTTCTACCCTGCAAGCCAATCAGAAATGAAATGGTACAACCCTCCAACTTGATGCAAGAGCCCAGCTTTCCCCCAGGCCAGTCTTACACAACTAAAGAACTTCAATGAATCAATGGGCACTTAGTATTTCAAGCTTAACCCTTCATATAACCCCATATACAGTGGTACCTTGGGTTAAGTACTTAATTCGTTCCGGAGGTCTGTTCTTAACCTGAAACTGTTCTTAACCTGAAGCACCACTTTAGCTAATGGGGCCTCCCGCTGCTGCCACGCCGCCGGAGCACGATTTCTGTTCTCATCCTGAAACAAAGCTCTTAACCCGAGGTACTATTTCTGGGTTAGTGGAGTCTGTAACCTGAAGCGTATGTAACCAGAGGTACCACTGTACACATTAAACTCTTATACACTGTATACAGAACAAACCCTGCCCCAGTGAATTCTCCACAACAAATTGGGTTGGCAGAGATGCTGCTTTCTCAGTATCACTTTCCCCTTTAGGATGGCAATGTAAGGAGGACCACATGGCATATACTCTGGCATAGTGGGGGTGGGGGATTTGGCCCAAGGGCTTCTAGTGGCTCACATCCCATGAAAGCATTGTACATGGAGGGAGATCTTCACAAAGATTGCTTCAGATGGAACAATCACACAGAAGTAGCTGCCCATATCAGTCAATTCTGGGTGGTGGTTGATCATGTGATACAACATAGCAGGACAAAGCCCAGCATGAGGATTTAAGATGAGGACTACCACACAAGATACCCATAACTGATGAGCAGCCAATGTTTCCAAATAAGCAGCCAAGCATCCCTGAGCCATACGTGTGAAGAGGAAGAGGAAGGGGTAGGGCTATAAGGCTGCTCAGCTGGGGCTTAGTCAATGCTGAAGCAGAATCCTAACTTATTGTGCTCCCTGTGTCTCCATGCAAGACAGTTTTCTTGTTGTCTTGAACGTCTTGATCCACTGGGCAGTTCCTAGGGCTCCCCAGTAATACAAAATTTGAAGTCAAGCAGCAAAGGTAGTAGGAATGGGATACTATACTATGAACTAAGTTCCGCCCATGTGAGCTTGGACTTCTGTCCTTACTGAGCAAACAGGGAAAGAACAACACTGTGCAGAGTGTAATGATGAATGAAGCCTTATTGACCGAGCAAGTTGGAGTTAACTCTCTATTAGCAAAAACAGGATCTGCACAGGAGTGCCAGGCCAAATGAGCACAGCAGCTCTTCTCCAGCATGTCTTGCCCACATGAAGCAGTTGCTAAGAATGAAGGTTTCTGCCTTCCCACAGTTGCCTTAGCCTCCCCCTCCCCCGGGGTCTTACCAAGCAATCTGAGACTACGCCTGTCTCTGCTCCTCCCTCTTCATACTTCTTCTGGTCCTGGGATGCCGGAAGGGGAGCTTGTCACAGCAGTGATCCTTCACCAACCTGACTCATCTCTTGGCCTCTCTGCTTCAGATTCCACCTCTGATTTTCGACTTCTCTCTGCTACACTTTCCCTGCTCCCTAAGCCCTGTTGCTTCAGCTTCCAACATGTCCTCTTCCCAGTCTTCTCCTTTTTCCCCCTCTGACCACTCATCGGTGTCCTACTACCACTCCCTGGGCTCTGAGCCTTCTTCCCCTGGTGGTTCCACAGATTGGTTCCTCCCATTATTCCTCTACGTCCAACTAGCCCGTGACAAACAGACAGCCTCACACTGCGGCTCGTAATGATGAATGAAGCCTTATTTGCCCTTGTCAAAGTGGCTTTCTTAAAACAGAAAAGGGGGAGGAGTTTCCCTATTCACACTGAAATCAAACTGATACTTACAACTTGCCAGACACTTCATTGCTGATAGAACCCAGTGAGGCAGCTCCTCTGCAGTGAATAGAGATGTGAAAAATTTTCAAAAATCATTAAATAGATCAACACCGACTTTTATGAAGCAGAGGAATGGATTTACAAGCTACAGGAAAGCCTCATCCAGAAGCTCATCAACAGCCATAGAGTCATCCCAATCAACTCCAGGGTGGTAGCCTGCCAGAAGGCTTTCTCTATGGCAACCCAGGTTTTGGAACTTCCTCCCAACAGGGGTGAATCTGGAATCTTTGTTATACATCTTTCAACAAAGCCTGCAGACTCTTCTGTTTACCCTGGCTTTTGAAAACTGGGGTGTATATTTTCAGGACCCGCCTTATTTCTGTGATTGCAAGTTGTTTTAAAAGGTTTTCAACACTGTGCTTTAATTGATGTAACCCGCCCTGGGAACTTCGGGGAAAGGGCAGGTAAATAGTAGTGATGATGGTGATTAGGACAGCGATTTCCATCAGAGAAGTACACAATACAGTCTCCACCTCAGTCTTGAGCCATAAAAAAGAAAGGCATGTATCACTGAGGACAGACATAGTCACTCTTTGTCAGGGTTTCCCAAACTTGTGTCTCTGGCTGGTTTTGGACTACAACTCTCGTGACCCCTAGCTAGCAGAAGCCAGTGGTCAGGGATGATAGGAATTGTAGTCCAAAAAAACTACTGGAGACCCAAGTTTGGAAAACCCTGCTCTATATCTTTGGACAGTTTGTATTGGCGGCAGCTGCTCATTTCCATCCCAAGAACCACTTCACATATGGCACAGGTGGAAACAACTATGTCCTACTTAGATCCATTGAACCCAAGTTAGTCATGTCCATTAACTTCAATTGGACTACTCTGAATAGGACTGCCATTGGATCCAACCCAACACCTTTGCAGAACAAGTGCTGTTAGGACCCTTGTACCTACGGGACCGCCTCTCCCGGTATGCCCCACGGAAGACCTTAAGGTCCATAAATAGCAACACCCTAGAGGTCCCGGGCCCTAAGGAAATTAATTAGCTTCAACCAGAGCCAGGGCTTTCTCAACACTGGCTGCGGCCTGGTGGAACGCTCAGTCTCATGAGACCAGGGCCCTGCAGGATCTGATTTCTTTCCCCAGGGCCTGTAAGACAGAGCTGTTCCACCTGGCCTTTGGCTTGGAGCCAATTTGATTCCCTCCCCCTTTCTTTTTTCTTTCACCTCCTGTGCTGAGGCTGCATTTTAATATTTTACTGTTTCAATATTTTACTGTTGTATTTTAATCTTGTTTTTAAGTTGTATTCATTCAGCTTGTTTTTATTGTTGCTTGTTGGCCGCCCTGAGCCCGGCCTTGGCTGGGGAGGGCGGGGTATAAATAATAATAATAATAATTATTATTATTATTATTATTATTATTATTATTATTATTATTATTATTACAGGTTAGTCGCTTGTTGTACAATAAAGGTTTCCAATTGACCTCCATTTTTTACATGCATAAGGACATGTGTGTTAATAACAATAATAATAAAATTTAAAAGTAAATAATAATATATTATCATAAAAACATTTGCAGTGGATTACGCTCTGTTAAGCAGCCCCCAATAATAGCAGCAAAATGCTTCAGCGGCACAGGATCACCTAGGTTAGCTCATGTAGTCTAGCATCCTATTCTCACAGTGGCCAACCAGATGCCTGTGGGAAACCCACAACAGGACCTGAGAACGAGAGCCCTCTTCCCTCCTGGCATCTTCAGCAACTGGTATTCAGAAACATTGCTATCTCTGACCATGGAGGCAGATTAGCCATTGACAGCCTTATCCTCTGTGAAGGTGTCTAATCCTCTTTTTTTAAGGCCATCCAAGATGCTGGCCACCACGGCTTCCCGCAGGAAGGAATTCCGCAACAATACGCTGCAGAATCACCATCGTGCAACAAAGACCTATGTGCACAAATGCGTCAAGTTTGGAAACAGGGAAGTATTTAATTTTGCGGAGCGACAGGGAGCCATCTAAACAGATGTAACTGCAGAAAAACAAAACTCATGCTGCCTTCAGATTACATGCCCACAGATTATGTCCATACGAAGGATGTGTCATGTGGGGAAGCCAGCCTTAATAAGAAACAATTGCACCATGTTTGTTGGTTGTGTAATTAGCCTCAAACAGGTTGGCATCACATAAAAGGAAATTACTCAGTAAGGTGATGTTGAATCATGAAACTTTAACACTTCTGCTTATCTACTTAAAGGTAAAGGGACCCCTGACCATTAGGTCCAGTTGCGGACGACTCTGGGGTTGCGGAGCTCATCTTTCTTTATTGGCCGAGGGAGCCGGCGTACAGCTTCCGGGTCATGTGGCCAGCATGACTAAGCCGCTTCTGGCGAACCAGAGCAGCGCACGGAAACACCATTTACCGTCCTGCCGGAACGGTTCCTATTTATCTACTTGCACTTTGACATGCTTTCGAACTGCTAAGTTGGCAGGATCAGGGATTGAGCAACGGGAGCTCACCCCATTGCGGGGATTTAACCACCGACCTTCTGACCAACAAGCCCTAGGCTCTGTGGTTTAGACCACAACACCACCCACGTTCCACTTATCTACTTAGATGATAATAAAGAACAGCCTGTCTTTTAATTATGGATTTGTTTACCTCCATAAAAATAGTGTACAATTACCACCTAATGCTCTTACCGGTTCAGAATGTCTTATGGAAAGGACATGAAGTTGTATTCGTGGATAACTTATCAGAAATCATTCAAAAATATACCATAGTCCAAACTTGAGAAGCCCTACAAACAACTAAATAAATTTAAATAACATGACACTCCCCAATATACTCTTTGATGGTATATAGTAATTTTCTTCTTCTGGGGAGAAATGTCTATCTTTATGATTCAGCTACAGAATGTTCCTCCCCTCTCCCCGCTGAATTACCATATTATCAAGCACAAATCCTAGAAAAGCTGTAACAAACTAAACAAATTACTCTACTTACTTGATTTATCTTCTAGGATGACAACTCCCTGCTTGTTAACATTATACACATTCTGAATTATATGCTTTGGATTCACAAGTTTAATGTCCAGCATGTCATTCAGAGAATCCAAGCCTAAAGTCTTTTGCAAGCTGCAATAAGAGGGTGGGAGGTTGGGAAACAAACAGGTTTATCAGACTAGTAGCACAGTTAGTTGTAGAAGCACCGCACATCACAATTAAGTACTTTTACTAGAATACAAAAAGTTCAGCAGATGCAGTATTTTTTAATAGACAGCACAAGCCGCCTTGAAGCTCGCAATTCCAATAGAAAAACATTCTGGTTTAAAACGAACACTTTACAGCGCCCGTATATTTTAGATACATGTGACTATAATGCTGAGGTTGCATGTCATAATGAAAAACCCGTTCTTACCCATCAAAGTGCATTTTATAAATGCCAACCTCCCCCCAGTTGGGAAAAACCAGTGAGAGTGTCCACATGCTAGTTTCCCCACCTGCTCTAGAGAACGAAACAACCCCAAAATAACTAAAATAACTAACCAAAATAACTAAAGGAATCACGCACCGCATTCCAGCAATATTCTATAGTAAACAGTGGTACCTCTAAAACAGTTTCAAGTTAAGAACGGACCTCCAGAACGAATTAAGTATTTAACCCGAGGTACCACTGTAGTATTATTATTTTTAAAAAGCTGGGCATTGCAGTTCAGGGGCTTGAGTCAACAAGCCAGCTGAAAAAAGGCAAAAGAATTTCAGTTTATGGATTACTGAATTGCTGACTTTGTATTTTCTTAGTGGCAAGTTGGAATATTTATTTACGCATGCATGCATGCATGCAAAGCACAGCCTATTGCTTTCTGCTACTTACTCTCAGCTTAGGTTGACAGAGAAAGGTTCATGCAATCTACTTACTGCGATAGAGTCATGGACCTCCATATATCTTCCAGATTTGACTCTGTTAATTGTCGGCGATGTATGAGTTTGCACGTTGGTACTTCTCCAATTGCAATACTGTGACGTTTGAACCACATTTCAGAACTCTACAAGAGACGAGAAAGATAACAAGTTTTAGTATTGTATATACCGTATTTTTTGCACCATAACACTCACTTTTTTCCTCCTAGAAAGTAAGGGGAAATGTCTGTGCGTGTTATAGAGGGAATGCTTACAGATGGGCTGAAGAAGAAGAAGAAGAAGAGTTTGGATTTGATATCCCGCCTTTCACTCCCCTTCAGGAGTCTCAAAGCGGCTAACAATCTCCTTTCCCTTCCTCCCCCACAACAAACACTCTGTGAGGTGAGTGGGGCTGAGAGACTTCAAAGAAGTGTGACTGGCCCAAGGTCACCCAGCAGCTGCAGGTGGAGGAGCGGAGACGCGAACCCGGTTCCCCAGATTACGAGACTACCGCTCTTAACCACTACACCACACTGGCTCTGGGGGGATCTGCTGCAGTCGTGAGCAGAGGATCCATGGTTCCCCTTCCTTCCCTCCTCCGTGGTTACAAAGCATGCATCCACATGGATCCTCAGGATTTTTGCACTGGGCTACTCCAAACTCACCGTCAGATCACATGTCTGTGGCCACAGCATGAACCACAAAAATCATATATCCACTATTTCGTTTAGAATATTTTTTTTCTTGTTTTCCTCCTCTAATAACTACGTGTGTGTTATGGTCTGGTGCGTGTTATAGAGCGAAAAATAAGGTAATAATTATTTCCCTTAATAAGGACCCTAATCCTACACCGATCCAGAGATGTTAGTTGCAAATAATTGCCAATTCTTCAGTACATTTCTAAGCAACAGTGCAGAGAAGATAATGTGTCCTACATGCTAGTGCAGAATTCAGCGGCCAGGTTGCTCACCGGAGCAAGACAGTTTGAGTATATTACACCGATACTGGTCTGACTGCACTGGCTACCAACTGGTTTCCAGACCCAATTCAAAGGTTATAGGCTTTGACCTATAAAGCCTTAAATCTCAAGGACCACCTCTTCCCATATGAACCTACCCGGACCCTGAGATCATCTTCTGAGGCCCTCCTTCGTGTGCCTCCTCCTTGAGAGGTCCAGAGGGCCTTCTCTGCAGTAGCTCCCTTCTCTGCAGTGGCTCCCCATCTGTGGAATGCCCTCCCCAGGGAAGTTCGTCTGGTGCCTTCATTATACACCTTTAGGTGCTAGGCAAAAATGTTCCTTTTTAACCAAGCCTTTGGTTGATCTGATTGACATCCTATGCCCTTATAAAATGCAGCTCTCTTTTTTTGGGGGGGGGTTGTTATTGGGTTGCTGTTTTTATTTTCATTATATACATTGTTGTTTTTCTGTTGATCTCTCTTGTGAACCGCCCTGACCTCTGGGTATAGGGCAGTGTGTACATTCAATAAATAGTAAGATTAACCATAAGCTCTTAATTGCTGTAGGGAAGGCAAAATCCATACCACACCACATGCCGTGAGTAGGACTCCTTTCCAGCCCCTACAACTATTGACTAATCATAGTCCATAGCAATTATGTTCTCTACCCAGAGGGAGGAAGGGAAAGTTGGTGATGGCAATACCAAAGCCACAGCCCAGGATTCTCTGGTCCACACCCAAGTGGAAGTCAGCTCCAAAAGGTGTCAGGGACTGGACTGGGTGTAGCAACACTTCTCCACAGAGCCTGATTGGCTCCTCTGTTGCTCGCCCCTTGGGAGGAACCAAAGGATGCCTTCACAGATATTTCAGTGAACAAGAGCTTGTAGTTAGCATCTTCCGCATCAAAATAATATTCGTACAGATGGAAATCTTACCAACATGAGGGGCTTCCCTGGGATCTGTTGTTGGAAAGTATCCCTTTCAAAATCATTCCAGTTTGGGAATTTGACAACTTCCTTTCGGTACGGGGATCGTTTGGGATATGGTTTGAGTGGCGAGAAAGGAGGAAATCTAAAATGAAAAACAAAACGTTAAAGCCACAACTGAGTCCAGCTTGTGAACATTGTGAGGGGCAGGGAGAGAGAAAGGCCTCACATCTTCTGGTTGTAATCTAATTGTTTGAGGCCCATGTGAAATGTTTACACACTGGCCTTCTTGACCTAGAAGCTGATTCTAGGATGAATCCAACGAAGTCATCAATGTGCAAAAGGAAAGGCTGGAACTCTTTCGTATCATGCATTGACTTTGTAGGTGGAAACAGCAGAATAATATTCTATTGCTCCATCAGCATGGACCCTTTCCAGAGCTGGGCCAGTTAATGAAAAAAGTAATGGGCCCCATCTACACTATAGATTTAAAGCAGTATCATACCGCTTTAAACAGTCCTGGTTTCCCCCAAATAATCCTGGGGACTGTAGTTTGCTAAGCATACTGAGAGCTCTTAGGAGACCCCTGTTCCCCTCACAGAACTACAGTTTCCAGAATTTCCTGGGTAGAGGGTTGATTGTTAAACCACTCTGGGAATTGTAGCTCTGTAAAAGCAATAAGCGCCTCACAACATCAGCAGCCTTAACAAACCACAGTTTGCAGGATTCTTTGGGGAAAGGCATGACTGTTTAAAATGGTATGATACTGCTTTAAATCTATAGTGTAGATGGAGCCAAGGGGAAATGCCCTCATGAGGAAAGTGGATGGGTGAAAAGCCAGGAGCTAGTATGTTCTTCTAGGGAGCAGTTTCTCTCATTAAGTTGCTTATAGAATTATACAGGAGCTCAAAACTAGTACAGCTCATCAGCTGGAGTGTTATCCTTTGACCCTAAATCAAGTCAAACCACAGACCCAGTTGATAACTTCTGCTCTCTTTTCTCTGTCTGTGAAAAAAAGAAAGGGCAACTGACCCAAGCCATTATTCTGAAAATAACAAAGCTTAGATTAAGGCTTTAGGCATCATTGATTGCTGTGTAAATAAGCTTCCCCTATGTGTTCCTATGCTATTTAATTCATTTATGAATCACTCGCCATAAAACATCCCAAAGCAATTTAACAATAAAGACTGCAAAAGTAAAAGCAACTAAACTCCCACCTGCCATAATTACTAGGTGCAAGGGGGGGGGAGAGAAACTGTTTGCAATTGTCCACCAGATGGTGCTCCAAATATATCCATTGTCCTGAAAGTTAAGAAGAAGAACATGCTTTGGTAGATAAGATATAGACCTCCAAAACTACAGCTTTAGTTTACTGCATTGATCTCTGGCAAGTTAATTCACTCTACCGGGACAGCCATACAAAATTCTTAATAAAAAAACTGGCAAAATAATACCAAACTGCTGAACAATTAACACCAAGCACTGCTGAAATCTGAAAGTTCCTTTACATTTTTTTAAAGAAGGGAAACTAGTTGAGAACCATGCTTTGTCACTGCTCTATTCTACATCCTCCTTGAGTGGTTTTGCCAGTCTGGAATGTGATGCTGAACTATGATAATGCTTCTTGCTTGAGCCTTGATGGAAGACGGAGAGAGAGGCGTGTGTGTGCAAAAGCCTCTGGATTTCTGCATGGCTGGAATGTAGCCAACTGTACAAAGGTTTAAGTCACATATTTTGATCCACCCATTGTTACCTTTGCCCTGCCTTACATTATTCTATAAAAATATAAATTTGTTTCATCTTCTGGTACAGAAGCAGGTAGAACAAATGCCAAGAAGACAAAAGGAAGGAAGGAAGGAAGGAAGGAAGGAAGGAAGGAAGGAAGGAAGGAAGGAAGGTCCAATAAAAGAGAAAAACAATACAGTGGAAACACAATTATTATTTATTAAATTCGTATACCTCCCTTCATACCGGTTCACAGAATAAAAAGATAAGATGATTACTCAGCAACATGTAGATTATGGGAGAAAGCACCACAGGGATACAGTGGTACCTCAGTTTTAGAATATAATCCATTCCGGAAGGCCGTTCGAGTTCCAAAACCAAAAACTCAATATGGAAAACTCAATACAGAAGCTGAGCTTCCTGTTTGACTTCAAAGGCATGTTCAAAAACTGAAGCATTGACTTCTAGGTTTATGGCATTCAAGTTCAGAAATGTTCGTCAATGGAGGCGTTTGAAAACGGAGGTACCACTGTACAAGAAAAATACTGCAAAATATATTTTTGTCTCTATGGACAGTCACCATCCCAAACCATGGGTCTCCAAAAGTTGCACCCTGCTCACTTTTAAATCTGGAACTGCCCAACACTGGAATATGGGCCCTGGAAGACGGGCCACAATGAAATTCAGCCCACAGGTTGTAAAAGGTTTTCCCATTTTGTTTGAAACAGAATAGTTACAGCCTTAATTTTTCATGCTTGATAACACTACTGATAAATACTAACTGGACAAAGAGAGGTTTCGTGTAACTCCTTCCCTAAAAAAATAACTTCTAGCTTTTTAAAACTACTTTGATACACATTCTGGGAACTTGGGGCGGTGGGGAGGGACACACGTTTAAGATGGGGGAGGAAGAAAAAAAGCAGAAACCGACTTCAACCTAGAGAGGGAAAAGGTTGGTTCAGAAGGGTCAGGGGACCAATCCAGGAAATCAGAAGGGAGTTAGTTTGTTCTTCTTTCATGAAGATCCTGCTGCACCCTGCATAGGGCATGTGTTGAAAGGAGACCTGGATGCACTGAATGAAGGTTCTGCTTTACAACACTTCTAACTGTACGCTAAAGTTAGGGGAAGGATAACTGCTAGGGGAAGGATAACAGTTGTGCTTTGTATGCAGGAGGTCTCGGGTTCAACCCCTCTCACCTGCACTTAAAAGGTCAGGTAGCAAGAAAGGCCTCACTGCCGGAGACCATGGAGAGCCACAGGCAATGCAATGCAAAGCTAAATAGGCTAATATGTGTGGCACTTACATAACGCCGTGAACCTATTTCATCACGGCTGCAGCATAAACAAGCAGGGATCGGCCGCCACGGAATAAAATCCATTATTTTGCAACTTATTACGACATCATTTGTATAAATAAAATGACTGGTACACCCAAGGGAACACAACAGTATAATTATAAAATTGCATTATGGCACTATCTGAAAAGATTAAAGTTCAGCATTGCAAAAATGCAAATACCCAATTGGTCTTAAAGGTAGACCAGTGAACAGGGACACTTATTTATTCGTTTCAGTATTATAAATTGTTTCATATAAAACACATTGTTTTATAGTATACTGTGTGTTTCATTCATGTTGTAACACACAGTATTACAATAAAACCAAAGAAAAACGTAAATAAAAGAAGAATCCTGAAATAACATTGTTGGGTATATTCAATGGAGACAACCAAGGATTATTATAGAAACATTTACTTATTGGTTATGTCAGGGAACTGATATCGGAGCGAGAGGCAAAGGGGAGGCTCCCAGATTATGCTGGCGAAGGTCCCAGCAGCAGGGGGAGAAACAGCTCAGTAGAGGGGGAAGCCAATCAGTGCAACACCAGGGATAAAGGGGGACAGACGGGGGAAGTGGAGAGAGGACTCCAGGACTCTTCACTGGACATCAGTGAGGAGAGCCCAGGTCCTCCGCTACCCACACCTTCCCTGCGCAGAAGACTCCCGCGCAGCGAGAGGAGGAGGAGACTGGGTGTCAAACAACTTTTATTTTGGAAGAGGTTCAAGAAACGTCCACTGACGAATTCTGCCAGTGACTGAGGCAGCCACCATGAGAAGGGGCTGTGCAGTTAGAAAGTTTTAACAAGGCAAATTAGCCAAGAAAGGCACCAGTTTACGCACGAGTAACTCATACCCATTACAGGTTACTTATTAATGGCAGCAAGAATGATAGCTAGGAACTGCAAAAGAACAAAGAGTTTAAATGGACAAAATTGGTATAATGTAGTTTCAGACATAGCACTTTAGTAGGATAATGCTCATCCCAAACCATTTAGGACTTTAAAGCTTAAAACCAGTACTTTCAAATGGAAATAAGCCGGTGCAACTATTACAGAACCAGTATGAGCTCTGACTGCCTAGCCCCAATGACAAGCGGTTGCATTCTATACCACCTTCGGTTTCTCAGACTGTATTCACACAGCGGTTTATTCTGTTTCCCCAGCATTTCCCTAACTATTAATTTCTGTACTATATTTGAGTTTACACATAACATAAAGACCACTTCCGGAAAACTAATGGTATATAGTGCATGTTTAGCAACCATTCCCATGTTTTTTTGATTCCAGGAAAGAAATCTGTTTGCAATTCCCTTAACCTGGAAAATCGCAGGAGAAAAGTGACAAAATTTGGTGTGGTGTACGAGTATAAAGTACTTTCTAGCTGTTTACATGGGGGAATCAAGGATGGATTGAAGCACATGTGTGTGGAAAGTATCAACATTGTCCAATGACACAAATTCTTGAGCCACACCATGACCACTGGTGTGAATGTAATTTAGAATGACATAATAATAATAATAAATTTTATTTATACCCCGCCCTCCCCAGCCAAGACCGGGCTCAGGGCGGCTTACAACCAATAATAAAAACAAGTTGATTAAAATACAATTTAAAAAACAAGATTAAAATGCAACATTAAAACATTAAGATGCAGCCTCTTTACAGGAGGAGAAAGGAAAAAGAGGGGGAGGGAATCAAACTGATTCTAAGCCAAAGGCCAGGCGGAAGAACTCTGTCTTACCAGCCCTGCGGAAAGAAATCAGGTCCCGCAGGGCCCTGGTCTCATGAGACAGAGCGTTCCACCAGGCCGGAGCCAGGGTTGAAAAGGCCCTGGCTCTGGTTGAGGCTAATCTAACTTCCTTAGGGCCCGGGACCTCTAGGGTGTTGCTATTTATGGACCTTAAGGTCTTCCGTGGAGCATACCAGGAGAGGCAGTCCCGTAGGTATATGCCAGTATATTGGACAGAAAGGCATAACACAATATTCCACATGCCCAAATGCACACTCAGTCATCTTCAATGGCAGCCCCACACAGACCATATTACAGTAGTCTAGTCTGGCTGTAACTAGTCTACCATGCATGACAACCATGCATGTAGTAGATATACTACAGCTGCACAATTCTTAACCATTGTACAAGAGAACTTTGCTTTGTTGAGGAAAATGCAAGATGGCGGCACACGGGGATAAACACGTGTGACTCTTAACGTGGCTCAAGTTGCAGGCATGCAAGAGTCATAAGGCAGGAACTCCAGCCTGCATTAATCTTCTTTGAATCCCTTATCAAAAAGTTTCAGAAAATGCTAAGAAGATGCATCGCAAATGTCAAAACACAGGAAACATCTAAATCATATTAATGTTGGCCAATTATTTCCTTCATGCTAGAAAGTAATCATTGCCAAGGTACACAAACGTGTAATCTCCTGCCTACAGTAACCAAGGATATTATCACATTATTTTAAACTCCTAATTTATTGTAACTGGTGGGTCCAATAACTGTACAGTGGTACCTCGGGTTAAGTACTTAATTCGTTCTGGAGGTCCGTTCTTAACCTGAAACTGTTCTTAACCTGAATAACCACTTTAGCTAATGGGGCCTCCTGCTGCCGTCGCGCCGCTGAAGCACAATTTCTGTTCTCATCCTGAAGCAAAGTTTTTAACCTGAAGCACTATTTCTGGGTTAGCGGAGTCTGTAACCTGAAGCGTATGTAACCTGAGGTACCACTGTACTCTTAATTAATGGATCTCATCCAACACTAATAGGTCATACCAGTTTAATTAAAGACTCTTGGACAATCCATATTTGCTGTTTATACTGCACATTGCTTCATTTTTATGTAAAAATAACCCTTGGGTGTAGTCAAACATTTGATTAAGGTTTTAAAAGCCTTTGCTACATGACCTGTTACCCATTTCCTTTTTATGAAGGCGTGTTTAATGCCTTAATGTTTGCAGTCTACAAATAGCAACCTTTGAGCTTTCAAATGTTATCTGAACACCAACCCCAGTTACTGCCTTGAGCTAGGGCAGGTTTAAAAGCATTTCAGGGTAAGAATTCATCATGGGCTGCCACCAAGCATATATGCAGCCAGAAGCTGTACCCAGTATCAGTTCCATGAATCCCAATTTATTCACTGAGTGGGAAGATTGACAGAAATCAGGCAGCACAAACTGGAACCTTTCCCACCAGAAAGTACATATATAGTAATGATACCTTTCTGCTATACTTCCATTTATCACCTAAAAACTACTTAAGAAATTAAAAGGGGGGGCTCTCTCTCATTCATACCATTCACACCTGAAGACTGAATTTTACCTTTTTTGAAAATGAACTTCTCTTGCTACACAGAAGCAACAATGTGGTAGTCAGTTTTGTATTTAGAAATGTAAAGGTAGCAGGGATGTTTTCATATTTTTTTTCAGAAATTGTGCATTTATCATGGATACTTTTTTTGTATTGCTGCTTGAAAACATGTGTTTCCAAACTTGAAATATAGGTGTGAACAATGTGTACCAAATAAATAAATAAAAAGAACAAGAGTTTAATTTGATAAAAGTTGCAAGAAGCTGCTGCAAAACCACAATACAGTGGATGCTCGGGTTGCAAATGTGATCTGTGCAGGGTGCACGTTCGCAACCCGCAGCGTTCGCAACCCGCAGCAGCGCATCTGCACACGCGCGGGTTGCGATTTGGTCTTCTGAGCATGCGTGACCTCCAAAACCTGGAAGTAACCCGTTCTGGTACTTCTGGGTTTTGGAGCATCCGTAACCTGAAAAAAAAAGCAACCTGAAGCGTCAGTAACCCGAGGTATGACTGTAGATTACAAAATCTCCTGCAGTTAAGTCTGTCTCCCTCTTACATATTTCAACCCAAATAACAATAGTATCCAGTTATTTACCTATATAGGTGACCATTGTCCTCAAAATCCTCTTTGCCCCATCTTCCTTTGATATCTTCGATAACATGGTTTCTCAGGAACTTTTTGAGGAGCTGAACTGTTTGGGTGCGGGTCACTTCTGGGCTGAAATTTTGATTGTGCTGCAGCAGTCTGTGTAGCCAGTCAACTGCCTCCGAAGCGGTGAAGCAGCGCTCATAGCTTTTGAAGCGACAGCGGTGCTTCCGTAAAGGCATCCCACCTCGGAAGAGCTCAATAGTCTCATTCCACTGAGAAGACAATAAAGTATACAAAAAGATTTACCCAAAGCCAAACAAGTGCTTGTTTGCTTAGACATAGGCAGTGCTAGGGAAGGTCAAAGGAAGCAGGTAAAGAAAACTTACTTGGAAGTGGAGGGCTTCATAAAGCAGGAAAAGTATTGCCCCCAGACCTACAAGTTTTTCTCCACATACCAAAAAAGTCATTTCCTTATACCCCAAAGCTAAGGGTTTGGGGGGGATTTCTCCTTAAACTACAAGAAATTACCCCCAAAGGCAGTAACTAGCAATTATACTTCGGTGCAAAATACTCTGCAAGCTGATACAACTGAACAACCTCCAAAGAGATTGTTAATTATCCAGACACTGACAAGACAATGTAATTGTAGTATCTCCAAATCTGGGAGAATTGTGTAGTTATTAACCAAATGAAAAACAACAAAGCCAGCGGACCTGATGGGATACCTGCCAAAGTCTTCAAAGTAGGGGGAACTGAACTTAGACAACAACTTCACAAGCTCATCAAAAAAATCTGGGAGAGAGAGGAGAGCCTAGCAGACTTTAGGGATACCAAAATTATCCATCTGTTTTAAAAAGGTGATAGAACAGGTTGCAGAAACTATCAAGGCATCTTTTTATTAGTGGCAGCTGGCAAAATTTTTGCAAGGATCTTAGCAAACAGTTTTCTAACAATATCCAAGGCTACCTTTCCTGAATCCCAATATGGTTTTCGACCTTCTAGGAGGACAATCAACACGATTTCACAGCTGCAAGAAAAATGTAGAGAACAAAACCAGCCCCTGTAAAGGCTGTTTATTGACCTAAGGCCTTTGACACTGTAAATCGTAATGCCCTGTGCCCTTCTGAAAATTGGCTGCCCAGATAAATTTGTGAACATCCTTCAGCTCCTCCACAATAATATGACAGCAACAATCACAGATAACAATGGCTCTCAAAGTGAACCATTCACAGTGGGATCAGGTGTTAAACAAGGTTGTGTTAGCACCCCATCTCTATTTATCATTTTCATTGCCATGACCCTACACTTTTTCCAAAGGAAACTCCCCACCAGAGTAAAAACAGATGGAAAGCTCTTTAATCTGAGTAGGCTGAAAGCAAAGATGAAAGGGAGAAACGAGCTAAGAGGAAGGCACGATTGGCAAACCCTCACCATGATCAACTCCTGCCTGGAAACCTATGTCCCCACTGTGGAAGGGCATGTGGATCCAAAATTGGCCTCCACAGTCACTTACTGACTTACTGTTAAGATCGTGTTCATGGAAGACAATCTTACTCGGCTACAAGTGATTGCCAAAGAACAGAAGATAAAGGTGTGGGGGGATAGAAGGGAAACAAAATGAAATACACTGATATGTGTATGTGTGTAGTGGACAGCAATGTTAGAAACTCATATACGTAATCTAGGTGGCAAAAAGCTCCTTAAAACAGTATTACAGTCACCAAAACTGAATGACTAGTTGCCATTTTGGTGCCAGATGGCTCGAAAGTCCTATTTTTCAATACACCTTCAAGCAGAGCAATACATTTGGTACCAGCTTGGCTGCAGGAATTGCTGGAAGGTGTACAAGGTGCCATCCAACCGACTTAGGTACTCCACACTGAATTTGTGTAGGGTTGGTGGTGGTAGAGGTAGAAGATAAAACCCACCTGTGTAGACCACGGCCTGGTTCGCACAATGCACCAAGCCACTAAACACAAGCTGTAGCCAAGAGAAGACTTGGCTCAGCACAGCACAGCAGCAAAACGTACCAAGCAGGGGGAAAGTGGCTGTGTGCTTCTTTCCTGAAGACTGCAAAATTGTGTCACCTCTTTAGTGTGTTGTGCCAACCATCTACTGCCTTGATGGAAGGTATGGTTATGCAGAGAATGTAACTCCGTTGTGATGGAGACATAATAAAGCAAAGAGAACCTTTGCCCACAGGCCAGCTTTTGATTTCAAAATCCTGGCATGCAAAGAAGAGGGTCTTTTCCACTGAGGCTTCACTGGTCTGGCCCAGGGGAACAGCAGATAAACTGGAGAATTTTGGCACTTCCGCATGACCTGCTTATTGAGCATGCATCTTTGTTTGTTTGCAGGGAGATTAAATGGTTGCATCAAAGCAAGTGTTATCCCAGAGTTTCCACGACATTTTCCTATCACTTGCTTTATCACGAAAATTGTGCAACCTGAATTTATCAGTATGTGATGACATCCCACTCAAAAATAGTGGTATCCTGGAACCAATCTCTGAATGGGGCAAGTAGGTTGGCTAAAAAAAGCTGCTTCTGCAAGTTTCTGGAATGCTCTCCTCAGGGAGGTTCACATGGCACTTTCATTCTATGCCTTTAGGTGCCAGGTGAAAAGGTTCCTCTTCAAACAGGCCTTTGGCAGATTAATATTCTATGCCCTTTTAAATGTGTTTGGGACAGGCGGTATTGGTTTGTTCTTATTATGTATTTTTATTATATATTTTTATGCTGCCCTGAGATCTTCAGATAAAGGGCAGTATGCAAATTTAATAAATAAAGTCATAAATCAGTAGAAGTCTGGGAGAAGAGAAACTTCAAATGTACAAAGACTGGAGGACCCATCGTTCAGTGCTTTGCTTGCAGGAGATTCTGGGTTTAACTTCTGGCTTCATCTGCTAAGGATCACCTAGTCATTGATAGGAAGGACCTTCTACCTGAGACCCAGAAGAGCTACTAACAATCAAAAGCAGCACTGCTGGCCCAGAAGGTCTGACATGGACTGACATAGAGCATCTTCCTAGATTAATGCTGGAAAACAGGAAATGCTGCCAGCTGCCTCTGTGGTCCTTCTAGAAGGGCAACTCCTGCGTAAGTGGCACAGCGCGCCTGAATCCCCACGTTCATTGTGGGGACTGGTCGCCGAAGAACCGGATGGCTAGAGTTCTAGCTACCTGGTAGCCCCATTACTCTTGTCCCCAAACTTCCAGTGATGCATTTGTGCAAGGTTTCGTCTGAGATAGGCTCAGCCCTGGAGGAGCGGCAATATGAAGATGAATGCGCCCCTGAGCATGTGCAAAGTGCGTTTCTCGCTCACGCTCGCGGGAGCAAAGGGAGGCCGGAGCCCCGGGCAAAGAAGCGCGGCCTCCGCTAAGCCGCCGTTCACTTACCAGCCGGGTGGCGCGGTAGGGCCCAGGCCCCACCAGTCGAGGCTCCATCGGCCGCCACGACAGAAGAGTACTCATCGGCCCGTTTCCACGGCGACCGGCCGACACACTACGCAACCCCCGCGAGGGAAAAAGTTTGAATCAAAGACGCGCGAATCCTGATTGGACCGTGTTGAGATCACGTGGCTACTCGGGACGCACCCGATTGGAGGGTGGCACTTTAAGGGGCGCGTCTTAACCCTTCAGTCTCATTCTCTTTTCTACACGCACACGCATATATGTAAATAACCTCTCGTTCTCCCGGCGTCCCCACAACGCAAAGAACTGATTGGCTGTGCTTCAAAAACGTCAAGGGCTCGTTTTGCATAGCGGCGGGTGATGGCCAATGGGCTTTCTCTCCCTTACTACCGGTTGGCAACAGCGGGGGCGGGCCGAGAGGAGAAGCAGAACGTGCCCTGATTGAGAATTCTTGGAAACTCGGAAGGCGACCCTGCGCATGTTTTGCCGGAGCGGATCCAGAGAGCGCCGCGCCGCGGGAGCTGCTTCTGAATTCCAGGGCCTGCAGCTGCGGCGGGGGTGGCTCTCTCGCGCGCTTCTTTCCATTACACCGCGGGCAAGTCACGTTATTGTGCCTCCGCCGCCCGCGCAGCCAAGGTCACTTATGCCGCTGTTCCATTCCTGCGGCGGGCCTGTTGTTTTTTGCACCCTGACTGACTAAACCCGATGTTTATGGGCCTGAGCGCAAACAGCACTGCCCCCTCCTTGCGATTCCCAACAAATTGGTATTCGGAGCCATATGGTACGGCCTCTCATCATGGGCATGAAATAGTCGCTGGAAGCCTCACTCCCTGCCAGGCCCTTTTTAAAACCACCGGCACTACAATTTGTAGACAGCGAATTCCGTGCGTCTGTAATGCATCTCCCGGGATTCAGATCCACCGGGTAGCCCCTATTCTATTACCAAGAGGGCAAAAAGCTATGCATAATTTCACACAAAAACCTTTCAAAACAAACCATTCGGGTTTGTTTTACGCATCTTCCTCTCATTCAACTGTTGATCACTGTAGTTCCCATGTTGCAACCGCTTCCAGCTCCGTAGTATCTTTAGGTGCAAGATTCGACTGGACTTAACCATCCAGGGGTCCTTTACCTTAACCTTTATCTTTAGATAGCGGCAGTGGAGACACAGCTTTGCAATACCCTTGCACCGCTACAATGTTTCTATAATTTGTCTCCTGCCTTACACAGAAACTAAATTACTTGGCTCATCTACTTAAGTACTGTTTATGTTTTCATATGTATAACATATATGCTGGAGTGTGTTGCACCACATGCAGATTACTTGAAAGAATCTAAATCTTTTAGAATCAAGGTTTAGACAATATCAAAGAACTGGTTATGAAACCAACCCAAAAGCCCTTTCATTGTGTTTCTAAATTTAGAGGATGTGTACAGTGAAATGGTTACTATCCTGCCCAAAGAAGGAAATATGTTGATTTCAATCTATGGAGAGGAAGGAATAATTTCCCTTGTACGTATAAACTGAGCTATGTTGGAAGAGCGAAAAATGAATTGTATATTAAAACAAAGTTTGTTGAAGGATGGGTGATCTTTATTATATTTTGGAATGCGAAAGTTGGTGAGGATGTAATACAATATTCATTGTTTACTCCCCCCCTTAAACCAAAACATGTATGTCTATATTATATGTGTGTCTATGCCCCTTTTTCCTCTTTTTTTTGTAAGAAACTCATTAATTTTTTTAAAAAAATGATTGGCACTCTAGGATTTCATACAGGAGTCCTTCCCTTGACAGGATTCCTTCAATGGAGATGCCAGGGACAAAACCTAGGGAGGGGCCCTTTTTGCCTGTGAAGAATGTGTTCTAACTACTGCTAAGGAGACAGGGTTAGCCTTTCAAAAAGAGGTGGAGGTCAGCGCTCTCATAGGATCTCTTTTTTTGCAACATGAAGCTCAACCTGCAGAAATGCATGTCTACAAAACAGAGGTAGCCAACCTGTGTGGTCTCCAGCTGTTGTTCATCATCCCTGACACTTGGGCTCGGAGGCTGGGACTGATTTTAGCAGCAGGTGTAGCACCACAGAATTGCCACTCCTGCCAAAGAGGAACTAACTTGATGTTTTACATTTTGGGACTTAGAGTTCACACTAGCTCCAGATGTGCAGGTACATAGTCCTCCATACACAAATATAAGCATTGTATCATTTTACAGCCCAGTTCTAACATACATTCATGTGGAAGTTTCAGTAAACTTCAAATTATTTTCACTGCAAGTTAAGTAGTGGTCAGAATCCAAGGGAAGTTTCTTTCCATCTTCAGTTTTCCTTGAAACATGCAACCCATAGGTATTGATATTCTCAAGTACATATGATTCGGTTCAAATCAAGCTTAAGCTCAGGGTACAGGCAACAACCATTGTCCCTCAAACAAGAGGCTTGAGATTATCGTTGCAACCAGTTCAACCTTTCCAACAATACCTCCTTCATACCCTAAGGCACCTTAGAATTACAAAAGTCATTTTTAAGACTAAATAGTCATAGTATTTCATATGGTACAGTTTTATAAAATACATTAATGTTTACAGTAGCTGTATTTGACAATGAGGTCTATAGTTGATAAGCTGAATTCCATTTCATTGAGTAGCCTTTAGACCTTAGTAATTTACAACACCAGCCCAAAACAATTGTATCTTTGTCAGTGTTCAAAGTACTTTTGTATACTTATCAGGCACACTTCATTTCCATAATGAATATTCATATGCATCTCCAAGAGTATTAACTCAGTATTAACTTATTTCATACATTTTTTAAAAATATGTACATTGGTGCTGAAAATTTCATGTCAGTGCCTCTTCTTAAGCATTAGATTAACCCTCCCTCCCACATAAAGATTATATCCCAAATAATTTATAGTAAAAATACAAGGTTTTTTGTTTCGTTTTGGAAACCCACATATAAAACAAGTGTGTGCTGTACACCTATGCATCTTGATTGTCAAGTCAAAACATTCAATCATGTTGTGTGGCAGAATCTTTCATTCAGTTTTGTCTCTGGCAATGCCGTTTTGTAAAGTCTTGGGGGGTCTTTTGCCTCTGGTGTAAGCATGGTACCAAAAGTGCATGAACAGAATTAAAAACAAAGTGCCATAGAGCCAGATGATGAACATAAAGATTGGATACTGGTATGGGCAATGATCCATAAAGTAGATTTGTCCTATATGGATGGTAACCATAATGAACTGGATCTAAAACAGGGGGAAAAAACATAGTAAATAATTAGGTATTTGTTTTAATCACACAGTGGAGGTGGGGTGGGGGGAGTTGCAGCAGAGGAAGGAGGAAACTTTCTTTGTAAAACATCAAATGTACCGTATTTTTCGCACCATAGGGCGCACCGGACCATAGGGCGCACCCAGTTTTTAGGGGGGGAAATCAAGGAAAAAAATATTTTCCCCCCCAGCCCCAAAGAGCAGCGTACAGGCTGCACACAACCTCTCCCTGCCGGAGGGGTTGCGCGCAGCTATGGAAGAAGGCAAGGCAGCAAGCGGGGTGGATCCCGCTCGCTGTTTTGGCTTCCCCTTTAGCCCCGTGCAGCCTCTCCCTGCCGGAGGGGTTGCGCGCGGCTATGGCACAAGCCTGCATTCGCTCTATAGGACGCACACACATTTCCCCTCAATTTTTGGAGATGAAAAACTGCGTCCAATAGAGCGAAAAATACGGTAAGTAAGGATAGTTATGCGGAACTAGTTCTACATCCTTGTCGATGGGGAGGGGAGGGTATTATGATGCTCAGCTCTCAAAGCAGGCTACTGGACCTACTTTACAGTGGTGCCCCGCAAGACGAATGCCTCGCAAGACGGAAAACTCGCTAGACGAAAGAGTTTTCCGTTTTGGAGGTGCTTCGCAAAACGAATCTCCTATGGGCTTGCTTTGCAAGACGAAAATGTCTTGCGAGTTCCTGCGGGTTTTTTCCCCTTCCCCCCCTTTTTCTAAGCCGCTTATCAGCTGATCCAATAAGCCGATAAGCCGCTAATAGCGCTAATCCGCTAATCCGTCAATGGGCTTGCTTCGCAAGACGAAAAAACCGCTAGACGAAGAGAATCACAGAACGGATTCTTTTCGTCTTGCGAGGCACCACTGTACTTTCCTTTACTTACAGTTACCACCATCCCATAAATTGTGGAGAAGGAGCTAGGGTGCCTCTCTGAGGGCCTCTATTGGTGGAGAAGAGTCCTAATGGTTGAAAGGTTTTCACCATGACAGAGACCTCAGTTTTGGCTAGGGAAGTGGCGAGTTCCTGTCTGCCGTTTTCATACTGGCAGCCCCCAAACTGGATGTTTCTTTGGATCTGCTGCATCCAAAGCCCCATTGTTAAAGAGTTTTTAATCTTCTCTGAGAGGTCAGGCTAAATGGTAGCAGTTCAGGAAACAGGGTGCACAGGCCACGAAATGAGTTCAGCTAGCTCACAGCCATTTACAGCATTCATATGCATCTGTGAGTTAAACCACAGAGCCTAGGGCTTGCTGATCAGAAGACTGGCAGTTCGAATCCCCGCGATGGAGTGAGCTCCCGTTGCTTGGTCCCTGCTCCTGCCAACCTAGCAGTTCGAAAGCACATCAAAGTGCAAGTAGATAAATAGGTACTGCTCTGGCGGGAAAGTAAATGGTGTTTCCGTGCACTGCTCTGGTTCGCCAGAAGTGGCTTAGTCATGCTGGCCACATGAACTGGAAGCTGTACACCGGCTCCCTCGGCCAATAAAGCAAGATGAGCGCTGCAATCCCAGAGTCATCCACAACTGGAGCTAATGGTCAGGGGTCCCTTTACCTAAAGTCAACCTACCCCTAACAAATAATCTAGCTTTCCCCTATGTGTTCTGAAAGTTACTCACCAGTTGTATAGTCGTCAGATGCTTCTTCCACCACAAGTATTTGTGGTAAGCTGGTCCCAAGCAACAGAGTCCATAGTAGGTGTACATGATCACATGCACAACACAGTTCAACATACCATGGAATGTTCCCAAGCCACCTGTGAGTAGAACAAAATCCAGTCTTGAAACCATATACTACCAATCCAAAGTACATCATCTGGGACAAATCAGATATATGAGGCAAAGAAAAGCAAAACTTGAGGCTGTCTCTGGTAGCCTTGTGATCGCTTTGTATGCAACCATAATGGCGTGGCTGTCATTAACAGAAATAATTCTGTGAGGCAGAAGCTTCATGCAGTGGCTGTAAATGTATCTATGGATTGCATCATATATGCCAACTCTATTGTTGCAGAGCCTCTATGCCCGCTCTACATCTTCCTGGGGTGGAGAAACTATAGAGAAGAAACAGCTCTTATTAAAAGCCTTCTGCACACATTAAAGCAGGCATTGGACCCCTCTAGCACTTCAGTAGAAACAGCAATATCCTTGTACCTAATCAAAACCTATGTATGGAAAGTCCACATACTTTCATGCTTTATACTGTGTACAGTGGTGTCCCGCAAGACGAATGCCTCGCAAGACGGAAAACCCGCTAGACGAAAGGGTTTTCCGTTTTTGAGCTGCTTCGCAAGACGAATTTCCCTATGGGCTTGCTTCACAAGACGAAAACGTCTTGCGAGTGTTCCGATTTTTCCCCGCTTCCCCCCCCTTTTTCTAAGCTGCTAAGCCACTAATAGCCTTTTAGCCGCTAAGCCGCTAAGCCTTTAGTAGCCGCTAAACCGCTAATAGCGCTAATCCGCTAATAGGGTTGCTTCGCAAGACGAAAAAACCGCTAGACGAAGAGACTAGCGGAACGGATTAATTTCGTCTTGCGAGGCACCACTGTATATATTTCCCTATGACATTAATATCTCGTCTTTCCTCCCAGGAGCTCAGGGCAGCATACATTCCACCCACTCTGTTCTCAAAATAACCTTGAGAGGTGAGCTACTGTGATGCCCTCCAAGAGCTGCTGGACTTCCAACTCCTATCATCCCTACCAATCATCCTTGCTGGTTGGGGCTAATGGGAGTAAGGGAGTTCAGCAACCTTAGGAAGAAACCAAAATAGCTGCCCCTGGGCTAGGTTGAGAGCTGGCAAGTGGTTGACTGTCTCGGAAGATGGTTTAAGAGTGTACCTTCAGGGCTGAAGGCAGTTTGGTGACAATTTAAACTCTAGTATCCCCAATCCAGGTTCAACACTGCAATCAATATCTTCACATGCAGTAACATAATCAATCAATCTGGGTGTGCCTCCTGCCCTGCAATACTGAGACACAGGATGGTGGCCTAATTTGGGAATTCTGTCCTCAGCCTATGGATGGTATTTAAATTGCAGCTAATCAGCACCTGTTCAGGCAAAATAAATGCTGAGCTTGATTTTGCAGGCCCTCACTTGTTTTAGTTATGTTACCCTGAAATTACTGTCTTCAGATAAGAACTTGAACCAGTTTTGGAAATCTTGACATGCACACTTGGAATAGGTCCAAGCTCCTTTGTATTCGTTTCCAGCTATTCTTGTGCCATATTTTTAAGATTTCCCTAACTCACTCTCCCATACCCTCATCTTTATATTCAAACTCACATTCTAACTGCTTCCTGCCCCTGTTTAGGCTGCCCCACAACCATGAACTTCGAGGTGTTCAGCACTTCTCATTTCTGGAAATGCATGTGGGGTCCAGACTGGTGCATCAGTTAAAAGTGGAGAAAAGTAAGTTGATGCAGACAAAAAGTTGAAAGACAGCACTAACTGCCTGGTCAGGCAATCACAGCAGAGCTATGAACAAGTTCTTTTCCAGCCCCACAGCCCCTTTGTGGTACAAACAATAAATCCAGAAAGTGTATCATTAACCAGAGTTCCCCATTTCATTTTCAGCCTTGGAACAAGCCATACTATTAAACCAACTGGCTTAATATCCTGTCTCGTTCCAAAAGGAAGCAACCATAGATGCCCTGGTTTGGAGGAAGCACTTCTTGGTTTGATTGCTCTTCCCTCTGCAGCACAAGCAAATGGGCAGCTTGTATGAGCAAAAGGCATGTGGTGCTTAAAAATTCTATTATTATTATTATTATTAATAAGTACTATTAATTAAATTACTATTCTTCCCCCAGGGCGCCAAACATCGTAGTAAAAGAATACAATTAAAATAAAAATATATCGAAAACATTTAAAAGCAATTAAGGACATCTAAAAGCAGTTAATCAAAAAGAGAAATAAATGTGTTTTTTATATAAAAAAATGTTTTGTGTACTTTTGATTATGAAATGTAAAAGATTTAAATAAGGTTTTTTAAACAAACAAAAAATCAGGGGAAAGTAGCTGGTCAGTGCAACATAAGTGTTAACTCAAGCAAGCATTTCCCCCATGGCTGAGTGAGGCTGAAGTCTTGCTCTAGAATAGAGTCACAAGCAGTTTCCAGGTTACAAAACTAGGTTACTGAGAACTGACACTTGGCCACTTTTAAATGGCAACAATCTAATTCGGTGGTTTTCATCATAATGGGCAGGGTGGTCCACATTTGACACATAGGACTTGTGCAAAATCCTGCATACTAAATTCTGTTAATAAAGGGCAGTTGGCTTTATATATTTGGGATGGCAGCCTTGAAGATTCTCCTAATTTCTTAAGTGCCTAGCCTTACCACAAGAAAGAGTCACATTCATCACACATAAGCTGCAATGACAGAAACCATCTCTCTCTGTGTGTGCTGTGGAATAATTAAAACTCGCATGCAGAAACCAGAAAAGCAATCTCTCCTAAGCCAAAAATGGAGACTCGCAACCTACTGATATGTAACAGTGCCTGAAGGATTTGCATTTTCATGAAGCCAGTTTAGCAGGAATATCCAAATTACTCAAGCAAGGAAGCCTGCCAAATAATCCCACACAGTACTTGAGGTGTGTGTGTGTGTGTGTGTGTGTGTGTGTGTGTGTGTGTGTGTAAGGGAATATTGTTAAACGTTTTACTGCTGGCTTATAGTGGCATTAACTCTTATGGGCAATTGCCTTCTTCAGGTGCATAGTAGAGCAATACATGCAAAGTGTATGAAAAGGATCTCTGGTTCTTTTATGTCGTTTCGCAAATGAGATCTAAACACACTGTGTTCTCTACTGGGGGGGGGGATGCAGTTCTCCTCTTGGTAACTGCTTATTATCAAACACTTCTCACTTTATTCTAAAGCCCATCAAACCCAAGGAGCAAAATAAGACATGCACTCCACAGAAGACCCACTCCTTCAAAACCTCTTGCTATTGGGTACATCAATCTGGGCTGTGGCAGCACTCAACTAAGAGTACAGTTAAAATTCAGGTGGATGCAAGTGGATGACTATTTCTGCTTTGTGCCACAAACTAGCAGTTATTGACCTTGTTCACATCATGGTAAACCAGGTGTGACTTGTCTGTGGCCTTCTAGATGTTGGATTTCAACTCCACTGCCATTCCTGATCCTTGGCTATGCTGGCTGGGGCTGATGGGAGCTGGGGCCCAACAGCATTTGGAGGGCCACAGGTTAGCTACTCCTTCAGTAAATAATTGCTACCCATTTGGGATGTTTTCCCTCCCATGTACATGGCAAGGAAGAACAAATGATAATTCCTGACTTATTATTATGTCTGAACCGGTCACAGTTCGTTCTTGACTTACTGATAGTCATCTTTTCCGGGGGGTGGGGCAGGGAGATCTCTAGTTCAGACATAACCCTTGGAGCTAGATTCCCCTATCTAGTTGAACTAGTGGGAGGCAGTGTGACAAGTTCTGCTAGCACAGTGTGGCTTTCCCCCCTGCCCAAATTGGTGGCAGAGGCATTTGAGAGAAGCCCAGAACAGCAAGAAGAGGAAGGAGAGGTGGTATCATTCCATTAAACAAGCAGAAATGCTTGCAATGAGTTAATCTCCTTAGTGCTACTTCAAATTCTAACCTAAGCCAGGTTTGTTTCTCCTAAGTGCTAAGCATGGAGGCCAGATCAGCAGCTTCATGGTAAAACTATTAACTAGTTTACTGCAGTGTGGGAACTGGACCATTGTGATGTTTTGGATGATTTTATTGCCATTTTGGACTCAAAAAATCCAAAGCACATTAACTGGGAGAGTTCACAGTGCTGATTAACACAAGGACATCTCACTCAAAAGTACTCAATTTCTGTCCACAGAAAAATCCATTAAAAAAGACCTCATGGCAAACACTTGGATTAACATAAATTAGTATTAGGCAGCATTAAGCTAATCATTTTTAAAAGCCAAAAAAAGAAGAGTAAATAGGATGGAATACATCACTACTCTTCCAAGGGATAATAGAGGGAATTATTTCATTTGTCAAGATCTAATATAGTCTTCCAAAGAAGAGAGCATGCATTTATGAAAACTAAACTTGTCTTGTTCTAAATATATCTGCTGTGATATTAACTTTATTTTGGCTGTTTCACTGTATATCTCCTTGAGTCAATTGTGTAGAAGGCAATGAATAAACTAATGAAACTATATTATTAATAATATAATTACCATCATCATTACTACCACTGTTATTAACAGGCTTCTCTCAAGGCAACACTGCCTCAGGCTCCCCAGGTTAGATGAGATGTCCAGATTATTACCATCTACCACCCCACCCCTTCAAGAGAAACTATCTATGAAATTTGTCAAGTCCCAGCATGCAGTTAATATGAATCTGAGAACAATAGTAATCTGGCAATAGAACACGGGTCAGAAATTGTCTTCTAATTTTTTAAAAATAAAATAGTCTTCTGAATGCCTGTAAAAGCACAATGCAACCTTTAGATGGGATTTTTTTTTTACATGGTCTTTGCGTTAGAAAGTTAGGAAAACCTATAGTTTTCCCTATGCCCCACTGCTCTCCTTTCTGTACCTCCTTTTTTTGCCAAGGTGTTTCCAGTTTCAACAGGCACCCTTCAAAGGCAGAGAAGGCGAAGCAACATGCAAAAGAAAGGGGTTTGCATAATTCAAAGTAAATAACTTGTTGCATCTATGCTAATGCTTCCCAAAGATTTCAGCTTGCTATGGATTTTGGGCCTGAGAACATTCAAGGGTTACATAATAGGGTGGGAAAAGAAACTAGAAATCAGATGGAACTACTGGTCAAACGCCACTATCAATAAACTGCTAAAGCTGCAAAGCTAAAATAGGGAGAAAAACAAAGTTCTTAATCCAACAGAGAGCTAGGCATTCCTATGCTAATTTAAGCCAATATGTTTAAGAACACCTAATTCTGTGCTGGAATCAGTTAATGTGTTGAGAAAAGTAAGAAACCTTAATAGGTTTAAATGATACACTTGCTTCACAATCTATGTATTGTTTGCCTTTTCCTCTGTGTCACTTTAAACAAAAAGCCTTGTGCAAGTTGCCCATTGTTTAGCCACCCAGTTGCAGGAACCAGCCAGAGACCAAATTTGCAGAGTGAAATACCTACACCACCTACCTGGGAAAAGTTGATATGTATACATGACTTTCTAAAGCAGGTGGGGTGCATGCACAGAATTTTAAGGAAAACCCCATAGGTAAAGCAGCAGAAAGAAAGAAATTTCCACTTAGAAACATTGTATTATTTATAAAAGCGAGTTTCAATTTAGAGTCGGAACTACCTGGAGCAAATTTGACTCCAAACCACCAGGTCCAAGGCATGATTGTGTGATGGAATACATGGAGAAACGTAATTTGGGCATTCTTCTTTCGGAGCACAAAGAAGATCTGGAACGATTTAAACAGGTATTATTACTGCAAGTCACACTTAACGTCAGCAGCATGCGCAATTCAGTCTGTGCACTGAATAGCTCATCATGTTTTCATAGCATGTATAAAAATGCATTTATTCACACTGCTGTTCCATGACTATTAGTACTGACTACACATACTACTGCCCAAAATAGTTGCTAGAGTAAATAAATAAATAATCTGTTGGCTTTTGTTTTACAGAAAATGCAGGTGGTTTCAGAGTCACTGAAGTACAGTATATAGAACACCAGTTTTTCCACACAATCTGCTGCTCAATCTGCTCACAATGCATCCTTGTGTCTTGTCACTTGCACTGTGTGTCTCCCCACCACACACACACACACACACACTGGTGCAGGGGCGGACAAAGGGTGTGCGGTGGGGGCGTGCCGCTCCGAGTGTCACCTCTGAGGGGGGTGACAAAATGCTGGGCGGCACTCATGGGGGGCCTGCAGTGCGCCCGGGCCACACGTCTCTCCTGGGAGTGACGCGGTGGCTTGGGCACCTGCAGGCTCCGCGCTGCCCCAAGTAGTCCGCCTGCCGCCTTTCCCTCAGCTGTAGGGCAGCTGAGTGGGAGGAGGCAGGCAGACTCCTTGGAGGCCCCACAGAGTGCCCCAGCTTGCCCTGCACCATGGCGGCTGGTCCTGCCCCTGGGCGCAAGGCACATGTGCCGTCCCAGGCGCCCAGTCAGCTTGCTCTGCCACTGCACTGGTGTCCAGTATTTTAAAAAGACATACCAACTTTCACATGGTTTGTCTGGAAACCAGCCTTGTGCTGCTGTTGTTTCTTGCCACCGCTCATCTGCTACTGGATTTTTATTTTTATTTTTTTGGAGTGCAGAGTCTGGTGCAATACTGCAAGCTATGTATCAGCTCAATAAACACTGCACAGATTTCTTAGAGACTAATCATAACACATTGAGAAGAACCCTGTTGGGTCAGGCTGAAGTGCCCATCTACTCCTACAGCTTGTTCTAACAGTAGTCAACCAGTTGCCCCTGGAAAGCCCAGAAGTAGGATCTGAGTAGATCACTACCAATGATTCCCAGCCACTGGTACAGTGGTACCTCGGTTCTCGAATGTAATCCATTCGGGAAGACTGTTCAAGTTCCGAAACGTCCGAAAACTGAGGTGCAAAGGGCTGTCAGCAAATTCAACTGAGAAGATTGAAAAACACGCAGGGGAAGGCGTTCGACTTCTGAGGCGTGTTCAAAAACGGAAGCATTTACTTCAGAGTTTTCGGCATTCGGGTTCGGAAACATTTGCCAACAGAGATGTTTGAGAACCGAGATACCACTGTATTCTGAGGCATAGTAAAGAGAGAATGTAGTCAGACTAGTAGTCACTGAGAGCCTTGTTCTCCATGAACGAAGTCTTAGAAACTTGAAGGCTAAACATAGTTGACTAAACTACAGACATCATCACTATGAGAAGCAATTATTATGGAAGCCTTCCCATCCATACAAACTTCCCTGCTTCTCTCAATGAGGAAGAGAAAATATGAAAATAAAAGGTTCTCCAGGTGTCCTCACTGCTCAAATAAATTACAGGACGTGGAAAGTTTACATCCACACAGTGGAGTTACCACAACCCCACCTCATGGCGAAGGAGAAATACAATATGCACAAAACAATCTGAAGTATACAAAGGTGCTCCTCATTCACTTGTTAGATTCTACGATCGTGCTTACCGTGTCTAGCAATTCAATGAATTTCGAGAAATAATACAAGTAGCAGGCACGAACCATCTGCAGAGAAGAAAAAGATGTGTTAAAAACTGAAAACATAATGGAGCCCAAATCTAACCTTAGTTGAACTTTATGAAGATTTTTCAAGCTTTCAGTGATGAATTTATGTGCAACAGCCTCATGGTGCACCTCATCACCATTCACCAGGTGATACAATCCAAGGAAACACCAGGGAGGGCATACAGTGGTATCTTGGTTCTCATACTTAATCCGTCCGGGAATCCAGTCCGTTCAACGCCTGAAACCATTCGAAAACCAAGGTGTGGCTTCCGATTGGCTGCAGGAGCTTCCTGCAGTCAAGGGGAAGTCGCGTCGGACGTTCAGCTTCTGAAAAACATTAGTAAACCGGAACACTTCCGAGTTTGCGGCGTTTGGAAACTGATTTGTTCGGCAACTAAGCTGTTCAAGAACCAAGGTACGACTGTACACACAGAGAGTGGAGCTTCTGTATATTTCCTACACAGCAGCATGCAGTGCCCACAAACACCTTTTAAAAACTTCTGCAATGCAATGGGAAGGTGCTAGTTAAACACTCTCTCTCTCTCTCTCTCTCTCTCACACACACACACACACACACACAGAGAGAGCAAATCTTTTCTGCATGTGTGTGAAAAGCTGCATTGGTGTCCATGCTTCTCATGGCTGCTCTTTTCATTACACATATATACACACATTCATTTGCAACTCTTCTGTTGTAGCCAATGCAGTCAAATGACAGCACACATTCCTGGAACTTTGTGAACCACAGTAAAGTCATTACATGACTCACCCTTAGAGCCATAGGTGACCTCGAGTAATCAACTATGTCACAGCGATAGGTATAGCCTGTAGCCCAGCCAGACATAAGGAACTGTAGATGGAAGAAGATAATGATTCATAACAATAACAGTAACAATAGTTTATTTAGATATACGAAGTTCAGGGGTGGTTTTTTCCAATTGCATGGTCAATGTTTCATTTTTTTTTGGACTGAACACAATCCATGTGTATGTTTTAGATTATACAGATTGGCCCAATCTGTATAATCTAAACAATTAGCACTTCTAGAAGTCTCAACAAATATTTCAGTTCTGTTAGCCAAAAACATATACATACATAGTGTTCAGTCAAAAAAATTAATGAAACATTGATTATGCAATTGAAAAAAACACCACCATGAACTTTGTATATCTAAAGGGTTCAGAAGTAGGTTTTGTTTTTTGCTTTTGTTTTTTTTACTTCTATCACAACAGGTGTAAAAAGCAACTTGCCCTGTCACTAGGGCAGCAAAGAGGTTATTCCGGGCAAAGTTAATAGTAACTGGAAGTGGATTTATTTCTTTTTCCAGTTGTTCCTGTTGTCCATTATTTTTACAGAGGTGCATTTGTCAGGGAAACTACTAAATATATTTTTAGGTATGCAAACATTTGGATACTTATTACCAAGGCTATATAATCAAGAGCATCTTACTGAAACGAAAGGTTGCAAAAATTATAATAAGGAGCCGTGTTGGTCTGCCATAGTCAAAATAAAAAAAATTCCTTCCAGTAGCACCTTAAAGACCAACTAAGTTAGTTCTTGGTATGAGCTTTCGTGTGCATGCACACTTCTTCAGATACACTTCTTCAGTGTATCTGAAGAAGTGTGCATGCACACGAAAGCTCATACCAAGAACTAACTTAGTTGGTCTTTAAGGTGCTACTGGAAGGAATTTTTTTTATTATAATAAGGAGATCACTATGAGCATTACAAAAGAAAGCATTTTTTGTGATACACGGATCAAGTGCCCTCACTGAAGAAAAAATTGACAAGACAGCCCAGAAGTCAAAGACTGTTTCAAGTATCTACAAAGAAAAAAATATATATAAAGTCACAAAAGCAGTTTCATAGCATAGCTCAGTGACAGAGAACATGTTTTGCATGTAACCGGTCTCCTCCGTACAGAGCCACCCAGAGAAGATGATTCTGAGCTAGATGGACCAGTGGTCTAACTCTGTAAAAGACAGTTTCCTATGCTCAGTGAAGTCATGCTTCTTATTTCAACAGCCTGCACCTACCAGGTATAGTTAGGTGACTTCCTTCCCAGTTAGGTTCCTAATTCACAGGCAAAATATACCTTGTGCTTCCCTGTCCACACGTCCACTGCCTCATATATAACAAGGCACACAGATGACATCACTATACAGGGATTTTACCCAGCAGAAATAATAAGGAATGGGGCTTAATATTCCCCTCTCCCACCTGGCTCCTCATAAATATAGGGAAGCGAAGAAGAGAGATGCAGAGATACCGCCTGGTTAATTTGTTCACTTGTCACTGTGGGGCCTTGGGTGTATGAAGCCTGCAAAGCCTGCTCCAGGTGCTTCTACGCTGCCCAGTAATATTATGGAACAGTAACGGGAAACCTGTGGCCATCTGGATGTTGTTAAGATTCGCATCAACTCCAGCCAGCATGGCCAACGATCAGAGATGATGAGAGATGAAGTCCACCATTTAGGAGGGCCCACATGTTAGTCAACTTTGACTTTACATATTACAGAGCCACGTCATTTTTAGGATAATGTTGTTGCTGGGAGCATACTCGTGTACATTAGGAAGAACTTCCTGACAGTAAGAGCTGTTCGACAGTGGAATTTGCTGCCAAGGAGTGTGGTGGAGTCTCCTTCTTTGGAGGTCTTTAAGCAGAGGCTTGACAACCATATGTCAGGAGTGCTCTGATGGTGTTTCCTGCTTGGCAGGGGGTTGGACTCGATGGCCCTTGTGGTCTCTTCCAACTCTATGATTCTATGATTCTATGATTCTACAGTTAACAAAGGGAGGAAGGAGGATTCTTACTCCCCCAAACACATACTTTCCCCAGGAGTAGAGATAGAAGCCTAGTGTGGACTCATCCATTTGCTTCACACGTTGGGAGAAATATTTGCTGCATTTCCCAACTGCTAGGATGTGGTAGAGGGAAATACAATTTAGAAGGCAGTCCCTAGGCTTCAAAAAGCTAAGAGGGTCAATGAATTTTCCCTGGGAACAAAGGATCACATTGTGGCATTCAGATTTGATGAAGTGTTTCTAAACTTTGGTGTTGCAATCTGGCCCACAGCAGAAACCCATTTACATTTTTAGGAAAAGAAGAAGAGAAAAAAACTTTGTGCACACCTAATCGGCATAATGCGTCTATTCTTAGGCAATACTTACTTCATAAGTCATATAAATTGAAAGAGCCACTACAACGAAGTTGTAAAAAACCATCAATTGCCTCAAATCAAAAGGTTTCCTGTTCTCCATGAACTTTGGTCCCAGGTTGGTGACAAAATAGATATATGCTCCAAGAATAAGTGTCTGTGGAAAAGGTGAGGCCATAAGCGGGTAGCCATCGACTCGTGGATCTGGAAGAGATTTAGTTTAAAAGGGACCAAGTCACTCAGCTACCATGATTAATCAATCATCAAGTATATTATTAAGCAAAAATAGGCTGTTCATTCGAACAAACATTTTCACCTGTACAGGCACATTTGTTGTTTACCTCAGCTTCTCCCCACTTTACACAAAAAGCATACCTTACGCAAGGAAACAAAAACTTGCATCCATAAGTTGCAACAATGAGAAACTTTTGACAATGGCATGCCCGTGTTATTTTTTTCCTTGAATACTACAAACAGAAGTCACACGCTCTTGAAATGCATCATTAAATTTTGCTATTTTGGCTAGATTTGAGACCTAGTGCAGCCACTATTTTGGTGTTTGATGAGTTGCATCATTTACTTCAGCAGTGGCCAACTTCAGTCTTGCCTGATGTTACTGGACTACCCAGCACAACCAAGGGTCAGCTGAAATCCAGAATCATCTGAAGGATCTTTGATTTACTCATTCCCTGTATTTTTATTGCTGTCAAATGGCAAAACAGAATAAAGTTATTATAAAGCCTTCATTGACCCACTTGACTAGTCTAGCAAAATACTTACAAGATTTAAAAGGAAGTAACTTGGTCATGTATATATTTCACCAACACCTCCCCAATGACTGGGACATCACCAAGAATGTCCAACACCCACCCCTATCATTAATGGCATATAACAGGGATGTCCAACCGGTCGATCACAATCTACCTGTCGATCGCTGGGTGTCCCTGGTTAATCTCGGGACCCTGATCAATCGCCCCCCCCCCAAAAAAAAAGCTCAACAACTCTGGTCAATCCAATGGGTAGATCACTGCCAGTTTTTTATAGTGGGAGTAGATAGCAGTCTCTTGAAAGTTGGACGTGCCTGGTATATAATATACATTAGTATCCTCAATCTGATAAGAATATTTCATTTTTTCCTTTTACATTAATGCAATACTCTTAAAAACAGGTACTAAATTTACCCCCATTAGGAAATGGGATTCCTAAATAACCTCATTGCTACACTGCTCAGAAATAGCAGCTTTGGTCTCTCCCTATACCCAATAATACAGTCTTCTTTACACTGAGTTTATCCAGTAATCCAAGAAGTATTCTTGGTGGGCATCATAACACTTTCATAAAGGAGACTCATTTGGAGACAAAACAACTTGGTATTCTGTGGAAGAATGTGAAAACACAGAGCAAGGGCACCCAGTGCCTTCTAGGTTTTAATATTTGTGAATGGCAGAAGTGCGCAAGTGCACCATCTTTCTTTCCTCCTAGGCATTAACAGAAAACATTATGCACAAATTGTTCACATGCGATATTCATGTTTGACTGAAGCCAGAAGCAAAGCCAGAAGCAATTTTGGGAGCGTCAGTTAATGTCTTCCTAGGATGCTTATTAGTGTGGAGTTTATTAGTATTTGTACATCCTGCTGACATATTGTTGGGGTATTCTAAATGTGGCATTAGGCCCTGTGTGTGAACAAGCATGCATAATTTGGCCCCTCCAGATGCTGAGGGGAAGTGCTGTGCCTTTCAGGACCTGTGTGTGGACTTCCTGGAATCACCTGGCTGGCCACTCTTGGAAACAGGATGCTAGACTAAATGGAGCTGTGATCCAGCTATGTTCTCAACAGCTGTACAGGCATCACCTTGATCATAAATTTTCCTGAATTTATGGTTATCTATCCCTTATTCCAAGACAACTAATGCTCTAAAACTGGAAACCAGTTATGTGCCATTTCATAGTTGCACAAGCATTACTTTGGCATTCTACTTCAGTGGAACTCTTAATAAACAACACCACAACAACTCTGATATTTTGAGAATCCTTTCCTTGTAGAACGCCTAAATTTAATTTATACACATTTCCATTCAAAGGAGCTGGGATCCCAATCCAGAGGTGTGTAGAAGGGATCTGACAGTACTGACAAAAGAAATGATTCCCTTTTCCTGATGTGACAACCAGCCAATGGATTTGCATGTGCTCTACATCAAAAAGTAAAATCCTGTGCCTAAAATCCTTGGCCTGTATGAATCCACAAATTCAGTAACATTGCATAGATTCTCCAGAAGTGCAATCACACCACCCAGTAAAGGGCTATCAATGGGTACAAGCCACAATGGCCATGTGCTCCCTCCGCTGTCAGAAGCAATGTCAGTTGCTGGGAATCACAAGTGGGCAGATGGCTATTTCGCTCAGGTCTTGCTTGTGGGCTTCCCACAGGCATCTGGCTGGTCACTGTGAACAGGATTCTGGACAAGATGGGCCTTTGGACAGTATTGCATTGTGCTTTTTCTGCACTCTCAAGCAATCACAGGATGCAAAGACCTGCTTATTCATTTTTCAGTTAGGTAATACACGTGTAAGATGGTATGCATGACCTTTCTGTACATTGAAAAGACTGATAAACATTGTGCAACATGTAACTCATAAAGTTAAATCCTGTTCCTCTGGAAGCAACTCATGGGTGAGTCAACACCATGTAATCTCTCACTTGTTAAACATCTGGTGCAATCGATTACTCATTTTGTGTTCCATCTTCAATTATCCCAAATAAACACCCGACTTGTTCCTTCCCAAAGCTTCCAATATGCCCACGTATCCTGGAATAGCCAAGTGCACAAGGACCTACTGGCAAAGAACTGTACATTTCAGTTTTACATAGATACTCTTAATAATACTATTTCAGCTGTTGTTAAATACCATAAAACAGAAAGTCACTGCTGTGGAGCAAGACTTACCAGCATCTTTAATCCACTCATCATAAAGTGATGCAGCCTTTAGCGTCAGATTGTTTAGGGCCATCTCCACCATGGTGAGAAGGATCTCTCCTGAGGTGCAATAAATTGGACATATTAAAATGTGCAAAGAAAAAAGAGGGTGGAAGTCTTCACACAACTGTCAATGAAATTGTTGCAGGGAAGCAAGTTGATTGTAGTGTACACTAGGCAACAGTTTAAGGACATTTAACATCAACCTCATTTTCTATTTTATGCAATGCATACCCCAGTCACAATTTCATCTTTGCACACCAAAAAAAACACCACACATACACACATGCCTGACTTGTAAAAATGGTTACCCCGAAGAAAGCCCTGCTGGATTCCATGGACATGGCTTTCCAAGTACTCAGGATCACTACTATGGTGAAGATCAATTTAATAAAATCAGAGTGCCCTTATTCTCACCAGTGCAACTTAAAGACTCTACAATCAGATGCTGTGGAAAAAAGAGAAGCTTCTCCTGTTGTTAAGCTCAGCTTTTTCTTTTCCATTTCCATCTGCTGAAGCCACAAAGTGGCAGGGCAGTCTTAAGCATTAAACCTATTATGTATGGATTTAGAGTGGGGGAAGTAGACAAATGCAAAGATAATAATGAGACCAGACTGTACTGGGTGTCCCTAGATCTGCTGAATGTCAGTTCAACCCATGTAGATCACAGCTAACCACTAGCTCAAGAGTGGCTAATCCTTAATGAGCTCCCTGAGCAAATTTTCTGCTCCCCTCCCAAGATCCTACTGATTCTGCTGGTGGCAGAAAAAAGGGGAGGAAAGTAGACAGTGATGGGGTGGGCAGAAGCCAGGAAACAAGTTGGAATGCAAATGGCCCCCTCCCTGGTCTTCAGATTGATCAATTTAAGGACAGAGAGGAGGTGATAATCTATCATCAACTGATCTGTACTGATAAGCTGAGGGAAGGGCTGTGTATGTGTGCATGTGCATGCAAGCATGAGGTGTGGCCACACCCACTACTAGCATACAGACCCTGGCAACTTGGCCAAGGGTGAATGCAGCTATCACACTAAACAAAGTCAAAATAAAAAAATTCCTTCCAGTAGCACCTTAAAGACCAACTAAGTTAGTTCTTGGTATGAGCTTTCGTGTGCATGCACACTTCTTCAGATACCTGAAGTGTGCATGCACACGAAAGCTCATACCAAGAACTAAATTAGTTGGTCTTTAAGGTGCTACTGGAAGGAATTTTTTTATTTTGACTATGGCAGACCAATACGGCTACCTATCTGTAACACTAAACAAAGGTTAGCAACTCCTGACATAGGACCAATTTATCCAGGTGGTTTAGCTGCTATCAGTGGCAGGAACGTGGCTTCCACTGACCTGGGTTGACCTGCCCTGCTGGTATGTTTTTCACACAGCTGCAGGCAGAAACACAAGCAGAACTCACTGCATTGATTCTTGGCCCCACTTTCCTCTAACCATGCCAAGAGGCCATGCGAATTGGTCCTCCAAGCTTGTTTTCCAAACTCTCTGCTTCTTCCATGTCTAAACAAGGTCCAGATCAAAAATATGCAGGGAACCAATGGTAGAACTCCTCTAACGGGATTGTAAGAATTCTAGAATGTTCACAGTCCAATGACTAAATCTCCCTGAAAATGGAAAGCCAACCTATCAGGGAGAAGGTTAGAGTAGAAATATTGTTTTCATGTTTGTTTTTATGTTTGTTTCATTTTGGTGTTCATCTTAGATAGGGTGGAGTGGTTTTGTTGGGAAAGAACCCTTTTACAGTAGTACTACATTCTTGAATATATTTTAAGCATGCTTACATTATTTTTATTATTATATTTTTACTTTGGTTGTAATTTGCTTTGAGACTTTTTGTAGTAGGAAGTGATATATATATATATATATATATATATATATATATATATATATATGCTTTCGTAGATTTTCACGGGTACAGGAATGCAGGTTTTGGTGTCTTCGGGTGTCTTCCCGTGTAAGAGTCGGGGTGTCTGTGCGACGTTTCGACGAGGTCTCACTCGTCATCTTCAGGCTGGTGCTTTCGGCTTCTTGTTACTGGAACAGGGCAGAGTCTGGTGTTTGAGTTCCTATAAATACTGTTGAGGGGTGTGGTGTATAGCCTCCAACGTTCTGGGCAGAGAGGAAGTTCCTAGATTAGTGTGCCTTTTCTTCTTTTGTTCCTTAATTACTTGAGGGATATCTTGGGTGATTTCATGAGTGATATTCCAAAAAGAAACACCCCCCAAAAACCAAGACACAGAAGAAAACAATGGCATGGCCCTCCTTCCTTATATCAAGGGCACTACAGACAAAATCAGCAAAATCCTCCATAAACACAATATCAAAACAGCCTTCTGCACCAACCAAAAAATAACCAATATCCTCAGAAACCCAAAAGACAAAATCCAGCTGGAAAACCAAGGGGTCTATGAAATACCCTGCAAAGTCTGCCCAGCCACGTACATTGGACAAACAAACAGACGAATAAATGCACGTATCGCAGAACACAAGAATGCCGTCAAAAAAGAAGAAAAAACTTCCTCTCTTTTCCAACACATGAAAGAAACAGGACACGAAATTAATTTTGCAGATTCCAAATTGCTCTTTAACATGGAACATCACCACAAGAGAATAATCATGGAAGCCATCGAGATAGAGAAACACCCTCACAACATGAACAAGCGTGACGACACGTCCCGCCTGCCAGACATCTGGAAATTAGCCCTCCCCACAAAAACCGACACCAGAACCAGAGGCACACAGAACGCCGTCACCAATCAACCACACCAGACCCAAACCCAGACCCTCTCCACAGACATATTACAGACTCCATCCAGTAACCAAACTATAGTGGCACCTCCGGATGCTGCACCCCCCTGCAATCCCTACACAGATCTGGCTGGCACAAGGCACAAAACCATAGCTCGCCCCTATACACGAAGCCAAGCCAGAGCACAACTAAATGCAGCACAGCCATCTTCTCAGAAAAACTCTTCACAAGCTCAAGAGGTCAAGACACGAAAGCTTTAGCAACTAATCTACACTTAATGACCCACCCAGTGATATTCAGAATATCACTCATGAAATCACCCAAGATATCCCTCAAGTAATTAAGGAACAAAAGAAGAAAAGGCACACTAATCTAGGAACTTCCTCTCTGCCCAGAACGTTGGAGGCTATACACCACACCCCTCAACAGTATTTATAGGAACTCAAACACCAGACTCTGCCCTGTTCCAGTAACAAGAAGCCGAAAGCACCAGCCTGAAGATGACGAGTGAGACCTCGTCGAAACGTCGCACAGACACCCCGACTCTTACACGGGAAGACACCCGAAGACACCAAAACCTGCATATATATATATATATATATATATATTTATTTAATAAACCTAACCTTGACCCTAACCGGGTAGTCATTTGCGAAGCAGGGTCAATTCCACTAGTGCTGTATGCCCAAGATGTCAATGGCAATGATAGCATGACACTGCACAGCAAAGTCTTTTTACTTTTCTTGTCCCCTTAATCTTACTGCCAGCTCTATAAAAGCAGCTTCCCAACCACAATGCTGAAAGGGCTTCAAACTCAGGACAAAGTCTTTGAGCTGCCAAGTTAACATCCTGAAACTTCAAGACAGTTCAGTATGACCAAATTCATTAATAAGTACAGTGGAACTGTGAATTTTACAATGAGCTCTTAAAACAAATCCATGATGTAAAAAAGGGTTGCTCAAGCCATTCAAAAGAAGCAAACTAAAATATTTCACAAACACCATCCCAATCACAGTGTCTCTTAATCATCAGCATCATAATTTTATTATTTATACCCCACCCATCCGGCTGGGTCAGCCCAGATAACATGATTAACAGCATTTACATATTGCTGCAGAGTATTCAAAATACTGGTTATGTGCTGTGCAAGTCAATCAATGCCTTGTTTCCCTTAATCAATTTAGGTAAGAAGCGTTAGGCAAGCAAATTCCTTTGGAAATCAATAGGCGATTGCAGGGCGAGATCACTGTGGGTTTCTTCTCTCTTATAGGACTCCAGATCAGGGCTGTGATCTCATCAATACTGGCTTTCCCAGGGAGAAACTATTTTTTTCCGGGGCCTGATCCTACACGACAGATATAAGCTTATCAGTTGGAATTCTGAAACATCCATTTGGGTCTACATAGCACTAACTGAGAGTGGCTCCCATTTAAAGATAAACATATTCCACCCCTACCACAAGTTTCTAAATTTGTAATCATTCTGCAGAATAGATACATACGCTAGTCTAACATCTTCTCAGCCTTTCCCAATTCAGACCGAATGAAGAGAGAGTGCTGCTACAAATCCCTGAATGAAACCTCCCAATGTTATTATATGAATGTAGAAAAACATAGGAAACAGAATGGACCCTCAAGGGAACCCACAGAGTCAAGCAAATGTTTCCTAGGACTCAGCTACATTAGTAAAAAAAAAAAGCATTTTAAATGTGTTATAACACTGTGACACCAGATAGTGCTGTAGAGTTTGAACCTTTGGCAACGTGATTTCCCATTGTGAGTTTTACAACATGTTTTCCTGAAATGTTTTTTTTTTGGGGGGGGGAGGTTTAATGTCTAGATCAAGCCCTAGTACAACTTTCTGGTAGTGAGCCTGAAGGCAGGGCTAGAGCCACAATGACAACTCCTGCCCCTGTGGGGTGCATGTTTCTCTCCTGATATAAGTCATTAATCAGGGTGACCAAGGCTTTTTGGTGGCAAAACCAGGCCTGAAACCAAACTGTAATGAAAGTAGATAGCCTGTTTCCTCCAGGCATACCAGCAGCTAGCTGGCCAAGACCCTCTCAGTCACCTTGCCCAGGAAGGGAATATTACAGACATGGTAACAGTTTTCTTAAACCTCCGGATGCAGTGACCTCTTCAAGAGGTTGCACCGCCATCTCTTTCAAGGCAGTGCACAACTGTCTCTCATAGTGAGGCACTAACTAATCCTTGGACCCATAGCGTCGGACCCTGTTACTAGATTTTATCAGCCATGATGAGTGGGGATCAAAAGACCACACAGTCTGCCTCACCACCACAAGCATCCTGCCCACATCCTTTGGCTGCAACAGTCAAAAACTGATCCCACAAAGTGACAGTGCTTTAGGGACCTGCAACAGACCTGAACCAATCATGGCATCGAGTTCAGCGCAGATCTGAATGATTTTGCCCTCAAAGTGATTTACAGAGATGCCTCCCAGCAGGCTACTCAGTGGCCCGTTTTCTATTATGCAACCTTGTTCTGAACCAGCCAGTTTGCTACTCTCAGCAGCTGTGCTGGGCAATTCACCAAAGATGTGAAAGAGGCTGAGAGAGATATGATCTTTCGGCCGATGCCAAGTAATCAACTTGGCTCTCTACCTGGCCATTTTCATGGCAGGACTTACCTGTGGCTTCTGACCTGCTTGGTAGCCTTGTGCTCTCAAAAAGCCAAGGAGCCTCTCAAACTCTCTGCAGCTGAATAAGGCACTTAGGGGCAATCTTATCAATAGCCCTCTCTGTCTCACTATTCCAAAGTGGACCTAGGGCATTAGCAGGAGCACCACATGGGAAATCCTTCCATTTCCATCAATCTCTGGGGGTAGACGAGAGGGTCATAGGCAATGCAACCCTCATCAGGGAGCGGTCCATCCACGACATCCATGATAACTCACCACCACCCCATTCACTGTATTATTTTTTTCCAGATCCTGCAGCTTGTGTCTGACACATATATGTATTGCAAAGGCCCCATGGTTATCATGGCAACCACAAAATCCTGGGCTGGTCTAGATAAGGCAGAAACAACATGGGCATTGAAGTCCCCAAGAATAGTGTCCTAAGATTCTGCAGCACCACACTAGAGGCTGCCACCACCAGGGTCATATCTAAGAGGTGGACAGTAAACCAACAAGCTCCCCATCAGGGGCTATACACCATCAACAGCTGGCTCCCTTTTTATCTGTCCCAACCCAACAGCCTAGCAGTCACTGGGAACTAGGATCAGATGTTCCAGTTGCTCACTCAGCCAGCCACACCTCCACAGCAGCTTTCTCTCAAGCAGACCAAGCAGCAGTGATTGTTTCACAGCAAGAAGAAGAGGAGTTTGGATTTGATATCCTGCTTTATCACTAAGAGGAGTCTCAAAGCTGCTAACATTCTCCTTTCCCTTCCTCCCCCACAACAAACACTCTGTGAGGTGAGTGGGGCTGAGAGACTTCAGAGAAGTGTGACTAGCCCAAGGTCACCCAGCAGCTGCATGTGGAGGAGCGGAGACGCAGACCCAGTTCACCAGATTACGAGTCTACCACTCTTAACCACTACACCACACTGGGGTTTACTTGGCACTGCCTCTCCTCTGCTCCCACAAACCTCACAAGCCTGGTGAGGTACTTAGCTACTTAGAAGGCGCCACACAGAAGGTGCTATTTAGAAGGTGCCACACAGCTGGCTTCTTTTTTAATCTCTCCTTATATTGTGTCCTTAAAACACTCAAAGTCAGCTAATGTGTGTATGCTGCCATTGCAAGGCAAAAAAAATAAAATGGGCCCACAGGTCCCAAAAGGTTGGCTGGTGACGCCTGGGCCAAAAAAGACATAATGCAGGGTATCAAACCTCAGAATAATGGGGAAGAGGGGCTCCAATCTCAACCAAATCAGAAATGCTAGAGGAAGGTCATGTAACCCTTTCTCATTCACTATTTCCCACAGATGGTCCTGGGACAGGGTGGAGAAGATAGACACATAGGCACATCCTTAATTCTCATTTCACCCTCCATCAGGACCAGCACCACCTTGGATGGTGTATTTAGATTGAGAAGACATATAATCTGCGTTGAGCCCTATTCAAAGTGCTCCTTAACTTTAAAGCCATGAACAACTTTAGTCCCAATTATCTTAATGTATACCTTCTCTCATATGAGTTCTGCAAAACTTAAGATCCATCCAATGAAGACCTGCTCTTCTACTAGGGACAAGGACATTTTGAATTTTCTCTTTATTTCTTTGGCCCTTTATGCACTTCGTTGCTGTGGTGTTTGTTTTAATTTTTTATTATTATTGTAGTCTATATTTTTGCATTCAGTAAGAAAACACAGGATATAAAGTTTTAAAAACACCAAAAAAATCCAAATAAACAAGACTACTGGTTAAGTGATATAAAAAACCTGCATTACCCAACAACAAAATATGATTGTTGTCTCTTGGGAGTGAACAGAATGGAAACCTGTACCTGTTTGTTTAAAACCCTACCTGACCAGAGACAGACAGCACAATAAAAACTAATTAATGAGTATTCAAAGGCAATGATTCCATCTTATCCCTATTCATTATTACTTCTCTTCTGGCTTTAGTGATACCATCTCTGCGATACCTAGCTCTTCCCAGCTATGAAACGCCCTCTATTGCAGTCCTAAGCCTTGCTAATTTAAAGAAGTGTTGTAAGGCTTACCTTTGGGGCTGGCCTTTGAGTCTCAGAACATGCTAGGGAAATTTCAATTGGCTTTATTCAGTGTTACTGGGTGAAACAGGGTGTTGGTTTTTTACCTGTCCTGAGTCTTTGTGATGGGTGGGTTATTAGGTATTTTTAGAATGGCTGGCCCCCAACTAAATAAAACCTTAAATCAAGCATATGGTTTTTGCTTGTAAAATATGCATATTAGTAAAAAGGGAAACAAGATACCTTGTTTTATATAGACTGGGTTGGCTTCGTATTTGGGGGGCCCATGAGAAAGATTTATTCTTTGGATACCCCCCCCCTTTGATTAGATCCACCTTCTTGACAGTATTGCAACTGCTCTTTTCCTTCCCCACTCCCTCTGGGCCAAATTCACACCAAATGGAGAGGGCAATATCCTCTCAATATTGCTCATATGCTCAGAAAGCACACTCTAGAGGAAGCCAACCTGCTGTCTCCCAGATGTCACTGAACTGCAACTCACATCAGCTCCCACAATTGGTCATGCCAGCAGAACAGAAGAAAATGTTAATCCAACATCATGTAGAGGACACCACACTGGCCACACAGGTACAAGTTACAAAACTGCTACCTGACTTGACCAGAGCAGCTTTTAGTAAACTGAAAGGTTTAGCTGATTAACCTAAATGATAGAAAAAAAATAGTATGCAATCCTATACAAGTCTACTCTGACGCAAGCCTGTATGGCAGCCTTCACCAAATTGGTGCCCTCCAGTGTTCTAGGGCTACAAAAACCATCAACAACCCCAGGTAGCATTCCTAATTTCTAGCTAACAAAATTCTAAAATGTTGAGTTTGAAGTTTAGCCTCAGTGCAACTTTCGAACAGAAGTTGCCTTTCCTTGGCAGCTAAACAGCAATAAATTGGCTGTACAACTGATTTGTAAAGAAGTGTCACTCCAGTGAACAAAAGTTGCTGGTGAGAGGAACAGGAATATCAGACCCGTAAACCAGGCAGGAATATCTTACCATGCAGGGAATACTTAAAAGAGTTAGTAGGCGTTTAACGCTTTCTATTTTCTATGTGTTTTTAAAAGCAAGCTCAGCTACCTTTCTTGCCCATGGGTGGGAGAAATATAGGCACACTGCAGCTAACTCCCGAAAACAAAATCTACTTTTCCTATTTTCATTTCAGTGCCAGAAGAACAGGCAGTTTCTCCATTTGCATCCACCATCTCCCCCTTGGCTTTAGTCACACAGTTAATGGCAAAAATGAGCAATGCCAATTTCTGAAAAGCAAATGGTAGCCAAAGCAAAATGAAAGAGGCAATTGCCTAGCAACATTCAAGCATGTAAGGAATTGAACACTTTCCCAGGGGGAAAAGCAAGCAAACTTTGAAACTGTGTCAGCAAAAGAAACAGAATCAGCCTCTCATTGTTTTAAACACCCTTTTCAAATACTGTTGAAAACCCATTTAATTGGTGCCCCCTTTCCGAGTGCTGCAGTATTTTTCAATTTTATGGAATGTATGTCTGGTCTTTCCACAAAGTTCCTTTAAAAAATAGTTTTGGTATCCTAAACATATGTACGGTACTATAAACCAGACACACTGGAAACAAATTAGTACAGTGGTGCCCCGCAAGACGAATGCCTTGCAAGACGGAAAACTCGCTAGACAAAAGAGTTTTCCGTTTTGGAGGTGCTTCGCAAAACGAATCTCCTATGGGCTTGCTTCGCAAGACGACAATGTCTTGCGAGTTCCTGCTGGTTTTTTTTCCCTCCCCCCTTTTTTCTAATCCGCTAATCCGCTTATCAGCTGATCCGATCAGCAGATAAGCCGCTAAAAGCCGCTAAAAGCCGCTAATAGCGCTAATCCGCTAATCCGTCAATGGGCTTGCTTCGCAAGACGGAAAAAACCGCTAGATGAAGAGAATCACAGAACGGATTCTTTTCGTCTTGCGAGGCACCACTGTACTTGTTCTGAAATTCATGCTAACAAAGATGGCCATACCTCAAACTAGTATCACATGGACACACACCCTGACAGTCAAAATAATCTCTGCATTCGAGTTGGTGGTAGTAAAGCCCTAGGAACTGGTTCCTGCATCTTGTCTACGTGGCAGCCACCCCCTTTAAATACATGCCATTTAAATGCTACATCACAACATACTTAAATACCAGAAGGTACTATAAAGGTACTATACCAATGATGAACTCAAGACTATGTCTTCATGTAATACTAGGCATCTGGCAAAAGAGGTAGCGAGAAGAAAAGAACAATAATGTTACTACTGAATAACTCCTTAAACCAGGGTTACAATCACTAAAACATAATGTATAGTTACCATTTTGGGGCTCGGAAGCCGTATTTTTCAATAAGACTTTTTGATTCCTGAAATTCATTCTGATTGTGCAGATAAAATGTCACGAATAGAATTCTACAGGGTGTGCTGTTAGTGTGTGAAAACAGGTTAGATCCAATAATCCCAGCCAATGCATCGTCATATGGTAGAAACATCAGGAGCAACCCTGGTGCCTGGGCAGCTTACCGTAATTTGTACACAAGTGGCCAATAGCCAGGTGTAAAATGCACCTGGTTAATATTAAATGCTGATTGAGACAGATTCAAAATAGGAATCTAAGGTAGCATTTATTGCATAATGGCAGAAAGACTCTTCCACTCGGCAGTCATCTGGGATAGCCCGAAATGTTCAGAACATCCAAACTACTTGGGATGAATATGTCTAGTTGTGGAATATTGGTGGGGCTATAAGCCAATGGGAAAAAGGGGAGGCAGGTGAAGAATGACACATAGGAAACATAAAAGAAAGGGGGAACCAAGAGATGTAGAACAGAAGCTAAGAGAAAGGACAGCTGATGGAAAGGTGACAGGAAGTAAACAGACCATCTAGCAGGGCTTCAGGAAAGGATAAGCAAAAGAGATATGAAACTGGGGAAAAGAAAAGTTCAGGTAAACTGAAGGAAACTTTCTATGGACTTTTGAATAGAAGTACAGTGGTACCTCGAGTTAAGAACTTAATTCGTTCTGGAGGTCTGTTCTTAACCTGAAACTGTTCTTAACCTGAGGTACCACCTTAGCTACTGGGGCCGCCGCTGTGCCACCGCCGCACAATTTCTGTTCTCATCCTGAAGCAAAGTTCTTAACCCGAGGTACTATTTATGGCTTAGTGGAGTCTGTAACCTGAAGCGTCTGTAACCCGAGGTACCACTGTACATGCATAGACAGGCTGAGTGTTAGGATCGCAATAGATTCTTTAATAAAGGTCACATTTTAAGAACTGGAGTAGGGAAAATCCAATTTGAGAGGTGCAAAAAGTGACTAGGGATAGGAGCGAAACTGTCTCAAAGAGGGAGCCCAGGCTTAATGAGGTATTTGCTTTGAATGCTAAGGAATCCAAAGCCACACATGGGATGAGGTGTGACTGCCTAAACTATTCAGGGAATTTTCAGCTGTAAATCAGCTGGTGAAAATGGATTGAAGTATTTCTGTAAAAAGATTAGCATTCCCTCCCCCCATGCACACAAAGGTGAAGATGCAGTAAAACATCCCTATGCTGGAAATTCACTAGGGAACTATACACTACCAAGAATAGTCATGTCAACCATGCATTGAGTTTGATTTACATTATACTAATAGGGCTGCAGCACCTGGGACATCAGTGCTAATACAGGATTACATGGGATATTGTGGGAGGCAGATGGGCCTACAGGGCAGCAAGGGGGAAAGGGTGGAGTTTTCATGGGGAGCAGAAGACTTTCAGTTGTTGGAGGGATCTCAAACCATCCAAATTCCTGATGAAAACTAATGAGGCATTGGGCATTTCTGGCGAAGTGGGGGTGAAGGAAGGGAAGCAGAAACTGTTGGTGCTCAGTTGCTTTAATAGCATGCAGTAAAGAGCAAGAGTACACAGTGGGAATAGAAAACCACTCAAAAATCAGCTAATGACATCTGGGGAGGGTTATCAAAGTAAAGCTCCATCACATTACTTAGGCGGGAAGGTGCAATGTATTTAATATAATGGATGGTAATTGTTCAGGAGAGGGGGAGAGGGAGGGAGGGAGAAAAATATTCTCAAAAAGCCCACACAAAATGCATTTGCCATTCTTCATCCTACTTTTTATTTACATAAATGGACAATATATAAAAGGTTTTATATATGCACACAACTAGGAAGGAGTTTAAAATTAATTGCTTCCATGGGAAGTTACCAATTTGGAAGTTTCCAAGCCGGCCTTAATTATATACCTCCATCTACTTAGAAAGATATTTTAAGATGTACTCAGAGTGTTCTACCAATGTTGATTTTTCAAGTTCATACTCTGTTTTAAACACATGAAAACACCCAAAGATCAAACACAGCCATTGCTAGCTAAAATGGTCTTTAAAAAGGAGAATACACTGAATCACTCCCCTCTCCCCATTACAATGATGTTCTCACTGCACTGGAAGTTAAGACAACCAACTTTGACTGCACTCCTATGCACACTTACCTAGGATTCAAGCCCTATTGAATTTAGTACATAGAATTTTTTTCTTTTTGATAGTTACCCCTCTGAATAGCTCTCAAAACAAGGGTTCTCTTTGACTTTTTATAAAGTGGGCTAACTGGAATACAACACAAAAAATGCTGGACAGTTTCTGCAAACTACAACTATCTGTATCATAAAGATGAAAGTCAACTTGAGTCTATTGTGAACATACTGGTTCATGTTGCAACTGATGCCAAAGGCAGCCAGTGCTTCCAGAAAGTCAAGATGCTAAATGTCCCTCCCACACTTCCCATTATTTTCATGACTCTTTCTTTTGGCTCCAGCCACACAAGAGGCCTCTAATCTGCTGCAATATCGGCCATGATAGCTAAAGGAAAGCACCATGTTCAAAGATGAAATCTTCAAAGCGTTAGCTGCCAAGGACACTCATCAGAGGTTGGCATCTAGAGTACCTTCCTTTATTCCTTGGACTCTATCTGGCTAGAAAAAGCTTTGAATGGAACACCGTGACCAGATACACCCTTCTACAGAGGCAACATTCTGGTGCAAGAAGTGAACTCTGAATTACCATTCCAGTGCCTCCCACCTATTTAAATGCTTTTGAAAACAGAGTCGCCAGGTCCCCTTCTAATTCATTTCCCCTTTAATCCAAAATCCATTCATTTCCTTTCTGGAGGCCGCAGAAGTCAGACAAATCTCTCTTCTCATCCCATCTTGGTCATAGGACTGCAGAAGAGTTTTAAGAGGAAGAGATGGGGAATGTGTGTCTGTGGTGAGGACTTCCATGCTGCTTAGTAACACACACTGTTACCCTCTTCTCTGACAAAGACCACCACCCCTCTCCAGAGATGTGAGGTGCTCACAAAGTAAGTCACACAATTGCAAAGGTACTAATGGGCATCTGCTTTGCTGCTTCCACCTCAACCATCTCTCCACAAAGAAAAGGACAAGCTGTTCCTGTGCTGTTCCTGTTTCACCTTCTGTGGATGTAGGTAGTCAGGCAACAGATGACCTCTCCTAGCCACCCCTGCCAGCCTCTTGATTACATTTCTGATTTAATGTTGGGAGGCATTTTTCTAGAAAATGTAGAATGAAGTAAAAGCCAGACCACTAAGGAGATGATGGACCGCAACCCCTTCAGCACTATTTATGACAGGTGGTCAGACTCTGAAGCCAAAATGCCCCTTTGTCTTTATTGGTTGCAGTGACTAAGAGCTACTGCTAGATGCCACCACACATACCATTACCGCCGGCACTTTCTCCTACTGAATGCCAGAGTTTCAAATGGCATCTTATCAAGCCGCACAATGAAGTGTCATTGGCAAAGTTATCAAAAGCTTTCTTACATGCCTAAAATGAGGCATATTTAGGACACCAAAACAGCTGTGCTCATGAATACACCCAAAAGAGATGCCTAGACAAAAGCAGCATAATGCACCCAGGGTTCTTCCTTAAAAGAATACCCATACTTATGTGTCAATACAGTTGGAGTAGCTACTGCATAAACTGAGGTTCTAGGAACATAAATTTCTTTGCAAATAAAAGAGGAGCTTTAAGTTATTCTCTTTACACTGTGTACTATAGCTCGGGTCTTTAGTCCAGGTTTCTAACAGAGAGTTACTCAGCAAGTTTAGGTAGTGGGGGAATGCATGAGGACAACTGCTATAAAGTTAAACTACTTGCACACAAGTGTTTTAAAAACCAATCCCATCACCTAGCAACATGCAGCAATCCCTAAAACAGCATGAACAATACAATTATTTGCTCTTATCTTGACTCCTAGAAAAGCAGCTCATACTTCAAGGAGGTGTTGGACCTCGGTGTATGGTTTTTATGACAGTGAGACCTACACATTACACACTACCATGAACATACTACTACTTATTAAGGGGTTAATAAAGTAACCTCTTTTTTTCCCCGGGCTTGAGGACCAACATAGCAGAAGCAATGCCCAGCATAAAAATGAAAAGATGGTTTTGTGGTTGTTGTGTTTTTAAAAAGAAAAGGCTTTTCAATAAAGCACAAAACATACATCTCAGGCATATGGATTCATGCCCTTACCTACCTATCCAGACTAGCACAAAAGCTAGAAAGGCTGCCAGTTTGACACCTGTTTCACTAGCCAATTTGAGATAGATGGCTGTGGGGATTAAATAACCCTCATAAACACACGCAAAGAAATTGACAGCCACAGGAATGTCTTAATTTCTGACTAAAACGTACCCTTTCTCTATCCCATCTTGTATACCTACATTTGCTAATTAAAGCAAAATTTATTAATAAAAAACAAAAAGTAGGACACGCTGGCTCTTTTCACCATGGGCAAAAATGTGCTTAAGGTATACAAGCTTTAGCCTCTGAACTGGCTTCAACCTTGGAAACAATTCTTCTCACTTTATAGCACAGCTGCCATTTGAGTAAACCAGTGTCAGTCTGCCCAGAAAGAGGCTTTTATTTTCATTTATTAAATATGTATACCACCTTTCATCCAAAGACCACAGAGTGGATCACAACTGAAAATACAAGATGAAAACACAAAATACATAATAAAAACAAGAACAAAAATAAACTAATAACCCCCATCCCACAAACACATTTAAAAGGACACAGAAATGTTAATCACCCAAAGGCCTGGTTAAAGAAATATGTTCTTGCCTGGCATCTAAGATATGTAATGGGGGCACCAGGTGAGCCTCCCTGAAGAGAGCATTCCACAAAGTGGGAGCCACCACAGAAAAGGCCCGTTCCAGTGTTGCCACGGGACCTCCATGTGGATGAGACACATGGAGAAGGGCCTCAGACGATGATTGCAGGGTTCGGGTCGGTTCATATGGGGAGAGGTGGTCCTTAAGGCATTGCGGTCCTGAGCCATTTATGGTTTTATATGTCAAAAACAGCACTAGTGATGAGAGACCTCTTCTATGTGAGTCAAGTTGACTGTATATGCAGAGAAGCTTCACAAATCTTCTCAAACAAAAGATTCTTCCAGCAATGGGTGACTGCTCAATAGAACCCCCTTATCTGCTTCCCCACTAACATTTACCGATAATGGACACTACCATCAATGGGTGGAATTCACAGTTTCTATTTGCCAACCTCTGTTTACCAACCGTCAAGCAAAAGAATGTAGAGAGAAGCAACTCTCTCCAAGATGTCATTTGCGTTGTAAAATGAATAAATATAGTAATGTCAACAACAGTAGGGAGAGAGAAGTTTCCTACCCAGTTTAGTATCTAAAGCTTGTGACCTCCTGAAAAGACTAATCTGACCTGCAAATGTCAGAAAATGCCTATGGGATCTATGTCAGTACACAAAGTCTATTGTTAGTTATAATTAATGTTTGCTCTCAGTTGCAGATGCAATTGGCAAAAAATATATATTTTTTGGCTTCTAGGAATATGATTTTTCCCAGGTGACTAAATAGCTAAGAAATTGTGACATGATTTCAGAGGTGTTCATGGATGTCAGATATACAGCAGCAGAGGCCAAACCCAAACACCAACACACACAGCATTTCTAGAGGAATAGAAAGAAAACACCTTCCCTGTATACCCCAATATAGGCCCTTTTTTGCATAGATAAAAGTTGTGTGCAAACCAGCTGCTATAGGCACATGATTTACTTTATACTGGGTCATCTGCTGCCTTGTGGGACATCTTCAGGAGAAAGCTACGGATTAAGGCCCACACAAATCGGGAGTGGAGTCCCTAAGATGGTTGGATGACGCCTCATACGCCCCATTCCTGCAACTCCTGCAGCCAAGCTGGTGCTAAACATATTGCTATGCTTTCCTTTGGACCAGATCAGCGAGGCCAAGAGGGGGGTTTTGTTGTCTGGCCATTCCAGGACCTCTGTGCACACAGCTCAGGCCTGTAACCCAGAGAGGTCATTTGGGTGCTGCTAATGCAGCAGTTTGATTTCATCCCTGGAGGTGCACTCCATTGCCTCTTGAGACAGAAGGATGCCAACAACAGAAGTATAAGAGATTAAAGCATTAGGTCCTGCTAAATGTTTGCTACTCACATACAGTAGATAGGAAGCCTGCACTGATATGCTGATGTGCTCATCAAACCCACGAGCTTCAGCACATGCAAGTTTTTAATCTGCAAGCTCTTTTGGGATTCTGCTTCAGTACTTTTCACAAGAAAAAGAGCAGAAGGAACCCACGAACTAGTCATATACTTCTACCTCTTAAATACTTTTTTGGGATGGGCATGGTGAATTTCTGAATTTGGAGCAGGCATAGGCAAACTCGGCCCTCCAGATGTTTTGGGACTACAACTCCCATCATCCCTGACCACTGGTCCTGTTAGCTAGGGATGGTGGGAGTTGTAGTCCCAAACATCTGGAGGGTTGAGTTTGCCTATGCCTGATTTGGAAAAGGGCTTTCCAAGAAGCTGTATTAAAGAAATGTGAGGTGGGGGTCATTTAAACCCTGGGGCTTCCAGACTTTGCTTAAAAAAAAAGTAAGAAGAGTTTGCAGAAAAAGCTGGCTGTATGGAATGACCCACATACAGCAAATCCATTTTAATATATGACACTCTGAGAAAGGCATTATTTTAAAGCAGAACAAAAAATAGAAGGAAAGGGCAATTCAAGTGACTTTGAAAGGTTACCAAAAAAACAACAACCAGGGATGCGTCTGCCTATGTATAAAATGCTACTTGGTTGCACATTTTGAGTTGAAGTGAAACAATTATATAAGCAGAATCAACTTTCCTAATGTCAGAGTTAAGAACAGTCTGAATGGGATTTCTTCAGGATTGGTGACTAAGCTTCAAGCCACAGATCTCAAAGGAGTGCTCTGAAAATTTGTATCATGACATGCAGAAAGACCCTTGCTGCCATGCATATGAACAAGGAATGAGAAAAGGCTTAGTTCAGAGCACAAAGGAATTGGCAGAAGGAAATTAGCAGTAGTGTCCCGGTGGTAGTTGGTTCTACACTGTACCGGCCAGGGAAGGACAAATTAAGAAAACAACAGGCATCACAGCAACTACTAACTTAGGGCATCATATGTGATGCCGCAAATTGCATGGTTTGAAGTAATAAAATATGGTAATTATATGACTGAAATAAAACAAACTGCAAAAAGCCATGATGTTCATTTGCAGTGGTCAAATAAAACGAACAGTTTCAATACTAGAGCAGACTTCTCTAAATATGTGAATCGTAGACAGACATTTTTCACTTTGGTACAGATTACTTTTTAATGCAAGGACAGCTAATTTGATGCCCTCTAGATGGCCAAAATTCTCACCTCTGTATTATCAATTTAGATTTCAAAGAGAGGGGCAAATATCACTAAGCAAGCACCTTCTGCTTTAACTTTTAAGCGGTTTGCTGGAAGTTATGTACACAGCCTCTCTGGGCACATCTTTGGACTGGGCCCAGTCCACTAAGGCCTAGCCATTTACAAGTGTGCATCTTCCCTGGCCCCACCCATATGTTTGGCTTTGAAGGTCAATATTTTAAACTTTGAACTTGCCTGAGCAAAGACACCTTTTTACAATATTCATTCATACTGCAGCTACTTTTGTTCTGTTCTGCAAACAGTACTAGAAACAGTGTAGTGGCCAAACAGTTTCCATTTCTCTTAGTAAGCCTTCTGAATATGTGCCTGGAATTCATAGTTCATAGCTAAGCACCTTGAAGTTGCCATGGACTAGACACTCTCGGCTTCACCACTGGATCTCAGAATGACATAATGCAAGTAAGTGCCTGAAAACCTTGCCAAGTACAAACACCACATTTCAGATGACATAATCCATGCACTTCTGGTCCTAACATTACAGAGAGATCAATGAATTGATCTAAGAAATGCATAATGACAGGCACCACGAGGATAGCATCTAGTAAATATACGATGCACTCAAGCAGCAAGTATTGCAGATGTGACTCAATTAAGCAACAGAATGAGCCACTTTTAAAACACTGCACAATACAGTGCTGCTTCAGAGGCTGAACTTTTGAATGATCTAACAGGTGTTGGTTGACATATGTAAACACCATGTACAAACCGGTAGCCAGTGTACCTTTTTTCCAAAGCTGGATCCAGAACATGCTGCAAGTCGGAAGGAAGCCATTCCAACTGAAAATGCTATCATGGTGCTAGATTAGGAGTATAAACAGAAAGCAGAATGGGATGTACTGGGAGATCTGAGTAGAACATGGGTAGGCAAACTAAGGCCCAGAGGCCAGATCCAGGCCAATCACCTTCTCAATCCGGCCTGAGGACGGTCTGGGAATCAGCGTGTTTTTACATGAGTAAAATGCATCTCTGGGTTATTTGTGGGGCATAGTAATTCGTTCATTTTTTCCCTTTCAAAATATAGTCTGGCCCCCCACAAGGTCTGAGGGACAGTGGACCGGCCCCCCTGCTGAAAAAGTTTGCTGACCCCTGGAGTAGAACTTAGGACCAGGTCAGGTAGTGGATTGCCTTCATTCTCATAACAAACATGCACGCCTCTCAGTGCAGTGTGCCTGTGCTCTGGAATGCTTCCCCATCCAGGAGGCTCCATCTGTCTGTAGAATATTTTAAACCCTTACTGAAAACCTAAATTTTGTTTAGGCATTTTCCAATTGTTGATCACTGGATTATACTGCTTTATAATTTGATCCCCCCTTCTTTTTTATATTTTATCTGCTAGTTACCTGCTGTATTTAATATTTATTTAATCAGATTTTTTTTCTATATGTAGTATATAGTCATAGAATCAAAGAACTGTATAGCAGGAAGTGAGCCCCAAGGGTCATCTAGTCCAACCCCCTGCCATGCAGGGATCCCAACTGAAGCATCCATGACTGATGGCCATCCAACCTCTGCTTAAAAGCATCCTATTAACTTGACTAAATTGACAGTGGGGAAGCAACAATTCTGACTGTCAACTGTTTAATCATCATAGCAGCAACTAAAAGTAGGGTTAGCATAGGCAGATGAGGATAGGACTCCTGCACCTTTTAATACTTGTGGATTTTTTTCTGCTAAAATTTTCTCTTTCATACAGCCATTAAAGGCGCAGGAGCACCATCCTCTTTTACACCTGATCACCCTAACAAAAAACTCTACTCCTTCCAAACTGCAGAAAGCTGGTGTGAGTGAGATACCAGGACAGACATTTTTTTGTGGTAGGACTGTGAGGTCAGTTCCGCTTCTAAAAACAAATTTCTGCAATGATCAAATGCTCAGAGGCATCCCATTCCTTAATAATAAAAGCCTGTTGGCCCCTCTTACCTGAGCCACCATTATGCACCTGGTGACTCTCTGAGGTACAATAAAAACAAACAAAAAGAAAGATTCTTCAGGCCAAAATTTGGCCTGCCCCTGAACTGGTTTATATGGTGCTCTGGGCTAATGAACAGGTAGTCTATTTCACACAAAAAATTATGCTACTTGGTTATAATAAAACCTCAAAGTGGTTGATGAAAAGAATAAAACAATACAATTATCCATTAAAAAAAGTTTTAAAAGCACTACTTAAAACATTTAAAAAAGAATTAAAACCCTCAATAAGTTTCACCTCTACACTCTAGCAATTCAGTCTCCAATTTAGATTTAATATTTGCAAAGCCGTTATTTTTAACATCTTCCTTAAAAACATCATGAAGTTGGAGTTATTATTCCAGCAAATTTCTATTATCTCTTCCAAACCTCATACAATGATTTCCTTATGATATGATTTAGGAAGCTTCTGTGTGCCTTTACTTTGTCAGACGTGCCAACCAAATCTGTTGTCGAAACCTTCAAAATCCAATAAATCAGTATTTTCTAATAAAACCCACTCTTTCAACCAACAGAAACAAGACGCTTCATAATAAATTTTAAAATCAAAGATGTATAATCTACTGTTAGAATGGCATACCAAAGATGAGCAAGTCAAGTGTGTTATGATAAAATGGGCAAAAGATTCTGAGTATAATATACAACTAGACGGCTGGGAAAGGCTATGGAAGAAAGGAATAAAATTTACTGCTTGCACTGCTTTAAAGGAAAATATAATGAAAATGATGTATAGATGGTACTGGACACCAACAAAATTAGCCAAAATGTATAGTACAAGTGACAATCTATGTTGGAAATGTAAAGGAAAAGAAGGGAATTTCTACCATATGTGGTGGACTTGTCCTAAGGTAAAAATTTATTGGGATATGATATATAATGAGCTTAAGAAAATATTTAAGAATACTTTTCAGAATAAACCAGAACCTTTTTTGTAGGGCATATTAGGTGATGAAATCTCTAAGAAGGATTATAATATATTTCTTTATGCCACAACGGCGGCAAGTATTCTTTTAGCCCAGAAATGGAAGCAGCAAGAAATTCCAACAGTAGAAGAATGGGAAACTAAGATGATTGAATATGCAGAACTGGCAAAACTGTCCGGGAAAATCCACGACCAGCGAGACCAACTGTTTGAAAAAGACTGGAGTAAATTTATTTTATATTTGAAAGAACATTGTATATCTCTGACAACACTAACAGTACTGATTTAAAGGTTTTTGCAGTTTAGAAATAGAATGAGAAGGAATTTTAAGGAATGAAAGTAGGTAGATAGATAGGGGGAATTGGAAATGCGAGGAAATTATGTAAAGAAGATAGAAATACGGTTTGGGGGGATGGAAGGGGTTAGAGGCTTGAAAGAGTCAAATTATAGGTGATGAAAAGATATGTTATAAATGTTTGGTTGAAAAATGAAAACTTAATAAATATTATCATTATTTATTTATTTTTTAAAAAACCCTCAATAAGTTAGAAACCAACATTCTACATGTCAGGGGAGGCTGGCCAAAAAATGGTTTTAAGGAGGTGCCAAAAACAGAGAGAACATGTCTGCCTGATGTCAATGGTCAGGGAGTTCCAAAGTTTAAGTGCTGCCACATGAAAAGATCAATTTCCTCCAAGTCTGGAGCAGGTATTTTGTGGCATCTCTGAAGCACTGTAAATTCTGGAGATCAAAGCAGCTGAGTGGGCATATATGGGGTAAGGTGATATTACAAGAAAACTGTTTCCAAACTGTTAAAGGTTTTATATGCTGATAATAACACCTTGCACTTGGCCCTGTAGCAAATTGAGAAACGCATGAAAAGTTGTTATAAGCTGACAGATGCTAATTGATGGCTCTCACATTTATCAGCGACAGCAGTCTGCACGAACTGCAGCTTCCAGATCAAGTACAAGGGAAGCCCTACATAGAGCACATTGCAGTAATCTGATGCTAAAGTAACCAATGCAAGAACAACTGCAGTCAAGTTTTCGCAGTCCAGCAAAAGTCTGAGCTAGGGTACCAGTTGCAGCTTCTAGTCACTGAGGCTACCTAAGCTTCCATTGACAAAGCTGGATCCAGCCTGCAAAGCTGCTCCTTTAGTGGGGAGTGTGACTCCATTCAGCACAGGGAAGTGACCATTTTTCCAAATGGCAACTAGACATTCCGCTTTGGTGACTGTAGCATTGATTTAAGGAGCCATTTGGCACCTAGCTGATGTATCTGAGTTTTTAATATTGCTCACCACTGCATCCAGGCACTGGTACAGAGCCCGCATGGCCTCTCCTGGTTCAGTTGTTATGGAAGAATAGAACTCAGTGTCATTAGCGTAGTGATGGTAACTTGTCCCAAAACTCCTAATGACCACTCTCAGTGGCTTCATTAAATAGCACCAAAGACAATGCTCTGCCACACCTCATAAGGTAGTTAAAAGCATTCATTCCAAGATCTCAGTTTTCACACGAGGTAACAGCCTGGACCTAGGCACATTTGCTCAGACGTAAGCTCTACTTATTTCAGTAAGACTAATTCCCAAGTGGGCAGCCAGCTAAAGAATACTAAATCTAAACACTGCTTGCACACAAACAATTGCTGTCAATGCAAGAATCGACTCGAATGCACCTGCTAGCTTCCACTTCTCCTTAAAACCACATATCCAGACTCCCCATTTACACCCCCACAAAAAGCAGGACTAGACCAGGCAGCAAAATGTTATTTCCCTAGGCTCAGTGTCAACATGAATTACTTGAATGGGCTAGCTAATAAATGAATTGAACTAATCCTTTTACATTTCTATACCACCTTTATGCCATGTTGTAAATAAAGGTGATGTATGCAAGCATCTCTGAAGGTCAAAAATGGTGTAATTCAGGCAGGCCTTTTAAACCTGAGATTCTTTGCTAACCAGCATTTCCTGATGTCTGGCATTCTTGCTTTTATGACAGCATTGTACTTTGTAATATTTTTTATGAAAATGTCATTTATAAATACTTCAATAATAAACAAATAGTACATTACCTGAAATGCATATTTAAATCCTGTGTGTTTTATTGCTTTAGAATTGGCATGATATGGGCGAACCAGGTCACAGTCTAAATCCTGGCAGCAATATCCTGTACTAATTGAAGCTTCTAAGCCAGGCATCCTCGACCTTCGGCCCTCCAGATGTTTTGGACTACAATTCCCATCACCCCTGACCACTGGTCCTGTTAACTAGGGATCATGGGAGTTGTAGGCCAAAATATCTGGAGGGCTGCAGGTTGGGGATGCCTGTTCTAAGTCTTCAAGGGATAGCCCCACTGCAGTGATCCAACAGGGAGGTTACAAGGAAAACTCCTTCAGGAAGCATTCCATCCCAGAGCTGTATACATACCAAGGTCTTTCATAAATCATCTGAAATAAATATTGGTAAATATTCCAAACCATGTACATACACCCTTAATACACAAAGTCATGCCTATACAAATACTATGCAATGTTGCACAGCCCTTCACTTAAAGACATTGGCAAACCATGTGGTCTGTTTCTGGTTTTTTAAATAAAACCTATATACCACAGGCATGGTAAGAAGCATAAAGAGAGAGAAAACAAGATAACCCTCTCTTCCAAGGTGAAGGGTTCAGGGCTGAGATGGTTAGAGGACCTGTGGGAGGTGAGGGGAGATAGCAGAGGCCATGCATTTGACAGCAGTAAGAGGCAGAAGTTCAACAGGTCAGTCTTTGCCTATCCATGGAAAGTTGAACTAAACCTTCTGAACATATGCCTGTCACACTGAAAGCATAAAACAGATGGGGGAAACAGTAGCTAATAGTTGCCAATATAAGCATGCCAAATAATGTATCCTTTCCAGCCCTGTGGCAATAAGATATGGTTGTGAAACCCATGGTTTAACCTGCTTCCTCCCTTCCTCAATCAGTGGGTTTAATAGAAGCATTATAGGAGATACTGTATCCATCTGGTCCACCTATCCACCTCAATGACGTACCAGCCACCTCCCAAATTGACACACACAACGCCAATACAATGCTGGCCATACAAAAGGTACCTAACAGAGCACGTCAAGTACCATGAACAAGTCAGGCCACATGCTACAGGCAACAGTAATTACCTAGCATCTTTCCCAAATTAGGTTGCCCTTTGGGAGGAAAACAGCTCCCCAATCCTAAATGTAGCAATTAGCCAGAATGATTGCCAGAATAATCCATTTGGACCTTTGAATCCTACACGCCGCTTAGGGCCTTGTCATGCATTTTTGTCATATATGCATTTTTAAGTTGTGAATGCAGCGGGCACATGAAGAACCTTTGTATGGTACTGGCATTATTATAGAGCCTGAATTAACTGCAATTCCCTGTGGCAAATCTAAAATTGCTGGTGTGCACTTTGTAAAAATGCACCTTGGGCACCTAGACCTACAGCATAATCAAGTGCATCCCAACAGCACCTCCATGAGACTTATCACTTATGTCGCTTTTCCTATTTTGCAGGGCGAGAGACCAGCCTGAGGCCAGTCAATTTCATGGCTGATCAGAAATGTGAACCCAGCTTTTACAGCTCCACAGACCACTGGAATGCAAAGTTTTTGGAGGCAGAGGGAGATCAGATAATCTAAATGTAAAACTAGAAGAAAGCACTGGGGAGAAAATAACTTGGGAAACACTCTGGTTGGATTTTGAAAATGGCTTGCTCCATCTTTTACTGCAGGAGAGTTGTTAATAAAGGATGGATAGACAAACAGCAGCTGGAGAAACAGGACTTAGCAAACTGTTTTATTATTCCTATTGCTGCAAGAGAAGTAATTAATTCATACTTCTGGCGACTGGGCTGGGTTCAGAGCTGGCCAAATGTTTTTTTCTGCAAATACTGTTTGACAAATGCAAGCGTGGAATTTTTCCCAAGCTCCTCTCATTAATGAGTGTTCCCTCTCTGCCAATTCGGTGTGTCAGGCCATATCAGTTAATATCAAATAGTTAAGAGTTACTGCAAGTCTTCACGGGCTTTCAGGCTCTTTTAATCACGGTGGGTGGAGTCTTGGGAAGGAGCCGAAACTTAACCCTTGGTAGTAAGTGGACTTCTCCAGCAGCCGCTGCAAAGACAGGCACACAGGAGAGAGGTCTCGAGCGAAGTGCGTTTTGCAAAAGGCAAATTATGCTTAATCCAGCCACCCCATTCCAGTTGCATTATCCAAGCGTGAATAAACCCCTTCCTACACCCTTCAGGGGTGTGGAAACACCCAGCTGAGAACCACCCAATTCCCAGCAGATTGCCATCACTTGCTCAACGCAGAAAGATGATGTCCCATCGCCTGTTTCCCATCCTCGGTGCTAACTTGTTCATACAAGTTGCGACTCATGCCAGCCCATTGCAACAGCCTGGAAGGGAAGACTGCAGTCGTCTCTCAGGTGCCAACTACGGATGGAGGCTGCCTTTGATCACCAGGCACACAGCCTCCTAAAAGCAATGGGGCTCCTCCCGAAGGGCCAAGCGCATCCACTTGCAGGAAGGAAGGCGGCGCAGAGGTGGAGGAGAGCACTCGCGATCTGCAAATTCAACAGAGGTTCGAGAGCCCAGGAGGGCTCCGCCGGCAAACAAACCGCGCCGGTATCCCTATTTTTCGCCGCCCCCGGGCCGGGCAAAACCACAAGCGAGCGAACAAGACAGGCAGGGCGAGCTCCGAGGCCGCTTCCGTTTTGTAGGTCAGGCCGGGAAACACCTTGGCTTCCCTTCCCTTGGGCCTCGAGCCGCTGCCTCCTTAATCCGACCAGAGCAGCGCTTCCCACGTGTCCGCGCCGGTCCCTCGGCGGCGACGTCGAGGGCGGCAACAAGGACCACTGGAAAAAGTGCCCGCGGTTCAAAGGATCCCAAGGAAAGCCCACCCGCCACCCAGAGCGCTCGGGTTATGCCCAGGTGGGGCGGGAGGTGCTCTTCGTGGGGGGGGGGGGGAAGCGTGCGCTTCGCATGCAAATAGCCTGGATGGGTGAGGGAATCGCGCCGTCCCCCGCCCTCCCCAAAAGAGCCCCCCCCACACACACAAACAACCCCGATCTGTCACAACACATCAAGTCCTCCACCAGCCAAGCCATCGCTTTAGTTCAAAAGAAGGAAGAACCATTAGATCAGGATGAGCCGGACCAGAAACTCCCCACAGCGAACCACGCTCCTCTTCAAGCAAGGTTTCTGTTGGGTGTTTTGTTTTTGGAGGGGGTTTAGAAGCAGGCTATCAGTGGAACTGCAACGGTGAGAGGAGGATGCCCTACTCTGACCTCTATTGTTATGACTATTTCTATTATGACGACGACGACGACGACCAGCCCCAGCAGCCCTTCCCCGCCGTGTCCCGGAGTGAAATCTCCACACCTCACTTCTTACTGCTGGTGCGTTAAGGGAGCGCACACTCCCTCCTCCTTAACTGTCCTCTTCCCCCGCTTAAACACCCCTCAGTCCCCACCAGAGAGTCCCTTCCTCGGCTCCATCCTAAGTCGCTCGCGAGGAAGTGGAGGGTCCGGGGCGGAGAGCGCGCCGTTTCCAGCGCCGTCTCCTCCCCGAGTTCAACAGGCCTTTCCTCCCCGGGGTAAGCGCGCGGGAGAAGGGAGGCGCGGAGCGACGAGAGCCTCACTTACCCGCTTCAGCGAGCCGGGCTCCCTTTCGCGCCCGCAGCAGCAGCAGCAGCCGACGAGCGAGTGCGCTAGAAAAAGGAAGCGGCTGCCAGTGTGCCGCCCCGCGTGGCGCGGCCCTGCCTTGCGCCCGCCCTCCGGGCCGGCCTCGGAACCCGCCCGTGGGATTGGCCGCAGGAAGCCGTGAGTCACTGACTCCTCGCCGCCGTACACACGCCCGCACGTGACGCTGGGGGACCGGCCCTTCCTCTCCTCCTCCTCCGCCTCCCGGCCGCAGCAGGCAGGACAGGTGGAGGGCGGGAGGCGGAGCGAGCGCCCACCTGAGGGAAGCGGCTGCCAGGAGCCCCAGACTCCGCTCCTCGGGCCGGTTGGGCGGGAAGCGGAGCCGAGGAAAGGGCAACAAGGGCGCCGCGCTTGTTTAGGTCTCTCGTGGCGGACGGTTAAACAAAACACTGTTTTCAAGCTTCAGGGCAGCCCTGCGGTCCAGTGGGAAATATATCCAGTAGACACCTCTTCCCCAGTCTCTCGCCTCTTCAGTGGCACTGTTGCCCCAGACGCCACCCCAAGCGCCCCTGTTTTCCAGGAACTGTCCTAGATTTACAAAAGCCATCCTGATTTGATTTCAGAATGGCCCGCTTTTTCTTAGGACTTCCCTATTATCATTTGAGAAACGTTGGAGGGTATGGAGTTATCGGATCCGTGAGACAAGGAGATAAGTAACTCTACACGCTTTAGAAGACATCTGATAAAAAATGTTTTATCATATATGTAGATAGATAGATAGATAGATAGATAGATAGATAGATAGATAGATAGATAGATAGGAATCTGTCCAGAGTGTCTGGGGCAAGTCAGATGGATGGGGTTTAAATAATGGGGGGAAATGTTGTCATTGTTCAGAGTTCAGGACCAAAAAGAGCTGCCTGCTGTGAAAAAAAAAGTACTTAATCATAATGTTTTGGTGTAATTTTTGCTGTTTGCATGCAAGTACAATGCAAAAAAAAAAAAAGTTATGGAAATGCTTCATCTTCAGGTGGTGCTGTCCTAAGTCTGTCAGACCACGCATTGCTGAACTTGTCAGACAAGTTCCTTTGCAAGATAATGGCCATAGCTTTCTTGCTTTGTTGGCAGCCCATGAGGGGGGCGGGAATAGCATGTTGCTTTACAAGTGCCTGGAATCTCTTCATCATTTGGAGATTGGTGTGGCATGCAGGTGTCTTCTACTTTGGCTAAACTTTAATGAGAGCTTACCAGCTATTTGCTGGAGAGGATGCACACGATGGGAGGATTATTATTACATGTGGTGGCAATGCCCAGTTGCACAAGACATTGGCGCAAATGTTTTCCAAACTATTCCTTCCATAGCGCAATAACTTCTTCCTCCGGAGTGACCCAGGTCTAGCAGTGCTATCACACTTTCCAGAAACGATGCAAAAAGTGTCACACAAAACAAAAACCAAATTATCCACCTACTCACAATGGCAAGTCTGGAGTTGGTCCATCACTGGAGATTCCATTCCCATTTCACTCTAAAGGGGTGGTGGAATAAGACATGGCCATTGGTAGAAAAAGTCACAGAACATAATAGGCAACTTTGAGGGGTTGAATTCAAAACATAATTCTCAGTTATCTGGTTTCCATTTGATTGATTGATAACAAAAGAAATTCAACAATCAATCAATCAATCAAAGTATTGTGTAAAGGCCTTTACAATGAACAACATAGAGGAAAAGCAAAGCTTTCCTCTGAAATTACATCACATAACCTCTAAAAATTTACAGCATAAATGTTTTACAGCATAGTTTTAAAATTAGAAAGCATTAACATAGCTGAAATGGAGCTACATAGCTGCCAGAGCAAATTTGGCTACCAGGTGTGTGATTTGTAGAACTTTTATTAGCTAAGAATTTGTTCTGTGACAACAAGGAGCAGTTTCTGCCCCGCCCCCATCTTATGGACTGGTATTGTATGTAAATATTGACCTTTAGTTTAAACATGTATAAAATACTTTACTTTTTGTAAACCACTTTGAGATTTTATTTTACAACCAAGCAGTGATTTATTTTATGAAATAAAAGCTCTCCACAGGCACCAGTTGCTCTCAGTGCTATTTTTCTGGAAAAAGAGGTGCCGGAACTCAACATGAACGCCTCCCTTGTTCTCTTATCATAGCAATGGTGCCCACCTGAGAGGTGCTGGAACTGAGTTCTGGTGAGTTCTGGCTGGGGGGAAAAGCCCTGGTTGCTCTTGGCCAGGGGTAGGAAACCTAAGGCCCGGGGGCTGGATGCGGCCCAATCGCCTTCTCAATCCAGCCTATGGACAGTCCTGGAATCAGCATGTTTTTACCTGAGTAGAATGTGTCCTTTTATTTAAAATGCATCTCTTGGTTATTTGTGGGGCATAGGAATTGGTTCATTTTTTCCCTTCAAAATATAGTCCGGCCCACCACATTGTCTGAGGGACGGTGGACTGGCCCGCGGCTGAAAAAGGTTGATGACACCTGCTCTTGGCCATGAATGTCTGCCTCGTGCACCTCTCCTACACCTCTGGCACCCATGGAATGAGGAAGTCTATCAGCAGCATCTCTTCACTTTCAGCCTTCTCACCCTTCTCTGCAACACTTTCTCCTTCCGTCGCTGGCCTTTCATCTTCCGCTGTTGATACCCAAGGAGTGGTGGAATCAATTAGCAGCTGGACCTCAGTCCCAGCCTTCTCACTCTTCTCTAAAGAGCTGTCTTCCTCCTTTGCTTCAGCTACCAACTGCTTCTCTTTGGAGCCCAAGCCTCTCAGCTGCTCATCCATTTCCTGGATCCCTTCAGCCTGGGTGTTCTGAAGCTGGACTTCTGGAGAACCCTCAACCCCTTGTAGTATCTGATAAGGCATGGCCCCCCCTTCCTCACATGGGATCTCCTTTTTCTTTCCAAGGATGGTCTTAGACTTCTCTACTTGCCACTCAAACTCTGCTTGCCATCCAACTGCTTGTACTGCTGCTCCATTCATTGGTACATAGCATTCAACTGCTGTTCAAACATCTTAGATTGCTGGCTCTGTTGTTCCAAGAGCTGCAGGCTTTGCTGCTGGAGCATCCATCTGAATTGTTCCAGGAGTGTTGCCTTTTCTTCCTCCAGGTCAGCTCAGGCACACCTCGCTCACAGGTCCTCCTCCAGGAAGCACGAATCCCACTTCTAACACCAGTGTTGCACACCACCCCAATCTATGAGTGGTGGGAGATTCCAGGGGTTCCAGGTGCTTGCCCAGGGTTTGGTTTCTTTGGAATGAGGGACAGTGAAAATGGTGGTGTTTTATGATATAAGATTTATTTTCACATATATACAACCTGAGCCCAAGGTGGAAGGGCTCACAGCCTTAATACCCCTAAAAATATTGCTTCTCTCATAGTCACAGCCTTTGAATCAAGCAGAAATTAAGCATGGCTGTATCTTTAGCTGCTGCCTGCTTCTAGCTCAGCTCACACACAACTGGAGTAGTTATTGCCCTTCTAAGTACAAGCCAGGTAAGGGCGTCATCACTTATTTTGTTATACTAATGCCCTTAGGTCCTTTGGTGGCAACTAACACTATTCTCTCACAGAGAAATTTCCCACTAGTTAAACAACAGAATCCATTAGATTTTAACCCTTGCTGGATCCATGACTCCAGGAATTAGAAGGGGCTCAGGCACCATAGGGACTAACTCCCCAAACTGGCAACACTTCCTCTCTCTAACAGCACGTTGGATGGCCATCTGTCATGTATGATCTAGCTGAGATTTTTGAATTGCAGGGGATTTGACTAGAAGACCCTCGGGATCACTCCCCGCACTACAATTTTTTGATTCTACAAACAGCAGACTAGCAACTTCCCTGTAGAGAAATAAGTTAACAAAGTTAACAAGGACATCAAAACATACACAGTTACACTTTTAACTCAACACCGGTACAGTAACAGCTTATTATTTTAAAGCAAGTTTTCTGTCCATCACAATGCACAGGAAGCTCTGGGCAGTTTCCTACTTAAAACATTTCCCTGCCCCAATTACTAGTATTTACCCATTAAGGTGCTGTTTACAAAGCGCGTCTGAGGCCCAGGGTAAGAGTCTTGTTAGAATAAAGTTATAAACTCAAACAAAAAAAGCAGCCTGTCCCGGGGGGTGGGGGGTGGGGAGCCAGCCATCTTAGCCCTCTGATGCCTGGGGCAAGTGTACCTGGCTCCCCTCTGCATGGTCCTGCCATTTACTGTAAACAGCACCTTTATGGGGATATAGCAGGCCAGGAGATATGCTTTCAGTTGGAAATTAGCCCTGGGACTCAATCTGTATCATGGTTCTGTGCTTGTGCTTTTCCTTCCAACGAACTGCAGCTAGCTTAAGTGTACTTTTTGTAAAAGTGTCTGTGTGTGTTTTCTACAAAAGTATGCACATAATATTTGTTACACACCAGCCCAGTCTCTGAGTGGTGAGAAATTCCAGAGGACCCATGCACTTTTTCCAGGGTTAAATTTCCTGGGTATGGAGGTCAATGGAGTCTGTGGTGTCTTTAAGATATACAGTGTATGGTTTCATAAACAACCTGAGCATTGGGTGGAGCAGCTCGCAGCATTCACACCCCAGATTATCTTGCTTCTTCATTAGATAGCCACACATGCACCTTATGCTCAGAAGAGAGCAAGACATTGTGTCTGGCTCCAGCTCCTAGCATCCAGCTTTCAGCTCACACCTGCAACAACTCTCCTACCCAGCCCAGGTTTCAGCTATTGTTCTCCACCAAAGGTAATGTGTCATCAGTCCAGGCGAGGGGAGTGGGGAAAAGCCCCACCTCTCTTCCTGGAGAGCACCATTGTCTTACTGCAGCTTCTGCAACCTATCTCCTTCTTTGAGATCCCGATGAGATCCCTTATCAATTAACAAGATTTAGCTAATTGCTAAAAACTGGGGGAAAAGAAACTGTGCCAACAAAAAAGGAATGGCAAGATAAACTGTTAGAGTATATTGAACTGGCTAGATCAGGGGTCTGCAACCTTTAAGACAAAAAGAGCCACTTGGACCCGTTTCCGAAGGGAAAAAAAACTGGGAGCCGCAAAACTCGTCATTATAAAAATAACTTTTTTCTCACTTTTTTATTATTTCTTTGTTTGACCCCTCAGAATCACTCCTCCTCATAGAAATAAACGTTAAATTAACAAGTTACCTTTTTGTGTGTGTGTATTCTTCACTCCCCTTCAAAACAGTGACCAGCGTACATGCCCCTTACAATGTAGCGGGCGGGCGGGAAGGTGACGTCGGGATGGTGCATGACTAATGCACGCACCGCCCCCATGCGACGTCACAGCCAGTACAGCGCCCACCACAGTGGGGAGTGTCGGGGCGCACAATGCGCCTCCTCCCCTCGCTAGTATCCGCCCCGGAGCCGCGGCAAAGGTGTAAAAGAGCCACATGTGGCTCCGGAGCCGCAGGTTGCAGACCCCTGGGCTAGATTAACAGAGGCAATTAGAGATCACACTAGACAAGAGTTTCAAAAAGCATGGGGGAAATGCAGAGAATACTTCACAAAACAGTGCCCTAAAATACATACCTGGACTTGTTTCGATAGATGTCTGCAGGAGACTTTGTGGATATTTAACTTATAATTAGAAAAATCTTAATAACTATTCATAAAGGAAACAGTTTATAAGAAGTAAATAAGGAGGCCAGATACAGGATAATGGAAGTATTTTATGTGGTTGTTTGTATTGTTGTGTGTTATGCTCACTATGTTATGTTCATGTTTAATGAGGGTGGATTAGTGTATTGGGGGGTTGTGTTATGTTGTAAATAAAATTCCCATAAAAATTTAAAAATTAAGCTGTCGATAAAAATTAAGAGAGAGAGAGAGAGAGAGACTCCTTCCGTGGCCAGTTAAAGTCATTTTCGTACAAAAAAAATGTCTGACTGATTCGGCAACCTCTTCTACTAGATTCTCACCCTCTCTGGATACAGAATCAGTGGCCTGGAAGGGATCCAATAACATCATCCAAACGGACTTCCACAAACTCGTGACACTATGTAGTTTGACCCTTGGGACAGATGCAGAGCAATCCTATGTATACAGGGATGGTCCCTGCTCCATTGAAAGAAGTTGTGGTGCAGCCTCTCCCGAATAAACTGGATTTTGAACCTTGGGATTGGAACAATCAACCTGTTGCAAATACCCTATTGAAGGAGGTAGTGGAGAGGGTTGTGATACGGCAGCTACAAGCATTATTGGATGGCAGAGATTATTTAGATCCTTTCCAACCTGCCTTCAGATCTGGCCATGGGGCTGAGTTGGCTTTGGCTACCTGGATGGATGACGTTTGCAGAGAGTGGGACACGGGGAGTATAACGTTGCTCCTGCTTCTTGACTTCTCTCTCTCATATATACATAATATGTATTATGTGAAAAGCCTACACACACACACACACACACACACACACACACAGGTATATGATTTTCATATAATACATATTAAGAACATCATACACTACCATTCTTATGTTTCTGTGACTTCCCATATCAATAAGACGTTATATCTCCACTGTCTGAACTGTCCTCTTGTTTCTAACATGACACAAAGTGTAAAATATAAACCTGAAAATAACATATTCTTGTTCTTCTGTTGCACGAGATATACATCCATCTCATATTGGGCAAGAAATAAAAGTATTTACTTGTAATCCGAAAAGGGTTTCTATTCTTCTACAAAAAACCTCATCGGCAGAGGCTCTTAGTCTAACAGGTAATTTTGCCCTTTTGGCATAGTCCATTAGTTTGTTGATTCGTTCTTCTTTTGTGGGTATTGCCATTTCCTTCCACTTCTGTGCATATAAAATCCTCGCTGCAGTTGTACATCTTTCTAAAGCTGTCGATAACATTGGCCATGGTATTCTCCTAGATCAGCTCCAGGGAACAGGAGTTGGTGGCACTATGGGGGTTAGATTTTCAGAACAAGACTTCCAATTCCAAAATTAAGCAATGAGACAGCAGCAAACACTGCACACACCCCTTTAAAACAGAAGTGCCAGAATTCAGTGGTGAGATGGATGAGGAAAACAAGCTTAGCTTAAATCCTGGTAAGAAAAAGGCACTGTGGCTGAATGGTTCCTGTGTCCAAGAATTTGGTCAATTGCTTGCCCTTGGATGGACTTGCGCTCCCTATACAGGAGTGGGCTTGCACTCCAGAGGTGCTTCTAGATCCAGCTTTGTCACTGGAAGCTCAGGTAATGTCTGTGGCACCTGGATTTCAGGGAGATGCCTTTCAAATTGCCGCTTCCATTGAGAGATAGAAAAACACCTCCCATTTACAGAAGACTCCTAGTTCCAGACATACCTAGCAATTGCAAAGCATTTTGGGACATTTCAGGTTTCCATTTAGATTTGATTGAAACTGGGAGCCAAAAAAAGGCAGAAACTGACAGGCTGAATCCACAACACCCCCAGAGGGGATTCTTTGGCATTAACCCCAAAACTGAACAGAATAATAAAAACCACCCACAGTATAAGTGATGCATAGCTCTTCATATACATTCCAGAGCAGTTCCTGCTTGTGTTTGAAAGCTTTTGACTGTCACAGGTATAATTAGCAATGGAAGTTGGGGGCATGGAAAGCTTTGGATAAAAAAGCATGGTCCAAAGAAATACTTGCAGCATAAATACAGGGTTCATTTTCTCCCCACACATATATAGCATTTGAGCAGCAAAGGGGCAATCCTGTGCACCATTTATTGGAAGCCAGTCTCACTCTGTTCTGAATCACTTCGTGCATTAGTGTGACATGATAAACATGTTTAGAATAAGTATCAGGAATGTATTTCACTAAATGCTACAATCCTTTAAAGGCCCAGGATCAAGTTTTGGACCAGCAGAAGACAACAATGCTGATGTTCCCTATCTGAGAATGTGTTCCATATTCACTGATCACACTGTTCATTGTATCAGACAGCTTCAGACTACTCTTCCCTCTTTGGAAGTTTCCCAGTACCAGGAGCAATTTATATTCAGTCCTGCCCTGTATTGGAATGCAGGCTCACTTGAACCTGTCGGCTTTTGCTGATTCCAGCCTCCCAGCAATCCCTTTGTATAGAACAGGCTAGTCAGAAATTTACCTTCTCATTGGTTGTGCCTCTTCATGAGTTCATATCCTAGATCTAGCCCATTTCTCCTCCTCTCCCCCTCTTTGCTTCACCTTCCTGCTTTCATTAGTGAATTTTTACTACCTTGGGGGCCTCCAGATGTTTAGACTTTAGCTTCCACCCCCTTCCAGCCACTGCCTTTTTAATTTTCTACACCAGGGTCGACTGAGCTGTGGCCTTCTGGGTACAGTGGTACCTCGGGTTAAGAACTTAATTCATTTTGGAGGTCCGTTCTTCACCTGAAACTGTTCTTAACCTGAAGCACCACTTTAGCCGCACGGCCGGAGCACGATTTCTGTTCTCATCCTGAAGCAAAGTTCTTAACCTGAGGTACTATTTCTGGGTTAGCGGAGTCTGTAACCTGAAGCGTCTGTAATCTGAAGCGTCTGTAACCCGAGGTACCAGTGTATTGTCATATTGCAACACCATCAACTGCAGCCAACATAGCCAATAGTCAGGGATGGTGAAAGTTGCAGTCCAACAATATCTGGAGGGCAACAGGTTTGCCAGCCCTGTTCTACACAGAAACCCCAATCCAGCATTATCTGATGTTGATCTCAGCTGTTAACATCTCCAAGTTATACCCAACTGAAAAACATAAACTGATCAATAGCTTTATTTTGATTTGTGACCCCATTGCAAATAAAAAAATGTGCAAGGTAGAGTCTGAAATTCAGTGTGCTGAGCAAATCCCTTGAAGAGGGAAGTGTGTAGACAATTGTGGAAATTAATTAGTTTTGCTTTGTCTGTTCCAATGTTATTCCTCTTCACAGGGCTCTGTGTGAAGTTTTCAAGATTGGGGTAATTATCTTGTCCATTGGAAATTCCACTCTCCAGGTAGTTTTAACCCATGGCATTATTTTCAGAATACAATGACTCATTAGGTTGAAGTATTTCATAAGATGTGTGTTTTTCCATAGAAAAATAATCATCACTAAAGGAGGTTTTGAATTAGCTTTGCTGGAATCCTTTGAAAACCCAGCCTCTCTGTGTATGTGTACAGGGGGGGGGGGAGAGAATCTGAAAAAGGAAGAGAATCTTAAAATTGCAGTCTAGAACACATTAGGAAATGTATGGGAGATCAATGAAGAAAACAAAACTGACTTTAAAAGCATGCATTCGCTAACTTTTTTACAAGTAGAAGTCTAGATGTGTACAGTGGTACCTCGGGTTACATACGCTTCAGGTTACAGACTCTGCTAGCCCAGAAATAGTGCTTCAGGTTAAGAACTTTGCTTCAGGATGAGAACAGAAATCGTGCTCTGGCGGCGCGGCGGCAGCAGGAGGCCCCATTAGCTAAAGTAGTGCTTCAGGTTAAGAACAGTTTCAGGTTAAGAACGGACCTCTGGAATGAATTAAGTACTTAACCCAAGGTACCACTGTATATAAAAATGATTAGCACTCTCAAGTGGGCTTGGACTTGCTTCCCTTTGTCTCCCGCAAAACTTCCAGACTTGGGACCCATGATTGTGACTTAATTTCTCACCAATGTGGCTTTAACTCAAACTAAAATTCTAAGACACTTGACTTTCTTAAACAAAATGAGTTCATTAGCCAACCTAAACAAAATGACAGCCAAACTAAAATCACTGCTAGAACTTTGCTAAAAGCAGACCCACTCTACTTCTCGCTGTGCTACAACAAACTGTACTTATTTCTTTTCTGTTGCATTTTCCCCATGTAACTGCTAACTTGTTGTCCTTAGGGAAGACGACATCTTACATGCATTCTGTACAGTTTCCAGACAGTCTTCAAAGACAGCCTCATGTATAGGTCCATTAATTTTCTAACCTGGAGCATCTTCTAAACCAGTGGCTCCCAATTAGCTAATTATTGAGGACCCCCTATTTTTCAAAAGCCAAGCCACAGACCCCCCCTACTTTCTATGGTAGTTACCTGTGCAAAGCAATTTTTTGAAGAAAATGTGGGGTGGCCCCTAATAAGCAAAGGATCTTTGGTATAGTAAAAAAACAGACCTTAAAATTTGTGATATTACCACAACTTGCCTATCCCCAAACAGTACGAAAAACTTGTCTCCATTGCTCCACTACAACTGAATTTAAAAAAGCAATTGTGTCCCTAACTTGCAAGTGTTCTATATGCAGAAAGCTATTTATAGGAGAGAGTATTCAAACATGCTCTTCTTTACTTCTAATCTGAGATGGTACTTTTTAGCAAAACTTTGCAGCAGATGGTTCTGCTAACTGAGTGATCTTGCAGCTTCAAGACATAGGTGTAGGCTTGGATAAGGCTTGATAAATTATTGGTGAAGACTGAGTAGAAAAACAGCTGGAATTTTGTAATGTTGGCAATAGTTGTCGTGGCAAGACAGTCCAGTATGCAACCTGAGGGCCGCACACAGCCCTTGAGGCCTTTTTTTGGGGGGGGGCAGTCCTCAGCAACATTTGATGCCTCCCATCCACCCTGCAGCCCTCGTGTGGGTAAGCAAGGCAAGGAGTTGGGCTTCGGGAAGGAGACAAGAGGGCTTTGGTAGGATCCTAGAGTCCCTCAATCTCCTTCCCAAAGTCTAGTTAGCATAGGAGCAAACTCCTGGGGACCGAGGGGGCTTCAGTTCCCCCATAAAATATTTGAGGGGGCCAGGTCACCCCAAAGGTGATGGGCACTTGCCATTCAAATGGTTTGTGTACACCATGTAATGCGATTAATTATGTGGGGCAGGGTTTACCTGCCCCCCCCCAATATTTTAATCAAGTTGGCACCCCTGCTAGATCTGCACAGGTTGCTGATTTGTTACTGGGCCAAGTTATATTAGCATATACCAGTAACACCCTTAACTAAACATGTAAATTAAAATCCTACAAATGCTTACCTCTGGATCTTTGGCATGAGAAGCAGCACAGGCAAGCACTTTGTTTACTGCAAGGATGAAAAGTGCTGCTTGCTAGCAATCATGTGGGCTGGGATTCCTTACATTCTACGCGTTCTATGCTCTCAGCTGCAACACCAAATTACAGTTCCCAGATGCCATTTCTCCCTACAGTAAGTAACCTCTGGCACTACTGCTTTGGCAGTAGCAGACAGCTGGATAGACACATTCTCTATTGTCTTAATTCCCTTGCTTGCAAGGAAGGTGGAGAAAAGGAACGTGGTATTTCCGTGTCTCCTTGGTTTTTTGATGACAGCAGCAGCCTGTGTGCTTTTCCTCTGCAAATGAGAAACTCCTACTTTCAATTGATTCATTCAAGCCTTCTATGAACGCACTGAAGAGGACTAGCCACCTGTTTGCCGCGAAGGATGAATAACCTTTCCATTCACAGTCTCAGTCAAATGTGACCTTCACACTAAAGCTCCACATTTCATGTATTAAGTACTGTACATCAGTTTTAAACGCCTTACAATCAAGTTATTCTGCCTTGCACACAGGGCAGCAAGGGATAAAAATATTGCTGTTTGGGCATGATTCATGACAAAGTTATACTAATCTGCTTCCCACATACAGCTTTCTCCACCCACCCTCTCTCAATTTTGCTAGGATTTAAACTGTGAATAAGTACTTTCCTTTTGATTTTCTTCTTATCCTCCAAGCCCCAGGGCATTCCTGTTGCCTTACTGGGAAATAGTCCAAACACTCCCATGCTCTTGTCATTCCAAACCAGAATCACGCAAATGTCTTCGTAACCCGTTCATATCAGGAACGTGGGAAGAGAAAGCAACACCTGTAGCTGCTGAGTAAACCAAGGTTTACCTGGCTTTTTCTCTTCTCTTTAGCCAAAGCAGATGCTGTAACTCTCCAGCCGTTTGACTTCACCCCTGAAGTCTTCCATTGTTTCGAGAGACAGACAGATGCCAACAACAAGAAGACCCTGCTTACCCTCTAGTTCAGGTGGCAAATAAGGTATCTTGCATTCAGACTCTCTGTGCTTTCTTTATAACACTGAGAGGAAGGGGATTGGAAGTTTTAATTATTTAATTTAAACTATTATTTCAATCAATTAATTCATATTTAATTAAAATAATTATTGTAATTATCTGTTGCAGAGGCTTAGCCCCCTTAATGGGAATGTAAACTGAGTGGTTAATCTGTTTAAAAGTGGGCCATTCTGCAATTGCACCAGGCCATGTGGAGAATGTGAACCCTTGCCTTGGACACAGGACATTGTGGGGCTGCAATTCTTATGAAGAGGAGCGCTGCTGCTTCCACTTCATTGCACAGGAGTGTTCCTTCAGCACAGTAAAACAGCTCTAGACTGGAAGCACTCTTTTAACTAGTTCATTCCACGTCCCAGATGAGGCATTCCTCATCAGAGGACAACCTGAAGGCCCCATCATTACATGAAGCCCTGAATTATGGGGGTGAGGAACCAGGATTCTCAGAAGAAGCTAAAGAAGGAATGTCTGCACCAAGGGAGATTCTGACCTCTGGCACTGAGGCAAAAGAAGTCAAAGCGGCCTGGTACGCAGGCTAAGACCCTACCTGCCCGCGAACTGTCTTGCCAGAGTGGTGCATGCTCTGGTTATCTCACGCTTGGACTACTGCAATGCGCTCTACGTGGGGCTACCTTTGAAGGTGACCCGGAAACTGCAATTAATCCAGAATGCGGCAGCTAGACTGGTGACTGGGAGTGGCCGCCAGGACCACATAACACCGGTTCTGAGAGATCTGCATTGGCTCCCAGTACGTTTCCGAGCACGATTCAAAGTGTTGGTGCTGACCTTTAAAGCCCTAAACGGCCTCGGTCCTGTATACCTGAAGGAGCGTCTCCACCCCCATCGTTCAGCCCGGACACTGAGATCCAGCGCCGAGGGCCTTCTGGCGGTTCCCTCATTGCGAGAAGTGAGGCTACAGGGAACCAGGCAGAGGGCCTTCTCGGTAGTGGCGCCCGCCCTGTGGAACGCCCTCCCATCAGATGTCAAAGAGATAAATAATTACCTGACATTCAGAAGACATCTTAAGGCAGCCCTGTTCAGGGAAGTTTTTAATATGTAACGCTGTACTGTTTTTAACACTGACTGGGAGCCGCCCAGAGTGGCTGGGGAAACTCAGACAGATGGGCGGGGTATAAATAATAAATTATTATTATTATAAAGCCTGAGGGGGAGATGGCACCTCTGGGTGAAGATAGCTGATAGGAGTCATCTGAGGTCAGGAGTTGGGTCAAGCAGTTCCAACTCAAAAACTTTAATGCTAGGCTGGAAGAGAAACACCATCTTTGCGCCAGTATTCTGCTTCATCTGCTATCTTATCTCCTGCCTGTTGTGAACCTGACCTGGGCCTGTCTTGCCCATGTCCTTATTTGCTCCTGTATCAATTAAATGAGGAAGACAAACAATAAAAAACATTATTTATGGGGTGATATGAAAGCAGAGGTAGCATTTGTATTGCTCAGTCTTTTCAGGTGCCCTGCTGCAATTCAAAGAGGAAGAAAAAGCAATTTATGGATGCAAATCAAAGGAACGCTGCAGAGATTACTTTCCTTTTGTGTTGTTTAGAATTTCAATTAATTTTGTTCAGTTGATGTATTCAGATTTGTCTCACCCAGATGCACTTCAGGATAGTCCTACTTAAAAAATTATTTATATGGGAAACATAAAATTCCTTTAAAAATAAGTAGTAACTAGGGCACTTTCTCCAGCCTGTAAACATGGTTTTATTGAATTTCACTAGTGAGCTCTGAATTCCATGCAGAGTGGCAGCATCTATAACCAGCAAGGAAATAATCATATTTCAACAGTGTACTGTCACTAGTAACTGGAATCGGGCCTCCCACCTTCTGTAATTGCTCTGTATAGGGCTTGAAAGCTCTCCTACAGTTTTGGGCCACAGGCCACAAATCAGGCAGAATCATGCCATGGTAGCTTCTGAGAGCCAGTGTGGTGTAGTGGTTAAGAGCAGTAGTCTCGTAATCTGGTGAACCGGGTTCATGCCTCTGCTCCTCCACATGCAGCTGCTGGGTGACCTTGGGCCAGTCACACTTCTCTGAAGTCTCTCAGCCCCACTCACCTCACAGAGTGTTTGTTGTGGGGGAGGAAGGGAAAGGAGAATGTTAGCCGCTTTGAGACTCCTTAAAGGGAGTGAAAGGCGGGATATCAAATCCAAACTCCTCCTCCTCCTCCTCCTCTTCTTCTTCTTCTTCTCTTCTTCTTCAAAATTTCAGCTCCTAAATTGCAGCTGAAAATTAGGTCATCCTAGGTGACAACTGCACTAATATCAATTTCTGTGCTGGCAAGTGTAATCTTTTTACTTGTTTACACAGCTGGCCACATTTCAAATCCGCATGTCTCTAAGCTAATCCGCATTGTAATATTAGGTCAGACTTATATATAATTTAACAGTGTTCCTCCCAAACTTTAAGTGCATTATATATTAGAACACTCGGTCGCTGGCTTCCAAACTGTGGTTGCATTGCAGCTCTGATGCAGCACCTTCCTGTACAAGGAACAAATGCACTGCAAGGCACTGTAAGGTATTCCAATAGCAGGTGCTGCAGGTCTATAGCTGACAGGCACCTAGCACAATGGGAGGCCAGACGCTTGCTTGCATTGACAGCAACAGTATGCTGGCAAAAGGTCATAGAATCATAGAATCATAGAATCATAGAATCATAGAGTTGGAAGAGACCACAAGGGCCATCGAGTCCAACCCCCTGCCAAGCAGGAAACACCATCAGAGCACTCCTGACATATGGTTGTCAAGCCTCTGCTTAAAGACCTCCAAAGTAGGAGACTCCACCACACTCCTTGGCAGCAAATTCCACTGTCGAACAGCTCTTACTGTCAGGAAGTTCTTCCTAATGTTTAGGTGGAATCTTCTTTCTTGTAGTTTGGATCCATTGCTCCGTGTCCGCTTCTCCGGAGCAGCAGAAAACAACCTTTCTCCCTCCTCTATGTGACATCCTTTTATATATTTGAACATGGCTATCATATCACCCCTTAACCTCCTCTTCTCCAGGCTAAACATGCCCAGCTCCCTTAGCCGTTCCTCATAAGGCATCGTTTCCAGGCCTTTGACCATTTTGGTTGCCCTCCTCTGGACACGTTCCAGTTTGTCAGTGTCCTTCTTGAATTGTGGTGCCCAGAACTGGACACAGTACTCCAGGTGTGGTCTGACCAGAGCAGAATACAGTGGCACTATTACTTCCCTTGATCTAGATGCTATACTCCTATTGATGCAGCCCAGAATTGCATTGGCTTTTTTAGCTGCCGCGTCACACTGTTGGCTCATGTCAAGTTTGTGGTCAACCAAGACTCCTAGATCCTTTTCACATGTACTGCTCTCAAGCCAGGTGTCACCCATCTTGTATTTGTGCCTCTCATTTTTTTTGCCCAAGTGCAATACTTTACATTTTTCCCTGTTAAAATTCATCTTGTTTATTTTTGCCCAGTTCTCTAATCTGTCAAGGTCGTTTTGAAGTGTGATCCTGTCCTCTGGGGTGTTAGCCACCCCTCCCAGTTTGGTGTCATCTGCAAATTTGATCAGGATGCCCTTGAGTCCATCATCCAAGTCGTTGATAAAGATGTTCAATAAGACCGGGCCCAAGACAGAACCCTGTGGCACCCCACTAGTCACTCTTCTCCAGGATGAAGAGGAACCATTGATGAGCACCCTTTGGGTTCGGTCAGTCAGCCAGTTACAAATCCACTGAGTGGTAGCATAGTCAAGACCGCATTTTACCAGCTTTTTTACAAGAATATCATGGGGCACCTTGTCAAATGCCTTGCTGAAATCAAGGTAGGCTACATCCACTGCGTTCCCTTCATCTACCAGGCTTGTAATTCTGTCAAAAAACGAGATCAGGTTAGTCTGACATGACTTATTTTTCAGAAATCCATGCTGACTTTTGGTGAGCACAGCATTCCTTTCCAGGTGCTCACAGACTGTTTGCTTAATGATCTGCTCCAGAATCTTCCCTGGTATTGATGTCAGACTGACTGGGCGGTAATTATTTGGGTCCTCTCTTTTCCCCTTTTTGAAAATAGGGACAACATTTGCCCTCCTCCAGTCTGCCGGGACTTCGCCTGTTCTCCAGGAATTCTCAAAGATGACTGCCAGTGGTTCTGAGATCACATCTGCCAGTTCTTTTAATACTCTTGGATGCAGTTCATCTGGCCCTGGAGACTTGAATACATCTAAACTAGCCAAATATTCTTGTACTATCTCCTTAGTTATTCTGGGCTGTGTTTCCTTTGCTGAATCATTTGCTCCAAATTCTTCAGGTCGGGCATTGTTTTCTTTATCGGAGAAGACTGAGGCAAAGAAGGCATTGAGTAGTTCAGCCCTTTCTGTGTCCCCTGTTTGCATTTCACCATCTTCTCCTCTGAGTGACCCCATTGTTTCTTTGTTCTTCCTTTTGCTACGAACATACCCATAAAAGCCTTTTTTGTTGCTTTTAAACTCTCTAGCAAGCCTGAGTTCATTCTGTGCTTTAGCTTTTCTGACTTTGTGTCTACACGTGCTGGCTATTTGTTTGAATTCCTCTTTGGTGGTTCCCCCCTTTTCCATTTTTTGTACACATCCTTTTTTAATCTTAATTCAGTTTAAAGTTCTTTAGATAGCCACCCTGGCTTCTTTAGGCACCTTCCATGTTTCCGTCTCATTGGTATTGCCTGACGTTGTGCTCGTAGTATCTCCCTCTTAACAAACTCCCAGCCATCATGAACTCCCTTTCCTTTTAGTATTGTTGTCCATGGGATCTCACCCAGCACTTCCCTAAGTTTTATGAAGTCGGCTTTCTTAAAGTCAAGAAATTGAGTCCTAGTATGCTTGGCTGCTCCTTTCCGCTGTATAGTAAACTTCAGAAGAGCATGATCACTCGCGCCTAATGATCCTTCCACTTCTACCCCACTAACCAGGTCATCAACATTGGTTAGGACCAGATCTAAAATGGCTGTTCCTCTTGTTGCTTCTCCCACTTTCTGGACAATGAAGTTGTCTGCAAGGCCAGTGAGGAATCTGTTTGACCTTATGCTCTTGGCTGAGTTTGACGTCCAACAAATATCCGGGTAATTGAAGTCCCCCATTACTACTATCTCCCTTCCTTTTGCATGCTTGGCCATCTGTTCCAGGAAGGCATCATCTATGTCCTCCGTTTGGCTTGGGGATCTATAGTAAACTCCCACAATGAGGTCTCTGTTATTCTTCTCTCCCTTAATTTTGACCCAAATGCTCTCACTTTGGCTTTGAGGATCTAAATCTTGGATCTCTTCACAGGTATACACATCCCTGACATATAACGCCACTCCTTCTCCTTTCTTGTCTGGTCTGTTTCTCTGAAATAGATTGTATCCCCCCATTATTACATTCCAATCATGGGACTTATCCCACCAGGTTTCAGTGATGCCTATTATGTCATATTTAGTTTGCTGTACCAAGAGCTCAAGCTCATCTTGTTTATTTCCCATGCTTTGCGCATTAGTGTACAGACATTGAAGACCATTAATCATTCCCCCGTGTCTCTTATTTAAGGATTTTTTCCTCCCACCACTAGGTCTTTCCTATTTCATGTTGGTTAATGCAACACTTCTGCACATTCCCACTTCTAGTGGGCTGACAGTCATTACAACACAAAACCAGTGTATAGTCCCTGAAACACAACCAAGCTTTTCAGCCAATTCTGAAATGTAAACAAATTTACTGTATACATCGAGAACTTCTCAAGACAGAAATATTTCAGGCTTGGACCCAGATCCAAACAGACTTGCTTGCAGTGCACAGAGATTTCAATTACTGTATTTTTCCATGTATAAGACTAGGGTTTTTTTAAACCAAAAAATTAGGTGTAAAATTGGGGCTAGTCTTATACACGGGTAGTGCTGAGGGGGTGTTTTCTCAATTTGGAGTCCCCCAAAATAGGGGGCGTCTTATACATAGGGCCGTCTTACACATGGAAAAATACAGTATGTCTTACTGCCTGCCAAATAGAAGTAATAAGCAGTGCCAGTAAACAGTACACAATGTTCATTTTGGAGGTCAGAAGTGGGAAGATGAAGAAGGTGCTGAAGCTGTAACCTTGAGTTGCTAGGAGAGATAATTCGCCATGATATGACTTTAGAAAAACATTGGGAGATTAACTGTGCTCTAGAAAAGCTCATTAGATAGATAGATAAACTTTATTTGTATTAGCCAACAGCTATAGCAACATAAAACAAGAAATATATACAATTACAAAGACAACAATCGGTAAAAAGGACAATCAAATGATCAAATTATTGTTCAGATAGAGGCCCTTAATCTCATTGCACCCTTGATAAGCTTGAAAAGCTCATTTTTCGACGGTGAGTAGTATTTTTGAGCTTTGATTCTTTTAGAATCTGAACTATGTCAGATGCCAGGCCTTCAAGAAAGTGTAAGGCCTTGGGGGCAAAATGATTAGTTTAACGCTTGCCAGCTGATCACCTACAATTCTGAAGCACTATTCCTGAAGAACTGAAGAGTTTTGCCTCGGGACATCCTCAAAAATACTTTAGGTTCAGGTGGGGAACCTGTGACCCTTGAGATGTTGATGGACTAAAACTCCCATCAGCCCCAGCCAGAATAGCCCAAGGGAACTGGAGTCCAGCATCACAGATAAGAACACAAGAGCCTGCAGGATCAGTCCAACATCCTGTTCTCACAGTGGCCCACCAGGTGCCTGTGGGAAACCTGCAATACTCTCCCCTCCTGCAGTTTCTAGCAACTGGTATTCAAAAGCATTTCTGCCTCAGACCACAGGAACTCATGGAATTGCGTTATCCAGCAGGCCTGTTTTTATGAAGTGCCAAACAGAACATAAAAATCTGGTATTATTTTAAAACAAGAAACACTACACAGTTGAAACAAAAGGCTGTTGTCTGGACCCGTGGTTTAATATTCTTTCTTCAGAAAATACTGTGCATAGCTGAATGTTTCATGTCAACAACCTATTAAGAATTCATCCATCCTCATCGCTGCTGCTCCATGCATCTTCATAAGCAGGATTCAGGCGCTGCTGAGGCCGCAACTGGAAAAAAGAAGAGAAGATTCCATCAGCGATTCCATCTAGTCCGCCATTCTGTTCTCACAGTAGCCAACCAGACGCCTGTGGGAAGCACACAAGCAAGAGCACAACAGCATTCTGCCCACAGAAACTGGTAATCAGATGTCCTGTCTCTGACAGTGGAGGCGTGGATTTCGGCAATCCTCTTTTAAAACCACCCAAATTTGTAGTAATCACTGTCTGCTGTGGGAGTTCTATGGTTTAACCATGTACTAGAAGTACTTTGTTTTTTTCCTGCCCTGAATCTTCTGACTATATGATTGCAACATTCAGCTTCATTGGATGGCTGTCCATGAGTTCTTGTATTATGAGAGAGGGAGAAAAACTCCTCTATTCACTTTTCCCATGCCATGCGTAGGACTGAGAGTAGCTCAGTTAGTAGAGCAGAAGACTCTTAATCACAGGGTCTTGGGTTCTAGCCCACATTGAGCAAGATATTCCTGCATTGCAGAGAGTTGGACTAGATGACCCTTTGGTCGCTTCCAACTCTACAATTCTGTGATTCTATCCTGTCACCTCTTACTCACCTTTTCTTTTTAAAAAAACTTTTTTTGTGAACCACCCTGAAATATATGGGTATAGGCAGTGCTTTTTTCTGGGGGGATGCAGGGGTACACATACCCTGAAACAGTTAGTGAATCTTTGTACTTTTGTCCATTTACTGTATTTATTTTTCCCGATTTGAACAATAAAATGGTGATTTTCTTGTGTCAAAGTGAGAGTACCCCTTAACATTTTTTAAAGAAAAAAAGCACAGTAAACAACACACACACACACACACACAGAGAGAGAGAGAGAGAGAGAGAGAGAGAGAAGACAATAAGACAAAAGAAACCAGCATAAATAAAAACAAAAACAAAAACAGAGAGAAAAAGAGAAAAGGAGATGCAGAGTCCTCCCTCAAAAGTTTTGTCACACAAAGACAGTGGTAGACTCAGCTCTCACCTGGGAGCTTTCCTTTCTCCTTCCAGTCTCTCACTCTGGAAAGCCTTCCCTTTTCTCACCTTTTCTCTAAATCCAAATGCGGCAACCTTTCCTCATAGGGTGCCACTCAGTCCCCTTGATCATTTTGATTGTCCTTTTCTAAATGTTCTCCAAGTCTTAAGGTGACCAGAACTGTACAGAGTATTCTAAATGCAGTTGCATTTGTGGAATCAAGCCAGTCCCCCCCCCCCACAGTTCTGCATGAATTTTATTCTGTATCTTAAGTTCTCAAGACATTTTAATTTCCCTGACCACAACAATAATAATTTTATTATTTATAAAGGAAAGGCTAAATGCAGAAGGGAGGGGACATGCCAACTGGATCTAGATGGACAGCAGGGCCAAAAAAAGAAGGGTGGGGACAGAACAGTACTTTGCACATGTTGGGATGCATGTGATTTCTGTGTCCAGGGCAGCTGTCTACCAGCTCCATCTGGTACACAAGCTGAGACTTGTCTTGCCAGAGTGGTGCATGCTCTACTTATCTCCCACTTGGACTATTGCAATGCACTCTACCTTTGAAGGTGACCCAGAAACTACAACCAATCCAGAATGTGGCAGCTAGACTGGTGACTGTGAGCAGCCACTGAGAGCATATAACACCAGTCCTGGAAGACCTACGTTGGCTCCTAGTATGTTTCCGAGCACAATTAAAAGTGTTGGTGCTGACTTTTAAAGCCCTAAACGGCCTCAGCCCAGTATACCTGAAGGAGCGTCTCCACCCACATCGTTCTGCCAGGACACTGAGGTCCAGCGCCGAGAGCCTTCTGGTGGTTCCCTCACTGTGAGAATGAGGTTACAGGGAACCAGACAGACGGCCTTCTCGGTAGTGGCACCGGCCCTGTGGAATACCCTCCCATCAGATGTCAAGGAAATAAACAACTATCTGACTTTTAGAAGACATCTGAAGGCAGCCCTGTTTAGGCAAGTTTTTAATGTTTGATATTTTATTGTGTTTTAAATATTCTGTTGGAAGCTGCCCAGAGTGGCTGGGGAGGCTCAGTCAGATGGGTGGGGTATAAGTAATAAACAACAACAACAACAACACATAACATATAGGATTCCACACAATTCCAGGACCTGGAATGCCATACTCTGATTTCTATTAACTATTATCCAGTACTGATGTGATGGTTCTGCAGAGGAACACGATGTATCAGTTCCTGCATTACAGCAGCCTAAACTGAATGGATACCTTGTTCAGGCTTATGGAGCTACAATCCATCATCCCAGCCATGTCAGTGAGAAATCTTTCTTACAATGACTTCATTGCTCACATGCAGGGATTTCTTCCTTTACTATCATGCACAGAATATATCCCTTGTGTACAGATGCTCTAGTTCTCATCTTGCTCTACTAAAAAGCTATTTACCTCTTCAGAAGTATCTTCAGGCTCTGGCTCTCTCAGAGATGGTACCCAGGCAAGGATATTGCCGTCTCTCCCACCACTATAAAGTTCCTGCCATGAAGAAAGCAACAAAAAGTCACAGATCAGTTACTGAATACTGAAGAAGGCGAGCTTGAGGCAAAATAGGAATTGTGGGAGGGGGATCTGAGGAAAGGAAGTAAATTATCCACACTGGAGTCTTCTCCCAATTATAGCAACTTCAGTGGGACTAATAGTGTAATCTTGAGCATGTTTATTCCCAAATCCCACAAAGGGCAAGAGGGACATACTCCCAGGAAGTGCATTTAAGGCTGGATCTCAAGTCATTTGCTGCAAAGTCACACTGAAGCTAAGCACAATTCTATTCGCATACCTCCTAAAAGCAACATAGTTGTATTGAAGTTGTAGATGAGGGGATTACAGGATTAGTCCTGCATGAAAATATAAAGTAACTTTTAAAAAGTATAGCACCTAAATTACAATTCTTTTTCTGTAGTAATTTTATTTTAAAAACACTGATAAATAACTTAAGTTTGTTGAATTTTTTATTTCCATCTACTTCATCTTACCTGCTTAAAGTATTTTTACCCTGCTATTCAGCCAAAAAGGCTCTCAGAGCACAGACAAACAGGCAATAAACAAGTTTATTCTATCTCACTTATGAATTGACTTATGTTTACTTTAACTTATTATGATTCATGACCTGCTATAGGCCAAAGGTTGAACTGATGTTAATCAGTAGAGTAAAGCAAAATGAGGTCTAATTAACTAATGTTACGGAAATGACAAACGGGGGGGGGGGGCATCTTTAAAGTTGTTACAATGTTACAAATATTATGCCTGAATACAGTGGTACCTCTGGTTACAGATTTTATTTGTTTCGGGGTGCCGTGCACACCCTGAGAATCCGTAACTAGAGGCACCGCTTCTGTGCATGAGCATGTTGCACTTCTGTGCATGCAGCGAAACCCAGAAGTATATACTTCCGGGTTTGTCGCGGCTGTTGCCCAAAGATTCCATAACCTGGAGGTCATGCAACACGAGGTACCACTGTATATCCTTTCGACTTGACAGGTCAGGGAAAATACCTAGATTTATAAATTTGTAGAAAATCCATACTTTAACCGACTCTCCTCATTCCAACGCCATTTTAACCTTTAAAGAAAGGTGAATTTGGGCTCCACCTCCCTCCCTGAACCAAGAAGCAGGAAATCACTGTAGGCAGCAGGAACAGGGCATCCTGCCATAACTCCCCAAGCGTGAGAACACATACACGGCACCCCACCCAGGGAGTGACCAAGGGGGCAACAAGAGACATCCGCAGAGGCAGTTTAGCAAGTCAGGTGTTCTGAAAGCCCAACTCCAGACAAGTTCTGAGGGCAAGGATATGTAAAGAGTTTTATTGTTCTTTTGGTGTTGAGAAAGGTGTCTGATAAAGTGACCTAATGTTGAACTTGTGTAAGCCTTGTATACCCTGCCCCATTTGTGACATGCCTGTGATGTAGTGATGATGTATCAATGATGCTGCTCAAAGTGTATTCTGGGGGAAAGAGGAAAGTTTTAAAAGAGGATGTCACCCCATGCTCGGGGTCCTCACTCCTGTGGGGACCTGTTGCGCAACAATAAAGATTGTGGTCTACTGACCGCTGTTTTGCTCCAAATTACTTGTCTGGAACTTCCTTCTTTTACTGACTGCATAGACCTGCAGGGGACTTGCACCCCGATGAGCTGGGCTGTTGAGTAGTCTCTCACCCCGGAATTTTTTCCAAAACACTAACTAGATATTAATAACTAGGGCTAGGAATCCATGGCAAGCTTATCTTAAAGCTTATTTTGGTTTTAGAGTATCAGTGTAATACAGGCCCAGGTAAGCCCCACCCCAACCCACATAATCGATCACATGACCCAGTGCAAACACACTATTTGAATGGCAATGCCCATCAACTTTGTGGGGGCCTAGCCTCCACAATAATTTTATTGTGGGGGCTAAAGCTCCCACTGCCCCCTAGGAGTTGGCTCCTATGGTATGTATAGAAACCTCTGGCCTTTGCATGCTTGAAATGCAACCTATCATACAAGAGTAAGCCACACATCTTTTGCCCCATCCACCTGTTTTCTGGCCACACTCACTATTGGTATATAGCACCCAGAAGGATGCCCACAAAGGAATAAGGATCTCAGACTAAAAAAAAAAAAAGGTGTCCCATGGACAATAGCTTAGTTGTTTGGTTGTAAATTGCTCTGGGTTGCCTTGGGGAAAATCAGTGACTAACAAATTCAATAAATAATAATGATAGTGGCAATCAAGGCAGACTCAGGATACCATTTCAGCTGTGGCACAAAGCGGCTACAGCAGTTCTCAAAAGCTTACAAATGAATCTTTTTTTAAATGACTTGATTCTAGAGGTGTTGGGACAAGACACTTCAGGGGAAAAGGCTTTTTTTAACAAGTCAATTCATTTCTAAATGGAGCAAAGCAGCTTTAGCAACCTCGCCTCTTTTCACATCACAATCTAAAAATATTTCCCATGGAATCTGAATACAGTTAGGGCGCTGCATGTGTGCACAGCTCAATCAGGCAAATTGCTAGGCACAAGGAAGCCTTTATTGAGGCCAGCAAACCATTATAATTTACGTCAGTTCTTGCATAAATGTTACACCATGCTGCCAGCCTTTCAAGTTAGGATTCCATATGTTTAATAGCTGTGCTGGTGGCAATTCCATATTAGATGTCCCATTAGAAACACACAGATTAAGATAAAATGTTACGGTTAGGAGAGTGTTATACAATGTCTGTCCTGCTTAGCATCATAGCCAACTTGTGTTCACACTTGAGCACCATTATGTGCCTTTAGTTGTATTTAAAAAACAAAAACAAAACATTGGGGTGTTTTTTCATTGAAAGCTACTCTTTACTGATGGCCGCAATGGCTAATAATTTCATTATGGTCATTGGCTATATAAAAAAAGTTAAGTACCTAGTTAAGTACTTAATCCGAGGTACCACTGTATTGTTTTATATGAGAAATGTTACCTCAATAGAGATACAACGTATCACTATTCAGCATCAGACAGCAAGCTAAATTAGTATTTTTGGTATATATAATAGGCCGAAGAGAGAGCAAACCTCAATCTCTACAAATAATTTTATGTATCTTTTCAGGGATGCTCCCAAACATTATTTCAATACATTATGGATATTTGTCAGTCAATTTGAGCACTCATGAACTCTAATTAGGCAAAAGGTGTGAAACCTATAACCCTCATATCTATCACTTTTGAGTATTAATTATTTTTAGGGTGTGTGTTTTTAAAACACAATTAAGATGCTTCTTCACAGTGAGAACTACTCATTGCTAATGCAGTAATTTATTTACTTGAACCCTTTCAGATAATACTGACCACTCCTCCTGGCCCATCAGTCATAACAGCAAAGAAGATCCTTCATGTACAGATGCAGTATATCTCTTATTATCGGGTACTGAGGCAAACAAAAGTGAAAGGCCATTAAACATAACTGGTCTGTTTTTAGGCTAAATAGCCTAAAAATCAGCCAGAGGACTTCACTTACCTGAAAATTAGGATGAAAGACACAGCAGTCGACAGAACTATAATGTCCCCCAAGCATAGCCATTCGATTTCCTGAGTAAATTGTATAAATAGCAATAGTGCTACCGTATGGCACAAATGCAAATTCCGGACTGCAGCCATGCGAGACTGTAAATTTGAGTCCTTTTCTACTTTCATTGCACACCTTCCCGTAATTCACCTGTAAAGATACAAGATTTTAAAGCTAACTTCTATTGTCACAATGCAGGTATACGATGATCATTCCTTACATTTACAAGCTGTAGCTCACTTCCTGTCATTATACTGTTCAATGCATACTCACACACCTGTCACATTTTATAGAGTTTCAGATTTGACGTTGATGGCTCAGGGTTATCTTGTAACTTGATAGCATCAGAACAAAACGTGAGATCAAAAGGGGAAGCAGCTAGCCAGCAGGAGTAGATTCTCTTTCCTGAAGACTATTTAACTGGTCTTGAACAGACCATAATATATATGCAGTATATTCCCAGAAAGGCAACCAAACCATTAACCAGCTGGACTAGACTCACCTGTGTTTACTAAGCTGGTGCACATGTATTTTGATCACAAAGACATGGCAGAGTCCATGCATTCTTACAGGCAAGGATATGTTTTTTAGTACAGCCGTACCTTGGTTCTCCAACGGAATCTGCTCCAGAAGCCCGTTTGACTTCCGAAAACATTCAAAAACCAAGGCGCAGCTTCCAATTGGCTGCAGGAGCACTCAATCGGAAGCCGCGTTGGATGTTCGGCTTCCCGAAAACGTTCGCAAACCTTACTTACTTCCAGGTTTGCGGCGTTTGGGAGCCAAAACGTTCAAGTCACAAGGCATACAAAAACCAAGGCACAACTGTATCTGGCTATCTCTAGTGTGATGTCCAGATTATAAAATTCTCTGTTTTGCATAATATTGCCTGGGTGGCATACTGTATGAGCCCTATTGTGCATGACGGGAGCACACAGTGCCCTATCCCTAATGTCCCGGGTGTGCCAGCCCAGTCCCTTCATTCCTCACCATTGAGCTTTTGGTGCCCTTGGAACACAACCAGGTTGATATAGAAGCAGACTCTACCTGGGGCCCTAACCACTTAGGGCAGGCACATCCAACAGGTAGATCGTGATCTACCAGTAGATCACTGGACATCTGTGGTAGATCACTGGCTCCCTCCCAAAGAAGCCCAATAACTTTGGCTCCCCTAAAAAAAGTTAAACATTTTAGCCCTGCAGCCCATAAAAAGAAGCTCAACAACTTTGACCTGAACCCACTGCCAGTTTTTAACTCTGCGTGTAGATCACAGTCTCTTGGGAGTTGGCCACCTCTGACTTAGGGCTTTAAAAGTAAGAACGAGTTCTCTGAATTGGACTTGGACATGGTCAGGCAACCAGATAAACTCTTTTAAAGACTAGAAATTTTTTAACTTGTCTCAGAATCTGACCAGCTTGTATCCTGCGTTAACCATAGCTTTTGGATCATCTTCAAAGTCAACTGTCTTGTCCAGGTCTTAGACAAGGGACACGAGGGAAACCACAGCTGTCATAGTAACTAGTGAGTTAGGCAGCTGTGTGAAGATGAGGTTAAATACTACCCATTTAATTTATGGAAGCATCACTGCAACTGAAATAAAGGAACATCAAATACATTGTGTGTCAGGAGCTAAATCCCAGCGGAGGTAATCTGTTGAAAAATTATAACCCAATAACTGAATCCAAGGGGGAATATTATTGTAGAAACTTAATTTTTGGTTCTACTTGAGCAGTGAAGCCTTGTGTGGCTGCAGGAAAGAGCAACCAGAAACCTAGATTAGTCTCCAAACCAGAGGCCTGGAGGAAATGTCAGAGGTTGGGATGCTGATCTGGCCCTGGAAAAACCTTCTGTTCATTTTTTCAGCTGAAACAAATTACTCACTTGTGAAAATTCTTTCTGCTTCTTAAATTAAAAGTAAGTCAGAGTGAGAAAAAGGGAAGATGATTCATGAAACAAGCAGAGATCCACTTACTGTATTGGTGATGTGCAATAAAGTTGATATAGGCTGAAACATTTAACCTGACATTACAACTAACAGCAAGTTTTGTTTGCCCAAGGGAGAAGAAAATAAAAGCAAGAATAACTCCTCTTGCTTTCAGCAGATTGTCTTTCCTAGTTGGAATTATACATGCAGTTTCCAGTGGCTTACTGTACAGCATGGTAGGGAATTGGAAAACAGACAACATGAAAGGCATGCACAGAGATATCACCTGGAATAATGCAATAAACTTTTGTTTCAAAGAGAAAGATAACAAGAATATATGGTGAATTACAGAAGAAAAAGTCCACTGTCTCTTTGCAAAGTACTTTATATGCAGCTTTTCACAGGAAGAGTTCAAGTGAATAGTGATGAATTAAATTTGTAGATCTTGTAACATGCAGTGGAAGGCGATTACCCTTCTGGAAGATTCAGGATTCAAGAATATAATTGCTCCCTCAAATACCTTTGATTATGGGATCACAGCAACAAATGCTGAAAATATGACACACAAAGTTTCAGAAGCAGCCACCCATTTGTGCAACATAAACATGGATTAAATAAATTGTAGATTCATTTCAATGAGTTGGATGGTGCAATCAGAAATATTTTCAGGAGTAGCTCACTGCTGTATCATCATTTAGAGCTAACATCTGTTCTTTGCTGGAGGCCAAATTGTTTGGAAAACTACTGTCATGCCATGCAGCAAGATCTCTGATGACACCAACACATCAGGACAGGAAAGCCAAACGGAATCGTTACTTGCCACACACCTGATGTCAAGTATAGGGGAGGTGAGTGTGGCTTGCTCAAAACAGCCTGGCAGGCCAAATGAAGACACCCGTGACACAGAGGTTTCCTTCCACTGCTCAATGACTTTGGCTTCAAATGTCACAGAACAGCCTTGAAGAAGATGCAGACCAAAATCCAGATAAACACTACTACTATGTTTGTACATGCTAGCTCACTGGAGCTATACACATTGTTGTACATACAACTGCTACAGGGAAAATCAACCCACAACTCAGGCATCAAGATTTTGACATACTGTTGTATGCCATTTACTGTAACTCAGATCAGACCACAAAATATTTATGGGCACTTCTTCTGGTTTTCATGACACTTTCCAGAGTTGTTTACATGCAACTAAAGGAAGGTATGTTTAAAGATTTGTTTGTAGTTATTTTCTTCTAAGGAGACAAGATGGACTTTTAATTTTTAAGAGCTGATTGCAGCAATGGGGTCTTGAGTTTAAAAAAGGTAATATATTCATTTTCTTTAACAAGAATTAATCCAGAATATATGTGAATTCAACAGTGCTTAGTCTGTGTTTGGTTGTCAGTTTGTTAATGCTGTTGATAATGTTCTGTGGAATATGACTGTTGTAATGCTTTGTGAATTTTATAATGTGACTTTTCTTGTGGCTGTGCTGTTTAGCCTATTTTTTAAGTTGCTTTGTAAATAGTGTTTTATAGACGGTGGTTGTTTTACTGATGTTCTGTAATTGTTTTACTGATTATTTGTAAATTATTTTATATGATTTGTATTGTAATTGTTTTTTAAAATTATTTTTATCCCCCCCAATTATTAAAAATCGAAACAAATTACTTTAATACAATTTCTTAAACTCAGGTTTCTCATTTCCGTTACAATCGTATGTCCAAGATATTCCCCTTTCACTGCTTCCTTTCTTATTTAGTCTCCAGTTGACATTCTTCACTTGTCATTAAGCCATTCTTCCAGCTGTCCGCTTTTTCACCTTACAAACAGCAACCTCGGTTACATCTTATATATTTATAATCCATTTCACGTGTGTAGTCTTTATCTTCATTTCATTCCAGACCTGGCGTGTTAAAAGAGTTCAGTTCCTTCTCTTGTTGTTCCATTCTTTGCAGTGTTGGTCTGAGTGGTATAAGGTCACATTTCATTCCATTCCGCTGTTATCGAACTAACATGAGAACCACAGCCATAGATAACTCGCGGAGTGAACTTTTCAGACTTCCGCCATTAAATTTCCCTTTGCAATTCTTTTTTGGCACACAACACACAGCAAAATATTTTCTCAGCTTCAGCCACTCTTCAACAACTGTCCAGCTGTGGGTCATATCCCCTTTTCCTCACTGCATTTATCCAACAACACCCCCATCCAGAAGTGGTCGTAAATAAAGTCCATTCACCCTTGGTCGAGGGGGCGTGGAACCTTATTAAATTCCTTGTAAAGCATAAATTAGAAGCCCCCCCCCTCAAAGTGACAAGCAGAGTAGCAACTACACACGCCTCTTCGTTGTGTAGAGGACAGGAGAGAAAAAGACCATGAGAAAACCATAAGAAAGCACAAAGCACCTTGTCCTCCCCATTTCCTTTCACAGCTGTTGTAGAGATACTCAAGCTTCAGAAAAGCTTTCAAATACCTTCAGAAAACCAGTCTCAGTTCTTTTGGCAGCTGATCAATTTGGATATGATGCTTTGGAAGCGCCTCTTGATGAATGCCAATTATCCAGATTAAGGAAGAACCTTCCCCAAATTATGCTGGTAATGGAGGGTCGTCCATGGCAGGGGCACACTCCCTGATCGCCCTGCAGGATGCAGTGAACTCCCCAGACCCCACTGGAGAGCATCAAGAGTATTTCTGCCTCATTTCCTCCCTTTTCCCTGCCTGAACTTCTTCCTAGCCCCTGGAGGACTGCGAAGAACAATCCCCATTGATCGTGGGCATGGCTGGAAACCGATTTGTGTTGTAATTGCGATGTTCTGAGGTGTTATTATTTATTATTTATTGTATGTAAGCCACTTTGTGACTCATGTGAGTGAAAAGCGACACAGAAATAAAATAAAATAAATGAAAATACAAAATTTGTGGAAATGTACTTTAAATACACTGACTTGGAACCTGAGCTGCTCTTCCATTTCACAAGGCAGAGTGATTTCTCATTCCTTTTGCAGATCCCTGCAGCATTTTTCAAAGCTTCCCCATTGTCTTACAACCCTCAAGAGCATATTTTCAAAGGTACAGGAAGCTGAAGAGGGAAGATGGTGGCATGGCCTACCATGAATGTGTGCAGTTCACAGAAGGGAAGTTAGAATTCAAGCCATGTGAGAACATAAGAAGAGCTTGGTGAGTCAGGTCAATGGCCCATCTAGATCAGCATCTTATTCTCACCATGACCAACCAGATGCCTATGGGAAGCTCAAAATCAGGACCTCAAAACAACAGCACTCTCTCCTATTGTGATTCCCAGCAATGGGTATTCAGGGGCATACTGCCTGTGACAGTGGCAGTAAAACATATAAGGCATGTTCTGTTGGGTGTGTCCAGGTTCCCATACTCTGCTGCCTTCCAGGGATGGGAAACAGCAGGTAGATTGAAAGTTTGCTACACCTCAGTGTAGCAGTTTATGAAAATCAATAGCCTGATGGTAAGGATGGATGGGAAAACAGAATTTTGTCCACTGTGGAGTGCCCAGCCCTCTGCTGTTCAACAAGTGGCTCTTACAGAGTTTCTTTTTAACACTTGATTGAAAGGGCAAACAAATTAAGTTATTAAGAAGTTAATTCTACCATTACAACATCTGTGACAGCCAAGTCTGAGGCAGTGGAGATTACAGTATCATTCCAGAGATCAAGCTGCAAGATAAATATTTCCAAGTGACCTGAAAAAGTCTCATAACATGGGTTGCACAGTGTGCAAGAGAACAAGATTATGTTTCCTGGGTACTGTGTGTATATGTGAAATTGCGTATAGTGGGGGACACCATCTAAAAAGCCCATAAACATCCTCTAAGCCTCTGGAAACCCTTCGAAACCCCTTTTAAAAACCAACAGCACTTACCAGGCTGACTTGAATCCCCCAAACTCCTCTAGAATCGCTTCCACCAAACCTCCTTTCTCAAACTCCAACTCTCCATAGGCCCCAAAGGTTGGTGCAACGACTCATAGGATGTAGTTGAAAAAGCTCCTAGAATTGCTAGCTGTTTTCCCCACTCTTTTTGCACAGTTCATGCAGTTTTTGTGCCTTTTTGTGGCCCATTTATGGTGTATACATGGTCGTGAGTGAGTTGAACATGCATAATAGGGGAGTCACATACATTACATTCCTCAATATCAGGACCAACTTGTTTAGTCATAGGTTATAATGAAAACAAAAGTGTACGCAGTCTAAGTTGCCCCCCCCCAACAACTTCCTCAACTTACTAATGTGTTCTCTCCACTGGAACTGTTCCAGAGTCTCATGCGGTCATCTGTACCAAATGTCAGAAGGTGAAGTCCATCATTTGTGAAGCACAAGCCATTAACTCTTCCATTATGGGCTGTATTTTCTGTTAAGAAAATATGAACAACACCGGGTACTACAGAGTTTGATACAGCAAAATGTAAAACTCATCACGGCAAAATATTTCTAATTGCAGTGTTTGGAAGGGAAATGGGGCAACAATGTATTCTACTATGTGACAATGTTTGTCGCCAAGGGTGAAACCAAATGCTTAAGTGTTGAAATGTTTAAGAACTTGATATACATGTAAATGCGGGCCCTGCTATCAGAACACACGTCATCTAAGAATTCACTTATCTGAACATAAAGAATTATGCCCAAATATCGCTAAGTGAATGGTTGATTCATATATTTGAATAGCCAGAGTTTGCCCACTTCATTGTTTGTGCTTTTCTGGTAGGCAGCAACTATTTTTGGGTAGATGCCATGCTGGGGGGGGGGGAGATCGGACAAATGAGGGAGCAAGAGAGATCAGACAAATCAGTTTTCCCTTTGTCTCTCTTTTGCTGGTTGGCTGCAGCCATTTCAAGAAGAAACCATGGAGGGAATGGGGCGGGGAGAGACTGGAGAAATCATGGATTAGAAATATTCTCATATGGACTTCTGGGGAGATGAATGGTGGTTTGGCTATCTGTCTGCTAGCTCCTGTTGACAGAAGATAATTATGTGGTAAACAGATAGTCCAACTATTCATCACTCTGGAGTTAAGGGTGATCTGGAAGTTTACCTCAAACGCTTGGATTGAGGCCATTTTCCTGCTGTCCTTGTCTGGGAGCTTGGACGGGAGTTAGAATGAACTGGCAAGCTATTCTGCCCAAATATCACACAATAGCTATCAGGGGATGATTAGCTGCTTGTGCTTAAAATAGTGCCCCTTCAGAGTTTGTGCGACCCCACAAACCTCTGTGTGTGACAGAGCTCCTCAGACATGTCTGCTCTAGTCACTTGTAGAGTCCGACAGTGGCTGTCTGCGGAAGCGCTTCCAGCAAAGAAGTTCCTTAACGGAAACGCGTCTCCTGGACTCACGACGTGACAGCTTCCGGCGAAGCATAGGTCTCCCTGCAGTTGCTTCTGACACCTCCCCGCTATTATCGCTCGAAGTGTCTCTCACCCCTTTCTCTCCCCTTCTGCTTCCTGCCTGGGCTGCTGCGTGTCTCTCAGCATTACTGAGATCCTCCTCCAGAGACCCCGCGCTCCCCCTACTGGTCCCTGCTTTAGCTGTTGACTCTCTCCCAGTCTCTGGGAGCCCTACCACTTCCCTTTCCTCCGATGTCAGTTCCCTGACATCCACCTCCCCTCCAGGGCCCCCCTCTCCCCCGCCCCTACTCTCTCCTCTGGGCGGTGAGGAGCTGAAACCCCTAAAAGAATCCTCTTCATCTTCCGACGTCTCGAACATTTCCCTCCATCGGTCTTCGTTCCGACTCGCTGAATCCTCCTCCACCTCGGAATCAGCGAACCCCTCCAACTCTTCTTCTTCGTCGGTGGTGGCGAAGTATTCCCTCCGGAACCTCGCCACTGGCTGGGGTTTCCGAGGGAATCTCTGATGAAAAGTTTCAATCAAAACCTCGTCATCTACATCCTCTGCCCTGACCCAGGTGTTTTCCGACTCCGGCTCCCCTTCCCACATTACCAAATACTCTACTTGCTCTCCCCTCCACCTGGAATCGAGAATCTCCGCTACATGGTAGCTGTGTTCTTTTTCCTCCATAGCTGGTCCCCTATTGACCCTCCCCTCTCTGTCCCCTATATACGGTGACAGCAATGATCTGTGGAACACTGGGTGCAACTTCATGTGGTTAGGTAACCGGAGTCTGAAAGCCACTGGGTTGACCTGTTGCGTGACTTCAAATGGGCCCAGTCTTTTGGGTCTTAACTTCTTACAACCTCCTTTAAATGGTAACCCTTGGGTGGACAACCACACCTGGTCCCCCACCCTAATGCTTTCTCCTTCCCTTCTGGTTTTGTCTGCCTGCCTCTTATATTCCTCCTTCGCCCTGTTTAAATTAAGTTGGAGCTGGCGATGGATCGCTTCCATTTCTTCAACGAACTGTTCTGCGGCTGGAACGCTCCAGTTCTCCCCCTCCCCCCCTGGGAAGGCTCGGGGATGACACCCGTGATTGGCCAAAAAAGGGCTCATTCCCGTGGACACGTTCTCCGCATTGTTATAGGCAAATTCTGCCAACGCCAGCTTCTCCACCCAATCATTCTCTCTGTCATTCACATAACACCTCAAATATTGCTGGAGGACACCATTAGCTCTTTCCGCCTGCCCGTTGGTTTCTGGATGACGGGCAGTTGAGAAATTCACCTCTACATGCAATAAGCTCATGAGCTTCCTCCAGAACCTGGAAGTAAATTGTTTCCCTCGGTCCGAAACCACCCTCAAGGGGGCACCATGCAATCTAAACACATTTTCCACAAACAATTTAGCGGTTTCTTCTGCTGTGACCGCATGTGAGCAGGCTATAAAGTGGGCCATCTTGGTTAACAGGTCTACCACAACCATAATGGCTGTCTTCCCTTTGGACCTGGGCAGATCAGTCATAAAATCTATTGCCACTGCCTCCCATGGTCTTTCCGGCGTGGGTAGTGGTTCTAATAAACCTGCCGGTGCCCGCCTCTCCCCCTTGGCTCGTTGACATCGGTCACACCCTCTCACATACTCCCGCACATCTTCCCTGACCTTGGGCCACCAGAATTCCCTGGTAACCAGCCACATGGTTTTGTGTTGCCCAAAATGCCCTGCTGTGGGGCTATCGTGCAGTTGCTTGAGTACCTTTTCCCTCAATTCTCCTTCAGGTACGTATAACGCTCCCTTGTAGTACAACGCCCCGTTTCTCTCCTCAAAACCCCCGGGTTTGTCTCCCTCCCTCCTGAGACCCCGGAGTTTGTCCTGGGCATATTCATCCTGCACCGTTCCCTCTATCAGTTCCCTTAGCCCCACCAGTGCCGCCCCACACACCCAGCGATCCTCGGGAATGACATGGGTCTCTTCGGGTGCACCCTCTCCCTCCAAATATTCAGGTTTGCGTGATAGAGCGTCCGCCCTAACGTTCTCCTGGCCTGGTACGTAACAAATCTCAAAGTTAAATTTGGAGAACTCCTGGGCCCATCTCAACTGCCGTTGGTTGAGCACTCGCGCAGTTCTCCAATACTCTAGATTCTTATGGTCCGTGCGTACTTGCACCTTCTGTTGTGCACCAATTAGTAGGTGCCTCCATCTCCGGAAGGCCTCATAAATCGCAAGAAGTTCCCGGTCATACACCGTGTAGTTTCTCTCAGATTTGTTCAGCTTTCGCGAAAAGAAGGCACACGGTCGCCACTTGGACCCCTCCTTCCCTGGCTGCAGAAGAAGCACCGCCCCTATGGCTCTGTCAGAAGCGTCTGTTTCGACCCTCAGCTTTTTTTGTAAATCCACATGTAGAAGTTGTTCGTCAGAGGCGAAGGCCTTTTTCAGTTCCTCAAACGCTCGCTCCGCCTCCCCCGTCCAAACAAACTTCTTTTTGCTGCTGAGACAGTCTGTGATGGGCGCCGTCAGGTGAGCGAAGTTTCGGATGAACTTACGATAAAAGTTTCCAAACCCTAGGAACCTCTGCACATCCTTCTTAGTCTTGGGGGTTTTCCATTCCAGCACCGCTTGAACCTTGCCGGGGTCCATGGCCAACCCCTTGTCTGACAAGCGGTACCCCAGGAATTCCACCTCCTTGGTATGAAACTGACACTTCTCCAGTTTCACCCACAGTCTGTTGGCTTGCAGCCTGCTCAACACTTCTCTGACGTCTCTCACATGTTGCTCCTCATTCTCCGAATACACCAACACGTCATCTAAGAAGGCCACGCAATTCTTGTAGAGCAAAGGCCCCAGTACATGGTTCATAAAGGCTTGAAAACACGCGGAGCCTGCTTGTAATCCAAAAGGCATAACGAGATATTCAAATGCCCCCAAAGGGGTGAACATGGTGGTCTTCCATTCATCCCCTTTCCTTATACGTATCAGGTTGTACGCCCCCCTTAGGTCCAGCTTTGTAAAAATCTTTCCTTTTCGCACCCTGGTAAAAATATCATCAATCCTGGGCATAGGAAAAGCCACCGGCTCTGTCACTGCATTTAGGGCCCGAAAGTCACATACCAGTCTCGGCTTGTCCGTGTTCTTTTTATCCACAAAAAACACTGGGCTACCCCCCGCTGCCTTGGACTCTCTGATGAAGCCTCTCTTCAGGTTCTTGTCAATGAACGCTCGCAACTCCTGCATCTCCCTGTCTGACATGGCATACAACCTGCCTACAGGAAGCTGTGCTCCAGGGAGTAAATTGATCTGGCAATCAAAGGGCCTATGCGGGGGTAGTTGGTCAGCTTCCTTCTCGCTGAACACGTCGCTGAGATCAGCATACTGTGATGGCACCTTCCCCTTCTCCATCACTTCCGTCCCCGCTAGGGTGGCTTGGGCCCCTGCTGACCCCTTTTCCCCCCTGCAGTGTTCTAAGCAATGTGCGGAACCGAAGGAAACCACTCTTTGATGCCAGCCCACCAGCGGATCATGTAGGGCTAGCCAGCTCATTCCCAAAATAATGGGAGCGCCTCCCAAGGTGGCCACATTAAACGCTATCAGTTCTGTGTGCCTTGCCACCCTCATTATCATTGGGATGGTCTGCAAGCTGACGCCTCCTCCCAACAGTTCTCTGCCATCGATCGTGGTCACCTGCAGGGGGTTGCTTAAGGGGATAGTCTGTATCTGGTGTTCAGCCGCAAACTCCTTGCTCATGAAATTGCAGGAGCTGCCTGAGTCCAACAGCGCCTTTATTTTTAGGGGGTGTCCATTTTGCAACTCTAGCGACACTTCAATCACTAGAGCAGGTCGAGGAGCTTCTGGCACTGGCACTTGGGAAAGGGGCACTTTCACTGCTCTTTGGCCTGGCTGCAGTGCCCTGCTGGCAACCAGGCGTTGGCTTTTACCTGCTCAGTTTCTCCCTGCTCTTCCCCCTCAACAGTTCCTACCATCCCTTGCCATTCCTTCCTCTGGGGGCAGACTCTGGCAAAGTGGCCTGGCTGTTGGCAGAGATAGCATTTCCGGGGTCCCTTTCCCTCCTTCTTCGCCCCCTCACTGGGCTTTGAAACTGCGCGCGCGCGGGCTGTTCCGATTTCCATCGGCTCTGCCGGCGGGAAAGCTGGCTCAGGAATGTCTGGAATGCGTAACTCCTTCCAACGTTCCCCTCTCCCTTCCCGCCTCTCCAAGGCTCTTGCCTCCTGGCGCGCTCCAATGGTCAGCGCAGATTTGGTCAGCTGATCCATAGACACCGCCCTGGGGCTCCTGGCCAGCTCGTCTTTCACAGCTGAAGAAAGACCTTCTTCAAATAGCATCTGAATGGGTGCTGCCGATAAATCCCACCCCAATCTGTGAATCAGCATGGTAAATTCAGTCCAGTACTCACGGACAGATCTGCTTCCCTGCTTGCAAGCCATTAGCTGTCTGCGCACTCCCCCCTCCTCAATATCGCTGGAGAACATGATATCCATTGCACGAAAGAATTTCATAGTGTCCTTCAGGATATCGTTGTGCGTTGCCATCAGGGGTCGAACCCAATCTCGCGCCCCCTTCTCAAGATGCCCAATTACGAAAGCAACTCGGGATTCCTCATCAGGGAACTCATCAAACTGCACATTCAGGGCATATTGCATTTCAGTCCTAAAGGCATGGTAATCCTTGGGGTCCCCCCCAAACTTCTGCACTAATCCTGGTACCTTTCTGGGGAACTGAGTGGTTCTCCCCTTCTTGTCTGCATCTTGAGCCCTCCTCTCCTCGAGCCTCGCCGTCTGCAGCGCAAGTTGGACCTCCAATGCTCGGTATCTGTCTTCCAAGCTTGGACCAGCTCCACCCCCTGCGGCTCCGGCTCCTGCTGGGTCGCTCATGATGCCTTCTCCTGCACAGGCAGCGTACAGAGACTGTCGGACTGCTATCAGGGGATGATTAGCTGCTTGTGCTTAAAATAGTGCCCCTTCAGAGTTTGTGCGACCCCACAAACCTCTGTGTGTGACAGAGCTCCTCAGACATGTCTGCTCTAGTCACTTGTAGAGTCCGACAGTGGCTGTCTGCGGAAGCGCTTCCAGCAAAGAAGTTCCTTAACGGAAACGCGTCTCCTGGACTCACGACGTGACAGCTTCCGGCGAAGCATAGGTCTCCCTGCAGTTGCTTCTGACACCTCCCCGCTATTATCGCTCGAAGTGTCTCTCACCCCTTTCTCTCCCCTTCTGCTTCCTGCCTGGGCTGCTGCGTGTCTCTCAGCATTACTGAGATCCTCCTCCAGAGACCCCGCGCTCCCCCTACTGGTCCCTGCTTTAGCTGTTGACTCTCTCCCAGTCTCTGGGAGCCCTACCACTTCCCTTTCCTCCGATGTCAGTTCCCTGACAATAGCCCATCTTGCACTTTTTGTGGGGAAAAAGAAATGAATGATTCTGAGACACCTTGAACAAAATATATATTGTTTAACAGAAGATGGATGAAGATGGATGTTAGCATGGACTGAATGTTGTAAATAATCATTTTTTCTTTTTTAAGTGGCAGATAAGTTTTCTTTTTGTATCTTTTTCTAATGTTTCTTTTATTGTATAATAGATTTTTTAAAGATAAAAATGTCATTGGGGGGGGAGTTCCCATATGAAATATTGTAATGGAAATAATCTAACAAACGATTTCCTGGGCATTGTGTTTGGAAAGTGAGACCTGTGTGTACTGCATATGTATACTGATTACCTGCTTCAGAAGATGCTTTTGACTTTTCACCATTATGTTGATCAAGGGTGATCAGACAAGCAGATGCTCTTCTTACATCCCACAATTTCACTCTACTGTCAGCACTAAAAGAGGAACAACGCCTTGTATTGATTTATGGACAAGATTCATGGTTTCTATCCAACCCTACCTCACTCTGTCATAAAGGCAAGTGATGTCCTTAGGTTGGATTAGAAATTTTCTGTTAACATTAGTATGGTTATGTGCAAGTTCTTGCTAATATGCATAGAATATCTGGTCTTCCCTATCCTGTTAATTTTAATACAGCGAGTTACAGTTTTCCAAGTGAAAAGTTTCTGACTATTTCATGCGCTTCAGAAAAAGGTAAACCAAGGAAAGGCTTATTTCTACAAATTCCTCTGTATTTCATTATTGGCCTATTCTGTCAATGAATTATATTCATTCTGAATTGAAAGACAAATGCAGTGTAGTTAAAAAATAATAATCTTGCTTTCAAAAGTAAAAATTTAACAATTGCTACTTATAAGAGTGCCTTATTAAAAATATATATTTACTTCAACTTTGGACCTCAGCCCTCAAGGCAGCTTACAAAATTACAAAATTTTAAATGGTAGCCATAAAAATGAAACAATTGTTATCAAAACCCAGGAAGTCATATTCACAAAACCTTCATAAAACAAGTAAAATATATCAACAATAATAAACAAATTCTATTACTTGCCACTAAAATGCCTAAATAATTTTTTTCCACCTGGCACCTAAAAAACCATCAGGGATGGCACCAGATGGTTAACTTAACAGGCTTTTTGTTTGTTTCTAAGCATTACCACATTCTTTCTGTTGATGTACATGTTAAACATTTTATTTATGGCACATTTGAGCTATCTGCAGCCTTGGGTCCATATAAAGCCCTTGGGACTCCCCTTTATGTCCTGCTGAATTTGGCCCCATCGCCGCCAATTCCTCCGCACTGCAGAAAACCTCCCCCTGCCACAAAAGGCTGCTACTCCATTCCTAGTGTGCTCTGTGGTCTGGGTAGATGCTGGAGTGTTTTTACGGATGCGGCTCAGAGGAAGAATTAGAGTGTGCCAGGTATAGTGTCTACTCAGTATTCCACCTGGCATCCCTTATTGTTGGGCATCACAACTTGACAGCTGGGCTTGACAGCTGTCTTTGGCTGGCTCTTCTGTTCCCCATTGAGATGGCACAAAGGTAAGTCACCGGGCACAGAGGGGAAACTGGCTGGGGGAGATCCAAAAAATGACATCACGATGACAAGAAACAGAAGAGCTGGTAGGAAAAGCTGAAGAGGCAGGAGAAATAGCAAAGACCTTGGGACTCACAAAAGAATGCAAACTGACTAGCAGAAGAGACAGAGAGACAGAGTCTCTGTGTGAGAGAGACAAAGGAAGAGGGAAGGGATGTCCCCACCCACTTTTGGTTTTGACTGTACCTACCTCTAGTATGTGTCCCCCAACAATTTTGCCTTTAGGGAATGCGGACCTTGACTCTGCAAAGCTCACCCTTCCCTGATTTAATAATTCTATCCTTGTTTTCAGCCACATTGAGCTGTTTGGAGTAAAAGCGGGGTATAAACGTGTTAAATACATTATTATTGACTTTACCCCCAAAAGGCGCACTCCTCTGTTGTCTCCCAAGATAGACGGATGCCAACATCTATTATTATTATTACAAATAAATCAATGCCTAGTCAAACAAACAAGCTAGCTTTTCATTTAGCTAAGCATTCTGTGAGTCCTCCGCTGCAGCTGCCATCACAAGTGAAAACTGAGAACTGACCTCCTCCTCCTGGTCATCAGAACTTCACTTGTCCAAAATAACTAGGTCAGAGTCTGAAAGGGTTGAGATTAAATTGTGGCTGGTTTACTTCTGTTCAGGTATAAAGTCTGTAATTAGTCTCTGTTGGTGATTTGTGTAGGCTTTTCCACTTGCACATGAAGTGACTGAGTTCAGGCAACTACCATTACGAAATGTTTTATTTGAACAATAACACTATCTGCCAGCCTCTCCTCAAGACTGCTTTTTCCCTTTTCCCAAGCAAGCAAACAGTCAATCAAACAAGCTTGTATTTTTTCCCCCTTGGCAGGCAAAGATAAGCAGTTATGTTAAGAGGTGGTAAAACACTGAAAAGTTTGAAAGTTTTTTTTTTAAAAAAATCCTTAGAATAAAGTTTAAAACCTGTATAGATAAACCCCAGGAATGCCACAGAGACGGCTGCTGAACTCCCTGTGAAACTGATTTATGATTCTTGGCTCCTTGGAGAATAAAACAACACTGAAAAGGTCCTTGCCCTCAATAAATCAGATAGCTGCTGAGCCGGCAACGGCATTATCACATAAAAAGAAAAAAGAAAAAAACCCCAATTAAACAATTAAAACAGACTGTGGAGCTCAGTCCAGAATGATCTTTCTTGATGCCATCTTGGCCGGAAGTCCGTGTGAAGAGATGGTTCCCATCTGCCTCGAAAGAGGCGGAGGTGCAGCTGCTCATAAAGAAACTGGATCTGAACTACTACTACTAATAATAATTTATTATTTATACCCCGCCCATCTGGCAGGGTTTCCCCAGTCACTCTCAGTGGCTCTCAACAAAATATTAAGAATACAATAAAATATCAGACATTAAAAACTTCCCTAAACAGGGCTGCCTTCAGATGTCTTCTAAAAGTCAGATAGTTGTTTCCTGATGGGAGGGCGTTCTACAGGGCAGGCGCTACAACTGAGAAGGCCCTCTGCCTGGTTCCCTGCAACCTCACCTCTCGCAGCGAGGGAACCACCAGAAGGCCCTCGGAGCTGGACCTCATAATCCGGGCTGAACAATGTGGGTGGAGACGCTCCTTTAGGTATACAGGGCCGAGGCCATTTAGGGCTTTAAAGGTCAGCACCAACACTTTGAATTGTGCTTGGAAATATCCTGGGAGCCAATGTAGGTCTTTCAGGACCGGAGTTATGTGAGCTCGGTGGCCACTCCTTGGACTGGCACAACTATTAACCAGTCACAAACACCTCCTTTTGGGGAAAGGTGGTGGAGAGAGTTTTGGTGGGGCAGCTGGAAGCATCCTTGGATGACATGGATTATTAATTCCATTCCGATCTCGGTTCCGACCTGCCCATGGGACTGAGTTGCCCTTGGATGCCCTGATGACTTTTGCAGAGCGTTTGTTCCTGCTTCTCGATCTTTCTTAGGCTTTTGATACTATGGACCATGGTACCCTCCTGGACCAGCTCCTGGGAATGGGAACTGACACTGTGTTACAGTAGTTCCAGTCCTACTGCCAAGACCAAGTCCAGAGAGCAGCACTTGTGGAATGCCTTTCACTCTGCCTGGCAGTTACAAAACGGAGTACCGCAGGGCACTATCTTAGCTCCAAGACTATTTAAAAGCCATATGAAGCTGCTGACAGTGGTCATTAGGAGTTCTGGGACAAGCTGACATTAGTATGCTGATGATGTTCAGCTCTCTTTCTCCATAACATCTGTCTGGGCAGTGGTAAGATGGATGAGGTAAAAGCTGAGCTTGAATCCTAGCAAGATGGAGACACTGTGGGTAAGTAGTTCCCATGTCTGAGAAATTGGTCAACTCTGGATGGGGTTGCACTCCCTGTAACAGAGCTGGTTTGCAGTCTAGGAATGCTTCTGCATCCAGCTTTGTCACTGCAGGCCCAACTGCAACTGGTACCACACCTACAACTGCTCCTGAACCGGGAGAACTTGACCACAGAAGTTCATCTCCACTTTTTTCCAAAACAAAAAGAATTGGGGAGATGTGAATAAATGAACCAGGAACATTACAATTTCTCCAACACATCACTGATACATTTTTGGTCATATTACTCAATAATAATGGATATTCAGCATACAATTTTGAGTGCATTTCACAGATTCTGTCCCAGATTCTTACTGAGACAGGTCAGAAGGAGGCTTTTACCCAGATACTGTTCCATATAGTATTATCTAATGGCTCACCCAGATCTTTTCCCCATCATGCTTTTAAGGTTGTGAGAGATGACAGCATTTGAGAGTTTAATGTTTTGTAGATTAAGGAAATGAGGCCTTTATCTCACAGCTATACAAATACTGCACACTCCATTCAAATAACACTTAGTTTTAAATTTCAGTGAAATACATACAAAACACTAGTTAAGGGGAACTCCCTATATTTCAAGTTAGGAGCAAAAGACTAGACTATGAAACAAATACAGAACTGTTTTGTTTTTTTAATGGGTTAATTTTCATTCTAATCGTCACTACTTTATTGTTGGTTCTTTCTTTTACCTTGCAGTTGCTAAAATATATTCATAACGTGGTGACCAAGATACTGCTAGAATTTCTTGTTTGTGACCTAAAAAATAAGAAGCCATAAGAATCCTTAGTGGTATACAACATACTACTCATATACAAACAGCTATGGCACAATTCTTTGGGATTACCAAAGCATCTGACTGAACAGAACCTTATCTCTTCACCACTGTTGTAAAGGAGGCATTGTACCAGGATGGAAGAAATGGAAGACATGCCTTCCATATCCTCCAGCATAGGAAGTGAAGGAAGGGGCTAGATAGGGATACAAGAGCAGCCTCCCATTCTCTGAATTGCCATGGTGTGCCATATACACACCAGGGGGAGAAAACTTAATTAAGGCCCCTCCTACCATTTGGAAGGATAAATGCTTAGCCCTGTTTTGTTTTGTTTTGCTTTGGTTTGTTTGCTATGGTAAGAAACTAATTCTTCAATGTATAAATGAGTTATTTCGAAGTAAACAACTCTCTCTGAATTAATTCAGAGAAAGATTGATTGCAATCTACCAACTACTTGAATTGGTTTAGTTCCTTTATTTTTTTGCAGAGCATGTTATGGGATCGCTTTCTAAACAGAGACTTCAATTCAGTAGTGGTCAACATCCTTCTTTCATTGTCCCCCACTTGAGTACACTGCTCTGTAAATTCAACAGCAAGTTATCTTTAAAAGAAGAGACATGCAGTCCCTCCAGTGATTATTTTGCTTATGAAGCTACAAAACACAATCTGTGGAATCCTAGAGCAATGTTCATACAAGTAACTCTACAGCTTAGGCTAGTTTAGTACCTTAGACGATACAAATTAATTTTTCTACATCAATTGCTTCCTTCTGAGGAGAGACTCAACATTAAATATTATTTTGGTAAATCAGAGAGTTACGCGATCCCAAGAGCATAGCAAGCTTGTTGGAAGACCTAGTGTGGACAGCAGACTAAGCAAAGTGGAACTCCCTGCAGCTTCTTTCATAAAAATAAATTGGAAACTAAATATTGCTGATGCAGGAGGGAGGTAATATAGTCTGGCCTACAGATGCGACAGAAAGAGGTGGTAATGAGATGGTAGTAAAATGTGCAGTACCACTATAGACTATAAGATCTTTGAATACTCTCCTGCACTGTCAATAGAAAACAAGCACAACAGAGAACAGACTGTTATGCTAGCTTTGAACCAGAAGGGAAGGTTTTGTTCTGTTGTCACTTGGGGGAGCATTCACACTAGTATTCGCTAATTGCTTCCTGAAGTAATACAGTTCATTGTTCCTCTTAGGAATTCTAATTCTGTTGCATGTGTAGGTTAGGCATGGCACATATATTCTTGCCAGCTACTATGTACTAGTCAGCTGTAGCCGGCAAAACATCTTATGTTTTTTATATCAATTGTCATTCTAAGCAGCAAGAAATGGGAACTCCAGCACTATTAAAAGTAGCATATGGCATAAGGGGCAGGGAGGAAGAGCAGAGGGTAGGAAACTGAGAGGCTGCCCAGGGTACAGAAATGATTGCTGATGGAACCTCCTACTACATCCTTTTTAAAGCTACCCCAAACATTCGTTTTCTGGAATACAAGGTTTTATTTCATGGCCTATCCGCATTAGGCTTATCGGCTGCACTCCAATACATGCAAACAAGAATAACCTAGGCAACTGTCTAGCTGATTTTGGGTAAGTGGTTTCCTCAGTTTGCTGGGAACACTTGCCACTTTATATTTTAAGGATGTGAAACTCAATGAATCTAAACTGAACTAAACTGCCCAGTGTTTTCATAGTGACAAATCAATATTTTTACTTCTTCAGACCCACAGTGCTAGAACAATATGTGGAATATATTGCTATTCTTGCTGTGTCGTTTCACAACTGGAACATAACATGTCTGTCATATTACTTACAAATAATATATTGTTTAGAGCAGTTCTTTATGCTGTGTAGTTTACTCAAAGTAGTTACTGTCTAGAATTTATGTTTCAGACTAAGACATACCCTGCAGAATGTGAGAACATGATCCAGACTTCAAGTCACAAAGCTGTACTTTGGGGCTTTTGGTACCAACTGTAAGAAAAAAAGACAAAATACACTAAGGAAATGAGAAACACACTCTGCAACTTAAAATTGCAGCTATAAAAAAGCACACAGAGAAAGTGCTAGTTGTACAGTGGTGCCCCGCAAGACGAATGCCTCGCAAGACGAAAACTCGCTAGACGAAAGGGTTTTGTGGTTTTTGAGCTGCTTCGCAAGACGAATTTCCCTATGGGTTTGCTTCGCAAGACGAGAGCGTCTTACGTTTTTTGCAAGTTTGTTTCCTTTTTCTTAACACCCTTAATACAGTTGCGACTTGACTTTGAGGAGCGACTCATAGAATGCGGTGTGGTAGCCTTTTTTGAGTTTTTTGGCGATTTTTGAAGCTTTTCCAAAACTTTTCCGACACCGTGCTTCGCAAGACGAAAAATTCGCTAGACGAAAAAACTCGCTGAACGAATTAATTTCGTCTTGCGAGGCACCACTGTATTTTATATATCTTTGGGGGGCTTTGAATAAATGTATTAAAGAAGTTACAAATCCCCCAATATTTTTTTTCTAGTAACTGCATTCTGCATCTTCATTCAGCTTATTTACCATAACATTAAAATAAACAGAACAGGGTGAACAGATATTCTTTCATTCTTTATAAATTGACACAAAGGCATGTTTCATAAATGAAGCATTTGGAAGTACAAACAGAAGTCCACTGTGTGCAAATTACAAACTGGACACTGTTAAAAGTATTTATGGCTCTTAAGTCTAAATGCTAACTTGTACCACAGTAATTTGAGCCATCTCTTATCTTGAATATTGTCTCAGTATTCTAACAAGGCAGAATCTGAAATACTGATCAAATAATAAAAGACCAATTAATGCATATTTAGAAGGTACACTGTATTTTTTTAAACAAGGAATACAAATACATACATTTAATTAACAGCACAACTCTAGATAAAATATTCTGTCTTATTAAGGAAATTACTCTGTTTTGGTAAATGTGTTTGATTTATGAAGAGCCTTAAAGAAGATGCTGAAAGAGCTAGAGAATTGGCCAAGGAGAGAGCCCAGGAAGAACAAGCATGCTCTGTCCCCCACTCTTCCTTCACACCATTGGCTGCTTGGCACCTGCCACTTCAAACATGATTCAGATTTTCATTTATAAAGTAATTCACAATATATAGGCATCATGGCAACAACAAAAATATTCTAACAATGCAATCAGTCTGCATGCTTACTCAGAAAAAGACCTGCTACACCTACTGAAACTTTTATCCTAGTATGTGTATTTTAGCCTGAATGTAGGGGCTGCAGACTTCAATGGCTGCAAAATAGTAGGCAAATAAAAGATTGCAGCACAATTCTTTGTAAATTATTCAGAAGTAAGCCCCACAGCTTTAAATAGTGATTATAGGATTGCAGTCATAGCCTTTTACCTACCCTGCCCCCAAAAGGTAATTTTAAAAAGCAAGGTTAAAATGTTCTCACTAATCCAGGTTAATCCTTACTGAAAAACACCAAAGTGATTTGTCATCTGGCTGGTGCTTTTTATTAGATAAGATTCAATGCATATTAGAGGATATTTCACAATGTCTCTTTAATAACGTGTAGGTGATTTTTATCGTTTGTTTTTATTACTTTGGTCACAAATTGCTTAGGAATATTTTTAGTAGCAAGAGATGCGCCAATTGGAAAAAAACACCCCAACCCCCAAACCTCTACCCAACCCATTTTTCATATTCATCTAAACCTGTTTCCTAAAATTAACTGGAAGCACAAACATCTAGATAAAGGTAAAGGGACCCCTGATCATTAGGTCAAGTCGTGGCCGACTCTCGGGTTGCGGCGCTCATCTTGCTTTATTGGCTGAGGGAGCCGGCATACAGCTTCCGGGTCATGTGGCCAGCACGACTAAGCCGCTTCTGGCGAACCAGAGCAGTGCACGGAAACACCGTTTACCTTTCCGCCAGAGCGGTACCTATTTATTTACTTGCACTTTGATGTGTTTTCGAACTGCTAGGTTGGCAGGAGCAGGGACCGAGCAACGGGAGCTCACCCCGTCGCGGGGATTCGAACTGCCAACCTTCTGATCGGCAAGTCCTAGGCTCTGTGGTTTAACCCACAGCACCACCCGCGTCCCTAAGTTAACCCTAAAATTAACTGGGAGCACAAACATCTAGGGGCCAACAAATTCACAACTATCTCTTGGTAAGAAGAAACTGAAATTAACTGTAAGCCAAAAGCATTTGCTTCTAGGCTCACAGCTGACCTTTTATGTGAATACAAACCTGCGATTAAGCAATGCTTGGTAGCAACTGGAGACATATGATGACTGTACACTGTTTCCGCAAAATGAAACACATCTGCTGGCTGTCAATTGAAAGACAATATGTTTATTTAATTTGAATGTCCTGATCCAAATCTTAACATAAAAATAAGATTTTAAAATCTTATGATTTTATGAAATATATTGTGAAATATGGCATCAAAACCCCATCCTGCGAATGCCTTCAAATTGTACCCAGGCACACACTTACATTTGCAAGATGGGACCCTAACCGCAATTGATATTTCTGCCAAAATGATTAGTTTAAACCTGCTAACTATCACAATGTAAAAAACAACAACATAGTAGTACGTACTGGGGTATCAAGAAACAGCAGAGAAAATTTTCAGTGAGAGTGGCTTGTATTAATACATTCACCACCTGCCATGAATAAAGAGAACAGCAGTAAAACGAACAACAAAGAAAACTATCATTTGAATATTATCCAAGGCAGGTAAAGATGAAACTGGGTTGAAAAGAGGTTTGTAGGCACCTTGAAAGCTCTGTGGAAAGCCTACACACAGCATTTTGCAAGCATTAATAATCACCTTATCTTTGGGGCTTGAAACACCCTGTGCACAGTGCTATGTAAAAAATGTGTCACCTGATGTCATTGTGACATCATGTGGTGACAGGTAGGTGGCTTGTATAACTGTAATCCAAATCTAACTCAGTTTCATTATGCAAATATTATTAGCATGGCGGCAGAAATGCAGATTAGGAAGAATACCTCATGAAAATCACACGATATGGAGCTGTTCGCCCAAACTGCAAAAACCTTTGATTATGCCATAGACTTCCTTTGTTTAAATTGTCCATGACTTTGTCTACTGTCTGCCTCTATTAATGAGTCAACTGACTTACTTACTCTAAAAGTGATCTTACCAGCTAGATTTGCATGCTTAGTTTCCCCAACTATGGGTCCCTGCTTGCCAGACACAGATTCTGGATCAAATCCTGGTACCATAAGACTTGATCCTGCTGCAAATAATATATAGGCAGCCTTGCAGAAGTTGAGTAAACACTTGTAATTACTGTTTTTATAATGTATTCTAGAATTTAAGCTTCCCATGAAACCCAAACACATTTCCGCTTTCAAAACACTAAATACTTCCCATGATTTAACCCAACAATTAAAGATATGACTTACTTGTAATGTGTTTGTGTCCCATATTTTCAGGGTTTTATCAAATGAACTTGACGTAAACATGCCAGTATCATGAGGGTACCACTGAACTGTTTCTACACTGAATTTATGAACATTAGGATGACTTCTACAATGCAATAACAGAAGGACAAAGGTTACAACCGGCAGGTGTTTGCCCTAACTATGTGCCTTTGTGGCTTAAGAAGCAAAATTCTGAAAGACCGGGGTGGGGGGTGGGGAGTCTACGGTTTCTTCATTTAAAGTTTTCTTCTCTGCATTTATGATGTGGCAACCCTCCTCTTAATGTTAGTTCAAATTATATTTGTACAAGTGGGGATGGAAGAAATTGGATTATAAATATGGAATATAATATCAAAGGGAACTGCATGTGCAAAAAAAGGAAAAAGGGAGAGAAGCTCTATTTTGCAAAAGGTTTATGATGGAAACTGACTTTATTATTTACAAAGTGAACTGAATAATGCTAAGAGGACTTGGAATTTAATTTAATTGGAAGTATAATTGCTCATATATCTTCAGTTGGAAGGAAGGATGAAAGGAGTCTGTGAACTGCCAAGGTTCTTTACTGAGTCATCTGCAGTTTGACAGACAGCTCTTCTTCCAAGGCTGACAGGAATAAATAATAATAATAATAATAATAATAATAATAATAATAATAATAATAATAATAATAATTTATTTATACCCCACCCATCTGGCTGGGCTTCCCCAGCTACTCTGGGCGGCTTCCAAAAAAATATTAAAAAACTGTAATACATGGAGACAACAGGTAATATTTACTGGGACAGAGCGACTTTTGCAGCTGTTGTTAAAGTTGCAAAACAATGAAGCACAGGACGGAGCAATAGAGAAATTTCTGGAACAACAATGGGATATCAGCTCTGCCCAAAGCATGATGGGTAACAGCAACAACCAAGGGAAAGAAAGACATAACATCTTACAAGGAGAGGAAGAAACACCACAGAGTAACTGCCATACATAGGAGGAGGAAGGATATAGTTTGAGTTCCTCACTTGTAGTTTTATAAATCATTTAATATGTTACCACAAATAGAGGTTATGAATATTGCAGTTCTTGTATGAGGGATTATTATTATGACCGGAATGTAATTGAAATCAATAAGATTTTGAAACGCAGAAATAAAGAAAACCATCAAATCTAGCACGCCGGGGAGGCACTTTATCTAAATTATATAATTCAGTATTTGAACGATTGGTATTAATAATTGTATTATAAATAAGGTACTGCTATAATGAGACTAATATTGGACTGTAATTGAAAATAATAAAAAATTATTATTAAAAAAAGAAGCAGATCTCTGCAGGTAGTGGCTAGGGCACTAACAGCACTAAAGTTCCTTTAATGATTCAACCTTCCCAGCCAAGCAGTCTATATCTACTCAGAGATTAGGCCAAGTATACAGACACACATGGACAATTTCGTGGGGTCACCTGTCTTTTGTGGGAGTGGCTTGCCATGCTAGATATGAGGAAGCAGAGGGTTCCACGCCATCTCTCTTTAACTTCTAGAAAAAGCTTTACAGTGGTACCTCGGGTTAAGAACTTAATTCGTTCTGGAGGTCTGTTCTTAACCTGAAACTGTTCTTAACCTGAAGCACCACTTTAGCTAATGGGGCCTCCTACTTCCGCTGCGCCGCTGCCGCACAATTTCTGTTCTCATCTTGAAGCAAAGTTCTTAACCTGAGGTAATATTTCAGGGTTAGTGGAGTCTGTAACCTGAAGCGTATTTAACCCGAGGTACCACTGTACTATCAGTGCAAATGGCAGTCATGTTCCTCACTGCGTATGGCCCAAAGGAAAGAATGCTACATCATGGCATAGTTTTGTTCCCAAGGGCCTTCTTGGTAAAAGAAAAGTAAGGATGGCTGCCGCAACTTATAAAACTATACATGTCTACCCAGAAATAAGTCAATTTGAGTTCAGTGTTGATTAATGCCAGTTAAGTGGGTACAGGATTCCAGTTTAATTTGTGGTAAAATGTTTTTCCAAAATTTTCAGGAATGGAAGATGATCTTCTTGGAAGCAACAGCATGAAGGAAGTATATAAAGAGATACTAGTTTTATAATACAACCATTGAAAAACAGTAAAATAGTGTAATATACACAGAGACACAGTATACAAGAGAGCAGAACAGATAAAAACAGGAAATCAATAATAATAGGCTCCAATAACAGAGTTCAAGAAAACCTTGGTGAAAAGATTTGTGTTTATCAGATGTCTGAAGCAACGGATGGATCATGTTTCATGTATGGTAGAGGGAATGGCATTCTACAGGGCAGGAACAATGGCAGTAAATGCCCATTTTGGAGCCACAGTTCTGCGTATTCTATATGTTAGAGTGCTGCAAGTAAAATTTCTCCAGATCTAAGTGATCTTACAGGTCTATACAGGGACAGGCGTCTTTCAGATAACCTGGCGTCAGGTTGTTCAGGACTTTATAAGTCGCCAACATGACCCTGAACAAGGTCCAGGAGCTAATAAGCATCCAGTGCAAAGCTGCAATATGTACCAAGGTTCTCCACCCAACAACCTGGCCACAATAAAATTGATGTCTCATTATTTTATTACACCATCTAATGATACTCTTATTGGATTACCGGCATAACAATGCAAATCTCACCTACTCCAGACTTTATTTCTTCTTTTGTTTCCCCTTATGGTAATAACAGCCATACAGGTAGATCTCATCTTATGCGTGGGTTATGTTCCTGGCTATCGGGACATATATGCAAAATCACATGAAGCCAAAACAACCCCTGGAATGATCCTGCATGACTATCCCTTCATGTCCAAAGCCGGCACTTAGCGGGCTTTTTAAGCCGCCTGCCTTGCCTACCGTGCTCTGGGAAGGTAGCACAAAGTCTCCCATGAGATCTGTCCCTATTATTTATTTATTGGCAACTTGCGTAAAGCTGTGATTGTGTAAGTAAAATAAGTGTTGTGGGAATGAGGAGTGGTAGTAATTTCTGCCTTCTGAGTAGAAAGAAGGAGGAAGAACCCAGACACTGAGGTCCAGCACCGAGGGCCTTCTGGCGGTTCCCTCACTGCGAGAAGTCAAGTTACAGAGAACCAGGCAGAGGGCCTTCTTGGTAGTGGCGCCCTCCCTGTGGAATGCCCTCCCACCAGATGTCAAAGAGAACAACAACTACCAGACTTTTAGAAGACATCTGAAGGCAGCCCTGTTTAGGGAAGCTTTTAATGTTTGATGTATCACAGTATTTTAATATTTTTTTGGAAGCTGCCCAGAGTGGCTGGGGAAGCCCAGCCAGATGGGCGGGGTACTATTATTATTATTATTATTATTATTATTATTATTATTATTATTATTATTTACCCTGCAGACAACACTAGCTAGCAGTACATTGTAAACATACAGTATAATGCCAATAAAAGGTATATTTATAAGGATTCCATTTGTAAAGAGTACATACCTTCCCACAGAACAAACAGCTTTGCAGGTATAGCATGGTTTTTGGTTAAGGTTTTCAAGATCATACAATACAATAACACCATCAGTGCCACCAGAAAGCATGCTGTAAGAAAACAAATTACAACTAACTTAGACACATTAGACTTGGGGGGCTGTGTGTGTTAAACTCCCAAAAGGTAAGTCCAAAATTAAGGCTGTATTGTGAATCTGAACATTTTCCTGGAAATTTCTCAGCTGTAGTAAATCAAGTGGAATCCAATTTGATGTGTATGACTCAAATCTTTTTAAACAGCCATGTCATCTACATGACCCATAAAATTGTCAATAGTAAAACATATTTAGGTAAGAATTCAAGCAGGAACAAGCCTCAGCAACCTCCAGGCTTATGTGCTTCTTTTCCTGTGCAACCAGAAAGAGTTCAGAAGCTACTTCTTACACACTTTTTGAAACTTAGTCTTGTCATGTTGAGTGGACAAACCAACAATTGTTAACATTAACTAGTTTGTTTCAAACAAGCCAACTTCAAATGATAGTTATCAAAGTTACGAAAGCTGGCTTAAACCAAACCATAGTTTGAGGTCTGGACTACATACCATGCTGTGATAAATCAGAAGCTTCCAAACTCCTTCTCCCAGTTGTTCAGGAGAGGAAAGAGGATAGCACATTAGTCTTGAGGGTGGCAAAGAACTATTTCGTCAAAAAAATAGTAATTAGCCATTGTAGTTCAAAAGCTTTCTTTAGAAAGTAATTTTATTGGGCTACTAATACATGTTTTAAGACAAAAGTGGCCACTTTTGTCCACCTGAGGTTTCCACTACTTCAGGAGTAATTTGCCAGGGATCACATGCCCGTGGTGAGTGGGGCGCGTGTTACATCAAGTGGTAGACCGAGAAAAGATCTCAAAAAGCTTGCTGAAAGAAGGTAGCTTTCAATAGGCCCTAAAAAGATGACAGAGACGGTGCCTGTCTAACATTCAAGGGGGGGGGGATTCCAAAGAGTAGGTGCCACCACACTAAAGGCCCACTTCCTACATTGCAAGGGACAGACCTGCTGATAAGATGGCATCTACAGGAGTTCCCCAACTGCAGTGATGCAGTGATTGATTGAGTACATAAAGAGTGAGATGTTTTATGTGTCCTGGTCCAAAGATGTATAGGGCTTTATACACAACCATCACCCTGAACTTAGTTTGGTATTTGACAGCTGACTGGGGATGGGGGGTGGAATCATCACCATCATTTGTACCCTGCCCATCTGACTGGGTTGCCCCATAGAATTGTACACTTGGAAGGGAGCACAAGGGTCATCTAGTTCAACCCCCTGCATTGCAGGAATCTTTTGCTCAACCTGGGGCTTGAACCCGATTAAGAGTCTCATGCGCTACCAACTTAGCTATCCCTGGGGATGCAAAGCGGGATGAGGCTCTAGGATCTCCTGGATGGAAATAATGAGCTGTTTCCTTACCAACTAGGGCTCCTCCTCCTTGGCTTAGGTTTTGGGGAAGACAAGCATTCCATGGTGTTTGATTCCTGATTGCTGTGGTTGTGTGGGTAGGGATCTACTCATGGTGTTTGCAGCATGGGTTCAAGTCCTGGGAATTCTCTCTCTTTTGCAGCTTGAATTCCTGCTGTCTGTTTTCCAATCTCCTACCATACTGTGCAATAAGCCACTTGAAAGTGCTGTTGCTGGCATGTGCATGTGGCTCCTCTGGTTGGATGTCCTGGATTCTTCTTAGCTGCTTGGCAGAACAGTCTTTCTGCACAACCACCACCCTGGGTGGTCGTCAAATCTTGGGTCTCAAGAGGGTCTCTTGTAGTGTTAAGGTATCTTACCTAAGGAACTATGAGGCTGCTGTTGAATGGGCAATCAACCTTTCCCTTTGTGTGATGTGCTTGTTAGCACCAGAACAGGATTCAATGTTGAGTCTGTAAAGATGTGTGGGGACTGGCAGTGGTAAGGCTGTTGCTGCCCTTGCCATTGGGACATGTGGAGTAGGCATGCCATGGTGTGCACAGAGTAGCAAAGAGAACGTGACTCAAAACCAGAACTATACTAATTTTTGATGAGGCAGGACATAATTTTGTTGCCTAAAAGAATCTGTTGAACCTGAACTGAACAGAAAGGTAGCTATGTTTGTCAGGTTACTAGTTCACAATCATACTCCAGCCAAACAACAAAACACCTGATGCGATTCATTAGTAGCACCAGAACTAGAATGTGCACATACAATAAAACCAACAGCTGGAAGGATTTGTATATTTTGGATCTATACAGATTTCTATAGGTCTTCAGGGCCCATGGAGGAGCACAGTGCAGCAGCCTACTAGCCTAGTAAAGGCACTGGGAATAGGGGAGATGAGTGAGCAGGCCCTCCTAGGCCCAGGATATCTGAAGGAATCTTCAGCCCAGACACTGGGGAGTATGGTGTTTGTGTGGGGAAGGATCATTGGAGATGGTATTCCTTTCTGGACTGGTTCTGAGGTTTTCTGCTTCCCGGGGGCTTAAAAGTATGTTGAACACTTTTTATGTTAATGCCCAGTGGTTACCCTATCATGTAGCTCTTATGGTATGAATTGGCGTAGGATAGTACAGTGGTACCCCGGGTTACATAAGCTTCAGGTTACATACGCTTCAGGTTACAGACTCCGCTAACCCAGAAATAGTACCTCGGGTTAAGAACTTTGCTTCAGGATGAGAACAGAAATTGTGCTCCGGCGGTGCGGCAGCAGCAGCAGGAGGCCCCATTAGCTAAAGTGGTGCTTCAGGTTAAGAACAGTTTCAGGTTAAGAATGGACCTCCGGAACAAATTAAGTACTTAACCCGAGGTACCACTGTACTTAGTGGGAAGGGAATGTTACTTTTAGGTTTGAATCTGCCCGTTTTGACTAGTATTGTATCCATTCATTATGTTACCAATTTTATTAAACAAAAATTTTTCAGAATTGATTTTTTCTTTGGAAAAAATTATCAATGGGAAATTTTCAATTATTTTATTGAATATATTTTAAAATATGTTTTATACAATACATTCCACAATAAAACATATAGTAATATCATGTACATACTATCGACTTTCCACAGGTTCAATATCCAAGGTGTTAATACCACTTCCATGGATTCTTTCTATATCTTTATCCTTGTTTAACTCCAGGCTCAGCACCCTTAACAAGAACAACAACAAAGTCATTAAGAAATGTAATATATGACACAACTTCAACCTATTCAAAAATTGTCAGTATCAGGCCCTTCAACCTGATCCATCAAATTCACCATTCACTGATTTGTGGACTCACAAATCAGTTTCAGAAAACTGATCTTCTGCATGTTGGTGGAGCATGTTTAGGATACATTTATATTTACATCAAACAATAAAAATGATAAATGTATCAACAGGCATATAATGCTAGAAAGAAAGTCCATAAAACAACAAATCTTCAGTTGTATATATTATAGATATTCAATTTGCACTCACTTGAAAGAGTGAATCCTATGCATATTTACTTGGAAGTAGGTCCCAGTCGGTTCAGTAGGATTTAAGTGTGTATCAGATTGTGGCCTCTGAAACTTAAACTGCATGGTAGACACTAATAATAAATTTAGGACATCTAGTGGACAAATGATTTGAGTAACAAATGAAACTTCTGTCATCAGTGAACTAGTATTTCAAGTTCAAAAAACTGTAATCATCCCTGAACTGGGGTTCATTAAGGTTGTCTTAATTGCCATACATTCAAAACTGAATGAAGTATCATTGCAATCTTATTCAAGTGTATGGAAAAGCAAGCCATATTAACTATGGGACACACTTCTGAATGAACAATTATAGGATTAGACAGCAAAATATGTCACTAATTCGACAACATTCTGTTTACTAGAATGGCATGCAGTACTTGTTCTTATATATAGTTTAAAGTATGCATTGTATTACAGACCCGGAAACGAATGGCGTTCAGGTGCTTTAAAACAGGTATGACAAACCTTTGGCTCTCCAAATGTTGCTTAACTACAACTCCCATCATCCCTGGCTGTTGGCCCTGTTTCTGATGGGCCAAAGTTTCCCTATACCTCCCTGACTACTGATAACATGGTTAAAAAAGTTAGAAAACCTACTTGTTAGAATATTCTATAAAGAACTTGAGAATTGGTCTTGAACAGGTTGCTAGGCAGGGTGGATTAAAAAAAGATTTTTAAAAAAACAAAACAAAAACAATTTTCTTTTTACTTAAATTGTATTTTTCTTATTAAAATAAAATGCTTTTGGAGGAAAAATCTTTCTAAAGATAGTTTTCTACTTAAGCTATACTATAGTCCAATTCATCAGGAAATAAGGATTTGTTTTAAGTTTTTCATGTGTGCTAAAACTCAGTCTGTTTTTTTAAAAAATCGTTTAACCACATCAGTTAACAAACATGGATACCTATGCTATAATGTTATTTTTTCAGTTAAATAAATTGTTTCAATTGTTATTAAGGAAATGATTATTTTTCTCCTTCCAATAAAGTAGAGCAGAAAAGTTGTCCAAATATAAATAATAATTTCATAATTATCTGTTTATGTATTTGTAATAGTATAACCATATCAGTAATTTTTTATATAATTGTAAAAACTACTCTGAAAATTTCTTATTCCAAAAATGAAACCTTCATCTGGTTGTAAATATTAAGATTATACCAGCAAGAATGAGTCTTTCTGTAAAAAAAATGATTTAAATCAAATCTTACTAACTAGTGATTTAAATCATTTGATTTAAATCAAATCCACCCTGTTGCTAGGCAACAGAAAAATCTCCCCAGCAACAAGTGCCTTTTTAAAGGGCGTGTGGTCAATAAAGCTCAGTCAGTGTGTAAATGCACAGAAGTGTAAATGAGTCAGCAACTGAGTCTCAGAGCTGGATGGCTAGAGGAGAATGAATTATGTTGTTTTATTTGAACCAGTGTAAATTTTTGTAAATAATAAAGATTTTATGTAAAAAGAAACTCTGCTGCAAGCCTGAATAAGAATACAACCCAATAGTTCCATACAACTGACAGTTCCAGAACCGGATGTTGCAGAACCAGATGTCTCAATACTGGATGTTCCAGGACTACACGTTCCAGAGAACTCAATGAGCACAGAACATAATGTTTCGGAACACCCTAAGATAGGCGTTTTGTGTTTCAGGTTCTAAGCTTTTAATGTTTGATGCATCATAGTATTTTAATATTCTTTTGGAAGCCGCCCAGAGTGGCTGGGGAAACCCAGCCAGATGGGCGGGGTATAAATAAATTATTATTATTATTAATATTATTATTATTATTATTATACCTTAACATCAGTTTCTCTATCCTGAACAGTTTCTTCACTCATTGCTCTTTGTCTCTTAACCTGTTTTGAATTTTCAGTTTGTCTCTGTGTCTCCCTCTGAGATAATCTCTGACTTGAAGGAAGACACACTTCAGGTAGACATTTTGTCTACCTTGTGCTTGCTCATGAAAAATGACATCTCAACTATTACACTTTTGCTTTTAAGAGAGCAGTCTATACCCTTTTGTTCGAGAATCATAACCAAGAAATTAACACTCTAACTCTCTTGAAGAGAGGTTCCTGCATGTATCAGCTTGAACATGAACAAAACATTTACACCCAAACACACGCAAATGTCCTAACTTGGGTTTTACATCATAAGGAGTAGTGTTAGTTACAGAGGTATACAATCTATTTGGAATGTAGTTTGCTGTAACCAATGATTCTGCTCAGAAAACCTCTGACAGTTCTCTTTTTAATTGTGCTCTAAGCATTTCTTGGTAGAAGCTCCAAGTCTCTGTGCCCCTATCAACCCTTTCCAGCTCAGAGCGAGGTGTACATAAGCTGCATTGCAACAGCCCTTCATCTACAGTTAAACAATTTACAATCAGAAGAACAGGGTGAGTCCTAAAAATATGTATCTCAGGTGTCAAAAACCAGTATGAAGTGGTGGATCTTCAGCATATGACAGAAGATACACACTGAATGTGCCACATGAACCTCTTTGGGGAGGAAATTCCACATTTGAGGGGCTGCCACAGAAAGCCAGTCAGTGTAATGTGATCCCCTGCAGTGGTGCAAGGGTAGGACTCAGGGCCAGGGTCCCACTTCGCAAAAGAAACAGGTGGTTCCTCAAATACAGAAGAGCTGGTTTAGAGCACTTTGAAGTAAGTGAAGCAATACACATTGCCATCTAAAGAGAAGACTCACCTTTAGTCCAGAGTTCACCCAACTGCACCACTACTCCCTTTTCTATGTATGCACATACTCTGAACACCTGCGAAAGGACTTGTCCAGAGAGAGTCTTGCTCTGCTGGGATGCAAACCCAGGCACAAATCACAATACCACACAGCTTCTGAATGAGATCTGGCCAGCTAAGTGGCACATTACCATGATTCCCCAGATGTTTGTGACATCAGGAATTGCTTTGTGAATTAGTAGGGTTCAAAGACTGTAATTAGCCCTGCCTGTACTTTTCTGCACTTCATTTTCCTTTCACCTCACCGTGTACAACCCTCTCCCCTGTAAACCACGCGCATGTGTGTGTGCGTGTATAAAATAACTCAGGATAACACCTTATGTATCTGATGACACGGACCACAGTCCACGAAAGCTTTTGCTTCCATAAATGTCTTAGCCACCAATGCACCTCAAGACTCTCTGCCGCTCTCGGTGCCATAGGAACCCAGACAGCCAGAAAGAGCTGCCAGGCGAGGCCTCCGGCCTGCCCTGAGACTTGCTTTACCTCCTGGTAGACTCAGCCCGGCGAAGCCTCAGCGGGTCTTCCAAGCCTGCTTGGCGGGCAGAAATAAAGCCCAACATGACGAAATGTGATAAGCCGCAGCCACGGCACCGCCATGTTGTGGGAGCGATCTAGCGCTCATTGGCTCCGAGTGAGAGCCCCCTCAGCCAATGCGGGGGCTTGTTATTTAAAACGTCGTCTTTCGTCGCCAGTGCTGAACGGGAACAACACAGCGCCCATGCGCAGAGTTTTGGAGGCGGGTCGGCGCGCGCGCACTCCACACCCCTAGTCAGCGTCGGGCTTAGCTTGAGCTGCGTCAACGGCGGGAAGCGGACATGACATTCAAACGGTTTCTCGACGGTTCGAGGCTCTCGACCGTCACGTGTTTGAATCCTGTCAGTGTGGGGAACAGAACTCGAGAGAACCGCGCATGCGCCTTATATTCTTCCACAGGCATGAGCGGCGTCTGGCGGCTCTTGCGCTCGCTGAAGCTCCGGGTTTTGGGGCCAGCGAAAGAGTATGTCGGCGCAGACCCCCAGGGCAACAAGTACTACCGTGTCCCGAAGCACGAAACCTGGGCAGGTGAGGGGAGGGAAGGAGGCGGGGCGAGTCGGTCGGAAGGTCAAACCCGGGTTATGTTTACGAGCCGCGCGCTCTCCTCAGAAACGAGCCCGGAGGTTTTCGCGTATCCAAAGTTCCCTCTGGCCGAGCTGGAATAACGGCCGCCCTCTCGGTCGCTCCCACGCTCCCTGGAGCCTGGCGGGAGTTGAGAGCCCGGCGTCGTCTGAAGGGCCACAGGTTCCCTACTCCTGCCTTTTGCTTCCATTTAGTGGGCGTGATCGTGGGCAGAATCCTCTCCTCAAAAGCTAGCTCAGTTGGGCTTTCTCCCAAGGAATGGTGTGTATAATTATTAATCTGCATATGATGGAAGCTGCCCAGAGTGGGTGGGGCGACCCAGATGGGCAGGGCACAAAGAATAATTTTATTATTGTTGTTATTATTAAGGCTCTGAAGACCATTGAGAGCTAACTTATTACATACTTCAGGATCCTCTGCAAATTTTTAGGGATCTCTGGGCTTGCTGGCAGTGATGCAGGCAGCTGGATTGAACTGTCGCTTTATAAATTAATATTTAATATTTTGTTGGGAGCCGTCCAGAGTGGCTGGGGAAATGGGCGGGGTATAAATAATAAATTATTATTAATTCTTATTATTTCCCACAGTGCCCCAGAGCGATACTTGGTTGGAATTGTGGGGAATTAAAAAGGTAGTTTTACATTCAGCTGTCTGATGCTGTACCAGATCTCCAAGGCAGGCATCGCCAGCGAGCCTCTGGGACATTGACAGCTGCTCAAGGATGCCAACTGCTGACACAGATTCTGTGAATAACTAAAGCCCCAGCCATGTCCACTCAACACTTAAATAGTATTCTGTTAAATGGGACTTAGTTAAGTGAGGCTAGGGTTGCAGCCTAAGGATTGCACGCTTACCTGGAAGAAAGTCTAATCAAACCCTGCAAGTTTTATTCTGATTAAAAATGTCCAAGGATCGGGCTGTATGTCTGATAGATCTCAGTGGAACTTACTTTTGAGTAAACATGCATTATATTGCACAGGGCTTTATTTTGACCAAAGCACATGCACTTTTATCTCCTTCACTGTTTAGGCATGGTCCAAAGTCACTTTGGGGCCCATATATATAATTTCTGCCTTAGTACTGTACAGTGTTCCCAAGTTTTTGATACTTGGCTTACTCTGTGTGTGTGTGTGTTAGATTTCAAATAAGAGGTATGCTGCAGTCTTGCCCTACTGAAGGAACATTCCAGTTGTTTTAAGACAGCATAAATTATACCAGCTTTCCTCAAGATGGTGTAAAGTTACACCAGATCCAATCCCATTCTGGAGCAAGCCTACTAGTGACTGAGCTGGTAGGGAAAGGAAAGAGACTTACACCACCCTTTATGTTGATATAAGTTCCACTGGATTGCTAGGTTACATGACTGAGCAGGACAAAGATAAAATCCAGCTCTGTAACTGATATATATATATAAATAAATAAATGGAAGATTTTGGAAGTTCCACATAGAGCATATTGAAGTAATCCATTCTTGAAGTAACCAATGCATTAATTACTGTGCCCAAATTCACTCAGTCCAGGAACAGTTGTAGCTGTTGTACTAGTCACAGCTGATACTAGGTGTTTCTAGCCACAGAAGCTAGCTGTGCCTCCAGTGAAAACACTGGATCTAGAAACACCCACAGACTGCTCACTTTCCTCTTTAGGGAAGGAGCACAACCCCATCCAGAACAAGAAATTGAAGATTTTCTCAGGCACTGGAACCACTCGATCACAGTGTCTCTGTCTTGCCAGGATTCAAGCTCAGCTATTTTACCTCATCCATTTTACCATGTATCTGGTAGACTGCACTAATTTCATTAAGATATTAACCAAGTTATTCTGTAAGTGAAACTTAGGTTTGTATTCAACATTAGTTCTACTCAGTTCTACTTAGTTGAATACAACCCTTTGTATTTACATTTTAAAAATCTATTTTTATCTACCGTGACCCTAGTATAGTTAAAATAAAATTCTTTATGCTGTTATTTTTTCTAGTTGCCAAGAGAGCTATGCTCTCTGATCAGAAAGTAGCTTTACTGGAAGGTCACATTTGAGCTAAAGTTCCAATCAGTAATTTACAGATTGGGATTTGGAGAGAGACAGTTTTAGTACAGAAGCTGCCACTTGCCAGCCCATTGTTACATTTCTTTATGTATCTTGAACGATGAGGCTCTTTTCCCATGAAGTCGTATAGAAATAAATGATTAATAATCACATTTTAGAAATTAGCACTGAAATTCTAGATCTTTGTACATCTATGATATTTTGAGTTTACACTTGAAAATATGAAGTATATTGTGCACATGGGCACAAGAACTGGGTTTTTTCTGCAAAGGCCGCCCAATTATGGAATTTAATTGTCAGCCATATCAGGCCAGCTTCATCTCTTGTGTCTTTTGAACAGGCCTGAAAGATTCATTTCATTCTTTTGTCTTTTAATATAGGATGATGGTTACCAGATTGTAGTTTTCAATGTGCCACTTTTTTTTAATGCTGTTTTTATATTTTTAGAGATCATTGGATATTTTAAATGTATTAAATGTGTTGTGTTTGTATGTTTGGTTGTAAACTGCTTTGAGAGATAGTCTTGCCTGAAAAGCAGAATAGAAGGGTTTAATTTAAATAAATATTATACTGGTATACCGCTTGGGTTGCTGTGCTTTACTGCAGCTTCCTATTGAGTTTACACGTAGTTGGAGACCTGAATATCTGCGTGAAAGGACCCTACGTAGGATTGTAACTTGTCTCAGCATTACCTGTTCCCAACTATGTCTGTATGACTGCATATTCTCAGATTTTTTAGCATGTTAAACTTGTTAAAAGATTAGTTTGACAGTGATTAAATAATACAATTCCATCATGCTTGTCCCGAGAGAAACATCCAGGCTAAGTCATTTACTCTGAGATGACTTCTGAGTTGCCACTCTTGAAACTGGATGAGCTGGAAGGTGGGATTGGACACTTAAGCAACCATGATTGATGACTCATTTTTAGTATCTCAGTCAAGTATTTCACTAAAAGGGGTAGATTTATCTGTGTAATACATTTATTTTTTTACTGTATAACACTGTCAGGGCTTCACCATAGCTTTGCTACATGATGAATTGCCCTTGCTATACCAGCCTATATTGATTTTCAAGCTATTCATATCTCAGTAATTACAAAACAAGTTCCTTGTACAGTTTATGCATTTTATTACAATATGCATTCAGTGTGAAATAACTCTTCCTATTTGGTAATATGAATACAAAAATGGTTTGTAATACTAATAATGAAAAATTATGCTGCAGCATAAAACATGCTAGACATTTAATATCTAGCACATATCCTCTAATGCATATTGTAAATATGTTTTTAAAACTTTTTTTTAAAGTTTTGAGATAGGTAGTACAATATGAATCAACAAAACACATATTCAGTATGGCAGCTTTAAGAGAATGAAAGTGGTGGAGGGGAATCATCACTGGTTTGCAACAAATCTCATTTCATTGTCATCCTTTGAACAAAGAATCAGTGCAAGTTTATATATGAATACCATCACTTGGTTAAACAAGATCGAGCAGGATTTTTCTAAATAAGTTATTAGCTGGCACCATTCTTCAAGTTCTTCATTTGAAATGTCAAGTTTCAAATAATATAAATGTTCCCAACCTTTAAACACCATTGTTTGTTTTTCTGACTGCCTAGAATAATCTATATCCAGATTATGTTTTTGGCGGCTGCAAACAAGACACCTAAAAGGTTCTTGCGCTTATAAACTGAAGTTGGCCAATGAAGAGCAACCAAGCAGGAATAATAATAATAATAATAAATAGACATTTGTAAACCACCCTTCATCCGAAGTTCTCAAGATGGTTCACAACATAACTTACAATATAAAAATGGAAAAAAATATGACAGCGTATGGTCTTAAATGAGTTAATTTGGAAGATGCTTATTCTCACCATCATAAATATGTACTAAGATCACAAAACTTCAAATATTTGGAACCTCAGTTTGTATCCATTTGGTAAGAGTCAGGCTCACCTCATACAAAGATGAGGATGCTCAAGTTTCAGGTTCTCACACTTCCCTCTCTCCTTCTTTCTGTGACGTGCATTTTAATCTTGACTGAACTATCCTGACTGACAAAGAGAAACGTCATTTGGTCTACTTCATAACATTTTTTATTATCTCTTTCACGGTGACACAATTAGTTTTTTTTAATATGATTCAAGGAATTAAATAAGATATAATATGAACCCTTAGCTTAAACGATTTTGTGGCTTATTGGGTCAGCTAAACAAAGCTTAGCTTGCAGCTATATTTATTTGAACAGAAAAAGCAAAGTAGTATTAATCATTTTTAAAGTTTTGAAAGTTACCTAAAGACACATGGGGTTGCTTGGAATATAAAGGTTACTTAAGATCAGAGGCAAGTTTATTAGTAACAAATAATCATGTTAGTTACAAACATGCACATCTAGCTATTGTTTGGTACTCTGTGGATACACCCAAACAAAGCTAATTATTTTATATTTACATTTGTTTAATTTGAGCCCCTGCACTCCCTACTAGGATGTTTTGTTGCCCTGGGTATGGTTTGTCATAAAAGAGTAGGATTTTAAAGCAAAGATCAGTAATAAATCAGTAGTTTCATTGAGATGATCAAAGTACTTTTTTTGTTTCTGTTTTTAAACTTCACCCTAGTTTCTGAGGCCAGGTGGGTAAATCAAAGGCTGAAGCAAGTTAAGTTGGTGTTAGCACATGATGAGTGACTGTGACCAAGTATAGAGTCATCCAGTTTGTCAGTTATAGTGCACCCTGGGACCAATTTCAAAGATTCATTCTCCAACAGGATGTAGTCTTTTTATGGAGCAATGCCGGCTCCATTTCCTTGTGGGTAGAAGGAAAAGGTAGGGTAGTCTCCTGACATAAAAAATGTGACATAGGTCATAATGCCAGCAAATGCAACAGGAATTTCTGTTCACTTCTTCCCCCAATGTGTTCGCCAAAGAGACTGCAGAGGGCTGTGAGACCTGCTGACACAGATTTAGGGGAGCATCACAGATGTTGCAGGGGAAGGAGATGAAGCGGAAATTCTATTGTACAAGCAGAAGTCAATTATGCAACTAGAATTAGTTATTTAACCATTATCTTCTGTTTTTTATATATCATATTTTCATGCTCTTGAAACATACAGCGGAAATGGCATGTTGCATACCAATTCTGAGTTTCTTTGTTTCCAGTCTTCATCTTCGAAAAAAATGGTAATTGAACCAGCAGAGGGAGTACTAAACCCTTAGAACTATAGGTTTTGCTTTAGTCCTAGTTGGTTTCCTTTTGAATATCCTTATGAAAAATACAGTAATGTTGTATGAATCTAATCAATGCCTTAATCACTTTGGGCAATATTTTTGAAACAGGGTTCTGAGCAGAAGGGGTTGTCCCTAATTGCCCATGTCATACTGATAATGGCATATAAACAACAAAGTTAAAAGTTTTCTAGAGTACAGTTGTGATACTGTAATAGAAGAGGAAGATGAAATGACAGGAGGACTGTACAGGTTGTCTTTTTTCTATGTGCTGATAGGGTCCTAAGAACTGATGCACCATCTGTCATGATTTTTTGCTTTCACTACAGAATCTATTTGGAGTAATTAGAGTTGTTATCTGAATAAGCAGCTACTTGGCTAGATTAAGGAAGGCAGGGTCTCTTTATAAAAGCGTCAACTACTTGTTTGCAATTTTTAAGCTATAAGGGTGGATGTTTTTACGAAACTATCAATTCTTAGTACATTCATTGTCTAGTCGCTGATAAAACTTATTTTTCTCGTCTCCTGTCTTTCATCCCATTGTTTCTTTTTATTCTTTTCATTCTTTTTAAATGATGCTGTAGATTTATATTAATGTATACATTGTATGCAGTATTGATTAGATACTTTGTACCTCAGAATGGGGGGGATGACGACTACACAGATACTGTATACAATTTGTATAAATACTACAGTGGCATGGTTTGTGGGAAACTACTGTATTCTTTGATAAAACACAAACTTGTAGAATTTAAGTGTGGCCAGACGGCGGCAGCATTGATTCAAAAAGCTTTAGATTGATGGCTTGTCTGTGCACTCTTATTTCCTCTTGGCAAACAATATTGAGAGATAGGCCATTTCTCCTGCCCTGTTCCATTTTAAGGAGAGATGCTCTAGATTTGGAACAGTACAAATACTTATTTCTTTATGAATCACTTCCCATAAAATATCTCAAAGTGATTTTATATTAAGAACAGCAACAATTTAAAGTGTCACATCATAATCACAATAACTGTAGAATCATAGAATTGTAGAGTTGGAAAGGACCATGAGGATCATCTAGCCCAACCCCCTGCAGTGCAGGAATCTTGCCCAAGTATACAGAATTGCATCAAGGAATAGAAACAATCAAACTACAAAACACAAGAGAGTGGTAATAATACCAGTATTATCCTTGTGACAAATTGGCTAAAACACTAACACAATAAAGTACAAATTTGAATAATGAATCATGATAGAGTGATGTTCATAAGGTCATTATAGCAATGCCTTATTCTTCAAGGGGCATGTGTTTCTGTAATTTGTACTTCCTTTATCCTCTTGTCTCATGGCATTTCTTTTTTATTTTAAATAATTTGATCATAAATTTAGATTTCACTTATAGATCCAAGCACTACTACCATTTTCCCATTGCAAATAGAAAAATAAGAATTTTGTTTTAGCAGAAATGTGCATTGGCAGAGTATTAAAATTGTACTCCTGTTGACCACCATCTAGTATTTGTGGACAGATAATGTGCTATATCTAAATGTTTTTTTAAAAAAAAACGTTCCATGAGGGTGTGTTTTTTGGAAAAGAACAGTAAAATAGGTATCTCTCTGTAGCAAGACTTCCCCTCCCTTCAGCCTGACTTCCATTGTTAGGGAAAAAATAGCACCGTAGTCATAGCAGCTATTAAAATTCAAAATTGGAAACAAAAATTGCCTCACATCATTCTCATAGGAATGCATATAGAGCCTTAAAAATAGCTCTTTAAGAGTATGAGCTGCCACCACTCATTTTGATATACTGTTAACATTGATGCCTAACAAATTTTGATAACTTGTTCCTGGGTCAAAACAAGCTGGCTGTTTTGTTAGATTCTATTTCATGGAAATATTTCTTGTATTTTAACTTCAGTATATATGATCATTCTATTATTTTTTAAAATATTTTTACTTTAAGTTGACCTCTTGTAGAGCCACACATCTGCTCTATGCTTTTGGAATCCCCCCCCCATCATAGGCAAATCTGTGCTAATAGTGGCTAAATTAGTGTAATATAATACTTTGACTTCATGAGAACTCTTCACTGGGCAGCTTTTAATAGTCCAATAAAAACCTGATGTTTCATCTGCAGTGTAAAGAATGGTCAAAAATCAGTTTTTCCTGTGATGGGACTCTGCCTTCAAAGAACCTGGGGGTCAGCTTCTGATTAAATAGTATTGTAAAAGTGCTGATTAAATGTATTCATAGGATCATCTCAGTTCCTAACTGCAAATAAAATTCATAAATTATTTTTAAGTCAGTGGTGGTATGCAATAATCTTGTTTTACAAGTTAACTCTTTTTACATTTTGTCCTTTTCTATAATCTGCCTCTGGGTTCTGAAACTTCAGATCCCTTTATTATCTGTTTTGTGGTGCAATAAGCAATCTGATATTGTTGTTGTGTTTTGCTGTCATATTTCTCCTTTATCTGGTTCAGTTTATTTTTAAAAATTGTACATTGCTTAGTTTCCAAAACCTAGCAACATCATTTTAAAGTGTGGAGGAGAAAGAGGGATTTAAACCTTGATTTTAAGTTTTTGCCCAAGTAATTTCATTAGTCCAGTAGAATGCATATTTAGCTCTTGAAAACAGAATTGCACCTCTTTAATGAAATACACCTAGTATTCTGGAATGTTATTGTAATATGGTTACCCATACAAGTTAATATTAAGATCCTAAATTGGTAATTCAAAAAAGTTTTCCTCAGGAAAATAATTTCCTGATGTTGTTTTGATGACTCCTACATTTTTATTTTTAAGTAAGGATGTGGGATGTTGCTGGGCCTCTAACTCCTTCATCACCCCAAACCAAAGGCCATGTTGGCTGAAGTCTATTGAAGTTGGAATCCAGCATCAGCTGGAGAGCCAGTTCTCCATCCCTATTTCGAAACCCACTTTAAGAATACTGGCCACAATTTTTAATATATGAAGAAGCAGGCGCAGGAATTCTGTGTGCATTTGGGCCACAAGGGGAAAGGAGGAAGCTGATGCTCTCATGTTTGTTTGTATGTCCTGCAGAGGTGTCTTGGTAATATGAAGAGCCAGGCATGGGAAAGGGTAGGTTGGATTTGGGTACCAGGAGTGGTGATTTACCCTTCCTTTGCATCCCAATGGCTTGTTTGGAAACAAATCCTGACTATCATCTGCCAGTGAGTGATACATAGTCTCTTTGTGAAAGTTTCACTGACATCTGTACAGTTCTATGCTGTGTTCTAGTTACTGAGGAATTTTTGCCATAGATGTTGCACATAGTAATGTGGTGGATTTCTTTGTTTTATTGGCCCCAGGGATGCCTTGAAATGTGATAAGATTTACATCCAGCATATTCTATCTTGCTAAGACCTGTTTGCAGTGACAGGATTTCAAATGGTTTCTGGAATGCATGCATAATCTGTAGGAAAAATGGCACAGTGCAGCTGGTATTAATGAGCTGTGTTTACTATTTGGAGGTTTTAAATAAATTATTTCAAAACTCAAGTGTAGTTTTAAGTGCTTGCCAAATGGCACTTTTTGTAATTCAGATTCCATTGATGGGAATCAGGGAAAACATTAGAAATGATTTCTAAATCCCCATTCTTTTACACTTAAAAAGAACAACACATTTATAATAGCACTTTAAGTAAAAATGGAAAGTGTCCTAGAGTAATTTTTATGGTGCTGAGGAGAGAAGGAGATTGATGTTCAGCATGTTTGGTATAAATATGATACTTTGTATTCTTGTGAAAGATAAGGAAGTCATCAATATCTTTTTTTAATAGTTTAAATTATGGAGTAATATATGAAATTAGAACACACTATATGCTGCTATTTCTCCGATGCTTCTTTGCTAATATTTCATATTAAGGCAGTTTGAATATTCTCTAGTGTTCTTATAAACAAAATTCTCACACAAATATAATTTCTAAGAAAGTTTAGTTAATTGGATGGATAAAGTTGCTAAAATGGTACAGCAGGCTTCAGTTTGTTATTAAATCATTGTTAACCTGCTTTTCCATTAAAAAGGGTCTCAGAATGACTTGCAGATATCAGTTTAATAAAACAGCTCCTGCCCTTAGGCATAGAGTCTAAAAGACAGTACGCAACGGGGAAAGGGGTTGGGAAAGAGGAGGAAAATCAAAGCAACGGGTGTTATATTTTAGTTACAAAGTTCCAGCTGGGTTAGAAACAGTTCAAGAATTTGACTTAAGTGTTGGTCATTTTTACTGTATTTTATAATTTCATCATGTATATCACCATGATATTTTTTGAATGAGTTGTTGGGTTAGAAATACTTGTGTACAGTGAGGGGGGAAAGTATTTGATCCCCTGCTAAATTTGCCCGTTTGCCCTCTGACGAAGAAATGACCGGTCCTGAGTAAAACCACAGAGCCTAGGACTTGCTGATCAGAAGATCGGTGGTTCTAATCCCCGCGACGGGGTGAGCTCCCATTGCTTGGTCCCTGCTCCTGCCAACCTAGCAGTTCGAAAGCACATCAAAGTGCAAGTAGATACAGTGGTGCCTCGCAAGACGAAAATAATCCGTTCCGCGAGTCTCTTCGTCTAGCGGTTTTTTCGTCTTGCAAAGCAACCCTATTAGCGGCTTAGCGGATTAGCACTATTAGCGGTTTAGCGGTTTAGTGGCTATTAAAGGCTTAGCGGCTAAAAGGCTATTAGCGGCTTAGCGGCTTAGAAAAAGGGGAAAGCGAAAAAAATCGCAAGACTCGCAAAACGTTTTCTTCTTGCGAAGCAAGCCCATAGGGAAATTCGTCTTGCGAAGCGCATCGAAAATAAATATTTGATCCCCTATCAACCAGCCAGATGTCAGGCTACCTGGTATCTTCACCGTATGTATTGAGCTGAGATTAGAAGCACCTGCTGTAAGGGAGAGGTCTTACCTGTAATCCCAGCTCATTACAGTACCTGTACAAAAGACACCTGTACACAAATTAGCCACCAAGACCATAGAAAATAGTTGGTAACACACTACGCCTTGAAGGACTGTGATCTTGCAGAGCCTGCAAGGTCCCCTTCCTCAAGACAGCACATGTACAGGCCCATCTGCAGTTTGCCAGTGCACATCTGAATGACCCAGAGGAGAACTGGGTGAAAGTGTTGTGGTCAGATGAGACCAAAATCGAGCTCTTTGGCATCAACTCAACTCGCCATGTTTGGAGGAGGAGGAATGCTGCCTACGACCCCAAGAACACCATCCCCACAGTCAAACATGGAGGGGGACACATTATGCTTTGCGGGTGTTTTTCTGCTAAGGGACAGGACATCTTCACAGCATCGAAGGGACGATGGAAGGGATCATGTGTCATCAAATCTTGGGTGAGCACCTCCTTCCCTCAGCCAGAGCATTGAAAATGGGTCAGGGATGGGTATTCCAGCATGACAATGCCCCAAAACACACGGCCAAGGCAACAAAGGAGTGGCTCGAGAAGACGCACATTAAGGTCCTGGTCAGTTTCCAGACCTTAATCCCCTCGAAAATCTGTGGAGGGAGCTGAAGGTTCGAGTAGCTACACATCAGCCTTGAAATCTTACTGACTTGGAGAGGATCTACAAAGAGGAGTGGGACAAAATATGTCCTGAGATGTGTGCAAACCTGGTGGCCACCTACAAGAAATGTCTGGGCTCTGTAATTGCCAACAAGGGTTTTGCCACCAAGTACTAAATCATCTTTTGCAAAGGGATCAAATTCTTATTTCACTCATTATAATGCACATCACTCTCTGACTTTTGTCTTCTGGGTTTCTGGGGGTTTTCCTGTTGTTATTCTGTCTCTCACAGCTACAATAAACCTACCATTAAAATTATGGACTGGTCATTTCTTCGTCAGAGGGCAAACGGGCAAATTTAGCAGGGGATCAAATACTTTTCCCCCTCACTGTAAATAAAGGAGGATCCAGGAGTCACTGTTAGCTTAGCTTAGCCAATGGCAAGGCCCTGCAGTCCCATCAGTCCTTCTACTTTAGCCTGATGGAATATACTTGAAAACTGAATTATGTTAGCCAGTGCTAGAGATGATAAAAGTCTGCATTCAAGTCAGGTAGTGGAATTGGCAAGTGGAATATCCAGAAGAAAATTGTTCTGGGAGGACTGGAAAAATAGAAATAGCCAGACCTCATAAAACATGCATGCAAGTGTATGATACCTTTATGCCTGTCAACCTAAAAAACTTAGATATTATCACATCTGGATTTTATTTGCTTGCTGAGATGACTGTGTTTACATTATTCCTGCAGTTTGCTTTTGCCAAGGCTATTCACAATTGCCTATTATTCTATCATTCATTTGTATACTAGTATTACATTTGTACAGTAACATTAATTTTAATCACAGAGTTCCATGTTATGTTAAGCATTCCACATTTGTTTCTTGAGTGAGGCATTTGCTTCCTTACAAAAGGGGGATAGTTGTATTTAAGTGTTGGTCCATTTTTTCAAAAATGAAATTAAAAAATCCATCTCTTCATCTGTCATGTGGATGAATGTGCATTATCATATTTTAAATTGACAGCTTAATCTTTATGTTTCTCAACTTCTACTCTGCTTTTTCCCTACAGTTCTTATTTGCATGCAGAAAAGGATCATAAACTGTCTAAAATAGCACCGTTTCTCCCCTATCTTTTAGAGTCTTTTTTGCAACATCTCAGTGACCTATCAACCCATGGATAGCTGGATCCATGGATAGATCAGGCTTCCTCATACTCGGCCCTCCAGATGTTTTGAGACTACAATTCCCATCATCCCTGACCACTGGTCCTGCTAGCTAGGGATCATGGGAGTTGTAGGCCAAAAACTTCTGGAGGGCTGAGTTTGAGGAAGCCTGCTCTAGATGGCCATTTGTCTTTTCTTCTATAGTCCTAGCATGGTTGTTAACTTGCTGGTTAAACTATTAAAGACTGATATCCTTCCCTATGTGAATGTAGTATTTCTCTCAGCTTCCATTGTTTGACAAATGCAGAATATTTTAATTGTTCATAATTTATATTTGCAGTATATGTTAGTCCTTTTTGAATTATTCAGGCCATTTTCAGTGATATTGCAACACTGTGAATTAAGTCTGTATGAAAATAAGGAGCTGTAATAAAATCAAGCTTGATGGACCACACATTGCTCATCTTAGAATCAGAGGAATGTAACCTTTTGCACATGAAAGAAGGCAGGACCTTTTATCTAAAAAAGATAGTTAAAACAGTAGTCCTGATTAGTGGTATGGCCATATTAGGGTGGTAAATGAAATTGAAATATAGTTTCTATCTAGTGGAGAGTTCACCTTTACAACACACGTGTGCAATTCTGGTTCACACAGAACTTTCTCCCTTCTGTATGTATGCCAAAGCCATTCACTTAGCAAAAATCAGGAAAAAATGAATGTATAAAATGACCCCTTGAATGCTGGTGAACAAGAGGCACAAGAAAGGAAAGGGTACTCAAATATAAAGAGAGAACACATTATAAAAAGGGAAATATATGATTCTGAGCCTTGGATTCATCCAGTGGAGATGAGTGATGCATTGTTAAAGATGACTGAAAGCTGTTAAGAACTCTTGAAAAACATGAGTAAAATGTAAAGAAATGTGCAGTGCTATTGAAAATTGATGTGGGAGACAATGTAAAGAAGTGGTGTGTGTGAGAGAAAGAGAGATACGTTTACAGACTGTTGAAAAGCAAAAAACATCACCACCACAATGCTACACTGGAAATCTAGAAAAAGAGTGACCATGGGTAACTAGTAAAACACCAACATTGAAATGCTGAATGGCATTTAGCAGACTCTTCAAATAAGTATTTGAGGAGAAGAATGTTAATAACACCATTCAAAGATGTTTGAGGGCTCTTGAGAGAGAACTGAAAGAAAAGGCATTCCACTGAAAAAAAGAAAAGCAATTACTTAGGAAATGGAAATATCTACGTAGTGAAGGGTCAAGGCCAAATTAACCAGTAACTTTATTGCTAGTGAGAAAGTAATGTATTTGGGAAGAGTTAAGTATGGGAAGGCATGCTTCATGTATTCACAGAGGCTACCAAGCACTCCAACAAAGGCTTTGTTGCCTCACCAGTGGTAACAACTTTTATTAGCGAATACATATTTGTTTGCAAATACATTTGCTTGCCAAGAACTTTTAATACTCAAATGGCCCTTTTTCTAGTTTTTATAGCTTATGCAAATAAAATATTTTCTCAGGCAGAGGCAGTATACTGTTTGTGAGCCTTCTTCACAAGAATGGAGCTCTTCAATCCCAAAACAACTCTTTTTTTGCAGAGGCCATTGCTTTATCTAATTTTGCTCACATTCCTCAATATGTCACACACTTTGGGCTTAGAGGAGTGTTGTAAATAAAAATATGCCCTTTTCCCTTATGGGGTATCCAAGAGCCCATATAGAGTCCTTACATAGGTTCCCTGTTGGTAGGAGAAAATAACAGAGGCCAACCAGAGAATATTGAGAAGCAAAGCAGCTAGTAAGCTTGATCTTTATTGATCTGTTGCAACAGGGTGCTCGCAGGAGAGGAGGAGGACCCACAAAAATGCTGTGCAAGGGCTTATAAAGACTTTTGAAATTCCCATCCTGTAGATCAAGACCACCCCCAGAAACATTATGCATACATCACAGAAGGGGTGTAACCTAAGACCACCCCTGTATCCCACCTACATCACAGAAATTTAAATGTTGTTTTTCTCTTGTCCTTGTTTATTTCCTGTCTGGCAGGTTACTTGATTGGATTTCCTTGGTAGCCTGGCCATTCTTTTGTAATGATAAGGCTCACACCCTTATTCAAACACAGACATACCCTTAAGACAGGATTTTTGAAGGAAAAGACAGTGGGGAGGTTTTTCCACTTCGACCATGCAGAGAAACATTTGCTCAGTTTAGGACTCAAAAAATGGCTTCAGGTCAGTCTTCCTGTGCTTGATCTATGTACGTGCAGTTATGAACATTACCATATATCTAGACCTCAAAATTCCTATCACAGGAGCAAGCACAAAGGTGTGAACTATAGTACCAAATGATTGGACCATGGTCAGTTTGCCAGATTTGCAAAATAGCAGCAGGAAACTGTCTGCAGAGATGGCTTTCCTCTCATGAGAGTTCTAGCATGAAAAGCTGGGTTTCAGTCAACAGTAAATGGTTATTAGCTGGAAGGAGAGATTGAACGCTTTATAATTGGAATAGAAAAAGAGGGCAGTTGTGCCCTTGAGAAAGTGAGGTGCATGGAAATAATATGGAGTACAGTATTAGGGTGAAGTTTATTGTGAAACTTGGTAGAGTTGGGAAGACGAGTCTTGGGTGGAGCTGTGAACCATTTCTGTTTCATTTGTCTTTGGACCAAACTATATGTTGCATCATGTTAAGTGTGCTTAAGATCTGAACCAGGGGTTTGCACCAGTTTCCCTCTCAATCACCCTCTGCCCGATCTTCTATTTGTTCCCAAAGGTGTTGTTTATTGCAAATATGGTGCATGGTCAAATGGTTCTGAGGTGGCATTTTTAAATAGGAGATGCACAGATTTCCATAGAGCCATACCTACCTTGTCTTCAAAATAAGCCAGTTTCAGCATGCTTTTGAAGAGGTGTGAGTAATGTAATATGTATTTGGTCCTTTGTCTCATTCAGGGATTCGGCTCTTTTCTATCAGATTTTACTTTGCTACTGTTAACGGAAAAATCTGAGGGCTCTCTTGGACAAAAACAAAGACACCAACCAGGATAACTTGGAGCAAAACAGCAGCCTGTAGGCTTGGCCTTTATTGAACTGTTGCAACAGGGTTCCCTTCCCTTGCAAGAGAGAGGAAAGACCCCGAACAATGGGCTGCAAGACCTTATAAAAACTTTTGAAATTCCCCTCCTCTAGGTCAAGCCCACCCCCAGAAACATCATGCATACATTACAGAAAGGAGGGGTTGACATCATGCATACATTACAGAAGGGGTTGACATCATGCATACATTACAGAAAGGAGGGGTTGAGGGAGGAGTTGTGGTGGTAACCTGAGTGTCCAGTCACCCAGCTGGTTCCTCCTTTCCCCCTCCCCATGAGTACTTTCCAGGTGACAATGGGGAGTTTGCAGTTTCCTGCCCCCAGAGGGAAGATCTGATCATTGTCCTTTGTTTCAGCCTGTGGTGAATCCACTGTTCTTTGTGATTTTGATTGTCTTCTGTCTGGGATTATCAGGGTTGACATAGCAACTGGGCAGGGCTCCTGTGGATGTGCTGGGATGGTGAAGGGATTATGGCTGACCAGAAACCAAGCCCCCCCCTTTGATAGTCCTTGTCACATGGAGTAAAAAATGGAACAGTGCAAATCCGATGTATGGTTGATTTTCTATGAATTTATAACAGAAATGTGGCGTATGTAGTGTGTGAGTGTGTGTGAAGTTTGTGGAAACAGAATGATTGGGGTGGGGGGGTTCCTGCTACACTTTTTATGTTGTTACCTGTGACATAGATTTTCTTTTAGTCTACTGAAGTAGAGTGTTAGTGCAGTAGTTTTGTGTCCTCTCTCACTCTGGCCATTTTCTAAACATGTAAGGAGTATAGCTTCTTTGCTAAAATTTGCTGACTTAATTGTGTTTCCATTTTTATGTTTAGGCTATACCTTTTTTATTGCTATCTCCTATTACAGTACATAGTCAAAATGGATCTTTGTTCTGAGAGCCTATGATTATTCAAAAATCCACAGCTGCTGACAAAGCACTGCAAGGGATCAGATTCAGGCTGCAGAACATATCATGCTCTGATGCTCCCGTAAATCAATAGAGCGGTGTGTTCTTCCCTAACGTTGGCTACCCAGAACCACTTCTGATATGTAACCTGCAACGTCTGTATGAATTGTAACCTTTATGAAGCCCCACATATAATGTCTATGAAATAAGAATTATTAATCTGAACAAGGTGTTTTCTAAAGAAGGGTAAGAAATTTAAATGCATAGGAGGTGGATTGAATAGAAAAGTATACTAGGAGAAACTTCCATCGATTTCAAGATGAGGTTGAAAGTACTAGTAGGGTAAGATTGAAGGAAATGCCAATATTGATTTGCTTTTGGAAAAGAAATAACTAACTGTCAAGTTGTCTACTGGGTGATCTATTTAATATATTTTTCTTATATTTTAATTCACCCTCTCTCATCTTACAGGTGTGCTCACATATACATAAATCTGCAAATATTATGCACAAAGAAAGAACTGTAGGTTATTAAATGGTTATGATTTTCATCTCAAGTTGTACATATAGATTTACAACTCTGAAGAGGATTAAATACTTGAATTAACCCCATTTAACAGTGCAATCCTAGGCACATCTACTCAGAGGTAAGGCCCATTGAATTGAATTTGGATTCTTCCCAGATAAGTAAGAATATGAGTGTGTCCCAAGATTTATTGTATGAAATGAGACTAAATTCAGTCCATGCCTTTTTAAAAATCTTAACTAAGCTGAAGGGGTATGGGTGCTATGCTTAACCCCCCCACCCCCGCTTTCTGCTACTACCTATATTATACTTGTGACTTCTTACCAAGGAGGATATATATGCCTCTGTCAGAAAGATTTCAGGTTTATTTGTATATGATGAGTTCCCAGAAGTTCTAAGAAGTGGTAGGATATCATATGTCCTTTAGAGGAAGAAGCACCCCAGAGAATTATGAAATCGCAAGGCAGGAGTACATTCAGAGAAAGAGGAACTCCCAGATTGACTCTGCCTCATGCAGCAATATACAAGACTCCTTAAGGCTTCTATGATAAGTGTGGGGCTTGATCTCTTTTTAACCACTGCAGCAAGTATTCTCCCATCAGAGTTTGTAGGAGGGGCAACTGACCTTCAGGTTTTCTTTTTGAGGAAGATCAATCATCAAACCACTAAATTGGAGGAGTCTTCAAAGCCGTCTAGTCCAATCCTTGATCGGGTTTTCCAGCACTTGATCTGAAAGTCTTGCCAGTATTCACTCTGTTCACCTTCAGAATAAATCCAAGACAATGAAGTAATTCATACATTATTGAGATAAGGGAGCAGAAAGAACAGGTCCCCTTTCTGCTGTCTTGACAGAGACACAACCTGTGTTCTTCTTCTCTTGCAGCTGTTGTTCAAAGTGGTCCAAAAGATTTGATAATTACCCACACAGGGCGTAAGAAAACCATGGTTCATGGAACTGATAAACATTTCCTTGTGTATGTTTTGGTGGCTCCTAAAGATAGTATATTTCCTTAATCAGGGGATACCATTGCACTTGAGGTCAAAAGTGGCCTGTGTACCAAAGTATATGCAACAATAACTGTTCAACTCTGCTCTTGACTACAGCCTCCCTCACCTCACCCCATTCTCATTTTCTACACACACACACACACACACACACACACTCTTTGTCAAGGGCACAAGGGACCCTAGGTACACCTCTGCCTCCGGAGCAGGAGAAAACAAGCTTGTTCTGTCTTCCATGTGACAGCCCTTTGATATTTGAAGATGTCTATCTTGTCTCCTCTAACTCTCCTCTTATCCAGGCTAAACATCCCCAGCTCCCTCAACTGTTCCTCATAAGGCTTGTTTTCCTGACTCTCGTACAGAGATTCTCCACTTTGACTTTTAGTAGGGTTCTATCTGAAATTGATTTTTCTTCATACAGGCATGGAGAGCCTGCTTGTGTCATTTAAATAATGTTCCCTAAGTAAAAAGATCTCTGATGGTTGCTATTCCTCACATCATTTCTGCTTCTATTTTCTTCTTCTGTATGGAGTAAATTGTTGCTGCTGCTGAACAAAAGGTTACTTTGAAGCATAATCATATCTGAGAACACCTCTCTCAGATGTTGCTTCATATGGATTAGGATACATCTCAGGGCCATCCCAGTTATCTACCGTAGTTTTCGCTCTATAGGATACACTTTTTCCCCTTCAAAAATGAAGGGGAAATGTGTGTGCGTCCTATGGAGCGAATGCAGGGGGGAGGCAGGCAGGAAAGCCCCCAAAAGCCGCACACAAGCTCCGGGCGGCTCTTGCGGGCTTTTCCTCAGGAGGGAGAAGGGACTGACGCGGCCAGTCAGTCCCGTCTCCCTCCTCATAGAAAAGCCCACAGGAGCTGCGCGCTCTTTAAAGGGTGCACGGCTCCTGTGGGCTTTTGGGGGGGTATTGCCATAGCCGCGCGCAGCCTCTCCCTGCCGGAGAGGTTGTGCGGGGCTAAAAAATCCATAGCCCCGTTCAGCCTCTCCCGGCTGGAGAGGTTACGCGCGGCTATGGCAGAAGCCAAGACAGTGAGCGGGATGCGTCCCGCTCGCTGCCTTGTCTTCTTTGCTCTTTGGGGCGGGGCGGAGGGGACCCGGGCTTCCCCGGCAGCCCCAAGAAGCTCGCGGAGCAGCAGGAAGGCCTTTCCGCTGCTACCCGACCTGCTCTTTGGGGCTGGCGGTGGGCTTTTCCCCGCCAGCCCCAAAGAGCAGGTTGAAAGGAACCCGAAGCTTCCAGAGCTCAGTGGGAACTCCCGCAGCGCTCCGGAGGCTTCAGGTTGCCTTCACTGAAGCCTGGATAGCGAGAGGGGTCGGTACGCACCGACCCCTCTCGCTCTCCAGGCTTCCAAGGTAGCCGCCTGAAGGTGACTGAACACACTTTGAACGGCACCTTGTTTTAGAGGGGGAGAACAAGGGGGGAAAATTCTCCCCCTCTCTGCGCAGTGCCTCCTGCCGCTTCGCTGAAGGGGTGCTGGGCAGAGAGGGGGAGAATTTTTTTTGTTGTTCTCCCTTCTAAAACAAGGTGCGTCCTATGGTTGGGTGTGTCCTATAGAGCAAAAAATACGGTAAATATGTCCTGCCACTCCATTGAATGTAAATTATGTTCAGCAGTGCTGTTCTGGGTGCCGTCTTTGTGGGCGATCTTAGGCTACATGCAGTGTTAGAAACAGATATGAAAGCTAGGAGCTAAATGGCACCTTAAATCTATGTTATAGGCGCAACAATGGAATTTCTAGGCACACTTATTTATAACAATACAACAAAGCTGAAAATGAATGAACTGCAGCTAAAATTATGTTCATTTTTCACATGGTCTAATCCTTCCCCTGCCCAGCCCCCTAATATTCTTAAGAGGGTCTCTTCTCCAGTCTTCAGAGAGTAGCTGGAAGTGGGAAGACAGAAAAAGCTCCTCCTTTCCTTCCACTCTGAATTTTAATCGGGAATCTTAGGTGCAGTACTGCACCCAGATCTCAGAAACTGCTCACGCTAATGAAATTCCTCGTCTCAAAATGCTCCTAGAACAATGGGAATTTCAAACACTGGCTACATGTGAGTATATCTTCATGGTAGGATTGTCTGATACCTTAAGAAGATTAGGTGTGTTCTGGCTTAGGGGCAACACAGGAGAGAGTCAGTAGTTTTGTTTCCATACTTCCCTACATGCTGAGCTGTGTAAATGATGAAGCAATCAAAGAAAGGCATTGCAATCTCCCTGCAATGATTGTGGCAAATCAGGTACTGAGTAAAATCCTCTTATTTGTGGTCTGGGACTGCCAAGTGCAGTGCAAGGGTGATGGGCTATGTTTGCTTCAGGGTCCAGTAATTTGACAGATTTAAGGGGGGGAAAGTATTTTAACTTGCAAATTGCTGTGCAGCAGGAATCATTTGAACCTTCTCTAAATTAATTTTAAGTTTCACATTTGGATTAAAAAGTGCATCTCTGTGTGGGAGTAAGAACTGAGTATGTTGCATGTGATAGCTGATGTATCATCTCAAATCCCTGTGAGGCATGGAAGCCTTTTCACCTTTTAAAAGAAAACTACAGAGAAGCAACTAATCCATGGTTTCAAATACAGCTATTAGCAGAGCTGGAAGTAAAATGGAATCTCCTGAGGCCTTTCCCACATGGCTGTTAAAAGCAACACAATGGAATGAAATAAGTATGAAGAACTTGCTGTGATTCCCACGGTTGGTGAAATTTCTTGTACTGAGTAAGTGTGTGGGGGTTCAAACACTAAAAATGAGCTTTAATATTTAATCATCTGTTCTTCTTCTGAGACCTATACCTGATTTCCTTAAGATGTAATCGAGAAGAAATTATTATTTCTATGGTTCCACCATTAAATATATACTGACAATATAGGCATATTCATGTACCAGGATGCTAGGAACAAGGTATAAAATGTGGAAACTGTCCTTAAACCTTGTTTATAGTTGGAAATGATAATTATCAGATTAAGTCAAAAGTAGGCTGAAACGTTAGCTTTTGAGGAAGGATTTTAATGAATGGAGGAGGTAGCACTGTGCAAATGTCCAGGGAGGGAGTTCTGTGCAAGGGAGAATGGACAAAGCAGGATATACAGATTTGGTTGGTTGAGGATGGAGGAGCAGTAGAAGTCAAGGTAAGGACATAATGTAAAAAAGGGTAAAATGATACATTGTTCCAAGGCTGTGGAGAACTTTAAGGTAGAGACATTGGGTTTGTGGTAGATTTAATTGGGTATGGAAAACATATCCTTTTTGAAAGAGAAGAGGATATGGATGTGTACAGGCCATCCCCTCTTCTAACCCTACCTCCATCTATTGGATTTCTGGTTGCTCGAATACTGGGCCATCAGGCCTGGTAATGCAGTTACTTGATGCTGGCTTGGTTCATAATAAGACTTTGATTGCAGATGTGGGAGTGCTGAAACCTGCATGAATGAGCTTAGTGTTTAGGGATGTTTTTAATAACTGATGTTGTAATGTATTTTTAACCTTCTGTTGGAAGCTGCCCAGAATGGGCGGGGTAGAAATACTAAAATTATTATTATTATTATTATTATTATTATTATTTTGATCTGACTCAGCTTTGGGTACTGAGTGCAATCCAGGGTTGGCAGTGCTATGGCCTATAGATTGCCATGTTATAGTCATACCTCATGTTACGGAAGTAACGGAAGTAACAGAAGGGATTACTTCTGGGTTTCGCCACTCGCACATACGCGCAAAATGACATCATGCACAGAATCAGTGAATCGTGACATGCACAGACGTGGGTTGCGTTCTGTTCAGGTTGTGAACAGGCCTCTGGAACGGATCCTGTTTGCAGCCAGAGTTACCACTGTACTCACCAGAAAGTGCCCCTGCAATGGGAGGGGGTTTGAAAACCTGCACCTGGTGCTGAGAAAAAAGACAGATTGGGATTCCTGTTGGTATATTTCTTACTCTGCTGCCTGACAGCTTCCCTGACCAAGGTAACTGTGGTGGTTGTAGTTGAATAACATCTGGAGGGTATCACGTTGGTTACCCCTGATCTAGATCCATTCCTGTCTCCATCTCAGTTCAGACTCAGTTTGGGGATGAAATTGGTCTTTGTCACCTTGATGGACTACCTTGATCAAGAGAGGGACAGGGGAGTGCCACCCTATTACTTGCTCTCTCAGTAGCTTTTGGTGCTACCAACTATGGAATCCTTCTGGACCAGCTTTGTGAGGTGGGAGCTAGGGGAACAGTGTTGCAGTGCTTCTGCTCATGCTTTTGGAGAGTAGCATTGGTTAAGTGGCAGTTATGCTGCGGAGTGCCCCAAGGTACTATTTTCTTCCCAGTGCTGAACAGCATCTATATAAAGCCACTGTGTATAGCCATTGGGAGATTTGGGGCAAGGTGTCCCATCTTAATACCTGCCTTCCATTTCATCCTCAGCATTACCCCCCCCCCATGCTGATTTCTCGGATGATATCCTGTTGCCATTTTGGGAATCAGGGTGGAGAAGTGGTAGTAATAGTTCAAACAAATGGTGTATCATGCAAGCCAAGACTTGATCCCAGTGATTCTGTGTTACTCCCAAGTAACCAGTCTATTAAAATGGTATGTCTTATGTGTGGTAAAATCTTGGCAATTACCATTTGTATCTTTGCATTCTGTAATAAAAATTGAAAAGCAGAGAACATGCAGGGGATGGATGGGGAGGGATCCAGTGAGCAGTATCAGCATTGTTGAGAAGATATTTAAAGTCATGCACAGCTGCTGGAGGGAAAAGTAATAAGAAGAAAGAAGGGAAAACAACACTTTGCATATTTGGGATTTAATATCCTTGGAGGAAGAGACAATCCATTCTAAAATAAAATATTTCACTTGACATAATATGCTCTGTCTCTTATACATTTTCTTTAAGCTATTGTAAGAAATAGCAGCTTGAATAGAAAATTGCCATCTTTTAGAGCCGCCCAGGAGAACAATGAACAGTTAGAACTATGAGCTAGCAGCCCCCTCTCCCTCTCTTTTTAGCAATTTAAATTAATTTTTATATTTTTGTATTTTCTCTTCCATCAACACTTAATTAAAAATAAGATTTATATCAAAGAGGAGGAGGCAGCACCCTTTCAAAACTAAACTTTTCCTACTCAACTGTTTGACTGTTTTGACACCATTGAATCTTTTTAAATTTTGCCAAGCTAATTTCTGGATTTTAATCATTGCAAGATTCTGGAAAATGAACAGTGACAACAATAGATAAAACATGTAGCTTATCTGAAAAGCATAAAAAGCCCACTGAACATCTTTTTTATTCTATATTTCTGAATGGAATAAAATTTGCAATGTAGTTTAATTTTGTATTGCTTTTTAAGGGACCAGATATTGTTCATAGCTTTTTTTAATAAAAAAAATAAGTCTTTGAATACTATGCAAAAATTTTTTTACCTGTCCTAAACTTATATATGCTTTATGTGAGCTAGTTCTGTTTTAGTGCCCCTTAAATTCAAACATGAGAAAATTGCAGAAATTTACAATTCAATGCGCGTTTCATCAGGGAGGAATCCACAGATTGTTTTGACACTCAGTTACAAATTCAGCATGAAGATGGACGTCTCATGAAATTTGCAGCTGCTGATTGAATTTATATTTCCATAAAGCCCATCAACAGTTGCAGCCTGAAGGGAAGTGTGTGGGGGGGGAAATGACAAAAATTGTGAGGCTAGCATTTTCCTTCAGACTTATAATGACAAATTACTTGTAATAAGGTCTTACACTGACCAGGATTAAACGAAAAATATAGGCAGCCAGAAGGGAATGATTCTACTCCCCCCTCTCTAATTGATTTGAACTAAAAATGTCTAGAGTTGATATCTAAATATATGTTTAGTCATCTGCAGAGTGTGCGAAATGCATCCACAAATCAGAAATGTTCCAACACTGAAAAATAAGGCACTTGCAGGTAATTATAGAGGATTTATCATACAGGTAATCTTATTTTGTAATAACCTCCCATTCTAGAAGATGAATGTTATGCTCACATAAAAGTAGGTCATCTTCATTAGGTTATAGGACACCCACCCCCCACTGTGGTCGTCTTCCTCTCAGCTCTGAAATTGGTTTTTCTGTAGAGCAAAAACAATGTATGTCTAAAAGCCATAAACCAAGAAGAGACTGCTCTGACATTCAAATACTCATAAAACAATTAGTGAATTAAAAATAATTGTACAGATTTATTCTTGTTTTAAAATGTTAAATGTGAAATTTTAATCCTATGTTTCCATAGAGAGAAAGGGAAAAAGTTAAATGTTTTATTAGGTGTTGGGTTTTATGGCTATAATATTGTCGTTATTATCCTTGAGAGAATAGAACTCCCTTAATATCCAAGTTTCCAAAAAAAATGCGTGTCTCAAGACTATTGGAAAGATAAACATTTCAGGACTATAGCCATTTCATTTAATTGCTAAGGGATTTACATGTATATGCATGCATAATTTGGACATTCTCATCAAGCTATACTCTCAGGACTGATCGTTTGAATTTGTCCCACCCTATCCTGAAGACATGAGGCAGGTAAGCCTGTTTACAGACAGGTAGCTCGTAGCACTAACATAATTGCTGTTTCACTGTTACCTACAAACAAAATTGCAATTCACTTTCCACACTACTGGGAATATTGCATCCCCACATCTATATTTCATTCATACCAGTGTATATGATATAGTGGCTATGATGCTGAAGAGTAAGGTCCAATTCAGCTGAGCTGCCTTTTAGGGGAGGGAGGCAGATTCCAAGGGATATCTCTCCCTCCCTATCTCTCTGTGTGAATGTGTGTGTATAGTTTGAAAGTGTTTAATTAGAACAGACCTTTCCAAACTGTGTGTCGTGACACATCAGTGTGTTGGCTGCAGTGTGTAGGTGTGTCACACAAATACTCCTTGCACTCCTCCCAGGGCTGGAAAGGGATTAGTTTAATCTCTGGTTTGCTAGTAAAAATGATAAATGTCTAAAACGTGTATCACCAACATGAAACGTTTGGAAAGCTCTGAATTAGAAATATAACAACAAACAAAATGTGACAGCAAACTGAGCTCTCAGAGCTGCTGGGCTGTTGCAGCAGTGTCAAAGGGTGGGGAGGGAGGAATTGGGATTAGTGGTAGACAAACATCCTGGATGGACAAGTCAGGCCAGCAAGGAAGCGACTGACCCAGGCAAGTGGGTGGCCCTGGCAAACTGTGGAGGTTTGACCAAGTCTACTGGGAGGGATGAAGTGTGGTTTTGATGAGTTCCAGTAGGTGAGAGGTGGCTTTGGCGAGGAATAAGGTGATGAGGTAGTTTTGTTGCGTTTTAGGAGGTGTCTTTGGTGAGGTAGAAAGGAAGGGGATGGGCAGAGTTGGTAACTGAAACAATCATGGACACAGCCCCTGGTATTGAATATGAATGTAAGGAACAGAGAAGAGACTGCACTATAGGTTGTGGGAGGGTTTCAGATGGGGGTCCCCTACCTGCACTAAGTGAGGGGCCCAGATTGACCCCCAGGAATACCAGACCATCTGTCCTCCAAACCTAACTAAGAAGAGGTTACAAAGGTTCAGGAAGATGTTGAGGCTGGTCTTTTTCTAGTTTTCAAGGGCAACCATCTTGAATAAGATGTGTTATCTGATTTGTTCTTCTGTGTGAATTATAAGAAAAGAGTGCCCAATGGGTCTGTGGAAAACATGAATTGGATAATGAAGAGAGCAATTTCTCATGTGCCCATGCTTTTAAGCTTTGTATGGGTTAAATCACCATTTTCTTGTGTCATGCATGTTTTGGCCCTCAGTTGTGCTTGGTGAGCTATAAGAAGCCAATGCAGATCTCTCTAGGAGCACTGATATAATGACTAAATTACTAAACAACAACAAAAGTGTGTTTCATACAGAAGCTATGGTTTCTAATCGGATTACATGGACAGCTGTGCCTAACGTGCATTACTTTAGTCTTGAGGCAGAATTTGTGGTGAGCAGAAAAATTTGGTTGGCTACCAAGGGACCACTGTACATCATACATGCACAGGTTCTTGAAGCCCTAGCATTTCTAAGATGATTTCACATGCTCATATCTGTTTCTCAGCATTCTTTTTAGAAGGGTTAGAATATATCCAAGGACTAAACAGACTGCAAACACAAAAATCTTATTAATCTTTAAATACCTGCAAATTGGAGCAAACACTGGCAGTGGAAGTAAATTGACAATCTTTGAAAAATGGACTGGCTGGCAGAAGCATGATATAATTATTTATAAAAATTACTTGCTCTAAATTAAGAATGATTATGTTCAGTTGTACCGTTATGCAACAATTCATATGGTTTGCAATGGTATGTTGAGCAGAGGACAGTTTTCATTATGGATGAGAGCTGAAATGAGTTTCAAAGAAGAGCAATTCCCAGGTGGGTTTTAAGTCTGATCTCTCTAGAGTATTTTCCAGCATTCCTCAGTATTAAATCCTCACATTTTAACTACGAAGAGTGTTGCTAAAAATGAGAAAACTACAGAACTAATTATTCTGCCTGTAAAAGAAGGGAGGTCAACATACAGGTATACTTCAGTCTCTTAAATAAAGCAACATGAGCACCTTAAGCCTGAAATGTCATTTTCTACTGTTCTGGCTAGATAGCTTCCCCACCAACAGGATCCAGCAGAGCTTTGAATGCACCATTGGCCCCAATGTTCCCTGTTGCAGTTAGGATTGTCCTGTAAATCTCTTCTTCAAATAAAATAGTTATAAAATAGAAATAAGTAGGTGGAATATAACTTTCTTTCATTCATTCTTTTAACTTTGAAAGAATATTTATTTACATTTATTTATTTTATTTTTATTTACTTTTACGTTTCTAGCTCACCTTTCCTCCAAGGACTGCAAGGTGGTATACATTGTTTTCTCCTCCCCATTTTATTTTAACAATCCTGTGAGATAGGTTAAGCTGAGAATGAGTGGCTGGCCTAAGGTCATCCAGTGAGCTTCCTGGCTGTAGCGATTTGAACCCTGCTCTCCCAAGTCCTTAGCCCAACACTCTAACCATTATACCACACTGGCTCTAATGAACATACTGCATTTTGCAGTGGCATTTCAGACACATAAAATTACAGGAAATAATCAGTTGGACAAATTGCACATAGCATTCCTTCAAAAATGTGCCACATATTGTTTCCCTTTTAGATTCCCTATATGCCAAGAATAGTCCTTACAATGGTTGAAGTTAAACCAGCATTTAGAGTTCCTTCTTGATCAGGATTTGTTAACCATCTAGTTAACAAATCTGTGTGAAGAGGCAACAGTTGTCAACATTAACTGTAGTTACATTTTGTGGGGAGGGGTTGAGGAAAATTCATACAAGAGGAAAGGAGTGGTGAAGAAACTGGTGAGGTGGAAGATTGCTACGGACAGCTGGCATTTTTGGTGCTTGATTTTTCAGTAATACTGAATGTCTGTGATAATGGTCCTGAAAGGAATTTGTGTAACACTGTCATTGTGGTGACATGGCCTGAGTATGTGCAGAGATCTGAATTCAAGTCCTGTTTTATTCCATGAACTTTGCTAATTGGCCTTGGTTAGATCAGTGCCTCCATTCTTCTTCAAAGCATTTATGCCAGGAATAAGTGAAATAACTGCTTTAAAATTAGTAACAAATTTGGTGGTTTCTATCCCAAAATGCCTTAATCTTGAAAAATAGAAAGAAAGAAAAATCCTACTGCCAGACTTAGTTTAACTGCAGGAGTTTAATCTAAGGATAATATTCAGCTCTGTTTGATTTTGGAGATAAATATTTCAATAAGAAATGAGTTGAAGAGCATGTATTTTCAGCTATTTGAATGATTAGAGTTAATTATGTATCTTGTTAATTGGTATATAGTAGTGAGGCATCAGGCATAAGCCTGCATTTTATTAATGTTTGATCAGGACTTGTATATTAAAGAGAGAGCTTAGATTTTCAAAAGTTTCAAGCCAGCAGTTTACAACCTTGGTAATGTTTATTCTCCTAGACAAGGGCCCCTTTGATTGATAGCAGAAAACAATTCTCAAAGTCGTAAAAGCTGGAATTACAGACTGAGTGAGGACACTGACCCTATATGTTACAGAAGATAAAAAAGGCAGAAATAAATAATTAGGAATGAGTAAATAGTAAAATAATGCCAATGTGCCTCCCAGTAAAATGAGCCAGATCTTCTTTCCAAGGTTAAAGACCAAATGGAGAAGCATCTAGCTGGCAAGTCTTTTTTTAAAACTGTTTCTTTCTTAAACTGAAGAGAGTTAAAGGGCAATAAATGTTGGGAAGAGCTAATGGAAAAAGCAGCTGGCTGGAGAAGGGGGGGGGAATTGTAAACAGGGGAAGAGGCTTCTTTTAAAGCGGTTTTTTACTGTGTTCCTTTTTACTGAGTTCCTTTTCTACTTTACAAAAGGCCTTATTCCTTTTAAAAGGCTACCTATGTTATGTATTAAATATATTGTCTTAAATGTAATTATGCAAAGGATTTGAGAAATGCTAGATTTCATATAGTTGTAAGAGTTAAATTAAGTCAGCCACCAGCCTAGCCCTGCCAGACAAGAAGACGCCATCCGAGCAGTCCTGATTTATTAGTTGTCAAACATTTGTTTAGAAACCTTCAAATGAGGGAGATCTTTCAATGTTGATGTGAAACTCAAGATCCTTGACATATGTTTAAGATAAAAATTTAAGATTAACCATTTGTTTTAGAAGGCAATAGGGCAAGGAGGGCAAGAGGTGAGCTGGTAATTAAGATGCCTTGTTGAGACACATGTAAGATATATTACTACTTATTTGTCATTTATAGATGTAACAATATATAGCTCTTTGTGTTCCATATAAGGACAGGAGGATATGGGTGTATCTTCTAGGATTGGTTCTAGCAATCAGCCAATAGGAAATTCAACCAGGCTGATTGGACAGAGGTAGCCACAGGAGGAGCAAAGGGGGCTGGATTAAGGGAATATAAGTGCTGGCCATAATGGCAGGAGGCCAGGCCAGAGCTTGGTAACCATATACCACTGTGCCTCTCATTTATTTGTCTGACAAATAAATAATTATTTTAATTTCTCTATTGCTGCGTTGAATATTTCATTCCAGCTAAGCGTTAACCACAAGCAGGGTGCTACATTTTATGGTGCCGTGACTCGGATAAGTGGTCTGCTGGAACGCAGCCCCTTCGCCCTACTGGGCAGGGTACAGGAGAGAGGACCACTCACTGCCTACCCAGCGCGCACTGGAAAGTTTTTTTCCAGGGGAACGCAGAAGTCTCATCTGTCTGATACCCTGCTCACTGGCGGCGACGGACCGGGGGGGAAACGGAACCAACCAAGGGTAAGTGCACAAAGGGATTTTTTGGCCCTCCAATTAACTGGGAGGAAGAGAAGTCTTGATCAAACTTCTGCGTCTCAGTAAGTGGGAACTGAGTACGCTAGGTGGTTGGGTATATCAGATGGTGGTCTGGTGGGGGAAAAGGGAAGAATGGGAGGTAGTGTGTGGTGAAGTATCTAGCGCATTGTATGTGTGAGAAAGTACAGAGCAATCTGTAGCTGACCTGAGTGTGGAGTGGGCAGTACTTCGGTTCCTGGTAAGGCGACTTCACCAGGCAAGGAAACCCACGAAGCGTGTGTGTGAGTGACTGAGTGGATACTTCACAGGGCCATACAATGGGAGTTGGGGGTTCAAAGGGGGGAAATACACCTCTTGAATGTATGTTAAATAATTTTAAGAAAGCCTTCTCAGGGGCGTATGGAGTCAAAATGACGCCAGAGCGCCTGAGAACGTTATGTGAATTAGAGTGGCCGAAGCAAAATACTGAATGGCCATCTCAAGGAACCTTTGATATAAATTTAGTAAGCAAACTTTGGTCTAACATCGCCAAAGAAACTGGAGGGTGCCCAGAACAATTTTCATATATAGATTCTTGGCTGAGCACATTAAATAAAAATCCTCCATGGATAAGGGAATGCAAAGTCCAACGATGCAAATTATTGGCTGTAAAAGCCGAAGCTAGGAAAGGAATCTTGCCAAATAAACTCAAACCCATTTTTGAGGGACCAGAGGAAGAGCTGCTTCCACCTCCACCCTATGCTCCACATCGAAGGGAGCCTAATCCAAACACTCCACCAGTTGTAACCCCAAGGCAAGAAAGTGGAATGAATAATGGGGCTGGAGTCACAGAACTTGATTCCTTGATAGATTATGATAAATATCTTCAGGAGGCATTGGAGGCCTATAATAAAGCCCAAGCAGAAGTGGTTATTCCACCTGTGAGTCCCAGTAGAACTCCATCTACAGTCTCTTTTAGTGGAATAACTGATTGCCTACCCCAAACTCCTGTACATCCAAGTCCTAGAGAATTATTACAGAAGTTACAGGGAGACCTTAATCGGTCAGCAAGCAATACAGCCAGGCGTATAAGGCTGCTAAAAGAACGCCTTGGGACAAATACCATCCCCTATGATTTGAGGCCCCTAGAGCAAAGCGAAGAGAAAGATCACGTGCTAGCCCCTCTCAGAAGAGTATTTGATGCACTTGAGGAGCCTGTGCTGGTTAACGGGCAACCCGGACCACGGCCACCTCGAACTTCGACCCTCCAGTACATTCCATTCACAACTACGGATCTGATGAACTGGAAAACACACACCCCATCTTTTGCAGAAAAACCTCAGGCTATGATGGACTTGGTGACTTCAATAATAAACACTCATAGTCCTACTTGGACAGATTGCCGCCAGCTCCTGAATACTCTGTTCACCACTGAGGAAAGGAGAGACATAATTGAAAAGGCACAGATATATTTGCGTGAGCAGGCCAGAGTGGGAAATATTTATAATATTGACCGTCATCTCCAAGACCACTTTCCCTTGGAAGATCCTAATTGGGATCCAAACAATGTAATTCACCTGGCCAGACTTACCACCTATCGCCAGACGCTTGTGCAAGGTATCCGCAGGGCATGCCAGAAGCCCACTAATATGTCTAAAGTCTCAGAAGTAGAACAGAAATCAAATTAGAGTCCAGGAGACTTTTTAGAGAGGCTGCAAGAAGCCTATCGTATATGGACTCCTTTTGACCCTGAAGCCCCTGAAAACAGTAGAATGATTACTGCTACATTTGTGGCCCAGTGCGCTTCCGACATTCGTAAGAAAATTCAGAAATCAGAAGGATGGGAAGGGATGCTGATGAGCCAAATTATGGCCATTGCACGCCGAGTTTATCGGAATAGGGATGAGGCTGAGAAGCAAGAGAAGAAGTGGCAGAAGGAAAAGATGGTAATGCTGGCCACAGCAGTGAAGCAAGACTACCGCCCCTTAAATGGAGGAAGAGGGCGGGGAAGGAATCCACCACTGGGAAGGAATCAATGTGCGAATTGCAAGAAGGAGGGTCATTGGAAGCGGGAATGTCCTGAACCTCTGAGGTTGGAAGAAGTACGCCCAGGCCCAGGCCCAGGCCCAGGCTCCGGCCCAAGAAACCAGGGACGGGGACGGGGAATGATCCGAAATGGAAGATATCAGAGACCTGGACAAGGACAGAGTAGAGACAATTTCATTGGACTGGCAGAGGAGGATTTTACCCAAGACTAGGAAAGACCGGACTCCATAAAGTTAGGCTTCCAGGAGCCCACGGTCACGATTCAATTAGGAAGCCATTTAATAGACTTTATGATTGATACTGGGGCTGAATACTCAGTACTCCCAGAACTATTGCAGAAAAAGGCATCCAAAAGTGTAGTCATTAAAAGTGCCACTGGTCAGTCAGCTAAGAGGTCTTTCCTCCAACCTTTGGAATGCCAGATTGGGGGACATCGTTTAACCCATCAGTTTTTGTATATACCTGAGTGTCCAATACCTCTCTTAGGTAGAGATATGCTGTCCAAATTGCAGGCCCAAATCACCTTCACTCCTCGAGGTCCAGAAATGAAACTGCCATCAAAGGCAGCAGGAATAATTTCCCTCTCAGTACCTAAGGAACAATCATGGCGCCTAATGTCAGCCCTGCAAGTCCAACCCACATTGGATACAGAGTTAAACAAGCTCCTCCGAACCCTACAGGTGCCACCAGGAGTATGGGCCGAAAATAGCCCACCAGGAATGGCCAAGAATATAGCTCCAATTGTAGTAACCTTAAAACCTATGGCTACCCCTGTATCTGTAAAGCAATATCCTTTACCCCGGCGAGCAGCAGAGGGCATCCAGAAACATTTGGACCGCCTATTAAAATATGGTCTGCTTAAGCCCTGCCAATCAGAATGGAACACACCCCTTTTGCCTGTTCGAAAACCTGGGACAGATGAATACAGGCCAGTGCAGGACTTGAGGCTCGTAAACCAGGCTATCGAGACCTTGCACCCAAATGTACCAAACCCATATACCTTGCTGAGTTTGATCCCACCAGAAGCAACATTTTTTACTGTATTGGACTTGAAAGATGCATTCTTCTGTTGCCGGCTGGCACCACAGAGCCAACCTATATTTGCCTTCCAGTGGGAAGACCCTTTGACAGGAACAAAAGGCCAGCTAACCTGGACAAGATTGCCCCAGGGATTCAAAAATTCCCCAACTTTATTTGGCACTGCCTTGGCGAAGGATCTAACAAGTTACCCCTCAATACCTGGAGAAAAGGTGGTTCTGCAATATGTAGATGACCTTATACTAGCAGCAAAGGATTTTGATACCTGTAAAGAAGGTACAGAGGAACTGCTCCACTTGCTCTGGCAAGCTGGCTATCGAGTTTCCCAGAAAAAGGCACAGTTATGTTTAGAAAAGGTCAAATATTTGGGCTTTGACATCTCACACCAACAACGAGCATTGAGACCAGAGAGGAAAGAAGCTATTTGCCTTATCAAGGAACCTACCACAAGGAAACAACTCAGAGGATTCTTGGGAACAGCAGGGTTTTGTAGACTATGGATACCTGATTTCAGCAGTCTGGCCAAGCCCTTACATGAAAGCACTCGAGGTGCAGAAAAGGACCCATTCGTATGGGGACCTGAGCAGCAACAAGCCTTTTTAGTTATCAAACAACGACTTATGGAGGCCCCAGCCCTTGGACTGCCTAATTCAGAAAAACCCTTTCAGCTGTATGTACATGAACAGAATGGGATTGCAGCGGCAGTCCTGACCCAGAGATTAGGAAGTTGGAACCGTCCAGTAGCTTATTTGTCAAAACAATTGGACTCAGTAGCAAAAGGATGGCCTCCATGCCTAAGGGCAGTAGCGGCCACTGCAAGCCTTGTCAAAGAAGCTGATAAATTTACCTTCGGCCAGACGATGTACGTGAATGTACCTCATGCTGTTCTGACACTCATGGAATATAAGGGTAGTTATTGGCTAACGAACCCGAGGATGGCTAGGTACCAAGGCCTATTGTGTGAAAATCCCAGGATTCATCTACGAGTAGTGAATATGCTCAATCCAGCGACTTTGCTGCCCCTACCAGAGGTAGATGATGAAGAATCACATGATTGTCTCCAAATAATGGATGAAGTTTATTCCAGTAGACCTGATCTGAAAGATGAACCATTGAAAAATCCAGATGTTGTATATTATACTGATGGTAGCAGTTACCTGCATGAAGGTGCCAGACGAGCAGGATATGCTGTGGTCACCAATGAGGAAGTTGTGGAAGCTGAAGCTTTGCCTGCTGGCACCTCAGCACAAAAAGCTGAACTTATAGGTTTAACTAGAGCTCTGCAATTGGCAGCCGGATGTAAGGCAAACATCTATACTGATTCTAAATATGCCTTCTTAACCCTGCATGCACATGGAGCTCTATGGAAAGAAAGAGGTCTAATAGGAGCCCACGGGAAGGCCTTGAAATATGGACCTGAAGTAGAAATCCTGTTAGAAGCAGTATGGGCTCCAGAACAGATAGCTGTAATGCACTGCAAAGGTCATGGACGAGGAAGGGATCCAATAACCAGAGGAAATCATGCTGCTGACAAAGCAGCTCGAGAGGCAGCCCAAAAGCCTGTGGGAGGATTTATAGCAGCCCTCATACCAGAGGTAGTTCCAGAAGAAGTTAAACCTCACTATACCCCAGAAGAGAGGAAGTGGGCTGAACAGGAAGGAGCGGTTGTGAAGGACGGTTGGATGATCCTGCCGGACAATAGGATTTATGTACCTCATCATCTAGCAGGCACAATTGTAAGAAATTATCATGAATCTACTCACCTTGGCGGTACTGCAACCAGAGAGAGTCTCAGTCGGAAGTTGTATATTATTAATCTATCACAATTAGCAACTTGCATTTCACAGAAATGTGTTCTTTGTGCTAAAAACAATCCCAGGCAGGGACCGGTACAACCTCCTGGAATCCAACATGTGGGATATGTCCCCATGGAAAGCCTAATTGTGGACTTCACAGAGCTGGTCCCTTCTAAGGGATTCAAGTATCTCCTTGTGTTTGTGGATACTCTTACCGGATGGGTTGAAGCTTTTCCCACCCGAACTGAAAAGGCACGAGAGGTAACTAAGAGACTCCTCACTGAATTGATCCCGAGATTTGGGTTACCTAGATGCATTGGAAGTGACAATGGGCCGGCGTTCATTGATCAAGTAGTACAAGAAGTATGTCGAGTCCTACAAGTGAAATGGAGACTGCATGCAGCCTATAGGCCTCAGAGTTCAGGGAAAACTGAAAGAATGAATCGGACTCTGAAAACCCAATTGGCAAAATTAACCCAGGAAACGGGATTGGGATGGGTAGATGTGTTACCCATAACACTGTTTCGTGTTCGGTGTGCACCCACAAAAAGACTTAAGTTGTCACCTTTTGAGCTCCTGTATGGGAGACCGCCCTCCTTTGTTCAGGATATTTCAGTTGACCTTAAACAAATAGGAGACCATGTGACACAGGGACAAGTGCAATCTCTCTCCCGTGTTTTTGTTTCTCTTAACAGGTGGGCCCTCGAGTGCACGCCGTGCAGCATTGCCGAGCCGATTCATCAGTTCCAGGCTGGCGATAGCGTATGGGTGAAAGAGTGGAAACGTGATCCACTTGCACCTAAGTGGCGTGGACCTTACACCGTCTTGCTCTCTACTCCAACAGCGGTGAAGGTAGCTGAGGTGACCCCCTGGATTCATCACTCCCGTTTGAAGAAGTCCGAAGGCAGTTGGACGTGCAAAGGTGACCCCTCTAATCCTCTTAAACTGACTCTCTCCAAAAACCCCTGTATCTAGCCCTACCGGGAACGGGCTAGGTCACGGGCAACATTAGACGACCGGCCTGCTGCAGCCACAACCTGGAAGCTGGCTGACCTGCGCACGCCTGAAGCTTGAGGAGCATCTGAACCAGCGATTGTGAAAGGAAAGATTCTCTTATACAATTAATTGACTGCCCCCCCCTTGTGGAACAATTATCAGAGATATTACTCATTGGGGATCCTCGGGATATATGTTTTGGTCTTGGTGGTTCCCCATTTCTGTCACTGGGGGAATTATATTGGGACTAATATTTATTTGCTATCACAATAAGGTAATCTTTTGTGGAAGGAATGCATATGCTAGACATCAACATGATTTTATTATTAATCCTGATCCCTTGGAAAGGGGAAGGGTCCTTGAATCTGACCAAATTGACTAAATATGGATTCCGCCATGACCACAATATGTGGGTAGGTTTAGCTGAGATGGTAGCCAATGTTGCAAATAGGACCAATTGCCTTGTTTGCTCTCTTGGGCCAGATGATTCAGAGGGAGGTATGCCCTTATTACCGATACCATTAGATGCCATTGGTATGGTAAGCGAAATACCACACCAAACAGAAATACAGAATTTCCCCGGATGGAACTCAACTAAACCAATACGAGTTATACCTGTACAAGGGGAATTCTGTGTACATAAATCATCAGATGCAGCTGATTCTACCATGATAGGCTCTTCTCATTGTCGCTATACTTGGGATAATATTAAGAATACCTGGGCACACGGTACTACCTATCGAACTCGGAATGCCTTGCCCTGTGCACCTCCTTTTATTCATGCATGGAAAGTGGTATGGAACATAACTGTGACAGAAAAAGGCAATCTAACATACTGCACTGTGAACTCTCTACCTCTTTTGCTATTTCGCCTTCTGTACTCCACGTACCAAAAACCTCAGACCCGATGGTTGTGGTGGATATGTGGAGAATGGGCATACAAGAAACTCCCCTCCAAATGGAGTGGGACTTGTTTCCTGGGATGGGTATTACCACCAATGTGGATTATGCCCACTAATTTGGCCAAGCGAACACGAAGAAACGCTGATATTTCTCATATAGCAGGAGGAAGTACCCAAAGTTGGAGCGGTACTGATGATTGGCCACCAGAGCGCATTATAGCCTATTATGATCCTGCCTCCTGGAATCCTGGTGAGCTCATACAAGGGGCACGGGATCCTATTTATAATCTAAACAGAATAATTCGATTGCAAGCAGTAGTGGAACTTGTAACCAATGCAACGGCCCAGAGTTTGAGACTTATTGCACAACAGTTGGATGAAAGTAGAGCCGCCATTTTGCAGCTGAAAATGGGAATGGATTATGTACTTGCCAAGCAGGGAGGCCTATGTGGAGTCTTGAACTTGACAGGGAATGCCTGTTGCTTTAACATTTCAGATAATGGTGAGGCAATCCGTGTGTTGGCCACAAAGATGGAGAATATAGCACATGTCCCAGTACAAACATGGGAAGGATGGGATATGGGATGGCTCACCAATTGGTTACCTAATGTCACAGGACTCAAAGGGATACTATTGTCTTGCTTGTTTTTCTTGACAGTAGTGGTAATGGTTTTATGTATGATGCCATGTATCATTTCATGTTTTAGAAGTACAATTAGCAAGATGGTTTCAAATGAAACTCTACCTCATATCATGGCCCTATACAGAGCTTTACCTCAGGAACATGATGAAGGTCAAGCTATCAAGGACACTTGGGATGAAGGTCCTTGAGCTTGAAAGGGGGGAATGAGGCATCAGGCATAAGCCTGCATTTTATTAATGTTTGATCAGGACTTGTATATTAAAGAGAGAGCTTAGATTTTCAAAAGTTTCAAGCCAGCAGTTTACAACCTTGGTAATGTTTATTCTCCTAGACAAGGGCCCCTTTGATTGATAGCAGAAAACAATTCTCAAAGTCGTAAAAGCTGGAATTACAGACTGAGTGAGGACACTGACCCTATATGTTACAGAAGATAAAAAAGGCAGAAATAAATAATTAGGAATGAGTAAATAGTAAAATAATGCCAATGTGCCTCCCAGTAAAATGAGCCAGATCTTCTTTCCAAGGTTAAAGACCAAATGGAGAAGCATCTAGCTGGCAAGTCTTTTTTTAAAACTGTTTCTTTCTTAAACTGAAGAGAGTTAAAGGGCAATAAATGTTGGGAAGAGCTAATGGAAAAAGCAGCTGGCTGGAGAAGGGGGGGGAATTGTAAACAGGGGAAGAGGCTTCTTTTAAAGCGGTTTTTTTACTGTGTTCCTTTTTACTGAGTTCCTTTTCTACTTTACAAAAGGCCTTATTCCTTTTAAAAGGCTACCTATGTTATGTATTAAATATATTGTCTTAAATGTAATTATGCAAAGGATTTGAGAAATGCTAGATTTCATATAGTTGTAAGAGTTAAATTAAGTCAGCCACCAGCCTAGCCCTGCCAGACAAGAAGACGCCATCCGAGCAGTCCTGATTTATTAGTTGTCAAACATTTGTTTAGAAACCTTCAAATGAGGGAGATCTTTCAATGTTGATGTGAAACTCAAGATCCTTGACATATGTTTAAGATAAAAATTTAAGATTAACCATTTGTTTTAGAAGGCAATAGGGCAAGGAGGGCAAGAGGTGAGCTGGTAATTAAGATGCCTTGTTGAGACACATGTAAGATATATTACTACTTATTTGTCATTTATAGATGTAACAATATATAGCTCTTTGTGTTCCATATAAGGACAGGAGGATATGGGTGTATCTTCTAGGATTGGTTCTAGCAATCAGCCAATAGGAAATTCAACCAGGCTGATTGGACAGAGGTAGCCACAGGAGGAGCAAAGGGGGCTGGATTAAGGGAATATAAGTGCTGGCCATAATGGCAGGAGGCCAGGCCAGAGCTTGGTAACCATATACCACTGTGCCTCTCATTTATTTGTCTGACAAATAAATAATTATTTTAATTTCTCTATTGCTGCGTTGAATATTTCATTCCAGCTAAGCGTTAACCACAAGCAGGGTGCTACAGTAGCACCTTTCCTATGTGTCTATTTTGTTTGAGTTTTAATTGCATTTCTTAGTCTTCTGTAGCATGTCTCACGTGTTTATTTTGGAAATGAAAATAATTTACTGGCCTTGTGACAACAGTGGTTCACGTGTCAACAATTTCAGAATAGTCATGTTAGTGTGGTGCTACACAATCAAAAACAAAAACCCCAAGGAGTCTTATGATACTGTAAAGACCAACACACCTATTATGGCATAAGCATTTGTGGCTTAAAGTCAGCTTCATCCAGTGTAGGAAAGTTTATGTCATAAGGAATTGGTTAGTACCTAAGGTACCGCAGGGTTTGTAATGGCTGAATAAAAAGCGTGTCTATGTGATGGGAAGCATCCAAGATAGGAAAAGAGCTGTTGCTCAGGTACCTGTACAGGACACACTGGTGACCTGTGGCAATATGAGGAGATACACTCAGTCTCCTCCACAAGCTGCTTGAGTAATCTTTATACTCGCATTATGAGTGTGCTATACTCCAGAGATATGGTCCTCCCCTGAACTTCCCAGCAGGGGCAGCTAGTACATTTGTGGGATCCAGTCCCTTTCTTCCTGTTGCTGCTGCTATTTGAAAGGAAGTAATCTTCCTTCCCCCCCCCCCCCGTTCCAGTCAGTGACAAGTTGTATCTGGAGCAAGTGCTGGGAAACATGCAGCTCTCATAGCCGCCCCATCCTCTGAAATTAGGAAGTCTATTTACATACAGCATTTGCACCCTGCTTTTGAGCTCAAAGGGCTCTCAGAGCAGCTTACAAAAGTCACTACTGAGACTTTCTCCTTCCCCTCAGGCTCATAATCTAAAAAGACAGTTCAACTAAGTCATTGTGCATGTGGAAACATTTGCCTTGCCTCAGTAATGGACTGGATGAGAGCCAACAAACTGAAGCTCAATCCAGACAAGACTGAGGCACTGTTAGTGGGTGGTTCCCTAGACCAGATGGGTGGGAGGTCACCTGCTCTAGATGGGGTTACACTTCCTCTGAAGGAGCAGGTTCATAGCCTGGGGGTACTTCTGGATCCTTTGCTGTCACTCGAGGCTCAGGAGGCCTCAGTGGCCCAGAGTGCCTTCCATCAGCTTCGGCTGGTGGCCCAGTTACTCCCCTAACTGGACAAGGATAGCCTAAATACTGTTGTCTATGTTCTGGTAACATCAAGGTTAGATTACTGCAATGTGTTATACAGTGGTGCCTCGCAAGACGAAATTAATTCGTTCCGCAAGTCTCTTCGTCTTGCGGTTTTTTCGTCTTGCGATGCACGGTTTCCCATAGGAATGCATTGAAAATCAATTAATGCGTTCCTAGGGAAACCGCCTTCAGACCAGGTCCGGGGACAGTCTGTCCCTGGACCTCTTCTGAAGGCTGGGGGGGGAGGGCTTTTCTTCCCACCCCCAGCATTTTAAAAAACCCCGGGACAGCGGAGGACTTCTCCGCTGTCCGGGCGATCTTAAAATGCTGGCGGGCGGCATTTTAAAATCGCCCCGGGACAGCGGAGGACTTCTCCGCTGTCCGGGGCGATTTAAAAGCCCCTGGGAAGGCAGGCAGGGGGGACAAAGACTTTTGCCCCCTGCCCGCCTTCAGAAGGTGTTCCCGGCCCCCCGCCCGGCTTCGCAGCAGCTCTATGAAGCCCGGCGGTGGGGCAGGTGTTCCCGCCCCCCCATCCCGCTTCGGAGCTCCGTTCTGAAGCGGGGTGGCTGGGGCAGGTGTTCCCGCCCCCCCACCCCGCTTCGGAGCACCGTTCTGAAGCGGGGTGGCTGGGGCAGGTGTTCCCGCCCCCCCGCCCGGCTTCGCAGCAGCGCTACGAAGCCCGGCGGTGGGGCAGGTGTTCCCGCCCCCCCACCCCGCTTCGGAGCACCGTTCTGAAGCGGGGTGGCTGGGGCAGGTGTTCCCGCCCCCCGCCCGGCTTCGCAGCAGCGCTACGAAGCCCGGCGGTGGGGCAGGTGTTCCTGCCCCCCCACCCCGCTTCGGAGCAGCGTTCCGAAGCGGGGTGGCTGGGGCAAGTGTTCCCGCCCCCTCGCCCGACTTCGCAGCAGCGCTACGAAGCCCGGCGGTGGGGCAGGTGTTCCCGCCCCCCACCCCGCTTCGGAGCACCGTTCTGAAGTGGGGTGGCTGGGGCAGGTGTTCCCGCCCCCCGCCCGGCTTCGCAGCAGCGCTACGAAGCCCGGCGGTGGGGCAGAACCGATCTCCCCGCAACCGCTTGCTTCAAAAGAGGTCCGGGACCTCTTTTGAAGCAAGCGGCTGCGGAGAGAACCGATCTCCCCGCAACCGCTTGCTTCAAAAGAGGTCCGGGGGCAGCGGGAAGCGCTTCCCGCTGCCCCCGGACCTCTTTTGAAGCAAGGGGCGGTGGGGAGAAGCGATCTCCCTGCTGCCCCTTGCTTCAAAAGAGAAGACCCGCTGTCCCCGGGGCAAGCTTCGTTTTGCGAAGCAAGCCCATAGGGAAATTCGTCTTGCGAGGCAACTTGAAAACGAAAAAACCTTTCGTTTTGCGAGTTTTTCGTCTCGCGAGGCGTTCGTCTTGCGGGGTACCACTGTATGTAGGGCTGCTTCTGAAGACGGTTTGGAAACCAGCTAGTGCAGAATTCAATGGTCAGGTTGCTCACCAGAGCAAGATAGTTTGAACATATTATACCAATCCTGGTCCAACTGCTCTGGCTACCAATTCAAAGTGCGGGGTTTGACCTATAAAGCCTTAAACAGCTCAGGACCACAATGCCTCAAGGACTGCCTCTTCCCATATGAACCTATCCAGACCCTGAGATCATTTACTGAGGCCCTTCATTGTGTGCCTCCTCCTGAAGAGGTCTGGAAGGTGGCAACATGAGAACGGGCCATCTCTGCAGTGGCTCTGTCTGTGGAATGCTCTCACCAGGGACGTTCACCTGGCGCATTCATTATATGCCTTTAGGTGCCAGGCAAAAAATTGCTTTTTAACCAGGCCTTCGATTGACATCCTATGCCCTTTTAAAATGTAGCTCTTTTTTTGGAGGGGTGTGTGTTATTGGGTTGTTGTTTTTATTTTTATTTTATATATTGTGGTTTTTATGTTGATCTTTTCTGTAAACCGCCCTGAGACCTCTGGGTATAGAGCGGTATATAAATTCAGTAAATAAAAAATAATAATAATTGTCATAACTTTAGGAGGAGTTAATACAGTCTTGCATTTTCCTTAGTTCATTTGTACAGCAGATAATGTTCAAACAGCCTGACACTCTTTACAAAGCAACTTTCTCTTAGACATTTATAAATAATACATAACTTCATAAAATAGAATTACTTACTGCTTTACACTGTTGACCAGATAAATAAAACACTCAGTGGGAAGCAGAATTTGGCTGCTTCTACCCAAAATGTTCCTTAAGGCAAGATACCGTCTAGCAGTGGTGCCATACGTTGACAATGGACCAAACAGATCACACATCCTTTCATATGTTTTGCTAAAATTGTAGCTTTTGGGGGTAGGGCTATAGAAGTGGGGTGAGATTCATAGAATAATAGAATTTAGTAATCTAGTCCAACCCCCTGCAATGCAGGAATCTTTTGCCCAATGTGGGGCTCAAACCCATGACCCTGAGATCAAGTGTCTCATGCTCTTCCAAAGTCTATCAATCTCTTCTAATTTGCTTCCAAAACATTTAATATATGTGACTTCCTACTAATAGGCTGTACAATTGTTTCCCTTTAAATCCAATACTAGAACGATACACTGCTTTAATTATTTTAATAGTGCAGTTCATTTACAATTACTGAAAATATGTAGAGTGGAAGAAATTATCAAGTACTGTATATAACAGAGAAATAACACCCTCCTTTCCCTTTTCTTTTAAGTGTAAAAAGAAGTGAGATGTTAATGGGTCACTCTAAGGCTGCAATCCTATGCACACTTACCTGTTTAAGTCCCATTCAGTACAATAGCAAATATAAACTTGCATGGAATTGAAATCTAAAGGGCTTTTAAAACCCTGCTCTGAGTTGAAATCTTCCTGTACTGTTTTTAGTTAGTCTACTTGTGAAGTCTAAAATGTAGCTCCATTTCTTCTGATGCAAAGTAGAAGCGACTTCATCTCTTTGATTGGGCAGATCCGGGTTTACACACTCAACAACAGTGCAGGATATTATTTAGTTGCGGCAAAGGTGCTGAACCCTACCTACACCCACTCCTAATCTTGCTGTTGCTTCTCTCTTACACACAACTTTTCCCCAGCTTAGTTTAGTTTACTTCCATTATTGCAGCTAGCTTGAGAGAAAATGGTCTCTCTCTCTCTCTCTCTCTCTCTCTCTCTCTCTCTCTCTGTGTGTGTACTGCATGGGTTAAACCATGAAGCAAGAGATGGGAAGGCAGACAGACCCAGATTTAAACAACACCTAGTGATGAGAAAAAAGAGTATATGATTTTCTCAGTCAAAATATCTACATAAGTAATAGCATTGAAGAATATAAAATGTTCACCTGTGCATGTGAATGTTTTATGTAATGTTCTTAATCAGCCTTTTTTCTCTTTGAAATAGGTCAGCTCATTAAAGAGAGAAGATTTGTAGAAGCTTTTGGTATAAAAGAACACCAGTATGAAGCGGGGGACATACCCACAGAATGGGAAGGTAATACATTTTTGAGACAGCTAAAGTAATGTATGATAAAGTGACTTGTAATTCTCCCAGGCTGAATTGAAAGGACACAACAGAGCATCTAAGCCTAGCCCTTGCCTTAAGATTTCTTAAGATGGTCAGATTTTGTTTCCACTTGGCACCCATCATTCTGGCTTGTCCAGTTATTACTTTTCCCTTAGTCCATTGTGGCAGGTGGAGGAACCACTGAAAAGGCTATTGCAGCAGACTGGTATATCTTGATGTACCATCTCTGAATTTTCTGTCTAACCTCAAACACAATGGGCGAGATCCAGTGTTGCACCAGCAGATGCAATGGAATTTCCCTTCCTCCCTTCCCCGCTGCCACTCATCTGTCCCAGAGGCTCCCCCAAGCCTCCAGAGCAGATTTTGGGAGCACACGAAGAGCTGCAGAGAGGAGGAGAAGCAAACAAACATCCTGCTTGTGGAAGTGGAAGTACTGTACATTATGCAGGTGGGATGCCACCTATTTTTCTTCTCTTTGAACTCCGAAAGTATGGCTCTTAAGTAGGGAAAGTAAAAAGTACATATGTTTAAAATGCACCATATGATTTAACATCAAGTAGGATAAAAACAATGCACAACTTTATAATTAGGGATTGAGAAAATGGCCTTGTTTTAAGTGACCATGGATAAGAAAAGAAGACACAAGTGCAAAATGCCTTTTTTCTATGGCTTTCTGAAGCGTAGGATACATTTGCAAATCTGGGCAGTTTATTTGGCTTTCCAGCACAGAAAATAAACCATGTGTGGCAAGGCATACTTTTATTAGCAGCATTTGCATTTTTAACACAACACTTGCTCATGCTTATAATTACCATAACATTTTTTCCCCTTTGTGATTATAGTGGCATTGAATTGGAAGGATTTGTGAAGAGAAGGGAAATAAAAAGTGTTATGAATAGGCAATGGTCTCTTTCTCTCTTTAAGCACAGTTCCTTTCAGGGAATGGGAAGAAAATGTTCAGACTGCTTTGTTTCCCCATCCATTATTTGGGCAGAGGAGGTGTGCAGTGTATTCTTGTTTATGACAGAGCAGAGAAAAATGTAGGTGCTTAAATGCAAAGAACAACATTAACTGGATTTTTCCAGTTAACATGTTAACTGCTGAAATCTTCTGTTTGGAAATGGTGGGAGGAAATGAGAATTGTATTCTCCCTCTTTTTTATCTGAGGCTGTTTCTGTAATAGGAGAAAGAAGTAGGTTTTAATAATACTGTACTGGGATTGATATAACTTTTTTTTTTTAATGTTCAGAGCATTTCCTCTACATTATCTCAGTGCTTATAACAATACTAGATAGTGAAAATTGTTGCTCATCATTAAGGCCTCCCCTGTGGGATTTCATATTTTTCCAGTTCTGTAAAACATGAACAAGATTGCACAGATTTGGAAGGAGGTGGTGGGTGGGGTGCCCTTGCAGATAGTTTATGGGATTATAACTACAGTGGTACCTCGGGTTACAGAGGCTTCAGGTTACAGAGGCTTCAGGTTACAGACTCTGCTAACCCAGAAATAGTACCTCGGGTTAAGAACGTTGCTTCAGGATAAGAACAGAAATTGTGCTCCAGTGGCGCAGCAGGAGGCCCTATTAGCTAAAGTGGTGCTTCAGGTTAAGAACAGTTTCAGGTTAAGAACGGACCTCCGGAATGAATTAAGTTCTTGACCTGAGGTACCACTGTAAATGTATGGCTCACTTCTTTAACAGAATGAGCTTCCAGTACGCCCCTCTCCCCCAGTTTTCTATAGTCTGTTTTCTTCAGGCTTATTTTGACCAGCAAACCTTGAAACACAGTACCATTTGATCCAATTTCCCTTTCCTTCACTTTCATTGTGATTGCTCATAGGAACCAGGAATGCATTTTGACAATAATATATCTATGCCACTGGTACACAGAAGAATATTCTTGGTGAATGTCCTTCGACTGTGGAATTCCTAAAGGATTGAAGCTTGTTCTGAAGACAGGGTTTTTAGACTTTTGGGATGTCCAGGAGTTGAAGTCAGCATGTCATTTGTTTAAGTGGACAGTTTTTTGTGGCGGTTTCTCCCTCTGTTCTAAGAGTCTGGGATGTATACAGCACACATTCCCCCCCATACTCCCAACAATCCTGAGAGGTACAATTAGGCTAAGTGTGTATGATTTTCTCCATGAACACAACACATAAGCTACATGGCAGACCAAGCGTTTGAACATGAGTGTCCCATGTCCAAACCAACAACATGACAACCATGGTTTGAGGAAATACATGAATGAATCCCCGATTAGCATGGATAACATGTGTAAGTAACACCTTTCCTTGCTGTTGTCAGGGTTCCCTTTCAAGAAAGGAAGCAATGTGCCTTTTGCCAAAGGCATTATCTTGTGGATGCAGGCTGTCAATAACCTTTTTATCATTTTTATTCTAAATTGTCACTTACTGTATCTAGTAACTTACCTTCTTCATACATGTCGCTGGTCCTCATGAAAAGGTATCTGTCATTTTCTGTGTCGAGATTTAGGAGTTTGTGTGCCTCATGCTGCATTTTACAGCCTGTCTATTCTAGTCCTTCACTCTCTCTCTCTTTTTAATGGGTACCATTTAGTGATTAATGGGAGTTTTAATTTGCATGCTCACTTTTACGCTCATTACAATGCGTTATATGCCAGTAGAAGCCTTAAAGTTCAATGAAAATCTCATGCATACTAATGAGAATGCAAATGAGTGCTGATGAAAGAATGCCAAGGTCTCAAGGTATGAAATGTCCAGTTTATCTTGCTAAATTCCTTTCAGACAAATGTAGCGTTATCACAAGCACAGACTGTGGATAGTACCATACCGTATTTATATAATTAATTACAACTATGTAATTAGAAAATTGGAATTGCAGTCAGTGGATTTACAAAAGGTTTGATGAGAACTTTGTAGAATTGGACTTCATCTGTATGTGTGTGTGTGTTTTCTTTGCCTTTTATACTGTTCCAAATAGAAGCTATTTTGGCTGAGACTGAATGAAAGCATTCTGGTTTATGTAAATGTTTTTCTAGAAGTTGATTGCACTGGATGCATTTTCAAGCTGAAAGGGCAAAGAACAATTCTAATAATTGCAAAGATTTTGTCTGCCTTCACGTCAACAATGATTTTTCTAAACTGCAATGGAGGTTTTACTGTCCTGCACATCTAGAAGAGGTTTAGTGAAAGTAAAGGAAAAATATGGGGGAATGGATGCTAAGCAATAATAAAGATGAGATAAAGAATTTATGGATTTGAAGAAGCTGTATTTTTGGGCAATATGAAGGGAAACATTGTTATTGGCTGGATTTAAGCTTCTTGTAAACATCCTCTGTTCAACTCTGTAGAGACTATACGTTGTGTAAAATAAATAATATTGGAAATGCCTGTCATGAGGAGCCATTCCCAAAATGAAAATAAGAGTAAAATCACATTAACTACATTTTGTTCTGACTCAAAGCTTAGTATGTAGGTAAGAATATTAGAGAAATCAACAATAAAAAAATGCACTCCCTTTAACCCTTTGGTTTTGTGATTAGTATTACTGATTCTTTTTCATTCTCATGTTATGATAATATTGCTCAATTCCAATCTGTTACCTCCGAGGATGTGGACAGGCTGCTTGGACGAGTGAAACCAACCACCTGTCTCCTGGATCCTTGCCCATCCTGGCTTATAAAAGCTAGCCGGGAAGGACTCGGCGATGGGCTTCGTGGGGTGGTGAATGCTTCCCTCCGTGAGGGAGCCTTCCCAGACCCGCTGAAAGAGGCGGCTATTAAACCGCTTCTTAAAAAACCATCTTTAGATGCGGCCACGATGGCCAACTATCGCCCAGTCTCAAATCTTCCATTCCTGGGCAAGGTGATTGAGCGAGCGGTTGCCGAACAACTCCAGGCACGCCTGGAAGAAGCGGACCATTTGGATCCAGGCCTCATCATGGGACTGAAACTGCCTTGGTCGCACTGGTTGATGATCTCCGGCGGGCTAGGGACAAAGGTGAGAGCTGTTTCCTAGTTCTGCTGGATCTCTCAGCGGCGTTTGATACCATCGACCATAGCATCCTTCTGGACCGTCTTGAGGGGCTGGGAGCTGGGGGCACTGTTATACAGTGGTTCCGCTCCTTCCTCCTGGGCCGTGTTCAGAAAGTGGTGGTGGGGGATGAGTGTTCAGACCCCTGGGCTCTCACTTGTGGGGTGCCTCAGGGTTCTGTCCTCTCCCCCATGCTTTTCAACATTTACATGCAGCCGCTGGGAGAGATCATCAGGAGGTTTGGGCTGGGTGTTCATCAGTATGCGGATGATACCCAGCTCTACCTCTCTTTTAAATCAGAACCAGTGAAGGCGGTGAAGGTCCTGTGTGAGTGTCTGGAGGCGGTTGGAGGATGGATGGCGGCTAACAGATTGAGGTTGAATCCTGACAAGACAGAAGTACTGTTTTTGGGGGACAGGAGGCGGGCAGGTGTGGAGGATTCCCTGGTCCTGAATGGGGTAACTGTGCCCCTGAAGGACCAGGTGCGCAGCCTGGGAGTCATTTTGGACTCACAGCTGTCCATGGAGGCACAGGTCAAATCTGTGTCCAGGGCAGCTGTTTACCAGCTCCATCTGGTACGTAGGCTGAGACCCTATCTGCCTGCGGACTGTCTCGCCAGAGTGGTGCATGCTCTGGTTATCTCCCGCTTGGACTACTGCAACACGCTCTACGTGGGGCTACCTTTGAAGGTGACCCGGAAACTGCAATTAATCCAGAATGCGGCAGCTAGACTGGTGACTGGGAGCGGCCGCCGAGACCATATAACACCGGTCTTGAAAGACCTGCATTGGCTCCCAGTACGTTTCCGAGCACAATTCAAAGTGTTGGTGCTGACCTTTAAAGCCCTAAACGGCCTTGGTCCAGTATACCTGAAGGAGCGTCTCCACCCCCATCATTCTGCCCGGACGCTGAGGTCCAGCACCGAGGGCTTCTGGCGGTTCCCTCATTCCGAGAAGCAAAGCTACAGGGAACCAGGCAGAGGGCCTTTCGGTAGTGGCACCCGCCCTGTGGAACGCCCTTCCAACAGATGTCAAAGCGATAAACAACTACCTGACATTCAGGAGACATCTTAAGGCAGCCCTGTTCAGGGAAGTTTTTAACGTGTGATATTTTATTGTATTTTTGGTTTTTATGGAAGCCGCCCAGAGTGGCTGGGGAGGCCCAGCCAGATGGGCGGGGTATAAATAATAAATTATTATTATTATCATTATAACCTCATTGCCACTTTACTAATAGAAAAACAATTGGTAAAAACAAGAGAGAGGTGGCACTGTGGGTTAAACCACAGAGCCTTGGACTTGCTGATCAGAAGGTCAGTGGTTCGAATCCCCATGACGGGGTGAGCTCCCATTGCTCAGTCCCTGCTCCTGCCAACCTAGCAGTTCGAAAGCATGTCAAAGTGCAAGTAGATAAATAGGAACCGCTCCGGCGGGAAGGTAAACGGCGTTTCCGTGCGTTGCTCTGGTTTGCCAGAAGCGGCTTAGTCATGCTGGCCACATGACCCGGAAGCTGGCCACATGACCCGGCCAGTAAAGTGAGATGAGCGCCGCAACCCCAGAGTCTGTCTCGACTGGACCTAATGGTCAGGTGTTCCTTTACCTTTTTTACCTATTTTGTGGTTTGATTTTGGCTCATTAACCAAGATGGCTTCATGTTCTGGTATGTAATGTGATTTTAAACCACAGTTGGCAGTACTGAAACAACTGCAAACACATTTGAAGACGCCATGATAGTTGAGGTTAGGGAGAGGTATGTGGGCCTAACTCTCATTCTTGTCTTAATAAACCAGGGTTAGGAATTATGCTGAACTGGCACAGGTCCTGTTTTTTGCTTTGTGCAGATAATGGTTTTATTATACTGTTCCTTAGTGCTGTTTTATTTTGTTGTTGCTGGTGGTAGTTTTAATACTGTGTTTTAATTTATTGATACATGTTTTAATTTTGAAAGTATGGTATTGAAAGGATAGATATAAATGTTGGAATAAAATTACAGCTTGACTGTAAGCAGGTTCTTGTTTAATTAATTATATTATCTTTTACATCCAATTCTGGTCCCTACATTTCTGAAATACATAAATAAACTGAGAAGGAGTTAGAGGAGGGCAGCAACAATGGGAGGAAAGTGTTTGAGAAGAAACATTGGTCTAGAAGCATCATCAGCATTGTTTGGCTGTGCATAAACTACCGTATTTTTCGCCCTATAGGACACACTTTTTCCCCTCCAAAAATGAAGGGGAAATCTGGGTGCGTCCTATGGGACGAATGCAGGCTTTTGCTGAAGCTTGGAGAGCGAAAGGGGTCGGTGCGCACTGACCCCTCTCGCTCTCCAGGCTTCAGGAACACATCCACAGCCTAGGCAGCCCTGCGGGAGGTCCTGCAGGGATGTCTAGGCTGCGGATAGCAGCCTGCCGCCCAGCGCGAGGGGCGCCCTGAAGCAGAGCGCCCCTCACGCCCGGCAGACATCCGCAGCATGGGGAGCCTTGCAGGAGTTCCCCGCAAGGCTCCCCACGCTGCGAATAGCAGCCTGCCGCCCAGCGCGAAGGACGCCCTGAAGCAGAGCGCCCGCCCACTGGGCAGACATCCGCAGCATGGGGAGCCTTGCAGGAGTTCCCCGCAAGGCTCCCCACGCTGCGAATAGCAGCCTGCCGCCCAGCGCGAGGGGCGCCCTGAAGCAGAGCGCCCCCCGCGCCTGGCAGACATCCGCAGCGTGGGGAGCCTTGCAGGAGTTCCCCGCAAGGCTCCCCATGCTGCGGATAGCAGCCTGATGCAGAGCGCCCCTCGCGCCGGGCAGACATGGGCCAGCCCCACAAGCAGCGCCGCCATCCCGCTGTTCCTCGACCTGGTTCGGTTTCCCCACCTGCTTTTGGGGGGGAAATAAAGGGGGAAAATTTTCCTTTATTTCCCCCCCAAAAAACTAGGTGCGTCCTATGGGCCGGAGCGTCCTATGGGACGAAAAATACGGTAATTACAGTTATTGCTGTCGCTATAACGTTAGTAATAACTATGATCAGCAAAGCAAAGACAGCTACATCAGTGGTATACCAAATTCTGAGAAGGCAAAGGACTCCCTTTCCATTCTTCTGAGGATAGAAACAGACTTTCCAAAATAATCTTTAAAAGATAGGGATAAGGTCCACCGCTTTCTAGCAGATTTACTCTTCTGCCTTGAGTAGGGAAGACAGGTTATGTATGGCAGAAACAACTTGTCGTCGTCGTCCCCCCCCCCCGCCTTTCGGTTATCAGCAATAAGGAGATTTGTCCACCTCATTTCTTTGCCACAATTAGAGTTTGGGCCTCATCTTGGAAGCAGTGGCAGAGCTTCATGCTCCAGCACGGGGCGGGGCTGGTGCGCATCCCGGGGGCGTGGTGTGCCACCTGCAGGAGTGTGGCACACTTCCCAGGGGGGGCAGCTGTGATGGCACCCCACCGGAATTGCGCTGCCGGGGGCGGTGCACTCCTCCCGCACTCCTCTTCCTCCGCCAGTGCTTGGAAGCAGAATTTGTATTACTTTTTACCTTACTCCTGATGTCAGTCAGAGGAGCCTCAGTGGGTTATATCCAATGCTAATCATGCTGAGAATAAACCCATTGAAATTCGTGGACATGCCTAACTTGGGGCCATTAACTTCAGTGGATCTATTCTGAGTAAAACTTAGTTGGGTACAACCTACTTGGTTGTATTCAACAAAGTCATCCTGTTAGTACAAGGACTTCCACCCACGCAATGAGGCTTCCTCTTCCTTTCCCTTTCATTTCCCCCCATGTCTCCTCCCCAAATCTGTACTGGGGTTTTTCCCAGCCTTCCAGAGAAGACTGGGGAAGGGCACATGAGGACAGGGAGGAGAAATCCTGTAGAGCAGGTGGAAGTTCTTGAGCTAATGAGACAGCTTCCTCGGATACAACACAATATATATGTGCTTACTGACTTTTTACTCATTGGCAATACAGCAGGCACATGTAATGCCACCCCCGCTCTTCCAGTGTTTCCCTTATGACATTTTCTAGGAATGCAAGAGACAGTCTAAACAGACAAAAATCTTACCTCACATGTTCACCTGATTAGCAGTTACCTGTCCCCTCCCCTTACCCTTGACAGGATGATCTACACATGACAGAGCTAGTTTGTTATGAGAGAGCTTGTCCAGGAGCTGAATGGACTTAAAGAAGGCCAGAGTTAAAGTTCCTGCAGTTTTAAGTCAGAAATTAGGGGGGAAATATTACGTGTACCCTTCCTCCAAGGAGCTAATGGTGGTGTACAGAGTTCTCCTTTTCTATGTTTTCCTCACAAGCCACCTTGTAAAGTAGGTTAGGCTGAAGGATAGTGATTGGCTTAAGATCAACCAGTGAGTTTGGTGGTTGAGTTTGGATTTGAACTTGGGTCACCTCCGTCGTAGTGTTATATTCTAACCGTTATGCCAGGCTAGGTGTCAAGAATCTTGCTTTAGGAATTATTGGAGAAAAGCACAAGCTGGCCTGGGAGACAAATGTGGGAAATTGTTAGGGATGATTCAGTGGATTGATCTTTTATGCATTGCTGCTTTTTGGTGGCAAATCGTTTGGCGTTCTGAAAACTTCAGTTTCAGTTCTTGCAGAACCAGTTCCTAAACCTTCTGTGTGTGTGTAAGTGCATTTCATGTGTTTAGTGGTGTCAGGTGAAGGTTTAGAAAATGGAAACTCAAGTGCTTGTGGAACGGGGATGTCCTGTGCTGTGGGTGCTATGTGTTGATGCCATGCCTAATTTTCTAGCATTCTTGATGACAGCTATTTTCTGCTGCTCTGACTGCAAGAGCCATCTAGCACCAATCTCCATGTCCTTCCGTAATTCATTTGCCTTCTGGCATTCAAGTCCTTAATTTAAGTGGCCTTCAGATACATAATCTGTACTATTGATACAATTATGAGCAGTTTTTTTAAAAAAAATGTTTGACCTCTGTTTTAATATTTTTTTGCAGCTTGGATTAGGAAAAAAAGAAAAGATCCACCCACATTTGAGGTAAGAGAGACTACATTGCATCTAGGTGAAACTACAGATTATTTTATTTGCCTAATGACTTCAGTCAGAAAGCAGTTATTTGTGCACAAATACAAGATGGGGGACACATGGCTTGCCAGTGATACATGTGAAATGGAATGGATCGTGGGTTTCCCTGGACTTCTATACTGAAGTCTCACTTGTGTCGCACCATGGTATCATTCTCAAATCACACCAATGCACAACAATGCACTATGTGCTGTTTGGGGTGCATGAAATGCCGCCTTCTAGGCCTCTAGGTCCTGTCTGTTCTCTCTCACCTTTCCGTCTCTGTCTTGGAGCTCTCCTTGCCTGTGAGGGCTCTATACTTCACCTGTTTTGTTTGTATTTTTATAGTTATTATATTGTTGAAAGCTTTAATAAAAATAGAAGAAGTAGTAGTTGTTGTCTGAAATGGAGCTCTCCTGGCCAGTGTGACAAACCTTAGGAAGAGAGGGAATCTATAAAAATGGCTGCAAGGAATCCATGTGGGAGGATTGTTCAAAGAGTTTGTAGTGTTCATAATTGAAAGTGGCTTTAGTCAAGAATTGTTCTGAATCAGTATACAGACCCTGTACCTCTCTGCTTAAAGTTAGCTACTGACTGCAGCAGTATTGATAGAACTTTCAAGCAAAGGAAATTTTTAGACATACTTTCTAGATTCTAGAATGTCCAGATTTTATTTCTAGTATTTGCCCCACTCATACATTTGCCTTTCATAAAGCATTTTGTGTGTGATTCCAAGCAGTTATTTGGTTCCTCATCTCCAAACTATATCAATATATTATTACTGTTTCCAATGAGTAAGTCTGTAAGCCTACCTGAAAGTTATTTTTATTTATTACATTTTTGTACCACCCTTCTTCCAAGGATCACAGGATGGTTTACAGTATAAAAGCACAATACTTAACATAGTAACAAACAAAAATAATACAACCCACCCCAGCCACACACAATTTAAAAGGCCATAGATTGTTTAATTAGCCAAAGGCCTGGGAGAAGAGGAACGTTTTTACCTGGCATCTGAAGATTTGTAACAAAGGTGCCAGACAAGCCTCCTTGTGGAGAGCATTCCCCAAATGGGGAGCCACTGCAGAAAAGGCCATTTCTCATGTTGCAACCCTCTGGGCCTTGTGGAGGAGGCACATGAGAAGGGCCTCGGGTGATGATTGCAGAATCCAGGTCGGTTCACATGGGGAGAGGTGGTCTTTATGGTATCACAATCATGAGTCATTTAAGGCTTTATTGGTCAGAACCAGCACTTTGAATTGGGCCCAGAAACTAATCAGCAGCCGGTGTTGTCTGGTTAGGATTGGTGTTATATGCTCAAACCACCTTGTCCCAACAAGCAACCCAACCTGGCTGCTGATTTGGAGTATAGAAGTGGTGGGCAAGCTAAGAGTTAAGCACCCCATCTGCTTCAAATCTTCCTCCAGTGGTTTGTTTGCGAGTGTTTTTGTTGCAAGAGTTCATGTGTAGCATTTTGCTGAGCCCTTGTTCTCCATCTCCCCTTACAGAAATGCTAGAACCTGGGATCATCCAGTGAAGTTGTATATTGGGAGATAATAGAACAAACAAAAGAAAGTACTTCTTTACACAGTACATAGTTAAACTACGCAATTTGCTAGCATAAAATATAGTGATGGCTACCAATTTGGATGGCTTTTAAATGGGATGAGACAATTTCATGAAGTATACTATGATGGCTATATTGCCTCCAGTTGCTGAGGACCTTGAGCAGGAGAATTCTGCTTGGGAGCAGAATTTCCATATTCCTCTGGCTGGCTACTGTAAGAACAAAATGCTGGAGCAGATAGGTCTTTATCCAGCAAGGCTCTTCTAATGTACTCTGGTGTTTTCATTGGAATAACCTGAATGCCATCTGGTGAGTTAAACTTAAGTTTAAAAAAAGCTGTTCTGCTTCTTTAAGACTGGAGATAGTGGGCTGTTGTTTTTTTTTTTTTTAAGCAAACTCTAAGTTGCATTTTAATGTGAAATTGAATTCATTTGTAAGTTCCTTTAGCTACTGTGGGAAGTCTGAAAGTGGCTTGGAATAGAAAATACGGTAAATAACTGCTTTTCATTTCTAATGCACCGTGTGTTTGCTATGCAGTAATAAAAACTAAATGGCTTCTGAATTGCACAGTTGGATACAAGGTGAAATGTTAAAAAGAAGAAACTTTTTGTGACAGCTCCTGTCTTCTTTCAAACTATTTCTAGCATTTCCATAATTATCTGTTTTGACAGCCTCCTTGTCAAGGGAGGAAAATGTACTCCAGTGAGTAGTAATAAGCATAAAGTTTAAATTATTATTCTCTCCCCCCCCCAGAAGAGAATAATTATATTGGAAATTACATTATGTTTAGTTACTGCAGTGCATACCCGCCTTCCTTATTTGATCATAAGAATATTATTTATTTCAGAAGAGGCATGATGAAAACTAACTTCAATCATGGAGGTTCATTTTCATAGAATTCCTATTCGCCATCACCAACCTGAGATGTGATTTAGAAGTAGTTTTGCTAGATGACAGTAGGAGCACAGACTAGATTTTTGATTGTCTTGCTTTTAAATTCAGTCAAGCTTAGAGGATAGACTATCATTTAGTTTGATTGACTGATTAGACTAATCAATTAAAAGCCTCTTGGTTGATGAAAACATTGTTCCTGATTGATCAAGCGGCAGATTTTTTGAAAATATGTATATTCTTATTTTCATTATAAGGACATTCTAAAACTGCATTTGAGAAATGCCTTCTTGGAAGAGACATTCACACAGGAAAAAATGCTTTTTCTAAAATGGTGGCTAATATAAGCATGTCCATAGATCATCCAAACTATATGTTCTACATGAGAATGTATGATTTCCCCATTTTTAAAATGCAGGTCTACCATGCCCACCTCACCCCACTGTATGTAAATGTCTCTCTGCCACCTTGGAAGCCCAGCTGTGTCCAGGGGGGCAGAAAGGTTCTACCAGCAATTCTGCTGGCAATAATACATGGAAAGCCCTAAAGGGGCATTGGGGTGGGGTGCCGGGGGCTTTGGATCTCAAGCCCCATGGATCCCCAGAGGCAGACACACTTAATGTTCAGAAACAGAGCACATATGAGCACATGTTCAGCCTGAGTTTGTTTTTAGTGCCAGAACTAAGTTCACGCTCCTCGCATACAAAAATCTACCCCTGGATTTCCAGTCCCTGGTTTTCTTGATTTCATCTGGGTTTTTTGGGTGGGGCGGACTGCTATTGTGTTACACTGTGTGTCATAAACCCACATGCATGTCCAAGCACTCACATATAATCATACACACCAATGAGAGGTTTGGGATCTTTTGTTGGAATTATGACGTGTGCATGTTATGAATATGTAATAACTGTTAACCATATACCCACAAGAATTTCGCACAACAAAGGAATAAAGAAAGCTTGGTTTATTATATGAAACAGAGGTGACAGACTATATAAATGCTACTTCAGATATCAAATTACAACTTAAGCAGGCAGCAACTCAGTCAATACATACACACCTTGATCTAAAGAGTAACAAAGATAACCTAATGGTCCTAACCTAACAATGTAGTCCAGGGAGGAAGTACATAAGATCATCTCTTTTTTTTTAGAAATTCCTGCCAGAGCATTAAGGAAGTGACCTCATACAGTCCCTTCTGTATTGATTCAGTAACTCTCTGAGTGCCAGCCCCTCAATGTGCCTGTCTGGCAATCATGCATTTGTGATTTTGACTGGAAATCCCACATAGATAAAATGAAATAAAATGTCATCTGGGGGTTTGTTTGGATATGCACTGTTTCTCTGTAGCTATCTGGTCAGTGTCACCTCTCCCTCCCTCCTCCTCTCCATAGTCCAAATGTTACTGCAAATATCTGTATTCCTTAAGGGCCTGACCTTTCTATTCTAGAAAAATTAGTAAGTTAATTGAAGTCAATTGAATTGTTTTCAACCAGCATTAGATACACAGTTAGGTTTATTACATTGTGATAATGGAGATTCATTACTCTGCAATCTCAATTTCATTTTGATATGGGAATTTGGTTTTCTTTTGAGCTTATATTTGGCAAAGAGTCATTTGATTATCTGTAGTCATTTTCCCCCTCACTTTGTCTAGGTTCTTGTGAAATTATGTTATATACTTGTTCTGTTTACAACCCCCTTTCCTTTTTCTATCTCAGAAAATTACTGAACTGGTGTGAAGTCAGCATATTTACACTATTCTTTTGGTAGTGTTACAGTAAATATTATCATTATGCACCAATTTTTTTATTAATCTGTTTGTAATATTGCAGGCACTGCAACAGTGCATATATTATGAAGTCTTGGCTTGAAGTTGCATGATGAGTTATTTTGCTGAATCGAAGCAGATGTAGAGTGTCTGTAGAGGGGACTGCCTTGAGACTTTGTTATCCCTAAGAATGGGAGCTGTAGCCCAAGAGTTCTTTGGTTCAAATCTTGCAGTACCCATGATCTCAAGTAAATGGTTCTAAGCAAGTGATTGTTGCGTCAGCCTGTTTCCTTCTCCCACCCCATCCCCCCAAAAATGTGTACGTGTGGTACTGCTAATACTAGATTGTGACAAATTTTGCATGTTGAAACCCTTGAAAATACCAGTGCTAAAGCACTTCCCCCTTATGCAAACACTTGATACCATCCTTGTCTGTGATGCCTCAGACTGAATGGAGGGCGCATTCCCTACCTCACAGAGAAACTTGGATGTCTGGACTAATTTGGGGTGGAAAGCATCATGAAAAAGCACTGTATTTGTTTTTGACTTCCTGATAATTAAGTGGGTCCAGTAGAATTAAATATATTCAGCACTGTGATCAATATGAAGCCACATTTTACAATACTATGTGCTTTTTCCCATTGGCATGCATCCAGAAAGTGCACTTTTTATATATAGATAAATGTATCACTTAATTTCTAGAATACACACTACTTATGTTGCCAAACCCTTTGGTGCTTTAGATACCTTCATATCTTTACTGACTTCATCTCAGCATGAAGCCAAGGGGACCTGCTGAAGTCGATTAACCAGATCATTAGCAATTAATCCCCCTCTGTTCCAGTGGGACCATTATCACTGCCTTGTGCTAAGCTTTTACATCTGTTCTCTATGTTGAAATATCTAAACTCTACTGAAGTCCATTTGGTTCTTTCTAGATTATTGACCTAGCATAGAAATCAAATTGCAGAGAAGATATTGACGATATGCTGCACACATTTTATATTTCTCATAGTTTATATGGTCATGAAACCCAGTCAGTATAATTTTAACTTCCTCTTAATAATTTTTGCAAATTTGTTTGATTTTAATTATTGGGTGTGAATACACATGAACCACATTTATGTGAAACAATCATACAAAAAAAGAAAGATACTTTTAAAAAAAGAAGTTGTGTTGTGTTTCATTTATGTAAAGGATTGCCTGCAAACCCAGTGATGTTCAGTGTTAGTAGCTTATCTCGTGAATTTTCATTTTGTTTGATAGGGCTTTTATCCATTGTGAGAGATTGATATTGAAAAATCATTTTGATATGTATATAAATATTAGAATTAAAATATACTTTCAGACTCATTCAATTAAAAGAGTGAAATTATTCCAGCAGATGGATTTTGACTTCTGCCTTAAAAATTACTTTGTTTAAATCATTGCCTTGTGAGACATTCACCTGTTTCTTTCAGTCACTTAAATGCATTATTGCATTTTTCACAGGAAATTTTTAAGAATGTGGATTATAAAGAAGAAATGAAGAAGAAGATTGAAGATATTTATGAAAAGGAGAGACTCCTGCAGGCGAAAGAGTACGAAGAGGGGCTTGTAGCAGAACCACTTCAAACTCAGATTAAAGGCCATGCATCCGCCCCTCAGTTTGGAAAGAATGAGCCATCAGAAGATCCAGTCAGTACAGCGAATACTTTTCAGCCTGGATCCTGGATGCCCCCCAAGGACAGTATCCGCAATAAGTAAGGGGCCCATTGCCAAAGCATCAGAAATTAGATGAATAATTATGTTAATAAGCAAAAGAGCAGAATGTTATTTTCTTGATTATTGTTGAAGTATGATATTATGCACACAGTAAATATATACATTTGAAAATTCGGCAGCATTTTTAGAAATGGTAGCTCGGATTCCAAACACTGCAGCTTCCTTATGTTACTAGTGGAATTGATTTCATGGAAATAGACAAAGCTACTGGTATTAAGTTGTAAAACCAGATTAAATGTTTACCTTCTACAATTCATTCTGAGACATTTTCCATTCATTTCAGGTTTAAATTAAGAAACATTAGTGCTGTTATATCACTTAAACTGATGTCAGTACTTTCAAATTATTTACTAATCTTATGCAAGATTTCCATGTGTGTTTGTACTATTGGCTCACAAGTGGTGAACCCTTAATGAGTTAACTCCTGTAAGCTTTTACTTAGGCTAAACATGAACTGCAGTCTCACATGAGTTCACAGCTTCTCAAATACTAAAATGATATGCACAAGTAGCAAATTTTATTTTCATGAAAGTAGACCAAACATTTATGTTTTAGAATCAAACAGTGTTGCTTTGTCCATCATGTTTCTACTTAATAATATGTCCAAGTGCAATGTGATAGACCCAGTGCAAAATAATTTGCGTGCTTTTCAGATAACGTATATAAGCCTACCCTACAATTTAGATGCTCATTGTTCTTCAATAGGTTCACAGATTAACAAAGCCAATTTTAAAGTATCATTTATTTAAAGTAGAAATTTAAATAAGGTTAATGTTGTTGCATTATTTAACTGTGCCAAGAGCAATATGTAATATTTACAACATGGGCATAGCCTAAACCATTGGGGGGGGAACCATACGCAATTCTGCGAGGCTGTGTTTCTAATGCATTTACTAGATGAAGCTTTAGGTTTCCCTAATCTTGTCAGTCCTTACACTGGGAAAGGGCTGTAGCTCAGTGGTAGGGCATCTGCTTGCATGCAGAAGGTTCCAGGGAATGTCCCCTTTCCAAAACTGTAACACAGTACTGTACTGAGCTAGATTGGCCAATGGTTTGACTGCATATAAAGCAGTTTCCTATGTATACCAGCAAACCATTGCTCAAGATAATGGACAATGGTCACTTGTTACCAATGCAGTATAACAAACTCAGGGCATCTCATCGCTGTGCAATAGGCCAACGCTCTTCACTTTTCTTTTGACAGTTGTGATATAATACAAAAGGTGTCGTGGCACTTAGGAAGTACTGGGTGTAATTTATTACAGAAACCAGTTTTTCAATAGCTGGGGTATTATGTTGCCTAGGAGGAACGGATACTGTGGGGCAACTTCACTGGCCAATAGGATTGATGCTTTAAATAAGAACCAAGAACTAAGTTTAGTTAGGAGGTACACCGGATTCTGTCTAAATGTTGATTAGGACTCAGAGTGCCCTCCAATGTACATTTGCTTAAATATAGCAGCATTGTATGTGTCTACCACATTCCTCAATACACAATTATTCTTAATGTAAAAAGAATGAAGCTGCACCTAATAATCCTATGTGTTCACATCCCACTTCCACATCACATTCATTTCCATGGTCAGTCATTATTCCCAATTATTGGTCATATTTCACATCCCCCCCTCAAAAAAAAGTAGGTACCCAGTAAACACCACTGCCATTTACAGTAAAGAAAAAGGGCAGACATACACTTCTGTAAGAATGTTAATTACCATGTAAGATTCCATAGTCAAGGTAGTACAAGTTCCAACAAACGAATTGATCACTGCAAGATGAAAATACTGACTTTTACAATGAAATCAGGAGAGTCTGGTATATAGAAATAAGTCACAGTAGAAAGACGCTATCCTGTTAAGTCTGTAGTAGAAAAGAGTGTAGAAAATAAACAGTACATTTTTTTACCATGCTATAAAATCATAAGTAATTAGGTTTTCAATCAATGAAACAATAATTTTAAAAAGACACTTTAGACATGTACTGTAGTGTACAAATATACCCTAAATTAGGAAGTAAGTCCTAATGAATTACCACAGACTAACACAAAGTAAAAAACAAGTCATTTCAAGAATATTCAATTTTATGCACATCCATCTCTGTTGAAGATTACAATGTAAAGATGCAAATTTAAGAACAGTGCCTTTTTGAGAACAGTTCTGTCCAGTAGGATTGACATCTTAGTCCTTCTTTGTTCGTTTAGCTTTAGCAATATTTTCCTGGCGCTTTTGTTTCTTCTTTTGCTCTCGCTCTTTGGCTTCAATCATTTTTGCTAGTTTCCATGACAGTACTGCACTTGCTAAGAATAGAGGTGTCAGAGCTAGGATCACTGTTGTAAGAAATCCATAAGGATCCTTTGCAGCCCATTCCACAATATATTCAGCCCAAGATTTGATATAATCAAACATCTTTCCTGCCACCTAATTGGGGGAAATCCTAAAAAAGAAGCGGTGACACAATTAGATACACTAAACAATTGAATTAATGGGTCAGCAGATTAATTTAGGTATATACAGTATAATGCAAATTTAATTGCCAAAACTGTGGATGGCAAAAGCTCTTTTTTAAAAAGGTACTCTCTCCTCTAAGATCATGCTTGCTACGATGCATGCATAATCTCAAAACAAAGTAGGCTTTCTTTCTTTAAAATGATTGGTTTTTCCTCATGGAGATTTAACCATTTGTTTAATTGACTAACATTAATTTAAACTGGGTGATATCCATTATGGAGATCCTAGAGATATTCATTCCTTAGTTCAAGGTCATCCTTGAAATGACTCCAGGAAGAGTAGTTAACAGTCCTGCTATGGTAAAGGTAAAGGTAAAGGTACCCCTGCCCGAACGGGCCAGTCTTGACAGACTGTGGGGTTAGTGCGCCCATCTCACATCTATTGGCCGGGGGCCAGCGCTGTCCGGGGACACTTCCGGGTCACGTGGCCAGCGTGACATCGCTGCTCTGGCGAGCCAGAGCCGCACACGGAACGCCGTTTACCTTCCCGCTGGTAAGCGGTACCTATTTATCTACTTGCCCCCGGGGGTGCTTTCGAACTGCTAGGTGGGCAGGCGCTGGGACCGAGCAGCGGGAGCGCACCCCGCCGTTCAAGGTCATCCTTGAAATGACTCCAGGAAGAGTAGTTAACAGTCCTGCTATGGTATCTGCTACCAATTAGTAACATATACTGTAAGTACATTTGTACCATGCTATGGGGCAAAGGGTAGATGGGATTATCTCTGGCCTTTAAACACAACATCCTAAACTGGGATGACTTCTTTAAGGGTTACTTGGTTCCCCCAAATATATATATTTACTGAGCATTTTTAATTGTATTCATGCAATTAATGCAATTTATGTACGTATTTAATTTATGCTCTGAATTGCCTTAGGTCCTGCACTGAGAGAAAGGCTGGTTATAAATAAAATAATTAATATAACATGCAAACATCCACTCAGATTACAGGAGAACTGGCACAATTCTGTGCTGGTCACTCCTTGTAATAAGCAAGCCACTCAGGTAAGGAAATATTTCCACAGAGAACAGAATTTGGCAATGTACTTAAAACTACCATAACTATGTTTGCATCACTGCAGCTTACGATGATTCACAGGACCAGACTGCCTGAAATTCTTCTTCCATGGGTCACATGAATACTTTAGTCTTTCCTCATAAAATTTAATAATTTTACACACTTCTTGTTCATAGTAAATGCCAATACTGTATTTTAAACCACAAAAGATAAAATTGATGTTATGGTGAAATGAAAACACAGTAGTTAACTATGCTTTTCAGATCCGGACACTTAATTCTATTGACGGATGAACCTTCTTCTCATGCCAGTGGTACATCCATGTCTGCATTGTGTGCTTATCATAGGCCACTGACACAAATAGGAACACATCTGCACTCAGCACCCAGCAGTTGTTTCACATGACTACAGCTGGATCATGGCCTTTGGTCAATGCCTTGTCCAGATGAGAATGCATTATGGGTTGGATTCAAGAAACAAGTAAAGGAAGATAGCTACAAGCAGTGTTCTAATGCCAGAATTCCTGCAGTGCTACAAAAGTTCTCATGCTTCTGCAGGAAGTTACAGAAGCAGCTCATCTTAGATTCAGTTTATTTTTTTCTCTCTGCACTCTTCTGCAAGATGAGCTGCAGAATACCTTTTAAGCACATCCAGGGTCTTGAATTCTGCCCTGTCATATCTCTCTTTTAAGCATATGTAAAACGGCTTTGCTAACTTCATCTCTCTCTTCTGCTGCCATGACCACACCATCATCTCAGGTCCTTTCACTGGGATCCCAGGTATCCTCTAAACCAACCTCTATTTTTTTACAATTACATTAATATAATGTACCAGTAAATAAGACTTACCCAAGAGGCAAAGAAGCTCCAGTTTAACTATACACAACAGAATGGGATACCGTTGTCATAGAGAACAAAAGGAAATCACCTTTAAAAAGGTAAAGTAACTTCAGATTATTAAAATATAAAACAATCCAAACTTAAACAATACTTGCATGTTTGGTTGTAAAGGGCTGCACAACATTCAAGCTGGAGGGCTGACATAATACCTTCCTTCTGACCCTACTATTACTGGAGGGGCGCAGAAAATACAGATGCTCACTTTGGAAACATGAGTCAGGCTTTAAGCCAGGTACAGGGAACCTATGACCCTCCAGATGTTGCTCAGCTACCACTCCCATCACCCCAACGGGCTGATGGGAGCTGGCGTTTCATACATAAATGTGGCAGATTTATGCGCAATTCTCACATTTTGGAATTTACCATCTGTCGCAATCAAGATGTTAGAATAAAGAGAGAGAATCAGATCCACTGAGGCTAGTGCAAGAAGCAATGTTTTAATGACAGCCGTTTTAGGCAAAACATTTGCACTCTGCTATGAAAAGATAAATGGATGCTAGCTTCTTTCCATAGTGTTTTTTCCCCCTGGAAAAGGCAACTATTACAGGTCTTTTGGGAAAAGGAGAGCCTGTACTAAACTGGATTGGTCTAAATGGCTACTAGAAGTCTTACAGTTCATAGGGTTGTCACACACAATTCTTTTAAGCTTTCAATTCTATCTCCAATTTCATGTACATCTAGGGTGAGTTCATGCCTCAGACAGCAATTCCATAAGACTGCCCCAGGGTCATATCTGTATGGAGAATTGAAATTCTGTTACTTGAGTCTAACTCTTCATCGTGGACACAGCCTCCACTTGTCAGCAATAATCTCCACAGTGACAGATGAAAGTACACCTGAAATACCCCTCCTTTGCTCCTAGCATACACTTATTTGAAGCACATGATTGTCCTATTCTGTTCTAAACAAGAATAGATAACAGCTTTGGAGAAGGACTTGCTAGCCAACTATTTCTGTTCAAACGTTAGGAGCAACTGATGTAAACAACAATGCATGCTCAGAACTGCAACTGAATACTTGAGGACTAGCAGCACGGTCTTATGCATATTTATTCAGAAGTAAGCCCTATGTACGACGCGGGTGGCACTATGGGTTAAACCACAGAGCCTAGGACTTGCCGATCAGAAGGTCGGCGGTTCGAATCCCCATGATGGGGTGAGCTCCTGTTGCTCAGTGCCTGCTCCTGCCAACCTAGCAGTTCGAAAGCACATCAAAGTGCAAGTGGATAAATAGGTACTGCTCCAGCGGGAAGGTAAACGGCCTTTCCGTGGGCTGCTCTGGTTCACCAGAAGTGGCTTAGTCATGCTGGCCACATGACCCGGAAGCTCTATGTTGGCTCCCTTGGTCAGTAAAGCGAGATGAGCGCCACAACCCGAGTCGGTTACGACTGGACCTAATAGTCAGGGGTCCCTTTACCTTTTTAAGCCCTATGTACAACATTGACTTAATACTAAACAAGGCATACTCTCAAGTAAGGAGAAGAGATTGCAGTCTAAAGCTGGTTTGACATAAGACTGTTACTAGAAAAGCACGAGGCAAACCCTTTTACATGTATACCCAACCCCCTCAGCATCTTTTCATATTTACACTCAAGGTGGCTGAAGAATGGATTTTTTTCCACAAGCCTATGGGGACAGGGGCCACAAAAGAGGATTTCTAATCCAAGGCGACAATCTAGAGTTCAAAACCAAGACTAGTAGCTAAGGACATATTTGCAGATGTGGAGGGGACAGGGTACCCTATGTAATTTAACAACTACAGCACTGCTTTACAGTTGAGACTTGCCACTGGAACATTTCTAAAATTAAGACTGCCAGCGCTTTTCCTAGACGCATAGGCAGGTCCTCATGTTGGTTTCGTAGAGACAAAAACACAAAGTTAATTGTAGGAGAATGCTTTTAGCAGGACCAACGGAAACCTCCCCGGACAGGGACAATGCAGTTAAGACTTAATGCAGGCGTTAGAATAAGACACGGAAAGGGAGCACGGAAAAGCCAGCAGCAGCAGTTTATCCGAATGTCATGTACGAATCTTAAACGGCTGCTGCTCTTAAAAAAAAAAAAACATATGCCCCACTATCAACTTCTGAAACGCTTCGGCAGCAGCCGCGTGACTGGGGAGACGTAGGCGCGCCCCCGGCCCTGAGAAAAACCCCACCTGTTGGGCTTCTGCCTGCGCGGGGCGGCCGTTAACGCGAAGAACGCAGCGTGGGGGGAGGGGCGGAGCGCGAAGCAGGAGAGGTTGGCCGGAGAGCCGGAGGCGAGACCGGGAAGGGCTCCTGCCGGTTCCTTCGGGGGGAAAGGACAGACTCCTCCCCCGGCGGCCTCAGGAAGCGGCCTGGCCTGAGGATTAGCAGAGGAAGCGGGTATCCTCCGCCCGGCGAGGCCCGGCCTCCCTTTCCCTCAGCGGTGCCTCGTCAAGCGCCAGGGGACGCGGGCGCCCCTTTCCCCTCACGCCTCAAAGCCCCCCCCCCGCCAACCACAATGCCTCCTCCCATTGGAATCGCCCAACGCAACCCTCCCCTCCCCCCGTCCCCGTCCAAAATATTCGCTCACCCTCCAACCGGAAGCAGGAAGAGGGTAAAGGAACTCCACACACCCACTCCGTTTCGACTCTGTTGTCTTGAGCGATCATAGAGGGTGCAGTCGGCTAGAAAGGTCAGTAGCAGATGCTCGCCGCAAGATTTATTGTCATATGCAAGCTGTAAATCGCCCCGCGGTCTGGAGACGGAACTTCCGGGTTCCCGTAGACCCGATTCGCCTCCCGAGAGCGGTAGTGAGAGCTGACCATAGAAAATTGTGGAGAAGTGAGGTGGGGGTGTTTATTTGTTGCTTAGATTATGAGACCGTAGCATGTCCACCAAGAAACAAAAAGCATCAGGTACGGTGCTTCTCTCTCGCAAGCTTTGTTTCAGGTGCAAAATGTGCACATGGCTTATTTAAGGCTGGCTCTGTTGCGGCCAATGGTCCATTATCTCCATGTTGGAGGTGGCTAGAAGAGTGAGGGCTGAGGCAGGCTTGGATTGTCAGTCAAAAATCTTCCATACAAAACACCTCTCGGATTGGAGCAAAGGCCAAAACCCGCTCCCAGCCACGTTCCAATACTTAATTGCACGTGGAAGCCTTGCCCTCCATAGTCTTGTGTGTTTATAACTAAAAGTTTTTGACGCAAATAAGATCTGGGTTACAAAGACCCTCCTGCTTTGGCTAATCCTGCTCTGGAGCCAGTGTGGTATCGGACCAGGGTTCAAATCCGCACTTGGCCTCGAAATTCACTGGGTGATCTTGGGCCACTCGCAGCCTCTCAGCGTAACCCACCTGTGGGGATTGAATGAGTGGGGAGCCACGCACGCTACTTTCAGCTCCTTGGAAAAGAAAGATGGACCATAAAAGCAATCAATTAATAATCAATCGCTTGACAAGGCGGAGATGGAGAAACCTAATTGCCTCCCTGCTGGATCAGGCCAGTGGCCCATCTACTCCAGCATCGTGTCCTCAGAGTTTCCTGCCAGCTGCTTCTATGGGAAGCGCAGTGTTACCCAGCAATCCTCAAAACACGCTCTGCTGCGTCTCTCTTCCCTTCTCCGTGGTTTACTTACGGGCAGCTTTCTCTTCCACCCCCTGTAGTTTGTGGGGGGAAAGGAATCGGGAAGTGTGAGTGTCTGGTTGTTAGAGCAGCTGACTACCGTTTGAAACACATACAGTATATAGCTCTATGTTGAATCCGCAAGAGCGGTCACGTGGCTAGAGGCGCGCCTGGGCCGCCATTGCTTTGTGGGGGTTATTGCGCGTGTGAGGGGCATGAAGGCAGCCAGAGCGGAATCTGGAGCGAGGAACTTCCGGGGAAAGGCGGTAGGTTGGCTCCGCGCAGTAGCGAAGCGCTCGCCAGCGGCGCCCTTTCTTTCCCGCGCCCTGAATGGGGCTCCTGCGAGGCGGGCGGGGCACGTCGCTCTCGGGCTTTTGCAGGAGAAGGAGGCTCCTCATCCAGAGAGGGCTGGGGTTTGTTTGCGAGGAAGACCCGTTGAACTCCTCCTTTCTGGTGAAATGGTGCCTACGGTTGGGTCTGCGCACCGTTTAAAGTCCCGCCGCACACCCGCCGGTTGCGGAGGCAGAGACTGGACCCAAGGAATCAACACAACAGCAGCATTTTATAAATTGCCAAGCAGTTTTATTTTTTTAAAAAAAGACGCTCCCGTATGTTATACACACATACATGCAAAATTCGTATAGAAATGTATATCCCTGGGGACCCTTTCAGCAGGTTTACAATCTGAATTTACACATAGCACAAGACAAGTAAATCAATCAATCAGGATTGGGTTCGCAGGATAAGCTACTCTTGATTTCTTTCAAAAAGCAGGGAATCACAAAATCCTTTTGTCCCTAAACCTGGCCACAAGGTGTTTCTCAGAAGGTGCAATGCAGAAACGTTACAACAAATCAAATGATTTAAAGTCTACTGTTTGCTTATAATACCATAGATACTTGTTTACACACACACACACACATGTCCGGAAAGGGTTCGTGTAGTACTTCAAGTAGCTTTCAACATTATTTGTTAATAAGCTAGATGTTAATTATTCTAAACTTTATCAGAAGCACCACACCAACACTTGTAAAGGTGTAGCTTGAGCAGATGTATTTGTATCAAAAAGTTCCCCACTGATTTCACTAGTTTATGTAACTATATTTTGAATCAGCCTTCATGCTCTGTTTTACCATGGTATAAGCTGAGCAGTTAGGTATACCTTCTACTGTTCTTATGACTGTGCATTTAAAATGTAGCCTAAAAACAGCAGCAGAATGTTAAATAGCCATGGCAGATACCTTTGGAAAAAGATTTCCCGAGTGCTACTTTGTGCTGTGCAAACTGAAATTCCTTTTATTCATAAATAAATTCATTATCTTGGACATTGTAGTAAATGATGTAGAACACCTGCTATAGAAGCAAGTAGTGAAAGTAAATAAGACCATTTAAGCTGAAAGATAAGACAAAGCAAGGCAAACCCAGCTGAGCACAGAGTGGCTCGATAGCATTAAGGATCATGATAGAATTTAAATTCTTCTATAAAGGAGGAAGGATACCTGAAAATATTTTAAGGATTTTTAGCCTAAGCTTTTCAATTTGATTGTGAAAGCATGACCCCATGTGTATTTGCTATTTACTCTAAAGTAATCCCTCTTCAGTCAATGGGATTTCACCTAGGGTTCTTGCCTTACAAACACTTACCAGTAATTGATTTTTTCTTAACTTGGGGAACCTGTGGTTTTCCAGATGTTGGATTCCCAACTCCCATCAGTTCTAACCAGCACATGCCCAGCAGACAGGGATGATGGGAGTTGTGACCCAGCAACACCTAGAATCTCAAAGCAATACTGGAACCAGGAGCACCCTGAAACTCTAATCCTTGAGTCTGCAGTGGGCGTGAGAAACCATCCAAACTAGGCTGGTTTCCTTTTCCTGCGCAAACTGATTTATTGGCCAGGAACACTTCTGTCATGTCTGTATCAAATATGCACAGAATTGGATTGCATACGGATGTCCAGTGTGTAAATGTGTTGTGGCAGAATACAGGGTGTGTTACTTGACATTTTATTGTGAGCATTTCATAAGGAAATTGTTTGGGTTGTATCTGTTAAGCTAACTGCAGGAGAGGACTGCTAAGGGAATGTTAGTGTGACTTGTAAGTACTCTGGTAGTTGCTGTATTCCCATAAGCTTGGGCAAGAAAAAGCGACTATCAAATTGAATGAATGAATGAATGAATGAATGAATAAATAAATAAATAAATAAATGATAAAATATAAGGGTGGTGATTTACTCAGCTTTACCCACCGAAATTAATCAACATGACTAATTAAAGTTCATTCATTTCAAATGGTAAAAATTAGTTGAATACCACTCCAAGTTTCCGCCAACTGACAAGACGTATTCATTAAGGTGAACTGATGATGGTCAGGACAAAAAGTACAATCCAGTCATTCATATATATATAGAGAGAGGGAGAGAGAGAGAGAGAGAGAGAGAGCGCACGCTATTTATTATATTAGCCAGAAATGGACTCTTCTTTGGAGCCGTTCCTTGGAGGTTTTTAAGCAGAGGTTGGATGATCATCATGTATGATTTAGTTGAGATTCCTGCATTGCAGGGGGGTTGGAATAGATGACCCTCAAGGCCCCTTCCAACTCTACAATTCTATGATTTCAACAGAACCTCAAGTTGTTGTTGTTGTTGTTGTATGTTTAGAACTGTAGATTTCCCATAAAGGAAAAAGGACTTAGGAAATTTGCATTTCAGTATTTACAATATTCAGCCATTATGATATATTCTTGAACTATAATAGAATGTTCCGGTTGTCTGGCAGATATGGGATTGGTGATATATTGGGTCCACTCAGAAACAAAACTTCTCATTTTAGAAAACATTGGTGGAATACTTATGCCTTGTCATAGTGACATCACAAGATTGACGGATGGGTGGCCCCACCCACTTATCAGAGTGGATCCCAGAGGGCAGGGTAGCTCAAAATCCACCTTACTGGCTGGATCCTGTTCCCCACCCTTATTATAAAACATGGCAATAAGAAAAGTAAAGAAAACCCAGATCACCCAAATTTGAAAACTAATCCAAATACATGTAGTAATTTGTTTTACAGTACTTTGAAAATAAACTTTCATTTGGTTCTAATGGAAAACAAGTTTTGTTGTTTATTTTATTGGACACATTTTTATGACAGTTTAAAAAATACCCCCCCAAAGGTGGCTCATAAAATGAAAAAGTGGAACAATAATAAAACAACAGTTAAAAAAAATTATACAATATCAAACAATATTCAGTGCATTTCAATACCATAAAGCACACAGTGGAAGCCAATACTGAGGCAACAGACTCAATATGTAATTCATTACAATCCTATAAATAAATTCATTACAGCCTTCCATAGTAGTTCAGATTTTGTATTAATCCTGTATAAAATGCTGCCTTTCTGTTCTGTACTCAATGCTGCTATAGGAAAAAGAGCTCAGGATATGGGGGGGGGTGTCAAAATTTTAGGTGTAAAATAATAAACTCAAACAAAGACTTGTTCTGAGGCCACAGTGCAGATGGGAAATGTTGGAAGTGTTGAAGCTGGGCAAATCTTGCTGTCATTAAATACAAATAATATAATTTTACAATTTATGCATGTATTCCATTGGTCCATAATTCGTTAGTGAATCTTTCAGGCTGAATTTCAGTCTATCTATTGTCCCTAAAATCTTTTGTGTCGTGTGCATCTTTCTGCTACAGATTAATCTCAGGGGTAGCACTGTTGAATTTAGTGAAGTTATATCAGGTATGAATTTTAGGCTATTGCATCCATAAAGAATCATCCCCAGGAGTGAATTATTTCTTTATGCTTCTTCATGAACTGTTTATCTTGCATAATTTCTTGAATCTTGTCTATTCCACCTGCCGAATAATATCCCCCTTGTTTCTGGATGAGTTATGCAGCTCCCCCTGCAATGGCATGTTGGTGAGTGTTTTCTGAAGGGCCATGAAAATTAAATTTTTCTTGTGCTTCCCCCACCCCACCCCCAGCTTGTAAAGTGAGAGTGCTTTATCAGCACTTTGTCAGCCATGTGTGACAGATCTGCAGCATTTGCACAGCAATAGGTAGTATTTCTTACAGTTGTAGTAGACCCAGCCAAACCTCTTTTGTGACATTGGGAGTTAGATCTTATTTTAAAAACAACAACAATGCCCCAATGTGTCGTGCAGCCATAGAATGCACAATATAGCATCGCTTCATACCATTTGGAGCCTCTGTAGTCATGAAGGGATTGAGGCTGTTCCTTAAAGCACCTCAGTGAAAGCACTTTACTTTAAGGAGAAACGCTGTCATTGTTCTGGCCTGACCTTGACCAGAAGCCCAGAAGACACACCAGTTCACCTGAGAGCAATGCAAGTAAAGGCCAAGGCTCCAGCACCACGGAGAGCTCCAAGCCTCCCACAAGCCCTTAAACCTCAATGGGTCTTTTTATCAGTTTCAAGGCTGCTCTTTCTTGGAGCATACAGAGTTTAAAGGGCCAGTCTCCTGGCCTGGGGCCTAGCACACCATCTCATTCCCATTAGTTTCCTCCTGGTTCAGTTCCTGTGCTCATGATCTGGTGACTGAAGGCATAAGAGCCCAGGTCTAGGGATGGTCAGTTCTTTGAGGACCTCAGGGTTTGGGTCTCCGTTGATGTGACAGGCTTTGGCTCAGACCCAGTGTTAAAGGCCTATGCCTGAGTCTTGCTCTTCCATGGCCTTTGTTGCCGCTACTACTATTATGGCTTATCCTTCCTTGTCAAAGTCCAAGCTCTTAAGGGGACCGTGACATCATCATCATCATCATCGTCATTATTATTATTATTTCATTTCATTTAGAGACTAAGTGAATGTTTGATGTTTTATTATGGTTTTTGTATGTGTTGGAAGCCGCCCAGAGTGGCTGAGGCAATCCAGCCAGATGGGTGGGGTATAAGTAATAAAATTATTACCATTATCATCCTCATCTGCATTACCCATCAAATCTCACTGTGCTCAATGGGACTTACTGCCAAATAAGTTTGCATAGGTCTCTCTAGAGTTGTGTTGAATAATTGAGAACAACTTGGTGCAACTCATTTGTGTATTAGTCTGCGTGGGCCCAGCACTCTACAAAGTACAGGCAGAAGGCATGACTGAAGTTTCACTACACAGTATGTCCCCTCTGGGCAGTAGCAACAAAAGGAGATAGCTTTTAAATGACTGCTATTGGACAGTGTGCTATTGTCTGTACACCTGTCAGGCTGTGAGGTCCCAGACCTGTGCCCCATCATAGGCACTGCCAACCAAAGGAGAATTTGAAATGGAGGGCCTTCCAGAAGCTGGGCTACAGTGCGAAATCACTAACCTCTTTGTATACAGGCTCTGCTGCAGGGTTGGGGAACTTGTGACCCACCCGCCTGATGCTGTTGGGACTAAAACTCCCATCATCCCTGACCATTGTTCATTTGGCTGATACTGATGGGAGTTGCACCTTGTGATAATAATTATTTAGCAGGGTGGTGATTGGCCCATGTGACTGATGATTCCATTTAAAAAGTGAGTCTTTTATTTCGGGACTTACCGTAGTTATTTATTTATTTATTTGCTTGCTTGCATTTCTGTTTAATAAATAGATCCAAGGATCACAGGGCGGTTTATAATATTAAAACACAAAAATACGTAACATAGTAACAAGCAAAACGAAAATAAGAACAAAAACAAATGAAGAATTCCTCTTCCCACAACACATTTAAAAGGGTATCTGATGTTAATCAGTCAAAATTTTAAAAGGCAACAGATTGTTTAATTAGCCAAAAGCTTGGGAGAAGAAGAACGCTTTTGCCTGGCACTCACTTGGGTCCTGAGCTGAGTTCAATAGTAAATTAGTTTCCCTAGATGTAGCTATTCTGCTCCCTTGAGTTATGTACTAAAGACTGAACTAACCTATATTCTGCCCCAGGGCTTAATGGAGGACTTCAGCAGAGAATAATTGCCAAGAGGCTTTAAGGCCCTTTGGTACTACTAGATTAATGCAAACTGGCCTCTTCAGGCTTCTTGAGGTCTAAGCATTTTGCTTTGCCAGAAGGGATGACTGAAATTCATTTCATACATTGCCTTTAATGAAAAACAGTGAGATACAGTAAATGCAGATTAATTGTGCTGCTGGTCTTTAATTCCTCCTCATGTTACATTTGCAGTCATATGAAAGAGAAGAAGGAGACCAAAAAATCATTAGCCTCCAGGCATATTGCTGGAAGCAGTAATCTCTTCTTATCTGCTGAGTTAAGTGCTGGATGAATTCTTGTGTGGTGTTTTGAACTCTGTCTTTATGCATTGACTACCTGACATGGAATACACCTGGCCCTGAGCTGACCTCCCTCCCACTTCTGGAAGTGATCACAGCATGAGGCAATGTGCCTCCAGGCTAATGATCTTTTTTTAATGTCTCAACTCTCATACATGAGCAGAAATGACGATTGGAATTGCTGTCCTAATTTGCACAATATATATTGCAGGCAAAATTATATTAAAGGCAATGCATAAAATTAAGTTAATCAGTGGGTATTTTCCAAATTGAAGAGATGACTGTGTAAATAGGAAGAAGATGCTTTATTATGTGTAGGTATATGAGGGGGTGTGAGGGAAGAGCTAGAATTGTGTATCAGAAGCTCTCTATATTTTGGTAGAAGGGGAATGCACTTTATTTCATTATTGCCTATAGTATAAATATATAGGGAGCCTGAAATCCAGTGCCTGCTCACTTTGCAAGAGTGTTGCTGGTACTTCACCATTGCTGTGTGGGGTCTTGCTGCCCCTGTGGTTATTTTCTGGTGTCTGCACATTTTGGCTGACCTTAATATTTGCAGATGCCACCAGCTCTGTCCTTTTCCTGTGTCTTCTGGCGTGCCCAGAGAGCTAAAGAAAGGGATAAAAATCTCTCCCTAGCTTCATGATGTGCTTTGGAAATGCTCAGAACTCCTGTAGCATGGAGACAGTGACCAGTTCTGTCAATGAATCAGGGGTAGCCAATGTGGTGTCCTCCAGGTATTATTGGATAGCAGCTCCCATCAGCCACAGCCAACGGACAGGAATTATGGGAGCTGTGAGTCCAATGGCATCTGGAAGGAACCATGTTGGCTACCTCTGCTCTTTCCTGAGGTTGGTATTCATGAAAGATGTGGACTTAGCTTAGCATTGCACTTAGGTATTCTCTTTGGTGAGAATCTGGAGCTTCAGTTGTTAGCAATACAATAGGGTTAGTAGCAGCAGGAATTTGCCATTCCAGAGAGATTCACAGAGCTTCCAATATCAGCACCATGAAAAGCTCCCAGTGAGTCTAGTCTGCCTGGTGCATCTTCCCTCTTTAGATAACATTGGGACCATGTTGTGACAGCAAGGAGATGGAGCTGTCTGAGGTCACCCACTGAAAAGGGCTTGTCTTCTGAGACCCCAGGTTTGGGGTGATGATAACACTAGGCTTAGAGCAGGGTTGATCTCTGACCTCCCACTGCGTCTCCCAAGTGTCAAGAGACAAGACCCCATCCCTCTCCCAAGGTCCGGCCTCGGAGAAAAGGAAGGAAAGGTTCCAGATCTTGATCTCCTTTTTCATGGTATTGCTGCCAGAATTCCTTCAAGCCAATGGCAGTTTTCTGCAGGCTTCTGCCCAGGTTATCCCTCTCTTACTCCTTTCCCCTCTCCCAGCCGTATCTTCTTATGATCTCTTTTGACTCTCCCAGGTATTACCTGTGGCTTTTACTGAGTCTGCCTAGTTCCATTGGGGTATAGGAGGGGGAAGGCATTCCCTACCCTGAGCAACCATATTTCAGTTTTACTGAGTTTGGGGGGCCCTTATAGTTTGTTGCGTGCCAGAAGACTTGCCAACCAAGGATTTCAAAATGGATGGACCTTTTTTCTTTTAAATACTGAATTAAAACCTTACTAAGATTAATAGATGATCCTGGCCATGCAAATAACTACAAAAGAATTCCAAAGCCACATTGTTAAAGTATTGAAACATAGACCACAAATTCAAGCTTTATTTCAAAAGCAAAATGACATTGAGCCATCCTTTATTCGTATAGGCATTGGACATTATTTATTAAGCACTTACAAGTTTCCAAGGCACTGTAGAAATATGTTAAAACACAGCCTTATCTAACAGATGTGATACAGTAGGGGGGAAATGATGGGGAATGGAGAAAGAAGCAAAATTCAAGCACTAATTTTTCACAAAGTTACATAATATAGCAATGAATTTTGTCGTCTTAAGGTTGTGGTAACTGATGAAGGCTCTGCAGGGACAATGATGCAACATACCAATTCCCGGGGCTTTAGATGTTACTGCTGCTGTTCCAAATGCTGCTACTTTTGGTGACTGTGGGGGAGAATAGTACCTTGCGAGAAGTATGCTACCTAGCAACCCAGATGTAGCACCAGATGTTTTGGTTCATAGAATGAGTAGGACACCTTCTTACCTTGGCTATTCCACCACTTCCAGCTCTTTCTTGCAGCAGGGAAGTCTAGTTTCATTCTTCCAAACACATTTAGAAATTCTGGCTGTGTCTTTGTGCCTGTTTGCAATAATAAGCATGGAGACTGGATCTATTTATACTGTGCTGAAGTACAGTTAGAAGCTGTTCTGTGTATTTTCCGTCCTGATTGGCAGTGTGCTTGGGATGGGGGTGATGCCGGTCTGTTGTCTTTAGTCAACCTTCTTCAAACACTTTTAAAAGCAATGTATTTACAGCAGAACTATGTCAAGAAGGAAAGTCCACATAAATACACATAATGGCTGCGTTTGGATGTTTGTCCATATACCCATGCATTCCTCTCCTTTCTCATCACTTGTTGTGCTCTGGCATAGGGATTTAGCCAGTTTTCCCTGCTGGCAAACTAGATTGTAACAGGAAGCTCTGGCTTAGCCAGTATAAAGTATTTTAACCCCATGCTTGCTTCCTTGGAGGAAGGAGGAGACATACATGTGACAAGTATATGAATAATTGTCTCTAGCTTCAAATTAGACGTTTCAAGCTTTAAGGAAGCTTCAAGAAGTTGTGGAATTTCTGCTAATGCAGAACACAGTGGAGAAAAGGCTAGAGCAAGGGCGTGCTGGAGAGAGATGTGTCCCTTGCCCATTGTGGTGAATATGACAGTTTTTGGCAAGAATAGCTAGTCATTCCACAGAGGTGAAGGCAACTGTTATTGCCATCCTTGTGAATCTTAAGGTTTGAAGCAAAGCCCTCAAGTGGACTGCTGCAACGGACTTGAGCTTTTTAAGAAAGAGACCATGTCAGTCATGGATCTTGCAAATTCTTTAAACAGATCACTGGTCGAGTGGGTTCACAGAAGTCACAACACATGCTTTTTTCTATTGAGGTGGATAATATCACCCCCTTGGTTGCATTCAAAACCATATGGATACTTTCATGGCAGCTGTTGAGAACAAAAGGTGTGACCCACTAATGCTGAACAAAGCTTATTTTGCATTTTTCCTTGAAGCTTAGATAAAAAATATAGAATGTGCCACTGCTCTCATTTCTGTTACCTTCAGTACATGTACATTTAAGAAAGGATTAGAGTTTTCAATGGTTTATTTTGCAAAATGGATATAGTTGATTTCTCTTGGCTGATGGGTTTTGCTATTTCAGCAGTTCAAAAACAGTACAAAAATGTGATCCGGCGTTTTCTGCTGCATTTAAATTAAAGCCTGTTACTATTTACTCTGAATGGCTGTTAGCTAAATGCATTTAATGTAGAACACATTCTGACTTGCCCAAAGAATGGCATTTTCCAGTGCTGAGAAGAAAATGGCCCTTGAATTAGAGAATTAGCTCCTCAAAAATGTAGCCAGGGGAGTAATACCTCTTTCTGCATAATTGTGGGGAGGGTGCTCATGTTATTGTTTGAGTGAGTGACACAAAAATAATTGAAAAGCGCATAATAGAAACAAATAAGTGGGGACTCCCTGGGAGAGGGAAAGGTTGGGGAGAGGAGGACAAAGAGAAGGATTCTCCTCCTCTTGCCTTTCCACTTCCTGTTCTGGAAGAGAGATAAAAGGGAGTGGGGGTTAAGGCTGCTTATTCTCCTTTGACCTTTCCTTTGACACTGAATCATTGTGGTGGTGGTAGGGAGCTTGCACATCCCCCACCATGGTTTGGAACCCTTATAATCCATATAGACACTGTGGCATACACACACACCATATGCACAAATCCCAGAAAGAGGATATGTGTGACAATGATGTGTTGATAATAATGATGCAATACTTAATACTTGCAAGCTATGCAAGTATTGCAAGAGTGTGTAAACCCACAACAAATGCTCTTCAATTCTATTGCTCTTTGATTCTGCCCTTGAATACGTACAAGAATGGGCCTTCAGCCTTTGCACATGCACACATGTACTTTTGGGTAATCATGTTTAGGACTGTGCTGTAAGTGTTCAATAAAGTAGTCATCTCTGTTTAAAATTCAGAAAATTCTGATTCAAAATGATAACTGTCAAAAAGAGTAATGCTGCCTTTTGGATGAAGATCCAACATTGCACCAGAACTTCTCCTCTCTTTCCTGCCTCTTCCAGCTACCTTGTTTCCTCAGTTTGCTCTGGAGAGCAATTTTTTGGGAAGATGCAAGCGGGGGGGGGGGAGAGTCCCATTTGCACAAGAGGAAATCTGTTGTGCAAGCAGTACGATACAATTAGATATCATTCTTGGTATGCTTTTCTATGTTGAAAAGAAGAATGTAACTTAATCTTAACTCTTTGACAAAAATATTTTTCTCATTCCCTTCTTTCAGCCTTCTACGTGGAAATGAACTGCAGCACCTTCTCCAACGGAAGCTTTTCATCCTAGCATGCCCTGCTGCTTAGAATTCTTCTTTTCTACAACAGTTTGAAGTAGAATTACCATGGTGAAATATTGTGCAGCATATAACTGCACCAATTCAGACACAAAGTTGAATAGGAAACAGGGAATAACTTTTCACAGGTAAGCGTGAACAGCCTGGGCATAGTGTAAACCCTGATCTTTTATTAATTATCATTATTATTGCAGACTATTATTATGGGCATTTGCCCACAGGAATGAATGTTTGGAGGAGGCATATTGTTCAGTGTCTCCAAAAATAACATTGCAGGCTACTCCAGATCCTGTTGCATGTTGTGGAGATATTTAATTTAGCTGCCACGCCTGTGCTTGAAATTGCACAAGAATGTGATTTATGTAAGAGTAGAAATGTCGTAGTAAATTTTGATAGTCTTATTTTGGACGACTTGTGTTAATACCAGCATGGAGCAGTATTCCATAGCGGAACATTGTGCAGGGATGTTTGGGAGGAACAGTTCTCATTAGTTCACAAAAAGGATCTGTCGCCCAAATGCACTATCCCACTTGTGACTCTTTCCAGCAAAATCCAGGAGGACCTTTCATTAAAATATAATTATTTTCTACATACAGTATATGTGGGTATGTATTGGAAAGATATTATGTTCCAGCTTTCCACTGAATATTGGCAAGGCATGTCAGGCAGGCTGTAGATTGGCAGAAGGCAGAATAAGATCTGTTAGTAGATCTATAGTTGATTCACCATAGATCCTGGCTCCCAACTGTCTAACTGTAGCAAGGTCTTAAAGGTTTCCTCCCTGTCGAAAATTAAGCTGCTGAAACAAAGAATACCTGGGAGAAATCCAGGAGTGAATTTTCATTCTAGGCTGTGCATGTGCTCAGAAATACTCTGCTCTTCATTCTTAAAATGTGTCTGAAAACTAGAACTGTTTTGCATGTGGTTCTAGTTGATTGATCTCAGGGTTCAGGGGTGGGGTGAGGAGATCCTGCAAGTCTAAAATCTGCTCACAATTGTTCTAAGCATTCCCATAGAAGAACATTTTACACCAGTGGTTTTCAACCAGTGTGCCATGGCACCCTGAGGTGCTTTGAATGGTAGCCAGGGTTACCACAGGGGTATTTTGTGCACAGCACTTGAAAAATGAGTATACTTACTTTGTAGATTGGGGGGAAATGTTCCTTCTGCATGATTCAGGCCTCTAGCTGCCAATTTGTTTACCCCTCTGACAGTCCTATACATTTCTACTTGGAAGTACCATATTTTTCACCCTATAGGATGCACTTTTTCCCCTCCCAAAATGAAGGGGAAATGTGTGTGCATCCTATGGGGTGAATGCAGGCTTCAGGAAGCTATCCGCAAGCCTTGGGAGCCCGCGGGAGTTCGCACCAGGCTCCCACGGCTTGCGGAGCACTTCCTCTATCCCGAAGCCCGGGCGTGCTGAGCAGTCGCACCTGGGCTTCGGGTAGCTCTGCGGAAGCCGCAGGAGCCCTCCCATGGCTTGCGGAGAGCAGCCTGTTCTGGGGGCTGGGGAAGCTCGGGCTTCCCCCGCCCCAGCCCCGCGCCTGGGAGGGAAATGATTTTTTCTTTCTTTATTTCTCCCCAAAAAACCTAGGTGCGCCCTATGGGCCGGTGCACCCTATGGGGCGAAAAATACGGTAAGTCTCATTGAGTTCAGTGGTGCTTACTCCTAGGTAAGTGTGTATAGGATTGAAGCTTTACTACCCCAAAAGCTGGGCTGTTGAGCATTTAGCCTGGCAACCACATGTACATAACACTTTCTATATGTTTGTTCCAAATGTGACTGTTTATAATATTACCATAAGAATACTTGGGTTTTATTTGCTCATAACAAGGTTTCCCAAGGATAATGCAAGAAAGCAAGAATGGGCCATGTCAGTACACCGAGCTGACCCTGTTAGTGGCAAACTTTGGATGCCATCTCAGTGGGACATGATTTGTTCTCAGCATTTTAGCCCAGAATGCTTCAGAGAAATTAATGGAAAGAAGTTCCAAAAGGAAGAAAGTTGTCGTTCTATATTTTCCTTTCCTGACACTTCTAAGGTATGAGATTTGTGTGATATTCTAATTTTATTATACTGTTTCTTTGTTACTGGTCCTCAGTTTTGGTGGACCATTTATTCAAGCTTTATCTCTTGTTGCCTTCAGGTGACTAGTGAAGACATTCCTGTTTGGCTTAGTGTCTGGTCTTAATTTAGGGGGATTTTTTCTGCTGCTGCTATGGGTTGTGCTGCTATTCACTTCCATTTTTAGCTAATTATATTTCATTATTGTGATTTTATTTTGTCTGTGTGTGTGCTTTTAATTGCTGCCTGCTGCTTTCTGGGGTCTTGTTCTCTAAAGGTGGGATAGAAAATGTTTAAATAAGTATACCATTCAAACAGCAGAACTTCAGAATGTAATTGTTGCCATATTTTCAATGACTTCCCAGGAGCTGTTCTTTGTTTCCTAGAAAATACACGCTCCAAAAAGACAAAGAAAGAACTCCAAGTGGGCTGGAGCACTTGACCTCACTCTTGTCAAGGCAAATGGCAGCAAAAATGAGATGTGCAGTCAGCAGATCATGCAAACTGTAAGCAGAAAGGCAAAATGAATTATCTGTTTTGTGGAGATTAGTTACCTACCTTTACTTTAGTGGATTGTTAAACTGCTGTGTAAATTGTAATTTACTTTTAGCTGGCTTATTGTTGTAATTAGTGTATATTCAGCATCCTGAAGGAAAAATTGCTAAGGTAAATAGCCTCTGCGAAGTTAGATTGCTGCAAAATTCCCATTGATTTCAATGCATGTTGATTTGCACCAATCAGGGCTGGCCCTTCCATTAGTCAGAGTGATTCAGAGTGAGGGAGCTGCCTCAGGTGGCAAATTCAGAGAGGCAGAAAGTAGCTAGAATATCTGTGTTTGCCCTGCAGTTCCTAATAGGCTAGCTTTCTGCCATAGGGTGCATTGGAGACTCTGCTCCATCACCAGAGCTGAAGTAAAATTCAACTACAAGTCTAGTGAGATTTTGTGCACAGAATGGTGAATGCACCATCTTATCCTTCACCTCAGGTAGCAAAATGTCTTGGGCAGCTCCTGGAACCAATCTCTGCATGTGTGGAAATTATAGTGAGCCAATGGTTGTGTACAGCGGAATATTTCAGATAGGATTGGACTGAAAATGTAGTAAGCCAAATTCCACAGATTATTTGTAACAGTTATGTAAAGGACATCCAAGTACTGTTTGTCACATCCAACCACAAAACAGATACAACAATCTTTCTTGTGGCATTTGAGGAATAAGGATGCACTCTTTGGAGCCAGACCCATGCCTAGAAGCATAATAATATTGGAGCTTCTATGCATTTGTTTGTGTTGAAAAGAAAATTAATGCGCTATACATTTCTTTTTTTCCAGAACAGGTGCATATATTATAGCATGAACATGATATTTTCATCTTTATCAGTATGTAAGATTTCTGATTTCTTCTTGCTCAAGAGAAAAAGAAGAAGAAAAGCAAGGAAATGAAAATCTATCTTTAAAACCTAGCAAAGCACAAAAAGTTACTTTTCTATCAACGATTTAACCACTTTTGGTTCTTTCTGTAGACACCAGCTAGTGATTCACAAAAATCACTTGAGCACAAAGAGCATAAAGTGGATCTGAATAGCTTTTCTTCAAAGATAAGCCCCACTGAGGTATATATATACCCTCACAGTAAGTATAAAAGCAGTAACTTTGTCAACAGTCCTCTTCAGAATCTAATGATTGTAAATGTTGAGTGCAGAAACAGTTGCTTCAAGGTAGGTTTTGGCCCAATCCTGAAATTATGATTCAGATTAAATCTTTAAGGAAGCATGAGATATCAGGGCATTCCGCACAATAATAGGACTTTAAATTGAACATGTATGTTAAAGTTCAAAATTATATTTAAATGTTGTGCTTGGGTATGTAGAAGCAGAGCCTCGAATTTATTGACTGCTTTTGAAGAAAGGGTTGGTGTTGTGATATTTTTACTGTTGGTGATGTTTTTAATGGATATTTTTATATTATTGTAATTGCACTAGTGTTTAATTACAGTTTAATTATTTCCCCCCCTAGGTTTTTAGCATTTTCTATTTTATCTGTGTAATCCATCTTGAGTCCTGGACTAGGAAAAAGGCAGGATACAAAAATAAATATAAAAATTAAAATAAAATAATCTCACAGCACTAGCTGAATTTACTGTGTGCTTGCCGAGAGAGAGACAGATCTGTTGTCTTTCCCTTAACCATTAAAAAAAATTAATACTCTTCAGCTGCTAGCATATACCCAATGTTTTGAATAGAAGCTATTCATTACATTCTTACTCCTGTTCCCAGGGAACAGATGCCTGCTTTTCATAACTTCAGCAGAACAGCTCTAAAATTATCTTGATGAATATGACAAGCAATTGTCTAAGTAGTCTACATTCACAACAATACACGTTGTTCTTGATATCAAAAGTGGATAGGTCAAAAAGAGGGAGAGGGAACAGGAGGCAATAATAATGCAGGGCGGGCAGGAAGAGTTAATTTCACATAGAAGCTAAGTAACCTCTGGATAAAAATGCATAGGATTGTGATCTTTATCACCCCAAAGCATATTGGAGCAAAAAAAAGAGGTTTATCTGTCTCTGGAAGAAGACAAGTGAAATAGACAGTCAGATTGCCTGGGGAGGAAATTCTGTAAATTCAGGTTCACTACAGAAAAGTCACCACTGCTATCTAATAGTGTGTGACACACAAGAAAGATGGTTCTTGAATTCATTTTTGACTGGAAAATTTGGTATGCAGGTGAGGTGTTCAACAAGGTTAAAACCACTTTCCATGATACTCCATGATTTCTACAAGCAAACATCTCAATGAATTATGATGCACAGAAACATTGTGAGTTGGACGTAGAAAAGATCAAGTAGATCTCTTCTTCCACAAGGGTTCTTTTTTTGTCTTCTCGCTGCCACCACTGCCTCCCCCCCCCACTACAGATCCCTCCGTCAATCACAAAATCTACTCCTGGATTAGATCACTTTTAAGTATCTGTGTGAGATGGGGCAGGCAGGCTACTGCAAGACAGGGAAATTGGTGGAGTTTAGCAGGGCTGCTGAACAAGGGCAAAAATGCTTTTCCTCTTGTGCAAGACATCTCTGGATCGAAGGCATTAGATTTAGTATGGTTATATATTTTCAGAGAGTGCATGCCTCTCTATACCAGTTGCAGCAGATAGTTAAGTGGGGAGAGTACTATGGGACTTAGGTCCTACTTATGGGCTTCCCCATAGACATCTCTTTGGCCACTGTGTGAACAGAAGGGTTGGAATAGCTAGGCCTTTGGCCTGATCCTGCAGGGTGCTTGTGTTCTTCCACATTACGCCGAGTTGTTGTTTTTTTTTTTTTTTGTAGACAGAGCATCATTACCATATTACAGATAGTCCAAAAACACTGAAAAGGAAGCTAGTGAACTTTTGGAGGAGAATGATGAGCTGAGAAGATGATTAAGGAACAGGCCTCCCAAATAACAATGACTCTTATTCAGATGTGGGCATTTTAAATGGACAAACATTCTAAGGACATGCATCCAATGAGGTATCCAACAGTGCAGCCCTAGATGAATGCCAGGACTCATCTCTCACCTGTACTCATTAATGGAATATTATGTATCCCACTGTATTTATTTACATAAATGTATTCAAGTTTTCATATAAACAGATTTGGCAACTCTGTAGGGTTTTTGTTTGTTTTTGCTGAACACAACTTGGCTACAACACAACTTATACAACACAACACAACACAACTTAAGACTATTATAATAAATGGGTCTAAAGTTGTTTAGTGTTTAAATTGAAGCTTTCGTATGAGAGGGTAGATATCCACCCTAAGCAACATATACCGTATTTTTCGCCCTATAGGACGCACTTTCCCCCCTCCAAAAATGAAGGAGAAATGTGTGTGCGTCCTATGGGGCGAATGCAGGCTTTTGCTGAAGCCTGGAGAGCGAGAGGGGTCGGTGCGCACAAGACCCCTCTCATTCTCCAGGCTTCAGGAAGCTCTGCGCAACCCTCGGGAGACCTGTGCGACTTCGTGCCGGTCTCCCGAGGGTTGCGCAGAGCTGCCTGCAGTCCCGGGCTTCGTGCAGCTCTGCACAGCCCTCAGGAGGCCGGCGCGAAGTTGCGCCGGTCTCCCGAGCGCTGCGCAGGGCTGCCTGCAGTCCCGGGCTTCGCGCAGCTCTGCTCAGCCCTAGGGAGCCTGGCGCGAAGTTGCGCCGGGCTCCCGAGCGCTGCGCAGGGCTGCCTGTAGTCCGAAACCTGGGGCGCGCTCTTCAGCGTGCCCGGGCTTCGCGCAGCTCTCCGCAAGCCTGGGGAGACCGGCGCGACTTCCGCCGGGCTCCCTAGGCTTGCGGATAGCAGGCTGTTCTCGGGCTGGGGTCGGGGGAAGCTTGGGCTTCCCCCGCACCAGCCCCGTGCCTGGGGGATAAATAATTCCCCCCCCTTTATCCCCCCCCAACCTAGGTGCGTCCTATGGGGCGGTGCGCCCTATAGGGCGAAAAATACGGTACATTAAAAATACTATAGAGATAACGTACAGTACTTCTATTCAGTACTATTCCCAGTAATTCTGGGAAGAGGTCTATGATTTTGATCTACATTTTCCCCTGTTCTGCTTAACATGACCCTCCACAGTGTCTACTTGCAAAATGTGCTGTATATATTAAAATTCATGGCATGGAGGGCTTCAGTAAGACTTGAGTAAATTGTGGAGAAATGATAGGGATGCATTTCAGAATGAGTTGTATATGCACAGCTGTTTGGATAGTGCATATACATTTGCCAGATAAGAATTTCAGAAGTATGACACTTTGTACAGATGTGGTGCTCACACAAAGGAACAATAACTTGTAATTCAGAATATTGGCAGTGAAACATCCCAATGTTTGCTAGACATTGCTTCAAGTTCTAATTTGGAATATAACACGATCAGCCTTTTCTCATTTAATGCTTACCGGGGGGCGGGGTCACCTTCTGTCAGTCATATCTACAATTTGTTTTCTGCAGATTTTCTTGGATGCAGAATTCACAGCCTAGTGTAGGGTTTGCACTGGCAGAGCACGTTAGATGTTCAGTAGTTGCTTTTAACAACATTTGAGGCTGTGAAATGAGCTATATGAATGTTCATCAAAACTGCAAAAGGAAACCGCCTGTAAGCGCCAGCACAGTTGTAAAACATTTTGTTGAGCCTCTCCAGCATCAGTAATTGTTGTTACTTATTATCCAACAGTATCGTTCCAGACCCAGACTCAGTGAGGGTTTCTTTTCGACCTTTTATAAAATTCCATTGAAAGATCAAACTCTTACATCTCCCACATTAAAAAAGATAAGAAGTAAACTGCAATAAGCAGCTGTGAGTATGCTGTATATTTCATATAACAAGTGATATGTAAAACTGCAGTCTTATTGCAGAGGAAATGCTCTAGTGCACATCTTTCCATTTTAGTCATCTTGTTGCTGCTACATTCTCTTCATATTTGCAATTTAATTATCCTCAAGGCATACATATGAAGCTAAAAGTGACTTTCAGTCATGTCACATATAAATGGCTTTTCCTCTGTAGCTGTTCAGACAGGGGGATGGGTTCTGTTTGACTTTGAGCGATCTACAAGGGGAAGTTAATCTATCAGCTCAATAGAAATGGCTGCTAATTTTAAACGGCCAGCTTCATCTTTCTTCAACAGAAGAGCCCATTTTCCCCCTCCTATAAAATTGTCTCATAATCTAAATGAAGCCATTCCCATGCGTGTTATCAAAAGGTAATAGTTCATGCCTCAAAGTTCTCAAGGGTGCGATTATGATGATAACAACCATACTCTGTATCATGTCTTATCGATTAACTAATAAAATTCAGGAGGGGGAGGACTGAAGACATTTCAGAGGTCACTCTAAACATAAAAGAAGTATATTTACCTTGCTTTACCATCCAAAAACAACCACCTCCCTAACCCTTTTGAAAACATTTTTGTAAAGGTGCAACTAGCATTCCATGTCATGTCTTACTTATAATTAGTACAGTGGTACCTTGGGTTACATACGCCTCAGGTTACATGCACTTCAGGTTACAGTCTCCACTAACCCAGAAATAGTACCCCAGATTACTTTGCTTCAGGATGAGAACAGAAATCGTGCAGTGGCGGCGCGGCGGCAGCAGGAGGCCCCATTAGCTAAAGTAGTGTTTCAGGTTAAGAACAGTTTCAGGTTAAGAACAGACCTCCAGAACGAATTAAGTTCTTAACCCGAGGTACCACTGTACATCATTTTTGTACAACTATACCTGGACCTTGTAGTCCAGCACAGACATCTTCAATCAGATATAAATCAACACCTGCAAAGTATGAACAACAAGTAACCATGGCTGGAACCCTAAATTTGCTCCTGCAGGCAGCAACATATTCTGAGCAGAGTTCTGCTCCTGTAACACTCCCACCAGTGGAATCGGGGCTGGGTGGGAGGGAGGTGATTTTTATGGATTGTCCCTTGCCCTTACAGCCTAATGTGTAACCCTCCCATAAAATCTGCTTCAAATGATTTGAGCATCCTCTGGAGCAGCATAAGAGCTGGTGGGGGTGGGCTGGCAAAAATGGCCTCCTCCTCTGGATCTCAGTCACAAACATGAGTACAGTCATACCTTGGATCCCGAACGCCTTGTGAGTCGAACGTTTTGGCTCCTGAACACAGCAAACCCAGAAGTGAGTGTTCCGGTTTCTGAACGTTCTTTGGAACCTGAACATCCCACACAGCTTCCACGGCTTCTAATTGGCTGCAGGAGCTTCCTGCAGCCAATCGGAAGCTGCACTTTGGTTTCCAAACATTTTGGAAGTCGAACAGATTCTGTTCAACTTCTGAGGTACGACTGTAGATTAAACCCTTCTGCTTGTGGAAGCTTAGGATCCAAGCCAATGTATATATTGCTTCATCAATGACTTATTACACATTTGAATCAGGGTCTTTTGGGGGGCTGAGGTATATAGTAATTTTTATAGTATATATACAACTGTTCTAAATGAAGGTGGCTAATGAGAATATGAAGCAGCCTACCTTCTCAGTTGCTGGGAGTGAGCTCTGTTTCAGCTCTGAGTCCCCACCGCCACCTTTGTTTTTACATATATCATCTCCAAAAGTCAGTTTTTAACAAACATTTGAAAACATTTAACAAGCCAAATGTCCAGGAATTGTTCTGCACAAATTTGCTTGAAGCACTTTAGCAGATCTAGTCTAGTAATGACCCTTTTGGTACATTTTGCACAAAATGAAACCATTTGTGGCAAGGCTGATACTGTGGAGTTCAGCTGTGCTTCACCAGCAATTTAAGGCCGGTCTTGACAGTTTTTCCTGTTGTAAAAAAACAAAGAAAATGGCATTTGCTATGCTAGACTATGAAGTCACTCTTTCTCCAAAAAGTTACTGCAGTTAGCATCAGAATTCAATTTAGATCCTAGATGTAATTCTAAACCATAGTTTGGTATCATGAGCCTGAGCCCTGTGGTCATGTGCTCCCTCCTGCTTTCATCAGCACAAACCATTTAAAAAATATTATTATTATTATTATTACTACTACTACTACCACCTTTGTTGTTGTTGTTGTGTTTATGTGGCACTCCATCACCCAAGTTTTCTGGATCGTTTTCTTAAAAGACCGTAAAATCTAATCTGACATGGCATAAAACCTGCAGAAGAAGATAAAATCAATGCCTCAGAGCTCACTTCAGTACCTGAATTTCACAGATCTTAAAACTCCAAAAACCACAACTTGCCCTTATGTCTGAACTACTACACTATATTTATATTTCTAAAAATGGGGGATCAGCCATGGCATGGCATGTTTCTTCTTTCCAGCAGTCCTAGGCACAACTCAAAACCTGTATAGCACTTAGCACATCTTTGTTTGAATGCCTGCTATCTCCTCCCACATCCCACCTTAAGACTGTGACTAAGGACAGACTCTGTGACTCCAACAACAGACAACTTTCCCCACCAACATTACTCTTGCTCTGTTTACCATCCAGCCTGTAAACCAGCTGTAGTTTTTAAAATTCTACTTTAGTTATGCAAACATTTCCAGATTTTAAACAGTGTGCATATTGAAACTCGACTGTTTTTGAACACTAGAATATAAAAAGGTGCTTTTTCTAAAATATAGTCACCCTTTCTTTTGGCTAGGCTTTCAGGGCCTTCATTGTCCTCCCTATTTCCATAAAGAGGCTGATACCAAGAGGTTCACCGCAGGAATTGCAGTGGGACATAGATAAAGGCACTTTGGACAGTCTTACCTCACTAGGTTCACATGTGAGGAGATGAGTCAAAGTGGACAGGATAGCCTGCATAAAAAATGAGCGGTTAAGCCTCAAGGCACAGGAACAACATGATTTCCGCCCCAGTGCTGTGGAAAGGATGACTTCAATGCACTCACTCCTCTGCTGTCACATTTTTGACATGTTACGGATACTCACGTCAGAGCTGAACAGATGTAATCTTCTGCGTATGCTTCAACTGTTTATATGCCTTCAACAGAAGTGTCTAGGCCCTGAGATCACCAACCTTTTTGGGCCCATGGACACATTTGCAGCCTGGGCAACACACACAGCAACCAAGCCCACACAATTTATTATAGTGGCTACAACAGAATGCTTTTTTCCAGCCTAATTTCAGGGAGGACCCTATGTGTGTCAGAGGAGGTTTGCAGGTGCCATGCTGGCAGTCCCTGTTCCCGCCAGCCAGCTCCTCACCCCAAAACACACTCAGAATGGCTTCATATACACATTGTACATTTAAACACCAACTTGCCCCAAAGAATTCTGGGAGCAGAAATTTGTTGAGGGTGCTGGCAACTGTAGCTCTGTTGGTAAACTACAGTTCCCATGATTCTTTGGGAGAAGCCATGTCATTTAAATGAATGCTGTGTGTGCAGTCAATAGTTTTCTACTCTGTCTATATAACTAAGACAGCTTTGTTCTAACCCTGATATTGATTAGTTTGATGTAATCGCTGGAGGCATTTATTTCTGAGACGGTGTATATACCATAACTTTAAAGCACGTGGCTGCCTTCCAACACAGAATCTGGGGAAATGTAGTTCCCACAGAGCTACAATTCCTAACACCCTCAACAAACTATAGTTCCCAGGATTATTTGTGGCAAGTCATGTGCTTTACATATATGAGATATATGACACGTGCACATCTGGATTGGGATTACAGTGGTACCTCGGGTTACAGACGCTTCAGGTTACAGACATTTCAGGTTACAGACTCCGCTAACCCAGAAATAGTACCTCAGGTTAAGAACTTTGCTTCAGGGTGAGAACAGAAATTGCGCGGCGGTGGCAGCAGCAGCAGGAGGCCCCATTAGCTAAATTGTTACCTCAGGTTAAGAACAGTTTCAGGTTAAGAACGGACCTCCAGAACGAATTAAGTTCTTAACCCGAGATACCACTGTAGAAATTTAAATAAGGTTAATGTTGTTGCATTTGTGGTGGGCTAGAAAAGCTAGTCTCTCCTTGAGTTCACCTTGGCATCAGAATGTGTCCCAGAGTGCTAGAAAAGCATGATGCCATAACTCGACTTGTGGAGAAAATATCACCTTAAATGGCACCTGTGGCAAAATCCCAAGTGACTGAGGCTAGTCTTGGCGCTTGTAAATCACCTCTCAGTATGAATCCCTCAAACGACTCTTTTATTTTTCAGATGTACCTCAAATTTGCCTGTTGAGTTAAATTGTCAAGAATCATCGTTAACTAAACAGGAAAAGCAGCGTCATAAATCACTAGGAAGAAAAACGCACTACAGGCCTGGCGCCTGGGAAACAAGAGCCTAGCAAAACAAAAACACCCTGACATTGTGGGGCATTTGGAGTTGATTTTAGGTTTGCTTATCTGTTTATAACAACCATGAAAATGTTGTTAGTGTTGGAGACAAATAAAAGCGACAAGGGGCAAAACTCATTTCTGAGTTAATGGAGGAGTCAAGGAAGGCTCGCCTCAGGATTTCTTTCGGATTAAATGCCAAATGCTGATCTCAGTGCAGCAGGCGTGACTCCCATTTGAAGTTCATGGCTGCATGGAGTGGCTGCTGAGGAGAGGGGACTTTGCCTCACTTGCGGTCGGTGAAGACTTGAGCACTTGTTCAGATTTTGTTTTTTTTAATTACTTTCTAGCCCTCGCAGTTCCAGACTGCTCGTAATGGTGATCAAAGTATGTCTCAATGGGTCAAACCCAGCAAGCGATTTAAAATAAAACCCTCACATCTACTTGCCCTGTCAGAGGCCTACATTTACTGTTATGCACACAGAAAGCTCACACCATAGGGGTGCTCCACTGATTTCTGCTTATATATTTTATTTAGACCATTTCTATTTCTTTATTTGCAGATATCTTTAACAAAATCCCTCTTTTTCTATTATTTTAAAATATCACTCTAATGCAACTTGAAGAATTTAACAAAAGAAAATGGGGGAGGGGGTGAAATTCTTCCGAGGTACCATTAGGTAATAACATCATTCAGGAGTGCCAACTTGAATAAAATATTGGAGGGGCCCAGGTAAGCCCCACCCAGCATAATCAATCACATGACACAGTTCACATACACCATTGGAATGGCAATGCCCATCAACTTGGGAATATTTTATTGGGGGGGGGGGGTGAAGCCCGTAGGAGTTGGCTCCTATGACATCATTATTATTTGTTTGCCTTTGCAGTTGCCTGTGTAGGGGTTGTAAGACCCATCCACGGTGCCAGTTTAGAAAATTTCTATACTGCTTTACATTTAAAAAAAACCCCTAAGTAATTTACCTCATATCTTAAAACATCACAAATACAATCTTGCAAAATGTCAGAATGCTATCAACACAATAGATATTTACAGTTTCACCCTCCACTGAAAGAAACAGAAATCTGTTCAGGTCATGAGCCTTTTGTATACAATCTCTCTTATCCCACAAGGAATTTTTCATATATGCACAGATGTTTGTTTACATATTTATGATAAGTATTCTGCAAATGGTCAACACAAAGTGCCTTACAGTATAACCCAAACTAGTATAAACACATTTTAAAAGCAAGATCATAAAGACCATCATATATTTAAAATACATTATAATAATAATATTTTATTATTTATACCCCGCACATCTGGCTGAGTTTTCCCAGCCACTCTGGGCGGCTCCCAATCAAGTGTTAAAAACAGTACAGCATTACATATTAAAAACTTCCCTGAACAGGGCTGCCTTAAGATGTCTTCTGAATGTCAGGTAATTATTTATCTCTTTGACATCTGATGGGAGGGCGTTCCACAGGGCGGGCGCCACAACCAAGAAGGCCCTCTGTCTGGTTCCCTGTAGCCTCACTTCTCGCAATGAGGGAACCGCCAGAAGGCCCTCGGCGCTGGATCTCAGTGTCCGGGCTGAACGATGGGGATGGAGACGCTCCTTCAGGTATACAGGACCGAGGCTGTTTAGGGCTTTAAAGGTCAGCACCAACACTTTGAATCGTGCTCGGAAACGTACTGGGAGCCAATGCAGATCTCTCAGAACCGGTGTTATGTGGTCCTGGCGGCCACTCCCAGTCACCAGTCTAGCTGCCGCTTCTGGATTAATTGCAGTTTCTGGGTCACCTTCAAAGGTAGCCCCACGTAGAGCGCGTTGCAGTAGTCCAAGCGTGAGATAACTAGAGCATGCACCACTCTAGCGAGACAGTTCGCGGGCAGGTAGGGTCTTAGCCTGCGTACCAGGTGGAGTTGGTAGACAGCTGCCCTGGAGACAGAGTTTACCAGCGCCTCCATGAACAGCTGTGAGTCCAAAATTACTCCCAGGCTGCGCACCTGGTCCTTCAGGGGCACAGTTAGCCCATTCAAGACCAGGGAATCCCCCACACCCACCCGCTCCCTGTCCCCCAAAAACAGTACTTCTGTCTTGTCAGGATTCAACCTCAATCTGTTAGCCGCCATCCATCCTCCAACCACCTCCAGGCACTCACACAGGACCTTCACGGCCTTCACTGGTTCTGATTTAAAGGAGAGGTAGAGCTGGGTATCATCTGCATACTGATGAACACCCAGTCCAAACCCCCTGATGATCTCTCCCAGCAGCTTCATATAGATATTAAAAAGCATGGGGGAGAGGACGGAACCCTGAGGCACCCCACAAGTGAGGGCCCAGGGGTCTGAACACTCATCCCCCACCACCACTTTCTGGACACGGCCCAGGAGGAAGGAGCGAAACCACTGTTGTATGACAGTGCCCCCAGCTCCCAGCCCCTCTAGATGGTCCAGAAATACTTAATGAAACACATTAAGCTGAAGACACCAACATTTTAGTCCAGGACTTCAGAGATAAAGCAAAGCACAATGACAGTTTCAAAACATCACACCAGAATCAGCAATCTGGAGCAGTCTGGCATATAAAAGTCTTTAAGGCCCTTTTAAAAGCAACTCAAGAGAGGCAAAATATACGTGCAGGTTACATGTCAGTATATCAGGACCCCTGGGTCTTCAGACTGCTAGATGGCATGCAAAACTCAAAATGTTGAGATCATTTTGCTCTCCTATCAAGTCCTGTTGTTATATCACCACTTAAGTTGCACTGGCTGTATCTACACAGATATAAAAAACACTATTAAAAATGCTATGGGGGGAAAAGCTCCCAAGGCAATCTGCCATTGACTTTGGATTCTGCTCTACAGCACCATCTGGTGTCACATTTTTATAATGCATTTTAACACTATAAATTGACCTGTGTAGCTGAGTCCTTAGGAAGACAGCAAGATATCTAGGCCTGGGCTGATATGTACTAATTTTCTACTCTTGTGACCGAAGGGAACAACTAAATCCTAGCTCATTTTCTGCCTATTGACAAGTAGGACTCCATGTTTATAAGGAAATATCAGTAAAACTACTCTGCAAAACCCAGATGCTTACTGGTGAACTAAATTTATATCAAGCAGAATGGATAGTGTCATTATTAGACAGGTAAGGAAAGCAATGCAGACAAGCACTTAGAAACACAGGGAGGGAGTCAGACCATTGGTCCATCTAGTTCAGTATTGTCCACATTGACAAGCATCAACTCCCCAGATTTCAGACAGGGAGTGTTTTCCAGTCCTACCTGTGCATGTCAGGCAGGGATTGAACTGGGAACTTTCTGGTTGCAAAGCAGAAAGCAGATGGTCTACCACTAAGCTCTTAGACGAGCAAGTCCAGTGAATCTAGTATTTTTCCAGTCAGCACAGATCTCTTTACAGATTGCTAATCACTTGTAAGAGCTTGTTATGAAAATTAGCTGTATGTTTGCCCTTTTGGTTAGCATAAGAATAGCCTATTGTAATTTTAAAAAAGGACGTTGAGGGACAAGCATTGAAGTCTGTTTGCAATGGTATATTCTGATGAGATAAAGTCTTCTATATTTGGAAGCTAATCATTTGATTGGACTCTTGTTTTTTTGCAGCTGTGCGAGGGCTTGTTGGGCACAAAGGCTTAAAAAAAATCCAGAATATACAGAAAATGTTAATGGACATTTCTCCTTTATGTGGATATGAACATAAGAAGAGCCCTGATGGATCAAGCCAAGACCCATCTAGTGCAACATCCTGCTCTCATGGGATGCCTTTTGGAAGGCTACAAGCAGGACCTGAGTGCAACTGAACTCTCCCCACTAGCAGTTGCCAGGAACTGGCATTCAGAAGCTTATCGATTCCAGACTCCAAGTCACATTTTAAGCACAAATGCAAATTACTCCTTTAGTGTTGGCCCCACCACTTTTGTAGTGTTCCCCCCACTTCCTACATTCAATGCAAAAAAGCAGGCAGTGAGGTACAAGTTTTAAAACTAATCACTATAATTACAGGGGAGCAGTCAGATTTCACTGAACTTTGGGAAATGTCATACCAAATAAATTCTCCCTTCCGAGTTCACCTATGGCCGAGCAGCTTAGTCCAATTATCAAACTTTTCTTTGTTTAAAAACAAAAACAGCCCCAACAATTAATTACCACACATAGTTTCGCCTGTACTGGCCATGCAGCAAAGTTGTTTCCTTTCAATTGTCTGCCACTCAGATATTTAGACAGGCTGTCATTGCCTGCCACCCACTGCCCCTGCTGCCTTGCCCCAATTTTTTCAAGCCCTACAGCGTTATTGTTTGATGTGTCTGGTGAGGGAATTAAAGTAGATGAAGACTGAGGATACCACTCCCTTAGGTAATATGTATTCCAATTCCCTCCAGCTATCTTGCTGCCAATCCCATCCTCCTCACCCCAGCCTGACTCCCCTGCACTGGAGACGGTGGAATAATTAAAATGCCTCTCAATTAGGTGTGGCAGAGTTAGAGATGCAGCTGAGATCCTGCAAAGGTGTACATACAAACTAGCTGGCCTGTCAAGATGGAGTTTCCTGTAAACTACACAGATGCAGGTTAACTAGCATGCACAATCCAGCAAAAAGAAGGGTGGGGGAGAGGAGCAATGATGTGCCAGAACAATTATTGGAACCTACTTGAACCCTACAAAAAAATTGAGTGTGAGGGACACTTGATTTTGCTAATCATCTCAAATACATGTTAAAACTGCAGGAGATGGGGAGAGGAATGAGAAATAAAATATTGTGGAAAGGAGAGAAAAAAATAAATATGGAGAGAAGTGTTTTGGATCTAAGGAAGATATGTACAAAAAAAAAACATGGTGGAAAAATGAGTAGTAGAAATGTGGAGGTAGGGGAGAAGATAGATAGCAAGAGAAATGTTTGTATATTAAAAGGAAGCAGCATGGTCAGGTCCTATAGACAGTAGCTTACATGGAAGAAGAAACCTGCTTCCTGCTCTCTTTAGTAACACAGTTACCAGGCCCCAACTTTTAAATTGCCCAAGGCTACTGAGTGCCTGGGGTTTTGCATCCTTTGTAAACAACGGTGAGTGATTATTATGAAGCTATAATAATAATAATAATAATAATAATTTAATAATAATTTATTATTTATACCCTGCCCATCTGGCTGGGTTTCCCCAGCCACTCTGGGTGGCTCCCAACAGAATATTGAAAGCACGGTAAAACATCAAACATTAACAACTTCCCTAAACAGAGCTGCCTTCAGATGTCTTCTAAAAGTCAGATAGTTATTTATTCCTTTGACATCTGACGCCACTGCTGAGAAGGCCCTTGACTGTTGATTAATACACATGTGTGATGGATACACCACAGTCTGAACAGTTCTGTTCATTTATTACACTTTGTTTATGGAAAGGCAAGCCTTAGTTTGCCCCCAGTCTGAATGCTTTCCATTGCTATACCTGTGACAGCATAAAGGTGGAAGCCACAGCAGAAAGCCAGAAACAACAGCAGAGAAACACAGTGGCTTGGATTGTCCCTAGCTGTAATGCTTGCTGCTTTTCTGGGTGGTGACCAGAGAGAAGAGAGACAAGAGAAAATGCACCCAGGTTCAGCAACCAGACTGGCACTTTCTCTTTCGTCAGCAGAATGAGCTCACCCTGTGCTGCTGGCTAAGTGTCCACCCAGTAGCCTACCTGCATTTCTTTATTTACCACAATCAATAAACATCTTGGTAGCAAACGCTGGGATACGTTAAAATGAGGGTAGTCTTCACACAGGCAAAATCAAATGTCCTTTCACTAGCAGATTGGATGGGCCAGGACAAAGGAATTCTTAAGGACAGTGTTTGTGGTTGCAACTCTGTGTCAATAGAAGATGCAACTCGTGTCTATATTTACTCATTGTTAAGATCAGAGAAGGGAAGGTCATCCCCAGCAAAGACTTGTTCTTTTGCTGTCCATTGTAGAGAAGTATACAGTGGTACCTCGGTTTAAGAACAGCCCTGTTTTATGAACTATTCGGTATATGAACTCCGCAAAACCAGAAGTAGTGTCCCGGTTTGCGAACTTTACCTCAGTTTCCGAACGGAAGCCAAACAGTAGAAGGGCACTGGCGGTGGGAGGCCTCATTAGGGAAAGTGTGCCTCGGTTTAAGAATGGCTTTGGTTTAAGACAGGCTTCTGGAACGGATTAAATTTGTAAGAATATCTAAATTTCTTGCTAAGGCTCTACAAATTAGTGCTATTAAAGAGGGAAATTATTTATCCTTTAACAGTTAAGAGCAGAAATGTTGTTGTTGTTTTTGTTGTTGTCATTTTCATATGCATAATGGCTGTCTACTAAAACACAATAAAATGACTTGACTCAGGACAGACAGCATAGGGTGGGGAAATCTGTGGTCCTCCAGGTTTTGCTGAGCTACATCTCCCATCACCCCTGACCATTGTCCCCACTAACTGGGGCTGATGGGAGCTGTAGTTCCATCTAAGGGCACCAACTTAGTGAAGGCTGAATTAAATAACAGATATGAAATAGAAAGTGCCTGGAACTGAGATGAGACAACATGCTCAAGAACTTCATCTATGTAAGGAAGGTGTGACAGAGCTAAGTTTTACTTCCTTTAGAAGCATTCCCACTATAGCTCCAAGATCAAGTTCAATAATCCTATTCTCTCAGCTTAAATCCGCAATGATGGACCCATGACTGAGTATGCATTAAATCGGTCTTTCATTCTCATCCAGGATCAACCCCGAAATTGTATTATTAACTGACATGGGTGTTTAAAAACAGCGCCCTCAAACTTGGAAGTTTCCCAACATTTTCTGCAAGGAGCTTTGATGCTGAAGACAGATAGCACAAAGTGGTTTATGATGCTTTTCCCTTTCCTGGTCTGTCCAACCTCCTCTGCCCCAAACACAGTTGATTGTGGCACTGCCATACACAGCTATGCACCCCTTCAACAACTTAGCTTCTCCCTGCTGGTCCATGAGGCAGACTGAGTCAACCACCTCAAGTGACAGAATTCAAGGGATGCCTCTGTGGGCACCTACACAGGTATGTCCCCTGCCGCAGCTGTGGGGGCTTCCAGGCTCAAACAAGATCTTGCAAGAGCCCCATAAAATCTCGCAGAAGCTTTGTGGGGCTCTCACTAGATTTCATGGGGTTCTTGCGTGTTCTCAGCAGAACCTGGAAACCACAGTCTTATGAAAGCCAGATTTAAGGCAATTGTAACATTCTTTCAAAACCCTTTTTATTTGAATGTGTTTTGATGACATTACAGTTTGCTATTGCTGGGGGAATGCATTCTAAAATCTGCTGCAGCTTGTTTTCATATAGTATTTGCAAACAAGTCTGACAGGTGCAGCACAAAACTCTACTAATGACAGCCTTAAGGTATAACCCTAAGTAACCAGTCAAGGAATCAAGCTGCAGTTTTCTACACATAATTGGGTATGTAGAATGAGTGCTAACATTGAGAAATCAATTACTCAACACAGAAAGTTCCCACAGCATTTGTTTAGTTTCATGACCTGCACAAGACCATGATGCATCAGTAAGAAGCAATCCAGACACCCCAGAAAAGAGAGACAATTTTGCTAAATTCACAGCCATGCCTTGATTTTCAGTATTTCAGTATCCTAACTGAGCCAAACTCACTCCTCTTTCATTGTCTCCACCATTTTTGTGTTGAACTATTTATGGTATTATGAACTACAAAACAAACACATATTTGCTTGTCTAGATGCTTGTAAATTGTTGCACTTATTTACCTCCACCACACGGCATCAGTTATCTTTTTCTGGCTCAATTGCATACTAAACACATGCATGGAATCAGTGCCCTTCTCCTGTCTAACCTATACACCCCTGTGTGGTTTTATATCTTTCATTGTTACTTTCCTGGCCTGCTTTTTTGGTGTACTCCAGTTGGGTTTTCTTAAAAGACTGTATTTCTAAGCATTTCCTGAGAAGGCTGGGTCTGCCCTCTGCTTTCCATACATTTCCAATTTATGGTTGGGCTAGCCAAAATGTTTGAAGCACCTTTCCTTCCCCATATCCTTTGCTTAGTATTATAGCCCTATAACCTGTCCTTATTCTGAAAAAGTATTTGATGTTTTCCTTTTATGGATTCGGGAGTACTCATGGTGAAATCTTAGTTTATGGAGACACTAGTGTCTGATTCTGTTGTTTTTTAATTCAGTATTTAACAATGTTTTTTACTCAGTCATGGCTCACACAAAGGCTATGAACAAAGGCTTTGCCCACTTTAAAGATGCTCCCTTTCTTTGCCTCTTTAAATACTTTACCATCTATTATCTTGTTCAGGATTATTTTGTTGATAGGCATCAGTCTATGTCCATTGCAACAGGGAAATTTTTATATTCTTAAATAAAACATGGTGGGTTCAGTAGGAACCCAAGGATTGATTAATGGGATCAGGGTGGGGGGTGGGGGTAAAATACAGGGCTGGATTACTGACAACCCCAGACAGTGTGACCTATTTTGACAGGCTGACTATGTGTTACCTCTCCTATTTCTGTCTTGCTTATTATTGCAATCTCAACCATTTCTCACTCTCATAAGATTGGCTTCCCTATTGCTTTGCATATGAATTTCTTTAGTCAGTCAGTCATTCAAAGAATCTTCCTGGTTCTTTCATTGCTCTGCCTCATAACCCCAGATTAGTCAACTCTTTGCCTCTTATTCTCCATCTCTGTATTAGTTACTAAGTATATCATCTGCATATACAGTATGTGTAATCATGAATCATCCGACAATTTTATTTCAGGAATGGCTTGTTGAAGCCACACAAAGTTACATTTGCTTGATCTTAAGTTATATCTTTTCCCCTAATAAAGTACAACCAGCATCGTTTGGCTACTGAAAAATCCCCTGAGCAAGCCCTTCTGATATTTGTATCTATTTATCAGTCCTAAAATTATTTGCAACCATTTTGATGTTCCTCCCAGGCAAAACAATCAATGTTCTCTATTAATAACATCCAATATTATGCCTATATTCTTCAATGTACTTTGTGATGACGTATGAAAAGTCGACCATATTGTTTAAAAAGTAAAAGGAGCATGTTGGCCCTGTAAGAATGGCCCCGTAAGAAACAGCTAAAAATCAATACTATTACTGCACCAACCAAAATATTACCAAAAGCTTTTGTGTGCTCCTGAAATCTTTGTCAGGCTACATGGTAAACAGATTTGGGAGGAGGTTATTAAATGCATGGCTGATGTTGAAGCCATAGAGTCTGCATCTGGTTAAAGTCTTCAAATAGAATGGGAGTGGGGGAATCACAGATATTCAAATGTCAGGAACAGCTGGTATATCAATGATTTGACTGATGAACAGTCCATTCTATGTGATTAATCATGTGGAAAGTTTGTATTAAGGCCTGTGACCGTCCCTTGAACACGTGGCAAAATCTCAAAACTGACTTATTGAGGGGGGCTAGAGTTTATGTTTTGAGGCATGTAACAAAGAACATTTCACAACATATAATTCACAAGTAGAAAAGAAACACAGGTTCTTTCACATGTAGGATGGTGCTAGGACACAGGATTTGGGAAGACAGATTGTAGGATGTGAAACACAAGAGCAGTCAAGTACAACATCCCTAGAGTGGACATAAAAGGGGATGTCTGGACCAGCCTGTCGGAACTTCCTGTTTCTCCTAAGCTGGGACAGACTTCCTCTGCATGTGACTAGAGGTGGGTGTGGCCTCACCTGTGCAGGTAACAAAAGCATAGGACTGGCGGCCATCTCTGACTACATTAATTGGAGAAGCAACATCTGCTTAGCCTAAAGATGCTCTCTTGCCTTCCAGCCAAGAGAGGACAAAAGGACTGTCTCTTTATGGGATAGTTTCCAGGTATATTACTTTTCTAAGCTAATTCTGCTTTCTGGGATCCAATTGTGAACAGAATGTTAGTGAGTAAACTTTTTATACTTTTATAGAAGACTGTCGTGTCTTATCGTTTATGAGGGACTAAAGGGGAATTACCATTAAAACGTATTATAGAAGCTTTAGCGAGTCTCAGCAAATGCATCCGCTGTAAGTTTAAAGAGGGGAATGTTACTCTGCTAAATTGTAGAACTTGTTAACACAAGTTGGAAAGGATATAATCAAACAATATATCCTCTTCTGCATCCCTGAACATTCCCACACAGATGAGACCGATCCAGACATATCCAAGACAGACCAAGAAAATATCTGTATGTGGGGAACATAACTAGGAGAATCTAAGATTTTATTTACCAATTATGACAAATCTAATCAATTTCACTTCTTTGCTAGTGGGTCAAAACCCCACCAATACCAGATTGTAGATTTGGGCTGCCCATCCTTTTCCACAACTCTCCCACTTGAATGTACAATTACCTCATTTGGCTATATAATGAATGTTAGCTACTAGGGCTATGGATGGAAGGAACAGTTCACATCTGCAGTTTTATGTTTTTTCATCCCAGAGACACAGATTTCTGCTTTAGTATCCTTGATATTCTTACTTTAAGGAATTGTGTTGCAATCATTCTGATACACATTCAAGTACAGATGGCCTTTTCTCCCAGTAGGATTTCCATTCTTAACCTTATCATACCCCTGGCTGATCGCCGAAGAATTGATGCTTTTGAATTATGGTGCTGGAGGAGATTTTTGGGAGTCCCTTGGACTGCAAGAAGATCAAACTTATCCATTAAGTCCTATGCAGCCACGAAATTAAAGTCGCCTGCTTCTTGGGAGAAAAGCAATGACAAACCTAGACAGCATCTTAAAAAGTAGATACATCACCTTGCCAACAAAGGTCCATATAGTAAAAGCTATGGTTTTCTCAGTAGTGATGTATGGAAGTGAGAGCTGGACCATAAAGAAGGCTGATCGCCGAAGAATTGATGCTTTTGAATTACAGTGGTGCCTCGCAAGACGAAATTAATTCGTTCCGCAAGTTTTGCCGTCTAGCGAATTTTTCGTCTTGCGAAGCACGGTTTTAACGGTTTAACAAAGTCGCGAGACATTTTCGTCTTGCGAAGCAAGCCCATAGGGGAATTCGTCTTGCGAGGCAAATCGAAAACGGAAAAACCTTTCGTCTAGCGAGTTTTTTGTCTTGCGAGGCATTCGTCTTGCGAGGTGCCACTGTATGATGCTGGAGGAGACTCTTGAGAGTCCCATGGACTGCAAGAAGATCAAACTTATCCATTCTTAAGGAAATCAGCCCTGAGTGCTCACTGGAAGGACAGATCCTGAAGCTGAGACTCCAATACTTTGGCCACCTCATGAGAAGAGAAGACTCCCTGGAAAAGACCCTGATGTTGGGAAAGATAGAGGGCACAAGGAGAAGGGGACGACAGAGGACGAGATGGTTGGACTGTGTTCTCGAAGCTACCAGCATGCGTTTGACCAAACTGTGGGAGGCAGTAGAAGACAGGAGTACCTGGCATGCTCTGGTCCATGGATCATGAAGAGTCGGACACGACTAAACGACTAAACAACAACAACAATACCAACACCCCTGGCTAGCTTGCACATCCAGACCCCAATAACTTCCCTGCCCCACAACTGATAGTAAATCAGAGAACTGAGCAGAAAGTGGGTTTGGGATAATTGCCCACTTCTAGAGAGATACAGTATCATTTTTAGAAAAGAAACCTGCTGAATTATTGCCACACCCTTAACTGTACACTAGCTTCTGAATACTATACCCTCTTGCTCTTTATCGTTCAAGCATGCAGATAATGAGGACCAAACCAGACAGTTTTTGAGAGGGCTCTTTAGATGTCAGTGATTGGCTAGTGGGATGGCTGACACATATTTCAGAAAGCACCCCATGTAGTTTTCTGGGATGGACCACCCTTATCTCCACCCTATGCTTGTAGGTTTCAGAACTGCAGCTCTAGACATGCTATGACTTACATTACAGGATGTGTAATACTTAGAAATCCCTGCAGGTTGCATTCATTTACATGCTTATTTTTATTTAAAGCATTTTTACCTGGCTCTTCAGCCAAAAAAGGACTCCTAAAGCAGCTTACATAAGGACACCTAGAGCAACAATCAAAACAACCACTGCCTACAAGTTTTACAATTTAAAATATGCAAGAAAAACAGGGAAAATATAAAGGAAGAGGAACACAAACAAAATCAGGCACCAGTTCTTAAAGTTACATAGTAGCTCTTACAATAACCAGTTGAAAAGAAAACCATTCCCTACTTCCCAACACTCCCTCTGCTGGAATAAGTTTCAAAGTTTGTGGCTAGCGTTGTCAGAATTCATCCAATATTTTTCTTAAAATAGTTATAATGGCAGAAACAGTTTGGATAAGAGCTGAACTGTTTAATAATTAATCACAGAGTCTTGTTTTGGGATGTGGGCAGAGTCATTGTCATCAGTGCCTTTTAAGAAGAGATTACTGAAGCACTTCACAGGCAGCTGTACTTAATGAGAACTAAAACATGGTTTAGAACAAGTTTCTGGAAAGTTCCACGTTCTTTCAAATAATACAGTTCCTCTCCTACCAAAGAGAGAGGTAATTGCTGCCAGAGAAGTATAATGTACAAGTACAGGTGAATTAAAGTGCAACCAAAGCAATCACTGATGCACTGTGCATTGAATAGTGTATCATTTACATTAATCAGACCAATTTTCTCATCACTGTGAAGCAGCCTTCAAGGATGATCGAAGTATTTTGACACTCACTTCCGATGGTGGCAAAATGCCATTAATAACAGAAAGTCTTAGAAATAGTATAGCCATAGAGATGGAAGAAAGAGATGAGCAGCAAGAATGTATCTGTCTACTCAGCAGGGTATGATTGCTACTAGAGAGTGCATGTTTGAATTAAGAAGCTAATCAAAAACACACAAAAATCCCTATTTTGAAGCAACTGATTGGCATCTGTCATTCCCACTCCAGCAAAACACCCCAATCTAATTCTAAGCATGCCTACTCCAGAATTGGTTCTGCTGGTTATCAGTGACTTCCCCACCCCCTGCCTCTCCAAGGAGGTACATTTAGGACTACAGCTTAAAGGATCTTCTACATCCAGAGATGAATGAACAAAGGAAACACCACAGTTAATTTCTTGCAGTATTCAGACTAAATATTCTCATATTTTCTTTCACTGGACTGATTAAGCTTTGAGAATCAGGAAAATGCTTGACAATCAGTTTGCTTTGTTCTCTGGTGACTGATTATTCACATAGGCCACCAGAGGGAGTGGCATTCAAAGCCTGGAATCTGCGGGGGAAATGAAAATCATGTTCCAGGACACCACTATACTTGACCCTCCATTTTCATAATGCAAAAAGAGTACAGAGGGCTCCCCAAATTCCTCATACGTTTTGTTTCATCAGTGTCTGTTGAATATAAGAAGTGCCCTTTAAAAGAAACAGACTTCCTCATTTTTGCCCATGTCCAATGTTACAGGTATCATTCTGATCACATAATAAGCCTTTTTTCGGTCCATGCTGAATTTTTGATGTTTCCTATACTGGGTTAGATCAGGAGAAAAGCATAAGGAGTTGCACCCCACCCCTGTGACAGCAGAGCCATACTGATCTCCTACATGCTTCTAATTTTTTGTTAAACTAATGGTAGACATCTTGGTTATTGATCTCTTAACTGTGAAGTGCTCCAGAAAGACCTCACAAAACTGGGTGATGGGCAACAAAATGTCAAATGAAGTAGTCATAAAATGGTGTATGCCATGGCAAAAGAAACATTGCTTATTAGGCAAAAGGTGCGGTCCTGCTGGCACAGAAATTATCCGGGGCCCAGTCATTGGTAGGCCAGTTTGTTGTAAACTATAAACGTATATGCTCAGCCATCCCAAAGCTTGGCACAGTCTTTCCTTCAACAGTAACTGAACATTAAATGAAGGAAGAGAATTGGCACAGGGATTCATTCAGGTAATGTGAAGAAAAAGGAATAATACAATGATTGGGTTTTGTTGCCCATTAACCAACCTCCTCCTCATTATAAAATCTCTCTCTCTCTCTCTCTCTCTCTGAAGGCACTCAAAAGCTAAGGGTATTATATACAAATGACATTGCAAGTCTGTCCAGAGTTTATGTTTCACAGCAACCTCTAGCTACATTTAACAATATGTTCTGTTTTATTTTAAGTATAAGCAGAAACTTATACTGAATACAGTAAATCATTTCAAGCAAATGCCTAACTGCCATTAAAACTGAAGGACAAAAGCTGGCAATGCTTTGACTGATCTGACTAGAGCATCTCAAGCTCAGAGGCTCTCAAATACCAAATAGTGAGAATGAAGAATGGGCCCATTACCATGAGATAACACAGTCTGTCAGGATTATTTTCTCCCCATAGAGAAGCAAGGTTACTGTATGAAGTGCTGAAGTTTTCATATCTCATTTTTAGAAATTGGAAAAAGGCGGCACTGCTTGTACTTTTTAAAGACATGCATGAGTTCTCGTTAATTTATGTTGTGATTCTTTGGATTTTTAAATTAAACCCCAAAATAATTCTAAATTTGGTATGAAGACCAAAGCAAACTTAGCAACTGTATTATTCAAGCCAGTCTAGTTTGCCACAATTAGACCCTCTTTAATATAATCTTAGATGCCAAAATCAACAAAAGAAACAATGTTCTTATTCTCTAAGGGCAACTATAGGCCAAGGTATTTTCAAACCTTCCTTTGAAGGCCCATCCATATAATGATGTGCGTAGAAGTACTGTTAAGAGCTATGCATAGACTCTCCTGGCTGAAAGTAAAGTGCTGGGAATTTGCCAAAAATACAACCATGCTTTAAAGGAAACCATTTTAAAAGCATCTACTTGGGCTTCTTTATATACAGAAAACCTCCTGGTTTTTCATACCACCTCTGTGGTATAATGAAAGCTTTATTTCCATAAATAGGTTAACTACTAAGGATTTGTTATTATTGCTGCATGCCAATTTCAAATATATTTATTTTCTTAAAATTGAGAATATTTCCTCCTCAAAAATCCCACAAAATAAAATATGCTTTATCTGGTGGAGGGAAGAAAGATTACTAGTACTAATTGCTCTGTCAATAATTGCAACCACTGGTTTCCTTTCCCTGTTTACCTTTACTCAATATGCAATCTGCTAATGTAGCACTTCTTCTCTTTACAATATTTGTCCTTGGCACCAGATAATAACACTATTTTGTGGGCCTAAAAGCAGCAGACAATCCAAGAGTTGCACTCCAACACTGTTTACGACGTTTTAAAAGAGTCTGCTGTGCAGCCATTGGAGGGAGCAGAATATCCTAAGCCTTCCATAATTCTCTTTGGTACATATAATCTCTTCTTTAGAGTTCATAACTTTTCTCTTTTTCAAGCACACTTGCATATTCACTGATTATTCTTTCATCCCACTATATACAAAAGCTCTCACTTGTCATCCCCACCCAGATGAATCACTCTAGTACAAGGCCTGCAGCATGGGTGGCATCTCAGCATCTTGGCCAAGCCTGGCAAACTGGTACACCTGCTCTGCCTCAAGGCTAAGGCAGCAGTGCTGGACAGATCTTCATCTTCTCCTCCCCTTAAATCAAAGCCATTTGAGAAAATGAACAAATTGCTCTTATTGAGGGAGTTAAAGCAAGAGAAACGTTTACACACATCCATGAATGCCTGGCTTGAAGAGCACAATAACTTGATGCTGAAGAGTATTCTTGCACTGCCCATTTTTATCCACAAGCCTAATGTTCTAATAGGCCAACGTTCACAGAGGATACACATAGGATCTCCCTGACCTGTTCCCTCACGAGCACAAATTACCCCATATATATGAGATAAGCCAACAGGTGCAAGATCAGTCAAGCCAGTTGTTATGGCAGTGCCATCTATATACAGTGGTACCTCGGGTTACAGACGCTTCAAGTTACAGACGCTTCAGGTTACAGACTCTGCTAACCCAGAAATAGTACCTCGGGTTAAGAACTTTGCTTCAGGATAAGAACAGAAATCGCACGGCGGTGGTGTGGTGGCAGCGGGAGGCCCCATTAGCTAAAGTGGTACCTCAGGTTAAGAACAGTTTCAGGTTAAGAATGGACCTCCAGAACGAATTAAGTTCTTAACCCAAGGTACCACTGTAAATGAATAGGGCATGTCAGCTCAGGAGTCAGCCAGTGTCAGGGAGAGTTTTGAGAAGGCATTTGGAGTCTGTCTTATGTTTTGAACTGCTGAAGCAAAAGAAATACTTTGTACTTGTATGTATATATCTGCCAAAGTCAAAAGCCTACAAGCTGTATGCATATATCAACATCCAGAACTGTGTTACTGAAGCCTTTCTATTCTGCAACAATGAACTATTTGGACCTTAAGCTGCCTCTGTGTTGTGAATGGAATTGGGGGTCAACTTCCATCTTGTGGGTATCTCACCTTAGATTCCCAGCGTGACATTCCCTTGAAATAATCGTAATTATTGTTTATTAGATTTTTTAGTCACTTGTTACCCAAAGATCTCCAAATGATTTACAGTGGCCTACAGAGACTGACCCACATTACAGAAATCATCCGTAGTACACCAGACATTCTGTTCCTAATAATAGCTAGAATGTCAGTATTAAAATGTTTTTCTATATATGGGAACATGGCTGTTGCCTCACTAAAAGCAATACTCACTGCTTTTAGTTGCAAGTAATTTTTACAGATACTTAGGAACAGAAAATATCTAGTAACTACACAGCCCCAAGTGCCACGTAATACTCATATCACATTTGTAAGAAGTCAATCTTTTAGTGTGGTGGTCCTTACACTTTGGGGTGTCCTGCCTGTTGAGATCACACAGGTGCCTTCATTGTACTCTTTTTGGCACCTACTGAAAACATTCTTGTTTAGAAAAGACTTGTTTAGAAAATAAAAGATGCTTAGAAACTTGAGGTAATTTTAATCTGTTTTAGTATTTTAACTTTAGCATGTTTTAAAGTATGGTTGTAATTTTTTCTGGATGTTACTGTTTTATCTTTTTGTAAACTGCTTCTTTGAGGTTTTTTTTTTAACAATCAAGTAGTGTATAATTTTTATTAACTAAAGGGAAGCCTCAGAGTTGTGCCACGGCTTAAATTGGCCCCAGCCACACCCCTAAAGCAACCTGATTAGCTGCCTGGCTACATGGCATGGCTGAGGTCTCCCCTAGCATGATGTGGGAGGGGAGTGGCCAGGAGGCCTGACCACAACCCGGCCCCACAAAAAAGTAGAGCCGATATAGGAAAGCTTGTTTAGTTTCTGGGATTTTGTGCTCTATTATAGGAATAAATAGCCTGTGTATTTACTAGATATTTTCTGTTCCTAAGTATCTGCAAAAATTACTTGCAACTAAAAGCAGTGACTATTGCTTTTAGTGAGGCAACAGCCATATTCCCATCACCTCCTGGCAAATAGAAGGGGAAGAAATGGAGGCAGAGAGAGATTTTACTTTCTTGGGCTCCATGATCACTGCAGATGGTGACAGCAGCCACGAAATTAAAGTCGCCTGCTTCTTGGGAGAAAAGCAATGACAAACCTAGACAGCATCTTAAAAAGTAGATACATCACCTTGCCAACAAAGGTCCGTATAGTAAAAGTTATGGTTTTCTTAGTAGTGATGTATGGAAGTGAAAGCTGGACCATAAAGAAGGCTGATCGCCGAAGAATTGATGCTTTTGAATTATGATGCTGGAGGAGACTTCTGAGAGTCCTATGGACTGCAAGAAGATCAAACCTATCCATTCTTAAGGAAATCAGCCCTGAGTGCTCACTGGAAGGACAGATCGTGAAGCTGAGGCTCCAATACTTTGGCCACCTCATGAGAAGAAAAGACTCCCTGGAAAAGACCCTGATGTTGGGAAAGATGGAGGGGACAAGGAGAAGGGGACGACAGAGGACGAGATGGTTGGATAATGTTCTCGAAGCTACCGGCATGAGTTTGACCAAACTGCGGGAGGCAGTGGAAGACAGAAGTGCCTGGTGTGCTCTGGTCCATGGGGTCACGAAGAGTCGGACACGACTAAACGACTAAACAACAACATAGGAATAAATAGGAATACAATCCTGAATACATAGGAATGCAATTCTATGTATTTACTTGGGGATTATGTATGTACTATTGAATTTTGTGGATATAACTTTCAAACTCTAGATAGTGTCTAAGATGGATTATTGCAATGCATTGTACATGGCTTTAGAAAACAGTGGTACCTGAGTTTATGAAGTTAATCTGTTCCGGAAGTCTGTTCTTAAACTGAAACTATTCTTAAACTGAGGCGCGCTTTCCCTAATGAAGCCTACTGCCACTGGTGGTGCCCTTCCACCATTCAGATTCCGTTCTTAGACTGAGGTAAAGTTCACAAACCAGGACACTACTTCTGGTTTTGCGGAGTTCGTAAACCGAATTGTTTGTAAACAGGGCTGTTCTTAAACCAAGGTACCACTGTACAGTTGAAAAACTTCAATTAGTGCATAACGTGACCGGCAGACTGTCAGTGAAACCTGCAAAGAGCTAACATATAATGATTCTGGAGCACCTGTATTGCCTGTCAGCTAGTTTCCAATAAGTATTGTCCCACATCAGCCTGCCAGGATACTGAATTTATCACCCGAGATCCTTCTCTTTGTCGCAGAGGCCCAGACTGTGGGCCAGAGGGTGGCCCGGAGAATGGGCCTTCTCTGAAATAGTACCCCAACCTTTGGAACTTTCTCTCCAGGGAGGCTTGCTTGGTGCTACCTTTAAGTACCAGGTAAAAACCTCTTTATTCTCCTTAGTATATGGTCAGTTTTAATTATATTGTTGTTACAATCCATGTTTTAGTGTGTGGTTTTATAATTGTTATTGCACCAATATTTTGCACTGTTTAATATGTTTTATCATGTTCTGTTGTAGTATTGTACATCCCTTTGAGGCTTTTATTTTAGTATAAAGCAATATACAAATGTTCTAAATCAAATCAAACTGCCCTGCTTTGTTATTTTATTGTTTTACAAATCTGTTGGTTTGCAAATCCCAAGTAAGAAGAATAATCCTTCTAATGTCTGAGAAGGATAGTGTTAGAACTGTAGATATTATAATCCTCAAGGCAGAGCAACAGAGTAAATAATTGTATATAAATATTTCTGTTTTAAAATTCTGTTCCTTCTATTTTGGAGGGAGAGAGGATTGCTAGATGTAGATGCCGACAGTTTACTGGAATTTGACAGAAACTGTAATGATCAGCTTCCATTTCTAGTGCCAGCTCTCTCCACATCCAAATCCCTGGGACCCTCTTCTGCCAGATCTTATTTGGGCTTCCAGTGCTCCTGAGGTTGTTTGTTTTCTATCACTTTAATGTGGAGGCCTTGGTACACCTTAAGAGGGCTGAGTGCTTCTCCCACCAAAGCTGACAGCCTTTTGGGATCACTCCTGCTTCAGGGCACAGGCAGATTGGCAGAAGATGGAAAAATAAGTGGGTTCAAACACACTGGGGTCATAAGCGATGCACTACTACAGATAACGCAAGATTTTTACAAAGGGAAAGCTGAAGCCTAATTGTTTCCCTTTAACCCTCATTTTCAAGCTCTTGGAACATGTAGCCCAAAAGTTATTATCATCAGTTTTAAGGACTATGCAAACTATTTAATTTTCGTGCTTGAAAATTAGTATGAGGATACAGTATAAACAACATTGAGACAGCAGGCGTAACCGTAACAATCTCTCATAATCATCCAAGTGTTTCAGTTTCTGTCTGAGCAAATGCTCATTTGACCATCACAATTCACATTGGCTTCTGAAATTAGAAACTAAGTACCACTGGGTGGTGAGAGAGAGGACAGTGCTGTGACATTACGACATGGATATGTTATCCTAGCTCAGGCATAGGCAAACTCCGGCCCTCCAGATGTTTGGGACTACAATTCCCATCATCCCTAGCTAACAGAACCAGTGGTCAGGGATGATGGGAATTGTAGTCCCAAACATCTGGAGGGCCGGAGTTTGCCTATGCCTGTCCTAGCTATTACAGAGGGTGAAGGGAGAAAGAAACATTTAGTTGCTCCCTTTAGGCAGCCATATGTACAAGGCAACATGCCATTCAGGCCTATGCCACTAGAATTTGATAAAGCACCACCCACCCACACCATCTAATCATTACGCAATGAGAAAGCAATGCATAAAAACAAGGTTGTGCTTGCCTGGAAGTGATGCTCTTCAGATGGTTCTGTATGCACAATCACACAGTAGACACCACGCACACATGTTAGCTACTGACTACTCCACAGCATGAAGCATCCTCTTCCTTTCCTTTATGGTTTACACCTTTCTGTTTCATCAGTTCCTTCACAGAGTTGTCACAAGAGCTGCAATACAGCATGGAAGATTGTGGATTGTGTGACTGCACAGAGCCACTTGGAAAACTGGGAACAAGTAGGTACTGTACAACCTTTTATCTGTCTTCGTAGTTCTTGTGTAGCCCCTATGGGATCTGAGGTCTCCTTTTTTTTTTAAAAAAGGTCTCAAATAGTACTCCCTCAGCATTTGCTTCTTTTCTTGCATTAACATCAACTGATTAAAGTTGAAGGCAAGGGCCAGGTTACTGCTTTGCAGATGGTCTCCACAGCTACTATCTTCTAGACAGCTGCATATGTAGCTTGGGCCCCTGTTGAAGGCACATTATCTTCTAACAGACTTTGCATCTGAGCCCAGCCATAACAAGTTCTAACAGTTGTGACACAACCCACCCTGAGGTTGTCTCCAAGCCCCTAACATATTCCTTTTCCCTTTTCCAAAACAAATAAAAATATGAGACTCCAGCTTGAAGTCTTGTGTCCTTTGTACAGTAGATAAAAAGATAAAGCTGTTGGGTCAGTAATGAATGGTCTCGTGTATCCTGAGCATTGCGGAAAAGGCAAGAAAAACACAGATAAACACAGCATCCTGTGTAGCCTGAAAACATGAAACAACTCTAAGCAAAAATTCTAAACAAAGGACAACCTTTTTCATTATTTTTTTTTTAAAAAACTTTATAAATGGAGAATTGTACGTCAGAAAATTTGCAATCTGGAAGCTAAAGTAACAGTAACCCAAATTACAATTGTAACACAAGGTCTAGAGGACATGTAGCCATGGGCACAAAAGTTTTGAACATCTATCTTGTCAAAACTAAGGATACCGTACTTCATGGGGACTTACTAAATAGACACAATTTAAACAGCCTTAAAGGAATGTTTCCAATAGTAGATCTTCTCTCAAAAGGTACATGAAATGCTGCAGTACTTGCTGATAAAATTAACTTGTAATGAAGGTACTAACAGATTTACTTATATCAAGCAAATAATCAAAGTCCTCATATAACGTTTGGGAGCCAAATCTTTCACAGACTATCTCTGAAACCTGCTCCATTTATTATTATACAATCAGGATGCACAATCCAATCTAGTATGCAGAACAACACTACCAACCTCCTTAGAATGTTTAATATGGCAGAGTCCTCCACACTATGAAATGAAGGCACATCACATTATAATAAATTCCCATTCCCTTTCCATAGCAAACCAGGTCTGGAACAAGAACTCTACGCCTTAGATGTGAAGGCTGTTTATGTACCTGGAATCACTGAAGGCACAATGAGTCACGTCCCACTTGATCTCCTATAGCACCTGAGTCATTATCTCAACTGATGGGAGTGCATAAGAGAACAGAACAGACTACAATAACAAAGAGCTACTGCAATGCTCTTTGTTTAAAAACTTTATGTTTTTATCTTTAAAAACATTATGGAAGGTACAATTGACCCAAAAAGCAGTTGCCACAATGCTGGTTAGAACAAGTCAGCTCGTTTTACACTAGTTGGTTACCAATTTGTTTCCAACTCAATATAAAATGCTAGTATATACCTCAGATGCATGTATTGCCAAGGACTGGATTATGTGAAGACCCCACATGCCAATATGTACCTATCCAAGCCCACAGATTGGCTTTCAAGATGCTGCTCTCTGGACTGTCATTAGATAAGATCTGACTGGTGGGTACTAGAAACTGTAGAATTCTCTCTCTTACTGTCCTCAGACATGTGGTGAAGTCCTTTTTGTTTCACAAGCCTTTTTATAAGAATTGTTTTATGATCTCTGTACTGGTTGACTCAGATTTACAGATATTCTGGTACTGTCCAACGTACCTTTTAACTGCTTTTACTACTGTCTGGTTTGTCTTACTGCAAGCTGGAAATATATATATATTGAAAGATGATGTATAAATGAATAAATAAAATAAAATAAATAACAGGACAGTATTTCTTGTATTCTGTTAATCCCTCAACATCTGCAATTCTTGAGTTGCTATTCTGCAGTTGTAGGGATACTTTGAATTTCAGTCTGTGGCAGTTTCTGATGGAACCAAGACTGGTCTCTGCAAGGTTGCACTCAGTTGGGACAAGTGTCCTTTACCCTGACCCAAACTGAATATATCTCCCAATGACCAAGACGTCTTCGATGGTGCTATTTGAGATCACTTTAAGCCTTGGAGGTCAGACGACATCTGTTATACTGCCTGAAGATCCTTCCTCTAGTCATTACCTGCCTCATTTCTGAAGGTAGAGAGACTGAAGCAAGTCTCTGAGGAAGATCTTAATACACCAGCAAGTTCATGCAGGAGAGGACCTGACCTGAGTCCCAAACTATTTATGGTTTTAAAAGTTAACATCAATCTGAATTGTGTCCAGAAATAGACCACAAACCAATGCAGATTTTAAGATCCACACCACAGGTTGCTTTCATCCAATCAGTAATCCACCTTCTGCTGTTTGTCCTTTCTGTAGTTTTTTTAACAATCTTCAGGGGGAGTCCCATGTACAACACAGTCTGAGCTGGATGTTACCAGAGCATGGAAAACCTGCATGGAAGTCTATGTCCAGATGTCAATGGGAGAACCAGCCTCCGCTGGTGAAAGGTAATTCAAGCTACAGAAATAACTAGGCCTCCAAAGTTAATGTCAGAGCAAATAGTAATTCTATCCTGCAAACGTGATTAATAGGAGTTATGCAACCCCATCCGTAACAGGCTGATCACCACCACCATGGCAGATGTACCACTGATCAGCAGTGTATGGCTTGAGTGTAAGTTTACTGGCCCTTAACTAGTCCTTTACCAGTTCACAGTACTGATTCACCACTTCAATTTGATGAGAGGGAGAAAGTCTGTGTGCTGCCTATCTAAATAGAATTATGGAGATTCTTTCTAACTGAAGAAGAAAGAATCAGTTCCGTTACAATCAATTCTTGGTATATCTGTATATTTCACAATATTGGCATACCTTTAGTTTAGCTGTTTTATCAGTGTGGTTGCACAACAGGCAATATTCCATATTCTTAGACTTAAAAGATAAGAAATATTAAACATAGCATCCCATTCTAGCATGAAAGTGGTAGCTTTAAATCACTTAACTGTAAATTACCTTAAATTTTGCATAAACCAGCTTTATGTTCAGAACTCTCATAGACACATCTTCCTATAACAATATAGCTTAATATATACAAATTTAAATAATTTAGCTAATTGGTTTAAATCTAGAAGCTTTGATCTAGATAGTTGACAGCCTTACAAAAAAGGTCTTCTAAATAATTAAAAGTCAGTCTAGATGGTACAAGCACCATTCATTTCCTATACTGTGAGCAGAAAAGTACAAAACACATTAATGAATAACAGATTTAAATGTCTACTAGAACAGATTTACTAAGTTGAAGTGGTAAAGCAATTTAAGATTGAGAGCATGGAACATCTTAAGTTTTAAATAAAACATGAAATCAATTGTGGGAATTGTGCATGTTTTGGGAAGGACACTGTATATTATGTTTGATATGTGATCCATAATTAGAAGAAATTTGTTGAAAGAGGGATGATACCTGTCAATTATCAGCAAGCCAAAAATTCAGCTTACATACATAATTCATCAACATGCTGTCCTTTGTTGTTAAGGTGACTGATATAGCTCCCTAACAAAATGCTTTATTCAGAAGAAAGTATTTAATTCAAACAAAACCTGTTCTATTATATTGATTTAGAAATAAGTACATCCTTCTAAATTTGTTGGGAGAAAACAGCATAGCCTACAGATTTCTGTGTACACACATATCTGTTGTATTAAAGAAGCAAACAAAAGCACTATCAGTGCTAGATATTCATTACAGTCACTAGCTCAGAATTGTTCTACAGTTTAGTCAACTGTAAAATTTTAATAAGGATGACATCCATTTGTTTCCTTATTTCAGCTACTGTACTGCTCTTAAAATGTTTTATCTTTAGCTTATGTAAATTAAACAACGTTGACAAATTAACCAGAGAGACAATACATTCAAAAAACAAAGTCCCAAACACAAACTAAGTGAAAAAATACAAACTTTAATATCAACACTAAAAACAATAGTCAATGGAAGGGAAAATCTTGAGGCCTCCAGGTGTGGTTTTTGGTTTTTGTTTTTTAAATTAAGATACATACTGTGGCGGGTATGGAAAATGAGACTCAAACCAAATGGAGGAAAGCATTAAAAGAGGTGTAATGGTGTGCTGGTTAGGCAGCACTCTGCTGCCTTTTCCTTACTCTGTCATCAGTGCTTTGCATTTTTGCTCGTTGCTCTCTCTTTCTCTCTCTCCACCCCCTCTTGATCTAGATCAGGGGTCCTCACCCTATTGCATACCCTCCAACTCAATGTGTGTGTGTGTGTGTGGGGGGGAAACCAGGATGCTATCTTCCAGGGCTGCACTCCCATATGAGTCATGTGACCTGTGTGAGCCTGCTGCCCCAGAAAAAGCGCTTTTTTCATGAGATCACTTTTTTGGGGATGAGATCATGTCCTGAAATCATGCGAGAACACAGTGCTCAAAACAGCCGCCATGCTCTCATGGGAAAAAATGGGATGTCCTGGTTTTTCTGGGGCAATTGAGAGTTTGCTATGGAATCATATGAACAAGCAAATCTATGTTAGACTTAAGTCTGTTGCAGTCACCAGTTTCTGTGCCCTCCACTCTCCACTGCCTTGACTATTAAGATTGTAATACTGTTGGGATATTTCCGTTCCACCTTAAAAGGGAGCAGGATGTTTGTGTCACAGCCTGCGTATTTCCTGTTCACAGGATGTTTATGTTTGCTATTGCTTTCGTTTCTCTCTCTCTGTTGAAGACACTGTTGCAGACAGTCATGTCTTTCTTTGTTCTGATCAACGCTGAATGAAAGCTTGTAAATAATGCTCTCCTGGGTGCGACTTTTGCTGTGCATTATCTGCTGATAAGAGTGTGCATGGGCCCTGGAATGTGGCAAGGTATTTCCAGGAAACTCGTGTCGCTAATAGCTCATACTGCGTGACTACGGGACCTCGATGGATCGTCCGGCAGCCGGCTTGGGGGCCATGATGGACTTTATCTCCCTGGCAGTATCCCAACAAATACAAGCTTGTTGGATCAGACCAATAGCTCATCTAGTCCAGCATCCTGTCCTCACAATGGCTGACCAGATACTTGTGGGAAACCTGCAAGTTGGGCATGAGTTCCCAGCAACTGGTATTCAGATGGTGAAGCCAAAAGAAGATTGAGAGGAGGGGTGTCCCAGCCCACTTTTGGCATTTTGGCATTAAACCCCAACCAGGCAACTCACTGTTTGTGCTGGGAATGTTCTGTGTCATTGCACTTCTGCGAAATTGTGTGTAATCAGAACACACATTGAAACAGCCTGCAAACATCCCATTCCGCCTTTTGTGATGTTTTTGGGTCACTTCCAGGTTCAGCGTGATGCGTGTGTGTGCAGTTGCGCACATATCGGACATGCCTAAAATGGTCACTGTCTGTATTCTATAAATGTTGCCCAATCTTTGTTGGTCCTTTCCATGAATAGAGAGATATCTTCCATTCACAGAAGCCTAGTAGGATTCAAGCCAAATGCTGGTGTTTCTTTTTCAAAAGACGTTGAATGAAATTCTTTAAAAGAATAGCCGTCTTCCAATTAAATAAGAGTATTACAGTATCAGCCTTAATTACTGTAATGTTTGTCTTACTTTGCTTCTAATTTAGTTGCCATCTAAATCACCAACCCACGTTTGTCTCACACATTAATTCCTTTAGAAATTAAAACAAATAACTTATTTTAAATGAAAGCAGAGATCCTGTCTTTGGTTCAGTCTGTAGGTTCTCCACCCTTAGTAGACAAAAAACTGAATTTAAACATCAGGATATGGCAGCTAAGTTAAACACAAACTAGCACAGCAAGTTATACAAGACATGCTACTACTGATAAAGACATCATATATATATATATATATATATATATATATATATATTTGCTTTCGTAGATTTTTATATATATATATATATATCCTACACAAGAAAAGAAAGTGAGACATTGAATATTCAGTATGTTTGATATGTGCAAAGTTTACATGAAAAATATTTGAACAATGAACAGATGCTCACATAACTGGCACATGCCTTCTCCCATGTGCCCAGCATCCTTATTGCTCTCACAGACGGCACACAAGCTGGGCCTCAGATGCAGATCTCAGAAATATGGGCAGCATGATATGGGTGAAGGTAGTCTTTAAGGCTCCAAACCACTTAGGGTATAAAATGTTTAAACCACTACTTTCAATTATCACACTGGGAACCAGGGGCAAGTGGTGCAGCAGAAATGCCACATGCTCCAGCTGCCTGACCCTCACCAATACCTGAATGGCCTCAGTTTGCACCAGCTGAAGTTTCCAAACTATTTTCAAAGGCATCCCCACAGAGAAAGCATTTGAGCAGTCCAACCTAGATGTGATTAGGTAGCTGCTAGTTATCCAAGACTGCAGAACTAAAAGGAAGCACTCTTTGGCCTCTGCCACCACATAATGGCAAGTCCATTGGTGAGTAAAGGAAGCAGCTGCTCCAATGCTTGTTTCCCTGCTCCTTCTTGATTGCTTTTGCACTTTGTAATGCAGCTATTAGATTGCAAGGTTATTGGCATGAGGTGTATTACCTTTTTAATATAGCATAATATAACAGTTTTTTAATAGGCAATTTATATGTGTTTAATAATTAGTGCATAAATAACTGATGCAAGGTCCATCTGTTCTGGATAGGGTCCCAGTTGCTGCTACAAACTAAGCAGGTAAAAAGCACTCCTGGCCACACCACCTTCTGAACATTCTCAGTTAGTGCAGACTCCAGAGCTCCCAGACTACAAACTTGGTCCTCAGGGGAACTGCAGCTCCATCTAAGACTTGTTGCAAACCTGATTTCAGAGTAGCAAGTTTCCCCAACCCAGTACCTCCTTTTTGCCTGGGTCAACTTCATCCACTCAAAAACCTCCATCAGATATCAGTTATAGTATTCAATAGCCTGCCACATGTGGTGGGAATGTCCCAAAATCCAACTCTTCTGGACATCAGTCATACAAGAAATATGCAAAATAACTAAGCAAGTATTAGAAGTCACCCCAGAACTGGCCCTACCGAACATCTTCCAAGCTAATAATGCCCACTCACATTACAGAGCTCATAACACTGGGCAACAATTTTTTACTTTTTGAATGTTGTCTAGATTTCTACAACTGCTTTAGGGTATTTTTTGCACTGCCAAATCAGGAAATGGCATCCGTTTCTCTCCATCAGGTCAGGTTTTTGTGCTATGTTGATTTGAAAAAAATCAGATCTTGTGACAAAATCGATTACATTTTTGTGGCATTATCAGCTGATTTTTGTCAACACATATCATCCTAAATATATTTTTAAGAGAAAAAAAATGTTTTTCCAACAACATATATTGATTACCTGATAGAAACATTGATTACTGTAAACTGAATGGTGGGCATTGATAAAGGTAAGTACATGTAAATTGCATGTTGCTTCACCATTTTTCAAACTTCAGGGCTTGAACTTCCGTTTCTTGGAACTCCTGGAATGCTCAGCGGCAGGGAGGTCTCTCTTCAGAGTCCAACAGTAGTCAGCCATCATGACTGCGTCCCAGCGACCCTGATACCTGGTCTCCATCTCTTTCATGTCCTGATGGAATCTCTCCCCCTGCTCGTCACTCATTGAACCCAGGTTCTCAGGAAACCGGTCCTTATATGTGAAAATAGGTAGTGCATCTTGACGCTTATGTTGCAGCCCAGGTTTCTGAAAGCAGTCAGCATGTTGTTGACAAGTTCTGCGTAGTTTCTGGCCTTATTGTTGCCAAGAAAGCTCTTCACTACCAGAACAAATGCCTTCCACACTTCCAGTTCCACTTCGTTCACTGAGTTTCCGAACTCTGGATCTCTGAAGAGCTGACGGATCTGAGGACCGTGAAAGATGCCAGCTTTCAACTTCTCCATGGTCAATCCTGGAAAAGCCTGGCACAAGTAAGTGAAGCAGTCACCATCCTTGTCCAGAGCCTTGGTGAACTGCTTGATTAAGCCAAGCTTGATGTGCAGCGGTGGGAAGAGTATTCTGTCGCTGTCCACCAGAGGGTCATTGATGACGTTCCTTTCTTTGTAAGGCACCAATTCCTCCCGCACAGGCCAGTCCTTCTTCGTGTAATGCTGAGCACGGTCCCTACTATCCCACATGCACAGAAAACATGGGTACTTGGTGAAGCCAGACTGTTGTCCCAACAAAATGTTTACCATCTTCAGGTCAACACAAATAAACCACTTATGCTGATCTTAACCAATTTTCTCCAGCACATACTTCACCGCTTCATAGTTCTCCTTCAGTGTACTCGAGTGAGCCAGGGGTATAGAGGCAAACTTGCTGCTGTCAATGAACAGTCTCCAATCTTTGGGTTTGTACTGTGGCACTCCAAGCTTGAGCAGAAGCTGTGCAATATCTGCACAGTACACCAAGTCCTTCTCTTCCGAGAAAAAACGGAGGTACATTCGTCCTAAATCAGCTGAAAAAACGCAGACAGCAAATTTGTTGTTGACCAGTGTAATCCACCCACTCTCAGCAGCCAAAAGCATCATGGCCAAGCACTGGATAGATCTGTCAGGAGTAAATATGGACCAATGGTATCAAATAGTATGGGAAACCACCTTACTAGAAAAACTAACCAATAAACTGAAACTGACACAGGGACAAAGAGAAGACACCTTTACCCCGGTATGGTTCCCCTTTATCACATAAATAGCCCAACAAGGCAACAGCAAGAATCCAACAACATACAAATCAATATGGCTTACCTGACCCAAAAATCCACCCCCTCACACACACAAACAAATCTCACTACAGCCAGCCAACCAACACAACCAACCACACCCTAGGCCACCCCCAACCTCTTTCACGACCAAGGAAATACAACAAGTGAATAGAAAGAGAACCCACACAAGTGACGCTGACACAAAATTCCACACATACACTAAATAGAAGAATAGAAGCATTACCACCCCACCTCATGCACCAACCCCACCCTCCTCTTTTCCCTCCCAACCTAATACTGCATGCAACACTAATGTCTTACAACAAATCAAACTGATCTGTAGAAAACACAGCTTGAATAATGAGACAATGCATGTATTTTTGTAAACTAATAAATCTTTAATAAATAAATTAAAAAATGAGGTTGCTGCTGATGCTGAATGGAGGAGCCTGATGGATATATTCAGGAAAGGTTAACACACACCCCTTTGTCCAGCCAAGTTTTAGATCCACAAACCAGCTTGGCATGTTCTTTCATGATCAGGTTAGAAATAATAGACCCTTCACAATTAACAAACCTGGCATTCTTAAGTGGCACCTGCATACTTAAGAGGCCTACATAAGCTACCAAAGTTACCAAGGCTGGAGAAGGGAGAAAATGCATTGATTTTAGCACTTTAAAAATAAATAGATGTTCTATCAAAGGTACTCTAAAAGTAGATATGCTTCCATAGGCTGGATGATCAGCAAACACAACAATTCTAACTGTATTCAGATGTGTACTTTAAAATTATCTTTAGCAAAATAAAAACCTCAACAATAATGGTAGATCAATACAACAAATATATAACAGTTCAGAAAACATTAACATTTCAACAGATTTAATAAGAGTTTTAACTTAATTTCAAGTAATGGAGAACAAAATACAATTTCTACACAAGAAGAAAATTAAAAGTCAAGTGTTCAAGAATATAAAAAGGGGCAAAGGGGACCCCTGACCATTAGGTCCAGTCATGACCGACTCTGGGGTTGCGGAGCTCATCTCACTTTATTGGCCGAGGGAGCTGGCATACAGCTTCCGGGTCATGTGGCCAGCATGACTAAGCTGCTTCTGGCGAACCAGAGCAGCGCACGGAAACGCTGTTTACCTTCCCGCCAGAGCGGTACCTATTTATCTACTTGCACTAACCAAGAATATAGTCATTCCCTAATACATGTTTGGGTTGTAATGAAATAGTATAAACAAAATGATCTATTTGTTTATTATATAGTTCTAAGCAATCCTTGTGTTCAGTCCACGGAAGACTGCCTCTTTAGTTAAGAAATATAAAGTACTACTGAAACTCCTAAGGTCCTCACATAGAGTCAACTGTTTGTCAAGATGGCACTCATGAACAAGATAGCTTCCTTTATCCAAGAGCTTTTGAAGTTAAAGCCCATTATTCAAAAACTGCATTTAGAACATTAAATAACTCTTTTCTCACTGGAATAATTTCTGAATGCCTTCCCTCAGCTTTATGTAGCATTTAAGAATGAATAAGCTATAAATAGACAAACATTTCCAAAACATTTCCTGAGGAACTAAAAACCTAAGTCATTCAGCCTCCTGTAACATTCTACTGTTAAATAGTATGAACTGGATTCAAAATACTGGTGATGCTGTCAGAAGAGACAAAACTTCAGATTTCTTGCAGTTATAACAATTTTAGAACTAGTTACAGGTAGGTAGCTGTGTTGGTCTGCTGTAGTTGAAACAAAACAAAAAAAATCCTTCCAGTAGCACCTTAGAGACCAACTAAGTTTGTTATTGGTATGAGCTTTCGTGTGCATGCAACCTTCTTCAGTGTATCTTCTTCACTGCTCCTCCATGTTATCTCCTTTCTCCAAAGCTACCTAATTGTTATGAACCCCCTAATCAGTGTTAGTAATAACTTTTTTTTTAGAAGAGGAAGCAAATACAGTTGATAGAACCATAGGGACCAGCTCTAAGAAGAATAGTTATACACACTTAATTGTATGTTGCTGCACTTTCAAAGGTGGAAATTGCACTATAAATATTGGTAATGGGAGCACAGCGGGGTATCTTTATGTCTTCTTCCCTAGAGTCATCCTGTACTTGTCTGATGTCACCAAATTCTCCCTCATTCATTTCTGCATGCACTCCATAAAGGTCATCTCTACAGCTACTGCTCACTCTCAGGGAACCTGAACTCTATCCAGCCTTCTTCCAGAATGCTTTGTGTAACTACTCTATCCAATGATTTGAATCCACTTCAGTAAAATAACCATGTTCCCAGCTAGAGCTAAGGTAGAGAGCTCCAATTTGGAACACAGTACTGATCTTTAAGGAAACAGTACTTTAACAATGAACCATCCATGTGCTTTGCTTATAATTTTATTGCCTACCTATGTCAAAGTGATGGTATTCCAGCTGAACTATTTAAAATTTTAAAAGATGATGCTGTTAAGGTGCTACACTCAATATGCCAGCAAGTTTGGAAAACTCAGCAGTGGCCAGAGGATTGGAGAAGATCAGTCTACATCCCAATCCCATAAAAGGGCAGTGTCAAAGAATGCTCCAACTACTGCACAATTGCACTCATTTCACACTCTAGCAAGGTTATGCTGAAAATTCTACAAGGAAGACTCAAGCAGTATGTGGACCAAGAACTCCCAGAAGTGCAAACTGGATTTAGAAGAGGCAGAGGAACCAGAGACCAAATTGCAAACATGCACTGGATTATGGAGAAAGCTAGAGAGTTCCAGAAAAACATTTACTATGCAAAAGCCTTTGACTGTGTTGACCACAGCAAACTATGGCAAGTTCTTAAAGAAATGGGTGTGCCTGATCACCTCATCTGTCTCCTGAGAAATCTCTATGTGGGACAAGAAGCTACAGTTAGAACTGGATATGGAACAACTGATTGGTTCAAAATTGGGAAAGGAGTATGACAAGGCTGTATATTGTCTCCCTGCTTATTCAACTTATATGCAGAATTCATCATGCGATAGGCTGGGCTGGATGAATCCCTAGCCAGAATTAAGATTGCGGGAAGAAATATCAACAACCTCAGATATGCAGATGACACAACCTTGATGGCAGAAAGTGAGGAGGAATTAAAGAACCTTTTATTGAGGGTGAAAGAGGAGAGCGCAAAATATGGTCTGAAGCAAAAAAATGAAGATCATGGCCACTGGTCCCATCGCCTCCTGGCAAATAGAAGGGGGAGAAATGGAGGCAGTGAGAGATTTTACTTTCTTGGGCTCCATGATCACTGCAGATGGTGACAGCAGCCACGAAATTAAAAGACTCCTGCTTCTTGGGAGAAAAGCAATGACAAACCTAGACAGCATCTTAAAAAGTAGAGACATCACCTTGCCAACAAAGGTCTGTATAGTAAAAGCTATGGTTTTCCCAGTAGTGATGTATGGAAGTGAAAGCTGGACCATAAAGAAGGCTGATTGCTGAAGAATTGATGCTTTTGAATTATGGTGCTGGAGGAGACTCTTGAGAGTCCCATGGACTGCAAGAAGATCAAACCTATCCATTCTTAAAGAAATCAGCCCTGAGTGCTCACTGGAAGGACAGATCGTGAAGCTGAGGCTCCAATACTTTGGCCACCTCATGAGAAGAGAAGACTCCCTGGAAAAGACCCTGATGTTGGGAAAGATGGAGGGCACAAGGAGAAGAGGACAAGATGGTTGGATAGTGTTCTCGAAGCTACCAGCATGAGTTTGACCAAACTGCAGGAGGCAGTGGAAGACAGAAGTGCCTAGCGTGCTCTGGTCCATGGGGTAACGAAGAGTCGGACACGACTAAACGACTAAACAACAACAACCTATGTCAAAATGGACCAAGGACTACTCAGACTTCGCCTTTTGCCTGACTCTTTATTGTGCATCCTGCTTGCTTATTTGCTTCCCCACTTTGGTGTTGCTGCTAAGTTCCCTGATTGAGAACTGATTGAGTTGCCCAGTGAGAATGGGACAGCTGAAGGACTTCCAAGTCCTCTGTATGCTATACGCAATCAATCTGTTCCTTAGTCTTGCTGTCCAAAGTGTATTGAGTAGTGGAGCCTCTTCATGCAGCCATTGCTAGGTGAAGCCAAATTTCCCCCTTCCTTGGATTGCTGTCCATGCATGGTGCCTTTACAGTGTAAAAAAAAAAAAAAGCTGAGAAAGGAACTGTTAGAACTATTTTTTGTGAGCATGTGCAAAGCTCTTCTAGCAGAATAAGCACAAAGTGGGTTCTGTGTATAAAAAGGGTCTCTGAGGCTGACTGAGTCATACTTTAGGTTGTTAGTCATGCCAGAAAATGGAGAACTTGGGAATCAAATTATCCATGAGTTGCTAAGTCTTTTCTTATGGGCAGCATTGAGTGAAAGCTTATTGAGGGTGTTTTCCTCCAAGAATTATATTCCTGCATCATACAGAGTTTGAACTTTTAAGCTTGCCAGTTTTACTTATGTGAATGCTCATTTTCATTTATTTATTTTCAGCAACTGCTGTTTCTTCTCTATTTTTTACATTCAGATATAAATGGTTCCTATAATGTAATAAGGCAAATTGGAGCATCACTGCATACTGTTCATTTAACTGTGCTGCTTTTCTATTCATTCCATTTCAGATATTAGAAGGGAGTCATTTTAAACTTTCTTCTCCTCTGCAACAGCTGTGAAATGTAGCTGCCTGCCTTCTGAGGGAGAGATTGCAGCAGAGGAGAGGGGCACAGAAAATCTGTAACTAAGCAGAGTTCTTATTTAAGCAAAGCCCAAGTGGGCTATTTAGTCTTGGGAGTAGTTTCGTTTTGTGTGGCTCTGTAGTTTGGTGAGCATTTATGGTGGACAAATAAATCATTAATAAATCATCCTATTTTATATATATATAGCAACAAGCCATAGTTAGAACAAGCCAAGGTAAATAAGCCAACAACAACAAACCACGGCTTACTATCCTGATTGTGCTTTGTTGGGAACAAAGAATTTGTGGTTAAGTGATGGGCTGGGTTTGCATGATCAAACAAACCATGGTTTAGTGTTACATGTAAAGTAGGCTATTTGAAGAGTCTTCAAACATCCCATTCCATTATGTGGAAGGAGGCTTGGATGAGGTGGAGGAGTTTGTCTACCCAGCTATGTTAGGCTGTGTTGGGGTGGGTTCAGACACTGTAAAGCTTCCAATAGTGCCTACCTAAAATGCACACAGGCAGAAGCCACCAGCAATGGTGGTCCTCAGGCACCCTGCTATGGGAATGTTAATTTTCCTGTTGTCCTTCTGCCCTGGATTGTGTGAGTAGCGGGACCACTGCCCAGCAGGCATTTTGGATTAAGGGGGCTCCTTAATGGAACATTTAAGTGTTGTTTCATAGAAACTGAAAAAGTTATTTCCAAGTCATAGTAGGCTATTCTGACTGTACAATTTTGACTGATTGCAATCAACCTAAAACATCATCATCATGTGTGAACAGATAAGTGTTACTTTCTGATCTCAACTCCTCACCACTAATGTCTGCAGATATGAATGCACAACCCACATATTTTAGGCAGGCATACAAGATTAGAATTTCTCAGTCTTAGGTGCTCAGCAACATGTAATAAACCCGATCATGGATAGCAATTCAGATCATTCCACAGTTCTGCTTTACTATCTGTGGAACACATATCTAGACACAGCACTCAAAACATAGCTTTATTATTTGTTTCATTATCATTAAGATTATACCCCACCTTACCTACAGGGAGCTCTAATTTTATTCTCAAAATAAATGTTTTCATTTTATCCTCAAAATAATTCTATGAGGTAGACTAGGCTAACAGATGTGACTTGCCCAAGGTCACCCAGTGAGCTTCATGGCTGAGTGGGGATTTCAACATGGTCTCCTGGATCCTCATCTGACACTGTAACCACTAAGACACACTGGCTTATCACTTCATGCAAGATGAAAGACGCCTGCTACTGTTACATTATATGTTTTGACTCCTGCTACATAAAACTGATCCATACAGCCAAGGACTTTACAGAAAAGAAAGCAATGCTCTCAGGACATGGAAAACCTGGATTACATATTGCTCCTCTTTCACAGTGATAATTCAAAAATATTTTGTGAAGAGGCTGGTGTTCCTTACTTACTGATACTAAATATTTATCTGCAGCAATTCTTTTCTTTCTTCAAAGACTTTGGATTTTTGAGTCAGCTGTAAAAAGAAACTCAACAGAGAGGCACTGTTTTGGCTGGCAATTTCAAATGTGCCATGTTTAGTAAATATTGCAGAATAAACACATTGGATAATAATAACATAATTTAGTCAAGGTTTTCAGATTCCCCTGGGAATCAGAAAGGCAGCCTCCAATTCAAGATAGTACCTCCTTTTGCACAACTCTGGTATGGCCAAGGATCTCCTCAGAAATATATTACTTTTGAATAATGAAGAGGAAAGGAGGATTCAATCCAAAATTAATATTTTTTCCTTAAAAAAACACCCCACTAGGACATACACCAGGGGATCTTGCTTGATACTTCTTCATTGCAGATGACAAACAGGTAAATTACCTTTGCAGTTGATCTTACCCATTGGAAGCCTGTGGGCCAATTAGAAGCAAAGTTTTTGTGTATGAAGAATGAGCAGGCTACTTACGCAGCACAACAACTATGCAGACATTTTTTAATGTAATTACTTACAGGAAAATAAGGATCGGAATGTCTCATAGAAATACTAGACATGGTGAAATAAGCCAACAGAAAACTATTTTGACTTGATTTCTAGCTTGCAAATGATGTCAGGCACCTCTGCTCACATTTTACTGACACATCAAGATAATACTGTACAAAGGGTCCATGACAGAGAGTTGGAGATTCATGCTTTGATTCTGAGAGTTTAACACTGTAATCCAAGGTTTGGGAATGCATGGTTGTGATAATGCCAAGATTGCAAGTTCGATCCCCATATGCATATTCCTGCATTGCAGGGGGTGGACTAGATGATCCTCAGGGTCTCTTCCAACTATACAATTTGATGATTCTATGATCTACCTACCTGATATTGTTGTACTCCCAACTCCCATCAGCATGAACTAGCATGGTCTCAGGGGTGATGGGACTTGTAGACCAGCAACATGTGAAGGTCCACAGGTTCCTCATCTATAATTGCAATTCACTCAAAACTGCCACTCAATATAGAAGTTTACTATAGCAGGTGAAAAAATTATAGCAGTGAGGTTTGAGCCAGAGATAAACAGAGCAGAAGGAACTAGATGTTTCACACACTAAATAAATTATAAGAATGCAGATGCAAGCATATCTAACAATCTAACTGAAGGAAATGGCATGCTTATGACTGCCCATGCATTCTTAACATCTGTTCCCATATAGCTCTCCGTTCTGTACACTGAATGAAAAAGGCAGAAATATTCTGAATAAAATTTAATTGTATAAAGTACATTTCACTATTTTTACTCAAGTTCAGTAACATGAGGCACCAGAAACAGATTGAAAAACTGCTTCGCTGATTACAATTAAAACTAAGACATACTTAGCTATTATTATCTTTGGGCATAATTGTAAGTAGTTGTTTTGTTTTTGCAGTGTAGGCAGATAAATGAACTAGGATGATATTTCTTTGGCTTCTTTCCCAATCCCTTCCTCTTAGCATCACACAGCTTTAAAATTCTGGTTTTCAAGCTTATCAAAGACCACCCCCCAGCCACCCTGGGTTCTGTGCTACCTAGGGAAAGAAGATCTGGTTACAAGGAAGGGTGCTCTTCTTTTTAAATAACTTGCTTCCATGAGATAAAGGGGAGATTATTTCTACAAGGCTGCTCTGTCAATCAATCCATAACCCTTGTGTCCATCTGAGACCTCTAAAGATAGCATAGTTTATGGCTTCTAGGTATGGAGGTGCTAAAACAAGACTAGACCACAACAGGAAACAAAAGCATGGAGGTTTAAGAATTATATATCATATGTAAAAATTACAGAAAATCAGAAAATTACTTTATGAAACAACCGATCAAAGAAAGGTTAAATGCAATCTTCTGTCCCTATCTGTAACCATTCCCTTAAGAGTGAATCTTATGCTCCTTTGTTGTAATCAGTGTTGATGTCTCCCAATTTCCTTCCTGAACTAATTGCCTCTAGGCTGGATACCTGTAGATATAGCCTTTGGCAGGGGGCAGGTCACAAGCTCCACCAGCAGGTTAACAGAAGTCTTGCAGCCCCTCCCTACCTTCTCACCACCTCTGCTCTTTCACCTTTCTGGCTCAAATTTTTTCATCCTTCATGAAGGGGAACAGATTATGCAGATAATAGCAACAACTAGTTTAGCTCATCGAATTGCGATTCAGTTCATGACATTGAGCAGGATGATGGCGGCGGCGGCAGCAGCAAGGGCAGTAGTTGCCTCAGCTGAATAACTCACAGTACCCAGATCCTTCTCCTTCAGCTCTTGTGGAACCCAGGTATTATTTGTTTTGTGAGGAAACTAGGCTGCTCCCACTTTTCAATGTTTCTAGTAATGGTTGACCTGTTCTCTGATGTATATGCTTATTCATTTTTTTGGGTTATTTACCTGGCAAAGAGTGACATAGAGAATTGGATTCAAACTTCTTAAATTATTTTTTCTTTCATTTTGAATTAACTGTCATGGACTGGATCTAGGAAGGTATGAGCAAAGTTTTACTTGTGTAGGACCTTTCCTCATCCTTTCCACAGCAGTCCTCTGTGCCCACTGAAAAGGCACTTCTAAGGCTCAACGGATCTGCCAAAGCAGCATGGGATGAAGCATAGGAAGCAAAAGCTTGAAACAGGAATTAGCAGCAATTAGGACTCCCTCCCGCTCATGAGCACAAGTGCACTCCGCTCACAAAGGAGTCTGTGGAGCCAGCTCAGTATTTCCTATGGGAAGTGCAACATTACACTTAAAACTGCTTGCTAAAAATTAACCAGAGCAGATGGTTAATACCAGTATTTTTATAGATCCCTTTAAACATTAAAGGTTTTAATTGCATCCAATTTGCTCACAATACACTGTGGCATAAAGTTTTTCACCTTGGGGTGCCTGTATTTATTTAGGTTAGACCATATGTTGTGAACTTAAATGTAGGTGCAGAGTGTAATATAAGTAATATCAATTGCAGAATAAGGTAGGCAAAATACACTATGTTGTTTTGACAGCTCACAGCAGTTCAAGAACAATCTGCTGCATAGGTAACACCTGTCACCCTAAATTTTGCCACAGCAGCCAGATTTTCATTCTGATGACATAAAAGCCTTGTTGCCTCTCTAAAGCTACCAAGATCATGAGCTGTTTATTTTCCAGAAGGAATAATTCTTATACTGGAGTATCACATTCCCCTACTCTGCCACACTAGAGACTTCATAGCTAAAAACCTGAGCCTCTCTCACTGGTTAATGTTGCAAGGCTTGTCCACAACATATGTGCTCTATAGATCCAAGAAGGAAGTAGCAATGTGTTACACACAAATTACACACAAATGAACATTAAAAAAGCACAATGTACTTTTCTTTAATAATTAAAGAACCATTTCAGAAAAAGACAATTTGAAATGAGGAAAACAATACTGGGGCACTTAATTCTCATCCATAATTTTCCCACTCCAAACCTCCCCAGTAGCTCCCTCTACCCAAAGTTTCAAATGCATATTTGCCATAGAAAATGTATGTTTGCCTTGTTAGGTCAAACTTGCATTTGATATCCAGTGGAGGGAAAGGTCATTGAGCTGAATGAGACTAGAGCGGAGGAAAGAGTATTAAGCACCCACTACAATTCCCCTGCTTTTAACTGCCCCTTGCCAAAATGGCTTTTTAAATTGGCACTGAAGTTCCAATACATGCATCTGTGAATAATGTATTGTTATCTCTAAACCACTTAGCCTGCTAGGAAAAACATAATAGCTTCACAACAGTCCACCAAAATGACCAACTTTCCTTTTTTTTACTAGCCTTCCCCTAACCCCACCCTGCATGCCTCCCAAATCTGGTTCAGAGAGCCCCCCAACCCCCACAGAGCCGATTTTGAGGGTGTGGTGTGTATGTGCATGTGTGTGAAGGGGACAAGAAAATAAGATGAAGCCACATTGTGTGAATGGAAGTCTATATACAACCCAGTGTTGTTGTTGTTGTTGTTTTGTGTGTGTGTGTGTGTGTGTGTGTGTGTGTGTGTGTGATTGCACCATTAGTCTTGCAATGGAGAACTGTCTTCAATGAGAACTGTTGGATTTTAAAAGGCATTGGTTAATGGGTACTGTATTGACTGCATCCTAAATACATTTATTTAGAAATAAGCCCCATGAATACATTAAGACACTTCCATGGAATAAGCATGGAATCAGAGTTCAATTTACCTTTTATTTCCCATAAATATTGACAGCAGGGTTTTGCAGTTAAAGGTGGACCTATATGTTTCCTTCTACCACTTAATGTGATCTAGCTTGCTTTCCTCAGTCCCAGAAACAATTTTCATTATTAGGCTGAGCCTAACTATAACCAGCTTCCCATACATAGGTACAGGAAGTTTGCTAATGTACTACTGTACTTAAAAACCCCACAACAGGCTCTGTTTCCTGTAGGTGGCCATGTTGGTCTGACGCAATCGAAATAAATAAAATATTTTTTTAAAAAAATTGTCTAGCAGCACCTTACAGATCAACTAAGAACAAACTTAGTTGGTCTCTAAGGTGCTACTGGACAATTTTTAAATTTTTTAAAATTTATTTTGATAGGCTCTGTTTCCTGTAAGAGATAAATAGCTACAGGTCCTTCAAACAAGGAGTCACTAACCTTTCCAAGGACTTGCCTCAGGGCATTCAGAAGGTGAAAATAAGCCTACAGAAATAAACTAGCACAGATAATCAAGCTGACTCAGACAATTAGGTACAAAATACAAAGAAACTATCCTGATTGTATTACAAAGAAAGCAGGAAGCTTCAGGTGAAAGTGAAATTAAGAGTCACTGTAATTTCAGCATGTGTAATTGGCAGTTTACTCAGCCTAGGTGCAATGAAAGTCCCTGCCCCAAGATAAGTCATTCTGAAGAGGAGCTGCAAAGAACAAACTTTTAATACCACCTAGGACAATTTATACTGCTACCTGACCACAGGTTATTTCTATGCCTGTTAAAAAACAGATATTGATCAAGTTATTGTGTTAAGATCTACAAGTTTCCATTCCAGATAATGAGTTCAAACCAAGATATAAGATTTAAGTTGTACATGAACTTCAGCCGGATTACTCCCTTAAAATGTTTTTTTGCTGAGAATACGTTTAAAGTGACTTCTTCCTCATTCTATCAGAAATACTGAACTGCTAGGTTTGAGTGGAAATATTTAAATTATTAATGTTTCCCAACAGAATAATAGAACAAAATGTTATTTCTGAAATATACTCTTCTTTTAAAGCAGTTCAAAGAAGGACTTAAATCTAAACCTAACAATTCTTTTTTCATTTTTATTCTTAGAGTAGCCTAATTAAGATTCACTTTTCTTTCAGAATAATATACAAAAACTTAAGGAGCTGTGAATTGTCTCCAACATTTTCTCTTCATATGTCCCACTTACTACATCAGTTTAAATATTCTCGGCCAAAACAAAAACATATATACTATTCTTGCTTCTGCTTCTGCATGGCAGACTTTTTCCTCTAAGCAACAGAAGAAGATATATTGATACTTGCAACCTACGCTGCTCTAACAGCATTTGAAGCCATAATTCTCTTATTTCCAAATTAGCTTACCAAACTTTGTATAAATACTTTTTGAAATGCTGACTTACAAAGAAAGGTAACGGTATAGTAAACTCTGTGACTAATGGTATACATCAAAGAAATGTTAATACTACTACTCATACCTTAAAAATTCCTTTCTATTTCCCTCCTACTACCACAGCCCTCATACTGGCATAGAATAATAGCTGGAAGAAACCTCAGAGGTCATCTAGTCCAATCTCCTGCTCAGTGTAGGATCTGCAATGCAGCATGCAACTACAGCATTCATGACACATTACTCTCCAGCATCTGTTTAAATACCTCCAGTGAAGAAGAGCCCACCACCAGTTATTGTCTGTTCCAGGCATAGGAATGGAGTATGAGTGCGTGCAGCATCCCATTCTAATAGTGTAAAATATATTTTGCTCATGCAATGCAAGCAGGGCTTTCTGCTTAAAGTTGGCAGAGCTCTTCACATTTTGCAGAGAAGCCACAACAAGATAGGCATGTGCAAATGACATGTCAAACAACATTTACCACATTTATCCTTATAGATGTGACATACAAAAGGGAAAGGAAGTATGGGACAATTTTAGAGCAGCTGTGCACTACTGAGGTGTGGGGGAGAAGACAAAACGGTCTCAGGCTCATATAGTGTAGCTGAGATTTGGTAGCTTTCTGTAAGAAAACTACTGTGCATCTGACCTAATTGTTCAGCAAATAGAGAAAATCTCACTATTTTGTATCTGCTTTGTCTATTTTGTATCTACTCTGATCTTCCACTGGTGAAAAGTTTTTCAACTGCTCATACCACTTTCACAGAACCACCAGGCCAAGTGTTAAAAGTTGCCAATTCTAATCTATTTTCAGCAGTGGTGGCCAAACTTGGCCCACCAGATGTTTTGGGACTACAGTGCCCATCATCCCTGACCACTGGTCCTGTTAGCTAGGGATGGTGGGAGTCGTAGTCCCAAAACAGCTGGAGGGCCAAGTTTGGCCAGCACTGATTTACAGGGTCAGCTTGCTAACACATGCAAATACTTATAAACAACTCAACTCTGTATGGAGATGAAAGTTAAGCATCTTTCTAACATGCTTGATGAAGAGTTCTGGAAATCAGTCTTGTATTTAAGACTTAAATCTTAAGCAATACCCTGGTAGCCATAAGTGGCAAGGAACTGTATCAGACAATTGAGTGGGCTGATGGAATCCTCCAAGCAGAGAAACCAAACAGGCTGCCAGAGGCGGGAAGCTCCTTCTCTGTAGCTGACATAGATAGATAGATAGATAGATAGATAGATAGATAGGGGGCTGCTGTGGGAGAGCTCCATCACTCCTTCCCAGCCCCCAACAGGCTAGTAAAGATTTATGTATAGAAACATGTGAGCTTATATACAAGCCTGCTCTAAACAAAACATTATTTTCATACTCCAAGTATCTGTTGGTACAGGATCTTGAACACGTCTTAAGCCATTCACAAGTCCAGGATGCCTGCTTCACATGTTCCTTCAGCCCTTTATTCACTTTACTAGTGGACCAGCTGATAGCATGGATGTGGGGGGAGGGGCAGGGAGAAGCAGTAAAACCATAGAAATACTTAACCAGCTGACCAATCATGTCAGTTCTGCCCCCTCTAACAAAAGTCCTGCCCCCCCAACAAAAATCCTGGCTACGCCCATGGCTGATAGGGCTTTCTGGCATAGTCCAGTCCATTCCCTAAAATGTCTTTAGTTGAGGCACCTCAAGTGCTGCTCAGCCTACCAATGATTCATTCTTTTCAAATGTCTAAACTTGAGTCTAGTCTTAGTCTACTTGGGCACATTTTTAAACTTACACTTCAGGAACACAGGGCTTGCCTCAGAGACACTCTGGAAAAATCCAACTGAATAAACCTAGTTACTCATAGATACTTCTTAAACATCTCACATCTCTTAAGACTCTCCATTAGCTCAGAACAACTCCATCACATATTCTCACTACTTATTCTAAAGTGTCAACAAGTAATACTCTGAAATACACTGCTGAAAAACAGTAAATATTCCAAAACTTAATAAAATCTCTAAGTACCATCATTCCAAAACACATCCCAGTTTTAGACAGTAAACCCACCTTTGCCCATGCCTCAACATAGCTCTTATGACACCTTATTTTTCATAGAAGTCACCTCTTCGTAGAAGAGCAACAGAGACAAGCTAATGGCAGAGTGCCAGGACACAGATGAATGGCTGGAGGCTATACTCACAAAGCTGGCATTTGTGCAAAGAATGACTGATAGCACAGTCCTAACCATATCTAATCAGAAGTAAGTTCCACTCAATTCAGTGGGAATTACTCCAAGGTAAGTGGGGATACCTATCCATTCTTAAGGAAATCAGCCCTGAGTGCTCACTGGAAGGACAGATCCTGAAGCTGAGGCTCCAATACTTCGGCCACCTCATGAGAAGAGAAGACTCCCTAGAAAAGACCCTGATGTTGGGAAAGATGGAGGGCACAAGGAGAAGGGGACGACAGAGGACGAGATGGTTGGATAGTGTTCTTGAAGCTACAAACATGAGTCTGAACAAACTGCGGGATGCAGTGGAAGACAGAAGTGCCTGGTGTGCTCTGGTCCATGGGGTCCCGAAGAGTTGGACACGACTAAATGACTAAACAACAACAACAAAGTGGGGATACGACTGAAGTTTTACTTAAGCATTGGTAAGTCCATTAAATCAGGGACCAAAATTACCAATTTAATCATTCGTATTAGCCAAGCTGAAATGCCACCCTCTGCCTGGATAGCTCAGTTGGGTAGAATGTGATGATGATAACACCAAGGTTGCAGGTTTGAAACCCATATGGGACAACTGCATATTCCTGCATTGCAGAGGATTGGACTAGATGACCCTCAGAGTCCCTCCCAACTCTACAATTCTAGTTGGCTAGCCCTAACTATAACATTTTTAAAAACGAAAAGAATAAATGGTGCTAGAGACCACTCCCAGTGGGGTCTGAGAGGCCTGGCTGAGGTGCTGACATTAAGTCTCTTTGCTGCTGTCCTCCTCATCCACTGATCTCTGGGTGGTCATTTTGTGGGGTCTGGCATCCTCATTTGATTTACAATTCCCATCATCATGTTTAATAATGGAGGATGGGAGTTGTAATTCTAAACATCTACAGCGTACAAAGTTGATGAAAGCTAAATTAAAGTGTGTACGTACTCTAGGCTGCTGTCGGGTCTGCATATTTGAAAGCTTTTCCATATGGCAGAGAAAAATAATTCCAGAATGTAAAAGAACTGAACTAAGTGAGAATCCTTGTCCCCTTTATGTGTTGTGGGTTATGTATTCAGTCTTGTCAGGGAGCGCTTAATGGAAGCAGACAGCCTGTCCACCTGTTTTTTTGTTTACTAAAAATTATATATACCGCCTTATTGCAGAAAAAAACTTCAGAGCAGTTTACCAAAAGAATATACAGTAGGATTATTAAGGAAGAGCAATCAAAACGTTCAAAAACAAATTTCAAAAGTTTATTTCACAAAATAAACACGGGAAGGCCGCGCAGCGTGAGGGGAACCTCCTTTCCCAAGTTTGCCCTGCAAACTTAATCCATTCGACCGCCCCCCGAATAGTCGACCTACCTCAGGGAGGCGCTAAAAAGCGTGAAAACCAAAGCGCCTTGCGCGCACCGACAATTTTATAAAGGTTTAACCTGCCCCCCTTCCATATCACACCCCCAACACACTTTTTAAAATTAAAAAGCGCAACGTAAATGTGTTTCCCACGTCCCACAGTGAGGCTGTCCGACTAACCCATCGCCGCCGCTTTGCGTTTGGTCTTCTTCTTCCCCTCAGACGAGCAGCGAAGAGAGCATGAGGATGCCTCAAGGGCGCACTGTCTGTCTGTCTTTCTGGCCCGAGGGCAGCGACGCGACCGTTAAGAAGCGGCCGGGCGCGTGAGGCGACTCAACGGCCGCTTGCTTGCTGCTACCGTATTTCCCCAGCCGCGCGAGCCTTGCCGCTTTCGCTCCCCTCCTCCTCCCACTTTTGGTTTTTGTTTATCCCGCCTCCCTCTGAGCTCAGAGGAAGGATGACCGGGTGGAGGAGCCGCCCGGCGGCCCCACCCCTCACCCGCCTTCCCTCCCGTAAATGGTGCCACAGAGGGGTCCGGCGGGCCCCGCCCCCTTTTCCCACCGCGCGCGAGGCGGGCTGGCATTGGGTGCCGACGCGTCAGAAGGCCGGCCCCCCTCCTCCATGCGGCGGAGACAAGATCGGGTGTGTGCGCGTGTGTGTGTGTGTGTATGTGCGCGCGACTCCGTCCCTTCCCCGAACTGCCCTCGGCTCTCCCCTCCCCGGCCCCGCCCTCCCACGTTTGAACAACGCCGCCTCCCCGTCACAGCTGACGCGTCGAGCACACGGCCGCCGGGCCCGTTCTATTTATGTTTGTGGCCTCTGGCTTTTGCATAGCCCCACCCCTCCCCGCCCCTTTCTCCGAGGGCCGGGCGGATGGGCACCGCCCACCTTTGCCCATATATGGATCTGAGGGGCGGGGCCCCGCGCTCCGGCAGCCTCTCGCAGCGCTCCTGGTGCCGTTTATAGAGTACAGCCACTTCCGCTGTCTGTTTAGAAGCGGCGCGATCATGGCGGAGCGCGGTCAGCTCCCTCCCCCCGCCAAGCGCCTCTGTTGCAGACCCGGCTACGGCGTCGGGTGCAGGCCGGGCCAGCGAGCGGGCGGCGGCGTCGAAGGCGGCCTGGGCGGAGTGGGCGTCGGCGGGTCGCTCTGCATGGCGGGGCCTTCGTCGGCCGCGGTGGCCGCCGCCTCGTCGGCCGCTGCCGCTTTCCCCCCTGCCCTGGCCGCCGCCTATGCCGCGCTGGGGGTGCTGCCGCTGGGCAAGACGCAGAGCCCGGAGTCGCTGCTGGACATCGCGGCGCGGCGGGTGGCGGAGAAGTGGCCGTTCCAGCGGGTGGAGGAGCGCTTCGAGCGCATCCCGGAGCCCGTGCAGCGCCGCATCGTCTACTGGTCCTTCCCCCGCAGCGAGAGGGAGATCTGCATGTACTCCTCCTTCAACACCGGCGCCGCTGCCGAGGACGCCGCCGCCAGCAACCCCGCCGCCGCCGCGCCCGGCGGGGGATCTAACGCCGTCGGGTCCACGGGCACCGCTGGGGGCACCGCCTCGGCCGCGACCGCCGCATCCAACAACAACAGCGGGGGAGGAGGCGCCGGAGGAGGAGGCGGCGGCGGTGGCGGAGGCGGCAGCAGCACCGCGCCCGGCGGCGGAGGAGCAGCGGACGCCGCTGGCGACGAGAACCGGCTGCCCTTCCGCAGGGGCATTGCTCTGCTCGACGGCGGCTGCGTCGACAATGTCCTGCAAGTCGGTGAGTCACTCGGTCGTTGGGGGGGCAGGGTGGGGTGAGACCGACGGGGAGGGCGAGGGCTTGTTTCCTCTCTCTTTTCCACCCCCTTCCTTTCCAGGCACTGGCTTTTGGGTCACGGTCTCTTCTCCTCCCACATTCTCCAAACATGACCCCCCCCCCCGCTTATCAACCTGTGCTGTCATGCCGTCCTTTGCTCCCTCCCCGTCTGATACTCCCAAGCTCTTTCTCCCACCGCCCCTGCCTCCCCTAGTTAAAGACACATTTTTCTTTTTCTAGACGTTAAACTCCTCCTCCCTGCTCGCCTCTCTAACCTAGCACCCTAAGAGTCTAAGTCCATCCCCGCAGCTTCCTCTCCCTGGCACACATGTCGCTAACCTTAGCTAGCCTTTTCTCTTTCTCTCCTTTTAAGTCTCCTAATGTTAAGCTGTCCTGTTTAATCGTTATTCCGCTTTTGCCTCCAGGCAGTCTCCTCACCCCCGCAGGATTTCCTTGGGCTCCCTCCCCCCAGGAAAAAAACATACCCAGGATTATCCCAGAACAGTATAATCCAGCACTAGTAACTCGTCCCCTCCCTCGCTGCCCCCTCTTTCCAGTTTCTGCTGTCTGTGTGATCAAAATACCCTGAAACATAGTAAGAGGTGCTCCTGTCCGTTTTATTTCTCTTTTCCCTTGTGCTCTCCCCCCCCCCCCACCTCGACCCGAAGCATCAGGGAGTGCGAATGGAAGTGAATCAGCAGAGGGAGCCCCCAGGGAAAGTGCGGGGGAAAGGGAACAGGAATACCTCCTTATCGCTAAACAAAGACATTTCTAGGACAGTGGCAATTGAGAAGGAGATGCAATCTCCCACTGGCTTTGCACAGACTTCTTGGATGCTCATGTGGCCAGTCTGCATGTCCCCATCCTCCTAGATTTTGTTATTGGTGGCACTGGGGGTAGGTCATTGGGTCGTAAAGCTGTCAGATTGCTGATGAAACTGGGACTGAAAGGAGGTCTGTCTGCGATGAAAGGGGGGGGGGGAGAGAGAGAGCTGGCTGCCTGCCTAGGGGGAATGCTGTGCAGGAAGGCAGAACCATCTTCAAATGCTGCCAAATAGCTTCAGGATATAGCAGGGTTTTTCCGTCTCCTTTTCTTGATGGGAGGAAATGCTGATTTTTCTATGAAATAATCCTCTTCTCCCCTATTTATACTGATCCTGATTCTCTGTGGTGGAGAGTTTCCATTCATTGCATTTAACTCCTCCCTTCTTTGAATCAAAGGGCACTGGAGGTGGTTCTGCCTCACCATTCCATCCATCTCGAGTGGGAGGCTGGCAAGGGATTACTCCTGTCATGAAAGGGGGGGGGGGAGGCTGGGTTTCCGTGTCTGGCTTTACCCATTTCTCCTTTCTGGCTCCAGAGTCTCTGCTTGGAGAAACAGGCAGATGTATGGTTTATTTCCCTTTTAAAACTTCCTGCTCAGGGTGAGGTTCTCAGTGGAGCTGAATCTTTTTGTTGCGTTTTTAAAGAGGGTTATGTTTTGGCTGCACATCACCAATGCCTTCAGGAAATTCCCCTCGGAGGGAGGACCTGGCACCTCGCTCATTTTCATGTTTGTGTCCTTTTCAGCGCGCTCTCTCTCTCTGTGTTGGTGTGTTGCTCAATGAAAAGGGGGAACCAAACAAAAGAGTCTCTTTCATTGCTTTTCACTGCCTGCAAAACAGCAAGGATCTGACAAAGGGGAAGGAGATCTGGAGATTTTAAAGCTGCACAGCTCAGTTTTGCTCAGCTTCCTCTCTCAAGAAATTTAAATTCCAGCTGCGTGTTTGGGGTGTGTATGTTTCTTCACCCTTTGCCTGCTGGCTTTTGAACATGGATGGAGTGTCTTTTTTTCTTTCTTTTTTAAAGTGTGCTGAGACCCACAAAGCTCAACATCATAGTTCCTCCTCCACAAGATCACCTTTTACTGGTGATGTTTAAAGATGTGGACATGTCTAGCAATTCAAATTTTAATGTAGTCATGCCTGTGGACGAGTGTGTGGTGCCATTCTCTTTTCCCTGCAAATGATTTAGCTTTGGGCACTCCTCTAAGTTCTAATTAACATTCCTCAGACTTCTGGATCTGTCTTTTTAGTAGGGGTTTCAGGCATCTCTCTTTTTCCTGGTGGCACCACCAGAGCTGCGTCTCTTCTGGTTTGGCTGGCATTGCCAAGAGCTTGTTTTTGCCTCTGCTTGACTCCACTTGCAAGGGATGAGGAATGACAGGAGTGCGCATAGGGAGGGTTCTTTTGGCTGATTACATTTAAGCTAGGAATTCACTGTGAAAATAAAGCCAAGGGGTGATAAATAAAAGATGCAATCTTCTCCAGGAGACAGACACCCAGCATGGGCTTAGCTTTTGCTTGCTTTCAGCACTTAGAAGAGGCCTCATTGAGAACTCCTGAAGGGAGGGGGGAAATAACTTGTGCTGCTTCAAAAAGGGGAGGGCCCTTGAGTGATGTTGGCAAAGGTCAATGTGAACAGAGGAAAATATGCATAAATAGAACTTGTGTCCTCTGCTGCTTCTGGAAGACTCAAATAAAAATGCAGTAAATGCTTTACACACTGGACACACACTTTCATTTCTTCCTGACATGATCCTTTTGGAAACCATCCAGGCTATTAATGTATGGAAAATTTGCATTTCACAGCAGTGTTAAAATGTGACTCTATACGGGGTGTGGTGAGCGACGAGCATAACAGATGCTGAAGTTTTCCAAATCTCAAATATTTTCCTACAGCAAATGTTGGGCTCATTAAGATTTGTGTAAAAAGGTTTTTACACAGCGCAGAAACAGCCAGTGAATAAGCTTCTGAGATAGGTAGGACATTGTGAATCGTCCTCCTCCCATGTTGCACTAGATTTTTGTGAATGGATTTGAGATAATTGGCTTTGTGAACTGACTTTATAATGCACTGTTAGCATTTTATGTCCTAGCCTCCTTTGCTTTTGTTGCAAGTTCCCCTGGGGGCTGATTGGTTGAAAGGTGGGGTAAGTATAGCACTGTGCAATGAGTGGCTTTGCGGATTTCAGCAATCATCTTTTTGTAATCTCCAGACTTCACGTCTATAGTGTGCATTTTATCCACACATTTCAAATTCAGTGAAAGCATTCTGAAATGTTGCAAAATGGTATGGCCTGGGCAAGGTATCTATGAATGCCGACTTGCATCCTATTGATAATGAAGAGCTTAGATTTGCTGGCTATGCTTGTGTAAGTCATTCAACCTTTTCCAAGATATATCTTCTGAAATCTGTGAATGCACCGCGGTGAAGATAGGAAACCGCCTTACTACCATTTTGGAGCATTGATCCGTTTAACTGTATACTGTCTACACAGATGATGTACAGCCTTTCAGGCATATGTCTTTACCCAGCTGTGTACCTGCAGATGCTAGGGATTGAACCTGAATGTTTCATATGCAAAGCCAGGTATTGCTGATCTGTGAGCCCTATTTCTTGTGTAAGCCCGCATATGTTATTCTAAATGTCTGTACAACCTCTCTTTTGGGAAAACCTCATGCCGAAACCATTGGTCATGATGAAATAGTTTTACATGTGTTTGCCACTTCACCCAGTTTCTTAAGAAGTTAGAATTATGTATAACACAGAGAACCTATTACATTTGTTGATTATTACATCAGATTTCACACTCTGAACTCATAAATCTCTTGTAAACTCTTAAACAATAAATTGTTGCCAAACCTACTACCTCAGAATTTCTCAAAGCTATAAAGACCAGTGCTTTAGACAGTATGCCACCATATAAAGGAAATACACAAATACTATAAAATTCTGCCTCACCTCTTCATGAATATAGGGCAATGAAAGTCATGTCCATATGGGAATACGCTATTACTTACTATTATTAATACAGACACACATCTTTTGTAACCATGGTTGCATATTGTATTATCTGAAAGCAGCAACTGGGGTTGTTGGGTTTTTTTAATCCTTAGCATTAATTTTCAGGAAGGAAAACACAAAAACTCATTTATCAGAAACATGGGTTTGGTAAATAAGCATCCTTCAGTGGGAAAAAAATTTGGTTAGTTTCTGTAAAAGAATTACAACAGCAATTTTAAGTGAGCTAACATTCATATTAACTTTTAGTGGTCATACATTAAAGTGCAGGTCTAGTATCAGCAGAATTGTGCAGCTTTGCAGCAATTACAGTTGTTCATAGGGAGAGGGGTGTGATGTTTCTGCTAGTCGTATCGAATAATAGGGAATTTGCCATTCCCTAGTAAAGAGCCAGACCATGTGGAACATCCATTAATTTACAAATGGAACAAATAGTTGTTTTTCCTTTCTGATCTGTTTCCCATGAATATGAATACTTTGAAATCCATCAGGATTTATTTAGAACACCAAGCAGTTATCTGCATTTGTGGACCTTTGAGCAGCTTTACGTATGTGTGGGATAGCAGGTCTTAATATTTCTGACGCATGCATGTTTGGTATTTGTATTTTGGTATTTTAATAATCATAATAATAAATAATAAAATTGTATTTTCAGTGTTTAAGCTCCGCTATCAGTAATTGTTTTCAGACTCTCACTACAATTACATTGTGGCTTACATTTCAGTTAATGACTATCTACCTTTGCTCCTCAGCATTTATTTATTTCTGTGCTGGATTTCTTGCTTCTACAGGAGTGTAGGCTATGTCATGTCAGCCCCAGCTGCAGCTCTGCTATTGGAGCCATGCCACAGTTGCATCATGGTTTGCTGGAGCCCTGCATGTTTCTGAAACTGTCAGAATGAAGTGTAGCTAGAGCTTACAGCAGGGCCGGTTCTGCTGCAGAATTTCCCAGGCACATTTCCACTCCCTCCCTGAGCCTTGCGGTTCTCCATGTGTCTCCTGCCTGTGCTCCAAATGCCAGTCCCTACTTTAAAGCCGAGAAAACAACTCCATTTGTTTTTCTCAGGGATTGGCATAATTATTCTTTCTGCCTGTGTTCTGATCTCAGGGGTGAGGAATAATTCCACTTCCAATAAGACCTTATATAACTCCCCCCCCCCCACATTTGTTATGTTGTCATCATAGTAAATTACTTTCCATGCTTTAGGTTTTATAAGCGAATGCTTCCACTCTGCCCATTGCTATACATGTTCCTGAAGTTTGTGCTTATAATTTCTAAACCAGCCTGAGTTCGAGTCAGTGAAACCGAGGCTCAGTTTTCACATAAGCCTATGAACTGAGAACTGCATGTTCTGGTTGGCATTAACAGCTGTGGTTGCTACAGTCATATGGAGGGCAGGGTTCAGCAGTGCCACTGCTTGCCTTCTCACACCAAGGTGATGTGGCAGTGATTTTATTGCCTCTCTGTTGTTGCCTGGAGATGCAAGCAGTGCTGTAGCAGTGCTACGGTGAGGGCTGAAACAGAGCTTTCTGACTCTACCAGCTGTCAGACTAACAGAAGGTTCATTTATACCTGAGGCTAGTTCTCAAGGTTCCTGTGCGAACCCGCCCTAAATTTTCTTAAATCCCAACACCTAGTCTTAACTGGCTTGTTAATCAGGTTGCTGATTAAGTTTTGTAGCATGTAACTGTTCCTGAACTCTGGCCCAGTTGTGGCATTGGCTGATGACGCTGATATATTCCTATCTGTTGAAAGTCCATAAAGGAACTATTGAAACTTAGATGGGTATATGGTGGGCTGGTACTCGGAGTCAAAAGGTAGTTGAAACGAGAACAAATTAACTTTGCATAAAAGTGAGGAAATAACAATGTTCCGTGCAATTTCAGCTGTCTGCCTGGTGACTGTGCGCACATGGTGCATATTTTTGGCACTAAGTAGCACCTGCATAAAAACCCCACCCTGAACATCGATGAAATCAGCAGACTGCTGATGATGGGTAACCCACTTTACATTGCACAACTTAAAATGCTTCTAGGGGGTGGGCTGGTTAGAATTTCACCTGCCAGTTAATCCAGTTTTCATGCCAAGAACAACTTGGGTGTTGGAGCGATGCAACACTTGTGTCGTGCTGGCACATAGCCGAGGGAAGTGGGTGTACTTGACCCTCCACTTTTCTGGATCTGATCTGGAAGGGGGAAACTTAGCAACTTGAGATGCATATCAAATGGATAGCAATGCTAACCCAACCCATCTTTAGCACAGTAACTGATTTAGAATGCTTATGCGTGACAGTAGTTTTTGATTAAATGCAATGAGCATGCAAATAACAAAGTTCCCTCTTATTGTTGTTACTACTACAGTTGTTTATATCCTGCCTTTCAGGTTAGAAATCATTCTACAGTAGCCAGATTGCAACTATCGTGATCAATGCCTACTAAAGAATGTTCTCAATCAGTAGTCTCAATATACAACAAGTCTTCAGGATCTATCCCACAGTGGAGCTGTGCCCCTGTGGCAGGATGAATCAGTGCGGCTCTGAATGTCTTCTTCGTCTGCCTCCTTTGCTTTCCTGGGATGTTTCCCGTAAGACAGCTGATGGTGGTTGGTCCTGTGGGTGAAAGGCAGTCCAGATGGAGCAGGCTGTGTTGACTTCTAGGAACTGTAGATACCTTTGACACTAGGGAGTGGCAAAGGTATCTACAGTTCCACACCAGGCATCAGATGTTACAGCTGCTACCCTGAAACTCTGGGCCTTGTAGGGAAATAGGGCCAGCCTGGGAAAGTATGCCAAATTGAGCAAATAATTAGTTTCTTACAGGGCAGGGCTTTCTCACCCCGGTTTTGCTGGTGGTGGCAGAAGCAAGAGTCCTTCTCTGTCCAATCAGTTTCAAAAAAAAGATCTTGGCATTCTACAATCTTCTCTCTGGCTTTCTGCTATCTTGGTCCTCTAATTTCTGTTTAGCACTTTGCTCCCAAAATTATTCACTTTTCTCATTACTTGGACCATTTACACTCCTCAAATCCCTGCTCTGGCTTCCTGCTTGCCCTGAAATCCAGTGCAAGTCTCTCAGTGAGCACTTCTAGTGATGCTATCCTATTCCTTCAAGCAATTCCCTTTGTACCTAGAGTTATCTTCCAGATCTGGTGATGTAATCTTCCACTTCCTTTAAATCCCCTTCCCCAGTTCTCCCCTTCTCTGAAGCCCTTGGCACAGCCTCCAATCTCAGTACCGTAATTATAGCTCTACAAGTAGCTAAGCCCAGCTATGTGGACATAACAGACTAAGGACTACCACCCATGCTCGCTTTGCTCGTTTACAAAAACTTTAAAATGTCCATACACTGTGTGAAATCTATGTTTTGTGATCACACTTATTGTCAACCATTCCTACACAGCTGGTTTGGTGGGCATGTGGGCAGGCTGTTTGATATCACACATTGCTCCTCCTTTTTTTGGCACTTAATCTTGAATATGTCAAGGATCAGACCCTTAACCCTTTGTGGGGATTTGCTTTTGTATGGAAATAATTTCCCTTACCTCCCCTTGCTCTTGTGAAATGGGTCCCTGTAGTGTGTAATTGGTTTATAAAAGCCTGTTTACTAAGACTGTACTTCTTGCCTCCTGGTGTTAGGGCTGCAAGCTAAACTGATGTTTTTCCCTAAAAGCAAGATGAATTCACTTTTGAAGAAGCCTCAAGTGCAGTATGAATGAACATTAGTTATTTAAATCTATAAAGTATATTAGAGAACCTTGGAATGATACGCATCACCACACCTGGAAAAGGATGGCTTAAGGTTTTTTTGTGGGTTTTTTTTTTAGAGTATTGCTGCTTGTTGGAAGCAAGCGCATTTGACAGCTTTGAAATTGCTGGAAGTTGTGTATGGGCAATGGCTGAGAAGGTCTGACATTAATTGGAAAGATGCTGTAGAACCTGTCAGTAAGTTTAAATTCTTGCTACTGGAGTTAGCAATGATTGGATACATTGGAAGTTCATTTACTGAATTAATGTGTTGAAGAGCCAGGTGATCTACCTCTTGTCTTGCTTTAACAGCCTGTCTGTTTTTATAAGTCATCTTCTGTTAATTGGTGTCAGATTAATAACGGATTTTATGGAAGACATGGTGGGGGTGGGGGGAGGTAGCACACAGACCCAGAGCCACACACATCCTGTTGTACATTCCCTTTTCCTTTGGCCACAATCTCCTTTTGTTTCAGTGATCCTAGAGATGGATAATGTCAGGTTTTCTTGGATCCATGTTAGAACAGCTGGGCTTTAAACATTATCTAGTTTCTTGCACTTATGCAGTGCTTGCTGGTGTGCCGTAAGGGTAGCTTATTGCCATTTTCTGTAGTGTCCTGCCCAGTAGGATTATTAGATTCTTAAATACTTAACTGCTACATGGTTCAGTTTATACAACCCAAATGATGTTGGGTTACGAGACGTTGGACTGGTTATACATGTAGCTTGTCTTGCTATTTGTTGAAACAGGTTCTAACCACAGCATCTTCCCCTGGGATGGAGATTTGATCAGTGGCATTTACTCCCTTCCCTATGGATTGGTGGCTTTGGGGCCTCAGGCTCTGGCAGAATAGGTCCTTATAGGTTAACTAACCTTTAATTAGTTAAAAAAGAACACAGCTTCTGTTAGTCCCTTAACCCAACTTCATGCTGAGCCAAACTGTTCCTCTTTTCTTATTCTGTAGCGCTTTTTACTGTAAGTATACTGGTTGCATTGCCTACAATCTCTGCGGGCCTTTCCTTTACGATTCAGGCCAGAGAACTTGTTAACAGCAGTAGCCGGTTCCTTGATCTAAGATAATTGCTTGAAACTCCCCCCCCCCCTTAATGTAGCCTTTGTTTTGAAAGATGGTTATCTGTCCTTGAGGGAAATTTTCTGAAGGACTACAAATTGTTGTGGCTTTCTCAGAAGGCCCTGACAATATCAGGTTCACCAGGGATCTAGGAATTCCATGCTGGATCTGGAGATGCAAACAGTATCTATTCCAGTCTGACTCAAGAGTTTCAAATGCTCGGTCATAGCTTTTCCACTGCTTGCACTTCAGGGAAAGGCAGCAATGGTGTCAGTGTGCTACATTATAAACATACTAGGCAACATATCTGCATTGCCTATAAATATTTCTTCCTGGGAAACACCCCTGCCACCCGGAAATGCCATTGACGCTGCAGAATGGCTTAGGTGAATGATTACTTAGGAAATGTAGCTATGTAAGTGTTTCACCATTTGTTGTCAGCAGAAGCCCTTCCCCCAAGAGGCAAGGTCTTGTTCCTGGCCAAGTCTCTGGAATGAAGCACGAGTTCAAAGGGAAACCTTTTGCTCCTCTCTCCAGCTCTAAGCTTGGAATGCAGGCATCAGAAAACAACAGAAGTGGAGTCTGGGCAGATGTCCATCCTTCTTTTGCCCTGCTGGATACTTGCAGGATCAAGGCAGGCCCCAATTGTCTCCACCTGCTCTCTGTAGCTCGGAGCTCAAAATGGGAAGCAGGGACTTCTTAAGGGCTTTGCACTTGTGCTCAGCATGTATACACCATCCAGCCAATTTTTGTGCGCTGGGCTAGTAAAACACCCCATCACTTTTTTTCATAGGCAGATGGCCAGGGAAAAGTCAAGAAAATGTCAGTATGTTGGCACAAACCATATAATGTTGTTTGGGGACATTCCTTTAACAGAGGGCAGCTTTCCTGCAGGGTTTTTTTTAAAAAAAAAAACTGGACTAGAAAAATCCCTCAAATACCATTAACATTAGTTTTCAGTTGTAAGACATTTTTCTGAGACAGTTTATAATATTTTCACAACAAGTTTACTTTAAAAAAGATGTTTTTACTTTTAATTGCAAACAATAAAAACTCATAGCTTACTACATTGACTGTGACTGGTCATGTGTTTTTTTCCCTTTCATAACCTAGATAAACACTATTTTTTATCTTCAAAACAAATAAAAACTATGCAGCATGGGGTTTATATTTAACTACAGTATTTTCAGTTAATTCACTTGATAAAGTATTGCAGAAGGAGTTTTTGCAATCTGTCATATTCAGTATTTGGTGACTTCTTAGTTTATGCTTTTGTAAATGTTAGAGATTTGGGTACATCAACATGTTTCTGCTTGTTATGTGAATTCTTAACTATTTGGATGTTACACTGAGGTTAAGCACTATCTGATTGCTTCCCCCCTTCCGTTGGCAGTAGATAGTGCCCTGATTTGGTTAGAGTGGTTTAGGAGTGTGGCAAACTTATCTTGGTATGCTCTGACGTTGGAAATGTCAGAGTTCTGAAAGAAGTGTCCAAGCTCAAACTATCCAAAATTGAATGATTCAGTCTTCTGGAATTGATTTCTGAATAGGATATTTTAACAAGTTAACCCTTGATATTACACATGATACAATCCAATCAAATTGGGCACTTTAAAGTCCCATTGCTCTCAATGTGAGGGTCAAGCACACGCTTAAATTTGCCCATTTATTATTAGCGAGAGTTAAATACTTAACTTTGGCTGGACGGTGCCCAGCGAGAACACTGTCCATATGGTGTGTGGGTGTATAACTGTACTCAGAACTGCCATGTGGATGTTCCTGTCACTTGCTTTTAGCTATTGCAGTAGGTGGTTTTTAACCTTGAAACAACACCTTTCTGAATTGGTATCAGTACATTGTTAACGGTTTTCTGTTGCCAGTTCACGGTGACTAGAAGAATGCAGATAGAAAAGGCTGTGCAAAAATGCAAGTTACCGTACTAGACTTTCAGCAGTTGGCATCTTTGCTTTGCAGGTGTTGTTTATCTGGAAGCAAACAAACTTACCGATCCCACAACAGCTTCTTGTTGTGTCTTAGGCTGAAAACTCTCCATTATTCAGTTTCTGGTAGAAAAATTGTTCTAACCTATATTGCCTATGAAGTGTTGTTTTTGTTTTTAAGCTTTGGTTTTACCAAGAAAAATGGTTATCTTCTAACAAACCAAAGAGGCTATGAAATGATTTCTCCTGTATTAATGCATAGCTAGGCAATGTGCTGTAAATCCTAAAGAGACACTGGTCCAGTTTGCATGTACCACTAAGCCAAACCATATCTGCAAGTGAGAGAGTACATTGGTTGCCAGAGCAAAGATTATGGTTGCTGCCCTCCTCTCTGTGTCCTGCTGCATTACATCCAAACCCAGGTTCACAGAATCCTAGAACTGTAGGGGTGGAAGATACCACCAGGGTCATCTAGTCCAACCCTTCAGGGCAGGAATCTTTTGCCCAATGTGGGACCCAAATCCACAACCCTGAGATTAAAAGTCTCATGCTCTACTGACTGAGCATGTTAGTTTGCTTTTGACCACTTGTGACCAAGTGAAGATGCCTGGGCACCAGGATGGCACCTGACATCACTATCTGGAAGTGCATGCCTAGAGATCATTGGATCTGGACTGTACACGTTAATGCCCTGTCCTGTAGAATTTTATCAGTTGTATTTTATCTCCACAAGCAGAATGAATTTCTGGAAGCAAAATGGTTTTTCTGTGTAGCCTGAGCAGGAACAGTCACCATTATGAAAAAGAGGCCGGAATACGCCAATATATATGTGGACTTTCCCTGGATCAAGTGACTTTTTTTCTGAACTAGCCAGATGATTAACTGAGAATCAGTCACAGTCCACTGTTTGAAAAATAAGAATTTAGAGCCGTCTTGCCCCCAAATGGCAACTAGACATTCCGTTTTGGTCTAAGGAGCCATTTATATGTATCTGAATTTCTAACACTGACCCAAAGGGTTGTAGGATTGGGCTAGCCAGTGGTGTCCAAACTGTTTTCAAAGAGGGCCAGATTGTTAACCTTTTTTTAGGATTGAAGTTCTTGAGCTTTTTTTGTGATTTTATCCCAAAGTTCTTGAGCTTTTTTTAGGATTGAAGTTGTTGAGGTTTTTTAGGATTTTTACCCCAGGAAATAAACTGACACAGGGGCCAGATTAAACCGACCGGCGGGCCAGATTAGGCCCCCGAAACAGACTTGGGACATGCCTGGGCTAGGCTCTTTGCAACTTAACACACATTGCTCATATGCCAAGGCCTGGCTGAGAGGAGGAGGTAATGTTCATAATGCAAGTTCACGAACACAGACTTAAAGAGTTCTCACAAAGCTAGTAGCCAGTGTGGTGTAGTGGTTAAGAGCGGTAGTCTCGTAATCTGGGGAACTGGGTTCGCTTCCCCGCTCCTCCACATGCAGCTGCTGGGTGACCTTGGGCTAGTCACACTTCTTGAAGTCTCTCAGCCCCACTCACCTCACAGAGTGTTTGTTGTGGGGGAGGAAGGGAAAGGAGAATGTTAGCCACTTTGAGACTCCTACGGGTAGTGAGAAAGCAGGATATCAAATCCAAATCCAAACTCTTCTTCCTGATGTCTGTACTTTGTTGCTTTCTGAATGCTCAAGCTCTCCCCCCCCCCCACCTCCCAAATCTGTCTCAGACTCCTATTTGGAATTTTTGTTGGCTGCTGCGCTGTGGATAATTTCAGGTCTGACTCATTTTATTGAACACTTTAAATTGTTGCTCTTCCCCCATGATAACAGTGGAGTTTCTTGAACAAAATGTGTTTCTCACTTGAGTCAGCATGAAAGGATTTTCTATTAAACCAGTCAGCTGTTTACTTGAGAGCAGCTGACAAAATTTCCTAGTTTTAGGCTCAAAGGGTAAAATGAGCTGGTCCTTCAGGCAGGTCTGGATAAATTCCAGGCTTCTAGAAACTTGAGCCTAGTGTCTGGGGACTGGAAACATGTTTCTTTCCTCTTCTTCTCTCCCCCTACCCTCAAAGCTTTGCTTTCTCTGTAGACCAAAGGTCTGGTCTGTAAAGAGAACTGGTGGTCTGCTGAATAATTATAGCAGAGTAATACTGGAAAATAGATGGCTATTTCAGTATAGTGATGCTAAAGTGTTAAGAACGGCACAAATGAACTTTAACTTAGAGCTGGCAGACTAAAGAGGCTGGCAGGTCAGTTTCAATTACAATGGTGGTAATTAATGTATTCATGACTGGCTGAACAAGGGACTCTTACAGCTTAGATATGGGATAACCAATGTATTGCCCTCTGGAAACCAGTGTTAGAAACTCAGAGATATAAACTAGGTGCCAGGTGGCACCTTAAACCTAGGTTACGGTTGCCACAATGGAATGTCTAGTCATCAGGGGATTGGACTAGATGACACTCAGGGTACCTTTCAGCACTACAATCCTACAATTCTATGTTCTCAACTACATTGTTTCACTGTAGCTTGCTCTTGTAACGATTCACTTGTCTCAGTGTGCAAGAAGGAGAAACACAGACAGTGGAAATGGGATTAATTATGGGTTACAACAGAGGTTTTTAAACTGGTCTGTGAGTTCCATGTGAGTGGCTTGTGGAAAGGCTGTGGCACAGTCAAATTTATCTGTACACAGCCCTGCACTTACTTTCCTTGATGTGATGATGCCCAGCAAGGGGTCCATAATTCACGCAGCAGTTCAGAAGCACAAGATGTGCATCTTGCGCTGCGCATGAGTTAGCTGGCTCAATGGAGACGTCCTTCGCGAACCTGGCACCCAGAAATCTCCATGTAGTCACAGTTGGACCCTTGCCAGCAGCAAAATGCACCTGGCATTGGGAATTTCAAACACTGCTAGAAACTGTTTGGCTTCAACTCCCATCTACCTCAGCCGGTGTGGCAAGTGGTTAGGGTTGATGGGGACTGTAGCCCAGCAATGTCTGCAAGGCACCGTGTTGGGTACTTCAATGTGCTGTTACTTCTTTGCAGACGTTGTGCAAATTCCAAACGCCTCTAAACCATTTGAGGTCCTGTGTGACAGTCTCTTCCTCATTCTCTGCAGGCTGTGACACTGCCCGAGCTTCATCTGACATTTTTGTTTCTTTCTGGTCTCACACTGCCAGCAGCAGCAAAATGGCCAAGCCATCTTGCCTCATTCGTTCCCTTCTGGCACTTTTGCATCTGAGTTTAAATAGTGGCCAGTTGCTTAATACCATCAGTTCCTCATAAGCCTGCTGCTCACCCCTTACCTTCCCCAACACACAACACATGGCGACTGCTTGGATGGGTGGGTGGGGGACCACCTTTGCTATTAGGTGTTTTGTGGTGGAACTGAGAAGAAGGAAGGTGGGCAGATGGATTGTGTCCAAATGTCACCAAGTAGAAAACATTACTTACTATGCTGAACTGAAACACTGAAGCATATCTTGTGGGTTCACCTCAGCACTTTGCTCAAGCTGGTTTTCACACTCTCGAATACTGTCCCCTTGCAATTGGGGCATGAGCACTTGTCTTTTGAAGTGACATGAAGTCCATAGGATACCAAATATTGCCTGCTACATTTTCAATCCAATATGTGCTGTCTTTCAGTATTGACATTTCTTAGTGCTTATTATACAGCAGAGGTGATTGTGGATATCTTGGAGCTGAGTTATTTGCATTGCTCTTGCAGACGACTATGTAATTTCTGTTTTTGTATGCCCACAGCATTAGACAATAAGAGTTTTTTTTTGTTTCACTAATTCTTTGTTGTTCATTTATGGCCCATGACCTTCAGTAAGTGGTCTTGGTAGGCAATATTTTCTTTCTTCCTTGTGAATGATGTGTCCCAGTGACGGTGGTGGCAGAGTTCAGACTGTTTACAGGATTCCAGCTCATCAGTAATGAGTGGTGAGTTCTGATGTCCTACTTGACAAACAAATGCCTTGTTTTCTTCTCTTGGATCACATCTGTCTAATTCTGTTACTGTTTTCTTTAGGAGAGATAATATTGGTAAATGGTCTCCTTAGTAGGAAATGAGGCATTGGAAGCAATGATCTTTATGTTGTAGAAAAGGAGAATCCAAACATAATAAAGAAATGTCTAGTTTCAAATCCTCTGTAATTTGTTCCTGGTTGTCAAATACTTACGCTGTTAACAATATCAAATTTTAAAGGAATGTACTATTTAAGGTGGGTTGTTTTAGATAAGATAGGCAATACTCTTGACAACTTAATTCCCCGAATAAGGCTAAAGCTCAGAAGAATGCAGAAGAACATGATGGGAACATTGTAGGCATCCAAAACAAGTATAAACCTTTTTGTTTGAAATAACGAATAGCAGTGATGAAATTTGACTGTAGCTGAATACATTACTCAAGCTTGGCAAAGCCAGAGTTTCTTCTGGAGGAGTTATAAAAGGCTTTCTAGATGACTTACCATTTATATTTTGTACTAAGTTGTTGAGAATAGGAACTAAGACTTCAATCATATTGGATATTACGCTTTTTAATGGTTTGGTATTTGCAAGCAGAGCATTGATGATCTTGGATATAGCACACTTTTTGCTCATAGAAGTAGTTAAATATGGAATACTGATTGCAGCTCTGAACATACTGTGTGGAATCAACAATAAAACTTGATCAAAGGTTGTATCTTATAGATGAGGTGAAAAGATTATTGACTCTGGCGTTGCTCTGCCATCCAGGCAACCAAAATAATGATTTCAAATGGTATGCATATACTTTATGTTAAAGTTCAAATTGTTCTACTTCTCCCATATAGAATATAGACCACAAAACCTCCTAGTTTAGCTTTCAGCTTAATGTTTAGAGTTGTCATCAGACTGACCTGATGATGACCCAGTGTGGTTGGAGCTGGAATATGTGAAAGATTCGTGAAGGCCCTTGGTTGAGGATTCCTACTTAAATTGCTGTCCTTGTTGAAAAAATACTATACAGTGGTCCCTCGGGTTAAGAACTTAATTTGTTCTGGAGGTCCGTTCTTAACCTGAAACTGTTCTTAACCTGAGGTACCACTTTAGCTAATGGGGCCTGCCGCTGCTGCACGATTTCTGTTCTCATCCTGAAGCAAAGTACTTAACCTGAGGTACTATTTCTGGGTTAGCGGAGTCTGTAACCTGAAGCGTCTGAAACCCGAGGTGCCACTGTAATAGATAAACATCCATGGCTCTCTCCCACAGCACCCCCCCAGAAAACAAGCTCTGAAACTGATCAGGCATTTTGTTTTTGTTTTTTTTTAAAAAAGATGTCATCCCTTTTTAGGAAATAGTTAGCTGTTCATCAAATTGCCATAGCTGTTATCCTCTGTGGCCTCAAGGCATTCCAAAAGGAGGTAGTATCTCCTTCCCTGTCATATGATGTGCTGAAAAGGTATTTAGAAACCCCCAAGATGCTCCATGATCCTTAAATGTGTAAGCTCCAGCCTTGTGAAGGACAATTGTTTAAATTTATTGACTTTAGTACCAGTTTTAGGAAAAAAAATATTGTTGCTCTCTATAGCGTAAGCCAGTTCTGCAGTATACAGATTCTAAAGAGTAGGAGCTGGGAAACTTTCTGAAATTACAAGGGAATTTTTATTTTTATTTAAAGCTGAGTGTGTTTGTCTGTGCACGGGAGCTGCTGGCTTTTAAAACTCACGAAGAAAGTTTGACCTGCAGGCAGCAAGTCAGACTTGCCAATTGGAAAGCATGAATTTTGCAAGGACGGGAACAGATATCAGTTGTAGAAGGGAAAATGCACCTGAAGCAACTGCATTGAATCAAATGGCAAGACTAAAGTTTCAGATTCCTGGGTGGCAGCTGGGATTTTTCTGTGCCTAAGCAGACTAATAAACCTGTTCTTGTTGATATTGTGGGCTGATTTGCTTGCCGTTCTATTTAAATCTATGTATAGGTGATGGCTGGCCTGGGATTAGTATGCGAGGATTTTATTGTGTTAGGTTTCAATGTTGGAAAACTAGGCAAGATAGTACCCTCTGCTTACCGTATTTTTTATTTTATTTTTAAGAATGCCTTTGATGCTGTGTGGTGGAAAGGCAGGATATAAATCTTGGTAATCGGCAAAGCTCCTTTGTGAACACTGAGCAGCTGGTAAATATTTGAGCTTTCAAGGGTAGGAAGGAATCTTACTGCCCCAAAGAGGAGCAGTACTTCTTTAGGACCTGCATCTTGTGTATAATAGCAAAGCGACTTCTCTTCCCTACGTATTTGGAGCATAATCCATCAGGAAGCTTCCCCACAGATGCCATGTTGAAATAAGCAGGAGCATTAACAAGAACACAGTTGCTGCTTCCATTAATTTTAATGGGCTGGGCATAGGAGATTTTTCTGGTGGGTTGTACTTCATGGGGGAAGCCTCTATCCTGCTTCTTCTGCCTTTAATAACACTCAAAATCTGCTTCCTGATGCACACAAAAGGAAAACTTGAACAGCAAGAAGTGCAATATTTCCTGTGTGAAGTAGAACTTCTGCTTTTCACAAGTATAGGTTGATGCTCAACTATTTAATATCCTGAATAGAAGTTCTGTTAATCATGGCTTAGAACTAAACCAGGCGTAGGCAAACTCTGCCCTCCAGATGTTTGGGGACTACAACTCCCACCATCCCTGACCACTGGTCCTGTTAGCTAGGTATGATGGGAGTTGTAGTCCCAAAACATCTGGAGGGTTGAGTTTGCCTATGCCTATCCCGTCATCCCTGACCACTGGCCCTGTTAGCTAGGTATGATGGGAGTTGTAGTCCCAAAACATCTGGAGGGCTGAGTTTGCCTATGCCTGAACTAAACCCTTGCTTGAATGTATGTAAGCAGATACATTCTCAAAGGTGTAACTTCTAATTTTGTGTGTGAGAAATAAAACTGTACCAGATAGCTTGTTTAAACATTTTTAAAAAACTCAATTCCTTACTAAATTTGTAGTGCTGCCGAAAGGGTGTTGCCTAAAATTTTTGGGAGTCCTAAAATTAGTTGGTGCTGCTTTTGTTTGGGGAGAATGGAATGATGGCTTGCATTGGTGCTGTTACAGAGGACGGGTCACAGTCAGGAGTCCAGAGATCTTGTTCGGAGAGAGCTTGGTACATTAGCTGAGCTGATAAGGTCTGACCAAGTATGAACTGCAACTATTCAGCCCAGTTTAGGTTGCTGTATCAGGCAAGTTTAAGGGCCAAGCTTTGTTGTACTAGTAAACTTTAAGATCAACTAAATCCTGAAGAGTGGATGATCACACTGATTTGCTCAAAATGCTAAAACAATGATTTATTAAACTATGGTTTACTATTATGGGTGAACCCTGCCCGGTGGCTCAACTATATTTTGTTTACTGCCAGCAGAAATAGTTTACTGAAATCATGGTTTGTTGTTGGCTTCCAAACCTTGGTTTTAATTATGACTTAGTGTTGTGCATGAACCCACTGCCCTTCTGCAATGGTGGTTTGTTTGACCACCCCAATCTGAAACAAAAGCATTAGGAAAGCAAAACAATCAGGTGAAGCTATGGTTTGCTGGATCATCTGTGGGACAATTTGTAGCTAATCAGGAGCTGCCATTACTTTGCATTGGATCTGTGACCTGGAAAGTCATTTCACAAGCAAAATAAACAGGTGTGCTGATTAAATTTCTTCACATTTTTGTTGATAAACATCACTAAATTTGTGTCTAGATACATGTAGAGCACTTTAATTCCCTTAGAAATTAAAAAGTAAATGAAGAAATGTGCTTAGAAGGCTGTGGTGAGGCCACTGTAGGATGCAGGCAAGCAGGGAACTTTGAAGTTGGTTTCATAAGTTATGGTATTATTATTTTTCCTATAAGCTGTTTGGCATCTATGTAGCACTTAAGAAGGTAGCTTTCTATCCCTAATATTGCTTAAGCATACCCTTTAGCAATTCTGTTGCATTTCCTTAATGTATTTGGTACATTTAATGGCAGTGTTTGTATTTTATGTAAGGTTGCAAATGAAGTCTGACTGGGAGTTTCTGATTGCACCACATGAAAAGTATTGTATTGCTCTTTCACAGACTTAGCCTACATGGTGCCTTCCTGATCTCTTGGCCAGACATAGGTCAGAAAGAAGGAAAGTTGTGACACAGAACACACCATACATACTGCAAGTGACACAACTCATTGGGGCATAAGATCTTCAATTTAACGACTAAACAACAACAACAAATGGTTTTTAACTGGGAAGTAGTTAGATATGTCATGCTTTAACCAGCCAAGTTATCAGTGGTCTGTGTTGCACTCATTCATTTAGTGGGCTAAGTAGGATTTTTTTCCGCTTAAATATATTGTTGGATTAGTATTTCAGGTTTTGTCTGTTGCTGTTTATTTGATTTTAATGTTGTTGATTTGTTTTTACAGAGGAAGTTGTTTTGAGGCACTTGAGTGCAAAAACATGTCTGATAAATACTATCAGTAATAATAATTGCTGCTGTTCTCAAGTTCCTGGATCAGATCTATAGCCCACTCAGTGTGTGGCTGCATTGGGATGTAAAGCAGTGCAATAACTATAGTTGGGCAAATTAGGTTGCCTGTGCATGTTGAGCACCACTCCCTTGCTCTTCCTTTCCCCCACTGGGGAAATTCACCAAGTCTTATGTCTGAACCAGTACTTGTGGCTTCTTTCTCCCAAGCAAATTGTGATCAGGAAGACACAATTTGTTCTTGGCTTCCTGATTGCGCTTTGTTTGGCCAAAGCAAATGCTGTCTTGGATGAAACAAAGGCAGGGCATGGTTGGTTTTCCCACTGGGAAGGCAGGAGCAATGGAGGAATGTTCAGGTTACACTAGCAACCTAATTTAGATCAAGGGAAGTAATAGTGCCACTGTATTCTGCTCTGGTCAGACCACACCTGGAGTACTGTGTCCAGTTCTGGGCACCACAATTCAAGGAGGACACTGACAAACTGGAACGTGTCCAGAGGAGGGCAACCAAAATGGTCAAAGGCGTGGAAACGATGCCTTATGAGGAACGGCTAAGGGAGCTGGGCATGTTAAGCCTGGAGAAGAGGAGGTTAAGGGGTGATATGATAGCCATGTTCAAATATATAAAAGGATGTCACATAGAGGAGGGAGAAAGGTTGTTTTCTGCTGCTCCAGAGAAGCAGACATGGAGCAATGGATCCAAACTACAAGAAAGAAGATTCCACCTAAACATTAGGAAGAACTTCCTGACAGTAAGAGCTGTTTGACAGTGGAATTTGCTGCCAAGGAGTGTGGTGGAGTCTCCTACTTTGGAGGTCTTTAAGCAGAGGCTTGACAACCATATGTCAGGAGTGCTCTGATGGTGTTTCCTGCTTGGCAGGGGGTTGGACTCGATGGCCCTTGTGGTCTCTTCCAACTCTATGATTCTATGATAATTTGCCAGGGCAGAGTTGCATGTGAACACGGTCACTGTCCCAAATGCATCACAAACCAGATACTTTAGAGTAGGTGTATAGTGTTTAGAACAAACTGAGGCTGTTCAATACAGCTAAGGATAGGGCAAACAGTTATGCATTCTCCAACCCCCAACCCCACCCTTTTTTCTGACATTATGCCACCAGCTACGAAGATGAATTTCTTCTATTCTTCCCCCCCCAACCCAGTTACAATATTATTAATCTTTGTGACATGATGAATTGGGAGAAACTGCTTTTTTCCCTATACATGCATCAGCAGTCTGTTTCCATATTTATGCTGTGCTACATAAACAGCTCATACACAGTCATATAGAACTGACTGGATAAGATAAATCCCAGCTTAATCTTAAAAACCTATATGACCCAACTTAAGCTTACTGTGGATTTCTGCATTTAAGTTCTAAGTAATAGTGATTAAGCAAATGGAAGTCATTCAGTATCTTGGGCTGGGCAAGTTTCTCTGTCCCAGTCTAACACTCCGGATGATTGTAAATAAAATGGGTAATCTCATGTCTGGACAGGAAAGTTTGGATAGAAATATGAATAAGTAAAATATTTTATTGAGGCCTGTCCAATTGAATAATTTGAATAAATGCCTTTAAATACTTTTATATGAAAATATAAAATCTTCACATCCTAAAACTATTTTGAAAATCTCCAGAAGACTTGAGGTTTCTCCCCCATCCAAGACAAATATATTTAGGAATAAGGTTAGCTAAAATATTTTGCCCTGTGTAACCTTTATAGGCTACACCTGGGGAAGGCAGTCATATCAATTAGCAATCTAATGGTGTCTTATTGATTATTTTTTTAGGTGTATACATGACATTACTAGTTGGTTTTTGATTGCAAAGTAGAATTATTCTGTATGCAAATAGGATCTTTCAGGCAAACCACATTGTTTTCAAAATGAGTCTTTGTATTCCCTCCTTTCTGCCCCCCCCCCCAAAGACTTTGCAGCAAGGAATTTGTTGATTGGTCTGCAGGTCAAGGTTGTTTGGGGCGTTTGCTTGCATTTGTGCTGCAGAAGGCATTTTTTGCTTCAAGTACTACCTGCGGAAAGCTTTTTATTTTAAAATATTTTTATTCTGCCTTTCCAAGGCTCAAGACAAACCCAGAAACAATTCACAGTGAAAAATAAGCTGGGGGGGAATTAATATATAGCAGATTTCTAACATGCCATTGGCTCACAAAGTGCTGTATGGCCTGGATTCGGACAAGGATGTTGAGATTGGAAAAAAAAAGATATGTTCGTTTGGAGAATGCACTTGATTAGCTATTTTTATTTTTTTATTTTTTGCACAACAGAATGGCAAGGACTCTAAATATTTGGAAGTCATTCATCCAAGTCACTGGCCCAGATTCAAGTAACCTAGCATGACAGAGGGAAGCCAGTTCAAGAGCTCTCCGTAGCACAGTGGGTCTTTCCACCCTCTCCCCATGTCCCTCCCCAAAATCCACTCTGGAGGGTCAGGATGACTCTCAGGAGGGAGGAGAGGCAGGATCATTCCACCTGGCCCGCAGAACTGCTTCTGCTGATGGAGAGCAAGATGTTGAATTCTTTCCATAATTGTGCAAACGGTTAGTTAAAAAGCAAAGCCAGTCAAGTAATCTCTATCATCCGGTAGTGTAGAAGGTTTATTTTGCTTACCGGAAAGTGCTTGAAGAATTTAATTCTTGTAGTATTTGCGGGGAAATGGGTCTGTTTAATGCTTTAGACTGTTCAGAGCCATTTATCTGAATGTGTTTCCCCAACAGATAGCATAACCATAACATACATCTATTATTCCCCAATATTCAGTATATTCAACACATAATATGTACCAGACAGAGTTACAGTCCCCATAGCAAACATAACTTTCAGATCTTGACTTGTGTTCTCCGATTTAAACAGAATTAGGGCAGTACTTTCGCATTTAAGAGGGAGTGGGAAATAGAAATAGTTTCCCAGCAAATCTGCTTACTCCAACACAGCAAATTCAAGAGTCATATTTAGACCTATTGGTGGGGGGGCGGGTGGGTAAAAGACTATTTTTATACTTTGCTTCTGCAGTAAATATTTGTAATAAACCTTGTGTGAATTAAGACTGTCACTGTTTCAATCACATACATATAGAACTGTCCATGTAATGAGTTGTCAAAATATTGAGGCCCCCTCCCCAATTCTTGGCCATTATGTGTCACTTGTGCTGCCGAGATGGATCACGGCAAAAACGAAAACAACATCGCAATCACAAACAATTTAAATGGTGCTAAATTGAGCTCTTTCTCTGTTTAAAATAATGCTGAGATGGAAAACTGAATTAAACCAGGTAAGCAGCAGCAAGGTTGACTGGTACTTGAATGCTGAGAAGGGACCATGCGAATGGGTAGTGGGAGAAAGTTCTGGCGATGAGGTGCTACAACTCCCATGCTCATTGAATGTATGTGATTAAGAGTCTGAGTAGTATTGGGAATCCTGGATGTGAAATGGGGAAGTGGTGGATTCCCTCAGCCCCCAAACCAGTTATACTGCCTCCTCAATTTCCTATACGCCAAAAGGGCACCCCAAAAGCCTGGAGCCGGCTTCCAGCCAGGGGAGGGACAAACACCATCTGTCTCCCCTTACAGCGAGGTCACCCAAGTCTGGTTTCCTTTCCCTTTCTCTTACTTTTAAAACTGTAGCAGGAATGCACATGACATGTAAATTTGGGAGCTTGTTGAGAAGTACATGGTCACTGCCCTCCCCCCAAGTTCCCCCAGAGAAGGTTAATTCACCAGCAACAGGGAGTAAAAGTATAAAAGAATAAAATCTGGTGGTGGTGATGATAATAACAACAACAGCAATGTTTGGTTGTCATTTTTTAAAGTTTGGAGTACATTCAAACAACTGAGCAAGGGAAATCATTACCCCCCCCCCCAATAATCCACATTAACAGTGGGCCAACATGCATGCAGCTACCATTGGCCCTTTATGTTGTCCAGGAAGAGGCCATTTCCTATGGGGAATAGTTTCTAACCTAAATTGGCTGAGTCACACATTTATCACCATCACCAACAAACTGCCTAGGAAGGTGAGCATTCATCATCTCACTTGGGATGGAAAGGAGACGTGAAGAGGAGCTGGAAATTTAATGGGTATTCCACTTCCCTGAAAGACAGTTACGGAAGTTTTCCTGTCCATATTAATCTTTAAACTTGATTGTTAGTCACCTGGACTGCCCCATCTTGGATGACTAATAATTTGAATAAAAATATGGCAGCTTTTATTAATTTTATTTAACAAAATTTATGTACTGTTTGATTGCACTTGTTTGGACTGTGACACTGCTCCTCCGCCCCTTTCCAGTTGTCTCCATTGTAGTATGAAATTAGTTTCACTGTTTTCTGGAATGTTGCGCGAACGATTGAATGTGACTGTCTGAAAGATCTTCACCGAACAGCCTTGCCTTAATGTAAAGTTATTTTCTTGACAGTGTTGCTTTATATTTATTTCCTTGGTTTTGCAGTTGCTTTGCAGTAAATTATTTCATATTTAAGCTCACATATTCACTGTTGTTGTTTTTTTAAAAGTTGTGCCACACAGAAGTGCTTTAACTTTGGCGGGATTATGCCCTGGGAGCCTTCAATAGCACACTGTCTCTTCAAAGGAGCAAAGAGTTAAGCATGTGCTTTAACCGTCCTTTTTTCAAAGCCCCAGGGGAGTCCCCCCTCTATTGTTCTCTCCTGTGAATAAAGCCCTTGACACTTTATTTAGGTTAGGTGAGGAGAGGGTTAAAGGTGGAATGTCTGAGGCATTATGCAAGCTGTTAAGCAAAAAGGAAGTGCATTACAAAATGCTGAGCTCAGTAGTCTGGCTTCCAGCCAAACCTTGCTTTCTTCACTACAGCTGAGGGCTTTCTAAGCTTCCCACCAGTGGGTTTATCTGAACTGTTTAGGAATGCTGCCTCAGCCGCCAGCTGACGTCAGCACAGGCAGTTCAGCTGAGGGCCAGGCCAGACTGACAGTGTGGATGGGAGGGGCCCTGTGTAGGCTGGCTGGCTGGGACACACACTCATACTCTCTCTCTCTCTGTGTGTGTGTGTATATATATGTGTGTGTGTGTGCGTGCATGCGCACACACACACAGAGCATGGCAGGAAGAGTGAGGCTGCAGTTTCCTCTGCTGTAGCTGAACTCGGAACATTGACGTCTTGCTTTCTTTATGACTTTTCTATGGAAACTTCATATTAATCTAGCGCTCCCAGTCTCCTCCTCTCTCCGAAACCCTGTTTATTGGCTTGCCTTGATCTATCTGCGTGCTGCCTTATTTTTCTTGACATAACTCTGGAAAATGAGGCCATTAGAGCATTGATTTCAAGTGCGGCTCTTCAGGGGCTCGGTGAGGGTGGAGAAAGCAGGGGGCGAAGATGAGATTCCTTCACAACTAGGAGCTGTGGTGACAAGAAGGTTATTGCAGAGGTGTTTGTGCGTGTGCAGGGCAGATAGGAACTGTTTGTTCTGCTTGAGATTTTGGGTATTCGCCTTTTTGGTTGGAACGTACTATGCCATTTTTGTATTCTCTCCCACCCACAACGTGACTCTTGCAAATGTTAAAGACAGACAGCAGCCTACGCTAGGGCTTTGGCTGAGCTTTTTGCTAAAGCAGCCTTCCAAAAGTGTCTCTTTATAAAATGTGTTTTGGCCACAGAAACAGAAACCTCCTTGCTATTGAGAGTTAATCTCCTTTGTCACTTCTAATTTGATTAGTAGAATGTTATGTAGCTGAAATCTATGGTACAAATGAGACGTTTATACAGAAGCTACTTCAAAATCGGAATCCGTTTCACTGCTGAAACAAAGTTTGCTTTGCTTGCCGATTTTCAAACATGAATAGTTAATCAAGCTCCTTTCATCTTCATGACCCAGATTTGTGTGCATGCTCCATTGCACAACTTTTGAGAAGGAAAGGACAGCTGATGGGAAAAGAAGGATGTGCAAGTACACTTTATGTCCATACGGTGGTAAACATGATTTGCAGAGGTTGGCTATAAAAGGTATGGTTTAATCATTCAGCAGTCACATTCACAGGTTTAGAGGAATTTTGTGAGGCTTCAGTGGCTTCTGTCGTCTAAAAGGTAGCCTGGCTGCTCCACGTGTTTCACTGCAGCATTAAAAAAATGAAAAAAATCAGCTGCATTTAGAGTGAAAAGCCCTGTGCCTGGCCAGCACAACTCATGACCCACTGAGCCAAATGTTGTCCACCAGTTGTTTTGTATTCCCAGTTAGTTATGTGCTTAAGTTGGCAACTGGCAGACTGGAAATTGTTGTGTCCTCTCCAAGCTGGGAACCCCAAACACGTTCTAAATTGTGCCCAAATTTCTTCAAAGTTCAACCTGGCTTAGAATAGGTTCATCTACTTGCTGCTGTTACTGCTCTCTGCTCTTTCCCATTAAAGTAACTTGGTGATAACATGAACTGGCGTTTCCAGTATGTCTTTGAACCCAGCTAACCATCCCAAAGTTCTTGGCTACACAGGTTTACTGGAGCAATATTTTAGGGCATGATGGAAGCAAGAGCCTTCCATTGCCACCTCCAGATACAGTTTGGGAAAAGGGAAGAAGGCAGTGAGGAGGGCTTCGGGGGCTCTGGTGAACTGGGACAAGTACTCATGCCCAGTTATGCTAGTAGTGGTTTGGAATGTGGAAGGTGTCCCAAAATTTGCTATGTGCTCAAAAATTGAACTACGTGTGTGTGTGTGTGTGGGAACAATGTGATACCTTTTAGAGGAAATTGTACTTGAAAAACAGACACTTGACTGATTTTGCTTTGTTTACCAGATTGAGCTCAAAATGTTTGGGCTTTAGACACATCTTCTGAGGACTGTGAAGCAGACAAACCCATATGGTAGATGTTTTGTATATGAAAGTACCTGGGAACTACATTGCCAGGAAAGAGAAATATATTCTGTAGGCAGGAGGGGAAGTCAGAGAGGAAAGATTCCAATCCCTGAATTCTTGTATAAATTGTTCTGGGAATACCAACTGGCCGTCAAAATTCTAGATGTAAACTTCGGAAATTAAAAGTCTTTCCCGGTCTGCATCTGTGTTGGACTTGCCTTTAAGGTGTTTTTCAGATGCCATTTTAAGTTGTCTTTAAGATGTCACTTCTTTGCTGCCCTGGGCTTCTTTGAGAGGAAGCGGGGATATAAATTTAATTAATAGTAAAATTATTGCTCATGAGAAGCAGTGTCCTTTTTTGATCCATGTAAATGTTTAAATACATAAATGTGTAAAGCAGTTGGGAAAGAAGTTGAAGGTACTTGGTTCTCAACTTTTTACCTCATCAAAGAGACTGTCCCAAGGAATCCACTTGCCTTTTTATTATGTGGTTCTTCCAAAAATGACGTTTCATAAAAGAGGAACTATCCTAAACTGGTGAAGTTCATTCCAATAAGCTGCTCAGCAGCACCTTAAAGAAGTTGGACAACCAAAACCTCTACCAGGATTAAAGCTTAGAATAGAGCATTTCTCAATTAAATGAGGAGCCAACTTACAGTAATATCCACAAATCTGGAAAGCTGTAAAAATAGGACCACCTTTTCTAAGACCTTTAACTAAATGGACTTGTTTTATGAAACATAATTTTCATTTTGCCTATAACAGTGGTCTTGACTGCTCTCCCATTTCCTGTGTCTCTCTAGCAGTATTGGGTCCTTCTGGAATGCATATTGCTCCAGCTGCTAACAAGATGACAGACTTCAAATTCTTTTCCTCATTTTTTAAAGGGCCTTGTATGTCTAGGGGAGTTGCTTCGTGTGGTATCAAGTATCTTGCCTACAACACAAAGTTTCTTTGTCATAGTGAGTGAAGCTCAATGATCTTTCAGCCTGTTGAGGAAACAGGTGCCTCTTTTTTCTTTAAGCAGGGGAAAACACACTGCACCAAGGGGAAAAAAACATGTGCAGGAATCCTGAAGAACAGAACATCTCTGTTAAGCCAATTAAAGTGTGTGGATGAGAAAAGAATACTGATCTTAACAAATGTTCATGTGTTGGTAAATGAGAGGAGCACAGCTGTCTTCAGAAACTCAAGCTAGCAGAACATTTTGAGCCAGACTTGGTCATATTGAGGTCTTTCTACTAGTATAGGGGAGCACAAACCTTTTTGCAAAGTCAGTTTGCCCAAGGCAAGCTTATGAAAGTAAGGCAAGATGACATTGTTCACCTTGTACTATCAGCACTATTTAGCCTGTGGGGAAAAGAAATGAAGGTGTAGAACTCATAGGTACGAGGAGGAGGGAACATAGTTTCCTATGTTGTACTGATACTTGGAACCCTGCCTTCAGGCTCAATCAAGGTGCTTATTAGCAGCAGTTTAACACTCATTGCTCCCTGGAGAAACCATGCATTTTTCAGGAGATCCACCTCTTGCCTTGAGAACCACTGTATTAGAGATAGAGCTGGAGAAAGTGTCTGGGTGGAAATTGTAAAAGAGAGAGATAGAGAGAGAGAGAGAGAGAGAAGGTCAAGGCAATACACACAAATAAACAATTAAACCTTAAGGCCATGTTACCAAAGCAATAAACTAGCCAAGAGTAGGCATGGGAATGATGGGTTTTTGTCAACACAGAAAATAGATGGAAACACGCTGAAATGTTTGATATAACCACACACGTCTTGGTAGCCTGATGTAATGCTTTCATTTCTCTAGGAGGGTCAGATAGCAAACCTTGTTGAACCAGTTTTGTAGACGCGAAGGATCCGGAGATATCCAGTATTAGATTTCTGTGTATGCTGTAGCTCATAAAGTAATGAGATCTTGCTGTGCAACCACTGCATGCTATTCCCAGTACAAAGTTAAGACTAGAGAATCCTCTTAAGCTCTTGTGGGGAATAATGAACCATCTTAGAGAAAGACAGCCACATCTCATCATCTCTACCACACATGAGGGTAAGAGTCTTTTCCCTGTATCCCCACCAGCATGTACGTGAGACAGATGTGGTAGCGTCAGAGTGGCTAAGGGACCTTTGTCTTATCAATTTCAAGAAAGATCCCCACACGGCAGCCAGGACAGATTTGAGAAGAAGTTGTTATTTCAAATTAGTGACCATTTGTAAACAGGGACAGATTTGGACCCCCAGAAGAAGTTTTCAAACCGCAAAGCATCCCTGTCATCAGAGATACCAGCATGTTATAAATAGAAGAAGTTCGCCCTATGGTTTCAGGTGTCGCATTAACACATAGCCTCTTGAAATTAGTCAAAGCTTGCGTGGCTTGCTGAGTGACATGAGGGTTGGTTGCCATGTGGTGAATTTGGTGTAACTGAAGCCAGGAAGATCTGATCCTTTGAAGTTGTTCTGGCAGTGGAGGAATAGTGATGGGGTGGCCTTTGACATAGTGTTTTCTAAATCATCCGTGCATTTCAGGTTTTTTGAAAAAAATAATCCACTCATAATCCAGAACAAGGGATGATTAAGAAAAGGGAAATGGTGGGAGTTTCCTCCAAAAGCTTTCCACAATTGTTGTGCATACACAAACACATTTTGTTTGAAACCTTATAACCTGTTAGCAGAGCCATAGCTACGGTGCTGGTGGGGTAGCCAGGTTCTTTTTCCTGGATGAAGCCTCCAGAGGGCCGCCATTGAGGCTCCCAGCCTGTGTGTATGCAAATGTGCATGGGTGTGTGTGCCAAACGGGGTCTTTGAACCGGGTGAAATAAAGCCTGGCACACCTGCCTGTTAGTCTCTGGCTTAGTCATGTTGCCAGACAGGCTTCTGCATAACTACAAGCCGGCACCTTGCCCAGCCAGTGGTTTCACATTGGCAGATTGCCATGGTGGACCCTTGAAGCACCTTTATTCTTAAAACGTTGAAACCCACATGGCGCTTTCTGTCCAAGGGTCTTAGCTGAGTAGATGGTGTTGAAAAACAAATTTTCCCCTTGGAGAATTTGTCAGCTTTCATCTCCTTGTATTGGGGCAGGAAGTGAAAGAGCAATCTGCTTTGAAATACCTCTGAGGGTAAATGGAAATCCATGCAAATAGGGGAATACCATATTGATGATCCTTAGCGTTACTGGGAAATATGGTAACAATATCTCATCCTTGACTGACAATACATCTCAGCAGGAAATAGACTGCATCTTTGATGTAAAAGAGCCACACCACTAAATTAGAGGTGACTTATGGAGGAGCTTACAGTTGTTACCTGATCCCCCTTTGAGCAACCTTTGCTATAAAACAACCCTGTCTCCCACGTTTTCCCCCCACTGGTTTTGCAAGTGAGATGTAGCTATTTCTGATGAGGACGTGGGTGGTGCTGTGGGTTAAACCACAGAGCCTAGGACTTGCCGATCAGATAAATAGGTTCCGCTCTGGCGGCAAGGTAAATGGCGTTTCCGTGCACTGCTCTGGTTCGCCAGAAGCGGCTTAGTCATGCTGGCCACATGCCCCGGAAGCTGTACGCCGGCTCCCTCGGCCAATAAAGCGAGATGAGCGCCGCAACCCCAGAGTCGGCCACGACTGGACCTAATGGTCAGGGGTCCCTTTACCTTTACCTTTGCACAGAAGAACAAATTTGGCAACAGATTTATAAAGTAAATTTATAAAGCTTAGAGTCCATGTAGTGTGGGATACCGTTTAGAGAGTTGGACTAGGACCTGGGAACTGCTAGGTTGGCAGGAGCAGGGACTGAGCAATGAAAGCTCACCCCGTCGCGGGGATTCGAACCGCTGACCTTCTGATTGGCAAGTCCTAGGCTCTGTGGTTTAACCCACAGCACCACCTGCATCCCAACAGATTTATACACCAGATTAAAAAGCTGGGCTTGCTGTGTCTTTCCCAGTAGCAAGTGGAGATGGGTATACTGAAGGCACCATTTTCTTTTCTAGCAAATGCAAATACTTGTTGGTTTTGGAAATCAAAAGAAATGTACTGAATTGCAAATGCCTGTTCCGGGTGTTCTTTGCCTGCACAGACAGTTCTGTACATATTACTAATTAAGCCAGAAGCTTCTCAAATGAGAATTGGTACATGTTCATTGTCTATATCACTGTGGAATGTTCATCCTAAAGCTTTTTTTTTTGGAGGAATTGTGAACTTGGGTGTTGCCACACTAGTTTGTTGCAAAAGGTGCTGTGTGTGTCTGGCAGTGCTGTATGTTTGGTGTCAAGTACAGTGGTACCTCGGGTTACATACGCTTCAGGTTACAGATTCTGCCAACCCAGAAATAGTGTTTCAGGATAAGAACAGAAATCGGGCTCCGGCAGCGCAACGGCAGCAGGAGGCCCCATTAGCTAAAGTGGTGCTTCAGGTTAAGAACAGTTTCAGGTTAAGAATGGACCTCCGGAACAAATTAAGTACTTAACCTGAGGTACCACTGTACTTAAATTGGGGAGGGGACATTTAGCTTGGATGGAAAGTTTAAATAAGTGATTATGGGGAAAATCCTGTAGTAGAAAAAGTTGGTATTTTTAAAGTAATGTCAAGTTTGCCAGCTCTGAATTTGAGGTACCTTACTAGTATATTTAGAATCCCTTTACCTGAAGCCCTGGTCTTCAGCTGGCAAGTTTTGACCCTGAACCAAGTCACATCCTGATCTAAAATTGGTTGTGTCAGTGGTTGCCATCCTTGTTAATTTGTTTGTTTTTAAGAAAAGACTGGGAACCAGAGCAGACACAGGAGAATGGAAATCTGCTGTGTAAATTGAGTCGGTTCTGTTGTAGGTCGGGTGGATCCTGGGTCTGTGAAAGTTGGCTTTAGAAGACTTTGCAGAAATTCTGAAGGTTGGTAGGGGCAGTATTGGGTAGCGCTTCAACTAAATTGCTTAAAAGTTTAGGCTTTGTGGGGATTCCACACAGAATCTGGTGTGGTACTTGCTTTAAAGGGTCAGGAAACCTTTATTAATGTTGTGTATGAACTATTGAAGAGTTCTTCAGTGGTGATGAAACAGTGATTTTCCTTCTACACTGTTCCATGGTGTTGACATCACTTCAGCCAACTGGCTTAAAACCTGTTTAAAAATGAGGTTTAATTAAGATATAGTTGGCTTCTGCTGACATGGACATAAAATCAATGCTTAGTTTGCTTGAGGAAAGACTGTTTTCCTTTTGGTTCTTGGCTAAGTCAGATTTTTATTTTTTATTTTTTATTAAAAAAAAGATTAGGAATTCAGAAAGCAGAACCAAATAGCCATTTTTAAAATTCATGTCCTCCAAATGTTAATTTGATGCTTTGAGGCATAAATGACCTTTCTAGCCAGCTCAAACTTGTCAAACAAAGGAGCGATAGAAACAAGCTGCTGTTTGTTCTAATACAACAGCCTGCTTCTCTGGGAGATTTTCAAGGCAATGTTGCCTCCCCCTTCTCAACAACATTAAATGAAACTTTGGCTGGTGCAGTGCTTGGAGTTTGGGAAAAGAAATGTTGACTGTATATGCATCATTGGTTGGATGGTGATGAAATCTGGACAAACTGAACAAATTGAGCCATAGAGTCCAACTTTAGAAGTACTAAAGACTTGAATAGTGCATCAGTCCATGTCCACCCAAGCTGGCGTTTTTATGTGCAGTTATCTTTTAAATGGATAGCAAAACAAGCCTTTTCAAAACTGTGTTTTTAAGGCAGGGCAAAATGATTTATTTTCAGGACTTGAGTTACACCAACAACTCACTTTGTTTATGGCCATTGTGTCCAGGAAGTAAGCTTTGCCACAGAACGCTCAGGGTGCTCATACTGACACACAGGGGCAAGTGATAAGTGAGTTTCTCCTGATAAAAGAATCTGCGGGATCAGTTTTGCCAGGTTGGTGGTAAAATAAGGTATATGTCTGAGGTCTACGTAAAACCTGAACAACTTCCTTTCTTTTATCATAGCACAAGCATCTCTTAAAAGGATGTGTTGATGTGCTGCCTCAAGGCAATATTGATTTCCCCCCCTTCCCTGTAAAACACTTAAAGGATAGCAACATCTTCAAGAACACAGCCAAGTACCAAAGCCCAGTAGCAAAATACTTATACGTGACCAAAGAATTGATCAAGGAAGCAAGAAGGGCTTGCATGGGGTGGGAAACGTGTTCATTCTTGTTAACACGAGCATCTGATTAATACTAAGCATCAAAATAAAATTATGAATTTTAGGTGCCTCAAGAGAAAGGTTTTTTTTAAAAAAAATCTTTTATTTCTGGTGGTGGTGTATTGTGCAGAAGCTAAAGGGCTATACTGGAAGGACCATACCAGTGCAATAGTAGGAGGGCCATACAAATTAGTAGAGCAATTACTTTGCCTGAAGAAGGTCATTGGCTCAATCGTAGGTAGGCTTCAAACGACTTTCTTCTGAAATGTTGGAGAACTGCTGTTGGTCAGTGTAGACAGTACTGAGCTAAGTGGACCGATGGTCTGATTTGATAGAGGGTAGCTTCTATCTTTAATATCACTTAGTCTTTTTTCAGTACAGTGGTACCTCGGGTTAAGAACTTAATTCGTTCTGGAGGCCCGTTCTTAACCTGAAACTATTCTTAACCTGAGGTACCACTTCAGCTAATGGGGCCTCCTGCCGCCGCCGCGCCACCACCACTCAATTTCTGTTCTCATCCTGAGGTAAAGTTCTTAACTCGAGGTACTATTTCTGGGTTAGCGGAGTCTGTAACCTGAAGCGTCTGTAACCTGAGGCGTCTGTAACCTGAGGTACCACTGTATATGAAATGAGACAATGAAGGAATGATTACTCAAATAGAATGTGCATGGCTTCACAGCCAGACAGTAGAACACAGGGTTAAAACGGGCTAGGATTTATTTATGTTTTTACTAAGTTGACCTGGAGATAATGGTGGCTGTATCCCATGCTATGCACAGAAATAAAAATAAAAAATTCCTGTTCCTTGGAGGGTAGATGTTGAAGAGCAGGCTGGAACAGAACACTTTTTCTTAATACAAGTGTACTGTGTTCATAAATCTTTGGGGGTTTGGAGAGGAGGGAGGAGAGCATTCAGTCACATAACTATCAACAATCTGAGCTGATACAGTCCAGGAATAGTTTTACCATTTGACATACTGTCTGTGTAGCCAGCTTCTTAGTTCCTGGAAGGAGGCTGGAACAAGCCAGGATGCTTGGTTGCCCATGCATTTAAAACTGACATTTTATTTTTAACACAACTTTCTAGCCTTGTTTGAATCATTTTGACTCAAGCTATTTTGCGTCAAGCTATTTCCACATTAAAGGCTTGCACTTATGGGCAGTGTGAATGAAAAAGTGATGTTGGATGTGACCCTATAGAACGGGCTTTAGATAATATAAGCAGGTGTTCTTCAAAATAATAGCATATTTCTTCGGTGTAATTTCCTTTGTATGCCAGCTAGCTTATGGAGATCAGTGTGCCATTTCAAAGAATGTATAGATAGCTGCTGTGTGACCTCTTGGTTTCTTTTAATTGCAAGGTTGTTTTTTAAAAAATTAAGGAACAGTAAGTATCACACAAGATGAAGCTATTTTTTTCATGTACAGTTTTCTAGAATTCACCATGAAACTGGTTTTCCTGATTTCGTGAAGAATTGGTATAGTTGCTTTGGACAGGGAGTCCAAATACAAGCTTCTGTAAGGACTCAATTACCCACAATTATAAATTCAAGCACACACAATTTTATTTATTGCATCTAGTGAACCTTTCTAGAATTGATGCAATTCTATCAATTGCATATGTTTTAGATATCTGCATAGATAGTAATCATCTACATTACTTGGAGGAAAAGAGTAAAACAGGATGCCCCTTAACTATTTTGATAGTTTCTATGAACCCAATATTGAAGTTGACTAAATTGAACCTTATTAAAATTGTCAAAGATATCACAGGGGATTGATTATGCAGTCAAAATGGAAAAAGCCCTTTAGCAATGCAATTTTTAATTTTAATTTTGCTTACTCGTAAGGCGCATGGTTTACTAGGAATGGTAACAGATTCCCTTTTATCTTATTTTGATCCAGTACCAGGATAGCATGTTAGGAAGCTTGGGAATAAAGTAGAATTTAGGAGTGAGGTCCAATTGTGGCAGCCCACTGACACAACAACCAATCTGCTTGCAGGAATCCCAAATCCAGTGAATGGCTTGGGCCAGTGGAAGTGTACGCAGTGTTAACCTATTGTATACTTTTGCGTGCACTATCACTTGCACAATGAAAATCACCTGTCCAAGCATGCTAGCTCTCCTACTTCTTGCACTAAACATTATGTTTGATCTATCCCTTGGTAATTAGTTTTCATTAAAACTGTGTGGATGTTGTATGTCTTGATACCTATTTCTATTCCCAAATATTTCTTTTAAAAAAATTAACAATTTCAACATAACAAAATATCAAAACATATCATATTCATTATTTTCCCCCCTTTCCCCCCCCCTTTCCATTGAACCCTCTCTTCCCTCAGCTCCTCTCTCTCTGATTTCTCAACACATGTTATTCTCTTGCCACTGTTCTTTTCTCAGGGTTTCCTCATTCTTCCATCCTTGTGCTATCAAGACTCTTGCCGCTGTTGTATGTTATCATGGCCTTCTAAGTCCAATGCTTCTTCCTTTTCCAGTTTTATACAGTCCCTGATCCATACCAAACATGCAGCCTCATAATATCTATTCTCAAAGATTTAAACAGTATTTGCAAAACCACAAACATAGAATAGTAGAATTTTAGAGCTAGGAGGGAGGGACCCATAGCGTCATCTACTCTAACTTCCTGCAGTGCAGGAATTGCAATGTATTTTGTTGGATCTAGAGTTGGGATTCCATGTATGGACAACAGTAATCTATCAGAAGCTTCTGTTGGAGGAATAGGAGAGACTTATTTTTAGTGATTCCCTCCCCCGTCCCCTGTAGTCCTCTGCAGCAACTTTTTGAGGGGTGTGAGGCCTCTGGCAAAATCAGTGAAAATCACCTCCCCTTTCTCATGTAAGTGTAATTCTGCTGAGCACAAGTGTAACATTTTATGCCCCCCCCAATTCAATATAAACTGAAAACTCTTCAGACTACTTAAACACTGTTTCCCCCCCTCTTGAGGAGTGTTGGCTGAACAAAATGAAGCCATTTAAAATGTTGGGTATAGCTGCTGCAGAAAAGTCAGCGTAGCTGCTGCTTTGGTAAACAGCTCTGTAACTAGATGCAGTAATGTTTGACATTAAATGATCTGGGCTTAGAATTATCCAATTGGAATACATTGTGCTTTATGGCTTTGAGCACCTTAAATTTAGTACACAGTACATGCGTTCAAATTATCACTGTAATAGCTTGAAAGAACAAATACACCATTGTACAGAATGCAAATAATGCTTATTAAGCTTGCAGTTGATTCTTTCTGATAGATGAACCAAATTGCTGTCGGGCTGTATTTACTTGCACACAAACAGATGTGATTTTGCTCAAAATCAAGATAATTACTCCAGGCGTAGTTGTGTGTGTGTGTGTGTGTGTGTGTGTGCGCGCGCACACACACACACACACACACACACACACGTATAGAGTAAGCAACTGTTAGGGCTGTATTTTAAATCATTCTGGCTTAATGAACAGACTTTCACGTTGCCCTTTTGAAGGAGGTAGGCAGCCTTACTAGTTTCACCAGCATAAAGCACTGGTACAACTGGTGAACTAGTTATTCCAGTTTGTGGGCTGAGAATTGTAGCTGTTGTTTAATAACACCTGAACATGCCTTATCTGAAAATTCCTTGCCAGCTCTTTGCCTACTTAAAACAGTTGTGGTACATAGCTGAGGGCTGAATTGGTCATTACATGCCCTCCCCATCTCCAGAAAAAGGTGCATTGGGAGAGGCTGATGAAGTAGAGAAGTGGGTGGGTATCTGCGCTTCAGCCTTTCTGAGCTGTAAAGATGTGTTTGTAATAGACTGAGCACATTTTCCCCTGGCAGTTCTATGCATCACTCTTTCCCCACTCCCTCGGCTGCTTTGCCCCATGGGGTAATTTACCAATCATTTCTGGGGTTTAATCCTGCTTCAGTTTCCTACCGGCATGATGCAGGCAGGAATGAAACCAATAATACAAAAATTTGTTCTCCAGGTTTTAGTCTCTCTCCCCCCCCCCCCCCTCTCTCAGTAAAAGCATTGGTGCTTCGGTTCACTTGGTGGTTACAGAGTTCTTTTGCCTTGCGGTTGGGCAATTCGTTTGTTACATCGCCTTATGCTTTTGTACCAGGTTTTTCATATGGTCGCTGTGGAACAGTTCTGTGTTTGTTGTGCATTTGAAATGAGTAATGGCTGGTTCTGTAAGGTGATTTTTTAAAAAAATGCACAAGATACTAATACAGTGGTACCTTGATTTGCAAACAGCCTAGTTTACGACCACTTTGGATTACGACCAATTCAAACCCGGAAGTGCGCGTCCTGGTTTGCAAACTTTTTTTGGATTACAACCCAGGGGGTGGTTGTTGTTTTTTTGGATTATGAACAATTTTTTGGATTACAACCCCCTTTTTTTTGGGGGGGGAGGCCCTATTGGCGAAAGCGCACCTTGGGTTACGACCTGTTTTGGTTTATGATCGGACCTCCGGAACGGATTATGGTCATAAACCAAGGTACCACCGTATTAGTGCATAAGCAGTTGTGAGCCAAAAATTGTCCCGCATCCAAATTATTTTGACTACAACCTTTAAAGGACACAAGTTATTCACTTTGGGGGCATAACGGGTTTGTTACAAACAATGCTAAGAAATGGAGGCCTCGAATGGAATAATTTTGAGCAATGTTACTTAGGAGTTCATGATATCCGAACAAGCAGGCAACGAACAGCATATAATCTGCACGTTGTGCGGCAGCTTTAAATATACTTATTAGGAAAGAAGCAGATGCTTTCGTTGTGAAATTGACATGTAAAATAGCAGTCTTCCTCAGCAGGGTGCAGCTCTATCTGTGACTCCTTCACATGTAATGAATAGCTAATTTATGCTCTATAGTCCACAAGAGACTGGAGGGAGATGAGGAGTTGGGGGAGTGTTCTGGCAACCAAAGTCAGCAGGATGTGCTGAGATGTGCTTTTAATGGAAGCAAATCCAATGATACTTTGGGGTGGGTGGGTAAGGGAGGGTTAATTCATAAAGAGGATTGCTCATCTGTTACTTTGTGTTAAATTTCATTTATTGCTACAAATGGACAGGCAGACATTTGTTCATGTTGCAATAAGAGGAACTGGCAGGCATTGGTTTCTGAATAATGGGGAGGGGGGAGTTGTGAGGAGATCTGCTGAGGAATTTGCACTGGAGAATGGACCAGTTTTCTGTCTCCTCATCCAGTGACAACTGCAGGCTGCTGTCCAATCGCTGTCACATGAATGCCCATCTGTTGAGGAGACCTCAAATTTCCAAGAGGTATATGAGCAGAGATACATTAAACCTCTCCCCTCTTTTTGTGAAAATAGTTTGTCAATAACTAGATACCTGATCCGCTAACCATGGTTAAAACCTAAATTATGTAATAATAGCATGAAATTTGTAGACTCAAATATAAGCATTTCGACACTCTCCCCTCTCCCCTTCTTAGAGGGTAAAGTAGTTTTTACAGCATCTGTTGTGATTTTGCAACCAAATGGTGATTCTGGAAGAAGAAAACAGAGGAAGTGTTTTGAGGCTCTTGTTTTCCGCAGTTCTTATCAGAAAAGACAGCTTTCTACTACATAAACAGGAAAGACAAGATAAAGTATTGTAGTAACCTAAACCTACAAATCTTTGTTGGACTGTGGCCTCATTCTCACTGAGGTGGCAAACCTATGCCTGGGCTCTGTGATGCAAGGCTTCAGGTAGGAGCTCACATGACATAATGCTCCTTATGAAATTTGTTACATGAATATAGTTCTTCAGAAGTCACTAGTGTTGCCCTTCACTTTGTGTGTGTAGGCTTTGATTGGAGTAAAGTAAAGGTCAAGGTGCTGTAGGGAGAGTGATATTATTTTGGAACAAACATTAATTCCTCTGCGTGGAGGCAAATCTTTAACATTGCTTTACCGTAGCTGAAAAGTATTGAGCAGGAAGTAATCTTTGGCTCTTCTGGGAGAATAGAAACAAAAGCTGTAAGTTTTAAAAGTGAATGGAAGGGTAAAAAGAACGGGTTATTTTAGGTTTGTTTTAACATGTGATTGACTTAGTGAGGTGGCTGAACATTTCTCTCTACATCATACTTGTCTGTCTGTCTGTCTTTTTGTCTCTAAACCGATATTATGGGTGGTTTATGTGTGGCAGCTGAGAACTCTGTGACTTGGTTTGGCAGGTTCCTGCCAGTAAATTTCTTAGTTTTGCCTATTGGAAACAACACACCCCTTTGAGGAGCTCAGTGTGCGTAGTGCTGTGGCAAGGCAGTTAGAGAACATTGGATTTAGTGTGATGTCCTCATTTATAGAATTATAGAATTGTAGAGGTGGAAGGGACTCTGAGGGTCATCTAGACCAACACCCTGTGATGCAAGAATCTGAGTTAAAGCATCATGGAATTGCACTGAGCTGTGCATCTTTGTGTATTGAGATCTACAGATCCTTACGGGGAAGGGCTGTAGCTCAGTGGTAGAGCATTGCTTTGCATGCAGAAGGTCCCTTGTTGAAACCTCTGCATCTCCTGGTGGGACTGAGTATTTCCCCCGTCAGGTGGTGTAGACAATACTGAGCTGGAATGACCAATGTTCTGACCAATGTTTAGTCATCCAGTACAGGTTTAACGTTGAAGGGAGATGAGCTGAATTCTTGCTGTGCATACTACAGTGGTACCTCAGGTTACAAACCCTTCAGGTTACAGACTCCACTAACCTGGAGGTAGTACTCGGGTTAAGAACTTTACCTCTGGATGAGAACAGAAATCCTGCACCAGCGGCACAGTGGCAGCGGGAGGCCCCATTAACTAAAGTGGTACCTCAGGTTAAGAATGGTTTCAGGTTAAGAACGGACCTCCAGAACGAATTAAGTTCGTATCCAGAGGTACCACTGTACTGGCTTTTTCAGCTGATGGCTAAGCTTGTGGGATATAGCAGCTACTTGACATGAAAACTGATCAGGTGGAAGTTGAGAATAACAGATGGGTGCAGGGGACTAGCAAATGGAGTTCTGTCAAAAACATTATCACTTGGCCTTGTAGTCTGAACTGGGTTAAAGTTGCAACTGGTCATAATGAGAACAAACAAATTCAAACAAACAAATCTTACTTTAACCTTGGACATTATCACTTGTTTCCTCTGTGACTGGATGTCTGGCCATTATCATGCTTGGTCCCAGTTTGTGGGGTGTCAGTCAGCCCTTGTGCCCCTTCAGAGAGAGCATAGTTTAGGGTTGCCTGACCACAATGTTAGGCACTTGACTGGGAGCCTTGGTCTTTCCAGGCAGCTGGAATTTTGAGGTTGGTGTCGTGTGACCATCCCAGCTCCACATCTTGGAAGTGTTCGCTGCTGCGGTTTTCTGTGGCCTTTTATTGCTGTCTTGACTGGAAACTATACGAGCTTACAGTAAAAAGTAAAATTATACCGAAGAAAGAAGGATAACGTCCAGAAGAGAGAAAAACCTGCATATGAAAATTGCCAACAGCATGTATAGCAAGTCTCAAGTTGGCTAAATGTGTTTGTGTTCCTTCTTCTCTTGCTTAATCATTTCAGTACTAGAGCTGCTTTGTAGTTGCTACAAGCCATACTCGAATCAAGAGAGGCCACAGGTGTTCTTTGGGTTTGTATGAACCCTGTACCTGTGTTTCAGTACTGTATAGAGCCATGCAATATCCTCACAGTTAGAGAGGAGCAGTTGTGGGATGCTTCCACTGGTAGAAAAGGAACACTATCGCCACTGATTTCTCCTTGCCCCTCTTCTTCCCTCCCTGAAAATCTCCAGATGGGAGGGCTGTGGAGTGCTGCAGGGGAAAGGGTTAATCGGCACAAATCACCTCCACCATTAAGAGTCTCTGCTGGATCAAAGACCCTTCTGTGAACAGATGGAGCCCCTCCTTTTGTGGAGGGGAAACTCAAGATCATAGAATCATAGAGTTGGAAGGGGCCACAAGGGTCATCTAGTCCAAATACCTACAATGCAGGAATCTTTTGCCCAACGTGGGGCTTGAATCCACAACCCTGAGATTAAGAGTCTCATGTTCTACCAAGCCACTGAGTTGATATCAAAACTTTGCATTACTGTAGATGCTTTTTTTTAAAATAGTACATTTCAATGGGGTGGGGGGTGGGGAGAGCTGATTGCCTAAACATTAATGCTGGGTAAGGCTTCTGGTTTCCCCCCTGTAAAGACAGTCTCTCATCGACTTTTCATACCATTGACCATGGTATCCTCCTGGACCATCTCTGGAGAGTAGGAATTGGGGGCACTGTATTACAGTGGTTCTGATTCTCCCTTCAGGACCGAGTCCAGAGGCAGTAGCATTGGGAGAGTGTTTTTGCCCCCCTGGTGGCTACGTTATGGGGTGCCACATTTAATACCTCCATGAAGCCGCTGGGAGTGGTCATCAGGTGTTTTGGGATGAGGTGCCATCAGTATGCTGATGACACTAGCTCTACTTTTTCATAACATCTTTTTTAGTGATACTGTTTTATCTTATTTGTAAATCAATTCAAGGGGTTTTTTAAAACACACTCAAGCAGTATATACATTTTATGAATAAATAAAATTAATTAATGTCTTTTATGGTCAGGAAGAGATTACTAATTGAAAATTATGTGGGAAATGGATTGGATTCCTATGGGCAGGTAGAGAACCAGTGTCACTCCAAAAGGAATTCATGAATCATAGCTCAGTGCTTTATTTCTCTTCCCTTTCCGTTTGTCTTGCCTTTCACTTCATTAACATTCATTTGCTGACAAGACACACCCAAAGTTGCTCACATCAATCTTTTGTTTCACAATGCTTTGGACATGCAAAATTGATACCCTTTATTTAATCTTTGATACTCCTTATCTAATCGTTGGTACAAGAGTCGTGTTGGTACTGTGACTAGTTTTATTTGAAATAGCTTTTAATACATAACTACAGGCTAGGACAAATCTACAGTCAACCTTTGCAGACAGAGGACATTTCAAAAGTGGATTAAATGTGCAGTAAAAGTGCACTGTAGATCCTTTCCTGGATTGTATTACTTTGCATTGCAGGCAAGGTATCACATATTTAAATGCTTTCCCCACAACTAAGTCCGTATGATAAATTTAGCACAGCACAGAACGGTAGGATACGCTTTCCTACCCCGCATGCAAGTTTTCTGAGTGCAAGGGATCCTCTTCTGCATGGGGGAGCATTATGTCATGCAACTTTCCTCAGTGACATGTACATCCTCACAAAAGTGTTTTGCCATGGTTATGATGGTGTAGCTTGGCTTTTCTTCCCCTCCTCCTCCTCCAAAGTCTGTGCTGAAGTTGCAGTAGGCATATGTGGTACTTGAAGGCCAATGTTAAAGTTTGTGTAGGCCTATTAGGAGTAAATGTTATAGCAGAAGGATGTTCTGCTAACTGCACTCTACCTATTTTGGCTGCATACACATTTACACAAGGGAAAAATATGTATATGCATAATGGCCATTTCACTCATGTGCATTCTTCCCTTAAGAGCACTGCATAACTAAGATTAAGTGTTCGTGGTATTTCTAGGTCTGAACACATGGGTAAACTCATTGGTTATTTCTTCCTGTGAAGGTGTATTCTCATTATCAGGCTGTGAAACAAATACAGATGAACAGTATAGAATTAATTGAGTAACCTCTACAGAACCACTGAATATTGTTTTGACATTCATGTGAACTCTTTTTCTTCTTCATACTGAAACCAGTTAAGTCCTGCCAGATTCCACTGATGGAAGGTTCTAACTAGTGTTTGCTGTCTGTGGAGCTGGAAAATGTACTGCCATGAGAGTTCTAAAGTAATGGAGGCTTAGCGCACTGGCCTGTTCAGTCTGTTTCCTGTTTTTTTCTGTAGTCATTTTCTACCACAATGACCACTTTGTGTGTACGAAGCTATTTATATGCACACTGTTCCTTTGGGTGACTTTTAGTGGCTGCTGCCGAAGACCACAGTTGCTGTCTAAGACTGTCTCTATTTAAAACTTCATTCTACTTGTTGATGAACTACAGTGCTTTTCTCACTTAAAATGGCAACCGTAGACACTTGACTGAATTGTCCTTTTTTATTCTTTTGTTTCTTCAATGAACAGGTTTCCACCTGAGTGGCACAGTGACGGAGCCTGCAATGCAATCGGAGCCAGAAACTGTTTGCAATGTAGCTATCAGCTTTGATCGTTGCAAGATTACCTCAGTGACCTGTAGCTGTGGAAACAAAGACATATTTTACTGTGCCCACGTCGTGGCACTTTCTTTGTACCGGATTCGCAAGCCAGATCAGGTCAAACTGCATCTTCCCATTTCAGAGACTCTCTTTCAAATGAACAGAGACCAACTACAAAAGTTTGTACAGTATTTGATCACAGTGCACCATACAGAAGTTTTGCCAACTGCTCAGAAATTAGCAGATGAAATCCTTTCTCAGAATTCAGAGATCAATCAAGTTCATGGTGAGTTAGCTTCCTGTACAGCGTACAGGCTTAACTGATATTCTTCTATCTGTGGTGATGTACTGGACTTTATGGATTCACCTGCAAGTACAGTTACAGCAATAAAAGACACATTTCACCTTGGACTACTGTAGGCAATGCAGTGAAAGACTTGACTGAAAACAGCTAGTAAGCAATGTTACACATACTTTTCGGAAGGATGATCATAATAGGCCCAGCTAATACTGGGAGAGAATATAATATGTTCAGTTGCTTGAGGTCCAAGCAGATTTGGAATTATCAGGAACAGGACAAAACAAAGGGTGGCTTCTGTAGCTGCTTAAGTGTATATTGTGTGGGGAGGCAGTACTCTGAAAACTTCAGTAGTGTCTACTGCCATCACTGTGACATGCCTGGATGGAGAGCAATACTTGACCCAACCATGTTCCAAAGGTTGCAGATGATTGCGACTTCATATGGTTTTATAGGCATCCTATGATAGTTCTTGAGCAACTATAGTGTCAAAAACTAACAATGGTAGTTAGTCCCATAAATAACACAGGAAGGATTTTATTTGGAAACATTTGTATACCAGATTTCAGGCAGTGTATAGCATGGAACAAATACAAAAAAACCCCAACCTCCTCAATTAAGACAGCAAATGAAACTTTAAAGCAGGTGGAAACTTTCAGTAAATCAGTAAAATCTGTTCAAATACCTGGGTAAAGAAACAGAATGTTAGACTTCTGGACACGTTGAACTATTTTCAGGGATACCAGGGTCCACAACATGACACACGTGAGGCTGAGAAGACACAGAGGTTTTGCCTAAATCTGCATCTTCATCTTAGGAATGTCTTATCAATAAGCAACATAACAATGACATAAGTTCACAGCAATGACTGTGTAAACACAGCCTTAGAAATTTTCTTGTACCATGACTGTCCAAAATATAGGCTCCTGGAGTCCTCAGTGTGGGCATCACAGGACCTTTTGCTTCACTCTGTTTTACTTGGAGCTAGAGCTAATATACATAGAAGAAAATATAACTCAGCAATGGATAGCACAGGGTTGTTCAGCACCAGTATCTCCCATTGTTCCCTATAAATTAGCAACTCATGTGTCAAGGAGTATGCGATGCATAAGGCAGCGTAGGGATTTGAACACGAGCCTTGTGTATCACTTGCTTTTTACACCCAAGAGGGAGGGGTATAGAGTGGTTGGTGGTGTGCAATAGATGAGTACTTGAATGACAACACCTGTTTAGGGTACCAGGATGGATGAGACATCTGTTTTGGCAGATTTTTAAGGCTTATGTTAAAGTAGGGTTTATATGGTGGAGAATTGTCATCTGTGGGAAGGAAGGATCCTTTGGGGTGCAGTAGCAGTGGTGCCAAAGGAATTTGGAGTGGCAATATATGGAAAGGAGTCATATTGGGGTTGGAAAGTGAGGCATATTTTGTAGAAGCTAACTGGGTGCTATTTACCAAGGCAAGGGATTTATTCTGAAAAATGTTTATGTTGCTCCAGGCATCTGTGAGGTGGGGAAGTTGGCTTTTCAACCATCTTGAGTTCCAACTCCTCTCACCCAGCAACCCATCCCCCTTATTTAAGTATCTCCCATTTTAATTATTCTGTATATATGAATATGTCCTATAAAGGCTGTGTAGAAAACAGTGTTGTTTACATGGTACACACAAATAGCCTGCGCCATGGAGCACTGAGCTGCTACCATAGAAAGGCAGTTTCAAGTGGTGTCCCACTGCCATACGCTCCTGAGATGGCTTTCAGTCTGTTTATGGAGGTGTTTACAGAGAGGTTCTGAAGATTTTATGGAAGAAACAAGTTTTGAATGTGTTCTAGAGCTGTGACTAGATACGTTGAACCTCTTCCTTCTCCATATGTGTCATTCTTTTAGTTTTTATAACTAAGCTTGACAAAAACTAGTTAGTACTGAAGTAAAAAGTATGAGGAAAAGTCTGTTTCAGCCTTTAATATGGTAAGCTGTACTGTCTTGATTGTGATACCCATCCCTCATCTGAAAACTACATAATAGTTGACTTGTGGCAGTAGATTTTCTTAGTGAACTTTGTCCCCAAAGAGGTATACAGAACTTGTTCGGTTGCAGATGTTGGAATTATTTGAACATCAGTCATGAATGTCAGTCATGCAGCTGATAAGATGGCTACACTGACCAGAGCTGTTCTGATTCTGCGCATTAGCTCCTTTGCAGAAAAGGATTGAAACAATGAAGTCCTACCTGTGAACCTGGATTTTAAAGCACAGCTTGGCCACGTTCAAATTGGTAGATCAGGCGAATAATTCTCTTGTTGTGGCATTTTAAAAACAAAAACAACACTGGTCAAACTGGCCCTGGGAAGACTTAAATGTCACATGTTTTTCATTAGTCCCCCCCCCCTTACAGTTTATCTTTAGAATGCCACCAGGATGCTTTCAACATGCTTAATTGTTCTATCATAAACTTTGTCCTGGGACATTTATAGAATACTGACTAGAAAAACTCGGCACATCTTTATTTTCTTGCTGGAAAGGTTGTGTGGTATTTGCAGCTCTGATTACCCAATTCTTTCCCTCCCCTGCCCTGTAGTTATCAGAAAGGTACAACTCCATTGGTGGATACCATGCCCATTCAGTTATGCAGTTTCCAGCTGCCCATGTTCATGATACCGGTATCAACCATGTAATGTTAGGTGCTGGGAATGTCCACAGAGTCACACCACCACTGTTTTGGATCCCTCAGCCTCAAATTAAGTAGTGCAGCCTTTCCCAACCTGTCTTGAACAGAGCTGATGGAACTGCAGTGCAAAACATCTGGAGGGCATGAGATGGTGGAGGCCTGAGCTGGTGCTTAGGAGTTAACAGTTTCAGGCACCAACTTGAGTTCAGAATGAGACATTCCAGATGGCCTTGGCCTGAGAGAATGTGTGTTGTTCAAGATACTTCATAGGTAAGTTGAAGTAGTTGAAATAGTCTTTGAAATTGTGGAATATGGTCTTGAAAAAATGACTAGCTAGCAAAAGGTAGGCAAAAAAATAAGAAAAAAAGTTGTTGTTTTAATGGCTGAATCTCATATATATGTTATGGTGCATCCTAATTTGACTAGGTGAATCGCCGCAACTTCAATGGAAGGCATCTTAGAGCCAGTGTATTACAGCACCCAAGACTAAATTTTATAAAACTGGTTTTGATTCATTGCTACACTTTGATTAACTATTATTTCTGTACACTGCTTTGTGAAGGCAATGTACACTGAGAGTTGGGTTTAAAAATAATTTAATAAAAAAGAAATTAAATACATGAAATGCATTGTGAATTAGGAAGTTAAATCTCACTAACTCACTAGGTGGCTTTAGGCAAGTCACCACAGTGAGCTTGAAAACCAACTCCTCGACACAGTGCTCAGCTTTATAAAAACACACACATGACATTTTGAAGACACGAGTCTAGAAGCTAGAAAATCAGCAAGGGTGTGGAGGAATAATTGGTGTTTTCCATAATATGTCACATATTATGACTGACTGTCTCCAGGGCAGAAGTCATGGGTGTGTGCTTGGTGCACTGAGCTGTTAGCTCTTGGGGAATATTTGTTTGTTCCTTTGAGGCTAAGATAGCAAAGCTGAGAAAATCAGAGAAGTATGTAGATGAAACCTTTAAGGATGTTGACAGCATCTCAGCTATCTCTGGCTTCTTGGAGGCATCTGGGCTCGCCATGGTTTGGCTCAGGATGCTTGCCTAGCTGGATCCTTGATGTAAAATAGTAGACATTGTATCATATTTTCCCCTTAACCCACCAGCTATAATATGGTGCAAATCGCTTCAAATGTGTTATTTCTCTGAAGACTTAGTGTTTGTTTGTTTACCTAGAACAAGTTTTGTGAATGAGCCTTCAGCCTAGTGTTTTCAATACAGTATAGAGTAATAGACTTGGGAGGAACCTCTGAGGTCATCTTGCAACATACTTGTGAACATACAATGTTTTTTTCTAGAAAAACCAGTTTCCAGTACAAAGATTTCTTAACAATCCAATGGCATCTTTATATATTGCCTATCTTCCACACACTGGTTCCATACACTTGCAAGTTACTGCAGCATAATCTCAGACAACATTATGAAGATACATGATGCGGTTCCTGCCCAAAGCTAAGCAGTTCTTGGTTCCTGGCCAGGTGAGTCTGTTCTATGGGAGATGTATGGAAGCCACATGTGCCAATCTGAGCCTCTTAGAAGGTGGTACAGGAAACCAGCACAACAATTTAATATCTTTGGTATTGTGCCAACATGATGATTGTCATATCTAGTCCTATAGTTCTAAGTATTTTATGCCAACTGTGCAAGAGCACAGCTTGCTGTCACGTACATATTTTGCTGCTGTTTATCCACACTTGTACTGGAGCAATTACTTGTTTTCAACTATTTGCAAAGTAGTATCAGTCTCTGATGTTATAGTGCCTTGTTACCATGGCTTCCCTTAAAGAAATGTTTTTGGACAACTTTCAAGTTGCATCAAGTATATACTGATGGCATGCATTAAAAATGTCTTAAAATGCCATAAAAGGGGAGAGAACTTTTAAACAAGTTTGTTTATGCCTTTAGATGTGCTTGTTTGATTCTGAAGGCGGTTAATTAAAGGTAAAGGGACCCCTGACCATTAGGTCCAGTCGTGACCGACTCTGGGGTTGTGGCAGTCATCTCGCTTTATTGGCCCAGGGAGCCAGCTTCCGGGTCATGTGGCCAGCATGACTAAGCCACTTCTGGCGAACCAGAGCAGCGCACAGAAACGCCATTTACCTTCCCGCCGGAGCGGGAACCTATTTATCTACTTGCACTTTGACGTGCTTTCGAACTGCTAGGTTGGCAGGAGCAGGGACCGAGCAACAGGAGCTCACCCCGTTATGATGATTCGAACCACTGACCTTCTGATCAGCAAGTCCTAGGCTCTGTGGTTTAACCCACAGCGCCACCCGCGTCCCTTTCAATGCCACAAAAGGGGAGAGGACTTTTAAACAAGTTTGTTTATGCCTTTAGATGTGCTTTTTTGATTCTGAAAGCGGTTAATTGGGAACACTTTATATAAAGCCTTAAACAGGAATTGTTACCATGTTTGAAATGGGTGCTGACAACGATGTTTGGAGAAAGCCTAAGTGTTTGGTCCTCAGTGTTTCTGGTGACATCTGGCCTTTGAAGCTCTTCAGTGAGTTTCGAAGCGAGTGCAACAGTTGTCTGCCAAATTACGACAGATATGTTGTGCAAATGGTTGGAACATTGTGCTTAAAATATCCAGGTTTTTGTTTGTTTTTAAAAAGTTGGTACTAGTAGCTTACACTTGAATGTGGCTTTTGGCCTGTGAGTGCTGTTTGGACTAAGGCCAGAGGGATCCATGTTCAAATCCCCACTTGGCCATACCACTCGTTGGGTGGCCTGGGGCAATTCTCAGCCGCTTGTAGGTTGGTTGTGAGGATACATGGGGAAGAACAACGCATAGTGTTTTGATTACAGTATTATAGATTTATGCTAAAAAAAGGCAATAACATGTAAGCGTAAAATCAAAAACAGAATAAAATTAGCAGCAGGATAAATCCAGGTTTGAAACCAGAAAAGAACAAGAACAGTACAAAAGGTTTTTAAAAGCACTAAAGAATTTGAGATTGAAAAGGGGGAAGGTCCTTGGGGAAAAGGGGACTATAAATATGGCTACATAAAATGTTGGTGAGAGGTGTATCCATATAAATGGTGTGTCCAATGACAGATCAATACTATGAAAGGCTCTTTGTCCAAGTGTGTGCTTAATGAGGGTGATTACTGGCTGTGAAAAGACCCTTTAACTTGCAAATCCATTTTAACTAAAAAAAGAGACTATGCATGTTTTCTTGGGCTTTTTCAGTGTTTGCCAGTATCCCCAGCTGTTAATCCATATCAAGCATAACAAACATAAGGTGGTGATCTTATACAGAGTCATACCACTGGCTCTCTAAGATCTTGGGCATAGACCTTTCTTAGACTTGAAAGACTTTTAAGCTGAGATTCTGCAAAGCACGTACTCAAGCAGTGACCCTGTACAGTTGTTCTATATCAGGCTGTTGCATGTTTTCACCTTTTTAAAACATTGGCTCTGTGTTCTGAAGTTGCATGCAGGCAGGCTGATTTTCTTTTTCTTTTAAACACGCCTCTCCAGTCACTTGGTGTGTTAAAAGTCACTATGTCTGTGTACAGTGGCCTGATTGTGTAGAGCCGGTAGCTAGAATTCAGCACCCATGACTGCAACCACAACAGAGATTATAATAAGAAATCATTCATAACTTCACCATATTTTGAACGGGAACAGCTTGATCCCCATGCACCAAGAATACCACTCCCCCCCCTCTCTCTGTGTGTATATATGTATAATTTTTCTATTGTGGTTGTAGGTGCTCCTGATCCAACAGCTGGTGCTAGCATAGATGATGAAAACTGCTGGCATCTGGATGAAGAGCAAGTCCAGGAACAGGTTAAACTCTTCCTCTCCCAGGGTGGATACCATGGATCAGGGAAGCAACTCAATTTGCTTTTTGCAAAGGTAGGTAGGAAGGAATATTTGTGGCTGCCATGAATGCTCCATCCACACACGGCCTGTTTTCAAGCAGGCCCTTTCAATTGGCTTGCTTCTTCCTTAATGATGTCCCTGTTTGCTTATTGGAACACTGTTTGGTATTACTACTAAGTGGTCTCCTGTGGAGGAGTGCAAGTCAATGTGACTTAAAATCAGTTGTTTTTCAGGCTACTAGTGGTTTTGGTGTCAGTGTATGTAAAGCCCCCAACTGCTAAATGGGGAATACAAGGGCTTTCAAAAATAAATCCAACGCTCTTTGTTGCTAGGAAAATGTGGCTGTGATGTGTTTTTAGGACTCAAAGAAAGACATGCAGTGTACCCCACAAATATTTTTTTAGAAGCTTGCAGCTTTGAAGCCTGACTCATGACTTTCCACATGTTTTGAGCTTGCACTGAAGAATTAGTACATTCAAGTGAGAAGTTTTAGTATGAAAGCGGAATCATTTACGAGACTGGCTTTTTTTTTTTTTTTTTTTTGGATGTTTGAGGTAGCTGGTGTTGAAAACAATAGTCCAGGCCAACCCATGCTAGCTCTCACTCTCCAGGTAATGGGAAGGTTTTGAGCTGGGCTAAGTAAGATGGAAGTTCTCCCCCTGGGTCACTGTGTTGCCAACAGCCTAAGTGCGACAGCTGCAGGGATGAGTCTTTGGTGGCCATCTTAACAGACATTTGTCTGCTGTTCCATGCTTTTATTAACAGGTTTATACAGGAACATCATATTTTTTCTGCACTAAGGTTTAGAAATGTGGCACAAGTAGAAACTAACGGTAGAAAATCGGAACACTTGTCATCTGCTTGAAAGGCTGGCATAGTTGACTCAGTCCAGACTGGGATGTTGAAGTCTGGAGTCAAGAGCCAAGTAGGAGCCTGAAATTAAGCTTAATTCTTTGCATGGAACGGGGGAGAGGCAGTTAAAGCTGCAGGTTGCTGGTGTTAGAATAATGTAATGTCAAGACAGAGTGGAGCCAGCAGACCTGTCCCAGATCAGTGTGTGCCTTGCAGCTGAAACAGGGCACCAGTCGCACTGAACAGACTGACAGAAGCCTGCAAAGACACCTATTTCTCCTTCAACCCAGTATTTGAAATGGATGTTAAAATATACAGAACCCAAAGGACAAATGTGGGAGGAGAGGGTAGGGAGTATAAAACACAACACAACACAACACAACACAACACAACACAACACAACACAGGAGTGTGTTCTTTTCCCAGTATGTCATAAGGAAACTTGGGACACTGATGCACTTAAGCTGTAAGAGGACAAGATGTGTCGATTATGTGTCTCAAAGAATGATTCTTCCAATGCATAGTACCTTTGAGATGGCATGAAAAAGCACAAATTTCTCCCAATATTATGAGGATTAATTTCCTGTACTTTTTCATATTAAAATACATATTCCAGTCCAACCAGGAGCTGCTGAGGTATGTTTAGCCTGGAAAAGAGGAGACTGAGAGGAGGAATGATAGTCATCTTCAAATATCTAAAGGACTGTCACATGTAAGAAGGAGCAAGCTTTTTTCCTTCCTCTTCTCTGGAGGCCAGGACCCAAACCAATGGCTTCAAGTTACAAGAAAGGAGATTCTGACCAAACAACAGGAATGACTTTCTGACAGTAAGAGCTGTTTGACCGTGGAATTAGACTCCAATGAGAGGTGGTAGACTCTCTTTCCTTGGAGGTTTTTAAGCAGAGGTTGGCTGGCCATCTGTTATTGATGCTTCAATTCAGATTCCTTCATTGCAGGGGATTTGATTAGATGACTCTTGGGATCCCTTCCAACTCTGCAATTCTATTATTCTATGTACATTTGCTCATTCTATGATTCTGTGTACATTTGCTTATACATTACTATCTAGGTAGCATAATTGCACAAAGAAAAAATAGTTCGTATGTGAATATCAGGATGAATGTTCATACTTTAACGTGAGGGGTTTTTTTTGTATTCTGCACATTCATCAGTGCAGCTTATTAGTACCATCTATCTACTCTCCTTCCATGTGTATTAATTCTGTATTTGATGTGATGGTGGCGGCTCATAACATTGTATATGAATATTGTATTCCTCCCACATTTGGCGTATTTTGTTCATTTCCAGTAATGTTAGGTATGCTGCTATCATGTTAAAAACAAATTCATTTCCCTGTCATTGGCCTTCTTTTTGTGTAATTGGAGAGTCAAAACGTTGAATCTAAAGGATGATCACATTGAAAACTCCATAAGAAAACACAATTCCCCATATCTCAGTATGAGATATAAGATAGTGGCTCCTTATATTTTCAACACTTGAAGTTGTCTTTTATATTTGCCTACTTTCCAGTACATTGCATACTTCTAAGTTGGATTACAACTTTTCCTCTCAGTTGGTACAAATCAACAGTATCTGCTGTTCCATAACTAAACTCATACTTCCAGTGACCTTTATCTCCATTAGTTCTCCATTTTACTGTTTGTGATTTTCTTCCAATTTCCCCCTCCCCTCTTTTTTTTCATTTTCAGAGGATAGCATGTTTTATTTTGGGCACCTAACCTATTATTTTGTTTCTGTTGCTTTGATATTTTCTACCCTAGGTTCGAGAGATGTTAAAGATGAGAGATTCGAACGGTGCTCGGATGTTGACATTGATAACGGAACAGTTCATGGCTGACCCTCGCCTGTCACTCTGGAGGCAACAGGGAACTGCAATGACAGACAAGTATAGGCAGCTCTGGGATGAACTAGGTAAAAGCAACTCTCTAGCAGATTTTGAAGTGAAGGAAACACTGTGTGTTAAGAGGTGTTGGCTCTTGTTAAAGGAGCCTGGAATAATTGCCAACCTTTGGGAAATATGGCAGCCTGGGCACTTTGTTTTCATGGGCAAAAGCGGTCCATTTTTGCTAAACCCAAGGACGTTCAGCCAAAAATAACTACTACATGACATGTTTAATAGTAAGAGCTGGAATATAAACACTTCCTAGGTAATAAGTAATCCATTGTATTAACAAAAGCTAGGTTTGCGGGCTATTAATAGTAAATGTTTACCTTTGTGCTTAGGTCTGCCTATCTCTCAATTCTGAAATGTCTATGAAAGGACATACTGCTTCAGTAATCAGTTTTCGTTTGGTGCGGAAAATTGTGTGGCCCTCTGTTTAAGCTTGACAGATGGTATAGTGTACACCCGGGTCCCTGAGTTCACAGTTTAGTCAAGTGGGTATGTTTACATGGGCTGTTTAATATAATGTGGCTCATTTTTGTGCCATGCTTAGGTTTGAGGGGTAGTAGGAAGGCAGGAAGATGAAAACGCTGTTAAGTGATCTGGGTGGTGGTGGTTCTTTTCCAAATTAGACCACTTGCTCAGTGCCTTAATCAAACTCTTCTCTGGCCTTGTGTATTTAAGAGCTGCTGAGTTTGCACAAATGATCTTTGGAATGAAGAGTATAGTAGTACTTGTTGGCTTCAGCTGGTAATAGCAGCTGAACTTCATACTGAAGTTTGTCCCAGGACAAGTATGATCGTCTGCTTGAAAATTAAAAGAATGCAAAGCTGGGAATTTGCCTGTATTTATTTTATTTTTTAAAAAAGAAGGGCCCATATGCTGTGAGTATCTTAATCTACCTTAATGGAAACTGGAACTAAAATAACTGCCACGGTTGTAATTCACACCTAGTGTTATTTTGGTGTGTCATGTATTTTGGAATAGGGGTGCCATATTTTTACATTGCTTGGTATGAAATGAATATAACACTGAAAGGTCCAGAGGTGCGAATTGCAAGCTGCAGCTATTTCAGTTTATCTTCCGCGTAGACAAGCAATCAGTAAGGGAATCCTTGTGACGCATTCCATCAGCATTCTTCTGGACGAACTATATTTAATAATGACCCTGTGCATGTTATAGGGATCTGGCTGGATGAGAAGGGAGAGCTGTTTGGACCCGGTAGCTGACAGCTGGATATTCTCAGTTCTGGGGTAGTTAGTGGAGGGAGAGGGTTGCTGTGGTCTATAAGGGTTCGATCTCCTTTCTGCAATCCATTTTGCATGTTCACACTTGAAGCTGAAAGTATGGTACTGAGGACTTTGGGGGCTTCAGCGTCACTCTGGGGTCGCCTTTGCAAGCCTTGCCCAGGATTTCATAGCAACCATGGCTGTTTCCCTCGTGTGGATGTTGTGTTCTGTAATAGACAAGATAGGAGAATCCATGTATGAGGAAGCCTCTAACAACTTTGCTTAGAAAAGATTACTTACCTTGCTAAGGTTAGAGCATATATCCCTGTAACCTCCTCAGTGTTAGTGGACTTTCAAAGGCAAATTGATCTGGATGGTTTTACGCTAGCCCCAAACTGCTGTTTTGAAGCTCTTTGAATAGTGAACTTGGGGAGTTTACACAGTGGCTCTTCTTTCCAGATCCCACACGTGTACAGGGAAGTGAGGGCAAAGAGTCATCTCTTAGAGTACAAAGGTGCAAACTGCTTTGAGGGTTTGTTTGTTTGGTTTTACAATCAAGCGGTGTTTAAATTTGATCAGTAAGTACTGGATAAATGGCCAGTCTTGACTGAACATGGATTGGAGCCAGTTTGAAGGCTTGTGCTATGACAGTGATCTTTCTCTGCCCTCACTGAGAGTGCGTTCCAAAAATGTCTTCTGGAGATTGCACAGATACTGAGTGGTGAAGGCATTGCTCCAGTATAATGTGCGTTTTTATGGGGCTTTAGAACCTTCTGTGGTGGGCTGGGAACAGTTTTGCAGAGTGCTTTGTAGATCAAATAACTCAAATCATTCTTTCTTGCATTCCACTTTAGTAGCAGGAATTAGAGCAGAAATGTCCAGCGCCTCCTCTTCAGATTTATTGGATGAATTTCAGTTGTTGACGCCTCATGATGTGGATCAAGTGTTTGGAGCTGTTGACATTGCTGCTTGCTCATTTGACCCATGCCCATCCTGCCTAATGTAAGTTTGGCAGGAGAGGCTATTGGATTCTGTGCTGGTTAATATGAGCCCTTCACTGCCGCTTTGAAGGAGGCGGCAGTGCAATCTATCAAAGAAATGTCTTCTCGCAAACTTATTTTTGGTGAATATGGCTATAAGCAGGCATATTTGGATGAAACTGATAATCTAAATCCATTTCAAACCTAGTTTCAGGATAGAAATTACTCTGATCGCCGTGAACAGGCCACACTTGTAGAATAGTAGAGAATCCTGTTGGATTCTCTTGATGGTTTTCAGTGCCATCAACCACGGTGGCCTTCTGGACTGCTTGTGTAGGTTAGGAGTAGAACATCCCACTCTGCAGTGGCCCCACTTCTGCCAAGTAGGGCTGTTTCAGTTTGTGCTGGGAGTGCTGCTCCAGTTGTGTTGTGGACTTCCATCTTATCTCTAGTGTTAGTTCATAACTACATGAGGTCACGTGGGGTCTGAAGCTCTGTCCAGTAGCAGATGATAGCCAGCTATGTTTCTCCTTCCTTCTGTGTCCTATGTGGCAGAATTGCCTGAAGCTGGTAAAGGCCTGGATATGAGTACGACAAAGCTCAGTTGGACAATCTGTATATTAATTTAATGTAATCATGCCCAAAATCATCTCTCAAATCTGTAAATGCAATCCTCAAAATAGTTGTCCAGATACACAGCCCTCAATATAGTTGTTCCCTTATTATGTGGTTTACATTCTCATCTGAAAACAAAGGTTGTGCCAGGATCAGTTGAAGTGTCTGTCCTTAAGCGATAAAGGTTGACCAGGTGGTTGGTCGGTGCGTTTCTCCTTTTCCAAAAACTGAAGAAACACAGTGTTGGGCTCTGAGCCTTCTTCCCTTGAGGGTTCACCAGCTCCTCCCACCATTCCTCTGCATTCAACCAGTCCATGACTTCTATCAGAGTGGCCACAGGGGCTTGGGGGATGTCAGGATCCACTGGCCAGCTCCAGTTTTCCCACAGCAGTCCTTGATGCTCAGCTGAGTAATGCATACTTAATCAAAGCCTAAGCAACCACAGGGTTAATAATTTAGTATAGGGCTAGTCCTCTCGTAAAATTGCCTGTTACCCCTGAATTTGAAATTGTCAATTCAAGCCCATGCAGTAAGTGCATGCAGGAGGGGGAAGCCTGTCTCAGTTACTAAGGTGGCGGAGTGCACTGATCCCATATACCTCAAGGGCTGAAGTGAACCTGCAGCTGGAAATCCCACTAAATGTTGCCAATAGCAAACCAGAGGTAAGGAGAAGAGTAGGTGGCAAATGAAGTATTCATCCAATGTTAACTAATTCTTCTTTGGCCCAGTTTGGAAGCAAGTCAGATTTGGAAAAGCTTAATAATAATAATAATAATAATTTGGTTTTTCAGATTAAAATTTTAGTCATATATCAAACATACAATGTAAAAACAAGATTCCAAGGAATCTCTTGGACTTCTTCCATTCCCTTGTTAATAATTTCCTCTTGCATCTTTTATGATAATCCAAATATTTTACATCTCCATTGTGTCCAAAGTTCACCATTAAGCTACAAGTGATTTTCCAATCAGATTTGGAAAAGCTTTTGACCTCAAAGATGCTAGCACTTTTCAGTGGGAAGTTTGCAGAAGTTTGTTTGTTTGGTTCGTTGGTCTGCTGATTTTATATATAGAGAGAGAGCGTGTATCGATTATATTTTAGTTATCCTGTTTGTGAGCTAGGGCAATGGAAAGACACATCTGAGAAGGTTTACTTAACCCCTCTTGCACAAGGACATGTGCGTTCCATTAAAAGTTACTCTTCCAGGCTGTGCCTCAGTTCAATTTAGCTGCCACCAGTTCCTAGATGTTAGACTATCCGGCTTCAAAGTGACAGCTGCCCTCAGAAGAGTTCCTGAGGAGGGCTTCTCCTTGGAAAATATCTGATTACTCTGGGCACTTCTAAAGCCTTCCCACCCTTCTCCCTGAACCCACTACAGATATCACCCTCCAGCTTTTTAAAACAAAGGTTTTCGTTGTGATAAGTACAGATTGCTAATGCTCAATGCTCTTTGGTATCTTCCAGACAGCAAAAAAGAAAGTTTACATCTATACCCAGGCTCATACCTGTATGGTTCACAGGCCAAACCTAGTGTCTTAACTACTTCTTTGGCTTTGAGAAGTGCATCTTCAACTGACACATGGAAAGGAATTCCTCTCGGTCCCACAGATTCGGCTAATGTTTTCCCCCCTAATCTGGAGCAAGCCACCTTTTAATGAGGATGCTTTTTAAAAAGAGGGATTTCCTTTCTAGAACTTTTCTGGAAGGCTGAGCTAACTTTAGATGCTAACTGAGATCCAGCCAACACTAGCAAGAATCCCAAATTCAGGTGGGAAGCAGACAGTACTTCCTTTGACTACTACACTTCACTTAGTATGCTAATAGCGACTACAAAGGACTTCCCCAGTTAGGATCCTTTCTAACAAAAAAGGTCTAGCTGACAGGATGGCCCATTAAGATAAGGGAAAGTGTCCTTGTTTTGCAAGAGATGTTCATTTACATTTGAAAGATGCATCAAACAAGCGAAAACTAACCAAGGGGAAGTGGTGGTGATTATTTTGAAATCCACATTTTCCAGAATTGACATCACACATTTACACAATAGACTGTGATATGGGTCAGCTCTCCCTTACAAAGCAAACATTTGACCACATTGGTAATTACAAATGCAGTAGTTGTTCACACCTAAGATTCAACTAGGATTGATTCGGAGTTTTAACAGTAAGTTTACTGTTTGCAGGATTTTGCCTGATGTATGTAGTCACTGTGCCAACTAAATATTTTTAAGACCACCCTGTGACCGAACATGGTTTTGGAAAGCAGTTTATACAACTATCCTTATACAGTGGTACCTCGGGTTAAGTACTTAATTCTTTCCGGAGGTCTGTACTTAACCTGAAACTGTTCTTAACCTGAAGCACCACTTTAGCTAATGAGGCCTCCTGCTGCCGCCGCACCGCCGGAGCACAATTTCTGTTCTCATCCTGAAGCAAAGTTCTTAACCTGAAGCACTATTTCTGGGTTAGCGGACTCTGTAACCTGAAGCGTATGTAACCCGAGGTACCACTGTACTGGAGCAAGCAGACTGAGCTCATATTGCCAACCTGTCAGTTGGCAAGAAGCCAAAATATCAAGAAGTGATAACTCTTTTTATACTTGGTCTATTCTGAATCACTCTTTCCCTGAAAGTGGGGGAATTAGGGGTGGTGTGCATGTTACTTCTTTTTTAGTGCCTGTTTCAGGCTGTTAGCTGGTCAATCTCTCCCCTTCCCAGGGCGGGGGTGGGGAGTGGAGTATGGAACATTATCCTCTTTCATTGCATCTCTGGAGCTTGAAATTTTCAACAACTCTAATAGTCATTTGTCAGAAAATTAGGGCCGAGTAGTTTTGGGGCTGACCAAATGAAAAACATTTTGTTTATTTGGGGGTTGGGAGAGATTTGACTTTGCACCCCTGCGCATGGATCACATTGCTGCAAGGCTGTGCTTTGGAATTAAATGCTGAGGACTGTCAGATGTTAGACACAGAGAAGAGGCTGAGTTTTGTCAGCAAATGGGATCTGCAAGTTAATTGGTGTTTTCTGCAGGCTCCTGGCTGTGATATGAAATTGGAAGCCCTTTAGCCACATGGATAATACAGGGCCTGAATACAAATGTCACAAGTTGCCATCGAGCTCCCCTGAGAGACAAAAGCGCTCCCCACTTGAACGCTGCACTATTACTGATCATTTAAATATTGGGGGGGGGTTACGTTTTTAAACTAAAAGCCCCATTTGCCTTTTAATGGCAATTTAAATGTCCTCTTAGCAAAAGCTAAGTGACAAATTAAATGAAAAAAAGTGTCCACATTTTTTTTTAAAAAAGTTGTAATGCAAAACAATCTTTTATTGCTTCTCATGTGCCACGAATAAATCATTATACTTGTCAACCCTAAACCAAGCCATAATTGGTGGAGCTACTGTTATCAAAGTGGGGCTGCTCTTGTGACAGCTTAATAAAGCTGAAACTGTTAAATTAAATCTCTGATGCTTTATCTGTTGAGAGCAGTCAAGCAGAAGAATCTGTAAGAGGAATATCTATGCTTGGTGGAGTGATGGAGCCCAACAACTTGTCAACACTTAGATTACAGGATCAGATATTTATGTGTGTGTGTGATCTCTGATTTTCATTATCTCTTCTAGCCTTCCTCTTATTTTAAGAGTGAGGAAACATCACACAAGTATTGTATTTCAAAACAAACATTTTATTCTCCCCCTCCTCTTGGACATGTATATCAACAAGAAAAGCTTAAAAAAAATAAAAGTATGGATCCAGAATCAAATGGCTGCTGTAATGAATGACTGAGAGATGTTTGGAACATGCCTATGCTTATCTGAGGCAGAAATGGATTATAAAATAGTTTGTGAAAGATTCTTAGCTTTCGTTTGCCATTATTCACTTGGTTAAGTTTTGGCCTTTTATGCTACAAAATAACCACAGTTTCCCCAAGTTTCACAAGTAGTTTATTTTATTTTTACTGCTCAGCAGTGTTCTCAAATCAGTGTTCCATCAGATTGGCATTCTCCTTGCAGCAATTGCTCATTGATTTTCCCCTTTAAATATAGGAGACATTGCTGATATCCTGTGGGAGTTGCTGCCTCAGTTCTTCAGTTCTCTTGGAGTTCCTGCAGAAAGAAACACTTTCCTAAAATGTTTCTGTGTACAGTGGTGCCCCGCAAGACGAATGCCTCGCAAGACTGAAAACCCGCTAGACGAAAGGGTTTTCCGTTTTTGAGCTGCTTCGCAAGACGATTTTTCCTATGGGCTTGCTTTGCAAGACGAAAACGTCTTGCGAGTGTTCCGATTTTTTTTTGCTTCCCCCCCCCCATTTTTCTAAGGCGCTAAGACACTAATAGCCTTTTAGCCGCTAATCCGCTAAGCCTTTAATAGCCGCTAAACTGCTAATAGCCGCTAAACCGCTAATAGCGCTAAGCCGCTAATAGGGTTGCTTCGCAAGACGAAAAAACCGCTAGACGAAGAGACTCGCGGAACGGATTAATTTCATCTTGCGAGGCACCACTGTATGCTGGAAACTGTCCAGAATGACTGGGGCAACCGAGTCAGATCGGCGGGGTACAAATAATAATAAAATTATTGTTTATTATTATTATATTGGGAAAAGTTAATATTGTAAGATGTATTTTGTCAAGCCTTGTGCAATCACCCCTCTCACTTCGCATGGGAGCAGTCCAAAAGCTTTGACTCCTAAACTAGTGACCACAGTTTGCATCTAAACTTGGAATTATGGTATATTGTGATCTTTTACTCTCCATGGTTATGCTCAGATTCAAAACTGTGGTGTGTTCTGATGAAGAACTGCCATTCAAAAGCAAAGGCCTTCAGTCTCTTCCTCTCACACATGAGGGAGCAGGAGAGGGGATGAGTGCACAAGCCCAAGGCTGGCCACATTACATTCACATGAGGGGAAACAGGGGTTTCCAGTATAGTCTGAAGCAAGCCCAACACCTGCTTCAGAGGAAGACACAAATATTACTGAAAACCTTGGAGCAACTTGTCAGTACCCCATGTCTGCCTTGGGAAGGTAACATGTTGCAATTGATTAAACCTAAATGAGTGGTGGGAACATTGTTGTACGTACTTGCACACATAGTATGTGAAATAGGCCTCCAGCACATGTGTCTTGTCTAGCAAGACTTAAGCTGATTCCTTACCAGATGGTATTTTGTTATAATGCAGGTTCATATTTTAAGCATGCTGTATAGCTTGGTATTCCAAACCAGAGCACGTCATAAGTGGTGGTGTTACTGGTACTACAGTGGTGCCTCGCAAGACGAAATTAATCCGTTCCGCGAGTCTCTTCGTCTAGCGGTTTTTTCGTCTTGCGAAGCAATCCTATTAGCGGCTGTCAGAGCTGCCACCCAGTCCCAGCTCACATAGGACCAAGTCCGCCAGCGTTCACTTTATAAGAGTCTTTATTAAGTTACAGGTTTCATTTCCGAACTGCAGCGTGCAGCTCTACACCTTCTGCCCTAGGTCGGCGAAGACCCGTCTGAGTCCCCGCCTCTTGCGCACCAGCTTAATACCCTAGCCTTGCTCCACCTCCTTCGCCTCTCCCTACGTCTCTGGGTCCTTCTGCCCCCCTGGGCCTCCTCCCTTCTACTCTCCTCTGACGCTGACCCCCCTGATCCTTCTGCCTCCTTGCGGCGGGCTTTGGGACCTGGCTCACTCTCCGGGCTGCTTACTGCTCCAGCTTCCGTTGCATTTGAACTTGGCGCGCGCGCCCAACTCTCTACTTTCCTCTTAACCGTTGCCTCGCTCTCTGAGGAGGGCGTGACCACCCCTGACTCGTGCCCTCCCTCCTGCTGACAGCCTCCGGAACCCGATGCCTGGCTACCTTCCTCCCTGCTGCTCTCAGTCTTGAGCGTGGGTCCCGACTTCCAGCTGCTGCCGCTCTCAGTTATGAGCGTGGGTCCCGACTTCCAGCTGCTGCTCTCTGAATCTCCTCTGTTCCCTTCCTCCTGGGGTGTCCCCCCGGATCCCCCCCTTGCTCTGCTCACTGGGGCTCCCTTTTGGGAGTCCTCTGACTCACTGCTTAGGCTTGGAGATCTCGGGTCGTCATCATCACTCATTTTCCCTTCGGATTCCTCCCCCTCGCTCTCTGCTTCCTCCCTTCTCTGCGTCTCTGCTCCTGAACCCCTGACATCCATCCCCCCCTCGAAGCCCCCCTTTCCCCCCTCCCCGCTTTCAGGTGTGGGTGCCGGGTGCTCCATCATCACGGGAGGGAATGCCGGATACAGTTCGCTCCCCGTGGTTGGCCGCCAACTGAAGACCTCCGAGTCTTCCTCCTCGCGGTCGCCGACGTTGACCTGTTCCGCTTCCATCTCTGTACCGCCGTGCTCGAACCCAAGGTCCTCCCCGAACACGTCCATGTCAGTCTCTGCGTCGGTCGCTCGACCTGGCATCTCCAGCCACTTCCGGCGCCATTGCTCCTCCGGTCGATCGTCCCACCAATACGAGGTGTCTGACGCCGAACCCGCCGGCGATCCTTCTGGGGAACGGGTGCTCAGTGCGGGTTCCCCGTCCGAGTCGAATCCATGGAACGTGCTGGAAGAAAGTGTGGGTGTGAACAGCCAGTCGTCGAAGAAGCTCGCTGGCATGGGTCTGTGTGGGAAAAGGGCATGAAACTCGTCCTTGAGCAGGGGTTCCTCCAAAGCGTAGTCTGGCACCCAGCTATTGGCGCTGGCCCGGGTGCCCTCTCTGGCTAGGAGGTATTCGACTCCCTCTTCCCCCCATCTGGAGTCCAAAATCTCCGTGACCTCGTTGATGGGGTCTTGCTGCGTCACCCCTCGCGTCTCCTTCCGCTCCCGGAACGGACTCGGTGCCGTCCCTGGCTCCTGGAATCTGTGAGGTGCCTTGTAGGGAGTGAGCACCGACCTGTGGAACACCGGATGCATTCTGGAACCCTCCGGCAGCGCCAGTCGGAAGGCTACCGGGTTGATCTGTGCTTCGACTTGGTACGGACCAATTTGCTTGTGCCCCAACTTCTTCTTGGCTAGTGACCTGGTCGGCACTGCGTGGGCTGCCAACCAGACCCAGCTCACATAGGACCAAGTCCGCCAGCGTTCACTTTATAAGAGTCTTTATTAAGTTACAGGTTTCATTTCCGAACTGCAGCGTGCAGCTCTACACCTTCTGCCCTAGGTCGGCGAAGACCCGTCTGAGTCCCCGCCTCTTGCGCACCAGCTTAATACCCTAGCCTTGCTCCACCTCCTTCGCCTCTCCCTACGTCTCTGGGTCCTTCTGCCCCCCTGGGCCTCCTCCCTTCTACTCTCCTCTGACGCTGACCCCCCTGATCCTTCTGCCTCCTTGCGGCGGGCTTTGGGACCTGGCTCACTCTCCGGGCTGCTTACTGCTCCAGCTTCCGTTGCATTTGAACTTGGCGCGCGCGCCCAACTCTCTACTTTCCTCTTAACCGTTGCCTCGCTCTCTGAGGAGGGCGTGACCACCCCTGACTCGTGCCCTCCCTCCTGCTGACAGCCTCCGGAACCCGATGCCTGGCTACCTTCCTTCCTGCTGCTCTCAGTCTTGAGCGTGGGTCCCGACTTCCAGCTGCTGCCGCTCTCAGTTATGAGCGTGGGTCCCGACTTCCAGCTGCTGCTCTCTGAATCTCCTCTGTTCCCTTCCTCCTGGGGTGTCCCCCAGGATCCCCCCCTTGCTCTGCTCACTGGGGCTCCCTTTTGGGAGTCCTCTGACTCACTGCTTAGGCTTGGAGATCTCGGGTCGTCATCATCACTCATTTTCCCTTCGGATTCCTCCCCCTCGCTCTCTGCTTCCTCCCTTCTCTGCGTCTCTGCTCCTGAACCCCTGACAGCGGCTTAGCAGATTAGCGCTATTAGCGGCTTAGCAGCTATTAAAGGCTTAGCGGCTTAGCGGCTAAAAGGCTATTAGCGGCTTAGAAAAGGGGGGGAACGAAAAAAATCGCAACACTCGCAAGACGTTTTCGTCTTGCAAAGCAAGCCCATAGGGAAATTTGTCTTGCGAAGCAGCTCAAAAACGGAAAACCCTTTCGTCTAGCGGGTTTTCCGTCTTGCGAGGCATTCGTCTTGCGGGGCACCACTGTAAATGCATATTATGAAAACTTAAAGATGAGATTAAAATAGTCCAAAGGACTGAGAGCATCAAACTGTACCACACAATCAAACTTTTGGAGCACCTCTCATGTGTATTTGTGTACTTAAATGGCATTTAATTGCACTTCCAAGTGGCAAGTGGGAGAAATTATTCAGAATTATTTCCTTTTTATAACCTAACCAGTTTACAAGACTTGGAAATAAACATACAGCACTTTTCGCTGGTTATACTGATGCAGAGCAATAGAAACTGAAACCTGGTAGCATCTACTTACTCTTCACCATAAACACCTGAAGACTTTCCACACCTAATTTAAATGTTTTAGGAAGTTGTTACAGGGCGGGTGGTTGTGTGTGTGATATGTATTTTGGCTCTTTTCATTGTAGAGGTCCTGGAAGGAACCTTGCTGAAGCGAGGTAGGTCTAGTCAGGACTTAGAGTGGAAACATACTGGAAATTCTTTTCTACCCCTTTTAAGTTCCTTAGCTCAGCCAGAGTCCTTCCTTGCTCCACATTTCCATTCAGAGGGGTGTTTTGCTGGTTGCCACCCGTGATGCCAACAGCAGTAGCATCCACCTTCCTGCAGTTTGGACAGGTACTTTAAAACAGCTTCACCTGGAGCATCACATCCCTAGGTTTGCCACATCAGTTGCCAAGTGATCAGAGCAGTTCTACAAGAAGTATTCCTTGCACTAGAAGTACAAGTGTGGCATGTTGCGCTTGGTGGATGTGAACATGGAGACAGGAATTTGTATTCATTCTATGTTATATAGAGATGTGGGTTTATTGGCAGAGCTGTGCCTAAAATACTGTGACCAGCCCCCTTTCTCTGTTGACATCGAAACCAACCTTGAGATGTAAATCCTCCTTTGAATGGAAGCAAAGCTTTAAGGAAGTCTCTGTGCTGTGTTCCTTTGTTACACCCGCCCTACACCACCATGTACAGAATGTAGCTTGCAGAAGGGCCATAATTCCCCCTTGCCATCAGTGCTGCAGGTAATCTATTGCATTAATCAGCCAGCTAGTGTGAAATGCATGGGGAGTGATTATACTATCATACACAATACAATCAGCATGAAGCACTTGTCAAGACCAATACATCAAAGTTTAATTCAGTAATAGAATGAATTAGAGCAAAATGAAGCATCCTGTACTCCAAGAACCAAAGCAGCCATTGCAGGTTCTTCACTGAGTGCTCTGTCAGAAAACCAGATTCCACTGAGGGTGTATGTTTATGAATAAAAATAGCCACCGCCTCAATAGTGCATGCTCAAATTCACAAGATTTACCATGGAAAATGCAGCAGAGATATGATGACTGTGTATTCTTTGTTCATGATGGCACTGGTTTAATTAGATTGTTCTCCAGTGGGGCCTGTGACTTCTGGTAGACATTAGATTGAATGGACAGAGCTTATTTTGATAGCAGTTGGGGGCTCTTGATTTTTATGGGAGGGAGGGTGTGGTGGTTAGGTTAGATCGAAAGATACCTTGCATTCAACAGCCTGCCTCATCTTCTAGTGAAACTCTGTTAACAGCATGTATCCAAAGAAGCGTGCATGCACAAGAAAGCTCATACCAATAACTTAGTTGGTCTCTAAGGTGCTACTGGAAGGAATTTTTTTATTTTGTTTTGACTGCGGCAGACCAACACGGCTACCTACCTGTAACTAGAACTATGGAAGGCACCATGTTGAGCCGCATGAAATGGAAGTCCAGGTATCTGAAGAAGTGTGCATGCACACGAAAGCTCATACCAATAACTTAGTTGGTCTCTAAGGTGCTACTGGAAGGAATTTTTTTTAGCATGCATCTTGTTTGTTTGGTAGTACTTTCTTAGTCTGAAATATATAAATCTGATCTGTTTCAGCTGCAACACTGCCACTATCCTAGCCATTAAGAAACCAGGGTCACAAACTTGCATACTCCTTCACCCCAGCTCTTTGTCAATGCTATGGTGTGGTATTACCATTTGGGTGTCAGTGAAGACATGACTCTCCTAACCAGTTTGAAAATCAAGGGCTGACACTGTCTTGTAAGCCTTTGTTATAGTTAATCCTGGTGAGTTTCATTGAAGACATAACACTGTCAAGAGAGGAAAGTTAGTATTGCATAGTGAAATATTAACATAAAACCTACCGTATTTGCATATCCCAGAAACATGTGAGCTCACGTGTATTCACTGGATATACTTATCATCAAAAGCTTCTGATGTGTGGCAGTGTATTGTTTAATGCACAACACAAGTATTACATATATGGACTCTTGATCCTTGTACTTATTTTATAAGGGAAGCACCTGGGATGTTCTGTACCCTACAAATCCTTAAAACTCTGAATAATCTGTTAATCTTCCAACACTTTGTTTTTGCCCCATGTTATAGGTGAGAAACTGAGGCTTCTGTCTGGGCCCTCCCTAATAAAGTTCAGAGAAGATAACCTCTCTAACCCTATTGGGGGTTTCCCCAGGAAGAGATGGGGAAGGTGATGTGAGACCATATAACTGGCCATTTGACATCCTGAGCATAGAGACATCTGCAAAGGGGTGCATGCTTGCCTACAGCTCCACACATGTAGGCATTTCATGCAATTGGGACTTCTGATTGCATGGGATCTCCACTTATGTAAGCCAGTAGTTCCTGTCTTCCTTTGTAAACATCATGTTAAAAGTGCATATGCAAAGAGGGCAGGTGAAAAGAGAAGCAGTAGCAGCAAACTATGTGCGTTTGGTGAGAATTGCTGCTGAAAATATTCCCCCGATGAAGGATTTGTTCCAAAACATGTTGGGCCAGAAACAAATATCACTTCAAGCACCCGGTATTTTTTCCACTTCTTTGCCTGCTGTTAATGCTTTTTTTGCAGTTTTATGGTTGGTTTTCTGCTCCTGCTTTCAGATTGTTTTCCTCTATGGGAGGAAGCAGAGCCAGCATTATAGCTGCTGCCCCTTCCATGTGTCTTGCCTCTGTGTGAAGAAAGTCTGAATAGGGCTTATGACGGGTAGTTAAACAAGGTCTAAGTTTACGGGTCTGGTAATCTGGTTGGCTGAACTCCTGTTGCAAATAGCTGAGTGTATATTTCAGGCCTCCACAAATGTGAAGCCTAACACAGCCACTTACAGTGACCTTCAAGGTGCCTGACAACCGCTCTCCCTTATGTTTTCATTGTTCCAGGCAGGCAGCAAATCCAGGGGATTTATTGAGTCTCTGTTGAGCCACCATGCAGCTGATGGGCTGGATTTGGCATGGTGGATCACAAAGATGCACAGGCCTAGTAGATTCTCATTCTGTATCTGGAAGTTTTTAATGCTTGACCTTTTATTATGTTTTCATTGTGCTGGAAGCCTCCCAGAGTGGCTGGGGAAACCGATCCTGATGGGCAGGGTGAAAATAAGGAAATTATTATTGTTATTAATCTTGAGAAGATTTGCACTCCCCCTCCCAGGTGCTCCTGTGGGTCTAGTTCAGTATAAGGCAGCTTCCTGTATTCCTACAAAAACAAACTTTTCTGCTTCAAGAAAAACTAAAGTCTGACTTGACTGAATTATGCAATATAAATGGTTATACTATCAAGAAGCTCCTATGGAGTGTGTGTGAGTAATTTAAGCACTGCCGCTCAGACCACTGGAAACTTTATTTAGCTTCCTGTTGGGATTCTGAGATTTTACCAGCCATTGTCCACTAGGGTTGTCAAACATACTTTTGCAGCCATAAGGGCTAGGCATTTAAAAATAAATAGCAAGCCGATTTTTCCACCCAATGTTTTCTGTGCTTTTTCTACTTTTGTGCTGAAATCACAGGATGCACGTTGACTAGCTCATGTTCCATGCTGCACAGCAATAACGCTTCTTCCTGCCCACCGATTTATAAACCAACTTTCTTGGTACTTACGGATTGGAGTAGCTGTGCCAGTGTTAGAAACTGAGATATGAAAGCCAGAAGCTAAAATGGCGCCTTACACCTAGGTTATGGGTACAACAACGTGTGTGTCTAGGCACACTTTTTTTAATAACAAGAATACAAAGTTGAAAATGAATTAACTACAGCTGAAATATTAGGTTCATTTTTCATATGGTCTAGTCCTTCCCCTGCCCCCCCAATATTCTTAAGAGGGTCTCTTCTCCAGTCTTCAGAGAATAGCTGGAAGTGGGGAGGGAGAAAAAAACTCCTCCTTTCCTTCCACTCTGTAGTTTTAATCTGAAATCTTAGGTGCAGTACTGCGCCCAGAGCTCAGAAACTGCTCACACTAATGAAATTCCCTGTGCCTAGAACAATCAGAGTTTCAAACACTGAGCTGTGCCAAGGTTATATCATTACTCCCCAGTAATTTAACCATGCTGTGCCCTCCTTAATGTCCCTTCGCTACCTTTTTCAAAATGCATATGGTATTTTATCTGCTGTCTGGCATTGGTTTGTTTGTTATTAAGCATGTGTTTTTGTCTAGGACTCTTGATATGAATGTCGTTTTGATTCTACATACAGTGGTGCCTCACAAGACGAAAAGAATTCGTTCTGCGAGTCTTTTCGTCTTGCGATGTTTTTCGTCTTGCGAAGCACGGTCCGTCGCAACTGTGCCTCTTCAAGCGGCTTTTAAAAAAAAGCGCAAGACATTTTCATCTTGCAAAGCAAGCCCATAGGGAAATTCGTCTAGCGAAGCAACGCAAAAACGGAAAACCCTTTCGCCTAGCGAGTTTTTCGTCTTGCGAGGCATTCATCGTGCGGGGCACCACTGTAGTTCATATCCTTGGCTGCCCTTGGATGGAAAGACAGGGCATCCATTTACAAAAATGTCATCTCACTCTTGCACTCTCTCCCCCCTTTTTTTAACAATTGAAGTTTCACCGGATTTGTAGGAAGCAAGTATTAATCTCAAATGAGCAATTGTCTGTGTGCTTCCTTGGTGCCTTATGAGGCTGCTGCATGCTGAGAAGCAGTTAGTAGTGCCTACCGTTAGTATAACGTAGCACTTTAATAATGCCACCTTGTATTTATTAGGTTAAATACTGATGTAAGGAGAAACTTCAGTCTCTCATCTCGTTCTTCTTTTTACCTGATGGATGATAAAACACTGTCTGAAAGGTCTTTGTAATGTCTGTGTTGGAACTAGAGGTCTGATACGGCGGAGCCACCTCTTATTCAGGTCAAGAGGATGATTGTGGAACTAGAACTGACAATACCTCACTAAGATGTGACAGTTTTAATACTCTTTCCCTTGTGTGAAATTAATACCAAATTGCAGTCGCAGCATGATGCGTCTTCCAATTATCTTCAGGGAAATATGAAATTTACATATTGGTTTATGTGTGTTTGCCTCTGTGCTGGGAAAATTTCATAGTAGGTTGAGTTGCATTGCTGGTAAGGGGCAAAATCTAGACATCCACCTTCAAAGACCTTGTATCTCCAAATTCAAACTGGGTCAAAATTCTGGTCTTCTGATTTTACTGTAACGGATCTGGCAGTTTTGAAATTGAGAACAGCTTTGAAAAGAGGGGATTTTGGAGGAATACGCTCGACTAATACGTTGGTACCTTATGTTACCTAAGGCTGACGTTTTCCCTTCAAATTTGTGGTTGTATGTGAGTGGAGAGGGTGAGGTTTTATGTAAAAAACTGTTCACCAAGTTGCATGTTTTGTGGTTCATGTTTATATTAAAAATAATAAACTTCTTTTAAAAAAACCCCAAAAGGAGTAGTTGGAGACTGGACTCAGGTCCTGTCAAATTCCCAGCAAAATCAGAAATTAGTCAATTGGAGAGGGGGAGAGACCCCCTCACTGGAAATGACTGTGACATTGGGGCTGTGCCAATTATCATTAGTTGAGTGAGGGTACATGGAACCTATGAGCTGTTTGTGCTTTCTCTCCACTATTGCAATGCCCGCCAGCTCCCAAGGACTGAATGATCTTTAAATTGGTAGAATGCACCACTATAGCCAGATTTCAAAAGAACTACTTCAAACTTAATATGTCTCTTGGGACTGGCTACTGTGAACAATGTAGATTTTGATGTTTCTGAATTCCTCTGTGTAGTGTGTATGCTAATCCCATGCCTTATTCCTGGGTAATACCTGACTTGGCATCCTAGTGACTCTGGCAAGGCCTCTTAGAATCATGGATGGTGTTTAAAAATGATTTAATATACCATGTCTTGGACAAATGGTGCTCAGAGGTTCAAGTTTACTAAGATGCAGGGAATCTCCCTGCTTGGCAAACACCTAAGCCCGGCATAGGCAAACTCCGGCCCTCCAGATGTTTGGGACTACAATTCCCATCATCCATGACCACTGGTCCTGTTAGCTAGGGATGATGGGAATTGTAGTCCCAAACATCTAGAGGGCCGGAATTTGCCTATGCCTGATCTAAGCTTAACACATGTTGTGGGAAGCACAAGGTGTACATTTTGTAACCTAAAGAAGGATGTTACAAGCTGCTAGCATCCCTTCACAATTTTGAGAATATACTGTACTACCTTCCTTTGGACCTGAATTGCTTTTGAGGATCAGCATAATATAGCAACCTTTGTTGCAGACACACATTTGCATTCTTCGTTAGTCACATTTGGCTGCTGCATCTCCCTCTCTGAAAGGCTGTCATTCATTTTTAGCAAATTCTGCAGGTCTTCGAAGTGTGTAAAAACTCTTCCTTGATGAACAAATGAAGTGTTGCTAAATAGTACTTGTAGATGTCTTCACTCTGCTTGTCAGGAGTCTGCAACAGCAATAAGACAGCTGATTTTAAAAGCAGTATCTTTATATTTAAAAATGTTCTGGCAGTTCGTGATTTATTCATGCCTCTCCTGGCATGCAGTGTCAGGGACGTAGTTTCTTCATTGGTTCAGAGTTAAATGTCAGCAGAAAATTAGATCTGTAAATTCTTACGAAGGAGAGTTTCTCGTGCATAATTGCAGGAATAATTACGAAGCCTCTTTCTATTCTTGGAAAGAAAGGGCAACCACTACTGCTAAAAGTAAAAATGGAATTGGGAATTCTCCCCTCATGTCATAAAGAAGAGTAGCCCAGCCTGTGGTGCTAAAGCAGAATAAAGATAAGGATGGGAAAGATTGATTCCACAACAAAATGTTAGTGTGCCAGTGCTTCTGTTCCACTTCTGCCCCCTCCATTCTGCTCTCCTGTCCCTGCCAGTATGCTTAGTCCTCTTGGAGCTCTGATGGGTTCCCCCCTCCATTTGGGGGCTTTTTTCCTCTTGGCACAGGAAAATAGAAATCATGCTGCTCGGTCCCAGGTACATTGCAGTCTGGATTTCATCCTTGTCTACAGGCAATTCTTAGTGTGAACCATGGAATGACCTGCCCAAACAAAATGAGATGATTTATTCAGCATAAAAAGGTAAAGGGAACCCTGACTATTAGGTCCAGTCGTGACTCTGGGGTTGCAGCGCTCATCTCGCTTTATTGGCCGAGGGAGCCGGCGTACAGCTTCCAGGTCATGTGGCCAGCATGACTAAGCCGCTTCTGGCGAACCAGAGCAGCACACGGAAATGCTGTTTCCCTTCCTGCCAGAGCAGGACCTATTTATCTACTTGCACTCTGACGTGCTTTCAAACTGCTAGGTTGGCAGGAGCACGGACCAAGCAACGGGAGTTCACCCTGTCGCGGGGATTCGAACCGCCGACCTTCTGATCGGCAAGCCCTAGGCTCAGTGGTTTAGACCACATATATAGCCTGTGTTTCCTCCCTCCTCCCTTTCAAACCATGTGATTCCATTGCCCCTCCCAAGTGGTTGAAAGCTGTTCCCCACTCAAGATGTGTTTGGGCATTTGCTGAATCCACGGGCAGGTCTTCCATGTCCTTGTCGGTGTCACTCTGCCCACTCAGTTTCCAACCATCCCTGTGCTGAACATTATTTCATGTAAAGAAGGGGATTGAGCGGGTGGGGCAGGGCTTGCAGGTGTACTCCCTCCCCACCCCACCCCACCCCACCCCACCCAACAAATTCAGCTTCCTATGTTCGGGCAGGCAAGCGCCTGAACACTTTGTCTCACAACCTCCTGTGTCATTGAGTTATTATGGCAGTTCCCTCAGTGCAAGAAGTGAAGTTACAGGGAACAAAGGAGAGGGCCTTCTCAGTAGTGGCGCCCACCCCAAGGAATGCCCTCCATTCAGATGTGAAGGAGATAAAGAAATACACAACTTTTAGAAGACACCTGAAGGCAACACAATATAGGGAAATCTTTCATGTTTGATATTTTATTATGCTTTTATATTTGTTGGAAGCTGCCCAGAGTGTCTGGGGCAACCCAGTCAGATGGGTGGGGTAGAAATAATAACTAACTAACTAATTAATTAATTTTATTAGGCTGGTTTCGAGGTTTATCTCCTTTAGAATTTTTTCTAAAGATTTATTTTGTACTTGTATGAATCTTAGGGTTACCTCATGTCTGCTAATAGCTTCTTTCTGGGTGGTGTAGTTTTGGCTATGCAAGTGCGGGCAGCAGAAGTTTTGGATTTGCATTAGCATATAGATTAAATTGTTTCAGCGAATCTACCCAGGCACTCAGTTTTAGCATGTACTTTTATTTTGAATAATTGTTTGAAAATTGCAGATTTTATATGTATTTAAAGTATTGTGTTAACTTGTTTTTATTTATTTTTTAGCTGGTGTGTGTGTGCGCGCGTGTGTGTGCACAAATGAATAAATAAATAAAATATTTTAGATTGTTCTTGATGAATTACTTAGAGGTCTTCTGTTGAGTAAGCAGTGTTTAATTTTTGTTAATGAATATAAATGAACAGGTTTAAGTTGATATTTGTGTAGGTTGGAAACTTAGTATTGTCACACTTCCCAAATATATACATTTTAAATTTTATGTGGGAAGTTGACTTGCTTTACAGCAAGTCTTGAGAGAGAGATTGCTGTTTTGTGTCTCCCCCCCCCAAAAAAAATTGGCATTTCAATGTGAGTTTGTTAGTTTTTATACAATTATTTTTGTCATGTTGCCTTTAAGAGACTGGAACAGCATCGTGCATGTGCTTGTGACACTGAGGTGGCAGATTGGCTAGTGTGGTTTTGCAGCGTACCTTTGGCATCCATATAAAGCTTCCTATGCTTTCCCTAAAATTTAAGGTAACTAGCCCCACTGCATTTTCTGTGTCATTTAATAGGTGCTCTTTGGATGTGCATAGTCTTAAATCCTCATTGCAAGGTGGAACAAAAGGCCAGTTGGCTGAAACAGCTGAAGAAATGGAACAGTGTTGATGTTTGTCCCTGGGAAGATGGGAACCATGGAAATGACCTGCCCAGTCTAACCAATGCTTTGCCTCAGGGTGCAAATGCAATCCAAGGTGAGCCCTGACTTAATTTACTCTCTGAGACACATGAAATGCAATTTAGACTCTCTGCCTAGACCATCATGCTCGTTTGTCTAGCAGCAACCTTAGTCCATCGTCTGGTTCATATTCATGGCTGAGGATTGTGGTGCCACTGCTGGTGGGGAAAAACAAGTCTACAGGCTCTGTGATAGAGTTGGGCAACTTACGGGCAGCATGTTTATTTTTATTTTGATAAAGCTTTATTAACAGTTTTCACATTACAGTAAAAGACAAACTAATCACACAAAAATAATAAAAATAAACGGAATAAAAGAGCAGAGAAAAGATAGAAGAGATAAGCACAGAATCCTCTCTCACAGATATATTTTAAACTTCTGTCACATACAGAAAAGGGTGTTTCCTCCCAGCTCTCACCTCCCAGGTAGCTGACCCTCCTGCACTCATTTGTCTCCACTAGGGTGGGTGACATCACCTAGGGAGAGGTGAATCATGGAATAGTCATTCAGCCAAACATTCTCCCAGCGAAAGGTTTGTGGCATCTTTCACCTCCTGGAAAAGAGGGCATATTCTAGCCTTCTCGAGCTGCGCTGTAGCTGCTGTCAAAAAGGTTCTTGAAGGTGAGAGGGATCTAGGCGCAAAGCACAGCTTTTTCCTAAATAATGTGAAGTGCTTAGATATCCTAAATTTGAGTATTTCCTTTGCATCACCCACATTTGTAGACTCACGATGCTGACATGTTGCAGGAAAGGGCAGCACTCAAGCACACACACCTCGCCAAATCATCCCAAATCTTAACTGTCCAACTCCCCAAATGCAGCGATCTCACCAACTGGAGCACTCCAGCTCAGGAAGTCTCTGAAACACCCAAAGCGCAGAAATAGCTGATCTGGCAAGGAGGCGAAAGGAGGACACCCCATGGCTGTGCCGGAGTTTAAACAGCAAGTGGCCATGCCCCCAGCTGTGCCGAGACGCGGCTGGAAGTCCCCATGACCCAAGCGGCATCCCTCCACCCTCCCACCGGGTCACTGGGAGGTCCCGGATGCACTCCCACAAAATTGCCCCCCCGGGAAAGGAGAGCGGACTTGGGTCCTGTCATAGGTTCCAATCCAAATCTCTTTTGTTTCTTCTGTATGGACCTATATTCTTTAAGTGCAAGTTCTCATTTCAATGTCTTCCACTAGAGCTATGTGATGACACATAACTTGTTGACTGCTTGCATCTGTTGCTTTCCCTTACCACATGCGAGAGCATCTTCCTAGTTTTGTGAGTGCTTCTGGGAAAGATTAGCTCTGCTGCAATCTTTGCTGCTGGCATAATTTATTTTAATTTAAAATAAATTAGCTTCTCATTCAGCATGAACACAATGCTTGGAGATGCATTGGGTAGGAGTCACATGCACTTGCGGTGGGGTTGTAGTAGCACAGCAGTGTGTGTCTCCTGACAACCCAATACCTCCAAGGGCCATATTACGTGAGAGCATTCAGTGCTCTTGCTATAACAAGAAGTAACTTGCTATAACATGTTGCTTCTCAGGTCTTTCATACAGAGTTTCATCTACCTTGCTGACTCTACCTCTTGTGTGACCCCCCCCCAAGCAGGCATTACACAAGGATGTCTTTTCTAAAACATTGGCAGGGGCCGCAGCATGTTACACAACTGTATGGAACTCTGTTTCTGATCAGCTGATCCCATGTGGAATTACAGTTGATACCATTGTTTGCTTTTTGCTAATCTGTTTGTGTGGAAATTAAATGCATTAATAAAATGGGACACATGCACACACCCTTTTTTCTGTGTCTGTGTCTCATTAGAATTATTGTAGAACCCTGCATATGTTCTATACACACAACCAATGTAATATTTTTTTTCTTAGTGAACAGATATATGTAAAAGTATGAGAGCAATTTTTATTATATTGGTTGCAATACACACACACTATGCAGCCAAGGGTTCAGGTGTCTCTTCTGTTGCTTAGAAGCATAGTGCAGTTTTTTCTCCTTTTTTATGGCTCAAAGTGGTTCTGTTGAATCCACTGTTTAATTTTGCAACATACAATAGAAAGCAGTGTATCTAAGCCTCATTTCTGTCAATTCAAAGCTGTATTTCCATGGTGTACATATTGACAAACCACCCAGGAATTTCTTAGGCATTTCTGTAATTGTTTCTGCACATGCCCAAATGTTCAATATACTTTGTGTTAATATACAGTGTTGAGACAGGATATGTTTTGGCCCCCTCTGGTGTGTATTAACTTCAATAGAATCCTGTGTGCTTGTTTTGAAAAAGAAATAGCTTGTGTAGGGTAAACCTGAAACTCTGCTTGTTAGGAAGCATGTATTGATTGTATTGGAGGAGCAGAGAGTGGGGTGCGAGTTGGGTGTTACCCATATGGAGGCATGAAACTGATTCTGTTTGAACTCGTGGGCCTGACAGATTCATCAAACAGGTCTCACCGGACGGTGTTCACTCGAGCCATTGAGGCGTGCGATCTCCATTGGCAGGACAGCCACTTGCAGCACATTATCAGAAGTGACCTGTACACCAACTACTGTTACCATGATGATGCTGAAAACTCACTCTTTGACTCTCACGGGTGGCCCCTCTGGCATGGTAAGTGGCTCAACCGGAAAGAGGTTTCCATGAGTTGAAGCTTTGTTCCATTTCTATGGCACTGTTTTTGGGGGACGGGGAGAGGGATGAAAGGTCTGGCAATAGCAACAGAGCTTCTCTTCAAACGGTCTTTTATTCCCTTCCCTTTTTAAAGTACTGTTTTCTCAGATTCTTTAACAACAACAAAAACCCCTTCTGAATGCTCCCCTGGGATGGGGGTTGCTGCAGACGCGGATGAGCTCTTTAATAATGCTTCCCCCTTTCTCTCTGTTCAGAACATGTGCCTACAGCCTGCGCGAGGGTGGATGCACTAAGATCTCATGGCTATCCAAGAGAAGCACTGCGGCTAGCAATAGCTATTGTCAATACTCTAAGGAGGCAGCAGCAGAAACAGCAGGAAATGTTCCGGTTCCAGAAGAAAGGTAAATGTGGGCAAGATGATGTCAAAAGGTTGGAGCCTGGGGAGAGGAAGGTTGGAATGGGGCCAAGTGCAAGGAATTGCTGCTTAGAAGTAAAAGACTGCGGCTGTGCAGTGGTTGACTGTAGCGGGCAACATGGGAGGCGGTTCATTGCCAAGGGCTCTATAGGGCTATGGCAGTGTTTGCGCCTCTCTGTAAAAGAGCCATAATGCTGGCTTAGAGCTTTTAGGTTCTTCCTACTCCCACCGATGCCACATCTTTTGAATACCTAAATTCAAAGCAAGGAATGTTGTAGAAATATATTCGTAAAGCAAGCAACCAAGACGGTCTCTAAAGCGGCAGAATAATTTGGACCGTACTATTTTCTACTCCCAACCTTGGACTCTCTCTGCACTGGCTCTAGAATGGGAAGAGCGTCAGTTTGCATGTACGCCTGGAGATAAATCTGGGGCGACTGCTTTGTAAATGTGTGAAAAAGATGTGTTCAGTTAACTAGTGCAGTGTTGGATGGGTCTAATCATTACAGTGGTACCTCGGGTTACAGACGCTTCAGGTCATGTGATTTCCGAACCCGGAAGTACCGGAACGGGTTACTTCTGGGTTTCGGCGCTCACGGAAGCGCAGAGACACCAAATCATGACCTGCATGTGCGCAGAAGCGGCGCTGTGGGTTGCAAACGCTGCGGGTTGCGAACGTGCCTCCCACACGGATCACGTTCGCAACCCGAGGTTCTGCTGTATTCATAAAAATAAGGGTTGCTGTCAAACAGCAAACTGTTGCTTGGTTGCTGGATTCAGGAATTAGAAGGGGGTTCAGGCATACAGCACCTCCCCCCAGCCCCTAACACTATGAAGGCCCAGGAAATAATGAAAATGTGTTTTTTTTGGGGGGGGGGCATTTCTCTGAAGTTGCCCTTTGTTTTTTCCTGAAACATTGAAATTACCTTGAACTCCTGACACGGACAGTAGCATTTGGCATGTGTCCAAGTAACCTTTCAGTCAATTTCACTTACAAAAGTTAGTATTTGATTTGCCCCAAACTGCAAAGGAAGTGTACATAGGTGGGGAAAATATGCGTACAATTGCAATCCGGATTTTATTCTATTGGGGTAGTGAAGTCATTGGAAAGGAATTTGGGTGTGTGTCCTAACTGCTTATATATCTGTAGTTCCATGACTGTAGTGAATTGTGTTTACCTGGTAGTAGCTGGAGAACATGACAAAGTATACACAAATAGGGTTTTGTGCAAGCATTACACAGGAGCTGCCTGCACTGGACAACTTATTTGCAGGGCTTCCTTCCATTATTCTAGACACCCTCCTCTTGCTTCCACTCATAACTCATCTCTCTGAGGCCAAATACAGGCACTCTAGTTGATCACCCTTCCTTATTGGGAAATGGGAGGTTGCAGGTTCTTCAGAAGCTGCATAGTGTTAGAATGGGCAAAAGGAGCGTATGAAGGCCTCTCTGTCTGATGGAAAGGGCACCTGAAGGATCTCCTGCATCCCAATGACGCATGTACCTTTCAGCTCTACAGAGATCAGCAGTAGTTTTGGGCTTCTTCTTTGCCCAGCATCTCTACTTGGCAATAAGCCCTCTACTAACCAGCCTGTGGGCCTCGGCATAGGTGCCCCTGACAGTGGACCCTGTCTGTCAACAGGGGATCTGTTTACCTTTTACATTTTGCAAATAAGGCAAATCTAGCTGACTTGAAAGGTAGATCTTTTAAGAGTTGTCATGTGACACATGCCTGGGTTGTTGTTTTCCCCAGTTCCACAGGATTAGCTTAGTTAAAATAGTGCTCCTTGTTTTTCTCAACAAGGAAACAAAAATAGATATCTCTTCTGTGCATACCACAAGTGTGCTTCCTGTTTATAAATCCTTCAGCAGTGACTCTAAAGAGAGTTTGGATAGCTTATAATCAAGGAGTCTTGCATAGACAGTAGGGTAGGCAGTCGTGATCTATGGCTTGCTATGATAGGCAGTGAGAAATTGCTTTGTTCTAATTGATGCACGGTAGAACTGGCTTTGTATTTCTGTTTATCGGTAAGCAGGGGCGGGGTGGGCAGAACAAAATGGTATTCTGTGTTAAGCAAAGCTGTGTTTGGTCAGTATTCTTCTGCAGTTGGCATTGATGCATCTCCCTGGATGAAAAACGGACATGGGCCTTCTGCTTCTGGATAATGTGTTCTGTTATAAGATACAGTATTTGGGTTCAAAATCCAGTTTATCTGTGGTCACTGATGGTGCATATGCTGTCGCTAGCTACAGTTTCCATGTCTGAAAAATCAGGATGATGGGGGGGGGGGGTGCAAGCTGTTTTGCCTACTAAAAGTACTGTATGACCACTAAGGCTGCATGTATTTATTTTTCTAATGTAGAACTTCTCCACAAAGGTGTTACCTCTATAACTAACCTGGAAGGCTGGGTTGGGCACCCACTGGACCCAATTGGCACCCTTTTCAGCAGCCTTATGGAGGCCTGCAGGGTTGATGATGAGAGCTTCCATGTGTTCTCAGACTTCACAGGTAAAATTTGATCATGGGTCATCTTGATGTATTTTTAAGCATGCTGTGGTTTTAACTTTGCTTTAGACCTATTATTTGCAACCATGCTTGCAAAACACCATAACTTAAACATTTGCTGAATAGGGGTGTTGACAGTGCTTAAGAGGGAGGGATGTAGTTTGCATGTGTGCATACAAAATAGTATTCTTGCCCTACTGTCGGAATATATGAAGCTGCCTTCTACCAAGGCAGACTATTGGCCTATCTAGCCTACTGTTTACCCTGACTGGCATCAGCTCCCAGGACAAAGGTCTTTTCCTTTAAAACTGATCCTTTAAAATTGGAGATGCCAGAGCTTGAACTTTGGACATTCTGCCTGCAAAGCAAGTGCCTTATTACTGCTAGTAGTATTGGCATTGGCATTATTTACAATATTTTGCTTAGTGTTTTCAAGTGTACTTGACATGTGTGCACAACCCTATGAGGTGGTCAGTGCTATTGGCCATATTGTAGATAGGGGGTACTCAGGCTAAGAGAGTGGCATGCCCAAGGCTACCTTGTGAGGGTGGCTGCCTTTGTGAAAAATTGTGGGAGGCTTGCAAACGATGCAGGAGGACAGGCACAAATAAGGTGTGTAACCACAAGTAAACTATTGAGTGACTTGATGTTTTTTCCCCCGCTCCAGAGAATATGGGCCAGTACAAATCTTTGGAGTACTATCACCTGCCTGCCCACAAATTCTTAGAAGAAGGAGAATCTTATTTGACGCTGGCTGTGGAAGTGGCATTGATAGGACTGGGGCAGCAGCGAATAATGCCTGATGGCTTGTATGCACAAGAGAAAGTTTGTCGAAATGAGGAACAGTTAATTTCCAAGCTACAGGAAATCGAACTGGATGACACGCTGGTGAAGATTTTCCAAAAGCAAGCAGTCTTCCTATTAGAAGGTAGTTGACTATTGATGCTAACCACTTCTTTCAGCAGTTTCTGATAAAAAGACCAGGTACTCCTCTGGGAGTTGGCTTATCTGGTAATTATCAGGTTCTTAGGAATCTAATGGTTGCTTATAGATCTTCCATCAGACACCCTACACCACCCCCATACTATACTTAAACATCGCATTGATGTGGAAGTGGAAGGGTCTTGTTTATGTATTATCTCCCCCCACCCCCAGTTAGTTTAGGCTAGCATGTAAGGAAACTGAAGTTCATAATGACACCACCACTTTCTAGCGAAACATTCTAAATGTGTGAAATTAAACTTGCCCTAGACACTCATTCCACTGGCCCAATTTAATTGCTTATGAGGACCTTCATACTGTGAGCTTGGTGGGGACCGAAAGTAGCTTCGCATGTAAAAGTATGATTTTTGTCCTACGTCAGAAATCACACTCTGATACTTGTGCCTGAAACTTTGCAACAAAGACGTTTTCTTGCCAGTGTCACACTGTAAATCATTAAAACACAAGGGAAAGAAATACAGTGATGTGTTTTTATCATCCTTTAGAGAAAGTGTATTGCTTACAAGACATGCACACGATAATCCAAAGCACAAGAGTTTTCCATTGCTTAGACAGAGCAAGAGAATAGGGCTGGTCTCAAGCTGGATTGGCAGAGGCTACCTGCCAGTCATGATGCCCAGAACATCTTTCTTAGCAGTGCAGTTCAGCCAAGGCCCATGCTCGTGACAAGCGAAGTTCCTATTTGGTGGTTGTAATCTTGATGTAATTAACAGCTGGCACTATGGACACTGTGGGATTTGTGGGTGGGTGGGTCTGTTTAAAAGTAGTGAAAGTTGTAGATGTCATTGTTTTCTTTAGAAGTGTGTTCAATCTGGCCCTTCTGGAAAAATGAGAGAAAACATTACGGGTTTTCTGTTAGTGTCAAAATGATGTTATATATTAGCATTAGGGAATCTTTAAAGAACAAGTGCGTGCCTTTTTAAAAGCACTTTTTCCCAGCATTACTTTGGAGCCTTTTGTCAGTGTGGTTTTTTTTGGTTGGGGGGTGTTCCCTTAAAGGATGGATTCATCTAGTTTCAGCTTGATTTGAGCGGGTGCTTCCAATTCTCTACACTTCAGTGTTTTCATAGAATGTAGTTCTTAAGCTGACAACCTCCGCTGCCCTTTTAAAGTATAGGAAGCTGCCTTCTACTGAATCAGGCAAATGGCCTGTCCAGCTAAGTACACTGACTTGGCAGCTGCTCTCCCAAGGTGTCCCACAGTTTCTCAAATTAAACCTGGGACCTTTTTCATTCAGAGTTTGTGCTTTGCCATTGAACTATGGCTGCCTCCCCCCTTGTAGCAAGAGGTGTGGCCACTCGCCCCAGTGCTACAGCCCACATACCTCAGTAGCAAATAACATGGGGTCTGAGGAAAGGTCAGGAACCTTTTGCGATGTTACATGCACCCGCCCACCACATGCAAGTGTGTGAGCACATGCGCACACTCCTGTCCTCTCCCTGTTTAGACACCTATGTTGCATTATTTGACTACATCCAAGGGTAGTGAGGGTGGTGATTCAGATACCTTGGCTTGACGTGCATGGCAGAAATGCTTCTTAGTCAGCTAAATCCCTGCATTTTTGCCACTTTAAACTGCAGGGGCAATTTTCATAACAAGTCAGCTTAACGTTAAAGAAAACATGGAATAGCTTCTATACCAATGAATGAAAAGTGAACAAATGAAGTGTTCTGGGCTCTTTGAATCCAAGAAGGAAAGCTCTAGCCAGGCCACCTTATTTGCTTCAATAAGATATATTTATCACCACCATTTTCTTTTAGTACTGCACATTTCTTAGAGGACCCCTCACCAGAGAGCTTATTTCTCTTCACTGTGAGTGCTTTTTTTTGGCAAGGATTATTACAATATTTCTAGATAACTTTTAGCACTTTCGATTTTATGTACAATCAAACTACAGCACTATTTATAAGACTTTCTGTTTTTTTTTCCCTTTCCCAAATCCCTTTCCTCATAGCTGGACCCTATAGCGGTCTAGGTGAAATCATCCATCGAGAGAGTGTTCCAATGCACACATTTGCCAAGTATCTTTTCACCTCTCTCCTACCTCATGATGCTGAACTAGCATACAAAACTGCACTGAGAGCAATGCGGTACGTGTCTTTAAACCTCATTTAGAAAAGAAGCATAAACCCGGTCAACGGTATGAGCTCCCTTCATCCATAAAGTCATGAGGGAAGGCCTTGCTCCACACACCTGTTCTTTTCGGGGGTAAAAAGGATGGTGACAAGGAGCAATGCCTTTTCTGTAGTGGCACCCTGTGTTGTGGAACTCCCATCTCTAAAGGGGCTCACCAGGTAAGCTCCTTTGACTTTTAAGAAGGCTGGCAAACAACTTCCTCCTTTAAGGAGAGCGATCCTGATAGAGGATGTACACAATGTGTTTTATTTATCTGTGTGTTTGTAGTAGGTTGTTGAAGCCTATACTTTCAATGCAAGTGTTTCTGCACTTGTCTTAGATATAGTTTTTGAGTAACCCTGGAGACCTGTTTGGCTATAGAATGGGAAATCTAAAGAGTGGGTGAATGAACAAGAACCGCAAGACTGATTTAAGGAACAGGTGGGTTTGAACACAGGTTAGCACCCAATTAACTCACACGTTGCATAGCATGAGTTAATTTGAAAATGCTCTCTAACTTCTGTTTTTTAACCTTCTGATACAAGCAGTTCAGTTGCTTTAATCCTCTCCCCTGCTCCAAAAATGAAATTCTCAGCAGTAAAAATTCAAGAGATAACCCTGATCTTCATCTTTCTGAAAAAAGATATCTGCTGTGCTTGACACCAAAAGCCTCAGTCCTGGGCTTTTTGATGTTGTAATAAATAGCACTGGGGCGAATTGCCTTGGTAGATCTTCACCTTTTCAAGTATGAGCAGCTGTCTTGCAAACACAGACTGACTTGGGAAACAATGGCAAAGTTTCCTCCTTGCAGCTCTGTGCATTCTGTGGAAACCTCTCAGTTGTGTTTATCATTGTTGGTAGTAAATCCCAGGGCTCTAATCTGTTTAGTCTGTCCTTCAGGGCTGCTTAATGGGCAACCCTTCCTGTTCTCTCAGAGCTGGTGAGGGTGGGGTAAGGAGAGGATAACGTTCATGTTAGAGCTATGCTGCTGCATGGTCGGTTCAGTTCCTTTGTCTGTTTCATTACCAGCCATCCTTGGGCACTCCTGCATAGAAAATTGGAATTAAATGAGGTGTGTCACAGCATTAAAATAGCTGATAGTCTCCTTTTTGCTTTCAGTTCTAGGGCGTTAGGCCTGTCCCAAGGGAGTGTTGAACTGACTCCTTGGGGTGGCTGTGAGTTTATATATCTCAAAGGAAGCCCTTTGGGAATACAGCTGTGACACACACTAAGAGCAGGGTGGAAATGGGACCCATCTGGTCTACCAAAGAGAGACTCTTCTGTTTGACCCACAAAATTTTCTGTTAGAGCTAAGGCAACTTGAGACAGTAACACAGCCTGTAATATGAACAAAGTATGCTACAACTCTGGAATATGTCCATTGCATGCTTGGGGCAGAGTACAGTCGCACCTTGGATCCCGAATGCCTTGCGACTCGAATGTTTTGGTTCCCAAACACCGCAAACCCGGAAGTGAGTGTTCCGGTTTGCAAACGTTCTTTGGAAGCCGAACGTCCGGCGGGGCTTGCGCAGCTTCCGATTAAGTGCAGGAAGCTCCTGCAGCCAATTGGAAGCTGTGTCTTGTTGTCGAATGTTTTTGGAAGTCAAATGGACTTCCGGAATGGATTCTGTTTGACAACCAAGGTACGACTATACTCTGCATTTCAAGAACTTAATTTTTTCAAAAACTGAAAATTAAAAATCATATGAATTGGATTCTGCACCAAGAGAAGCAAGCATTATGAAAACATATACGCATGGTGCAAATTAATCAAGACTTGCATAATTTCGCTTTCATTTTGTATGATATGTTTTGTAATTTAAAAACTATTACACATAAATTATTCTGCTTATGATTGTTATCAAGAGAGAGGAATACCACCAGACGCTTTGTAAACTAGGCTGCAAAGCTGTGCTTGCATACATGAATGGCGTCTTCTGCTCAAGGAAGGGCTGTTTTGCACCTCAGGCTATAAAGTTATGCAATAAAAGGTGGAAAAAATCTAAAGACAGCCTTCTTCTTGTGCAAAATCTGGTGGAGCCTTTTGCACAAGTAGAAGCAGGAAAATGGCTGTAGAATCTGTGGAACCACGTAAAACTGAGTGATGCCAGCATCTGTAGAAGCCGGAGGGCACCATTTAACTGTGAAGCAGTAGTAGTGATACTAATTCTTCAGAGGGCCGTCCTGATTCAGAGGGCCATTCCCAGTGATGATGTTGAAAATAAAATCTCACAGATGCACATGTTCACACAGAATTCTGCTTGTTGACATTCCTTTTCCAACTGTCCTTCAGTACTTCTTTGACCTTTGAAAGGCTGAGGCTGCTCTGAATCATCGTGATAGGGAGTTCATGAAAAAAAAAAAGCCAGCTATTTTCATTCAAATAAATTACAGTGTAGACCCTTCTAATAATAGGTCTGTAGTAGGAAGAGAAATAACTTATCAGCTTAGGGCAACTATTTCTTGTTAAAGCTATTGTAACCTTTTCCAACCACTATGTGTAGGTTTGCTTCATATTCACTTCTTTGCATTATGTTAGGCAGAGGTTTTTTCTTTGCAAGAGAAACTGCGGTCACCAGAGTAGCTTCTAAAATGATGTTCACTAGTTTGCAGGTAGTTAAATGGCTGTCTGCTAAATTGGCAGATACCAAACCATTACTAGAATGTCCCATTTTCCCACTAAAAACATAAAGGTGAGGAAAGTCATATAAGGAGAAAAAATGTCCGTCCCTCCCCCCCATTTTTGAAACTTAATTTTAAACACAGAAGCTAAAAATCCAAAGCATGGAGAATTTCTTATTTAAGTTCTAGTTTTCTTAATTAGGTGAAACGGGTTCCTCCCTGCCCTCAAAGGCTGAGTTTGCACCACACCATAAGCCATAGGGTTTGTTCTTGTTTGAGTGAAACAAACTATGATCCCTGACTTGGATATAATGATTAAGCCAGGGGTTGTGGCTTGTTGCTTGCACTAGGGAAGGAGCAAAGCAGGAACAATTTCTGCATTCACAGCAAACCATTAACTATGGTTTAGTGCGACAAGCAAGGCCGTTTTGCCTATGACCTTGTTGAGACATAACACCAAACCACAGTTTGTCCTTATGATAACTAGCTTTGAGCTCACATGTTCTCCTCCTTCACATGCAAGAGGAGGGGATCAAAAGCTTTTGCCTTTGAACTGCCCACAGATCTGTGTGATAGCTGAACTGAAGGGAACTGGTTTTGTTTAAACTTTGCAAACAAGGGTTGCCACAAGGAACTGCACTCCCTTCAAAGACAGGAGCTTTCAACTTCCCCCTGCTGTGTTTGGAGGAGGAGAGGCACAGCGTATGAGCCTGAAGCTCAATGCAGGCTTAATCTTGTAATGAGAAACTAACCAGACCTTTGTCTACATATTGCAGCATTTCTGTAGAAGGCACAACTTTTCTCATGACTATAATTTAATTATCCACGTATGTGTGTTTCCTGTTTACAGATTACTAGTATTGGAATCCACAGCTCCATCAGGAGATATGTCTCGTCCACATCACATTGCATCAGTTGTTCCAAATCGGTACCCCCGTTGGTTCACTCTAAGTCACATTGAATCTCAGCAGTGTGAGTTGGCATCAACTATGCTAACTGCAGCCAAAGGTACAGTGCTGGCAATTAAGCAGATACCTATTTTTAGTTGACTATATACATGAGTTTATATTGGTCTTGTTCACCAATGTGGTGCTATTGGGTATACATAATGTCTGCATAGGCCTTTCCTGGTACTCCCAGGGTTTCTTCTCTCTGCTCAAATTACGCTCGAAAGAAGCATTCTGTGGCAGATTATAGAATAAGTTGTGTTGTACTTGGTTGCAGTGTGTCTGTGGTGCCCACAATGGTTTTTCCAAAAAGCTGGACAGCCCCTTATTACATGAATGAGTTCCCCTTTCCCTTCTCGTCCTCTGGTGCAGTTGGAAGCGGGGAGACTGGAAGCTTCCACTTCCCTGTTTAACTAACCCACGGTTGATCATTGTATCCAAACTCTGACAAAGTGTGGTTAATCTTAACCAAGGTTTAGAGAAACAAACTAGTCTCAAAACCATGATTTATGAAATTGATGTGTTTCCTTAAATATAGTTAAGACTAACCAAGTAACGACAGTTTAGGGTTCAAATGTAACGCTCAACAGCGGTTAATTGTGTATGGAAGCAAAAGCTTTTGATCTCTTGGCTCTGCTGAAGCAGAAGATGAGGAAGAGGAAGTGTAGCACATATATCCGCATTGAGCCAGGCTAAGTAGCCGAAGCAGTACTAAATAAAATGTACACAAGCACATCACTTGCTGTCCATGTGGCATGTCCAGCTCACGTGTGCAGCAGATTTATTTTGGTACATAGATGAATTCCTATAGAAATGGAAAACATGGATCTAGAATGTTGGGTTTAGTATCTGTTCACTAAGGAAGTCTTTGAAATATTTATTTCCATTGTTTGTAGATAGATAATAGATCAGTAAATTTCAAATTCAAATTCAAAATCCTTTATTAGGCATAACACACCACACATTAACAAACAAACATCATATACAGACTGTATAAAATACGGGCTCAGCGAACACAATATATCCTAGTCCTATTCTTAACTCCAAGAAATGAATCGATGTACAAAGATAATATAATGCAACACAGCAACATCACCTACCATTAAAACCATTAAGTCTCTTTATCATGGCCCATTCTTTCTTCATGGACAGCACTTAAAAATTCAGCCGCTATTAAAGTAATTTGATCAAAAAAAAAAAAGATCAGTAAAAATATTCAGCATTTGAAACAAATAAAATATAATAAACAACGACAGCAACAGTATTGCAGTAAAAAGCAAAGCTGGCTTAACCAAGTCCTCTCTAAGCCTCTGTAAACAAGTGTGTTCAGTGAGGTAGCTGTCTGTGCTTCTAAGGGAAGAGAGATCCACACCAGGGATATAACTGCTGAGAAGGCACTGTCCACATCCATACACAGTGAGCAACATTTGCTGGTGGGATTAAAAAAATGACCCCCTCTGCTATCTCAAAACATAGGAAGACTGCTGTGGATAGAAACTTTGCATCAATATACCTAGGTCCCAAGTCATTCAGGGCTTAACATGTTAACATCAGCACCTTTCAACTGAGCCCAGTAACGTATAAGCAGCTAATGTCGATCCTGCAAGATAGGTGTTATATTGCTGCACAGCTAAGTACCAACCAATGCTCTAGTAGCAGCACTCTGCACATAGCTGCAAATTCCAGACCATTTTCAAATATAACCTTACACAGAACACGTTGATGAGCGGTTGCCAGAGGCAGTGGCGTAGCGTGGGTTGTCAGCATCCGGGGCAAGGCAAGTAATTTGCGCCCCCTAACCCGTGGATTTGCGCCCCCTAACCCTAACCCCTAGATGTTGTGCCCGGTGCAGCCGGCCACCCCTGCACCTCCTACGCTACGCCACTGGCCAGAGGCTGCAAAACTGTGTGGTCAGGCTATGCTGGTGAACTTGATGGAGCTGCAAATTGACACGCCTTGTCACTGAAACCATGTGGGCCTCCAGTGACACAGATGAAGCGAAGAGCAGCTCCAAACTACACACCTGCTTCTTCAGGGGGAGTGCAGCTTGACCTAAAGCAGGACAGATGGAAGTTTCTTGGACATGAGTAGTGTCTACCAACCGCAACTCCATTTCCTAAGGATTTAGCTCCAGTTTGTAGGCTCTCATCTAGTCCATTGCCACCTCCAGGCACCGGTTCAGCACCATCACAACTTGCATCTGCTTCAGATGGTATGGAGATAACCACATCAGATGCATATTGATGACACTGTCTGTGTGATGGCACATTGCAATATTCCTGTCACTTGCTTGTGTTCATGCATATATATTTTTGGCTGACCTTGCAGGTGATGTCCGAAGGCTTGAAACAGTGTTAGAATCTATCCAGAAAAACATTCACTCCTCATCGCACATCTTCAAGCTTGCCCAGGATGCATTTAAAATAGCAACGCTTATGGACAGTCTGCCAGATATCACTCTTTTGAAAGTCTCTCTGGAGCTGGGTCTTCAGGTATTTTTCTTCTTAATGCTGTTTTAATGCTTCAGTAAGATACTATAAAACCTTGGATCAATTTTGAACATGTCTTCTTGGCACAACCAGTTTATAACGAACTTTTCCTACTCATCCATAGTCGGTGAGCTCTTCTTGTTCTACTGCTATACCAGATGGCATGGCAAAGGGAATTAAATGGAAAATCTTTATTACTTTTTCACTTAGCTGGCTTTAAAAAAAAATGGTGCCCTGCTGTTACAAGTTGTATGACGTATCAGTAGATTTACCTTGTATTTTTGGTATTAAAGAAACACACAGACTGACAGACAAAGCATGTATAAATTGTGTGGCTGCTTTTGAAATGTGCTCCAATCCTGTCCTAGAATTAGACATCTGAAACCATCAACCCTCAGAAGTATGGACACTAAGGCTGAGTGATGTATTGGCCCCAGCTGGCGAGATGGGAGTTGAGGCGCTTTCACCCTGGTGTCTCATGGGTTATGGCCAATACATATATATAATCTTTATTACGGTCCAACGACCCATAGCATAGATACAGAATAAAATACAGACTCATATAGACTCATATAGACCTGGAAGGGAGACCGAAGCGTTATTTGTTTAGTCATGGGTATGTTGATCTTTGATTCATATGACTACTGAAAGAAACTTTGCCACAGTCACTGTGATATCGTTGGATTTGTCGTCCAGAAGATATTTCCTATAGTAGGCTTCGGATTGACCCAGCCGATTTGCCAATAGTGGTTTAATGAATAGTTCCCTCACTTGATCATATTGTTCGCAATGCAATAAAATATGCCTCATACAGTCAACATCTTGAGAGCACACACAGATCCTATTTTGATAAGGGATACCTCTCAGTCTGCCATTTAACACTTCTATTGGAAATACATTTAATCTGGCTTTGGTGAAAAGACGCCGGTATGTTGGTACAGACAAATTTCTAAGATATGCAGGTGTCTGAAAATCGAATCCATAGTGGATTCCTACTGGTGAAAAGGAACGCGGGTGGCGCTGTGGGTTAAACCACAGAGCCTAGGACTTGCCGATCAGAAGGTCGGCAGTTCGAATCCCTGCGACGGCGTGAGCTCCCATTGCTCGGTCCCTGCGCCTGCCCACCTAGCAGTTCGAAAGTACGTCAAAGTGCAAGTAGATAAATAGGTACTGCTCTGGCGGGAAGCTAAACGGCGTTTCCGTGCGCTGCTCTGGTTTGCCAGAAGCGGCTTAGTCATGCTGGCCACATGACCTGGAAGCTGTACACTCCCTTGGCCAGTAAAGCGAGATGAGCACCGCAACCCCAGAGTCGGTCATGACTGGACCTAATGGTCAGGGGTCCCTTTACCTTCTATAGCTGGTGAAGCTGCCGCCGCTTGAGTTCCACTGCCTCCAGCTCCCAGTTAGTTTATTTCTCCCTCAGCATGCTGGGCGCTGGAGGCAGAGGGACTCGAGCGGTGACGGTTTCACCAGCGATATGCCGCTGAGTGACGCTGTCATTGCAGTTGCCCCCACATACTGGTCCTGGGAGATATATCACCCAGGCCTAATGAACACCTTGCCTTTGTTAGCTCAGTGCTCTAATGCAGTGATTCTTGAACTGTAGTCTACACTGTGTGAGGCACACATAAAATAGACCAAAATGCTGACTAACTCTACCAAAGAAACGGTGGCAAAATACCACTTAATGCTCTACTCATGGTGCAGCTGTACTGAATGCATAGCCATAGAGTATGGGAGTATATTAAATATTACTAGGTAGTAGGTAGATTTTGCTCAATTTGTGTGGATGCTACTATCTCAGCTGGCAATCCAGGAAACAATTATGTTAAGAGTACGTAGTCCAGCTGCATTGGAACACAGAGAGTATTCAGTTCTTTGGAAGCCTTCCACGCAGTAACCATAAAATGTGGTGGATTGCAAAGAATAGGCAAACTAGAGCAGCAGTCTGTGATATTGAAAATGGTAAGAACTACTGCTATTTAAGGTTATGATGTTTATCTTTAGATCCGAAACTGCCTGCATATCTCCAGAATATTTTGGATCTCCCAGCACACCGGGAGAAAAGCAGATTACCAGGGAATTTGTTCCAAAATGTCCAAGGATCTACTCACCCTAGTTCAGCTTGGGGATATGGAGAGGAAGACTGGGAATCCTCCCTGTTCCTTACTTTCCTTTGGCATCATAGCAGTTGGAGTTTCTGGGGGAAATCCAGAATTTCCACATTATTAGATTACAAGTGGGTTAGCCTGGGGAAGTTAGGGAGCCTGTAGCCCAGAGAAGCTGCTTTCTGGATGTAACATTTTCCTCTCTCACTTAAGATGTGTAAGAAATGCTTCTCTTTCTTGTGGCAGAGTTGATGGAGAGACTCCGAAGTGCCCCTTTTGACTAATTTCTAAGCAATGCATAGTCTCATTTTTCTTGTGTTGTGACAACTCTATTCTACAGTTTTAGTCTTGAGTCTCCCTAAAATGCTCATCTTTTTTGTGAACAGGTGATGCGCATGACTTTGTCAACCTTGAATTGGAGGCGGCGGGAGATGGTGAGGTGGTTGGTAACATGCGCAACAGAAGTAGGTAAGTGGTGCTATTGGTCTCTGATGAATTCTGATTTAACTAGCACTGTGAAATGGTGTAATCAGTCAATCAAGCATTTTATTTGTATGCTGCCTTTCCAAAGTTAAAACCATGCTCAAAGTGGCTTACAACATGCAAAAAAACCAACCCACATAATTACAAACATAACAAAACAATATATAAAACTTTAAGAAATGCACAACCAAATTGAACTATTTCCACATAAATCATAAGATAGAAAAAATATCAGTAACAACAACCACAACCACGACAATACCTGTAATGGTTCTAGGGGTTGCTTGTGTGTAAATCAACGCCACCCTTGGCTGGTTGCCTGAATGAACCCTTTCTGTCTGGACAGCCATGCACCCGTGGCTGTCTCAATCGCTGGCAGAATCCGTTAGTGGGCGTTTCTTGAACTTCTTCCAGCACAAAAGCTCTTTGACGCCTAGTCTCCGCCTACTTTCCCTGCACGGAAGCCTTCTGCGCAGGGAGGGTGTGGGCATCGAAGGACCCGTGCTCTCCCCACTGGTTCCCGGCGAGGAGTCTTGGAGCCACCTCACCGATTCCCCCATCTGCCCCCCTTCTCCACTGGTGTTACGCTGATTTCCTTCCCCAGAAGATGTGCTGCTTCTCTCCCTCCCGGGACGCTCTCCGGAATCCCTCTGAAGCCCTCCCTCTCCCTCTGGCTCCGATGGCAGTTCCCTGACAATACCCCAACCCAGGAACCTGTTCAGCAGCCTCACCTTTTGTAGCTGGAGTCAGTCCGGGCCCCGCCCTCCCGGACCAGATGGCACAAAGCATGCAAGGCAGGGAGCAGGTCTTCCAGGACTCGCAGCCAAGATGCTGCTCTTCCAAGAAGAACCTGGGTACTTCTACATCAAATATGTATCTAGGTTTTTTGTTTTTTTAATTTACCTGTCTCTGTGCAGTAATGCCACACTGACATGAACTGAGAGTACAAAACTTAAACTGTCCTCAGCAAGAGAGCCTGAGCTCTATGCAGGAGATCCCAAACAGACAGAGGAATGCAGCCACCTGAAGGAAGTAGTTTAACCTTACTTGCTATGTCCCCAAATAAAATATTGGGAACCTCGTTTGCAGGAATTTATATAAGGATAGAAGCTGAAAAGTGTTCCCTTATATGAATGGTGTCAAGGAGGCAGGAGAAAGGCATTCCCCTCATAGTCTCCCAAATTTAGAGCAAATTATGAAATGCCAGTAGTGTTCTAGTGGTTGTGCATTCACAAGAACAGTAAAGTTATCTACAAAGTTATTCAAATTAAATAACTTTTTAGAGAGCTGCATGTTCTCTTAAATGCCACATCGATCATGCATACCTCTCTTTTTCTCTCTCCTTTCAGTGTGTCTTCTAAAATCATAAACTGATTTGTCCAAACCTTTGGCTGTATTCCTAGTTTTATCTGTTACTCATGGTTGCTTTATGGTTTGCAGCTTTCAAATTTGGCCACCAACAGACTTGTGCAGGAGTGTAGAGTGCCATTACTTTCTGAGAAACAAAGGAAAACCCAATCTGTATTCTGTTTCTGGTTTTATGAAGATGGGTGCTGTTCCCCAAGCAGATTTTCTACATCACTGCAACACTTAGTGGTCAGGATTGCATTTTCCCTGTGTCTGTTGAGTTTACTATTCTTTGCTCTCCTATCAAGCGATGCTATCAGCAAATTTGCATCCTCTCTCTTTCTCTTTTTTAATAGCATGTTTGTCTTGGCCAAGTTAATTGAAACCTAGATTGAGTTCTAGATATTAGAGGGCAAGTGTGTTTTGCTCAGTTAACTATTGGCAAGCAAATTGCTTTTTTATTCCGCTGTACATTAGCATATATATGTATAGCTTCCATAAGGAAGCTGTAATGTCAAGCAAAGATCACCTCTGAGACTCTAGGAAGTTTGTAAATGAGGGACATGTTTGTTTATGTAAATGAAGGTCTGGCATTGAGTGGATGGCCTCAGTGCCTAGCGTTGGGTAAGGAGGGGTTATGTGTATGCATGCATTATAGTACAGCAGGGCCCAACTGAGCAAAATAAGGACCTCTGGGTGTGGTTAGATGAGTGCACAGATGTGTGCAAATTACTTTGAGTAATAATGAGGCACTCAAGCTGCCTATAAGCTTCAATTTATGAAGCCCATCAGTCATTGTTCGCCCTCGCAAGAGCAACAAAAGGGTACTAAAGAAACCTGCACATTTCAGATCAGAAGGCTGGTAGTGACTCTAGATGAAGATGTTGCCTTTAAGGACAGAGATTTCTATTTTCCTGCTGGGGTTATATCCAGTTCAGTTTTGACTTCTTCCTTTTTTTTCCATGGAAGGGGGTGTTAGTTCTTTAGGAGGGAAATACATTGAGCGTTGGGACATTTTGGGAATGGGCCACACACACTCAAGCTTGGGGGGGGGGACCAGTTTGTTCACATAAACGGCACAGCAATGTGTTGTCTTGGTATGCTAATCTTTATTGGAGCCGTATCATTGGGATTCTCAATCTAGTTTTCATCGCTTCCAAAGATAGGGGCCAAGGGGTCTTCAGCCCCCCCAAAGTTGATGGGCATTGCCATTCAAATGGCGTGCATGCACCACATCATGTGATCAATTATGTGGAGTGGGGCGTACCTGCCCTCCCCATTTTTTATTCAAGTTGGCACCCCTGCTTCCAAATGAGTTGTACAGGCTAAAGTACAGTGGTACCTCGGGTTACATACGCTTCAGGTTACAGACTCCGCTAACGCAGAAATAGTGCTTCAGGTTAAGAACAGAAATCGTGCTCCAGTGGCACGGTGGCAGCAGGAGGCCCCATTAGCTAAAGTGGTGCTTTTGGTTAAGAACGGACCTCCAGAACGAATTAAGTTCTTAACCTTGAGGTACCACTGTAATAAGAATAAGTTGCTCATAGGCTGTGATAGGTTGGGTCTGTTCTTCCATTTTATTAGGAATGCTCAGTCCACCAACACTCGGACATTGGTGGGGGCTTCTACCGAGTGTTACAGACAAGGACCCCCCCCCCAGGTCACAGGTTTGTTCTTTCTAGATATGTGTTCAGGTCTGCCATATTGGTGACAAACGTTTCCTTCTGTGCCTCACAGGTGTTTATGCACTGGATAGCATCATGCAAAGCTGGTTTACACTTTTCACTCCGACCGAAGCGACTAGCATTGTTGCCACCACGGTGATGTCCAACAGCACTATCGTCCGCCTGCATCTGGACTGCCACCAGCAAGAGAAGCTCGCCAGCAGTGCTAGGACGCTTGCTCTTCAGTGTGCCATGAAGGACCCTCAGAACTGCGCCCTCTCTGCGCTGACCTTGTGCGAGAAGGATCACATAGCTTTTGAGACGGCTTACCAAATTGTCCTCGACGCTGCTGCAACCGGCATGAGCTACACGCAGCTCTTCACTATAGCGCGGTACATGGAGCATCGCGGCTACCCCATGCGGGCCTACAAGCTGGCCACGTTGGCCATGACGCATCTCAACCTGAGTTACAATCAGGACACGCACCCTGCCATTAACGACGTTTTGTGGGCCTGCGCACTTAGCCACTCCCTCGGGAAGAACGAGCTGGCGGCGATCATACCTCTGGTGGTCAAAAGTGTCAAATGTGCAACGGTACTGTCGGACATCTTGCGTCGGTGTACTTTGACCACTCCCGGAATGGTGGGGCTCCACGGAAGGAGGAACTCGGGCAAGCTGATGTCATTGGACAAAGCGCCGCTAAGGCAACTCCTGGATGCCACCATCGGGGCGTACATTAACACCACGCATTCCCGGCTCACGCACATCAGTCCCCGGCATTACAGCGAGTTCATAGAGTTCCTGAGCAAGGCCCGAGAGACCTTCTTAATGGCTCACGACGGACACATTCAGTTTACACAGTTCATTGACAACCTGAAACAAATTTACAAAGGCAAAAAGAAACTGATGATGTTGGTTCGCGAACGGTTTGGTTGACAATAAAAATGTGTGTGAATGGGGGGTGGGTTGGGTTGTGGGGGGGCATTGGGAGGGTGGTATGTTTTTACTTGAGCCTGCCTTTGTATCCTTTTTAACTTAAAACAGAGCCACACCGGTATTATATGTGTATAGTTATATACTGAGTTTGCAAAACTAAATTGTCACGTTGTGAAAGTTTGTGTGTCGTTTTTTTCCTCTCTCTTCCCCTTTCCTTTTCTGTTTTCGTATGAGAGATTGAGAGGCTTAAAAAAAATAAAAAGTTTGGTTTACACTGAGTATATGTTGTCAAGTGGCAAAAGCCCACAGAGCTCTCCTGTTCTTTCTGTATATGTTCACAGCCTCAAAACAAAAAAAAGAGAAATATATTGCAATGGCTTTAAAAAAAATACAAAACCAAACAAACACCTCCATCCTGTGATAAGTACCTCGAATGGCTCCAGCTTTACTCCTTTGTAACTCATCCTGACATTTCAGCTTATTTAAATGAACCAACCAACCCAACCACACAAATAACGAAATGGTTTCAAAGGCTGACCCACGTGGCTTTGCAGTGCTTGTTCATCCAGAAGCATGGCACACGATGCTTGTGCATGTGGAAACTTAGCGACTGTCAACATACATTCTCAGGGATTTATCTGGAAAATAAAATTAAAAAGAATGAGAGCATTTATTGTACTGTATATATATATATATTATACTATATGTCGGAATATTGAGAATAAAATATAACATTAACTAATTTATAAAGAAAAAAGAAAAAAAACCTATAATGCAAAATACTTGAAGCTGCAGTAGCTTGGTTTTTAAACAAACAAGGAAACGTATTGGAAAAGACGAAAGTGCGCCCAGCTTCAGGGCTGGCTCAGGTGATGAACTGAATATGCTGGGCATCTATGCAGAGCCACCTTTTTGGATTGAATTGTTGGATGGAAATTGGGGAGAATTTTATACATATATATATATTTATACAGGCGAGTGTATGCATATATACATATGTATGTATCCACACTTGCGTGCTTGTAACAGGTACTCTAGTCAAGAGGGGACAACACAGCCAGAGCAGCAAGCCTTAGCATTAAGAATACATACAGTATGCCAGATTTGGGGTTTGTGCCTCCTAGCCTAGAAAACTTAAATATCCCTTTTTCACACATAGGATGGCTACAAATAACGTCGCCCCTACATTGCCGCTACTTGTAAACTTATCAAGGTGTGCACGAAACCTGTGTGACGTCCTGGCCACGTGTGGCACCTGGCCATTGGTAAGGTGACATTTTTTAAAAACTGCTGGTCTTGATCCAAATACAACAGGGGAAAAAAGAGTTGTGCCCTAAAAATTCCCTTGCTACGCGGCCGGTCGCTGCAAATGGCCAGTTTCCCATGTGGTTCATACCCACTGTGGTTAGTTCACAAGTGGCAACTGTGAGGTAGAAGTTTGCCTGTGGCTACCTACAATGTTTTCCAAAACAATTGACATAATACATTACACCTTTGCAGTGAGCTAATAATAAGCTAACCTTTGTGCACAAATAACATATATATTATATATATATATAAATATATTCTGCATAGGTATTTGACTTTGTGCAGGACAGAAAGTTGTGTAGGTATGACTGTTCTACTTTTCGGTTCGTTTGTTTTTTCAAAAAATATTTTTTATTTCTTCTAGAATTACTTCAAAAGAAAGCAGCCTTCTATCTTGCCTTGTCTTAATGCTTTAAAATAACCAAACTGGAGATCTAACTACCAAACTGTTCATTATATTATTATTACTGTTATTACCAACTTTGGTTACAGTATAGTGTCCTTTATTTTAGCTGATGGTTCTGTATCCTTGTGCTTTTTAAAGCATTTTTTAAAACATTTTGGTGCAAAAGTTGTCCCGTGTCTCTTGTTCCCTTTGTTAGAGAACATGCTAGAAGTATGTTTGTAGATTTTGTTTGTTTGTTTAGAGGGGGGGAACTTGTTTCATGCTCTCCATTTTATTTATTATACTAGGGGGAAAAGGTTGTATTTCATCACCCCATGTAAACATGCTCATGAAGTTGAAAGTAATTAAGATTTGATACACTGATATCAATTTATTTATGTAACTAAATCACTGTTTTATAAACTTGTTAATGATCAACAATTTTTTTTTGTTTTGATTAAAATTAGTTTTTTGAAAGTTGATTTTGGACTCCTTTTTGATATCTGTTACTTGAGAGGGAAGTAAAAACACCCATTGGTGCTGAAACTTGCTTATGACTGGGATGAAGCCTTCCTTGGTTACTGGGAAACAACCCAAGTTCCTCTAGTCAATTTTGCACTGAGTTTAAATACTAATGGCTGCCCCTGGACCAAGAGGCAAGAGAGATGCTAACAATATTAGAAGTGCTCAGTTCCTCATGGGCATGTGTAGAAACCCAGCAGGGAGGCAAAAGCTCTCATAAATGTCCTCTCCATGTGAGACCTGCCCATCCATTAACTCAGCAGCAGCCCCTACTTCCAAGGTGTTGGCTTTTGGCTTGTTCAGCCCAGACACTGAGCTCCAGCGCCGAGAGTCTTCTGGTAGTTCCCTCACTGCGAGAAGTGAGGTTACAGAGAACCAAGCAGAGGGCCTTCTCTGGTGGCGCCCATCCTGTGGAACGCCCTCCCATCAGATGTCAAGGAAATAAGCACCTTACGGCAGCCCTGTATAGGGAAGTTTTTAATGCTTATGTTTTGTCACTTTATTATTATTATTATTTATTCTGTTGGGAGCTGCCCAGAGTGGCTGGGGAAACCCAGCCACATGGGTGGGGTATAAATAATAAATTTATTATTATTATTATTATTATTATTATTATTATTATTATTATTATTATTATTATTATTACAAATAAGGCATTAATGCAGCCTAGTTACGTTCCCTGCGTGCTTTTGAAGGTGAAGACTGCAGTGTAAATCAGCCCACAAAGAAGTTGTTCCAGGTGACAAGTTGTTTATGTTTGGGGTTTTCCTGTCTCCCTTCTCAAAACCACATGGCAACCTCAAGATTCATATTCTGGAAAGTCCGATGAGGGATTCCTACTCCCACCAGCCCCAGCCAGCAGGGCTACAAAGATCACAATTGTAGTCCTGCAACAATTGGAGGACTAGGGATTCCTCATTCCTGCTCTGCAAGTGCTTTCCCTCCCTGCTTTATGCACATGTTTTCATGCTAAACTGCAGAATTAATAAAGGTAAGCATGGCAGAAGAATGCTAACGAAGCAGTTCCAGGCAGTGAGGTCTACTGCATCAAGGGGCTTTCTTCCTATTAAGTGTGCTGTGGATTGCACTAAACCAGAGAGGTTTTTGAACAATGGAATGTCTCCTCTTAAAGCGCTAGAAGCTTAAAGTAAGTGTGACAATGCACAAGCCTCATTCATATTTTGATGACATCTTAGGGAAACATTATGTGAAACAATTGCCTTTCCTTAATAAGCTCTGTCTATGCAGTGCATGTATGTGCATCTGTCTGTCTTTCCTGTCTGCATGCATGAGACGGAATGGGTTTCATTTACACAGGAGAGAATATTTCAGCCCATTCCAAACCTCAGTCATCGTTTGGAATTTAATTTTCCCGAGGTTTTGCAGGCAACAAATCCTACCAGGGTTTGCCTACCACAGCTGTCAAGAGGAATCTCCTCATAGCTCAAAGGACACAAAAGATTCAGCAAAGTTTATTGATGTGGGATAGCTCAGCTGGTAGAGCATGAGACTCTTAATCTCAGGATTGTGGGTTCAAGCCCCATGCTGGGCAAAAGATTCTTACACTGCAAGGGGTTAGACTAGATGACTTGTGTTGCCTTCCGATTCTATGATCTGAATACCTTTGTCCATGGAGAGGAAGGAGCGGATCACCGTAATAAAAATCCATAGCTTGCTTTCTTGCCAGCCAATGTTTTGAGCAGGTTGCAATGCCAAATGTCTCCCACTGATCTCCTGATGACAGCGCGTCTTGACTGGAGGAAAGCAGCTTGGAGGAAAGCACGTCTCGTCTTTAGAAGCTGGGACAGGGGAGTGCTTCAATAGCCCAGGAGATTTCTCTGCTTGGTATTTCAACAGCTGCAGCAAGAAAAAAGGAACTCTGCTAGACAGGAACTTGTTTCTGTGGAATGGCTGCCAGAGCCCTTCTGTTCCACACTGATGCTCTGTCATCCCCACCCTTGTTGATACGACAACATTTTATACTTTGCATCACCAAAGAGACTCTGATCCATAAATATCTCTGACTTCAGAGCTGGCCTGTCAGGCCTAGCTCATGCAGCTGTAATGCCACCACAGGCTCCCCTGTGTTCAGAAATGTGTAACTTGGCCACCGGTCCAAAGTATTGCCACTTTGTCACCAGCCCAGGGAAGGCTCTTCCTCCTGGTTCCAATTAAACTGGTAAATGGGACTTTGCAGCTTTGCTCATCATCTGGCGAAATATTTTCATGATGTCCCACCTTTTCCTCCTTGCCAGGATCCTGTTGTCTGGCTTAGGTTGTGTATGCACCATCCATTATAAAGCATGTTTCCTCCTTTTCCAAAAGAGAATCCTGGGAACTGCAGTTTGTTAAGGGTGCTGGGAATTTTAGCTCTGTCAAGAAGTCAACTACGGCTCTCAGGATTCAGGGCAGGAGGCTGTTGAAATGTGCTTTAGATGGGTGGTTTGTGTGTAGTCTTTAGTTACATAAACGCTTGTTCCCTTGGGTTCCCTTCCAACTCTACAATTCTATGATCTATGGTAGTCTTCTGCAACCTGGGCCCTCTAGAAACTATTGTTCAATTCCCATCAGTCCCAGCCAGCAAGGTTAGGGATAATAGGAGTCATTTGATAGCATTTGAAGGGCACCAAGTTGGAGAAGGTTGATCTCCAGTTTGAAGTTTGCCAATACAGAAGATGTGCTGAAAACTTCCAACCACTTCCACAAAGCAATAGATACTGAGGTAACCCTTCCTGTACCTCTAAGGCCAGCTATTCTGGATCTGAAGGCACATGAGACTTCTGTCTTGCTGAAGTAAAGCCAGGTGACCCCCTGGAAAACACATTTATGCAATGTAAATCCTACTCAGAGTAGACCCAAGACTGACTTGGGTTCATGAGTTTCAGTGGGTATAATTTAGTTGGATGCAGACTATGTGCAACACCTTGGTTTCCATGTTGGAAAAAGGTGAGATATAGCTATAAGAAAAGGCATCCCCTTCATATAATCGTTACTTGGCGCTACTGTTTTCTGACAAAGGATTCTTACCCCTTTTGTAGAAGCACAATTCTCATAAGTCTTTGGGAGAGGCCACAATATGTAAACCAGCCTTTGCCAGCTGGGTATCCTCAAGCTGTTTTGAACTACAACTCACAGCATCCTTAGGAATTTCCTTGACTATTATTTCAGAGGGGGCACCTCTGTTTTCTAGAGTCAGCCAGATGTAGTTTGAAAAGTTGTTTTGTAATGGGTGGCCTTTAATGCCAATTCTATTTTTGAACTCCCTCCTTCCTTCCTTCCTTCTTTATTTTCCTACATAGGAAAGGAAAAATATTTGTAAGTGTGCAGATACAAGGTTGATATTTAATTTATTATTTTCCCCCAGGAAGCATTATGTTTGCAAATAGTATATAATATAATTCCATCAGGTTTCCTCTGTTCCTTTCCCTTTGATGACTGCCTCCCTGCTTGTGTTTTCTCTGTGTTAAAGGTAAAGGTAAAGAGACCCCTGACCATTAGGTCCAATCATGACCGACTCTGGGGTTGCGGCGCTCATCTCGCTTTATTGGCTGAGGGAGCCGGCGGACAGCTTACGGGTCATGTGGCCAGCATGACTAAGCCGCTTCTGGCGAACCAGAGCAGCACGCGGAAACGCTGTTTACCTTCCCGCCGGAGCGGTACCTATTTATCTACTTGCACTTTGACGTGCTTTTGAACTGCTAGGTTGGTTGGCAGGAGCAGGAACCGAGGAACGGGAGCTCACCCCGTCGCGGGGATTCGAACGGCTGACCTTCTGATCGGCAAGTCCTAGGCTCTGTGGTTTAACCAACAGCGTCACCCGCGTCCCTTTTTCTTTGTGTTAGGAGTGTGTATTCTGAGCATTATGGGTTGTTGTTTTTTTTGTCTGTGCCATCACCAGTTCTTTGTAGGATTGTAAAAGTGAGAAGCTTCCTGATCTGGGGAGCTTAAATGTACATTTTGGCATAAGGAAGGTGATGACGAAGGGAAGGAAGAAGGGAGTGAAGAGGAAGAAGAGAGACAAGGGTAACAAAATAAATCACTCAGGCTGTCAATGGCCTTTCTGACTATGCTAGATCTCCATGGCCAGAGGCAGTAATGTTTGTGGAAGCCACAGGTAGGGAGAGAGCTTGGGTCCTCCTTGTCAGTTTCCCACATGCATCTGGCTGGCCACAGGTTGACCGTGTTCTCCAATTTGTATAATGCAGTTTTGTGTCAAGCACACTCAAAAGGTTGGATTTTTGCGTATGCGCTCCTGATCTGCACAGTCCGCTCACATGCCTTCCCATCACAGCTGATCTGATAGTGTTAAGATGCTGTCAGACATCCCTGAATTCCATCAGCTTCTGCCCTCTCCCATTGCATATTTGGATTATATTAAACCATGCTCCTGCATTAGAGCGACCGTTTGCGCATCTCCTGCCTGAGCCAAGGGAACGTTGATTTTGTTGCCATCGGCTAAGAATTTGGATTTCTTAATTTGTCAGCACATTTGCTCTTCTGTCAGCTACCTCCATCCTGTGAGAACGCTTATTAGTTACTGGCAATGGCACAACAATAGTTGCTCAACATCCGTTACGCTTTGCAAGCAGCCATCGTAAAAAGGGAAGTTTGGGGAGATGATCAGGCTGCGTCATCGAGGATTGCAGATTTGGGTATGTTTCTCAGCACATGCTTGGTAACTGTAGGGCACTCAGTAAGAGAAATCAACAGGAACTTTGTTGCTGGTAAGCAACAATTACGCTTATCAGCATATTTCTTCAGGGGTGCAGAAATCTACTGAATGTGCTATTGGGCACAGAATTCATCTCCTTGAGAATCTCAAGGGGGGGGGTACTTAAAAAAAAACCCCAACCATTTCTAGTCCTATTTATTCTCAGGGAAAGTGTATGGCTAATACCTGATGAAATCTCATAAACCTGAGGAGGACTGAGTAAAATTGACAATGGGACTTCAGTACTGCATGTCTCACTTTGTTACACTATTGACTGAAAAATCAGAATTACTGTATGCAAAGTAAAAAAAATATTAACATTCACTTGATTTGCAGAATTTATACAGTGTGCAGATTTTGGATAGCTTTTGCAAAGCATTTCCTCTTCTCCCTCCCTCCCTCCCTCCCTCCCTCCCTCCTTCCACACATACAGCCCAGCTCATAATACTGTATTTCAGACATTTGGACATTCTCAGATAGAGATGTCTCTGTTTCCACTCAAAGTAAAGTTACCTTTATATCTCACTGTCCGGTGGTTCTTGGAAAATTACAGGCATAATTTAAAATATTGAATTATTTAAAACAAACAAATAAGCAGCATAATCCACCGAGCAGCAAGAACAATTACAGGCATCAATTTATAATTACTGCACAGACGCTAAAAGCCTACCTACATAAATGAGCCTTGCCTTTCTTTCTAAGGGGCATACTAGACATTATCCCCAATTGTTAATTTGTTTTTAATAAAAAGGAGCCTCGGGGGAGGCCTGCTGATGGCACAAGATGATAGTGCTTAACCCTTCCCCAGCCAACCATTTTCCCACTCAAAATGTCCCCCAGGTCATTTCCCCCCTATGCAGGTGAGAGGGAAAGCAACTTGGGAATGGGATACTGATTGGTGAAATGACCAATAGGAAAAAATGTTAAATCCCACCTCCCCCATGTCACTCCTCCACCCAAAACTGCTGCCTCACCAAACCGAAAGAGTGCTCACAAATGGTTCCTCTTCATCCTGGGGAGAAAGTGACACGTGGGGTACCACAGGGTTCTGTCTTGGGCTTGTTGTTGTTCAATGTCTTTATAAATGACTTGGACGAAGGAATTGAAGGGATGCTCACGAGATTTGCAGGAGCCACCAAAATGGGAGGAGTGAAGCTGAGGCTCCAATATTTTGGCCACCTCATGAGAAGAGAAGACTCCCTGGGAAAGACCCTGATGTTGGGAAAGATTGAGGGCACAAAGAGAAGGGGACGACAGAGGACGAGATGGTTGGACAGTGTTCTCGAAGCTACGAACATGAGTTTGACCAAACTGCAGGAGGCAGTGGAAGACAGGAGTGCCTGGCGTGCTCTGGTCCATGGGGTCATGAAGAGTCGGACACGACTAAACGACTAAACAACAGCAGCTAATGTTGCAGAAGACAGATGACCTTAACAGACTGGAGAACTGGGCCCAAATCAACAAAATGAATTTGAATAGGGACAAATGGGAGCTTCTACACTTAGGCAGGAAGAACCAGCTGCACAAATACTGGATGGAGAACACCTGGCTTGTCAGTAATACATGTAAAAAGGATCAAGGGCTCTTAGTAGACCACAAGCTTAACATGAGTCAATAGTGTGATGCAGCAGCAAAAATAGATAATGCTATTCTAGGCTGCATCTCTCCAGTAGGAGAGAGCCCCCATCAAAGTTTAAAACAGTCACAAAGTTAAGCAGCAGCATAGCATGGGAATGTAGGTTGTGAGACCCCTTTTCACATCCTGTTTAGTCTGCTTATAGTGCTTGCCCCCCCCCCCCGATAAGGAATGCTGTTAAGTAACTTTAAAATGATTTACTTACAAAATTCAAAGGACTGATTTATGCATTGTTCCACGCAACAGGTAGAATACATGTAGAATACTCTTGGGTACAAAATACAGAAAGTTAGCTTCAAGCTGGAGCAAGCTCAGACATGTCCTTCCTGGTTGATTACCTGGAGCAAAGAGAATGAGGAAAGGAAGAGAAGCAGCTTCACTTCCTCCCTCACTGGAGGTGAAGGGGTGTGACCTAACTGAGTCTAGGAACACAGCTCTGTAGTCTTAACCCCTTCATGCAATAGCCAGCACTCATGCATAATGATGTTTGAGTGCTATCTCCCACTTAATGCAGAAGGGGCCACAGAGTGGTAAGGCTGTTTTCCTTGCTCTCTCGCTCTCTCTCTCTGTTTGGTGGAATTTCCACCTTACTTTTCTATATAACAATCAAAGCTGCTTACAAAGGCAGTCTGCTCTTGCAGAACACATTGAAAGAATCCCAAGCTTTGGTTGTATGAATTGTTTGGCTGTCATACAGAAACCTCACCTAGAAAACAGAAACCTTTTAAAGGTGTTTGCAATATTTGTGCTTTTAGTGTTTCGTTCTATTCTATAGCAATGTGACTGATATCTAGTCAGAGGGAGATGAAATATTTATGTTGCAGCCATGCATTCTAATAAATGTCTGAAAGCAACAACATGTAAAGCATTTTCTGGAATTTAGACAAGCACACTTGCTTTTTATTTCCTCCCCACCCCCCTGCCCCCAGAAGTTGCTTTACATATTGTGTTTTGCATAACAACTATAGAACATGGAATATGAAAAGCAACTTCTGGGGGGAAAGGAAATAAACAGGAAGGTCGCTTGTCTAAATTTCAGCAAAAGTGTGTGTGGGGAGGGGCGGCGCGTTGGCTGTTTCTCTAAGTTGCGTTTTCTCATTCCAGTAAAAGTGTCATATTGCCAGGACAATTTGCTTACATGGTGATGTCACTGAAGGCACACAAAGCTGATTCAAAGTCATGGCAATGCTTCCTGGACAGGCGCTTCTCTCACTCGAGGTGGTTAACCTGTAACCTTCTATGCCAACTTTTAAAAAAATAAAGATATTAAAGATTTTCTTGGTTTACAAAAGTATGTGCATTGTCTCTTCTTTCAGGTTGTAAAGTCTTTTCTATGGATCAGTTACATTTGATATGAGACATTAGTGTTGTATACAGTAAGGTTGGGGAAGAAGAGAGGGGAGACAGGGGCGCCATGTATGGGGGGCTCAGTGCTGGAGCACTCACAAAATTTTGGGCAGGGCCCTCACGCAACTTCCGAGGTCTTGCAAGGCCTCAGACAGCATCTCAAAGATGCCTCAGAGATGCTTTCTGAGGCCTTCTGAGACCTTGGAACCTGACTTCCGGAGCCACCAGAAGTCAGGTTCTGAGGTCTTGGAAGGCCTCAGAAAGTAACTGAGGCCTTGCGAGACCTCCGACATGCTTTCCAAGACCAGGGGCCGTACATGACACCATTACATGATGTCACACATGCTGGGCACCCATAACCTGGGGCGCTAGTTGGCTCCCCTGTGGGGAGAGGAGGGGTGGTGTGGTGAAACATATTCTTTTATATAGTGTACGTGTGGGGTTTTGTGTTCGTGTCAACTGGATAGGGTTCACCTTCTATTTGCTTATTACATTTCCTTGGTAGTGAGAAGGAATGGGGGTGGGGAGGTGCTCAGGGTGGGTTTGGTTGTCTATAGTTGGCTGCAGTGAAGTTTGTTTGCTTCTATGCCAACTTTTGAATGCCTGCTGCAAACTTTTCTTTTCTGCCAATTCTTTCAATCTCTCCTTTTTCTAATATCAAGTTCAGCGTGGCACATTTCCACAGGTTTGCGAATCTCATAAGATAAACATTTCTGTATCAGTGGTGTGCAGTCAGTAGCCATGGGGTCTAGGCTAGTCCCCTGAAGGGTCCAAGAGCCCTTCCACAGCCTTCCCAAGGCCTGCCTGGCTTAGGAAAGTAGGCAGCAGGGCTCCAGCATTCTGTCAGAGGCCTGGCACCTGTTTCCTAAGGCCCAGCTTAGGGAGGGATGTGCGATGTTCATGTGTGCGACATCACACACCCACACACCCCACTCCAATTACCCTCACAAGCTAGCTATGTGTTCCCCTACGAAAAATTTCACCACACACCACTGTTTCATATGGAATTTTGCCTAATGTAGACATTTCTGCAAGCATTTCACGCTATTAAACTTATTTCCATGCTATTTTCCCCAATATATGCATTTTAATGCACACTTTCCCCTAATGGAGCCATTTATTTATTTTTTTGGTTAGGGGAACTGCATAATTTGGAGAAGTGGAAATCTTGAAGGATAACTCTTTTGCATGTTGTTTCAAGAAGTGCGAATCAGGTAGGTTTGCATTAAAGGCAAACCGAACAAATTCCCTGCCCTTCTCCATCTCAACCTAAAAACAAGTCACATTGGACCATTTTTATCCCCAAAGGAGTCAGCTTTTATGCACCCAATCTTGATATCTGTGCAATGTTGAAATCTGCAGTATGGTGTGCCCTTTCAATCTGGAGGGTGCTCACAAGGGAAGGGGCCATTTTTTGGTGGTAACTCCAACCCCATCATAGTTCCTGTGCCAAATGAAACTCATAAAAGGCGGTCCCATACCCTCCAACATTTCTCCGATGAAAATAGGGACATCCTATTCAAGAACAACAAAAATAAAACCAACAACGTTATTCATTTATATCTCACCCATCTGACTGAGTTGTCCCAGCCACTCTGGGCAGCTTCCGACATATATAAAACATGATAAAGCATTAAATAATTTGTTTAAAAAACCCTTCCCTATACAGGGCTGCCTTCAGATGTCTTCTAACAGTTGTATAGTTACGTTTCTCCTCAGTTTCGGGGTTTGCAGCTAGTGTGGTGTAGTGGTTCAGAGTGGTGGACTCGTAATCTGGTGAACGGGGTTCGATTCCCCGCTCCTCCACATGCAGCTGCTGGGTGACCTTGGGCTAGTCACATTTCTCTGAAGTCTCTCAGCCTCACTCACCTCACAGAGTGTTTGTTGTGGGGGAGGAGGGGAAAGGAGATTGTTAGCTGCTTTGAGACTCCTTAGGGTAGTGATAAAGTGGGATATCAAATCCCAAACTCTTCTTCATCTTCTTCCCTACCTTCCAACATTTCTCTGACGAAAATAGGGGCATCCTAAGGAAAAGCGGGACATTCTGGGATCAAATAAAATACCAGGATGGCTTCTGTAAATCTGGGACTGTCCCTGGAAAATAGGGAGACTTGGAGGATCTGTGTTCCTAGCAACTGCAGGCATTTAGCCCTCCAATGAGCATCCTACCCCCCCCCCAACATACCCACCCCTCAGGAAGAGTGCAACGCTGTCCAGAAAAACAACTCACTTGATTTCCAGATCCATTTGCCCACTGGACCTCCATCTTGTCAGGACTTAGCTGCAGTTTATTGGTCCCCCGCCCCTCCTTCCTCCCACTGCATCCAGGCATTGGGCCAAGGGGACCTGAACAGCCTCCCCATCTCAGATGCAAAAGAGGAATATTGCTGAATGTCATCAACATATTACCTACACCAAGCTCCAGATCCATGGCTAGGAAACCTCCAGGGTGGATGGGTGGAATGGTACTTTGACTCACATCTGCTCTTGGTGTTTGCTGCTCTGGGAGCCTCTTTGGCTCAAGGGCGGGGAGGAAATGCTCCAAATAAATTAATGGACTGGCAGCATCCATATTTGAAAGCCTTTCAAGTCAGCTGAAGACGTTAGGAATTGGACCTGGGAGGAATTGGACCACATACACACACACACACACACACACAGAATATGAACATATCTACTGTTTCTTTGTTTTGAAAGGTTTGTCTGTCAGGAAGACAATAACATCACATTGTTCTTTTGTCTCATTTCAGAAACACTTTTCTTTTTAATGACTTGAATCTGTGAATGTTGGCACAATATCTTTTGCCACTCAAATTAGCAAACACTGAAAGACAGAGGCCTATAATGTAAAGGATGACACATCTTTAAAATATGCTGATGTGAACAAGGCGCTACAATAATGAATCCCACCGAGGCTCTAAAAAGATCTATGTGCTGTTTTGGTAAAAAGATATCGGCTGGTGCCTCTAGTGAAGTGTGTCACTTCACTTTGTCATGCCATTCTAGTCTTCAGTGGCCTATAAGTGTCCCCCTATTAGTATTAACACTGCTGAAAGTGACCATATATAAGCAGAGTAATGGTTGAGGAGAGAACATAGCATGTGAGGCTTCTCATTTCCTAGAGCAGTACAAGGTTCAATGAGTAAGCCTTTTTTGCAGGGTCAGTTTCAATGGAAGCAAAGAGTGGTGGTGTCCGAGTGTCGTAACTGTTTATGAACTCACGAGTAGGGAAGGGTGAAGCAGTTTATTTCTGGTGTGTGTCATTTCCACACGTGTTTACCCATATGTCTATCCTGTCCTGTTTCTGCTTCAATCTGCAATTAAAAAATAAAATAAAAACCAACAGAAGATTGGCATTTAAATATGTATTTTTAAAAGTACATTCTCTCAAAACATGCATTTTTGAGCCAAGAACTGTGCTTGAACATTTGGGAAATGACAGGTAACCAAATTCCAATCTGCATATTATTCTAGGAGGTACAAGTTCTGGTCAGCTTCTCCTGAAATTTGCAAATATTGAGTTTTCCCAGTGTTCCTACTATGTGAGCAGGAGGGAGCAGGATGCTACAAGATGTCTTGCACCCCAGGCACCTCGCTGCTAGCTAGCTGCAAAAACACAGATCTCAGTCCCATTTGCTGTCTACATTTGAATTGTCAAACTGTTTCTTTCCAGACTCCCCCGCAGCAGTGTAGGGTATGTGTAACCACCATCCATAAAATAAGAATAAAAAATTGATGCTCATTTAAGTGCACATTCTCTTGGCCATCCATACACACTAAAGAAGCCTCTTTAGTTCTTGGGTGAAAGAAAGCCTAGAAAAAAGAGATAGTGTTATCATTCAGTACAAGTTCTCCCACTGTCCCTCATTCTGATGGCCAGCCATAGTTAATGCAAGAGAGAAGGATCACACATGACAAAGAGATTTTCTACATTCTGCAAATGCTTTCTACAATGCTTAAAGGTTTCCGCATGGTGGAACGTTATTCAGAAATGGAGTTGCTAAGCTTTTCAGGCCCAAAGGCTGACACATCCATCCTCTGTCAACACCTGGTGTGCTTGTGTGTGTATGCTAGTAGTGGGTGTGGCCAAAAGTGGGTGTGTCCACCCCACATTCACTCGTGAACATTTTTGCATGCACACCTACAAGGCACACAGTCCACTCTCATACAGATCTGGCTGAGGAAGAGGGATTTTATTTTGCTCCCTGCTCATCCAATGAGCAACCTGGATTACTAGGGAAAGGCTAATTTGCATCCGGGGCAGAGGAATGGGGGCACGGTGGGGGTGGACTGCCCCAGGTGTCTTCGCTGAAGGGGGTGACATTTGGCAGTTGCGGGCAGCACGCTGAATGTCCACCATTGGCGGCTTGCTCCACCCCCAGCTGCAGGGCATGCACACCACTCTATGCACCCAAGTGGCTATCCTGTGCCTGGGAGGGCACCATCTGCACCCCATCCCCCTTGGGAGGGTGCCCGTCCTGGGCAGCGCGGGCATATGCTCCACTGCTCTTTGCATCCCCGTTATGCTGCTGGGCCCTGCCCATCCCAGAATGCTGTGTCTATTTTTATTTAATGTAAACTAGGTTGGGTCTTGGAAGAAAAAATTGAAACCTTGTTCTCAAGGTCCTATAGATTGAAAGCAAACCAGGTTGGGTATTTTCAGATTCCACTCCTGCCCTTGACCAGGAGGGATAGCTGGTGAACCAAGGGATCAGTTTCAATCAGAATGGTATAATGGCAAAGGAGGGCTAGGGGAGACTCAGATTCATATCCCGGTTCAGTCACGGAGTTTGATGGGGAACCGCAGTGGCGTAGCGTGGGTTGTCAGCACCCGGGGCAAGGCAAGTAATTTGTGCCCCCTAACCTGTGGATTTGCACCCCCTAACCCATGGATTTGCGCCCCCTAACCCCCAGATGTTGCACCCGGTGCGGCCGGCCCCCCCTGCACCCCCCACGCTACGCCACTGGGGAACCGGGAGCTGGTCAGTATCTCTAACCCAGCTTAGCCCACAGGATTATTGTGAGGAGAAAATTGGGGAACAATATATGCTGCCTTGAGCTCCTTGGAAGAAAGATGGGGAATGAATGAGATCCCATGGCTGCAATCCAGGATAGGAAAGGTCATTGGCATTCAGATCATTTGAGCTCTGGCTGGGGTCGGGTACTAGGGTCAGATACTTCCGTTTTGATGTCATGGCATCGGGTGTGGTAAGGACTTGGGAGTGTTTCTATTTAAAAGGAAATAGCCTTAGCTCATGTTGTGAAAGTTTCTGGGGCTCCACACCCAAGATGCTTAATGACGTCGATGAACGTTAATGGCACTTTAGGGAGAGCAGTCTGACAGGGCTGTTGCTAAGCCCAGTTCCACAGTAAACACAGTGCCCTGCTAAATTATGGAGCCTGAGACATCGGAAGATGGAGCAGAATAACAACAATATTTCTCAAGCACCTGAAAGTAAGGCGCTGTACTCCATACAGCCTTTGTTTACCATCACCCCACCTACCCAGGGTTACAAAGTAAATAAACAGGTATCTAAGGGGAAAGGAAGGAGAAACGGTAAGGAAAGATATATAGAAACTAAAGGATTGTTCCATCAGCATCTGGTGAAAACTGATGTGAAGACTAATCAGCAGTAAGCATAAGAGAGGGTGCGCTATCACAAATAAGCCAACATGTCAGGAAATATTGCTCTGAAAATAAATCAAGATACAGCCTTTGATTACTGTGGCCTGGGGGGGGGGATCCCTGTGGCCTCCCAGCTCTATTCCCGTAGGCTCTTGCTGAAGGTGCATTGCCTCTGCAGATGGGATGCAATCTTTCCAGCCCAAACTCTACCTTCGAGAATCTTGTCTTGAAGCGGCTATAGCTATAATGATGCCCCCAGGTGAGTTATTGAGAAATGGGAACATAGTTGGAAATCAACTGGCTAATTCATTAAAAGGGGTTAGATTTTTTTGGATAAATTATTCATTGCGAACAATCCTACACTCCGATTCCCTCAGCAGTTTTTGGCAATGTTGTCTTCCGTTCCTAGGTTCAAATTAAGCACTGCGAGCGAATGTGAGCCTTGGAGTTGTAAAGTGTTCTTGAGTGAGACAGTTGCCATTGAGACAGGCTGATCCAGTGGTCCAACCTCCCTGTTGCAGGGCCAGCCCAAAACATTGTGTTGCCTGAGGTAAAGGACAAGGTAATACTCCCCTCCCCTCTTTCATTCCATGTATAGAAGCGGACCCCACTGGCAACTGAATCTTATTCACAATCTTCCAGGCACAAACAGTATTGAAAGTGGGATCACATATGAACACCCCAATATCATCATGAGCACAAATCACATTGCATGCACAATTAAAACAACATCTGGAAGGGTCCTTAGACTATTGCCCATGCTACTGGTTGAGCCACAAATGCCCCTCTCTCTCCTACATTTTGTTAGTGATATTGCCTTGACTGCCATTTGATGCTCAGTTATATATTACTGTTGTTGTTTGTTGTTCATGTGTTTCCTGCTCCCTAATGATTAACTCTATCATACATTATTGAGTTCTCTTGTTCCCTTGCATTAGAACTGCATTTCAGAGAAAGCAAGGGAGTATTTGGTTGCAATTTATTTATTTTTTTGGTCATAGATGGGTAAACGTTGCCTTTTCCTGCAAGGTTGAGCTATTAACACTTGGTTTCTCATCTATGCAAACAGTTCCCCAACTGATTTGGATCTTATTATTAACTTGTCTCAAAGTGCCATGTAAAATTAATAAGCACAGAGAGAGTTGGTGCCTTATTCTTGGGAGAAGTGAAGATTATGAACTTAAAATATGTGGCAAAGAGGCCAAAAGGTATTTTCGTCAATACTGAAGGCTTGGTAGCAATTTCAGGACACACAGTGTGGCCCTCTTACAGCTGCTGCACCAATAATAGTAGTTGTTTGTTTGTAAAGTGTCATCTGTATCTTTTTGTGCAATACAAAAAATGAGGGGGAAATCCCCATTTTGGTTTACAATCTAACAAGAAAAGGATGGGAAATGGGACAAAGGAGTAATTAAAATTAGCAAAACAGTTTTTATGTTTTGGGCAGTGTCATTCTCCACCTATCAGAGGGTCTACGTATCTTAAATTACCCTGAGAAGTAGTTACCATAACAGCTACCAGATTAGCTGTACAAATTATTATCCACATTATTACCACATACTTCCTCCAAGGTACTCAGGGTGACATACATGGTATTCCCCCTTTTATCCTTAAAACAACTCTGAGGTAGGCTGAGAGATTGTGCTTGCCCCAAAGTCATCCAATGAGCTTTGTGGCTCAGAGTATAATTATTTGAATTTAGGATTCTTCTAGGCAAACCTGAAACCTTTATCCACAGTACAACTCTAGCTTCAGTTTGATCTGTTTGCACATTAGAGCTTACCCTTTGACTAATCCTCATATTATTATTGCCCTTTGACCAATTATTCGGAAATTGTGAGCAACCAAGGGAATATTTTCACTGACTCAGCTAATACACAACAATGACTCATCAGAATCATTAAAGATCTCCAGGCTGGACTGAACAGCACGTCGCACCACAACCCCACCCTCTGCTGTCTGGTAGTAGCTACAATGTACAACCAAAGTGGCCTGGAACAGATTATTGCACAAAACTCTTCAGACTTCATGTGCTTATTCCACTGAGACAGTGGCGTAGCGTGGGGGGTGCCAGGGGTGCCGGCCGCACCGGGCGCAACATCTGGGGGGCGCGCTCGCTGCCTCCGGAGTCGCCGAAGAGCCTCCGGCGCAGGCTGTAGCAGAGCCCCATGTCTCGTGGAACCGGCGAGCTGTGCGCGCGCCCGGGCTGAAGGCGTCCGGCAGGCAGCGGCTCTCAGCCCCGCGTGTCAGGGCCGCGGAGGACGCGCCAGGCAGCCCCTCCTCACAGCCCCGCCTCCGCTGCTGCTGCTGCAGCTGCTGGGCCATGTTGCATTTTCCTCGCCTCTCTGGCCCCCTCCTCCTCCGGGCAAGCGGCGTGGTTTGGGCGGCAGCGCCAGCGGCAACTCACCTCAGATCGGCAGGTTAGGGGTTAGGGGGGGCGCAAATTACTTGCCTTGCCCCAGGTTAGGGGGCGCAAATTACTTGCCTTGCCCCGGGTGCTGACAACTCACGCTACGCCGCTGCACTGAGAAGCCACACAGTGGTCGGCAGGCATTGTTCCATGCAGGCTAGAAACCCTGCTTAAGGCCTTGCAACCACAGTTGCACATTAACCAAGTCTACACACAACACTAAGTCAAGCTATACCTTAGCACACATGCATGGGCTCCAGAAGAACACATTGTGGCCACAAAGCTCCTCTTTCAGTCCCGACTTATTGTACTATTTTGTTGAACCTGGTGTTGGGGGTCTCAGGAAATATACCGTAGGCATTTGACCTAGTCTTCCTACCTGACGAAAGGGGTCTTGAGCTTGGTGCTGAACCCTGTTGATCTCAGGGAACTTTAATATCAACACTAAGTTGCGTATACACCCCAGCTGGTGGGAGCAGCTGAGGACTTCATAGCCACCATCTTGAGTAAAACACCTGTGACAGAACATGCTCTTCACTGGGTATTAATGTATTTTTAATATTTTGTTGGAAGCTGCCCAGAGTGGATGGGGAAACCCAGCCAGATGAGTGGGGTATAAACAATTATTATTATTATTATTATTATTATTATTATTATTATTATTATTAAGCAGGGTGTCGTAGTCCTGTGCTGCTAACCATGGCAGAGCTCAGTGGAGAGAGAAGCCAGCCAACTAGCCTAGTATCAGGGGGATACTTGCCTGGAGGCAGAGTCCTTATACAAGGTTCAGTCCAGTCCTAAAGGCCAGGAGTATCTCAGTTCATGTAGTCAGACAATCCGGGGGGGTCAAGAAAGCCGAGGGTCCAGGGTCACAAGAAGCAAAAAAGCAACAAGGTCTGGCCAGAAATGACAAATGTTGTTTCCAGCAACTGACTGAGGCTAGCAACCCTGCTTCAGAAAGCTGGAGCCATCTGATTCTCATCAGGAGCAAGAAGGCTGATCAGCGGCAGGTGGAGTAACTATGCCTTCTGCTCCTTCAGGCTGCTGCTCAGCAGGTGAAGCCGACTCCTGGCCCATGACACAGGGGTAGCTAACATGATACACTCTGCATGTTGTGGCTTACAACTCCCACCATTCCCGACCTTTGGCCATGCTGCCTGAGGCTCTGGGGAGTTGTAGTCCACAACATCTGAAAGAAAATTTGTTGCCTACCCTACACAGTAGGAAGAACTTTCTGATAGTGAGCACTCACACTTTACATTGTGGGTGCCCTTTGCGGGATCACGCGCGGTGCTACAGTTCCCAGGGAACTTACTGGCAAACAGGGATTGGCCTGCCTCTCAGTGTTAATTTATGGAGGTTCAGACCCAGTCTCAGTAGTCAAGTTTCATTGCTGGGAGGTGAGACGTGGGACCAGCCCCATTTATAAATAGAGGGTGGAGCTGACAATAGCCAAGCAGTCGGCTCTGGAGATTTACCCTCCCTACCCTCCCTTAGTTTGCAGGTTAACTTTTTTCTTCCTGTTTAGCAGGTGCTGCTATGGTCTATGACTGGTTGCTGTTGAAGGACTGGGAAGAAATTTTCCTGCATTGGCAGGTTTTGTCTTCCCCATAGCAATTCATCACAACTTTGGCGGTTATGGCCTTGGGTGGAATCCTTTAGTGTTTTCTTCCTTATAATGGTGTGTGTGTGTGTGTGTGTGTGTGTGTGTGTGTGTGAAGTGGTGACACCCCATGAAAGGTGGTCAGTGAACTACCCTGCGTGTGGGGATATGGGCTGGGCTGCCTGCTACACTTACGTCTTGCAGAGCACCCCCATATCCCATTTACCCTGATGAGCCCCAGTTCCCCCCGGCTGGGGGGCTGGGAGGGATACACGCCCAAGGTCTAAGCCAAGGTCTTCCTACATTTGGAAATTTAATAAAGTTGTGGCCTAGTTTTAATTCCATATAACGTTGTCAGAGTCTTTATTCCTTCCTTATGATCCCAGGGGGCTGGGGCTGTCACTGCCTGGTCATGCAATAAGAGCCATTTGAGAGTGGAACAGACTCCCTTGGAAGGTGGTGGAAGTTTTTAAGCAGAGGTTGGATTGCTATTGGTCAGGGATGCTTTAGTTGAGATTCCCGCATTGCAGGGGTTGGACTAGATGACCGTCGGGGTTCCCTTCCAACTCAACAATTCTGGAGTAGAAGCTTATTGGATCAGGCGGAAAAAGAGCATGCCTAATTTGTTGGTTTCTTCAGGTTTGCCAGGACTTTCTCTAGACCCTTTCAAGGGTTTTCCCCCTTGATTTGCGTTGACATATGTAAATGATAGTAATTTTCTTCCTTGTTAAATAGTTTATACTTAGGGTGGGGCGGAAAGGGAGATGTCAAGATGGTGGTGGTGGGGAACTGTTTGATGTTATAAATTGTTAAAACTCTATTAAAATTTAAATAATAAAACAGTGCTGTGCGTAATGTAGATGGAAGCTGTTGCCGATTTCCAGACGCGAAGATTTCTGCTTGATTTGTTGTAATTGCTTTATGAAATTTTTATTTTGTTATCCACCTTGAGCATACCAATACAAAGGTGGAATATAAATAATGGAAACAAATAAAAATTGCCTAAAGAATGCTATATAAAGGGCTGAGAAAAGAGAGAAAGGGAGAGAGGACTAGTCCGGACATCCACTTAGGAATGGCTGTAGCCATGAAGGCTGTAAAGTATCTCCACTGTCAGAAGGCTCTAAATACCAGCTTGGGGATCAGGGAATACAAGCAGGACAATGCCATTTCACCTGTTTCATGCTTGTATGCTCCCCATGGTTAGCCACTGTGGGGAAAATGGACTGGACAGACCTTTGGTCTGATCTAGCAGGCCTCTTCTAAGGCGCAAGAGGGAGGTCTTAAACTGGGTCTCCCAGCAATGAAGTCCTGCATCATTTATTTCCACTGAAAGTCTGGTGACTGCTGCTGCTGCTGCTCACTGCCAGGTAAGCCCTCCAAGGCTCACCCATATAGGAGGGAGCCTGCTGACATAGATGTGGGTCCTCACTGAAGGCATGTTGCAAAGAGCCCTCTCAAACCTGGAGCTGACCCTAAGGAGAAGGCAGCTAGCCATGTCCTCATACCAGAGACACATTGCTCAGAGTGGGAAGCAAACTCTGAGGTCAGGGCATTATGGCACCTGATGGCCCTTTGGGTCAGCTGATTACACCTCATTTACAGTAACTATTCCTACAGTACAGGTGCTGTCTTTCTCCCACACTGAGATGCACTGCTGGTCCTCAGCTGTAGCATGTGACTGCATCAGCCCTGCTGATTGGCCGGAGCAGGGCAACAGCAAGAATGGGGAGTACTGGATTAGTGGAGAGCACCACAGCCCATAAGCTAGACCCTAAGAGGACAAATTGTCCCATTTCTGCCCTACCATTCATGTTTGTCAAGTTTCTCCCAAATTCTTCCTACCGCCTTCATTCAAATACCAGGATGGCCTTGCCTCACCTGATCTGTGTAACTTTTTCAAAAATGGCAGCTATAGGCCTTGAGCTTCTAGGATGGGGAAGATTGGACATTTAAATAACCCCCCTGTCCGCTCTCCTCTTTGCTACCTTGGCCTCCACTCTTAACTCAATCAACTTTAATTCACTTCCAGCTCTCTTACTGCCTTCAGCAACTTCACCTCTTCTCCCCTGGCGCCTTTTTATAATTGCAACTTTCTCCCAGAACACTTATGTTGTTTCACTTCCCTCTCATCTTTCCAATCGCTCTTTTAAAAAACTCCACTTTGTCACAAAGCCTCTTCCTTCTCACTGCAATCTTGCTGCTGGATTTGTTCAGGATGTTTGTATTTTTAACCCTTGCACCGCCTTGCCTTTCTCCTGCTCCTTTGTCTAACGTTGGATGATAACCTCCGTTGAGACTTCTCTTTGCTGGACTGTGCACACAGAAGTGCATGTCTCAAGGGCTGCGGTAATTATGGCTGTTGACATTGTTTTTACTCCGTTCTGAACTGCTTTGAGTGTTCACATATGAAAAATTGGGGCATACGTACTTGCAAAGAGAGAACATCATTCAGTGGGAAAACATCTGCTTTGAGTGCAGAAGGTTCCAGCTTCAATCCTTGGTGTCTCCAGGTAGGGCTGCGAATGGCTCCTACTCGGAACCTTAGAGAGCCTCTGCAATTCTGTGTAGACAATACTGACAGACCCTCCAAGTGTCCCTATTTTCCAGGGACACCCCTGATTTAGAGAAGCTGTCCCAGTTTCTGATTTGAAACTTGTCTGACCCCTGAGCCATCTGAGTCCTGTATAGGGAAGGGTTTTTTTTTTAAAAAAAATGTTTAATGTTTTGTTATGTTTTTATATATGTTGGAAGCTGCCCAGAGTGGCTGGGGCAACACAGTAAGATGTGTGGGGTATAAATGCTCAAATTATCATTATGGAATGGGACGTCCATAGAAAGTCTGCTCTCAGAGTTGGGAATTGGGCAGATGTGCCAAAGCCTTAACAAAACAGCAAACTTTATTCCAAGGGCAATGCAGCCTAGACCATGGCAGACTAAGAACCAAACTGCATGTTGCCTTAAACACACACTTCCTATTTGCATCTTAAAAAAAAAAGGAGTCACACGTGGGGGCGATCATTGGAGTAGACGGGGGGGGGGGATCCTGCCACTTTGGAAGGTTGGAACTTTTGTTGATGGTTTGTTTAATTTCTTTAAAGCATCACTGGTCAACTAAGTTGTGTACTTTTTGCAGACTGAATGAACATACAGTCATTTAGGCCAGGGCAACATCATGAATCTCTTGGGGTTTTCTGTATTGAACTTCTGTCAAAATATTTCTTCCAAGATTTCAAAATGCCTGTCACTTCCATTGTGTTTCTGCAGAAAAGGCTCTTGGAAGGCATATATACATGTGCGCGCACACAGACATGCACATACTGCAGCATCTTTTGTGGAAACTCCTTGGCAAAGCCTCAAGAAGCCATTTCCCTTTTTCTGTAGCATGAAAACACAGGAGAATTATAGCCTAAATAAGCACGTCCATCTTCCTTTTCCAGAGGCCGCTGCCCAGAATCTGTCTTTTATTGCATGACTGCGCTGGTGGTTTATTGTGGGTCAGGGCCAATTTGAGGCATCTATTCAGCATCCTCCAACCTGCACTGTTTTCCTGGAGCGCATACTAGAATATGCAAAGGCAAAATGCAGCACACACCATGTGAGCCAAATGGTATCGGCTCCTGATGAGGTGGGAGCAATTGTATCCACTTTATCTTGTCAGTTTGGGCGCAAATCTCACAAGGTAGAGAATCTAGTTCATGGAAATGTGATTCCTTCTGCAAACACGCAGATTTCTCTGAAGCATACTGAGGATACCTACAGGCATTGCTATTTTTCTAGAAAAAAGAGGTGCTGGAACTCACAATGAACACCTCCCTTGTTCTCTTATAATGGTAATGGGGCCCACTTGAGAGGTGCTAGAACTCAGTTCCATTGAGTTCTGGCTGGGGAAAAAAGCCCTGCCTACAGGAACATGCCTTATATCAGGGGTGGCGCTGTGGTCTAAACCATTGAGCCTCTTGGGCTTGCCAATCAGAAGGTTGGTGGTTCGAATCCACTTGACAGAGTGAGCTCCTGTTGCTCTGTCCCAGCTCCTGCCAACCTAGCAGTTCGAAAGCATACCAGTGCCAATAGATAAACAGGTGCCACTGCAGTGGGAAGGTAAATGGCATTTCTGTGCACTCTGGTTTCCGTCACGGTGTTCTGTTGTGCCAGAAGTGGTTTAGTCATGCTGGCCACATGACTCAGAAAGCTGTCTGTGGACAAATGCTGGCTCCCTCGGCCTGAAGCGAGATGAGTGCTGCAACCCTTTGCCTGGACTTAACTGTCCAGAGGTCCTTTACCTTTTACCTTACCATCTAGATTTGTCTGCTTTGTCTGATAGAAGCTTCTCAGGTCTTTCCTCTCTCCTGTTATGTGAGCCATTAAAGTGGTGAGGCAGGGTGGAAAAACCAGGGACTGTCAACATGCAAAACATCTTCCACCACAGAACTATGGTCCATCCCTAATTGCTAAGCATTGCCCCTTCTGGCAAAACGCTTCCTAAGTGCAATTCCATCCCTCCTCTCTACCCCAGCACATTGTCCTGTTAGTGAACCTGCTTTGCTTCCCATATTCAGCCTATCACCAAATCTGTACAAACCATACATTTGAAGCACATGGCCAACAAATCCTGGGAACTGTAGTTTACTCCTTATGATGAAGCTACAGTACCCAGCACCTTACACTATATTTAAAAAAATTAAAATTAAAATAATGTTTATTGTTTATAGATAATAATAATAATAATAATAATAATAATAATAATAATAATAATAATATATTACTTATACCCAGCCCATATGGCCAGGACTCCCCAACCACTCTGAGTGGCTTCCAACATAATATTAAAACACAATAAAAGAGCAAACCTTAAAAACTTCCCTAAACAGGGTTGCCTTCAGATGTCTTCTAAAAGTCAGATACAGTGGTGCCCCGCAAGACAAATGCCTCGCAAGATGGAAAACTCGCTAGACGAAAGAGTTTTCCGTTTTGGAGGTGCTTCGCAAAACGAATTTCCTATGGGCTTGCTTCGCAAGACAACAATGTCTTGCGAGTTCCTGCTGGTTTTTTTCCTCCCCCCCTTTTTCTAAGCCGCTAAGCCGCTTATCAGCTGATTCTATCAGCAGATAAGCCGCTAAAAGCCGCTAATAGCGCTAATCCGCTAATCCTTCAATGGGCTTGCTTCGCAAGACGAAAAAACCGCTAGACGAAGAGAATCACAGAACGGATTCTTTTCGTCTTGCGAGGCACCACTGCAGTTGTTTATTTCCTTGTCATCTGATGGGAGGGCGTTCCACAGGGCAGGCGCCACTACCAAGAAGGCCCTTTGCCTGCTTCCCTGTAACCTCACTTCTCGCAGTGAGGGAACCACCAGAAGGCCCTCGGCGCTGGACCTCAGTTTCCGGGCTGAACGATAGGGGTGGAGACGCTCCTTCGGGTATACTGGGCTGAGGCTGTTTAGGACTTTAAAGGTCAGCACCAACACTTTGAATTGTGCTCGGAAACGGACTGGGAGCCAATGTAGGTATTTCAGGACCGGTGTTATACAGCTACAAAACTAAAGGCATTACATGCACCAGACCAGGACAAATCTACAATGTCCCAAATTTAGGAACAATAGTGCCCAAGGTTCTTTAGAGGGAGCTTTGTGCTTTAAACGTATGGCACAAGTGTGATCCTAGTCTGTCCTTTCTGTTTTGTTAACCACAACTCTGGCTCATGCCATGGTCATCTCCTGACTTGCTTACTTCTTCTCTTTGGGCATCTGTTCTCACACGTCAGGTGTCTGGGCTAGTGCTGAGTAGGGATGCCAGACAATTCTGAAGAAAACAGAAATGGAAGCAGAAATTGCTGGTGTCAGCTTATCTGTCCCATGTCCGGAACAGAAATCAAACCAGCAAATATGATTGGTATTCACTGTTGTTGCTTTCAGTCTGCAAATTATGCCACTCCCCATTTGCATTGCATCTCCTTTCAGGGTAGAATAGCATAAATTACGTACTTTCTCCACAGTGGACAAGTAACAAAGCTTTTGGCAGAAGAGGAACTGCAGGTGAATGGAAACACTGCTGCATGTGATGAATGAAGGGTGAAATGAAAAAACAAACAAAACCCTTTCTTACATCCCAGGTGGCGTGAGCCAAAGGTGAGAAGCAAAGAATAGCCTCTCCTGAGAGTGGGTGATCACTCTCAACCCTGAAACTTCTTGTCCTGGAAGATGATGGAAGAAAAACAACATGATACTTTCCTAATGTAGCTTTCTAAAAATACAGCACGAGGTGTTAACCATAGATGTGATTAGTGATGTTTCTTTGGAGTGAGATTGTATGTGAAAAATGGGGGGTGGGAAGGAGTTTAGCAGTGTATGTTATTGATAAGGTTGAGGAAAAGGGATGCTCTCTGACATCTCCAAAGAAGTTCATGATTTATTGGAAGCACTGAGAGAAATATAAAGCCAAATAACAACATAATCCCCCAAGGAAGGTTTACTTTGCTCTCTCTGCAAACACTCGGACTTAGATAAAATACACACAGAGGCAAATGTTGAACCTGGGGTTGTTGTTTTTTTTGAAAAATGGCATTCTTTGTTGTTTGATGCCAAGAGACTACAGTCATGTTCAGTCCTCAAGTGCAGAAATACTGCCTCCAGTTTTAAATGATAAATGCCAAAGTTCACGGAAGCTTAAAAAACAGAGCCAAAGCGTTTGGCAGCAGGGATGATAATAAAGACCCTCCCCATTATGCTGACCTATGTTTCACATATATGTTATTTTCCTATGCTATGCTATAGTCTAAAGGCAGACATTGTATGAGATCTGCTATTTAATTTATAGTCATATCTGTGGTATTTTATAAGACCAGTTCCACTGAAAGCAATGTACATTACATTGCTGGAGTGTGGTATATCGTTTTAGCTTAATTTACTTTTTGGAAAGGCAGAAAATAAGACACAAGACTGATTCTCCTGTATTTTTTCAAAATATTTCAAGACTTTATTACAAAGTTAAAATAGCAGTCCAATAGGAAACAAAAAAATAAATAAAACCTCCAGTAATTCCCCACCCCCCAAACCAGGGTTCACAGCCATTATCTCATAAAATAGAGTACAGTGGTACCTCTGGTTATGAACTTAATTTGTTCCAGAGGTCCATTCTTAACCTGAAACCGTTCTTAACCTGAGGTACCACTTTAGCTAATGGAGGCCTTGTGCCACTGCTGCGCAATTTCTGTTCTCATCCTGAGGTAAAGTTCTTAACCCGAGGTACTACTTCCAGGTTAGCGGAGTCTGTAACCCGAAGTGTTTGCAATCCGAGGTGTTTGTAACCCAAGGTACCACTGTACTGCTGTGAGCTTGGGGGACTCCATAGCTGAAGTAGCCAGGCAAGGGCCATAATGGCCCCTAAGTATGGGTCATTAGTATAAGAAAGGAAGCTGCTCTGTGCTAGAGGGCAAGTGGTTGAGGACAATAGCCAGAGTTGTGTGAGAGTAGGCTACAAGCCAGAAGGAGGCAAAAGCCAGAGAATGAGAGCCATGCTTGATTTCTGCTAGAATCCAAGGCTGAGGCTATGGGAGAAACAAAACATTCTGGGGTGTTAATGCTATCATAGGCTCAGGTTGTATATATGTGCCAATAAGCCATATATCACAGGGGTCAGCAACCTTTTTCAGCAGGGGGCTGGTCCACTGTCTCTCAGACCTTGTGAGGGCCCGGATTATATTTTTTTGGGGAAAATGAATGAATTCCTATGCCCCACAAATAACCCAAAGATGCATTTTAAATAAAAGCACACATTCTACTCATGTAAAAATATGCTGATTCCCGGACCATTCGCAAGATGGATTTAGAATGTGATTTAGTTTGCCTACCTATGATATATCACAAAGGACCTTATTCCAAGGAAACTGAACAATCCCTGGAATCTCTCACTGCTCAGAGATTGTGGTGCCATGCAACGGTACGTTCTCAAGAGACTAAAACACACATGATACAGAGAGAATACACAGCAAATGTTATTAATACCAAATAAAGCCATATTTTGTTGGGATTGCCATGCCCCTCATTGGTACATGATATATGTAATAAATGGGCACCACATTCATAGGGCGAAATTCATAGGTAAAGTTGCACTCTGAGTTCTCCTCAATTTATAAGTCACTTCCTCAGAAATGAGAATAAACATTCCTCATGGAACCAAATATTTAAAGAAAAACCTGAGGACTCTTTGACCATGATATGGTCAAACGAGCAGCTGCTAATAGAAAAATGATGTGGTTTACATATTAAATCCTTATTTGACTCATCAAAAATTGATAAAGACACGGTTTGGGGTTTAAAGGCACCATTATACCTATTGTTTCAAATATTACCTCTTCTCAAAATCCTCCTGCATTTTTTACTGTTTGTTTTTATGATGCGTTTAATGATATATATTTTTTGCCATGCTCTTACATTATGTTTTCATTTATATTGCCTACAACTCAATTTTTTTAAAAAGTTAAGCAGTGTAGTCATTTTCTAAATAAACAAAAATAAATAAATGCATGAATTTGCTTACCAAGAGTAGAATGTTACAAAGCTCCTCTTGCCTTTCAAACCCATTAAGCATCTGGAAGGATGAAAAACAAAATAAAACTGGGACATCATGTGTACAAGGATTTATGTTGTATATTGACTTGTACCAGTGGTGACTACATATGTACATAGTTTATAAAAAGTAATCATGTGAACTGTCCTTAAGAAAATGGCAAAGAGTTCTTTGCTGGCTAATATTTTAGCAATCTTGGCCACCTCATGAGGAAAGAAGACTCCCTGGAAAAGACCCTGATGTTGGGAAAGATTGAGGGCACAAGGAGAAGGGGACGACAGAGGACGAGATTGTTGGACAGTGTTCTCGAAGCTACCAGCATGAGTTTGACCAAACTGCGGGAGGCAGTGGAAGACAGGAGTGCCTGGCGTGCTCTGGTCCATGGGGTCACGAAGAGTCGGACACGACTAAACAAATAAACAACAACAACAACACCATAGCTGTCAACTTTTCCCTTTTCTTGCGAGGAATCCTATTAGGAATAAGGGAATTTCCCTTTTAAAAAAGGGAAAAGTTGACAGCTATGTCCTATACCAACCTGCCTGGGAGTAAGCACTTCTGAATGCAATAGGACTTACCTCTGAGTAGAAATTTAGAAGTTTGCACTGTCAAACTTACTAACACGTGCAAAAGCTAGCTAATGGTAATGAAAGATTCATGCTTGTTTCTCAGTCTCTACATACAGATGGAAAAGCATTTCAACAACTCCCCCCCCCCCCCGCTGGTGCTGCCATCTTCATTTTCTCCTTCGTAGCATTTTAGCAAAATGTTTGCCATGGATTCACAGATGAAGGACACTAGAGGTTTCTCGTGGAAATCTGCTAGGAAACAAAGAGGATGCAGTCACCTCTCTGAGGTTTGAAACGGGCAAGAAGATTGCTATTCTGTCAGACCTTTTGGTTTACAAGAACAGCGGGGGGTGATTAGCTGACTGATTTGGGAGCCTGCTAAGTTATATTATTGTTGGGTTTGTATCTATTACGCTTTCGGTTTTATGATTCTTTTTATTGGATTTTAATGATCAGATTTAATTGTCTTTATGTATATTGTTATTAGCTGCCTTAGGGGCTCCTAGTGAGCCAAAAGGTAGGACATAAATGTAGAAAATGGTCAAATAAATAAATAAATAAATAAATAAATAAATAAATAAATAAATTCCTTATGGAAAAGGTGGTAAGATGTGAATACCTTATTTTAATTGGTGGTAATCTTTGATATATCATCATCATCATCATCAATCAACACTTATTTTCTCCAAGGAGCTCAAAGTGGCATATACAATTTTCCTTCTTCTTCATTTAACCCCCACAACCCTGTGAGGTAAGTTAAGATGAGATTGAGAGCTACTGGCCCAAGGTGAGATTCATGGCTTAGTGGGGATTTGAACTCTGGCTCCCCGGGTCCTAGTCCAACAATCAAACCACTACATCACCTCCTCCTCCACCTCCTCCTCTTATTATTATTATTATTAACAATAATTTTACCTGCTCGTCACCCTAAGGCTTCAGAGCAGGTTGCCACAATATAACATATAACATTAAAAACAGTTTAAAACAGTTTAAAACAACTTACAACAACAACAGGGTGGCTCTTAAAATATGCAAATGTGAAAGGCCAGGGTAAAGAGGGGCATCTTCAGCATTTGCCGAAAGCTGTAAAGTGAAGTGGGGAGTTCCGCAACTTAGGGGCTACCACAAAGAAAGCCCTCTCCCAGGCCATGCCCTCAAGCTTCTGAGGGCAATGGAACAACTGTGAGGCCCTCTCATGCTGATCTTAACACCTATAGGGAAGCAGGTGTTATTTCAGATACAGTCATACCTCAAGTTGAATGTGCTTCGTGTTGAGTGCATTCGAGTTGCACTCCTTGGCAACCCGGAAGTAATGGAGCACGTTTTTTTGCCACTCGCGCATGTGCAGACGCTCAAAATGATGTCATGCGCATGCACGGAAGCGGCGAAACGTGGCCCACACATGCGCAGATGCGCCATTGCAGCTTGTTTTCCGTTCGAGATGCGATCCAGTTCGCATCCCGAGGTACCAGTGTACTTGGGTTCTGCTTGCATGTTTCCTGCAAGTATCTGGTTGGCCACTGTGCAATCAGGATGCTTGACCTAGCAGGGCTGTTCTTATGTAAGGCTGTGGGTGCCATGTGGGCGCCCTGTGTCCCATAAGCTAGCTAGCATTTGTTGGTTTGAGGGAAAAATAGGTATAAAAGGAGAATTCCTGGATGTCAAGATCCAAGTACTCTTTGGTGAAAGAACCCCAGCAGAGATATAGAGTCACCAAATATGAAGCAAAGTGTGGAAATATAGGCTGCTAGAACTTTTAAATATGCCCTTCCAAGTTCCGCCAAAAGTTTCCTTCTTCCCTAGCATAGAAAAAGACCACATGTTTGTTAAGTTCAAAATGGTTTACTTACAAACTCTCCAAAGGTCAGATTCATGTGCTTTTCCATATAGCATTCAGAAAAGCTGCACAGGCAGTAAAACTTAGTGTAGTATGCTAGAGAGGCTTGTGAGAGGTATGCAGCTGAGCTGGGGCAACCAGCTCAAACGTCTTCACATGCTGAGTTTTGCGGGTAGACTAAGGGAGTTGGGGACAATAGGTTTGATTACCCATTTCTTCCCAAAGTAAGGGGAAGTGACCTAGCTAGGCTTCTCAGGATAGCTCACTCTATGGTATTAATCCCTTCATGCATTAGTTAGACTTAAGCATGTTGGTTATATGAGACTGGTTGTCCCACACCATTGGAGTAAGATTCAACTGCCATCTTCTGTGCATTGAAGTGGTGTGTGTGTGTGTGTGTGTGGTGTGGAGTGTCCTCTTGTCATTCACTTCAGAAAGCAAACGAAAGGAGATCAGGTCAGCACACATGGTTCCCCTCCTTCAGTATATCCTCACACAACATCTTTGTGAGGTAGGTCTGGCTAAAAGAGAACGATGGAGAGACTGCTGCAAGGTCATCAGGTGAACTTAGTGGTAATGTGAGGATTTGAACCCAGATCTCACCCATCCTGGTCAGGCACTATAACAATCTCAGCATGCTAGCTCTCGGGTTCCATATAGGTAATAGCCATCAATAAACATTTTGACCTTAGTCACTGAGCATGGAGTTTACTTCTATGTAAACATGCATAAGATTGCATTGCTTTTCTGTGGATGTGGCTAAACCTTTTTTAAAAAACCCCAAGGTGGTGGTCATTGCACGGCAGGGGAACAGAAGGGGTTAACAATTCCTACATTGTCACCTTCAAAACATTTTCTCTCATGTAGGCCCCTTATAGCAGAGCTTGCAATGTACGCTCTCTTTCAATTATCTGGATATAGTTGCTGCACTCTCTGAAACAGAACTGAATTAGAAATGTTCTCTATGCCCTGTGAAATAGGATATATACATGGTACTGTGAAACAAGAACTGAAAAGCTTTTTCCTGATCCCATTGAAATAAACATTTACAGCATTTCTGACCTTTTCCCATGGATCATGTCTAGACCTTCATTAGGTTTGGTATGATTTGAAATTTCAAGCAACACTCCCTCTAGGCTGTTACATTTAAGTCCTGGATGGGAATGAACCTTCAAACTCAATTTGAAAATTTCCACCAACTTCCAAATTTATTACCTGCAGGCAATCATGACAGGATTAGCTCTGCTATTTTTTGCTGTACTTTTTTTTTGTACAAAATATGTCATTTTTCCATTGCAGCATTGGAAATGGATTGGCCACAATCCCAGAGAAAGTTAAGTGTGCTAAAGCTCTGTCTTGTATTCTGACCATCAGTTACTATCTCATTTTTTAAAAAGGAAAACCAGTATTTAACATTTCTTAATTTCATCTCTGTTTATTTCTAATTTTACATTGCTGAATGGGTATACAGAGTCAGCATAGTATAAACAGAATATCCAGCAAAGGCTGTGTAAAACACCATACATTTCAAACTAATCATGGGAACTGTAATTTAGCTTTCACAAAGCTGCAACTCCTAGAACACTTCAGGAACTACAGTTTCCAGGATTCCTTCAGACTGGGAAAAGACCCGGGTTCAAATGCCCATTCAGCTGCGAAGTGCACCAGATGACCTTGGACCACTCACAGACCAGGAGTATTTAGGGATTTTCCTGAATCCCCGTAGGTTCAGAGGATGGACAGGGTTAGATTCTTCTTTTCAAATTCACTGGGAAGTTGATGACAGGGTATGCTAAGTTTCCTTTGAGTCTATCAAAACGTAGATTGCCTGTAACTTGGATATATGCTTTATCACTGATTACCAACAAGTGGAATTTTGTGGCTTGTGTATTTCCTCCTATGCCAAATCATTTAGCAAAGCTTTCCAAATCTGTTTCAGATCACTGCGTATCAATTCATTTTTATTTTTATTACTTAATTAAATGTATTAATTAAATGATTCCTGCATTGTTCTAGTAATTAAGTGATTCCTGCATTGCAGGGGTTGGACTAGATCACCCTTGGGGTCCCTTCCAACTCTACAATTCTATGATTCTATACCCTAAGCTTATTTCCAGGTTGATGTTTTCCACCACCAAATTCTAAGATGATGTTATTTTATCCTATTAGGTGTTTCTGTGTTTTTCGATTCTGGTGGCTGCTGCTTCAGAACTGTCATCTCCCTGCTCCACCCCACAGCTGTTGCTTCTTCCATCTTGTTGGATTAGTCACATGGGTGATTCCACCCGGTTAATGATTACAAACGGAAAAGGATGACATCACAAAGCTATGTGATGCAATTTTATATCTGCAGGCAAGAAAAGGCAGTGTGGAGGAGTAAATGCAGTTTAATAAGGAATGCTGCTCTCCACTCCACCACCTCAAAGAAAGGGGGGGGGAGCATTCTTTTCTTTCAACCTTGTCAAAAATGTTCACAAAGAACTGAAACATTTTGACCAAGACTGCTCTTTTTTTTTTTTTACTAGTAGCTGGATAGCTGGAATCTATGGGTGAAAGCAAACAGACAGTGCAAGTCATGTAGAGAGAGAGAGAAAATGTAATCAACAAAACAGGAAGAAAATGAAATGCAAAAAACCCCTGCATTTTTCTGGTGCATTTGGAACAGTTTTCTTGTTTTAGAATTGTCATGATTTCATCTGTTTTTATAATAGTATATTATATTATATTATTATATCCAATCCTGAGACTTCACAGAGGAGGGCAGATAAGAAACCAACCAACCAAATTAGACCCCATAGACCAGAGCACACCAGGCACTTCTGTCTTCCACTGCCTCCCGCATTTTGGTCAAACTCATGTTAGTAGCTTTGAGAACACTGTCCAACCATCTCGTCCTCTGTCGTCCCCTACTCCTTGTGCCCTCAATCTTTCCCAGCATCAGGGTCTTTTCCAGGGAGTCTTCTCTTCACATGAGGTGGCCAAAGTATTGGAGCTTCTGTCCTTCCAGTGAGCACTCAGGGCTGATTTCCTTCAGAATAGATAGGTTTGATCTTCTTGCAGTCCACGGGACTCTCAAGAGTCTCTTCCAGCACCATAATTCAAAAGCATCCATCCTCAACACATTCCCTAAAAGGCAGCCATCTTCAGATTTTCTCAAGGCTCCTTTTTATTTTCCACAGTGAACCTTCCGACTCCCATTTTCATAAAAGATCTGTTGGTGTCTTGGCTCAGAAAGATGCCAGAGTACAACATGTACTTGCAGTTACTGTTCGGATGTACACCAACAAGAGATGTGATACTGGTGCTTATTTCTTTTATAAACCATCTGTTATCAAACACTTTTCGCCTAATCACATTTTAATAACATTTCTAGAAGTTCACACAGCTACATGGTGACCTTTTTAGAAAAGCAAAACAAGTTAAAGGAAGAAAAAAAACAGGGCGAGCGAAGAAATTCTCTGCTACTATTTAACAAACAGTAGATAGTGATTCGGTGCCAAACTAGTCATTACATGGCAGATGCATGCAATAGTCTCCCAGAGTATTTCCCCTCCTTTCCTAATTGAAAAGCCACTGTGTAAAGAAATTGTGCTTGTGTGTAGGAGAGAGAGGGAAGCTGCTTAGTTATTGTCCATCTGGCCATATCATTTCCCCTACAGGTAGAAAAACAGTTTGGGGAGAAGAGTAAAGCAGATCCCTATCCCCACCATTCCTCAAACTCTAAGCCACTCATCACTGCTTCTCAAAGAATCATAGAATCTTAGAGTTGGAATGGACACGAAGGGTCATCTAGTCCAACCCCCCTGTGATGCAGGTATCTCAACTAAGGCATCCAGGACAGTTGGCTATCCAATCTCTGCTTTAAATCCTCTAAGGAAGGAGAGTCCACAACCTCACAAGGGAGACCGTTCCACTGTTGAACTGTGCTTACTGTGAGAAAGTTCTTCCTGATGTTTAGTTGGAATCTCCTTTCTTGGAACTTGAATCCATTGGTGCGAGTCCTACCCTCCAGAGCAGAAGAAAACAAGCTTGCTCCCTCTTCCATGTGACAGCCCTTAAGATATTTGAAGATGGCTATCATGTCTCCTCCTAGTATCCTCTTTTCCAGGCTAAACATACCCAGCTCCTTCTACCATTCCTAATAAGGCTTGGTTTCCAGACTCTTGATTAACTTGGTTGTCCTGCACTCATTACAGCTTGCCAATATCCTTCTCAAATTGTGGTGCCCAGAACTAGACACAGTATTCCAGGACTTTAAAACAATGCTGGGAGACTCTTTCTTGCTCTTGTGGGGCAATCTCTACTTCAACGTTTAGATCTAAGACTGGCCTTCAGCTTTGTGAGATGTAAAACCCAAACTGTACACTATTTTTGCAATGGGAAACACTCTCCCCTAATTTTGCAGAAAGCACCATGTCCTTCTTTTCCAGGCAAATACGTATTGTCTTTTCCCACATACATTTCATTTCCTGTGACCAATATTGGCAGGATTAGTTGTGGCGGGGGGATGAGAATGTGGAACAGGAGAAACTGGATTCAGAAGAGAGGCCCAGCATGTTGGGAAGTGCCAATCCAGAGCCAGAGGACGGGCAGAGAAGACAATCAAGAGAGAAACCTGCCTCAGTGCCACATCACAGAAGACTAGCATGACTCGAGCGTTGCCTTCTGTCAGTGAAAAGCCTTCCTGGGAAGGTGCCTGGGGACAGGTCAGACAATAAGCCAACCCCATGGACCTTCATTACCAAAAAGATGGAGAAGAATACGCCAGAACTGATAGGCTCAGCAAACCCAACCGACTTAGAGGAGGGTTTGCTTGCTTGCCCAGTCCCATGGCTTGGGACTCCAACCACATGCGTAGCCAAGTTATGGTGTTGGCATAACATGTTAGCATATGCCTAGCCTTCTACTTCAGTGTCTGCAACACCTGTTAACTGGGATGCTTTGTAACCTGATCTATGTATTGTAATCAGGGTTGGCCCAAGACATTTTGGCATCTGACGTGAACCACAAAATGCTCCTTTCTAGGGAAGAAGGGGTGAGTGAAGATCTACATCAGGAACAAAGGGGTGAGCTGGCTGTCTCCATTTATACACATCATATTTTTATTGGATCAGATTGTTATTATTAATGTTTGACGTTTTATTATGTTTTTATGTGTTGGAAGTTGCCCAGATAGGCGGGGTATAAATAAAAAAATAAATAACAACAATACAGTGGTACCCCTGGTTGCGAACGGGATCTGTTCCAGAGGCCCCTTCGCAACATGAAAAGAGTGCAACCCGCAGCGGCGTGTCTGCGCACACGCGGGTTGCGATTCGCCGCTTCTGCGCATGCGCGTGACAGCATTTTGTGCTTCTGTGCATGCGCAAGCAGCGAAACCCAGAAGTAACCCTTTCCGGTACTTCCGGGTTGCCGCGGGACGTAACCTGAAAGAACGTAACATGAAGCAAACATAACATGAGGTATGACTGTAATAATTAATATATGTAAATAAATTTAAATATTAGAAAAGACAATAATGTCTTTAGTGATTCCTCATTCCCAAAGAAACTAAATCTGGATAAGGGCCGCCTCAACTTTTCACCCCTCAGGCAGGGAAGCATTGGTACCTCGAGTTACAAACACCTCGGGTTACAAACACTTCGGGTTACAAACTTCGCTAACCTGGAAGTAGTACCTCGGGTTACAAACTTTGCCCCAGGATGAGAACAGAAATCGCGCACTGGTGGCGCAGCGGCAGTGGGAGGCCCCATTAGCTAAAGTGGTACCTCAGGTTAAGAACAGTTTCAGGTTAAGAACGGACCTCCAGTACAAATTAAGTTTTTGAGGTACCACTGCATGTTTCTGAGACAGCTTCCAGGCTGTAGCTATTTTATGGATAGGATTCAGCAAATTTAGGTTGTGCACTTAAAGTGCACTTGGTTTTTCTTGCACAACAACCCCCCTTTGAGGGAGACATTGGACTTTTTGTGGTAAGGAAAGTGAGGGGGAAATACAGTGGAAAGCATGGGATTACAGACACTTGATGCGTGTCACATAACTGCTGCATTTACAAGTCAGAATGCCCAAGGAACACCAGGCATTTAATAACCTCTGCAGAAACTTTGTGTAGCCAGATGAATGCCCAATAACCAGGTTGTCCAGAAGAAACATTTTGATCCTGAAAAAGTGCAAGTTTGCATCAAAAATGTGAGAAATGCTGCTTTAAACCACCTGACTTCTAGGATGTCCCCCCCCCAGTGTACTTTTGAGCAGAGAACTGCTTGTTCTAGAAAATCGTATGTAATTTAGCTCTTGCGACCTGATTGTGGCTAGACATTCTTTATTAGTAAAGGACTTACTTCCTGAGCATCTTGCTCAAAGCTATAAGGGACTCTAGCAAATCTGGCAAGGTGCTTTTAAAAAAGAATAAATTAAAATTGCTGGCATCTTGTGAAAACAAGCTTTTTCTTTTTCTTTTAAAAAAGAGGAAATCAGCAAAGGCAAGGGTGCGGAGATTTCACTTTAAATCTGGTATTTTTCTGCTTGACTTTTCCAGGTTTTCTCCAGGGCTGATTACACAAGGTTTTGCTATGTAGGATCTGTGCATGCCACTGGCAAACACCTCAATGTCAAGGATGGGAAGTAGTTTTGCTTGGGGGGAAAGACAGCTAGATTTATCAGGGTCAAAGAAAGGGACTTGCAGCAAATATGTTTTTTCTTTTAGACGCAAGCAGCACCACACATAGAACTTACACAACAAAGTGAGAGGCGATGCATTATGCAAATGCATAAAGGTATTTAAATGTAATGCAAATAGAAAACAATTAAATGTAAACAAATATTATAGAAGTAAATAAATTGTAACCTGGCAAGATGAATCACCATCTTTAGCACAAAGGAGTCTTTGGCAGAAGCTCTACTTTTTCCATTTTATTATATTCATATCCAGTGCTTTTTTTCTAGAAAAATAGGTGCTAGTGCTCACCATGAAATGAATTCCACACTTTTTAACAACAAAAAGAGGTGTCAGTACTGCGTACCCTGAAAAAACACCCCAACAACCACTGTTCATATCTCACATTCCTTCTGCCATGGAACCCGAGGGAATCAGCACAGACCCTACCCAGATCTGCTTCGCTTCAGCGAGATGGAAGCCTCATGTGGCTTCCAGCTATAGCCTAGGACCACATCTAGATGCTCCTTTGATCTTCTGCATAGCCACTGAATGCTGAGGGAGGGGAAATAGTCTAGACATTACATTTGCCAGTGGGAATTAGCACCCCACTGGAAAGCTGTCTTGCCCTGGAGCGATGCTATGTCAGGCATATTGTGGGAAATGCAAAGTGGTGCTTTGTGGCCGCCTGCCACTGCCACCAAGGAAGCTCACCAGGTGGCCCAGGGCCCCTCAAAACTAGAACCGGTCCTGAAAACGTAAGAATCTGCCTTATACTGAGCCAGATCATTGTTCCATATAGCTCAGTATTGTCCACAGTAGAAAGTGGACAATCTGTAGGCCTCCAAATGATGTTGAGTTTTCCACCATGACTCCAAGATCCTTTCCTGTTCAGTCACTGCCAGCTCAGACCCTGTCAGCAATTATGCAAAATTACTCCCCATCCCACTCTCTTATATGCATCACCTGACAATAAATTATATGAATAAGCATTGGCTATTACTTCCCATTTTGGAGAGATCCTCTCTCATGGCGAAGATGGTCTGGTGCACTGGTCTTCACTTGACCCTGGACATTGATTGGAATATTCATTAAGTGTATAGCTGTGTTTGGACACGTACAGGCACTTCTCCTGTTCCCAGATTTCAACATCACTTGGAATGCTTAGGGTTTCTTGGGCCACCATGACAACTCCCAAGAGAAGGTCAGAAATGACAAGGCAAACAAAACTCTGCACACCACCCAAAAACTGCTGCAGAGCAGTGTCACAATCAATGTGGGTTGACTAAGGAGCCACACTTGTGGTGAGGTCATCACACAACTCTTTCATCGAAATCTCCATGAATGGAGACATTTTGCCTCCCTGTGTAATTTGGAAGGCATGGCCCAACATGCTTTGCAACTTTGCAAGGGCTCTGCGTGTTTTTGTGTGCATGTGCACCTTTTGGATCATAACTAGCTTCACTGGTGCTCCAAAGGATATTGCCACTGCTAATGGCTTCTTGAGATGCTCATGCAGCTGGTCCAGTCCAGCAGGCATCCATTCAAGCTGCGTTCTCAATGTGCCACAATCTGGTTTTGTGAATGGCCCCTGAGTGCGACAATATGACTCCCAAACAAAAAATGACCCCCTTCCTTTCAGCTTTCAGGATATGGCTTTCAAGTTCTAAGAGACTCATCCTTCCCCACTGTTCTCTGTTTAATCTGATTATCCTGCCTTTCTTCCCTAAACTTGTATAAAACTGGCTTAGGAGAAAGCAAGATGCTGAAGTGTTCTCAAGGTTAAGGTGCTAAAAGATGCTGTGTGTTTGTGTGTGTGTTGTGTTGTGTTTCGCTCCCTGGAGGCCTGAGATCATTACTTCCCCGATGCTTCTAGTCTTAGCTAATTCTTGGAGCAAATAACCCAAGGTGGCTAATGGAAACCACATCTCCCTTTCAACAGCACATGGCAATAGGTTGTTAGGCTGAAGCTTGGTGCTTCACTCCCCAAGCTGTTTTAATTTCAGTGTGTATTGCTGTTCTCTTAGCCTCTCTGTGGCTGGAGCCTTCTCCAGCACAGATGGAAAATGGGCCCCTACACCAAGCAATCTTCAAACTTGAAACCTTGAGGGGGATGATCTTCTGAAACGTTAGTGTGCATCAGCTGCTGCACGTCACCAAATACGCAAAGTAATTGGAGAGTGTGCGGCACATCCTTCTCTCTTGCTCTACATGGATCCTAGTCAAGGACTTTCTTAAGGGATGTGAGACAAAATAGGAAATGGCATAAAACACAACAGGCTGTTTAGTCTGCGCTTTGGAACTCAGCTCCCCCTAGCAAGTACTGGAGCCTGCTAATTGCCTTGATGAGCTGTTGCAATCTTGGTGCAGGAGCCATTTTCAACAAAGCAAAGTAGGAGGGGAAATGCTGTCTACCAGGCATCCTGAGAGGGCAAGATGTGGCTGGAAGGGATTTCTAGAGCTGAAGGAAATGTGGCTTATATATTCCCTGAGTACTTCCCTTCTGGTTAAGTGAATCAGCCGCAGCATTTATACAGCAGGAACAACAACTGTTTCTGCTTAGGCAGTGACAGTGGGATTTCTTGTCTTCATTCTACAGATGGCAGCCCTGTCCTCACCTCGTCCTCCATTTGTGGGGTGAGTGGGACTGCCAGGGCTGGTCCTGTTGGAGGGCAGCACTTGCAGGCACACCTTCCCCTCTCACTCCAAATGCCCAAAGAAGGTTGTTTTGAAAGGATCTTCTACAATATGTGGCAGCATTGTACTCTTTAACAATACTTCCACAATGGACATTGAATCTGCACACAAGAATACATGGCCTAAGGGAGTTCTATACTGTATATATCCAAGAGAAGATGTATAATGTTTTCAACAATGGCTCAGCATAGTTGAAAGGCTGCCCTTGGAAAAAATATCATTTGACCTTGGACATGTTAGTTCTGTGCACACTTTTAACATATTCCTATCATGATAAAGATCTGGACTATCATATAGTTATTACTTCACAGTGTCATTCCTGGTGTAGGTTAGGGTTACCAGACGTCCCCAGTTCCTGGGGACAGTCCCTGGATTTGCAAATCTGTCCTCAGACAAATTCCGTCCCTGGAATGTCCCCAGATTTGCAAATCTGTCCCCGGGAAACGTGGCAGCAGCAGCCTCAGCAGCCTGAAGCCAGCCTGGTAGCGCAGTTGGCTCTGGCTGGCTTCAGGAGCTGCTTGCAGCCATGGCGCCCGTCATTTTTCCTTGCTGGAAGTCCCCATATGATGTGTCTTGTGCGCAACACATCATATGGGGACTTCTGGCAAGGAAAAATGGTGGGCACCACAGCAGCGAGCAGCTCCTGAAGTCAGCCAGAGCCAACTGCGCTACCAGGCTGGCTCCGGGCTGCTGACTGCCGCTGCCACCACCACTGCTGAAGGAGAACCGGGGACGTCCGGAGATACAGATCTCCTGCCCCCTGCCCCCTTTGTTTTGACTGATCGAGGGAGGCTCGGGAGTTGTGGGCGGGCGGCCGTTGCCCAGTTTTTTTTAAAACTCTGCACATTTATGTTTCACAGGGTGTGAAAGAAGGGCTTTGCACCTTGCCTGGCAGAGAAACTGCGTACCTTGCACCCCTCCTGGGCAACGGCCGCCTGCCCGCAATTCCCAAGCCTCTCTCTATCTGTCAAAACAAAGGGGGAAGGGGGCAGGAGATCGGGGAAGGCTTGGGAGTCACGGGCAGGTTGCCAGTTTTTTAAAAAAACTCTGTTGCTACTCAGCTTCAAAAAAAAAAAAAAAAAAAAGGGTCCTTGGATTCATTGAAAAAAATCTGGTAACCATAGTAGGTGAGCTGACCCTTGCTTTCCTTTGCACAGGAATGGCCTCCACCCTGCAGTCACAATAGCAAGAGATGAGCTAGCCAAGTGGTTGAGGACAGTTAATGACATTCCCTCAGCAAGAGAACATTGCAGTGCTGCTGGGGGATGCAGTACCCTGGTAACAGAAGTGCTATCTGCAGAAAACTGAATTCCCCATGATAAGTGAGTAGCAAGTGCCAACTTATTATACTTAAAGTGGTAGTTTTGAAGGGCCCCTTATTGCTCTCCAGAGGCTAAGGGGTGAAAACTTTCCTTCCTTAGTTAATGTGGTCTTAGGATCCAGGCCAATCTCTGCGTGGCAATTTGTTTAATTAATCCTTCATCGTTAATACCAGCAAAATACATGTGGTGTTCAGGGTTGTGGGAAGGCAAGCCATCAAAGCAAATAGGAAATACCTGTGATTAAAACATGGCTCCAGTGCTAGAGCTGAATTTCCAGATGTAAAAAAAGGACAAAAGCAGAGGGCAGCATAGTGTCTGGCTTAAGGGCCAATTGCATGAGCTGCTGCTAGGCTGGACACATCTTCTTTGTGGCTTCATAAGACTATACAGCTGCACACAAACAGCAGGATTAGGAGCAAAGCTGAGACCTATTCCTGCATTTGTCCTCCATGCAGGAGGGCTGCATAAGGAGGAGCCTATGCAAACATAGTGGTCCCCTCTTTAGACCTTCACTGAATGTGTGGTGGTCAAAGGGGTGGAGCTGCACATAGGAGACATCTGGGTTGGGGCCAGGAGGTACAGCCTTTCTCTCTTTTTAACACGGTAGCTCTTTATGTATGAATAGGGTTTGAAAGGGCCAGTGGAACCTTGCTCTCCCATGTGCCCTTGGCGTCAACACCTGTTCAGGTGGGCTTAAACCTGTATAAATGAAGCAGCTGGACTCATCCAAGAACTAGCCATCCAAAGAAAACTGCATCTCTTTTGACGGCAGGCTGGGTTTCCTTGTTCCTGAAGCCAAAGTCCAGCCTGTGCCTATGGTTTTAAAATTTTACATTCTTTATATTTGCATTTTATTTATTTTAATTTGCGAACCATTCAGAGGACACGATTAGTTGGGTGGTATATGAATGAAACGTACAGCAGCGCAGTCTGATCAATATCTGTTCAGAAATAAATCCTATTGAATTCAATGGCGCTGACCCTCAGGTAAGTGGGGTTAAAATGGCAGCCTAACAATTATTTGGATTGAGCTTCACAGGGAGCCGTCGAGGGGTGCTACCTGCTTTGCCTGATCTTTGCTTTGCCAGCCTTTGCATCACCAGGACTAGAACCTCGCCTTGTTGGACATTACCTTCCTAGAGCCTCAACGTTTGCTTAGCACCCCCTGCTCAGATTGGAATACTGCGCGGGACAGAACATGGGTGGGGAGCAGGATTGTGAACAGAGGTAGCTGCATTATATTTCCCAGACGATTCATCCATCTAAGGACGCGGGTGGCGCTGTGGGTTAAACCACAGAGCCTTGGGCTTGCTGATCAGAAGGTCAGCGGTTGGAATCCCTGCGATGGGGTGAGCTCCCATTGCTCTGTCCCAGCTCCTGCCAACCTAGCAGCTCAAAAGCACGTCAAAGTGCAAGTAGATAAATAGGTACCGCTCCGGCGGAAAGGTAAATGGCATTTCTGTGCGCTGCTCTGGTTCACCAGAAGCGGCTTACTCATGCTGGCCACATGACCCCGGAAGCTGTACGCCGGCTCCCTCGGCCAATAAAGCGAGATGAGCACTGCAACCCCAGAGTCATCCATGACTGGACCTAATGGTCAGGGGTCCCTTTACCTTTACCTTTATTCATCCATCTAGACCCACTGATAACTATTGACAGCAGCCTGCCAGAGTCTCAGGCAGAATCACATCTTTCAGACGGAGTTGCCAGGGATTGAACTGGGCTATGATTCCTCCCAGAGAATGAACACAACAGAGATTAATAAAGCACTCTTCTACTTTAATGATAAATAATAACCAGAAGACATTGCGTCAGCAGTTTTCCTGGGTTCCATCTAAAGAAGACAGGAATATGTCCTTACCTATATTATTCCTAATATTCAATGCAAATAGGACATAAAACTTTCTAGCAGGAGCCACAGTGTGTGTCTGTGGGACAGCAAGATAGTATTTTGTGGTGATCAAGTAGTTTATTTTAAAGCTAACACAGAATAAGCATCTCTTGGCGTTTGTTGGGCAAGAAGGTAGGAGGGAAATTGATCTTAAAGATGTTGTCGATGGATTTACAGGTCTTATTGACTTGCATGCTGAGTTGCTGCTTCCAAAATAGCTCTGAAGTCCTGCCCTGTGCTGAAGACTTTCCATTTGTCAGTTTCCCGTGTGGCGTTTGCTGTTTCTCAGCAGTTGCAAAATAATTTCCTTCCTTGCAAGTGTTGGCCTTGCAGATGGCTGTTTTGTTAGGCTTTCTTTTTTCTTGCAAGCTTTCTCTCTAGTACCGGACATCAGGGTGTGGGAAGGTGCAAACTGTTTTGCATGCCTTTTTGGTAACAGGACTAAAAACAGCAAAGGCTCGTGGTTTCCCTCAAGGCCTTTTCACACGAGAAGCTCAAAACATTTCTCACATCACAGGAAACTGGCTTATTATGATTTGGGCTATTGCTCCATCTAGCTCCTTAGTATCTACATTGGCTGGCAGGGGCTTCCCAGGGTTGTAGACAGGAAGCTGTCCTTGGACATGCCAGGAATTAAAGCTGGGTGCCTTCTTTGGGCAGGGCATGAGCATCTGAGCAAACTACCCTTTGCTACAGTTTCAGTTTGCTTGTGCAAACGTAAAGCCTGAGAATGCTCATCCGTATCACCATTGCTTCACTTCCACTTCCCTCTTCTGTATCCAAAATGCTGAGATGTCCATATGGGTGAAGAGTGGTTCAAAGGCATTTGAAAGCCTCTTGTATAAAAACATGCAAAGCAACTGGCTCAAAGAGTTGCGGCCAGTTTGTTGATTGTTGACCGGGGCAGGTTATAAGGAGCATACAAATGTCAGGGGCTGGTTGGACAATGAAGAGTGGTGGGCGACTCCAGCCCCCTAGGAAAGCCTCAGACGAGGAAGACTCAGAACCAGGGGAATGGTGGGGGGACACGGAAGACAGGTCAAAAGATGGAGTGGGAGGGGCAGAATGGTTGGATGTTGAACAAGCAACAGGCTTGAGTGAGTGAGAGGAAGAAGAGGCAGAAAGCACTGCAGACGTAGGACAGATAGCTGAAGGGGAGTTGGGGGCTGAGGTTGCAACAGATTCACAGGAATCTGCCAGTCCTGCTGTATTCAGCTCCCCTCCCCACCTTGTCTCCAAGGACTCAAAGACTTTTGCATGCAGCAGAACAATGAGCCCAGAGGCCTTTCCTTTCTTGCAAACATATTTCGTGAGCAAATTTTTAATTTTCACTTGCTTTTTCAGCCTGGAAAGCTCAGTTGGTTAGAGCGTGGTGCTGATAATGCCAAGGTTGCAAGTTTGATCCCCATATGGGATGGCTGCATATTCCTGCATTTCAGGGGCTGAACTGGACGATACTTAGGGTCCCTTCCAACTCTATGATTCTACAATCATTGTTCTTGTGAAACTCTAAAACATTGAGACCAGGAATAACTTTGAAAATATTAAAGATCCTTTTTGAGAAGGGTAATTATTCCTTACATAAGAACCAAGAGAAGAATGTGAGGTTTCTTTAACCTTGCTATACTATATATTCTTCATGTTTTGCTGTGAGATTGCTTATGGACTTTGATTACACTGGAAAAATATAAGTTCCCAGCTGTGATAATCACTGTCACTTTCATGGCACACATGAGGGAAGGGAACTGAATGCATATTAATCTGCAGAAGGATGAAAAGCAAGCGGTGATGCAGTGAACGAAGTAATAGTACAAATCTAGATTGAAAATAAGTGTAAAATGCAATCAATGTCCAAGCTCACTGGCTGTTTTTGACTGCATTTTCTTTCCTTCCTAATGAACAATGACATTTTAAATGCACTAGGGGTTTTGCTTTTTGTTGTTGTTGTGTGTTTTTTTACTTCCAGTGAGACTGGTAGACTGGTTACCACGAGGAACCTTAGTGGGTCTAATATTGTCTCTTATGGTAGATAGAGCCAAAAGCATGCACATAAGGTGCTACTATTACTATGACTATTAGCTTTCTACACAATCGTCTCCTGGTGATGCATAATAAAAACAGCAAATGACAACTAAACATAAAAATAGCAGATATTTTTTAAACCAACAGAAGCAATCCAATATTGTCACTTAGGCAGAGACTCATTCATTCAGCTGGGAAAGCTGGTTGGAACAAAAACATTTCCGGAAAGTGCAGGTAGCAGGCACCTTTGATCTCAAGAGGAATCTCATGCTACAGAATGCTACCATAGGTATGTTGTGTTTTCTGAAATACTGAATTGCACTAGGAAATAACTGAGGCATAATCCTGACGCTCTGGCGACATTACTCTGAATGCATGTAGAGGAGCAGCCAAATTGTGCATTCTGCACTCCCACCCTACTTTTTGGGAAAGGGTCCAAAATCCCTCTCTAGCTGCCTCTTCATCCCCTTTCTGCTGTCCTGTACGTTTTTGCAAAGCAGTTTCCCCCAATGGAATGCATTTCACTAATATATGCATTTCTAGTATAATGCATCCTTGTACATATTACTTGGCTGGAGAACGGCCTTGCAAAATCTGGAAGAATGTGAATTTTGAGGGATGGTTGTTTTTTTGGTTCATGTATTGTTTCACATCATGCAAGTTACATAGGTCCACCTTTAAATGGGAACTGAATCAAATTTCTCACCCATCCTCAGTCTTTAGAATCATACAGTCATAGAATTGTAGAGTTGTAAAGCAGAATCTCCAAGAGTCTCTATTTTCCAGGGACATCCTTGATCTAGAGAAGGCATCCCGGTTTCTGATTTGATCCTGGAATGTCCTATTTTTCTTTAGGATGTCCCTATTTTCATTGGAGAAATGGTGGATGGTATGGAGTTATCTAATCTGAAGGCAATCATGTACAGTGGTACCTCAGGTTAAGAACTTAATTCGTTCTGGAGGTTTGTTCTTAACCTGAAACTGTTCTTAACCTGAGGTACCACTTTAGCTAATGGGGCCTCCCGCTGCTGCCGTGCCGCCACCAAGCGATTTCTGTTCTCATCCTGAAGCAAAGTTCTTAACTCGAGGTACTATTTCTGGGTTAGAAGAGTTTGTAACCTGAAGTGTCTGTAACCTGAAGCGTCTGTAACCCAGGGTACCACTGTACATGGAAGTTTTTAAAAAATGTTTAATGTTTTATTATGTTTTTATACGTGCTGGAAGCTGCCCAGAGTGCTGGGCAACCCAACAAGATGTGAGGGGTATAGATAGTAAAATTAGCATTATGGAATGGGATGTCGCTATTTTCATCAGAGCACTGTTGGAGGGTATGTACAAGGGACATCTGGTCCAACCCCCTGCAATGCAGAAATCTTTTGCCCAAGGTGGGGCTTGAACCCACAATCCTGAGATTAAAAGTCTCATGCCCTGCTGACCAAGGCAGCCTGAGCTTTGGTTCTACAGACTGATTGTGATTATCGAAGGTCTCCTTGTTCCAGTTTTGTGGATTAGGCTGTTAACATCCCCCTCATCATTTTCATTCTTATAGTTTTCATCTTGAAGTGATTTCACAACACAATAAAACAACTGTCTATTATACAAACAGTTAAAACTATTACATACTAAAAACAATTTCAAGCCCAGTACATATACTGACAGGAATAAAAATAATCAGAAACATTAGCAACAAGAAATGAGAATCTCAATGAAGGGTGGTTCCATTTAATTTTTCAGATTCAGCGGAAACAAATTATTTGTGAGGTAAAAGAGCATAATATTTGTACAAACATTTTCTTCCTTGACATGATTGCCTCGTCAAGTTCCAAAGGCTGCTAAATGCTGAAAGTAGCTTTATTTTTCGCACCTCAAGTTTTAAAACACAGAGGTACAAAAAAAGAAAAAGGCCAAAGGAGAACATTTCTAGACAAATGACCTTAAAATGCCCACATTTTTGTGTCACTCACCGATTTTCTGGAGGGCCATGTCCCTGTTTAAGGACTAATGTGTTTGGAGAGCAATAAAAAGCTCCCCGTTATTAGGGAGAATCCCTTTTATATACAGGGAATTGGATCAATTTGACCCTGATTGTCTCTTTTCGCTTTATTGTCCGTCTACTTCAAACACCAAGCCCTTGGCATTATCTTAAGGAAGAGGCTGATTGAACCGTAGGCCTGACACTTGTCAGTTGTGGATAATGCTGGTTTCAGTCTGTCATGTTCACACATAAATGAGCAGTGACAGAAATAGACTGTTGAATAGAAAAAGCAGTTTTACTGTGGATAACCTTTCCTTGTATAAATGCAACAAATAATAAGGCCTGAAAATAGCCTGTGTTCCTTAGAAAGAACACTCTGAAGCATATAACAGGATGATGTATTATCTCTTTGGCGATCAGAAATTGCTCTGTTAAGAATGGGCAAAGGCAGAAACGGACCATCATTAGAAAAATATACTCCTGACCACACTTCCAGATATGCTTGTCTATATAATATTTAGCAACTAGCAAAACCCAATGCCAGTCTGCTACCTGAAAAGGTGTTGCTATGTATAGGAATTATGGCACATCATTATTTGAAAAATCTGTCCTTAAGAAAAGAAAAAAAGATGTCGATTCCACCTTAATTAAAAGAACAGGATGATCTAAATCCTTCTCCTTAATTTTTTTTTAGAAGTTCCATTAGATATCCCCCAAACACTCTGCTTGAATTAGCACAATTTAATAGCACGATTTGTATCTGGAGATCTGGAAATGTGAATATGTACTGAAAAGTATTGTAACTTATATGTACCCATATGAGAGTCTGCAGCTCTTTTATATAGAACGAGAGAAATGTTTCTTTAAAAGCAAATTTAATTCTGCCACAGCTTCAGAGCAATTTGCATAAATGTCTATACTGTGATTTTTTTATTTATGGCCCCTAAATTTCTAATTAAATACTAATTAATACTATCACCAGAATTGTCTCCCATCCCCAGCTCTTCATAGCTTTGTCACTTTGATTAATGCATAGTCATTTATTAACTTATTTAACAAGCTGAGGTGCTTCATGACAAACCAGATTAAATTATCCTCATAACAGTCTCATTACTGTGAAAAAAGAGAGGAATTTTAAACTTAATAAAAATTATCCTCAATAATGTTACAGCTTTTTCACAACATCCTTAAAAGATGGAAATAGGCTCCTTGTTTGATTTATAATGTATGGGGTTGTATAAAGCATCCATTAATAAAATTTATATGTTCATTTAAGCAGGAGCACTACAGTGGTTCTGTAGCCCTGAGTGCTTATTATTTAACTTTTGCTGTAGTTATGAAAATAATTAATGTCCTGACCAGACAGGGGCTAAAATACCCACTAGAATGAGATAATTAGAGGCATAAATAATGCTTAGGTCTAGTGTGTTGGTTTCTAAAAATATTAATTGCTTTTGCTTTCCAGCTAAACTTTATCAAGGAGGAATAAGAGTTTACGTAGGCTGTTAACTTTAAGAGAAATAATGTAAGACTAATTTGGAGATACAGGTTGTAGCAGTGTCAAATAATGGCCGACTGGTGAGCCTAATGAGGAGAGGAGTTCCTGGGGTAACTGTGGAATACCCACAGAGCAGCGGAAGAGGAGGTGCTCGGCTTTTCCTTGACCACCATTTCCTTGTGCAACCTGGATGATGGGGGTGTTGGAAATGCGGGGCAAGTGGGGGAAAGTGTTTGGAGGGAGGAACTTCTAGGGTGGGAAGTTTCAGGTGGAAGAAGAATTTTAAAAACCCAACCTTGTGTGTGCCTCTCCTGCAAATGCACAGAGCTGTTGTCTGGCATGTTTCATACTCAGTGAATTCCTAAATCTTCCAGAGTAGGTTCATAAACTGGTTTTTGAGGAGTTGGATTACAAGAAGTGTGCATTTGCTCCTGCACATTTCACAGGCACCAGCGTGCTCATTCTTCTTCTGTTCCCGTACTTCTCTGTTGTTGTTTAGTCGTTTAGTCATGTCCGACTCTTCGTGACCCCATGGACCAGAGCACACCAGGCACTTCTGTCTTCCATTGCCTCCTGCAGTTTGGTCAAACTCATGCTTGTAACTTCGAGAACACTGTCCAACCATCTCATCCTCTGTCGTCCCCTTCTCCTTGTGCCCTCCATCTTTCCCAACATCAGGGTCTTTTCCAGGGAGTCTTCTCTTCTCATGAGGTGGCCAAAGGACTTCTCTACCCATGGCTAAAAGGTCATTGTCATTCCAACAATGGCTCCATTGCAGGAAACACATTTCCCTGTTGCCATTTGTTTGAGTTATTTTCTGTGGGAAACTTCAAGAAATGTCTATGAAGTGCTCTGCCAGTCTTTCATATACGGTGTTACCTCAGGTTAAGTACTTAATTCGTTCCGGAGGTCCGTACTTAACCTGGAACTGTTCTTAACTTGAAGCACCACTTTAGCTAATGGGGCCTCTCGCTGCTGTCGCGCTGCCGGAGCCCGATTTCTGTTCTCATCCTGAAGCAAAGTTCTTAACCCGAGGTACTATTTCTGGGTTAGCGGAGTCTGTAACCTGAAGTGTATGTAACCTGAAGCGTATGTAACCCAAGGTACCACTGTAGTGGCCTTCTCTCCTACCCCATTCACATTTTTCTACACAGGTTGCACTTAAATAATATCAATAAGTCAAAACAGGATCATTAGCAAAACGTGCAAGATAGAAAGTACTATGGAGGACGTTTATCCACAGATAAAGTGCTGCTGAGCACATGACTTTACAAGCGACAGCTTTATGAGGTTGCCCTCAGGTATTATTTATTAAATTTATATCCTGCTGCTCCTCGAAAGGGGAGCCTAGGGTGGCAAACAAGATAACCACACAATTAAAAACATCTAAAAACAGCCACATATCCTCGCAGCTAACAATTTCAAGGTTGTCAGGAGCACTATCTTCCAGCCATCAAATGCCTGGGTGAACAAGAATGTGTCTTAGATTCCTGCTGAATGTTAATAATGCGAGAGACAGGCACACCTCGCCAGGGAGGGCACTCAATAAACAGGGAACTTGTACCAAGAAAGCCCTGTCACGAGTTACAGCTAATTGAGTAGCACCCGGCAGTGACACCACAACAGGGCATCCCCTGTCAATCTGTTTACCCAGCCATAAACTGCAAGGCCTAGAGGATGCTGACCCAGCATGGGTCTGGCTGCTGAAAATATGCCATATCCACTTTGGCCTGGTTAGTTTGCTTGCTTGTTTGTTTTTTTGCAGGGTGGTAGAAGGGACCCACATATCTGCTCAATTTATATTGCTCTGCTGGAATGGGTTTACCTGGTTTTATCTGTTTTTTTTATTGTGTTGTTGTGAGCTGCCCTGAAGGTAAAGGTGATGTGAGACTTCAGGGAATCCGATCCCTCCCACGGTAGCAGCCAAGAAGTAGATAAAACAGTAAAAGTTCTTAACGCGTAATTTATCAATATTCACAGAGAGAGATGAAGGAATGCAGTCTCCCCTAGCTAATGGTGTTGCTCCAAGTAAAGTCCCACCCCCTCCATCTCTCCTATTCTACGTCACCCCTGCATCGGCTAATCTGAGCTTTCTGCCTCTGAGCTTTCTGTTCTACTACCCTCAATGCTCGACTTGACCTGGGAGAGTGGGGGTCAGGAATGCTTTCCAAAGACACTGAGTCTGTCAGCTGTCTCTCCCTTGGTGCTTCTTCTTCCTGCTGTTCCTCTCCCAGTATTTCCCAGCTTTTCTCCTCTGCAGCCTCTGAACTATGACCTTCTGCAAACCACTATTCTAAATCTATGCTCTCCTCTTGTTCTCGGGACGGTTCAGGAGAAGGGGGAGGCAGCCCCTGTCAGGTGAGTAAGAAATTATATAAACTTCAGTCTCAGTCCAGCCCCTGACAGGTGAGTAAGAAATTATATAAATATGCACCCATTTGATCGCTTCGATCTGCAGACCTGGTACTGTTGCAGGCAGCACACAGTACTTATTCCACACTCATAAGAAATTATTCTATTAATGTGACACACCTTGGATTCCACAGCTTTGTGACAACAGGCAGGCTCCTTCACTGTATTTTTTTGGCACCTGCTTAAACATTTCTTTTGTTTAGGTAAGACTCTCGAGACCCAAAGGTGTCGACATGATTTAATTTCTTTTTAGTTTACTGCTGATTTTAATTGTTTTTTTAATGTATTTAATTACTTGTTGTTAAGTGTTTTCATTGATACTTTTAATAATTTTTTTGTAGACCTCTTAGAGGTATTGTTGCAATCAAGCGGTATGCGGAGTTTGTTAAAAGAAATAAAACAAAAATCCTGGGCGAGCAGTTTGCCCCTAGGAGTTCTCACCACAAAGAGAAGTGAAGTGAGCATAACAGGGTCATTATTTTGGTTTCTATAAGCTGCTACTGCCAGACCTGTTGAAAATAACAAACAAACATGACTTTGAATAGCAGGTTAAACATTATTTTCATGTTTTAGCTGAAGGACTGGGATGAGAAGATGGCTTTGTTTTGTTTTTTATTCTGCATGATAAAGGTGATGTTCTCAAAACGCTGATGAGATTTCATTAGAATATTGGTTGCCCCTTATACTCTATTGAAATTCAAAGTCTGAAATATGCTTGGAAATATGACCTTGAATTTTCATCACAATTGACAGGTGGCTGGAAGGAAGGTCATTGGGAAGAGAATTTCTCTTATTAAGTTTGGTTGATGGGCAATTGTATAGTTTAGATAAAGCCAATCCATTGCATTTGGTGGATGAATCTGTTTCCCTTGTCTCACGGCCATTCCTGTTTGATGAGGCTTTGCAGATTTTTGAAGCGCTACAAAAATATGTGAATGGAGATGATATTTTATTCTTGTCTTAATTTTATTCTTTAACGTTGCACAAAAATTATTTTAATTGCTCTGGTATCCCCCCCCTTTTAAAAAATAACCCTGTACATTTACTGAAACGTATAGAAAAGCTTCTGGCATCTACCCAACCAAGTCTATCATACAGCTTTCCAAAACTGAGCCAAAGTGGTGTGGGTGATTGTGTGCATTTCACAAACATTTTCTTTTCCTGCAGAGTCTAATTTGCCTGCAAATATAATATGCATAACGCCTCTTATCATAGTTTCAGAGGACCTGTGCTTCCCTTGTACATGTTATGGGGGGGTGTCATGTTGTGAGCTTCTTCAGGGTCCCAATTTGCAGGAATGTAGCCAATCAGGTGTGTACCTATGATGACATCACTGAAGACAAACAAAGCTAGTTGGGAGGAAAAGGCCTATTCAGGAAGCACTGCCCTCACTCTAAATTAGTTTTGTTTGTCCCCAGGGACATCATCACACCCAAACCTGATGGGTTGCATGATAGTGTCAATCTTACAAAGATGCGCTATGTTTGAAATGAGATATGGTGCTTAAGCTACACCCAATCATAGCTGAGAAGGGGCATGTAATGTAATAAGTAAGGTTTGGGGGATTTTTTTGTGGGGGAAACTTCTCTCCTCTTCAGTCACTTTTCACTTTGAAAACAATTGCTAAAGAAAAGAAAATTTCTTTCATCTCGGGGGGCTTGGATTTACCCTGTCGTTTGTCTTCAGCCTTAGTAGGGAGTTGTGAAATATCCTGTAACATTTTTGAATCTTCATTCTTCATGGCTGCTTAAGAGGAGAATATTTTTCCAGAAGATGAATGAGTTGAAATATATATCTCATAACCTTTAACAGGGCTGCCTTTCTCAGACAGTAGCATACAGGGTCCCTTTGAGATAAGGGAACTATGGTTACTCCTCACTCATTCAATGGATAAAATATAAAGTTAAATTTCATGGTGGAAAAGCATGCAGGAGGTTTCCTGGTTTTCTTGAATGCACGAGATGTTTTTGATACCCCTTCATAGGACCTTTTTAAAAAATCCTTTTTTTGTATACCGCAGAGTTGATAAATGCATTAAATGCATGTAATATTTATTGCTCCGGGAACAGCATGCATCATGAGAAGAAACGAAATCTTTCTGTACAATGCCTCAACGTATGAAAATTGAAACTGTATCCTCTCCCTCAAGTCAGAAACATTATGCAAGTGACAGTTTTGCGGTTTTGAAGAAACTAGAGAACAAGGATGCTTGATTACGGGTTTGCAACAACAACAAAAATCACATTGCTTCTTTCTTTTTGTAACTAAGTCACTGTGCAAACCGAGGAAACAGCTGCTTTGCTAGTCACTATCTCTCTAGGATGTTCCAATTTAATGTCTGCTACCAGGTAAGATTTAACAAGATATGTCAATTTAACTACATGGAGGTAGATGACAAGAGAATCCCACATTAGGAGAGAGAGATGCTGTGTGTGTGTTTGAGTGTGTATCCCTCATCTCCCCTTCCCATTGTACAGACTGTGCATTAAAACAATATTTAATCACGGAATGGAATGCCATAATTAGTGACATGTTCTAAATAAGACCTAGACTTGGTGGGTGGGTGTGCGCACACACACACACACACACACACACACACACACACACACACACCTACCTCCCGATCAACCATAGATGGGTTTGTGGTAACAAAAGCAACATCCTAGAAGTTCTCCCCATGCTTAAGAATTCTTCAGAGCTTGCTTTGGGAAACTCCTTCATGAGGCAGTAACATAGCAAATAGAAAGTTGGACACAGATCTGAGTTCATGTCCTGCATCTGTCACTGACTGATTGCTTGCTGTCTTCAGCAAGTGCACCTGCCTGTGAGTTTTCTTGGACGCACCTGGGCCAGGCACTCATGGAAACAGAATTTTGGTCCCTTAGAAACATAGGAAGCTGAGACAGTCTGTTGGTCCATCGAGCTCAGTCTATACTGACCAGCAGTGGTTCTGCAGGGTTTAAAGCAGGAGTCTCCCACAGCAGGGCCAGATGAAGACCTTTAGAAGCGTGTGTGTGTGTATGTGTGTGTGTGTAATTTCAAAACAAAATTTTCATATTTTCAAAACATAAACAGTAATAAATTGTAAAATACATTTTTTTTGGAAATGAAACAAAATCTACAGTAAGATGGAAAATAATGTTTGTTTTTGTATACTTCGACTTTATTTATGTTTGATTTTTTTCCTCCTACTTTTTCTAATTGCAAAGTCTTTGATCAGATCTTCAAAACTAATCTTACATAGCACATCTACTGTACTTCTATACTTAGCAGAGATAAGGCCACCAGCCTGCCTTGTTGCACAGTTGTTCTGTTGGGATTTTTCATATACATTCAGCTGAGAAAATGAATGCTCAGCTGAGCAATTTGTGACCATTAATGTTAAAAATCAGGCAATGGAAAATTTCTGCGGTGCCCCCCATTCCCTTGATGCCCTAAACATGTGCTTATTTTGCTTAATGGTTAATCTAGCCCTCTCTCCCAGCCCTACCTGGGATTGAATTTGGGATCTTCTGAATGCAGTGTAGGTTCTGTAACACTGAGCTAGAGTCCTTCCATAGAGAGAGATGTGTTCTTGTGATTCTGGACTTGCCCTCCAGATATTGTTGGAGTACATCTCCCATCAACCCTGACCATTGGCCAGACTGGCTGGGGCCGATGGGAGTTGAGGTGCAATAGCATCTGGAAAGCCACAGGTTCCCCATCCATGCCATATTACAAAAAATATATTATTTGAGCATGAGAAAGACATGCTTTTGCATTATATTAAGCAGAACAAACAAGGCAGATTACTCATATAATGTCAACTGTGTCTTGTAGCCCACAAGTCCCACCCTTCCTCCAAGAATTTTGGAAACTTTTAAAATCTTCACTTCCCTCCAGCGAGAAGACAAAAATGATGATGCACAACTTTTGAAATCTCTATTTTTAGTATGCCATACAAATACAGCTCTTACATTTTCAGAATCTCAGCACTTGAGTACATCATGACAAAGTTCCCCTATCCAGGATCCAAGAAAGAAAGATGGCATGTTTACCTGTCGAGTAGTGACATGGCTTTTACCAGTGGCAAGGTAAAACAAGCACTGTACCTATTAAAGAGAGACAGGTGGATAACACGGTAAAATGTGCATTATTTAGGTTCCTCCACATTATGGAGGGGGAAGAAGCAAAGAGAAATGGAGCAGATCTTTTGCATGCAAGTGGCAGTGCTTGCCCAGACTCCAGCCTGCTTCTCTGCCAATCTTTTCAATGAACATGAACATTGGTGGCGCTTTCCTGCATACTGAATGGTGCAACAGAGGAAGAAAGGGAAGAAACAGCCTGAAACTGAGCCAAAGGAACAGGGACGGAAGAATCCTCTTCGTAGCATATTCAAAGCAGGTTGGGGGAGAAAAGAAAGAAGGATTTCTTTTCTTTGTGAACAGTGAGCTAAACACCAAACTGGATCCATTATAGTGGGAATGACAATTAAGGACATGCCATTAGCTCTGCTTGAAAGAGCAGCTCCACCAGGTGTCTCCTGCCCCTGAATTGCTTCCATTGCCATGTGGCCATTACAAAAAAACGGTTTAACATTAAGGATTGGTGCCTGCATTTGCTTTCCCCTCCTCTTCCCTCCCAGTCCATTTTTCCTTTCGTGTCTTGTCTTGTAGATTGTAGGCCTGTGGGCATGGATGGCCTCATTTTAATCCAGGAGTGGGGAAACTGGATCTGGTCGGTGGGCCAGGTCCTTTTCTATCCCACCCCCCACAAACCACACACAGGTCTTTGCAAGCCAATACATCATCATTCGGCACTGCCCAAAGGCCAGTAACTTTTGGCTCCTTTTCTCCTCGAATACTTTCTATTCCAGCTGGTCATTCATACAAACTTTATAACTAAGAACCAGTGGCTGGATTTACCGGTACTTTATTCCCCGCTCCCTCCTAATCCCTTTTCCTTTTGTTTTGGGTTGCAAGACTGAGGGCAGGGACTATTTTGTGGCTATTTGTGGACTGCTCTGAGAACTATTTTTACCCAGGACATATGGCAGGAAGAGGTGCAGTTGGGGTTAGATATTACGTGTACGATAACATTTCCAGACACTGAGCCCAAGTAGGGTTGCCCGATGGTCTTCATTTGAAATTCCTTTTGACAGTCCAAGCAGGCGGGTGAAGCCGTGTCCAGGATAAACTCTATGCATTCTACTACACTTTAAACAGATGACATCCACATTTAGCTTCCGTCACACTCCATTAATTAGTTTTGCTCTGCTCAAGTGTCAGGCTTTCATAGCATGGTGGCTAAGAGGAAGTCTCTGGTTCCGATTTCGCCACAGACATGGGCTCACTGATTATATGTCCCTCTTTACACTGGGTAGCTTTAGGCAAGTCACCATCTCTCAGCTTCAGCACACTTCCTGCAATACTGACTTACCTTACAGGGTTGGAGTAAGGCAGGGGTGAAAAACTTCTAGGCCAGAAATATATGAAAAACAGTAATTCCCATCACCCCAACCGTTGACCCTGCTGGCTGGGGCTGATGGGAGAGGGGCATCCATCAATGGGGCATCCATCAGCATATGGAAGGCCACAGGGTCACCATCCCTGTTGTAAGGATTACCGAGATAATGTCTGGGAAATAAGCTTGAAGACAGATATAATATCAAAAAGGCTCCTTGTGGTATTATGAGCATGCCTTTCCAAGCACTTGGGGCAGTCAGCCAGTTGGCTGATGACTACTGCTATGCCTAAGGTCAAGAAAGACCTCATTCCACCTCAAGTCAGATGGAGTGGAAGGCGTTTTGGCTTTCCACCCCCTATTTTTGCTGAGGTTACTCCACATGAGGCTAGTTGAGGGGTCCAGTAACTGATCCCTTCAGTCACACAGCTTTCTATTTAGCAGATCCAAAACCACCAGCATCCTCGCCATGCCTCACTGCATTTCAGGGCTCTCTACCTATTACAACTGATGGGACCAGGACTGGCAGCAGCTTTCCATTTGCCCATGCCTCTGCCATGCTGGAGTTCCCCTCCGCCATATTGGTGGCACTCTGCTCTGCCAGTGGAGCCTGGGAGAGAAACACCAATGCACCTTAATCCCCTTCAGCTAGCGACAGTGTTGGGGAAAGGATTGCCCTCTGGCTTGAAGAACAGTATGAAAGATGGTCATAGAGCAAGTTCTTGTTTGTTCTCAAGTGGCAATATAAATTATTGCCCCTTCTTCCAAAGTATTGCACCCACTATGGTCCTAAATAATCAATGCTCCATACTTCAAACCCTCTAGCTCTGGAATGCCCATTATTTTTTAAACATGTTGATCTGGCATCTGTTTTCTCAGCTGGAGAACTGCTGTCTTTCCTTTATTTACACAAAGCACCTGTCTAATCTGATCACTCTGGGGATCAAACTAAAGCACAGTCAAATTTGCCCTCTGGCTTGCTTTCTTCCTTTCTTTCCAGAGCCACTAACAGTTTCTCCAGCACTGCTTAGCCATTCTGAAATGGGCTGAGATCCCACTTGTTAATCCAACGTCAAATGTCAACTTGCTGGAGAATTTGACTCCTGAACTCCCTTAAGGTTGCAAGTCAGCCATTGTCTCGATTCGAACGGTGTGCAATGAGTGGCAGGATAGCTAGGGAAATTATCTCTTAATTGAGGGAGAAGTTTCTGTAGTTCTTTTGACTAGGCCTAATATATTGTGTCAATACCTTGGTGGTTGCATTGTTCAGTGTCCTTGATGTTTTATCTGAAGGGCAGCACCAGCAGACTCCTAATGACACCTATAAAGGAGATATATTTCATCAAGTCAGTTGCATTTTTCCGTAGATTTTTTTTCCATGTGTGTGTTTTACTTGTCCGGTGAACAAATGTGTTGGTGCAATCCATTTCTAACTTTCATGCAGCAAGATTTTTTGTGCTATTTTATATAACATGAAATGTTGGCTATAGAGCATCGTTAGCTGCTTTATAAACAAAGTGTTTTAGAAGGCAGTGGGTATGACTGCTGAAACAATATCTAGTCCCACTGGTTTTTAGTGTGAGAGATGTCTTTATTTTACAAGATTATGTGCCATACAATCCTATATATTGGGAAGGGGAAACTTGAATCCTACATTTGCCTCAGCCACCATGGAACACCCACCCAGTCAGAAACTGCAGTCTATCAACATCTGCAAGGGCACAGCTTCCATGTCCCTATTTATACAGAAGCAAGTTGGACTGCATTCTTCAGCTGAATGTCTCCTGAACGTGCAAAAATCTCCATTCCACTCACATTAACCCCAACATAATTAACATCCATCTCACAACATTCCGTTACATTTCAGCATGACCGAGAAACACAGCTCAGCATATGGTTAGATACAGAAAAGGGAGTCTGGCTAATACAGTTGGGAGCCGATTTGATTCTCAGACGTGGGGCTGGTATGAAGCAGTGGGCAGGTTTAACCCTCCCCTCCCCAATAGCAGCCTTAAGTGCACTCTTTTAATTTGACTTCTGTACCGAATATTTGTTATTCATTTCTCTGTGGGGACACAGGAGCAGTGAAGAGAAAACCTGCTATTCCTGACATTACTGAGAGATGAGAAGTTCCAAGGTTGCAACCCTTGCCCTTTAGTTTCTTTTGGAATGAGGTCACTGGAGGCTTATCAGTGCTTTGTAATATTTGAGTTTATTTATAAATATATCAGTTGAACGTAAGTGAAGGCACAGTTTAAATGAATGATTATCAAAGTTCGCTGCTTACACATGAAATCTCTAGGAAGACACCCTAAAATGCTCAAAATCATCACTCTCACTTTATGTTTTGCAGAAACGAAGGAGTGCCTCCACCCCCATCGTTCAGCACCAAAGGCCTTCTGGCGGTTCCCTCACTGCGAGAAGTGAGGTTACAGGGAACCAGGCAGAAGGCCTTCTCAGTAGTGGCGCCTGCCCTGTGGAACACCCTGCCATCAGATGTTAAGGAAATAAACAATTATCTGACTTTTAGAAGACACCTGAAGGCAGCCCTGTTTAGGGAAGTTTTTAATGTTTGATGTTTTGTTGTGTTTTTCATATTCTGTTGGGAGCTGCCCAGAGTGGCTGGGGAGGCCTGGCCAGATTGGCGGGGTAATTAATTATTATTATTATTATTACATGCAAAATCTGCACACCTAGATTTTACCATCTTCAGCAAAGCATTTGTTTGTGTGCGGAAGAGGGTACCCCCCACTTGACAGAGGTTAAATTGAAAGGGTTCACTTCACAAGACCAGCTTTTGAGAGCAATCGGCTAATCTCCCCAACAAAAGGAAAGCACATGGAAACTTTGCCAAGACTATTAAGGCAGAATCCAGAGGTACTCCTGGAAGCATTCATCTGCCCCACCTCCCAACTGCAGCACTGTCTTTTGCTCTTTCCTTCCTTTCTGCTTCTCATTTTTCTTGCCATAGCTCTAGTGACCCAGCGGTGAGAACTTTCCGAATCCTGTCCCACAGGTTTGGGTGTTGCCTCTCCACATGTGCCAAGGAGCAGCCCCTGGAGCTTATTTCAATGGTGAGTAATGGTGGAGCAACAAGCTTCAGGGTTTTGTGGGGAGTTCTAAGAAAGGAGTGGACATCTTGGAATACAGCCATCTTTCTTAGAGCTGTCTCTGAATGCAGAGGAGGAGGAAAAGGTATGCAAATGACCTAACATCTGGAAACAAAACCTGAGCCATTGTAGACTTGAACAGAATGAACCACTGATACCGAGAATGCTATTAAACCTTTCGTTCCTGTTTGCAAAATGTCCGGGATGAAGTCCTACAATCTTCTGCAATGTAATAGGCTTCCCTAATGGCTTCCCTGATGTTTCCTGTGACTTATCCACAGCCTTCAGCAGCAGCTAATTCACCTCTTATATTTCCAGGCTGGGGACCACTGTGGCTAAGAATTCCTAATCATTATTATTAAGACTCGCTATATACCCAAAAGAAAATCCTATCCCAAGAACCCGCTGCATTAAATAAATGGGTCACATCAAGCAAGTTTGTACATAAGTGCTTATTGTTCATACTTCATTCTTTCTGTATAACTATGAAGGTGTGTTGTATCCAGGCACAGTGAGTTCAGTGTGATCTGTCCCTTAAGTGCAGGCCAGGATCCCGAATCCTCCCTCCCTTCAATAGGAACCTTTAACCTTCCAGGTGTTGCTGGACTACAGATCCCATCATCCCTGAACATATATCAAGCTGGGTTGGGCTGATGGGAGTTGGCATCCAACAACATCAAAGGAACCACAGCTTTTCCATTTCTGGACTAGATGAAATCTTGCTGCAGGTCTATGCTCTTCTGGGCTCAACACATTTCATCTTGCTCAACCCACTTAGCTGCTTTCTCTGACTTGTGATCCAAAACTGCTTGTAAGAATGGTCTATTTCAGGTGTGGACAGACTTCAGGATTGTGGGCTCTTCTTTGTTTTCAATGTATCACCAAGTGCAAATGTTGGTTCAGGAAGCAGAGCCAGAGGTTCTTCCAGAGGTTGTTGAACTCCAACTCCCGTTATCCTAGACTACCGGTCTTGCTGTCTTGAGCTGATGGAAGTTGGAGTCCAATGACATTCTGTCCTAAGCCCATTGCTAATCAACATTATATTATAATCAAGATTATATTAGGGGAAAATGCTTGAAAAAATATGTACAAAACTGCATATAAAACTGTGTATGTTGGGAGAAATTCACATGAAAATGCTGACAAATTTCCATGAGAATTTTTTTTCTAAAGAAGCAAATTGCTGCAGAAATGAATTTAAGTTGGGAAAAATGAGAAAGTGAGCGAACCAAAATGGACAGTTCCTCCCTTTCGCTAAAAAGCAAATCAGCTGATGTATCCTGCTTAGTTCACTGTACACTATATGCAATGGTGACAAAATGGAAACCCCAGAAGGTCTATTCTAAAGTGCAAACCCATAAACTAACGTAGAGGTTGAAATGGTAATATTATAATTTAAAAAGCTCTCAAGAAAACCCATTGTAAAAAAAAAGAAAAAAGAAAACCCATAGTAATTAACAGGTTCTTCAATCACAGGATGCATCAATCATCACTCCATTTATTCTGAAAGCATTTCCACAATTTTCTGTATAGCTGTCAAATCTAATATGTGGTAGCCCTGAACTGTAGGTAAATATATTTTTTTAGTCAAGGGGGCTTTAGTAATATAAGACACATTGGTCTAATTCTTAGAAACAGAAGATGATTATTGACTGTACACTACAGGAAGTGGTTTGCAAGACTGAATGAGTCTCCATACTGGGGGTGGCGCAATCAGGATGATGTGCACTTCAGTGCTAGAGAAGAAGAATTAAATTTGAAATTCTTAAGGTTCACAAAATGGTTGGTCTACTCAGGGCCAGCTCAAGATTGTTTGCTGTCCAGGGATGTAAAGATGGTGCTCCTTTTCCATTCCATATACAGAAGCCAACTGGATTGGCAGTTGAACTGTACATTAACGCTGGTGGTGAGACAGCATCTTCCATTCCATCTGAAGCAACAACCCAGATTTGGGAACCCAGGACAGGCCATTTTCCAACAGAAGTTAATGACATGGGAGTTCAGGAGTAACAGTTGTGGAATGGTGCCCCATAGCAACCGTTGTCTACTCAGCCTCTGAGTACGGCTGGCCAAGGTCTACCAATGATTGGAAAAAGTTAGATCTTTTGCCTGTCCTTCCCTTTTCCCTTTTTCAAAAAAGGGCTCCTTGAATGGTCCAGTGGGGAAACCCAGCCTAACCCAGCTGTCTTGCCAAGTAAATTGCATTGTTTTATTGCACTGTCTGTGCTTTTGAAGCAAACCAAAATGCATGTCCGTTGGTAGCTGATGAAATTGAGAGGCAACCAGCCTCTCAGGCTGGCAGACTAGTCACCATCTGGATAAAAGTTTTTGTGTGATGCAATTTTCTGCAAAACGATTATCTGTAAAATGATTTGAGTGAAGAAACTGCAAAAGATTTTATTTTCCAATCTTAATATATATATTTGCTGGCATGAAAGTCATTCGTATATGTTGCATACCCTCTGAGAAACAGGGCGAAATGCACACTACTTTGTTGTCCATATATCCTTTAACTCGTTTTCTCCTTACACCAAGAGTTCCACCCCAATCTTTTTTTAAAAAATGAAAGTTTATTTTATTACCCAAACCTTGAAAGATGGCCTTATCTCAGAGAAATGCACCAATAAGTGGCCCTGTGTGCAGCCATATATATGTGCTCCATATCTTTTATTTGCTGTCCAAAAAAAACCCCCCTGCATTACAACTCATATGGTCATATTTTGCATCTTATATAAATATGAGAGGAATGCATTGGCTCTCTGTGTATACCCTGAACAGCAAGACAGATTGAGATGACTCTGTTGGGAAATAACTGGTAAATACAAATTAATCTGGAAGTCCCACATGTGTGTGGAACTACAAAGGAAAAAATGGCTGCCTGCCTGAATTCAGAATTGTGTGCGGGGCTTGACTCACTTTTTAGCCAAAACAGCTGCCAGCTGTTTTCCCCTGCTGTTCTCCCCTGCCTCTACCCTTCTCAGAGTGAATAGACCACAACCTTAAGTAAGTTTAAATGCTTTACTTACAGTAAGCACAGGTCTCATTCATACATGGTTCAACGCTACAGCAAAAACAACACTGGTGAAAGCCTCTTCAGTACAAAATGCAAAAAGTATCTTCAGACACGGCGTCTGAGCTTGGGTCAGTTATGTGTTTCAAAGAAAGAGAAAGAGATGGGAAACCAGGAAGCAACCCTTACTCCCTTCTCCCTGAATGTGAGGGGTTGTGACTGAGCTGAGCCTTCTCTAGTAATTTTCAGCTCTGTGGTTTTTAACTCTTTACTTACTGACAATTATGCACAATTATGGTTGGCTGCATAAATCTCCCACAGACTCAGGAAAGACTCTCATTCCTGTGTTGGATGGCACTGTTAGCAATGCATGCCAATTTGTATTAAGGGGTCCCCAATCTTCCATTGTCTCTCATGCCTTGGTTTCCCCAACAAGTTTAAATGCACTATCTTCTTCCTCACACATTAAAAAATGTTAAATTGTCCATGCTCAGAGTACTTTCTTTTTATCATGGCTGCTAAAATGTTTCTATTTATGTTTTGCTGAGAGTTGTGAAACTGAACATGTTCAGAGTATTAATATTATTTTTGTTCGCAAAGGTTTGTGCCATAATACATGTGTACAACAAGACTTATTTTACAGAGTCTCATTTTGTGGGAGAAGGAGAGCTCTGTTTTGGGAACTGTGCTAGCATCCCCAACCACCTTAATCCAGCCTTGAAAGTGAGCAAGGGCTGCCAGTCCTACTAGTCTGGGAGTGCATGTGAGGAGTGGATAATATATAAAATAACTCATAATCATATTGCTTATTACTTGCCTTGGGCAGTCACCAACTCTTAGCCTCATCTACCCTGCATGGCTGTTGTAAAGATTACAGAAGGAGGTACACAATGGCTGCAAAAGGCAATTTAGTGCTTTGTGGCATAGGCATTAAATGTTGGTTCCTTCAAACTGTGTGGTGCATCTTTGTCCTTTAAAGGGAGATCAGCAAAAATAAATAAATGCTGTCCCGCCCCAGGACTCCAATGGGAGTTTCCATTGGTTCCCAGTTCCCTCTACAAATGGAAGGAGCCCCACAATTTGTTGAGGGCAAGGCAGGATCTAAGCCAATAATGTTCCCCTTGTTTCTGAGAGAGACAATTAGCATGCGATCTTCCCTGGTGGCCTGGGGAATCTCGTTTTTGCTTAAATGGGAAGGCGTTGCACACAGCTGTGGTTCCCAGACAGTGAATGCAACATGAAAAAAAGGTACACTCAGTTTGCAAGCATGGACAGTGGGAGTAAAGACAGGTGCAATGATTTTGAAAGGCACATTAACACAGGTAAAAAGAGCCAGAAAGGTGAAAGTCTTTCCTATATTAAAAATATAGATTACTCTTCCCAGCTCTCATGCTCCTGCTCTCTCTTTCTTGAAGCTGACATTTTCCTTATGGTTAAGGTGGAATTTACTACTTTAAAGAAACTGTGACTCACACAGGCCAGGTGACAGTTGCTCTTTTCAGTGTTTAGAACTATAATTCTTCTCAATTATTAAAGACATAAATTACTATTATTTCCTTACCCAGATCGAACATCTCCCTTAAACATGTGAAAGAAAAATTGCAGGTTGTCTAGTGAATTTTCCTCTTGGAAAAAACTGCTTATTCTTAATATATAAGTTCAATGAAAGTTCAAAAGTTTATCGGTGCAAAGCCTGCTTCCTATAATGTATCTGCTAGTGTCTCTATCTATTATTCTAATATTCTGAACCAAATAGGCTTTTTTTTGGGGGGAGGGTGTGTGTGTGGATATTGTCTTCTTTAGAAAATTAATCACACAGCACATTTCTACTCCAGAGTGTGTTGCAATGCCTATTGATCAAAATCAAACCACAGATGGTGTTAGCATAAGAGGAAGCTGGCTGTGGTACAGGATGTGTCAATCATGGGAACAAATTGATTTTGACTGTCGCAGGAAAATATTCTTTGAGACCAGCATAATTCCACAAGGTTCTGTTGCCTGAAGAATTTTGATAAGGCGGTATTTCTGGAAAAAATAAAGAGGAGAGGGAGAGGTGTCACCGCATCAAGTTACTGTTGAGTTTAACATGATTACTAAGGGGGAGGGAATGTTGACTTCAGCCTGATTTCCATGCATTCATACCTAGGGTTGTAGCCCTTGCTGTCTTACTCAGAGAAGACCCATTCAAGTTAATAATGTGACTAACTAACATAAGAGTCGGTGGGGTGTAGTAGTTGAAGGGTTCAAACCCCACTTAGCCACGAATTATTATTATTTAGAAGACAACTGAAGGCAGCCCTGTTTAGGGAAGCTTTTAATGTTTAATGGGTTATTGTATTTTAGCGTTTTGTTGGAAGCCGCCCAGAGTGGCTGGGGAAACCCAGCCAGATGGGTGGGGTATAAATAAATTAATAATAATAATAATAATAATAATAATAATAATAATAATAATAATAATGAAATTCACGGAGCAACCTTGGGCCAGTCATGGTCTCTCAGGCAGACCTACCTCACAGGGTTGTACCACCTTGAGCTCCTGGGATATAAATGCAACAAATAAAAAAAATAAATATAGTAAGTAACTTGGATTCCTCAACTTAGTTGATTACACCCCCGAATGCTTCTGTACTGCAGGAGTGGGGAACTTTTTTCAACCAGTGTGTCGCATTCCCTTCTTGGCAAGCCCCTTGGGCCATATGCGAGTGGTGGGCGGGACCAGAGGAAAAATGGGAGGAGCAATCAATGCAAATCTTTCCTTTCTGCAGTAGACTAGTTTCTACACGTACTCAAGGGCATGTTCCAGCCAGGCAAAAACACCCATGAGGTGAAACAGGAATGGTCAGGGTTGCAGCCTGGGATGAGTACTAAGGGCCACATAGATAGGTCTTTGAACCCCAGGCCTGAGATTGATGCCCCCCCTTGCTGCATTGCAAGGAGGTAAATATTGTATTGGAAAGCATTATACAGGTACAGGTAAATGAAAATATGGGTTTACCGGAGAGCTGCAGAGAAGCCTTTTGGAAGCTCATGGCTGCATGCAAATACTGTACTAACAGTCTGTTAATATTTTGTTCTGTTGCAGTAACTTATGCATGGGGATCTCCAAGCACTTTGCATGCATTAATGAAATGGACTCCATGGGGAGGCAAATGTTGTTATATGGATTTTGCAGGTGGATAAGTGCATGCATTGAGAAGAGAAGCAACTGTAATGGGGTTTTTTTGGCCAAGAGGGAATGAATTTTCTTTGTGCCATTATTATTGGCAAGGCCAAAGCTTGGAGCAAACTTGATGTCTTCAATAAGACTTTACTCAGGAAAGCCTTTTACTGTTGTTATTAAAACAGAATAAAGATCTGATTGTTAACAAGATTTGAAACGGAAGACTTGTGCAGAGTTAATCCAATGTGCATGGAAGTCCAGGTGATATTGAATAAAACTGAGGCTGTGATCCTGTACACACTTACCTGGAAGTAAATTGCACTGGGGCTTACTTCTGCGTAGACAGATATCTGAAATGGTTGTTGACCACCAGAATTACACTTTACATTTTTAAGTTCTGAATAGGTTAGTTGCTTTGGAAGACAATAATCAGGCCACCGCACAACATGGCCAGTCCAATGAAGTTGATGAATAAATAATAATCCATAAAGAATGATTGCCATGTCATTGAATATAACACATTTCTTTATAAACTGTTGTCTTAGAACTCAATTGGATTTACTTCTGAGCAGACATGTATAAAATTGCACTTATGTAGTATGTAGCTTAGACACACTTCTATGACTTTATAAGGGAAGGGGTCATAGCTCAGTGGTGGTACACCTGTTTCCTTGGTAGCAGAACTGAGAAATGTTACAGTAGATGTCCAAAGCTTGATGCATATTGCCATTCACACCATCACAACTTAGGATGACATTCAACAAAATGTTACTCAAAATAGATTCACTGAAACTGCATGACTAAGATATGTCCATTAATTTTGATGGCTCTGTTCCGAACAAAACTTACTTGAATACCACCTGAAGGTTTGTGGATGTCTCAAAAACTATTTTTCTGCTATTCAGATATTTATCAGTTAATGGTGATTAGGACAGCCACTGGTTTGTCTCCTGGTGTCCTGGACATCTGTGATAGTCAACACTCACGCAACATTCCCAACATTTTGGACATTTGCTGCAATACACACACTTTCAGACACAACTGACTCTCGGGCATGCATAATACAAGAAGAAACGTTGAATGTAAAGCAGCTGTCAACTATTTAATGTGAAAGATCACATGCTGACTATCTGAAATTTTCAATATTCAATGGGTATCTCACTGCAGTCAGTGGAAATTGGGGTGGATTTATGGATGTACATTCATTCTTCCTTACAGCAATATGTGCCAATAGTTCATATCCTCTTTGCTTGCTTGTCATCTCGTATTTTCTGGATGGCATCAATAAATAATAAGCAGAGCCTGACACATTTTCTGGCATCTCAGATTACATGTGCCTTCCTAGAGTTTAGGGAATGCCTCACTAGGGGGAAGCATTTAGGCATGCCACATCTTTCTACGACGCCTTGGATCTTTCCCAGGCATTCTCGAGGGCTTTGCATGCATTTTTCCACGTAATGTTTATGACTATATGTACATAGTTAATGTCAGCTTCGGCATTTGAAAGTAAATCTGTTTTATGCTGGCACCTCATGTGGTCATTAGAGGCATTTCTGTGTTCATGTATTTGCTTTTGAAGTAATCAAGGTGGTTACTTTATATCACTACAAGCCTTAAGTGAAGTGCAGTTGTTCAAATGTGCTAAATTTGAAGTACCTGATGCTCGGGGGTCACATTTGGCCCTTGGCCTAATTTCACATGCCCCTCAGCATCAGAGCCACGTCAGGAGCTTCCTTATATGAAGCCAGGTGGTTAGTCTGTCTGGCTTAGCACCATCAACATTGACCACCACCAGCAGCTCCCTGTGGTTTTGGACAGGGATTTTTCTCACCCTTACCAGGAGGAGGCAGGGACTGAAACTGAGTCCTTTGGCATGCAAGACGTGCTCTACTACTCAGCTACAGGCCTTCTCTGCCACCCATTTCTCCAAATCTATCACTTGATAGCCCCTCTGGAAATTGAGACAGTATGGGTCAGCAGAGAGCGGGTGAGTGAGGCAATGCTACAAGCCACACCCACTTTTGGCTATGCCCCACCCACTACCATTTTCCCTCTGTGTTAACAGCCCTCCATAGGAAAATGGGTTTCCCACCTCTGCGCTATATCCTTAGCTAGGGTTTCCTTCCCTCCCAGGCAAGTACAGGGGAATAGCCAACCATCTGCTTGCCAAATTAAAACTTCTAGATATCTCCATTGTTTTTGCTTGTCAGTATCAAAGACATAGAACCAATCCAAGAGGCACTAGTATTTGCTTCAATGCATGGGTGTAGACCTGTAGCACATTATGTCCCTCATATCTGCTCCACAGCTATTTGCATCTTCCTTGGGATCCTAGCATCCTATCCTATGTGCTGTTACTGCTCCACACTAATATGCAAGGCTTCTAAATCATAAAGGGATTAGGAGACATAGGGTGGGGCTGAGGGGTGAGGGAAACATATCTGTTCTGAACTGAAAACAAAGGAAATGATAAATATATACACACACAACTTACTATTTAGAGGGGGGAAATAACAACCCCAAATTCATTTATTCTGGTAAAAAATGCATAGGCTTTCTTAACAAATTAAGTAGTTCATTTATTGCAGAATTTTATTATATGATTTGTTCGCAATTACATACTTGCATTTTATTAAATCAGAGGCTGCAACATTTAGGTATAAATCCCAATGAACTCAGTAGGGCTCACTTCCATGTAAATGTGCTCAGGACCATGCTTTCAATGTATTCATGTTGCATGTAACTGTAATGGTCTTGAAACTGTATGTTATTGTCAGTGACAAAAAAGGGATATATACCGATATATAGCTTTCCATGGAAAATGCATGTTAAATACATTTCTGTTTCCCTTTTGGAAGGCCCTTGTTTCATTTTTTGGAAGGCCCAACTATCACAAACTGGCTTTAAGAGTTGCCCATGGCATATTCTGGCACTAGTGGCAATAGTGTAAAGGCCTCCTTCAGAATTTGAAGACGGTGGTTCAGCCATGCCAACGGTGCCTGAAAATTTCACAACAGTTTTACTCTTCCAAATATTTTGTGCATTCTTTTCATCCAGTTGTGTGACTCAGATGAATAGAACTTGAAGTGGGCGTATGTGGGAGGCATTTTATATCACTCACTTGGGTTCAGGAGACAGAATTTTGCAGAGCAGCCAAAGATTATCACCAACTCTTTCCAAGGGAATATGGCAGAAGTTACAATAGATGTAATTGTTTTCAATGGTAGCATTAGGAATGTTCTTTTTCTAGAAAAAACACACACTGTTGGAAGGGATATTATGCTACAGATGCTGTACGGTGTAGAGGGGGGGGGGGACTTAGAAATGCTGACCCTCCAAATGTCCCTGTTTTCCAGGGACATCCGTGATTTAGAGAAGCCACCCTGTTTCTGATTCCATCCCAGAATGTCCCGCTTTTCCTTAAAGGCAAAGGGACCCCTGACCATTAGGTCCAGTCGTGGCCGACTCTGGGGTTGCGGTGCTCATCTCGCTTTATTGGCCGAGGGAGCCACATGTGTAAATGTGGCCAGCATGACTAAGCCGCTTCTGGCGAACCAAAGCAGCACACGGAAACGGCGTTTACCTTCCCGCCGGAGCGGTACCTATTTATCTACTTGCACTTTGATGTGCTTTCGAACTACTAGGTTGGCAGGAGCAGAGACTGAGCAACAGGAGCTCACCCCGTCGTGGGGATTCGAACCGCCAACCTTCTGATCAGCAAGTCCTAGGCTCTGTGGTTTAACCCACAGCGCCACCCGTGTCCAGCCACGCCACCTGCGTCCCCGCTTTTCCTTAGAAGATCCCTATTTTCATTGAAGAAATGTTGAAGGGTATAGAGTTATCTAACCCCCGAACTGTCCAAAGGCAATCCTGTATAGGGAGGGGGTTTTTATGTTTAGTGTTTTATTATGTTTTTATGTATGTTGGAAGCCATCCAGAGTGGCTGGGGCAACCCAGTAAGATGCGTGGGGTATAAATAGTACAATTATTATTATGGAATGGGACGTCCCTATTTTAATCGGAGAAATGTTGGAGGATGTGCAAATGGGCCCCGCTTACTGCAGTAGGTAGAGGAAAAGAGCCCTTAAATATATAGACAAACATCCATTATTTGATTTTTCTTCTTTGTATGCTGCTCTTTGGTTTATAAACTGTGCAAATATACTTTTCACTTTCTTAAACATACTAAATCAGTGCAGAAATCAAAGGCCTGAACAAGACGGGAGTTGAATGGAAAGGAACAGCAGGCTGGTTACTGTAAAATGCCTTCTTATTCTGTTTTGTGATATGTACACACACACACACACACACACACACACACACACACACAGACTTCGTTCCCAAAGTTTTAAAGCCTTGTGTTTAGGCTTTCAATCACATATTCATTTCAGATGCAGGCGCAGTGTTTTGAAGGGCACTTTGTAATGGTTTTATCCAGATTCAGATTATTTGTAATCCAGAGGGAAAGCACACATTCTCTGCAAGGCAAGGAGAAAACATATCTGAGCACAAATCAAAAGAATGATTACGGTATTCGCGCTCTGTACCCATTACTGAATCCCCAAGGCTCCCTCTGTTTGTTTAGGCACTTTTTCTTCTCCTGCCTCTGGTTGGACTGGGTGTAAACTCAGCAATGAATAAGAATGGTTAAAATGGAGAACATAAAAAGATGTGACATTCCTGAAGGATCCCATGTTTCAAACTTAGATTCAAGTGAAAGCTACTAAAGGAACACCTCCCAGTGGTCTCCAGTAGACTTTTCATCAGCACATCAGAGGTTTTTGTATCCCTCTCCTGTGTGATCCCTATCTGGCCTTATTTTAATGTTAGGTTGCCATTCTAGATGGCACTTGCCCAAACTGTGTACACGCGTGTGTTTATATGTTTGTTGGCAGAGAGTGAAAGAGGTTGCATGTTTCACTCTGAACTGCTCATGAGTTTGGCTGGAGACAGATGGTAGTTTGGTGCTGGTTTTTTTTCTTTCTTTAAAAAGAATTGAAGGCTTTATGGTGCATATTTACTCACCCCATGCCCACCTCTGGGGAATCAGGTTCAGCAATTTTGTTTGGGTTTTAAAAACCTGCAGTGCCTGTTTGAACTGTAGTGTGTGTAAAGCACACCAGTGCAAATAGATAAATAGGTACCACTGTGGCGGGAAGGTAAACTGCATTTCCTTGCACTCTGGTTTCCGTCATGGTGTTCCATTGCACCAGAAGCGGCTTAGTCATGCTGTCCACATGACCTGGAAAGCTGTCTGTGGACAAACGCTGGCTCCCTCGGCCTGAAAGCAAGTTGAGCGCCACAATCCCATAGTCGCCTTTGAGTGGACTTAACCGTCCAGGGGTCCTTTACCTTTACCTTTACGTTGCATGTAGATACCCACATACCATGGAAAATGAAACCTCTTGCAAACCATTTACCACTCATAAAGGTAGACTGTGCGTGCACCTGCACCCAAAAAGATCTTGTCTGATGCCCACAATATCCTCTTTTCAAATTCCTCCCCACACTGAAAGTAGGTTTGAAAGAAACACTCAGTTTTAGCCAAGAAAGAATACCATGTGGGGCGTGCTTGGTTGCAGGCACATTTGAGATTGAGATTTGGCACCCTGCTGTGTTCAGCTGTTTGTTTATCTCCCTTTTGGGGGGTAATATTTATTGCAGGTACTTTGGAAGAATTAAGAAATAGCACTTGTTTCCCGGTAACTATTTTCAGTGTTTGCCAACATAAATAAACCCTTTAAACACCGCCTCCTTCTTTTTTTGTATTATTATAACTACTGGCGGGATGGGAATTTGCAGAAACAGAAATATTGCGATTTTTAAATGGATTTTTAAATGGATAGCATAACTTGTGAGTTTGGACCAGCATTTATCAAACTTGGACTACAACTTCCATTATCCCTGACCGCTAGCCCTGGTAGCCAGAGATGAAGGGAGTCAACAGCTGGAGATCCAAGTTTGAGAAACACTGGTTTGTATTAATCACACCAAAAATTGGGCAAAGTCATGCCAAAGTCATATTTTGGTTCAAAATAGCACCTGATGTCCAAATCTCAGTGATGACCTCCACACCTACCCCAGGAATCCTTGTGCTGGGTTTGGCTATAATATCTCTAGTGGCAGCTGAACTTATGCAAAACAAATGGGCAAAGTCATGCAAAAGTGATATTTTAGTCTGCTATCAACATCCAAATGTTGATGAAGATGGCCACCCCTACTTTGGGAACCTTCATTCCAAGTTGAGAGGCGGCCAAACTTATATAGAATGAGACAGACAGATAGGCTTTCCAAAATATATAGATCATCATCATCATTTAAAATTATGAAGAAGAAGAAGAAGAAGAAGAAGAAGAAGAAGAAGAAGAAGAAGAAGAAGAAGAAGCATTCACCTAATATAGCAAAAGATGTGCTGATTTGTTAAAGGCGGCACCTGGTAGATATACTCCTGCCAACATATTTATAAATAAGAGTTTGAAAGAGAGCTTTGGAATTTCAATTTCACTTTGCAAACTATCAGTTTTCCCATTCTATGAGTTGCAAAAATGGGAACGAACACTTCCATTTCCCCTAAAGCTAGGAAACTGCCTATTTCTCCCCCTTTCCCTCCAAGAAACCTACTGCTGTTATGTGCCACCCACAGGTTGAGGGTCTACTGAAGAAATAAATATCCCCTGGGAATCAGCAGCCAAAGCTTTTTACAGGCTGCTGGGACATGAACATGATTACCTGCTAATGTCTTTGTACCAAAGCTTCCGTTCAAAGCACAGCTCCAGTGGCCAGTTGAAAAATGGGCAACCCTGCCAATCATATGGTCAGCCCCTGGAAAGAGCATTTGAGAATTCCAAGTTAAAAGGGGCTGGTGTTGTTTTATCAGCCAACCCAGTCTGCCCCTTAATAATGGCCTAGTGTAAACATCTGACATCAGCTGCTTTCAAGCTCTCCTTTGTTTAGGCATGAATTGTTCATTTTTATGCCTTTTGTACACTGCCTGAAGGAAAGATAAATGATACAAGGGATGTTTTACATTATCAGTTGTGGCAGAGGTTACGCCGGTGTTTATCTGATCCGTTTCTATTGTATTATAAATGGTGAGATACTTTCTGTGTCATACAATAGCCATTAATTCTAGCACACATTTGCACATAAGATTGGGTTGTTGTTATTTTTAATTTAAAATTTATTAGATGCAAGATAACTCATTTTGTCTAAGGTTTCTTCAGATGCCAATTTTTTTTAATAAAAAAAAAATACCATGGCAATCTCATTTAATAGAACGCTTCCCTCTCCCCCAGCTAATTTAGAAATATGAGCTTCCTTTCTGTTTGCATTAGAAAAGCAACTCTTTCTATGGATCACAATCTATCCCATCCGGGAGTCGCTCGTCATCCAGATTAAGCCAAAAACCTTTCCCTGCCAACAGCTACTCACATAACCTGGGCCTAACAGCTGCTTCCCATATTTTATTTTAAACATACAAGATGACTCCCACGAGCAGCTCCTGTACCCAAAGAGATGTGCAAGTGTCATGTAGGAATTTAATTATTAATTTGGATAGATCACCTGCCCCATCCCAAAGGCATGGGCTGGGCATTGATATGGGAATGCAGTGCATAGATTAAAAAGCTACTCATGGCAGACCATAGGGATCATGGCAGTTATGTATTTTCCTAGATACATTGAATCCAAGCTGTATGACAGCTGATGACCAAAACTTTGAACTGTAAGCTGCAAAACCATATAAAGCAAGGATAGGGAACATATGGCCATCCAGGTGTTGTTAGATGCCAACTCCCATCATCTCTGATAGCATGGCCAATGACCAGGGGTGATGGAAGTTGTAGTCCAACAAGTTATGGAGGACCAGAGGCTCTTGACTAGGGATGAAAGGAGCTGTCAATTTTGGTTGTCTCATTTTCTCATTTTTCCAGTCTTAAATTTGGTTCTCCACATTTATACAGCAATTTGTGGATTTTCTTTTCTAAAATCCTCACGAAAATTCTCCCCAGCGTTTTAGTGCAAATTTCTCCCAACAAGCAGATTTGGGGGTATGTAGTTTTTACAAGCACCTTATCCCAACAGATTGCATTTTGTGTGTGTTTTTAAAAATTATATATTCATGTTTGCACACAGGTTTGCCTAATATATGCATTTTTGTAAGTACTGGTTGGTTGGAGAATTGTAGCGCAAAATTCAGGTATGTGTGAATTTGTAAGGATGGCTGTGTTTCGGTTCTCATGTTGCTTCAGAAAGTGTAAATTTCATAAATTTGGATTTAAATGCAGACTGAATTGAATTTCTCTCCCATGCCTCTACTCCTGACCCCTCATATACACAAAGCCTGCAAGAAATCTTACCTGCCAAGTGGAAGTGAACCCTCCAGTCAAATGTTGTGACCTGCTATTTCCGCCTCCCTCTTCTTTTAGTCCCAGACAGGGACCAAACCCAGGAGATTTACTATACCCTTGGTGGACGGCCATATAGGGTGGTGAGGTGTGTTTGGCTTGGCAGGTCACGAGCTTTGAATGAATCAGTGCAGACACAGGATCACCTATCTGTTGTGCTGTCGAGGTTCCAGTCCTAATTGGAGTGGATGCTGGAGCCTTTCTTGCGTCACTAATGGTGCAAAATGGCTACCTTGTTATGGGGGCTGGTTTCCTTGTAGTTCCTTCTTTTAACCAGACCTGGACGGTGGTGCACAAGTAAAACCTATGTCTGACATTATGTATGTCACTAGCTCAAGACTGCACTCTCAAGTTCTGTTTCTTTATTTGGCTGTAAGTTGCTTTGGGTTGCCTTGGGCAAGATAAAGCAACTAACAAATGTTAATAATAATAATAATAATAATAATAATAATAATAATAATGGGCTGGGCAGAACACTGCACATGAGCCATGACCTTTTAACTTCGTTTCTTAGCAGCTGTACATAGAGTGCATTGCTTTGAAAGCAACACAGTACCCAGAGAGCACCTGCTGGGCATTTCAGTGCACATCCAGTTAGGCGCATGATGCTATAGCCCTGCGGTAATTAACAAGATTAAGCAGGTCTTTAAAAACAATGGGTACATTAAATTATTTTGCAACATTGTAAGTCTCATTGAGAGCAAGGCAAAGTTTGGTTGGCAACCTCCCTCCCTGTTTCCTTTTTGACTCCCCTCCCCTTGAACTCTTCTCTCGTTCATAGATAGATAGATAGTTTCATTTCATTTCATTCTATAATGTAGGTTGAATTGTTGTTATCTGTGTGTCTGATGATGGGAAATACAGACATAGAACAGAAATTAAGGTGATGTCAAAACGTTGTGATCAAATCTTTTGAAAGGCAACATTTCCCCCTCCTGTGAACGGCTCTATGCAGCAAGTGAAATGGAGCATTGGGTGATGTTAAATGCATGTGAATGGGGAAAACAATGTACGTGATTGTGGGTGACTGATGAGTGAAGTCTGCAGGGATTGTTCATTGTTAGTGGAGCAAAAGCAAGACACTCCTCTAATAACATTCTGCATAAATGGAAAGATACATAATTTAAAGCAGTCCAGCACTCCGCTTAATATATTCAGCCTTTCCCCATGATATATTATGTTTTATGAAAGGAAGAACAAACATGCACATACTCCCCCCCCCCAGCTCTGTCATCTCCTAACCTTTTAGTGCAGGCAGCACTCAGATGACCCTAATATGGGAAATCAAGTCCACTGATTCATTGCTTCCAGTCTCCACATGTGGGCTGCTTTAGGCCCAAACTTACCATGTAAATCATGGAGTTTTCTCTTGCGAACAAGGCGCAGAATCCAACATAGAACTAAGTGGAGTGTGTGCATGGAGAATGAGGTCTACTTGTGTGACAAAACCTTTTCACCCTCTTCTCTACCATGCCCGCTCCAAACCTGTTCTGGCTTTCCCCTCCCAACCCCCCAGAACAGATTTAGCGGATTTAGGCCCACACAACTTAGTTGAATCCTGTTCAAGGCTTTTCTACCATAAATTACCAGTGTGTTTACTTTCAGCTAGATCTATGATTTCTCTGCACATACATGGGCAAATGATTTGGGGTGCTCTAATATCTTCTTTTAGAGCAACTTAAGTTGCGTTTTCCTTGAAATTCCATTGTATGCAACAGAATGTGCACCCCATTCTCTTGAAGTGGAAGCACCTCGTATTCTCAGTTTTTCTGGAACATTCTGAAAAACTACTGCTCAGTGTTCTTCCCACATGTCTTCTCCAGAATGACCCTAGAAGCCAATCCTCAGTGGCTGCCTCACTCCTTTCTCTCTGTCTCTAATAATAATAATAATAATAATAATAATAATAATAATAATAATAATAATAATTTATTATTTATACCCTGCCCATCTGGTTGGGTTTCCCCTGGTAGTTGTTCTTCTCTTTGACATCTGGTGGGAGGGCATTCCACGGGGCAGGTGCCACTACCAAGAAGGCCCTCTGCCTGGTTCCCTGTAACTTGGCTTCTCACAGTGAGGGAACCTCCAGAAGGCCCTCGGCACTGGACCTCAGTGTCCAGGCAGAACGATGGGGGTGGAGACACTCCTTCAGAACAAAGGGTGAGAAAACTTCTTAGTGGCTAAAAAGCTCCTCTTTGATGTTGATTGAGCAGCACTGGATGCTGGCGACAGGGACCCTGCTGCATAAAGAGTAACAGGTTTCTGACCCTCTGTGACTTCAGATCACTATGCCTCTGATCATAGGTGCATTTAACCATGATCATTTGAATCAGTTTTAAACTTCTTTTGCTGTGGATACTGCCCATGGAGCAGGAATGATAAACTCATCTTGGAATCATTTGGGACAAAAATAAAAGAGAGGCAATCTTCTAGACATCCTCTCCAAAGTGTTTCCCCAATGTCCATTTTCAAGCACTGTGAAAATTTTCCCCTACAACCGATATGGCTAGCAACTTTTTCATCCCTGCCTGTCATGGCCGAGAGTTGTTAGGAAGCCCTTATTCCCCTCATAGAGCTACAACTCCCAGAGTTCTCTTTGAAGAGGGATTGATTGTTAAACCACTCTGAGAATTGTAGCTCTGTGAGGAGAAAGGAGTCTCCTATCCACCCTCAGCACTCTCAACTAAGTACAGTCCCCAAGATTATTTGGGGGAGGGAGCCATGACTGTTTTGAGTTGTACGATACTGCTTTAAATGTAAAGTGGAGATGGGACTTCTGCCTTTATAGGATTATTCAACATACCTAGTTTCCTCTCAATTCCCTCAAAACCGCCCAACATTTGGGGGCAGGAATCAGCCCTACCCACACCAGGTCTGGTGATTGATCAGAGGCTGGTTCCTCAGCCTTGCTATGAATATTTTCACAGCTAAGATGATGTACGCTTCACAAATATTACCTTCACAAATATGCTTGAAATGCAGAACAGTATATAAACAAATCACCAACCCAACTCGATTCTGCAGCATGACCTGTTCAGCTTTCCCCCACTCCCCTATAACTCTTCCAATGAACATGATTCCCAGCCATTGCAATTCTCTATTAATTACGGTTCTTTGAAATAAAAGACAATCATGGAGAGTCGTGCATACTGTATTTATATTCATATAATGTTTCAGTTCGTGTTAAAAATAGAAAGCGTTGTTTAAATCACCAAGGGAGTGTACTGTATGCTCAAAAAGGAAAAAGGAATAAGCGGGGGGGGGGGGGGAGAGAATCTCCTAATGCAGCAGTGCAGAAGGAAATTATGTAATTCTTTTATGCATAGCGGCAAGGCTGTGGAGTTTATTTCTAATTCATAATAAAAAATTGAAATTGGTGAGCAGTGGTTTGGGACATCAGTAAGCCCCAGAGCAGTAACTAGATTTACACACAAGACATAGATGGTCATTTGCAGACTGCCTCATTTTACTTAAACAAACGCATAAACAGCTACAGCTACCTAAAGAGAAGATTTTGAGGTATAAGAATACGCCAGAGTGCGGGGTGGGCAGTTTCAGAGGGTTTTTTTTGGGGGGGGGGAGGGAACAGATAGAATTTCAGAGACTCCAAGAGATCAAAGGTGAGTCGAAACATAATATCACCAAGCAAAGCGAGGAAACTCCCTTGTGCCCATAGGTAATATTTTGCCAACAAGAACCTTTCCAGCCAGAGTTTGGAAGTGTGGCGTTGGCTAGGGAGCGGGGAGCAATTTCTGGTTTCAAACAATTTTTGTGCTCCTAAGGAAAGAGCTGTAACCTTAAACGCGAAACTATCGTGAGCTCCCTTTTGTTCCAGTTAGAATCATAGAATCATAGAGTTGGAAGAGACCACAAGGGCCATTGAGTCCAACCCCCTGCCAAGCAGGAAACACCATCAGAGCACTCCTGACATATGGTTGTCAAGCCTCTGCTTAAAGATCTCCAAAGTAGGAGACTCCACCACACTCCTTGGCAGCAAATTCCACTGTCGAACAGCTCTTACTGTCAGGAAGTTCTTCCTAATGTTTAGGTGGAATCTTCTTTCTTGTAGTTTGGATCCATTGCTCCATGTCTGCTTCTCTGGAGCAGCAGAAAACAACCTTTCTCCCTCCTCTATGTGACATCCTTTTATATATTTGAACATGGCTATCATATCACCCCTTAACCTCCTCTTCTCCAGGCTAAACATGCCCAGCTCCCTTAGCCGTTCCTCATAAGGCATCGTTTCCAGGCCTTTGGTGTAGGGTTTGATGGTTCGCTCTGCCAGTGAATTAAAAGCCAAAACAGAGCATCTGGTTCAGCATGCTGGTTAGCAGTGCAATCCTATATACCGGTATGTTGTGTTTTCTGGCTTCCCAAACACAGGTGAGAACAGGGTGCTTGACTAGAGGGGGTGTTTGTCTGGATCCAGTGGGGATGTTCTTATGTCTCCTCAGAAATATGTCCCATTGAGTTCAGTGATGCTGAATCCTAGTTAAGTGGGTCTAGGATTACAGCCTTACAGGCCAATCCTGGTGGGGCAGGAGAGGGAGAATCTGTCATGGAGGTCCTGCAAGTTGCTCTTCTTTTCCATTTCCCCTCCCATTGGTTCCAAAATAGACATGCTTGCTCTGTGCCTTGTTTCATGGGCGTGTTCAGGAAAGGAGGTGCCTTGCATCCAGCTCCCCAAAGTCTCCCCTGATCTCTCTCTGACATGTCCCCAGACTGCCTCCTTTGGGCTCTTAACCACAGCAGTGGAGCATGGTGGGTGAGCACCAAGGAGGCATCTGGGGGGGGTGGATTTCACTCTGCACCCACACAGAAGGAAGTCCACTATATCCCGCGGGACTTCTAAGGCCCTGTAGCTGCAATCCTAGGCACTCTTACCTGTGCATAGAAGGGAACTTCCAGGTAAGCATGCATAGCATTGCACTGCAGAAAAAAGGTTTGACACAGCATTGAGTGATGTGTTTTCCCCAATGGTAAGGAATCTTACAATAAATCATTACAAAAATGAAGTGTGGGAATAACCAAAATGCCCAGAGATTCTTTGTTGGGGGTTAAAATCATATAATTATTATCCAGCCTTTAGTGCGGCGGCAGCTATCCTTTTGAACTCCCACCTGTTACTCATCAGATGGGCAGCATCAACGTAGCATTTTTCAACAAGCCTTTCAAGTGGAAATCTTTATCCCACTGTGCATCTGTATATTGGATTTGAAATTGTCTTTGTCTCATAGTCTCCACCACCCTGAGTTACTATTCCCAGAGTTCCCTGGGAAGAGGGATTGACTGTGAAGCCCCTCTGGGAACTGTGGCTCTGTGAAGGGGAACAGGGATATCCTAAGAGCTCTCAGCATCTTTCACCAAGTGCAGTTCCCAGGATTCTCTGGAGGAAGCCACGACTAATTAAAGTGGCACGATGCTGCTTTTAGGGGTCTCCTAATGGCTGGGCTGGCTGGGGCTGATGGGCATTGTGGCCCAGCAATATCCGGCAGGCACCAGGTCAACCAAGACTGCACTAGCATACACAAATTGCATGCAAATCTGTGTTCTTTCGGTCCCTTTTCCCCCAGTGATGTGTGTGTGGCCACCCTGTTTCCAAGACAAAACTGGAGAAAACTGTAAGTTTACTAAGAAACTTCCCAAACCCCAAGTCAAACTAGTTTCTTCCCTCACCATGGATGTCACTAAAGCCTAGACCCTTCAAGTGTCCCTATTTTTCACAGACAGTCCTGGATTTACAGAAACTGTCCCAGTTTCTGATTTGATCCCAGAATGTCCTGCTTTCCCTTAGGACGTCGCTTTTTTCACTGGAGAAATGTTGGAGGGTATTGCGTTATGCAACTCCCTGAGCAAAGGAAGACATCTGAAGGCAACCCTGTATTGGGAAGTTTTTATATATGTTGGAAGCCACCCAGAGTGGCTGGGGCACCCCAATCAGATGAGCAGGATAATAATAGTAATAAATAATAATAATAATGGATTGGGACACCCCTATTTTCATTTGAGAAAAGTTGGAGAGTATGCAAAGCCCCTCTTCGCCTACAAAGGTCCACCAAGCTGGTGGTTGTGGTTACCTCTGAACAGCGCTAGGCATCATTTTATTGAAAGGCAGCATGAGCACTTATTTGCTGCACTGGCTGGAAAGCCACACGTAGGAAAGGAAATGGGCCCAATGCAAATGGGCTTCTAGCCACTGATAGGGCCAGTATGCCTCTGAATGCCAGTTGCTGGAATTGCTAGTGGCGAGGCGGCTGTTGCACTCATGCCCAGCTTGCAGACTTTGCATAGGAATCGGAGTGGCCACTGTGAGGACGGGATGGATGCTGGACTCGATGGGCCACTGGCCGGCTCCAGCAGGCTCTCATGTTCCTGTGAGGAGGGTCATTGAGAAGACTCTTCAAAAATTTATTTTTATTTTATCTATTAGATTTATATACCGCCCTTCATCATAAAATCTCAGGGTGGTTCACAGAATAAAATACGGGATAAAAACAGGTAAATAGGTAAAATGAAACAGCAAAACAATCCCCCCCCCTTCCCACATACATTAAAAAAGCTGTAGAATATTAATCAGCCCAAGGCCTAGTTGAAGAGGAACGTTTTCACCTGGGACATTTAAAATATACAGTGGTACCTCTGGTTGTGAACGGGATCTGTTCTGGAGGCCCGTTCGCAACCGGAACAGAACACAACCTGCGTCTGCGTGTGGGCAGGTCACGATTCGCCACTTCTGCGCATGCACGTGACGTCATTTTGTGCATCTGCGCATGCGCGAGTGGCAAAACCCAGAAATAACCCATTCCATTACTTCCAGGCCACCATGGGACGCAACCTGAAAATGCTCAACCTGAAGCAAACGAAACGTGAGGTATGACTGTATAATGAAGGCGCCAGGCAAACTTCCCTGGGGAGAGCGTTCCACAAATGGGGAACCACTGCAGAAAAGGCTCAGTGTGGTGTAGTGGTTCAGAGAGGTAGAATTGTAATCTGGTGAACTGGGTTCGCGTCTCCGCTCCTCCACATGCAGCTGCTGGGTGACCTTGGGCCAGTCACACTTCTTTGAAGTCTCTCAGCCCCACTCACCTCACAGAGTGTTTGTTGTGGGGGAGGAAGGGAAAGGAGATTGTTAGCTGCTTTGAGACTCCTGAAGGGGAGTGAAAGGCGGGATATCAAATCCAAACTCCTCCTCCTCCTCCTCTTCTCATTCTTGTGCTGCCACCTTCCAGACGTCTTGTCTGGGAGATCCACGAAGAAAAGCCTCAAGAGGATGATCTCAGGCTCTGGGTTGGCTTATAATGGAGAAGCAGTCCTTGAGGTATTGCAATTTTGAGTCATTTAAGGATTTATAGGTCAAAAACAGCCTGGAAACTAATAGGCATCCAGTGCAGTCAGTCCAAGATCAGGGTAATATGCTCAAAATATATATGTTTTCCTCTTTGTTTGTTGTATGCTTTTGACCAACATTTGGGCCCCTTCTTTAATGCCGCTGCCACCCCTGAAATCAATTTTCTTTATTCTTAACCTTGCCTTGGCTGGTTCCCGTTTCCCTCCTTTTCTAAGATGAGCTGCAGCCTTGAACTTATTTAGACCTTTGCCTGTTCTCTTTAGGTAGATGGATACCCACTGCGGGAGACATTTGTATAAGGAAATGAAAGCCAGAAAGGGCTCTCCCGACAAAGCAAAGAAAACACAGACATACACACACACACACACAACCTGAGGCAAGATAAGCAACCTGGAAATACTCGAGCTTACGTTCAGCTCATTCACAGAAAACCTCCCCCCCCCCCAACACTATTAGCCTGATCCTATTTAGTCACAGTGCTGCAAAGGCAGCGTACCTTGCATGTCTGAATAAGGTGCTTTAGATAATGCCATTTATCCTCAGACATGGAAGGAGTATTTTCACAAGGCAAAAAAGGGACGATCCTATTAAATGCCTAGTTCAATAAGCACAGCCACAGAAAAGGAGAGAGAGAATCGTTCATGGTCCCATACTGCTGCTTAAATTTGTACTTTTAGTAATAGTCTAAGAAAGATTGTAAAATTTACAATTACATTTGTGTAATTTAGCACTTAAAGCTTTAATATCCTACTGAAATGTGCTCATAGAATAGAATCATAGAATCATAGAGTTGGGATAGACCACAAGGGCCATCGAGTCCAACCCCCTGCCAAGTAGGAAACACCATCAGAGCACTCCTGACATATGGTTGTCAAGCCTCTGCTTAAAGACCTCCAAAGTAGGAGACTCCACCACACTTCTTGGCAGCAAATTCCACTGTCGAACAGCTCTTACTAGGAAGTTCTTCCTAATGTTTAGGTGGAATCTTCTTTCTTGTAGTTTGGATCCATTGCTCTGTGTCCGCTTCTCTGGAGCAGCAGAAAACAACCTTTCTCCCTCCTCTATATGACATCCTTTTATATATTTGAACATGGCTATCATATCACCCCTTAACCTCCTCTTCTCCAGGCTAAACATGCCCAGCTCCCTTAGCCGTTCCTCATAAGGCATCGTTTCCAGGCCTTTGACCATTTTGGTTGCCCTCCTCTGGACACGTTCCAGTTTGTCAGTGTCCTTCTTGAACTGCGCTGCCCAGAACTGGACACAGTACTCCAGGTGAGGTCTGACCAGAGCAGAATACAGTGGCACTATTATTTCCCTTCATCTAGATGCTATACCCCTATTGATGCAGCACAGAATTGCATTGGCTTTTTTAGCTGCCGCGTCACACTGTTGGCTCATGTCAAGTTTGTGGTCAACCAAGACTCCTAGATCCTTTTCACATGTACTGCTCTCAAGCCAGGTGTCCCCCATCTTGTATTTGTGCTTCTCATTTTTTTTGCCCAAGTGCAATACTTTACATTTCTCCCTGTTAAAGTTCATCTTGTTTGTTTTTGCCCAGTTCTCTAATCTGTCAACGTCGTTTTGAAGTGTGATCCTGTCCTCTGGGGTGTTAGCCACCCCTCCCAGTTTGGTGTCATCTGCAAATTTGATCAGGATGCTCTTGAGTCCATCATCCAAGTCGTTGATAAAGATGTTGAATAAGATCGGGCCCAAGACAGAACCCTGTGGCACCCCACTAGTCACTCTTCTCCAGGATGAAGAGGAACCATTGATGAGCACCCTTTGGGTTCGGTCAGTCAGCCAGTTACAAATCCACTGAGTGGTAGCATAGTCAAGACCGCATTTTACCAGCTTCTTTACAAGAATATCATGGGGCACCTTGTCGAATGCCTTGCTGAAATCAAGGTAGGCTACATCCACTGCATTCCCTTCATCTACCAGGCTTGTAATTCTGTCAAAAAATGAGATCAGGTTAGTCTGACATGACTTATTTTTCAGAAATCCATGCTGACTATTGGTGATCACAGCATTCCTTTCTAGGTGCTCACAGACTGTTTGCTTAATGATCTGCTCCAGAATCTTCCCTGGTATTGATGTCAGACTGACTGGGTGGTAATTATTTGGGTCCTCTCTTTTCCCCTTTTTGAAAATAGGGACAACATTTGCCCTCCTCCAATTAATTGGTAGGGATGTTGGCAAGCAAACACTTTGGGGTGTGGGTTTCCAGGAGGGCTTGCCATGGGGTAGACCACCCAGATAAATGTATAGGCTTCCTTCAACTTTAATGAAGAAGAAAGTTAAAGATGGTATTTCCTACTCACAATAGACCAGTTCTGATGTAAAACTAAATTGTGCATGCGTCAACCTCACATGCCCTGCTCTACTCTTCTGTTGAGGAGGAGATTTGAAACATCTGCTTGCCTGTTAATACTAAACCAAATTCTCCATTACATGCAAACTCTGGCTTAGTTTAAAACAAGTCAGGATTGTAAGCCATGGTTTGATACTGACTTGTTTGAACTAAGCATAGTTTTAACTAGACATATTTTCAGTGCTTGAGTTTGGATGTAATGGACAAGCCGTATTGGTTTAAAGATGGAATCAATCCTTGCAGCCATGCCAAAGAAGGAGGGAGAAAAGGAAGCTCATGAATTCAAGGTTCATGCAGGCTCATTCACATAATGCTAAAAGATAGTAAGTTTTATGTCCAAAAAGCTGAATGGTTCACATGTTATGCTAAACTATGGTTTATGCTTATTGTTAGGTACATGAATCTCAGGGATACCACATTCCCTCCCGTGTCTCTGGCACAACCATGAGGAGGAGATTGGAAGCATTTGCTTCAATTTACAGCTAACAATGGTTACTCACTATGTCCACACCCAGATAAACTGTGATTAAAGTTAACTATGGGTTAGGAAAACAAGAAAACATTTTAATGATCCTGACTTATTTTCCTAAACCATAGGTAGCACCAACCACACATTTCAGTTTGTATGAAATGAATAATTGTTGCTTTCCATCACACGCACGCACGCGCGCACACACACACACGTCTCCTCTTTTGGCTGAGAAAGCTGCCAGCTATTCAAAGTACAAATGCTGACTCTCAAAGCTGAAGTGTTTATCAGTTCTCTGCTTGTCAGTTGTTAAAAGCATCTCATCCAGGCTAAGATGTTCTGAGGCAGGGATGGGGAACCTGTGGCCCTTCAATTACTGTAGGATTCCAAGTCCCATCAGCCCCAGCCAACATGGAAAATGGTCAGGGATGAATGCCATTGTCATCCAACAATGACCGCTCCCCACATCAACTGGGGGGCGCCTTTTGCGTGGTCGTGCGCAGCCCCCCCAGATCCCAGTGCGGCGCCTGGTAGTTCGGGCTGGCTTCATCCTCCCCAGACTGGATACCTGGAGGTCTCCGCCTACCTCAGTCAATCACCCAATCCCGCCTGGGGAGGCGTTCTCAGGGCATCGGCCAGGTAAGGGGAGGGACGGCCCTGCCTGCATAACAGAAGGTGAATCTTACCTATGAAGTGTCAGTTGGCTTCAGAGCTTCTCCCACCCTGCCCTCTCTCAGTTAAGTCTTCTTTTGCAGGTTAACCTCTTCTCCACAGGTGCTCCACGTAGGTGCTGCTACATCAGGGTCACTGTTGAAGGGCCGGAAAGGAATTTTCCTGCATTGGCAGGTTTTGCCTTTCCTGTAGCAAAACATCACACTTTGGTGGTTTCAGGCCATGGGCGGAATCCTTTAGTCTATCTCCTAAATGGGGGGGGGGGGCTTGCGGCGGTGATCCCAGGGTTTCCCTGGGGAGGCACTGGCCATACGCTGAGAGGTTGTCATTGCTCTCCCCTCCAACGGCGGTGAAACGGGGGGCAGGCTCTCTGCTTGAACATATGTTCTCCAGAGCCAGCCCAATCCCCACACATTCTGGATAACCCTGATGTCTCCCAGATCCCCAGCTGGGAACTGGGAAGGATAAACGGCCAATACCTGAGCCAAGGTCTCCCTACATCTGAAACCTAATAAAGTTGTGGCCAATTTTAATCCCATAGCATGCTGTCTTGAGTCATTATTCCATTTGGGGATCGCCTGAGGTTGGGGGGACTCCACCTGTCCATGCAACAACTGGATTGCTACACATTCTTTTCACTAATATATGCATTTCTATGCACATTTTGTCCTATATGCATCTTGTACACTGGCTGAAGAACTGGCATTGAAAAATTCAGAGAAGTGCAGATTTTGAAGGCTGGATGTGTTTCAGTTCATGTACTGTTACTGAAAATGCAAATCATTTAGATTTGCCTTTAAGTTCAAACGGAACCAAATTTGTCCCTTAACCCTAATAGTGATTCTTCAGTTATGCTTAGAATCGGTAGGCTAGGTTTCTGTAGTGGGTGAGTAGTAAATTTAATTTATTATGAAGAACTGTTTCCCCACAAGACTATTGTGATGTTTTAAAGACAATGCAATGCATAAAAACAGTTTAGAAATATAGAGCATTTGGGCACTATACTAGGTGATGTGTGGGTTAGACTACCCAATGGTTTTGGCCCTCATATTAATCTCTCCCTCTCTCTCTCTCTCTCTCTCTCTCTCTCTCTCTCCTTTCCTTTCCTTTCCTTTCCTTTCCTTTCCTTTCCTTTCCTTTCCTTTCCTTTCTTCTTTGCTCTCTTTTTGTCTAAACTCTGCTATCTGCTCAAATGGCATTTATTTTAAAAGCATTTATTTTAAAAGCATTAAGCATGCATTAATTTGGAATGACATTATTTTCAATGGCATGGTGCATTTCATATGGTTAAAAAAGGTCTATTTTAAAACCTGATCAAGGGACATTCTTTATGCATGTGTTTGGATCTCAGAGATAACTGCAATGATTCATATTAATGCTGTCCTGTCATCTGGCACCTGCTTCCAATCTATAACTTACGCATAGCATTATTTAACTTTTATGAAGACTGGCTGCATGTTGATTGGTGAAAAAGAAAGGGGGAGGGAAGAGAGAGAATGCAATTTATACAATAATTACCCACTACAGTGGTACCTCTGGTTACAAACTTAATTCGTTCCGGAGGTCCATTCTTAACCTGAATCCGTTCTTAACCTGAGGTACCACTTTAGCTAATGGGGCCTCCCGCTGCCACTGTGCCGCCGCCGTGTGATTTCTGTTCTCATCCTGAAGTAAAGTTCTTAACCCGAGGTACTACTTCCAGGTTAGCAGAGTCTGTAACCTGAAGAGTTTGTAACCCGAGGTGTTTGTAACCCGAGATACCACTGTACCGTTTAAATTAATATAAACTATATATGGATACAATTATTATTTTTTTGCTAAATCCAAAGGGCTGTGTGTAATCTTTACTTGGGGGTTGCTTAGCTCCCTTCTCCAAGCAGCAACCCCCCCCCAAAAAAATTACCCCAACAATCAGGAGGAACCTCCCCCCAAAAAAAACCCCTTCTATTCTATTAGATAGGGGGTGGCCTGCTGCCCAGCAGGGGGAAACCAGCAAACACATCTCATATGTCGAACCATAGAATTGTGGCACTGGAAAGGACCATGAGGGTCATTGAGTCCAATCACCTGCAATGCAGAAATCTTTTGTCTAACGTGGGGCTTGAACCCACGTCCCTGAGATTAAGAGTCTCATGCTCTACCAACTACTAAGCTATCCTCCCAGGATGTAGAAGTGTTTTGCACAAGCACATGCACCTCCTTGACTCAAGCCCTTGGTATAACTAGGCTATATGTAACAATATGGTTAATTACACATAACAATGCATGAAACAGGTCTGGGCAGCCTAAGCCCTTCAAGCCAGGTGCGGCACTCCCTTTGACAGTTTGCCACCCTCTGGGGGGATTCAAAATGGCAGGTCATATACTTATTACTTAACTGTACATCTTTCTTTCTGAAGGCGCCCAGGGCCCTTAACAACATGAAACCAGATAAAACACTAGCCAGTGTGCAATAATTAAAATGACAGTCATTAAACCCCAGCACCTAACAATACCTATCTCTTTCCGAAGGCCTGAGCAAATAATAATAATAATAATAATAATAATAAACCCTCTTCAAATTCCTCCTGAACAAGTGTGTGTGTGTGTGTGTATATATTAGCAAAAACTCATAAAAAATTACTGTTGTAAATCGCTTACGATTATTGTTATAAGTCTCTTTGAGTTACCTTTGTAAAAAAGTGGTTTATAAATTTAATTGATAATAATTTGTCAGCTTTTCAGCGTGTGTTTCTCTTAAATATGTACATTTTTGTATTCAATTTTGCTTAATTTTTGCAAGCAATTTCTCCTAATGTAATGCATTGGCATACAGGCAACACCCCATTTACATGTGCTCTATTTGAGCTCAACTTACATACACACACACAGTCAGGATCCCAGATACTTACATACACACACACATACACACACACACACACACACACAGTCAGGATCCCAGATCCTCCTGGCTCATGAGGAGACCCTTCCCAGAGCCCAAAGAGGACACTCTCTTCAGGGTCTGGGGAAGGTCTCCTCACACGCAGGAGGCTTCCCCACCTATAGCTGAAATACGGGGTAGCGCAGCAGCAGCAGCTTCATTGACCGTCAACTGTGTGAGAGCTGCTCTGTCCCTCGGCTCACACACATGAGCTGGAGGGACAGCGTGGCTCCATGGACTGGCACATCTGATGGGCAGGGAAGAACATTCCACACCTACCAGTTGTATGAGAGCCGTGCTGTCCTCCCGGCTCGGGCACAAGAGCTGAGAAATAGAGCGGCTCTCACATAGATGACGGGTGGGGAAGGTTCTCCCCCACGTGTCAGCTGAGCTGATATAGGTTATTTCCTAATTTACACAATTTCACGTATGTGCGCGGGTGTTTGGAATGTAACTTCCACGTAAATGGGGAACCACTGGTATGTTATATTCACTGATATATGGGTTTTTATGCATCCTTTACTATATGCTTATTTAGCTGGATAACCACACCATAAAATTAAGAGAAGTATACAGTGGTACCTCGGGTTAAGTACTTAATTCGTTCCAGAGGTCCGTTTTTAACCTGAAACTGTTCTTAACCTAAAGCACCACTTTAGCTAATGGGGCCTCCTGCTGCTGCCGCGTCGCCGGTGCATGATTGCTGTTCTCATCCTGAGGCAAAGTTCTTAACCCGAGGTACTATTTCTGGGTTAGCGGAGTCTGTAACCTGAAGCGTATGTAACCTAAAGCGTATGTGTCAGGGGTTCAGGAGCAGAGATGCAGAGAAGGGAGGAAACAGAGAGCGAGGGGGAGGAATATGAAGGAAGGATGAGTGGGGATGATGACCCGAGATCCCCGAGCCTGTCCAGTGAGTCCGAGGATTCCCAGAAGGGAGCGCCAGCGGTCAGAGCAAGGGGGGAGAGCAGGGGGACACCCCAGGAAGAAGGGGCCAGAGAGGAATCAGAGAGCAGCAGCTGGAAATCGGGACCAACGTGCCCAGCTGGGAGCAGCGGGGAGAAAGGGGACCAGACATCGGGTTCCGGAGGCTTTCAACAGGAGGGAGGGCATGAGTCAGGAGTAGTCACGCCCACATCAGGGAGCGAGGAAACGGTCAAGAGGAAGGTAGAGAGTTGGGCGCGCGCGCCAAGTTCAAATGCAGCGGAAGCTGGCGCAGTAAGCAGCCCGGAGAGTGAGCCAGGTCCCAAAGCCCGCCGCAAGGAGGCGGAAGGGTCCGGGGGGTCAGCGTCAGAAGAGAGTAGGAAGGAGGAGACCCCGGGGGGCAGAAGGACCCAGAGACGGAAGGAAAGGCGCAGGAGGTGGAGCAAGGCTAGGGTATTAAGCTGGTGTGCTAGAGGCGGAGACTCAGACGGGTCTTCGCCGGTCTGACATAGAAGACGTAGGGCTGCACATTGCAGTTCGGAAATGGAACCTGTAACCCAATAAAGACTCTTATAACGTGAACGCTGGCTAGCGTGGTCCTATGTGAGCTGGGACTGGGTAGCAGCCCTGACAGTATGTAACCAGAGGTACCACTGTATTAGGAAGTCAAGAGATAAAAGGAACAACAGGCAAGTTTGGCCTTGGAATTCAAAATGAAGGAGGGCAAAGACTAATAGAGTTCAACAAGCTGGTCATCACAAACACTCTTTTCCAACAACACAAGAGACGACTCTACACATGGACATCACCAGATGGGCAGCATCGAAATCAGATTGATTATATTCTCTGCAGCCAAAGATGGAGAAGCTCTATACAGTCAGCAAAAACAAGACCTGGAGCTGACTGTGGCTCAGATCATCAGCTTATTGTAGCAAAATGCAAGCTTAAACTGAAGAAAGTAGGAAAAACCACTGGGCCAGTAAGATACAATCTAAATCAAATTCCTTATGAATACACAGTGGAAGCGAGGAACAGGTTTAAGGATTTAGATTTGGTGGACAGAGTGCCTGAAGAACTATGGATGGAGGCTCGTAACATTATACAGGAGGCAGCAACTAAAACCATCCCAATGAAAAAGAAATGCAAGAAAGCAAAGTGGCTGTCCAACGAGGCCTTACAAATAGCGGGGGAGAGAAGGCAAGCAAAATGCAAGGGAGATAGTGAAAGATACAAGAGATTGAATGCAGATTTCCAAAAAATAGCAAGGAGAGACAAGAGGGCCTTCTTAAACGGGCAATGCAAAGAAATAGAGGAAAACAATAGAATGGGAAAAACCAGAGATCTGTTCAAGAAAATTGGAGATATGAAAGGAACATTCCGTACAAAGATTACCATAATAAAGGACAAAAGTGGTAAGAACCTAACAGAAGCAGAAGACATCAAGAAGAGGTGGCAAGAATACACAGAGGAATTATACCAGAAAGATATGGATGGCTCGTACACCCCAGGTAGTGTGGTTGCTGACCTTGAGCCAGACATCCTGGAGAGTGAAGTCAAATGGGCCTTAGAAAACACTGCAAATAACAAGGCCAGTGGAAGTGATGGTATTCCAGCTGAACTATTTAAAATTTTAAAAGATGATGCTGTTAAGGTGCTACACTCAATATGCCAGCAAGTTTGGAAAACTCAGCAGTGGCCAGAGGATTGGAGAAGATCAGTCTACATCCCAATCCCAAAGAAGGGCAGTGCCAAAGAATGCTCCAACTACCGCACAGTTGCACTCATTTCACACGCTAGCAAGGTTATGCTTAAAATTCTACAAGGAAGGCTCAAGCAGTATGTGGACCGAGAACTCCCAGAAGTGCAAGCTGGATTTAGAAGAGGCAGAGGAACCAGAGACCAAATTGCAAACATGCGCAGGGTTATGGAGAAAGCTAGAGAGCTCCAGAAAAACATTTACTTCTGGTTCATTGACTATGCAAAAGCCTTTGACTGTGTTGACCACAGCAAATTATGGCAAGTTCTTAAAGAAATGGGAGTGCCTGATCACCTCATTTGTCTCCTGAGAAATCTCTATGTGGGACAAGAAGCTACAGTTAGAACTGGATATGGAACAACTGATTGGTTCAAAATTAGGAAAGAAGTACAACAAGGCTGTATATTGTCTCCCTGCTTATTTAACTTATATGCAGAATTCATCATGCGAAAGGCTGGGCTGGATGAATCCCAAGCTGGAATTAAGATTGCTGGAAGAAATAACCACAACCTCAGATATGCAGATGACACAACCTTGATGGCAGAAAATGAGGAGGAATTAAAGAAACTTTTAATGAGGGTGAAAGAGGAGAGTGCAAAATATGGTCTGAAGCTCAACATCAAAAAAACGAAGATCATGGCCACTGGGCCCATCACCTCCTGGCAAATAGAAGGGGAAGAAATGGAGGCAGTGAGAGATTTTACTTTCTTGGGCTCCATGATCACTGCAGATGGTGACAGCAGTCACGAAATTAAAAGACGCCTGCTTCTTGGGAGAAAAAATGACAAACCTAGACAGCATCTTAAAAACTAGCCCTCTTCAGTTTGTTGGTACAAAAAAGGGTAAAAGGGTTCTTGGAGTAATTTGAGTTGTGCACCATGGATTTTGAGCATACCAGTTTGGAAAATAAGTGGAGAAAATCAGCTAACAAAGTCCACAGTCATTCCATCATCCTCCAGCTATGATTAAAGCAAAACTCTAAAGATGTTATCGTTTAACCTGCTAGGCTTGTGCCTGTTTCCAGGTTTATTCTGAAAAAAACACAGTGGATGAGGTTTAGTCTCCATCCCTCGTGTTCTTCTGCAGGAAGGCCATTTATATGGTCCATTTTTCATGGGATGCACACAATCATACACACACACACAGAATGTAGATTCTTCTTGTGCCACCAAAAAACAGACCAGGAGAGTGTGCATTTTTTAAAGCACTTTTAGTTGCTAACCGTCTTTTCGTTGTGTGTTTTGCTATTGTTGTTCGTTGCTGCAGGAATTCCAGAGCATTGTCTGCTTCCTAACAAGCACTGGGATATATAGTTTGCTATGGTGGATCTCAGCCATTTTGAATTCAATAACCTTGGAAGTCTAAGAAAATGCACACTCTTCTCTTCCATACAGCTTGCTTTGCACTTTCTGTGGCAGTTTATTTCTGCAAATCCTGGCATTTTCCCCACCCCCACCTCCCCTTACCCAAAGAAGTGAATTAATAACTAGAAAACGAGACAAAAATGAGATCTAGAAGGGGGCCTCAGTTTTTGAATGTCACTGTAAGCAAACAGCACTGGAGAGTAAAGGTTCCTTTCCATCTTTATGTTTACTGCTGTCTGTGCATTGACTTGTTTCCTGACACATGAGCCATGACTTGAAAGGAATTCAGGCTCCAGCAAATTTTGCATTGCGCTTCAATGTGGCCTCTGGGATTGAATAAGGGCAAATCTATTATACTGTTGCCATGGAGACCCTGGCACAACTGCTGATAAAGACAGTCTGATGTTTGGTAGGACCCTGTAGCATGGTACATACCATTTAAAGGTGGGGGTGGAGATAGGGGGGGAAGGAAGGAGAGGGATTCACACACAGAATATGTGGGCACGTGTTTGGGAGGCAGGGGGCTTGATTTGGAATACGATGAAGGAATGTGAAACCTCCTTGCCGCAAATTGTAAAGAACTTCCTGCCTCCTCAAAGGGGGGGGGGAGGGGAAACAAGCAAAAAACCAACCCAAAACAAAACGGTAGTCAAAAAATGTTCACAGTCAAGACAGGTGGGGCAGCAGAAAAGACAAGGTCTTCCTTCAGAGTCCAAGAAAATTAGCTTTTAAGATATTTGGGGCAGAATTGAGCTAATATGCTAAAAGTGCAAATGCTCTGCTTTGCTTCGTTTGATAAGAGCTGCCTGCATCCCATCCTTTAGCTGTTTAGAGATCAATAGTAAACCTATAAGGATGGCCTGCTTTTTACTAAGGAGAGCTCTCACACAGATGAATTTTAATCAGTAAAATGATTTTATAACAAAGAAACAAAGGACGCTCGTCTTTCTTCTCTCCTCCCCCTCCAATTCTCATGAATAATCCTCTTTAAAACGATATTGATTTTACCCACTCTGACAGTTTATTTCCCCTTGTGAATTTTAATATTTAATTTTTTGAATTATTTTTTTTTTCTTGAGACTGCCCCTGTGTAAGTTATCCCTCTAGAAACTTTGCATTTTTGCCACATCCGTGACCCACTCAGCTTCACCATGCAGTAACTATTCTTAAGTTATATGGGAGTCTGGGAAAGGTATCTAAGCCAGCTGATAATATTAAAACTATTAGTATTACTTATTATCATGGTTATTATTACTAGGATTGTTTCAGAACGCACAAATAATTCATTTCCTTCCTTCCTTCCCTCCCCACCCCATTTTAATTTTTTTTGCTGCTGCTTTTGGCAGACCTCTGAAGGCCTTGTACTCTGAGATTTCTGCATAGTTAATTTGTCAGTTTATAAATTACCACATTATGTTAACGCCGAATGCTTCAAAACACAAATATATGCACAGAGGGCTTGAATATTTGAAGTGTTTTAGTACTATAGGGAAGTAATTTTGTTGTCAAGCTGTGGCAGATATAGAAGTGCTAAGGGATACATGACCATTTCATCAGCACTGTGTCGATGATGGCCTATGAACATCCAAGGGGGGGAAATCATCTTTTATCACTATTGTGTACCGTGCAGGTCCAGATGGAGGATAAAACATGCATGAGTTGCCCGCAGCTCTGAAAATAATTATACTCATTTGCCAGAAATGTAGAAAGTGCACCCAACCAAGTTACCACCCATCATACTGACACTCGGTTTGCATACTGATGAAGCTTAAAGCCTGAGACAATGGTTTGGATATCAGTAGCAAAGGGGGGCTGGGTATCTCACCAGTGCTATAGGATTAATAGTACCATCATTTTATATTATGCAGCAACTCACTTCTGCTGCATATCAAAAGCTTTTCGCCTCCTCCAGTGCTCACCTAGCTGCTTATAAGACTAGAGCTTGGCTCAAGGCACTAAATGCAAGGAGTGGGTGTTTCTGTTTAAGAACATGCATGGAGGTGATTAGACCCACCGTATGTGGAAAACGCTCCCTGCACTGCTGTGAGCAGTGAAGTCTCTGCACATACAATCAGATCGGAATGTGTGCATCAGCACACAAAAACCCACATTTGCATCCTGCCTCATCTTCCCTCCCCCGCCCCACCCGACCAGCCGCCTTTCCATCTCTCTTCAGAAGACTGCATTGGAATATGAGAGAAGATAATATGTGCATGCTAAGCTCCGGTGCCACTGCAGAGTAATTGATGAATGGGTTTTTAAAGTGTAGAATGAGAATGAATACAAGTAGGGCCCAAGAGAATAATTCTTTATATTGCAATCAGCACTGCTTATGTGTCACCAGTTTAATATTAGAAATCAGCAATAAAGAATTTAGGCTTGGATATTTAATCCTTACAAACTGCAGAGAGAAAGCAATCTTTAGAGTGGTGCCTCTCTAATTAGATATATTGTTTTAAACAGCCTCTTATTTAAAGCCATTGCTCAGTTTTAAAGGGCCATAATTTAAAATAAACAATCAATATGGTTGTAAACGTTAAGACCCAATAGGTCCTTTTAAATATTTAATACTGGTTGTGTGTGTGTGTTCAAGCGCACACCATACATTATATGATAAATACCCTCATATTTAATGGTGAATGTATAATTCTAGAGTCACACAATGGCTGGAGTCCATTGGCATAACTGTTCCATGCCATCCTATTGGTTTGTGACCAATTGTGGTGTTCTTTCTTTCTCTGTCTTTGAATTTGTTCTAGTTATTCATTGAGAAGCTGCCTATATTGGTGATCAAAAGCTCATCTCCGATTGTGCTATTGCATCTGTGCTTGTTATTCCCTTCTTAATTAAAGAATGTATTCAGAAATCTTAGCAAAATAAAAAAACTGGGCATAATTATTTTATTTATTGACTTCTGCAATGTCTGTTGCAAGGGCTAAGCACTTATTGTAATATCATCTGCTGTAAAATAATCACAGGAACAGCCTATGTTAGAGGCTAATGCATCATCACATAGGTAGTAGAATAAATTAGATGTATGTTATGGAGATTCATCTTTCAGGGCTTCTTGTTTCCTTTTTTCTTTTTTTATTGCACAGAACTGTGAATTGTATCCCAAAGCACTTCTATTAAAAGGAGGCAGGTGTTTGTACACATACAGTATGAGATTGTGGTTGCACCTTCAGGATAATATGATTTAGCTAAAGCTAAATACATGTTAAGTTCAGATGCAGCTAAAATTTAAAAAGACGATTTTGTAGTGTTTGACTGGCCTTATGATAACATTTGATAAGATCCCAGCTTTCTCACTCTTGTTGCCTCCCTCCCTCCTTTTTGCCATATCACTTGAGAAGTAATGGCTAGGTTAGGGTGAGGAAAGCTTGATCGCAGAGTACCATAGGTGATAAATAATCCTGCAGGTGCACAAACTTGGAAACCAAATGGTTAAGGGTTAGAAGTAATAATAATAATAATAATAATAATAATAATAATAATAATAATAAAATTTATTATTTGTACCCCGCCCATCTGGCTGGGTTTCCCCAGCCACTCTGGGCGGCTTCCAACAAAGATGAAAAATACACTAAAATGTCACATATTAAAAACTTCCCTGAACAGGGCTGCCTTCAGATGTCTTCTGAATGTCAGGTAGTTGTTTATCGCTTTGACATCTGATGGGAGGGCGTTCCATAGGGCGGGCACCACTACTGAGAAGGCCCTCTGCCTGGTTCCCTGTAACTTGGCCTCTCGCAGTGAGGGAACCGCCAGAAGGCCCTCGGAGCTGGACCTCAGCGTCCGGGCAGAACGATGGGGGAGGAGACGCTCCTTCAGATTTACTGGACCGAGGCCGTTTAGGGCTTTAAAGGTCAGCACCAACACTTTGAATTGTGCTCGGAAACGTACCTCCCCGGTGAGGAAATGCTAAAGAGTTTGCTGGTGGTGATGGAGTTGTAGTCTAAAACATCTGGAGATTAGCAGGCTGGTGAAGGCTGTGCTTAGGGATGGAGGAGAAATTTGATTCTGTTTGCATTTAAAGGTGAACCAACCAAATTCACATTTTTCCAAAACAGTGCACGTTCTGAAACACAGTCAACCTTCAATATGTTCAGTTCTGAACTTCACAATCCAGTTCTCCAGCTGAGTAATGTGGACAGCAATTCATATACTAAAGTGTGAGAAAAAATGCATGTATTAGGGGTTCCAAGTATAGCTCTGGTGGCAGCGACCCAGCAGTGCTTTATTCGCTAAGCAGAATAAAAAAATTCATGTATTAGTGAAAATAACATGCAAAAATGGAATATATTTATAGAGGGGGGACATGTCAGACAAAATTGCATATAAAAGTGTGTATATTAGGAGAAATTCATACAAAAATGCTGATGACTTTTCATCCAGACTTGAATGCTATTTGCAGATAGTTGTAGAAATGTGTGCCCCACTTGTGGACATCTTGTTGACCACTGTGTGAAATATGTTATTCACATCTAAAACTTTGATCAATTCAGGATGTATTTCTGGTGATTGCCCCTACCTTCCAAAGGTTCTTCTGCATGTGTTGGAAATGTAAAGAAACGGAAGGTACATTCTTTCACCTTTGGTGGACGTGCCCAAAGATTAAGGCTTTCTGGGAAATGATATATAATGAAATGGAAAAGGTATTTAAATATACCTTCCTGAAGAAACCAGAGGCCTTTCTCCTGGGCATTGTTGGCCAATTGGTGCCAAAGAAGGACAGAACTTTTTTATGCATGCTACAACAGCAGCAAGAATACTCATTGCAAAGTATTGGAAGACACAAGATTTACCCACTCTGGAAGAATGGCAGATGAAGGTGATGGACTATATGGAACTGGCAGAAATGACTGGCAGAATCCAGGACCAGGGAGAAGAGTCGGTGGAAGAAGATTGGAAGAAATTTAAAGACTATCTACAGAAATATTGTAAAATTAATGAATGTTAGAAGGATGTTGGATAGAAACTAAGTGGTTTCCAGCTGTAATGCTTTAGGAGATACGGAAAAAAGGGGTTTATAAATGGGTAAAAGCTTAATGGTAAGGATTTGCTGAACTAACAAATTGAAGTGGAATACAAAGAAGGGAGGTATGAGGAGGTCTGGGGAAATAAGCGTAAGGAAGATATGTTATGGAAAATTATTTGTTTTTTAACTGTTCTTATGTTGTATTTTGTATTTTGTTTCTTTTTATTTTTCATTTTCACTGTTATACTTTAAAAACTTTAATAAATATCTTTTAGGGGGGAAAACAAAGGTTCTTCTGCATGGAGGTTAAATTGTACCCTACTTTGAGTTTATGTGCTTATTGTGCATCTGCATGATCTGCTCTCCTCAGAGTAGGAGCTGCAAAAGGCTGGTACAAGCTTGGCAGATGATTTGCACGTGTTTGTTCATGGCTGGAATTGACTTGAACTTTTAAAAGTGGTTTATGTAATGTATAGAACAATAACATCGCTCCTCACATATGCCCCAAGGACTGGGCATGCATCATTCAAATGTGACCTTTGCAAAAGTAAGTCTGGCAGCAGAGAAAACAAAAAAACAACATTTGGCCATTTGGGGAAAACAAACCAACCCTTGCTTCATGAACTACGGAACAATCAACCAACGGGGGAAAAATATTACTAAACAAATCCATGACTTTTAAAAATGGCATCGCAACCAATGCGACAACGAAGCCCGAGTGAGGAATGATCTGGCTGCACCGTTCCCAGTGCCCCTCCCAGTGTCCCTGCCGTGACCAATACTGCTGCTGCTGGCACTTCCTGTTCCACAAGGGGCTTCCTGGGTGTCAGTATGGAGCATGGGCCAACAGCCAATCCTGTGGCAGAGCAATATGATGTCCAACATAGGAGGAAGGAAAGAGAGTGTCATACAATCACTTACCCAATGTGTGGCCTTCCATGCTTAGCTCCTGCGCTACAGTTCCCAAGTGGCAGAGTGCCAAATAGTAAAGAAGGTGAGCCATTTTAAAGCACTTGGGAAGTTTGTTTTCTGCTGCTTGGGGGTGAGGGTGGGGTAGGACCCAAACTAACAGATTCAAATGACAAGAAAGGAGATTCTGACTAAATGTTAGGAATAACTTTCTGGCAGTAAGAGCTGTTTGATATGGAATCCACTACCTCAGGAGTTTGGGTGGCCATCTGCCACGAACTTCATTTGAGATCCCTTCCAACTCTACAATTCTATGATTCTGTGAAAAGCAATCTTCCCCGGCTTTCTATAGGAGATTACAGTTACAGTTGGTGACCCAATTGTGGGTTATATCCAGTGGTGTATCGGGAGGGGCACAGGGACGGTTGCTCCAAGCTCAAAATTGTTAGGGGCACAAAATTTCGCCAACTGGTGCTGCCTCAATACATTGCTGGGCTCCATTGAAAATGGTTTCTCCATGCAATCCGGGAAGTGACCTCTCCAGACAATGGAACAACTCTTCTTTTCTTATCTCTGCAGCTACAATCTCCTGGGTGACATGGGTGCTGTTAGACATGCTGTTAGTTGAATGTGTGTGTGTACTCTGTACATTTCCTTGACTCCCACTCCTCCCCCTCTGTGTGGGCCCAGGTAATGGCAACCCACACTATCCCTCATCGGGTTTGACCATCTCTTAGTGAAAACTTATTGCAGTGGTACCTCGGGTTACATACTGTCAGGGGTTCAGGAGCAGAGGCGAGGGCAAGGGAGGAAACAGAGAGCGAGGGGGAGGAGGCAGACGAAAGGATGAGTGATGACGACGACCCGAGATCTCCGAGCCTTTCCAGTGAATCAGAAGATTCACAAAAAGGAGCACCAGTGGCCAGGGCAAGGGGGGAGACTAGGGGGACACCCCAGGAAGAAAGAGCCAGAGGGGACTCAGAGGGGAGCAGTTGGAGATCGGGACCAACGTCACCGCCAGAGAGTAGGAAAGAGGAAGAGCGCCAGGGAGCAAGCGCTGGCAGCTCGCAACAGGAGGGAGGGCACGAGTCAGGAGTGGCCACACCTTCATCGGGGAGCGAAGTGACGGTTAGACGGAAAGTGGAAGGTTGGGCGCGCGCGCCAAGTTCAAATGCACAGGAAGGTGGCGCAGTAGGCAGCCCGGAAAGGGAGCCAGGTCCTAAAGCCCGGCGCAAGGAGACAGAAGGGTCCGGGGGGTCAGCGTCAGAAGAATCCCGGAAGGAAGAGACCCAGGGGGGCAGAGGGACCCAGAGGAGAACTGTCAGGCGGAAAAGGTGGAGCAGGGCTAGGATATTAAGTTGGTGCGCAAGGGGCGGAGAATCAGACGGAGCTTCGCCGATCTAAGCATAAGACGTAGGGTTGCACGCAGCAGCTCGAGAATGGAGACTGTAACTCAATAAAGACTTTTATTTAACGACCGCTGGCTAGCGTGATCCTCTGTGAGCTCGGATCTGGAAGTAACCCTGACAGTAAGCTCCGTCTCCTTAAATTGTGGGCATCCACGGCATCGCGGAGAGGAGAGAAAGCGGGTGCCTACAAGAGAGCTCACGAACGGCAGACAACATGACGGCCGAACAGCAAATAACGGAACTCAGAGAAGCAGTTTCACGACTGACTGCCGAGGCGCTGGCGTCCAGGAAGAGAGAGGAGGAAGCAGCTGCCGCCTACAGGGATCTCCAGGTCAGGTTGGACGTGCTTACGAAGCAAGGGCAACAGACACCCAAATCAGAGGGGATTGGGTTGGGGAGACGCACAGGCGGTCTAGTCTCGCACTTCGATGGGAATTTGCAACAGTACACCAACTTTAGAGCAGACGTAATGTGTGCACTGCAACTACTGCACAAAGACTTTAGAGATGAACAAGAGAAAGTGGGGTTCATCATGTCCCATTTGCATGGAGACGCAAAAGCATGGCTGCGCAATTTGTGGAGAGATAAGGATCCTGCGCTCCAAAATGCAGACGCCTTTATTAAAGCGATGGATGGCTGTTTTTTATCAAGCATTGACGTGGATCTTGCCCGAAAGGAGGTGCATGGACTAAGGCAAGGGAGGGCCAGCGTAAGGCAGTATCATGCCCGCTTTTTCGCTTTGGTCAGTGCCCTGGAATGGGACAGAGATTCGGCTCCTGTCAGAGACCTTTTTTGGGAGGGCTTGCACAACTCGGTTAAAGATGAGATTGCGAGGGGGGAGAGACCCCGGACCACGCAGGAGATCGTTCAGAGGGCGCTGGCGGTGGGGGTGCGGCTGGAAGAACGTCCGTGGAGCAGGGACGAAGGGCGCAGCGGGCGCGAACCAGCCAGGGGCTCCTCCTTCCTTCCCAGAGAAGCAGCGCGTACGCAATCCACGCCTCCAACAGGAGGAGGGGTGGAATCGATGGAGGTTGGGAGTGCAAGGGCTCCGTCAGCAGCCAGAGCCCTAGCACCGGCAGCAGTGAAAGCGAAGCCTCCTAGAGGGACCAGGAAGTGTTATATCTGCGAGGATCCAGGGCATATAGCGAAAGAGTGTCCCCGGAGGCTCCACAAGCACACTGCAGCCTCAGCAATGGTGACTGCAGCAACGCAGCACGGAGAACCACAGCAGGGAAACGACGATGTCTGGCTGGAGGAAGAGGCACTGGGGCCCAGCCAGACGTGTCAGTGAAGCAGTCCCCAGAGATTTTACCGCCCATGGACCCCCTCCCGCCCAAGCCAGTAGTGAGGCTCACCGCATCGCTCCAGCTACCCAATGGAATCACCATGGACGTGCCAATCACCGTCGACTCGGGAAGCAATGCAGACTTCATAGGGCAGGACTTTGTCGACCGGCACGCTATACAGTTGCTGCCTGCCACGCTGCCCCTGCAGGTCGTCACGGTGGATGGCAGGGAGCTGTTAGGGGGGCAAGTGGTGAAGCAGACGCCACCTATGGTGCTGCGGCTTGGAAATCACAGGGAAATCATCAGCTTCAACGTCACTCAACTCTCGGACACGCCAATTGTATTGGGCATGAGTTGGCTGGACAAGCACAGCCCGACGCTGGCTTGGTACCAGAGGCAGCTGACCTTCGGCTCTTCCTTTTGTGCTGAACACTGCATCATGCCCCAGCAGGAAGGGGAGCAAGAGGAGTCACAGATGCTGCTAGGCACGCTGCAAGCGATTCCCCACAAGTACGCAGAATTTTTGGAGGTTTTCTGCGAGAAGGAGGCAGACAAGCTACCCCCCCACAGACCATATGACTGCAAAATTGACCTGCTGCCGGGGGCGGCGCTGCCCAAAGGGAAGCTGTATTCCATGTCTGAAGACGAACTGCAGGAACTCAAAGAGTTCATAGATCATAATTTGAAGCGCGGTTTCATCCGAGAGTCCCAGGCAGCGGGGGGCAGTCCTGTATTCTTTGTGAAGAAGCGAGACACGCCCCAAAAAAGACTCGTAGTGGACTACCGCATTTTGAACAGTGTGACCAAGCCATCGGACTTCCCCATGCCCCGAATCGACGACCTCCTCGCAAAAGTACGCAAGGGCAGCGTGTTCACCAAGTTGGATCTGCGAGGGGCGTACAACCTCATTCGCATGCGGGAAGGAGATGAGTGGAAGACAGCCATGTTCACGCCCCTGGGCACCTACGAATATAGAGTTATGCCTTTTGGATTGCAAAATGGCTCCCACGTTTTTCAAGCTTTCATGCATCACGTGTTGGCGGGGCTCCTCTACAAGACGTGCGTCTGCTTCTTGGATGACATCCTGATCTTTTCGGAATCGCAGCAGGAGCATGACAGACACGTCAGGGAAGTGCTGAGCAGGCTCCAGCAACATAGGCTTTACGCCAAGCTGGAGAAGTGCCAATTCGACGTGACGGAGGTGGATTTCCTGGGCTACAAGTTGTCTGACAAGGGGCTCGCCATGGACAGCGCCAAGGTTCGAGCGGTGTTGGATTGGAAAAGCCCACGCAACCGGAAGGAGGTCCAACGGTTTGTCGGCTTCGCGAACTTCTATCGCAAGTTCATCAAAGGCTTCGCTATGCAGACAGCGGCCATCACGGACACGCTCAGTTCCAAGAAAAAGAAGTTCGTCTGGACAGCACAGGCGGAGCAGTCCTTTCAGGCACTCAAGCGTCTTTTCGCGTCGGAGGAACAGCTGCTTCATGTCGACCCCAGCAGGCCGATGAGAGTTGAAACAGACGCCTCGGACAGGGCCGTCGGAGCAGTCCTGCTGCAGAAGGACCCGCAGGGGGTTTGGAGGCCCGGAGCGTTTTACTCCAGGAAGCTCAGCAAGTCCGAACAGAACTACACCATCTGGGACAGGGAGTTGCTGGCTATTCATGCAGCGTTCAAAGCATGGAGGCACTTCCTGATTGGAGCCAAGCACACGGTGCAGGTCTGCACGGACCACAAGAATCTGGAGCACTGGCGCACGGCACAGTTCCTGAACCAGAGGCAGATACGTTGGGCTGAGTTCTTTGCGAACTTCGACTTCCGGATAGAGTATGTCCCGGGGGACACCAACATCATGGCGGACGCGCTCTCCCGTAAGCCACAGTATCTGGAGGACGCCACGCCAGCGGCCGCCATGCACATCTTCGCACCAACAGTGTGGGCGTGCGCTGCGGCGACAGTGGACCTGGAGGCAGTGCGACGAGCGTTGCAGAATGACTCCTTCGCGCAAGCAAAGATGGCAGAGATGCAAAGGGGCACGGCAGCGACCGACGGGTTCCAGCTGAGAGATGGATTGCTCATCCGCAAAGGGGCCATCTACGTGCCGGGAGACGAACTTCGCGCCAAGGTACTGCATCAGCTGCACGACGCGCCCACTGCCGGGCACTTTGGCAAGGAGAAGACGGTGGAATTAGTCGCCAGGGATTTCTGGTGGCCCGGAATGAGAGGGGAGGTCGCGGACTATGTGGCGAGGTGCGACACCTGTCAGAGGGCCAAACCAGTGCACAGACCGCCGGCCGGACTGTTGGAACCGCTGCAAACTCCGGTCGAGCCATGGGAGAGAGTCGCCCTGGACTTCGTCACGGATCTGCCCAGCTCGAGGGGCAAGACGGCAGTGCTGGTGGTGGTGGACTTGTTCTCCAAGATGGCACATTTCATCCCGTGTGCGAAGGTGGCCACGGCGGAACAAACCGCCAAACTGTTCATAGACCACGTGTTCAAGGTTCACGGTCTGCCACGGTCTATTCTGTCCGACCGCGGGCGGCAGTTCATCTCGAATTTCTGGCAGAAGCTGATGGGCTTCCTAAACGTCAAGATCAACCTGGCGTCGGCGAGACACCCGCAGACCAACGGGCAAGCGGAGCGGGTCAATGCCATCATGCAGCAGTACCTGAGATGCTATGCGAATCAACAGCCTGCGACGTGGGTGGATTACCTGCCGCTCGCCGAGTTCGCCTACAACAACACGAAGCACGTGTCCACGGGGGTCACGCCGTTCTTCGCCAACAACGGGAGGCACCCCAGAACCTTCCCGGGACTGGAAAGACTGGTGGAGGGGGAGCCGCAGACAGCGGATGCGTTCGCGTCGGAGTTGCAGGAGGTCCACGATCAGCTGCGGCGGCACCTGGAGCTGGCCAAACACGCATACAAGGTGCAGGCAGACAAACACAGAAGAGTTGGCGAAGAGATCCATGTGGGAGACTGGGTCTGGTTAGCAGCCCACGCAGTGCCGGCCAGGTCGTTGGCCAAGAAGAAACTAGGGCATAAGCAACTGGGGCCCTACCAAGTCGAAGAGCAGGTCAACCCGGTGGCCTTCAGGCTGGCGCTTCCGGAGGGTTCCAGAATGCATCCGGTGTTCCACAGATCGGTGCTCACTCCCTACAAGGCACCGCACAGGTTTCAGGAACCCGGAACGGCGCCGAGTCCGCTCCGAGAGGGAACCAGGCAACGGGGAGTGGCACAGGAGGTGCGCCTCAACGAAGTCACGGAGATTTTGGACTCCAGATGGGGGGAAGAGGGGGTAGAATACCTTCTCGCTAAGGAGGGCACCCCGGCCAGTGCCAACAACTGGGTGCCGGGCTACGCTTTAGATGAACCTCTGCTCAAGGAAGAGTTTCATGCCCTTTTCCCCCATAGGCCAATGCCAGCGGACTTTTTCGACGACTGGCTTTTCACGCCCACGCTTTCAGCCAGCACGTTCCGGGGGTTCGACTCGGATGAGGAACCGACACGAGACGCCCGTTCCCCGGAGGGGTCGCCCTCGGGATCTGCTTCAGAACCCTCGTATTGGTGGGATGATCGACCAGAGGAGCAGTGGCGCAGACAGTGGCTGGAGGGTCCAGGACGAGCAACGCCTCCAGAAGGAAGCGAGGGAGAGACGGACATGGACGTTTTCGGGGACGACCAGGGTCTCGAGCACGGCGGCACAGAGATGGAAGCAGAGGTGACCGTTGTCGACGAGAGCAGGGAGGAAGAACCGGAAGACTTCGGATGGAGGCCCGCCACGGGAAGCGAACTGTACCCGACATTCGTCCCCTTGACACTGCAGCACCCAGTTCCCGCACCGGAAGGAGGGGAGGGGGGAAGAGGGGGCTTCGAGGGGGGGATGGATGTCAGGGGTTCAGGAGCAGAGGCGAGGGCAAGGGAGGAAACAGAGAGCGAGGGGGAGGAGGCAGACGAAAGGATGAGTGATGACGACGACCCGAGATCTCCGAGCCTTTCCAGTGAATCAGAAGATTCACAAAAAGGAGCACCAGTGGCCAGGGCAAGGGGGGAGACTAGGGGGACACCCCAGGAAGAAAGAGCCAGAGGGGACTCAGAGGGGAGCAGTTGGAGATCGGGACCAACGTCACCGCCAGAGAGTAGGAAAGAGGAAGAGCGCCAGGGAGCAAGCGCTGGCAGCTCGCAACAGGAGGGAGGGCACGAGTCAGGAGTGGCCACACCTTCATCGGGGAGCGAAGTGACGGTTAGACGGAAAGTGGAAGGTTGGGCGCGCGCGCCAAGTTCAAATGCACAGGAAGGTGGCGCAGTAGGCAGCCCGGAAAGGGAGCCAGGTCCTAAAGCCCGGCGCAAGGAGACAGAAGGGTCCGGGGGGTCAGCGTCAGAAGAATCCCGGAAGGAAGAGACCCAGGGGGGCAGAGGGACCCAGAGGAGAACTGTCAGGCGGAAAAGGTGGAGCAGGGCTAGGATATTAAGTTGGTGCGCAAGGGGCGGAGAATCAGACGGAGCTTCGCCGATCTAAGCATAAGACGTAGGGTTGCACGCAGCAGCTCGAGAATGGAGACTGTAACTCAATAAAGACTTTTATTTAACGACCGCTGGCTAGCGTGATCCTCTGTGAGCTCGGATCTGGAAGTAACCCTGACACATACGCTTCAGGTTACATACGCTTCAGGTTACAGACTCCACTAACCCAGAAATAATACCTCGGGTTAAGAACTTTGCTTCAGGATGAGAACAGAAATTGTGCTCTGGCGGTGCGGTGGCAGTGGGAGGCCCCATTAGCTAAAGTGGTGCTTCAGGTTAAGAACAGTTTCAGGTTAAGAATGGACCTCCGGAATGAATTAAGTACTTAACCAGAGGTACCACAGTATGGTTGTAATCAGTGGGAGGGCTACTGCTGAGTGAATAGGAAGGTGCTACACATCCACTCAGATCTTAATTAATGGATGAATGTTCCAATGACAGACAATTTTTGGTCTCATACTGAAATTTGCACCAAGGGCATAGCAGAAGTGTTGTGACATGGGACTTCTTATTCTCCAAGTTCATGCAGATTTCATGCAAATTATGTCAATTGTATACAAATAAAACAGAATGAGCTGCTGCTGCAGTTCCCCTGAGCCCTAGCCCCCAAGCAACATGCATATGTGACATATAAACGTGCCTTTTCTTACATTCATTTAGAAGGGTGTCTTTGAAATGTGACTAATTGCATAGGTCCAGTACTTTTCTTTCTTTTAAAGTGATAAAATTAATGGGCCTTCATTTTACACCCCCTTGCAGATGATCACCAGGCCATATAACCACAGCACGCAGCTTTTCACAATGCTGAATGTGCATCTGAGCTTCTGGTGAAAGGCATAAGCTGTGGTCCCATTTCTAAGGTTTCAGTGCACTAACACATTTCCAGGAAGGCAAACAATGAAGATTTACTCTGAAAATCTGTTAGAAAACTGAGAGCCAAGGTTCGCAGAGCACTAAGCGGAGACAAAAAACCTCTGTGGCAGCCCCAAAATGTAAAATGTTTTTGCATGAAATTTGCCAGGCATTACAACAAACACTTGCAAGAGGAGAGAAAGAGATGGTTCCTGAAATTTTGAGGAAACTCTCAGGTTGTTCTCTCCAGCACCCACTATCAAAAATTCACCTGTCTTCAATGAAAGGAGGTTAAAGCTCATTTTGGTTTTTTTCTTGAGTAGCAGTTTCCACAAAACAAGTTCACACAGCTACCAGATTGACCAGTTCTCTTTAAAGGAACACATTACATTAAGAGGACTGTGGTGATAACAACAACATATTCATATGCCACCCATCTGATTGGGTTGCCTCAGCTACTCTGGGCAGCTCCCAACAACAAAAAATAGTAAAAACACAATACAACATCACACACTAAGAATTTTCCTGAACAGGGCTGCCTTCTGATGTCTTTTAAAAATCACGTTGCTGTTTATCTGTTTGACATTTGCTAGAAGGGTGTTCCACAGGGTGGGTACAACTACCAAAAAGGCTCTCTGCCTGGTTCCCTGCAACCTCACCCCTTGCAATGAGGGAACCACCAGAAGGCCCTCAGATTGCACAGAAATACTAATGGTGTACTTGCAGCCACAGACTAATGGAATGCATCAAATGTAGCCCACATGGATTTAACTGAGCACCACCGAGCATGATCTTATCCCGCGAAACAACCCCAGTGTTGCTAACTTAGTGGATGTAATTCACCGGCAAAAGAATAATGACTCTCTTACACAGAACTTGTAGCAACTATGAGTCAAACCTGATTGACCAAATCAGCTCCAACTTGAGCAGCTGGCACTTCAAGAATAGGAATGGGAAGAAATTTGTTTCAGTTCACATTTAGAGGCAAACCTACCTAATTCATACTTTCTGAAACAATGCGTAAACTGAAACACAGTCGTCCTTGGAGATTCATACATCTCTGAATTTTGCAGTGTGGTTCTCCAGCCAAGAAATGTGTACAAAAATCCATTTACTATGGTAAAGTCTGCATAGAAATGCACATACCAGTGTTATGGGAAACTAGTTTGCAAAAATATGTATATCAGACAAGATAGCATACAAAAATATATATATTAGGAAAGATTAATAGATTTTACCCAACAAACCAACAAACAAATTGCAAGCTGAGGTGGAAATGTAAAAGGAAACAAAATTGACAGCTCGACTTACCCCTACTCAAAAAAAGAGTAGGAAAGCCCAACTCAAGCATATATCTTAAACTGTGGTACCCATTTTGCAGTCAAAGTCCACAATTTGTATACAGAGGCAACCAGGAAGATATAGCAACAGAGATTTGCTGTGGTCTAAACAACAGAGCCTAAGGCTTGCCAATCGGAAGGTCGGCAGTTCGAATCCCTGTGACGGGTGAGCTCCCGTTGCTTGGTCCCAGCTCCTGCCCACCTAGCAGTTCAAAAGCACATCAAAGTGCAAGTAGATAAATAGGTACCACTCCGGTAGGAAGGTAAACGGTGTTTCCATGTGCTGCTCTGGTTCACCAGAAGCGGCTTAGTCATGCTGTCTATGGACAAACACAAGCTCCCTTGGTCTATAGAGCAAGATGAGTGCGCAACCCCAGAGTCGTCCGCAACTGTACGTAACGGTCAGGGGTACCTTTACCTTTAAATGTTTCATAGAGTCTTGTAAGATTGTGTCTTGGCAGGTGCATAGACAGTTTCATGACTGGCTTGGTCAAGGGGAAGGTGCTAGGCAGGACCAGGAAAAGGCACAGAGGATGAGCACACAGGTAAAACAGGGAAAGGAAAGTATGACCAGATCATAGGAACGTAACCCAAAGACTACCCAAAGGATGCTTAAAAATGGCACAGACAGTCATTGGTGTTTGGGGCAAGGGAAAGAAGACATTGTGGGTGGTATTCAACATGACTCCTACTCAGAGTAGACCTATTTCTGTCAACAGACATGACTATCTTAGGTTCATTAATTCCAATGAGTCTAATCTGTGTAGGATTAGTTAAATACATCCCTATGGGAGGAATCCAGCGTTGTGCTAAAAACAAACATCACGTCAGAGCAAGCATTCCTGCTTCCTCAATGCAGTAACCTTCCCTCTCCTCCCCCTGTTCAGTGGGTTCTCCCAATCCCCCACAGCTGATTGGGGGGGCACCAGGGGAGCCAAAGCATTGTTGTGCTAGTGGGAGCCCTTGTGTTCGCTCCTGCTGGCAGAACTATTTATGTGCACCTAGCCCACTGTTTTTAAGGCTGTTTTCCTGCCCTCCCATTTTGAAAACTACCCTTTGTTCTGGTCACTGTCCCAAGCAATGATATAGTCAGTCACATTTTCCTGTAAATTCAGCAAACTTCACAGCTCATTTGCAAGTTATGATGCAATAAATATGAACTTTTCTAAATTTAAGTGGCTAGATAGCAAATCCTAAGATCTTTCAAGCAGCACTTGTAAGTCTATAGATTGGAGCAAATTAGCCTCGGGTTTTGCTAAGTATCTTCAATAATTCCTCAGCCAAATTATGCAGACAATAACTAGGGCAAGAAAAGAAGAATACCTAGATGAGAATAATGTTTTAACCTCTCAGAAAGGCAATATGAAGTGCCTTCAATTTTATTTATTTATTTTGCATTCAGGATTTTAGGAGTACAATTATGGATACAAAAGTTAGAGCATCTAGCTTGAGTCTTTTTTAAAAAATAATCTTCACTTTAATTAGGAGTGAAGCTGAGGGAGCCACATGCTGATGAGTGGAAAATCAATTGTGTAAGGCATGTGTTCCATGAAGGAACTAATATCCAAGATGCTGTTATCTTAATACCTTTTGCAGGTTCTGCTGGGATGCTAGAGTGACTGGTACAAAGCAGACAGAGGGAACAACTTTGCAGCCACAGTTCTTTCCAGGGCAATATGGCAATGCTGATGAATGGCAGGCAAGGCAGGAAAGGGAGTGAAGCACGATACCTCAGAGCTGGTATCTACCAGGAAGGGATTGCTGGATTAGTTTCCTTGTGGTCGGTCTGTGCCGATTTAACATACAGTGATTCCTAAGTCTATCCCATTTCTACATCAATCTCTTAATTTTTATTTGGGGGAAATGTATGAAAGTTTTCATTATTAGTGAACATGTTTTCATAAAAAATGTGCATTTTACCCTAAAATACATATTTGCATGCATTTCAATCTAAAACACACATTTTAATATGCATTTTGGTACTTTTTAAAGCAAAAGAATGATATCACAAAATTCAGAGAAGCGCAAAAACCAAATGATAATTGCATTAAGATCAACGTAATAGTCAAGGGACTGTGAATCAGGTTGGTACACCTAAAAATATGGAGTGAACAAAATCTTCAGGCAACCCTACTACCAGAGGGATAAAGAGGGGAAATTATTATTTCATGGCCATATGCAAAAAGCAGTGTTAGGTACCTTTCTGATGAAGTCCTGCTTGCCCAGTTCCTTTTAAAAAAATAATCACTATCCTTACTAGTATGACTTTGGCAATCATTCACCTCAGACAAATGCTATGGTTTGAAAGATCACATGCATGAAGAAGTCTCTTTAAATGAACTTAGTATAATTGGACAATGGCTAGATTTCCAAGGGGAATTATACTCATTTTGAGGCATTTAAATTAAAAAGTCATGTGATCTGCCTGCCATTATATGTAATGATGCATTAGGGTTCTCTCACCTTAGGGATTTCTATCATACATAGCTATGATATATGCTGGGACATTTATACCACGGTGAAGAGACCTGCTTAGAAGAGATCAGTCCAATACTTTAGTCTCCTTCCTTACATGCTTAGGGTAAAAGATATCAGGTACTTGCTGCTTCTTTTAAGATATATTTTAAAAGCTGTTATCTGTAGACATCAGAGAGGAAGCATAAACTCTCATGTGCCACTCGCACCTATGAATATTTACTCAGAAGTAAATCCGATTGAGTTCAAGTACATATGCAGATGATTAGACCCTTAGAAGATGGGGAGGACAATTATCTGTGGGGTTGGAGGGAGCAACATGGCAGATTAACCGCCACAGCCAAAGCCCAGCATGCTCACACTAGCCAGGGCAGCAGTTGGTGGTGACTTTATTTTAAGTATGTCTTTGTTCCAAAGTAGGGGTGGGACTGAAAGTACTAAACCATAATAAAATGGATTTCCAATCAACCTTACGGCTAATAACCAGATAGTGAGACAGTACTAAAGTTCTTCCAGCAAAACACTGAGAGCGATCAATTTACTTGTATGGAAGTCTTCTATACATAATGCTTTGGGTACCCCGAGTAAGTCAATTGCCTGAGTGGTAGGAAGTTTCCTAGCACTAACTCTGTACTTACTTACAAAGAGAGATCACTGCAGATTCCTTTTGTAACATTTTGTTTCTAAATATACATACAGTCATACCTTGGTTCCTGAACGGAATCCGTTCCGGAAGTCCGTTTGACTTCCAAAAACATTTGAAAACGAAGGTGCAGCTTCCGATTGGCTGCAGGAGCTTCCTGCGCTCAGACAAAAGCCACGGAAGCTGCGTTGGACGTTTGGCTTCCAAAAAACGTTCGCAAACCGGAATACTCACTTTCGGGTTTGCGGTGTTCGGGAGCCAAAACGGATGGGTTCTGAGGCGTTTGACAACCAAGGTACGACTGTACTCTGAGCATGAAAAAATCAGGCAAGTAGTCTTCAAGATGGTGGTAGTCTTTAAAGCACTTTCAGTCATCGTTGTCCCCTCCCCGAAAAAAGCAAAGTGCATGTTCGTGTAGCCTCACCCAGGTTCCTTCTTGAAAGGCAATGGCAAGAATTCAGTCTTCTGCCGCTTCTGCCGTCCAAGGAGCAAACCCTTTCAGCTGCCATTCAAGCAGATAGAAAGGGGTTCAGCATTTATTGTATCTGACTCTTTGTTTTAAAACATAAAGTTGTAAACTGCTATGGGAAGAGGTTTTTTTTTAAAAAAAATAATTATTTGTCTAAATTTATTGAATAGCTCTTGTAACTTCCTTTTACCACGGATGCCCCCCTCCCAGTTTCCATTTCAATGCTTTGATGACTTTGTTCAATTCCTATCTCCTTGCAAAATGAGAGATTTCCCTGGGTTGCTGGCAAATGTCTATGATTTTATTCCCCAATGATCTTGTTCTAATTTCCACCTGTAATTTGGCTCTGTTCTGCTCTCAGATTCCGAGATGGTTTGCTTCTTCTTCTTTCTTCTTCTTCTTTTTTACACACGCTTGTATACACATGAAACAGAGAAATGTTGAATCCTCTGTGACTCTTTCAGCTTTCTTACTGTCTTCTTGTCTGATCACTGCTACATTTTCCAGTAGATACAAACAAAGAATTCCCACGGGGTTAAAAAAATGTTCCAGCAATAACTACAGGAAGGTGACATGGAAGGTAAATTGCCATTCTGTGTTCAGTTCTTACACATTTCATACTTTTCAAGTAACGAGAGCTTGAATTAACATTGATGTTTTATGATTCCTGCTGCTTTCAATTATGTATATTGAAACTAAAACCTGACTCATCAGCAGGCATCATTATTATTGACACATTCATTAGAAAGAAGAGCTCTCTGCATTTCCCTTTCAGAGCACAAATGCTTTTGCTCACATACAGTTTCTAAATAATTTCAGAGAAGGTAACTATGATGAAGAGAATTCTTTTTTATTTTATTTTTTATAAGATGTTTATTAAGATTTTTTAAAGTATAACAACAAAAAAGATATAGACAAAAACACACACACACAAAAATACAAAATAAAAATAGTTAAAAGAACACACAGATTTTCCATTACTTGTTTTCCTTTAGCTTGTTTCCCGAACCTCCTCATACCTCCCTTTTTTGTATTCCACTTCCATCTGTTGATTCAGCAAATCCTTACCCTCTTTAATTATCCTAATCTTAATCTTAAAAATAATAGCATTAAATTTTTACCTATTTATAACCCTTTTTTCTTATTCCCTTAAAGCATTACAGCTGGAAACCACTTAATTTCTATCCAACATCATTCTAACATTCATTAATTTTACAATATTTCTGTAAGTAATCTTTAAATTTCTTCCAATCTTCTTCCACCGACCCTTCTCCCTGGTCTCGGATTCTGCCAGTGATTTCTGCTAGTTCCATATAGTCCATCAGCTTCATCTGCCATTCTTCCAAAGTGGGTAAATCTTGTGTCTTCCAATACTTTGCAATGAGTATTCTTGCTGCTGTTGTGGCATACATAAAAAAAGTTCTGTCCTTCTTTGGCACCAATTGGCCGACAATGCCCAGAAGAAAGGCCTCTGGTTTCTTCAAGAAGGTATATTTAAATACCTTTTTCAGTTCATTATATATCATTTCCCAGAAAGCCTTAATCCTTGGGCATGTCCACCAAAGGTGAAAGAATGTACCTAAGAGAATTCTTTTTTAAGGCCTTTGCACACATCTAGCCGAATAGGATCCTAGAGATATAGCAAAAACCGTGCAAGAGATGTCTTGCTAAACCACAAGGGCAATTCCAAGACCTGCAGGTCAACTTTCAACTTTGGGAGGGGGCAACCACCAGCTACCTCCTCAGTCACCACTAAGTAGAAATAGGTGAGGGATTCGGTTCAGTTTGCATTTAAAGGCAAACCTGCCAGATTCACACTTCCTGAAGCAATAGACATTTTGCAAAATTTGTTTTTTTTCCAAATTTCACAATGCAGTTTTCCAACCAGTTTTATCCTTGCAGCAACCCTGTGAGCAGAGCTTTTTTTTTTACCTGGAACTCACCAGAACTTAATTCTGGCACCTCTCATGTCGGCACCATTGCCATTCTAAAGGAACAAGGGAGGCATTCTTGGTGAGTTCTGGCACCTCTTTTTCTAGAAAAATAACACTGCCTGTGAGGTAGGTTAGGCTGAGAGATGGTGACTGGTCTAAGGTCACTCCAGTGAACTTCATGGCTAAGTGGGGATTTGAGTCGAGGTTTCCCTGGTCCTAGCCTAGCACTCTGACCAGCAGACCACACTACACACTATTGCCTGGCCTGGCCAGAATTTAGCTAGCGTAGAAGCCTCAAACTGAGGAGGGTGGGATGCTAGGAAGTCTGCTGGTTCCCTGGTGACAATTTATCACTAGCATCTTCTAAAATCATTTTCATTGATTAACAGTATAAACTTATTTGCACAATAAAAGTGTGTTTATGTTTTTGAAATGTTAATCTGTTGCAAGTCTGATGACTCAGAGCAGGGAACATTGTGTAAAAAGGCCTAAAAGCATTCAAAGTGTTAAGACCTGCCATTCAAATAAGTATTAAAGTCACCCGCATATAACTGATGACTGCAAAATAGTTGCCTTTATTGCAACGACGTGCATAGTTTCTGGAAATTATCCTGGCTCAGGCTTTGCTGGACATCTGGCTTTGCAAGCAAATGTTGGGGAAATGTTAAGACCCCACAACCTACAGCTTTGTCACATTTCCAAAATCGACAAACTTCAGTGCTGCAGCCTGTGACAAAGGAATCAGCAGCACTGTACCCACCCACCCAATTGTAAAATTTTAGTTTTACAAGTCAAACGATGTTTGTAGATTGGCCTGATTTCCCATTGCAAAGAATTTGGCTTGATCCTTAGCTGTTTCTGCACAGACTCCTGCATTTGCTAACAGAACTCCTAACCTCTTTCCCCTCAAACTACGAAGCATCAGAGGGAGTGTTAGGAAAGTGAATAGCTATAGCTGCAGCATGGAAGCCAAGTGAGCTGAGTGTGTGTCTCTCTGTGTGAAAATATGTGTGTGTGTGGGGGGGTGTTTGGCCCCACTGGTATGCACCTCCCAAACACTTCCCCCTGAAAAAAAATGCAGCCCTTGGAGGAGAAAAGATTCCCCACCCCTTGTGAAAGAGAGACAGCTGAAAACCACCCCCTTTGACTTGATGCTCCATCCCTGCCTAGCTACCATTTGGGAAAAAAATCCTCTGTTGAATCTTCTTCCTTCATGTTTATCAACAACAACATGCTTTTGCTGGCGCTGTCTGTCTTGAGAACAAAGGCATGCAGAATGTTGTTTCTGGATTGGAATTTTGTACTCCTTGCTGTTACCCAAAACAATGGGTCCCTGCCAGGCTCTCTAGGCTCTTCCCAGGGATTCTGTAACAGGGCTTGAGTGATTTCTCAAGACCTAACCTCTTCCATTTTATAACCCACAGATTAAAGCATCAACTAGGCCAATGTGTCAAACGACTCTCGTGCCTCTTGTCACTAAATAGGGTTGCTGTCTACCTTTTCCTTACACTGCCCGAAATATTTTTTTTAATTCTCTTGTTAACTTTATATACCATGTGAGATCATGCCACACCTCCCACCCTTTAGAACTAGAGGATGCCAACCATTCATCATAGCTAGCGATGGTTCATTTTTGTGATAGATGTGCCAAGTTAGACCATGTCCATATTGTGCAGTTCTGTCACCTCCAATTGGAGCTAAGTCTCCAGGATCTCAGGTGGAGAAGGGTTTTTTCCCCACATCACAGCTGTTCCTCTTGAGTGCTCTCCCAAGGTGTTACCCTCTGTTGGAGAACAATACTGTGTGTTCCAGGGAGTCTGCCCTGCACCCCTTACCCAAATTTGCTGCTTTCAAGTGCAGCAGACGATGACTCCTTATTTCCAGTGTTGAAGTAAAATTCAATCACTAGTCTCATTAGTGTCTGTATGTGGAGAGTGGTACCTTGTCCTTTACTTCAGATGCTAAAAATACCTTGAGCTGGCTCTGAAGACTATCTTCGGAAGTACCCTGAAGTTTTAGATACTAACCTTCAGCCAGATATCCATCTGTGTTGAACAGTACAGGGCTTTACATCCTTTTGATACATACTTTCTCTTCTTACATATCTTCACACTGTTCACAGATGATGTTCTTGGCAGATTAACGGAAGGCCTTTGAGATTCCTTCTCATCCACTTGTATGAAATATAACGACTATTTACTCTGTTCTTTACTTCTGTTACTCTTCAAGGACCTTCCATTGGCTATAATCAATGTTCTTATTAAACCTTTGTCCTTGTTACAGTCACTTAACCACAATAATTATCTCATTCTTTGCTAAGCAAAATGCAACTCAAGCATTTAACGAGGTCTTAGCCCTCCAGCAGATCTTCTCAAAGCCAGCCAGCCAGCTCAGGGTCAAAGACATAAAGCTAGTTTGTTAAATATTGCATTTGGGTACTGATCAAGTCTCGGTTTGCTTTATAAATTAGTGTATGACCCAGCGGTGGGATCCAAAAGACTTCCGTATGTGTGGCCTAGGACTTCTCAGGCTCTCCTCTTGCCTTGCTTACTCCAATGCCCAACTATGTGCTCTGGCATTTTGCCTCTGTCCTATCTCTGCTTCCCAGCAAATCCACATCTGGTCATGTAATGCTGTCTGCAGGTCTTGCACCTGAGATGAATCCCTCTGGAAGCTCTTTTTTGCTACTTGGTAGGACAGGGATCCACGGAACTGTTCTCCGCCAGCCTTCAGGGCCAATTTTCTAAATCTTTGTCTCTGCCGAAAGAGGAGCCACAACTCAGTGGCAGAGCATGTTCCTTGCCTGCAGAAGGTCTCAGGCTCAATCCCTAGCACCTCCAGTTACAAAAAGGGTCAGGTAGGAAGTGATGAGAAATATGTCTTCCAGAGACCCTGGAGAGCTACTGCCAGTAATAAGAGTAGATAACACTAGATAGGTCTCAGGGGTGCTTCTTAGGAAGCCTTCAAAACACACCTTTCCCCATGGACCTATGGCTTAGCATTTTAGTGATCAAATTGGGATATGAGGGTTCAGGTGGAACCTAAGGTACCCTGGACCTAAGTTGTTTGGGGCTTTATAATTTAATACAAGGACCTAGAACCTATCTCAGTATCAGAGAGGAATGGTGGTGCCCCATCTTGTCCATCCATCACAGCAAAATGTTTAGGTGTAGCCTTGCCCCTTCATCCCTTGTTTCCCTTCTGTTTCCCAACCATTTCACCTTCTGTTGCTTCCCCGATCTCCTGTCACTCACAATTTAGAGTGCAGGCTCCACTGGGCAGAGGTTTGCCTGCTTTGCTTACATCAGGGGTGGGGAACCTGTGACCCGCCAGATACTTGCTGGACTACAACTTCTATGATTATGTTGGCTGGGGCTGATGGGAGCTGGAGTACAGGAATGTCTAGAGAGCCACATGTAAAGGGGAATGTACAGTGAGGGCACTGTATAAATATAAAAGTATTAATAGGGTGGGGAATCATCATAGTTCAAAATAGCACTGTGTTGCTTTCCATTGAGAAATTGTGCAGTGGGGAGAAGTTTGAGGTTTAATGAGCCCCCCCCCACTTCTTCTTTCCTGCTTCTAATGCTATGACTGTACCAATTGTGAGTGATTTACAGTGGTAATGATCTCTCCAAATGCTAATGCCCAGAAGAATCAGTCTATAAAACAGTCAATAGAAAACCATTTAAAGTGGGGGTGGGGGACTGGATGAATTGCATGCTATCTTTTATCTAGGAAAAATAACCAACGTAAAGTATTGACTCACCTTGCAGACATTTTCTTACGTTATGGAGAAATAATACTATGTGGCATGCGATGCCAGTCTAGGTCTCTTCTCAGATATACACGAGACACATTCAATGATTTCTTTCTTTATTTAAGCTTCCCACCCCCACCCAGCATTTCTGCCTACACACCTTATCTATACAATCATCACATCTTATACATGAAAATACAATCAAATCCTCATGAAAAATACAAACCAGTAAAATGTCAAAAGTGAACTAAGCACACGGACAAGGTGATTAAGAGGCAGCAGATTGATAGAGAGCATTTGGAAAGGCTGGCAGACATGGGAAGACTTTACAAATCTTTTTGAAAAATGGTGAGAGGAGTCATCAGCAGCTGCAACTGGTGAATCTGCTCCATGTTACTGGTGGGGACATGACCCAAAAGGCCTTGGCTGGATCCTGATCCTAACCTTTCTGGCACATGTGGATAACGGAGTGTGTGGGTCAGTGTGCATGCATTGCCTTTTCTGTGTGATCATTTCCAGCTGTGAAAATGTTTATGGTTGTCCAAATGGGAGAGGGTAGAACTTGGCCAGAGGTGGGGAATCTCCAGCCAATGAAGCTTCTCTGCCTGGCCCTTGAAACATTCTCTGGGCCACACTCTTCAATGGCCTTGCTCCTAACCCTCTTCAAATGATTTTGCCTTGATGGAATGTGTTCTTAGATTGAGATAATGCCTTTTGATTGCTTAGATGCAGACGTGTGTGCATGCAAAAACCTCTGGGTTTTTTTATTTCCTCAAAATAGCTGTGTTTAATTTAATTGTTAGATTACTTACAAATAGAATCAGAGTTTCACGGCACGAGTACCTCACTCATAATCAATCGAGTCTTATGAGGAGTGAAAACTTGTATTATGAACATCTCTAGTAGTAGTCTTATATTTTCAAGTAAAAATTATATTAAGTACCCCCAGAGACCTTTGATCTTTGTTATTAAGTTGGCTGATGTTTATAGTTGGTGCAATATCAAAGTAGGCTTCTGATGTTAGGCTAGAGCAGGCATGGCCAAACCTGGTCCTCCAGATGTTTTGGGACTACAATTCCCATCATCCCTGACCACTGGTTCTGTTAGCTAGGGATGATGGGAGTTGCAGTCCCAAAGCATCTGGAGGGCCAAGTATGGCCATGCCTGGGCTAGAGGGACAGAACTGGTGTCAAGTGAGAGACCTTTTGCTAGTATTCGGAGAGACAAGGCAATCATGATGAACGTGTGGATTGTAGCCACATGGGGAGTTAAGACCTGTGGTAGGAAGATGTGGTAGGGGCAGGTGAGTCTGTAGGAGTCAGGAATCCGGGACCAGGAAACCAATGAAACAACACAGTAGAGGCAAACCAGGTGCAGGAGGCTAGAGATGAAGTCACAATGAGCCAGGTTCCTCATTGAATAAACCATTTCATAGAACCATAGAATTGTAGAGTTGGAAGGGACCCAAAGGTCCAACCCCTGCAAAGCAGGAATCTCAGCTAAAGCATCCATGACAGAGGACCAACTTAAAAAACTCCAATGAAGGAGAGTCCACAACTTCCTGAGGGAGACCATTCCAACGTTGAAAATAGGAGGAAAAGAGGAGTAAACAGTGGAGAAAAAGGAAGAGGAACCAAGTACAGGGGGGTCGGCTGTAAAGGGCACAAACACAGCGTACATGGGTGGATGGATTTTCATACAATGACTTGGAACTGACTTGGAAGTGAGTCAGTTATGTCCAGTCAGGAGGCTCATAGCTGCACCCAACAAGGCAAGAAAAACAAGCCTTCTGTTGATGAAGACTGAAGATCCTTATGGGCTCAACTTGGGAAGCTTTCAGGGCTGACTGTGCAGCTACAAGACATTCCCATGAGCTCATTGTTGGACAGCTCTGCCACCAAATAGGACAAGGTCAATGTAGTGGAAGACTACATTTATCTCTTAGGAAGCTACCTTATACCAGTTCAGATTAGTTGTTCAACTAGCCAAGTATCATCTACTCTTACTGTCAGCTGTTCTCTAGGATCTCAAGCAAAGATATGTTATACCTGGGACTTTCTGCATATGAAATACCAGTATGTGCTCTACCAATAAGGTATGTGGATATAAATGACCACTGTCCTGTCCTTATGCTTAGTCATACCTTTGATCCATCTCATCCTGTCTATATGAACTGGCAGCAGCTGCCTTTATCCTGCTATGCAATATCCCTTTAACTGGAGATATCAGGGCATGAACATTGCATATTCTATATACAAGGCATATGCTGAACTATTCAGCCCATTGTAGCAGAATACTCTGCTTGCACCAGAGCACCAAAACCAAAGAGAAGGTATCAATTCTCCAATAGGACTAACTCCTTTTCAACAGAGATTAGCTGAATTGGTGTCAAGAATCTGATGCAAGATGCAAGCTTCATATTTTAATTTTTAAACCATTTCAGCTCCCTTGTAACTCTGGAGCAAATGGTTTGAGGATCACAGAGCTAGTTTGGCAAGCCAGCTGGCCAGCACTAAAGAAGTTAACATTGAAATGGGGCAGAATTTATATATATATAAATTATATATATATAAAATTATATATATATAAAATTCTGCCCCATTTCAATGTTAACTTCTTTAGTGCTGGCCAGCTGGCTTGCCAAACTAGCTCTGTGATATATATATATATTCTTTTCTATGGTAGGGTGAACTCCTGGCTTTGAGCCCTGTGCTGGCCATTTCTATCCACAAATCCATGAGTTTTCATGCCAGTTCTTGCATATAAGTCCCACTTAGTTTAATGAGTTGTAAAGGGAGCACAGGGCAAGGTTAGTAAGATGCCCCCTGCTCAATAAATAAAATAATAATAATAATAAAATCCACACTTTTTTTTTAAAAAAAAGATTTCTTCTAAACAGTTCCCACTTAATCAGCAGAATGAACATAGCGGCTACCTCAGGATTGGCACCCAAGTCCATTAATTTTAATGCTTGTCAGCTAAGGCTGAAACAATGCCATCAAGTATTTGGTGCTACACCAGCCAAAGGTTTGGATGCAAGCATAACTGGCAGGCCAGATGAAATGACTCAATCTCATAAAGTGAGGTCTGTGATCAGCAGTGCCCTCAATCTCTTCTGCTGTCTACCGCTGATTTCCAGGATTGCATTAGCCCTTTATGTACCAGTTCGAAGCATCCCAGCCTATTCTTGGCTCCTCTTCCTGTGTTTCTCCCATATGAGGGGCACCCTGGGCCACTTGGCTTCTCCCAGCTTCCCTCGTGTGGTGAGGAATATGTTCTGAAGCGGGAAGCATTTTCTACCATGGTTGCAGATGAAATTCATAGAGAATGCTGTGTAAAAGGGTAGAATAATATCCATTTTAGCATACTGTGCATGCAAAAATGTGCATTTTAGGCTGAAATGTGTACGAAAATAACGTCAATTTTCAGCTTCAAAAAAATGAAACACAACACATATTGATGTGGGAATGGGATTTGATGGACTTATGGATAAACACCTGTGAAACTGACACAATCTAGAAATAGACCGTCGCTAGGCCTGACAGTGGTGGAAAGCCCCAACCTTTATCCCTCGTGACCTCAGCAGAGGCAGTTTTTATCACTCCCAACTTGTTTGGACCATTTACCGGTACTTTGTCCCATACAAGTTGATAGCTCTAAATGAGAAAGGGAGCAACCTGCTCTTGGAGAACCCAGTAAGTGGGTAGAGGACACGGAAGACATGGGACAAACCCCCCAAAGACCATTGCTCCTTTTGGCTATCGTTTCCAATCAGGCAGAAGGAAGTCTCATCCTTTCATTGAATTAGATGAGTCCCTTAGTTCCAATATTATTAATTACACAAGTTACTGTATGCCATTTAGAGCAGCAGACTATTCTTCCTCGTTTCCTTTGAATTAACTCTTTCACTTGCTGTTGGTTAGGTTAATGGAATTGCCCTCAACTGGCAACTTCATTAATTCAAAAGAAAAGGGGGGAAATTATTATACAATAGCAGTGGCTTTGTTTTGGGAAGATAAATGCATGCCATATCTCCTAGAAGAAAAATCGCGGCAACAGCCTGTATAATTCACAAGTTTCATGTAATGGGAAGAAAGCAAAGGGGTTAATTTTGTCCTCTAATCTATTGTTATAAGCCTAATTATTTTGCATGTCTTCATTTCATTAATGAATTGCTGCATTTTGCCTCCATCTCCTTCCCCATTGCTTTCGCTGAAACCTCCTGGTGGGAAGGGACAGATTAATTTTGTTGTGCCTTAATGAAACTGTATGCTACATTAGATTTAACCATTTGGTATGTGCTGCCAATATCACTATTACGTGGAATGAATTATTTTTTTTGTCGCAACTCCCAAACTCACGCAGACTTTCAGTGTTCCTCTCTAGATGTTACGATGAGACAGCTGGCAGGCCAGCCAAGTTCAGTGACCATCTTGAACTTCTACAATGCTCAATAGCTTCAGGACATTGTCACCTGAGCTGAGTCTCAGAAGAAACTTTTGACCAACACAGAGATCACAGGGATATTTAAATAGAAGAAAGAAAAGGAATACCTGTATTGTTGGCTACCACAGCAGCAACACATAATACTTGCAGGTACAACTCATAAGCATTTGCCACCAAAAAGCCTAGCAAGTCATGGAAATGCACCAGTTCTCAAGCTTTTGTTTTCAGATTTACTAAGCATGTCAGTATCTGACCCTCTTCTAGCATGAAATGTGTTGGCTGCTAGACATACAAATGGCCTGAGTTGAGAGTCAGTATTGGAGGGATGGCCAATGGGTGGAAATTAGCTATGCCAGCTCCATGGCCGGTGAACCTGAAGGCTCCTCTTGAGGGGTGGTGTTGATGGCCAGAGGGCTGAGGACCATAACCCATCTCCAAGATGCTCCTGCAATGCTCCATTTCAGCACTGCAACAGCAGAAACCTGCCAGTGGGACATCTATCTTCAGAGATACATGGGCATGCCAAAAAGCCTCTGGTGGTGTGGGTGCCATCCCAGCCATTTGCCTCCCTGTCCACTAGTGGAGTTGCACCTATACCCCTTCTTAAGGCCCTCCAGTCTGCCAAGTGTGAGATGCAGGATTGTACCCTTAATTTATTAGTATTTTGGGTTTTTTTTAAAAAAGTTTCCAGTCCAGATCATTGCAGATGGTATTTTGCACATTTCACCCTTAAAACACATGATCTAGAAATAGCTCAGGTTGACTGTAGCAGAACAAGTTCGCAGATAAATTGCTCTTTCCATGAATTGAATGTATCCAACACACATTTAAAGAACACATGCAAATCGGCGGTTGCATTTCAACTTGGGATGCTCTCATTTTATGATGAGCTAACCTTGATCTAAACCATGTTGGTTGAACCAGATCCTGGAATGGTCTCATTGATTTTGAACAACATCAGAACTTTGCAGGTAAAGCTTGCTTTGAGTATGGTACATGTAGCAAAAACGCAAAGCCCACCATGAGAGATTATACTTTTAAAACTGATAATTTGGGAGACAATTGCAACACATGGCCTAATTGGGGATATATATTTTTTCCTCCTTTCTAGGTAGATGTGGTAGAGCCTTGCAGATGTCATCCATCACCTCTGAACATGTGTGTGAGAGGCAGCCTTTTTAATCTCTTCCTGTACTCCGCTCCCAAGAGCCCAGGCCTTGAGATCTGTATAAGGGACCAATATTATTCTCACTGAAGTAATGCAGCGGCGCAGGATGTTGCCAGTCCCCAAACCCGTCTGCAGTTGGAGCTTCAGCTACAGGCACCAGTGTGTTTAATAAGCTGAGCGAGATTCTCCATCAGAACTTGACACGATGGCAAAATAAAGCTTAGCGCAAGCTGATTCTCTGATCCCATTATTGATAAGCGCTTAAAGCTTGTCAATGAAAATTAGGACTGGCTAATCCCGAACATTTTTCACTGGCAATTTTTAATTACAGGGAGCAGAAAGCAAAGGATATGTTTGTGGGGGTGGGGCGGAGGGGGGAAGCGGTGGTGCCGCATATTAAACTAAATTTGCAGTGATATAGTTTTGTTTTCTCAAGTGTCCTTGGAAAATGCAAACGAGACATCCAGGCAACACCACAGCAGTTCAAACATTTCCCTTCGCTGGCGAGACTTCCCGCAAAGAAATCTTTCTTTGTTTGCCAGCAGACAATATTAATGACAATGACTGGACCTGAAAGGAATTAGCACACAAGAACTGCATTATAGGAACATTAAGGGGTGCATTTGCTTGGTCTGATTTATTTCAAAACCACAAGCGCGAGGAAATGCAGTGTCCCAGATGAAATTCTGGGCCAGCACTCTCCATTTTGCATGCTTAGGGACTGTGCGCTTAGCATATATGTGATATATTGTCAAATTGCACCATCTTTCCTAGCGGTGCCTTAACACTTTGCAGAAGGCAAGCGGCAAAGCTTCGTAGCAATGTTCCTGATGCAACAGAGATGCAAAATCTTGTTCCTTCTCATGTTTGACATTTGACAAGGATAATCAGTTTTTAAAACAGGTATGTGAGCTTCCATATAAGAGACATTCTAGGACACACACCCCCAATTAAAATCATCTGCTTTATAGCTAGAATAATGCACCCCCAGTACGTGGCTTGAATTTCTTTGACAGATTTCTGACCTCACTTGGAATGGCAAAAATATATATCAGTCATGCATTACAGAAGGGGTTCTCTCTGAACGGCATGGCAAATCCAGCTGCATTTTCTTTTAGGATGTGTCCTTCCTCTCTATGCCTTCTGCTACTACCCTTGTCCACGATCCACTTGCGCCTATAATCTGCTCTTTGCTGCTCTTCCTTTCTACTTCATTGCTCCACTCCTGTCAATTTAGAAAGCCTCAGCTAAACTCAGCTGTCACTCCTGACACCATGACCATGTCACTCCTCTCTTTACAGGCTTACAGTGGCATATTAATGCCAAAATTTACATTTACCTGAAAACTTCGGAAGCATCTTTCCACAGTTAGATACACACACACACACACACACACACACACACACACACACACTTTGCGATGTTTCTGCAACTGCATCTCATTCCCAGTATCTTAAGGGCTAGCTCATACAACTGACAGGCCTCCCCACTACAGTAATTGCCTCCAGATGTCTGGTGTGTGTGTGTGTGTGTGTGTGTGTGTGTGTGTGTGTGTTGCTCTGTGGCTTGCAATCTGGGCAAAATTGCATGCAGTTTCAGATTGTAGGAACCAGAGCTCCTCTCTCTGTGTGTGTATAATGTCCAAATATTCCCCCTATACACATATATGGAAATGCAGCTTGAAACAGGAGCATAAAACTGGAGGGGGAGGTTAATCAGTTGTCAGGATTGTGTTAACCAAATAGGTACCCCTGGCCAAAGAACTCTAGCATTAGATGCTGATTAGGTATGTAACCCGCAGTCACCTACAGATATGCAAAATTAAATAAATCCCAAGCCTGTGCAATAGGTACCATTGAAAGGTATGCTGATGTAATGCACACCTGATGACCTCCTGTTGGGAAGCTCTTAAAGAGACCACAAGCACCCTGAGAGTGCTTTGGTGTGTTATCTTTTGAGTCCTTTCATCTGTCTGTCTGTTTGGATATTTTAAATGACGGACTGCCTTGACTGTGTCGGCAGAAAGGCAGTAAATAAATGTTTCCTCCCATTGCTAAAATGTTGAGGGGGGCTTTGAAACCTTGCATCTGGCAGGGCAACAGAGTGATGTGCCAGAACTTGGGAGACTCAGGTTCAAATCCCAAATGAAGCTCACCAGGGTGATATTGGGCCAGTCACCATCTCTCGACGTACCTCACAGGGATCACATGGATATTTTATTCATATGAATCCTAGTCCCTCCGTCTACAACATGCAGCAATCCCAGACCAGATAAAAAGCCACCATTCCTATAGGAGTTCTAGAATTTACCCAGCTGAACTGATGTTGTATTTACGTGTGTCTCTGTATTTATTTCGATGCCACTTAGAGTCAGGATAGGCTTCGAAGTGGTTTGCAAAATATAAAAAACAGTTACAAAAATATTAAAATATCAACATCCATAATTAAAATACAGGGTAAAACAGTCCCGTTCAATCATTAAAACAGAAAATTCATAATTAAGATGCACAATAAAACAACCCCATTAAAAATGCCCAACAATTTAGACGCTGTTCCACTGTCATACAGCTCTTACCATCAGAAAGTTCTTCCTGATGTTTAGCTGAAATCACATTTCTTGTAATTTTGAAGCCATTGGTTCAGATCCTACCCTCAAGAGCAGGAGAAAGGTTGATGCGTCTTCCATGTGACAGCCCTTGAGATATTTGAGGATGTCTATCATATCTTCTCTTAGTCTCCTCTTATCCAGGCTAAACATTCCCAACTCCCTTATAAGGCTTGGTTTCCAGACCCTTGATCATCTTGGTCAGTCTCCTCTGCACATGTTCCGGCTTGTCAATATCCTTCTTAAATTGTGATGCCCAGAACTGGACAACAGAATTCCAGTGGGGTCTGACCAAGACAGAATAGAATGCTACTATGGCTTCCCATGATCAGGACCCTATACTTCTGTTGATGCAGCCTAGTTAGCATTTCCAATTTTTTATTTTTTTTTCTGCTGCATCACACTGTTGACTCATGTTAAGCTGGTGGTCTACTAAGACTCTTAGATCCTTTTGACATTGGCAAGCCAGGTGTCCCTCATCTTATAGTTGTGCAGCTGGTTATTCCTGCCTGTGTGTAGAACCTTACATATTGTCCTGGGATGGGGAAGCCAAACATAGTTTTAAGACAAAATATGAGGACTTTACTAGGCCTGGCTAAGCCTGGCTGTGAAAGCCTCTAAGCAATGAGCTGAACTTCTCTGTTCTGTGTTATGTTTTTATGTTCATTTTTATACAATGTTCATTACTTAATAATAAAAATGATTTTTGTTTTAAAAAAGCAACAACCACCAGGTAAGACTATATACAGGGTGGTTGTTGTGGCACACTAGAACTCAGCTAAAAACAGGGAAGCACCAATAGCAGGCAAATGGCAGATTGGTTTGGGTTCCTAGTTCATGGCCACATCTGTTGCTCCACCCAGTCCTGGCTTTGCCCCACCCAGTTTTTGCACCTTGTCCCTCCCGCCCTGGCATGAGGCTCTGAGAAAGGTGAGTTGTAAAGGAGTTGGTTTCTTGAGCTGGAAGAATACTTCTTTGATCATGTCCTGGTGGATGCTGTTTGATCAACAGGTACAAAATTAATACACTCAGCCTTCAGTGATTTTAGCACCTCCCATCAGACTCTCACCAGCCAGGATGGCCACAAATCCCTCAAAGACATATTCTGGTCTATAATAGCCAGTGTTTATGGAAACTATCAAATATCATGATTGGCAGCAAATAACCACACACACACACTGGTTTTGATGGTTTATTGGCACACAATGTATGAATTAATGATGCATCTCCATCTAAGGCAGAAAAACTTGAGCAAATCTACTGAAGCTCCCTGTATCTCTGAGGGATGAATCTGACTCCTTCCATTTCCTCCTCCTGTCTATTGGGAATTCATTAGTGGGGCCAGAGGAATCCAGTGATTTCACCAATTATTTTGTTTTACCAAGCTGCAGCTCAGTGACTTTTAAATACACACACACCAATTCATATGCCGTAATGACCAACTCAGGTGGCAAGCTTGCATTTAAAGAAATATATTTATCACAAGATAAGGGAATTCATCACTTTACAATTCATGCACTTCCTCACAGGGCAATAAATTTCTACCTGCCCCCAGTCAAGGGTTTCCTGCCACGCAGTGCACAGCAAAAAGACACATATCTGCATTTGCCCTTGTAACAGACCAAAGCCCTCTGCCTCCTTCTCTCCAGAATCCCCCATTTCTGTACAAAGATTCTTTTCATCCACGATCCTCACAGCAAGCCAACATGCGAGCAGTGAGTTGAGTTGTTTTTAAACCGAATGCACAAAGGTATGCTTCCTCCTGTCTGGAAAGGAGGGAAGGAGACATTTCTGCAAATACACCTTTTAAGGTTATTTCCATGACCTCGACACTAAGTATCACCATCCGTGAGTACATCCTAAACCTCAGAAAGACAGACACCTTTCTGATGGGATGTCAACCTTTCCCGTATGCCAGCTCCCCTCAGGCAAAACAGCAAAAAGGCTAGTTTTTGAACACGCTTTTGCCTTCACCTTTGTTCACCTGGGAGATCTTTGCCACTTTATAGGGATAAAGCAGGTCTGGTGCTGAGGGCACATCATATTCTGCTTGAAAGTTACTCAGTCTTCTTTAAGATGCTACGCTAGACTAAGATTAGCCAGAAACTAAAATCTGCTGTTTTTCTCTGTTCACTTGTCTGAAGCCTTAATAATAAAATACTTTAAATCAGAAGCCTAAACTTAACTGATTAGTTGTGGGAGGCATACAAACACATACTGGGAAATTTAAGTTTGCACAATTATTTGCACAGTTAAAGTGTTCCGTCACCCAGGGCAACAGATCCAATTTAAAAAAGAAGCAGACTTTTTGCTGTTAGGAAAGTGATGGGGGAAGGCATTGGAAAGTGTGGAATGAATGAATAAAAGGAAGGCATGTAAACACTCTGCCAGCGAATCAGGATGAATGTTCATTGGCATACAGCATATGTGGTGGGAAAAGTGGAGGAAGGAGACCCTGTCAGTACCAGGGAAGGCCTATGTGGACACACATGTGCCCATCAAGGTGCAACATTGGCAATCCCTGATCTAATGAATGCTAAGGGGGTTTCCTCATTTCATTACTGCATTAATTTTTGTTCTTAAAAAAATAATTAATTAATAGTTCATTAAAAATCACATGTATCTTCACTATTCACTTTTATTTGTTCTCTTACTCACATCAACTCTTTGTATCAGTGGCAGACAGGGATATAAGAAGGCAACAATTTCTGTTCCAACCCATGTTCATCGCATGCAGCACTGTTTGCTTTCAGCTGCAGTTCGGCTTCTGGCAAAATCTTTTCTGTTCGTTTCGCTGTCCTCTGTGGCAAAATTTCTACATAATTAATCACACGATTAATTAATTTATTACTGTGTTAACACACACCATTCATTTCAATGCAAAGGGAAGAATACAAATGGTGTGGGAAGCAATCAATTAAGTATCGTTCGTAGACTGAAAACAACAGGCTTGATTTCCATTGTGGACATGAGATGCATAAGCGGACATCGTTAGTTTCTCTGGCATCTGTAGTGGCTGAAGAGCTGGTTTCAGTTGCTGCTTCTAGGCAGCCACAATTTTATTTTCCCAGAATCCCCCTGATGAGGTGGACTGAGGCAGCTGCCTCAGGTGGTAGAATCTACCGACCTGTCCCTGCCAAAGAAGAAAAGAGAAGCAGCTTCTGGCAAGATCTTGCAGGGGGATGGCAGTAGTAGGGGAGACACCTTCAGGTTTCACTTCAGATGGCAAAATGGGACAAGCCACCCCTGCTGAACACATGTAGGCTGGGACTGCCACCCTATGCAAAGGTTCGTTCTATGTATTTGGGTTGTCTGAAGAGGCAAGTGACTTAAAACCTTCACACATGCCACAGCATCACAAAAGTGAAATGTGGCTTCTCTACATAGCCAGTGGTGTCGTGATTTGGGCATGGTGCTTTCACGCTCGCAGGTCTTTGAAAATAATGGACATGTTGACTCCCATTACAAATAATAACGCAACAAACTCCACATATTGGCTGGCTATGAATAATTATGAAGCAAGCTGATTTCTGTATAAAAAGTGTTTTATGTTTTACAGGCTGTAATGCGAAGCAGCTGCATAGTCAATTAAATAGTATTCACTGAAGTCAGCAATTAAAGAATATGCATGAGAATTGGGTTGAAAATGCACATCAGGCAAAACACTTGAGGTGGAGGGGAAGGAAAGCATTGATTTAGCAAGGGCTCCTGTCAGATGAATTGTATTAGGACCAGTTTAGCCTTCACCTGTCATTGACCCAGCACTCTTAAAATATACATTCACTGCTATCAAAGATTCTACAATAAAACAGGATTCTGCAGTAATTCCAGGGAAAGAAGCCTTGTCAAGAAAATCCAGCAACCCTCTCAGTTAGCAATGCTGCAATTTCACTGAATCAAACCTCATTCTATGCTCAGGAGATGAGCTGTTGAATTAAATAATTTTCACAAAATTAATTTCTAGAAATAGAAAAGACAGAACTGAAGCAGGGAGGGATTGATTTTTCTCCCAGTCTGATTTTGGGGTCAAAATTAGTGCTTTTGGAGAGAGAACATGTTTCTGGGAAAGCTCTTCTATTGTGAGACTATTCAGCTTTTTAAAATCCTGCTTGCTGCCATTGCTTCCTGCTTTCATACCATTTCTTGCTGGTGACTACTTTGTTCTTCCCAGATTTGTCAGGAATCACATAATGGATGGAATGCAGTACGGTGACTCTATATAGCCACACTTGGCTATGTGCTTTATTTCAGTGCAATCGCGAACACGGGCAATGCTTCCAGGATTAGTCTTCCAGAATTAGTCACATGGGAAATCCTAGCATATCAGGAATTACACAATGAATTGGATGGTCTTAAAACACAATGCCACTAATATATTGCAATGATAAGGCAAGGAGTAGACATTCATTTGAACGAATGGGTGAATATGTTGTAGTTTTCAGAAAATAAAAAAGGGAGACTGGTCAGATGAAGAATGGAGGAAGAGAAAGACAATCACTGAATCAGTGTTTGATTCACTGAGTAGGACGTCTGCCCCTGAAATTCCAGAAGTGAGAGGAAACCATTGTCATCCTGCCCTTGAAAAGGGGCCCACAACTACTGGCTTTTGCTCCATTTTGTACAAACTTTGAGACTATCATGACTTTGAGACAATTCATTATCCGCAGTGGAACATCTGGCTAAGGTTTGTTTCCAGTGTGGTGTAGTGGTTAAGAGCGGTAGACTCGTAATCTGGTGAACCAGGTTCGCGTCTCCGCTCCTCCACCTGCAGCTGCTGGGTGACCTTGGGCCAGTCACACTTCTCTGAAGTCTCTCAGCCCCACTCACCTCACAGAGTGTTTGTTGTGGGGGAGGAGGGGAAAGGAGATTGTTAGCTGCTTTGAGACTCCTTAGGGTAGTGATAAAGCGGAATATCAAATCCAAACTCCTCCTGCTCCTCCTGTTCCTCCTCCTCCTCCTCTTCCTCCTCCTCCTCCTCTTCTTCTCCACTGCTCTGTGTGAGGCAAGCACACCCTTGCTCCGCAGATAATCCTGTCATTGCTTAGGAGAACATTCTGCTTTGAATAATGATTGGTCCTATGCATGCACTTCTATAATCTCTTGTTGAAGGTAAATTGGATTGAAGCAGATGCGACAATGCCATAGAATAGTGGCAAAACGTTTAGACTGCCATCTATGGGCTTCATTGATGTAGCAATTGAACAAAGGCTTTGCAATTTAAGCACAGCATGGTTAGGCTCCTCTAGGTGGTCTGTAGGGATGGCTGGGGGGGCAGATTTTGGCATTTAGTTTGCATTTAAAGGTGGGTTTACCTAACTTGCACTTTTCAAAACAATGGGGGAACTGAAACATAGCCGCCCTTTGGAATTCATGCATCTATGAATATTGCAATGCAATTCTCCAGACAAGTAATCTGTACCCCAAAAAATCCATATACAAGCATAAAGTATCCATAAAAATGTATGTATTTGTGCAAACAGCACACAAAAAATGCATTATTTGCAAAGAATGTATATACAGTGGTACCTCGGGTTACATACGCTTCAGGGTACATATGCTTCAGGGTACAGACTCCACTAACCCAGAAATAGTGCTTCAGGTTAAGAACTTTGCTTCAGGATGAGAACAGAAATCGTGCTCTGGCAGTGCGGCGGCAGCAGGAGGCCCCATTAGCTAAAGTGGTGCTTCAGGTTAAGAATGGACCTCTGGAACAAATTAAGTACTTAACCTGAGGTACCACTGTACTAGGTAAAATTGCATGCAAACATATTTCTTTCTTTCCCCCCTTTTTTTCTTCTTAAGAGAAGTTCACACTAAGAAGCTGATACATTTTTTTGGGGGGGGGGGGTTTAAACAAAAACCCTCCTACAAAGTGATGTGGAAATGTGGCAGACTGAAGGCTTGGAAAATGAGAAACTGAAATTGACAGATTCACGCAGCCTTGGTGGTCAGTGAATGTATGCCTCAGAGAAATGGGTATATAATAGTGAATGAGTTTAATAAATAGAACCAGATAATAAAGGCAAAATGTTTGTAAATTGATGAAACCTTGCTGTGGCTGGAGGGAGTAGTTTTTTCTACAAAACTTGGGTACTCTGTATCTTTCTCAAATTTGCAGCGAGTGTGGCGGCCAGGGGAAAGGCGGCAGCCAAAAATTCTGTTGGCCCACAGACAGATCTCTGCTAACCAAAGGTCTGGTGCTTTGCCGACCTTCTCCAATTCATGCTTGCAAGGCTCAGGGAATCCTATGCAGCTACTCATTTCAACTTAGGCAGCTCCTACATGAAGGATGGGATGCAGGTGGCGCTGTGAGTTAAACCACAGAGCCTAGGGCTTCCCGATCAGAAGGTTGGCGGTTTGAATCCCTGCAATGGGGTGGGCTCCCATTGCTCAGTCTCTGCTCTTGCCAACCTAGCAGTTCGAAAGCATGAAGTGCAAGTAGATAAATAGGTACCACTCCAGCGGGAAGGTAAACGGCGTTTCCGTGCGCTGCTCTGGTTCGCCAGAAGTGGCTTAGTCATGCTGGCCACATAACCCGGAAGCTGTACGCCGGCTCCCTTGGCCAATAAAGCAAGATGAGTGCCGCAACCCGAGTCGGTCACGACTGGACCTAATGTTCAGGGGTCCCTTTACCATTACCTTTACATAAAGGATACAGTTTCTTCCGCAAAGGTGTTTCTGCTTTAGGCAGGGGTCTGCTCTTGTACACCCAACAAATTTTACCAGAACCAACCATTCTGATTTCATACATGAGCCAAATGAAGATCGGTTTCAAAAATGAGGTTTAAATTGGCTTTGCTTTAAATTGACTCATGGGGTGAACATAGGATCTATGTTGGCCAGACTGCAGATTTGATTTCTCTTTGAAATTGACAGCATTTGTTTGTGATGGAAATGCGGTGGCATGTAATAAACAAAAGCACACTTTATTCAGCAGCCAGGGCTCACCTGTGTTGTCAATGGTAACAAACACATAAATTGTGAAGGTGAGAATACTCCCTGGTACATGCCCACTGTACCATAGTATCACAAAGGAATAATATTAATTACGATAAAATGCACAACAGAGCCCTAGGCACTCAATCTAATAGTTATAATATAATAGTAACAGAAGGATATTATTGAGCTATCCCTCATCTGTATGAGAAGAGTAAAAACACATTTCCAAATTTCACTAATATTTGTCATAGTAAGTCCAACATATCTCAATCTATTTTTCATAATTCAGCTTCTCAAAATATTAATATGACATTAACCCATATATCTAACTTGGTCCTAAGCAATATCACTTAGTGTAATGAATAAATTTCTGTACCAACTTGCTTAAAGTTTTCTTGCATTTGTTTTCATTCTCAAAATCTTTTTTTAAAAAAGATTCAATTTAGCCATAACTGTGAAACCCCAAATCTTTTCAACTCAAAGAATGAGTAAGCCCCTTCATAATGAATGTAGGTTACTTCTGGGTAAACCCATATAACATCAAGCTGTTAGTTACCTTTCCCGCAACTTTCCCCCAGTCAAGCCACTCCCAATCCAGTTCTGCAAAAGCAACCTAATCAGTGATTATTAGGCATTGAAACAATATTTGCATTCATTAAAAGATAAATGCAACATAAAAAGTATTGTTTAGTGGAGGGGCAGATTAAAGGGAAATAAACATTCTTTTCTAACTTCTCTATTCATAAATATGTATTCACTACTTCTTTGTAAGTGGCTAATCATTATCAAGAGTAGGAATTGGAAAATACCCCCTTTTAAAAGGAAGTACCGTATTTTTTGCACCATAACACTCACTTTTTTCCTCCTAAAAAGTAAGGGGAAATGTCTGTGCATGTTATGGAGGGAATGCCTATGGGTGGCATGCCTATGGATTTTCCTCCTCTAAAAACTACGTGCGTGTTATGGTCGGGTGCGTGTTATAGAGCGAAAAATACGGTAATTCAAAAGGATAGGAAATCCCATTTAGCTGTCTCCATATGCATGTATGGGGGAAGCAATATTTCTTTATTCTTTTTGAAATAGTTTTGTCAGTATATCTACCTAAAATTAGGCTTTGAAGAATGGAGAGAAATTGAGAAATATTATACATCAGTTCTGAACGTTTGGTCATACAACAGCAGAGGTAGCCAATGTGGTACCATCATTTAGTGTCCCATCCTGTGGTCCAGGCATGGCCAAACTTGGCTCTCCAGCTGTTTTGGGACTACAGTTTCCATCATCCCGGACCACTGGTCCTGTTAGCTAGGGATGATGGGAGTTGTAGTCCCAAAACAGCTGGAGGGCCAAATTTGCCATGCTTGCTGTTTCCTTTTCTGCTGCAGTTTGTCTTCTACCGAAGCTACATTATTTGTCTTGCTGTCCAACAATGGCAAAATTTTGTGATTTAAGTAATTTACCTAATTAATTGTGTAAATTACATTGTCATTATGTTATAGTCCACCCAATTCATTTCAGGGCAACACAATTCAACTGGAAGAATTGGAATCATTTATGTATTATTTGCAAACTGAATATGAGTTGTATTCTCTGGAATGATTTCCATTCTGGCCATGGGGTCAACAAGTGAACATTGGCAATTTCCACTCCTGTTTCCATCAGAATTCTCCAACATTCCTGGGCAGGGGCGGGGAGTGCAGGGGAAGAACCCATTGAACGGTGCCGAGGAAAGGATTTGAATTATCTCCAGTCTATCACATGTAGTGGACAATACAGTATAAGAAAATGCATTAAGATATAGATAGCATTGTGGTAGGTGTGATTTCATTTAGGTTGAATTGCAGAAACCCAATGGATTTAAGCATAATTACTCTTTGCTGGATTTAGGTAATCACTTCCAGAAATCATTTTAATGAACTTAACTATCAATGCAATGGAGCCAATAAAAAACAAGACTCGTTATTCGCTTACAGTGGAATCCTAAGCACACTTACTAGGGGAGTAAGTATCCATTTGGCACAATGGGGCTTACTTCTGAGTTAACTTGCTTAGGATTGTGCTGCAAATCTCTCACTGTCAAGAGGGAAGAAGTGTTTCACAAAGTTTTATTTATTTGCAATACAATCACAAAACCACTTTAATTAAAAATGGCTTTTAGCAGCACCTCGTAAATTTGTTGACATTTCACCTTTTACAGTTATAACTTCCCATGCTTGGTTTCCACCCACAAGAGATCTTGTTTACAAAAATGTGTGTATGGTACAAAAATCTCTTTTCTTCCCCCTGGTTTTAAATGTAGCTTTCTCCGAGAATCTCTCCAGGTATTATTTATTGCACTGAAAGAAAGAAAATGAAGGTGAATATATATAAAAAAATGGAAATTCACCATATGGCCTGTCTTCAGTGAGGAAGTTAGGCACAGAGAAAACCCTGAATAATTTGTCATCGTTTACTCAAAAGAATCAACATTGCAAAGCTGGACTGATAAACAGCATTTGCAGCGGTGATCAACAGCTAGCTGGAGGAAGAAAGGATAGGAAGCTCTCCCATTCAGCCATTCCAGAAAATCGCTCACCTGTCAGGAATAAAAGCATCATTGGACTCAATTTACATATAGTCTACTCCATGGGTAGGCAAACTAAGGCCTGGGGGCTGAATCTGGCCCAATCGCCTTCTAAATCCGGCCTGCAGACAGTCTGGGAATCAGCGTGTTTTTACATTAGTAGAATGTGTCCTTTTATTTAAAATGCATCTCTGGGTTATTTGCAGGGCATAGGAATTCATTCACCCCCCCCAAAAAAAATATAGTCCAGCCCCCCGCAAGGTCTGAGGGACAGTGGACTGAATAAATTTGCTGACCCCTGGTCTAATCCCAATCGCATTGTGATAGATCCTCTCCTTGCCCCTCTCTGACAACAGTCCGTAGTGGATCCCACACTGCATGGGACCTGCTTCTCTGGCTATCATGTGGGCAGGGCCACCAGTCACATGGCTTTTCCCACCTGATCCAAACTTTCCTGATGATTTCCTTCACCCACATGCTTCCAGTGTTCTCATACACCCCACCCAAGATTGAAACTACAAAATGGCTTCTTGCATGCACAAGTTTTACAGCAGAAAACAATCAGCAGAAGAACACACTAAAAAGAGTCTATATGGATACAGCCTAAGAATCTTCCAGATCCACAGGAAACTGCCTTATACCATGTCAGACCATCGATCCATCTACAGTAGCTCCGCATTATCTAGACTCAGTGTTTTCTGTACTGACTGGAAGTGGCTCTCCAGAGGTCTCTCTCAGCCCTACCTAGAGATACCAGGGGACTGAACCTTCCGCATGTAGATGTTCTGCCACCAAACTAGATCCCTTCCCCTTAAAGGGTCTTTCAAGTTGACTCCCTTGTTGCTGGGATGCTGGAAAGTTATTCAGAGGTGGAATGTAGAATCATTTTGGTTGCAGAAATAAAGACTATCAGAAATAATTTTCACAGAACTCATAAATGTTCCATGTATATCTGAAGAGTGATCATCTTCACCTAGGTATTGTCACATCGGCAAAGTCAGAACCGATTAAACCATGCTTGCTTTATCATCATTGTCTCAGAATTTCACAGATTAAAGTGGAAACTAGTCTAATAGCACACATGAGCAAATGGATAAAAATTGATGTGCCTAATTGTTTTTGATGAACTGGGCCCGACAGTGGCCTGATAAACATGATGGTATTTTATGATTTTTAATCAGGTACTTAGCAAGTTCATTCCAGTTGTTTTTTAAAAGAAATGTTCTGACATTTAATCTATATGTTTCAGAAAGTTGTAGACTCAGCCTTCCAGAGAAGGGAAATATACCACAGAAATCGCAGCCAGAGAGCTGGGTGTCTTTTCAGAAGAGATCTCTGAAATCAGAAGGTCCATGGTTTTCAGGTCTGTTTTGGTAACATTTTTAGAGCAAGGGGTATATCATTATGAAGTATTAGCACCACATCCAGTACTTACTTCTTTATTACAATTATACTGTGACGTTCAAACTGGCAGACCCCCAAGGCTGCTTATAAGAGAGACAAAACACATAAATAATGTGAAAACATTTATTTAAATTTCATTTATAAAAAAATATTTGTAGACTTCTCACTCATATAAAACACCAAGAATATGCAGGTACAATAACACATAGAAATACAGAAGAACCATAAGGAAGACTGGAGAGTTGCTGAGAGATTGAATAATAGTAACAGGGTTGTGCTCCCCCTGGCCCTTCCTTGATAAAGCTCTTCCGTCAGGGTGATCAAGGCTCATTTAATCCTGAACCCAGATCCACATGGATCCACATAATCAGTGTCACCCAGGAACACTTACATTGTTCATCGCAAATTCATTGCAGTAGTTAAAACCTCAACTCTCCAAATTAACTTGCAAGATGCAAGTTTTGTCTAGCAGAGGAGCATTGTAGGACTTTTCTAGCAAATCCCAAAGGGCAGGGGCCACTACTGAGAAAGCCTCATGACTATAATCCATGCTAGGTTCAAATGGCCATAGAACTAAGAACAGAGACTTATATATTATCCAAGAAGTGCAGGTGTGGGGTGGATGCAAACATATTTTTCCTCCTAGGATAAACTGGTGGGGGTGGGGGACAGGAACAATTCTTTACGTTTTCAATTTGAAAATTGAGAAAAGTTGGCTCTGGATATCACCTACTGGCCAATGCCCATAGCATCATACAGACGCCATCCTTGCCTTCAATCCATAGAGCAGTTTTCCACTTTGGAGGAAATGGTTTCATGGGGTGTTTTTGATAAAGAGTGGACATATGATTGACGCAAAGCACAAGCGTTGCTTTTTCGAAAGGCAAACATTCTATTATAACTGCATGGGCAAGAGAAAGGCAGAAAGCTAATCCAGCATTCAATTTGCTGGAATTAAGATCCATAATGTAAGCTCAGGCGAACAGTGTGAGTGAAGTAGTTGCTGTGATTTGCTCTGAAAACCTGCAGCTGCACAAATGTTCATTTACAAGCCCTACAGTTTGCAGCGAAATGGATGGCATAATACAAGTCATCAAGAAACACATTCAGGGGAGCACGAGGGGGGAAAATGTGGCTGTGTCTCCACTTAATAAAAGGTAACTATTCCCTATATCTTAAGGCTACTTTTTTACCTTCCAGTTTCTTTCTAATTTGTCTGCAAACTTTGTATTGAATGGTTACATTCTGCCTTGTCCCCAGATGAGGTCTTGAGAGGCATAAATACCCGCAAAATGGAACACTCTTCCTGAGGCTCAGTCGAGTAATAAGTGAAAGGTTTCCAAAATAAATCTGAGATGATGGTTGCCAAAAATGAAAATAATATTTTTGCTGAAAGTGGCACATTCCGGTATTTCAATCAAGTCAATCATACTTAAACAGAAATCCAGATAGGCAAAACTTCAGCAGCCTGGATACCAGATGTGATGGATGGTTTCATCAGGGCAAACCAGAGACTGATTAAAAGCTCTGTTTTTATTTTTAAAACTAGGCTTCTGGAGTTAGTAATCCTGGTTATGTAACTCTGTTCTTGGCACACACTAGGGCAGGTATCCTGGGCCCAGATGATCATCAGCTTTTTGAATTGGTGCCCACCAACTCCTTCAATAATTTATTCTCTTTTGCTAACTCCATCTAACAATCTGGGCTTCTGTACATATAATGATAAAGGCTTGCTGTTGAAAAGCTTTTTGTGATCCTCTTGAAAAGCAATTGAAACATGCATGGCATCATTAGGCAGCATTCTTGGGCAGCTGTTAATCAGGGCTGGCCCATCCATGAGGCAAGGTGAAGCCGCTCCCAGCATTGCGCCAATGCCAGCCCTGCCAGGGCTTTGCCTGCAACACCACCACAATGCTGTTGCTGGCACCACTGTGCCTGCCACACCTTTGCCATGGTACCCACTGTGCCCTCACTGTTGCTGCTGCTGCATAGTGGTAGCAGCATGGATGCAGGTGAGGGTGTAGTTGTGGTGGTGAGGCTGGAGGCAGCATGGACATCACAGTGGGTGAAGGGAGGCAGGGGGTCTGCAGGGGGTGGCATTGTAGGGGCAGTGGTAGAATCAGGGCATTTTGTCTGCAGCAGCAAAATGACTCTGGCTGGTCCGGCTGCCAGTGCCCCAGGGCCCAATTGTCCCTCTGCAGATGTCTGCCATGAAGTCACTTAAAACAAAGAAACAAACCTCCTCCTAGCTACACCAGAGTTGCCATATGTCTGGAATTTCCCAGACATAGCTGGGATTTGGCCATTGGAAACAGTGTCCAGGTGGAAATCATTGAAAAGTCAGGGAAAATCCGGATGCATGGCAACCCATGCCAGAAGTGTAGATTTTGGATTTTCCCTTTTTGAAATATCACAACCTTAAGCTACACACAGTGGCCTTTTTCTCATTGGACTTGATCTGGATTGAAGTTCTCAGTCGCTGCTCCTTTAAAATGTGATCACATTTGACCCATGATCTTAAATGGATTCATAGCCATTGTCAGTGAGATTGTCCTGATTTGAATTGTACCCAACTGCTGTATTCATGTGTTTGTGTATTTCCAAAACATCCAAAGCACCATTCATCCAAATGGATTTCAGGGTGGTGTAAGACAACAAAACACAATGAATGCAGAGCATAATCCACTGTAATTAAAAGCCAAAGCAACAGCGAAAACCTAAAAGCAAACCACAGGAAAATGTAACCCCTGTAAAATGCCATCAGCAAACAAGGAAGGCTTACATCTGGCAGCGAAATGATTGAAATGTCAGCATCAGTCAAACCTCCAAGGATGATGTGCCACAATTGGGCTGGCACAACAGAACTGAAAAATTAAAGATATGGAAATGCAAGCGTATTGTCTAGCTTGGTTCTGAACTAGTATTGCCAGCGCATTTAGTGGAAGTGGATTCTGTTAGCTAATTATGTATTGTTCTTTTACTTGGCTTTTTCCAAACAGCATGTTTTCATACTTCTGCATTGTGTAAATTATGTCCACCTTTTGTCTGTCCTAAACCTACAATCAAGTTCACTGGTTGATCTGTACTGCAAAGATCTAGATGCCGATTGCTCCAGAAGAGCAGTGTTGGGGAGGAGGAGGAGGCTGAGGATATTTACCGTACTTCCAGAAGAGAATACAATCTAAGGTTAAGTGTGGGAAGCCGTTATATGAAGGAGGACATGTGTGATGGGTCCTTGGGCCTTTTTATGGAGAAGTGGTTACATAAGTCAAAATATAAGCATTTCAGGAGACAGCATATGATGGAACTTTAGAAGCCCCAAAATGAATGCTATGTGAATAATAGATCTAATCCCATCACTAATAACAACCCAGTGGATGGCAGATTTGACTGAATAGAGATATAGGGAGACAGTTCTCATGGAAACCAGGTGAACGACTTGCTAAGGAAATAGCTGAGGGGGACATTGGAGGAAATTGACTAGTAGTGACAGGTAGATGCTAATTAACAATCAAAACATAATTGAGATAAACAGCTGTTTTTTCATCACATGACTGCCACCGAGACAGGAGAAGTATGAAGATCAACCAGGATATGCAATCATTTCTTTGATGCTGGATTTTTTTTAAAAAAATAAAAAACTCACAATAATATATTAATATAGCAAGCTCTGGCAAACATAAAAGGGATGAAGAACTGCACTGGAAGAGATGAGAGAGAGTCAAGTTGACAGGCTAGAGAAGACTGGATGCGGAGAGAACCAATTACACTGAACATTGAGGGAGGGACAAAAAATATGGAAGTGAAAGGGAATATGATTTTTTATTTATTTAAAAAATGGAATTGAGCCCGGGCAAATTAATTAGGTCCCTTCATGAGCCCCAGCCCAAACTGAAACATGTCTAAGCAACATTCAGTGCTGAGATCTAGACAGCTCAAACTCAACAATTTCATCATAAATTTAACTCGGCAGAATGCATGTTAAAGAAAACCCCTATAGGGAGCAGAGAGACAATATGCAAAGTAGAAGTACAGATAAGGTCTAGGCTTCAGACATCTGAGGACCAGCCATAGTTAGGGTTTCTACCTGTTTGTTTTCTGACTCTGCTCCTCTGCAATTGACAGCAGATGTTAAGCCACTGAAGACATCATGTTAGTGCTCTTTATAATGTTAGCCCTCTTCATCCAATTCATGCTATTCCAATCAAATTCAAGCCATGGCTGCAAAGGAAGAATCAGACCAATGGTCTGACTCAGAACAAGGCAGTTTCCTTTGTTCCTAAGAGGAAGAACTTTTTAACCAGAGTTGTGATGTCCGAAGATGCTTCCATCTTAATAAATATTACTTTTCTGGGACGGGATGTTTACTTTCAAATGTTTCTTATAGGTGTGATGAAATATGTCCAGAGCAACTCTATAATTAATCAAGGTTTTGGCCTCTATGATTAATGAAGATTTTGGATATGGGTTTGACAGTAGTGGAGAAGAATCAACCTATGTGGAATACTTGACCAATGGAGAAATTTAACTAGGGAAAGAGGTTTTGGGAAAATGCAGTTGGACAAGTAGAACAATCTGGTTGAATTGTTAGGAGGGAAGGAGGGACAGTCAAACTTCAAAGGGATGAATGCCAGATAGGATTATCCAGACAGACTTCAAGACTCATCCAAACTTCTGAACGTCAGGCATCCCTATCTTCAGATTGAATAGGCAGCTTGACAGCAGAGTGACCTTAATAGGATCAGAGAATGGGCTACTGAGTGAGGTCAGCAGAGATGATCCAAGTTAAAATAGGATCTCAAAACTGTGGAGCAGAAAGGGAAGGACAGACGTTTGAGAGGGAAGACTGATCAGACAGTCAAGGTTTTAACATGGAATGAAAGGGAAGTGAATTCATTTTCAGGGTCTTCAAATGCTTTCTCCCTTTCACTCTGGAAAATAAGGCACTCCCAGGTCTTTATTTGTGAAACAATAATACGACCCTAGAAAGCTGCCTTGTGCTGAGCCATGCCGTTAATTCCTGAATTATCACAAGGATGCTATTTGTTATATTTTCATCCGACCTTTCCTTCAAAAAGCTCTGTGTGGTATACAAAGTTTCCCCCTCTGTTTTTATCCACACAGCGGATAAAAATGAGGTAGTTTAAGCTTAGAGATGGTGACTAGCCCAAGGTCCACCACAGAGTTTATGGCTGGGTGGGGATTTGAACTCAGGTTTCTTTCAATGCTGGATATCATTGCTCTAACAGATATATTATATGTTTTGATGCAAAAGTCAATGGAAAGCCATATGAACATATCACTGGAGACTTCAAAAGATCCATCCTACTTGCACTGTAACCTGGTTGATTTCTGGTAATCCTCTCTCCAAATCATTTTACGAATGTATAGTTTTTTCTCCAGTCCACCATTTAAGACAGCGATCAAATTCATTCTTATTTGGGACTCAATAGAAGGGTGCCAGGGTATATTTAAACCTGTTTTGATCTACGGCTGACCCTTCAACAGAAGAGTGATATCTAAAAAGTATATGCAGCATTTAAGCCCTGGAGGATCACGCTTATTCAGGAATAAGATCTATTGAATTCACTGGAATTTTGTTCTGAGTAAGCGTGCATGGAATTTGGTTGTATGTAAACTTACTTTGGGCATTCCAGACTATACCTTTGTTGAGATTTATTATTTTCTAAAATCCCTGCAAACAAACTTATCAGCAGATATGTTCTCAGAAACAGTAAGTTATAATTCAGCAAGCATGTTCTGTTTAAGCTTTTAAACGCCTACTGAAAATTTCTCTATTTTGTCAGGCTTATGCAAGCACTTAAGAAACATCTTTCCACAACTGTTACCCAAATATATGGTTTTACGTACAGTTGTTGTGAACTGCTGATATCTCTGCATTGACTCATGTGTATGTGGTGTGCATTCATGTGTACAAACCTATGTGCAGTGGCAGGAGTACACACAATCAGGACTGCTGAAAAAATCAGGGGTCTCAGTCATATGAACCCTACCTGCCCACAAAGGATTGTATGTGTGAGGACACATCTCAGATGAGCATTGCAACAGATTGATGGGGCTGTCTGCACATTCACTGTGTTTGTGGAGAAAGACCTGAATAGGCAATAAGGTCCATCATCACCTTATTGTAATGTGGGTCTTCTGAAGTTATGATGTGGACAATAACCTGATAGCTATCTCCAGAAATACACCCCTCCCCTCTCTCTTTCTCTCTGTTGTTTTGAATACCATAACTGTTAAAATTCACAAACATCCTAATGCACAGAGGATGTCAGAAATTGGAAAAAGGGGGAGGAAAACAATTAGCAATTAATTATGTAACGTTTTGGTTCATAGGCAAAAACAAGAAAACTAACCTGAGATTGGAAATGTGCAGCAAAGGGTTTAATATAAGAAATGAAGCCAAAAGTAACATAGTGTGGGAATTGCCTTTACCTTGCCTGAATCGCTGAGTGATGATTAGCAGACAAATGAAGGACATCAGCCTCCAGGTGCAACCTTGCTACATCTCAAGATCTCACCTAGATTACTAATTAGAGGCCAAACCACTGTGTGCAAGCCAACTCCTATGCAAGCCCAAGATGTGATCTGGAGCAATTCCTGACAAATTGCACGTATAGCACAATGCGTTACGAAGGAAATCGTGCATGCTGGCTACCTGCTGCATAGTGCAGGTGTAAGTGACATGCATATGGGCATCAAAATTTTGCATAGTTGCATCTTTATACTAAGAGATTCCTCACATGTGGGATATTAATCAAAACACCTCTTGTCTCTCCCCCTCCCACAAGAATGCTGCACAGGCTAGAGAGATATGGACCCACATTTCAGATGGAAGCACAACCTCTCAGACTTTCACACTGGTTCTGTTAATGCCTACAAACCCAACTTCTGTGAGGAGGGAGATCCTAAGACAAGGATGGGAAACCTCTGGCCACCCAGATTTTGTTGGACTGCCTCTCCCATCAGCCTCAGCCAACATAGAGCAGCCTTCATGGCTCCGATCACCCTGCAAATAGAGGGCTCCCTCAGCATTGTATATTATATCATTATATTTTGAGGTGTCTTGGTTCAGTTCTGACAGAGGTTAGATGTTAAAATAAGTTAATAACTCAGCTTCTCTCTGCAACAAAGACCGGAACAGTAGAAGGTGCAAAAATAATTTGAAGAGTTATAGAAAGTTATAGAATGGATTGCATCCATTCTGTCCCATGTTTGTCTGGCCATAATGCAATTCTCTGCTTATGATTGAGTAGCATTTAAATACAGTTATAATTTCCCATTGGCAGTTTCAGTCCATAGATATGCCATGGCTTCACGGTAGAATGCCAAGTTTCCATAACTGAACTTGACAGCAAAGCAGGCCACCTTGCTATTTATGAATACTGAAATGGTGAAATTTTTTGTCAGGCAATGACTTGGTAATGACCCATAATGCACCTTCATGGTCAACGGCAAAGCTTTTCCAGCCATGCCCTGCAGTGTAGGTACCATGCATGTGTGGTGCAGCGGGGGGCAAGCGCACACTCAAACAAGGAGCTCACCTCCCCACTTGCCCCCCCCCCAATTGCTGGACTCCTGTCCTTAACACATGCTGTTATTTTTCTTTCAAATACTTGAACAGGTGGGATATACCGTATTTTTTGCTCTATAAGACTCACTTTTTCCCTCCTAAAAAGTAAGGGGAAATGTGTGTGCGTCTTATGGAGCGAATGCAGGCTGCGCAGCTATCCCAGAAGCCAGAACAGCAAGAGGGATTGCTGCTTTCACTGCGCAGTGATCCCTCTTGCTGTTCTGGCTTTTGAGATTCAGAATATTTTTTTTCTTGTTTTCCTCCTCCAAAAACTAGGTGCGTCTTATAGAGCGAAAAATACGGTAACTCACCTACATAGAAATATACTGCATTTCTTCTGTGCCCCCCCCCCCATTTTTTCTGGTGTCATGAAAAGGCAACAAGTTCTTATTTATTTTGTTTATTACTATTGCATTTATGCTGTAAAGGCATGGGAGAGGAGCTTGCGGGAGGGAGACTTGGCTGGTATTCAATACTCTATATATGAAACTTGAAGAGGGAGTTCCATTTGCTCCTCTGCCTCAGGGAGCAAATTGCCATGGGCCGGCCCTGAGAGGGGTGGGTGTTCACAAGGAACAACTACACAAGGCCAATGTGGCTCTGTCAAAGCCACCTCTCTGCCATTCATATTTGTAAGTGCTTATAAATATATGAGAGAATAAGTGTGTGTGTGTGTGTGTGTGTGTGTGTGTGTGTGTGTGTGTGTGAAGCCATCTTCTTAAACTGCTTCACAAGCAGTCCAGTTGTAGCTGTAATTTTCCAGGCCCCCGCCAAAAAAATCAAAATCAAAAGAGTGCTGATTTCAAGTTTATTCTTCCTACCAAAGGTCAGTTTATCAGGCAGTGTGTGCTTTAAAACAAACAGAAAATGCTGAGTTAGAGACTGTGGCTGTGTTGTTCTCCAACAACGGAAATAAAATTAAGCCACAGGGGCAGGCAACAACACATTTCAGAAAAGAAGAATATTGTCTTGAGTGGTTTAGCGTTGCAGAAATATTTCATACTCCAGCTACACGTTGGCTGTGTTCCCAGACCTGCTACCTGTGGAAGATGGTAGTGCCAACACTTACATCTTGGATGGCATTTTCATCTCAAAGCCCTTTATAAACTCTGATTAATTCATAGTACAACCTTTCGTAGGCAGGCTAACTATGATAATATCCAGTCCATGGGTGAGAAGAGAGGCTTACAGCTCAACCCTATACATTTCTACGCAGATGTAAGCCGCAGAATTGCCATCACAAGCTCTATAAGGCTAAACTTGTAGATGATGAGCACCTTTCATGTGTTATTGATAAAGCACAACAACCATCCCAATGGTACATGGCAAGCTGCCTTCCACCGACTCCATCTAGCTCAGAATTATCCTCGCTAATTTCACACAAGCTTCTCTCCCAGTCCTGCTTGGAAATGCCAGATTCTGAATCTGGGACCATGCAAAAGCTAGAAATGGGAAAACCCAGCAGTGTTGGTTTCTGTCCATTTCTCATTCTTCTCATCTTAAATTCCGTTCTCCACATTTCCACACTGGTTTGTGGTTTTTAATAGTCCTCATGGAAGTTTATCAGCTAATTCTGCCAAATATACTGTTACACGTGCCCCTGTCTCCAGGCGGCAAGAGAACCCAGTGTTTCCAGAGCTGAGCCAGAGTTCAGTTTCCATGGAATGATGGCAAACAGACACTGTGGTGTCTTTAGGATATATGGCTTCATTTATACCTATATACTGTCAGGGACCATGCTGAGGAGGGCTGCACTGAGGAGGAATAGTGGGAGCCTCAACCTCCCCCTGCTCCTGATCAGGATCCTGAATCTTCCCAGGAGCAGGAGGCCAGTATAGATTTGGAACAGTGGTTTGCAGAGGGACATAGTTCAGAAAGCAGAAACTGGGAAGTACTGGATGGGGAACAGCTAGGAAAAGAAGCACTGGGAGAGAGAGAGTTAACAGACTCACTTTCTCTGGAAAGCATTCATCTGCTCAGTCCAAGGTCAAGAAGAGCAGATAAGGAGGCAGCACAGAAAGCATAGTGGTTACGAGATCAGGTTACAAGAAATGGGTGACTAGGGAGGAAGTGGGTGGAACCCTTAATTGGGAGCACCTTCATTCCTAGGAAATGGATTCTTTGTTCTCTCACTGTGATCATTAGAGTTTCTAACTGGTAAGGAAGACTCCTTTCCCTTTGTTCTGCTTGTTGCTGTTGTTTAGTCGTGCCTGACTCTTCATGACCCCATGGACCAGAACACACCAGGCACCCCTGTCCTCCACCGCCTCCCGCAGTTTGGTCAAACTCATGCTGGTAGCCTCGAGGACACCGTCCAACCATCTCGTCCTCTATCATCCCCTTCTCCTTGTGCCCTCAATCTTTCCCAACATCAGGGTCTTTTCCAGGGAGTCTTCTCTTCTGATGAGGTGGCCAAAGTATTGGAGCCTCAGCTTCACGATCTGTCTTTCCAGTGAGCACTCAGGGCTGATTTCCTTCAGAATGGATAGGTTTGATCTTCTTGCAGTCCATGGGACTCTCAAGAGTCTGCTTATTTACTGCCAAAGGGGGGAGGAAGCCTCACATTTACACACATGTAGGCTCAGGTGGGGGCAAGGCTCACAGCATTAACTCTGTAACACTGAAACTTCCACAAACCACCCCTTTGGGTTCAGCACAGAGCAAGATATGCCTCTGTGTCTCCAACTTTCAGCATCAGCCAAAACTCTCACATACAATTCTTCCAAACATGGTTTCCTGTGGCCTCTTGTTCTCCATCCATAGTTCCCTGTGAAGAGGGATTGGGTCTTAAACCACTCTGAGATCTAGAGCTCAGTGAAGAGAATGGGGTCTTCCAACAACTCTCAGCACCCTTTAGAAGCTACAGCTCCCATAATTCTTGGGGGGGGGGTTATGATGCCGTGACTGTTGAAAGTGGTATCATAGTGCTTTGAATGTATGGTGTGAAAGTGGCCTTAGTCAAACAACTGACATTTCACATGGGTACATGGGTATGGGAATCACGGTGTGCTGCAGGTAGAATGTTGACCACAAAGCCACAGAGAGGATAAACAGCTTAGACATGGAATGCCATGCATCAGAACGTACAAGAGAGAAAATGGGGGCTGGTGTATGGGAGTGTGTGTGAAAGAGAAGAGGAGAGAGATGAAAGAACAAGATTAGGACCTTGGTCGTGCTCTAATAATGGGAAAATACAGCTGCTTTCCCCACCGCAAAATCTGAAGGCAGTTGTTACAGCTTACTGTTATGTCTAGCCCTGATAGAGCTACATCAGACCAAGAAGAAAGCCACAAGGGCTCCATTCACATTTCTGAGTGTTTGATTCTCCACACTTCTAGAGACTTCAGTTCACCGTGAGAGTTTGTTTTGAGGAGGGTGGAGTGTGTGGAGAAACCCCTTGCCCCTCCTGAAATTGACTTCTTCAAAACAGACGGCCAAATAAATCATTTCCTTGCAACTGCTGCATGCGTAAGTCAAGCAAGAGAGTGAAAGCAAAGCAATCAGTGACACTATTCACAGAAGCCTGGGTAAAATAATGATAATAATTGTTAAAGAATTGCTGAGTAAAATCAGGGCTATCACTCAGGTGGCTACTTAGGCATCGTGAAGAAAACAGAGAGGATGCGATGTGTATAGTCGAAATTTGAGAAATAGCCTCATTTCAACAGAAGTGCAATGTGTCCAGGTGAACTGGGTGCCTTCTCAGCCTGTTGTCCAGGTGCAAATTGTTAATGGGCAGCTTCTGGGCCCTTCCTGCTCTCCCTTCTTGTGGTTCCTTATCTTTAAATTGATCTTTGACCAGACAGTCCTTGAGACAGAGGACTCCACTGAGCAGAGGACAGTCCTTTATAAAGAAGAACATGTGGCCTCCCTAATTATCACATCATTTAACACTTTACTCAAGAAACATAGTGGATATTTTAAAAAACCTAAACAAAACATGCAACCACCAAAAGACTGGAAGTTGTATCCTGCTTTTGAACACCAGCACAGAAACGGAGAAAAGCACACCTCAAAGGTGCACTAGGTGCACAAATTTGTAAGGGGCCAAAGCTTTTCGTATGATGCTACTGAGTCTGTCTCATCAGAAGACAATTAAACAAGGCTGGCTTGGCCAATCTGTCTCAGAATATGCCAGGAAGGAGGAGTGCACCCCCCCCCAATTCACCCGATGTACCTGCCCTGCTTCCAGTGTCTCCAGGTGTCTGTACAAGGGTGTAACATTCAAATAGGCCCTACAGGCACAAAAGCCAACACACACAGGTCCCTTTTGCCTGGTTGATATTTCAGACAAAGCCATGCCCCCACGTGGATCTTTTGCAACACTGGGAGTAGGACTCCAGGGCATGGTGAGTTATAGGGAAGGGAGGTCCACACTCATTGCTCACCACGTGCTTGGGATAGATCCAGAGATGGGTATTGTTTTGATTTGGCCCCATTTTAAAGGGACCTCTGTGTGTGTGAGTACGTGTGTGTGTGTGTGTGTGTGTGTGTGTAGATTGGGAGAGGTTATTGGAAAGGATGTCTATGTAGTTGCTGTTACATTTATACCCCACCTTTCCTCCAAGGAACTCAAGGTGGTGTACGCGATTCTCCTCCTCCTCATTTTATCCTCACAACAGCCCTGTGGGGTAGGTTAGAATGAGAAATGAGAGAACCAAGTTCAAATCCCCACCCATGCCATGAAGCTCACCTTGGGCCAGACACCAAGTCCCAGTCCAGCGCTCTGACCATTATACCGCACTGGTTCTCTCTGTTCATTCTCTTACTGGCTCATTTTTAATCGATGAATAACTATCCTATTTCATTTTCATCTCCTTTCTGCAGCAAATGTTCTGCAGTGGGCAGGCTGGGGAGGGAGGAAGCTTCAGTGCATTGTCATTGCCTTGCAGTTTTGTTCCCTTCTGTTAATTTTCAAATAGGTCCTACAGTGTTGCAATATTGCTAACTGTGGTTTTGCTTATGTCTCTTGTTTCTGCAGATTCTCTTATTACCATGTGGCAGGGCACCCCATAGGCCTGATAAATAAATAATACAACACAGAGAGCAGGAACACAACTCACAAAAACACATTATTAAAAAAAATAAAATTAAGAAATATCTCCCCCCTCTTACCTAAATAGAGATTGATTTTATAATTTGAAATGCTGAGGAGTACTTCGTGGCGATATATTGGGGCTTTGGGACAAGGCGAATACAAAGTAATGGACATTTTTTGCTCTTGAGACTGGGAGCGGGGAGGGGTATCTCTCAGTGAATAGATGGTGTTTCCCAAACAGAAGTGAGAATCTGTCAGTTCACTAGCCAGGTATACAGTCGTACCTCGGGTTACATACACTTCAGGTTACATACGCTTCAGGTTACACACTCCGTTAACCTAGAAATAGTGCTTCAGGATAAGAACAGAAATCGGGCTCCGGCGGTGTGGCGGCAGCGGGATGCTCCATTAGCTAAAGTGGTGCTTCAGGTTAAGAACAGTTTCAGGTTAAGTACGGACCTCCAGAACGAATTAAGTACTTAACCCGAGGTACCACTGTAATGCACTCCTTGCTTTGTCATGTTGCTTTCCAGGGGGGTGGGAATATTGAAGTCTACCCCTGTATTCCCCTAGCATACACTGTTTTCCATTTCAAGCGGGAGTCATAGTTCAATGGCAGAGCATGTGCTTTGCATGCAGAAGGTCTCATGTCCAACCCTTGGCACCTCCAGGTAGGAACTTTCCCCTTCCTCCCACGCAACCTCCAAATCTCTTCTGCCCCCCCCTCCAGAGCAGCTTTGGGGTGGTGCAGGGGGAGGAGAAGTGGAAGTTCCACAGGGCAAGTCAAGTGCAAATCCTTCCACTGGTAGAACAAGTTTGTTGGATGCCACCTATAGATTTGAGGGTGGTGGTCCAATGCCAAGATGAAGGTCTACCAGGCTCATTTGATGAGCACAGTGCTTTATGGAAGAGAGTCATGAGCAACTTACAGCCACCTGCAGAGATGCCTCTATGCCTTCCACTTGCGCTGTATCAGGAAGCTTTGGGGCATCGCATGGCAGGACAGAGTCTCAAACGAAGATGTGGTCTTCCAAGCCCATGTTCTCAATCCCTAAGCAATTCATTAATCAATTGAAAGGCAGATGATGATGATGCTACTAAAGATCTTGAACTGGTTGATGACCCTAATACACATACACATTTTGAAAACAAGTCTCAGGTAAATCACATTGCGTGGCCAGGCGGAGACTCCAGGAGACCCCCGGCAGGAATAATGACTCATGACAACGTGTTATGGGATTAAAATTGGCCACAACTTTATTAAACTTTCAGATGTAGGGAGACCTTGGCTTAGGCATTGGGCGTTTATCCCTCCCAGTCCCCAGCCGGGGATCTGGTGAACATCAGGGTTATCCAAACTGTGTGGGGATTGGGTTGGCTCTGGAGAACGTATGTTTAAGCAGAGAGCCTGCCCCCCATTTTTCCGCAATGCAGGGAAGAGCACTGACAACCTAACGGCGTATGGCCAGTGACTCCCTTCAAAACAACCCCTTTAACAGGGAACTCTGGGATAGCCGCTGCAGTGGGGTGTGGGTCACCGCTTTACCCCCCCCCCCCATTTAGGGAAGATAGAGTAAAGGATTCTGCCCAAGGCCTGAAACCGCCAAAGTTGTGATGTTTTGCTACAGGGAAGGCAAAACCTGCCAATGCAGGGAAATTCCTTCCCGGTCCTTCAACAGCAACCATCAGTGACCGTAGCAGCGCCCACATACCTGTAAGGAAGAGGTTAACCTGCAAAAGGAAGGCATAAACTAAGGAAGGGCAGGGTGGGAGAAGCTCTGAGGACTCTCAGGTAAGTTCCACCCTCTAGTGTGTGTGCAGGGTGGTCCTAAACCTACCTGGTCAACTCCCCTGGCAACACCTCCCCAGCTGGGATTGGTTAACTGTCTGAGGTTAGGCAGAAACCTCCAGGTATCCAGTCTGGGGAGGCGAAGTCAGCCTGACTAGCCGGGGATCGTGTAGGGCCAGGGGGCTGCACACGACCACGCAAAAAGCACCCCCCCCCATTTGAAGTGGGGAGCGGTCATTCTAGAATTCTTCAGCAATGTATTTTTTAAAACCCTAAAATCACCCCATTCACCTTCTTAATCCTCCGATCCTAAACATTGTTTCCTCAGGATTAGTCCTGTTTTGTCTAAAGCTGTTGCTGCATGCACATTTACTTGGAACCTGCAGCACAATCCTTTAAATGCCTTTTCAGACGTAAGCTCCATGGACTTCATCACGACTTTCTGCTAGATAAGTGGGTATAACTAAGCAGTAAGCAGCCTTACTTCTGAAATCCAGGCTGGAAATAAATATTTTTTGCATTCAGGTATAAAGAAGAGTAGGCTAATGATAATGCTACTGGGATGATTGTTGCCGAACAGGTTAAGTCGATGTTTACTATCATTTTCCAGCGAATTAAAAACTGCCTTTTGATTTCTGCCTTGTCTTACAGGGATGTCTAGGGCTTAATTTAGGTCAGATGTCAAAATCAGGATATTCCATTGTCAGTATGATTTTGCATTATTCAGCATGTTACAGAAATGTATTGAGCAGGTTGTTGGCATTTTCGGGAATAAGAGCAGCGCTTTTGTTCCATCCTCATAAATAGAAACCCACAGGGGAAGTCCTAGCTCCCCTCAGTTAAATGTATCTAATGTCTGTTGCTCATTCTCTGCCCATATCCAGACTCATTGTATTCTGACCCAGTGGAGGTCATGCAAGGAACATGCAGCTAATATCTGTTCCTCGCAGAGGACCAAATTACCAAGGTCATACAAGCCATGGAAATCTCTCTCTGTGCTTAAGTCCTATTCCCTGCCCCCCACAGAATGTGGGCCACTGAAGGAAGCCAGTTCTTGATGGAAAGAAGACATATACAGCTTAAAACTAGGGCTCACGGGTCAAATGTTTCTCTGCTGGCTCCTGGGACTCACCCCAGGCCACGCCCCCTTCCCAGGCCACACCCCTTACTGACCCTGTTTCACAACCCCCTTGAATGTTTCTACCTGACTGGAAAGTGTCCTGGGATTCCGATAGTGCCTCTTGCTTGCCTGCAAAGAGGATAGAGAGAGGTCTGTGAGCATGTGTAGAAACCTACAAGGAAACATTTGGGGTTTTTAAATTTAGAGACAAGCCAAGCAAGAGAAGACATGATAGAAGTGTGTACAATAATGCGTGGTATGGACACACTCGTTAGAGAAAAGTTTTTCTCCCTGTCTCATGACACACTAGGACTCATGGGGATCCAATGCAACTGAATGTTGGAAGATTCATAGAACCATGGAATTGCAGAGTTGGAAGGGACCCCATGGGTCATCTATTCCAACCCCCTGCAATGCAGGAATCTCATAAAGCATCCATGACAGATGGCCACCCAACCTCTGCTTAAAAACCTCCAAGGAAGCAGAGTCCACAACTTCCCAAGGGAGACTGTCCCACTGTTGAACAGCTCTTACCATCAGAAAGTTATTCCCAATGTTTAGTCAGAATCTCCTTTCTTGTCATTTGAAGCCAGGATTGATTCAGGGCAGTCAAACTGTGGGAGGCAGCGGCCAGCAACTTGGGTGGCTCTAAAAGAGGATTAGGCGAATTCACAGAGGATCAAGTTATCAATGGCTACCAATCCTAATGGCTGTTTCCTACCTCCCTTGTCAGAGGCAGTGATGCTTCTGAATAGCTGTGGCTGGAAACTGCAGGAAGGGAGAGTGACGTTGCACTCAGGTCCTGCTTGTGGGCTTCCCATAGGCAGTGGCGTCACAGGGGGATGGGGCATGGTGTGCCCCGGAGTGCCATGTCTGGGGGGGTAACAAGAAGGCACCCCATGGAGTGCTCGCCCTGCCACCCCCCAGGTACGATGGCGTGAGCAGCCATCATGCCACCACAGTTGCATGTGGAGGATCTTCCGTTTGTGGCGCAGCCACGAGCAGAGGATCCAGCCACCATCCGTACAGCGCTCGGGCAGCGCTGGCCGCAAACCACTACGTACAATGCATGTGCAGTGGCACACGCAAGCGCTGTATGCAGCGACACTGCACATGCACCCTATGTAGCGACACCATGCATGCATCATACATAGCAACGCCATGCATGCGTTATACGTAGCGGCACAACGCCTGCGCAGCCGGCGGCTTGCCCCACCCCAGGTGTCAGTTAGCCTTTGTTTGCCCCTGCCCATAGGCGCCTGTCTGGCCACCATGAGTAGAAGATGGTGGACTAGAAGGGCCACTGGTCTGAGGCAGCAGGCTCTTCTTCTGTTCTTCAAAGAGGAAACTGTCCTCTGACAGCCTTTCAAATAGAGGACACATGTCCACCCAAGTCCCACTCTTCAGAATTACTTTGGGTCTTTAGCTTAGCCTATGACAATACTGAAGTGGATAGCAAAGCGTAACGCCTTACAGTCACTCTAACATGATGTGAACTTGTCTCACTGGGTCTTCATCCTCTTGTCATCCCACAAAGAAATCTTAAGCCATCAGAATGTGAAAGAATGGCCACTAGTTATGTTTCTGATGCTGCAGAAAAGAACAGAGGGAAATGGATTGCTCTCTGACGTGAATATCAACTAGATAAAATATCCGAAGGGTATTTATTCAGCAGATGAATTAAATTTTGAGGCTTCAGAAATAAACATCAGTGGAAGTTTTATACACACACACACACAAATCCTCGGGTGTGTTTTCTTTTACCAGATTGTTATTTACTGACTTGCTCTTCCCTCCAAAAAGTAGAGATGCCATTTGGCATGTTGATGGGGACACATGGGGTTATGCTTAATGCACTGCTTTGAATGAAAATAACTTGTTGTGTATTATAAAATGCTCAATTAGGAAAATAATGCTGTAAATCTTCCAGAGCAGCAAGGGCATTTTGCGTCTCACACCCAACCCACTATTTATCTCCAACTTTAAAGTTATCTTGGAAGTCCCACCCAAAATTGCAAGAGCAGTTTTGGTGCAGAGCCAGAACAACTGAGCCCAGAAACAATTATATTTCCAAGCAGACAGTGATATAATTATGATAAATATGATGTCTCCTGTACTAACCTGCCCATTCCCATCCAGTAGAGAATAGCATGCTGGGGCACAGTTGCTTACCTGACCTCCCAGCAGGTGATTTGTTGCTGCTTACTAAGAGAGAAAGGAGTGAGGCAACAGTAAGGTCAGCATGGTGCAAACAACACTGGCAAGAGCAGTGAATTAGCTCTGCTAATGTGTTTGTACCACACTGAACTCATTGACACCTCTACCTGCAGCAGCAACTCACCTGCCAGGATGTCAGATGAGTGCCTCTGCCCCATCAAACTGTTTGCATCATCATCCAAGGCCCTGTCTAGATGTCTCAGCTTTCATAGGCTAGGAAGGTGGCAACCAGGGGGCAGAGCCTTTTCTGTGATAGCATCACATCTTTGGGACACCCTACTTCTCCACTAGGGTAGTCAGATGAAATAATGGACAGGACTTATGCACCTTTAGTATTTGTATAGAAGAGGAAGTTCAGTGACACCTGTTGGCATCCCATCTTCTGTGCAACTATTCAAGCTGCAAAAGCCCCCCTCCCCACCCCCCGGCCATCCTACTCCTCACAAATGTCTGCTTGGCACCTACATGTTCATCATTTAAGCTCAAATGGAAGGTCAAATTATTTTTCTGGGCTTGTGCTGGAATTGAAGTGTGACTTTTTGCTAATTCTGCTACTGCAGCATTTTTAAAATGCCATTTCTGGCGTTGTTCTGCTTTGTAAGTAGCTTCTTTTTATTACGGTTTTATCATGATTTGCTTTTAACTCCTATATTGTAGTTGACTACGCATGATGGAAAAGTGGGATAAAGTGTTCAGTATGAAGAGATTAATAAATATTGTCTGCCCAAGGTTGTGTGCTGCGCTACCCTGCCTGCGCTGCAGCAAGAAACTAGTTGAAAGGTGCTGAAATTCTTACCTCCAGTATACTTTTAACTCTCTCTCTTTGTAATCCCTGAATGTTTCCATGTATGAAGTGTTGGGAAGTCACAGTTACATTGCTTAACCCCAGATGATGTCACAAACACTTTGGTCCAATATGACCAAAGCGCATTTGTTGCATGGGAAAAGCAATTGCCCAGAAATATCTTTCCCACACAGTGCAGCAGTCACATTTCAAAGGGTGAAGTTAAGGTCTGTTTTTGAGGGTGCAATCCTGGGGAGTAACTCCTTTTGGCCTCAGTGGGATTCTGAGGAAGCATGCCCACAACTGGGCTGTGTGATAAGCATCACAATATTTGTAGGCGGGAGATGTCAGGGAACAAATCTGGGAAATGCACAAGAGATCGAGAAGATAATGCTCAGAAGAATGTAAGGAAAGCAATTAAAAGAATTCTGGGGGTTGTTTTCTGGTAACTGCTTAAATGCCAAAGGTTTAATTAAGCAGTTGCATTTTTTTTCCTTTTAATTTTAATGACTTAATTAATTTGTATAAAGTCAGCACTGTTGGACCTGAAGCTGGGGGTGCCATTTATTATTTACCTTATTCAGTAGGGATTCCACCAGATTGTGGTGAACAGGCTTACAATTATATCAGCGTAAATTGATATCAATCTGTTTGTACAAAAGGCCAAATAGGGATGTAATGTCAGATGGTTTGACTCTCTTAAACTTGATGGAGTTACACTTGCTCATGTCACCCCTTGCATCTGTCCCTCAAGCCTTACCTTTGAAGGGTGCATCAGAATCTATTTAGTTAATCAGGTTAACCTTTTATCTGGACACATGGCCATGTGCGTATGTGTTTGTGCATAGGGAGAATCTACAAATTACTCTAGGCAAGGTACATTCTTTGGATTTCTCTTGGGATGTGACATGAAATATTCCACAAAGCAATTTGATGCAGCAATTAAAAACAAGGGAATGAATTACACTAACAACTGTCAAGGAGGGAAAATTAATTCCCTCCTAACTATGCTGCCACTGTACTTAGAGTACCTTGGGTGATTACAAGCTGATTGCAACTGGAGTATTGCCAAACAAGCACAGGCAGAAGCAGGTAAAGCCAAACAATGCCATGATCAGAGAGACAAGAGAGAGAGAGAGATCTGATTCTGCCATCTTGAGTTTCTGTGACATGTTTCAGAGAATTTAATGGAGTTCAGCACCTCTTTCGCTCTCTCATGTCCTGGCTACTTCTCACGGTCAGTGTGCTATCTTCATCTTCCTGTACCTACCTAAAAATACTACAAAACAGAAGAAGATGGAGACATGCGTTCAGTCTGAAACAAATTTAAAACGGAACAGAACAGAGCTGGTTTGTTTTTTATTTTTCATTAGTTCATTCATTCTGAAATGAATGCAGAGCTGATGAATGGGTACAAACATTTGCTGTGCTTCTCATTTCCCCAGACCCAGCCTTAAATAGTGTGAATTCTGGACAACCCTCCAGATGTTGCTGAATGACAACTCCCATCAGCTCCAGAAACAAGACCAATGGCCAGAGAGGATGAGAGTTGCAGTCCAGCAACATCTGGAGAACCACATTCCCAAACTCTGCTTTTTGGTCTTACTCCAACAATGGCAGTGTTGAATTCGGCAGGAGCTTCTGTCAGCTGTCATTCTTTGTGGTGACCACCACTGCCCTCCCAATGGCCAAATATGCCCCAGAACGATGCAACTTCCCCCGTGGGAATGGGGTGGGGGAAATGGCAACAGCCTGCCACCAAATTCAGTTCTGCTGCCACTGCCAAAGCCACAAAAAGAGAGAAGAGAGTCATGTCCACTGTAGAGAAAACAGCACATGCTTGACAGTTTATTTATGTTCATGGACACAATCCATTGAAACATTCAGATGAGAATGGAAAGATCCTATTGCTTCCAAAGGTGCTGTATTTGCATTTGCCCCTCCCCCCAGTGAACTATCTAATCCTGAATCTGCTTTGGCATGAGTTGCATTTCCCATTGGAAACACGCCTGGGGGCACACGCAGCCCCCAGAATGAGTCAAACCTCTCTGGGCGTCTTCCTTATGAAGCGCAGCTTGGGATGTCCATAAATCTTTAGTCCCGGCATGCTTCCGGCGACACATATCGGAAGACTATGTGCATGCTCACTCAGCAGAGTTTAGCAGAAAATAAGTGGGGCGCTGGTGTGTGCATTCTAAGTATTTATTAAGCAATATATACAGCGGGTGGCGCTGTGGGTAAAACCTCAGCGCCTAGGACTTGCCGATCGCATGGTTGGCGGTTTGAATCCCCGTGGCGGGGTGCGCTCCCGTTGCTCGGTCTCAGCGCCTGCCAACCTAGCAGTTTGAAAGCATCCCCGGGTGCAAGTAGATAAATAGGGACCGCTTACTAGCGGGAAGGTAAATGGCATTTCCATGTGCGGCTCTGGCTTGCCAGAGCAGCTTCGTCACGCTGGCCACGTGACCTGGAAGTGTCTGCAGACAGCGCTGGCTCCTGGCATCTAGAGTGAGATGAGCGCACAACCCTAGAGTCTGTCAAGACTGGCCCGTACGGGCAGGGGTACCCTTACTATATACAGCACAAAGCAATCATGGCGTCGCTCCTCCTTCTTCTCCAAGAGAGATAGAGAGAGAAAGTGCAACAGTACAATAGAGCAGAAGAGAGAAGACTAGCTTCCGTTCTCACACTTTCCAAGCCTAGAAAGCTGTGGTGTAGTGTGGTGTAGTGGTTAAGAGCGGTAGACTCGTAATCTGGTGAACTGGGTTCAATTCCCTGCTCCTCCACATGCAGCTGCTGGGTGACCTTGGGCTAGTCACACTTCTTGAAGTCTCTCAGCCCCACTCACCTCACAGAGTGTTTGTTGTGGGGGAAGAAGGGAAAGGAGATTGTTAGCTGTTTTGAGACTCCTTCGGGTAGTGATAAAGCGGGATATCAAATCCAAACTCCTTTTCTCTTCTTCTCTTCTAGAAAGTACACAGAAAGTACACAGACATGTGATGTAACAATCACACATCCAGCAACGGAGGAATGAAATGCTAACAAAGACGTGTCTGTGGAACAACTCAGGTGGATTATGTCCACTGTCTCCATAACCTGGCACTGTTGCTGATAATGGCCACTTTGGAACAATGCTGCCTAGTGGCTCATTCATGTGAACACCTCTGGAAGACTAAAAAGGAAGTATGGGCTGCCTCCATTTGTTCTCGCTAACCGCCTGAAAGTTCACAGGGTAAGAAGCTCTTGTCACCACGAATGAGCTATAAAATGTATTTCAATATGTGAGTAATTACAATTGGCATTTCTGAGGCACATAATGCCCCCCCCCCTCCGGTGGATGTGGTAATCATAGTGAAAAGCGCTAAAGTGACATTAGCAGAGTGAGAACTGTATAGAGAGGTTGGAAACCTGGGTTGTCATTTTGAGAAATCTGACTGCCAAAGGATGTTGGCCCTTTTTTAATTGCCAAGCATAAAAGATGGTGTTTGGTTTATCCCCAAATTCACCCACAAAACTGGCTTTCAAGCAACGCCTCTCCCCCCTTCCAGCCTTCCACCAACTTAATGTCACAAGTCAAATAGCTTTTCTGCGAAATCTACACCTTCATCACTGAGCTCTGAAATGTCAGCTATAATTATAACTTCCTTTAAAAAACAACAACAAGCAAACACAAATTGCATTGTTTATTTAAAAGGACAAGCATTTCTTATCTTCTGGACATCTAAAATTAGCAAAATGAAGTTTCCCACTCCCCTTTAGATATTACATGCGAGCATGGCCACATTTAAAAGAAAACAGAATACGTTTTGCTAATTCTAAAGGTTCAGGAGGTCAAAAGTGTATCCCTCAACTGTCCTAATTTGAGCAGAACGTCTTGGAAGCCAACCTGGCTTCTGACTGGATCCTAGAATGTCCTGGTTATTTTTGTCTGTCTCCCTGGTGGGAATTTGCTGGCTCACGCCAGAGCGCCTAACCAAAAGACGTTCATTTTTTGTTCTTGCTGGCTCTCACGCGAATCAGCTGGCTCACGCTCAAAAGACGATCCTTCTCTGTGGTGGCCCCTAAGCTGTGGAACTCTATCTCTCCAGAGGTGCACCCAGCACCTTCATTATAGAGCTTGTAGTGTAATGCTGAATGCATACCTCTTTGCCTTGGCTTTTGACATGAGGAGTGTGTGTGTGTGTGTGTGTGTGTGTGTGTATACCCACCCACCCACACCCATTTTTTGTGATTGCAAGCTGTTTTAAACTGCTTCTACTATTGTGCTTTAATGCTGTAACCTGCTCTGGAACCTTAGAAGGGAAATACCACAAAGTGAGTCATAAAAAGAATAATACAATAAAGTGGTCTGGAAAAATAGCTACAGTGGTACCTTGGGTTAAGTACTTAATTCGTTCCAGAACCTTAACCTGAAACTGTTCTTAACCTGAGGTACCACTTTAGCTAATGGGGCCTCCTGCTGCTGCCGCGCCGCCGGGGCACGATTTCCGTTCTCATCCTGAAGCAAAGTTCTTAACCCGAGGTACTATTTCTGGGTTAGCGGAGTCTGTAACCTGAAGCGTATGTAACCTGAAGCATATGTAAACCAAGGTACCACTGTATTTAAAACTTTTTTAAAAATTGATCAAACTCAATGATGAAAAACTGATTAAAACACATGCCAACATCCTGTATTCTTGGTAGGCTTGGGGTTTTTTTTTGACAAAATGGTTTTAGCAGGCGCCGAAAAGAGTACAGTGAAGGCTCTTGCCTGATGTCAATAGGCAGGCAGTGCCCAAGTCTGTGTGCTGCCTCAGTATAAGATTGATTCCTTACAAATGTGGAACAAGTGTGTTGTGGCACTTGCAGCTGTGCCAGAAAGGTGGTCTTCAAAGTAAACTGGTCCCTGGCATGCAAACGTCAATACTGCATCCCATTTAGGATGACATGGCGCCCATTGGCCATCCAGGAATTATACTGGGGCCCATGTGCAATGAGTGGAAAAACCCCACATTCATTTGCTGAGTCCGCCGCTGCAATTAATTCATTTTGCACCATCTCCTGTCCTCATTACATTTTTATTATAAGAATTAATATATTTTGCCATTTGCTATTCTGGTGAAATCAGGAGAGGAGCCGTGAGAATGAATACATTTTGTTCCACTTTGTCCTCATTATAATTTTAAGGTGTTCTCGAGAACGGATTAATTTGATGCCACTTCTCACTCTTTATCATAAGAATGAAAGCTAAAATAGTTATGAAACTCTGACAGCCTTTTGTCTGGAACTATTCTATGCATTGGGAAGAGGAGGGGAAGGTTATAAATGTTCTGTGAGGGTTTATAAATGTATAGAAAATGATTGGATGCCTCTGAGGGAAAGCTGAAGAAATAAACAAATGAAACAGATGACCACATGCTTGTGACTGTCTCAAGATCATAATCTGCCTTTCAGGCTGGGTACTCTAATCACACAGATATGATTTTCATTAAATTATTCCTTCCCCAACAGACAATAAACAACTACTTACTGATAGATGGCTGGATACTGGGCCATTAATATAAAATGCCAGCTTCCCGCTTTACCAGAAACTCTCAGAATCTCAGTCACTGGATACATTTGCAGTAGAAATGTGGTTCCTCTATGTTACTGTTTAAATACAATAAAACAGAGAGAGAGAGAGAAACAATTGCAGTGGAAATTAAGTTTCATCCGAAAGATAGAAACAAAAGGGAAGTTCCATAAAGGGGTTTGGGGGAATTTATATATTTTACACACACACACACACACACACACACACACACACACACATTTCATACAGTCCAAAGTAGACAACCCAAAGTCCAGAAGGATTAGCAAATGTGAAATGCAAATGTATTTCCCCTACAAAAGTTCAAACAGTGGAATTGCTCCCAAGAAGGTATTACTCGGTGATATCCAGCTAAGGCTGGAAACTTAACCACACTACCCTAGGAGTAAGCCCTGCTGAATTGAATAACGCTTACATCTTAATAGACATATGTTTGCTTGTTCATTTTCATTTATTTATTTATTAAATTTCTATACCACCCTTCATTCATGGATCGTGGGGTGGTTTACAATATTTTGTGGTTTCTGCACACACAAAAAGCCATAGTAACAAACATGGAGTGTATTCAACTATGTTCTGCTCAAAGTAAAAGGTAAAGGTAAAGGGACCCCTGACCATTAGGTCCAGTCGTGGCCGATTCTGGGGTTGCAACGCTCATCTCGCTTTATTGGCCAAGGAGCCGGCGTACAGCTTCTGGGTCATGTGGCTAGCATGACTAAGCCACTTCTGGAGAAACAGAGCAGCGCACGGAAACGCTGTTTACCTTCCCACCAGAGTGGTACCTATTTATCTACTTGCACTTTGACGTATTTTCGAACTTCTAGGTTGGCAGGAGCAGGAAAGACACTGAAATGAATGAGCCTATTAGTCATGATCATTAACCTGAATGGGTCTACTCTATGTAGGACTAGGATGAAATGCCACCCATTATTAGGACTGTGCTGTAAGTCATACTGAGAACAGACCTATGGAAATTGAGGACTTAAGTCTATTTATTTATACTCTGAGTGTGGCGCTGTGGGTTAAACCACAGAGCCTAGGGCTTGCCGATCAGAAGGTTGGCAGTTTCGAATCACCGCAACAGGGTAAGCTTCCGTTGCCCAGTCCCTGCTCCTGCCAACCTAGCAGTTCGAAAGCACAAAGTGCAAGTAGATAAATAGGTACCATTCCAGCGGGAAGGTAAACAACGTTTCTGTGCACTGCTCTGGTTTACCAGAAGTGGCTCCCTCAGCCAATAAAGCGAGATGAGCGCCGCAACCCCAGAGTCATCCGTGACTGGACCTAACAGTCAAGGGTCCCTTTACCTTTATGACAACAGAGATCACCTACAGTTATTACTATTATATATTCAATTTATATATCTACCCATCAATAAGTGTTTCCTCGGAGGCTTACAATAAATGTTAAAAAACACAACATATACCCATGATTAAAGAGCAACAACAATACAGTGGTGCCTCGCAAGACGAAATTAATTCGTTCCGCAAGTCTCTTCGTCTTGCGGTTTTTTCGTCTTGCGATGCACGGTTTCCCATAGGAATGCATTGAAAATCAATTAATGCGTTCCTAGGGAAACCGCCTTCAGTCTGTCCCCGGACCTCTTCTGAAGGCTGGGGGGGGGACAAGGGCTTTTCTTTCCACCCCCAGCATTTAAAAAAACCCCGGGACAGCGGAGGACTTCTCCACTGTCCGGGCGATCTTAAAATGCTGGCGGGCGGCATTTTGAAATCGCCCCGGACAGCGGAGGACTTCTCCGCTGTCCGGGGCGATTTAAAAGCCCCTGGGAAGGCAGGCAGGGGGGACAAAGACTTTGGCCCCCCGCCAGCCTTCAGAAGAGGTCCTGGACCTCTTCTGAAGGCGGGCGGGGGGGCAAAGTCTTTGCTCCCCCCGCCTGCCTTCAAAAGGTGTCCCCGCTGCGGCGGGAGGTGTCCCCTGCCCCCCCGCCCGGCTTCGGAGCACCGGGAGAAGCCATCTCCCCGCAGCCCCTTGCTGCAAAAGACGTCGGGGGAAGCGGGGAAGCGAAGCGCTTCGCTTCCCCGCTTCCCCCGGACGTCTTTTGCAGCAAGGGGCTGCAGGGAGATTGCTATCTCCCCGCAGCCCCTTGCTTCAAAAGAGAAGACCCGCTGTCCCCGGGGCAAGCTTCGTTTTGCGAAGCAAGCCCATAGGGAAATTCGTCTTGCGAGGCAACTCAAAAACGAAAAAACCTTTCGTTTTGCGAGTTTTTCGTCTCACGAGGCGTTCGTCTTACGGGGTACCACTGTAAACAAGTAAAGGCAGCAAAAAGCAAAAAGGAAACATCTCCACTAAAGCCACGCCTCTGAGGAGTTGGCCTTCTGGATCATAGCTGTTTCTCTTAAAAGAGTCATACACCAGGTATTTAGTTGATAGTGAGGACTGTTGCCTTAATTTTACCATCACCCAATGATCATTTTTGGTATATTTCTCCTTCATTCTGATCCATCCTAAGTGAAAGAGACAGGCATTCCCTCACCGTGGTACTTAGACATAAACACCAAATAATATATCGCCGTTCTTTTCCTTAATATTTCAAGAAATGTCTGTGACTTGCAGGGGCAGCAAAAAGGTACAGAGTATGTCACTGCACACCCATGTCATATGCAGAAAGAAATCATTTAGTTGTTATTTATTATGAGAAGGAATTCTTGGAAAATGCACTTCGCAGTTCCCTTTGGTCTTCTCGAAATGACAGCTCGCTGTGATAATGCTGGTGGCAAATTGTTGACCTATAATATTCAGCATTTAATAGCGTTTCCTACTCACCACTTCCCCATGCAGCAGAACTTTCCAGAGGCAAGATTGTGTGAGGCCTGTTTCATTGCAAGGAGTGTGTCTTATTGGAACCGGAAGATGCATTGTCTAATTTCACGTAGGCATTTGCAAATATACAGACTGAGCATATGGGAAGCAAGTACGCAGGCAGACTGTACTAATGCTCAAACTGTATGAATTCCATCCCTCCAAGATGCAAAATCCTGGCAAGCTGCTTCGGCATCCTTCAACACTCTTAAGGAACATTTCCAAACACAGGACGGTGTTGTTTTTTCTCTTCCCCGCGCACATTAAAGTTGCAAGCATAAATAAATAAATAAATAACAAGTTGTGTCCAGACTCAGGTAGTTGAACTTAGGTCCCACTGAAATCAATGGGACAAATTATTAATGACTTAACTTAAGCCCTATTGATTTCTACTGGAACTAAGTTCAATTAACAGGCTGGATCCGGCCCAATGTTTCTTTCAATCCCCCCCCCCCCGAAGAGACTGTACAAATTTCAGCAGCTTGGTACAGTCCCTGACCACCAAAGGCCTTTTCATGACTTTATCCACAATCAAGTGTGAGCTATACAAAAGCTGAAGTGTATGGAGCCATTTTACATAACCCAAAAGCATCCTAGACCAGCCCTGTCCAGAGGAATAGCAGCAGTATCTTTAGAGAAGCACCCATTGAGCTCAATGGCTGAAGCCATGGAGGGTAGGCTGAATGGAGCACTGCCCCACCCTCAATGAGCCCCTGGCTTCTTACTTGCAGCCAGCCAGGGGTGGTGGTGGTTCTGCCTATCAGCTTCTTCCTTGGTGTTGTCCTTGCAGAACTCAGCAGGAAGGAGGATGAGGACAAAATTAGAATTAGTTGGCTGCATCTGTCATTACCATTGGTTTCCCTGCCCTCTGCCCAACCATTCCCAATGGACATAAGCCACCACTGGGCTGAACATATGCTCTGTATGCAGAAGGTTTCAAGTCCACCCCTTCCCAAATGTCTCAAGTTCAAATAATTTTGGGGTCCTCCTTGGGACATCTTCACCAGCCACTTCTGGCCTCAATGGACCATATTGGGCTGGATGGGATGAATGGCCTGGCATTGTATAAGGCAGCTTCTTACATTCCCAGGAACATGCTCAGGAAACTTTATGAAAACCCGCCGAGGTGTTAACAATCCAGTCCGGAATACATCCCCTTATACTATACAGCTCAGGACCAGGTTACTTCAGAGACTGACTTATGCCTTAGACGCTGCGGTCTGTGGGAGACAGCATGGTGCTGATAACTCCAAGGTTGCAGGTTCGATCACCATATGGGACAACTGCATATTCCTGCATTGTAGGGAGTTGAACCACAATGACCTCCAGGGTCCCTTCCAATTACATGGTTCTAGAATTCTTGTGTGAGCTCCAAAGATTTCAGAAGTAGGGCTGCCTCTCCTCTGTGGAATATCATTCCTGTTGAGACTCAACAGGCACTCACTATCTGCACTTTCCAGAAACAGTTGAAGACATTTTTGTTCTGAAAAGCTCTCCCAGCTGGATAAACAAAGCTTTTCTATGGGTGTTCACATGTTAAGAGTTTTAGTCTTACTTCAAATGTATTGGTCATGTTTGTGCCTTTAACCGCCTTTAATTATCTTCAGTGTAAATTGCCTTGAGGTTTAGGTGGTGATGAATTAATTGTAATGAGACCTTTGTTGTTGCCCAAAGCTGGTTGCCATTCTAGCAGACATATGATGTGCAAGAACCAAGGCTTTGAAACTGAATCATGTGTTGTCCTGGGTCTGCAGTGCTGGAGGTCAACATGCCGGTCTCTGCCATCAGCCAAGGTGCTAAGGGCCACTGTGAGGCTGCCTTTGTCTCCCAGGAAGATGATTTAATTTAATATACAATGGTACCTCGGGTTAATAACTTAATTCGTTCTGGAGGTCTGTTCCTAACCTGAAACTGTTTCAGGTTAGGAACTGTTTCAGGTTAGGAATAGGTACTATTTCTGGGTTAGCGGAGTCTGTAACCTGAAGCGTCTCTAACCTGAAGCATCTGTAACCCGAGGCACCACTGTATACAATTTAACCCACCCTGAGACTATCACTGAATGGCCGTCTTATAAATTCAGTCAGTCAAAGGAGAGGCCAACCTGGCTTCGTCCATCAGTCAGAGAAGGAGCAGCTGCAAGGAGTTTGCTTCTGTCCCTCCCTGCCAGCAAGGACACCTGGCTCCACCTGCCAGTTGCCATGAGACTACAAAAGCAAGCAAGGGCTGTGGGGAGAGACGCTCCGGACTCCATCCACTGGACAAAGGAACAAGAGCCACAAACTGCTATTCAAGCAAGAACACCAGCATGGGAGCAGAAGAACATCGGAGGGATCACACCATCCTGTTTGCTTAGTGACCAACCTATAGGAAGCCTGCAAGGAGAATAACAGCAATCTCCCCACTCGTTATTCCCAGCAACTGGCATTCAGAGGCATACTGTCTCCAACAGTGTAGGGAGAACACAGCCATGAAGGTTAGTAGCCATTGACAGCCTTAGAACAACAACAATTTTAATATTTGTACCCCACCCATCTGACTGGGTTTCCCCAGCCACCCTGGGTGACTTCCAACAGATATAAGAACACAATAAAACATTGAGCATTGAAACCCTCCCTATACAGGGCTGCCTTCAGATGTATTCTAAAAGTTGTGTAGTTCTTTATCTCCTTGACATCTGATGCAAAGGCATTCCACTGGGCAGGTGCCACCACCGAGAAGGCCCTCTGCCTGGTTCCTTGTAATCTCACTTCTCACAGTGAGGGAACCGCCCTCAGAGCAGGACCTCAGTGTCTGGGCTGAATGATGGGGGTGGAGATGCTCCTTCAGGTATACAGGGCTGAGGCCGTTTAGGGGTTTAAAGGTCAATACCAACGGTTTGAATTGTGCTCAGAAATGTACTGGGAGCCAGTGTAGATCCTTTAGGACAGGAATTATATCTTGTGTGCGGTCACACCCGGTCACCATCTAGCTGCCGCATTCTGGATTAGTTGTTATTTCTGAATCACCTTCAAAGGTTGTTATCCTCTAATAACTTTTCTAAATGCCCCCCTTTTAAAATCATCCGGGTTGGTGGCTATCGTCTTGTTGGGGCCATTTCCATCGTTTGTGCTCTGTGAAGAAGCACGTCCTTTGTCTCTGCTGAATCTGCCGACATGCAGCTTCACCGAATAGCCTCTGAGTTCTAGCATTATGTGTGAGAGAGGAGATTGCCTTGACTAAAACTGCTGATTGCTCTCCCCTTCCTTCCTTGAACTGTGGACTATAAATACAGTCAACCAACAAACTGTGGGAATGGATAGCTCAGGCACCTCCTCCTCGTATCCTGGATGCTTTACATCTCGCTGTCAGCCCTGCTGCATTCAATCACACGGGACGGCGCTTGCCACAACTGGATCAACAAAGTCCTGTTTTCCTTCAAAGGCGTGTATTGCCCTGAGAAGTTAGCAAACTGGCACATCCCTGGGAGCAGCTGAGTTAGAGAGGCACCTGCATATTTCATTCCTCTTAAAAGACTCCACTGCCCTCAAAGAATGGCTGGCTGATGTCTCCTCCACTTGAATTTCGTTACAGGATCTGTAATTAGCAACTAATAGAATCCCTCCCTCCTCCCTGTAGGCCAGCAGCAGGTGCTCCTATTTTCAGATGTATATGAAATATCTGCCAAATCATTTGGCAGATTTCAGGGAGAAATGTGCCAAATTACCTGTCACAGCAAAACTGCCTTTTTAAAGGAGAGATAAATGTTCCCGGATCTCTAGTTCTACTGAACAACAGTGCCCCCAAGTGGTTGCTTGCACCGGCCACAGGTCTCGGGATGCTCCAGATTTCCTTTGGGATCCAGCTCATGAAAAACCTAACACATTATTTTGAAGCTGGGTCTGCATGCTCATACTACATTGGGCAGAAGAAACCTTATGCCATAGAAGAGCATTCCCTGTTAAGACGTTGAAGGTAGGAAATGCTAATGTTTCATCATTTTGGAGGATGGGAAAAGTCAATTCAGCACATTCCTACAAACCTTACCAAGTTATTAGGTTTTCTTCTCTGGGCTTTGCAAACTGGGTTTGGAAGAGTCAGTCCCTGATTTATGTTCTTGGCATGCCACAACTTTGAACATGTTGAGTAAAGGCATAGACCAATTTCCAACAGTGCACAAATTGGCACTTTCAAACGGAATGAAAGTTCAAGGTGCCCAAAGTTTAGATTTGGATTTGGTCAAATACCCAAGAGAAAACACAGCCATTCCGCCAGGCTTCAGCAGGAGAGAAGGGAAGCAAGGCAACCTCATTGGCTCTGCTGAGAGATCAGGTGCTTTGCTTTCCCCCTCCCCAACTGTTTCCATTCCATTCCATTCTGTTAGAAGAATCTGTTGCCTTAAAACTGATACCTGAATTTGCTTTCTGCCCTCCTCACTCCTTTTTCCTTTTGTGTCATGTCTTCTAAATCACAAGCTGGACTGCAGGGTCTGCCCTTACCTGGTAAGACTTACAGAGTTTATGTATAAGCTATTCTTGGTGCTGATACATTCAACATGGTAACAGCATGGATATCTGATGGCAGGATCAACACTGTAGGAAGCAGGAGGGCCAAGGTCCTCCAGGAAGCAGGTGTCAGTAAGGAAAAATATCAAAACAAGTGAACTCAGAGACCTGAACTGACCCAGTCTGATGCTCCAATCCATTGCCTCAGAGGCAAAACTAGCCTTTATTTAACCCAGTTTGGCACACACATTTGTGCTCACAGGCTGGGAGGTTCAGACACCCTCTCCCACATGTGTTGAAAGTCTGGGTGGGAAGGGTTGCAAGCCTGCATGCAGCAGTCACATTCGCTGCCACTGGCGCAACAGCCACATGTCCAGCTATCTGTGCATTCTGTGGGCATGTGCAGAGGCCCTGTGCACATACCAATGAACACCTATAGAAGAGAAGAAGAAGAAGAGTTTGGATTTGATATCCCGCTTTATCACTACCCGAAGGAGTCTCAAAGCGGCTAACATTCTCCTTTCCCTTCCTCCCCCACAACAAACACTCTGTGAGGTGAGTGGGGCTGAGAGACCTCAAAGAAGTGTGACTGGCCCAAGATCACCCAGCAGCTGCATGTGGAGGAGCGGAGACGCAAACCCGGTTCACCAGATTACGAGTCTACCGCTCTTAAGCACTACACCACACTGGCTCTCTATAGAGATCTTCCGCATGAAGAAGGGCCCTGATTGGACAAGGGTCTCTCCCTCACATGCAGGAGCTCTGTGCGCATGCATTGGTATACATGGAGAGTCCCTTCACAGGGGTGCAAAATGTGAACAGAGGAACATGGCAGGGGGTAGGAGTAGATTACCCTAGAGGTCACTTCTAACTCTACAGTTCTATGAATGAATGAATGAATGAATGAATGAATGAATCTTTATTTGCGTCAGCCACCGACCATAGCAACAAAACAACAACACAATATACAAAGAACAGAAATAAAAAGTCAATTATATAAAACACACTTTAGGGTCCTGAGTCAACAGTCAAATAGTAGACCTTATTCTAATTGCCCCAGCTAAAAACCTTGCAACCTTCCATGACTGGCCAACAGGTATAGCCCCGGTGATTTTGCACCCCATGTCTTTTTCAGTGGGTGTGGGTGTCTAAACTCCCTGATATGCTGTCACCATTCTAATCTGAAACTCCCACAAGAGATGCTGTGTACTGTGTGTGTCTCATTTCTACTCCATCTTGCCTCCAAGAAGTCCAAGATGGTGGGCATGGTTCTCTGAACAATCCTGTGAGGTAGAATATGCTGAGAGGCAGTGACTGGGTCAAGGTCACTCAGTGAGCTGAGTGGGGATTTGAACCCAGGTCTCCCAAGTTGCATTCCCATGCTCTTAAGGTTGTTGGTGACTGCGCCCAAAATCTAGGCCTAGAATAGCTTTCCTCATCCTGGTGCCCTCTAGATATTTTGGACTATATCTCCCCTCATTCCTAACTAGTTGCCAGGTTGGCTGGGGCTCATGGGAGTTGGAGTTCAACACCATCCAGAGGCCAAAAGGGTTGGGGAAAGCTGGTATAGAGACTGTGTTTTCCAGCTCAGGATCTACAAGGTCAGTGACTGAGGCCAGATAAGGTGGAGCCAGCAGAAAGCTGGTTAGGCAAACAAAGAACCAAATACATCTCTATATCTAGTTATACTTGGGTGAGACCTAGGCAACTCAGAAAGCTTCATTCTGTCTACCAATCTCAAGGGATGAATTGCATACCTGTATCCCACTTCACACCTGAGTGGTCTCTAAGGCACACACCTTCTCAGGTAGCTCTAGGCTAGATCCCAGCTGCTCTTTTGGCTTGATGCAAGCATAATTCAGGAGGAAGGATAATAATTGGAGAGAAAGCCCAATGCAATGCAATTCAGAGACCAAAGGAATCCCACCCTCAGCAAAATTGCATTTCTGAGTGAAATTAACTTTCATTTTTTAGCAAGAAAGAGAAGAGGTTGGGAGGGACACGATGTTATTAATATGAGTTGATAATGGCAGATGAAATTCTTTTTCATCTGCTGCTTGAGATGTCATTCTTGGATTTTTCCTGGTTTAGTTTCCCTTTTATCAGAACCTCGCATTCTCTCTTTGGAGAGTTTTAATTAACTTGCAAAGTGTTCTTTCAGTATGAATAAATGATTATGTTATTTATAGCTGCTGTTTTTGCAAAATCTCGTTGGAATCCTGTTAATTCTAAAATGTTAATGATCTGGTTCCCTGTTAACAGTGAAAAACATTTGACTTTGCATTATCACACTCCTCCCTGTTCCTCAAACTTGAAGCCTCACGCAGCCAAACTACAAAATTGAAGGAAGTGTTCTCCATTTGCCCATTTGTAAAAGGAAGAGCTTTATGGCAGGTTCCTTTCTATGAAGCTTCACTTTTGGAAACTCATTTGAGGCCAGGAGGGACGAATGGGTTTGTCAGTTTCAGTCTCTCTCCTTCCCCCATTTTTCCATTCTTAACTTCAGTTCCACATTAGTTTTCATTTAAACAGCAGCTCCTCATGAACATTTTAAGGTACATTTCTCCTTAGAGAGACATTGTTTTGCATGCAATTTTTCCTAATATAACACATTTTTGTACATTATTTTCAGCAAAATATGCATATTTATGCACACTTTCTCCTAACAGGCACATTTTTATTTAGAGAAGTGTGAATGTCAAAGGATAGCTCTATTTTGGTTATATGGTTTTGGGAAGCACAAATTAGGCCGATCCACCTTAAATGCCAGCCAAACCAGATTTCTCCCCCAGCCCTAGAAGCCAACCGACTCCTCCAGTGGATTTTGCCATTAACCACAGCTCAGCAGTGATGGGCAAGATTTACCTAGCTCATCTTTCACTCATTTGCCCCAAGTTTCCATGAAAAAAACAGCAGCAACACAAGAAAGCTCAGGGGGAAAAACATGAAAATTATAACTGACCATTCTAGTAGGGTAGCCAACCAAAATAGTAGGAAAAGAGAGGGCATAGATGCACATAAAAAATACATGTTAATTTATACATATAAATAATCTCCATAATTTAAACAGAAATGAAATGCATCTCACCATAGTAGGGAAGACTGTGATCAGATGGTGCTGGTGTCTGCTTCATTTGCTGTCAAGGTGCTAACTGCTGGTGGGCAACTTCAAGGTCTCTGCTCTCCTTCCTTTGGGCTATTTATCTGTAAACTGGTCAGTCCTTCAAGCACAGGACGCCCTTTTGTAAAGTAGGACACATGGCCATCTCTGATCTGCAAGTAGGGAGGGGACTGGCTCCTATGTACCTGATCAGTTAGTGACAAGGTTTTTGTAACACAAGCTCGGATCGTTCCGTTTCACATTTTGTAATATAAGTATGGACTCAGCCCGATGTGTCGAGTTACAAAAATGTCATAACTGATCTCTGCTGTCTTGTCCCAAGCCTGTCTGCTCAGAAGAAAGCTCAATTAAATTCAACACCACTTACTCCTGGGAAAGTGATGTATTTGTTTACTAAGCAGCCACTTATCAACAACCTCAGATATGCAGATGACACAACCTTGATGGCAGAAAGTGAGGAGAAATGAAAGAACCTTTCAATGATGGTGAAAGAGGAGGGTGCAAAATATGGTCTGAAGCTCAACATCAAAAAAACGAAGATCATGGCCACTGGTCCCATCACCTCCTGGCAAATAGAAGGGGAAGAAATGGAGGCAGTGAGAGATTTTACTTTCCTGGGCTCCATGACCACTGCAGATGGTGACAGCAGTCACGAAATTAAAAGACGCCTGCTTCTTGGGAGAAAAGCAATGACAAACCTAGACAGCATCTTATAAAGCAGAGACATCACCTTGCTGACAAAGGTCCTTATAGTTAAAGCTATGGTTTTCCCAGTAGTGATGCATGGAAGTGAGAGCTGGACCATAAAGAAGGCTGATCGCCGAAGAATTGATGCTTTTGAATTATGGTGCTGGAGGAGACTCTTGAGAGTCCCATGGACTGCAAGAAGATCAAACGTATCCATTCTTAAGGAAATCAGCCCTGAGTGCTCACTGGAAGGACAGATCGTGAAGCTGAGGCTCCAGTACTTTGGCCACCTCATGAGAAGAGAAGACTCCCTGGAAAAGACCCTGATGTTGGGAAAGATTGAGGGCACAAGGAGAAGGGGATGACAGAGGACGAGATGGTTGGACAGTGTTCTCGAAGCTACCAACATGAGTTTGACCAAACTGCGGGAGGCAGTGGAAGACAGGAGTGCCTGGCGTGCTCTGGTCCATGTGGTCAAGAAGAGTCAGACACAACTAAACAACAACAACAGCCAGTTAAGAGGGTGTATGTAAAGACAGAGACTTCTAAAATTGAAGGCTTTCTTTTCTTTTTGGGGAACAGCGAAACATGCTTTGAGTTTGAGAACAGTCACAGGGATTTTGGTGTGAAAACAGTTTTTTGTTTTTTTGAAGGCACTGATGACTTATTGTGAACTCTTGCAGAGAAGGCAGCAGATTGCACGCTAACAAGAGTGAGAGTTACAGGCAGGCTCCCTTTTTGTTCTCTTCTTATGAGCTTCATTCTCATCTTTATCCGCAACATAGAGCAGGGACAGCATGCATCAAAAGCAGAAAGGGCACTGTCTTGGGAGAGCAGGATTTGCTCTAACCTTCATTTTATGAACATATTAAAGGGTAATGCAGCTGGAACATATCAAATGCAAGAGAAAATGAACAAGCTAGATGTTTCAGCCAAGGACATTTAATCATTTCATTATGCCAGTTTAAAGTCTTCTCCCTATTTACTTTGATCTCTTTCCTCTTCTTTAATCTCCCATTTTGAAAGCATAATATGCCACTCCCCTTTCATTTGCATTTATCTTACTCCTTTTTTGTACATAATATGAAGAAGTATGTAAAAGTTGCTATTTGACAGAAACTGTGGAAAGAAAGTTTTATAACCTTCGGGCATGTTCAAGCCCATCAGTTTACAAGGCTATGACAAATGTGTATCATGCAATAGCATTAATAAAATAACACAGAACATGCATAACATAATACTTAACAGAAAACATATTTGAACTTGAATCTGCGGACATGAAATGGAGGCCGGCAGTGGAAGATCACTGTCAATACTCAAGCTATGTACACATTAGCAGCTGAAAATGCAGCAAGGTCATCCCCCCCTTACGGCATTTCAAGTCACGATCGCATGTTGCTTTACATCCCAGAGAAAGGGCAAGGATGTCTTCACCCAATGTACATTACCAGTTTGGTATCCCTGTGACTGCAAACTCCCCCCTCAAAAAAATCCTGTTTATGAATCTGTTATCTGCGCATGCACAACAGCTGTCTCAAATGTACACACCTCAGCTTAAATGCAAAGTCAATGTGGCTTACATTTTCAAATCATATGGAAGCTGATTGGTGGGAAAATACATTGAAGAGCAGTGTTTCTCGAGGAACTACAAGACACATGTATGGATTGTGGCTAACATCATGCATGCACAGCTTCAAACGCTGACAGGGAGCATTCACTGATGCCAGAATGGATGGTAACATACACACAGCCAGAGTGCCTTTAAAATCCACATCACACAAAGAGGTGCTGGAGAGATTTGATCTGTGTGACTGACTATTCAAAATAACCTGATCTCCATCTCTTGGACTAATATGAATTTAGTATAGATTAGATTTCATACTTCTCTGAATATTTCAGTGCACTTCCTGGCAGTTTAAATGTTCCCAAAGTCTGGATTTAATTCACAGAGTTGCAGAGAGACCAGGGACTCAAAAGGTCCAACCTCCTTCAATGCAATAATTGCGTAGAGAAAATGCACGCTTCAAAACATATTTTGAATTAACATCTAAATAAACATCTAAATATATTTTAAAACACACATTTTGCATTTGTATATTTCAAAAATATTCACAGATTAATGCAGAAATTGAACTGGATTTTGGAAAGAAATATGCTAATGTAGCAGGAAAGAGAAATGGATTTGCCAATACTTAAATCAAAAGCCAGTTCATGCCACCACAAGTTAGTCCTTGGGGCCTGGGAATCTCATAGTAACAAGAGGTGAAATAAATCTTCCAGAACTCCACTATAGATTTTGATAGTGAAATTTGCTGGAGCTCCTCCCCCCCCCAGATATGCAAATATTTGTAGAATTTGTCGTCAGAGTTTGACACCCAATGATTGTGTAGTAAGTAACTGCCAGCATTTGACAGTATCAGACATGTAGCAATCAACCTTTGACAGTAACTGACAACCAGAGTGGAATGGCAGCCCGTATGTGACAGCTTCTGGCAGCTGCATTGCAAATTTTGTACTAATTTCATTTGTTCAGTTACAGTGCAATGCTTCACAGGTTAATTCAGAAATAAGTGCCACTGACTTCAGTGAAATGTACTCCCAAGTGAGCATGCATAGGACTGCAGTCTTAATTTCATTTGTAAAATATCCTCTTGAAGAGACCAATAAACCAAAGTACCCTTATTTTGAATTCTGATGTCAGGTTTTAATTCGAAACTTGAATGTTGCATTTAGGAGTCAAATTTCAACATCAAAATCCAAACTGGGGCATTTGAAAATGTTATGAGTTTTGATTCCCCTTCCCTCCAATTATTTATTTAGCTAAAGCTCTGATGGAGATCTAGGGGGGAATATATGGGAATATGGAGTAGGCCTGAAAGCAAATGGAGCCATCATTATTGCTTGCAGGACCAAAGGTATATAGAGTTACATTACGTGAGCTAATGGCTGCTGGAAATTTGAGAAGACTGTACATTTCACTTTGAGCGAAAAGATAAATACAGCAAAAAACATGGTGTCTATGTCTGATTAGAACAAGTTAAAGTACATTTTGGAAAAATGGAAATCAGAGAGAGATTACACACACACAACACACAAACCATGATGGTTTTTGGAAGGCCTTTGCTCCAGAAAGGACGTGGTTTCCAAATTGTAACAATCATTAAAAAAATAAAAACACTATCCATTTTATCATTTTATTAAATAAAAGCAAAATCCTAAAACATTAAAAAGAAAAAGAACAGAAACAACAAGCCTAACAGCAAGTAAACACTTAGGGTTTGTCCACACTTACGCTTGTCTTTCCACTATCCCCCATGAAAACTCACTTGTTACAGCTGAATCGGGACAAACATCAACCAGGTTTTCTATGGAGAGATGTTTGGTCTGATTCAGTGGTAAAGAGCAAGTATTCCTGCGGAAAGTGGTGGGGAAATGGAAAACCACTCAGACCATGAGCGTAGCTGGGGAGGCAGGGGGGCAGCTGCCCCCCATTCAATAAAAATCCATAGCAAACTGAGGTTCTGGCCCCCCCAACAAAAATCCTGGCTATGCCCATAACTCAGACCCGTATCTAAAATGCATGGGACAAGCTGAAAACCTCCTGGAGCCATGCTTTTTTTTTTTTTAGGCACAGGACAAGTGGAAACCCTTAAATTACAATTAAATTAAAAACTAGCCTCCCTTTCAACTGGATGCTGGAATAGAAAGATATGTGGCATCTTCCTAAAGATTAAGAAAGCCAGCCTGCTCAGCTTACCTGGGGGAAGAATTGTGCATTGAGGGTGCCCCTGCTCATTGCACCAATCAAAATTTGGACAAAAGGGGGAAACAGAGCTGGGATTCATGTGAACATCTTAGTAAAGAGGCCCACATGGTATAAGGCACTCCCTGAGATAATCTGGGTCAGAGCTTTCGATCCAGGTACAAAGAGTCCTTATTCATGTTAATGGAAAAAGTTGATCACATCAAAGGAGGCAAGGGGCCTTCTTGGATGGTCACTGAAATCATTCATGATTTCACACCTTTTTCACTTCCTGGTCCTGTCAATGGTGGCAGCTGCACTCCCCACTGCTCCTTGCTATCACTTTTGTCCTTATTCCTACCCCCAATGCTGTGGATGTGGGTGAGTGTTTTGGGGTGCATTAAAAACATTGCCCTCTCTCTGAAATGGATTCAAACATTGCCTCGTTAGCTCCATAGCTTCTTCATTTGTTCACACAGTCCAATCCAAGTGAGGGGAGTGCTTCCTGTCCTCACTATGATTTGGCTGCATGACACCATGAAACCCACAGCAATGATGATAAGCAGCAGAAGGGAGTACAGTTGCCATCACCAGTAAGTGGAGTGAAAACTTTGCCTCTGTTTGCAGAGTCCTCCCAAAGGTGTCCGAAATACCTCTTCATCTTTGCAGCCTGTGAACAGGGCAGCAAAATCACATGAGTGCACTTAAGCTGAGCCCTAACATAAAAGCTCTTTTCTTGAAATGTTGTCATTCACTGTGGGGATTTGGAACATCCTTTGATTAAGTCTTCATGCAGTGCATAGTGAAACTGTGGAACTTGTTCCTACAGGAGACAGTGGTGGCCACCCATTTGGATGGCTTTAAAAGTGGATTGGATAAATTCATAGTCGAAAGGCTATCAATGGCTACCAACCATGAAGGCTACGTTCTACACCCACTATTGGAGGAGGTGTGTCTGATTATCAGTTGCTGGGATTTGATAAGTGGGAAGCGTGCTGTTGCCCTCATTCCCATCTTGCAGACTTCTCACTGGCATCTGGTTGGTCATTTTGAGAACAGATGCTGGACCAGATAGGCCATTGGTCTGATCCACCAGGCTCTTATATTCTTAAGTCCCTGACGTTCACCCAAAACAAGCGTGGAGATGTCAAAAGAGTAAAATGTTTGCAAGGGAAGGTGAGGACATCTTCAGAAACTCTAACCAGACGTGGAGATATCCCCCTAGAAAGAGGAATTGAAGTGGTGTTTGAGACCCCCTGCCTTCCCTTCATTTCTGTGGCATCTCTTAACCAGGGGCTTCGGCAAGTGCCCTTAAACACTGCATAGTTCACATTTATCTTCCCAAAGCCAATGCCCAATCATCTCCACTTCCTTTCGATTTTTCCACTGCTGCTCTTTATTGTATATGACATCTATCAGAGAGACTTGCTCCTCTGTCAGTAAACATATCCCTGACTTTGCTTTGTGTACAGTTTTCTCCCCTTGGCATGCGGCTGCTCCCAACGGAACGGAACTTCTGTTCTGACAGCTGCTTGTTCTGTGTAGAGGAGGAATGAAACTGGAGGAAACAATGAGATCGATCCGTGGGCTCAGATAAAAGCAAACAACGGAAGGGGGTGTCGGGGAAATAAATTGGGAAAGGGATATTGCCACCACTTGGGAGGGGGCATCAAAGAGAGGGAGAGAAGCTTGAAAGAGCAAGAGGGAAATGGCAGGCGGGCAAATGGATCTGTGTGGCATAGGGGCAGATTCCCTGCTTCTCCAGAACGTCTTGTTTCATGAGAGCTGCTGAGAAGCTGAAAACTCTGATGAGAGAGAGAGAGAGAGAGATCAAAACAGGAATGTAAGGAGACCCCTTACACCAGGGGTTGGAAACCTTTTTCAGTCCCAGGTTTGCATTTCTTCATGAGCAACTTTCCAGGGCACACCTGCCAATGGCGTGCACACCATTGAGGAAAGAGGAAAAAGTGGACTGTCAGGGAACTGCCATCAGTGTCCGAGGGAGAGAGAGGGCTCCAAGGGGATCCCAGAGAGCGTCCCGGGAGTGGGAGAGGCAGCCCATCTTCTGGGGAAGGGAATCAGCGTAGCTCCAGTGGAGAAGGGGGGGAAGATGGGGGAATCGGTGAGGTGGTCCCATGACTCCTTGCCGGGGACCAGTGGGGAGAGGAAGAGTCCTCTGCTGCCTACGCCCTCCTTGCGCAGAAGGCTTCCGCGCAGGGAGAGTAGGAGGAGACTGGGCGTCAAAGAGCTTCTTTGCTGGAAGAAGTTTAAGAAGCGCCCACTGACGGATTCTGCCAGCGATTGAGACAGCCACGGGTGAGTGGCTGCTCGGACAGGAAAGGTTCACTCAGGCAACGCAGCCAGGTGTTGGGACAAGCTTACGCATGAGCAACCCCTGGAACCATTACATGGACAAAGCAACAGATTTTACTTTTACCATTGTACAGTAGGTTACGTACCAGACACAGCAACTGAGAGTTTTCTATATGCACCCACATCTCTCCATCACAGTCCAAAGACACATTCTAGCCGGACAAAGGCACTTGAGCAGGGACACTGAGAGATGGAGCCAAGGAGTGTGGCCTAGCAAGAGACCTAACAGAGTCCAGAAAGAATGACACGGAGGCCTGGAGCTTCCCCATCCCTGCCATACACTGTGGCAGTCCATCGGCCTGAGTGCATCCCTATAATAACTAGTAGAGGTCAGTGATTATATATTATATTGCTATACGATTGAGAGGTTGGTTCAGATGATATCTTTGGGCCTCAACCAATCCTGTGATTGCCTACCAGCAAGACTGTAGCCTGTATTGGAGGGAACCTGCTCAACTGGTCAAACCAGTCGCTTTGTTGCAATAATGGCCCTAGCTGGGCCTGTGAGCATCCTATCTGCGTGACTGAGGCGTTGGCCATGTTGCCATCGAGACCACAGTCCTCCAGGAGAGCTTTTACTCTGCTCAGCTGGCTAGGAGCTGCATCATCCTAGAGGTAAGAGAACAATAAACCTGGGGCTGGCATTAGTTTGGTCTGGCGCTTGAAGCTGAAAAGACAGAGGTGAACTTGCTGTCTGTGCTGAGGTTCAGAACTATGGCTCCCCCCGCTCAGGTTGTATATATGTGTAAATAAAACCATATATTCTAAAGGCAGCACAGCACTTTGGAGAGCTGCTGCATGTCAGTGTAGGCAATGCTGAGATGGATGGACTAATGGTCTGATTCAGTATAAGGCAACTTACACTGTGTCACTTGGGCTTGCATTGCCCACCCATTAATGGAGGTTGATCAGTAGCTCCTAGTTACAACAGACTATTGATTATTTTAGCTAAATGGAGAGACAATATTGCCACTAAATACCAGTTACTGAGGAAGGCCAGCATAGCAGGTTCTTGCCTTCATGAGTTACTTATGGGCTTACCGGAGGCATTTGATTGACCAGGTTTTGAAACATGATAGATTAGATGGGCCTATATGGTCTGTATAGCAGGACTCTCATTCAGACTTTAGGTTTAAAAGAAAGAGAGAAACTTAAGGCCTATACAGTTTTTACATTGCTATATTTTATGGCCTGGTGCATTCCTTTGTAATTGGGATTTTCTTCTCATTAAATATAGAATAAGACATAGTCTCTTATTGAACGCAAGGATGCGTTTCAAGCAAATAGTTTTAGCAATGCTATAACCTAAAAAAAAAAAACAACCCTCACACACAGTGTGAAAAGTTTATGAACAGCAGCAGATAGCAGAGGTAAAACTACTGTCTTGGGATTTAATGCGACCGTGTAATGTTATTGGGACAATTGTGCACAGGAATAATTGTTTCAATCATATTCAGCACGAGTAAGGCTTTTGAAATTAAATAATTTATAATGTATATTAAGTTAAATAATCTAGACAGTCAACCCAACGCATTGCAGTTGGGGGAAGTACATATATTAACCTCGAGGGAACAACTGCTATTCCTACTTAACTGTCCAGGGCTGCTATGAATGCATTTAATGTATATTATTGCAGCCGTAAATTGAAAAACAAGATGAGAATTCCTAACGTTACTGCTGACCATGATGGACTTGGAGTGGGACTCTATAAAAACAGCCTAGAATGTGCTTAATCCCTTTAAAAGAGGGTCTTAGAGCTTAAGGCTGCAAGGAAAGCATAGCCTCTGGTTCAATTCTAAATATGTGGGGTGGATTGTTGCAACTTCTAACACATGGGGAGCCTGTGCAGAAAGGCTCATCTCTGGGCTGCACAGTAACACCAGAAAACTGCACTCACATGGGTATCCATCTTTCTAAGTGATTGCCAGTTGTTTATAGCAAAGAGAGGTTACAGCTATATGGGAAACAGCCACAGCACAAAGTCCACAAAGACTGTGGACGTTGGCCATTTCAAGTATTGTGAAGAAATCCTGCTAAAAGGAATAGTAGTGTCCCCCTGTGGACAGAGGTTGGGCTGAAAGAACAACTTACATAAGAAGACCAAAATAGCTGTGAGCCTCAATACCCCTAGTTGGACACCCCACTTCTGGATATTCCAGGCTCATGAGATGACGGTGTAGTGCCAGAGTCTTTCCTTCCATCTGGCTTACTTAGGGGGAGTAGGCAAGTCCTGTGTAGATAAAGGTCCTGAGAAGATACTGGAAGAGGCAGGTGCATCGTGCCCAGTCTGAAGCCATTAGTCCTTGACTATTCAGTGCTGAGTGGGACGCGGGTGGTGCTGTGGGTTAAACCACAGAGCCTAGGACTTGCCAATCAGAAGGTCGGCGGTTCGAATCCCCACGACGGGGTGAGCTCCCGTTGTTTGGTCCCAGCTCCTGCCAACCTAGCAGTTCGAAAGTACGTCAAAGTGCAAGTAGATAAATAGGTACTGCTCCAGCGGGAAGGTAAACGCCGTTTCCGTGCACTGCTCTGCTTCGTCAGAAGTGGCTTAGTCATGCTGGCCACATGACCCGGAAGCTGTCTGCGGACAAACGCCGGCTCCCTCGGCCAATAAAGCGAGATGAGCGCCGCAACCCCAGAGTCAGCCACGACTGGACCTAATGGTCAGGGGTCCTTTTACCTTTACCTTTATTCAGTGCTGATGCAACAACTCTCAGAGGAAGCTCCCCACCTCGCTGTGCAGATGGAGCTCTGGATACCTCTGGACAGTTCCTTGGGTGGCCCAGGCCTCCTGCTCAGTACCTGCTCTGACTGTTTGAGCCCTCTACACCGCTCAACATCAAAAGAAGCAGACGCCCAGATGTGCTTGATGGTAATGCAGGCCTTGGAGCAGACTGTGGCTTGAATGGCAGCAGTTGGGGCTTCCTGTAGATACATTTGGCGTAGGCGGGAAGGGTGAGCTAGTCAGTTAGGGCTCATATGTCAACAGGCCCTGGTGTACGTAAAAAAAGGTGTCAGTGATAATGATAACTTGAAGCTACGTTCAATATGTGTACATATAGTCAGTTCCTAGGTCAAGGCGAAGCACTTGAAGAGAGAACTTCCTATGAAGGTGAATGAGAGGAGGAAGCCAGTTTGGGCCAGGAGGCTCAGGAGTTAAATTACTTAACTGTACTTAAATTAAGCTGTTCATGTTTGAGATTCATGTGCCTCAAGTCTGTTTCTGTGAAAGACAGCTGTGGTGGTTTGTGTATGCTCTTCACAATAATCACCCTCTGCTCACTCAGATAGATATTTACAGTTCTTTATTTTACATATGTGGGACGGGGGTGGCGCTGTGGGTAAAACCGCAGCGCCTAGGACTTGCCGATCACATGGTCGGCGGTTCGAATCCCCGCGGCGGGGTGCACTCCCGTCGTTCGGTCCCAGCGCCTGCCAACCTAGCAGTTCGAAAGCACCCCCGGGTGCAAGTAGATAAATAGGGACCGCTTACCAGCAGGAAGGTAAATGGCGTTCCATTTGGCTCGCCAGATGCAGCTTGTCTTGCTGGCCACGTGACCCGGAAGTGTCTGCGGACAGCGCTGGCTCCCGGCCTATAGAGTGAGATGAGCGTACAACCCTAGAGTCTGGCAAGACTGGCCCGTACGGGCAGGGGTACCTTTACCTTTTACCTTTATTTTACATATGTACAAGCAGCACAGTACAATCATGCATCTGAATCGTCCGGTTAAGATTTGGGGAGTGGTCTTCTCCTGCTTCTCCTCCAACAGAAGAGGCGGGAGAGCTTCATGGGACGTCTCTGATCCCTGCACTTTAACTCCCTCCTTTCCTGTGCCGAACGCACAGGCATAGGCTCTACGTCTGTTCCTGAGCTCCCTATGTGGTGCTGGGGCTCTGTTTCAGCATCGGAGAGCCTTCCCACCTCATGGCTCTCTCCCTCTTCCCCTTCTGTCACTTCCTCTCCGTCTCCTTCTGACTGTTCCTGCTCTGACTCTTCTCCTCCACCCCACCCCACCTGACTCAAAGGCGTTCCTTGGCAGTCCTTGCCCTGCTGGGCAACAGCACAATATGCACCCCTTTTACAGTAGCAGATTGAGGATACTTGCTGTGGACAAGTGGATGGGTGTGATTTGAAGAGGAAAGTGAAGGGCCATGGGGCCCACTCATCTCTCTGGCCAAGGGCCCCCATTAACCTGCAGTCAGCCTTGAGCCCTAGTCACTAAAGCATCATCTTATTACCTTTTTGGCAGACCCAGTTAGATCAATGACCCTCAACACAGCTATGATTATTACCTGCAATACCAGCAAAAAATCTCTATCTTTGTCACAGAGCTACTTTATACCATCATTTCTCTACATAAAAATTGGTCATAAACTGACAATTTCAGCATTTTACTATATGTAAAAGCATTTTAAAAACCTGTGAATTAGGTCTCACTTTAGTAACCTATCTGAAGCTGCTGACTTTCAGTCTAAGTATAGCATAGTCAGGCCACTTAAATCTCATGAACTCTGCTGGATTGCAGCATTTTCTCCATTTCCAAAGGTTCCAGTGCTTTCCAAGTTTATACAAATGTCTGTTGCATCATGCAGATGAGGATTTTATTTTATTTTTTTGTAGTCTAAGCTATAATTGTGTGGCACTCCCCCACCATAAGGCCTATTTGACTGAGGACTTTGGACTGCACTGAAGCAATGCCAAGAGAATTCTATAAATGTAAACATAGTGATTACTCCATAAAAATTATATGTGCACTCTAAAATAATACATGGCATAATATTGTATGCTAGGCTGTTAAGGCATTTACAGAGGTCATAAGGATGATATATGTATGAATAGCAGCACAGCCAAGACTTAAATGCAATTAAGATGGTTTTTATTATATAAAATATTACATCCCACAGAGAAACAGCTTCTATTTAATTATTTTGTCCAACGTGCCTCTTTTCATTCCCCCCCCCCCTTCCTTCTCCTCCTGGCTACATTACACACTGGAGGAGGTTATTCTGCCTTCATGGGTTTTAGCTTAATTAATTGGCTAATCTCTCCAAAAACAGTTTTTATCTAAAATGTTTATGCACAATCTCTTAATTAACAGAAAGAAGAAAAAAATGCTCATGGATTGGTAACCAAGTCATTTGCTGCCTCTTGCAATTACATTTGACCCATGACATTGCCATTAGCATTTTTGAACTAAAGCATATTTTACATTTGATTTCAGGGTCATGTACAATAGGCTGCATAGGGTTACATAATCTACATAATAATGCTGTATGGATTCAAGCACAGAAGGTCCAAGGACTCTTTCCATCTGAATTCAAATGAGCAACGCATGCTCTGTGTTACCCTCCCTCATGTGCAAGCTGTAGTGGCTTTTAGAGGTGCACCAAATGTTCATTTTGATGCTAAAAAAACAACAACAACCCAAACCCGAAAACATTTTTGTTGTGTCGGTCCTGCTTTGAGGAATGTTAACTCCTCTCTCTGCCCCTTTCACTGTTTTCTTTTTTCCCTGTTGTGATTCAGTGTCTAACTGGCAGCTTCGGTGGCTTTTAAAAACAACAACTGGGATTCTTTCTCCTAAAACATGGCCCTTTCCCCAACCAGGGATTATATGGCCTGTTCCTTAGGCAATAAATGAGGGCATTTTGACAGACACATAACTTCAATCCTTTGTAAAAATACTGAAAACCAATGGTTTGAATGAAATTCTTCATTGGGTCAATTGTACTGGTGAGGTCTCTTCCACCAGTACTGGATTTAGGGTGGCACAGGTGGTTCCCCCACACAGAGTGACAAGCCAAGGGGGCATAAAACAGCAGCAGCAGCAGCAACCTATTTATCATATATATAGGGAGGTGCCAAATTTTGTCCTCGCTTGCGGTGCCATATCACCAAACACCTCCCCTGCTTCCACCCTTCTGTTATTTGTCATGTTGGAGAAAATAATAATTTCATAAAACTGTATTTTGATGATTCTGTTTTCTTTTGAGCCTATGGCCTAGCTAAACTGAAAAGGCCTGTGCTTGCCCACCTTTTACGGTACAGAACTAGCTGTTTTGGGTACTGTGTGTAGCGAACGTCCATTCCAAAACACTGAAAAGGATAAACTGTTAGACTCTACGGTGGCCGTTGTATACATGAAAAGAGAATCAGCTAGGCATGGCAATTGTGATTAATCTTGAATTTTTTTGTAGCTAGATGAAAGAGGACATTGGAAGACATTTAATGAATAGGAAAATTAGTCAAAGTCTTAATAAAGGAAGACACTGAAAAATGGTTATATGTAATCACATGATATTATGGTGAGGGCTGATCTGAAGAACCAAAGGTTTTTGATTGGTTCAGGATGATGACATTGGGTTGTGACTATTAAGATTGCTGTGATCCTTTAATTGGTGAAATGAAATGACATGTTTGATCTGGAAGTGTATAAAAACATTGCTTTGGATGTGGTTCCTTGCAGCCTCCTCCTTATTTCTGAAGCTGTCCTTATATGTATTTGTATTTCAATACAGGCCTATCTTTTCACTTGGAGTCTGCATCCTTTTCTTTTCAGTTTCTGTGTGAGTAACTTTCAGTCTAGGAACCTCTTTTAAAATATCCCCAACAGTCTCTCTGTCTGTTTTTCTACCTCTCTGGTCAGATATAATCCCCCTTAATCCTGTTGTACTTCTGCTTAATCCCTTTAACCTTTGAATTTTGAAGAGTTTAGGAAAGATACAGTTATCTGTAGCTGATTCTGCTTCTCTCACTTTGATCATGGCTGTATTTCAACAACGTTGCACCTGAAGCAAAAGTCAAAACAACATTAGTCTCTCCCATTCATTTTGAGGGATAATGACACAGAAGGATAAATGTTTGGAGGCGGGGGGGGGAATGGCACTGAGATAAACTGCTTCATCGTAAAGTCTGCCTTGAGAATGATATTCATCAACAATCACAATCGATGAAAAAGGTGGCAGCAATTAATAGCTCAGTAGATGTCTAATGATTTGAAATTACTATTAATACAAATTCTTATAAAAGTTGCCAACTGCAAGTGCTTTCTTGAAAGAGGCAGCCCGCCGTAATAATAATAATAATAATAATAATAATAATAATAATAATAATAATAGGTGGTATTCAATTAAGCATTATTTGGAGCAGACACACTGAAACTAATGCTCAAGAAGCTGCTTCATATCTGATCAGATCACTGTGTTAGAAGACATAGGATACAGATCCGCTTCCACTGTGGTATAGTCTTTCCTTACTACTGTTCTGTGGTCCTTATCTGGAACAGCAATGTTCTCCTAATTTTCGATTGATATTCTCCCCAATATCCATGCTAGACCTCCTGTTGCCTCTGTTACGTGTATTATGGGTTGGTAGCTTCAATGATTTGTTATGAGTCATAGTTTCTAGAATGACTTTGTTAAATTCAGGTTGTATATCTTTCAAGGTTCTTTTTCTTCCAGTTGTTTCATTGCTTTCTTCAATCTCAATTGGTTCTAATGGTCCTCTCTGAAATGCTATAATTTGCAACGCATGAAATGTTGATAGCGTCGAATTGAAAACAAAATGATGGGGAAGAGCATTCCTTGGGGTAATGACTCTATATTCACCCACTCCATTTCCCCCCAAATGTCCCCCAAATATTGCAGGTTAGGATCAACTCAACATGACAGCCTGTCAAGAATCTTGCCATGATGAGTGCTGAGTTTAGCAATGTTTGCACAATTATTTATTATTTGCATGATTCCTGTTGGGCTACTTTGGCTAATAGTTAACTGCAAACCTATTTTGAGACATTTGGTGCATGTTACAGATCCTGAGTTGTATCTCTTGCCCTTTGTTGAATTCAGTTATGCTCTTGGCTCCATTTATCACTTGGGGGCATTTTGCAGAAATTGTCATGTGTTTTGCATTTTGTCTTGCTGTTGCATTTTTGAATTTTTATCATTTAAACCACCTTAAGAGATCTCTACTCAGAAAGGGAGCCTATAAATTTTAAAAAAAAATTGTCAAGGTGATCTGAAACGGAAGAGAACTGATGTAGCTGTTTTGCAAATACAGTGGTACCTCTACTTACGTTCACCTCCGGTTACGTATCCTTCAGGATACGTGCGCGGCAAACCCGGAAGTATTTTCACCGCACACACATGCTCAGAAGCACTCTACATGCCGCATGCATGCGAAGAAGTGCTAAACCATGCCATGTGCATGCACAGAAGCAGCACCTCTGGATATGCACACCTTGGGATCCGTCCGGAGCTCCGGAACAGATCCCATGCACAACCGGAGGTACCACTGTACTGTGGGTATCTAGTAATGAAAAAAGCAACCCTCTACGCTTGCAGTAGCCAATTCTGAATCTAATATGGCCATCATGATGGAAATGTTATGACTAATCTCCAACATTCGCTTGGTCATTGGGAATAATTTTCTGGCTCAAATGCAGCTGAAATCTTGCCTCAAATGTAAATTTGCAACAAACGCAATTGATTCCAATATGGCACCTAAATGCACTACTTGCCAAATTGGCAACATTATTTTTCTGGCACAAGCTGACCACTTCTAACTATAAGAGACGTTTGTCATTTGTGGCAACCAGTTTTCTATGACCGCAAAATCTAGGGGGTACATCCAGCACACAATGTGAATGTTCCATCCTTGCAAGGATTTCTACTTGCTTCTACTTGCTCCCTCCTGTACCTGCCCCCTCCAAAAAAATTTTAAAAAATCAATTTTAGGGATTGCCCCAACCCTCTGGAGGAGATTGGGGAGAGCACATATGGGGAGAGGAGATGGGCATAAATTCCATCGTGCAAGCAGAAATCCTTACACTGATGGAGCAGATTTGTTGAATATTTCACTAGAAATTTTATCTGTCACTTTATACTAATATTGGGAGTGGGGAGTTGTTCCTATCATCAGTGTATATGATTCATTTTCAGCATTTTTTTAAAAAAAAAATCATAATCCTTAAGCAAAAAAGCACTTATAGGCACCATGCCACAGTACAAGCTCAATTAGCTCTCCTTGAACAAGACCAGAAATTTCTTCAACTAAGAAGGGAAGTCCATTGACAATGTTGGCCAGCTGGGGCCCTATTGGGCAGCCAGGTCACCTGATCCTTGCTGAACTGACCCTTCTGCCAGCAAGCAGCCTGGGTGGCAATCCAGAGAATAAGATGCCTTGGAAAGGCTGCCAGAGCCCCCGATTTGAAGCCCCTGTTGCTTGACAAACGTGTGTTCAAGACTGTAACTTTGAAACATGATTCAGAAATTAGGAGAGGCATTTCTTTTTTTCTGCTGCTGATTGGAATGGGCTTACGTCACTCCATTTCAGTTGGCATTATTGAATTGTATTAGCACACAGTGGGCCAATATTAATTTCCACGCATCTATAAAAGCAGCACATTTTTGAACTAATATCTCAGTGAGGCTGTTTGCCCAGTTGCAGGTCAGGGCAATGCTAATCTACAATGTATTAATATAATACAAGTCCAGTCAGTCCTTCTATGCTACAGCATTTCTATTGCCAGCTCCTAGAAAATGTAATAGGTTTGCTGCACTTTTCGAGGTGCACTTTTGACCTTGGTCTCTGGAGGGAATTCTCAGAGGCCAGTCATCCATGTACTGAAAGAAATTAGTATTTCTGCTCTGGGATGAGCTGCTGTAGCTGGTATATGTCTGGGGATTGTGTGTGTGGGATGCAACTTATTCTGAAAGCTAATACAGCAAGGCAAGATTGATTTGCATGGCATCATTTGAAGGACTTGGAAAGGAAGAATAATTGCAGTTTGCTGTCCGAAAGAGATGAAGCATGAAGAGATGTATGATACATTTTTCATCAGATAACTTTTCAGAAGAGCAGCTCCCAAACTTATTAATATGATTCACCATTGCAATTTAATTTTTGCTGCTGCTGGTGGGTATCCATTTCTCAGTCACCCCACAAGCTGGAAGAGATCCTATACTTGACTATATGCAGTGCATTGTTTGCAGAGGCTTGGAGGCCAAAAGCAGCCTTCCAGGGCTCTCTGTCTGATCCTTTGAACTCTCCCCAGGCCACACTTCCACCCCATCCACACCCCCTCTACCCAAGCCTTTCCTCTGAGTCCTCCTTTTTTTGCTGTTTTTGCTTGGCTGAAATGGGTTCTTGAACCCTGATAATGTCTCTTGCACACCTGGATGGGGGACAGAAGGGTGTGTGAGAGTGTGTGTGGGAACAGTTAATTGTTTGATTGCACACTAGAATGGAGAATGCCTGTATGTACATATTGCTGAAGGGTTCAACACTGGAATATTCCATTGGAGTATACTAAGCTAAAAGAGTGCTCTCTGATCTTCTAGCTGAGCTGATAATTAATTGTTTGTGTTCTCTGCTAGCTCTCAGATGTGTGTTTAACCTTAGATCTCATGAGGGTATTCAACTGCAAATTTGCCCTCTTGAAGGGAGTTGCCTGTTAGTCTTTCTCTGGACACCACAGAGACAACAAAGGATGTGATAATGATACCTGTCCAGGAACTGCATAGCCTTAGGCTGGATGCAAGCTAATGTAAGCTAAGGAGAAGACAAGGCACTGATTTTTGCTCTGATCATAATTATGTTATATATTTAAGAAGAACCACCTATGTTTGGATAGGCATATGTTTTGTGGATGTATTGCTGATGGTTTTGTACCTGTTTCGAAGAAGTTCTGGCAAGTAAAGCTTTGAATCATGATTATGAGTCTGGCCAATTTTTATTCCAAAAGGAGTCAGCTTTTATGCATCCAATAGCTTCATGCTGCATGATATTAATATCTGCAACAGAAACTAGCCTACTGTACAAAAGTCAATATTACGGTATATTTATTGCTCCACTCTGGTCCCACTCACCACTGGAATGGCCCCTGTAAATTTGCCCAGAAGGGAGTGTGGTCCCACTGAGAGCTGAGCATGCCCAGTAGTCACAAAATGCTAAATGGCTGTTGAGTAGGGGAAATAAAAGTGTGAGAGAGGGGACGGAATGATACATCATGGGAAAGGATGAGGCTGGCTGACACAACAAACAGGGCATTCAACATACTGCAGAAATATGTAGCAGGAACCACTTGTCATGGCTAATAGTCATTGATGGATCCATCTTCCATTAATTTATCCAATCCCCTTTTAAAGCCATCTGTGAGAGCATTGCCTTCAGAGTACTTCTGTTTCTGCCTCTTTGCCTTTCTGGTAAAATTTCAGCTGAAATTTCATAGCTTATTCCAGAGTTGAATCTCCTCCCCTCCCCCTTTCCTGAAAGCAGCAACATACAAAATTCACTGCTGACATCAGCACCTGAAGATCTAATGAATTCACTGGCCTGTGCTTTCAGCAAATTTGGCTCAGCATCCCTAGTGAGCAAAATGTCACATTACCTCTGCTGAGCAGGACATTTCACATAAAATATTAGCAAAAACAATTAACTTTAAGCCATTAATCCCGTGGATGCTACTTTCCACCACATAAGGATTTAAGCCAATTCCCTGTAAATGTCTTTGGCTTAATAGATTATATTATGAAATGTAAAATTGAGAGATACTAAATTAGCTGAAATATTATTTCTATATCAATTTTAGTTGAACAAATAAGAGCCAGCAAGTAATAGGGCAAAAGATTAATGTTATATCAATATACACAGGTACAATTTGCATATTTTATTTTGCATTTCATTATCATTCATTTTCACAAAATTATTTGGGAAGGCAGAATATAATTTAGAACTTTGCATAGAAAGCATGGAGTGAAAGCAAAGGACCAGCAGAAAAAGCTCCTTTCTCCCATTGCTACATGCTGCAAATGAGTAATGGCGGCATACTTTCAGATGCTGTAACATGACCATGACATCTTAGGTGGAGGTCAGGCTTAGGTGAATAAAGGAATTGTGAGGGAGTTGGGAAAACTGGACTAACTCAGACTAACTTGGGGAAACCGGTAGGAGACAGATGTAGCCAACGGATGGATAGGTTGGGTTGGAGGATTTCTTTATTTTGTTATATATATTTTTATCTTGACTGATCCAGGGAGGCTAACACTATTGCAGTCTTTAAAAATAATTACACAACAGACTGCAACAACTAACTTGGAGGCGGGAACGAGCAAAAACAACAAAAGCAATAAAACCCAGCAGATATTCAAAACAGTAACAGCAGAGCCAATAAAAAAACAACCATATTCTTTCAGTCCAAATGCTTCTCAAAACAGCCAGAATTTAGCCCATTGCTTGAAGCTGCACAGTATTCTTTGCTCTGTCACGTTTCCCTGGAGAAGGCATTCCATAATGTTGGTTCCATAACAAGAAAGGCCTTGCTTCTAGTGGACCTTCGCTGATCATGGTATCTCCCCTGCTGGACCTCACTTGGTGGAGGTATTATGACAGTGTGGCCTCTTATACATCACCCCACAACACAAAAAAGACCACCACCCCCACAAATTTGCATAGAGTTTGCATATGTTAATTTATGGGCCGGATTCAACTAACTGGACCTTCTGGCAAGCCTACACAAGGACTTCCACTAGCTCAGGGGGCTTTTACCCTCTCCTCCTCCTGCATGCTCACATGTGCCTCCTGCAATTCAGGTGGAGGGTTGGGAGAACCCCCAAAACAGTATGGGGGGTGCATAAAAGCATTCCATTGGGGAAGCAGAAATTCTTGAGCTGACAGATCATTTGTTACAGTGTGAGGATGAATTCCTCTGTATATGTTGAGTCGCAAATTTAGACATCAAAATAGTCTAAACAGAAATACAATGCATGAACTACACCAGGGATATCTCTGACTAGGGACCTCTGTGCTTAGTCTGCTTTCGAGATGCCAAGTGTTTATGGGCAACCTCAAGACTCATTCTCTCCCTTCTTACCTTAAAAGCAGACCAGGACCGGACAACACATCAAATGGAAAACACTTTCAAAGGACTGTCCTTTGTAAAGCAGGGCTTGTGACCACCCTACACTCACAGCCAGGTGAACAGCAACAGGGAGTACGGAAGAAAGAAAACATAGTAAAACATGGATGAGAAATGAATGTGTTGGAAAGCAAAATGGTCAAGACAGAATAAAGCTGCTGACTCCTTTATATGGACTGAAGAATGCCAAGGGATGTTCCCCTGCCTGTTACAACCCCATTAGCAGTATTCCCAAGTAGAGCCAGCTGTGAGTGTAGATAACAAGCATTAGAAAGTGGGGGTTGGCTGAATTTGTTCAGCTTAGTGGGTCACAGGTTGTGCAGGCTCCTCTTGGTGGAATACTACAAATCCTTTAACAGCACATAACTCCAGTATTCAAAAGCGTGCAGTGGCAGCCCATATGCTACCAGGCTAGCTTCAAGATTATTGCATTACTTTACAAGACCCTTAACAACTCAGGCTGAGGATACCTCAGGGACTGTCTGATTCCTTATATTCATGCCCTATCCTAGGGGTCTTTGGGGCAGTTGCTGTTGGCTCAGATGCACAGATCTCATCCACCAGGAGCCAGGTGTTCAGTTTGCTGGGCCCCATTTTATAGAGTTCCCTTCCAGCTGAGGCCTGACTGGTACACACACACACACACACACACACACACACACACACACACACACAGAGTGCTTTTTTCTGGGGGTACACAGGGGTATGAATACCCATAAACATTTTGTGACTCTGATGGGAGAAGAAACTAAAAGTTTTAAAATTTTTAGTTTCTTCTCTAGCACAGTGAATCGTCAGTTCCGTTGCTACCCCCCCCCCGATGGCGGCCTCATTTCCTGTCACGGTGTTTCCCGAGTCTCAGCCAGAAGCGAGCGTTTAATGTGTGAAGCAGTGTGGAATGTGGATGTGTGGTGTTTGTAACTTCATGATTTTTGAAAGGATGACATCTGAGGTAATGCATGTTCTTTGTACTTTTGACCATTTACTGTATCTATTTTTCCAGATTTGAACTATAAAATGGTGATTTTCTTGAGTCACAATGAGAAACATTTTTTTAGGAAATAAAAGCACTGGATATATTCTAGCAGGCATTTGCACTGAATTCTGATTTTTCCAGTTTTAACTCCATTTTTATTTCCACTATATTGAGCTTCTTATACACTGTTGAGAGACACTTGTAATTAAGTGGTATATGTTAATGTAGTCTAAATATATAACGGGGTTGAAACAGAGGAAGCAGAACTTGGTGAAAGAAAATGGCAGCATCTCACAATCCACAGCAAAGGGGGCCTGGTAGAAAGGGAAAGAACACAGAGACGTTAGGAGGCTTCTTGAGGCAGCCTGGGCACCATTTAGTCTGTCTCGGTTGTACCATTTCTCAAGACCAAATAATTCCTGTCTCCAAAGATCCCAGTAAGAGGTCTATTGTGACTACTAAATTCTCTCTCTCAAAAAAATTTTTTTTAAGAAAAAAAGGAAATTATCCCTCCCAAACCAATTTTCCTGCTGTGAATGAAACCATTTTTCTTAATATAGCAAGCAATTAAAAAGCTTTGCATAGCACCAAAGTAAATGCACTTTACAGAGAGAGAATGCAAATGCCTCAAGTTGCAGTGGTTTTCCTTTGCCAGCTCTCAGCAAGCGGCCATTTAGCTTTAATTGTTCCTAACAGTGTGGGCCAATTAAGAATGACATCAGCAGAGCAAGGATTATTTGTTAATCTGTAAAATGTATATACTAGACAGTTCCTCTTTTGGCCATGGTTCTCCCCACACAGTGCATGAGAGAGGGTGGAGAAGGGAAGGGAATTTAGCCAGTTGGAACTCTCCAAGAAATCCTTGGATATTAGCAAGCAATTGGTGATAAGCAAGATAAATGGACAAAGGTAATGTAAGAGTACCAAATTTAGAAAGCATGTACTTGTTTCTGGAAAGATGGGTATGGCTGGACATGCAGCCAAAATGATAAGCAGGATATAAACCTCTCTGTCAAGCATACAGCAACTGCCTGAGATAAATTTATAAAATTATGCATGATGAAGAAAGCAGATAGAGAAATTCTTTTCTCCCACTCTCATAACACCAGAACTGGTAAACATCCAATGACCTGGATGTTGGAAGTTTCTCGGTAGTGGCGCCCTCCCTGTGGAACACCCTCCCACCAGATGTCAAACAGAACAACAACTACCAGACTTTTAGAAGACATCTGAAGGCAGCCCTGTTTAGGGAAGCTTTTAATGTTTGATGTATTACGGTATTTTAAAATGTTGTTGGAAGCTGCCTAGAGTGGCTGGGGAAGCCCAGCCAGATGGGCGATGTCTAAATAATAAATTATTATTATTATATTATTATTCAGAACAAATAAAAGCACACAGCACATAGGAAAACTGGAACTCCCTCCCACAGAAGGCAGCCATGAATTTGAGTAGCTTTAAAAGAGGATTACAAGAATTCATGGAGGACAAGGCTAAAATGACACTGTCAGGCAGGTGTCTGGATCCAGTCAGCAATAACTCACAAGGTATCAGTGAACTATTCAAAGAAACAAAACAGCTCAAGCCTAGCAAGCACAGCAACTATTCCCAGCAGATTGTGCCCCAATGAGGCAGTTGCAAGGACTGAAGGCCCCTGCCATCCCACTGCTCTCTAAGTCCCCCCCCCTTGATCCGTTCCAAACAGCCTGGGACTTCTTTGCCCTGTCTGTCTCTGCTCTGCTTCCAAAAATGCATTTGTACATCCATTTCTTAATTTCTTTACCATTAATTTGTATTGCAGTAATGCTGCTTTTGCAACCCACCTTAGATCAGACCTTGACCTGGTCTTTGGTCCCAATCCAATCCTGTAGTCACCTTTGACTGGACTTAACTGTCCAGGGGTCCTTTACCTTTTTACCTTTTTTACATTACAATATAGGCCCTATATTATAGGGACTCGGATATTGAATTCATCAGGGTTTATCTGCATACACAAGCTACAATTATGTGTTGCATTCACTGCATGGTCAATATAGAGGTGGATAGTGGTCTTAGCTTGACTGAGTGGCCTTCATTTACCTAGAAGGAAGTCTCACTGATTTCAAGGGTAATTACTCTGAAGTAAGGATGCTTAGGATAGTGGCTGTAAGATAGATATACAGTGGTACCTCGGTTTACGAACTTAATCTGTTCCAGAAGTCCGTTCTTAAACTGAAACCATTCTTAAACCAAGGTGCGCTTTCCCTAATGAGGCCTCCTGCCACCAGTGCCCTTCCACTGTTCGGATTCCATTCTTAGACTGAAGTAAAGTTTGTAAACCGGGACACTACTTCCGGTTTTGCGGAGTTTGTAAACTGAATCGTTTGTAAATAGGGCTGTTCTTAAACTGAGGTATAGACATAGGGTGGAATTCAACACTGCACTAATACAATCTTCCCATCTGTGCAAGAATTTATGTTTTCCAGATACAATAATCTCTCCTCTCCTTTTCTGCATGCTATTCTGGACCTACTACAAATATATTGCCTCGGGTGCCACCACAAAATGGCTGCCATGGGCAGCAAAAAAGAAGTGATGTTACTCTGTGCCGGTGAGTGCTTTCACCCCACAAAAAGGTTTGTGTGTGTGTGTGTGTAGTATTTCAGACACCTGCCACTCTAGATGGTTTGTTTGTAATGGGCACAATACAGCACAAGTAAAAATACAGAAAAGTTGTTTCAATCTGCAGAGCAGAAGTGCATGGAGGTGGAATGTGAATATGATGTTCTTTCTGTATATTTTAGGCTGCTTGCAATCCATGGCAAGAAAAGAAGAGCTTCTCTTGTTCCTTCTTCCTGACTGGAGCTGCATTAAGAAGTGTGCTGGGATTCCCAGGCTGCTATTAACAACTGCAGGGATTCTATCATTTTTGGAATCCCTTTAACAGACGACTCCATCAGCACCCCTCTTTTTCTCTTTTCTCTGTTGCTTTTCTGTGCTGATATGAAGAGTGATATGTCTGCTGGTGGTGATGAAAAGCTACATCACTGCCGGCTTCCCTCAAGTGGAGGCCTGCCAGTGCCAATCATTGTTACAGCAACTAACTCATCTCAGCTGTCCATGAAATCTGAAATCTTCCTTGGGGTTTTCTGCCATGCTACAGACAATCAATCCAAAGATGTTGAGATCTAGAAGTTTAAAGCAGATGCGGCTATAATTCTTGACCCGGCAAGTGGCTCTGGGATTTAACCACAGTCTTCGAGACCACAACCAGCCCAGCTGTGAGGATCGCAGTGCCAGTAATAATAGATCACATGGCTTCTGCAAGGAACGAAATTGAGGGTAGGTTGTGACCAAAGGATGGGAAACAACACTGAAAAAGCCTTTGAGAGACATTATGTCAGAATGATTGTAAATCATTGCAAGGCTGGGAACTTATCAATGGTATGTACTTTATTTATTCTTACTTTTCTTGTGATTGAGGATGGTCTCGGTTAACATTTCTGAAAATGTAGTCAAAGTCAGCTTCCCTGTATTCTTTACATATAATATTATACTATATAGATAGATGGTAAATTTCGGGGGGGGACTTCTATCCAAATCCAATGTGTTAAACAAATTTTAAGTATACCATATCACTCATACAACCCACAGATTAATCAACAACAAATCATAACTGATACTTCTAGCATTTTTGAGTCATAACATGCAGTTAGATTTCTGTCCAATTTTGCTGCACAACTTCCAGCAGTTTTCTTATATTCTAATATTTATTCTTGTTTTTTGCTTCTACTATTTTTTGCAACACATATATCCCAGATTCATGGGGCCAAATCACTGCTTTTTCCCTCCCCTGCCTGAGAGTGAGCTGAATTTTCAGATTTCTGACCTTGAACACGTTGGGAGAGAAAAGACACTCATTTGCATTCACAGAGAAGAAGGAAAGCTAACTCCCCCAGCTTTGTAAGGTCAGGTGCTTGTCGGTGTGAAGATAGAAGGTCCAGGATGAAGAAGAAAATAGAGGACTCTACTGACATGAAAGTGGCAAAGGAAGTCTCAGAACTGTATTGGAAAATGTCCAGTGAAGGTATAAATACATGATGAAGCAATCTGTGAAAGACTGCCTCCTTCCCTATGGGTCCTCCCATGTGCAGAGATCAGCAGATAACCCTTTGGGTAGTTCCATCATCCTCAGAAGTTTGCAGGTGTGGCAACCCACAAGAAGGCATTCTCTGTGGTGGCATCTAAGCTGTAGAATTTTCCTTCATTGAAGGTGCACGTCTTTATCCTTCCTTTGACAGCTGAGAGAGAGAGAGAGAGAGAGAGAGAACCAATTCTCTTGATGCAGTTGCTTTTAACTGATTTTAATATTGCATTTTAATATTATTTTGACTTCCCCGGGAACTTCTTAGAGAAAGGTAGGTAAGAAATCTTGTCAAAGACAACGACAACAGCAGCAACTGTTGTTATACTGAGGTGTGAAAATAGCCCCATGGCAGCATGTGTACCTCGTAGCACTATAACTTGTCAAGGCCAAGGGTAATTTATCCGGGTCTCTCTTGCTCTCCATTGCTCCACTAAACCTGGAACAGCATCACTTGTGAGCACTGTAACTCGTTCAACAGTGAAATTGTGTCCTGTTGGGAAGATGCTATTTTTGTTCGCTGTTGTCTGAGCTGAGCTGGCTGCTTTCTCTCGTGCAGTGACAGAGAGGCTGTTTCCCCCACCTGTAATAAGCCTGTAATCTCAACGAAATCTCAATGAAAGCATCCATGACAGACGGCCACCCAGCCTCTGCTTAAAAACCTCCAAGGAAAGAGAGTCTACCACCTTCCAATGGAGTTCATTCCACTGTTGAACAGCTCTTGCTGTCAGAAAATTCTTCCTGAAGTTTAGTCGGAATCTCCTTTTTGAGTCCTACCCTCTAGAGCAGGAGAAAACAAGCTTGTTCCATCTTCTATGATAGTCAGGAAGATATTTGAAGGTCAGTCTACTCTTATCCAGGCTAAACATACCCATCTCCCTAATCTTGATTGCCCTCCTCTGCACACGTTCCAGCTTGTCTATATCCTTCTTAAATTGTGGTGCCCAGAACTGGACACAGTATTCCAGATGTAGTCCAACCGAAGCAGAATAGAGTGGTACTATTATTTCCCTTGATCTGGACACTATATTTCTGTTGATGCAGCCTAGAACAGCATCAGCTATTTTTGCTGCTGCATCACACTGTTGACTCATCTTAAGCTTGTGGTCTACCAAGACCGCTAGATCCTTTTTACATGTACTACTAGTAAGCCAGGAGTCCCCCATCTTATATTTGTGCAGCTGGTTCTTTCTGTTCTGTCTAAGTGTAGAACCTTACATTTGTCCCTATTGTTAACATTAGTGTTGTGTTTTGATCATTGTAATAAGCCTGGTGGCATGTTTGAATATGCCAGATGGCAGATTTCTTTTTTTAAACCAAGGTAAATAAATAAGTGTATGCCTTGTTTGATACATGCATTTGAAAGCTTTTTTTGTGGCTGGTGTGTTTAGAGAGCACTGCACAATACTTCTTTGGCATCTCTTACTCCCTACAAGGATTAGTTTTCAAATCCGTAGCGTAACTATTCAAAAAACCCAGCCTTACACTACTGTATCGCCTAACCTTTGAAGAGATCAGCATGACCTTAAAGGATGGAAATTACATCTGACTGCCATTAAACAGACTTCCATAAAAAGGCTTGTTTGATAAGGGCAAACTACAAGGAAATGTTTGATTCCATAAGCACAAAAGCAACATAAAACATGAAGGGAAATGTTAAAAAGTCAAATAGTTGTCTACCGTAATACTGTAGAAAGAGGAAGAGAGAAATATTATCTAGTTTGCTACTTGGAACCAATTGATATTTGTCTAGGTATTTAATTTCTGAACTCTTGGGTTGAAGCCTACACATGTTTGAGAGCTAGATTGCCAGGTTGCTAGAAACAGAAATTGGACCAACAGAGCCCAAATGAGGCCCAGAGTTGGTATCAGACAGAATTCTGCAGGTGGCCTTCCATTTTGTTCCCTCACATGTTAAAATGCGTTGCAAACAAGGCGAAATAGGTCTGCAGGACTAGGATGTGCCTCAGGGGCTAGGTAGCATTGGATGGGGGTGGTTAGGGGGGCGAAATTAAAGTAAATACAATTTAAGCAGCACTTACCTCGTAAGAAAGGGATGAGGAACGTTGTACTGCAACTCCTGTCAGCATGGCCAATGGTCAAGGATGATGGGAGTTGTAGCCCAATAACACATTTCCTTGTGTAGCACCTGCTGTGCCTTTGAACAGTGCTTTGCCTATGTATCACACTGATCTAAGCACCAAAGATTTTGGTAGAAACTGCACCCTGAGTCTGAGTTCCTCATCGAATGGGAGCCAGGACACAGTTCCCGTGAGCAGAACTCTGTTCACAGGACAATCTTGCTAGAAGAAGTATGGGGCAATTTTATTTGACTTGTTGTTCTTTCCCCTTTCCAGTAATGCATTGTCAATTTGTAAATATATATTTTTTTAATTTAAAAACTAGGATAGAATATTTATTCTATTGTATATGTTTCATTTCCTCCGAGGAAGTTCACAATACGACTTGGAAGATGGAGCAAGCTTGTTTTCTCCTGCTCTGGAGGGTAGGACTTGAGCCAATGGCTTCAAGTTACAAGAAAGGAGATTCCAACTAAACATCAGGAAGAACTTTCTGACAGGAAGAGCTGTTCGGCAAGTGGAATGGACTCCTTCGGGAAGTTGTGGATTCTCCTTTCTTGGAAGTTTTTAAGCAGTGGTTGGATGGCCATCTGTCATGGATGCTTAATTGAGATTCCTGCATTGCAGGGGGTTGAATTAGATGACCCTTCGGGTCCCTTCCAGCTCTAACAGTCCTGTGATGTAGGCTAGGAATCACCTAACACAACCCAATACACTTTGTAACAAAGCAGAGTCTTGCACCTGGATTCCCCACACGCAAATATGAGAATTAAACCGTAAAATATTTAGCAATGCTCCTTGGAAGCACTTCGTTCAGTTAGCATTTCATTGCTAGCCCATATTGGCTCTGTTGTAGCACTACAGCTGCGGTTTGAGATATAAATGGCAAGAGTCAACGTGCTGAAAATTCAACACATTCCCCTAGCAGCAAAGGGATGCAAGACAAATGTTACAGTATTACTGACAACACCAGTAATGCTTATGTAAGCATTTGCTTCATAAAATACAAACTGGTAACATTAAAACAAAGCATTAAAAAAAATCTCAGCAGCAGAATTTTCTGCCCTTTGTCCCTGCTCTAAATCGCTTTCCCCACCCCAGACTATTTTTAACCATATTTAAATAAGCAGGCTTATGTTTATTTTGTTGCTTTCTGTTCCTGATATATATACTAATAATATTTTCTTTCAGGGCTTCTTCTTTGTGATGTGGCCCCTTTTCTTCATTACTCCCTCTAATAGCAAACACGGTGTTCTCGTGCCAACAGGACTGAAGCCAAAACAGGGTCGCTGAGAACAACAGGTACGAAAAGACATATCAACATGCTCAGATGAATCAGAAGATTTGAGGGGCAACCTTCCCTCCAAATACAGCCCATTGATGATGGCCCATAATGACTGCCCTGCACCAGTCATGCAATGTGGTGTGTAAAATGGGAAATGCACACAAAACAGTATTTTAGTGTACATTGGTATAAGACTTCCGTGCAATCCTATGTCTATGGACTCACGAACAAATCCCACTGTGTTTGAAAGGACTCCAAGGTAGTATATTTCTGTATCTGTACCGCTTTCACCAGGAGGGGTGATATGGAGCAGGCAATGACAGATTTGTTATGTCATTCAACATGTGTCTGAATCTTGACTTCCCTACATGACCTGGAAAATCATTGAAAAGGACAAGCTAAGCCACAACCTAGGCATATGTTCAGTCATTCCTGAGGTCAGTTCAATATGCAGAAATCTATTGAAATTACCACTTTGCTGACTGCAGTATTTTTCCCCAAAAAGATGCGTGAGAATACTCTCTTATTTGAGAGAAACAAAGCAAAATGGCTCAACAGTAGAATTTTGTTGGATCAGGCCTACGGTCTGTCTGGCCCAGCACTTTGCCGGTCAGTCAGATACCTTGGGGAAGCTCACAAACTTGAAGAGCTCAGACCGCAGTTTCTCCTCAGCATTTGGTAGTCACTAATGTACTCAGCCTCTAAATAAAGATATTATTTCTCTTATAATTACGTCTGTCTCCCGGCCTTCCTCCAAGGAGCTCAAAGTGGTGTACACAGTTCTCCCCCTTTCCCATATTATCCTCACAGCAACCTTGTGAAGGAGGTTCGGTTGAGAGAGTGTGGCAGGCGCAAGGTCACTCAAGGAGCTTCTAGGCCCCACCCACTCTAACCACTACACCACACTCAGCCAAGGGTGGGGAACCTTTGTCAGTCCATGGCTGCATACCCTCCAATTTGCCAATGAAAATCGGAATGTCCATCTTTCGGTGCCGGGCTCTCGCAGGAGCCAGCTGACTTGTTTCGAGAGAGCGGTACTACTGCAAGCTCCATCACCAGCTGCAAGCATCAGCGCTGGGCGGCAGCAACAACGGGGCTTTCCAGGATCCAATCAGAAGCTGAGGTGGCTTCTGAAATTCTGGGGTGTCCTGGGAAAATCAGGACAGTTGAGGGGTATGTGACTGCATCCCTTTCTGGGCAACTGAGGGGAACTTGCCAGTGGTGTTCAGGCAACTGTGGGTGGTGCAATAGATGTGCATTTTACCTTTGTACAGTAGACTAGTTTCCACACACATCTCGATAAGAGCCAACTCCTGGGGGTCGAGGTCTCTTTGCCCCCCCATAACATATTTGAGGAGACCGGGCCCCTCAAAGTTGATGGGCATTGCCATTCAAATGATGTGTTTCTGCCGCATCATGTGATTATGTAGGGCAGGGCTTACCTGGTCCCATATTGCACCCCTGCACACCCCTATCATCCATCCAGACAACCAAGAAGCATTATCAGAACTCAAGGAAATATTGCAGCGAGAGAAAACACTTGGAGTGTTTGATGAGAGGAGAAAGAGTCTTGAATGTAAGACAGAGAGGCCTGGAAAGGCACATTTGGCACCCGGCCTGATGCCGTCTCCCTCTGCACCAAGCTATCCTAGCCAGCAACCGTCTATCAACAAAAAAACCACAAAACATGCACATACAGACTTTGAGATGGAGAACAGAAGGCAATTCTACCCTGGTCTCAGTTAATGGTGAGCATTTCTCCCCTTTCTGGAAGCAAAAGAAAAGCTTCATGCACTGAGCTAAGGCAAGGCCCCTTCACCACCAGACCATTTTGCCCCACATAGCATCTCCAGTTGTGGCAAGTGCTGATGCCTCAGAAAAATGGGATGGAACCCCAACTCAGGATCTCAAACGGTGTGTTGTGGGGGAATCATTCCTGACTAGTGGAAGGTCGGTGCTGAGGCAGCTGATTATACTTTCTCTATTTGAGCTTCTTCGAGAAGATGGGGAGTGAAAATCTGTTCCTTTTTTTTTCCTTTCCCTTTTACAGCAGCCTAAGCCCACTTAAAGCCAGGGAATCTACTCAAAGGTAAGCCAGGAGCAGCACTGAGAACTATTTGAAATGACAACTGAAAGAATTGGTAGTTACAAAGTAGCTCTCCTGCTAATCCCCAAACTGTCAACACGCTTTTATTTTTTTATTTTTTTTAGAAAGTAAGACTAATTTTTTCCCAGGTGAGCCATTAAATTTCATAATCAAGAGAAAGCTGTGGTGGCAGCTAGACGCCCATCGGTGGTGACGGAGTACCTGCCTCTTTCCACCGCTGGGAATAATTAGAGCGAAATGAAACTGCAAACATCAATAGCGAAGAGGGGAGGGAAGATGTGAAGAATTCCAGTTAGAAATCCTGAGATTTGTTCTTGCTTGTTACTGTGAAATATAGATTTTAATGCCCTAAAGACTTTAAAACCACAATGCCCATTCAAAGGCTTTGAAATACAAAAGAAACAAAAGCTGAAGTTTTCAAATAGAAGAAAAGGCATATATATATATAATTTCAAGAGACATATTTTGAAAACAGAATCTAGGATCCAGGCTGCATACAAAACCCCACAGAACATCCCCTAAAGCACAGAACATCCCCTAAAGAAAGCTGGAAACAGTAGTTTACCCTCCATAAAGCTATAATTCCCAGCACCCTTAATAAACTGCAGTTCCCATGATTCTTTGGGGGAAGTCAAGTTATTGAAATATATGGTGTTTATGCAGCCACAATTGCATTTACAAGTGTGTGTGTGTGTGTGTGTGTGTGTGTGTGTGTGTTGCAAAGGCTTATGGAGAGGAAGAGCAACCTTGGAGGCTGCCTTCTTCTCCTCTTGGTTTTCTTCCGCAGCTAGTATTCACACAGCTCAGGGCAAAGAGCAGTATGTGGACTTAGGAGGACCTCAGGACCATGAGATGGAGCAAAATAAAAGGGGGGGGGAGGAAGTGTTTCATATTTCATACACTGTTTCATATTTCAACAGAAATCTCTAAGGAGCTAACAAATACCAACAAAGAGGAATCAATATAATATTTCAATATAAGAAATACAATATAAAGTCCACACTCAGAACCAAACTGTACTACTACTAATCATCATTATCATCATTTCACATTTTAAATAACATAATTCGATATCTCTAAATCAGAGATTTAGGAATGACCTATGACTCATGAAAACAACTGGAAAGCCACTGATTCTCCACCCCGGGCTAGGTGTTGCCAATCATACACAAATAACCTAAAACCCTATTTTCATTCACACAAACACACACACACACACACAAATATAGTCATGGTGATGGTGATGGTGATGGTGATGATATATTATTTATACCCCACCCATCTGGCTGGGTTTCCTCAGCCACTCTGGGCGGCTTCCAACAAAAGATAAAAAATACATTAAGACTCAGTCATCAAGAACTTCCCTAAACAGGGCTGCCTTCAGATGTCTTCTAAATGTGAGGTGGTTGTGTTTTTTTTTGACATCTGGTGGGAGGGCGTTCCACAGGGTGGGTGCCACTACTGAGAAGGCCCTCTGCCTGATTCCCTGTAACTTGGCTTCTCGCAGTGAGGGAACCGCCAAAAGGCCCTTGGTGCTGGACCTCAGTGTCCGGGCAGAACGATGGGGGTGGAGACACTGATAAGTTTCCCTGTGGCCAGAATGGATTTAACAGGCAGGCAGGGAAGGAAGAGGTTCTGTTGGGTTTTTTTCTGGCAGTGAAAAGGGAAAGTGAGGAGTGGAAAACACAATTATGGAACGGGCAAAAATTATCATTTTTGTAATCTTCAATTCAATTCTCCACACCTCCTCAGGAATGTGTGATTTATTTGCTTTTTAAAACCCTCAGGAATTTTTCTGCAGCATTTTAGTGTGAATTTCTCCCAATAAGCACATTTTTGTATGCAGTTTGGACTAATTTATACATTCCCCCGCCAATTTTTCTCTAACATGATGCATTTAGTATGTCGTTTTCACCCCCATATTGCACACCCATCACTAATATATGCATTTTTGCTACACATCATTTGATGGGAGATATGCATTGTGCAATTCAAAAAAAAGCATGAAATCAATGGATACTTGTGTTTTGATGCACATATTGGTTCAAGAAGTGCAAATTAGGCAGCCTTTCATTAAAATGAAAATACAATCAAATTTCTTCCTCCACCCCCACATTGAGGAATATAATTTGGGAAGCCGTGGATTTTTATTAATGAGGAAGAAAGTAAGTGGGCTGATTTTCACATGTTGGGAACAAGATCAGCAATTTGCTTGTGCTTGACGGAAGCTGTTAGTTTTCTTCAAAATAAACACAGACAAAGGGCAACGAATTGCGGGCTTGATTCTTTATATAGTGCAGCCTCATTTACACAGATAGCCTGGGGAACATCCAGAACATTTAGATAATCAGGGATTTGATAAATGGGAGTGCTCTGAGCACAAGGTTAGATCAGCAAAGAGTTATATAAGGGATGTGCGGTGATTTAAGCTAATGATTAATTTTGGATGACTAAGGTTGCAGTCCTATGCATACTTACTTCAGAGTAAGCCACACTGGGCAGAGTCAGCCTTACTTCTGTGTAAACATGCATGGGATTGTGCAAGCCCAGTGCGATTTACTTCCTTGGCAAAGCATGCTTAAGACTGCATCACATCATGCTGATAGCAAGAGTTCTACTATATCCAAATAAGTCTGCTCTGCTTTCTTCAATGTAACCAACAGTATTGGCACCTCAGGCTAATTTGGTGGAAGTGCTTCTGGAACTGGGCCCACTCTTCCCCTTTTGCTTCAGAGTTTTCCTTCCTCAGCCCCTGAAGAAAAGGAACCTGATTCTAGACTCGTGACAGAAAGTACCCCGGAATGTAACAGCTGCCCCCCAAACTACCCATCTATCAAGGGAGCTGGGAATACGAAGCAATATTCTTCAGTCCCCAGTAGGCCTAGAACAGTGAGCATTCGAGTCACTGGATTCCGTAAGTCGCCATATTCCTAGATGCGTCATTCTCTTTAATAGTTATGCTGCCTGAAGTATTATATTTCTAGTTAATTATAAATGTGTTAGAATTGCTATTTCTGGCAACACTTTTAAAAAGAGCAATTGGAGAAGAAGAAGGAATCCCCAATGGTAATCACTGTGACAATATTTTTCTTAATAAACTAAATCAACATCAAATGAGAAGGGTCTTAGTTTAGCTAGATCATTATTTACTGTTAAGCCCATTCATTTACACTAATGATTGTACGCCTGTTGGGAGTTACAGATTTATTTATTTATTTTTTAATTTAGCAAATAGGCAGATAAATAATAAGAAAGGAACAAAGAATCTTAGAGAGGGAAGCATTTCTTTGTTTGCAGTTTGGCTAATCCAAAGGCTCAGAACGAGTTACCTAATGTTCCAATTGTGTTTGTTAGCTTGCTTGCTTAGACTTATAGCGCACCCCATCCTCAAAAATTAAGACTGCAGTCCTATACACACTTACTTAGGAGTAAGCCTCATTGAAATCATTGGGACTTATATCTGAGTAAATGTGCAGAGAATTGCACTGTAAGAATATATTTGTGCCAGCATAGGCTTGCCTAAATAAGAATGTTTTAAGCAGGTGCTAAAAAAGAGTACAGTGAATAGGCCTGGTGTCAATTGGCAGTGAGTTCCACAGTGTAAGTGCTGCCACACTAAAATATAGTTTTCTTACCAGTGTAGAGTAAGTATTATGTGCCAGTTCCACAGATCAAAGCAGTCAAGTGGGCATGTATGGGGTAAGGCAATTGTGCAAATAAAACTGGTCCTAAGCTGTTAAGGGTTTTATACACCAATAGTCGTATATATTGCAAGGAGCGTAGATAGAAGAAATTGTCAGGATACACCGGCGGCCCCATGCAGCCCCCGAGATGAGACGAAACCTCTCCGGGCATCTTCCTGGTGTTGCGTAGCTCCGGGACGTCTATAAATCATCAGTCCCAGCATGCTCCAACGACACACAGCAGATGTTTACGTGCACACTCACTCAGCAGAGTTCAGCAGAAACGAAGTGGAGAATTCTGTGCTCATCCTAAGTGTTAAGTTGTGGGTGAACATATCAGACGACACAGCGATTCTTCAAACAGCTCTTGTTTATTCACAGGCCAGAACAGAACTGAACTGAAGGGTTCAGTCAGCCTGCTTATATAGAGCTCCAGTACAACGTAACTGTAACAATTTTCTAAAACTATCCAATCACTGAACATTACTTTCGATCCCTTATTTGCATAACTATCTACAGTATCCCCCTGCTGGCCCAGGGTGAGAACTTCAGTACATAACACTAAGCTTTTATTCAGCAATATTTACAGGACAAATGATCATGGCGTCCTCTCACTTCAGCTCCGAGAGAGAACCGAAAGTAAAAAGTACAGAAACAGAAAAGCGGAAGAGATAAGGCTAACTTCCGTTCTCAGGCTTTTCCAAGCCTAGAAAGTAAACATGGACATGTGATGTAACAATCACACACCCAGCAACGGAGGACTGATATACTAACAGAAATGTCATGGTGTATCTGCTACAGCGAAACCAGACACCTTCATTTGCCCCAGATACAATAAAACATGTCTTTCCTGTATTGATTTTGGCAGCCACAGCAGGCGCTGTAACTCCCCAGTGGTTTGTCTTTATCCCCAGTGGAGCGCTCATCCATTGTCTCTCAAGATGGACCAACAAATTAACACCTTGAACTTGGCCTGGTAGCAAACCAGCAACCAGTGCAGATCTCTGATTGGTGTTATATGTTGACAGGCTCTCACTCCTGTCAGCAACTCTGCTGCAGCATTCTGCACTGACTGCGGTACATAGAACTAGCACAGTCTCCAGTCTTGAAGTCACCAATGTAAACAGATTCGTGCAAGGTCAACCACCCAGTGAGCTTCATGGCTGAATGCGGGATTTGAAACTTGGTCTCTCCTGAGTCCCAGTCCAACACTTCTAACCACAAAGCCACACTGGCACTAATCTGCAGTCAAACAACACCTCCCCACCTTCTGAATTTAATGCTGGCTTGGGGGGCATGCCTCAGGATTACTACACCCAAGCACCAGTGGCGTAGCGTGGGGGGTGCCAGGGGTGCCGGCCGCACCAGGCGCAACATTTGGGGGGGCGCGCTCGCTGCCTCCGGAGTCGCCGAAGAGCCTCGGGCGCAGGCTGTAGCGGAGCCGCATGTCTCGCGGAACCGACGAGCTGTGCGCGCGTCCGGGCTGAAGGCGCCCGGCAGGCAGCGGCTCTCAGCGCTTGCCGCGGAGGACGCGCCAGGCAGCCCCTCCTCACAGCCCCGCCTCCGCCAGTGCTGCTGCAGCTGCTGGGCCGTTGCATTTTCCTCGCCTCTCTACCCCCCTCCTCCTCCGGGCAAGCGGCGTCGTTTGGGCGGCAGCGGGGGGCGCAAATTACTTGCCTTGCCCCGAGTTAGGGGGCGCAAATTACTTGCCTTGCCCCAGGTGCTGACAACTCATGCTACGCCGCTGCCAAGCACTAATGTATAAATTAAGCTATTTTGTCTTATGTGGGTCAGCACATTGGTCCACCAGCCCTGCATCACGCCTGCTAGTGGCAGCATTCCAAGGTCCCAACCCTGCAACTGAGAACCTTTGGACAGAAAAGCCCAGCAACTGACCTTGGAACTATCTCTGCCATTGAGCTGTGACCTGACTCAGCGTGGTGGCTCACAAGTTGGCTTGACACATTTACACCTGACATTCCTTAGAGTGCGTGGGAAACATTTTGCAGATGTATCTAAGTAAAAATAATAATAAAGTGTGTGAAATAGCTGCTGCCAAGCCAGCTTCTAGAGCATGAGCTACTAAAAGTTCTCCCCGTTCAAGAAGGCCAAAAATAGAACTTACATGCACGCAAATCCCTCCCCACTCTCCATCCACCCTCCCCTCATTCCCTTTAGCATCACACCCTTTAATGCTGAATTCAGGTGGGCCGTGCCAATGGTTTGTAGGCACAATTTATATTTTAAACCACCCTGTGATCCTTGGATGAAGGGTGGTATAGAAATAATAATAATAATAATAATAATAATAATAATAATAATAATAATAATAATAATTGCCCCACCAAGTAGAAAAGGAATACAGTTGTACTTCAGGTTAAGTACTTAATTCGTTCCGAAGGTCCGTTCTTAACCTAAAACTGTTCTTAATCTGAAGCACCACTTTAGCTAATGGGGCCTCTTGCTGCTGCCGCGCTGCTGGAGCCCGATTTCTGTTCTTATCCTGAAGCAAAGTTCTTAACCTGAAGCACTATTTCTGGGTTAGCGGAGTGTGTAACCTGAAGCGTATGTAACCTAAGGTACCACTGTATCTGCATGCTTGGGTGAACCCTGAGGTTTGCAGAAGTATTTGTTGCTGTTGTTTTAAAAAAACTTTATATCTACAGGAGGCCACTCTCTGCCCCCCAAACAAACAGGAAAACATGCTCCCATGCACTTTTTCAGGGGAGAGGGAAGGATCAGGGCCTGAATTCAGAAGTGTGGGAGGCAGGCAGCCAAGCCACCGACTCACAACATGAGCTCTCTGTATGTAGAGCAATGCTGGCAAGTTTCTGGCTCAAGAAGACAAGGATGAGGAAGAAAGAGGTAGGAGCAAGTTGGAGAGCTTGATTTGAAGAGAAGGACATGGAGGCCAGCAGGCAGGGGAGAGACAAAAGCTGAGGGAAGGCAAGTTGCGCACTGAGCAACAGTGCAAAGAGGAGAAGAGAGGGAGACGGGAATGGGGTGAAGCGTCAGAATGGAGATGGGTCAACTTGCAAGAGGATTCATAGAATCCAGCAACACGTTAATGCTCATGTGCTTCACAAGACAATACAGGAGCAAGACAATGTAGGGCATCTTTGCTGCTCCCAGACACTTCATCCTCCCCATCTGGATGTGACCAAGGGAAAGTGGGGTTGCCTGAAGACTCAGTTTTAAGCAAGCACAATTCACGATACTGCAAAATATAACTTCTGATCCCTGGGCATGTCTGTTAAGGCATCAGTCTTAGCTTCCAATTTCTGGCTTTGTGGAACTTAAGTCAAAATTAGAGAGCTTCAACTCTGATCTTAAATTGGCAAGGGTTGGTTTAAAAGAATAAATAAATCATTAAATCATATTTTAAACCATTTTTTCTTCAGGAAATCATTTAGTGCAGTTCATCCAATTCAACTGAATGAACTATTAGATTGATTAAGGAGGCCTTTTATTTTTCACAAAACTGTGTCAGGAAGTGTTGCGGTAGTATTACCAGTGGGATGCCTCTGAATAATGCAGCCTCATTCTTTCCGATAATTAAAACTAAGTTCTGAAGTTAGCACCTTCTTTCCCTGGAGACACTTGTAAAAATGTCAAGTGTCTCTCCTGGCGGAACCAAACTCCATCCCACAGTAGAGACTAATATATTATCCAGCATTCTTGTCTCCTTTTTTTGGCCACATGGTTTCTCACTGGAGCAAACGGTACATTAAATAGTAGCTTGTGAAATAATTTCTGATCAAAGGGACTGCTATTATTATAAAAAAAAACTAGCTAGACAAGTATATGAGCATCACAGATAAGAACTAATGATTCTCTTTTCAGTGTAAAGCTAAACCTTTAAATATTTACTTATTGATATCTAAAAATAAAAATAAAACACACCAAAACACTTTAAATTCCAGGGTTGTAACAGCGTTTACTTGTAAAGAAAAGAGTTACAGTGCCACCATATGGACAGAAGAGAAACTAAAGCCAGCCAATTTATCTTAAATTCTACTTTGGGGGAACTTTCATTTACTGTACTTTTGAATCCAGAAATATATTTGGTTAGAAAGTTAATAGCATTGGGTGGGGTTCAAGTAATGAATCCTGCTAGTGGAAGCCCATGCAACAACTTCAGCTAGCACAATGGACCATCTCTCCTTTCTCCTCCCCCCATGAACCCCAAAATTGCCCCAGGGGGGTCATCAGAACCCCCAGAACAGTAGAGGGAGAAGGGGAGTCATTCCACCTGGCAAACTTACACTGACAGAATTATTGATATAGTGCTACATTGAAACCTCCCCATTGTAAATATATTCAGGCTATATGGCAGCAGAACCAGGGTGGCGTAGTGGTGCTGGACTCTTCTTCTTCTTCTTTGGCGATCACTCATAGCTGAGTAAGATTGTCTTCTGTAAACACAGTTTTAACAATGAGTCTGTAGGTGACTGTGGAGGCCAATTCTGGATCCACACGTCCTTCCACAGTGGGGACATTGGTTTCTGGGTGGGAGCTGATCAAGGTGTAGATTTGCCAAGCGTGCCTTCCTCCTAGCATGTTTCTCCCTTGTGTCCTAAGTTTGAGTGTCTTCAAAGCCCATGACACCTTTGGTAAAGGCTGTTCTCCAACTGGAGTGCTCGCAGGCCAGTGTTTCCCAGTTGTCAGTGTTTATGCTACATTTTTTTTAGATTTGCCTTGAGACAGTCTTTAAACCTCTTTTGTTGACCACCAGCACTGCGCTTTCCATTTTTAAGTTTGGACTAGAGTAGTTGCTTTGGAAGACAATAATCAGGCATCCGCACAACATGACCAGTCCAACAAAGTTGATGTTGAAGAATCATTGCTTCAACATTGGTGATCTCTGCTTCTTCCAGTACACTGATATTAGTTCACCTGTCTTCCCAAGTGATGTGTAAAATTTTTCGGAGACACTGTTGATGGAATCTTTCGAGGAGTTGGAGATGGGGTTTATAAGCGGTCCATGTTTCACAAGGATATAGTAAGGTTGGTAGTACAATAGCTTTGTAAACAAGCATTTGGGTTTCCCTGCAAATCCCCACTCAGCTATGAAGCTCACTGGGTGACCTTGGGATTGTCAGTGTCTCTCAGCCCAACCCACCTCACAGACTTGTTGTGAAAATGGAGAGGAGGATAACCACCTATGCAGCCCTCAGCTCCTTAGAGGAAAGGTGGGTTATAAAGGTAATAAACAAGACACGTGAAAACTCCAACTGCAAAAGGAGAGAACAGAATTGCTCTGACCCTTTGGCCCAGCTGACCTTCTTTGTCAACTACATTTGAGCAAGTTGAGCCAAGCAGCTTGAAATGAAAAGGGGCCTGTGTTCCTCCCCATGCTTTCAGGCTGTGTAGCCATCACACAGTACGACCAAGATGTGTTTGCTTGTTATCAGAGGCTGCAGTAGCAGCACTGACTTGAATGTCAGAGGATCCCTGTCCCAGGATGATTGAGAAGGCAGCTTATAAATGAAGGGTGTGTCCTAGGGTCACTGCGTGTAAAAAGAGGATAGGGTTCCTGAGCCTTTAATAAGGAATTGCAGCTTGCATGATTGGCTACCCCGGCTGAAATGTCATCTTCCACAGAACTATTAAAGGTGCAGGAAGTCTTTCCTCTTTGTGACATGGGTCAGGCTGTAAGAATTATGAATTGGGGAATCTCCAGTTTGACTCTTACCTCTGCCAATGAGTTTTACTAGATGACCTGAGACATACAACTTCCTTGCACAGTTGTTATCGGCCTGGCGTCTTAAAGGTTTTTTCCCCTACAATTCTTTTTGTACTTTTGTGAACCTTTGCATTCCCCCCAAGACTGCTGATACCACTCTCTTGTGCATCAGTGGTACCATTTTGGCTACATAAGCAATGGCACTGGCACCTGAGCATTGGAAATAGAAGGAATATCTTGTGAACCGCCCTGAGGTCTTTTGATGAAGTGCGGTATGTAAACCTAATAAATAATCATAATAAAGAAAGATACATGGAAACAATTGGCTTGCCAGCTGTAGAACTTCCTGGAGGACCTGGCTTACAGTGTCGCCTGCATGGGAGTGTTTCTAACATCTGTCTGGAAACTTCAAGTAGTGCAAAATGCTGCTGTCAGGCTATTGTCTGGCATTCCAAGATCAGGGTATATAACGCACATCTTATTTTATCTTCATTGGCTTCCGATTTGTTTCCAGACTTGATTCAAAATGCTGCTACTAACCTAGAACTGAACCATTTGGGGGCATTGAAGGCTATTTCAGAAACTGCCTATTCCTAGTTACAGATAGGTAGCCGTGTTGGTCTGCCATAGTCAAAATAAAAACATTCCTTCCAGTAGCACCTTAAAGACCAACTAAGTTAGTTCTTGGTATGAGCTTTCGTGTGCATGCACACTTCTTCAGATACACTGAAACAGAAGTTGCCAGATCCTTCTATATAGTGAGAAGGTGGGGAGGGGTATTACTCAGAAGGGTGGTGGGAATGGGAGATTGGCAGATAGCTGAGATGAGCCTGTTGACGACTCTTAATGACTGTAATAGGTCTTACAGGAAAAGGCAAGGGGTGAGAAGGTGAGAAATGGCCTAGTCATGTATAATGAGACAAGAATCCAATGTCCCTGTTCAGACCCGGTCTCTCTCTCTCTATTCCGGTCTCTCTCTCTCTATTCCTATACAGACTTGCATGACCTTTGAGGTCAGCCTCAGAGTCCTTGTTCTCTGTTCTGTCTAAATATGAGATCAGGTGGTCAGGGACAAGAGACATGGCTGTGGAACTCCCTTCTCGTGTGGATTCATGAGGTTCCCTCTCTTGCCATTTTTCGGTGGATGACAAAAACGTTTTCAAAGAAAACCTGCTGTTTTATGCTGTCCTCAATGAAGCTGGAGTATTGCTGCCTCTTGCTGTCTTTATTGTTGATTTTTTAAAAATGGTGTGTTGTTTTATTATTGCGTTGTTTACATTATATTTCCTTCTTATTGTAAGCAGCAAGGATGTTCCCCATTCTGTGCCACTGAACCACAAGTAAGGCCTATAGCAATGGTAGTGGCCTCTAGAAAGCCCACTGCTCCTTTGTGGGCTTGTCAACTTTTTCTTCCGAAGGCTCCTGTGTCTTTGAAAAGTGGGTGGCACAGAGAAGTGAAACAGGAGCAACTAAAATGAACATGGAGATACAGTTGTCTTTGTCACTCCTCTTATCTGTTACTCTGTCTGTTACCTGCCATTCTCATAAGCACAGAACCCTCTCAGAATACAATATCGTTGATTCTAATTTCCATATGACACTGTCAGAAGAATGGTACTCACAGAGACATTTGCAGCTCTCTGGATGTTGTGGGATCCAGCTCCCATCAGCCATACCCAGCAAAGCCAGTAGTCAGGGATGATGGGAGTTGTAGTCCAATGGTATCTGAGGGTCCACAACTTCCCTATCCCCACCCCAGTAAGGGAAAGTGAGGGTAAATACCTTCCAAAAGATGTAACTTTACATTTAGTTTCTTTGCACGATTTGTGCTCTCTCTCTCTCTCTCTCTCTCTCTCTCTCTCTGTTCTTCTATTCATGCTGAATCTTGAATGCCTGCATCGTATCAAAACAGACAGCTGGAAACATATCTGTAGCTAAATAAACCTTTTACTTTCAAAGAAACTGTCACTGCAACATTGAAATCAGCATTTCTGTTATCTGATAATACCATTGTTTATAAACACCATTACTATTTTTCAAGATCAAGCTAAAAAGCCTCTCATAGTTGGCCTTGCAGGGCTCTTCAGTTAAAGGGCTTTTGATGTTTTCATTATGATTTATTTTCAGGTGACCTTACAGAAGCTTGAGTTGACATGTAGGTACAAAAAGCTCTTCAAAAATACATTACTTCTCCCTGTGACCTAAAAACTGATCCGGAACAAGGCAGAAAGGAGTAAACAAGCCAATTTATTCCAGAGCATTCAAATCTTTCATATAATTATACTATTTATACAACCTTGTACTAATTCTGACCATGACTACTTAAAACAATTTACACTGCACCATTTGTCAAAGTGGAATATTATTGAAAACATGTTTTTAGATGGTAAATATTGCATTAGTTTACACAAAACACTCTGAAAAGGTGTGTGTGTGTGTGTGTGTGTGTGTGTTCAACTGGGGGGAAGGGGGAAGGAATAATTTTGGTTTTTAAAAATAATGGTTCAGTGATATATTTGATCAACAGTGACAGACATCATCATTATCTCTTTTGATATTCCCTGGCTTTACCTGATTTATATCTGGCTAATGATTTGCCACCTGAAAAAGAATGATCAAAGGGGTCAATCAAATCATCAGCTGGAAGAAATGTTTTCAGGCTTATATATAAGAGGTCTTCAACTCTAAAGCCCCCATGCAGACTTCCGGGCAGGCCTGGCCCTACCATTGGCAGAGTGAAGCGGGCATGGCAGCTGGCAGATGCTGGCAGGGAGTGGGCAGGAGTATGGAATGGCTGTAAGGTGAATTAGCAGAGAGCTGTGTGTGCTGCATTGTCTGCCCATTGTGACCCACAAGCTAACTTTCTGCCCTCAGTTGTGGTGGTGAAGACCATTCTGAAGCAAGATTCAGTTGCCAGTCGGCCGGGGGGGGGGCGGGCGATCTATGTACATTTAAAACATAGTGAAAATGCTTTTTTTTTTTAATCGTTTTGAAAAATGCATTGAATTTGCTATAGCCATCTAGTGTCACAATTGTATATTGCACCTTACAACACATTCCAAACGTTTTTATTTGCAGCTGTATAGCTGAGTCCTGGGTAGCTTCTCTGTATTGTCCAATCTTTCATATCTGGCAGCAAAATGCTTTGGGATGGCCCAAAGTAAATGTATCTCTGCCTTTCAAGTTTTTGTAAATCACCACTGTGGGGTGGGGAAGTGGGGTAGAGAGAGAGACAGCAGATCTAGATTGGGACTGTAAGCATGAAGGAGAGGGGGGGTTAACTTTTTTCCTCACATCATTTTCCAGGTGAAAATCCTCCCCCCAAAAAACTTCTTTTTGCCCTAAATATATGTGTGTGTGCCTGTGCGTGCACATTTGTATAATGTAAACAGGTCTCAGCAAACCCATTTCAATGTGATGCTGAACACATGGGACCCTGCACAGGGGAGATTTCAAAAAGTGTCCAGCAAAGCAGACCTCAGAGCCAAACTAGACAGGACAGTGGATGTATTACTGCATTTAAAATTCCCTAAAAAATGGAAATGGCTGCTGTTGGAGGAACCCAGCAGAGCTAGGACTGTAGTGGGTGAGGAGGAAGAGTTTAACCCTTTACCCCCAGCTGTACTAACAATCAAAACTGCCCCCTTCATGATGTTGCTACTTGCAATTTCCGAAAGGGTAAAATTCATCCTCCCTGCCTGCCATGGTCTGCATCCTTCTCTGTTTCCCCTGAAGCTTTTAGGTTTAGGTGCACATTAAACCAATAATGTATTTAACTTTATGTCTAGATTGTTTAGATCAGTGTTTCCCAACCTTTTTTGGGCAAAGGCACACTTGTTTCATGAAAAAAATCTCGAGGCACACCACCATTACAGCCCCGTGATGTCAGCGCGCAGCGTCACGCCGGGAGGGACATGAATTGCTAGCAAATTACATAATCACCTCCTTGAGGGCTAGCTCATCTTCTCCGAAGGCAGAACCCCATTAATTAACAGCACAGACTCACACCATAGCCAAGACGAGGGGGGAAAACCTCAGTCATGCACAGTCATGCATATGTGGGGGCTAAATGAGGACGAAGACCAGGCAGAGAGCAGGGTTCAAATCACCCCACCTGGCCAGGACAATCCCTGGGTGCTCCCTTGGGCCACTCGCCTGACCCACCTCGCAGGGCTGTTGTTGCGAGGATAACACGGGGAGAACCATGCGCGCCTCCGGGAGCTCCTTGGAGGAGAAAGCGGGTGATGAATGCAATGCACGAAATATATGAGAGGCGACCAGGTTTTGCAGGTGAGGGGCCCCCGCCAGCCTCCGCTTCCAACACCCGGCGCAACGACGCTGAAGTTTCCCCCCGGGCTCGGCTCGGGGAGCAGCGCTGCTCCCCCCCGGCTCCCCTTCGCCCTCCCGGCTCTCTCTGCCGCCCACTGGGGACCCCCCTCACCTGCCAAGTCCGGAGCGCCGGTGGAAGTTGCATGCATGCATGCAGGGCGCCGCGTTGCCATTGCATTGCACTGCACTCCATGCAACGCCTGCACGCATGCATTGCCTTGCACGCCCGCCAAGGGGTCTCCCCACGGTCCGATGCGTCCCCTCCAGCGCGGATGCAGCATTGCAAAAATAACCCCCCCCGACGCAGCCCTACCTGGGGGGCAGCCTCCGCCTCCGCCGCTCCGCCTCCGCGGGGATCCCCGGGCTCCATCCTGCCGCCCGGCCGCCGCCGCCGCGCTCATTCCATGGCCGGGAGAAGAGCGCTTCAAACAAAACGCCCGGCCTGCCAGGCCACGCTGGGAAACGTAGTTCGCGCACCCCGCGTGGGCGCGGAGCCCAAGGGCGAGGGGACTACGGATCCCGGCAGCCCCCACGCCGGGGACGGAGGGGGAGAGGCCGGGTGCAGGGATGGAGGGACGGGTGGGCGAGCGAGTGAGTGAGTGGCAGCCGCCAAGCCTTGGCCGAGAGCCAGGAAGGGCCTCCCCGGAGGAGGAGGAGGAGGAGGGAGGCGCAGAGCGGGAGGGAGGGAGGGAACCCCAGGGGTCATCTAGTGACGGCTAGATCGAAAATTTGACTTTTTTTAAAAAAAAATCTTTCGATTTTTTTAATTTTTCCTGCGGCACACCAGGCAACATCTCGCGGCACACTACTGTGCCGCGGAACAGTGGTTGGGAAACACTGGTTTAGATTATGTCTAGATTATGTCTAGCTTTCTGGGTGAATTAAGACAACCATGCCCTACACAACTTCCCCAACTTTTGCCAGTTAGTCATCTGGCTAATATATGAGAAATATTTTCTGTAGGGATCTGGGGTGTCGGTTTAGGAGATATATATATATATATATATATATATATATATATATACACACACACACACATACACACACACACACACACACACACACACACACACAGCCACTAGTTTGTGGCCATGAGCAAAACAGAGATTAGGGATGAGAGGCAGAAACAGGACTAGAGATGACAAATACTGCCACCTAGCGCTATAATTGCCATTGCGTACATCTGTTAAATGGAATAAAATAAATCTAGCAGTGTGTATGAAAAAAACTTGATATCCTCCTCTTCCTGCCTTGCCACACACACACACATGTGTGAAGTGCTCCCCATAGTGGTCAGTCAGATTTCTTCAGGAAGCCCATGAGCATGAAGCCAAACTCACTTCCATGCTTTTGTCCCACACCTACTGTTATTTACTGGCTTACTGCACAGTGGACGTTCTACTTAGTTATCACGTTTAATAGCCACTGATAGATTGATCCCCCAGGAAATTGTATGAGGCTAGCGGGTGGCACTGTGGGTTAAACCACAGAGCCTAGGACTTGCCAATCAGAAGGTCGCGGTTCGAATCCCCGCGACAGGGTGAGCTCCTGTTACTCGGTCCCTGCCCCTGCCAACCTAGCAGTTCGAAAGCACATCAAAGTGCAAGTAGATAAATAGGTACCACTCTGGCGGGAAGGTAAACGGCATTTCCGTGCGTTGCTCTAGTTCGCCAGAAGCGGTTTAGTCATGCTGGCTACATGATCCGGAAGCTGTACGCCAGCTCCGTCGGCCAATAAGGCGAGATGAGAGTCGGTCACGACTGGACCTAATGGTCAGGGGTCCCTTTACCTTTACTAGATCTAGTAATAGTTATCACTCAGCCACCAGTTAGCTAGTGGGCTAAGTTCAAGGTGTTGGTATTGCTGTACATCTACCCAACTGACCACCGCACTCTGCTGGAGAATCTCCTGTAGATAGCATCGTATCAGGAGGTCCATTCTGTACAAAGTCAGAATTGGGCCTCTAGTGTGGTGGCACCTACCCTTTGGGACCCCCTCCCATTGCTTATCAGACAGGCACGATCTTTACTGTCTTTTTGGTTTCAATAAGCCTTTTAAGTGGATATTTTTTATCCACTTAAATCTGCATCTGTATTGGATCTGAAATTGTTTTTGTATATGTTTTACTGTTAAATCTCTCTTTTTGATAATAATTTTTATTAGTTTTCAATCACAATCCAATATTGTTAAATCTCCTTTCATTGGAAGCAAGTTTCATTGGAAGCAAGTAAAAAAACTGAACTAAGGAAATTGGTTGGGGTGATCTGAATTTCACCAGAAAATAGTTTTTTGACTTTTTAAAAATGAAAATGCTTTTTGACAACTCTGGGAGTACTACATAGCCACAAATAATTTAAGCTAAAAATGAAAGAGCATCTCCACCCCAATTGTTCAGCCCAAACACTGAGATCCAGCTCCGAGGGCCTTCTGGCAGTTCCCTCATTGCAAGAAGTGAAGTTATATGACCTTCCATAGACAGTTGAAGGCAGCCTTGTATTGAGAAACTTTTAATGTTTGGTGTATCATGTGATCTTTTGCATTCTGTTGGAAGCCTCCTAGAGTGGCTGGGGCAACCCAGTCAGATGGGGTGGGGTACAAGTAATATATCAATAATAATAATAATAATAATAATAATAATAATAATAATAATAATAATAATTCATCCTGCAAACTTGGGCCAGGGGATGAAAAGCATAGTCTTTAAATTGCTCCAAGTTTCTCCCCACAATGGCCAAATTATCAGTAGACTGTCCCCATACAAAAGAGGTCAGGGCTTCTGCGCAGCGGATCACTGTCTAGAAGAGGGAATTGTCATGAAGCTGCACCTGCTGAAATCCCACCCACCCCCAACTTGCAGAGCCTTGTCCTCTTTTTGCTTATTGGCACCCTAATTGGCAGTGACATGCAGTAAACCTCTGCTGCAGATAAGCAGAGTCTCATTAGTGTCACTGGGCTTTAGCCTAGGATGAGTTAGAGGGATTTTCTCAAAGTTGCATATGGCTAAGATATGAAAATGAAGCATCTTTTTAAAAAAAAAGAAAAGAAAAGAAAAGATCCCAGCTTCCAATAAAAGATTCTGCAGCAAGCGTGAACAGTGAAAGCTTTTTGACATGGACTGGCGTTGTTAAGAAGGGTCCAGGAGTCCGTAGTGATGGAATATTCAAGCACCAATTACAGTTGCTGTAACAAAGAAACAAAGAACAAAAAATATACTTTCTCTGCAGTCATTGATTAATTCAGCTCCCTTCTCTAGGTGAGCAGGTTGTTTGTATCATCAAGACTTAATAGAAACACAGGTCACTTGGTCAGTATTCCCCAATATGGTGAGATGGACTGCATTTCTATTTATTTAAATTATTATTTCTAAATTTGCATCTGTACATATAAATTAGCATATGCAAGCTGGTGATTTGCAACTGGTCGTCATAATGCTAAACCACTTGGAACAAAATGAAGCCAAAAGGCTCTTGCATATTTCTTGATGAACACTTAGTCTGCTAGTCCCTTTCCCCTCCAGTGCCTCTGCTGTGTAAGAGTGTAATTCTCAGTTGCATCTCAATGCTAAATGTTCCTGCTTGCCAAAGGTCAGGCTCCCGCAGAGGATGCCAGTTTCTATAACAAAGAGTTGTCAAGGGATTAAGCTGTGGTGTCACAATCACACCCTAGCCTACAGACATCAGATTTCCTCCTGTATATGGGCAGATCTTTTGAGTAATGTTGAGAGCAGTCAGCAGATAGCATCTCAACATAAAAAACTCACCACTGCCCAGGCTCAAGGCAAAAGGTCAAAGGCAGAGGACAAATAATGAGGAACTGCAGGGGCAAAAACCTGAACAAGGAACGCTCAGGGAAGAAGTGTTAAAACGATTACAATGCTTGCACCAATTTGTGTTGGATAGGTCTTAGATGATGGGGTTAAGCTGCAGACAGACATAAGCCTATTTGGGCATTCACACACAATGCAAATTGTGGCTCATGAAGGCTCCAAATTGTGTGGGGAGCTCCCACAAATGCTTCTGACATTTCACACTCCAGCACAGGGAGAGCTGTAAGCAAGACTCTGCTCTGTCTCATGTGGCTTGTGATATAGCCACAAAGAGTCCAAATAGTAGGGTTGTCATATTTTTTTAAACAGTTGTTGAACTTTTTTTTAGTAAAAGCTGCAAGAATTTTTGAGTTTTGGAGCTTTTTTAGGCATCTTGTCACAATTTAATACCTTTTGCTGGCTTTCCAGGACATTTGCCCAATTTCCGAAAAATAATCCAGGACACCATTTTCAGAGGCAAATTCCAGGACATGTCCTGGAAAATCAGGATGTATGGCAGCTCTACCAAATAGTGTAATTATTATCCTTACCCTGGAGGTTTATAGCCTAACATTGTGGAAAGTTTTGGGACCATGCCCCTGTAGTGAAATGGTTTTAATGGTTAGAAGCTGTCCTATTACAATTTTTGATAGCTTTTTATCCCTTTTCTCTGCTGTTTTGTAGTACCGTACTTTTCGCTCTATAAGACACACCCAGACCATAAGACGCACCTAGTTTTTAGAGGAGGAAAATAAGAAAAAAAATATTCTGAATCCCGAAAGCCAGAACAGCAAGAGGGATCGCTGCTTTCGCTGCGTGGCGATCCCTCTTGCTGTTCTGGCTTCTGGGGTAGCTGCGCTGCCTGCATTCGCTCCATAAGGCGCACACACATTTCCCTTTACTTTTTAAGAGGGAAAAAGTGTGTCTTATAGAGTGAAAAATATGGTATATTATCACATATTGCTTCTGAAGTTTTTAATTATTGTTTCAACATAGTGTTCTTAGCCAACTGTGTTCCCATAAAGTAACTCCATTGTCCCAAACTGCCAAGCCTGTTCTGCTCACGTTTTAGCCTGGGACCCACTCAAAGGGATCCACCTGAGAACCATGAAAATTGTTTGTGATGGCTGGTAAGGAGAGAAATGGGAAAGGCCAGCATGATCCTTCCTAGCAGTCTTACTAACCTTGAGGCACTTTTCAACCTTGACTCAGTTTTCTCAGTACTAGGGAATGAAATACCAGACTTTCAGCCTAGAGCTCCCTGTTTAAGGAGTTCTGCCACATTCCCTTCTCCTAAGAACCCTGAATGTTATTTGTGCCAGCTGCTAAGATGAGAGAAATCACCCAAACCACCTGCAGCTCCCTCATTAGCACATTTTTCCTTCAGATGTTATTGAACTACAACTCCCATCATCCCTAGCCATGAATTTGCTTGTGAGAGCTGATAGGAGTTGTAGTTCAGCAACATCTGTAGGGCCAAAGGTTAATCATACCTGCCTTAAGAGGCCCTGCCTGGACCCAGAAATATTTAAAGCTACCACCCTGCTGGTAGCTCTACCACCAGATGAAGCTTGTGAGAAGGCCTTCTCTGTGGTGACCCCCAAGTTGCGGAATGCCCTCCCCTATAAGGTACCATCTGATGTCATCACTGTATACCTTTAGAAGTTATGTCCAGAAATATGCTTTGTTCAGGTCTTTAAGGTGAAAGATGCTCCATGGTTTAATTGCGCTGGACTGTTAGTAACTCTGGGTTACAAACTGCATGGTGAAGGGCATGCTATAAATAAATTTTATAAGAGGCAGCTGAAAAATCTCACCCCATCAGTGTTCAAAGGAATTTGTGGATCTTAATGTGCAGAACCTCACCAATGTTTTTTTTAATTTTTTTTTTAAAAAGGTATCAAGAGTTGCCAGGAATTCTATGCCTGGCTCTCCCACCCATAAAGATTTTTAGTCAACAGACTGTCTTTTGTCTTCTGCTTTTCTTAAAGACGTGGTCCAGGAAAGGCTCCCAGGACTGGAGGGTGGGGCAAGGCAGGTGGAAAAGGCCATTGCCTTACAGCCAGTGCAAAGTCCCTCTTTCCCTCACAATTCTTTGTTTGGAAACAGCTCCCTTATGAAGACTCCTAGAGATGGAGGGTGGGGCAAAGCAGATGGAAAAAGCCATTGCCTGATGTATCATTTTACACTTGTTTACACTGAACTGCATTTGCCATTTTACCACCCATTTATTGTGGGATGTAATCCACTGGAACAGTCAAATGCAACATTCCTTATTTCCCTAGGCATAGGCAGGGGGATGTTACTCCAGTCGGTGTAACGTCCTGTTCCACTGGTCTGGAGCATCCTCCCCCTGCATGCGATCTGGGAGATGGGCATGGCTCTGACTTACTCCATAAAAGAGCCGAGTCATGCAGCCATTTTCTCTCTTGCTCTCATCTCTTGTTTGCTACCCTCTTGCTGTCATGCTGCTATCCTGCAGCCATTTTCCCCTCTTAATGTAATTTTGCTGTCTGCTGGCTCTCAGCCAGCAGCACATGATCTCAATCTTCATATGAGATAAACTCAGTTATGTAACTGCTAGCTAAAGCCTGCCTTTCAGGGATCAAATTGTGAAATGAAATGTGAGTAAACTTCTTGTTACTTTGAAGGAAAGACTCTTGCGTCTTTATTCTTTTAAGAGAGATAAAAAGGGGACACCAGGAATAATCCATCTGGGCAAGCCAGACTGGATTACTTAACTAAAGAGATTCAAATGAATCTGCAAACTAGCTTCCTGCTATATTGAGGGGAATCTGTTCTGCTACATCACTCATTAGCGTGAGTCAAGGAAGGATAATACTTATTCAATATATCCTTTCCTATTATCCTTAACATTCCCACATTTATTCCATTTGGAGGGGGGTTTTTTTGGAGCTCTTTGAAATCTGTTTTTGTCTTAATGACCTTGAACAGTTTAGTATCAGAAAACGTGGTCACCAAACTGCTCACCCTTAACTCTAGATTTTTTTATGAACAAATTAAAAATCTTATGTCTCAATACTGATCCTTGGGGGACTCCACTTTCTACATTACTCCATTCAAAGAACTGTCCATTTATTCCTATTCTGTTTCCTGCTACATAATGAATTCCTGATCCACAGGATGACCTCTCCTCTCATATCATCACTGCTAAGCTTACTCTTTGGTGAGGTCCCTTATCAAAAGCTTTTTGAAACTCCAAGTATATTATGTCAACTGGATCCAGTGGCTGAGCTTTATGACAGATAGCAGATAGGGGCATGGCTAGCACTCATGCTGGGGGCGTGGTGTGCGTCCTGTGGGAGTGGCATACCACCCACAGGGGCGTGACGTGTATCCCAGGGGTGTGGCGCGTGTCCTGGGGGCGTGGCACACTGCCTGCAGGGGGATGGCGCCCAGCACGAGGGGGAGGGAGACAGCCACAATGGCACCCCGCCAGGATCATGGTGCCGGGGGCTATGCACTCCCCCCTCTTCCTCTGCCAGTGACTGGATCGCCTATATTTATATGCTTCTTGACATTTTCAAATATCTAATAGGTTTATGAAACAATGCTCAATTCTATGCCTCCCCAATTTAAATTTTCATTGATCATCTCTATCCTAAGTGGCTGAGTGGGAATTTGTTCTAAAGTTACTCTTGCTCATAGCAAGTGGTTTCCCACTGTGGTTGAACCCCTTCTCCAGTTCTGTTGCATTCTTAAGCCTGGAAAACCATGCCCTATAAGGCTTCTGTATTTACTAGACAACTGGCCATGAAAAACAACAACAAAACAAATTTACGTCTATATTTATTTTACCAAAAATGAATATGAGAAGCGTCAGCAAAAGTAGCAGCTTCAAAGACGTTACTCTTCAAGTTAATTACTTTCCAGCTTTAGATTTTTTTTGTCTACGGCAAACAAACCATCTGATTCAGAAATCACACACAGCCACCCCCACAACACTTGTGTTTTCTCATCTATTAATATTTCAGTTGCATTTACATCATAGGATTGGCACTAGTGAAGTATCTGCAGGATCAGAATCTTATATTACAGTCTGAGGATCAAATCACACTCTTTAGCTTGTGTTAAACCACCTACACTTGTGAAAAAGAGGATAAATCAAAGTAACTAATATTAATTAAGGAGCTCATGTGCCCTTTACAAAAAGGCATGTTCTATTTTCAGTGCTTACCATAGGCTGGCTGTTATTCTGCTTCTGTTCCTTGCCACTAACAGCCATTTGATCTCAAACATTTGCTGGTGAAAATGCTTATATCCATACTATGATAAGTTTTACCTGCTGGTAAAGCCTGTTTTTAGACACAAGTGTAGACAAGGAAGTTTTTCCTGGTCAGTTGGCAACCATAATTTGATACTTTTACTATAGGCCAAATATCTAGAAAAGGGCTTTGTTGTTTTTGAAACATACATAATCATGTTTGCTGTTGAGTAAATTATTTTGCTCAAATTTAATGATGAACAGACTAAATAAGGTTTCAAGAAAACAAAATGTGACCTAAATATTTTGCATACTTGCCTTTGAAGATTTATCTTCTAAAATATTAAAAATAAGTGAGCTTTATTTCCACAGAAACAGATTCCTGAAATAAAGCAAGCTTATTGTGCTTTATACTGAAGACTGGCACAGCTGTCTGATCATCAGCTATGATCTTGCTTTCCACTCAAACATCAAAGCAGCCTTTTGTGGCTTGTCTTACAAATGAGTGTCAAAACCCAGGTTCTTATTCTATTTCACAAAAATGCTTCAGATTTCAGAACTGATAAGAGAAGCCCTAAATAATACTTTGTTGGTATGATAAATATTTTGTTCCACTAAAGCCAACAGTCTCTGTCCATTTTATATTCCTGCCACAGCGTTCTTTAGCCTTCTTTGTAGGGAAATTTCCATCAGAAAAGCTGTGACAGCTTGAAACAGTGTAATACCTTATTTCAAAGATTTAAAAGCATTAAGCCTCATGCCAACAAGCTCCATCCTAATTAAGGAAGAACTAGATTCTTGGCCACCTTTGGTCTGTACAGTCCGCCAATCCTGCACTTTGCAAAATCAGCTTACAAATACATTATAATGTTCTAGATTTACACTGGTGAGATGTAAAATGTCATATTGTCAACACTGTTATTTTAAATGTAAGATGGAAGCAGTCTTCAGATTTGGGTTCCCATCCTTTTTTATCTATGACCCTTTCAAAAGCAGATAGACATACAGAAGTTTTGCAAGTGAAGCTTCCCCCTTCACTTATCTGCATGCCAGAGAAAGCTTCTTCTAATTTTTGGTGTAGCTGGCTGCTCTTAAAGGAAATGAAGAACCAACAAGAGACCCAACAATCCTATCACACTGGTGTGAATAAGAATGTGTCAATCTGATCTCTATGGTTTATTTTTGTAAATCATGCCATAAATAAAAAGACTGATATAACTAGTATTTGACAAGACACCTTCCATTATGAACTTTCTTGAGCCCTGGTACCTGTCTAATCTTTAAAAACAAATGTCCAGAGAGGCATTCAGGAAATGTCCTGATCTCCTCACACCTTGTATAAGGATCAGCACATGTAAGTCTAGCTACCATTAAAATCTATTTAACACCTGACTGGATTGCCATCAAAATAATGTTGGGGTAACTTTGAGACAGGAAGCAGACAAGGATGACCAGTTTTGCTACCCTTCTTCCACCTGTTAATTAAGCAAGATGGGCAAAGTGGGAAGCAAGCACAAACCTCTGGGATAAAATTCAATAGGACAATAAAATTATGGAAATTATAGGAATTGCTCATCCCAAAGGCCCCTCCCTTCTCCATTAGAATGTGCTGGCTGAAATTGGGTTTTAAAGCCCTAGATTTTAAAAGTTTAGCTAGCTCTCAAAGCTCCAACAAGAATTCTACTGAGTGCCCTCAAGGAATCCAACATCCACTTTGCCCTAAGGACAGGTATATTCTTCTCTCCCCCTTCTATTTCTTGACTATCGGTGTGGCTTTTGTGGTAAAATTGCTATGCCTATTTCTATATGATTATTGGGGATTCTTTCTCTCTTCAAATGAAGGTGTGTATGTATGGTAGGACTTGCAACATTTAAGAATTATAAAGATATAAGGACTGTTAACAATTATGATTACAAAGACAATGTCACACAGGATAGATTTTATAAGAGATGTGGTATACTGGCAGTTGAATTTGCTTAATCATGTTGAAAAAACTCTTTTCCAAGTGAGCTCAAGATAGAGCACAGAAACAAACACTGCACTCACATAATTAATGCAATTTAATGTGCACATTTTGTTTAATTTTGGTGTGCATTCTCTAGTTCCATGATTTGTCCCGAATAACAAAACATAAAATACAAGATGCGGTTAACTTACAATGTAGAGAAGACTTGTATTATAAGACTAAGACTTCTGCAGTCATTTGAAATAGTAGCATACTTTTTGTTTTTGTGCAAAGTGGTATGAGTATGTGCTGGGCAGTAGGAACAAATGACTGGGATACAAGTGACCAAGTCTAAAAAGTAGCCCTTGATCCATATGGAACACAGAAACTCTGGGTCCTGGATATTGAGGCACACAGATAAGACTGCTGCTGCTTTGACAAGGCTCATCACTGCTGATCTCCAAACAGATAGCAGCTTTGCAAAGCTAGTGGCATTGCACACAACCTTCTCTGTATAGTGAAGTATAGTTAAGGATTTGGATGCATTTAATTGTGCACAGCACACTCATGAGCACAAGACCCAGTCTGAAGGACACGCCACGCATTTTGTTGTTGTTTAGTCCTTTAGTTGTGTCCGACTCTTCGTGACCCCATGGACCAGAGCAAGCCAGGCACTCCTGTCTTCCACTGCCTCCCACAGCTCAGTCAAACTCATGTTTGTAGCTTCGAGAACACTGTCCAACCATCTCGTCCTCTGTCGTCCCCTTCTCCTTGTGCCTTCCATCTTTCCCAACATCAGGGTCTTTTCAAGGGAGTCTTCTCTTCTCATGAGGTGGTCAAAGTATTGGAGCCTCAACTTCAGGATCTGTCCTTCCAGTAAGCACTCAGGGCTGATTTCCTTCATAATGGATAGGTTTGATCTTCTTGCAGTCCATGGGACTCTCAAGAGTCTCCTTCAGCACCATAATTCAAAAGCATCAATTCTTCGGCAATCAGCCTTCTTTACGGTCCAGCTCACTTCTATACATCACTACTGGGGAAACCAAAGCTTTAGCTATGCGGGCCTTTGTTGGCAAGGTGATGTCTCTGCTTTTTAAGATGCTGTTTACGTTTGTCATTGCTTTTCTCCCAAGAAGCAGGTGTCTTTTAATTTTGTGACTGCTGTCACCCTCTGCAGTGATCATGGAGCCCAAGAAAGTAAAATCTCTCACTGCCTCCATTTCTTCCCCTTTTATTTGCCAGGAGGTAATGGGACCAGTGGCCGTGATGTTAGTTTTTTTGATGTTGAGCTTCAGACCATATTTTGCACTCTCCTCTTTCACCCTCATTAAAAAGGTTCTTTAATTCCTCCTCACTTTCTGCCATCAAGGTTGTGTCATCTGCATATCTGAGGTTGTTGATATTTCTTCCAGCAATCTTAATTCCGGCTTGGGATTCATCCAGCTCAGTCTTTCACATGATGAATTCTGCATATCAGTTAAATAAGCAGGAACCGGCAAGCCATTCCAGTATCCCTGCCAAGAAAACTCCATGGACAAAGTCAACAGGCCCCACATAGAAGCCTTCTTCTGATTACTCGGTGGATTTAGGCATCTTCCCTGAAGCTTTCAAAAATATACCTCACCAATCATGAAGGACAGAAATGTGCCATTTTTATGAGGTTCCCAGGATCCAGTGGGCATACATATTTGAAAGGTGATCACTACTGACTTGATATGTTTGTACAAATGGGCACTGCTTTGCATACAGTGGTGCCTCGCAAGACGAAATTAATTCGTTCCGCGAGTTTTTTCGTCTAGCGAATTTTTCGTCTTGCGAAGCACGGTGTCGGGAAAGTTTTGGAAAAGCTTCAAAAATCACCAAAGTCTTCAAAAACCTCAAAAAAGGCTACCACACCGCGTTCTATGAGTTGCTCCTCGAAGTCAAGTCACAACTGTATTAACGGTGTTAAGAAAAAGGAAACAAACTTGCAAGACGTTTTCGTCTTGCGAAGCAAGCCCATAGGGAAATTCGTTTTGCGAAGCAGCTCAAAAAACGCAAAACCCTTTCGTCTAGCGAGTTTTTCGTCTTGCGAGGCATTCGTCTTGTGGGGCACCACTGTACTAAAATCTGCAGAAGCTTTTTTTTTCTGCTTTCAAAGTACTGGCTTATAGACTCGCATGGGAAACAGCTGAATGGTAGAACATATGTATCTTCACATGTAGAAGGTGCTGGGGTCAAATACTTGTACCTTCTTTTTGGGAAGCTCTTCTACTGTGGAGAGCTAGAATACACCATAACGGACTAGATGGGTCAATAGTGAGATGACAGCAGTTTTGTGTCAACATTATACATTTTGAGATAGCAATGTAAGAACAGAGCCCTCATTAGTCTTATAATACAAGTCTTCTCTACAATGTAAGTTAACCTCATCTTGTATTTTATGTTTTGTTATGTGGCAAGACCCAAAAATCAGTTCTATTTATTTATTTGAAGGATTTTAACCTGCTCGTCAGTTAAAAGGGCTCCCAAAGTGGCTTATAAAGATGCATAGTAGGACAGTTCCTGCCAAAGTCCTTCAAGACAAAGGATTGGGAAGGAGAAAGAAAAAAGTTGTTATAAAGTTGCTTTTCTGTCATTAGCAAGACATTGTTCTAAGAGCATTTAATGACACAGATAAATCTGTTGCACTTAAAAAGGGGGGGGGGGGAATAAAAAACGAATTTCATGCATCCCAAGATGCTTACAGAGAATCTAGGGCTCAATAATATTCAGAACAAATGTTCACCTGCTAGCTAATAACACTTTTTTATTATCCCTCACTAAAGAATCCAAATGTATTTGACTGAAAAGCAATGCCCAACATTAAAGTCTAATTTCATTCAGTTTAAGAGATTGCTAGCTTGAATTCTTCAACAGCTCCATTTGGCAAGGTGCAAAAATACTTCTGGAGAGCTACCAAGTATTTCTTTCCCCCAGCAACTTGAAGCAAATGTAGCTGCAGGGATACACTATCTTCTGTCTTAACAGGAACAGTGCACGCTGCCGATTCTTAAAAAAATTTCCAATAGTAGCATGTTCAAACTGGATTTTCAATGAATATTTAACTGGGGAAGGTATCTCATTTTCCTCTCCACGAAGAGAGGCCTGTGAACACAGATTTACAATATGCCAGGAATGAGTAAATCTAGTCTGCATGGATCCTGCTGTGACTTGGGGGGGGGGGGAGGAAAAGCATGGAAATGAAATTAGCCTATTAACTCCAGTGGGTGCATATTTAGTTATGACAGTTGTTGTACTGCCGTAACTTTATGCCAGCACAGAGAGGTGGGTTTAAAACTTGGTGGAGGAAAAGACCCTGCTAAGCTGGCTACTCTTCCAATCCTCCCTAGCACTGCCAGTTTCTTTTCCTTGGCAGGTTAACAATATTTTTATTTATTTCTTACATTTATATTTCATCTTTCCTCCAAGGAGCTCAAGATGCTGTACAAGGTTCTTCGCTCCTCATTTTATCCTTACAACAACCTTGCGAGGTGAGGGAATGGAGCACCTACTCTGGTTTATGGTTACAAGGGCATAAAAATACCCTTAAACCAGCATAACTCTAAATTACACTAGTGTAAGGGACTGAGTAGTGGTAATCTTATCTTCATCCAGAGGATAGGATTGGATTGCAGGTCAATTTGAAATGTATTTCTTCTTCAATTAAGCATCCATTTCTCTTCTACAGCCTGACAGTAGAGTCCATACAGTTTTCTGACTTAGCTGATCCTTTCTAATGCTTCATTAAGGAAAGTGGTAATGAAGGAAAGACATCTACCATTAGGAAAGGTCTTGGGACCAGAAGGGTCAACTTCTGCAATTTTCTGAAAAGAAATCAAACTTGAACTGTGCCCTTCAGTGAATGTTTTCAGTTATGTAAAAGTGAAATCTAGTTAAGGGAGGGAAATGTTTCTAAAAGCAAGAGAAGATTTAGGACACAATTATTCTGTCCTCTGGACACAGTTTACAGAAGAAAGGGAAAATATGAATACTAAATAGTACAATAAAATATATTAATATCTGCCATATTTTGAACTGTAAAAGCTCTGCATATTTCAGTTAGAATTAAGTAAACTTCAGTTATTAATAACTGTTCTTTTTATTATTAAACAATCACCTGTCTCCCTTGCCCCCACCAATACCTAACACCAAGATACAGCCAAGTTCACTTAATTGGTTTCAGCCATAAGCTGTAATGAACGCAAACATGTACAGGAGAATATTGTTACATACCACCCTCAATCTCTGAGTGGAGCAAGATTCCAGGGAGTTCTAGACATGCTTACTCAGGGTCTGTTTCTTTTGGAAAATGAGGCACAGAAGACAGTGGTGTCTTTAGATATATGGTTTATTTATACACATTAACAACCAGAGCATATGATAGCGGGGTTCCTTACATTACACTCCAAGAGGGTCTTGCCTCTTTCAAATAGATATTAGCCATCATGCCCTGCTTTCTGCCTTTTTGCTTTCCCGTCACGTAACTCCTCTCAACTCTAAGCTCTTGAGGGGCTTCACCCATTTGCTTTTTTGCAAAGCGTCCCTTTGATCCTCTGTAGTCTTCCTAATGGCCTTGCTTAATTTACTTTCCTCTTCCTCTCTCTCTCACACACCTCATCTTCTGGCATCTCCACAGGCACTGATTCTTCCTGCTTCCTCTCTTCCACAGAAAGCACACAGGGGGTGAAGAAATCAATTAACAACAGCCACTGCACACTTACAGGCACCCCCAATCCCTCCTGCTCCTTTTCCACAGCAGGCTCCCAAGGAGTAGAGAAATTAATCAGCATTTCCTTGGCTTCAGGCAGTGCACCCTTCTCGGAAGCATTGTCTTCTCCCTTGCCTTCAGCTACTGACTGCAGCCCTTTGGAGTCCAAGCCTCATAGCTGCCCATCCATGCTCTGGATCTCTTTGGCCACCCCTTCCCTCTGGATGCCATGCAGCTGTGCTCCTGGGTCACTTTTAACCCCCTGTAGCATCACATCAGGCATGCTCGCACGTTGCATGGAGTCACACTTTCCACTCCATGGAGACTTCCCTACCACTCTGCTAGTCGTGGCTCTATTATATCAAACAACTGGTTCTGCTGCTCCATCTGTCACCACTGCTGCTGCTAGAGCATCTGCTCAAACTGCTTGTTCTGATGTTGTTCTATTCTCTCAAGCTGCTCAAGGTCTGTAGCTATTTCTCCTCCTATTTCAGCACAGGTGCACCTTACTAACAGGCCCTTCCTCCAGGAAACCCCACTTCTGACACCAGTGTTGCACGCCTATTCTTGACATGGTCATAGTGCACCAGTAGTGGGTTTATTCTGCTTAATTACTTGTTCTGCAATGCTTCCCCAATGCTTCCACATTACTGCACCAAAAACAGGTAAAAAATAAACCAGAACATTTGTGGGATAACAAGTTGCAGGATTTCAGCAGGAAGTGATGGGATATACACTGTTTAGAAATGAAGCCGTGTGACTACCCCAAAACCTTTGCAAGCACAAACAGTATCAAAAGCAGGATCACATGTGACCACCCTGATATCATCATGAGCACAAATCGTCATGAATGCACAATAAAATGGACATTTGAGACAAATGTGTACTTATGGTTTCAGAACACTACCTGCATACTAATTTTCACTAAATAGAAATCTAAGCTATATATGCTTAGATATTGGATATAAATGCTGCTGTTGTAAAAATTTTAAGAGACATCACTTTAAATTATATTTCTACTCAAAATATGTGCAAGCTCAGATATGATTAATTTTTGAAATCCATCCTCTAACCTCAATAAACATTATCATGGTGATGGCTATATAGCAAAACCAAATATTATTTCTTGACAGAACTATAGGAAACTGAATAAAATGCTGTGTAGTGATTTTTCGGTGGTGTCGTTTGTCTTTCCCTACACAAAAGTCTACTTTTTTATTTCAGAGCAAAAAGAATAGTTTAAAGCTTTGTATCACTGTAGATGTAACTGTTCTTGTATTTGCAGTACTTTGTAGTCTTGCTTCCTAATGCTATTATTCATGAAGTGTTATACTCAGCTGGGGGTAGTGTTAAAAAGCTACACCATACGGTGAATGAGATGCTTAAAGGGGGATTGAGTAGGAAGGAGGGAACTGGAAGAGAGTTGAGCTGCTATTGCTGCTTCAGTGAAGTCACAATACTAGGAAACAAAAATGTCCACTTTCAGCTATTCAGCTACCATCAAATCATCTTTTCTATTCAGTATTTGTCATTTTCCAAAATCATATCTATATCTAAGGCTTATTAGTTTTTAAAGATATCATACACATGAATAATAATGTGATAGGAATGACAGAAACTCAGTCCAGAGTGCTCACCTATTATTGTTTACTGAAAGATTGTCCAATACAAGAGGATTTGGACTTTTTCAGGTGCATAAATTATATGCAGCCTTACTGTTTTATGTGAACAAGTGTCTGAATTAGAAAAATTAGGAGACAGAAGTGGACTGGTGAATATGCACCAATTTTATTTTGGTCAATTAAGAGGAATTGCTGTTCTTAATAAGGTTAAATTGTTCAGGTGGGAGCAGGAATTAATGCAAGCTGTTAGTTTTATTGAGATGATTTTACTACAATTGCTGAAAAGGGGAAGCTTAAGCACAGTTCTGGGGAAATTAGTTTTGCTCATGTGCACAAAGATATTAACACTATTGAACTCCTTTGGGCCAAAAGGAAAAAAGTGAAGTGGACCAATATAGCCTGGTGGACCTGCCCACATTTTAGGTCCCATAATGTTAACTGTGTATGAAAAAGTAAATTAATTCATTAACGTACTTAGATAATGCCAATGTCTTTAAAAGTTTCCTGTAAAAAAAGAAGCACACAAAGCCCGTACTTCTCAGACAGAGTACTTTAAGAGGCCATATTTGATGAGAAGATGTTTCTATTTTTTCTTAAAAGTAACTGATTTGGATTGATGTAAACAACCCTATCCAAAGCTGCTATTTGTCCCACTGGCTACCTTTAGATCAGGAAAACAGCATGGGATAAGGTTAAGTCCTTCTTCTGCAGTGATACAACCTTGACACTCCTCCAGAGGCTGCTTTTTATATAGAAAGCTCAGGGGGAGAGAGCTGGGTATTGACCCTTAAGCAGAATCTCTTGAATTCTGATCTTATACACCATCCATACTCACCTGGGGAGAAAAAAAAGATGTAGGGTGTTCAATAAATACAAGTTGTTTTTAAAAGTATGAGTTACCTTTTAAATAGCCAATTAAAAAGTGGGAGGAAGATGCTTATATAAAGCAAAGCTACCAGCCTAACTGCCACACCAGGGCTGAGTATCAGGCCTAAATCTACATTAATCAGTGTTCTCAAACCTTCCTCCAGTATTCCCAGGAGAAATTTCATGGGAACAGACTTAAGGGGATGTACTCTTTCATGTGCCTCCCTTACTTTTCATATTATAGATCACTAAATTCATTTTGATTGCCTTTGTTCTCTGGAATACCCAGATCAAAACTAAACACTGAAGAATCCATGAGGAAAGACAGGCAAACTATTAGGTAGGTGGAGGACTGTTTACTGCTCTTGTCACCAGCTCGTTTTGACAAGGGAGTACAGTGGTACCTCTGGTTACAAACTTAATTGGTTCCAGAGGTCCACTCGTAACCGGAAACAGCTCGTAACATGAGGCTAATGGTTCTTCCCGCTGAGCGCGCGCCGCCGAAGTGCAACTTCCGCTCGCATCCCGGGGCAAAGTTCGCAACAAGGAGACCTACTTCCGGGTTAGCGGAGCACGTAACCCGAAGCGTTTGCAAAGGAGACAGTATGTAACATGAGGTACCACTGTATGGCAGATCAGACTCCTGATGGATGTCAAGGCCCACTGCTGAAGATGCTTCACATTCACACCCTTTTCTTGCCTCTAGGGATGGAAAGTGGGGGGCCAGATTCAGTACAGGGACAGAAGATCCTTCTGATCTTCAGAAGGAATTAGGTGAAGAAATACAAAGGTTCATATTCAGGATCATTTAGATGGGATTAGTTACTCTCTAAAAAACATATCACACTAAAAAATAGGGAGGTCAAAAAGGAGTGAGCAGAGGATACTCCCCATGCTTTCAATTAGTATGCATTATGTAGGAACTCCAATCCATGTTATTTACGTATGTGTACAGAATCAGGCAGGGACGCAGGTGGCGCTGTGGGCTAAAGCCTCAGCGCCTAGGGCTTGCCGAACGAAAGGTCGGCGGTTCGAATCCCCGCGGCGGGGTGCGCTCCCGCTGCTCGGTCCCAGCGCCTGCCCACCTAGCAGTTCGAAAGCACCCCCGGGTGCAAGTAGATAAATAGGTACCGCTTACCAGCGGGAAGGTAAACGGCGTTCCGTGTGCGGCTCTGGCTCGCCAGAGCAGCGTTGTCACGCTGGCCACGTGACCCGGAAGTGTCTTCGGACAGCGCTGGCCCCCGGCCAATAGATGTGAGATGGGCGCACAAACCCCAGAGTCTGTCAAGACTGGCCCGTTCGGGCAGGGGTACCTTTACCTTTTTTACAGAATCAGGCAAGTTGTTAATCCAAGGCAGTTACTGTGAATTACATGTAGTGATTTTGTACAAAGGGCACAGGATTAAGGTCTTACTGTGTTGTTTTGTGCAGTTGTGGAGATAAAACTTTGCAAGCCTAGTCAAACAGGTGTTTACACTCCACCAACACAAGCAGGTTTTTATACTCCACCAACACAACAAAGGAAGCAAATTGTGAATGTGTCGGGTAGTTAAAGCATGCTTACAGCCACTATGATAAACTGGTTTGTGTTGGATTTGGAGCTGTATTAAAATTCCTGCTTGGGCACAAAGCACACCGGATAACTGGGTGAGACACTGGATGATTTCCTCCTCTCAGTTGTTTTAAGGATAAAAGGGGTAAATACCACGAACTACACCAAAAAAGGTGGAGTATAAACACTTGTTGCTTATGTCAGTAACTGGCAGGATGGGCTAAACCAGTTGTGAAGAATCTTTAGATCACCAGATGTTGCTGGACTACAACTTCAAAGCTCCAGAAAACATGGCCAATGGCCAAGGGATGATGGGAGTTGTAGTTCAACAACATCTGGAAGGCCAAAGTTTTCCCACACTTGGGTTAAACAGTGGGGTAGGGTCTTGTCTGATGCATTACATGTGAGTAGTACCATTGCTGCTTGGGGTGTGATATGTGTAGCTATACTGGACGACAATACCAGTAATGAAACATGAAAGCATGTTTGGTAAGCAATCCAGCTGATTGACGACAGGGACCAAGAAAGCTGCACCATAGCAGTATAGAGGTGATAAGTGTGCTGGTTTTGAGGAGGAATGGGTGGATTATTTATATTTCAGTGCATGTATAGGTCAACAGATCTCCCCTTCTAAAAGGTTCTCAGAGGACTTACATAGAATATCAGGTTACCTTATTAAGTTCACAAATCTTGACCCATACATATTTTCTGTTGTGAAATGACATTAGTAGGGGGCAGTTTGAAGCAAAGTAATGCTTTACCCATCCATATCACTGCCCCCGATCATCTCAGGTTCCAAAGCAACCCGATGTCTGCTGCAATTATTTTTCTCTCATGCATCATGTTGCAATTCCAAATTCAGAATAAATTTTGAACTCTTATGTCATTCAGTGCCAAACACAACCTCCTATATGGTGAATCATCATAAGGATAGTGAACAATGCTAGAAGACCTCTTCCCACTGTTTAATCCACCCTGCCAGGTACTGTCTAGGCAACAAATAGTCACAAATCAGCTCACAGATTGATTTATCTAATGAGGCTCAGGTGCTTCATAAGGCAAAGCAGGATGAGGGCAACATAGGTGCTTCATCTTCCTTATTTGAATTTGGGCCTGAAAGAGCAAGGGAAAGTGTGGGCGCATTAACTGTAAGTTGTAAGCACAATTTGTAATACTGCACATCATTAGCGATTATGGGGCAGGACTGTTAAGATATCACACTTAGCTTCCAACACCCTAGCTTTAAGAACTTGATTCAACATGAGATGTCTTAAACTGCTAGGTTTTTTAAAACAACATCATTGTGATTTCTTGGGGTTTCAAAGGAAATTATATTAAAATATTCAAGTTCTGTAAAATATGAAAGTAGTTGCTTGATAATTACTATTTTTTAAAATGTATTTTAGTTCTGTTATAAATGCACTTCCATTAACAAACCCTGCAGTGAACTGCAACTTGTGGTTAAATGCAGCAGATTCAAGTGCATTTCACAGTGCTATAGCATGAACCTGCACAAAGTTGGGCCTAACAATAATTTTTTTATGCATGGCATTTCAGTTTTGAAAGTTGAACTGTGTGTATGTGATTGCAGGTAGTGCCCATGTGTTTTCTGGGTTTCTAAATGTGCATCAGGGCCCCAAAACATTGGCAATCCCTGTTCTAATCTTTACACCATAATGCCATGCTCTATAACAAAAGAAACAGGCACTGCACATAGAATCCTTAGGTTGTTCTTTCTGCAAATGTCGTAGAAGTGGCAAAATTCTCAATTCAAAATTTAAACTACACGTACACCATAGTTTTTGCTGGGAGTTGCCAGCATAGGCTTCAATAGGGCAGGAAAATCTTAAATTTTTGAACCACTGCCCAGAACTTCCACAAACTAATGAAAGCATGCCTTCTTCGGCAAGCCTGAATAAAATACTGTACACCAGCAGTTTATCAAAATGGGAAAGAGATGTATGAGATGCCTGTATCAAAACTGGTAGTAAAAGGGGTCAAGGTGTCCATTTTAAGCACTATTTAGCTTTCTGTACCTGCATAAATTATTATCGGATCAATTTTGAATCTGGCACATCCATAAACCTTATTTTGGTTGTCATCCGTCTGTGTTGGGAGACAATGGAAGGGTAAAGTCAAACTGCTGGAGAGTTACAGCACCTGCTGTGGCTAGAGAAAGATACAAGAGAGTCATGTTTTATTGCAGTTGGGGCAGATGAAGGCGTCCAGTTGCGCTGATGGAGGTGTACCATGGTGTTTCTTCTTTCTGTGCTGCTCCCAGCAGGCATTTCTGCTCTGGTCACTGCTGTGATTACATGACCTGACTGTCTCCAAGTGCTGCGTTTATATACAAGGGATTTCCACATTGCCAATCTTCATGTTACATTTGCAGAGCTCTTAACCAGAGTTGGTCTGCCATTTGGCCTAGTGCTTGAAGCCAGCTCTCTGGGGATCTTGCCATCTTCCATTCTGTGGACATGACCAAGCCAGTGTAGACATCGCTGAGAAAGGAGTACGAACATGTTGTGAATGTGGGCTTGGGAGAGCGCATTTCTGCTTGAAACTCTGTCCTGCCATGTGATGCCCAAAACCTTCCTGATGTGGCACATGTGGAAGGTGCTGAGGTCATGTTCCTGATGATCTTAAGTTGCCCATGACTCACTTCCAAAAAGAGCATGCTCAACACACAAGCCTGGTAGACCTTCATATTGGTATTGGACCTTTGCATTGCATTCTCCCTTACCCTTTTGGAGAGGCAAGCCATTGCCATAGCTGCCTTGCCGATAAGCTTGCCTCAGGGGCAGGCAGCTGATATGCCAAGTATATATATGGCTTGGCAGGTGTCAGTTTTATAAACTACCATAACTTTGAGGCTTGCAATGCCAGACCCTGCTTTCTTTCCTACTCACCTTATAACTCAAAGGGCCCTTTGTGCCCCCTTTTAGACTCAAGACGGTATCCTGAGCAAGGAGCTGAGCGTTGAACCTGAGTTCAAATTTCACCTCGCGGTTCAAGCGATTCACCGCGCACCCCCTCCTCGCCAAATGGGGCTAGTAGTAAAAGGTAAAGGGACCCCTGATCATTAGGTCCAGTCGTGCTAGTAGTCGGTACCTAACACCACACGGAAGCTGGGCGGAGTAGGGCGGGCTTGGAAAGGGCGAAGGCAGCAGCTGTGCACGTCTGAAATGTTAGGTCGCCCAGTGTGGCTCCTGTGGGGGAGCGAAGGAGGAGCGGGCGGCAGAGCCGGGGAGCCTCTCGGCCGCGGGCGCCCCAGACGAGAACGAAACGAGCGCCGAGCGGCGGCGGCGGCCCCCGACGTCTCCTCCCGCCAAACTCGGGCAACTCGCCGCCTCCGCCGCTACTCCAGCGTCCGCCCCGCCTCCTCCCGCCCCTTCAAGCCGGCCCTGCCGTGACGCCTCCATTGTGTGCGCAGCCGCAGCGGCTCCCGGCGACTGTTGTATCCGGCCGGCGCCTTTTTCTCCTCCTCCTCCACCTCCCTTTCCCCCCCTCCCCCTTCCCCGTAGAAACTGCCGCTGCCGTCGCGGGCGCCCCTTCTCCTCCTCTCTCGCCCGGCGGGGCCCCGAACAGTCTCTTCTTCTCTCTCCCTTCCCCTCCCCCCCCCGCCACCGTCACTCTATGACGCGATGGCAACGGCCAACTTCGGCAAGATCCAGATAGGGATCTATGTGGAGATCAAGCGCAGCGATGGTGAGCCGGGAGGAGGGAAGGAAAGGGAGGGATGGAGGGATGCAATGGGAAAGGAGGGAGGGAGCGCCGGCAGCCTGCTGCTCCCTCCTGCTGCCTGGCTGCCGCCCTTCTCCTTCGGGAGGGGGGAGGGGCCGGGGCCCTTTATGCGCGCGGGGCCCGCGGAGGACACGAGCCGCCCCTCCGCCGGGGCGTGCGGAGGGTTGCGCGTGTGGGGCGGCCGCGGCGGCGGCCGTGGGCCTGTGGCGTCGCCCGCTGTCGCTAAGGCGCTTTTTGTGTCGCCTCCTGTGATGGTGGCAGCGGTGGGGAGGGAGTGGGCTTGTGAGGGACTCGGGGCGTGAGGCTGCTGCAGTGCTGTGGGGAAGGGCGGGCGGGGAGGAGGAGGAGGAGGAGGAATGAAAAGGGTGTGTGTCAATATATATAAATGTGTATGTTTATAAATGCACACATATGGTGTGTGTGTGTGTGTGACAGGAGGCACGGGGGGGGGGAGAAGCCGTGGGGCGGAGGGGGTCAGTCTCGAGAGGTTGAGGGAGTGACAGGGGAACGGATGGGGGGCTGGTAGGGAAGGGCGTGACCCCCGCCCCACAATGCGTGTGTGGTGGTGCAGGAAGGGGGTCGGGGAGTATGTGGGGGGGGGGATCGGCGCCCGCGATGGCGAGGTGGGACAGCTGCTTGGTATGTGTAGTAGCATAGAAAAGGTGAGGCTTTGGAGTGGCTTGTTCGATCGCTTGGAAGAGGAGGAGAGTGGGTCCCCCCCCCCACCTTCCCCTCCACAAATGCACTGAGCAAACCTGTCATCTCCCCAACTGGAGCGTGCTTTAGAAGCACACAGATCGGTATGAGCTTTACATCAAACGGCCGGATGCAGTGACGCCAAGGGAGCTTTACCTCTCACCCCCCCCCCCCATCGCCAATTATTCGACAAAAATCTTACCATGGTGTGTTAAATGAAATAGAATCACACGCAGCCTTTTGACACCCGGATTTTTGTATTGCCCCCCTCCCCCCTCCCTCACAAAGAATAAGGTTCCTGTGTTGATTCAGTGTTTCCCTTTTTTGCCCTGTATTTCCTGGCAGCAGCATGTGCGATGCTTTCTATAGATGCAGATGAAGTTCGTGGGCGGGTGAAGCTTGGGAGCGATTACCCTTGGATAGTATGACTACAGCGTATTGGAAGGCTGCAAGCAGAGTGAATCGATGGGCCCATCTCTGTTGCTCAATGGATGGGGGTGATGTCGTCTGTTGCTAGCTGGCCTCGTTGATGCTGGGGTGGGGTCAGCTTGGGATTCTTCCAACAATGCTAAATAATTGGGGAGAGGAGGGAGGACATCAGGTGTTTATGTCGTAGCAGAGGTATTTAATGCTGATGTACTAAAAGGGAGAAGGAGCACATAGTATTTTTAACTGCTTTTCCTTTCAACTCTTCTAATTGCACTCTGAGGACTGTGTTTTTATTGCAGCGTTACAGCTACACATACTCATATAATGGAATTAAGTGTGAGAGGGTGTGTGAGAGATGAGGCTACTCATTATTCAGCTGTGTAATTTAAGAAAGGATAAAAATTATTATTCCAGCTTCAGAGTGACCCAATGGGGGTGTGTGGGTTTGGGTTTTCCTCCTTGCCACAGTTGAGACAGGTGGGTGAATGAAGCAGACAGGGTAGAATAGTAGTCTAACTGAGTAGAAATATTTTCTGCATTGGAATGGAGGCAGGGGGTTGGACTCGATGGCCCTTGTGGTCTCTTCCAACTCTATCATTCTATGATTCTATGATTCATTCTGTACTTCTGATCTACAAACCCATTCTCATGATTCTAAGAAGTAAAACTCTGGCATTGCTTGCTTCAGCCAGTGGTGGAGGAAGGTGGGAGGCCCTGGATGCCATTTTCCTACTTGGAGAGATGCTTTGATATTCCAGCCTTCCTCAATGTATGTGCCTTTCAGGATATTTGGACTACAGCTCCCATTAACCTCAGTCTGCTGGCCGGGACTGATGAGAGTTGTAGTCTAAAATGCCAGGAATGTGCTATGTTGTGGAAGGCTTAAAATGTAGTTTTCTAGTTTACATTTAGCAATTAATTTGGTTTGGTTAGTCACCTGTCATCACCAAGTGTTTCTAAAATTCTGTTTCAAAAGTGGTTTGACAGAATGACTGCTGTTGGAAGAAAATAACTATAAGGCCTTGAAAACAATTCAGTGTTCTTTAGACGAATTGAGTGTTTCGAAAACAATGAGATACTTAATATCTAAAATCCCAAGGGGTGATATTTCTGTCAGTTAAATGAAAAAGCATTGGGATTCTGTTTGGGTGAAAATTGGTAACCACATAAATTTGTTTTGATGTTTCCACTGTATCTTTCACTTTTTAAAAAATAAACAGGGAGCTCTTTTCTCCCTGGTTTTTAAAACTGCCATACTCAAATAAGACCACCTGCAAATAGCCTTGGATCTAGTCCTTTTAATTTTAAGGAGAGATTCCTGGCAGGATGGTTTTTTGTGGATTTCTGCAAGTACAAGTGAGGTTCCATGGGTCCAAGTAAGTTTAGTATAAAATTGCAGGAATGTTGGGTAGCTTAATTGCTTTAGAGAGGGAAACAAAGGTATGTTGCTGTCAGAACTGTGACTTGAAAATTTTCCGGCATTTTTATTAATACAATTATAAAATTTAAGACTTGGTTATAGTCTACAGTTTGTAGAATCACAGTACTTGCAGTATATAAAGTATTTACAAATTTAAAACAGTTTTTGTTGTAGTTCTTGTATATCGTTTGTTTTTTAAAAAAGAAAGACTGACCAACATACAAAGCTGCATAGGGTGTAGGTGATAAGAAAGTTGACTATTTAAAATTATCCCAGCAATTGTTACTCCAGTTTTGTAGGGATGGAAGGGATACTGAGGACCATCTAGTTCAACCCCCTGCAATGTAGGAACATACAGGGAATCGAATACAGGGACCTGGGTACCATGTTGTAATCAACTGAGCTATCCATGTCATATATAGATGAATGGATGGGGTACTTACCGGAGACACATTGGAATATATATATATATATTTTCTGTCCCTTGCAGTTGGTGTAACTTTCCACTGTGGGCAAGACAGAAGCAACACAAGCATTTATTTCTTTAAATGATTTGTATGCTGCCCTTCAGTTCATGAAATTGTCAGGGTGGCTAGCAAATACTGTTAAAGAAAAACAACACATAAAATTAAGTTAGTACAAAAATGAAAAACATAACAGTATAAAATCAGTCTGTTAACCCCATCTTAAGTGACATACCTGAAGGCCTAGGCATATTGGAATGTATTTTACCAGGTGTCAAAAGAGCATCATGTTTGGTGCTAAGTGAACCTTCTTGAGGAGGACAATTCTACTTGTGGACACAACACCACAACTGTAAAGCTCTTCTCTCCAGTTAGCACCCATCTAATATGAAGGTGATAAGACAATGAGGAGTGGTTTTGAAAGAATTTCTGTATAATATTCAGGCACTTGCATGTGGGAAGAGATGTTCTCTACCACTGGCCAGTTTCTCTTGATGCCTCCATGTGATCATGTATGTTTCTAAACACTACTTGTTTCATTATAAATATGCAGTTTGTCATTCATTTTCAACTGAAGTGGGTGGGTAGGCAAGTGTTTCCCACCACCTCCTGGAAGCCGCTGAAAGAGCATTTTGTACCTTAGGGAATACAGAGCAATCACTTGTTGTTTCCCATCGTCTGGTGTACGGACAAGACAGAAGGAAAGTTTGGTCAAACAATATGTTACATGCAGATTTGTGTGTAACCCTTGGCTCAGCACTTGGCTGGGGGAAGAGTCTAGGGGATATTCTATTTATATAAATTTTTTGCTGAAGCCCCAAGCCAAGAAACCTGGGACTCCCAATTGAATGGCTGAGTAGCAGCCCTCCCACAAGGCACACCTACTCCTAAGGTATGTGCAAGAAATGGTGTCCTGTAACTGACAACAGTGGATCAACAAGAGGTTAAACAATGTGGGAAGCAGTACACAAATCAATTTTAGTCTAAAATGTCCTACTTTCTTCCAAAGGAAGTCTTACGCCCTTACAGTTAGTTTAGGGTGCAGTGCAAGCAGCAACTCTCAACAGGTGGCACCAGAGGATGGTTTCTGTGCCTTTGCAACTCCATGCTGATAGGAATTGCTTCTCTTAGGTGGATTTCTGAAACAGTGATTTCAGACAGTAGTATTATAGCAAGCAAAGCTCAGCGATCCCTAATTGAAACATTATACTGTATGGGAGACCAATTTTCTCCTCTTCATAAAGAGAAATGTATCTTTCTCACCAGCTCTGTGACCGCTACTCTCTAGAGGCCATTTTCTGTTGGGTGAACTAGCACCAGCACAAGTGATCTAGGCAGCTCTGGCCAACATACAAATGAATGTGGCATGCTGGGTTGAACACTTATGTTTTCTCTGCACTTTCTGCTTCCGCTTGGTGTTACCTTCTCTACAGCTTAAAATGTGTTATGTTATCTCATGGTTCTTTTTCACAGACAAAGCTACTTACAGAGCGTTGCTTGGAATCATGAGCACAGGGATACACAACCCCCTATTTCCTGATTCCAAATTGCCCCTACAACTGGTTTTCTGTTTCTTCCAGTGTTCCACTTGAATGTTTGCCTATATTTGAAACTCTGAAGGGAAAAATAAAAGAGAATTTGGAATAAATAAATGATGAACAGGGAAAGGGTTACGCACCAACAAAGCCACAGTTTTGATTACTCTCTGTTTCGAAAGAGGTCATGGTAATGCGGCATATATCTGGGTGTAATATCTAGTTTGTCCTGAGGGAGGGAGAAAGCCAGGAGCAAAAATGACATAGGGTTTGTTTCCTGTCCTCCTCCATCTCTTGACTTGGGGATTCCTCAACTTCAGTTGGATACCTGGACACGTGGGCATTAATTAGCAAAATAATTTGCTGATCAGGCTGCCAGGACAGCAACTCACATTACTTTCATGAAAAAAGATCATCAGTAATTTATCTCAATCTTTTAAGTTCCTGGAAGACAAGTGGCAAGACCAGTATTTTAGATTGTGGTTAAATATGTAATTTCAGAACTGAAGGAATAAAGTTAGTCTGCCTCAGATAATTGGCCATGCAGTCTATTCCCACCAGTATTGAAAGAGGCGCTGCCCACATTGGCATGCTGGTGTCCATGATTCTCAAGTGCATGACAGGCCTTTCTGTGCACCCAGTTACAATACTTAGCTTCAATTCTGGGTTGATCTGTCAGCTTTATCTGCTCCTGTACTCCTTGGAAGGCAAGGCTGTCTGAGGGGCAGAGGGAAGTCAGTGACAAAATAATTCTTTTCTATTTGCAACTGTGTGGTGTAATATGACCTAACTTCCACTGTGCCATGAACTTCAGTATTCTTGTCTTCTACTTCCTGGTTAGCCAGCTACTACCTTAGTCATCCAGAGCAGCTGTGTTTGTTAGTGCCTTATGTGTAACACCCCATTGTTTCCTGCTGCTGTGCAGTGCTAGGTAATTAGCAGCAAGAATAATCACTAGCAAACATGCCAGGGTCTGGATTTATAGACAAGCAAGAATACTTCATACATGAAGAGGAATATTTAATTTAATGGGACAAGGTAGCTATGACTATGATGAGTTCTATTAACTTCAGTGAAAATGGGACATCTGTATAGATGCTCTGTTGATATATGCTGAAAACGGATCCTGTCGAAGTGCCATTTATTTTTTGCACTTATTGTGTAATACATATCTAAGGTCAGAAATGCCTTTTACATCAAGAATTGTAGTATGCACACTGTGGTTTATTTGTTGACATTAGACCCCATTACTTCCATTTTTTATGTCCATTCCCATTTTGAAAGTTTAGCCTTTTACTTAAGAAAAAAAACCTTTTATACTTTACAGAAATGCCTGATTATATAAAAGCTGCTAGAACTGCATCAACATTATCTTTGGGTGCGTTGGGGGGGGGGGTGGAATGGACGTTTAGCCCATTTAGTTCAGTAGTGCTTACTTCTTGGGAGGTGTGTATAGACTGGCAGCTGCAGCAGGTAGAAGAGAACTGAGGTATTGAAAACTTGTTAAACTTAGACTGCAATCCTGTGCCATTTACCTGGGAGTAAGTCCTATTGAACTCAGTGGAGTTTGCTTTGTAGTAGTCCTGTAAAGGACTGTATTGTAATTCTGCAATTTTAGCAAGTCATGAAACGATGTGCACATGAATTACAGTAATGCACTTCTGAGACCTAGCCACCTGAAAAAGCTAATTCAAGGTTCAGCTCCCTCATCTTCAGCTACATGGGCCTCTAGTAGCAGGGCTTTCCTACCTGAGACTCTGAAGAGCCTCTGCTAATCCTTGTACATAATACTGGCAAGATTGACCTGTGCTCTGACTCGGCCATTTCATACATTTATATGATGAGTAAGCATTGCCCCAGAGCAATTAGATGAGTTGGCATGTGGCTATTAGCTTTTGAAGGATAGAATATTGCCTCCCATGCTGTTTAACTTTCCATTCTTGAAAGGGAGAAAGTAAGAATCCTACACCTTGTTTCCACAATACTCTTAAGCTCAAAGGAAGAAACAAGTTCTAAGGCGTGAATGGTACTGTTCACTTTTCCAGCTTTAGTTCATGAGCTTTCATTCTAGAAGGGGGAATCCAACCTGCAGTCTGATACAGCCAAGTGTAGGGCAATATTAGTGCTGTGCTATGTTCTCTAGATTGAGGGCACAAGGAGAAGGGGATGACAGAGGACGAGATGGTTGGACAGTGTTCTCGAAGCTACTAATATGAGTTTGACCAAACTGCAGGAGGCAGTGGAAGATAGGAGTGCCTGGCGTGCTCTGGTCCATGGGGTCACGAAGAGTCGGACACGACTAAACGACTAAACAACAAATGTTCTCTAGAAATTGAGGCTGGACAGGGAGCGGGGGCACAGAAAAGGAAATTGGGAAGTTAAGTTATGAATAATAGCAAACTTAAAGGTAAAGGGACCCCTGACCATTAGGTCCAGTCGTGAACGACTCTGGGGTTGTGGCGCTCATCTCGCTTTATTGGCTGAGGGAGCCGGCGTACAACTTCCAGATCATGTGGTCAGCATGACTAAGCCGCTTCTGGTGAACCAGAGCAGTGCTGTTTATCTTCCCACCAGAGCGGTACTTATTTATCTACTTGCACTTTGACATGCTTTTGAACTGCTAGGTTGGCAGGAGTAGGGACCGAGCAACGGGAGCTCACCCCGTCACGGGGATTCGAACCACCAACTTTCTGATCGGCAAGTCCTAGGCTCAGTGGTTTATACCACAGCGCCACCCGCAAATAGCAACCTTAAGCGCTAACTAACCACTAAAGTTTTATTTGTAATGCTGCACTTAGACTTTCTGTTTGCTGCTGTTCTACAGCTTAGTGTTTGGGGCATAGATTTTACATTTAATGAGCAATGGAAGGAATAGATCACCATGCAGATATGTAATTAATGCAATTAGATTGAAGTGCAATATTATGACTCAAGCTTTAGACTAGTTTTTTTTTACTTCATGTCTTTGGTGTCTGAATCATACAATGTGTAATATTATAAAGTAAAACTAGAGCAGGTTTTGTGGTTATAATAAATAATCATGGATTGTGTAGCTTGAGGTGAGGAGCAAAAGTGTAAGAGAAACAAGTCAAAAGATTTACATCTTAGCAGGGTGGGGATAAGGATATTTCACAGACATTGTCAGTGTCTTGCATAGTGAGAAGTGTGCCTCCATTTCTGGTAATCTTTCAGTCATGTACATTTTCCATATTTTCCTTTTATGGGAGATGCTGTAGAAAGAAGACACATCTCTCTGACACTTTAGGTCACGTTGCAACCCCTGAATTGGGCATTGAAGAAGTCATAGGAGCAATTTTTGTGAGCTTGTTTGCAGCCTTGATAACCTGCAGTTTGGGTGTCTTTGTGATTCTTCAGAAGATTGCCTTCACTCTAAACTAGTTTTGTTCACTTTTGGTGAAGTTGGCTTATAGCCAAATCTCATTGGCTGTGAGGCATCACTGTTGCTAGAAAGAGGAACTATTTTCATACACAAAATCTTGCCAGTGCTGCAGTTCATGAGGCTGTGAATGTTGGTGATGGTGAACCAGCACAATGAAGTAAGCATTTGGCTGGGGGGGTGTGACGGGGTTAGAAGCTATTTGGGGGACCTTGGAGGTCTCCTCACATTAAAAAAGCTCAGTGGGAAACATGCATTCCTACAAATATGTGGAGTGTCAACAGGAAGAATGGAAAAGAACTGCTCATGTAGGAGAGATAAGGATAACAAAATGTGAAGGTAGGGAATTGCAGGAAGAATAGACCAGATTATAAGGAAATATTCTGGTCTTTTTTTTAAAAGCATCCAAGTGTATGAAGGCAGACTTTTGCAACCTTTTTACTGGAGTATAGACAAAAATAGACTTGTTAAATATTTAGGATTCACACTGAATCATTTTTGAATATAATGGGTAGCATGCCTACCTTTCACTAATTGGTTTGCTTGAAGGCTTTGCAATGCAGTTTGTGTTATTATATAGTCTCTTATTTAACTTTGGTGAAAAATCCATTTGGAAATGGTTTGAAATCTGTTTTTTCCTTAGTAGTACCAGAATCAGGTATTAAAACTTCATCAGATCTTTAAAGCCCAGGATAATAGGAATGTCTTCACCTGTGTCTATAACAGTAATCTGTAGCAGTGTTGCTGGTTGTCCACCAAGTTGGGGAGCTTCATTTGACAGCAGCACAAAACCAAACCCACCCCTGTAGAATTTCTTCCAGAAGACGTTCAAGAGGCACCTTCTATATTAACCACCAAATGTTTGCTGAAAACTTCTCTTTGTCACCAAGCTTATGCAGACAATTAAGAAAAACATTTTCTGTAATAGTCGACTGGGGATCTGTTTTAATTTTTATGTGGTTTTTATTTCAATGCAATTGTTGGTAAATTGTTGTTTTTTTAAAATATAAAATTGCAGCATATAATTTTTTTTAAATAGTTGAAGCTCTTTAAAATGAGGAGAACAATTTAAAGGTGATATAATCTATCTGTACCAATAATGTAACACTGAGCAGACTGCATTGCTCCTTTTCTCGTGCATCTTTGTGTAGTATTTTGATATCTTGACTTGAAAAAACCCTTGTCAACTTTGTTGATAGCCATGAACTGAATGCCCTTACTATAAGACACTAAATCATATATGTAATCTCACCTAAATGAATACAGGCAGTGACCATTTCGCACAAGCGTTTCATTCCCAGCCCCTGCGTGTGTCACGGAGTGTGCATAAGTTTGCCCTGCCCTGTTATGTCCCCATTTTGCCCTCTTCTGCGTCCAAAAGGACCTGTGCGTAAGTGATCGCACATCAATTTGACACATGCTTAAAATGGTTGTCACCTGTATTCACTTTTTTACAAGGAACTGTTCAATTTATGCATCTTTATGGAACTGTAGAATAGCTGTGATTCCAGTTGAGCTATCTGGGTGAGAGCTTATTTGAGGCTCTTGTTTACTTTTTAAAAATCACATTTTTGTCTTGCCTTTCCTCTAAGGGTCAACTTTACATTTTTGCAACCTTAGGGTGTAGGTTTGGTTGGAAAAAAATCAAGTAGGCCAAGATGACACAGCTAGGTTCTTGGGTGAGTGGGAATCTGAACTCTCTGTTTGTACATGCCACTAAATCAAACCATGGCTTAGTGCAAATAAGGAAATGTGTGAATTCTTGTTGTGAAGCTCATGACCTCTGTGCTCCTCCCCCAGGCCTGTTGCTGTCATGCCACCAAGGGTTAAACCATAATTTGGCGCTGCTCTAGGAACCCACTTGTTTGTGCCAGACTATAGTTTGTCTTCATGTTACATACAAACCTGGTCAGTGTATACTCTAACCATCTCAAGGTGGAAAGCATGATTTTTCTTCAACGGTTGTCACTCCTTCATGCAGTTGCAACTGTGTTTCTGGAAACCCTGTCCTATTTGTCCTATTTGTTGTATGCATTGCTACTACTGAGGGTAGCATATTACTGGGGGTAACAATTCTGCAAGTCTTTTGCCATTGACTCTTCTCTACTTGTGATTTCATAACTGCATTGCCAATGTGATGGTTGGTAGGGCTAGTTGACTAGGATGCTGATGCATTGGTCAAGTTTATTAATAGAAACTTAATTTTGTATCAAATTGCATATGGATTCCATAAGTGATTAAAACTAGTACAAGGTGCCAGATAGCCAGGACAGTTAAGATAGCCAGGACAGTTAAGTGACCAAGACTGCTTTTGAAATAGACAATGTAGGGATTGACGTAGGAAATGTCCCAAAGGTGGCCTTTGGCATGGTATCTTTCTATTTTGTAGGGCTGCCCATGGAAGTTGATGCGAGTGATCTCCTAGATTGCTCTTTTTTGACACAACATTTCTGAATTATCAGGTTGGGGGATGTTTTATCAGATCCCAAGGTATTAATCTCTCTATGTCACAAGGTACATCTTAATCCCCTCTGCTGTTGGAACCGTTGAGGGATATTGTTTGAAGGTTGAAAGTGAGATACCATCAACATGCTGAGGACACACACTGCTTTATTTTTTGTTGCGTTAGTCTAGGTAGAATACTTTCTGGTTTTGTCCAGTCTAGCTACAGAAGATTTATTTTTGCTTATTGGGAAACTGTGGTACCTCGGGTTACAAACCTAATTCATTCTGGAGGTCTGTTCTTAACCTGAAACCATTCTTAACCTGGGGCGCGCTTTCACTAATGGGGCCTCCTGTTGCCGCACATTTTCCATTCTCATCTTGGGGCAAAGTTCGCAACCCGGAACAACTACTTCTGGGTTAGCGGAGTTTGTAACCTGAAGCATTTCTAACCTGAAGCGTTTGTAACCCGAGGTACCACTGTAGTAATATGCTTCATATACTGTAACATGGGGACCTGAATTTATTTTGTTCTTCTGAAGAATCTGTTACATAGCTACTGTATCATGTGGATTCATAATCATTTTCCTAATTGCCTTTAATTATATAAATAATATTTCAAATAACAAACATCCTAAGATGTAGCTGATGTTGAAGCTTTTCTCAGGAGATTAATTTGACTCCTGCTCACTAGTATTTGAAATGGAATCATTCATATGTTTGGCAAGCTTAATGTGGCCCTAACTGATTGTTTATTACATTCTTATAAAAATAATATATATATGTGAATTTAGAACAAAAAGCCCTTTAGAGCTAGGGCAGTCTATATCAGCAGGTAACAGAGATATATCCTCTCATAGATTGTCATTGGTTAACATATTCATTTATTTTCAAACGTTTGTCAGTTCCTGAATTCTGTGAGTTCAGTTCTGTGAGTATTGTATAGTAGCCATAGAACTGCAGAAGGCTTAACCTTGGGAGGTGGGCAGTTTGTTCATATTATGAAGAAACATACTTTGGGGAATCTACCGTCTTCGTGGTTGTGACACATCATATTTGAACAGGAACAGAAAAGCATTATGGTTACCTGCTAGTTTGACCAATACATCATAGGTTTTTAAATTTTCACAAGATGAAGTGGAGAGGGGAAAGGTCAGACATAATTCCTGTAATCCAGCCAAGGAAAGTTGTGTGCAGAAGCAAGCTTACATGTGAACAACCAACATGGATGCAGGTATCCATTTGTATTCATATAGGCAGTACTCTTGTTCCAGTTGAACTGGCTACTTGTATATTTTTATGATTGTGGGAATGTGCATCACAATCCAGAACAACTGCCTGTTGGGCAAGACTTGTATGCGACAAGAGCTAGATTGCAACCATAGTTCTGTGAAATTCCATTAGGTCAAGAAGTATGTATAGTCAGAATGTTAGACAACACCATTCTTGGTTAGTTTTTAAGGTTCTGGTTCATTCTTAATTTTTCTGTCCCTACAGGTGTAAGTTTGTTCTTAGGGTTCTGTCCATACCCTTACCCCCCACCGCCTCTGCTGCCCTAATTCTTAACCAGAAGTGGTTCCCATCAAATCCCCACACCATTCTTAAAAGTTTATTGAGTTCCAAAAACAGTTCTGGTATTTGGAAAGTTGCTGCCACATGCATGGTATTTTTCTCTGGATGTCTTTAACCAGCTGTTCATTCTCAGATTCTCAAACTGCATTTTGAGCTCAACAGAGTTTTACAAGCATTTTGAATGGTATCTTGGGCATCAGATGAAATTTTACAAAAGAGGAAGAAAAGTTTGTGTGAGAGTTTAGCATACACAGGTTATCTCAATGTCCTATTGGATTGTGTATGCCTCCACCTCTCCTCTCCTCTAGGCTATCAGGTTTGGCCAGAAGCAATAACTGGGTATTTTCTTGGATCCATTTCTTTTGCACATATTCTTACCCTTGCTTCCAGGTAGGCAAATTTAGCTTTATAGCTATGGTATTCAGGAACACATCACATCTTTTTGGATGCGTTGCTTCTCTCATGGCAGAAATAATTATAATATAAGAAAGTTGTCATTTTAATCTTAAAGCATGTATCGTAAATCCTTTTTCTGTCCCTTCCATGCTTTTTTGTATCCCAAACCAGGTCACTGTCAGGAAAGAGATGCTCCCCACTGTTTAAGCATGGTGTGCTAAATTCTATCATTTTGTTAATTGGCAGAAGATAACTTCATCTCTGGCTAGAATTGATTTGAGCAGTTGAAGAAGCTGCATTAATTAGTTCCACTTTAGTACAGAAGAGCACAAGCCATTTTGTTCAGATATATACTCAAATGGATGCTGCTGAGAGAGAGAGAGGCAGAAAATGGAATTGAAACTGGGAAGAGAAAAGTAGGTCCCAAGATGTGTGGGGAAGCACTGAAGGAATGAGAGAACTGTGTACGTTGTGAATAGGCGATTAATAGGGTGTTGCCTTCATGTGCTGTGTCATCTAAAGGCTGGGTGTGATCAGTCAGTACCTGAAATAGGAAAGGGAAATAAATTGCTAACATTGTTTTTTGTATACAAACTATAACAATAATTCTGTAATAGAAACTGAATGGCAGAGTTTATTCATTTAGTAAGGTAGAGCGATACATTTAGAAAGGTGCACACTACCATGTGCAATCTGTTGTACATAGGCAAAATAATTATAAGATTATTTTTTTTAATTGCTGCATGTGGTTAAATACCCTGACACCTATTTTTTCTGAGTGATTAGGTGGTTCAGAATTTATTTATGTATCATTTAGTATCAAAAGAGAAATTTTATGACATTCCTCCCTAGATTTTCTCCTATCTTTTTCAAACTTCAAACGCTGAAAGCAGGACCAAGTGCTCAGGTGTGCTTGGGTAGGTTTGCAAATTGTCACCTGCATAGTTGCCATTGGTGAGTAAGAACCTCCTTCAAACAAACAGGCAACAAAGCTTTTGTAAACTGGAAAAGTTTTTCCTTCTCTCTTTTAGGTCATTCGTATCAGGTTGCGAATGATTAGCATAGGTATATGAAGGAGTTCCATGGGCTTATTTGTAAGGCTGCCCTTATGGGCAGTGATCCAAAGGGAGGGAAATGTGTCTTCAGCCAGAGTGTTCTTTGTAGTTTCACAGCTGCAATTTCTATAGCTCAAGACACTTTAAAAACTGGTCAGCAGCTCACCTCACTCATCACCTGTGGGAGTTACAGTGGTACCTTGATTCTCAAACGGCTTAGTTGTCGAACAAATTGGCTCCAGAACGCCGCAAATCCGGAAGCAAGTGTTCCATTTTGCGAACGTTTTTCGGAAGCTGAACATCCGATACGGCTTCCACTTGAGTGCAGCCAATCGGAAGCTGCGCCTTGGTTTTTGAATGGTTTTGGGAGTTGAACAGACTCCTGGAACAGATCAAGTTTGAGAACCAAGGTACCACTGTACAACAACATGCAACTGTGCACCTTCCCTGATAATGCCCTGATAAATGGAACTTGCCAGGTCCCCTCACTGGTCTGCCAGTTGATGAAGACCTGGCTTTTTAACAAGACCTTCAATTAATTGAGTTATTTTGCACTGGCTTAGTTTTATGTTTATTTTGTCCTGCTGGAATCGTTAAATCTGTTGGGTATTGTTATGGCACTATTTTAACTGTGTGTGGGGAGATTACGGTAGCTGCCTTGAGTATCTTCAGAGAATAAGTTGGGATATAACTTTTAAAAATTAATCTTCACAAAATTGTCTCTGGCGTTGCTATGAAAACTCATTTATTGCACATTTCTGTGCATATATTGGAGTATACGGGTGTTGCTCCAGAGTAGCCAATGTGGTACCCCCAGTATGTTATTGACTTCAGGTCCCATCAGCCCTAACCAACATGGTCAGTGGTCCAGGGTGATGAAGCCAGCAACATCTCAAGGGCACCACGTTGCATACTCCTTCTGCAGCTTCTGATGTAAGTTCTGAGTGTCATTTGACATTCTGAGATTGATTGATAGCAGTGTTTGAGGAAAAATAAAGGGGAATATAAGCCATACTGAAATCTTTTTAAATAAGTATTTTATTAGAAATGCAATTCAGGCTGAAGGCCTGCATGCATTGACCAGGTAGTAAGTGTCACTGAAAACAATGGAATTATGGAGTAGACATGTGATTGCATGTCAGTGATATAGAAATAAGTGTGATGCATTTTTTTAAAATAATGAATTCCTTTGCAAATGAAATAATAGAGATGGAATTAAGCCGTTTTGATGGAAATTCTATAAATTGTTGAAGGAGTACTTATATTTCCATTCCAGGCCGAATACATGAAGCTATGGTGACATCTTTAAATGAAGATAACGAAAGTGTTACTGTTGAGTGGATTGAAAATGGTGATACTAAAGGAAAAGAGGTACAATATAATCATATTGACTATTAAAAAAGTTACATTTGTTCTCAGTTGATCTTGGTTCAAAATTGACCTAATGTATAATATAATGGACCATAGGCATTCAGAATGAAATATAAATCTCTGTGACTGTTTTGAAGATGTACTGGTGAAGTGAAGGCCAACAGAATAGGCTATATGATGACATATGAAAATAACTATTAAATGCTTGATTCATATAGATCTGGTTCACATGTCACATTAAACCATAGTTAAAAGAAATGTGAAAGTGCAGTGTGCTAGTGCATGCTGCTGAAATTACAAGCACTTTGTTCTTCCCTTCCTCATCCTGGCATCAAACAAACTATGAGTCTGGGTTCAGATGTAATGACAAGCAAGACTATAGCTTGTTCTCCAGCAGGGTGGAGGCAGCAGGAGTGGGGGAGGAAAAAAGTGCCTGTTATATAGTAGCTTCTCCCCCATTCAGCTGTGCTTTTTGCATGCAACACAAAGGAGAAATAGAGTTAAAATGCTGCCATCAGCATAAAACAGAAGTAGTATCTTGGTATATAAAACTAAACCAGTTGTTGCCATGGTTGCTTGAGATATGTGTTTACACAAATCTGAAACCTATGCTCAGGGACTGACCCCTCTGGAACATGAAAAACTAATGTTTGGGGCTGATCTCATCCCTCTGTGGCCCTGACTGTGTTTTTCTGGAGAACAGGCTGCCTGTCTGTCTAAGACAGCTAGCTCAGAAATTAGCACATTTCTGGGAAAACTGGCAGAAGGAGAAGGCTGGAGTGGGGCAGGGGGAGAGAAAATTAAACCCATTCCTCTTTAAAATACAGGAAGGAGGAGGCTTCACCAGGCAAGGATTGCTGAGTGAGGTGGGGATGCAAAGATGGCTACCCAAAACTGAAAGTTCTAGGTATAAGGCTGAGCTTACCCTAGCAAGGGCCTCTCTGGAAATTGCACTGCTTTTAGAAGTCTCTGTCACATCGTGTGTGTGTGTGTGTTTTTTTTTTAAAGCTAATAAAAGTGGAGTGGTACCTGGAAGGTACATAAATAAGAGATGAATTAACTTTTCTTTTTGGCAAAGGAGTTTGTGTGCTGAATTCTAGAGTGTGTTGCAGTACTGAGAAATTCAGGACTGTTATCAGTCAGTTGTTAAATGATATATGGCTGTCTTGATTGAATAAAAATGTTCCCAGGCCAGAGTATAGAAGGGTGGGATACTCCCTTTTCCATTTCAAAGGGTTCTAGTAGGAACTGCAGATTCACTTTGTGCTAAGTAATTAGACATTGCCACTAATCTTTCCAGGCAAAATAAGGACTTTTTACCCAATATAATGATGTGGAGGCTTCAAATGGAAGTGAGCTGCTACTCTGTGGCAATGAAACCATGTAGCCTGTCTTGGGTTTTTTAAATTTTTTGGTTTTTTTGTTTTAATTAAAATGCAGTATTTATTTGTTTGCTTTGAACAACCTATCTTTCTCATATGCAGATTGACTTGGAGAGTATTTTTTCGCTTAACCCAGACCTTGCTCCTGAAGAAGATGATCCCAGCCCAGAGACCCCACCACCTCCAACACCTTCCGCTAAAGTGAACAAAATTGTGAAGGTTGGTAATACATAATGCAATGTCATTTACTCTTGTTCAGTTTGCCTGTTGCTACATGATGTTCTTTATTTCAGAATTCTAGGTTTAGCTGTTCAATGGTTTTTATAAGCAGTGCACAGAGATGAATTCTTTATTGACTTTGCCTTTCTTCATGCCAGCAACACATTTTATATAGCACTGGTCTCCTCCATGGCCCAAGCTTTACCAGTGAGTGGGGCTGTTCACATGACATCAAGTGACCTATTTTACCCATGCAGTTTGAATCAAATTGTGCAGGCAAAGGCACAGTGCTCTGTAAGCCCTGACAATCAGCTGACCCCTTTTAGACCCAACCATATCTTTACCTGCCTCACACCTGATTACCAATAGCTTAACATAATTTGCTATTTTACAGCTCATTTACCCAGTTTGAAAAGATTCATTTGCAGGCAAGCTATATATCAATTGGAAATGTAGAGTAAGTTTGCTGTTTTTCTTGGGGAAGGGTGTAAAGGATTTCTGAGAATTTTGTTGACTTGCTGATGCTCCCTAATTGCTGAAGGGCTATGAATCAGCTGAGCACTTAGCCAATCTGCAGGCTTTTTTCTTTTTTTAAACTAACAAATTAATAGTGTCTGTCTTTCTCTAGAATCGAAGGACAGTGGTACCTGCTAAAGTTGAAGCTCCTACTAGAGACAACAGAGGTAAGTTAGCAAATGATTTATATCCCATTTGAAAATGCAAAACGTAAGGTGATAAATTCCACTTTAATTGTCCAGATCTAATAGCAAAACGTTTTGTCTGTGCCTTACTTCCCTGTAAGCTCACTGCCTGGTAATTTTGTTTTACATTTTACCTGCACTCTACCAGCTAGGATGTCCAGAAGTACAAAAGGAGTTACCGTATTTTTTGCCCCATAGGGCGCACCGGCCCATAGGGCGCACCTAGGTTTTTTGGGGGGAAATAAAGAAAAAAAATTTTATTTCCCCCCCAGGTGCGGGCTGGGGCGGGGGAAGCCCGAGCTTCCCCCGACCCCAGCCCCCAGAACAGGCTGCTATCCGCTAGCGGAGAGCTGTGCGAAGCCTGGGGCGTGCTGAGCTAAGCGCGCCCCAAGCTTCTGGGTGCAGGCAAGCTCTCCGCCAGCCATGGGAGAGCTGCGCGACTTCGTGCAGCTCTCCCACGGCTAGCGGAGAGCTTCCTGAAGCCTGGAGAGCGAGAGGGGTTGGTTTGCACTGACCCCCCTCGCTCTCCAGGCTTCAGCGAAAGCCTGCATTCGCCCCATAGGATGCACACACATTTCCCCTTCATTTTTGGAGGGGAAAAAGTGCGTCCTATAGGGCGAAAAATAAGGTACTTCTTTTGTTTTTGAGTTTATGCTATAGTTGGCCCACTGTGAGAGTAAGGACCTTTCCTCTTTGTCTCTGAGTAATCTTGCAGTTGTATAGACAATTCCCGGACCACGCAGAACACATCAGCTACTGATAAGCAACCTGTCCTTTCATATCTGGGTTGTTTTTGCTTCTTATTTGCAAACTTGCTTTCTAGTTGGCTGATAGAGGGAACTGCAGAAGAGAACTTAAGCATTTGTTATATTCAAGCCATTTGAGCATGACAGCAGAGGGGGCTTGAGGGAGAGTGGGAGAAAACTCCCTGGGATGAAAATCTCTTTGTAGTTCATTCCTGTCCTGTTCTTTCACTTCACTCCCACACCAACCAGAGGATTTGGTAAATCCTTCTGTGCTCCACTTCCTTGATTTATCAGTTCCAGTAGCAGTATGAATATTTATACCTAAATAGGGTGTGGGACTCCTCCTACAATCTGCATGCATGTGTAATATCTGGGCTGATATACAGATAATAAGACCCAACTAGTTCCTCACAAAGGTTCATGGAACATGTGATTAACTTACCACCAAGCCCTCTATTTTTCCTCCCTGATGCAACTTGTTTTGAAATATAAAGGGAGAATTGCTTCAGTAGTTCTGCTGGCCTGGAAACAACATCTACCGATGTGTCATATTGAGGGATTAATTTCATCCCCCCCCCCACCAGCAGTTGATAATAGTTCATGTATATTTGATTCTCATATTGGTTTGTCTCATAAAATAGTCACCTAAAGTACCAGTTCATGTCCCAAAAGGAGTTTTATAGTTTTTCTTAATTATAAATTGTTTTGGTTTTACACATTATTCTGTTGATTAACTAATCGTTCTGTTTAGAAATTGGTGCAGTTCCTTCTTTTCTGTTTATGCTCACTCTTAGTAATATTTTGTTTGTTTGTTTTTTGCAGTGGTTGGTTCTGCACGTGCGCGGCCTACTCAGCTTCCTGAACAGTCTTCCTCTACACAACAGAATGGTAGTGTTTCAGATATATCTCCAGTTCAAGCTGCAAAAAAGGAATTTGGACCCCCTTGTATGTAAATCATGTATCAAGGATTCATTCATTTTAGGCATTACATGTACATTCTCTTGGGAAATTATATAAATTCATAAGAAGTGAGTTGTCTGCACAATGTTATGCTTACTTAGAGAAATCACAATGTGGTTGTTCTTCTATCATCCTGTTGGTAACAGAGTATCCGCAGAATGTTAGTTTTTCTAAAATAATGGCCCATTATTGAAAATTGTCCAGACCTTTTATTAGGTCAAACCAAGAGAATAACATGTATGTAAGTTGGTGCCTGCTGTGTGTTGTTACATTTCCCTGTCCATATCCCTTAAACTGTGCCTGCAGAGGTGAGAGAACTACACTGAGGTAGTAGGGAGGTTAACATTGACTACAACTTCATTGGCTTACACAGTTTGACTTGGTATAGGGCAAGAATGTGACTTTCCTGCAGCTCTGCTGCTGTCAGCTTTATTACTCAGCCCACATCCTGGAGAAAACGTGAGGGGATAGAAAACAGGCTCAAACCAGCTGTGGTACAACTGCGGTGACCATTCCTTGGATGAGGCAGGCAGGACAGCCCCTAAGCAGGGCTGGACCTTAAAATGACCCTCCCCTTGCCCCCCACCCCCCGATTCCAGCCCTGTTAACCCTCATCCAAGGATCCTATCATATGCCTCCAATGCTAGCCATAAAGCTGTGGCAAAAACAGAAAACATAGAAACATAATAAGCAGCTAAAATATTGCTATGGTGAAGGCAGCCCTCCTGCTTTGCTAGGCCAATCATTATTGAGGGTAAGATTCCTTCCCAGTCTTGTCAATCGAATGGCTAATGTATGTCCATAGCAAGGTAATTGATGAGTACTGTAAATGAGAGAGAATGGATGGGATGATGAAGTCGTTGAGATTAAACTGGTCCTCTTAACTTGTAACCTGGGATTGGACAAGAAGGATGAACTTCTGTCTCTGGTTCACAGCAAAGTACTGCCCCAAGCAATCTGCCAGCACAGCTAGGCATTGGGGGACCAGCCAGGTGGAACTGGAACCGCAGCATGGCTGAAAAGTAACCATACTGTGTTCCACTTAGCAATGCCAGCAAGACATCAGCAATATCTTCAGCTGCCCCCACCTCACCTTGTATCAGCACAAAATGAGTGAGGACCCAGGACTGTTCTGAAAGAAATCAAATTGCCGAAATTAAGCCCTGTTTATGCTGAACAGCTTAGGAAGTTCATTAATGTAAGCACTTCTCAGTTTCAGTGGTAAAATGATTAAAAATTTGAAGTAGTATGCATATAAAAGAAACTTGCTTTTCTTCCCCTTTAAGCACGTAGAAAATCAAATTGTGTGAAAGAAGTTGAAAAGTTGCAGGAAAAACGTGAGAAACGAAGATTACAACAGCAGGAACTTAGAGAGAAACGCGCTCAGGTTTGTTTTTATATTTTTGTTCACTTGCTAGTATTTATAATCTGTATTCTAGCAAGTTACTTCAACTAATGTTGAATTTCCTGGCTCATTAGCTACTGCTTCCCAAGATGGTGTAGGCAAATCATTACTGCATACTTGTTACGAGGATGCCATATTTGAGAAAGTGAGGTTTAAGAAGTGTTACTTAAATAGCTCTGTAAGCATCTCAGTGAGTAGAAAGTGAACACGATGCTACAATCTTTATTTCAAAAAGTTGCTAATCTTAAGCAAATCCGTTAACATTAATGAGTCTTGTCACAAAGCAGGAGCTTTAGAAGAACCACTTGCATAATCCTGTTGGCAGCTTGCATGTTATGTCCCCATGTATTTTCAGTCTCTTATTGACGTAATAAGAAATATTGGTACTCAAGCAACTTGATGTTGTACTGATGGTCCTAAGCTGCTGAAGATTTTTCTGTCCCTAGTTGTCAGAAATTAGCAAGGAACAAACTTTTTTGTTCCTTTTCATGAAAAAGAACTTAATACGGAGATTGTAATTTTAAAGCCTGGATGTGTGCTCTGATGCTGATGAAGGGTGGGAGTGGGTTTTCATGTTGGGAGCAGCTGAGCACCCGGAAACACCTTACCTTTGAAGTCAGTTGGACTGCCTTTACTTATTCAGGAAAACAGAAGAAGCCAGCTTATGTTAAAATGTGACATCCAGTTTGAGTCCTTTAAGGGGTCTTTGAATATTTTGCATCTAAGTAAATCAAGCAGAACATGAAAGGGTCTGGAGAACCCCCACTGGAGAGCACACCAGTTGGTGTGGGGAAAGGAGGGATTGTTCCCTTCTGGACAAGAAATTCTTGTGCTGATGGAGTAATCAGAAAGGTGTAATGTTGAATCCCTCCCTTACATTTTTTTGAAGGAGAAAAAAATGTAGTTAATATATTTTGGGTGTTGTTGAGCAACAGAAGCACTTTTGAGTGCTCAACTTAATTAGCCAACTACAAATCCATATTAATGAGGAGCGGTTTTCAGTATCTTTGTCCAAATGATTCAAGTACACACAGAATCAAATATATTTTACGTAGGAGGGTCTGGAAAAAAGAAGGAAGCTTATTCTTTGTTGCAAGATGAAATATTAGCAAGCATAATTTTTGCAATTCTTTAAAAAACGTTTGGGAAAATGTCGCGAAACTGGCAAAAATGTTGTTAAATTGCAAACAAAAAGGTATCATGTCAGAAGATAATGTATGAGAGAGAACTATTCTATCTTACAAAGTTGACAGCTATTTTTCTCCTTTTAGGAAGTTGATGCTACAAATCCAAATTATGAAATTATGTGTATGATCAGAGATTTCAGGGGGAGTCTGGATTATAGACCACTGACAACTGCAGACGCAGTAAGTTTTGCTACAACTCTCACAGTCTGAGAATTTGGGAAAGTTTAAAATAGTAAATGACAGTGTGGTGTGGCCAAATAATAAACACCGTATTTATTCGAGTCTACTGCACATCTTTTTCTCTCTTTTTTTGCCAAATTAAGCTGCAAAAAATTGGGTGTGCATTAGATTCTATGGTGCATTAGACTTGAGTAAAATACGCTGCCCACTGCTGGCAAGGTGCATGTGCAGCTGTACACTCCTCAGTGGAGAGGTGGGACGGAGCCTGCACCCGCTGCTGGCTAGTGGGCCTGCCTTGCCCGGCTCCTCTCCCTGCCAGACCTGCAGCCACCTCAAAACTTTCAGCCTGTCTGTTGTAAAGAGTACACTTTTTGCCTATGCACATTACATTTGCCAGCAAGTTCTTCTTTGCTTTCAAGGTTCTGAAAATTGAGGTGCGCATTACATTCGATAGCACATTAGACTCGAGTAAATACAGTATGTGGTGAGGCTTATATTGCAACTGTTGTACTTCCATAAGCTTTCTGGTTTTAATATGCTCTGAATTGAAAAAGATATGTGTGGGTGTCATATATTTTGGTGAGCAGGGAACTGGCAGATCTGAGTCATGGCAACCTGTAATCTCAGAGGCTACTAAATGCACCTTTGAGATTACAGTAGCTATGGCTGGAGACTGTAAGATCTTAGCTCTTTTTCTAAACCTGTTCCTGTTTGTGATAAAAGTGGCCCAGCATAATATCTGATCAAACCTTAACATGAATAATTATGCAGTTGTGGCTTGCATAACAAGTAATTCAAATAGCAACATGCAAATTTTTCCATCACTTTTCAGGTGTTTTCCAAATGGCCAGGAGAATCTGCCTAGACTACAATGATATTGAGCATAGTCCTGAAAAGCTGTAAGGAATATGTCCTGCAGTTTGAGCTTTTTGCTCTCTGGAGTATTTTATTTCAAGGTCATTGAAATTAATGAACCTGTTAGCCATCTATTAATTTCAGTAGAACCAAGGTTGGGTATAACCTGCTGCTGAATCCTTTTCTTTTTGATCACGTACATCACTATAATTATTGAAATAAACTGTCTTTAAGTTTCTGTTTCAGAATTGGTTCAGAATTACTAACTTCATTGACTCTGTTTTTTTTAAGATTGATGAGCACAGGATATGTGTGTGTGTAAGAAAACGACCACTAAATAAAAAAGGTAGGCCTCTTTTTAATATGCAGTCTTTTATCTAGTTTCTGGGAGGTGGGTAATAACTTTATTTTATATTTGTCTTGATGCTGAGTTGATTTTTTTCAGGCTGCCCTGAAAAGTTTCCATAAGGGAGAGTGAAAAAGTCTTATCAAGTGGGTACTAGGATAACCAAGCATTTGGATTCCCCCTAGAGCACATTTGGAGCCAAACTACCGATAAAAATAATGGACCATTTCTGGTTCTCTCTCTCTCTCTCTCTCTCATTTTGGTTTTCTGGATGTGCTTGTATAGGCTAGATTGAATCCAGGAACCTTTTTATTTGGTCACATCTAGAAGTGATGTCTCCTTTTAGCATTGCTCTGTACATATGGACATCACAATTTGTAAAGAGGGCTTGTCTTTTCAAAGATCAAGGCAACTTACACGAAAAGTACAATAATCAATGAAAAAAGGAACTCTCCCTTCCCTTCCCTCCTTCCTTCCTCTCTGTAAGACCGAGTAGCAATCCAGACTTCGGTAACTAGAAGGATTTCAAAAAAGTCTTCACATTCCCTCTGAAATGCCAAGAGGAAGGCAGGCCTAGACTATTTGAATTCTCTAAGTTAAATATAGTACCCCCCCTCAAAAGATGAAATGTTGTGGCAGTATTTTACCAAAGTGAAGGTTATTTTATTCATCCAAACCTCAAATGCCTGGTTCTATGTAAGTAACGCTTCTGTTCAAAGAAACACCTAGTTTATTTAGAAGCTTCTAATGTCCCCATAACTAAATTAGGTATTAGTGTAAATGCTGAAATTGTGATGGAATTTCTCTGGGGAGGGGAGTGCTTGGGAATTATGTAATGAGATGGTTACGTAATGTTCCATTTGAGTCTCTTGTGAAGAGCAATGATGCATTAAATATTATGATGCTAGCAGCTCTGTAGAGCGTATTTAGCTATAACTTAAGTTCTAGGCATATTTGGCTTTCTTCATGCAGGTCCTTGAGCATCACTTTGAATATCATGGTATTATGGTTTGGAATTTAAAATTTGGGGGCTGGTTAATATTAGTCCATGATTAATCAGACACTCCCTCCTCTCCCATCAGTCTGTCCAGGTCCTAACCTGCAGTCATTGCCAACATGCAGTTCTAGGGCTCAGACACGTCTGGAGTATCAAGAAAATAGGGAGACTGTCCCACATAATTTGATAACCTGTTAATCAAGGCAGTGCCAATGCCAAAGCCAACCAAATAGTGAGGGAGAAGAATGCATCTTTCTGATTTCTCACAGGAGCTGGCAAGAGTAGGAGAAGAGTTGATGTATCTTCCCCCAACTGTAATGGGGCCTATCTATCTATCTATCTATCTATCTATGGGGCTTATCTATAGTTGCCTTTCCTCTGCGCTTTCTGAGTACCCTTTTTTTCTTTTTGCTCTGGAGCTTTACCTGGAAGAAACTTGCTCTTTATAGCTCAATTGGAGCAAATGGCAATCTGCTGAAAACCCAAATTGCTGCTTTCTCAAATTTGGCTTTAAAGGGTGGGTTTTCATGGGGAGAGCTCTGGAGCACAGAAAACAAAAGGGGGAGCACTCTGACATGGAGCTTTAAAACATGGACCTGTGTCTGAAAGAGTAGGGAAAACAGCAGAGCAAAAGGCAAGTGTGGATAAGCTCATAAGAGATATGAGATGGGGGAGAGCACTTGCACAGGTTGCTGAACGCTTCCAAGGCTAGGAAGGCAGGGCTGAACAGGAAACATTCTGGAGCTCAGCTTATTCTGTCGGGAACCGAATCCAGGTGGTAGATGGATGACAACGGGCCAATTTCCCCTTCTAGTACTAAGATAACTTTGGAATTACCCTGGTCTCACTATGTGTAATCAGGATGATCTCACACCTCCCACAGATTTCTGTATGGCCTCAGTTGAGTTCACGACCAACCGTGTGTGCTCCTTACCTGGGAAAAAGCTGGGTGGAAGTGCTGGTGATGCTTTCAGAGGGTGGTGATGGGGATTCCTCCATATCTATACGGCAGTTGTCCAGGCCATCTTGGTAGTTTCCATTCCTACTTTTGGCTCTTTCTCTACCCTTTTCTCCTTTGTATTCCTCAGATGGGGGAAGGGAAATAGCCTGCTTTTCTCCTCAGCTCTCTGACTCATATCTGAAGACAGAGGGTCTGTGACAGCTTCCCTTTGATGTGCTGGGCAGTCCATTGATGTGGAAGTTGCCCTACTTCTCTGCCCTTCTGTTCAGAATGAGTGTAACCATCCTGTGGTTATATAGGATGTTACACATTGACTGTATCACAGAACTGTTGGAGCCTACTATCTTTCGGTCACCAGATTGTAATGTAGATTTTATTAGGAATGTAGGCTGTATTCAACCAGTTGATGTATTAATCAACTGAAATCTAATTGTTGTAGCCATTTACACACACACACACACACACACACACACACACACACACTTACTGCCCTTCACTGTAAGGTCCCAGTGCAGGATACAGCATTACAAAAAAATTAAAAAAAACCCACAAGTATAAAAACAAGGTGGGTCCAAAAAACATACACCTCAGGTGTCAAAGGCTAGGGCCTTCAGATTTGCAGCTGGCCCCCATATAAGATTTGATAGGAATTCATTTTCTCTGTCCTCACCAGATTTGATTGGGTGAACTATTGCAAGACAATATATTGAGGAGGTTTGGTGCTGTAATAAAAGTTTATTTAATTAACTTTTCCAGAATTTTCCCCTGGGCATTCTAGTTTTTAAAGTGAATCGTGAAATGTGAGCGTCTTTAACTCTCTGAACTTAAAAATATAATTCACTCAGTGTTGTAAAACCTGAAGTTCCAACTTTATTCTGAAGGTCTGAGTGACTAAGAATACCCTTAATGTTTTCATTTATAATGTAATGAGATTCATTGTAATCTGTTTATCCTGCTTGTATAACCAATATTAGCTAAATTAAACTATAGGGAGATGTGTGTCTCTGTTGAGTTTTGGCATGCTACTTAAAAGTTGTGAATTTGTGTATTCAGATAATATTTTTTTAAAAAAACAAAATTGTGATCTAATGGGCCTTGAAGTATAGTCAGGTCTGTAATATAGTGTGCCCTAAGAACCATCTATTGAACTTTTTCTTTCCAGTAATATTTTTCTGTGTTTCACTTGCAAATATAGGGCAGAAATTTCCATTTTATTTTCCTGCCATATGGTTACAACACTTCTCTCAAAGCTAAACTTTGGTTGCTTCCCAGTAACTGGGTGGTTAGGTGAAAGGTCAGAATCAAAACACTTCCATGTAGAGCTCTTTGTATGAGAAACCTCAATATATTCTGATTTCTGTCCTGAGGGGTTTTTCCCCCTCACAGAAATAGGACACATTAATGCATTTGACTGTACATACAAAGCACCTTTTGTTTGCATGTCTCTTGGAACATTGGGCTTTGTGTATGTTGTTGCTGACTCAGGCATTTCATACAATTAACAATAGCTAATATTAATGAATGCACAAACCGATGAAATCAAGTTGGCTATCTCCTGTTCCCTTGAAGATGGGTAATGATTTCTTTATGTTCTGTCTTGCAACAAGCTATTTATGCATGCAGATTAAAAAAAAATAGACTGAAGATGATTCTAGTTTAAACTGAACAGCCTGAAAATACATGCACATATGCATTTTTTTCTTCCAGAGATGCACATTATAGTAATACCAGATTCACTTAAATAGCTTTGGAAAGATTTAACTATTTTGCATGTATGACTAATGTCTCAATTAATTGTGAAGTTTGTATATTGAAAAAAATTAATTCACATTTAATTGCTTTTTTAGAAACTGTAATGAAAGATCTTGATGTAATAACAATCCCTAGCAAAGATGTTGTGATGGTACATGAACCCAAACAAAAGGTAGATTTAACACGGTACTTAGAAAACCAAACTTTCCGCTTTGACTATGCCTTTGATGACAGCGCTCCTAATGAAATGGTGTACAGGTATGTGTTCCTTATCCCCATTTTGAAGTTTGTTGCTGTTTTCTCTTGTCAGTAAGCTGATGTTCTGTTTAACTTGGATTCCTGTGTGTTGTTACTGCAATTCCTGTGTATTTGTCTCTTTTTCTACTTCGTCCTCCCAAAAGAACATATTTTCCTAGCCACAGTTATATTTAAACTGTAATAGCTTTATCCAGTGTGAGTGTTTTTGTGTCACTGTACTGGGCTTCCCGCCTCTATTGTGTTTAGGTCCCCCTTACTTTTGGAGGCAGAAGATAATTACACAAAGGGGTTAAGACCTCATTTGGAACCTGAGAGGCAGGTCAGATCTTGAAAGATCTGGGCAGAAGAAAAACAGACTCTGCTAGGGGTTTCTTGAGAAGCTGCTAGTATTTTTCCAAAGCCAGAGAGGCAAGAAGAAGTCTGGAAATATGCTCCTTTAATGCTACTTCACTTAAGCTAGTTTGAAAGGAAGGAAAGGCCTGAAAAATGTGTGAATGGGAGGGAGTAGGTGGCAGAAAGAAAGAAGAAAAGGTTAGTCCTGCCTACTTATGACTGCCATCCTGCCTGCTGCTTGGTATGCAGCCCCTGACAGATTACCCCCAAGTCAATGCAGCTCTTGGCAGAAACGGTTGCCCATCTCTGCTCTTCGTGGTACAGTTTGAATCTCAGTCTCCTTCTAGGACCAGGAGGATCCACAGTTCCACTCCTGCAATTAGTACAGAGAATACAGAAATGTTCAGAAGCTCCAGGTCAGCACTGCAGAGCAAAAGGACTCTGTGTGCATCATTTTAGGTCAATAGGGACTCTTGTTTCTCTAGAACGGGGGTGGGGAACCTTTAGCCCAGGGGTCAGCAAACTTTTTCAGCAGGGGGCCGGTCCACTGTCCCTCATACCTTGTGGGGGGCCGGACTATATTTTTTTTTGGGGGGGGAATGAATGAATTCCTAGGCCCCACAAATAACCCAGAGATGCATTTTAAATAAAAGGACACATTCGACTCATGTAAAAACACCAGGCAGGCCTCACAAGTAACCCAGAGATACATTTTAAATAAAAGGACACATTCTACTCATGTAAAAATACGCTGATTCTCAGACTGTCCACAGGCCGGATTTAGAAGGCGATTGGGCTGGATCTGGCCCTTGGGCCTTAGTTTGCCTACCCATGCTTTAGCCTATAAGCCAGTCTTTGGCCCCCAATGGGGGAGGTCTGATTTGGCCCACAAGGCCATATCAGTTATCTTCACTTGGGACGTCAGCTGATTGAAGGCAGGATTCAATACATCATTAGCTGTGAGTGTCTGTTGCCAGGAGGGAACAGGTGTCTGCAGTCAACACAACAAGATTTATCTGTCTGATAAGTGGGGGGTTTAATTCTGCCAAAGAAAACCTGTAAAATGCAAGCAGCTTCTTTGCAGTTTCTGTACCAGTGTGACTGGGGCGGGCAGCAAAGGGGGAAAAGGCGAGTCTTTTTTGCTTTGGCCCACCCATCTCTGCTGTAGGAAGTGTGAGAAAGAAGCCTGCAGAAAAGAACTTGTGGGAATGGAGGAGGACCTAAAGACTTCCTCTGGACTTCTGAAAGTATTATTTAGAAGGCAGAAAATAAGATCTGACTGCTGCTGAATCCAAAGTTGAATGTAATTTGTGTCAAAGTGCTCTACTACTCTCTCTGTTTTTTTTTTGGTCTAAACTGCAACAGACATTTTCAAAGATTGCTTTTGATGTTTTTGCTTGGATGGGGTTATACAAGCTTTATTTCTTACGTAAAGTTTTAAAAAGCTATTATACTAGGCACTCTTGGAAGAAACTGATTTTCTAGCTCCATTTCAGTCAAGGGTTTAGGCCTGGTTTTGGCACAGAAACTGCTTTGGCTAGTTAGCTTTTGTTCTTGTTTTTGTTATGCATTTTGTGTTTTTATCATGTATTTTATGCTCTGAACCAGCCTGAGATCTAAGGATGAAGGGCGGTATACATATTTAAAAAATAATATAATAGCTATGTTTTTCCTTCTTTTATTTCTGTGCTAAAGGTTTACTGCAAGACCACTAGTAGAAACAATATTTGAAAGAGGAATGGCTACATGTTTTGCTTATGGACAAACAGGCAGTGGAAAGACCCATGTAAGTATTTCTGGTGAGCGATACATGCTATTGAAGTGCTTTTATTATAACCTGATAACTAGATAAGCTTTGAATGTGTTAACAACATAATTGACTCTCTTAAGGGCAAACGCCTCTTAGGGACTGGTGATACACTAAAATTTTGTCCCAGGTCCCACTTATGAACCTACTTTATGGAACTTTAAAGGCTGCTTGTTGACAAACTTCATTAGAGTTAGAAACACATGCATACATTCTTAGAGTGCCCACTGTTCCCGTCACTACAAAATGCTAAAGTAATCTGTGTCTTAAGGGAGCAAATCCAGTTGTTGTTTTTGCACAAAGCAGTGGGTCTTCTCAATGAAAATAGTTATTCATGCATGACCCTTGATAATGAGTATGTGATGTTTGATAGTTGCCGTTTTCATGCTGTTTATTTTATTGTATTGTATTATATTTGTCTTTAGACAATGGGTGGTGATTTTTCGGGAAAGAACCAAGACTGTTCAAAAGGAATTTATGCACTAGCAGGTATGTCCTTTGTCTTTGGGTTTGATACAAAAGAGTCTGTATCCTGTATGTATAGCTATACACTTTATGGTATATGGGTACCACTTAACAACTGAGATTGAGAGATGTAATACTATTCACTAAATGCATGGTTAAGTTGGAAGTTGGACCTGTGCGAAACTGCAGGCAGAAGGAAACTGACAGCATGGGACTTGCCTGCTTCTTCACCCCATTGCAGCTTCCTGCATTCCCAAAAAGTTGTTTCTGGGGGCCAGGGCAGCCTGTGGATTGGGGTGTGAAGGGATGTTGGGTAAAAGGAAGTCACTGAAAATGGGGTGAAAACATCTTGCAAGAGTAGTATCCCTTACGCAAGGTCTTCTGTTCTATTTTGACAGTTCCTCTTGCACCCCATCCCACTTTGTTCTGGAGACTCCTCTAACCATCAGAAGTAGCTTTTCTGGAGTTACTATAGTAACAGAGGGGATGTGGGCGGCGCTGTGGGTTAAACCACAGAGCCTAGGGCCAATCAGAAGGTAGGCGGTTCGAATCCCTGAGACGGGGTGAGCTCCCATTGCTCGGTCCCTGCTCCTGCCAACCTAGCAGTTCGAAAGCACGTCAAAGTGCAAGTAGATAAATAGGTACAGCTCCGGCGGGAAGGTAGACGGCATTTCCGTGCGCTGCTCTGGTTCCCTAGAAGCAGAGTCATGACCTGGAAGCTGTACGCCAGCTCCCTCGGCCAGTAAAGTGAGATGAGTGCCACAACCCCAGAGTCGGTCACGACTGGACCTAATGGTCAGGGGTCCCTTTACCTTTATAGTAACTAGTAACAGAAGGTTACTATGGGAGAGGGTTGGTGGGGAAACATCCTTTCATGTCCTTTCTTGGAAAGCTTATAGTCTAACATTCTAGCTTCCATCCTGTGAATCTCATTGCATTTTATCAGCTTCTCTCCAAAACAAATGCTGTGAATTTTACCTGTAAATTTATGGCCTATTGTACAGGGTTCTTGCTTGCGTTACAGAAAGCTAATGTATGTTAAACACATGAAAACGCCATACAAATGCTCCTTTTTTATGACTAACCACATGGAACAATCCATGCTACTATGTGAACATTTGTCATGGATGCTTTAGTGAAATTCTTGCATTATAGGGGGTTGAATAGATGACCCTCAAGGCCCCTTCCAACTCTACAGTTCTGTGATTCAAACAGCTGTACATTTAACATTTTTTCTGTCACTCAGTCGATCTCTTTTTAATCTATTCACAGCTAGAGATGTCTTTTTAATGTTGAAGAAACCAAACTATAAGAAACTAGAACTTCAAGTATATGCAACATTTTTTGAAATTTATAGTGGAAAGGTATGTGATACATGCACATATATCTATTTTAGAATAAAAGTCTTATCTAGCAAAGCTTGTTTTGTCGGGAGTTCTGAGTTTTCATCTCTGTATTTAGATCTCTTTGTTTTGCATGGCTGTTTTGTCAGACAGAACTAAAGTAATTTCTAAAGACCCTTAAATAAAACAACATCTCTTCTCCCTCTCTTTCCCCTGCTCCCTTCATAAGGTTTTTGACTTATTGAACAGGAAGACGAAATTGAGAGTTTTAGAAGATGGTAAACAGCAAGTCCAGGTGGTGGGATTACAGGAACGAGAGGTTAAATGTGTTGAAGATGTACTCAAGCTTATTGAAATAGGCAACAGTTGCAGGTAGGATTTTTATTTTTTTATTTTTTTTAAAAAACAACCTGGGAGTTTACTTGCCAGAAGAAAACTCCTGTTCTGTAATAGCTACTGAGAGAAATAGAACATTTGTGTGTGTGTGTGTGTGTGTGTGTGTGTGTGTGTGTGTGTGTGTGTTTTAGGAGCAGTGTTGATTTGTGTTATCAGCTTACTGTCTTAATGTTTTGCTAATTTATTGACATATTGTTACATTATTACTTCTGGGTTTCCAACTAAGACTGTAACATTCAAGTTCAGGCTTAAAAGAAGTTATAACTAGTACTTGCATTGTTATATCTACACTCGCTCCTTCAGTCTGTGTTTAACATTAGAGTAAATTCTTTGAAGGTGGTCCAACGCTGATTTTTAACCCTTGTCTGACTAGCTCATATTGTAAGAGCCAATTTCCCCTTGCGCTGGTGTGGTTGTAAGGTTCAAGGAACGTATTGACACATGTATTGGGAGTGTAACTAAGTACACATGTTCTGGAAGGAGGTTGTAACAGAGATTGGTATTGTTGCCAAACGGGTCCCTGGACGCTAAGTTATGTCTCTTACCTACGGTATTTTTGATGACACCAATATTAACCTTACTCATCAACACTTTTTTCTATATCTGTTGGTTGCTGCTTGTCTAGTGATCTCTCAAGGATGGAAGGGCACATCTTGTTATTCTATGGATCTATGGTTTTTAAAAAGTAGTGTTCATTGCCTTTTTTTGAAAAATGTGACTCATAAAATATGTGCCACCATGAGTGATTTGGACTTCTCCGACTTTGCTTCAGCTTGGGGGCTCTGTTTGTGACTTAACATGACCAAACAATCTCATGGTTGGCACATTCCCACTAAATATAAGTATTTGACAATAATCATGATGATTTAATATGTTTGGTATTAGTATGAACCTGTATTCCACTATGGGATTTATTTTATGCCACTCATTCTTTTTCAGACTTTCTGTGATTATTATGATTATTATTTTATTATCTTGCAAATTTATTTTTTATGACTGTTTTTATTCTTCCTTTTAGCTTGATGCTTCGTTTTTGTTTACTGTAAAATAAAAATAACTAGTACTTGCTTCTAAAATGTAAAAATATTATTAAGTGAATTGAAACAAACGTGGTTCAGTGAGTGGTATAAGAGGAAAATACAGGTGCTCTTCTACCACAGATCATGCCATAGTTGAAGATAGAGGGTAATTGGCATATGTGTACTACAAATGAGCCCCTTGTTTGTTTTGTATTAGAATAGAACCTAAAGTGCGCTTTAAACTATCAACAGATAGTGTAAGCCTGACAAGCCTTGTGGTGATGTGCAATTCAATTGCGTTTCTCTCCTCCCTTTGCTACAGAACATCTGGTCAGACATCTGCAAATGCACACTCCTCTCGAAGCCATGCAGTCTTTCAGATCATCCTCCGGAGAAAAGGGAAGCTGCATGGTAAATTTTCATTGATTGACTTGGCTGGAAACGAAAGAGGAGCTGACACTTCCAGTGCCGATAGGCAAACACGACTGGAAGGTGCTGAAATTAACAAGAGCCTTTTAGCACTTAAGGTAAAAAAAAAAAAAAAATGCCTCTCCTTGTATTTCTACCAAAGACCCTCCAGTTTTCCATATTGCAGCAAATGCAGAAATTTCTAAAAGTGACACTTGCCTTCCATGTTTAATATGTGTGTTGTTACATTTGTACATTCAAAGAGCTCTGAGCAGTACTTTAGATTTGTGGTTGATTTGAGAGCTAGGTTAAGCTGCAGGAGACTGATTTACCCAAAGCCAAACACCCAGTTTGCTTCCTAGCTTAGCAGTGATTTACTCCTGGCCCTCCCACATTCAAGCTACTGAAATAAACAGATGCTGAAATTTTTCATAAGGTTAGGTAGCTTTGTAGACCTCTGCCTATACTCATACATGGTTTGTGATTTATGATAAGAATCTTGGACTGTTCAAGAATTGCAATAGGTAGGAGTCAAGTCCTCTAGCAGCTGGTGGTCAGGCACAGACTGAAACTGTGGAGTCGGACCACAATGCTGTTAAGCTGATATAGGCCAGGGTCTGAACATAAAGCTTGGTACCACTCAAATGTTGTTGGACTACACTTTCCATTAGCTCCAGCCAGCATGGGCTCTGGTCAGGAATGATGGAGGTTGTAGTTCACAACATTTGAAGGGTATCAGGTTTTGGAAGGGCTGCGCTTGGGTGCCAGCTGTAGGATTTTAGCTTGGGGCTTTTGATGCCATCTGCCCATTGTTTCTGGTAAAAGACTATGGTCTCTTTGTGTAGTTGACTCTACGTGTGTATACACGTGTCCATGTGTTTGTGTATGGAAGTGGTATGGGAATGCTCCCATACATACTACATCTCTTTCCCTTTAGTCTGCAAGTATTTATTGATAATATTTATTTCTGGAAAAAAAATATCCTGCCATTTCAGTGTTATACAAACTTACCTTTTTTCAATGTATGTAGATTTTCTGTGTGCTGAAACCAGCTGTTGCTTTCTCTCTCAAAGAAAACCCTGTATTCCCCTAGGGGGAATGTAGGATGAGCCATCACTATAGTATGGAAAGAGGCAGGTAGAGCAAATAGGTGCAGCTCTGCTGTAAGTTTCCTAGGGAGTAATATATGCATAAAAACGTGGTTTTAAGTTTATGGTTGTGTAATTAACACAAGTGTGCATGGGAGAGAGACACAAACAGTGTGGACTTCACCTCTGTTTTGGTTTATTGTGCATATTTGGTATGATTACAAAACACACCGATACACACTGCATAACTAATATTTAACAATACAGTGAAGACCCTTGTGACACTTTAAAGACTAACAAATTTGTTGCAGTGTAAGCTTTTGTAGACCAGACAGCCTTTGCAGGGAATACTCTGGTCCAGGAAATATTATGCCACATTTGTCAGTCATCACAGGTATTTGTTTTTATTGCAACAAGCTAACACAGTTAGTCCTCTAGAAATAGTTACTTGATAATACAGCTGCCCTCAGACATGCCTAATTTGACTAACCAAATAATAAAACAGAGCTTACACTGATTTGTGCTAACAAAATACATGGCTTCACTGTGATAACAGGTTGCTTTTTAGACAGAGCAACTTGCAATCAGCACAAAATATATACCTAATGGAGACACACCAAAATGTCTTATCCTGCTTTATAATCCTATCCCTTGTTTTGCCTTCTTTTAACATTTTGCATCTAGATTCAGTGAATAAATTGGATCTGAACATAAACAACAGCTTCCTCCAAGAAAGGCCAAATTTTAAAGCTCTTGAAATTTAGTCTCACACATTTCCTCCTTATCTGTAATGTAGCTATTTTGCCAGTATGCGCTTCTGCAGTTTGTGCAGCATGCTGAAAGATTTAATTCCACATTAAATATCTGTAATGTACATATTTGTATTTATGTGCATTGCAAATTCAGTGCATGGAAAGTATCCAGATTTCGTGTTTATTTTTACTTAACTGCAGTGAACTGTTTTGCTGTTGCTCTGCTTTGTTTGTCATCTTCTAAATGTCATTAATTATATAGGGGAGCAAGAATAAGCAAGCAGCTACAGATGTTCCAAATTACTGTTGTCAGGAATAAATGGAATATTTCTAACTGAACTACTTAATCTTCATTTTCTGACAGTCTTTGTATCATGAGAAAACTAAAGGAGTTGAAAATCCTCCAGTTCATTTGTCAAAACATTTCAGTGCTTTTGAAATGTGGGCTTTGCCCCATTAGAAGTTGTCTGCGATGAGTTTCCCATTGTTGAAATATTTCAAAATCTGTTTACTGTAACCAAATAAGGGTTGCATAGTCAAATACTTAAGTATTACTAGTGAAGAAAGAATTATTATTTAAAAGTCATATTGTATTGCTGTTTCATAAGCCATGTCCTCTTCTAGGATTTCATCTTTAATCCTAAATGGAATATACAGTCATACCTCTAGTTGCGTTAGGTTCATGTTGCGGATTTTCGGGTTGCAAATGCGGCAAATCCGGAAGTGTATACTTCCGGGTTTCGCACATGCAGAAGTGTTCTGTGCGCTTTGCGCATACGCAGGAGCACTATTGCGTCATGCGCAGAAGCGGTGCTCTACTTACGGATTTTTTGGGGTGCGAACAGCACCCCGGAACAGATCACGTCCATAAGTAGAGGTACCACTGTACTGTAAATGGCTGTAGCTCCATGGTAGATTATCTCCTTTGTGACCAGAAGGTTTCAGGTTCAGTCCCTGGCATATCCAGGTAGGTTTGGGAAATACTTCCTGCCTGAAATCCAGGAGAACCACTGCCTGTCAGTTTGTATTGTACAAGATGCATTGTTGGTCTGTTGGACTGGTGCCATGTTTATTGTGTCCTAAAAAACGATCTTTAGTCTTACTGCAGCCTGCCTGCCTTATTGACGAAGCACTGAGGAGAGTGAGTCCATTGAGGTGCTGATATTGTCTGGGTCCCCTGGCTGTTACCCTCCATCTCATTATAGCCTCCATGATTGGCTGTATAATTCCATGCCTATTTTATGTGAGGTTCCTTGTGAAACACAGCTGTGGAACTGGGGAGCCCTCAGTCACTAGCTGGAGCAGAAAGATATGAGAGGGGGGAGGCAGAACCTTTTAAGTTGGTTAGATAGGCTTGGGTGGGTATGAAGTCGCCCAGGGCTGCCTTTTGAGTAGGGTTTTTTGGGATTAAAGGGCCATTATTTCCAGGTCATGGAGCAGGATCCTGACCAAGGCAATGATTCCGTTGAAATAGCCCAGGCATAGGCAAACCCGGCCCTTCAGATGTTTTGGGACTACAACTCCCATCATCCCTAGCTAACAGGACCAGTGGTCAGGGATGATGGGAGTTGTAGTCCCGAAACATCTGGAGGGCCGCGTTTGCCTGTGCCTGAAATAGCCCTTTGTAAAAAGTTTTGAGAACCATGGCACAAAACTAATCTGGTGTTCAAGCAATTTTATTTTTATTTAACTTTAGAAAATGTTCATACATTTTCCTTTAAAAGTATTTTACTTTACAATGAAATAGCCAAAAATAAAAATTATTAGGTGAGGATAAAATTAATTAATTTTTCTTTTCATGGTTTGTTGCTCTATTAACATAAGCACTGTCTGCTGGATCAGGTTAGCGGTCCTTTTAGTCTAGCATTCTGTTCCCATGGTGGCCAACCAGATGCTTATGGTTTTCCACAAACAGGATCCAAGATCAAGAGCCTTCTCCCCTCCTGTAGTTTCTAGCATTTGGTATTAAACCCTGCAGAATTAGACAGTATTGGTAAGAGCCCAACTAGCATAGAAAACCCTTGTGAGGCACAGTGGACACCCATTTCCCTTGGTTTACGTTTTATACACAAAGAAACTATTAGCCTGGAGGATTTTTTAAATCTTTCTTTCTAAGCTGAGTACTGACCTAAAGATGTTTTTTTTTACAGAATGCTGAACAGCACCTACAATAACAAACAATGTTGTATTAAGTGCTTTCTTCCTTAATCTCTGATACAAGTAACTTGTCTAGTGCTGCAAGGCTCCAGAAGTAGTGAAGAACAGTAGCAATTAAAAGCACTTGCCTATAGCTCAACATGTCCATGGGAGTCTAGAATTAATATTGTGCTCGGACTTAAAACGCAAACTCTGGCAATGCCTAATTACAGTGCTATAGTAGCCTTGAGGTTTATTTGCATTTTTCTTAATTAGAAATACTGAAAACTGATGTAATATTTTAAGACTGGCTTAAACGAGAGCAACATGTTTATTTATCTGGTTTTGTTGGTTGCGCTTATATTAATATTTTTGCATGTGTCCTGTGGAGCAAGAAAACATAAACATGTTTACTCTTACAGGAGTGCATCAGAGCCTTAGGCCGAAATAAGCCTCATACTCCATTCAGAGCGAGTAAACTTACTCAGGTCCTAAGAGATTCATTCATAGGAGAAAACTCTCGCACCTGTATGGTAAGTTTAGTGTGTTGCATTGCTGTAGAAAACAACAACAATCTATTAGTAGTAGATCAACTTAAATACACCATAGGCCACATACAAAAGGGATGGAAAAGGTATTCTCAGGTGGCAAGCTAATCTTTAGATAGTGATCCTTAGCTGGAAGTCAGTACTGCTTCACAACCAGACCCATTGGTTCTCTCTTGATTATTTCCTTGGTCTTAAGCAGTGCTTTTTTTCTTTAAAAAATGTTTAGGTGTACTCCCATTTTGACTCAAAAATATCACCATTTTATAGTTCAAATCAGGAAAAATAAATACAGTAAATGGACAAAAGTACAATGATTCACAAACTGTTTAGGGGTATGCGTACCCCTGCATACCCCCAGAAAAAAAGCACTGGTCTTAAGACTTGGATTTAAAAATACCATAAGAGATGTTTATAACCAGTGTGATCTTTCCCCTTGGGGCTATTTGAAAATGGCTCCTTGATATGCTCAAGTATCACAATATGGTTCAAAAAGCTACTTATCAGAATTAAGTTTATTGTATGGGAAGTGTTTATAGTCCTTAAGATTCCAGCAGATTCCATATGTTGTATTTGGCAGGTTCTGTTGGAATAACCTATTAGTCAATGTCATTTTATTTGCGGAAAAGGTACTTGTGGAGGTTATTCTGCTCTGCATATGCTAGTATCCCATTTCCAAATATTCCTTGTGCAAATTACTGTCCTGGTTACTTGTACATAGAGTAATATTGTTCGATCCAGCCCAAAATTGCATATGTATTTGTGACTGAGACACTGGGGTTAGAGAGACTATGGTTGCCCCTTATGTTTTACTGCAGTGAGACTACCAAGTGCCATGTGAAATTCATATGGAAGATGCTAACTTGGATAGCTGAACTTTAATTTTTCAATATTCTATATCCAAATTTAGTTTACGATTTTGTGTATGGTACTGACTGCCGTGTTGAAACTCAACTATACATTTTATTTAAATTGTAAAGTTTGTGATTGTATTTATTTTGTTCCTGTTTTTGATAGTATTGTTGTGGCAACTTGAATAACTAGGCCCTGTTTGTTTAAAACAAAATAAAGATAGCTGCCCATGCTATCTTACTGTCAACATTTTAATTATTCTGATTTAGAATTAATACTGTCTTCTTTCTCAAGGGTCACCAAATATTAATAATGGTAAGAGGTGAAGAAATAAGTCAAGAAATAATAATTAAAGTGGAGACAAGTATTTATGTTTATTGTATATATCAATACCTGCTTGAAAGCAGTACTCTTCCCTGATTGGATTGGGTGGGAGAGATTGGAAATATAATGTATTAAAAAGATACCATGCTGTACGGATAGGTGCTCTAAAATGTGGATTCATTTAAAACTGAATATAGGTTAAACACATAATATGCATCACTTGGATATCAAGTACTTACTTGAACACAATAATTAATATTTTCAGTGTGCATAAATTTAATAAATATTTCATTCTTTTAAGTAACAATTCAGATTTGTGCATATGCTCTGTCCTGTGAATGTCCTTGAAAAATAACTTTTGATATCCTTTCCTCGCAGATTGCTACTATTTCTCCAGGGATGGCATCTTGTGAAAATACTCTAAACACACTAAGATATGCGAACAGGTATGAGAATTTATATTTACATCTTTGCATTCCCTAGCAGCATTCGAAATCTAGAAGTCTTTTTTCAGGCTTCAACTTCCTCATACTTTCTGAATTGCTATGAGGAACTACATTTATACCAGCACGGTTCACAGTTGAAGATGGCTGGCCTAAACTTATGCAGAAGATCTGAAAACAGTTCTCTCACCTGAAATTTCCAGATTACAGCTGAGCATCATCTCAGTTTGATTAATCTATCTGTTCAGTCTGGAAACAGGAGTATAGGTCTTGAGGTTATGACAATAATAGTGTAGAGTGCATTAGTGAGTAAATATATGTAGGTGTCCTATAAATATAGCAACAAGCAGACTAAAATAAAAACCTATTTTTTAGTTAGGCCGGCATTTTAACTGAATTCTGATGTTAGTTTAAACCAATTATTATTTTCATTGTGTTGCATTTCTTGTACGCCACTTACAGACATTTATAACTAAGCATTATATAAATTGTTCAAATAAATAACAATTTAAAAGGCAGTAATAATTATTTATAAATAATCCCATTGATATATGTTTAGCATGTCTTTCTCTAAGGCAGCAGTGAATATTTGACCCTTAAATGCTGGGTTGTTGTTTTTTTTTTAAAAAATATCACTTCTTCCAAAAGAAGAGCAGTTTACCTCTGGATCAGTCCTTGGATGAAATAACTGCAAATGTCAGTTGTTTTGTAGCAGGGTAGACATATTGTGATGTTCACCAAGACACTGGGCTTATATAGAAATACTGGCTTCTGTGACGTGTCTTATAAATGTTCATGGAATTTGCTTATGTATTACACAATTTAGCTAGTAAGTAGTATACAAGTCTTTGTTTTTAATATACCACATTCCAAGCATTTATATTAATATAATAGTGGGAGACTTCTATGAATGAGCTGCATGACCACATAGTTCGTAAAGGGTGTGATTAGAATAATACTAAGACCTGGGTCATAATAGTCTGCTAAAGCTGCAGTGATTTGTTTTTGTTCCTGAAGTTGTACAAAGTAAGCAACCCGTATGGTGCATTAGTGGGAATGTTGCACCTGGAACAATCTCCTTGCCTTCCACCCAGCTCCATTCCACTCAGCTGTTGAAGGATGCCCTTGCTTAAGCCAACATCCTTTGACTTCAGTTTCCCATCTTGTAGTAATGACTATTTTCTCTTGGAGGATTTGCCAAGGTTTATTTATGCCCTAGCAAGCGTGTTGCATAACTGACTGATTAAATATTAGAGGTTGTGATTTCATTGTCCTTACAAGAACACTTTCTTTTAATTTGCTGCTGTATCTTGCTGCTGCAGAGTAAAGGAATTTGGAATTAGTCCTTCGGACATTCCCTTCTCACAGGGTAGTGGCAGTCGCTCTGATCTCTCTCCTTCCTATGAGTATGACGACTTTTCTCCTTCGATCACCAGGTCTACTTCATTCTTTACATGGACTCTCTATTTTCTTTTAGTGTTTTTCCCCCCTCTTCAGCTGTGTAATTTTACAGACAAACCTTCACCTACTTTCCCTGTCTTGAGTCATCACCGCCTTTTTGTTTCCATTTTGTTTGACAGGTGGTGACACTGCATGGCCTGCAACTCATTTTCCCAATTATTATTCATCTTTTCTTCTTTTCAAACATTTCATGCCCAAGCTTGTTATTTCCCCTCATGTGTAAGATAGTGGTGATGTCAACTTTTGTAGTACTAGCAATTCTACATCTGAATAATTGAAGTGCAACACTGATTCACTTTTAAATGCATGTGAAATAATTATAGTATAAAATAATAAATGATTCAAACTCTTGCAAGAGCACAGTGTTTAATATTGTAATCAAGTATATTGTGTTTGACTCCTCATATTAAGGGTACACTCCTGTTAAGGATACATTCATTCATGATGTTGACATCACCATTATTTATGTGAATTGCCTGTGAATTGATGAAGGGTTTTTTTTTCTGTACTAAATGAATGGTACTCGTTTTAAAATGAACACCTTCTTTGCAACTGTAGAGTAAAGGAACTGACAGTTGATCCCACTGGTGCTGGTGATATCCGTCCAATCATTCATCATGCTCCAAATCAGATTGATGACTTGGAGGCACAGTGGGGTGTCGGTAGTTCACCTCAGAGAGATGATCTCAAACTACTTTGTGAACAAAATGTGAGTATCTGGCAAACCTCAGTGGCTCTTATTGCAGTAGAAATGCAATGCAAACATTTAGCCGATTAGTATATGTATATAAAGTTGCTTGGTGTGTTGTAAGGATAGTCTAGACTCTTTCTCTATTAAATAAAAACTGAAACTAATCATGTTGCATACATTATTCTCCTGCATTATAGTGTGTTGACAGAAATGTCTTTCTAGATTTTGTTTCATGTTTTGGAAGGGGCAGATATGACCAGCCAGACATGACTCTAAAGAGCATTCAGGATAGCTTATATCCATAGCAATAAAATGAATATAAACAAGTATGAAACATCCACTTATACTCTCAATTTTGTTCATACTCTCAACTTTAATAAACCACTATCATGTTATCCTCAGACATTACCTTCTAAACTTAAAAAACCCCAACTTCTCATGCTTTGCCCTCCTAAGCAAGGTGATCACAACCTTCTGACTATATACTTCCATGTTTCTGTATTTGAAATGAGAAACCAATATATCCTTAGTGAGATGGGACTCCCTGTCTTGGGCTGCTTTCTGGGGGTTTTCCTGTTGTTATTGTGTCTCTCACAGCTACAATAAACCTACCATTAAAATTATGGACTGGTCATTTCTTCATCAGAGGGCAAACGGGCAAATTTAGCAGCGGATCAAATACTTTCCCCCTTCACTGTAGATCCCACCTTAATTCTGTACATGCCACCTGAATTCATGGACACTGAACACTGTAGATCCCACCTGAATTCATGGAACTCAAGGTGGCCCACGTGTGGCGGTCACTCATCCAGACACTGTCCAAACCTGCCTAGCTTCAACAAGGTGGTGTCCTCCAGACCATTCAAATAATTTGCTAGACTAAGCTCTTTGGAGCTTCTTTCTCACCATTTATATTTCATGGGCAGATAAATGCTATTGCTTCTGTATGGAAGAATATTTTAGTGGCCCTTTGGAGTAACAATATACTATTACTGAACTTGGCATTTTAGTCAGTAAACAAAGGGCATTTGGGGCAACCATCAGTTTTTGCTGTTGTGTGGGATTCACTAGAGATTTTATTTTTGTTAGGCTCTCCTGGAGATGCCTTGCCTATACAAACCAATCTCTTTCTCTGAATTGATTCAGGTTACCATGTTTTGTTACCTTCTTTTTTCTTGTTTTGTTTCCTTGTGTATTCTTGTAATTGCTCATTTTTTTTGTTTTTCTCAACTGAAGTGTATCCCAAAACTGGACTGCACTCCATACATTGTAATAAACTTATGAATTAGCCTTGTTCAAGAGAACATAAGCATTTGTCTTGCAGAGTCATGGATCAGTGTTCTTCAACATGCTGCTTTCTGTTAGCTTCTGTTATCAAAATCTTTTTTGAAAAGTAGAATTATATTGAGCTTCATTGTTTTTAAAAGGAGGAAGAAGTATCGCCACAGTTGTTTACTTTCCATGAAGCTGTATCACAGATGGTGGAAATGGAAGAGCAAGTTGTAGAAGACCACAGAGCTGTCTTCCAGGTAAACGTGGAGCGCTGATTAATACAGAGGCTGGGATCCGAAGAACTGTTGAGCACTGTGCAACCATGGGGCCTTTGGGCTTGTTTTTCTGAAGCTACAACTTCTCTCATCCCATAGGGCAAGGTTCCATTGACACTGAAGAGATTTTCAGAAACAGTTAATGATTGGGCATTGGAATTGGCACTGGGCATGTTCAAGCCCTTAGAAGTGTTTAAGTAGTATTTTTTATGTTGGTCAAACTTCCCAGTTGGGGCAATAAAAATGTTTTGAAAAGAACTACAAACAACTTGCAGTTTTTGTGCAGTTTTCCTAATGCTTATTTTTTCCACAGTGTCTTTGCAGCTTGATAATTGTATAAACTGCTTCATCCCTGTTTCCTAGTCCTTATCTGAAACACACTGAAGCTTCTTGGAAATCATTGAAACAGGAAACTGTTTGTATTTGATATTATAAAAAGGTTCCATCATAGGAATGTTTGTTGAACTTATCAAAATTGTTTTGTAAATTTTGGCAAGTTTGGCATTGCACTCCACAGTTTGTTGCCTGCAAATTGATTGTTGTATGTTCTATCTTTGGTTTTTATTAGGAATCTATTAGGTGGCTAGAAGATGAAAAAGCTCTCTTGGAAATGACAGAAGAAGTAGACTATGATGTGGATTCATATGCTACACAACTTGAAGCAATCCTAGAACAAAAAATTTACATTTTGACTGAGCTTCGGGGTAGGTGTTTATACCTGCTTAGATATACTTCTTAGATATTGAAGAATTTGTTGAAAGTGACAAGTGGCTTGTGTTAGCATTTAATGGGTTTCAAGATTTATATATTTTTCACAGGCCAGTTTTAGTAGGGGGAGAAAATCAATTGATATTGACAGCCATATAGTGGTTTATAAAGCAAATCTGAGGATCTAAAATTTCTAAGCATTTTGATATGTAAAGTATAGTAGTGTAGGATGTGATCTCATTTTGATTACTGCTGCAGAATTAAAGGATAGCAATGCATCATCTATTTCTATCTGCTGTGGTCCATTGCAGCCTTTCTTTTGACTTGCTTTTTAAAGAAACGCCTGGTTTCTTAAATCTCTAGTGAGCAAATTTCAATTTGCATCTATTGCTGCTTCTAATTTCATTACTGGTCCTGATGAACACATGTTCTTCAGACTTTAAATCTTGATCCAGACATTGGAAGAACTGCTGAAAGAGCATACCAAGCTCTTTTCCATTTGGTGCAGTTGTCCTGCTTTGATTGTATCTGTCTTAAAACAAAGTTGCCAGAATGGGAAGCTCAGTTTCCACTTGATCCAAAGTGGAATTGGTACTGTGTGTTGCATGATTACACCTCTGTGTGTTCTAATATGTGTTTTTATTTGTACAGTACATTACTGAAATTGCATGTAGTATTTATTTACACATAATTTTATATGTTGCCTTTCTACGTTGACACATTCAAGGCAATTTCCAATAATAAAAGAGACTATGCCTCAAGGTCTGGGTACAGGAATCGTGCTAAAATTATTCAGCTGATAACTGACTTTCCTTTCTTGTTTTAAGATAAAGTGAAATCCTTCCGCACAGCGCTACAGGAGGAGGAGCACGCCAGTAAACAGATCAATCCGAAGAGACCACGTGCCCTTTGAGGCAATCTTCTGCTGCTAAAGGATGCCTGAGCCTTCATTGCTGTACCACCCCGTTGGTTGGAAATGAAGCTCTAAGAAGTCAACTACTTGAAAGAGCGAAAACTTTTGAAGTGTCTGTGGAAATGCCCCGTTTCTTCTTCCCCTGGCTGACATTTCAGTTGTGTGGAACACTCCTAAGATGTCTGCAAAATGCTTCTAGACCAGATAGCACAACCAGGCAGGTTTTGGAGATGGGAAGCACTTTTTGTTTCAAATGTTTTAACTTACTCAAAATTGTGAATTTTGTTTTGGAAATATTTGCCAATTTTTTAAAATAATGAAGTAAAATGGTGGACTTGTAAAAAGAAAATTCACAGTATTTTGTTTCACTTATGTCAAGTTTTGTTGCAAAGAACAGCTGTGCAGTTTTGTATTTGCATGCATGCCCACCTCATCCGTGATTGTATATACCTCCTCTTCTGGACAGCTGTGCTCACCTCTTCCCATTTGTGCCTTGACCAAGGCGACTTGACCCTATACGTCCTCTCTAAAGCACAGCCTTAATAAATGACATTCCTTATTTGTCAATGTAAATTACTTTTATTGTGTGTACATTTTAATGTGTGTTTGGGTTTTCATTTTTCGTGACTAGTTCTTCATTTCACGGTATGTGCCATATCATTGACCTGGAATTAAAAACATGTTGGTGTGGATTGACGGCAAGCCATTCCATTTCCCCCTGTAAAAATCTGGAATCATGATTTATTTCAGTTGCCATGAAGAGTCTCTAACATTTTCTTTGTAAAGAACAAATCTATAAATTAGTGGATGTATAATAAAAGGTAATTGATTATGAAGGAGAGTTGTATCTTAGGATAATACAGATATACGGTATGTGTGCTAGTGTGATGTCAGAATAAGGTGCAATCGAATCTCTGCATATGGGTAGGAAAGGTATCCAATGACTAGGATACCAAAGTAACCCTGTCACGTACAACTAAAATTGGCTTCTGATGCATGGGAGTTTACATGTGCATTAACTGTAGTCCGCAGGTAGTTAGTACTGTTGCTTTAAAAGAAAGTAGCTAATGCATATTTTCCATTTGTACAGTGCCATCAGCTGAAAAGTGAGGTGAATTTGTACCATTTGAGGATTTGCACAATAAACTCCACAAAACTTTACTGATGGTGAAGAAATTCCACAATGATGCCTGAAAACTTCACAAATGGCACTGTGTGTCCAGCACTTTTTAAGATGGTGGCACTTCAATTATTTTTGCAGATTGATATAAAAAAATTACCCTTTATATGTATTTTTTTTTTTTGTCAGATGAATTGTAGACCTCTCTAGGAGTTCTCCCTATTCCCAAGATAGATTCCAGGTGCTCATATCAACAACAGACATTCCTTGGAACTGTTTCATAGTTTGTTTCTGGAACATAAGCCCATCTGTGCTGTGGCTGAGGGAAATAAAGGGAAAGCAATGAGAAGAGAGCTTAAATGAGCCAGCGTTTCTCAGTATTCAACATAATCCCCATAGAAAGGTAGCCCCTTGCCATATCATGGTGACAAAGCGCCTGTCTGTAAACATGAAAACTGAAACAGCAATGTAGATTTTACACAATGTGTTTAATAAATTTAACTGAAATATAAATTAGAGATGAGAATTTTACTTCTATACAACTTTTTGTAAAATGTCTTCTTTTGTAGCTGCATCCTACTGTTAGGATATTTTAGAAAAGATTCATGGAAGATCCTTGCTTCAGGAAATTGTGATTCTGTTCAGCTTTGCCTTACATCAAGCTATATCACTGGTGACACGCTACCTCTTACAGCGTATTGTAAAGATGCAAGCTAGGAAATGCATGTCTATGTGGGGAAGTATGTGTCCCCAAAAGAGATGCAATTCCTCAGCTGCCTTCAGATGGCACCATAATTAGAAGAGGCACAAGCTTTTCTCTTACCTCTAACCCATCTCTCCTTAAAAAAGCAGATCTGCCTGGAGCAATTGACTTGACCCTATCTGCGATATATAAGAAGGAAGTCTTCCTTGATCTGAAAGGAGGACACTTATTAGTTCCTCTGAAAAGAAAACTAATGAAGTAAATGTGATTTCCAAAGGGGGAGTTATCTCTTGTCATGTGAATATTCTGCCTTGAAATCACTTATTGGAATGGAATGAGGTATTTTACTAGTCAAATGTAAGACCAGCTATGAGGACTATCAAATGCTGGTGGTGCCATGATAATCTTATACAGTGGTACCTTGGGTTACATACGCTTCAGGTTATAGACTCCGCTAACCTAGAAATAGTACCTCAGGTTAAGAACTTTGCTTCCGGCGGCCCCATTAGCCAAAGTGGTGCTTCAGGTTAAGAACAGTTTCAGGTTAAGAACGGACCTCCCGAACGAATTAAGTACGTAACCAGAGGTACCACTGTATGCAGTTTCTACACAAATTCCTTACCACAAGGAAGAACCAAGCTGACTGGTTGTTCATTTATAATTCTTTCTTAACCATGGATGGAATATCAAGTTGCACTGTGTTATTGGTTTCCACAAGCTGCCTGCATTTGACTTGATTCAGATATACATAGCCTCAAGGAGTTGTATCTTCTTTTACTAAACTGCATATTCAGGGGTCACATTAGGAATCTGAAAGAGCATGGATACCTCTTGATGTAACTCATACACACATCTACTAAACTTGTAAGTTTATGCTACTTCAGGTAAGAAACTAGCAAAATGGAGATGAGTCTTGAAGCCAATGTGCACAACCCACCACATCACAGATCAGTGGCTTAGAGTTGAGGTGCTTGTAAATGTTGAATGTTTGTGGAAAACACTGATACAAAAAGCATTGTTTATTGCAATGCACCGTCTAAGAATGACTACAGAACTTGACACACAAACAAAATCTAAGGAGTGGGTTTGACAATTAAGAGAACCTAGTTTACATCTTGGATCATGAATTCTTTAATAAAGGAATAGTATCTGGGTTGTAATATCAAACATAACAGTTGTTCTTGGTTGGGGTGCTTTTTGTTGGGAGCGGGTGGTCACTGTGGCTTAGGCAATGCAATAAGAAAATTAAAAGGTGTATTTCAGGAGACCCTAAACATGGCTGGAGAGTTTACACTCTGCATCACATACGTTCTCTTAAAAAAACCTCCAAAAGGAGCAGAGCAGAACAAAGGCATGGTGGTGATTGGCGTTGTCCTTGAGAACCCATTTTGCACCAATGGGGTAATTAAACAGCTGGATGTGCATGTGCAGCATGGCACACATCATCTCAGGTGAAATTCTGATACCACCTTTAGATAGTTCAGTTCATCCTTACAAAAGCATTGCTGCTCAGCGTCTCTTCCATCTTCCCTTTAGGAAAAGTGGATGCCTTTTGCGTTGAAGCCATGCAGAACACTAGAAAATGAAAATATTCATCTCTCACTGACATTTTATATGACATTAAGAGTGCCACTTGTAGGTGATCCTGGGTCCCTCTGTGTCCAGTTTCCAAGGCAAGAGAAAGTTCTCTCCTCTTTTTGTGCTCCTGCTTCTGAAGTCTTGGAACCAATAACTCTAAAACTCCCAATTTCACTACCGCACCTACTTCCTGCTACCCTCAGAACAAGATCTGTGGCAATTTTGTTTGTTTAGTCATTCAGTTCCTGCTCTCCCCCCCCCAAAGGAGTCCAGTTGGCATTGGAAAAGCAGGTAGGGATATCATTTAAGAGCAGTTGGCAAGATTTAGGATATGGGCTTGTATAAGATTTCAGAAGCAGTAAAGAACCATCCAGTATTTCTGGCTTCTGCTTGGAGCCTGGGAGAAAACACCTAGTCCTCCTTTCCTCCGCTGAAATCACTGCAGCCCAGTTCTATGGTTGGGCCAAGATGGCAGCCGTTCCTACAATCATCAGTCCAAAGGACCAGATGACAAGACCCCTCCTCTCAGCCTTGCTGATGTGGTCCAAAGGAAAGCAGAAATATACATTTGTCACCAGCTTGGCTGCAGGAAGGAGGTGTACAAGGCAACATTCAACCATCTTAGGGTCACCACCCAGGATCTGTGTAGGGTGTACTTAGCCTTTTAGTCTCTCAAAGATATCCCGCAAGGCAGCAAGAAGTTTATGGTTACGAGTTTTCCTTCTCCCAGATGGCACCTGTCAACCTCCAAAGGTACCCCATCTGCCCCTCACTACTCTCTACAGCACATGCAGAAACCACCTTTCTGACTGTTATACGCACTATTGGTCTCGTCCACTCAATCTGCCAGAGCCTGTCCTAACTGTCCAAGGGTTGGAGACCTGCTGGCTACCCTCATCTGGGCTTGGAAAATAACAGCCTGCCTTGTTTGCAGCTAGTGTGGCAGAGTAGTAGGCACAATCGTAAAAGCTCCCTTCCCAACCCCCAGGATGTACAATTTACACATTGGGGTCATTCATGTGTGCGGACCGGTCCCAAGCGCACTTCCTCTGACACTGCATGTGTGGTAGGAAGAGTAGCCTGCCCAACTGGTAACACACTGCAAGGAAGGCAAAGTGCAGAAGCATCTAAGGTATCAAGGGGAATCTCTCCCACCCCTGCCCTCCACACTTATTTTTCTTTTCATCTTGGAAATAGGAGGCCTCTGTTTAAAGGAGAGCATGCAATGCACCAAAGCTTGAAAGAAATGCCCTTGGCTTCACCTGATGAAGTCATCAATATCCATGACTCGCGCACGTTTTTCTGCATAACCAGAGTCTTTTAGGATTCCCTGAATGAAACTTCCAATGCTGAAATCTTCTGGAATTTCCTGTCAATACAAAACAGAAAGCAGAGAATTTTGCTTATACAGCACGTATCAAACAAGTAGCAAGACACTGATGCTTACATGAAACTTGTTTGGGGGAGGTGGAGAATGCTTGAAATGCTTACCAAGTTATTTTGTGAACAGTGAATCCGATAATTCTTTTCCAGCAGCTTTTTCACAGCATTTGAACTGAGAAGAAGAAGAAGAAGAAGTTACGACATATAGATCTTTCGGGACGAGGGTGGGCAAATACAAAATTCCCTTTTCAAATCCATTTTCCTCCAGCTGGAGCCCAAAACTTCTGGAGAGCACCAGATTGTCTCCAGCTGTTTTGGACTACAATTCCCATCATCTCTGACCACTGGTCCTGCTAGCTAGAGATGATGGGTGTTGTAGTCCAAAAACTCAAATTTGGGAAACTCTGCTCTAGTCTATATATCCATGAGTGCATTCTAATTTGTCTTGGTGACTTTTGGCTCTCAAGCTCCCTTCTTCCACAATGATTGAGATGGAAGAAAATGCTGAGAAGCTAGGTCCACCACCTTCTCCCTCCATTCTCTGCTCTTAGTTAATGAAAGATGGAGTGACAGGACAATTCTTAGCAATCGAGTCATCTGGCCTAGTGCTTCCTATTGTCCATGAAACACACACACTTCTTCCAAGGTCCAGAAGAATAACACCCCACCCAGTCTCAGTCCACAATGGTGAGCATGATTAACAAGTCAGCCAAGGAGAAACGGTTGACTCTTGCAGGAGGAAAGAGACTGCCTTGCAGCACACCAAACATTTCCTCCAATATGAGGTAACTTACTTAAAAACTGCAGCGAGTGTCTTGTTTTTCCTGACAAAGACTATCCTTAGTAGACCATCCCACTCCTGAATAAAAATTAAAAATACACTTTGTTTAAGCAGCCTTTTCAGAGGAGTTTACAGAGCTCCTGCTACCCACCACGCCTCCCCATTGCCCATTTCATTATGTTTGGGTTCCCATACATCTCTCAAGTACCCCAATCTCGCCTCTTCTTTTTCCTTCTTCAATCTGCAGTTTAGCTGTGTGTCTGCCTGTTTTCAAAATTCTGCATCAAGGACAGAGACCCTGTGGCCTATCAGAAGTTGTTGGACTTCAAATCCCCTCAGCACCAGCCAACATGGCCAACCGTCAGGGATGATGAGCGGTGTAGTCCAAGCAACAGGCTGCCCATCCATTTACCTGCTAGTAGGATATGGCGGTATTCAGAATGTGTTTAACCCCGTGAGAGAAGCCACTATGAAAAGCCCCATTCAGGTTTTACAATTTTCTCCCAAGTCACAAGGAATGTGCTTTCAAATGCAGTATAATCAAGGCACACTTTGACAGGTCTCTACGTGGATACTCAATATTTAAAGACTTACATATCGCAACAGGTAGAACAGAGGCTGACGAGGACTCTGGTTTTCAAGGTACCACTCTGCTTTAGCCTCAGTGGAAACTATGAAGCCTTGGCATCAAAGCTTAGCACCGTTAGGGCTTTTCATTCAAGCTAATGAAAGCTGCCATTTTACCACAAGGAAGAGATTAGCCCTCCTCTTTCCTCTCTAAAGGCTAAGCTTTGTTTTGCCAACACCATTCCAAATCACAAAATAATGCTCCGAAGAAGGTTCAGGTGCACTCTGAAGTTTCCACCTCATCATCTTGCTTTCTTATTAGTAACTGATGTTAACAAGGTGCAAAGCAGGGATGGGGAGCCCATGACCCTCTGGTTGCTATTGAACTCTAACTTCCATGATCCTTGACCACTGGCCAAGTTGGGCAGGGCTGCAGGGAACTGGAATCCAAAAACATCTGTAGGGTCGCAGATGCCCCATCCCTGGTGTAAAACGCTAGGCAACCTTCACAACAATGGTTGCTCAACTGTTGTTTAAATACTATCTTGAGGAGAATATTCAAAACAATACATTGAGGACCTTTACACATTAACTACGAAAGATGTTTTCATGCAAATTATATTAATATCGATGCGTCTCACCTGAAAATTGATTGGCGGTGGAGGGTTCCTTGGCTCTATTCTCACAACACTGGATTCAACTTTGGGTGGCGGTTTAAAATTATTTTTCCCTACCTGTTAATCATTATAAAAGTTAGCTCTCAGGGAAAATAATAATAATAATTTTCAGCCTCTTAAAAGCTTGCTTGCCCACCCTAGCCTTTGATCCACAAACCCAGTTTTGCTATTGCTTATTTTCCTTACCTTCATCAGATGATCGACGCGAGCTAATAGCTGAGTATTAACAGAGAGTCTGCAATATAAGGGAGAGCCTGGCTTTGCGACCAAGCGAAGAGCAAATTCTCTTTGAAACATGAGGACTGCGCACCTGGAAGTTAAAAATGAGTTGCAAGCATTGAGCCATACAGCCTTTAAGCAAGACCAACAACTTAGCCAACACTTGTTCATCCATAGCCTACGTACAATTATGACTATTAAGAGGATACAGACAACAGTGAATGTAACAGAAGCTCTAATTAAACCCTGATTTCAAACCATTTCCTTTATTCATTTACTGCCTCCTCGCTATGTTTAAGGCAGCTGATGACAATATTATGGCAAGAAACAAATACCTGACATGTCAACAACAATGGAGATTCATTTGACTGGCACATCAGGTATTTATTAATTGCTTCCATCAGATTTATATCTGTTAATTACTGATAAAACTAGAAACTTTGTGTCAATATCTATACCCCCCCACCCTGTATTGGAGAAACATGTATCTTTTTCTGTCAATCATTGTTTTTAGTCCCCACCCCCAAATAGTACTGTTTGAGAGAACTGCAATGCATATGAAGATTTGCAGGTGAATTCTAATGAAAAGTCAACTTGGGAAATGGGATGGAAGGGCAAAAATAGGACAATCACCTTCAGTCTCCAAATGTCAGACTCCGTGGGGAGATGTCAAGTGACAATGCTTAGCTGTTTCGATTTCAAGAACAGCTATTTGTGCACGATCCACATAGACACCTTCCTTGCATCTTAGACATACTAATCATAACTCCGAATGTAAAAGATGAAAGTGTTTTTAGCATTCTAGCTTGACAAATTGCTCACCATTTGTTTTCTAGATCAGTTGGTTGCTAATACCAATGCACTGGGTTGAAACCAACAACGCATGAGTAGATTCCTTCTTGCTTAACAGGACTTTCCCTTCCTCTTCATTTCCTGCACTCCCCGACCCCCCAACACCTTTTGAGCAGACTGGGGTGAGGGAGAGCATGTGGGGTCTGCAGAGAGGAAGGTGAAGTCCTGTTGTGTTAGTCAAAGTTTGCTCTGCCCAGTGCAGAGACACCACTGGATACAAGTCATTCTCCATAGTTACCGTATTGGCCTGAATATAAGCCTCACTTTTATTTCCAAATTCCGACAGTGAAAAGTTAAAGTGCGGCTTAAATTCGCGACCTTACAGAAATTGGCTTTTATGATATCGCTGCTGAAACAGACATACGGTAAAACAGAACAAAAAAAACTTTCTTGCCAATTTGCGAGCTTGAGACTGTTCATTTGCCATTTACGGGTGTGAGTGCCTGTGGAATTGTAGCGATTGAATAGTGATTTGTGATTTTAGCGATTGTACAGTAACTTTTGTGGGCTTGCAAGATCAAAGGCTTAAACTGGCTCGGAGTTACAATTCTACCAACCGCGGCATTTTGCAGCCTGTAACCCAATTTTAAGTGAGTGGCTTATATTCGGGTATTGTCTCTCCCCCTCCCCCCGAATTTTAAAGGTGCAGCTTATTTGCGGGTGTGGCTTATATTCGAGCCAATACGGTAATTATGTGTAAAAAGCACCTAAAATCCTAAAATCTATTAGATACAATATAGTTGTACCTGAAGAAAGGCCGGTGCAGCAGTAGCTTAAAAACAAAGGGGGAGGAAATCTGAAAACAAAGAAAGAAGTGTTAATTTCCCGGTAGATTTATTCCTGCAAGCCATAAATTATATTGGCCCTTTCCCCAAATCGGTTGGTTTTGCCCTTACTTGATAAGGCAAGTTAGCCACACAAGCATCAAAGAAGGGCAGGTCACTTTTCAACACATCTCCGATCTTTATTTCAAGTTTGTTAGCCAGAGGCCTGGGACAAAGCAAAATTATTTCATTAATACATTTCCAAGACAGGTTCTAGGCGAAAAACAGAGTGTCATTCCACCGCTTTTTGCACTTACGTGCCCTGGACTCTCTTCTGAAGTTCACCAGCAAGCTTGACGTCCAATTCACAAGCAATTACCTGAAAAAGAATCATATACAAATGACTGCGTATATGATCCATACACATTGTAGAAGGATTTTGTACCTATGTAGAATCATGATGGAACGTGAGCTGGGTAAGAATCAAGTGTTTTATAGAAGCATTTTCATTTCATTTATTTTATCTGATTTCCCCTCTGAAATGAAGCCCAAAGTGGCTAACTGCATCATACAAAAAACAAATCTACTGATTTCAGCAGATAACAAAACTCTATAAATCTGCCGATGAAAATGTTATAATAAGCCTATAAAGAAAATTTATAACCAAGACAATTTCAGTAAACAATCCAAACAAAATTCAGTAACATATCTGTAAAGAGGGGGATAAAGAAATACAAGACACAGTTTGGCCAAAAAGATACACATTTTTATCACCAATCCAGCAACTAGAATAGTAGAAGATTCAGAACAGACAAGAGGATGTTCTTCACACATTGCAGAGTAACAACATTTATACCCTGTGCTTTAGCCTAAAGGTTTTCTAAGTGGCTTACAAAAATAAATTCTAAAACCATCGTTACCATCAGGCTCACAAAAATACGTGACACATGAGGGAAAAGGGAAAAGCAAACTCAAGCATAGGATCTAAGAGTTCTCTCTATAGTGCAGTTCTCTTCCCAACTCCCCCAGTAGCCAAATGTGAATAAAAAGAGAAGAACATCTTTATTACTTGGAAATTCTTTACCTTTTTCACTTTTTCTAACATTTTTACTGTCATGTTTCCAGTGCCAGGACCAACTTCTAGAACAACATCAGTAGGGTACAAGGAAGCCTGAAAGTAAATAACAATGGAAATTACATGAAAAACTGGTTTTAGAAAAGCAGCAAGTACAGTAGTACCTCCAGTTATGAACGGGATCCGTTCCGGAGGCCCGGCCACATCCCGTAAACTTGGTAACTGGAGGCACACTTCTGCGCACACACGCAGCGCGATTGAGCGCTTCTGCGAATGTGCACACGGCAAAACCCAGAAGTATACACTTCCGGATTTGCTGCGTTCGCAACCTGAAGTTTACGTAACCAGAAGGATACGGTAGCTAGGCCAATATCAGATGGGACATTAAAGTAGCTCTTATCCAGTAGTCTGTAGGAGGATCAGGACGATGAGAAGGGAAGTCATCACCTTGGCTTCCACATGGTGTTGAAGAGCCTGGTGTGCAGACCTAGTTGTCATGTCAGCCACAGACCTTCATGCTGATCTGGACTGACCACAACTACATGCCTGGCTCGTGAGAGGCAACACCTGAAGAATATTGAGGTTCAATGACAACCACGACCATTCTGGCTTTTTTTTTTTTCCTTCTCCCATCCACAGTCTTTTGTATGATAGGCATGGAGGAAAGAAGTTGAAGGTGTCAGTTGTCTTGGCCTTTTTGTAGGAAGGCCTAGAGTGAGGTCTTCAACCAAACATGTTGAGAAGACAAGCAGCCACCCTTAGAGCAATCCCATCTAAGCCACTCTCCCACCCTTATTAGGTTCTCATCATCTAGCAAGGTGATTTTTGAAGTGGATGGTGCTTTTGAGGACACCATCTGTTCATAAATACCCAACTCGAGACCTACACAGAGTTCTCAGGATCTGACCAAGCCTTCCCCTGAGCCTCTGTATAGTAAGGCTGCAAGCTGTTTCACTTATTATTTGGGGGCACAGGCACACAAATCATTTTAAGCCATTTTACACTAAATGAGTGGCCTTCAACTGAGTTTTATTCAGAGAAGACGTATTGAAATTAATGAACTTAACTTAGTCATATTCATTAATTTCAGAGGCTAAGCTCCAAGTAAAACTTAGCTGAATACCACCAATGTTGTTAAACTTGAAGCTGTACTTCATTATTTTCATACTGATGCTGTCTAATTGTTCTTCTCAATATCGTTCTTCATTTCTAGAAATCAAGCAATAGTGTTTCACAGTGTAGTCATATACATGTCTACTTAGGAGTGAGCCAAATGATTTCACTGAGGTTTACTCAAAGGTAAGTGGGCATAGGACTGCAGCCTTAGCCATTCACCTTTAAACACTTCTCTTTGTGTCGAAAGTGCATATTACCTACCTTTTCTATAATGCTGTTAACAATGAGGGGATTTTTCAAAATATGTTGACCGAGTCCAGTGTTGAACCTGATACCTATTAGTAAAAACAAAACAGTAGACAAACAAAAAGTTAATCACAGTGCTGTTTATATTTGTTAATGAACTGCAGCATTTAATAGTCTTCAACTTTATTATAAAGCATAAGTCAAACATCCACTACCTCTTCCCATCTGTAATTTAAGAGTGCATGAAGGACCAGCTGTTGAATCTTAGAACTGGAATCATAGAGTTGCAAGGAAGCTGCAAGGGTCATCTAGTATGAACCGCTGCAATGCAAGAATACTGTATACAGGTGGCTAATAAAGCCTGGGACCCTGGTGTTATAAACACCAAGCTCTAAACAGCTAAGCTAACTAGTGTTTTGCTTCTGCCTAAGCAGCAAACAACACAGCTTACCCTGCCTGGTACAGGTGGCAATCCAATTTACTTGCATTTATATGCCACCTTTCCTCCAGGACGTCATAATAAAGTTCTCCTTCTACCCTTTGCCTTCACAGCAATCCTGCGAGGTAGGTGAGGCTGAGCGATCACGACTGGCCGAGTGATACTCGGCGCACTTTGTAGCTAAGCGAGGATTTAAAACAGGGTCCCTTCCTAATCTTAGTCCGACTTTCTAACCACTACTTCACAACTCTGTTTTTAATCTAGTACACGTTTTATGCCACCCTTTGATCTGATGCAACAAATTTGCGAGGCCGGGCTAGACTGGGAGACGGCGGACTCTGGACCAGCGTCACCCGGTGAGATTGATGGCTCAGCAGGGAACCGAACCCCGGTCCGGCGGCACTCTAACCACTACACCGCACCGCCTGCTCCCTGTGGCAAGATCAGGAGCCAGGAAAGGAACCTGGGAAAAGTCAGTTCCCGTCTCCGTCCGCTGGAGTCTTTCCTCCTCTCACCTGGCGCTTTTCCTTCTGGGCGCTGCTGCCTCGAGCGCGGCTGCTTCTTCACCTTCGGCATGATCAGTATCACGGCCAGACCCCCACCAGCCCACGTTGCTTTCCTCGCTGTCGCGGAGAGTTCCGGGGAGGAAGCCGTCACGCGCACTGCCTGCTGGGACAAGTAGTTTTATCTACTCAGTGGCTGAACGCAGCCAAGCCTTTCTGGCGACTACATTTCCCGAAAAGCCCCGCGATCAAGACTCTCCCATAGAGATAAGGCAAATGATAGACCGTGGGAAGTGGGTCGAGAAATTGGTCCTAGGCGCCTTCTTGAGACGGCACCTGGTGCTGGAGAATCAGTGGCAGAGCTTTGTGGCACCTCGAAAAACGCAGCACGTTTATTGTGGCTGAAAGCTCGGCCCACCTCCTCACTACACGTGGCTGGAGAGGGGACTGTGACGCGCACGTTAGGATCATCACACTTGGTGCAGGAACTGGACGACAGTAAATGGACAGTTGTTGATCTTTAAGGTGCCGCAAGACTTCGTGCTGGTTTTGCTGCAGCAGGCGAACAGGTTGCCCGTCTGAAAGTCGGGGAGCTGGCCAAAGCTACTAGGGATGATGTCGATGACACACAGCCTGAAGAACGCCCCATAAAATGCGAGCGCCGTATAGTTCTCTCCCAAAGATATAAAGGGTAAAGAGGGACGCATTCACTTGTCTTAAATTACCGTTTCGAATAGACCTTCAGGCGAGTTTTAATTTTAATTTCCCTTCTCCCACTTAATGCCCCACGCTCGCCCGAGCAGCTTGCAGTCCTCGGTAACCACGGCGACCCGAGGGAGGGGAGGGAACAGGGAAGTCGAGGGCGGCGGCGAGCCGCGATGACGTCAGTGGGCCGCGCCGCCTCGCCCTGGCACGGTGTGAGAGCCCCGGCTAGTGGCGCGAGCTTCGGAATAAGTGGGATCCGCGTGCGCGAGACCGAGATCGCGGGTAAGGAGCTCAGCCCTGGGCAGGAGGAAGCGGGGCCGCGCGTGCGGGCCACATCCCCACAGAGAGCGAGCCTCCCCCGGCCCACCACTCCGGGCAGGTCCACTCGCATGAGGGGGCGGCGATGGCGACGGCCGGCAGCTTGCCTGCCCTGCCATCCCTCGAGCAGGCGAGGAGCCCGGAGGCTACCAGATGCGAGTCCTCTTTCCCACCCTGCTCGGGAGTCCAGAGCACTTGGTCGCATTCAGGATCTAGAGTGGGGAAGCGGGGCTTGTGTCTGGGCTGGACACATTGGGCTGCCTGTGCCGCTCGACCTGCGGGGAGAAATCAGGGTGGGAGTCACGACCGTGAGGCAGGGCTGCCAAGTGTGGCAGAAGAGGACACGGCCGTCGCACCTGTCCTCAGGTAGGAGCTTCTTCCGTGTCGACCTGCTGCCTTAAAGTCGTCTGGTGAATGCTGAGAGCTCCCTTGCACTGTTGGTCCGCAAAAAGGTTCGAAGAGCCTGTTGGATCTGGCCATCGGTCCATCCAGTCCGGCATCCTGTTCTCACAGTGGCCGACCAGATTCCTGTGGGAAACCCGCAAATAGAACCAGAGCTCACAAGAGCAGCTTCCACCCCCCCCCCTCCTGCGATTTCCAGCAACCGCTATTCTGGAATTGATGGTGGAGGCACTGCTAGCCTTATACTCCATGCATTTGTCTATTATTTTTTTTAAGCCATCCCACGGCCTCCTGTGGGAGAGAGTTCTGCCGTGTAACTATACACTGCTTGAAGAAGTGCTTTCTGTAATCTGTCCAACGTTCAGCTTCAATGGATGTCCACAAGTTCCCATGTTATGAGAGAGAGAGAGAAAATCTTTTCTCTATCCACTTCCTCCATGCCATGCATAATTTTATAAACTTCTGTGGTGTCACTTCTCATCTTTTCACTAAAGCATTGTAGCTTTTCCTCATAGGGGAGTTCCTCCTAGCTCAGCATTGTCGACTTTGACTGGCAGAGGTTCTCCAGTGTTTCATGCAGGACCTTTGGGAGGCAAGGGGGAAGCCATAGTTCAGTAGCAGAGCATTTGCTTTGCATGCAGAAGGTCCCAGGTTCAGTTCCCAGTATCTCTTGCCCTGGAGAGCTGTTGCCATTCAGTGTAGGCAGCGCTGAGTCAGATGCACCAGTAGCCTGACTGTGTATAAACCAGCTTTTTATGTACCTGGAGTCAGCAGAGATTGAACCTTCTGCGTGCAAGACTTATGCCCTACCACTGGGCTATGGTCCTTCTCCCAAGAACCTGCAGAGTTCAGTTTCTGGGCAATGAAGGGGAGGGACTGATTTTTTTTGTAGTAGCACCTTCTCTTTGAAATCATGACCTTTCCAAATTAAGGGGACATGTCCAGTGACAATACTGTTCACTGGGTCACACAGGCTTATGTGCATGGGATTGTTTCTGGAATAGACTGGGCTGCAGAAGAATAACTGTCACTGGGGAAGCAGAGCCTATTGCATTTTCAGTGGGTAGAATTGTTAAACATTTTTCTCTTGACCTTATATAAATGATGCTTTTGGGTAGTATTTTTATTACTAGCATTTGCCTTTTATTCATGTGCTCTTTCCTTAAATCCTAAAATACGCATCTCAGTGAATTGTTCATTAAACATTAACCAACAAGCAAACAGATGTCTTCAAACATTTTATAGGGCCAGTTATGCTTCTACCTGAGTGTAGAGCATTAATAGGATTATAGATGCAATTCAGAATTATTTACAGAACTAGGAATTTGGTCTTTTTAAAAACATTTTTCTTTTTTTTTGCAATTTAAAAACTGGCTAGTTTTTTTGACAACCAAGTATACTCCAAGGGCTCCTTCTCCTGTAAGTTCTCTGTTTTCCCATTCAGCTGCTCATTTTTGAAGATTTGCTTTGCCTGAGCACTGAATTGTTATTGTTTTCTGTTATAGTTATATTTCAACTTTATATTGAGGACACACTATGGTGGTAAATTTTGTCAGTGCTGCATTTTTATTTCTCTATGAGCAAGTCCTTATTCACAGTGCAATCCTAATTATGTCTACTCAGAAGTAAGTCCTATTGAAATTAGTGGAGCTTTCTTCCATGTAACTAGGTGTTAAGACTATACCCCAAATCACTTAAGCTGCAATCCTATCCCCACTTAACTGGAAGTGAGTCTCATTGACCTCTCTGAAACTGTACTTTTCAGAAGACATGATGACTCTAACACTAGAGACATGGTGTGCAGAATTGCAATATAATAGCATGATTGAGAACTCAGATATGTATGTGGAAAAGAGTTGTGTTTGAAATTAGCCAGGTGCTAGGCGCATTTGGCACCTGGCTATTGACCACTTGCAATCAAGTGAAGATGCCTGCATGCCAGGATGATGCCCGACATCTCCACCATCTGGGGATGCATGCATTGGATCATGACTGCTTTCACACTTTTACCGTATCCTGTAGAATTCTATCTATTATATTTTATCGGCACAATCAGAATGAATTTCAGGAACCCAAATGCTTTTTCTGTGCAGCCTGAGCAGGGGTGAGACCAAGAGGGGGATCTCGTCATCTGGGCAGCTCAGGACCTCCATCTACACTGCCCAGGCTTGCACCCCGGGGAAGTTACTTTGGTGCTGCTAATGCAAATATTATACTTCATTCCCTGCCCCCACTCCATTGCTTTGTGTATAAGCTTAACATATTAACATCTCAAGGACAAAGCTTGCTGCTTCTGCCTCAGCTCTGAGTCTGTAAGGACAGCAGGGCTCTGCAGGCTGTGTTGTGTAAGTTTACAACTTTCTTTAATAAAGCACTAGAACTGGCCATTCTGGCATTTTTTTACATCCTTTTGTATCCCTGCACCAAGCTACTTTGGGCCTGCGGATCAGGACACAGAACTGCAAATGTGTTCATAGTCACCTGAGAATACACCTCATTGAACTCAGGTAGTACTTGCTTCAGCAGTATAGAGGTATAAATAAGAAAGCTTGCATAACTTTTTTGAATAGTTCTCTGTAAATGTTTACCTTTTGTATACATTGTGAGCCTAGTAGAACAGTTTTGTTTGCTTCCCAGTTTACTTTTATTTATGCTAAAATTGTTTCCCCTTCTAAATTTGACATAGTTGTATTTTTGCAATCTTGCTAATGAAACATTGAGGTTCTGTTATTTCTGTTTATTTTTAATCAGATAGTTGGGTCGCTGTAATTCACATTTAAAAAGGGGAAGGCTTTTGAGAACAAATTTATGTTCTGTGAAAAATAACTAATTACAATTATCTGTTCAGCAGAATTGCTTTTTTGTGCACGCTGAAACAGATGCCTAAAAGAATGCAAATATGCCTGGAAAATGCCTCCTTCTGTGTGTTTAATGCTGAAGTTCTACAGTCCAGGCTTTCAATGAAACGTAGAACATTTTGAGAGCAGATTGGGAGCTGAGAAATTATAAATGGAACTACAGTTGTACCTCGGGTTATATACGGTTCAGGTTACAGACGCTTCAGGTTACAGACACTTCAGGTTACAGACTCCGCTAACCCAGAAATAGTACTTCGGGTTAAGAACTTTGCTTCAGGATGAGAACCAAAATCGCGCAGTGGCAGTGGGAGGCCCCATTAGCTAAAGTGGTGCTTCAGGTTAAGAACAGTTTCAGGTTAAGAACGGACCTCTGGAACGAGTTAAGTATGTAACCAGAGGTACCACTGTAGTTTCCTTAAGAAAATGGAACAGGGAAAGCATTTGATATTGTAATTGTATAAATGGGTAAGATTTCTGTTTGTTGTTTTTGGAGTTGAGACAGCTGCTTCTGATTCAGTTTTTGCTCTGTGTATTGTGCTTTGGAGAAGAGCATTTTTTAAAAAAATTATTGGTATTTGTAAATGCTTTTCATATTTGTTAGCCACCTTGAACATTTCATGGAATGGCAGAGAAGTGTTACCGTAAGTGGTGCAGGATGTTTCAGTGTTTCAGAGGCTTCTTGCTGCGAGGGAAACTTGAATCATTTGCTTATTTTCTCTTTAATATGTGTGACTCCAGTTCTAAAAAATTGCACGTATTATTTGTCTTTGTGGAATTAAACCAATGCCCCATCTGTACCTTACATTTAAAGCAGTATCATACATGTATCCATGGATTTCAACAAGTCTACAGTAATCATGTCTAATGTTGGCTTTTGCTCTATATTCTCAGTCTTCATATGATATATAGTGGTTCAATTAAATATTGATTTAAAATCTTGGGTTCAGTGAATACTTAAATTTCCAAATACAGTAACAGGTGAAGTTGCCATATAGAAACTCAGATATATAAGCTAGGCAGCAAATAGCTCCTTAAACTAGGGTTAGTCACCAAACAGGAATACCTAGTTGCCATTTTTGGGCAAGACAACTTGAAAATTGTATTTTTCAGTATGACTTTTTGGTTCCTGAAATTTATTCTAATTGTGTTGATAAGATATCACGGATAGAATTCTACAGGATATGTTGCTAGTGTGTGAAAACAGTCGAGATCCAGGGATCCCCAGGCATTCACCTCCAGAGGGTGGAGACATCAAGCAACTATCCTGGTGCCAAGACAGCTTCACTTGGTTGCAAGTAGTCAATAGTCAGGTGCAAATTGTGCCTGGCGAATTTTGAATGCTGCAATATAGAATACTTAAATAGTGTATATACTTATGCCAGTGGGTTTCTCTTGAAATATCTTTGACAGATTTTCATGGATCTCAATAGTGCCAGTAGCATTGTTCTTCAGGTCTTGACCCAAGCCACCAGTCAAGATACCGTTGTGCTGAAACCAGCCGAAGAACAACTGAAACAGTGGGAGACACAACCAGGGTTCTATTCAGTATTGTTGGTAAGTCTTAAGTCATTATTGCTTCCTTTCCCCCCCCCCCTTCACTCCTCTGACTTCTTTCTTGGTCAAGATATATATTGCTCATCCCAATGTATTTTTTTTAAAGGCAAAGGTGCTGTTTCTTGTAGCAGTTAAAAAATTTTCAGCAGAGTTTTAGCATTGAGGAAGGTAGACATTAGGGCTTATGGAAGCTATTTTGTCTTTTTACTAGAACCTCAAGGTCCACCAACTGAGATGCAGAATTTAATTATTTGTTTTTGTAGATTTGCAGGATACCTGCAGTCCACTCCTGCTGATTTGGAGCAATTATAAGTAACCGTTAAATGCCTGCCATTTGTGGACTGGATAGGAAGTGGGTGATGGGAAGCTCCCTAACTTATTGTAAGGTTTGAGGCTGACACAGTCACAGGCAAGGGGGCTCGGTACTTCTCTTTCCTTTACCTCTCCACTCAATATGGCACCATCCCTTCTTCCTCGTCTTCAAGGCTGGGTATGTTTAGCCTGGAAAAGAGGAGACCGAGAGGAGATATGATAGCCATCTCCAGATATCTTAAGGGCTGTCACATGGAAAAGGGAACAAGCTTATTTTCGCCTGCTCTGGAGGGTAGGACTCGAACCAATGGCATCAAGTTACAAGAAAGGAGATTCCAACTAAACATATGGAAAAACTTTCTGACAGTTAGAGCTGTTGGGCAGTGAAACAGACTACCTTGAGAGGTTGTGGACTCTTCTTTCTTGGAGGTTTTTAAGCAGAGGCTGGATGGCTATCTGTCATTGGTGCAGTTACAGATAGGTAGCTGTGTTGGTCTGCCATAGTCAAAATAAAAAATTCCTTCCAGTAGCACCTTAAAGACCAACTAAGTTAATTCTTGGTGTGAGCTTTCGTGTGCATGCACGTCATTGGTGCTTTAGCTGAGATTCCTGCAATTCAGAGGGTTGGACTGGATGAGCATTGGGTCCCTTCCAGCTGCTATGATTCCTTGATAAGACTTACATGGGCCTTGAAGCTAAGGAACAAGAGAGTGGGTAGCAGTGCAATTCTGTACATGTTTACACATAAGCAAGTTCCAGTGTCTTCAGTGGGGCTTACTGCCGGGCAAGTGTGCATAGAATTGTGGCTCAGTACATATCGGCATTATTTCTACATATGTCTATTATATCTATATACGATGCTTGGACCTCACTCATTCACTGACAGAGATATCAAAGGGGGGATAATTTTAAGTCTGAAAACAGTATCTTTCTTTTACGCCCCTTGAAATTCAGAATATGCCTGCCTCATCTAGGGATCAGCAGTGAGCATGTCCAGCCAGACCTGAAATAGAACGGTGGGCTTCAGAAGTTCATTCGTCAGCAGATGCGGTGTTGATTGAAATCAGCATTAATAGCAAGTGGCGCAGTGGCTCCGCTTGCATGTAAAACTAAACCATAACTCATGGTTTGTTAGACAACGCTGTGTGGGTTAGTGCACAAAGTCTGAGCTTTCCAGCTTCACTCCTCTGTTCTGCAAGTGGGTCCACAGACCATGCAGAGAGTATCTTAGCGTTGCATCAAAACATAGGCTCCTGGCTTGTTTTGCCCTGACACATCGTTACTGCTAAGCTAGTGTCAAGGCCATGGCTTCAAGTTGGCTTGCGGTTGCAGCTTGTTTGCCAAAGCAAACTGTGGTCTCAGGTTCAGACATAATGCTGAGTTCAGCTCTTTTGGAAAGGAGGAGGGAAGCAGAAGTATTTGGCTGCTTGCACAGCCTTCGCCTACCTGGTACCCTCCAGCTGTTTTGGACTACAACTTCCATCAGCCTCAGCTAACACTGGTGTCCTGGCTGGGGCTGATGGGAGTTGTAGCCCAAAACTGTTGGAGGGCACTAGGTTGGCCGATCCTGTCTTAGCATTATGTGCAAACATGACCAGTCTTTCCTGTATATTTAGATACTCCTTGTGTGAAACAGAAACATACAGTTGCAAAAACTGAAGGCGAGGAAGGAAGCACACTTGCTTTTCTAGTTTACATCTGACCTAAGTCCTTTCCAGCAAATAAGGGAATTTATTTGTTTCCAATTAACAAAGCTGAATTTGCCCTCAAACCTTAAAATTTGAATGTCTTTCTACCTCTTCTAATTAAGAGCAGCCCCAAGGCTACTTATGTTAATTCATTTAATTGAATAAGAATTTAACGTGGCTCACATTTCATAAGATGGAAACAGAGTTTGGACAGATGATTTATTGATGTGATAGCTGATGGCGTGGAATATTAATTTTTAGCAATGTTATATAAAAGACAGAATTTAGAATCACACACCTCACTGCGTGCAGACATAATGATAAACTGCTGGTGCATGCTGCTTTCTTGCTCCTTGAAAATTGGATATAAATAAACAAGGAAGTCTTGACTTTACATTGCATCCAAACCAGGGATTGTGGCTTGTTTCTGCCTAACAATCCCCCATTTACTAGTCATCCTTAAGCCATGTTGCTTTAATGGACTTTGACTTGTTAGTATACTATGATCTTTATTTAGGTGCAATAGGTAGCCAAGTCTTCATGGTTTGTTATTCCCACTCATACCAAGGGAAGAGTGAAGTGAGAGCAATTGGGCAGCATATACCAGTGTGTTGCTTGGTTATAGTTAACCATGAAAAGTCAGAAGCCCTAGCATATTTTAAGTGTTAACTTGGTCTCTGTGTGCAAGAATCCTAATGTTAGCAATGCTCTCCTTAATTCTGTTAAAATTTCGTCAGGCCAATTGATGAAATGGATGGTGGCGATCTCAGCCCTACTCAGTTACTAATTACTGAATGCTATGAGCCAGGATCTTAACTTCAAACCATGGTTTAAGATCCTGGCTTGTTCAGGAGCAAGTAACCACAGTTTCCCGGTTTGAATGAAACATGAAACTGTGGTTAATAAGAGACTTCCCAGTTTAATGACAACTGTGCTGAAGGGGCTGTGTGAGAAAGAGAGCTTAATCTGCCAAGGTACTGTAGCCTGAAGCAGGCCTCTGAATTTGTTTGACAAAGCTTGCTCATTTTGCTGAATAATGTCTATGTTCTCTCCTTTTGATGTGCAGACTAATGATCTTTTGATAATTCTGCCTTCTGATTTTGAAAGTGTTGGATATTGGGCCTATTTTTGCCACATTTGATAGGAATTTATTTGCGGTTGCTTGTATGAGAACTGGGGGATGTTTCCATCCTTCTCATGTGTGATTATATAGTGGATGGATGCATAGGCGGCATCTACACTGCTGTGTCTTCAAAAGCCAACAGGCAGCTAGTGCTTCACTGCAGAGCTTACAGCCTGGGAAAATTCCACTTCACACTGAGATGCTTGTAGTTGATCTAGTTTTTGGAAATAGTCCAGTGTTGTGTCCATTAAAACATCATGGCCGGGAGAGAACATAAACCAGCTTGTTGATGATGTTGAATGAGGAAGGGAATGAAAGTGTTGGCCTTATTGCTTTGGCAACATCCAGTATGAATTGGTTTCCATTATAGAGTCCCCCCAGCCCTTTTAAATGCCACTGCAGTAGATTGGATATTAATTACAGTAGGCATCTGTAATATGAGTGAGGAATGAGGCAGAGACTGGGGCTCTCCATTGTTTTCCCCAGCCTATGCCATGTTCTCAGACATTCTCTTCCCAGAGGTATTGAGTGGCTTATAGCAACTTAAATTAAAAAAAAATATACAATGCTTAAACTCTGCATATTCTTCTGCTGGGGGTCAGGCTAAAAAGTAAAAGCAGATTATGTATTTCCTGGTCAAAGATTATGACTAAAATCACATTACATCCAATATTGCTTTTGTTAAAACCTTATTTTCTATCCACACAGTTTAGTATAATATGGAGGCTTCCAACCATTATGCCATTCTCCAGTGCTAAAATGATGTGTACTATAGAGAGAGAGCTATGTTTAACTCTATACTTTTCTTCCAGAATATCTTCACAAATCACACCTTGGATGTAAATGTGAGGTGGTTAGCTGTGCTTTACTTCAAAAATGGAATTGACCGCTATTGGAGACGTGTGGCACCACAGTAAGGAACACATTCTCTGTGCTCTTATTTTGCTATATATTCTTTTAAAAGTTGCAGTTATGAGAAATGTTTGTGGCTCAGACCAGATTGAAGACTTTATATCAGGGGTCGGCAACCTAAGTCCCATAGGTCAGTAGCGGCCCACGGGGCTTGTCTATCCGGCCCATGGTGACCCCTGCAGCCCCCCGCCGCCCGCTCTTACTGGCGCGGTGTGGTGCAGGGACCGACTTCCGGGTTGATGGCGCCTGTGTGCATGTGCATGGGCGCTCCTCTGACCTGGATGTGAGCCAGAAATAGCATGTGTGCACGTGTGCGGGATGGAGAAGCGCCCATGCGCATGTGCGCACGCTATTTCTGGTGCACATCTGGGTCAGAGAAGCGCCAGAAATAGTGTGTGCGCACGGGCGCTCCTCCGACCCAGAAGAGTGCACGTGTGCACATGCTCCGACCCATCCTCCAACGGATGGAGCATGGACCAGCCCATCATTTGGTAAGCTTGCCAACCCCTGCTTTATATCCTACCCTGTATATCCCTTTATGCAGTTTACCAAGGGAGAGATTCCTCTATTTATTTCAGAATTCTCTAGCTCTTTCTGTGCTGAACTGGTGTTAAGACTTGTGTGGAGATCAACCTTAATCAATGGCTAACAATAATTAGGGCTTGCTTTTACAAAGGGTTTGGACACCAACTTCAAACCCAAGTTAACAATAAGCTCTGGTTAAGACTGTACTGATGCAAGCCTGTGCCATGTTTGAGGCAGGGGGAAATTGCTGCAGAGACATTAGGCAAATGCCATCACTATATTCTTTTAGACATTCGTTGAAAACTTTTCTGTTTTGGCAATCCTATGATTTAATTGATGATTTTTTTTAAAGTTTCATTGAATTTTATCTGTGTTTTTAATGATTATGTATCTTTGTTTTAAATTGCTTTGTGGATTTAACCATTTTCCCCTGCAATTGTATTTGTATGCTGTTTGGAGAATTCTTTGATGAAGTAGTTTTACATTTTATTAATTAATGAAAATTAGCTTCTCCTGTTTGTTTTTTACATCCTTGTTTTCACCAGTTCCTATAACTTTAGGTTGGTATCTTTCATAGGACTAAATATTTAATGCAACTTTATGCACGTTTAACTTAATTTGTGACATGTATATGGGGGAAATATGTTGGTAGAATAATTCTGAGATTTTCTGAAGGTAGTTCTAGAACTTGGTGCAAATATATTTTATTACTACAATATAATTTATTTATCTTATTTCATGGGTTTAGCTAGCTTCACAAATGTTATCTAAGTAATCAGATTTTTGTTTAGTGGTGGAGGGAAATGGCTAAATTATAAACCTGGTTGTGTGACACTCCTGTGTGGGGAATAAAGATCACTTCTACATTCCTGCAGATGTCAGTATTGCATCACATGAGCAGCTTCCAAAAGGCTGTTTGGTTTTTTCATTTTCAACATCCACACAAACCCTTATGCTTAAAGTGCTTTAGGAAATATTGCACCTGGGTATACCTGTAGGGTGAATTTATCCTTTTCCATTTTCGGTTGTGTTATGCATTTTCACAGTTGGAAAAACGTTCCGCTTGCCTAAAAAGTGACAAATCTCTTCATTCCCCATGGACTTCCACAAATGTATTTATACACGGCACAGAAACATTTCTTAATGCTAACATTTAAATATGACCCCTAATGCTAGTTAAATTCCTAAAATACTTTGATGGTTTTTGAAAGCTTGGTTTCTTAGCTACGATCCTGAGAAAAATAAGGGGAAGAGCCACATAGAGTGGAAGTATCTTTCTCAATAGCAGCTATGCCTTATTCCACTTATTGCCTTATTCCACTTACTGCCATCTGATTTTAAAATTCATCTGAGTCTTTTGTGCGAAGGTTTGCGGACATAGCCCAGGAAAGAAAGAGAGACTGGCCTCTTGAATAATTAAGCTTTTTATCAACGTCATTATGTTACAGTTTACTGATAAAATGTAAAACTTTTCAACTGTCTCTTCAGTTAATCAAACAATCATATTATTTGTATGCGGCCTTTCCAAAGTTAAAAGCAGGCTCAAGGTGGCTTACATCATATAAACAATAACAGTGGTACCTCGGTTTTCGAATGTAATCCATTCCGGAAGACTGTTCGAGTTCCAAAACGTTCGAAAACCGAAACTCCATAGCCGACAGCTAGGCTTCAGGATCTCGCACTCAGTGGAAGCTGCGTTTCCTGTTCGACTTCTGAGACGTGTTCGAAAACCGAAGCATTTACTTCCGGGTTTACAGCATTGAGAGTTCTGAAATGTTTGTCAATGAAGACATTCAAAAACCGAGGTACCACTGTACATAACTACAAACATAGAATCATAGAATCATAGAGTTGGAAGAGACCACAAGGGCCATCGAGTCCAACCCCCTGCCAAGCAGGAAAATACATAGTCATAACCAAAACTTCAAAAATACACAACCAAAGTAATAATAATAATAATAATCCAACAAAACACTAAAATACAATAACCTATTAAACATTAAAAGCTTCCCTAAACAAGACTGCCTTTAGATGTCTTCTAAAAGTTTGGTAGTTGGTGGGTTTTTTTGACATCTGGTGGGAGGGTGTTCCACGGAGCGGGTTCCACTACTGAGAAGGCCCTCTGCCTGGTTCCCTGTAACTTGGCTTCTCGCAGTGAGGGAACCGCCAGAAGGCCCTCGGTGCTGGACCTCAGTGAACAATTTCTACATCAATAATAAGATCCAAAATAAAGATTCAGCTTTTATTCTCACTTGCTGACCTATATGAGCAAAGCAAGCGAAACCTGTGCATTCCTCCTTGGGTATCATACAGTTGGATCCGAAGGTATCTTCCACTTCCGGAAGGACTGTTTTACTCTTGCTGCTATTCCAGGAGAAAAGTGGAACTACACCCAACTTCTATTCTTCAGCTTGAGCAGGAAACATGTAAGAGCTGCAGTGGAACCTCTTGCGTCAACACTTATGCAAGCTCTTGTACAAGTCTGCAGAATAGTGCTAATAGCTATTTTCTTTCAGCACATGGTTCTTTGGCTCCAATCTGTAGATTTTAGGCTTGTCTCAAACATTACTGGAAAATATGTGTCATTCTTCCAGTATTCTTGCTAAGTAGAAGAAACTCTCAAAACGTTTAGATAGTAAGAAATGAGAAGTTGCATCTATTATGTGTATTTATTTCTTTAAAAACAGTGCTCTTTCAGAAGAGGAGAAATCTACATTACGCGCAGGGCTTATTGCCAATTTCAATGAGCCAATAAATCAGGTTAGTGATTATTATAAAAAAAGAATCATATTAACACTCTAAGGCTGTATCTTGTAATTTTAAAGTTTAACATTAGAATTAAGTGGTTTTGGGATTATTATTTTTTTTTATGAAAGAGGCCTATTAAATGAAGAAATAATTCCTGCTAAATCTCATAGAGATGATATTATTAATGGTGGTAGATTAGCATAGCCGGCAAGTGTATCCATTGTGCATGTAGAAGACAAGTCAGAGATTTGTAAGGTTAATCATTTTTACTCTTCGTTTTCTGTTCCTAATTTTCAGTAGAATTGTTGGCAGAACAAAACCTTAGCATCTAAGTGGCTTATTTTGCATGATGATGGCCTACTTTTATCAGATTTATCACCTGATCTGAGAAAGTGGCAGCTGTCAGGTGTTATGTGCATTTCTGGACAGTTAAATGTGGGACAACACAGCCTTATCTGTGGGGTGAGATGGGCAGGATGATAAAGTGTTCAAGTTGGAGACAGTTGAGTGTAAAGTTTGTTGGAGCAAAGATAGGCAAGAGTCTTGTGGACCTTTAAAGACTCTTACAGAAAAGGCAACCAAAATTATTAAGGGGGTGGGGCAGTTCCCTCATGAGGAAAGGTTACAAAATTTGGGGCTTTTCAGTTTAGAGAAAAGTCACGTAAGAGGCAACATAACAAAAGTGTATACAATTATTCATGGTGTACAGAAAGTGGGTAGAGATAAGTTCTTAGAATGCTACAACTCATGGACATCCCCTGAAGCTGAGTGTTTGAACTTTGTCTGTGTAGATAAACCGTGGAAATCACCACAAGAATAGTGATTGCCAGCAGCTTAGATGGCTTTCAAATATTAGACAAATTCATGGAGGATAAGATTACCTCCACAGTCAGAGGCAATATGCCTCTGAATATCATTTTTTGAATATCATTTTTGGGGGGAATCACAGGTCAGGAGAGTGCTGTTGTGCTTCTGGCAGGCTTCCCATAGGCTTCCCATAGGTTGACCACTGACTGTGAAAGCAGGATGCTGGACTCAATAGACTTTCCAGATGAGGAAGGAAAAAATCCTATGAGCTGGGAAGACCCAAAAGACCCCATGAGGACTGAGCATGCTCAGTGACCATAGAATACTGACTGACTTCTGGCGCAGTGGAAATAGGAAACTGGATCAGAGCGGGAAAAGAATAACTGATTGGAAAAATGAACAGGAACATTCCTTGTTCTGAAATCTTAAATTTTGAATTGAGTTAATTTATCAGCTTCGCCAAACTCAGCAAAATGCTAGCTGAAATTTCATCAGATGTGTGAGGCTATTTAAAATGGAAACCAGTCACTTTAACCAGGACTGACTCCCTTTTGGATTGTGGCCATATGCGCCTGCTGTCTTAACTGTGTTTCCTTTGGTTGCCTTTGCAGATTGCCACTCAGATTTCTGTGTTGATTGCCAAAGTCGCGAGGCTGGATTGCCCTAGGCAGTGGCCGGAACTTATTCCCATTCTTGTCGAATCTGTTAAAATTCAAGATGATCTTCGACAGCACAGAGCTCTACTTACCTTCTACCACGTCACAAAGACTTTGGCATCTAAACGGCTTGCTGCAGATAGAAAACTTTTCTATGATGTAAGTATCCCTTCCAATAATGCAGGCTTTGAGTCAGATTAGTTTCTCCTATCAGGCATGCTATTTCATTTCTTCTGATCCCCACATTTTAGAAGAGAGTAATATGACAGCAGCATGCAACTGGAAACACAGGAAGCTGCTGCCCAGGGGAACTCCAGGTTGAAAGTATTTCTTTTTAACCTTTGTTGTAGTTGATGACAGCCTGCTGGCAAAATGTGTCATTTTGATCAAGCGCTCCTTTACAGCGCAATATCAGACAACTCAGTCAATTTAATGTAATGTTTCCCAGTCTCCTGACCACGATGAAAAGATCCAACCTCCTCCTCTACTGTTGAATCCCCCTACTTCCACTGTCATGATCTAGTGGTCTAGACCCTCGTAGACCAGGGTTCAAATCTCCCATGAAGCTCTCTGGATGACCTTGGGCCAGTCATTGTCTCTCAACTTTACCTACCACACAGGATTGTGAGGATAAAATGGGTTGAAGGAGATATACCGTATTTTTTGCTCTATAGAACGCACCGGACCATAGGAGGCGGAGAACAGGGGAAAAAAATTCTCCCCCTCTCTGCTCAGTGCCCTTTCAGCGAAGCAACAGGAGAAACGGAGCCCCTTCCATTTCTCCTCCCGCTTCGCTGAAGGGGCGCTGCGCAGAGAACGAAAACCGCAGCACCTCTCCAGCGAAGCCCGGAGAGCAAGAGGGATCAGTGTTCACTGACCCCTCTCGCTCTCCAGGCTTCAGGCGGCTATCTGCAAGCCTTTGGAGCGCAGTGAGAACTCCTGCTGCGCTCCGAAGGCTTGCGGATAGCTGCCTGAAGCCCCCGGAGCGCAGCGGGAGTTCCCCCTGTGCTCCGGGGGCTTCAGGCAGCTTCAGCGAAAGCAACACGAAGCCTCCGGAGCATGGAGGGAGCTCTCCGCCTGCGCTTCAGAGGCTTTGCGCTGCTATCGCTGAAGCCAAGGAGCCTGCATTCGCTCCATAGGATTCACACACATTTCCCCTTAATTTTTGGAGGGGGAAAAGTGCGTCCTATAGAGCGAAAAATACGGTAAGTGTAACAAAGAAATAAAATTGTGTCTGCACCTTGGTTAACATAAACCAGCAGCTAGCTATAAACTATCATTTGAAACCAGCTTCAAACTATTGTTTTCTCTTCCACTGTAAGTTTTCCCCCTCACTGCAGACGTAATGCCACGGTTGATGTTGAAATGGAGTTGGGAGGAGACGGCACACAAAACCCTCAGTGCACTTTACTATTGCTGCTAAGAGAAATGGGAAGGCATGCATTATTTTCAGGGTCAGGGTGAATGTATTTGGATTTTATTTGTTTCATATGTAAAGGACGCAGCCTTTTCTTTCTAATACACCTGGTGTTTCTTAACTAGGAAAGCAGCCTAAAATATTTTAAATGAACTTCATACACACCATACATTTAAAGAACATTCTCTTGCCTCAAGAATCCTTGGACGTAGTTTGTTAAGGGTGTTGGAAATTTGTAGCTCTGTAAGGGGTAAACTGCAGTTTACAGGATTTCTGACATGGTGTGTGTGTTTTAAATGTGTGGTGTGTATTCAAAGTACACATCTTACTTTGCAGGCAGTCTTTAGTCATGGTTTAGATTCAGGTGCAGCATAACTAAGGAAAACAAGCCAGGTTTAGGTATTATGCTTACACACATTATACTAGTAAAGGTGATCTTTTCTATTTAATAGAAACTGCGACGTTGATCTGAATTAAGCATTAATAGTTATGATATTGTATGTGAGCTTATGATCCTGTTCGGTTATTTCTCTGGCTTTATATTTCTTTAACTGTACTTTTTTGAAATGATAAACCCCATGCAAGAAGCTTAATTTTGATGAGCCCAACACAAAGGTTTACAGTGGGAATACATAAACATTTTTTAAGGGCAGTGATATTGAACAGTCTGGAGCACAATGTACAGGACAGCAGATGGGGCTTCCTCCCAAGAGAGGGTGTGTGTAGAATCTTTGATATGTAGAAAGCATGCTGATATTCCTGCAGAATAAAAAGAAAACCAATCTATTTTCTGGAAAAGCAATTGCATTTTAAGACAAATTGGGTTATGTCTGAAACAAAAGTACTTGCACAACATTTTTTTAATTTACAGCCATCTGTCTCCATCTTGCAGTGTTCTGAGATAATTTAAATAACTTTGGGTGGGGGAAGTTTAATTAATTTGAATTTTGCTTAGCTGTGTTTCTGTCATTATCATAGTTTACAATGCTTATACCCGGAATATTTTTTCAGCTTGTTTAAGGACAAGCTTGTACTTTGTCATGTACATTTTGCTAATCACTACAGCTGTTTTCATAGTACAGCATATAGGCTCGCCTTCAGAAATGTATATGTTAACGTCTGAGTTCTGTGTACACATGCCATTGTGTACATTACTGAAATCTTAATGACAAAGGTCCAATTCAGATAATTTTCTAAACCATAACTTAGATGATTGAGAACCATGTGTTCACCTTTCCTCCTTCATATGTGACAGGAGAGAGCAAGCCACAACTTTGTGTCACAAACCATGGTTAGCCTTGCACTTCCATACTCCTCATCACCACCCCTTTGCAGGTTAGACAGCTGAGCTTTCACTTTTAGAACAAGCCACGGTTTTGTGCCACATGTGAACTCAAGGAACTGTGGATTGTTCTGATCAAGTACAGTTAAAACAAAACAGAATATCAAGTTTGATCCTGAAACTGTTTTAACTGATTATGTTTAGAACAAACCTCAACTCCCTGAATTCATAATAAAAAAATTCCTTCCAGTAGCACCTTAAAGACCAACTAAGTTAGTTCTTGGTATGAGCTTTCGTGTGCATGCACACTTCTTCAGATACACTGAAACATCCCTGAATTCATATGTGATGCAAAATTGCGGTTTGCTTTAAAACTGCAATTGGAACCTTTCACTCTCCTCTTACCTGCAGAGGAGTGGGGAAGGGGGATTGTGAAAGGCCAAGGCTCACCATGGTACGTTGCTGATCATCAAAACCACATGGTTTATGATGATCTGAACTGGGACAAAGTCTGCCAGTGAGTTTAGTAAAACTCAGTAGAAGTATTCGCATACACTGATGTTTGTCTCAATTCTGCTGAAAAGGAAACATTTTCTCTCAATGTGAGACTGGATGTGGCTAGATTTTATTTGCTTTGTGCATAGGAATATGCATAATTTTCTTCAGCTTGTTTCAGACTAAGAACAAATGAGTGTTCCATATTTATGTAAAGGCTCCAAATGTTCAACCATTGTTAAGTGATTGGAATTGAGTCTCATCACAACCATGTTTCGCATTCCACTTTTGGGATCTGGTTAGTTTCAACAGTGGTTAAGATAGGTAGTTCCCTTAAAGGCATAGAGGAGACTTTAGTGAGAAGAAAGGAGCACATGATCTGTGGATCCTTAATTATATTTCGAGACCAGAACCGTTTTATTTTTAAAAATATTTATTTCCCCCCGATATTTATAAACTGCTTTTCACCATAGATGATTTTCCATCACTGTAAAATATACACTGTTAAGAACAGTTTCAGTTAAAATAGTCATGAGTGAAGCTGTATTCCAAAATACACTTATTAAAAAGTAAACCTCTTTGAGCTCACTGAGACTTATTGTACTTTGCATTGTGCTGCTGTGTCCTAATTAATCCATTGGAACAAGTTAGTCATGACTACCTTAAACACCATTACTTTCCATGGGATTTAGGCATGATTAATATAGTTGGATTGGTTCATTGTGTTCCATTAACAAGAACTATTTTGACTAGTAATTTATTTATTTTTTACATTGCAGTTAGCTTCTGGAATTTACAGCTTTACCTGTTCCCTGTGGAATCACCATACAGATACATTCCTTCAACAGATTTGTACTAAAGATGAAACTGCTATGAGCAACTCGCTAGAAAGAACTCTTTTATCACTGAAAGGTAATTAACAAAATGTGTCATATCAGCATGAATGTGCACAATAAGGTGGGCTTTCAAATTTTCTACTAATGGAGTAAGACATTCTGTCTCTTCAGAGAGTTGCATTTGCATAGGGATCATAAGAGATTTTATTTTATTGGTGTCATTCACTGGTTGCTGAGGGGTATGCAAAATTCTTTCCAGCACTTGGTGCTTTTCTAAACTGGTCTTGGAATACAGATTTATGTTAATTTTGAAAGCCCATGATTCCTAAGAGCATTTTGTATGTCTCTCCTACAGGGCCAGGTAAAATTGAGCCATTCATATTTTATACTGGTAGGATGTTCCATCCAAAAACTCTTTGTTCCAAACTGCACATTCATTATGTTCTTGGCACTCTTTGTTTCAACTTGCATACATGTTTTGTCTTGAGCCGCAGCTTATCATAAAAATATTGAAAGAGCATATTTGATTCCTGCTTTAAGACATGGAAGTCTGGGTGGAAAGATCGCATTCGCTCTTGAAACGGCAACCAAAATATTCTGTGACCCTTTGGAACTGGTTTTGTTAGATTTTCTTTCTTTATCTGTTGCTGGTTTTGCTCATTAGTGGAATACTAACAATGTCATGATAGAGTGAGAAGCCAAATGTTTAAAACTTCCAGTTTATTTGATTATTATTTTTAAAAGAAATGTTTGATATTTTAAGAAGTGGAAACATTTTGCCACAGCGGTTGTTCACTGTGTTGGCTATTAGACCATGAGTGGCTTTCATGGGAGTAGTAATATTTTATGGGGCAGTAACATTACTTCATTTTTCAGTGCTTCGTAAATTGACTGTTCATGGGTTTGTGGAACCTCATCGGAACGTAGAGGTGATGGTAAGCAAGGCGGATCCTTTATTTGTATAAGTATATTGGGCCTCGCCCCTTCTTTCCCATTATGATTTAAATTTCATCTTCAAACTGCGACAGTGTTAATACTACAATGGATGTCTAGAAAAGATTTGTCTGGCAAGAAGTTAGGAGTTGATGCTTGTACGGGTGCCCTTTCGACGCCTGGCCGTGCAGGTTTAGAATCAGCGTAGCATATTGTGAAAGGGACTTGGGTGGCGCTGTGGTCTAAACCACTGAGCCTCTTGGGCTTGCCAACCTAGCACGTCAAAGTACAAGTAGATAAATAGGTACCACTCCGGCGGGAAGGTAAACGGTGTTTCCGTGCACTGCTCTGGTTCTCCAGAAGCGGCTTAGTCATGCTGGCCACATGACCTGGAAGCTGTACGCCGGCTCCCTCGGCCAATAAAGTGAGATGAGCGCTGCAACCCCAGAGTCGGTCACGACTGGACCTTTACCTAGCATATTGTAGCATATTGTGGCATCTCCACCCCTATCGTTCAGCCTGGACACTGAGCTCCGAGGGCCTTCTGGCGGTTCCCTCCCTGCGAGAAGTGAGGCCACAGGGAACCATGCAGAGGGCCTTCTCGGTGGTGGCACCCGCCCTGAGGAACGCCCTCCCATCAGATGTCAAGGAAATAAACAATTATTTGACTTTTAGAAGACATCTGAAGGCAGCCCTGTTTAGGGAAGCTTTTAATGTTTGATGTTTTGTTGTGTTTTTAATAAAGTGACCAGGGAAACCCAGCCAGATGGGTGGGGTATATATTTTACTTACTTACTTACTTACTGAATTTGACTTGATTCGATTTGATTTTCCTGAAAGCTTTTAAGGTAGTGACAACAGGTACAAAAGGAATGTGAAGTATGCTGCCGTATAGTAGGCTTGTTAAAAATGTATATATGTTGGGGAGAGGTCCCCCAGTACCTATTATGTTGATTAAATACTTTTTAGAGCAGATAATAATGTTGTGCAAAGAAGCATGATTGCTTATAGGTTGACATGTGGAATTCTGTACCCTTTTGTACTTTAAAATGTTGCTTTTACATCTTCTAGGGATTTCTCCATGCAGTATTTGAGCGGTTGAAACAATTTTTGGAGTGTAGTAAGTATCTGAAGTATTGTCCCGCCTTATGGATTATATTTTACACCTCAAGGTAAATAGTGCCATCTATGGTAGCAGGGGAAAAAATGTGTCATGCAGTGCAATACTTTGCTTGTTGGAAGTGGATTCTGCTGTATCCAAAGAGACTTGTCCCTAGTCAGTTTAAGGTTGCAGTTTTAGGCTGCAGTTCTGTGCATGCTTACTTGGGAGTAAATCCCATTGAACTCAGAGGATCTTGCTTCTGAGAAGATCTGTTTAGTTTCTGTTGCCAAACGGCAAATGCTTCTTAACCAAAGGAATTAATATTAGCAACAATTAACAGAAAAAAAGAAGCCATTTAACCAAGATGTTCACAAGAATGCATGTATGGGTTTTGAAATTCAAACTGGAAACTTCCTGGCTCAGTCTCCTCACCACAACTACAGCAACTATGTGGAATATACAAATTCCTATCCGTTATTTATGTTATGTTTCTCTTGAGTGTGTTGTTCATCACATCACAGCTTCTATCTATGTACCTAAAATGTGCATTTCGCTCAGTTGGAATATTGTTAATTCTGAGGCACCAATTTTACTTTACAAAATATGGCAGTTTTCAGTTACACTTAAAGGAAGCTTATGCTGCAGTAAATCTGTTAGTCTTTAAGGTGCCACAAGGCTTTTTTTCTTTTTTTGCGTGTTTACTACAACAGACAAGCATGTCTTCTCCTTTGGCTGTCAATAATAATTGAATTTTTTTGCTGTTGTTTACCAGGTAAAAGTATAGAAGCAGATCACGTCTGCAGAGATCGCCTAGAAAAGACTATAATTCTTTTTACTAAAGTGGTAAGTTTCACTAAAGTGGTAAATTTCACTAGATTATTTTCAGCCAAATATTCTTAGCGAATTAGCTTCATGGACTAGTCAGTTTTAATACTGTCTTTTTTAAAAAATGGATCAGTTCAGCAGAATAAATGAAGGGGAAGGGCCTGGGATGGAGGTAGACACAGAACATCCAACTCATCATTCTAAAAAACTGACTATATCAACAAGCTGTTTTCAATTGCATTTTTGGTTTTTGTAATACACTTTCTTATTTATTTATCTCTCATTATTAACCAATTGTGTTTTTGGTTTGTATTTCTCTTACAATAATCCTGTTACTGTCCCCCTTGCTTTTTAGCTTTTAGACTTCTTGGACCAGCATCCTTTTTCATTCACCCCTCTAATTCAGAGATCATTGGAATTTGCTGTCAGCTATGTTTTCACAGAGGCTGGCAAAGGAGTTGTGTTTGAGCGATTTATTGTCCAGTGCATGAATCTGATTAAGATGATAGTCAAAAATTATGCTTACAAGCCATCCAAAAATGTGGAAGGTAATTTGGCTCTTTTCATTTTTTAAATGTTATATAAGTCTTGATAGTGATTTATTCCTTTTTGGACATAGATGAATGAATTATGGATTTATTTCACGTGAACTATTTTACTGCAGATAGCAGCCCTGAAACTCTTGAAGCTCATAAGATAAAGGTGTCGTTCTTCACATACCCAACATTAACAGAGATATGCAGGCGGTTGGTCACTCAGTATTTCCTGCTAACTGAGGAAGAGTTAACAATGTGGGAAGAGGACCCAGAAGGCTTTAGTAAGAAGCTGTTATTTATTTCAGCCAAATTTTAGTTTAAGGTACAATGCGTACTTTCCATTATTATCTAGGAATAATGTTGATGTTAGCAGCATGTGTAATGTTGTATGATTGTTAACTAGTTCCAGAAGCCCTTTTATGTACAAAGTTGCACTTTTTTATTTAACCAACATATGTAATTTAAAAACAATATGTACTTGATTGTGTAAAATTTATTTACTTTTATGTTGCAGCTGTGGAAGAGACAGGTGGAGATTCTTGGAAATATAGTATCAGGGTAAGCATACTGCTTAAAATTCACGCAGAGATCTTACATTAAACTTGACATTTTGGGATGCAATCCATATTTTAGACGTTACTGTATGTACATAGCCCTGACAGGACCCTCTGGCACGCTACCAAAGACCTCTAAATCCAGGCAGACTTTAGGCTGTGCTACTGTTTCCTACATTGTTTTCTTCACGGCTGGAAGGTTTCACACTTGCTCTGACCATTTGCTCCAGTGCTAAACCTCCCACCCAGGAAGAGAGCGGAGTGGTGATAATTGTGCAGTCTTTGAACTCTGCAGTTTTCAAGTCCCAAGTATTCCTGGAGGAAAGGATAGAAAGCGTTGTGATCAGCACAGCGGAGCTCTTCTGTGGGTTCATGCTCTCTGTGAAATTGGTATGTCATGCTGATATAGATGCAAGTAATAACACCCTTGTTTATTACTGGATAGAAACCCTTGCTGAAATCTTTCATCAGACTTGCCCATGGCATAAAGCAAAGCAGATACCATATTTTTCACTCTATAAGACTCACCAGACCACATGACACACCTAGTTTTTGGAGGAGGAAAATGAGAAAAAAAATATTCTGAATCTCAGAAGCCAGAACAGCAAGAGGGATCGCTGCGCAGTGAAAGCAGCAATCCCTCTTGCTGTTCTGGCTTCTGGGATAGCTGCGCAGCCTGCATTCGCTCCATAAGACGCATACACATTTCCCCTTACTTTTTAGAAGGGAAAAAGTGAGTCTTATAGAGCAAAAAATACGGTATTTTGTCGCTAGGTGCAGATCCACATGGTGGCCTTGGTCAGGGGCTTTGGCATGTGTGTGCGTACACACACACACACACACACACACACACACACAGGCTTCCCTAAGTTCCTCTCCTAACAGCAGAGATTCTGTATGTTTTCAAGCATTTATTTTCACACTTGTTATGAGTCCTGTAGATACGTCATGGAGGGGATGGTTAGATCCAGAGGAGAAATGGGAGGAGCTTGTGGAGTTGGAGCTGGAAGGGTCCTAGCAGGATGTGGGAAGTGAAATCTGGACCCCAAGAAGTATCTGAGCCCAGGGAGGAGACCAGTAGTCTAGGGAGTGGAGATTTGGATCCAGGGGAGGGACCGGGCAGGTTGGCAGAAGAGTGTGACATTCGATACCCCAGTTCAATACCTCCTGCTGTAGAGCTGCCCCCTGTCAGAGAGGAGTCTTCTTCTGGGGGAGGCCACTGAGTAAATTGGATGTTGAGCTGGCGCCTGCATTGCCTCCATTTGCAATGGCATGAAGATACCAGCCCTGGTGCAAACAAACCTCACAGACCCAAACCCTTAAAGGGACTGTCCACTTACTTCCCAAGTCCTAGGATATTAGACCAGTATGAAGTAAGCAGCACATAAGCGGCACACAAAACACTACCAAACCGTTCTACGTTCTAATCACCCTGTCTAACTCTTGTGCGTTTGATCAAACTTATCTAAAGGAGCCTGGCTAAAGGAACTTTAAAGACTGAATCTTTCATTTGGACACAATTTGAATGAGTTTTCTGTTTGTGGCTAAAATTGTGTTCTCTCAATTTTTGGATTATTAATAAAAGATTTAGAACGTAGAATGGTTTGGTAGTGTTTTGTGGGCTGCTTATGTGCTGCTTACTTCATACTGGTCTACTACAAGTATTGGCAGCATAGGTTCATTTTTTTCAAGTCCTAGGATAATGGCTACTTGCTATTTTAAGAGCTGTGCCTGCCCTGCTCGTCAAAAAAGAAGGTGCAGGGAGCGTGTTGCTTGTTGGATCAACGTCTTAGCTTGTGCTTAGCAAATAGTCCAGGCATGTCCAAAGTCCGTTTTGGTGGCCTGATCCGGCCAGCTGGTCGATTTAATCTGGCCCCTGTGGCGGTATATGTCCTGGGGTAAAATCCTAAAAAAAGATCAGCAACTTCAATCCTTTAAAAAAACTCAAAAACTTTGGTCAGTCCCTCACGCAAGTTCACTTAATCAAATCTGGCCCTCTTTGAAAAAAGTTTGGGTACCTCTGAAGTAGTCTATACCTCTTAAGTAACTGCTGCACCTAGTGGTAGTGATGGGTGAAATATTGCCACATAATGATTGAAAGCTTAAGCCCTAGTCAGCTATGATCATGGTTTCGTTTCAAGCGAATTCTGTACTCATTATTTTCGGTCAGTTGTGTCTGTTTGGGGCTCAGTTGTATTAATGTACTTTGTAAATGCTCAGTTCATACCTTTAAGAACAATTTCCCAATGTTTATAATTACAGGATGTGTTTCACTTTTGCTGTCTTGTCATATTTAGCAATTTCCTCAATAGTGCCTTTTTAAAATGAATTTGTTTAACATATTTTTGCCCTAAATAATGAACAGTTCTTTTCACTCCCCAGCCATGCACAGAAGTGCTCTTCATTGATATTTTTCATGAATACAATCAGACTCTCACTCCAGTTCTGCTAGAAATGGTTCATACTCTACAAGGTACCTTTTTTAAAAAAAAGTTTAGTTTAAAATTATATATTGTGTGGAACGTTGAGCAGCACTTAATATTTTCATTGTAAAATAGTAGTCCTAATACTTTTTGTATCGTTTGTAGTCAAGCATGCGTACACAAGGATGAAACTCTAAAACAGGCATAGGCAAACTCGGCCCTCCAGATGTTTTGGGACTACAACTCCCATCATCCCTAGCTAACAGGACCAGTAGTCAGGGATGATGGGAGTTGTAGTCCCGAAACATCTGGAGGGCCGAGTTTGCCTATGCCTGCTCTAGAAGACTTTCCAAATCAGCTTAGTGAACTCAGTTTCCCTTGAGACTACCCAGGCAACCCTGGCTACGCTCCATGCTTGTCTGTACATTCAAACGTACTTCATGTGGAGGAGCTCCACACATGTACACTGGTGTGCAAATAGAACTCTCTGTTGAATGTAGTTTGAGCACGCAGACATTGGGGAGTGTAGAAGAGGAGACTTTGGTAATGTGGTCCTGCGACCTTCTCTTCACAGTCTTTCAATACATGGAAGCAGGGCTTTAATTTCGCCACATGCTGCATATTATAGTTGCTTTATACCTTCGCCTTATCTCACAATAAAATACCGCCCCCCCATGTTGTTCTTACTCAAATCCTATTTGCGTTCTAACATTTTTACACTGTGTCTTAAAGTATTCAACATCAATACAGTGTAATAAATTACCGTATTTTTTGCACCATAACACTCACTTTTTTCCTCCTAAAAAGTAAGGGGAAATGTCTGTGCGTGTTATGGAGGGAATGCCTACGGGTGGCATGCCTACGGATTTTCCTCCTCTAAAAACTACGTGTGTGTTATGGTCGGGTGTGTGTTATAGAGTGAAAAATACGGTATATTGTTAGGCGAATCTCCAAAATACTTGCCCCTCATAGATTCTCTCTTCCCACTTTAAGGGGAAGAATAAAAATCTTAACGCATCAGAAACCCTGCTTTTGCAATGAACACGGCATATTATTTATTTAAATACATTTTGCTGCATTATGGATTTACTTGCTTTTTAATTATTTATTTTCAGGTCCTACTAACATGGATGATACCCAAACTCTGCTGATTAAAGATGCTGGTAAATTCCGTGTTTTCCGCATTTTAAATGGAGAGACTGGCAGTTGCTTGTTTTTTTAATCTGTTCTAATAACTGACAGCGTTAGAATGTTCCAAGATTTTGAAAGCCAGTATTGGAATAATCAACTGAAGTTGGGAGGGCTGCAACAGCTTTGGAACACAGCTTTTGAGGTGTAGTTTTTGTGGAACTACTGTTCTTTTAAGTTGCTTTTATTAAAGCTGCACTCCTATATCATCTTAACTGGGGGAGCCTCTTTTCATATGGGAAGTGGGCCACAGCAGGAAGGAGAGAAAGGTGAAGACCCATTGCAGAAGTCCGTTCTGATTGCGCACAGATATTGTTGCATACATCTCTCTCTCTCTCTCTCCCTCTCCCTCTCCCTCTCCCTCTCCCCACACCCTTGCACCTGAGTTACATTTCTTGTTGAATTGATGTATTTAAAAGACATAATTCAATTAAGTAGATTCATTTTGCAAAAGAGGCTACAATATTTTGTTTCATTTCCCCCCTTCAGTGTACAATGCAGTTGGACTGGCAGCATATGAGCTATTTGACAGTGTGGATTTCGATCAGTGGTTCAGAAACCAGCTGCTAGCGGAATTGCAAATCACTCATAACAGGTACAAGTCCCTTTCTGTTGGCTGTCAATATAAATTCAGCGAGCTTTGGTATGAAGTCTTAACTCTCCCGTTATGCTTTGCAGTTCTTCACTTTCACATTGGTATTTGCAGTAGATTTCTCTGCTTTCAAAAAAAGCAATAAATATGCAGTATCTTTTATTGCTGCATCAGCTTTTGATCTGGCAGCCTGTTTTGAATTGCATAGAATTCTCCAATGGTTTGCCTTCTTGTTCTAGATCTGGGTCCTGACACAGCTGTTGGCCCAGCCAGCTGCCTTGACTACTTTGACTTCTCTCAGTTCTTTGTCCATGTTGTGTGGTTTGCTACATGCAGGTCTTATGGGGCTTGAAATCAAGTAAATCGCCCTGCAGCACCATGCACCTTGGCAGCACTCTATAAGTAACAACTTCACTTGGGTTGCAAAAATGCAAAGTATCTTAAGATTTACTGTATCATAATCCCCTTATTGTCAAGGCGTAGTGTTGAATATTCTTTGAATTAGCTAACTGTGCATCATAATATAAAATTAAAATCTAAAAACTTGATGACCGATCTTTATGAAACTAAGGTGTTAGTTCAAGGGCATTTACCTTTTTAAAATATAAAAGTTCTGTCCTTGACACTAATTAATATTAAGAATTGTGAGGATTGTAGTGCCAAAATATCTTCCTAGAGACAGCAGAATCTGTTCCTCCAACAGATTTCACTCATGGAATGTTTTCAACATTAATATTGTATGATTTAAATAAGCAAATTTACCTGTTTGAAATTAATGTGTATTTTCTCCCATAGAAATAGACCTTTGGAATGTTTATTCTGCAGTGTTCTGCAGGGGCTGAGGTGGAGACCAGAGCAGTCTGATGTTGATTATAAAAACAAACACGTGTTCACACTTTGTTGGCAGAAATTACAGTACTGATAAGCATGTTTGATATTGACCCTTAAACAATTTAATGCAATACAATCTTAAAAGCCCTTTCTTCACGTAATAATTTTTGTTATGTTTAAAGGTATAAACCAATCCGTCGGCGAGTGATCTGGCTAATTGGACAATGGATTTCTGTGAAATTCAAGTCTGACTTGAGACCAATGCTGTATGAAGCAATTTGTAATTTGCTTCAAGACCAAGACTTAGTGGTACGTATAGATCAATCTCTTTGACAAATACTCCGTACTGTATTTATTTTTCATGTAACTGGCCTTTCTCTTCTACCTTGCAAATGGTATGTGCTTTTGTTCATGCTCTCGTGTTAGGAAGGTCTCTCAAGCTTTAGTTCTGTATAGGCTTACCTGACAGTAAGTCCCATTAATCTCACTTCTGAGTACATGCATAGCCCGAGCTGTTTGTGAAGTTTTATTAACTTTGATAATCTCTATGCCCCTGAAAGCTGTGGAAAAGTGAACTATAGTTTTGTATGGAAGCTTTTCTAGACCACCCCAGTCCTTACAGAGGACTAGTTGAATTTGTGAGAATGATCCGCCGTTGTATATATTTGCAGAACATGTATGCAATAGATCATGGGTCATGCTGTATATTGGAGAAATTTTCCTACTTTGCCAGTAGGCCAATATCTACCATCTGAGGGATCAGTCCATTGAGATACATTTGTAGAGCTGCTTTAAATGTCCAGACCAGATCCAGTAGGCAGGCCTTGAGTTGCAATGATCAGTCATTTTCAATGCCCATCAAGTGAGAGTCTTGGATGGGCAAGAACAACCTGGATGAAAGTCAGATTGCTGTCTAGTGCAATATATCTGCTTGTTTGATGGGTGGCCATTGGGTTTGATATCTTGTACAGTTCTGTCAGTTGATTTCATTTGTCTTCTGGTGTTTTTGCAGTGCACATTTAGTAGAATGGATGGAGTGATTGCTGATCGTCTTTAGGTGATTGAGAGGGAGATATTGGAGTGATTGGATGGATGGTGGGATATTGTGTAATGGTGGATGTCTATGAGGTGTGGGAGAAAAATAGGATGAGTAGTGGTACTGAATGATTTGTGTTTCTGTAGTAGTCAGATTGGTTCAGAGTCTATCTATACCAGATCTGGCTGTTAGTAAGTGGTGCTGCATATTGTGAGTCAGGATGTGCCACGTGAAGTGGGAAGGGATACCTGACTCTAGATATTTTCAAGAAGTACTGCTACGTTTTGCTTTGGGGGGATTTTTATTGTTTTATTTGTTACTGCAGTTTTCCAGTTCAGTCATTTGTTATATCTATATCTATTGTGTATGTTATTTTTGTAAATTGCTTAAAGATTGCATTGGTATTAAATGGTGTATCAATATATGAAACAGAAATAAATGTGGGACAAAGAGTTGCCTTCTGATTCTGCAGCTCGGTAAAGAAAATATTTTTGTTCTTCTCATGGTTGAATTGCATAGGGTGAGAAATAGTGCACCATCAATAGACCTGCCAGTACCCAATGTCCATCTCTCATACAATAAGCAATTAAATATCAAACTAAAAATAAAAAATACAATATAATAAATTTCCAGTACTTGAAAACACAAGTACATCACATTTGATATATGGCTCTCAAATTACTGGACTGAGCTGATAAGTTTTACAGGAATAACTACACTGTTCACATTCATGCAAGCAAAGCTGATTAATGAGCCTTTGATACTTGACTACATCTACATAGTTTTGCTGTGATCATAAACTTCAGTTTCTTTATATTTTGATGGTGTAATATTTGACCCACCCTTCTATCACTGAATATATATTTTCTCTGTATATCTTTAACTTGAACAAAGTACATCCATCTCAAAATCAATTCAGATTGTGTTCCATTATGAAATTAAAAATATAAAGTTTGGCTATAATGCCGTTTACAGCAGCTGAATTGGTAGTTCTGACTGGCAGCTTGTTCAAATAGCAGGAAGAATAGCCTTGTAGAAGGATAAAATTTTAATAAGAAAGATAAGGCAAACAGTAAGGCATATCAGTCTGAAGCAAAGCCATATCGCACTGAAAAAATTCCACCCCAGACTTGTTACACAATATTAATTTTCTCTTTCTTCTCAACCAGAATATCTTCAGTACCAAACAAAATAACCAACAACCTTCAAATACACTTCCCCCTGTGTCCTCAAGTTTGACAACTGAGTACCATTTTGAATTGTCAAATCTGAAACAAAGGTTGTTTGATCATCACATCAATACATTATTTTGGATACATTAAAAATGAGGAATTTGGGAATAGAGTGAAAATAAGGAGGTGAAAAACACTTGGTGAAATGTTTAAGGAGAAAATGGTCTCTCAAGTTCTTAAATATAAGACTCAAATAATTGAATTTGTTATTCTGTTTCTATGTCGTGGGGCAGGGATCAACCAATAGAAATGAAAGATATAGTTTGTTGGACTGTGTATCAACTTTGTGAATATCTTGTGAAAATGTTTTATAAACAAATCTAACTGACCAACATGATTTGTTCTTGTTTAATTATTTTCTTTCAGGTCCGTATTGAGACAGCTACAACTCTGAAACTAAATATCCTTTCCCTTATTTAAAGTATTCCATTGTTAACGGAATCACTGAAAATGCTTTGGTTTAATGTTGCTCATTTCAAAATATAACTGCACAAATATTTTGGTTTTCCTTAACTGCATTGTACCTGTGGATGACTTCGAGTTTAGGACTGATCAGTTTCTACCAGTAAGTGCATGTGACCCCTTCCCTGTGCCCCAGTCATGTACTAAATTCAAAAGCAAGTAAAACCACTTAATTGAAATGCAATCACTTACTTTGGTGTGGTTAGAATTCAGTAGTGTTTCTTAAGAAGTGAAAATTAAAATTCCATTAGAACGTTGCATGAAGAAGTAGGGGAAGAAATTGGGAGTTGTATCAAATGTTGTATGTGCAAAATTTTACTTGCACAGCACTGCCTTCCCTTCATCTCTTTCTGAACACCCCTCCACAATCTGCTTCAGAGAGTCTTCCAATCCTCTGGAGCAGATTTAGAAGGGGTGCTGGGGAAAGGAGGAGCAAAGTTGTCTCTTGTGCAAGTAGAATGGCACCATTGGACACATCCCTGGATAATAGAAGTCATTTGTAGGATCTCTAAAATACACTCCTGTTCTGTATATGATTAGCATCTTGCAGACCACACTGACATTGCATGGTGGGATTACGATAGTGTATTCTTAGCAAGGTAGTTATTTGGGATGTTTATAAGTCTCTGCCTCACCTTCTTAAGCCTTTTGCTGAAGTGCTGGACCTACATTTTGCTGCTTTACAACAGGAAGCCATTTTGTAGTGTGGCATAGCTGCTGGTGTTGCGCCATTAGTGAAGTCTAGAGTAATTCATTGGGCAAATTGAATAGACTGAGAAGAAGGGGCCTATGGAGTGGGATGAACAGAGAATGTACAATGTGAGGAAAGAAATGGCAGAGAGAAAGTAAGACGTTGAGGAAAGGAAAGACTGAGAAGAAAGGTGAGGCCTGGGGGCAATATGGTGTAAGTAGTGGTGGATAAGTCAGGATTTGTAGCTTTGGATATTCTGGGAGTTTGGTCTATGGGAACAGAGAAGAGGGATTTAATGTGGCACAGGCCACTGCTTCCCATGTTAAACTGACACTACCCTGATTTTTTGTGGCTGGTCCCTAGAGGAATTGAATTAATGGTTAAGAGCTGTATCAGTGTCCTTACTAACTCAGACCCATGTTGTCTTTCTTTTGCAGTATCTGGAATCTATGTTTACGCTGCTCTTTCAGCTTCTTCAAGAAGTTAGAGAATGTGACACAAAGATGCAAGTTCTTCATGTTCTGTCTTGTGTAATTGAAAGAGTCAACATGCAAGTAAGTTGACACCTCAGAGTGAAAAAACTGTTGCACATCTAAATTCATAGGAACACAAGACTTTGAAACCATTAAATATTGGCCTATTTCTGCGTTTGCAGTTCCAACACTATCCCCACCCCGCTTTAAGCATTTGAACTGTTTGAACAAATCCCTTTAGACATGTTGAGGGAGTGGGGGAACCTTGATAGTGTCCAGCCACTCAAAGTTCTGTAACAAACTCGCCAGACATTGGAATGTTTTCTCAGGCATTCTTTGTGTGTCCCAATCCTGAACAAGCAAGTTGAAGTTGTTATCTTTAGTAATTTATCACTTACTTTACATGGGTTGTGAACGCATTGATGTTGATTTCCATACAGTTGTAGCACTCCTTATTGGTGGGTGGGGGTGGCGACGGCCCAAAGCAGCTAACAGTAACTGGGGAAAAGACAGTAAAATTATAATTCATTCGTCCCTATGAAACCTTTTATTCTCCCCTGAGGCTGTTCCTACAAAATCTTACGGGGAGGGTTGTAATCTATGAGAATTTAAGAGCTAACTGTTAAAATTGTACTGCTTTATTTTAACCACAGATAAGACCTTACGTAGGATGCTTGGTTCAGTATTTACCTCTCCTTTGGAAACAAAGTGAAGAGCACAATATGCTGAGGTGTGCTATCCTTACTACCCTAATACATCTTGTCCAGGTAAAATATATGATGTTTTTTCTTCTTTCCACTCTCTGATCATTAGCTTGTGTTGTAGCTTGTTAAAACTTTAGATAGAACAAGTGGGAACCCACATCAAAACATTGCAGCGTACCTTGAACCCCTAAGAAGTGTGCATTCCTCCAATGCTAATCCTCCTTCCAAAATATTTATTATAAGCTTTTAGGGCCTTGAGCAAGCCAGTTTTGTCTCTCTCTATGTCTCCCCCCCCCCCACTGCCCCTGCTTTCAGTTGCCTAACGTTTCACAGCTCAACTGCCTTCATCCATAAGTTTATACAAGATAATACTCTGGAATAGCTGCTACTCCTCTCCGTACTAATTATTTTCTTGGGTTAGTATTGGCAGTCAGCACAAAATCAACACAGAATGTGTTGAAAGACCCGTTCTTTAAACACAGTGGCAACACTTGCACAAGGTCGTGTCCTTTTACTGTCAATTAATGTACCTGGAGTTTAGTTTGGACAGAGCTTGCATAGAGTCAATAATATACTTAAACCATTAAGGTTATTACCGGGATTTTATGTGGGTCATTGCTCAGGACTTAGCCTTGGAATCTGTTTTATGCAGCGGTTATGAGTCCCTGGGATGTGTAACGCATCATAAGGAGAAGTGTGTCTGTAGAATTTTTACCTGAGTAGCAGTAGCCTGTCCACAAATGCAGGTTTAAAATTTAGGGCTGTTTGGTGTAGATTGGCAGCTCTTGTCATATAAATCAAGCTCTTAGTGACTTCTAAGTGAAACCCAGTTTTAGCTTAATTCTTTCTAATCTTCATTGGTGAGTATTATGAGGAAGTGTTCTCAGAGGGGGGAAAAACCATGCCAGCCACATTGTGATAATTTTTTGTTCTTTAAGAGTCCATATTCCTTGCAATAAGCCCTCCTGTCCAATCTTTCTCTCCAGTCTTCTGAACTGGAAGAAGAGGGCATTGGAGCGTTTACTGGTACGTGTTTTGCTCCCGTTGCTTCTTGGAAGTTTGATGTAGAACCATAGTGTGGAGTCAGGAGAGTGGCATTTTAACAAAAGAAAGTTGTTCAAGCTGAGAAAGCTGCCCCTTTTCATATCTAGTCTGTGAACCAGAGAATACAGTATTGTATCTAATCCTGTTTCTCTGAGGTTCGTATCCCACTCAGCCAAGCCTTATCCAAAAAACTGACTGTTCTAATTACTTCAAAGTAGAGTCACTTGCCGGCTTTTTATAGCGGCTAGTTACTTATATCGTTCTTTTCCTAAAAGCCTTTTCAAAAATTTCAATAATCTGCTATCGCTCCTGTTTGTAGCAGCAAGTCCTCAGGTGTTCTGATCAATGTGTTATTATTATTTCTTCAGGGCTTAGGAGCAGATAGCAAGAATCTTTATCCATTCCTGCTCCCGGTTATTCAGCTAAGCACTGATGTTTCCCAGCCCCCTCATGTGTATCTTCTAGAAGACGGACTAGAATTGTGGTAAGCATTTTGTGCCACTCCCTTCAGAAAACCAGAGCAATTTTATACTTGAATTTGGGTAAGGAATGTGACTGGGGTATGTTGAAGGATCAGAATGCGTGGGGAAGGGGTGGTGAGCCTCTGGCCCAGGGGCCTCCTAATTTGCCCTCAGAATTCACTCTGCCCTGTGTCATTCAGTGCTTCAGCCTAGCTGGAATACTGTAATAATCTTTGTGAGGTGTGTGTGTGGCTTTTGTCTGGTTTTATATTCTGATTTTATCCTGTGCACTACCTTGAGGCCTGTGGGTATATAAATTCTAACAACAACAACAACAACAACAGTAATGATGTAGCCTGCCCTATGAAAATAAGAAAATGATTGTTTTGGCCAGGCCCACCATGGACAGATGCCCCCAGACAGAAATGTGGCCCTCAGGCTAGAAAAGATTCCCCACTCTTGATGTAGGGTATTATATTAGTAAGTCACTGGGGGAGCTATGGTATTTTTTGCTCTATAAGACTCACTTTTTCCCTCCTAAAAAAGTAAGGGGAAATATGTGTGCATCTTATGGAGCGAATGCAGGCTGCGCAGCTATCCCAGAAGCCAGAACAGCAAGAGGGATTGCTGCTTTCACTGCGCAGCGATCCCTCTTGCTGTTCTGGCTTCTGAGATTCAGAATATTTTTTTTCTTGTTTTCCTCCTCCCCAAACTTGGTGTGTCTTGTGGTCTGGTGCGTCTTATAGAGCAAAAAATACAGTACATTTTTTTTAAAGGGGAAAAAAACTCCAGCATCTTTTAACCTCCTTTCCTGCATTCTGATCCAACAGTTCCTTTCCAGTTTTACTGCTGAATTTAATGTATTAGTATTGTTTTATTACTATGTTTTGTACACGACCATTATACTTTTGACTGTTGAGCATTTTATACATGGTTTTAAATAAATAAATATATTTGTAGTCTAGATATCCAAGCATGCTTTTAAATATTAATTTTAAATAATATGTGTAAGTGACAGATTTGGAAACAGCTGACTTTGAGAGTTGACCAGAGTGGAAAGCTTCACTTTTAATAGTTACCATTGACTCTAGGAGCTACAGTATAATCACAGGACGACGACCTTCGTTTGTAGTTTGACTGATAAAGGAGTTTAAAAACATAATAATGTTCACTGAGTTCTAGGGTATACAGACATAGAAAAGCTACAATACCTGTTGCAGGTCTTTCTTATTTCAGAATACAAACCATAAAATAAGATCTAAAGAAACATATTAATGGAAACAATGATAAATGAGTTTTTTTTTATTTTTCCTCCCTTCCCTAGGCTAGTAACATTAGAGAATAGCCCTTGCCTTACCCCAGAGTTGCTGCGAATTTTTCAGAACATGTCTGCTCTTCTTGGTGAGTTATCAATATTTAAATCTAATATGAAGTGCATGGATACCATTTACATTCATAACTTATCTAGCAGTATTTCATGTGCCATGTTATTTACTATTTGTACTTGTTCATGTAAGCAGATGAATAAGTACATCTCTTCCAAGGAAGAGCCTAGTGATAAGATCTAACAATTTAAAAAAACAAACCCTGAATCATGTCTTGTACACAATTTGCCTTCTGTATATTTGATGCATATTCTTCTGCATCCATAAAAGCCGCAATCCAGGGACAGTTAAGAAGCTGAAATTCCACTGGGATTTGCCCAGTTTAAGTGTGCATATCATTATAGAGTCCTTATTTGTATCTACTATTTTTATAGCAATGTGTCGACTGCATTCTATTTTTTTTTAACACTCACTATTTTGTAGTATTTTCATTAACCAAGTATAACCTTTATGGTTCATGTTTTGGAGAACCTTTTAATAAAAGTAGGTATTTCTTAGCTCTTTTGAAAATGTATACCATTACACTGTTCTGTGACACTGCAAGCCTTTGCTCTTTGCTGTTTCCTGTCCCTGTCTCTGCACATATACAGTGGTACCTCGGGTTAAGAACTTAATTCGTTCTGGAGGTCCATTCTTAACCTGAAACTGTTCTTAACCTGAGGTACCACTTTAGCTAATGGGGCCTCCCACTGCCCCCATGCCGCTGCTGCGTGATTTCTGTTCTCATCCTGAAGCAAAGTTCTTAATCTGAGGTACTATTTCTGGGTTAGCGAAGTCTGTAACCTGAAGCATGTAACCTGAAGCGTCTGTAACCCAAGGTACCACTGTAACTGAAAGTGTTTTTTTTTTCTAGAGGCCCCTGCATATCAGTCTGGAGGGCATACTTAGAGGCTTTGCCTCAGCTTGGAACCTCTTTTTTCCAGAAGTCTGCTGAAGCTCAGACTTAAGTATTCTTTATGGGGGACACCATAATCTTTTCAGTTCTCTAAAGGTCTTAGTCCAGGCATAGGCAAACTCTGGCCCTCCAGATGTTTGGGACTACAATTCCCATTATCCCTAGCTAACAGGACCAGTGGTCAGGGATGATGGGAATTGTAGTCCCAAACATCTGGAGGGTCGGAGTTTGCCTATGCCTGCCTTAGTCCAACCCTGGATGCATTTTATTTTTTGATCGGTTCTGAATTTGGCTCTCAGATTTCCACTACAGTGGTACCTCAGGTTAAGTACTTAATTCGGTCCGGAGGTCCGTTCTTAATCTGAAACTGTTCTTAACCTGAAGCACCACTTTAGCTAATGGGGCCTCCTCCTGCTGCCACTCTGCTGGAGCCTGATTTCTGTTCTTATCCTGAAGCAAAGTTCTTAACCTGAAGCACTATTTCTGGGTTAGCGGAGTGTGCAACCTGAAGCGTATGTAACCTGAAGCGTATGTAACCCGAGGTACCACTGTATTAACAAATTGCCAGAATAATGATGACATGTAAAAAAAATTATCTCTAACATTGTTAGCGCTTGTTTTCATAGAGTAACTATGGCTGCATTTAGACCAACTTCTGTTTTGATGTGAGGATTTCTCCCTTGCTGTTTTTTTCCACTTGGACAGCCACTGATCTCGGGGGTTCTTCCTCTGGGCAAGAGGGCAAAAGCAGGTGCAAATTACCTTTAGAGGTGATTGATTTACAGCTTCAACTGCTGCATTTCCTCCAGGGCAGTACATTTCACAGCAGCATGTGATGCAGTGTAATGTGGGTCAAGGGAGGACAGGAGTTGTGAGATTTTATCAGACGTTTCCCCCATACTTTGAAGCCAGTCTTTTCATATACAAGTGCTTGAAACATTTTTTTTATTTAAACTAGGGGAAGAGTTGAAAAGTGCCCATTAAACCTCCACTGTTCCCCTTTATCTCTGATGCACAGAGATAATATGTGCTGATGCTTCTGTAGCTAAAGCAACAACATTCTCGTACAAGAGGGAGGCGCCAGCAGGCTCCAGAGAACCCCAGGTTTTAGAGAAGTACCTTAGGGAGGAAAGGATTGAGCATGCTCAGTTAGCCTGCAGTGCTTCCTGGTGTTGGGAAGAGGGAAAACAGATGGCCAGAATGGAACGGAGTGTTGTGGAAGAGGACGTGGCTGGCTGAATAGAAAAGCAAATAGGATTGCTCCACACTGCAGCGTTTTGCACCAGGTCCCCACTTCGGAAAATAGCAACAACAATAACTTATTATTATTTATGCCCCGCCCATCTGGCTGGGTTTCCCCAGACACTCTGGGTGGCTTCCAACAAAGATTAAAAATGCATTAAAACAGCAGTCATTTAAAACTTCCCTAAACAGGGCGGCCTTCAAATGTCTTCTAAACGTCAGATAGTTGTTTATCTCTTTGACATCTGATGGGAGGGCGTTCCACAGGGTGGGCGCCACTACTGAGAAGGCCCTCTAGATGGGCACACACAGTCATGACAATAACTCGTGGAAATGTAGTCACCATAATCTATCATAGTGACAGTTTGAGTTGACAGTACAACCTTAAATAGGTCCATGGAGGTAATGTGGCCTCCAGCCTGAAAATAGACAGGAACCATAGTTCAGTAGTAGAGCAATATACATGGATAAAATCCCAAGTTCAGTCCTTGGCATCTCCAGGTCAGGCGGCAGGTGATAGGAAAGGCCTCTGCTCAAAGACCCTAGAGAGCTGCTGCTGACCAGAGGAGATGGTCCTGGGATAGATGGGCAAAATGTCCGATCTTGCATAAAACAATTTGCTAGTCCTCTAAATTACTTCTAGAATTCTCTTTGGCTGCATTGCAAAGTCCTTCTGCAGCATAACTTTTTAGAAAGCTTTTAGTGCCATCCGGTTGGGTTGGTCTAGGAAAAGAGCTCTGATTTCAGCAAGTGTTCTGTTTTCCAGAGATCCAAATGAGATGTTCACAATTAGGTCTGTGAATTAACTCAGTTATCCAAACCCACTTGGCCTGCTTTGTATAAGCAAGTTAATTGGGTCACTTGGATCAGTAGTTTGGAAAACCACCAGCGAGAAGCTGAGTTCAGCAGTTGAGTCTGGCACAATGTGGTTCTTTCACTAGAATTAATAGTTTGCTGCTGCTGCTCACCAGCAAACTCTCCCTCATGAGCAGTTGTACAGTTTTATGTGTGCTTTCCAGCGGTAGCTGATGAAAGGAGAAGAATGCTCTTTGCACATTGCAGTTACAAACTAGACTTGAGAAAGTAGCAGTTATCATGAGATACTTTTCACATGAACATTAACAAGAAAGTTTTTTTATTCATCCTGCTGAACTGTGGCTGTAATCGTAATGTAACAGCCTTTCTGTTACATTAATCCAAGGTACCAATTAAATTGTAAGTGAGATTTATGCACTTATTTCTAGGGCACCAATACCTCATTTTTAACAATATATATATGTTTAGGTTTCTGCTTAATTGACTTCAGAGCTTGTCACTTGGATGCTCGGGGTATGAGTGGAGAACCTTAGGTCTATAATTTTTCATGTGAACATAAATATGCATGGGTGATGGTAAAATACATTATAAGAAAAAAATACAGATAAATACAGTGTGTGATAATATTTGTTAAGGTGGTTTAGACTGCAGCAAAGATCCTAACAGGATGTGATGTTTATTTTTTGTAGAACTAAGTTCGGAAAACCTCAGAACCTGCTTTAAGATCATCAATGGCTATCTCTTTCTATCTCCATCTGAATTTCTTCAGGTATGTATAAAGTCGGATTCATTGTTACATATTCTCTGAAACTCTCTAAGCACAGTTTTGCTTTATTTATGGTAGCTCACTGTGCTGGCCAACTTTGCTTTTAGGCAGAGCGAGCACCTCAATACTGTCTAGGACTATATTCAGAAATAACAAAGTCAAACCATAGTTTGGAATTATATCTAAACCTATACTGACTTACAAACCATGGTTTGCAGGAAGCTTCCAAAGCAGGATATCAAAACATGGTTTGAAGCTGGTGTGCTTTGTATGGTTTGTTGTTTTTGAATGAGTGAATTTATGAAGTGCTCAGCAATGGAAAATCATACAAGTAGCACTAAACCATGGTTTGCCTGCTCTACACCTGGAAGATCAGCATCAGTTTTAATACATTGCCCACTGCAATTGCTTTATTTATAGCTCTGCCAAATTGTTTCCAGTGAATTGGTAGTGATTGGAGTCAGACCAAAAGAAAAATATTTGGGAATAGTTGAATTAAATCACACCAGACAAATGATGAAAATGTGTGGGTGCAGCAGTAACTGAAATATAATAATAAAATTAACATACAGATGGAGTATAGGTGAGTTAGTCATGGATAACTTAAGTCCATATACTCTGAGTATGATTTAGTATTTTTAACTTTCTGCTGTTTCACAAAATTTATATACTGCCAGATTGTAACAAAACATCTGAGAAATATTAAAATTATCACTAAACCAGGTAAACAGTTAAAAACAATTAAAATCAGCAGTAACTAAAAAGATTAAGACACATCAACATTTATGCGTCTCTAGATAAAGGTAAAGGTAAAGGTACCCCTGTCCGTACAGGCCAGTCTTGACAGACTCTAGGGTTGCGCGCTCATCTCACTCTATAGGCCGGGAGCCAGCGCTGTCTGCAGACACTTCTGGGTCACGTGGCCAGCGTGACAAGCTGCATCTGGCGAGCCAGCGCAGCACACGGAATGCCGTTTACCTTCCCGCTGGTAAGCGGTCCCTATTTATCTACTTGCACCCGGAGGTGCTTTCGAACTGCTAGGTTGGCAGGCGCTGGGACCGAACGGCGGGAGCGCACCCCGCCGTGGGGATTCAAACTGCCGACCATGCGATCGGCAAGTCCTAGGCACTGAGGTTTTACCCACAGCGCCACCCGCGTCCCTGGGCGTCTCTAGATAGACCTGCCTAAACAGAAATGTTTTAAGCAGGCACTGAAAAGAATACAGCTTAATAGGATACCCACCTGTATGATAAAAGCATCTGTGTACTATTTGCACAGCCAATTAAGTATTTTATTATTTTGTTGATTACAGTGGATGATTTGCTTGAAAACAGAATCTTTGTTCCTGAGTGCCTCTGTTCCTTCTGTTGATTACTGCCGCTAATAATTCCTCCTGTTTATAGTTATGGCGCTAACTTTATCAACAATAGGCTGCCCAGAATCCTTTCATTTTAAATTGGGGGAAGCATATAATGCCGTCCTTTCAAGTACCGTACTTTATCATGATATCATCAGGATTTCTGACCGCAGACTCCTCCAGTTTCAAAATCCCACTGCACATGGGAAACTTAGAGGTGGCAATTGAAGCTTGGAGCTCAGCTTGCCATGAGCGTGGGCTAATGATGATCATAGGTGCTAGTGTTTCTCAAATGTTAAAGTATTTTCAGAAGATGATGATTTTCAGGTACTTACTACCAGCCCTGCCCCCCCCCCAAATATCTTCCTGGCTGACCACATACTGGAGATGCACAAATTTCCCAGGCAGGTAGTGGGACTTCCTTCTGCAGCCCCTTCTCCCATTGATCACTCTGGAGCAGTGTGCAATGCAATATGAGGGAATGACCCATATAACTTGTGTGTTCATCATGCAAGAGTATTCTCTGTTCAGGTATGGGTCTCTTTGAGTCTGAGCTGTAGTAGGTCAAAGCGCTTAGTTCTTGAACAATTTCTAAGCCTGAGATTATATTCAAATCAAGTGGAGAAGGAACACCTACAATTGGTGACAGGTAGTTATTATGATTACCTTTTCTCCAACCAGTTCAAGATGGCATACATGGTTCTCCTCCTCATTTTCCTCCTCACAACAACCCCATGAGGTCAGTTAGGCTGAGAGATAACAACTGCCCCAAGGTCATTTGTTCATGTGAACGTCAGTCTTTTTGAAGTATAAGATTGATTACAGAATTGTGCTTGGTGTGTGTATTGATTTGTGCTATTTGCACTTTAGGTCTATGCAGTGGAACTTTGCAAATCGTTTTGTGAGGTCTTAAAAGATATCAACATGGATGGTCAAGTTCAAGTTCTGAAGGTAAAGGATTCATTTTCCAGTTTATTCTTAAAAATATGTTTATGTTCAAGAACAGCCAAAATTACAGTGTGCGCACATTTGTCTTGTCCTATTTTCATGTCTGATTTTATAGAATTTTTAAATAGTACAAGAATGAATTGCTTATAGTGCAGTAATTATACTACACAATTGAATTTGCTTACGAGATTTGGAGTTTAAACTTTGCTGCTGTTGGGATGTAACAAAGTTTTAAAACATTAAATTTTCCTCTAGTAACTTCATTGAATATTAATGAACATCCTTGGTGAAGAATTTACTCTTTACTTGGTGAAGTTTATTGTTTTAGGGGAGGGGTGGGGAACGTTTGACCCTCCAAATGTTCTGCTCTACAACTCCCAGCAGCCTGAGCAAGCATGGCCAGTGGCCAGGAATTATGGGAGTTGTGGTTCAGCAGCAGCTGGAGTGCCAGAAGTCCCTCACATCTGTTCCAAGGCATAGGTAGGCACTTACAGCTACAGTCATATACTATGTGTACTCATCTTTCCAAATCACAGAAAGCATCTATTTGGGAAGGGAGTGTTCAAAGAATTTAGCTCCAAAGGCAAAAGCAAGGGAGGAAAAAACCCTCTTGCTTCTAAAATTATTTACAACAATTTATAAGCTGCTGAATCAAAGACTCCCTAAGTGGAGTATATAGAATAGGTACACACCATTTGATTATGTCTCCAGATAGGCTTGCCAAAACAAATATGTTTTCCTCCCACAAGGATGCCTGTGTAATGTTAACTATATTATTAAGAATAATATTAAAAATTCTCTTTTTATGAAACCTGTAAATATTTTAATGGCAACTTAGAAACAATTCAAGCTTCAATCTGTTGAGGACACAGCAGCTATTGCTAAAAGCTTTTGTTGTTGTTATTGGATGTAAATGGTAATATGTTGAGCATGTGTGTATTTTCTAGGAAACCAGAGGGAGACAATTGGAGGATGTTAATTAAGATGTTGAAATAGTGCTATTATAGCTTTGCAAATTGGATACTTTTATTAGGATATCTTACTGCAATACTTATTCAATCTTTGTTGTGACTACTAATAATGGAATTTACATAATCACTCAAGTAAAAGTTGGCAAGCAATTAATTTTTCACAAAGCAGTGACAGCAGTCATGATCTTTGTGAAATTTATTGTCTGTGAAAACAAAAGTTTTTGAATCATTTCACATGAAACTTGAATAAAGGCATAAATTGTCACCCCTATTACACTTTTATATATTTTTGTATTTTTTGCTGGTTTTAGTGCTTTATATTAATGGTTTTGTTATAAAGTTTTGTAATATTTATGTTGCTACAATATATATGAATACAGCACTTAGAGGGTTTTTTTAATATTATGAGGTATAGAAATGATATGTGTTTTGTGTGTGCATGTGTAAATATATAGTCACACATATATTACTAAATAAAAATATGTGACTGCTATAGATGATGGTCTGCTGTCTTTCACACCACTCTGATAACTTCCGCTTTCTCACATTCTCATTTCAGGGTAAAGACCATTTCTGTTGCTTAAACTGAAACAGCTCATTCTGAGTAGCATGCAGGTTTTAAAATAGCCTAATCATCTTTGATCACTAAGTGTAAACCACGGCCACTTAGAGCGATGGCTCTTGGGCATTGTGAATGTGCTTGTGTATGTGTGTGTTCTCTCCTCGCACTCAACTTAATTCAATATTTCCTGTTTTAATCAAACTAGACCTTTCTGCTAGTAACATAGCAGCAAGCTTTGGTTTCATTAAAATCAAAAGTAATTAATTCAACTTTGCATGTGAGAGGAGGAGGAAGAAGGAGAGAGCACAAATCCCCTTGTCAACACAGACACAGAGAACTGTGGGTATGGATAAGAAAATATATCCTATTAGTCATTCCACCTTTTCTTCCACCAGGAATTATATACAGTGGTACCTCAGGTTAAGTACTTAATTTGTTCCGGAGGTCCGTACTTAACCTGAAACTGTTCTTAACCTGAAGTACCACTTTAGCTAATGGGGCCTCCTGCTGCCGCCGGTGCCCGATTTCTGTTCTCATCCTGAAGCAAAGTTCTTAACCTGAAGCACTATTTCTGGGTTAGCGGAATCTATAACCTGAAGCGTATGTAACCTGAAGCGTATGTAACCTGAGGTACCACTGTATGATCATTTACTTGAACTGCTTTATAACCAAAATCTGAATCATGTCTTTCAGGTGGTAGAAAATGTCCTCAAAGTCAATCCACTGTTGGGCCCTGAAATGTTTCAACCTCTTTTGCCATCTGTGTTTCAGGGAATTATAAATGGGGAGGTAAGAATTTCTTATTTGTGGCAAATGGTATCTATCTATCTTTTTTTGAAAGTGGCATATATCTATAATGGTTTTAAGAAAGAAAAATGTATATGTGTAATCGTAAATGGAATGTTTCCTTGAAACATCCACCAACAAATTGCCAACAAAACAACAGGGGCTGAGGTGATCCTCTTTTTACCCTATGTTCAAGTTTGAAGGTGCCTGGCGCAAAATGCCCCACACTTATCTTTCTGAAATTCAGCAAAATTCATAAAGGGGTTACCATTTTTGCTAATTTCATCCAATTAGGCCAAGGGTCAGCAAACCTTTTCAGCAGGGGGCCGGTCCACTGTCCCTCAGACCTGGGGGGACGACTATATTTTGAAGGGGGGGGGAGTGAATGAATTCCTATGACCCACAAATAACCCAGAGATGCATTTTAAATAAAAGGACACATTCTACTCATGTAAAAACACACTGATTCCTGGACCGCCCGCAGGCCGGATTTAGAAGACAATTGGGCCGGATCTGGCCCCTGGGCCTTAGTTTGCCTACCCATGAATTAGAGTTTGGATTTGATATCCCGCTTTATCACTACCCTAAGGTGTCTCAAAGCAGCTAAGAATCTCCTTTCCCTTCCTCCCCCACAACAAACACTCTGTGAGGTGAGTGGGGCTGAGAGACTTCAGAGAAGTGTGACTAGCCCAAGGTCACCCGGCAGCTGCATGTGGAGGAGCGGAGACGCGAACCCGGTTCCCCAGATTACGAGACTACCGCTCTTCTGATTTTTCAAAACTCCAAAACAGGATCCTATCTGAATATTTTCTTTTGTGCACACTCCTGCTGGAAAGTTCACCATGCTGCTGTTAGCCCTCTCTTAGCCCTTTAAGGCCAAGGCAAACTGCCACAGTAGCATCCTTGCTACCCCTCTTGGTAGTGTTGCTTATTTCTGGCAGTATGTGGCTTCCAGAGCTCAGCAGAAAACAGCAATGCAACGCTACTCTGACTGTTGCTAAATTGCATCTGAGGATATGGCTACTGCCTTAAACCCAAAACAATATTAGCAGGTAGTATCATAGAAGGGACCCCGAGGGTCATCTAGTCCAACTCTCTGCAATGCAGGAATCCTGCTCACAGCCACCCCTGGGTCAGCTTGAACCACCCACCTTCTGGTTAACAGCCAAATGCACTGACCCGTTGTGGTACTATTATTATATATAAATAAAATGCTTCTTGCAATCCTATCATTTTTCTGGGCATATGTTCACTTGAACTGGTTCCAAGTAGACATGGATAGGATTGCACTGCTACTGTGGATTATTTCCTTCACTTTAAAACTAATTATGGTTTTATTTTTAATATAATTTTTACAGAAACCCCACTTAACATTCATTGGCATAATAAGAGAAATTACAATTTACCGTATATTGTGTGTTAAAATGTAGCTCCAGATAAAGTGTTGAAGAGATAATTTTTTGTCTGCATTTGAGTTCTTCATGAAAGAGGGTGGGCTTTTTAAAAAAAATATACATGCTGTACTAAAAATTATACATTCTCATGCTGTTTGGAAGGTATTCATGCTTCTCCAGGAAGCACATACCCTGCTGTTGCCTTGGACTTAGCAGAGTATTTGGCTTTTCCTAAAATTCTATAATGAAATACTTCCTGAAGGATAGAAATTATCCTTTCCTGTGATGAAAAACAGGAAATTGCAGCAATTCCTATTGTTTTAAAGAAAAAGAAACTGAGCCAAAAGGATGCCTTTACACAAGATTATTTTGATTTCTTATATATACTTGTAATTTTGGTTCATTTTTTGGTTGGGATTAGTCTTTCAAATGCAGCAGAACTACTCTTTCTTGTTTAAAGGGTTTTCAATCACTTCTCTGCTAAGCTGTTTCATAGCCCATTTTTCACACTCCAAATGCAACGTCCTCAAATAGCCCGTAGTTGATAATAGGACGCGTTAAAATAACATAATTTAACACATCTAGTGATTGTTTTTTCAGCCATTTGTGTCACTTCGCTACACTGTTCCATACAATCTTGGCAATGAGAAGTGTTACCACTGAGAATAGCAACAATGAGCTACTTGTTGGATTAATAGCACTTTTTCAAAGTAGAGGGGGGAAGCCCTGGTTTATTAGATGGTGAAAACCTGTTATCCATCTTCTTCATCTCCAAAATGGAGAAGGAGGCAGAATAATATACATTCTAGCTATAATGTACACTCACCAGTGATGAAAAATTTCGATTATGCAAAAACAGCCTAAGTTTCTTTTGCTTATAATTCTATCTTTCTCCAGCCAGGGGTGCTGTTGTATAAATCTCATATTCACTGATGAAATTCAGTACTTCTATCTCATATCTGAAGTTTTGGAACAAACTTTTCCTAATGATGTGTACAATGTCAGAAGCAAACTTTGTAACAATTCTGCTTGGCCTTTAAATGCAATAACATTTCCTTGGAAGTTTATATGTCATCTATACTTTCAGTTATCGTTGCTTTCAAGTAGTATATTGCAATCCAGAGTGTGCACAGTGCCATTAGCAATAGTGTTATGGGAAGAGAATTATTATTATTATTTATTCATTAAATTTGTATACTGCCCTTAATCCAAAAACAACAGGGCGGTTCACAACATAAAAATACAAAATACACAGAATATCTAATGGGAACAAAACCAAAACCAAACCCATAACCTTCTCTCCCACAAACACATTTAAAAAGCCATAGAAGGTTGATCATCCAGAAGCCTGGTTAAAGAGAAGCGTTTTTGCCTGGTGCCTGAATATATGTAATAATAATAATAATAATAATAATAATAATAATAATAATAATAATAATAATAATAATAATAATATATTTATTGTCATTGCCCCCTCTCGGGGACAACGAAATTACTTGAAGTCTCCCTGGGGAGAGCATTCCACAAATGGGGAGCAACCACAGAAAAGGCCTGTTCTTATGTTGCCACCCTCCGGACCTCTCTCACAGACATGCACAAAGAAGGGCCTCAGAGGATGACTAGAAAAGAGATACAGAAATCTGTAGTTACCAGTGAATTTCTGTGATGGACTAAAGCTAGCAGGACTAGGAAGGCAGTCTCCTGTACTTAGGTATGATGGAGGAGGAGGAGAAGGACACTCTTCCCATGAGCCCTAGGCACTGCAATCCAAAGCAGCATGGCAAAGGGCAAACTGGATGGAATGCCGTACAAAGATAGTTCAGTGCTTTGGTTGTGCTGCAGTATTTTTCATCTCCAATTTTCAGCATTGTATGTGCCTTTCATAGCCAATAGTTGGGATTGTCTGCCAAATAGGGAGGATGTGGCTGCCTACTTTATCTCACAGGGTATTGTTTGAACATCAGTGACAGTATTTCAAGTTAGTGTTTACACACCTAAACTGGGCGGGTCAGTATTTGCTTCAAATAGGAAGTGATCTGATTATAATTGATGGCCATGCATGTTTATTGGTGATGTGCTGTTAGATTTCTAACTTGTTTGATTGTTCTCTTATTCATTTTCTGCAGTACGCTTTTATCATGTTTATATTTTTCTGCCTGATAGGAAAGCTAAGATTAACTGTTTTCATTTCAGAGGTACCCAGTTGTAATGTCTACTTACTTGGGAGTCATTGGTAGAGTCTTGTTGCAAAATAAAAGTTTTTTCTCGTTGCTTCTGAACCAGATGGCATGTGAGTCTGGCCAGGAGGTAAGCCCTTACATTTTACAATGTTGAATTAGTTTTATATGCAGGACATAAGTTGGTTGTACAAATCATATTTCCTTCCACCACATAACCTCTCTGGATTTTGTATTGCATTTGTTCATAGCTATGAACCATAGCTTTCTGAGTCTTCTGGATTGAGGAGGATAAAGAAATATCCTGAGTGCATCCCATGGGCTTTTAAAGACTTTGAAGCTAAAAGCAAAACATCACATTGCTTCAAGACACCCAAGTCTACAGTTTTAGTGCTTAAGGAGCAAATAATCAGACCACTTCTGATTATTCATCCTTGTCTTGGATGTGCGATCCCGGTCCATTTATATTAGTAAAGCTCTTTCCTTTTGATGGTAGACCCTTGTGCTGTTCCAGAGGGTTTTCAGTGTTCAAAGGGAGGGGGTTTCAGAGATGTGGGGAGCTGCCACTGAAAAGCCACATCTATGCAGAATACCACCCACAATTATTTTGATTCCAGCTATAGCTCAATATAGGTAGCTATTTATTCAACAAAAATGTCAGTAATAGCACCTGGAGTCTTTAATAAGGTAATTGGAAGTATCATTCAGCTGCAGATAAGGAGACCTCTGTGTTCACTTTCCCTTTTTAAAAGATCACCATGACTTTTTTTAAAAATAAAAAATCATATGGTTCCCAGCTAAGTTAAATTAATTTTAATAGCAAACAAAATTCTGTTAAAGCAAGTGTTTTCTGTGTGATGCTGAGAAATAGCTGGCTTGTTAATTTTATACAATTTCTATCCAAGGAAATGAAGTTTCATGCAGCAAGAGATACCCTTAAAGATAAATGTTTTCCGCTGCTTAGCAATCCCATTATAGTCAAATAAATGACAAATTTGAATTGGTTTTTTAAATTGATTTCATAATGGACAAATATACAATCATATGAATCTACCGAAAATAAAGGATTTTACAAAGTCCGTGTTGGCATCCCCTTTTTCTATAGAGCTGATTCAATGGAGTTTTGTTTGAATTTATCCTTGTGAAATGGAACACTAATATTTAACACAATTTTGTGTGTGTGTGTGTGTGTGTGTGTGTGTATACATGCACACACAAATACCAGTTATCATTATATATTTATATACATGTGTGTATACGATCATCCCAGTTATAGAGTTAGAATGTTATGCAAAAAAATTTAGATCCAAGTTAATCACTTAGGCTTGTCATAGTAACAAGAACTTCTGAATAAGAAATCATACTTTTTCATTTCTACCCACCAGTTGTAAAATGGCTAAGTAGTTTGATTACCGTATTGCTTATAAATAAGATTTTCAGCAATCTATTGTTTTTTCTAGCCTCACCAGCTCCTTGGTCACATGATTGAAATGTGGGTTGACCGCATGGACAATATAACTCAGCCAGAGAGGAGAAAACTTTCAGCTTTGGCATTACTTTCCCTTCTGCCATCGGATAATAGGTAAGCAAAATTTTATATTGCCTGGAGTTCCAAACAGCAGTGCTCCGTGTCATATCGTATACTACTTTTGGAATCAGGTTCAAATGCGTAGGAGGTTACTATACCAGAAGTACATAAAAGGCCTCTTGGTGTGGAATCATAGAATTGTAGAATTGGAAGGGACCACGAGGGTCATCTATTCCAACCCCTGCAATGCAGGAATCTTTTTGCCCAATGTGGGACTCAAATCCATGATCCTAAAATTAAGAGTCTCATGCTCTACCAACTGAACTGTCCTACCAGCTAGTTGCATGGTGCTTAGCATCTTGGCTTCTTATTTATCTAAATGGACCTGTATGAATGTCTTCTCTTTCTCTAAACTTTTGACACAGGCCATCCTTTCATTTCTCAAAGAAATAAAAGGTTCTGTCAGTGCAATAAAATAGGAAAGAATCCAGGCTGCATTATAAATTCTGCTGAAATCAGTTTAGATTTAAGTAGCTATGCAAGCTCTTTTGATACAGAAAGATGAAATCATGCCTGTTTTCCTCTGGATTATACCAATAATAAAGAATGTATATGGTTGATTGGTTATTTGATAAAAAATAATTGAAAATAGTACATTATAAAGTGTTCTTACCTATTACTCACTTACACAAGTTGAGTTATATCTATCTAAACTCCCTGTTGCACGTTACATTGGTCATTGTCCTTATCAGAGACATTTGTGTTATATGGTTGCACCTATCATGTGGTTTTCTGTGCAGTGAAGCCAAGAAATAAATGTAAAGCATGTTTCAATGTACTGTGTAAAACATCATTCATTCATCACATTTATATAGCACCTTTATCTCCCAAGGAGCTCAAGGTAGATCAGGCTAAGAGGTGGTGAATGGCCCAATATCACTCAGTGAGCTTCTTGGCAGAGTGGGGTTTGAATCTTGCTCTCCCGGGTCCTAGTCCAACGCTCTATCCATGATAGGTCATAACAAGTATGTTTCCAAATGAAACTATGAGATGCATATCATTTGTCTTAGCCTTACTGAGTAGTATCTGTTAGGAGAACAGGAAGCTGCCTTGCACTGAGCCAGACCATTGTTGTCAGCGGTGACTGACAGGGGTTCGTCGGAGTTTCAGGCAGCAGTCTTTGCCAGCCCTCCTTCGAGACACTCAGGACTGAACCCGGGACCTTTTGCATGCAAAGCAAAGGCTGTAAAGTTCAGCCATGGCCCTTCCTTCTGGTGATGCTCAGGTTCAGGTTCTAGGCTTTGCCTCGGTTCACTCATCAATCCCGGGTATGAGTGGGCATTGCAAGGCTGCCTCCTCACCGTGCAGCCAGTCTGTGGGGTGAATGCTGCACTAACATCTGACTGTGCAGCAAGCTTGTTCACATACCTCTTGAAACATCTGTGGAGCAGACCCCCTGAAGCAGGGGTCAGCATACTTTTTCAGCTGGTGGCCAGTCCACTGTCCCTCAGACCTTGTGAGGGGCCGGACTATATTTTGAAAAAAAATGAGCACCATGAGCCCCGGCGGCTGCTTACCTGTGTCGTGTGAGTGGCAGGGGCTGGCGGTGGCGGGATGATGAGTGGCACGTGAAAGAGCTCTGGAGAGGGGCTGCTTAAAATGGCGGCTGCTCGAGTGCTGCTGCTGCTGGTGGTGCCAGTAAAGCCCAGCCCCCTTCCTCCTCTAGGCAGGGTGGGGAGAAACCAGGAGGAGGAAGAGGGAAAGAACGTGTGCACTGGCGATCCACCCTGCGATTCCCAGACCGTCTGCGGGCTGGATCCAGAAGGCAGTTGGGTCTGATCAGGCCCACGGGCCTTAGTTTGCCAACCCATGCCCTGAAGTCTATTTGTCTGCTTCTTCATCATACTGCTTGCAGTGCTTCTCTCAGCTAAATGTATTAACTGGAGTGATGTTACAACTTTATTATAACCCCACCTTCCTATGTGCCTACAGATTTAGGATATTGGTGGCGATTTGTTTTGTTTTGAAGTCATTTCATCTTATAAAACCTACAGATACTGCGTTAGATCTTCTGCTGATTTGCCAGGTTCTTTTCTAAGCCCTAATTCCTATTGGAAAGAGGGATTCACACATATCTATTTGCTATTATAGCTCAAAAGCCTCTGCTCACTCCCCAAGGACCACTTACAGTAAATTTTATGTAATAGCACCGAGAGCTTATGGTACATTTTAGCTAGTAGCACTTTGATATCTTACCTTTTCTATAAATTAGAAATTGTTTCTTTTACAACAGTGTGCCCCATAAGGCAATTTATTAAGTCTCTTCTGCTGCACATTTCCACATTGGTCACCTGAGGCTCTTCCCTGTGTCAAAAATGTTTGTGCTCCAATAAAATACAGATGAAAAAATGTTTTACTCAGTATAAAACAAGTACTGTTTGAACTACAGTATTTGATTTGGTGGAATAATACTTTCTAAGTGTTGGAGACAACTTAAGAGCATTGTCTTTTTCTTTCCTGTGAACAGTTGCTTTTACTGGTTATAAACTAGTTATAAACACATCACACATTACATTGTTTTTATACTTAAATTAGCTTAAGCACATGCAGTCTTCATTATACACAGTCATATAAAGCAAATACGGACTATTATCAGCACCGTGGGAAGACAGATAAATAAATCCAACTGATTTTTAGAGGAATGAATTGCAGAGATTTCCCCCCCTCCCCCAACAGTCCTTCAGAACTGCAGATAAAATAACTTCCTGTCTCTCAGTTTCCTGTATCCATGGTAACTTTATTTTAACCAGTCATTGTGGAGAAGCCAGTGGGGAAGAGTAGATGTTTCCTGTAGGAACAGTTGCAGAACCTGCAACAAAACGTAAGAAACTAGCCTGTTGTCTAGAAAGTTTTTAAAACTCCAGCATATACATGTACTAATACTTTTACTGTGGTACAGAAGAAGAAATTTTAGCTGATAAAATGTGCATCACATTCTAGGTGAGAACCATTTTAATATACTTTAAACTTGGAACAGTTAAAGTGACATTAAAAGTTTAAGAAGTTACCAGTGGGATGAATTTAAGTGGGATGGCTCATTAAAAAGTCGTTAAGGAGCTTCTGTCTCTGAAAGCTGTTAGTTATAAATTACTTTTAAATTTTAACTGGTGAGATTGTTAAACCATCTTGTTTATAACCATCTTATAAACTAATAAATTGTAGACATAGTTACAAGCCAGAGAACAGTAGTATAAGAGACAACATTCACAAAAAAGTGGAAATAACATTATAATATTGCATGCTTTTAACCTAATGAAATCGGAGAGTTTTGAATAAGCATTTTAAAACTTTTCTCCCCCCTGATAGCACAATCAAAGATGACGGGAAAACTCAAAGTCTGGGATATGTGTCAACTTCACCCCTTTGAGTTGTTTTGGAATTCTCTTCCTTGTTTATTTCTGTTGCTGATCCAGGATATACTTTGCTGTCCATCTGTTTGCCAGCAGTGTAGAGGCAGACAAGCTGACTGCCGTGATTTAGGTCTTTCCATTGTTCCAAAGAATTTCCCACAACATACCGTCTTTGTATATTTAAGTGGGAATAACATATCACACCTAAATCCAAATGAACTGAAAGGCCTCCGGCAACTCGCTGTGCTACACCTGGATAATTCTAGCATTTTATATGTGTACCCAAAGGCATTTTCTGAACTTAAGAAATTGTGGTACCTACATCTGAATAATAATCAAATAAAACACTTGGATCCTGGAACATTTGAAGGACTTTCAAAGCTTCGATCTTTATACCTGCAGAATAATGAAATAGCTTTTGTTCGCAAGGGATTATTTAGTGATCTTGCTTCAGTTCAATATCTGATGCTGCAAAGTAATCGTCTCAGGATTGTTGGCAGTGGCATTTTTGTCGGCATGATTAGTCTTCGGATTCTTAACCTAGCGAACAATAAGATTTCGTGGATATCACACTCGGCATTTCGTCACCTTGACAACCTCACATGTTTGTACCTTGACGGTAACAATTTAACACGTGTGCCGTCAAATGCATTTGCTGCATTGAGCAATCTTGAAAGACTTTCATTGTCACATAACCCAATTGGATCAATACCTCCCTTTGCATTCAGAGGACTTGACAAGCTTCAACATCTATCTCTAAAAAGTGCCAAAATAAAAGCTATCCATGTGAATGGCTTTACAGGTCTAAATAATCTTAAAAAGCTACTTCTGAGCAATAATGATTTGCAAAACATCAATTCCAGTACCTTTGCACTGTTGGAGAAGTTAATGTTTCTGCAACTCGAAAGAAACAAAATAATCAATATAGCAGATAATACATTTGAAAAAATGGGATCCTCTTTGAAGATACTGAATCTAGCATTTAATAATCTTACAGACTTGCATTCTAAAGTGCTTAAGCCTTTGGTCTCTTTAACTCACTTACAGGCAAATCACAACCCTTGGAATTGTAGCTGCAGATTACTTGGGCTAATTAACTGGCTGGCATCTTCTTCCATCTCTATTAAAATTCATTGCCAAAATCCTTCCTTTTTGCATGGAAGGCACTTGAATTATGCCAACTGGGGTTTGGTTGCAAACTGTTTCAACACTACCACAAGACCTGGAATATTCAGGAACGTAAAGCCAGCAGGTATCCATCAAAGTACCACTACTTTATTGATGAGATCGGATAACCCCCCCTCAAGCAATGCACTTTATGAACATTCAAAGGATGTGGAAGCAAATACAGTTACATTATGGGCAGAAGTGCCGACCTCATCAGCTGCTCAAAATCTGGATGGAACCTATTCCAGCAGGAAGCTGAGACAGGCAGCTATAGTGTTCTCGGTACAAATACCAGCGCAGAATATACCTGTTAATTTGACCATGGAAGAAAACAGAGCATCTCCTCCAGAATCTACTTCTGTCTCCTTGAAAACATCTCTAATCTGCACACAGCAGGTCGAGAAACTACATCAGGCATTTGACATTTTATTAACCTTTTTTATTTTGGCCTGTGTTGTGATCTTCTTTTTGATCTACAAAATCATTCAGTTCAGGCAGAAGCTCAAAGAGCAAAATGACTCTGACAATGGAATAGAATACTATGGCTTTTATCAAGCTGGAAGCTACAGCATAACAGATCCAACTCAGCCTGTACCTCAGCACTCACTGGGAAGTTCAGAACTGGACCACAGTCAGCCTCCTAAACCAGCAGCACTTCAAAGCCAAGCGCAGGTCATCTTATTTGAACATTCTGCATTGTAATATACTCAGCAGGGATTTTTGTGGCTGCATGTATGAAGTCTATAAAGCAACAGCGTGAGATATTTTGTAGATGAAAGTTCAACAACTGATATGGGGGGGAATCTAGCCTGTCTTTTTCCAACTGTTGCCATATTTGCTGTCATTTTAATAGCTGCTTTTTTGTATGAAACTTAACTTTTTGTGAATTTGTGTGTGTACACATACAGACATGAGGGCCACTGCTTGCATCACCAACCTCGCTCCCCACCCCTTCTCAAACCCACCCACCCACTAGACTTCCCCAGCCCTTCTTCACCCAGTACTAATCCATTAGACCAAGGCTCCAGCAGCATGGGCCACCTTTAACAGGCAGTCAGGGCAAGTCATCTGTCAATCACATAGCACAGGCATAGGCAAACTTGGCCCTCCAGATGTTTTGGGACTACAGTTCCCATCATCCCCAACCACTGGTCCTATTAGCTAGGGATGATGGGAATTGTGGTCCCAAACATATTGAGGGCCGAGTTTGCCTATCCCTGACATATCATACTTGGTGCATGATGGACAAGCGGGTTGCCCCACTTACCTGTCCAAATCCTGAAGCCAGTGGTTGAAAGCCTGACTCATGCTGATCCTTCCAAGCTTTTGTGATTCTCTCCAGCTTTTCTTTTTGCCCCCTTTGGAGGTGCAAAGGAGTGTCAGCCCCACCTACTGCTCTTGCGAATCCTCCCATGTGAGACCTCCCGAAGACTTCCTTGCCCCTCCCCACAGTTACCGTATTTTTCGCCCCATAGGACGCACCGGCCCATAGGACGCATCAAGTTTTTTTGGGGGGAAATAAAGAAAAAAAAATTTATTCCCCCCCAGGCGCTTGTGGGGCAGGCAGCAGGGAGAAGCGCTCTTCTCCCCGTCTCCCACCTTCAGTTCAGGTCCGGGGACAGCCTGGAGACGCGCTGCGTCTCCCTGCTGTCCCCGGAGTGGTGGGGCAGGCAGCGGGGAGAAGCGCTCTTCTCCCCGCCATCAGCCTCCAAACCACTTCGGGAGACAGCGGGATGGCAGCATTCCGCCTCCCTCTGTCCCCCGACCTTGTGGGGCTGGCGCTGGGGCTCTCCTGAAGCCTGGAGAGCAAGAGGGGTCGGTGCGCACCAACCCCTCTCGCTCTCCAGGCTTCAGTGAAAGCCTGCATTCGCCCCATAGGACGCACCCACATTTCCCCTTCATTTTTGGAGGGGAAAAAGTGCGTCCTATAGGGTGAAAAATACGGTAGATCTTTTTCCATGAGGAGGAGGGGACAGTGGCAAGTGACCCAAACGAGTTATAGAGGAATAGTTTTGACAGGCTGGGGCAACTCCATCCTGCTTTCCTGCTGCCCATTGAAACAGCTCCCATGAGGTGGGCAACAGTGGTGGCTGCCCTAGCCTGTCATGACTGTAACCTCTACTGCATGCCTGGGCTGGCCACTGCTGCTGTGAAGGACTCGCAGCTCTCAGAAGGCTGTTGTCACACTGTAGCTTGCACACCATCTATCTGCCACCAAGCTAACTGCTGCATGACAACAGCCTTAGGCAAAAATATCATGGGAGATATACATTTCCATTTTGTTCTGTCTGCCTGTGGAAAATCATTCCTGAAGAACTAACTTTGCACCCCTATGTGTTTAGCCACCTATATCAGATGTTAAGTCCTTATCTATCAGGATCTTAAGAGTTTTCAAATATTTATTTGTATTAAATGATTCTAGGAGCACTGTAAGGCAACTTACAATGAGTAAGTAAAACTGAACTGTAGCTGGCAGCATCATGAAACTCAGTTACTTGTAGAACTAAATAGCTTTTATCGGGGAGAGACTGTGAGATAACAGCAACATTGCAATGCACCATGCTACTCAACAGAGTGCAGCATTCTAACAGGACAGGTATGTTTGTTCTAATGAACTGTTTTATGTGTTATTTAAAGTCTGTTGCCAATGTATCAACTGCCTGCATTTTCCCCATGGCAGATCTTTGTCCTGGCTACATAGACAGAACTAACTAAAGTTAGAAATTTATAAGAAAATCTGTTGATATTGTAAGAAATACTACGTTTGCAGTTTCTCGCATCACAAACTGAAGATGTTTTTTGAGAGATTCATTTTATCCGTGGAACGTCTTAACGTTAAACTGTGGTAGCTGGAAAAATGGAATGGGAGAGCAACATCCCAGCACTGATCTGTGTTGAGAGCTGAAAGAACCAGTCCTGACATGGTTGTTTGTGATAATGGGATTCCATTCTAAATAGATGACATGAATCTTTGCAATGAATTATGCTTTAGTAGAGGAATTTAATTACCATTGACTCTGTAACTGTTGTTTGTTAATCAGATGGGTAAAGTGGATTAGGTAATTATAGCATCCAAAAATTATACTCAGTTTGCCTTGACAACATGAAAAACTTGTGTGGCCACCCACTCTGTTTTCAGAAGGGCCCATGTACATGTCTGTCATTGCATAAATTGAGTCTTGTGATTCCTGCATTTGAGCTGTATGAGTTGAGCTAGATGACCCTTGGGGCTGCCTCCCAACTCTACAATTCTGTGAACATTATCTGTGCCTGCTGGACAGTTAAGTGTGCGCACCTGTTTTCTGTGATCTTTCCAACTCCCTTTGAGTTGTAAGAATCACAAAAATGAAATACATTCCAGATATCAATATACACATAACACCAGAAGAGCAGTGGTGGGCCTATGTCTGTTAACACAAAATGCATTACTACATTTGAGGCAAGCCAGCACATATTTTCAAGCAGAACTGACAGTTCCTTTCCGAAAATGAAAGAGACGTATCCGTACTACTGTACTGAGGGTATCTCAATCATACCTGAGTGTGCAAACTTAACTACATAAAACCAGTTACAGATAGGTAGCCGTGTTGGTCTGCCATAAAACCAGTTTTGTCTTGGAAGTATTTCAAAGATGATTTTTCGAGGTTGCCAGCAGCATTCCCTAAATCATAGAAACCCGAATTCAAAGACTTGTACAGTGGTAACTCGGGTTAAGAACTTAATTCGTTCTGGAGGTCCGTTCTTAACCTGAAACTGTTCTTAACCTGAAGCACCACTTTAGCTAATGGGGCCTCCCACTGCCACCATGCCACTGCCGCACAATTTCTGTTCTCATCCTGAAGCAAAGTTCTTAACCCGAGGTACTATTTCTGGGTTAGCGGAGTCTGTAACCTGAAGCGTCTGTAATCCAAAGTACCACTGTATAGGAGAAGAAGATCATGCTTAATTGGTTAGAGTGTGGTGCTGATAACACCAGGGTTGCAGGTTCTATCCCCATATGGGCCAGCTGCATATTCCTGCTTTGCAGGGGTTGGACTAGATGATCCTCAGGATCCCTTCCAACTCGGCAATTCTATGATTCTACTGCTACTCCACTCAGAATCGTCTACACATCACTGGCCCTAGCCTTCTGATCAACTTATATAATGCTACGGTGGGCCTTGATCAAGGTGTATTCAGAACCGAAATATTCAGTTGTTTAGCACTAGGATCCGATTGATACTTTTAAACATTGTTTGGCTGAACACAAACCTCCTCGTGATCAGGAACCCTTCTAAAGGAAGCTTCTAGGTGCATTGAACTGAATGTACTTAGAAACTCTCTTCAAACCTTCCTACTGAACATATGAAGGCCTGAAGTTCAGCCATCATGTGGGAACTCAGAGGTTTCTTGTGCATGCCACTGCTCCCTATTCAAGCGCTCACGTGTTTGCTCAAATACCCAAATAGGGCTACAGTTGTCCTCTCCTTATTTGTTTATTTTAAAACATTTTTACTCCATTTTCAGCTGAACTAGCTCTCTCACAATAAATAAAAGTAGGGCCGTCTCTGCCTGCAGTCTCGTGATCTAAAAGGCACGACCCCAAAGGGAAAAGGGATGTGAAAGAAAACAAGCAGACCTCGACCACCAATTCTCAAAGTTAAACACTAGTTCTTATAATGGCCATCTGGAATGAAAACAATACACAGAGAGGACGTCAGTAAAGTTCATCTCCCTAATCTCCACTAAATAAATGTTTCTGTGATATACAGGCAATGACCATTTCACACAGGGGTTCTGTTCTCTCACAGAGCTAGATTTCCCTGGAGAGAGGGATTGATTCTTAAACTACTTGGAACTTCAGCCCTGTGAGTAAAACAAGGGTCTTTTAAGAACTGAGCACCATTAACAAGCTATAGTTCCCAGGATTCGTTTGTGAGAAGCCATGAGCGTTTAAAGTGATATGATACTGCTTTAAATTTATAGTGCTGGTGGACCCTTACGCTGTAATCCTAACTATGGCTAGAAGAGTTTGGATTTGATATCCCACTTTATCACTACCCGAAGGAGTCTCAAGGGACACAGGTGGCACTGTGGGTTAAACCACAGAGCCTAGGACTTGCCGATCAGAAGGTCGGCAGTTCGAATCCCCGCGACGGAGTGAACTCCCGTTGCTCGGTCCCTGCTCCTGCCAACCTAGCAGTTTGAAAGCACGTCAAAGTCCAAGTAGATAAATAGGTACCGCTCCGGCAGGAAGGTAAACGGTGTTTCCATGCGCTGCTCTGGTTCGCCAGAAGCAGCTTAGTCATGCTGGCCACATGACCACATGACTGTACCACATGACTGTACCACATGACTGTACGCTGGCTGTCCCTCAGCCAGTAAAGCAAGATGAGCCCCACAACCCCAGAGTCGGTCACGGCTGGACCTAATGGTCAGGGGTCCCTGTACCTTTACCTTTAAGGAGTCTGAAAGTGGCTAACAATCTCCTTTCCCTTCCTTCCCCACAAAGACTTCAGAGAAGTGTGACTAGCCCAAGGTCACCCAGCAGGTGCATGTGGAGGAGCAGGGAATCGAACCCAGTTCACCAGTCCACTGCTCTTAACCACTACACCACACTGGCTCAGAAATCCTACTGAACTCAGTGGTGCCTACTCTTAAGTAACTGGGGTTAGAATTGCACCCATAACCTGGGCTGTTGCTTTTAAAATGAAAGATTCTGGAGGGGGAAATATGTTCTTGAGATTCAATAAAATGCTTCTGCTTCTAAAAGTCACCATCTTTCATTGCATTTTTTTTTATATTCCCCTTCATTGGCGAAACCCCTGGACATGAAGGAAGTGCAAGAAATAAAAAAAGGTCACCTTTGCAGCAGCCATAATAGAGAGACGCACCCTGCAGGCATCCCAAGATGGGATCAGGCTGACAGATTAGGTCCTTCACATACATTAATTCTGAGCTTTAACCACAAGTTGTGGACACTGAGCAACAATTTCAGAGATGAGTGTCTGCATCTTGAATTTAATTGTATGCAAGACATACCAGTGCTATTACTAATTCAAGTTGCCACAGAGCAAGCTATGCATTTAAAGATTTTCCTCCGATCCACGGGGAAATCAGCACTTCAGATGAGGATTCCCTGTAAATTGATATTCAAGATCAGATCCTCAGTTATCGTTCCCGTCGATGGTCCCCCTCCATATAGCACTTGGGGCGGTGTACACATTTCATTTCTTCTGCTTTTAATTGGGTTCACACGCAGGCGTGACAGATGTTCGGTGCTGTCAGTTTTAACAGTAACTGCTTGGGGCAAGAGGATTGATTCCAGCCCACCCCCTTTCCTCCAATATGTGATTGGCACTGTCAGAGCAAACCACGCCAAACCTGTTTGGCAGGTAAATGCTTGGAGCCAGTTATTGGGGAGGGGACTGTGCAAGTGTTGTTTTCCTGGTGTGTGTTCTCTCATTTTCCCTATGGCCAGTTTTGCAGTTGCCTACGAGACACAAACTACAGAAGTTTCTGTAGTTTGGAGTTGCTGCTTGCGAGTGTACTTGGCTAAGCTCTAAATTAAAGGAAGTCGCTCTCCAGAGGTGTTCCCTTTAAAAAGTGCCGAGGAAATTTCCTGTTTAGTTAGTTGAGCTAAACCGTTTTCCTGTTCTTTTCCAGTATTATCCAAGATAAATTTTGCGGCATCATAAACATTTCCGTAGAAGGGCTTCACGATGTCATGACTGAAGACACGGAAACAAGAACTTTCAAAGAGTTAAGTGAAATGCGCCTGCTGTATTTGATAAGCTGCCAAGATCATCTTGGCTCAACCTTGTTTACGAATGTTAAGATGAAATTTGTATGCTTTGATACTTAAAAGTGTGAACTAGTGTGGCAGTTCTAGATTGCTAATGCCTTAATAGAGGTTGGCTCACAAATGTAAGTACTGTATTTTCCTGTCTATAAGACACCTCCATGTATAAGACTGCTTGGGGCAGGACTCCGGTTTAAGAAAATGGAGGACTCCGGTTTAAGAAAATGGGGAGAGATGTATCTGTGTATAAGACGCCCCCAAAATTTTGACATTTTTTTTTTAGGGGGGGGAAACCTAGTCTTATACACAGAAAAATACGGTAATCATTTTGCATTCAAGTTTTATATACATCCATTGACAAATGTCCATATTTATGTGTGCCTACTTTTTTGTACAGATGAGCAAGACTTGTTTAGTTTAGAATCAACCTGCATCGGTATAAAGCCTGCTTAAATAAGCCTCTCATTTGGATTTACGGAACTGTGTGCAATTATTGAAGGATTTTAAAGTAGCCAATTAGGAGCATAGATTTTTAGCTAATGTAGTGCTAACAAACCATTCCGTCAAAGATTTATGCTTGTGCAACCGGACCCTGCAACCCTGACACTTCAGAGAGCTTTTGGAGAAATCCAGAGCAGTTGTCGGGAAAGGAGAGTTGGGGGGCCTGCTGCACAAGCTTAAATTCCTTTGCAGATGAGACAGTTACTACACTGAATACAGGCCAGAAAAAAATGCCTTAGACCGAGTCAGGCCATTGGCCAATCTAGCTCAGTACTGTCTCCACTGATTGGTTGTGGCGCTCCAGGCTCCAAGCTGAGGTTGTTGGCTTGTTTGGTTGCATGATATCTGCATATGGGTTCAGAAATGACAAAAAAAGTTCTCTTATGTATGATAGCGTATAACCAGTGTGGCGTAGTGGTTCGAGTATCAGACTGGAACCTGGGAGGACCAGGGTTCAAATCCCCACTCAGCCCTGAAGCTCACTGGGTGGCCTTGGGCCAGTCACTGCCTCTCAGCCTAACCTATCTCACAGGGGAGGGGGACAGCTATGTATGCCTTGGAGAAAATGGTAGGGTATAAATGCAATAAATAAATAAAAATGCCTGCAGAGGAAAGCAGCAATTACAGAAGACATTGGCATGTTACAAGCATACTTGAGACCACTCTTCACTTCCACCTGAAAGTATTGTTCTGTTGTGTTTCGATCCAAGTTTTCTCTCATCCTCATCAAGAGATTTCTGGTGTTGCTGGCATAGCAATCTGTGATGATTGCTCTGGTTGCCTGGCTCATGAACTCTTTTTACACAGTCAATTTATCATGAGATTACAATTCCAGAGACAGGGAAGTAGAGCACTGATCAATGGGGCTTTTACATTCATTGCCTTCTGTTGCCTGTATCCAAAAGAATTTGGAGTGATGCTATAAACAGAGTTCAAGAAGCAGTGCAGGTTCCCTCTTGTGTTTATCTATCTGTGAACAACAGGTAAATGTTGTTCTTTGTTTTATACCCTTGCTTTGAAGCCCTCACACTCCATGGAGCTTTAAAAGTTACAAAATAGATCTTTAAGGATCCAATCGCAGACCCAAAGATAAACATAACATTGCATTTGTGACCTTGCGTTGCAAGCACAATTCCCTTTGTACAGTGAACCTATACGAGGATGCAACAAACAGTTTGAATGAGAAGACCAAAAAAAAAAAAAGTATATTAGACTTTTAACTTCTCTTGGCATTCCTAAGTTGAAAGCCCTAATTTATTTGCATCCTGTTTTTTAGTTGCATGCTGATGTCTCTTTCTGAAGAGCCCAAAGTGACGGAAGAAGAAGAGCCTCCCACAGAGCAGGACAAAAGGAAAAAGATGGTACGTGCCCAGCACTTCAAGTGTCGAAAGATGTAATTTAGCCATGCATAGACCAACTTTTTTGTTCCTCGGTTTAATTGCTATCATGTCTGTAGTTCCTGAAACATTCAACCCCATCCCTCACTGTGCTGTTAGGCTGTGATGGATGTTCATGCTTCTACTGTTCATGTTTGTAGAAACAATGCAGCATAGACAGGATTCTGGTAGCTGGACTTGGGAACAGCATCTTTGGATTCTAAAGAAAACTAGAACCATATTCACACAGACAGACACACACACAGAGAGAGAGAGAGACAGACAGACAGACAGACAGACAGACAGAAACTTATAGAAGAAGTTAGAAGATTAAGTCTGAGGAAACTCAAAAATTACCCAGAGGATTCTCTAGAATTCCTTGGGTTGTTTGACTTTTGAAGAGCAGACCAATGCATACCACACCACATGCTGCTTTTGAAAATCCCCTCAGTTTCAAAAGCAGTTCTCTGCCTGACACAGAGAGCCACTATTTGAGCAACATAAGCCCAGTGCCCCTTTGGGTATGCTGAACTGGTTGCGCATGTTGTTGGATCCTAGAATGCTGCCATTTGGCCCACCATTCATTCGCTTGTTTATTTCATGAAATTTATACATTGCTTGGTTGTAAAAAATACTAATCTCAAAGCAGTTTACAAAAAGATAAGACAATAAAATCAGCAACAATTTACAACCTTACTTTAAAACTTACAAAAGTTAAAATACTAAAACAGATTAAAGTTACCTCAGATATTCTGTTGTAGACTTCAGTTTTCATGTAAAACTGTGGGGGCCCTTCCTCCTTTGCTTTCTACATACCAGATTGCCAGTATATTTTGCTCTAAACATTAACACTGCCATTCTTAAAAGTTACTAAAGACTTGGCTTTCCCCATCTTGTTCACGTCTTAATTTAGCACCCCCCTGCCTGTAACCTGGAGCGGGGAACTTAATAATCTAACTTTTTGCTTTTTAAAAACATAGCTCAGGGCAGTTTATGACAGACTGACAAACTGACAAACTGACAAACTGAGAATAACTTACTTCTACTTAGAATAACTGCTTTTTAAAAAAAATAAAAAATAGAGTGTTGAAAAAATGTGAAACAATGGCTTGGAAATGATCAAAAGTAAGGAATCATTTTATGCACAGAGGATCTTCTTTAATTCATGTGTGTGTTTAGAATAGTGTAAACCTACATCAATAAATAACAAAGAAAAGCAAGAATTGATCCCCTTTTATATAACATTCAAAATATAGGGCACATGGATAATTTAGTATGCAGTTGATTAAAAAAAACTACACATATGCACAGACACACAATATGCATACTTATATGTATATGGTCTGCAAAACTTGCAAGAACAATTGGGGAGGAAATACTAGACAACTGGTGATAATTTTATTGACCAATGGTTCCACATAGTAGGGACTGGCATTTGGTTCATTCTCCCTCCTCTGAGTGAGCAGCTGGTGTGAATTTGATGCTCCATGCTAGCAGAGACCCAGAAAACATGATTCTGGTCTCTGTTTAAAGGGGGTAGGAAGATCACATGAAGAAGTTCTTGTGTGTGACTCGGCAAGGGAGCTTGCTACCGTAGCAACTGAGTGCTAGTCCCAGCTCATAGGGCAAGGAATAGGAATGTTCATACTCCCGTTTGAAACAGATTAGGAAGTTCATCCTGGTGCTAGTTTGCTTTCATGCCCAGTTTTTAAATTAGGTTTATTTCAAATCATTTGCCTTTCCTGATTATGAAGTTTGTGGGAACCACCAGCTATATTGACAGGCTAACAGAATGAGGAAGGAGTCAGTGATTGTCATGCATGTGGGCACCAGTGTCACTGAGATTTGACCTCTGGCCCCCAAACCATGGGTATCCATGCACCCTTGCTTCACTGGTCAATAATACTTCACAATATATCCAGTTCCTTTAAATAATGTGTTCTGCAAAAGAAGGGGTGGGGAGTGTTTGTTTGTCATTTAATATTATCTCAAATACCAATGGTGTTCCTCACTGCTGAAAAATCCAGTTGTGTTCTCTCAACACAACTCTGTCATCCACAAATTGAAACTCTGCTGTTCTAATTGGCCCTGCACATGACAGGAATAACATTCCTGAAAATGCTTCGTTGGAGACCCTGAATTTTAAAAGTTCTACTTGATAATCTAAATTGAGTTTCAGGGCACTCATTCCTATATTTCTAATGGCTTCACACTACAAAATGTTACTGCACATAGACGATGATCAGAAATACGATGGAACTATTTTAGGATTCCATCTTGAGACACAGCCATGCTTCCGTGAAGTGCATGTAGTTGCTCTAGATTCTGTAACCACCCAATGAGTCACAGATGTCCATATTATAATTAAGCAAGATAGAGTGATTAAAACTATAAATTAAATACAGGGAGGTTTATGGTTTTGTTTCTATGGGAAAAGATGACTCACATGAGAGAAATAAATACTGTCTTTGCTGGGTTGTTCAGAGGGATACATCTGAATCCTAGGCATGTTAGCACATAAGTTTGTCCTGCTAAGTTAAATGGAACTTACCTCCAAGTGGGTGTGCATAAGATTGCAGCTTCAGAATTAGATATGTTTTACTTATAAGCCTATAGCTTGAAAATGTTTTTGCAAGTAAATTTTTATTCAGAATTTGTGAAAATGTTACAGCAGTATGAAGCACTAATCATCATTAATGAGGAATAGAAACGGAAGGAAGACATAGTCCAACATGCAAGAATAAAAGACATATTTTGTATAAGACAGAAGTAAGGCAAAGGGAGAATATTCCCCTATACGAATGACAAGAAATAGAAAATTACTATCCAGGCTCATTAATGGAATTCTTTTTTCTACTTATCAAAGGTTCTAATGAGGTTTGTGGGGTTTGCTGAAAACTTGGCTGTTTTACCTAGGCCTTTCCTGGCCGCTAATACTAGGTATATTACACTTCAACTGCTGACACCAACACTGAAGGAAACAGAGAAACAGAAATTGAGTTGTGAAATGTCTCAGCTTGTGAAGTTAGACTGTAGTACTTTAAATTTTGGTGAAGAATGCCTCCTGTTGGCTAAGTGAAGAACTATCACAAACCCTAGGAATTAGAATGAAAATAATTCCAATTTTTTTGGTCATAAAGTTAAAATCATTTTTCTTTCTACTTAAGTAGATTTAGTGACTGCTGAGCCACTTAAAGTCACAACGCTTCTTTGGTTTTTGAGAGCTTTTTCTTTCTCGTTGAATCTGATTAGTCTGAATGGCCTTGTTTGTGATTAGAATTAAGATTTGATCTGATTGGTGGTCCTCAGCAAAATTTCTGGGAGCCATTTTAGCACTGAAATCCTAAATCATCACAAATTGTATTCATAAAGACAAAAAGACATTTGTGTGCTGTGAATGTTTATTGAGCATTGAGCTAGCTATTTGATTTCTATTCCACCCGCTTTCATTCCAAATGAATATATCATAATTTCAAATTTTAAAATACATATATCTTGCAGTCCATGTGCACACACAAAAAGGCCCTCAGCTACTAACATGATTTCCAGGTGGATGGATTTAGATGCCAAAAACCACACAGTAGCCTCTTTGGAATTTTACTCTGTGGCAGGTACAACCATATGAGTAAGCAGTCATTCACAACCTCTGACTCCTACAGCAAAACCCTATCATAGCTGTTCCAAAACACATGCAAAAAAAAATGTGTTTTAACACTTAATCCAGCCATGTTGTGTGATACTATTAGAACCTCTCCTTATGATAAGCACTTAAGGGGCTATTGCCTAACTCCCAGTTGCCTGAATACACTCTTTATTATGTGTTTGCAGTTGATTTGTAGTTAGAATTTTTCAGCTGGTTCAGAGTACATGGATTTATATGCTGAGATTCTGAGGCAAAAACCAAAAACTGGGTGCAATTGCACATTGCCATGGCTTGCTGTGAATGCACATGGCTTAGTAGTGCATGCTGCTGAATCATTCCTGTTTTGTTCCTCCCTTTCTTGGCTTGAAGCACAAATCTTGGCTTGCCATGGTGTGTGAACCTGTGTTCATGGTTTGTTTCTCTGCAAACAAACCAGAGTGCCAGGCCAAGATTAGTTATTGGCTTACATGGTTTCTTTTGGAGAAACAAACCATGAGCATTGGTCCACATGCCCTTATAAACAAAGGCCAAGGTTTGTTCCTTCCAGTTCAGTGAAGGGAGGAGAGAAATGGGAGCGATTCACCAATGTACTCACTGCTTGTTCATGATAAACCATGGTACAGTGGTACCTCAGGTTACATACGCTTCAGGTTACAGACTCTGCTAACCCAGAAATAGTGCTTCAGGTTAAGAACTTTGCTTCAGGATGAGAACAGAAATCGTGCTCTGGCGGCACAGCGGCAGCAGGAGGCCCCATTAGCTAAAGTGGTGCCTCAGGTTAAGAACAGTTTCAGGTAAAGAACAGACCTCCGGAACGAATTAAGTACTTAACCTGAGGTACCACTGTACTTCACAGATTCTGTCATGGTAGGCAATGGCATAGGAAAGACGAGGAGACTCAGGGCTGCTGCTTTTTGTAAACTCTAGTTCCAGTCTTACAGTTCCTTATATTGTAGTAGAAAAAATATAATCTTGCTTTTTAGAACCAGCAATATATATTAAAAACCCTATTTTGTGACTTAATCTTTGTTTAGCGTAATATGCTTTGACAATCTTTAAGAATATGCTGATTAATCATGAGCAATTTTTATTTGCAGGATTTAATAGCATTACATTATGAATTGTGGTTTGTTTAGTCGTCCCCCCCATTCTACACTGTAATACACTCTAATTGAAAAATACATTAATGACTGAAATAATTTGTCTCTTTGTAGTGATTGATTTCAAAGAGTATAATTAGGTTACCTCTCAGTTATTGACATGAGATCACCTAGAATAAGTTTTGGATTCATTAAGCATGAAATCAAATCTCATTAGCATCGTACTTCATTTGAATTTGGACGTTTTCGATACATTCTTCATTGAGCATAAATGATATAAAATTATTGTTCTGGCACTTTTTAATGGGGGCCAGTATGAACCATATACAGTGGTACCTCAGGTTACATATGCTTCAGGTTACATACGCTTCAGGTTACATACGCTTCAGGTTACAGACTCTGCTAACCCAGAAATAGTACCTCGGGTTAAGAACTTTGCTTCAGGATGAGAACAGAAATCGTGCTCCGGCGGCAGCAGGAGGCCCCATTAGCTAAAGTGGTGCTTCAGGTTAAGAACAGCTTCAGGTTAAGAACAGACCTCCGGAACAAATTAAGTACTTAACCTGAGGTACCACTGTATATTAATGAAAGGACGGAGAGTTTGGGATAAGGGTATTGTTGATCTCACCTGGGGCGAGGAGGCATTTTATAACTCTTACATGGATTAGATGATCAAATCATGGCTTAATAAGCCAGACATACACAGAGCCAACTTTAAAGTTGTGACATGAGGAGCAAAGCAGTTGTGTGTGGGGTCCATAAAGCTTGTACATGCCAGGATTTAATCATCCAAACAAATATACTAATTTTATTTCTTACATTTTAGTCAAGATGCTCTAGAATTAAGGAGCTTTAGAAATATATATTGCCTTTTTGAAGGCGCACTCCCCAAAGCAGGTTCTAAAAGGAGGTTGCTGTATGTGTAAACAAATATAGATTTTTTCATAGAAGGTACACTATAAAATATTGACTGTGTTTCCACCTGATAGTGTATGTAAATTATGCTAGAACATAAATTTATTAATTCAGTTCTCCAGCGAAATTGGTAGTTTATGGGTTTCCCCCATTCCCTAACAGCTTTACTGCTTAGCAGCAATAAAGCTGCCAAACTACAAAACTACGGAGCATTTAAGTCAGCAGTGTAGAATTACAGGTGTTGTTTTTATTAGCATGCTATATTTGTATGCCATATTTCAGCAGGAATATTCCCAAAAAGGTTCATGTAAATATGTTGAAAACTAAAGTATAATATAATATACAATAAATTAGAATCAAGGCTAGGAACAGCAATACAGATTTCTGAACAAAAGCCAAATTATCAGTTCCCCCCCCCCCAAAAAAGCTCAATTTACCAATAGCCAAAGTTTGCCAGTTTTCAATAAGATGCAAGAGAAATTGAGGTCACATCCATACCACACATTTAAAGCACAAGGCTTAAAAAAATCCCGGGATAGAAAAATTCCCAGCATCCTTATCAATGGACAGTTCCCAGAATTCTTTGGGGGAAACCGTGTGCTTTAAATGCATGGTGTGGCCACCACAGAAAAAGCCCTCCTTTCACCTCACAGCCAAGTAAGACTTGCTGACGGTAAAGCCTGGGCACAAACCCAAGTTTGTGATATCTGTGTTGTGTTGTTTCACTAAAGAAGTCTTTTTAGTGCTAATGTTTTACTATAAACATTTGAATATTCTTTGATTAAGCCATAATTATAAGATACGAGCAAAAATAGGCATTAAGTGGCTGTGTAGCCAGACAAACTTTATAATGGAGTAAAAAATAAAAATGCAACAATACACCGACTAATTGTACAGAATATTAATTATTGATGTGATTTTCAAATTGCTTTTCTCTAGGATACTTAAGCACTTGGGACTATTTAGTCTCATTGCCTCAGAGACATTTGCAGATCTGCCTAAATTTCTAAAACCCAGTTAAATATTAGTCTCTTGGCACTGATGTTCATTCCGCGGTGCAGCTTGTTGTGTTCTTACGGAAATGAAACCGCAGCGGCAGCCATTGCCACAAAGCTAGTTTTTAATTTCCAAAAAAATGCATCAAATAACATTGTCAGGCATCACATATTGGAGGTGGGCCCCTCCTAAAAGCACATGCAGAGTGGGGGGTGGTGATGGGTGTAGTTATTACTTACTTATTTCTATCCTATTTGTATGCCAAAACGGCCACCTCACATCAACCCACCACACCAAGCAGTCAGTGCTTTTAACTAACTGCTAGATACACTGGGTTGTATCCAACTGTGAATAACTGGGCATGCGGACTTGACTTCCATGAACGCAGTGGGACTTCCCTCTCCTTGCTCTCCCACCAACCAACGTATGGGGGAAGTTCTGTGGAGCTTGTGGAAGTTGTTCCAAACACACAATGAGTTTTTTGGACACAGCCCTTAATCTGGGAAACTGTACATGGCTATAACATCTACATGGGACTCAGGTGGCGTTTTTGTCTAAACCACTGAGCCACTTGGGCTTGCCGATCAGAAGGTCGGTGGTTCGAATCCCCGCGACGGGGTGAGCTCCTGTTGCTCAGTCCCAGCTCCTGCCATCCTAGCAGTTTGAAAGCACGTCAAAGTGCAAGTAGATAAATAGGTACCACTCCGGCGGGAAGGTAAACGGCGTTTCCATGCACTGCTCTGGTTCACCAGAAGCGGCTTAGTCATGCTGGCCACATGACCCGGAAGCTGTACGCCGGCTCCCTCGGCCAATAAAGCGAGATGAGCGCTGCAACCCCAGAGTCGGCCACGACTGGACCTAATGGTCAGGGGTCCCTTTACCTTTTATAACATCTACCTTTGTAATGGCACCATTAGCTTTGTACATTTCCATGTTGATTACTTTTATTCTGCTGGATTCTGGAAATACGATAGCTTTAGTAAACTTCCATTTTAACATTTTGTTGGGATGCGGCACAACTAACTAAGCTGTTCTATCAAGGAAGCTGCTGCCAGCTAAAAATATTTTGGAGAGGCTCTCATAATTAGAAAACTGCTAAGGTTGGTTAAACTAGTCTGACAGAATAAGTGATTTCTTATTGTTGCCTAGGGAGATGAGATACTATTAATAAGTTGACAGTTAAACTGCACAGGATGAAGCAGGGCTACAGTCCTATCCCTATTTAGGTCTTTGTTCAGACAACAATACTGTGACAGGCAAATAATCGTTAATTTGGCAAAGTAGTACATAACAATTTGCAGAACAAAATTGCAGAATTTAGCAAATTATTTTTTTCAGTTGCTCTTACACGATTAAAAAGAAATATATATCAAGACAGCTCTTTTTCTTACATCCCATTCTCTGGTCCCACTACTCTAGGGCCAATGGCACCATAAGGTACACTTCACAGGGGAAATTCACTTTTTGGCATCACAGAAGACAAGAGTAAAGTTGGACGGGGGGGGGGAGGCACAAGCAGGTCTAGAATCGAAACTTCTAGTTCTGCAAAGTGACATTCTAACCACACAACCACAGGAACAAACATGAGAAAGGATTAAAGAGTGTGCAATCTCAGAAAAGTAAAGAATTTAAGGATGGGAAAGATTTGGAAACCTTCTTCCAACAGAGCTGTTCTTTATTTCAAAAGAGTAGAAGAGTTTCTTGATCAGTAATGGACAGGTTCTAGGCTTTCCAAGCAAAGAGCATCCATATTTGTTTTTGTTCCTAATATTTCAACTTTCCATACTATAATTCCTATTAACCCTTCAGTTATATCTTACTGATGTTTGTGGTGGTAAACTCACTTTTAATTTTAAACCCAATCCCAAATCTTGGACACAGACGCTACTATTAATTCATTGTAAATCACCATGTAAGCTTCTGTTTGAAGGTATAGTTTGCCATTTTAGAGTTTTCTTCAAGTTTCTCTCCCCTTCATTGAATGATTTGGGGGAGGGTATTTTTAAAATCAGTCAATCTGTTGTAAATGCAGTTTTAAAAAATAGCTAATGTTACATGACATAAGGTGCTTTTCTCAAACAGAACTTTGCAATTTATGTTCTCAGTTTCCCTGTAGATTTCCCCATAGATTTCTCCGAACAATATCTTGCACAGTTAGAGGACATGGTTGTTTTTATGGCTGAAGGAGATTCTTCAGCAATTACTTGGGAAGGAGATAGAAAAAGGGCTTTCTTTAGTCTCATTTTCCATAGCAATTCTGTTTCGTAGTTGAGGTCTTGAAACTTGGTATTTTCTAAACCTTCACTTTTGAAACGTTGCCAGAAGGCACTGTGTGTACCTCACTGAGCACTGGAGAATTGAAAGAGACTCCACAGCCTTCAAATAATAAATATATATGTTTATAATCAGAGGGACAAAGATCAGTCAGACCAATCTGAAAGTAAAACTGCTTGACGTTTGGGCTGACGCTGCAGCTCTGTTGATGTGAAGATCTTAACACCTATTTGCTTTGCCTCACACTTTTTTAGCCTGGGTATTCTGAGCTTTTTCTTGGTGTAGCATCTGTCTGAGTTGGCTAATGAGAAATTTAACAGTGGTACTTAAGCTTTTAGAATTTCCTGAGAGAGGTAAAACTGCAAAAATGAAGATATCTGTCGTTTGGGGATGTGAGCAATGTTAAATTAATGAGCACTGCAGCTAAAGATTAATTTCAATGGATGAAATGCAGAGTTCCTCTTTGGAAGAATTTGGAACGGGCAGATGTAAGAATTGCAGAAAACAAAAGCTTTTTTTTTTTTTTTTACTCCAACTTAGATTATAAAATAGATGAATGAGTCATCGTTGCCCTGGGTTTGCCTGCTGTTTTCATTATTATATATTGTTCTTATCTGTATCCCACAGCTTGCACTGAAGGATCCAGTACACTCTGTGTCGCTGCAGCAATTTGTATATGAGAAGCTAAAAGCACAACAGGAATTGCTGGGAGAACAAGGTTTTCAGGCGCTGATGGAAACTGTGGATACAGAAATAGTCACACAACTCCAAGACTTCTTACAAGGCTTCTGAAAAAGCAGAGACAAAAATTTCTACTTCTCTTTTCTTCACTTCAACATTATAAGGGCAAACTAAGCAGCCTTACATCTAACTGCAAAACCCAGCTTTTAAGAGAGAATTTCTTTTGGCAGCTACGGGAAAAGAGGCTATGGCGCTGGATTATTGTTTTTTCCAATTAAGACAAGATTGAAATAATAAATATAAACTCTCTTCTAATTAGTTTTACATGCTTGTTTCACGAAAATGCAATTTGCATATGGAGTAAAGGTTTCCGCACGCGAGAGGCTGTAAAAGCGGGTGTTTAATTTACTGTTTCTAGAATGGCCGTGGCTTTGATCCTTCAATCATGTGCTCCTAACACGTAAGAAATAGTGGCTACAGATATTTTTCTCCTGCAAGGATATCAGCTCTCTTAGACTGCCTTACACTTTTGTTTACTATTCAACTTGTAATAAAATGTAAGGTTTGAAGAGTGGAGGGAAGGAATGTGAGGTGAGCAAGTCCTCAACTGAGTCTTCAATTTAAATAGTATAAATAGTGGCAAGTATTCTAAGGGTTTCCTCTATGGGGAGTTGGACGTCTTTTGCAAAAAAAGAAAACCAATAAGGTCATCCAAATGTTTTGAAGTTACTATGCTGATTACCTGTAGAATGTAAAGGTTTAATAAATTTGCTTTTGTCTTAGCTCCTTAAAAATGATTTTGATTTAAAATGTAGCACGTGGACCCAGTGGTGGATTTCTCTATGTGTGAGTTCAAAATTGATAACCTGGTCTCAGGATGATGGAAGGTGAATATATTATGCACCCTAAATGAACATGGTGCTTGGGTATATGTATCCTGTGCCTCCTTTAAAGTGGTTAAGTGTTGTGAGATAGCACTTAATATCTTCTGGCTGATTCTGGGAGAATGGGAATGACAGACCTCAAGTCTATCTGGGAAAATGAAGAAGGCTACACATCAAGGAAAGGGAGTTGAGAAACTTGTAGGTTCCCAGAACCTTCATTCCATTTCCTCCTATCTCACTTCCTAATCTCCTATTTTAAGAAGAGGCTTGTTTTTTTTGTTTTTTTTTTTTGTTTTTTTAGGCAAGGCTTCTTAAGTCCACCTGTTCTCTATTGTAAGTAATCAATTTTTAAGGGAACAAATCAGAAAAATGTGAGCAAAACCGTTAGTATGATACTTGCTGCAGGAAGCTGGCAACTCTATGCAACTGTGGGGAGCCAAGTTTGCCATGTAAACTGTAGGTTACAAAATGTACTAGAAAATAAAACCTGATGTTTCCAGAATTCAAAAGAGTAGAATTTCAATTACATTTTCCAACGATACCCCACTTCTTTCTTTTTCTCTTCAGACTGCATAGAACTCTTATCAGTAATTCAGAGGCAGTACCTCCTTTAACACACTTCTTGTAGCTATAAAGAATAGAAGTGCAGTGAATTTTAAGTAGCAATATTGCCATATTGCATTCCATTGTGCATCTCCCATGACCTTAGGTTTAGTCAGAGATTTATATTGCAATCCCTTCTCAGGAGTTATTCTCATTGAGCTCAGTGGGACCTACTCACAGGTAAGCATGTATAATAAGATTGTAGCCTAAGGCCAAAAAAAGTTGCTAAATCCAAAATAACATTAACATTAAGATACAATTAAATGTGTTATAAAATGTTTTAATGGTAATGCAACCATTAGGATTAGGAAATTTCACAAAATGTACAGCTTTAAACCTGACTGAGTTTGGGTACTAAAATAGCTGCAATTAAATTTTGGAACATTTATCCCCCCTTCTCTCTGTGTGTGTGTGCTCATGATGAGAAATATCATCCCTAGACTCACAGCTCCCATCAGTCCCAGTCAGCATGATCAATGGTAAAGGATGATGGGAGTTGTAGCCTATCAACATCTTTAAAGGTCTTATAAATGATAATTCCTTCTGCGAAAGAGAAAGAACCTTTAAATAATAAACCACAGAGTCAAGTGATGTGGTGCATCCTGAATCTCAGAAAGTCAGAATTTAAAATGATGGTTTCATAACCAACCACAGCCTCCTTCCACTTACATCTGCTGAATATTCTTGGCCTACGGAGTTTAAAATTGTCAATATTCATGTGTTTATTCAATCAATAGGCCTATAGCCTGCTTTTCCTTTTGAGGAGCTCAGAACTTCGTTGGGCTGCCATCAAGTATGACTTTTTGATTTGTAGGGATTAGTGGCTGATCACTGGAAATCTCTCCTTTTCATAGACATCCCTAATAAATCCCACCTTAATTAAGAAGCCATATTGCTGCAAAATAAGAATGGTGGTAATTTCTCCCTATTATTCTGAGTGAATGCTGCAGTGATCTTCTAGATTCTCCTGCAGAGTTCCTTGCATGTAACCCCTTCATATTAATAAGCAGGTTTTCTGCATAACAATTAGATGACTTAAAAGTTCTCCGTATTTCATATTTTTTATGTGATCTGGCATCTGTAAATGGTCCTACAGTCCATGGAATAAAGTAGAGAGAGTGCCTGTTTGAGCAACAGCCAACTCAGCTGCTACTGAGGGGGACGCTTGGGGAGTTGGGGCTACAACTGTGTGATGCATTGCCTCTCATGCATTTTTATTTCAATGCTCTATAAAGAACTGGTCTCCTTGGAGCCCAAGCTTCAAAAACTGTCGGAACTGTGCTCTACCTTCCCTTGAAGGAAATCTGCTCTTTTGCAATCCTGTGATCTATCGCCTGAGTTTGAACAGCAAGTTGGGAGGAGGAGGTTGTATCAACATCACTCAGAAAACAGTTTCACAGTGTTGGGAGTTCAACAGAAAAGATCCTGGTCCAGGTGAAAGCCAGTTTAGCTTCCCAATAAGATGGAGCGCTTATTGGTCTCATCGAAAGATGGGTGTGGGCTGGTCAGTGCTCACAGGGGAAGAGGCATTGCCTGAGATAGGTGTCAGGTCTGCGTGCAGGAACCAGGCCCTGTGACCAACTGGACTTTGCAGGACTGGGGCCTTCCTAAGTTTGTTCTGAAGAGGCAAGGCGTGGCCTCACAGGTGAGGCCGGTTGGTAACTCACAGCACCTGGTGGCAAGAGCTGGGAAGGGTTATAAGGTCAGCATTTCCCTTCCCTATCTTTGCCACGGCAACACGCTTCCTGCTTTGCTGTGTTTGGCTTCTTGCTTCCTGATCCTTGAACCTCGGCTTCTTGACTCCTTGCTTCTTGATCCTTGGACCTCTGACTTCGTGCCTCCTTGCTTCCTGACCCTCGGACCCTTGGTTTCTTGACTCCCGGCTCTCTGACCCTCAGACTCCTGGCTTCTGGACCCCCGTTCCTGCTCCCACCCCACCATCTTGCCCCCAGTCCTGATGTCCCCTGCCAGGACTTTGATCGCCCCTGAACCGGACCGTGACAATAGGGACCAAGCTGTTTAGTTTTACCCTGAACAGCCTATCAAGCAGTATCTTGCCCTGTAGAACTTCTTGCTGTCTGGATGGATCTGACTATCTGGAACCCAAAATCATTTCCCTGGACTCTGCTGATTGGTGCTCTTCTGTTATCTCAATTTAGATTTGGTCACTTGCAAACTATTGGCATAGCTGGGACAAAGCATAAGAACATAAAAACTTGTGGGAGTCTCTTTTTTGTTCCTTTCGTCCCTTTAAGAGCTAAGAAGAAATAGGTTGCTTGCTTGCAAGGTGAATCTTTAGAATTCTAGAACTGGAACATCTGAACTGGACATAATTTTTGATTATTTTTTTAAGTATAGCCCATATTAAGAACCTAACATTTTAGGTTTCTCATTCCAGTTCCATTGCTGCTGAATAGCACCAGATTCCATTTTCACTATCCTCAAAAGATAATTGTAAAGCTATAGTTTAACCCCTAGAGAGGTCACAGACATGAAGTCCATTATAATTTGGTTTCAAGGGATCTTCAGCAACTGGTTGCAAGAAGTTTCAGCAGTGCAACTGAATTACCCCAAGAGTGGTTTGCACCACAACAGTGGTGTGTGTCCTGGATATGGGAGGTGGGGCTACCATGATTCATTTCCCACCAACTACTCCTGAGGAGAAGGAGGAAGGAGAACAATTGCAGAATCCCATGAAGGTTTTGTTTCTCAGACTGCTCAGTTGCAGCAGTATGGGGCTGTTTCCATTGCTTTATATGGCATAAGTGTGCTGTCATATCCTAAAACCTAGGAGACCGGGGTTCATAACCATTCGGCCGTGAATCTCACTGGATGGCCTTAGGCCAGTCACTGCCTCTTAGGCTAACTCACCTCACAGGGTTGTTGAGGGGATTAAATGTGGGTGGACGGGACCATGTGTGCCACCCTGAGCTGCTTGGACCAAAAAAAAGTGGAATATAAATTTAATAAATAAAACATAAGCCTTTCAAAGTAGGGGCAATTGTAGTTATGTGCAAGCTACTGTGGCCAGGTCAAGATCATGGGATCCTGCTTTCTGTTTCAGTTCTTTCTAGCACCACAAATTTCCAATAGCTCATCACTATTCATCCTGTTTAGTTTTTCTGCGTGATAATTGCCAGCAGTGCCTTTCTGCATTCTGGTGAGCCAGCCTTTGTGCCATAGCATAAATGGGCATATGCCTATCTGACTTCAGACGTAGCAATATTCAAAAACCAGATGTTTCAATCTCCTAGGAAACTCTGTAACTTACATTAGTGGCCATCGTTGAACAAAGGAGCCTCAAAGGGAAACTTCAATGTGAAATCCCTGAATTACAATGCCATTACAGGTTTGGTGCTATCACTTGTGGACTCAATCAGGACAAAGGTTTTTTAATCACACTATGTGTGTTAATTGCCTTACCAATGCCAGGATGTCTGTATTATCAACAGGTATTTTGTAAACGACCACTCTTAACTGCATAATTGTCACTGTTTTTTTCCTGTGTTTTTTTCTGCACTGAACCCCACCTCAAAAAATTCAAACGTTACCTGAAAGTTTTTGAACAGATTCTAAATGTATCTTTATAAACCTTCCCATAAATGTGCACATTTGGAAACTTTAATTACAGGGAGAAAGCATCATGTACCATTCTCTCTCTTTGTCTTTATATACAGAAGGGGCGAGTCCTACCCCCTAGTGTAAACAGAAGAATGTTACTATTACTTTTAAAGGTTATTATACATGGTCTTTATCTCTTAGAAACATATTCTTCCAAACTATTTTCCATTGCCATTAGTGATGTTTGCATTGCAAAATGTCAATAGAAATCTCAGTAATAAAAAGTTACAGCCCTCTAATAGTTCAAACAGTTCAGGAGCTTATGCGTGGCTCTTTGTTCTTTTAACTTTTCTTTGTTAAACTGAAGTGCTAATTCATCCTGGCCTTTTCCAATAAAGCTGAAGGTTATAATTGTTAACACTGGTACCAGAAGTCCATAAAAATAATGTTAGCATACTGTGAAGGGGAATCTGGTTTATTTCATGCATCCACTGATGTAAAAATGTCACTGGCAAAATATATCTGCATCATGACTACAAAATCATCAGTCATAGAGAACTTTAACAACCATCATCAAAGTTTAAAACCCAATGCACTTAGTATACCTGTTTCAGAATGTTCTTATTTCAGCCTAGCGGGTGATTAATGATGGACAGGCTTCTCTTCTTCAAATTCCTGTGTGGTGCACCTGGAGAAGTTTATTCTTTCTTTTTTTAATATGGCAGAGAAAAGAGATAGAAAAATGAAAAGTGAGAGAAAAGGGGAGAACGAAAACATCTGCTCATATTAAAACTACAAGCATCTATACACCTGACTTAATTGAAAAATGTAAATGAATATATGCCATCCAGATGTTCAAAACAGCTTTGGGGGTGAGTCCTTATGGCTGTCAAGAGACTTAAAACTTTGAACCCTGAGGAGGTGGACAGCTCAAATGGTTAGAGCAGTGGTTCTCAAGCTTTTTTTTTTTTTTTTTTGGCCATGCCAAAAACCTAACCTAAGCATCTCTAAAATCCTGATGCCCCCACCCATGACATATAATTCTTATTATTCAAAAAGTGAACTATTCACGTGGAGGAAGCCTAAAAGGCCATTCACTGTTAATAATTCATTCTTGAATTGCGCCCCTTAAAAATAAAATTGCCCCCTGGGGGAGGGTGCCTCACGCTGGAAACCACAGGAGTAGAGCGTGGTGCTGCCAATGCCAGGGTTGGAGGTTCGATCCCCATAAGGGAGAGCTGCATATTCCTGCCTTGCAGGGGGTTGGACTAGATGATCCTCAGGGTCTCTTCCAACTCTATGATTCTATGAGATCTGTGAGACCCACATCTATTAAACAATGGCTTGAGGACCTTACTGTCCTGGCTACATTTGAACACATGTCAGCCTTGTGTGGATAGCTATCTCAATAAGTTTATTCTTCCTCCATTTTGTGCATAGATGCAGGAATATATCCAAACACTAACCCTCTGGAACAGTATGAAATTTTATAATGCTGTGAAAGGTAGCATGAATAAAGAGCAGCAGCAAAGATGAGTCCAGCAGAGGTCCCCCTCATCTTGGTCTTGGCCCTCTCAAGGGAAGAGAAATGTTAATCAGCGTGGAAGGCTGGTCAGAACCTAAAAGTGCAACGAGTGCTGTGCATTGGATCCAGCCAAATTCTGGCTTCTGAACTGAATCAGTCTGAGTATGGTCAACCCAGGATGTCACTGGATTGGGTTGAAATAGCCCTGGGTCAGATCTGGAGCTGTCAAGATTGTTGGGAGGTGATCTGGCTGTGATGGGAGAAGGAAGCCGGCAGCCTGCCAGGCTTGCATGACAGTGCAAGGCCCCTGAATTGGGTGACCCCAGATTGGATTGGGACCACTCTGAAGCACTGGATTGGGCCCCAGATCAGATTGGCATGGAGGGGCATGCACAGACGTAGATCCCTGCAGTTCCCTCAGAGGCTGCATTCCAACACAGAATCATAGAGTTGTAGAGTTGGAAGGGACCTCAAGCGTCATTTAATCCAAGCCCCTCCGTTGCAGGAATCTCAGCTAAAGCATCCATGGCAGATGGCCCTCCAAGCAACCTCTGCTTTAAAAATATCTCCCATGAAGGAGAGCCCATCACTTTGTAAGGGAGTCTTATGCTGAATAATGAGCTTGGCTCAGAAACCTTTGATTACAGGAGAGCGCAACCGTCTTCCCTCCAGATTGTAACCTGGTGACTTCTGGCAAGGGAAAGAGCCACGTTTGTCACCCTTCAGTGCAAGGATCTATTCCTTCAGACCATGGAAGTCTAGAAACATTTAGAGCTGCTGATTGTGAGGGAGTCTTTCATTGTAAAATAAATAAAATAGCAGTACAGGAGCTGAAGCAACCTCATCAGCTTTCAGGCCCACTCTCTACAAATATTTACCAAAAAATGAGCCTAGCTTTACTGCGTAGCTAGCAGCTACCAATACCCATTTGAGCGCTCATCCATTTTTCATATTTGGGGATCTGTAAGTAAATCCACCGCACTTGATTATTTCATTTTACAGAAGTGCTTTAAATGTGTTTTAAATGTATGGTGTGGAAGCAGCCCCAGTTGCTGGGAGGCAACAATACAAGAGGCCTATACAGTGGTACCTCGGGTTAAGTACTTAATTCGTTCCAGAGGTCCGTTCTTAACCTGAAGCAGCACTTTAGCTAATAGGGCCTGCCACTGCTGCCACGCTGCCGGAACACGATTTCTGTTCTCATCCTGAAGCAAAGTTCTTAACCCGAGGTACTATTTCTGGGTTAGCGGAGTCTGTAACCTGAAGCATATGTAACCTGAAGCGTATGTAACCCGAGGTACCACTGTATCCTTTTGTGGACTTCCTGGAGGCATCTAGTTGACCACCTTGGGGCACAAGATGCTGGAATAACTGGACTTTAATCTGATTTCACAGGGCTTTTCTTAGGTTTTTATTTTCCCTGAGCGACCTGCTTCAAATATCAGTCACATATTTTCAGAAAACAATGCAAGGCTTTCCTATTCAAGCTTCTAACCATGTTTAGTGATCCATTGGGCTCTCTCCCTTTCCCCTCCTTTTCTATTTTTGAGATTTATTTGTTTTTAGATTTTCAGCAGATACAATAGAATATTCTACAATAGAATAGCAGTGATGCGCAGAACTCTCCCCCGTGCCCACTAAATTCAATGTGTGCTTTTCAGTAGTCAAAGTTAAGTCCTAATAAATTTCATGTCGTTGATGCTTATTTTGTAATAATGCTTCGCTACCTCATTTCTGTTTTAACTTGACAGTTTCCACCATAGGATTCCATGGGTGACTGGCGAAGTCCTTACTGCATTGCTCTTCGTCGGCCATTATTTCTGTTTGCCACTTTTTAAGCGGGTAGGTGAAGCGATGTTGTTTTTCAACGTCGGCTGGGATTCAAAGAACTGGCCTCTAAAATAATGCAGCAGAAGTCGGATGCCTCAATGAGGAAGTGCAAAGAGGAGGGAAAGAGTCTGGTCTCCCCACTCTCAACCAAGCCCAGCTGATCAACAGCCTCTCCCAGGCCTTGACTTTAAGAATAGCAGAAGCAGCTGGGAAGGGAGAAGACTTTAGGGATTTTTTAAAAAAATACTTTAATAAGTTGTGTGCCTTCGTTTCTGAATTTGATTCTTTTACATGGTTTTGTAGGTATGGTGGTATTTTAAGCATTGTGACTTAGTTATTTCCAGTGGTCATAGTTTAGTAATTATTTATTTATTGTAATCATTAAGAGTGAATTTCTCTTTAATTATTATTTGCTGATGTTCCGAGAGTCAATTCTATTGTGTTCTATTATATTCTAATAGCCTATTGAATATTACTTTATTTGATAAGTCGTTCCATTTTAAAATATGTTTTATTGTGCCTTTTTGTATTCAATCTGATTATTGTAAGGTGTGTGTTCTTTGTAGACTTTGTTGCTGTAAACAGCCTTGTTATAGTTATATAGAAAGGCAGTAAACAAATTACAAGTGAAATGAAAAGCGGGCGTTGTAGCTGTGTTTCCTCAGGCAGCAACAGCTCACTTTTGAAACCTAGGGGACTTCCAACACTAATTTGTGATATGACTTTGGGCCTGCTATTAAAACAAAGCACACTAGATTTAGATTTAGATAAATTTATTGTCATTGTCCGTATATACACAGTATACACAACAACGAAAATCAAACACCCACCCAAAGACCGGGTTCACATATACATTTGCACATATCTCTGAACTCTCATCCTATTTAGACATAATCTATAAAACATAACATAATCCAGAATATAGCATGACCTATTAAAAACATAACATAACCTAAAACCTATCTCATTCCTTCCACTCCCTACTTACTAAACCTTGCACCTGGCCCTGAGATCATTATTTAGTGCAATCAGAGCTCTTGGATAGAAACTATTCAGAAGGCGTGTGGTTCGTGTTTTCATTGTCCTATATCTTCTGCCCGAAGGCAATAGTTCAAAGAAGTTGTGAGCAGGGTGGGTGGGATCTCTCAGAATATTATGTGACTTCTTCAAGATGCGAGACGTGAAGATCTCATCCAGGGTTGGTAGTCGGAGCCCAATAATGTTCTGGGCAATTTTAATTGTTCGCTGTAAAGCTTTTTTATCCGTTTCAGAGCTGCTCCCATACCACGATAATATACTATAGGTTAGTACACTCTCGATGGTACTATGATAATAGGACAGAAGTAGGTGCTGGGATAGATTCAGTCCCCTGAGCATTCTCAGGAAATACAACCTCCCCTGCACCTTCCTCACAACCATATTAACATTTGCAGTCCATGAGAGGTCCTCCGAGATATAAATGCCCAGGTATTTAAAACTACCAACCCTCTCCACTTCCTCGCCATTTATGTGCAATGGTAACAATACACTTTTCTTTCTCCTAAAGTCAATTATGAGTTCTTTGGTTTTTTTGGTGTTAAGCATAAGATTATTTTCTTTACACCATTGAATTAACCCCTGTACTTCTTTCCTATAAGCAGTCTCATCGTTCTCACTGATGAGCCCCACCACTGTTGTATCATCCGCAAATTTGATGATTGTGTTGGACTTATACAGTGGGGTGCAATCAAATGTGTACAGAGAATAGAGAAAGGGACTTAGCACGCATCCCTGAGGGGCTCCTGTGCTTAATACTAGAGTAGAAGAATAGTAAGGTCCCATTCTCACTGTCTGCGGCCTATCAGTCAGGAAATTCCTTACCCACAGACAGATCATCTGATGTATACCCAAGTTGGTCATTTTAAGAAATAACCTGTCTGGCATAATTGTATTGAAGGCAGAACTGTAGTCCACAAACAACAGCCTTGCGTAGGTTCCCTGTCGTTCTAGATGACTCAATACAGTATGGACGGCGATGGAAATAGCATCAGCAGTAGATCTGTTTCTTCTGTATGCAAACTGGAATGGGTCTAAAGTGGATGGAAGACTAGCCTTAATATAATCTAGCACCAATCTCTCAAAAACATTTCATAACAACAGATGTTAAGGCTATTGGTCTATAATCATTGAGAGATACCACCACTGACTGCTTGGGGACTGGCACTATAATCGATGTCTTCAGGCAGGTAGGGACATAACCCTGCAACAGGGATAGGTTGAAAATGTCCGTAAATACGCCGGCTAATTCTGCAGCACAGTCCCTAATCGCCCGTCCCATGATTCCATCCGGTCCAGCTGCCTTCCTGATGTTAATGCTCTGAAAGGCACGTTGTACATCACAGGTCTGTAATAAAAGTGGTTGTCTATCAGTAGTAGTTTCTGATAATGTGCTGGTGGCCAATGCTGTAGTGACGGTAGTTCCAGTTCCCTCCTCAAAGCGGCTAAAAAATTGATTCAGTTGATCAGCCAGGTGCGCACTACTGCTAGCCAATTCGTTTTTAGTATTTTGCCCTGTAATTTGTCTCAAGCCTTGCCATACTCGACGAGGGTCGGAGCTCTCAAAATGTTTTTCGATCCTCCGGCAGTACATAGCTTTGGCGTTCCTAATGCCCTTTTTCAATTTGGCTCTAGCTTCTCTATACTTCTCTATACTAGTCCCTTGCCATAGCTTCTGGATTTCTCGTGTGTGTATATCTGTGTGAAATATTGGTGTTTTGAACTTCTTGGTGATGATATAAGCTGTCAAGGTGCCATTTGCGAGAGTGTGCCAGTTGGTTGTTGATTAAACCACTTGTTGTGGGAGAGGCGACAAAGCCTCTGATAATCCTAATAAAAAGTTTTCAGCTAAATATATGGGACCTCATGAAGAGCACTGAGCTTGTCTGATGCCATTCCAGGAAAGGCCTTCCTGAAAGGTAATTTATCACAATCAATTAGAAGCAGGCATCCTTCATCACACTGCTCGTGCTTTCAAGATATTTGCTGAAAAGCAACCAGGGCCAAATGTAGAGAGTCTGTGTGCTTTGGAGGAAGGGAGATCTGTTAGACTTAGATAGCTGTCTAGAAGATTCTCACAGATTAGAGAAAGACAGATTTGTTTGCAGAAAGAAAAGCCACAAGCAACAACAACAAAATATTTTCCCAAACTGCATACAAATGCCACAAGGTATCTTTTTTTCTTCTCCCAATGTGAAAGAAGAACATCGCATTATTTTGTGAAGCTGGGGAATGAGCCCAAATAATTTACAGTAGGAACCCAAGGCTATACAGAGCAAAGCAAAATAGCAGCACAGCTGGGTTTGGATTACTGGAAAGAGGCCAGTGGCATGGAACTAAAGCTTTATTATCTTGCAAGAGAAAAGAAGAAGGGTGTAACTGCTGCAGATCAATTGTACTCCTCTGTAATGCCAGCCACGTTTTTGCCCCAAATTGTCTTTGCTCATCTTCAGCCGCTATTGATGGCCCACCATTGTCCTGAACAATTGTCTCTTACTGCCGGGAAATGTACAGTACTTCTCCTTTAGTTTAATAGGATTTATATCTATTCTTAAAAAATGCCCAAGGTTGTTTCACACAAGGGTGACATAGGGTTGTTTTCAGATCAACTGGTCTTGTTTAAAGCGGATGGGTAACTGCTAACAGAAGCTGGTCCTTGTGTGCTTTCAAAGCCACATCTGCCACATCTGATTTTGTGGCAGTAACCGTGGACAGGATCTAGAGAAGACTTTTGGCACTTCTGCAGCACACTCATGAGCAAAGAGGATTCCTGATTGCTCTTTCTAGGGAAAGGAGCTCACTTTTAATGGAAAACTGCTCTGGAAGATCCCTGAGCCTACAGGATGGCTATTTGGAAGGCTGCATCTTCTCAGGTATCTCCCCTTACTTATTCTGAGACAATAAGGATGTGTGCCAAGATTAATCATAGGATCCAATGATGGCTGGTGACCATTGGGAAAGGCAGGGTAGAAGGTAAGGAGACCAACAGTAGGTGGAGCTAAGCCAGTGATAGGCAGAGCTACCTCCTGGCCTGGTTGTATGTAAGAAGGCTGGCAGGTGGGGATTGGCTGAGGTTGGTGGAGCAGCAGCCCACTGACCCTAATGGACCAACCTCTACTGAGAGACTCCACTCCTTACTCTCGGTTGACTCTCACATCTGATTATATAAAAGTAGTCCTGGAAATACATTAAGTTGTCAAATTCATTGAATCATTCAACTATTGCTGGAAAGGTTTTTTTTTAAAAAAAAAATCTTGCTTGATGGCTTTTACTGGACTGTGTTTCAAGAGTTGAGAGCTGGTGTTGTATGATTGCTAGAGTGTTGGCCCATGACTAGGTCACTGAGATTGGAATTTCCACTCAGGCATGAATTGCGCTGGGTGACCTTGGGCCAGTCATCACTGCCTCTTGGCCTGACCTACCTCAGAGGATTATAGTGAGCATTAAAATGGGAAGGAGGACTGTACATCTCACCGTTAACTCATTGGAGGAAAGGCGGGATGTGCAGGCAGTTAATACAGAACTATTAAATGTTGTATTTAAATTGCTTCAGGCGCCTGCAGGAAAGGACTGCAATTGACTGATAAATAAATAAATAAATAAATAAATAAATAAATAAAGCAAGGTTGTGATCTGAACACAGTTTCCCTCAAGCCAGAGTCTAGTTCTGCAGCAGATTATGGCACCAAATATATTTTGAAATTAATACATTTTTAAATGGAGCTGAAATACATACAGAGAAGGCTGTCTTTTCACACATGGTTATTCGAAACAGAGCTTTCAACAGGAAATCTCTCAAGAGACCTACTTCTGATAAGACTCATTTGACAGCCTTAAGCAGTTTAGATCAGTTTTAGATCAGCTGTCTGACTTCTGGATATTTAACTGAGTCCAACCTCTGAACTTTCTGAAGTTCACAAGATAGGACTTAATACTTTGTTCAGATATGAAAGAAAGTGTCAAAAAAAAAAAAAAAGCTTCTCCTTTTCTGTTTAACATTCCTTTGAGAGTTGACACTTTTTAGATCTGTCATGCTGAAGATTCCAAATCCTTCAGGCAATAGTAGGAAAACAAAATACAAGTTTGCTCTCTGAGCTTATGTGTGTGTGTGTTAAAGCAAAAACTACTTCTGAAGAGTTAGGAAATTAAGAGTGGAGGTAAAATGTATGATGATTGCGAATTTGATAGTACAGTTCTGATGAACAGCCTAAGCTTTGAATTGTAATGAGTATTGTTGCATAACACCCAAGCAGCGTGAGATTCCAAAAGTTCCAGACACTTACCCAGTGTTCCTGTGTCCTTTTGGAAAGAGGCACAGCAGAGACTGCAGTGTCTTTATGATACATGGTTTATTTTCACATATATATCTACAACCTGTGCCTATGATGGAAGGGCTAACAGCATTGACATCCCAAAAGAGTCTTGTTTCTCCCATAGCCATAGCCTTGGATTCAAGCAGAAATCAAACTTTGTTCTCAAATGCTGCTCTCTCTTTCCAGTTTGCTGCTTTACTCCTAGGTCACATCAGTGCTCTTTCAACCCTAAACTCTGGCTTTAACTGTTGAGGGAGTGGGCCCAACCCATTTGCCGTCTTGCACTGAACCCCTTAATCCCCCTTAATGGCTATCACCCTCACTAGGAGGCAAGCTTGGCTATTCCAAGAATCAGAAGCTCTGATTAAATTCTAACACCTACTGGATCCAGGGATTAAAGGGGTCAGGCACCCAGTTTAGCATCCCAGACTTATAACACTATGTACTCACAGCTTGAAATATCACTGCCTCTACATATTCCCTAACTACATTTAGGAATATGGTCGGTGTTACATTTATCCGCCAGATCCTATGTTCCACTACTGACAGCCGGGTCTGGTGTGTCACCCAGTAGCCCCACCCTCAGTGTCACATGTTATTTGGCTGGAGAACTGTGTCATGAAATTCAGAGAAGTGCAAATTTCTAAGGATAGCTGCATTTTGGTTCACACATTGTTTCAGGAAGCTTTTGTTCTGCTTCCTGGTTTCCCACCAGCATCTGATTGGCCACCGTGAGAACAGGGCACTGAACTAGATGGGCCACTGGCCTCATCCTGCAGGCTATTCTTATGATTTGGGGTAGGTTTGCATTAAATTGTGAAGTGAATTTCTCTTCCATCCCTAGACAGAAAACTTAAGAATGAGTTTTGAAAGCAATTAATGCTGCTACCTAAAACCATCAGGCCTGGGTGCGGGGTTTAGGATAAGGCTATTGGACTTTTTCACTCAAAATCCAGCAGTTATTCCTAGAGCATCTTGCATGCAGTCAATATCTGCAGCATCTTCATTGCAGGCATTCCAGAGTTATCTCAATTGATAAAGAAATGGTCTGTATGTGTTTCAATCCGATTAATTAGGTTTGTAATTACTTCACTCTATAGTATTAAGAAAAGGGTGCGCTATCATTAAATACCGTATTTTTCGCTCTATAACACGCACCTGACCATAACACGCACATTGTTTTTAGAGGAGGAAAACAAGGGAAAAAATATTCTGAATGAAACAGTGGACGTATCATTTTTGTGCTTCATGCTGTGGCCACAGACATGTGATCTGATGGTGAATTTGGGGTGACCCAATGCAAAAATCCTGAGAATCCCTGTGGATCTATGCTTTGTAACCACGTTTTTGCACCATTGCAGCCCCAGGCAACAGTGGGTGCGTGATTTTTTTTGGGGGGGACAGGCTGTAGCCATGGACATGCTATGTGCTCTGATGGTGAATTTTGGCTGACCCAATGCAAAGATCCTGAGGATCCATGTGGATCCATGCTTTGTAACCACGTTTTTGCACCATTGCAGCCCCAGGCAACAATGGGTGTGTGATTTTGGGGGGGGCAGGCTGTAGCCATGGACATGCTGTGTGCTCTGATGGTGAATTTGGGGTGACCCAATGCAAAGATCCTGAGGATCCATGTGGATCCATGCTTTGTAACCACATTTTAAGTGGGGAGGGAAGGAAAAACACAGAAGGCTAAGAATGCAGGAGAGGGCTATAACGTGAGGAAAGGAAGGCAATAGTTCCCCCCCACCCACCCACACAAGCCAGCCACTGTTTAAGGATTTCATCCTTTTAAATGGAAGAAAGCATATTTGAATGCTGTGTGTCTCCAAAAACAAAAAGCAGGAAGTCAAATCAGAATTTTAAGCCGAACCTGTAATCTCTCTTCCCTTCACATACATTGTTCCCTCCGGAGCAGGGACAGGATAGAGCGACGCTCTGCTTTTCCTCTCTACTTGCCTGGAGGGGAGGGGCTTTCCCTGCTCTTTGTTCCGTTTGAGCAAACACAGTAACGAAACAGAGAAGGCGGGCAGTAAGACCCTGAGGCAGAATGCAGGAAAGCTGCCACTTCCTGTCTCACGGAGCTCCCTTCTCCCTGAAGCGCGGTTTGATTTTTGCCTTATTTTTCGGCTCCAGAGACCACACATTCGCTCCATAACACACACAGACATTTCCCCTTCCTTTTTAGGAGAAAAAATCTGCGTGTTATAGAGCGAAAAATACGGTACATTTTTCATTGTAGATTGGAAGGCACTGGCTTAATAGGCAATTAAAGTGGATAACCTGGAAAATAGCCAAGTGGCCAAAAAAAAAAAAAAAGTTTGAAAAAGAGTGATTAAGGATTTTAGTCTGGGGTAGTTTGGTGGATTGTTTCCTCTCTTATTTTGATCTTACAAATGCATACAAATGCAAGGCCAAAGTTCATTTCCACTTACACATTTTCCATAAACTACATACCCAAGGGCCGGGGGGGGGGGACACACACCAGCTGCAGAGCTGCCCTCATAGCGGAAACATGCAGCCAAAAGAATCACATAATACAACTCTCCTTGGATGATAAGATTCAGACATCAATGAGTGATTGCATGTATGTATTTATGTTTATTCATTTGCTGTCTAATAAACTCCAAGCCCCTCCAGACGTCTTCCTTATTGCACATTCAAGAGGATCAGTTCATACCCTCTAACTTCCTGCTGAAATCTCATAACGTTTCATACTGTAGCCCCTCTGGACAGCAATAATGTGCTAGTGTTGGGGAAGCATCGTAAAACAACTAATAAAGCAGCATAAATCTACCACTAATGTACCACAAGTGTGCCAAGAAGTCTATTGCTGAATAAATCCACAATAAAACACCAATTTGAGGAGGTTCGTCATTTCTAGGCTGCTTACATACTAATTCATACCTGTGTGAAAGCTCATATATACAGCTGGATAAAGCATATGCTGACAAGATGGTCTAGGCCATGGGTAGGTAAACCAAGGCCCGGGGGCCGGATCCAGCCCAATCGCCTTCTAAATCTGGCCTGCGGATGGTCTGGGAATCAGCGTGTTTTTACATGAGGAGAATGTGTGCTTTTATTTAAAATGCATCTCTGGGTTTTTTGTGTGGCATAGGAATTCGTTCTTCTCCCCCCCCCCAAAGTATAGTCCGGCCCCCCACAAGGTCTGAGGGACAGTGGACTGGCCCCCTGCTGAAAAAGTTTGCTGATCTCTGGTCTAGGGAGTCTTTCGTGCTCTCATCCCTGGTCTTCCCTGGTGTCATCCTTCATTCACAATCTTCTAAGCCACAGAGCTCACTGAAAACAATCGGAGCATGTGAATGGGTGGGTCCAAGCAGCTGGAAATTGATCCCCTCATGGTGGAGGCAAGTCTTCCTCCAGAAGTTCCCATGACCATGGGAAACAGACTGTAGTGATGTTTTTTCTTTCCAAGATACAAGAGTTTTTAAAATTGCATTGAGTTTTTCCCCCCGATCTGGGATATCATTCAAAACATCTGATCTAGCAACTGCTCTCTGAAATGGCTTAGCCTGCCAAGTGCAGCACGACATGATTCCCCCCGATGGTATGCTTGAGCTATCAAGCCCTTATTATCAAGACAAAAAGTAACATAACCACCAATAAGACAAAAACAATAAAGCAAACAGCGGAAATACCTAAAAACCACAACCATGGCGTAGAACACGGCAGAAGTGGTGTAAACAGTCCAGAAAGATGTTCTGGCACGCATTACTTATGGGTTTCCATAATATTGGGCACCTCAGAGTGGACATTTGGCTTAAGCTGTGGCCTTCTTAGTTCCACTGCTGTGATTTCAGTCGCTGTGCTCTTCAGCCTGATGGCTGGGAGGATATAAATGGCTCCCTGTGATTTCCCATCTCTCTTCATCTCTGGATCAAGTTAATTGACTAATTAATTTGAGTACGTTTCTTAAAATCTATTGCTGAAATGAAAATGATCGAACAGCTGCCACCTGTGGCATCCAGTGCAAGATTGCCAACATTAGTTTAGATAATTGTGTTATTCCTCTTTTACGGGGGCCAAGGGGCAGATACTCTCTGTGTATTTAAATAAAATGGCATTAATCATCTTGCAACAATGGTGTCTTAATAATAATAATAATAATAATAATAATAATAATAATAATAATAAATTTTATTTATATCCCGCCCTCCCCAGCCAAGCCGGGCTCAGGGCGGCTAACAACAATCAAATAAACAATCAAATAATAACACATTCTAAAAATATTTCATTATAAAAATTAGTTAAAATCAAATTGATGGCAACCGATTAAACAAAATACTGTGCAGGTTGCCAGAGGAGGGAGTCAGGCTGCGCCCTGACCAAAGGCCTGGCGGAACAACTCTGTCTTGCAGGCCCTGCGGAAAGATGTCAGGTCCCGCAGGGCCCTGGTCTCTTGTGACAGAGCGTTCCACCAGGTTGGAGCCGCAGCCGAGAAGGCCCTGGCTCTAGTTGAGGCCAGCCTAACCTCTCTGAGGCCTGGGACCTTGAGGGTGTTATTATTTGCAGACCGTAGGTTTCTCTGTGGGGCATACCAGGAGAGGCGGTCCCGTAGGTACGAGGGTCCTAGGCCGTATAGGGCTTTAAAGGTTAAAACCAGCACCTTAAACCTGATCCTGTACTCCACCGGGAGCCAGTGCAGCTGGTATAGTACCGGATGAATGTGATCTCGCAGCGAAGACCCCATAAGGAGTCTCGCCGCGGCATTCTGCACCCGCTGGAGTTTCTGGGTCAGTCTCAAGGGCAGCCCCACGTAGAGCGAGTTACAATAATCCAGTCTGGAGGTGACCGTCGCATGGATCACAGTGGCTAGGTCAGGGCGAGAGAGATAAGGGGCCAACTGCTTAGCTTGGCGGAGATGGAAAAATGCCGCCTTTGTTATAGCTGTAATCTGCGCCTCCATAGAGAGGGAGGTATCGAAGATTACACCCAAACTCTTAACGGACGGTGCTGGCACTAATTGCACCCTCGCAAGAGATGGGAGTTGCCCCCTCGATCCCATATCGTCCCGCCCCAGCCAGAGGACTTCTGTCTTCGAAGGATTTAACTTCAACCGGCTCCCACGTAACCATCCAGCCACAGCTTCCAGACATCTGGTCAGTGTGTCTGGGGCCGAGTTAGGATGGCCATCCATCAACAGATAGAGTTGGGTGTCATCAGCATACTGATGGCAACCCAGCCCAAAACTCCGGACAAGCTGGGCGAGGGGGCGCATAAAGATGTTAAAAAGCATCGGGGAGAGAATCGCACCCTGAGGCACTCCACACACCAAGGAGTGACGCGATGACAATTCCCCCCCAAGCGCCACCCTCTGTCCCCGATCAGAGAGAAACGAGCGCAGCCATTGAAGGACTGTGCCCTGGATCCCCACGTCGGCAAGGCGGTGGTCCAGGAGTTCGTGATCGACCATGTCAAAGGCTGCTGACAGATCTAGAAGAATCAGCAGCCCCGACCCGCCTCGATCCAGCTGTCTGCGGAGATCATCTGTTAGGGCGACCAGAGCCGTCTCGGTCCCATGGCCAGCACGGAAGCCGGACTGGAATGGATCCAAAGCAGATGTTTCATCCAGGAACCTACCAAGCTGTTCAGCGACCGCTCTCTCAATCACCTTACCCAGGAATGGAAGATTCGAGACTGGGCGGTAATTGGATAGATCTAAGGGATCTAATGAAGTTTTCTTTAAGAGCGGGCGCACCACCGCCTCCTTCAGTTCCCCTGGGAATATCCCGGTGCCAAGGGACAAATTGATGATATCCCCCAGGGGGGCCCGCACCTCGTCTGGACACGCTCTAATCAGCCATGACGGGCACGGGTCAAGAGGACAGGTGGTGGGCTTTCCAGCTTGGAGGAATCTGTCCACATCGGCTGGAGATATCCGGTCAAAGTGGTCCAATACTGGACCCGAGGACAGTCGAGGGGCCTCCAGTTCCTTTATTGTATCCAAATTGGCAGGGAGGTCATGGCGGAGCAACAGGACCTTCTCCACAAAAAAGCTCGCAAATGCCTCACAGCTGTGTGTCAGATTGTTATTTAAATTTGGCTGTCCTTCAAGGGACGTTAAAGACCGAATTATACTAAATAATTGCGCCGGGCGAGAGCTAGCGGATGCAATGGAGGCCGAGAAGTAAGACTTCTTAGCGGCCTTCACTGCCATCTCATAGGTTTTCATAAAAACCCTATAAGATGTTCTTGAGGCTCCGTCACGGGCACCCCGCCATACTCGCTCTAGCCATCTGAGGTCCCGCTTCATTTTCCGAAGCTCCTCGGTAAACCAGGGGGCCCGGTTTCTGCGGGGTCGCAGAGGGCGCTTAGGTGCGATCTCATCGATGGCTGCCAGGAGCTGGGTATTCCAGCCCTCAACAAGCTCACTCAATGAGTCGCCAGGGGGAGCAAGGTCCCGCAAGGCCTGACGGAATCTATCAGGGTCCATCAGCCTCCGCGGGCGAGCCCAAATTGGCTCGCCACCTAAGCGGGGTGGGGGTGGAAAATCAATCCTGGCTTTCAGTGCGTAGTGATCAGACCATGGCACCTTCATCGAGGGAGACATGATCACATCTATACCGGCGCCAAAGATCAAATCCAGCGTGTGGCCTGCTTGATGTGTGGGGCCCGAAACAAACTGGGAGAGCCCTAGTGTTGCCATGGAAGACACCAGGTCCAGAGCCTGTGAGGAGGGAGTGGCATCAGCATGGATGTTGAAGTCCCCCAGTACCAATAGGTTGGGGAACTCCAAGGCCCAGCCGGCCACCACCTCCAACAGGCCTGACAGGGTGGCTGCTGGTGCGCTAGGTGGCCGGTACACCAGCCAGACAGCCAAGCTCACCTCGGAGCCCCACACTAGGCCAACACATTCAATGCCGGGGATCGATGGCGATGGCAGAGCCCTGAAAGAACAGTCTTCTCGGATTAATAATGCCACCCCTCCCCCCCGGCCCACAGTCCGCGACTGGTGGAGGACGGAGAAACCTGGGGGCGCCATCTCTCGTAAGGTAACAGTTTCCCCTTCGCGTACCCAGGTCTCCGTCACACAAGCCAGGTCAACCCCCTGCGAGGTGAAGAAGTCTCGCAGGGTGGCGGTTTTTTTGCCTATAGACCTGGCATTGCACAACACCAGTGACGGAGGTGAGTAATCCTTGCTCACCCTACCTTCGTCCCTCGGGATGGGGCGCAGATTGGAAGGGGTACGAGCATATCCATATCTCGATCCCCTTCGCCTATGATATCTGCCCCCACCGCCATACCTCCCTCGCCCCTCCACATTTCAAACCTGCTTCAAACTTGTTAAGGGAGGGACATGTTATTCCTATTGGTGGCTTGTCTAATGAGGGACACGTCCACATCACATGGCATCCCCCAAAGTTTCTTGGGAACTGTGGGAGTCTCTCCTCCTCCTCCTCCTCCTCCTCTCCTGCTCTCCAGCAGCCACTACAAGCTGCCCAAGGAAGGAGGCTGGCAGCAGCAGCCATAGAGAGGCCACGGCGAGGCAACAAGATGCTTCCTCACCACTGCTGCTGCTGCTGCTGCTGCTGCTCAGGACAAGCCGCCAGTGGCAGCAGTGGCCCTGGCGGGGGAAATAGAGACATTCCAGGATCAAATCAGAAGCAGTGTTGAAGCTGCATGCTCTGGCACCAGGGACGGAGAGCAGGTGGGGGCGTGGCTGGCGCACATCCCGGGGGCATGGCATGTCACCCATGGGGGTGTGACGTGCATCCCGGGGGCATGGTATGCTGCCCGCAGGGGTATGGCATTCGGTGTGGTGGAGGGGTGTGTGGCGCGTGTCTGAGGGGGCAGCCATGATGGTGCTGCCCTCCCCGATGGTGCTGGGGGTAGTGCGCTCCCCTCGCCCCCCGTTCCTCCACCAGTGATCAGAAGCCAGGATGGCTTTTGTAATTTTGGGACTGTCCCTGGAAAATGTTGCCCCCAGGATTACTTTCTGCCACCTTCTGAATAAGATTTTTGCTTCGTCAGGGCTTTGACCTATATTTTGTGTGCTTGTTGCTTTCTCTGGAAATTGTTTTGTAATTTCTGCTACCTTTGTGGTGTATTTGTTTATTTTAAATTGTAATATTTTAATTTGAAGGTGTTTAAACTACTGTGTTAGCTTCCTTGGTTGTGAAGTATGATGTCTGGATCAGGCTGAAGTGGAAACAGTGGGGCGTAGATTCTAAAACAAATGCAGCTGCCATTTTAGACTCCATACAAAAACATGTGCTAAATGTGTTCTTGCAAACAGGAGCCAATGATTCATCAGAAATAGTGGGGCAGAGAATGGGAATGAACCCCCTCATTCTTCTCTGTCTACTCTTTGCATACCTTTCAAGGGCAGGGGCAGAGGGAGGAAAGACAAGTCAGGCCCACAGTACCCTACCACCTGAAACCCAAAAGTACCTCAAGCAAGACAGGCTTCGAATAATGAAACCCAGAGTCCTTTGCTCTCTTTTATTTTCCTCTGTCAATGTTTTGCAAAGAGATTCTGTATCTGTGGCTATAAAAGGATACTTCATCAAAGGAAATGCCATTAACCTTGGTAAATTTTGCCAAGAGAGACTGGATTCTTACCGAGGATCTGAGCCACTGGATACTAAGTGATGAATTTTCATATTTATAACAAAATGCTTTAGAATCATATAATTTTAGAACCAGAAGGAGTTTTAGCATATTCTGAGCTGCTTAGAAATGGCATAAATCTCAATTTTTTTAAAGCTGCAAACCTAGGCAGACATACTTGGAAGTAAGCCTTACTGAGCCTCTTTTCTCAATAAACATGCATAGCACCAGGCTATTAGCTTTTGCAGGTCGTCATCTGTTCTCCTCTTTAACACTTCTAGGCGAGGAGGTTCTTTATGAGTTGTGAGTTTCTAGAGCAGAACTCTAGCACAGCAAAACTTCCTCTCTTCCACCTCTGTGCCCCCTGGAACCTCACCTGCCATCTGCTCTGGATTCCCTCCAGTCCTCTAGGGCAGATTTGGAGGCAGTACGGTGTGTTTGCGGGGAGAGGGAAGAATTTGCATTGCATTATCATAAGTTGTTGTGTTTGTGTAATCATTTTGTTGGATGCAACCTGTGGCTTCCCTGGACAACTTAGACTTAATCATGGATGTGGTAAATTCACCATGAAGTGACCTATCTCTATCGTTTGGAGTGGTGACTTTTTCAATGTAACGTTCCCCTCATACGTTTTTCACCTCAGACAGCAAAATGTCTTGGGCTATGGATTATTATACCATTTGAGGCTGCGAGTGAGGGGTGCCATTTTAAAAGTGGTGGGGAAGCCCACTGCAAATCAGAAAGCAGTACCTCAGAGAGAGTTTGTGGTGCTGCCTTCGTTTTGCTGTTTCTACTCGTAGGATTATTATTGCTGTTGCCTTACGTCAGTTTAACATTCAAAATAAGCGCCCCCCCCCAGTCCACCTCATTCTGGTACCTGTGTAGGGTGGTCAGAGAGGGGATGTCCTAAGTGCAATATTGTGCATTCTTTCCCTCACAACGCTTCCACATAAGATCAGTGAGACAGGGACCTGTGGAGAAGAGCGTATCACATTTAATCACCCATTTAAAGCACACACCTTACGCTGTTTGTCTGACACAGATTCCCCTGCTTTTCTTTTCCTTTAATTGATCTTTTTGGAGAAGGTATAGGCCAGAGCGTGCTAGCGAAAGAAAACAGACCTGACATCTGATAGAGTGATTTCCATTAACTGTTGCCCCAGAGCTATTTCTCTGGGAACATTCGCCACATCCTCTGCAGAGAGCATCACAGCAACCGCGTGAATTATGAATATGTTATAAAAGGGGCTACTCAATAATTCATCTCTGCTTGCCCATTTGATGCCAAACTCCAACACCTCCAGCCCAGCCAACATAGTGCATGTTGTGTGCAGGGGGTGGGAGGTGGAGACAACGACAGTTGCTACAGATGGCCGTGCCATATGTCTAAGGAACCAGTTGAAGGGGGTTTGGTTTTCTTGGCACCGAATTGCCATTTCACAGCTGTCCAACTCCACGGGTCACTGGTAGCCAAGCTCCCCTAGAGATGCTCTTCAGAAAGAGTGCAAACAAACCTAGAAGCTTCCTACGCTCAAGCGGTCAGAGGTGAGCTGCCAATGAGAGTGGGCCCAAGCACACAAAGACAAAGATTTATTGCTGTTTGTTCAGATGCATTCCAGAAAAAAGTAAGGCCTCGCTTTCTCACATAGATGTGCTCTCTTGATAGCTGCTCAATTTGAATGGAAAGATAACATGTGTGTGTCTTGTTGCATGAATACAGAATGGAGACAATAAATGCAACCCCCATACTGTCCTCAAGAACTGAGGTAGAAAATTCCAACCACAGAGCCTTCAATGCTGTATGTGACAGCTCATGATTAATGAGTTATGCCTGGTGTTCAGTCAAATTCCAAATGCTTTCATCCTTACCTAATCTCTCAGTATGATACAAATCCTTATCCTGCTAGCCCATAATTCATGCCAAGGAAAGTCCACTCGCTCAGTTCTCTTCAGTTACTCATGCCATTCACTTAAGCACCATTTCAATCTTCTTGGTTAGATTAGAACTGAGTGCTATATTCTGTATCAAAGCTACTGACATATGATGTACATGTTGCTGTTTCTGTAGGAAGGGACCAGTACTTTTCTCCTAAACATTTTTTTTTTTTGTTTCAAAGCTTATGGTGTATGGCAGTTTATTGTTATTATTATTAAGCCTGAGTAACAGGCATCCAGATCTTACAGGAGAAAAATAAGAATTTCTTTAATTCAAAGTGTTGCAATGGACAGTTCCCCCCCCACCCCAATTCTTTATTTTTATTTTTCAATCGTCATTCATTTCATTTTCTAGTCATTAACTTGTTAATTGGTTTCTCCTCTGATTTCAATAGGATATCAACCACTCTTCAGCTGCTTATAACTTCGGTGTGTTCTAACAAAATAGCATGAAATTTCAAATAGATGAGACAAACGGTCTCCATTGTAAAGGAAATAACAATGTGTACACACACAGTTTAACTGCAATAGAAGCTAAATAGACTGTTCCATTCTTTCTCTTTCACTGTCCTCTTTCTGTTCTCTGAAAACTGAACATAGAGTTCTAGCCTATTTCTTCAATGCAAAACAATGCCTGTAATGTATAGCAATTAAAAGCAATCAATCAATTTGCATTTTGTATTCATTCATTCAAATGCCCATTAATTTTCTACTATAAAAATGAATGGGGGTTCGTTCATTAAGCTTCTCATTCATTTTTAAAATGACTGCATAACCTGCAGGCCTGGAGATATGTAACAACTCTGTCCATAAAGCTTAGCATTTCAATGGTAAGCCTACCAGAAGGCTTTGAAATGTTACTTTTTGCCTCTCTTTTGTATAGCACTTAGCATTTGGGGCTAGTAAAGTAAACCAGGTGACAGCTAATAAATGCAGGATCTTCATAACAAAAATTAGCTGTCTCAGTAAAAAAAGAAAGACAGATTAGAAAGGCATTAACTCCTTGAAAGCAATCTCCATTGAAAGGATATTCAATATATAGTTCCTAGTTTTGTTGGCTGTCTTGAAAAATTTCCATCTGCAAATCATTAAGCTTCCTGATCTATGCCCTTCATATACCGGTAATACAAATCTCTTTAAGTGTCTTCATGGTCTACTGATCTTAATGGAGGTCAGGCCTATAGTGCTGCTGACTGTTAATAAAGATGATCTTAATAATGGAAAGCAATAAAAAACAGGTTTTTTTGTTTTTTAAAACACCATTGAAGTATTGGGTAGTGTTGTAGCCTTTTTGGCAATGTGAAAAATAACATATTATTTTTAATCCTAATGATACACTACAGTGCTACCCCTGGTTACGTACTTAATTCATTCTGGAGGTCCGTTCTTAACCTGAAACTGTTCTTAACCTGAAGCACCACTTTAGCTAATGGGGCCTCCCGCTGCTGCTGCGCAGTCGGAGCACAATTTCTGTTCTCATCCTGAAGCAAAGTTCTTAACCTGAGGTAATATTTCTGAGTTAGCGGAGTCTGTAACCTGAAGCATATGTAACCTGAAGCGTATGTAACCCGAGGTACCACTGTACTAGAGTGGTTGTATATCTGTGATTTCCATAAACTGGTACGCCTTGTTGTCTTTCATGGCCCTCTGCTCCATGTTTGTTTTGCTCTTTTTAACTGTGATGTGTTTGATGGGGGAATGGAGAATCTGCTTTTTAATAATAATAATAATAATAATAATAATAATAATAATAAATTATATTTATTATAATTATTATTTATTACTTATACCCTGCCCATCTGGCCAGGGCTCCCTAGCCACTCTGGGCAGCTCCCAACAGAATATTAAAAACATGACAAAACATCAGACATTAAAAGCTTCCCTAAACAGGGCTGCCTTCAGATGTCTTTTAAAAGTCAGATAGTTGCTTATTGCCTTGATATCTGATGGGAGGGCGTTTCACAGGGTGGGCGCCACTACCGAGAAGGCCCTCTGCCTGGTTCCCTGTAACCTCACTTCTCACAGCGAGGGAACCGCCAGAAGGCCCTTGGAGCTCAGTATTTGGGCTGGATGATGGGGGTGGAGACGCTCCTTCAGGTGTACTTGGCCAAGGCCGTTTAGGGCTTTAAATGTCAGCACCAACACTTCGAATTGTGCTTGGAAATGTATTGTGTTTAAAAAACACAATGTACTTTTTAAAAAAAAGAATACTGGGATGTTGACTAATTACCTCATTACTAATATTTGTGATAGATGATAGATAGATAGATAGATAGATAGATAGATGATAGATAGATAGATGATAGATAGATAGATGATAGATAGATAGATGATAGATAGATAGATAGATAGATGATAGATAGATGATAGATTTATGTTAGGTTAAAGTCACTGGCCATTTATTTATGAATCTGAGAATACAAGCATTGTTTTGCTACTTTTAATTGAATGGTGATGGTAACTATGTTATTCTTCTTCTCCTTAAAAAAATATGTTCAGTATCATAGGCTGCTGAGCTTCTTCTGAGCCCCCAGAAATCAATCTAGGTTAAGTGGAAGTTCTGAGCATTGAGTTTGACTTGAGGAATTCCTTGGCAAAGTTGCAGGATTAAACTTTTGAAGCCTAAGGCTGTTTACTTCAGAACCAGAAACCTTTAATCCTCTTTGGGGAGCTCTCTCTCTCCCTCTCTCTCTAATATGGAATCTTAGATTGGCTTCAGGAGACAAATAGCCATGTCTCTTTATATATATATATGTACCCAGCAATATGATATATGTTAAGAGAACTGTCAGCCTACAAACTCATGTTCCCGATTCAATTATTTTTTATCAAATAAAATACTGTCCTTTCCAATTGTCTTGAAACAATGTAGGGGGGGCACTTTTTAAAAGCCAGGAAAAATAAGAGTGAAATGAAGAAGAAATTCTGATGAAATGGAAGAATGAAGTAGCTCCAAGAGGTGTTGGGGGGCCACATAAAATGAGGCGCTGTGATTCATGAAATGGAGAAGCACATTTCATTCATGAAATGTGTTGGAGCCCTCATTTTAATATGACATAAGAACCACCTTGCTGGGTCAGTATTGTCTGCCCTGACTGACAAGTCTTTTCTCAGCCCTACCTTGAGATACCAAGAATTGAACCTGGAGCCTTTTTCCAGCAAAGCAGGCAACTTCAGTTCATGGGGGCTTCTTTGGAGTCCTGTGGGTTTGGGATTCAAGGCAAGGCTTGCAGAAAGCTGTTGGAGGCTATAGTGAATCTCTCAGATAACCCTTCATTTGTCTCCAGTAGTGCTTTTCACAAACTGCATGCTTTGATTCATTTTCATGATGTGCTATAAATTACAGGATTTGTCCCTGCTTGGTTATCAGTTCTCATCTAGGAAAATGTACTCAGGCATGGTTCATCATCCACCCCCACCCCCAGCAAACAGCTGCTGCTCTTTGCAGCTCTGCCCATGCTTACAATCATGTGGTGATATATTACTGCGAACTTTGTTGTACAACCAGTAGCCTGCGATGACAGCCGCCCCTTCAGCTGTCAGGTGCAGAGTCAGTTTGGTTATGAAACTGCCATGGCTGTACATAGTTTCTTCACATGTTTTCAGCTCAGGAGGGGTGACTAGTGGCCACATCTGCACCATACATTTAAAGCGCTCTTATACCACTTTAACAGGCATGGCTTCCCACAAAGAATCCTGTACTTTGTCAATAGTGCTCAGAGCAGCAATTCCCTGAGTTTCCCTGGACGAGGGATTGAGTATTAAACTGCTGTGGGAATTGTAGCTCTGCAAGGGAAAATGGGGGGGGGGTGGCTGTTCTCCTAACAAATCTCAGTGCACTTAACAAAGTGCAGTCCCCAGGATTCTTTGCAGGAAGCCATGATGGCTAAAACGGCATTTATTTATTTATTTCATGACATTCATACGCTGCTGGATTGTGGAAGAACAACAACTCAAAACGGTTTACGAAAAACACAATAAAAGTACAGTGGTACCTCGGGTTAAGAACGTAATTTGTTCTGGAGGTCTGTTCTTAACCTGAAACTGTTCTTAACCTGAGGTACCACTATAGCTTAATGAGTCCTCCTGCTGCTGCCGCCACACAATTTCTGTTCTCATCCTGAAGCAAAGTTCTTAAACTGAGGTACTATTTCTGGGTTAGTGGAGTCTGTAACCTGAAGCATCTGTAACCTGAAGCGTCTGTAACCCGAGGTACCACTGTATCAATAAGAAGAATTAACAAAAAATAATACTGTATAAGGCTTTTGAAAAGTTGAAATAGTAACAAGCTTTCTAAATATCAGAGTATCGGAGTGTTTTAAATGTGTGGTTGCAGATGGGCAGGACTGTCCCAAGATGCTCTGCAGCGGTAGGGAAAATGCCCCGATGACACCCCGCCTCCACAATGACACCCTGCCTGCAGATCCGGTCCCCCTGCCCCTCCCTGCCCCCGCTGTCACACTGTGCTGCTGCCAACCCCATCACTGCAACTGTCCCCTCACCTGTGGCTGCGCCCACACTGCCACCGTAAGGGGGAATAGTGCTTCAGTGGGGTATAAATGCTGTAAATAAACAAATTAAATAGTGGAAACCGATTGTGTGGTCCAATCTCGGGTGTGTATTTATAATGTATAGTATTTGGTATATGTATCCCTATGAGCTATAAGCAGAGTACTTTGATCAATGCGAGTGGAAATTTCCCCAAACTGTACAGCACATTAAATAGGAAGCAATGTTAAATTGCCCAGCGCTTGCCAAGAGTGTCATCTAACATTTTTTTTGCTGTCCTTGGCTTATCTTAAATGGCTGTAATTTATATCAAGTCTTGGCTATACAAGGGGGACCGATGTGTGTAGCATGATGGATACTTGAAATATTAGTAATAATGCTGCTTCTGTAGACTAGGCCTTGACTTATTTAATCAAAACCCCATTATTTTATGACATAAAATACATCATCGTGGCCAGACCATAGCCAGTTTTACAGGAGATTCTTAAACAGCGGCAGAGCTTGCTTCCAACACGCCTCTTTTCTTCAAAGCTGAAAATCGAAAGGGGACTTGTCTCCAAGAAGCTCGGTTTAGAAAACATTGGAGAAAAACGTGTTTGTGAACATTTTATTTGATTGTTGACAAGGAAGGCAGACATTAGGATGAAAGGATGAAGTCTGTAAGAAAGCGATGGGCTTTCCCACCCTGAAAGGAGCGACGCTCTTTGTTTTCAGCCCTCAGAAATTATAGAATGACTTCTAGACTGCTGCATTATCAGGAAATGAAATGGAACTAGCTGGAGCGATTGTATTTCATTATGATAGCACTAATCTCTCTGTTCTGTTTCCAGAATGTGAAGTGGCAGCTCTTTTATTTGCTCAACAATGTCTCATTTATTCAAGGGCGAAGAGTTAGGGCCAAAGGAATTGCTGGTTTGAACTGGTAAAAAGTAAAACTAGGGTTTCTTTTTTCTTTTGTTAGACCAGTCTACATACATATGTAACAGAGCATGGCAGAACCTTTAGGGCAGGGATGGGGAATGTGTGGACTTTCAGATGCTACTGGACTACAACCCCCATCAACCCCAGCCAGCATGGCCAATAGTCAAGGATGATGGGAGTTGTAGTCCAGCAACTTCTGGAGGCCCACATGCTCCTTATCCCTACTTTAGGTCACAATCCTGGAGGGTCAACATGATGCCCTCCAGATGTTTGACTACAACCAACATCATACCTGATTATTGGCTGTGCTGTCTGAGCTGATGGGAGCTCAGCAGCATGGGGTGGGCACCACTTATTTATTTTATAAAATTTAAAAACCTCTTGCTTGTACAAAAACTGCAAAGCTGTTTACAGAAAGGATAAAACAAGAAAAGAATCAAGAACAAAACCCAATAATTTAAGTCCAATGCATACCGAAAGCCATCAAAGATGACTATGTTTTGGTTCATATTCTTAGCTATGTCAACAATGATGTAAGAGATTACCTTCTTTTATTTTTAAAAACACACCTCTAGATCACTTTGTACAGAGTTATTTTTGGACAGTTGGTCTGTTGCAACAAGGCACTGAATAGAAACTAGCAAACTGTTCCTGCTTGTGTACCAATAATGGGTGTTGCTGTGATAATATTAATAATAATTTCAAAATTGCAATGAACTCTCCTTAAGAGTTTAAGATTGCCATGGAATAATAATGCTCACTGCAAAGAAGAAGAAGAAAGCCAGTGTGGTGTAGTGGTTAAGAGCGGTAGTCTTGTAATCTGGGGAACCGGGTTCGCTTCCCCGCTCCTCCACATGCAGCTGCTGGGTGACCTTGGGCCAGTCACACTTCTTTGAAGTCTCTCAGCCCCACTCACCTCACAGAGTGTTTGTTGTGGGGGAGGAAGGGAAAGGAGAATGTTAGCCGCTTTGAGACTCCTGAAGGGGAGTGAAAGGCGGGATATCAAATCCAAACTCTCCTCCTCCTCCTCCTCCTCCTCCTCTTCTTCTTCTTCTGTTACTTTCAAGCTTCAGACTTGACTAACCAGAGCCCAAAATAACAAAGATGATTTTTCACAGCAGGTATGAGGAACCTTTGCTTCTTCAGATGTTGCTGAACTTCAGCTCCCATCAACCCTGGCAAGCATGGCTGGAACAGGTCATGCTGTGGGTTAGCAGCAATGGGTATATATATGTGTCTGTCTGTCTGTCTGTCTGTCTGTCTGTCTTCCTATGATGTGCAGGTCAAAAACCTAAATTAGATACATTGCTGAGCAAGGCCCCAAAATACAGCAATAAAAGAGACAATGTGTTTGCCACTGTTTCACTACCTTGCCTAATACAGTGGTGCCCCGCAAGACGAATGCCTCACAAGACGGAAAACTCGCTAGACGAAAGAGTTTTCCGTTTTGGAGGTGCTTCGCAAAACTAATTTCCTATGGGCTTGCTTCGCAAGACGACAATGTCTTGCGAGTTCCTGCTGGTTTTTTCTCCTCCCCCCCTTTTTCTAAGCCGCTAAGCCGCTTATCAGCTGATCCGATCATCAGATAAGCCGCTAAAAGCCGCTAATAGCGCTAATCCGCTAATCCGTCAATGGGCTTGCTTCGCAAGACGAAAAAACCGCTAGACGAAGAGAATCACAGAACGGATTCTTTTTGTCTTGCGAGGCACCACTGTACACAATGCCATTTTGTTACAGGAGTTATGATGTAATTTATTTGCAGGGCTGCAAAGTCTCTTTCATGATGCCCCAGTGGCATATAAATCAGGGATGTGTTCATCCCTTAAGAACTCATTGGCCACAACCCAGAGAGCTGTTCTAGCCATACTGAATGGCTTGTATAGGGTTTTCATTTTTTCTTTCTTTCATACCATAATGCTACCAAAACAGCCAGGGTCCTTTACATTCTAGAATAACAATAACAAGAAAATTGGAAGAAAAGAAGGTGGTGGACTCACCTTCACTGGAAGCTTTTAAACAGAGGTTGGATGACCATCTGCCAGGGATTCTTTAGCTGTTGGACTAGGCAATTGGACCACAATGATGTTTAATTAGGGAATATAGTCGGGACAAGGATGGGGGAATAAGACCTTGAGTCTCCTTCCCCACTGTCAACTGAGACTGGGGGTGCCTCCCCTCTCATGATCCAAGTCCGTTGCTCAACAGCTGTTGAGCAGAGGAGTTGAGCCTAAAGGAAACCCACTTGTGACGCATCACCCACACCCAGCAGGATAGACCCTTCCACATAACACCTGCTGAGGGGTCAATCACCCACACGCTGGGATCAATCCTGCAGAGGATAATATTCCACAAGTGGAGCATCACCTTCAACCTGCAGGACTGACCACTTGGGTGGGGAACTGATGGTATGAGTGCTCCCTCACGTGTAGGAACTAAGATGCTGGTTTAGACTCTTCATTCATCTAGCTTCCTATTGTCTACACCAGTGGTAGCCAACATCGTGCACTCTAATTGTTGTTGGACTAGAGTTCCCATCATCCTTGGCCATTCACCATGCTGGCTGAAGGGAGTTGTAGTCCAAAAATTATCTGGAGAGCAACACCAATTATCCTTGGTCTACACTGATTGGAAATGGCTCTCCAGGGTTTCAGACGAGAGTCTCCTTTCCCAGTCCTGCCTGCTGATGCCAGGAATCAAAACTGGGACCTTCTGTATGCCAAGCATGTGTTCTGCTGATGCGCTGGTGTCCTTCCGCATGCAAAATGATGCCTACACCCCAGCAAAAAGCTAAGCTGGAAGTGAAATCATCCTTGTTGGTTGTTATGGGCAGAACTATTTAATTCCCAGAACTGAAGGCTTTGAGGAGATATCATGGCCATGTTGTGCATCCTCCTCTACCAAAGCAGAATCCTCCTTATCAAAGTGCCCTAAGCAAATTAGTCCACATCATTTGTATTATATTCTGACAGGAGCAATCAAGGTGCACCAGGGCAGAGATGCCTGTAGGGCAAGAATGGACACGATGTACCTGCGTTCCCAAGTATTATTGATAGGGTTATCGCAAAGAGCACTTGAGGAAAATAAATTAAGTTGAGGAGAGAAGGAAAGTGGTTATGGATTTTAAAGTGAGAGGATTAAGGGGAATAAAAGTGTAATGAATGACAGCTCCTCTGAACGAAAGAATGTTAATAATGGGCCAGCAGGGAAATATGCTTCTGCATGCCTGTTATAAACCCATTTATTTATGGGTAATTTCAAGACATCATATACATTATAAGAATCCCTCTGCTTCAGAACATTATAGGGGTGCTCATGCAGGGCATCCTAAGTTAAGTTCATTGTGATTTTCTTTGATTTTCATCGTTGTTCTTCCACAAGTCTGACATGTGAGAAAAATCTTTGTGCAAGAGGCAAAAGGTTATTAATGGAATCACGTTATGGTTAACTTTCTTTCAGCATAATTCCACTGCACATAAGGGCTGGTTTACATCTGTCCCAGAATACTGTTTCTACTGGTGCCCAGTCAGATGTCTTTAGGAAGTTCACAAACAGAGCAGGAAGATGATGGCCCTACTTTGGTGTTTCTTCTCCATAGTTGAGACTTTACTTCTGTACATAGAGATACCATTACCTATCATGGTCATGAATAGACCAACCTTCTCTTAATCAGTCTAATCCTTTTCTTAAAACCATTTATACCAGCAGCCATCTCCACTTTCATTTGCCTGTGTTGGTGCTACTTCAGATCAAATGAGTTCTAGTTTTCTAAGAGATGTAGGATGGTATCGTTGCCACTTGCACCACATTATATAAACCTTTACCATGTCCTTCCCTTCAAATTACTCACCCTCCAAACTAATTTTTTTTTTTTAGTATTTCCTTTTCTGTGCTTTCCCCCACTCTTGGTGTATCCACAAAGGTGAAGTCTGTGAAATCAAGAACAGTTAAGCACACACACAATACATTTAAGGCACCTTTAAAGAACATGATTCCCCCTCCCAAAGAATCTGGAGAACTGTACCTAGGAATTGTACTTCTGTGAGATGTAAACTACAGTTCCCATTCTTTTGGGGGGAAGCGATGTGCTTTAAATGTGTTTGCTGTGTACCCAACTTCGCTGACCCTGCAATTGACTGTGCATTTGTCATATGAGTTTCTACACCAGGACTAGGGAAACTGTGGTCCTCCAAATGTTGGACATTTGATGCATTCAGACATGAGGAAAATTGACTTAGTTTTCTTGACTATAATGCTAGTGCTTCTCTCCCGTTTTCTAATGTCCCTGACACTAAGTTCCAGCGAAACAAAAGATGTGCCATAGTCAGATCACTTCCTGGTGCACCTAGACTTCTCAGCCATCCTTCCCCTCCACAGGGAGGTGGGACCGATTAGAATGGTCCACCTCCACCACTTAATGGATCCAAATGATTTCCAAGTGTTGTAGGGGATGTCTTATCCCATGTTGAATGTGGAGTTAACCAGGGCTAGCCACTCTCTGGCTCCAGTTGCATGGAGGCTGGATGGCTCTGTGGTTTTTTTCCTGGAGCTAAGAGCAATGAAACAATTGCTGAGAGGGCTAGAGCACCAATGGCGGGACAATCTGTGGCAACCTGGGGGTGGAGCTTTGGGAGCAGACCTGAAAGCTGCAGTCTTACATTGTGTGAAAGTGCAAGCACAATACAGAAATGAATAGTTAGGGAAACTGGATAAACTGCCGCGTGAATGCAGCCCATAACTCCCCTCACCCCAATCACTGAGCATGCTGGCTGAGGCTGATTTGAGTTTGAGTCCAGCAACATCAGGAGTTGTTGATTGTGAGGGAGTCTTTCATTGTAAAATAAATCAAATAGTGCATGAGTTGAGGCACCTCATCAGTTTTCATGCCTGCTCTCTACAAATATTTACCAAAAAAGAGCCCAGCTTCTTTATTGTGTAGCTTCAGGCTACCAACATCCACTTGAATGCTCATCTATTTTTCATATTTGGTGATCTGTAAGTAAATCCACTGCACTCGATTATGCCGTTTTATAGAAGTTGTTCAGTTTGTGCATAAAGGGAGAAAAAAACACCCAAGCAACATTAAGAAATCAGAATTAATAAGTTTTTTCTTCTTCTCCCAAATGGCACAACCTTCTGTTTACATGTGTTTATTGCACTAGAGCATTCCCAAAGACAAAGAGGTTCTGAGGGATGCAAACTAGAAGCAAACAAATACATCAGCTATAAACTCTTAAAAACTGAAAATAAAAAAGATCTTTTGAGCCAGTGAAGTGGAATCCCATAGTGCACTGCCTCCCTTTTTGCTTGATGTGTTGCTAGATGTGCTGTGGTTTCTCTTTATCACTTATTGCCATGAGACAAAACATTTCACAGGCTGAGCAATGTGGCAGCAATGCAAAGAGAAGAGATCAAGCATTGGAAAATCAGAGAGGTACCATGAAAGATGTGTGGGCAGCTAGCTTTGTCTTTCGGTGTTTGCTATTCTCTGAGAGCTGTTTCTCTTTGTGACACCATGTATTAGTTGTCTGTGATAGTGCAATCTGTAGCAAATGACCAAGCTCATTTGGCCATTGTCATCTGTTGTATGTGAACATGAAGATTTGTGCAGGGTTGATTAAAAAAATAAAAATCACTGCCACTACTATCAACAGCACACGATTGTTTTAGTCTTTTCCTCCCTGCAATTAAGAAGGTTACAAACAAGGAATATCATGGGTGAATAAGAAGCACAGAATATTAGTGGAAATCATATATATATCTTCCTACATACATAAAAATGTAAGGCTGTTGTCATGCTGCATACTAGATGGGCCATTGGGTTGATCCAGCAGGCTCTTTTTATGTTCTTAAGTGCTCTTCATGGGGCTGAAAAGGGACCACCAATCAGCTGATTGGCAGTGCCTGCAAATCGAAGTTGGTTCAGCTACATCTTTACTTGCCCCATACCTGATGTCATGTTTGGTGCCAGGTGTAGGGCAGGCAAACAAATCTTGGCCAAAAGGGCTTCACTGTACAAATTTTAGGCCTAATTAGGCCTGCTGGGCAGAGGCACTCTACTCCTGCCCTGTTTGAAGAAGTTTCTTGTTTGAAAGGCTGTGTGTATGTACAAGACCAGTTCAAAGACGAAGAACCATAAGAAGACAGGAGACCCTTGAAATTGCCTGCCAACTGTTAACACTTGGAGAGCAGGCAGTTCACTCAGTATTTGACTATATCATCTTCCATGTGACAGCTCTTCAGATATTTGAAGATGGCTATTGTATTTCCTCTCAGTCTCCTCCTCCAGGCTAAACATACCCAACTCTCTCAACTGTTCCTCACCAGGCTTGGTTTCCAGATGCTTTATCATCTTGGTCTCCTCTGCACAAGTTCCAGCTTGTCAATATACTTCTTAAATTGTGGTGCTCAGAACTGGACGCAGTATTCCAAGTGTGGTCTGGCAAAGGCAGAGTAGAGCAGGACTATAGTTCCCTTGATCTGGACACTACACGTCTGTTGATGCAGCCTAGAATACCATTTGCTATTTTTAGCCAAAAAAATATATGTGCTGTTCCATCACACTGTTGTCTCATGCTAACCTTGTGGTCTACTAAGACCCATAGATCTTTTTCACATGTATTACCAGCAAGTCATCTTATATTTGTGCAGCTGCTTATTCCTGCCTAAGTGTAGAACCTTACATTTGTCCCTATTGAAATTCATTTTGTTTGTCTTGGCCCAGTTCTCCAATCTGTTAAGGTAATCTTGAATACCAAAATAAAAAAAATCCTTCCAGTAGCACCTTAAAGACCAACTAAGTTAGTTCTTGGTATGAGCTTTCGTGTGCATGCACACTTCTTTGTGTATCTGAAAGCTCATACCAAGAACTAACTTAGTTGGTCTTTAAGGTGCTACTGGAAGGAATTTTTTTATTTTGACTATGGCAGACCAACACGGCTACCTATCTGTAACTTGAATACCAATTCTGTCTTCTGCAGCATTAGCTACCCTCCAGATGTTGCCAAAGTCCCATTAGCCCCAGCAAGCATGACCAATGGCCGGGGCTGACATAAAACCACCACAAAAAGGGAGAGTGGGGACAAGTGTATTAAGCTCCAATGCCTTCCACCTCACCATCCCTGTGGGGAGCCACCTCTACTTGTGGAAGCTTCCTGTGCAATTTAGATCTCTGCAAAACTGGAGTTCTAACACATGTGGGGAGCCTCCATGGGTAGAGGAGGCTTCCTGATTCCATAAGTTGGAGGGGAAATGGGGATAGCAATTGTGGATGGCAGAGTTTAGGACACTTGCCCCCACTCTCGCTGCTCACTGTGCATGGCTTTTACAAGCCCAAACAGAGCTTCCTTCAAACCGCACTCGACTTGTTTCACTGTCGAAGTTATTTAATACATAAAAGAATCTGCTATCATCGCTGATGCCGCTACAAATGTCATTTCAGCAATAAACAGGATAGACTTCTACTACCATTTTTAGCAAGCAATTGAGGATTTCTGGAGTCGGCCCCAGCATCCCTTATGGGTATTCATGAAAGTTTAATTGTGTAAACGTTAGACATATATGGAAGTTAAAAGTGATTTGTTCAGTAATTTTCCAGGCACCATGCTGTTCAGCAGCTTCATTCTCAAGTCTTCCTTTGACCTTTTAACACATTTCACCACGGAAGGAATTTTGCCGTGCAGAGAATCTAATCGCTGAGAGCATTTTAGGGTGGGTGGCAGGGCTTTTCATCTTCGCCGTGCTTTAAACTTAGTGGTGGCTTTGAAGATATTTCATGTTCCTTAAATGAGTTCTTGAATAAAGGCATATTACTGCGGCTCCCTTGACTTTTCAGGCTCTGACACTTTTTGAAATCCTTCACACTGGGGTTGCTATTGGTTTAAAATATTGTTCTTTTTTTTAAAAAAAAATGGACTTGGACCAGACAGTCATTCAAATAGAGGACTTCTCCATACAGAGCGCTGTCCTCAGAGGGACCATCAAATAGAGCAGATTTGAGGTTCACTAGATCCTAGCAACCAGAGCCAAGTTCTAAAATGGAGTGGGGAACCTTCTTTGGTCTGAGGGCCACATTTCCTTCTAGACAGCCTTTCGAGGGCCATAATCCAATAGTGGGTGGGAGGGATCATATGCCAAAGTGGGTGGAGCAATGAGTGCAAATGTTTGCCTTTATTTATAGTAGCCTAGTTTTTACACACATCCACACACCTCTTTCTGTCTTCCATCTAGACAAGCAAAATGCATCGTCAGAGTTCAAGGATGTATTCCAGCCAGGGGAAAACACTCAGAATTCAATGCAGGACCAGAGAAGGGTGCTGGCTGGGGCAGAAGCAGACAGCAGGGTTATGTAGCAGAGCTCACCTGCATTGCTACTGCATGCTGGAATGGGGGTGAGTGCATGAAGGATGTTGTTGTTGTTGTCCAATATTTATTTATACCCCACCCTTCTTCTCCAGCAGGACTCAAGGCGGCTTACAGATTAAAACAAGAACGGCTAAAAACAGAGAAATCAATCATCATAATACAATTAAACCTTGAAAGAATTAAAACTATATGAATATTTAAAATCTGTTGAAAACATACCAATAACTGCAATAAAAGCAGTAAAAGCAGAATGGCACCAACCCTGATTAAAAGCAGTCAATTCCCAAAAGCCTGTAGCAACAGGAAAGTCTTCTCCTGCTGGCAGAAGGAAAGCCTGTCTAGCTTCTCTAGGGAGGGAGCTCCAAACTCTGAGAGCAGTGACTGAGAAGCCCCTCTCCCAGGTCCCCACCAAGCAAGCCAGTGAGGGTGGAGGGACTGAGAGAAGGGATTCTCCCAAAGATCTCAGAACCCAGGCATACTGGATCAACATGCAAATTGGAACACAGCTATCTGTTGAAATTCGCACCTCTCTAAATTTTCAAATGTCTTTCTCCAACCAATGTTTACAAAAATGCATATATTAGGACAGGGGTCAGCAAACTTTTTCAGCAGGGGGCCAGTCCACTGTCCCTCAGGCCTTGTGGGGGGCTGGACTATATTTTTTTTTTGGGGGGGGGGATGAATGAATTCCTATGCCCCACAAATAACCCAGAGATGCATTTTAAATAAAAGCACACATTCTACTCATGTAAAAACACCAGACAGGCCCCACAAATAACCCAGAGATACATTTTAAATAAAAGGGCACATTCTACTCATGTAAAAACACACTGATTCCTCATGGGTCGGATTTAGAAGGTGATTGGGCCAGATCTGGCCCCCGGGCCTTAGTTTGCCTACCCATGTATTAGGAGGAAATGTGCACAGAAAGTCACATATAAAGTGAAACAATATAGGAAAATATATGATATAATGGAAACTGCTTGCAAAAAGGTGCACATTAGTCAAAACCTACAGTACATAAAAATGTGTTTCATTAAGGGAAATGCTGCAGAACTTTCATGATAACTCCCCCCCCCCATTGCAAATAGCTGCAGCAATGTGGTGAACTGAATTTAAGATTGGAAAAATGAGAACAGGAGGGAACCAAAACTGACAGACCCTTCCACCCCTAGCAGAAGAGCTGTTAATAGATAGCTTTTTAGAACTTTGTAGTTTTGTTTGTTTCCTTGTAAAAGTGGCTCTCTATGATCCCAAATGCTTGGGGGGGGGGGGCAGCCTTCAAATGTGGCAGCTATTCAGATGCAGCAGCAACCAATCTCTGCAGCTGATGAGTCAACTGATTTGCTTATAATATCCTCCAAAATTAGTGGTGAGGGTTCACCCATCCTCCTTATAACTGAAGCCAATGAGGGTATAAGGCTAGTGGGGGAGCGGCAGCAGATGTTCTGGCTGCTACCCATTTATTTAGAAAGGGAGAGTGAGCCAGCCAGTTCTGCTAAGTGTGTGGCTGCTTCTTGCTTCCTGAAAAAGCAGACTTGACAAATGTTCCAATAAAAAGGTTTATATCATCTCTGTTGCTTTATATTGCATACAGATGACTCAGTGCATCGGTTCCCCAAAAACTCTGGGAAAAGGAATCTCCCCAAATCTAGAGAGAGTTTGTTTGTCTTCTGCAGTCAAATTCCAAATACAGAGATATCTGGATAAAGCTGGAATTAATCTGATCATAGGTGTTCTAAGGCTAATATTCGATGAAACTGGAAGACAAACGGAACTTTAGAAAGAACTTAATGCAATGTAATTATATTTGTTTGAACAGCTAGTTTCAGCAAGGCTGAAGAGAAGCTGCACTCTATTTTTCATGTTTTATTGCTAACAGGCATTAAAAACTGTCAAGTCTCAGCCTTGGTCTAGACTTGCAGCAGAATAAAGTGGTAGAATAGACTGCAGTTGGGGGAATGCCATTCCACACATTCATATTTAACACTTGATTGCTTGGCAGGGAATTAATCATAGAGGAATGTGTGAACCTGTTGCAGATCCATGGATTTTGCCTGAAGTTATTATGAAAGCTTTGTCTGCAGCACTTGATCTGTGACAGTTCTCCCCCACCCATCCACCAGTTTTTGATGCCGCAGTTATTCAATGGCTAATATGCTCATGAGAGTCGACTCATAGGTATATGCTTCAGAGATGCTGTATAATGCTGAGCCTAAAGGTAAAGGTAAAGGTACCCCTGCCCGAACGGGCCAGTCTTGACAGACTCTGGGGTTTGTGCGCCCATCTCACATCTAGAGGCCGGGGGCCAGCGCTGTCCGGAGACACTTCCGGGTCACGTGGCCAGCGTGACAACGCTGCTCTGGCGAGCCAGAGCCGCACACGGAACGCCGTTTACCTTCCCGCTGGTAAGCGGTACCTATTTATCTACTTGCCCCCGGGGGTGCTTTCGAACTGCTAGGTTGGCAGGCGCTGGGACCGAGCAGCGGGAGCGCACCCCGCCGCGGGGATTCGAACCGCCGACCTTTCGATCGGCAAGCCCTAGGCGCTGAGGCTTTAGCCCACAGCGCCACCTGCGTCCCTACTTTACTCATGAGTAAAGTCCAAATCTCCAGTCAATGTAAACTTGGAGACTACCCTAAAATAAAAAGGAAAGCTGAACTTACTCCTTGTACTTCAGGTTTCTTCAAGCCTTAGAGGTGTATGCCCTTAGACAGTGCAGAAAAGACATTTACTAATTGCAATTTTTATCAGCAGACCATTCCTTCCTTTGAGGTGCAACTTGAGACTTGAAGATAATTTTCCAATTACGAAAGGGGGAGAATTATATTTGAAGTACATGATCACAAGAGACCTGAACCAACCAGAGTACAGAAGACTATAACAGGATGGAAGGCTCTAAAAGTATCTTGCTTCCTTTCTCTTAGGGTCATAGCCTGTTTCCTTAATAGTTCTATGGCAAGGAGAAACTCAGAATATCCTGCAACTAATGCTTCAGGGTGCTTGATTCACCAGTTCACCATCTACTTTCCACATCTGTTGTATGCCATGTTTATGGGCACAGTTGTCATGGCCAAACGTTCAATGCCAGCTTATCAAGTAATAAAAAATGTCTAGACTTTTGTCTGGAAAAGTGGATTCCCCTTTTACCCTACAGCTGAACCTGGAATCTATTCAGTACATTTTTAAATAAAAGAAAAAAGTATTTTCTAGCAGAACACATAGGCCCTACTATGGTCCAAAATGTAGCTATTTGGGTTTTAAGTGGCAGGTTCCAAATGCAAGGGCACCGTTTTGCAATTCAGTTTTACTGAACGTACAGAGTAACTGGGCTTGGACCCAGGCAGCCCATTTATCTGGAACAAAATAGGACACTGTAGCATCCTAAGTGTACATGCTTTACAATTATTGATCAATTTAGTATGTTGATTTTTATGTATTAACACAATATATGCCAAATACCACTTCCTCCTTCCTGCCAAATAATAGAGATGAATCAGTGAGCTCTTACATGATTGGACAGAACGTCAGTTTGGGCCTTTAGCTCTTTCTATAATCAAGGCAAGAGGCTTGTTTCTGCCACGTAAGATATAAATCACAGCTTAATTTAACATATTTAATTGATATATCCAAAGATGTTCTGCATAGTGACTTCTCTGCGCTAGGCATCCTGCATCTGTTTCCTTCGCAGGCTGAAGTTCAAGTGTGTGCCACACAGGATGGGAGAGGAGAAGACAGTCATACTGAACGGTTCCATGGTCAGCTATGACTGGCAGGCTCTCGGTTGGAGGGGGTCCTCAGCAAAGTGCCCTCTGGTATTTTTCTGGCCCCCTCATGGCAGTTGCTGGGAATTGCAAGTAGGGAGAGCGCTCTGTACTCAGGTCTTGTTTATGACCTCCCATGGGAATCTATTTGGCTGCTGTGAGAACAGAATGCTGAAGTAGACGGGCCTTTGGCCTGATCCAGCAGGGCCTTTAAGTTATTCATGCTCATGTTAAATTCTCCACAATGCTCTCGAGGTAGCATTGCTCTGGGGCATTGTGGGAATGGCTCTGGTTGCGGCGACATTGAAGCAGACATAAGCTGGCTCACAGATGCACGTTTTTCAGTGTGTGGAAGACTTCGCTGGGGCAGCTGCCCCAGAGTGTCAGTTGCTGGGCCTGAAGATGACAAAGCCCAACTGAGGCCTGCTAGAACAGAATTTAAGGTCCTCCTAGTCTAGAATTTATTTTTTGGTATTCAGAGATGCACTACTTTTGGGAACACGGAGGTTGCATATAGCTACAGTGGTACCTCAGGTTACATACGCTTCAGGTTACATACGCTTCAGGTTACAGACTCCGCTAACCCAGAAATAGTGCTTCAGGTTAATAACTTTGCTTCAGGATGAGAACAGAAATCGGGCTCTGGCGGTGTGGCAGCAGCAGGAGGCCCCATTAGCTAAAGTGGTGCTTCAGGTTAAGAGCAGTTTCAGGTTAAGTACGGACCTCCGGAACAAATTAAGTACTTAACCTGAGGTACCAGTGTACTATGGTTAATAACTGTGATTACTTGGAATCACAACTGGGGAGGAGAGTGCTGTTGAGCTCATGTCCTGCTTCTGGGTCTTTGGTAAGGGCTTTTCTGAATATTGAAACCTTATTTGCTCTGAAAGTGCTAGTACAGTGGTGCCTCGAGTTACAAACGCCTCAGGTTACAAATGCTTCAGGTTACAAACTCTGCTAACCTGGAAGAGTTACCTCGAGTTGAGAACTTTGCCTCAGGATGAGAATGGAAATCGTGTGCCGGTGGTGCAGCGGCAGCAAGAGGCCCCTTTAGCAAAAGCACGCCTCTAGTTAAGAACAGTTTCAGGTTAAGAACGGACCTCCAGTATGAATTAAGTTCGTAACTAGAGGTACTCTTGAGTTCATTGAAACTGAGTTATGCTAAATTCCACACAAACAAAACAGCTCCTAATCAACTGGCAGAATTCATTGCCATAGGCTGCTGACAGACATTTACCATGTAGATTTTACCATGTAGGCTACCCAAAGTGTTACCACACAAATGCACCTGATATATCATCTAACACATACACCCCTTACCATGTGGTACTATGATGTAGAAGACTAAGCTAGACAGGCATGAAAGAGGTCAGCTTGGGGTAGTTTGATCATCCATATGAAGTTAGGGCTTCTTTAAGAAAATGATAAGAAAATTAATAGAGGTAGTGTCAATGATGATAAGACCTAATATCATAAGAACAGCACCTTGCTCTTTGGCAGAATACTTCAAATTATCAGATGCAATGGACAAACAAGAGCTATTATGTTCTTTCTTTGGAACTTCTCATAGATGTTTGCCTGCCTGTTGTAATGATACAATAGGACAGGACAATATGGACTTTAGACTGATTTTAAAAAGACGGTTATTATGTTCTAATGTTGCTATTGCCTAAAAAAAAAAAGTATTGTAGAAAAAGTGATTAAAGACATGTGCAGGGAGCTATAATTGAGCCCATTGTTTAACCATCTGTTCTAGTCTAGTTGTAAGAAAATTAATCTCCTGCTAATTTACTTGGTCATGTGTGAAGTTTAAAATTGAATCACATCCCAGGGATTGCAAACTTCCTTTAGCTGATTTGGAGATTGATGTCAGCTCATGTAGACTGATTCCCCCCCCCCCATGATGTACAGAAGGTGAAATTAAAGTTTGTGTGCAAGAGTCCAAGTGAAACTGAGGTAAATGGTTAACCTTGAATACTGACATTTTAATAATGAAAGACTCTAATGAGACTTTGGAGATAAATGACTTTTGCTGTAAAGAATTAACTATTTAATGACCCAAATAATGAATCCTTGGAAGATGAGAACACAGGAGATTCGCAAAAGTTCTTCTTCTTCCTCCTCCTCCTCACCTTTAAGTTTCCCACTTTATCTTTCTGGAATAATTAGCAGAGAGTTCTTTACACTTTCAATAAAGGCAGTGAGTTTGCTTGTGAGAGGTATAATATTTTGCAATATCTTTAATAAGCTGGTACAGTGTAGAAGCCAATAATGTAAAGGCAGCTGTCAATGTTCTAGGGAGATCTGTTGAAAATGCTGCTGTTGCTAAAAATGGCGGCTCCATTGTCATGCTTTCCCCTTCTGTAACATATAATAAAACTTACCCCATCTCCTGATGTCTGAATCTTATACATTTCTCTCCCTCAGCCAGCAATGGTCAATGATGTGGAGTGAAAGTGGAGAGATGCATAATGTGAGAACATCAGGATGAAACATCATTTTCACAACTTGTTCCCCACCCATGGATTACGTAAAACACTGCTGCAGACCTCTGTTAAGAGCCCTGACAGAGAGCTGTATATATCCTTATTCAGTTACCCAAACCACCTGCAGTCGTGAGTACCATAAAGGTCATAACATAACTGGCTCAAAAAGACTGTACAGTTATCGGAAAAACCTACAGTACTCATAATCTGCATCTGCAGAGCCTGAGAATTATATTTGTTTTTGTTGCAGGCCTTTATGAACTTGGTAAATTATATATCTTTAGGTGCCAGGCAAAAATGTTTCTCTTCAGCCAGGCCTTTGGCTGATTAATATTCTTACAGTCTTGTAAATGTGTTTGTGGGAGGGGGGGTGTTATTGTTTAGTTGTTTTGTTTTAACTATTTATTTGTGCTTTTACCTTGAAGCACCCTGAGATCTTATGGTGAAGGATATAGGTCTAATCATCATCATCATCATCATCTGACAGTGCTGCAGCCTTATGCCTTTGAACTCACTCGAACATACTTCTGAGTAGGCATGCATTGAATTGCACTGTCATGAAGATCAAGTGTATAAACAGCTAACCTAGGCAAACAGCTCTGTAGACGCAAAATCCTGAAGGGTGAAGTATAGAATACATCCAAGTTAATCCAAACCTCTCAAGTCATTCCCCTTGGTATATTGAATTTTGTTAAATCCTGACATCCTACAGGAAGCCATGGGGTTCTTAAAAAGGTTGCCTTGCTAATTTCTTTTCACTGCTTCAAGTTTGTGCTTAAGGCAATGGCTGCTGGTGGCTCTCACCTCTATGACTGATATATGCTCAGGGATCAGAAAGATGGGAAATCTCATCTGACACTTCTTAAATAATTCCTTTTTCTGGGCTGACCTTGTACTTTCATGAAAATGGATGAATGTTTTCAAATCCTGCTGTATATGCAGCCCAACTGTGCTACCTCCTCACACCAGAAAATGGGTGAAAAGTCAATATGGGATGATTTTCAATGGTGTCCACACATTCTATGAATAATTTTACAGAGAATTAAATGTACAGTTATCTTTGTTCAGCTCTCCATTCATCTGAGAAGGCCCATCCTATTTTCTGCTGCAAGATATTTTTTTCTATTAAAAAAAATATTTTTGTTAGACTTTGCCTGTGATAAAAATAGAGGAAAGTACGGCATATGTGTTTGTGTGTAGTTATTTTTTCTTTTGTCCACAAAGTTCTATAAGTATTGTTTTGCTGATACATTGAAATAAATGGGGCAAGTTAGTCACAAAACTACCTCCATGCATTAATTTCATGTACAAGCATATTTTTCTGGATTGAGGTCTTTATGTGCATTGACTTCACGTTGGGCAAAAGATTCCTGCATTGCAGGGGGTTGGACTAGATGACCCTTGGTGCCCCTTCCAACTCTATAATTCTATGATTCTATAACTCTATAATTTAACTTCAGTGTCAACTGTCAGCCCTGCTTTTGGCACATTGAATGTGCTATTGATTCCTTCTTCTGAAATTGTGCCACCTGATGTCATGGTGATACCAGGGGATTGACATAAGGGTGCCGTGTGATAATGATAATATAATAATTTATTATTTCTACCCCGCCCATCTGGCTGGGTTTCCCCAGCCACTCTGGGCGGCTTCCAACAGAATTAAAAGCACAATAGAACAGCAAACATTAAAAACTTCCCTAAGCAGGGCTGCCTTCAGATGTCTTCTAAAAGTCAGATAGTTGTTTATTTCCTTGACATCTAAAAGTGGTCCACTGGAGGTGGGGGAGCTCAGGATCTGGCCCACTTGCTGGATCCTGATCCTCCATCCCATTATACAAAGTATATGCTTGACATGCACGAGGCCACAGGTTCATTCCTCAGCATCCCCCTGTAAGGATGGCAAGACCCAGTTCTGATGATGCAGCAGTGAAATTGTGTGACGAATGGGCTCCAGTATAATAATTCTCCTGCAATGTAAAACAGACTTCCTAATGCTCTTGTGTTACTTATCACTGTTTTCCCTACACTAAATCTGGATGTTTCAGGAGGAAGAAAAGAAAAGGGGACATGAGTACTAGGATACATGTATGAACACTCACATCTGGTATAAGTTAGCTTCCAGACCCTGCCCCTAGCTATATCTGTATGAAATGTTCAGTTTGGGGGCTGACAGATTTCTATTTTTAAAAAACAAGGATGAGGAACCTGCGGCTTTCCAGATGTTGCTGGACTACAACTCCTACCATCCTCAGTTACTGGCCATGCTGTCCAAGTCCAACATCTGGAAAACCATAGGTTTCCTGGACATGTTTTAAACTGAAACACATAGGAGTTTCAGAAGGAATAGCAAGATGTTTCAAAAACAACTGAGGTGCTGTGTCACAGGTTGATGTGTCAAAAAAGACGGAAGCTGTGCTGAATGCGCTCATTTCACTCACAGGGAAATATCAAGATTAAAAGCAAGTAAACAACAAAAGCAAATGATTAAATGTACTCTCAGAATCTGGCAGAAGCCAGAGGAGCTTGAGTTGGATTGTTATGGATGCAAAAATAAGAGTTGCAGTAGGTCAAACCTGTTACAGTTCAAAGCGGTGACCTAGACACTGCTGTTAAGGTATTTGTCCATTACTCAGGTCACCCCACCAGCGTTCGGAAACTGAGCTTCTTGGATAATCATTCAATCATCATTAGAGTTAACAATGACAAGGCAACCTGCAATATGATCAAATATCTGTTGACATTCTGCTTCCCCATCCAACGTACACGAGACCTGCAGATGAAATGATTTAGAAAGAGAATCAAATTAAACAAGGGAAGCCTCTCCAATTTTACAATAAATAAAGCCCCTACCCATCTCCAAATCTTTATTAAAATCTGTGCTTGGTATCTTCTGCAGCAGCCGTCTCATCTATAGGATAAGAAAAGGAGAGGAAATAAAAAGAGGAGTGAAAAAAATTGCAGACTCAACCAAGTTGGTTGGGATAAAGTCTGAGTGTCTCTCTCGCTAGAAATTTGGCTTCCTCAGAAGTACTGGAAAGCGAATGTGTTATTTTCTCCAGTGTGTGCACTGGAGTTCAAATTTTGTAGACGGAGAAATATAATAGTATTATTATAAAAGAATCCAAAGGAACCAATCTTTTGCAAATAATTTCTCACATTTTCTGGCAGGGCACAAAGGCTTCAAAGCATGCTAAACTGGTGGGGGAAATGATGATTTGTTTTCATCCAGTGATTTGGACAAATCATCCAAAACTTATCTGCCTCAATTTTTCAGCCTGCATTCATTAATTCTGTTCCATTTCACGAAAGTACAGTTATACAAAAACAACAAAGATTCTTATAGCACCTAAAAGACTTAACAAATATATTATGGCATAAGCTTTTGTGGACTCAAGCCCTCCTTATTGGAGGTTTGTGAAATCTTAGTGAGTAGAAAATTGTTGAATGGCAATGAGATGCAATAATAATAGCCAGTGGTAATTAGAGCTTAATTTTACCGGTATGTTAAATAGGTACACCTTTAATGTTTTACAGTAGCAGATTGGTGATAATTTACTCAACATTGTTGAGAGGATTATATTTACACCTGTAGAGGGGCAGGGAACCATTTGTAGGAAATATCCATAGACAGCACCAATATATGTGTGTTAGCTAAGAATCCTTTGTCTTGATTTAAGCCACAAGTGATGGCATTCAATATCTGGATTACTGTAATGAAGCTGTTTCATGTTGTATTCATCCTTTGAAGTTCCTTGTTCCAGACTGGCCTCCTAAAGGTTAGTTATTGCCATGGGCTGGTTGGACACAGAGGAATGGTGGGAGGAACTAGCTGCAGAACCCCCAAGGGAAGAAGGCTTGGAGCCTAGGGATTGGTGGTGGGATGATGCTGAATGGTTAGAGGGAGAAGCCTGGGAAGAGGAAGTGGTGGGAGCTGAAGAGGTAACAGGGCTTAGTAACCCTCCTGGTACAAGTAATAAGTGAACCCAAGTTCCCTAGATTGAAGTCCAACTTTCAAGTTACTAGGCCAGTGATGGCCAAACTTGGCCCTCCAGCTGTTTTGGGACTACAGTTCCCATCATCCCTGACTACTGGTCCTGTTAGCTAGGGATGATGGGAGTTGTAGTTCCAAAACAGCTGGAGGGACAAGTTTGGTTATCACTGCACTAGGCAGTGCTGGTTCTTGTGGATAAGTACATTTTGTGTAGCTATTAGCCTTTTGGCTCCCAAACATTTCATTTTACTAAAGTGGATTATTGTTGGAATCCCCCCCCCCCACATCCCACTTGGAAATAGCTCATTGCTGATCATGTTGTCCTTGGTGCCTCCCTCTTACCAGCTTAGCAATCCACCTCAAGGTAAAGGTACCCCTGCCCGTACGGGCCAGTCGTGACCGACTCTAGGGTTGCGCGCTTATCTCGCTCAAGAGGCCGGGAGCCAGCGCCGTCCGAAGACACTTCCGGGTCACGTGGCCAGCGTGACGAAGCTGCAACTGGCGAGCCAGCACCAGTGCCGCACACGGAAACGCTGTTTACCTTCCTGCTATAAAGCGGTACCTATTTATCTACTTGCACTTAGGGGTGCTTTCGAACTGCTAGGTGGGCAGGAGCTGGGACCGAACGACAGGAGCTCACGCCGCCGCGGGGATTCGAACCGCCGACCTTACGATCAGCAAGTCCTAGGCACTGAGGTTTTACCCCCAGCGCCCCCGCGCCCCCCCCCAGCAATCCACCTACAACTCACCAATTTGGAATCACCATGTAGTTTCATAGAGGAGAAAGAACTACTCAGAGACGAGTGCAGCAGCAGCAACCTTTGTGGGCCAATGAATGGGATTTCAGTGCTCCATTTTTGCATTGGGTCACATGAGTGGGGAGAGCACTGTTGTGCTTGTGGGCTTCCCATAAGTGTCTGGCTTGCCTCTGTCAGAGCAGATGCTGGACTAGGCAAGCCTTTGGCCTCATGTTCTTAAACTGCAAGGATAGTTAAAGGAATTCAGGCAGGAGATGGATAAGTGAGCAGCATTTTAGCATTCCACTTAAGGTACGAAGATGAACACTCTCTGTAGAGCTGCAGAGGCAAGATGCCGCACTGTGCAACCAATGTTTGTTTGTTTTATAAAGGTAATAACAGAGAGGTATGGCAAGGGATCAGGGGACTTCATTTAATTAAAAATAATGGAAGAAGATTAGTGGAAGTCTCTGAGGGATCCACAACTGTAGGGCAGCTTGCCTTTATATGATCATGAGTATTTTTTTGATATTTCCATTCAGGAACTTCCTGGGGGCAGGAATCAAGATTGCTCACTTTTCAGAATGTTTCCCAAGGTAAAAAGGGTGATGCAAAACAGGGAGTTTCAAGGACAGTGAAACTGCTGAGAATGCTACAGGGAGCAAGATGCATTGTAGTGTCTTAGTAGGCTTGCATGCAGAGAATTGTCTCTGTAGTAGGCAGAGTTGCCTTGGTAAAAAGGCAGCCTAGACATTTTTGTCTCCCTCCCCACTGCAATCGCTATGTAAACCCCAGATCTGTGGGGATGAGCATTTTGTTCCTAAACAGCTCTCCTCTGTTTTGCATCCCCCCAAGCCACATGCCCACATTGCACACAAAGAACATGAGAAAGGTATGGGGGCATTGGGGTGGGCGTAGTGATGCCCAAAGACTAAGCAGCACCATTAATGGTGAATCTCAAGGACAGACATTACTGATTCAGCTGTGGTTTGCTGAAATCACAGGCTTGTTTCTCCTTATGGAAACCCAGCACTAAACTGCTTTCACAGATAGCAGAAAAGGTTAGGCCAATAATTACTTGGTCAAGTGGATTTTGTAATTAATCTTAACTGCTGTGGGCAATCAGCAGCGCCACTTTTGTTTGTTTATTGGAGGCATCTGATGTTTCCCTACAGCCAAGGTTAGTGCTGTAACCTACTGATGCAGAAATACATCAGCATCAATATAATTCTAGTTATTACAATACACAACATCCTTATTAATTTTCAAAGCCCCCTTCTGCCAATCTACAAACATACTGAATGAATCTTAATCGCATGCGTGCGCAAGACAGCACACTTTGTTCTGTTGGCCAAAGTATTACAAGTCACAGTGTCAAACCATTTATAGATGAGCTTTTAATTTTGAAGATGACAACGTGCGAAACCTGAGAAGGATTTTAAAAAGTTCCTTGCCTTCACTTTTTTTTATTTTAATTGATATTTGACTTTGCATTTATTGAGAGGGTTGAAACCACTGTCTGAGGACTCATCAGTCCTCTAACAAGCAAACTTGAGAGCTAAGGGGCACCTTACTTTGGAAGTGAAACAGTTCCACCCAAAACAAAGTCCATTTTCTACATGTTTGGGAAACTATTGCCTTTGACTATGAGGGGAACGAAATGCATTTTTGCAAAAACTTGCATTAACTGTATGGGACAGGACCAAAGACCAATCAGAGCTTGGCAGAAATGAGTCAGACATCATTCAACAACCAAAGGTACTTTGCAATTCAGTTTGGGGTGGTTTTTGAGATATGCTTAATAATTGCATGCCACTGGAGCCTTTGTCATTTTGTTCTGTTGTTCAGTGGCATGATATTTAAATGATTGTCAAATTATAGTAGGACAATAGGGTTACTCATAAATAGGGTTTTTTAGTCTATCACTGATTATTGATAATTATTAAGGTTTAGAAAACAGTTGTGCTAATTTAGCCAACAATTAAAGTTAGCCAAATTAATGCAACCATTTTCTAAAGCTTTAAGAGTGGGAAAAGGAAGACAACAGATGACCAGCTTCTATAACAGATGGTCATTAGTTATCTTCTTGAACAATCCCTTTCATGAGTACAGGGAAAAAATAATGTTTTGTTCCTTTGAAGAACTGCTTTTGTTTTTAATTATGTTGCCAATTTAAAATAATAAATTCAGTTACTTTTTGAAAAAAACCTTCTAGACTCTTTTCTATATTAAACTTTCTCATCCTTTTAGTATTTCACAATTTTAAATTGCTTGCTGCCTGGAAGATGAAGTTTTCTTTATATCACACAAAACTGGTTTTCTCTTACTACCGAATCTTTAGCCTAAATCACAGAGATTTAACCACTGCATATATTTCTCCTCTGCAGGTTACTGTGATCCAAGAATCCCTGCAAATTTTCTTTTTAGCAAATCCTTTCCCAAATCCAAACATAAAAGCATGTTCCTTATGTGTCAGTTTAGGTTTTGCCGCTCTTAAATGGGGCAAGCACACTAAACTCACCAACCCAACTTTGGGCGACAAAGTCTGATTCAGGAGGTTTTCCTCCACCTTCACTGTGAGAGACATCATGTCTCTAAATACTACTTGCTGGCAATCACAGGTGGGCTGTTGCACTCAGGCTTCCCACAGTAGGGCATTCTGAGTTTTTCAACTTTCAAATTCCAAAAACGAGGGGTGCTACAAAGTTGTAATATGACTTGGGAATTGAAATGATACTTTGATTAAACTGATATAATTTTGTTTTCTTTGGTAAGTAAAATGTGTGAAAAATTACATAGAAATAATTAAAAATGATTGCCAAGTGCATACAATTTATTATTATTATTATTATTATTATTATTATTATTATTAAGCATTACCTAACATTTTCAGAAGGTAGAATTAAAATGCTTTGGTTTTTCCAAAAGCAGTTTATGTGCTTCTTCATACAACGTTAGTTGGGATTGCTTCTCCTGTAGAGCTACAATTCCCAGCACTCTTAACAAACTACAGTTCATGTGATTCTTTGGGGAAAACTGTGCACTTTAAATGAATGATATGGATGTGGCCGATGTGTTCTTGAGCTTTTGCCTGTCATGTGTTTCTGGTCTTGCTTTTTGGTCCTGACTCCTAGTTTCATCCTCATTGTCACAGCTCCCAGGTCCCCTGACTCTCCCCAAATTGTTGCCCCTTGGCTGCCTGGAGATGGTGTTGTCAGTGGCGTAGCGTGGGTTGTCAGCACCCGGGGCAAGGCAAGTAATTTGCGCCCCCTAACCCGTGGATTTGCGCCCCTTAACCCTAACCCCCAGATGTTGCGCCCGGTGCGGCCGGCCCCTCCTGCACCCCCCACGCTACGCCACTGGGTGTTGTAACTCATTTCTGGCATTACAATGAAGCTATCCATCATATACTAGATATAGCCCTTCAGCCACAGTATCTTGAATATAGGATTGCACCAGGGTAAGCGTCTGAGAATTTATATTGGCATTTCTTCTTACTTTATTGCTGCGCTGTGCTTTGTCTTGTTATGAGTTTTATGAGTCCCTGTTTTTTAAACTGTTCTTTTATTATTTTACTGCATGCTACTCTGAGAGCATTGCTGATGAGTGGCCTATAAATATTTAAAATAAATAAATTAAATGACTATGAGAAACAGCAACCCTAGATTTTTCAATCAACTTAAAAAAAAATCAAATAAGAGCCAAAAGGGACTGTGTAAAATGGACACATGGCTTGATAGAAACACTATTTGGGGAGAAAGAGAGAAGGTCAACAATAAGCTGAGGACCAGAAATACCTTGTTATCTGCAAGGGAAAGTTATTAAACAGGATACTGAAATTAATGATAAGCAAAGAGAAAGAGAGAAAGGCTCAACTGTATATTTAGAAGTTTCCCCACATGCTTCAAATTAGGTGAAGGACTGAGATCAATAAACTCTGCATGTTCCCAAGTACTTGCTTATTGCTTTGGGACTCGATTGCTGGGAGTGATTTATTACCCTTGCGTGCATTTAATGGGAATCATTGAAAGCAGCGGCACAGCTAAGACAGCCAGTCAGGAAACTGCAAAATATCTCTCCTCGTGTTATAAAAGAGCCCAAGATAAATTCTTTTGTAACAATACATAAACTGCTATTCAAAACACCATTTTATAAAGCAGCATTTATAATGCTGCCTGTCACTGCATTTCCTCTTCTCCAGAAAGGAGGCGTTTGACAGGATTATGTATCTTGCTCGATGGATGATTAGCACATTACTGCATGAGATCATGTATGGTAATGACAACAATCCATCAACAGACATTACCTATGTGGTATGTGGAGGCAAAAGAAAACTTTCAAAATCCCAGAATTTATTAGAGCTGTATTGATCGTGTCCTTGGTATGGGGGCTTTGAGAGTTATTTTGGCACCAAGTATATATTACAGATTTATATTTAAATCTACAAACCGGTTCTTTGATAACCTGGTACTGTAGCATATTGAGCTGGATAAAAGGGTCCACCTCAGTTTATGGCATTCTGGCATTGAGAGCCAAAACTTGATTCATCTTAGTACCTCAACGGCCAGGCTAGGAACATAAGAGGGCAAGCATTTCCATTGTGACCTAAATTCATCACAATCAGCGCTGTTTCTATTCCCCTGCGGTTCGGTTTCTGCCCAATACTACTTTAGTAGTCTTGCTGTCCACTATTTAATGTAAGTTACATAAATATTTATGTAACTTGTATATCTCACATACAGTGGTGGAGCTTCATGCTCCCGCACGGGGGACCGACACGCTGGGGGCGTGACACGCTGCCTGTGGGGGTGTGGGGCCCAGCGCGGGCAGGGGCGCAGCCACAATGGCACCCCACTGGGATTGCGCTGCCAGGGGTGCTGCGCTCCCCCCGCACTCCTCTTCCTCCGCCAGTGCTCACCTATGTTTCAATTAAAAGAAAACATCAAAACAATGTAAAGCAATGGAATTAATCAGGAGGACTTTAAAAACAACAACATGTAACAATGAATACATTCAGTTGAACGATTTCCATTCCTGACCACAGAGAAACACATGAACTGAAGCCATGTGCATGTCCTTTTCCTATTTTTGTTGGAATTCTATGACAGCTGAGTTTTAAAATGGGTCTGGGAATGTTCATTTCCAAGAGTACAGTAAAGGAAATAAATGGGCGTCCCCATGGAGTGCTCTCATCTGTTTGTCCATGTTATGCTCTCATGGTTATGCCTGATTTTTTGTTAATGTGTTATACATTTGATGTTAGCTGCTCTGAGCCTGGTTTTGGCCGGGGAGGGTGGGGTATAATAAAAATTATTCTTATTCTTATTCTTATTATTGGATGTTTGCTACACATTCATGGGGTATCATTCCCAGAGCATTTCTGGTCCCATTTTAGAGCACAGGGCTTCACGGCTGCTTAGAGCAGCTCTTATCTTTTGAGACAGGTATTTAAAATGGGAAGCGGAGGGGGGGAGAGAGAAGCCATTAAACCTCCTTGTAACTGTATGTTGATTCCCTGCCCCCCAAGACAAATGGCTCTCCCTCATGGATGCAACCAATTTATCCTCCCCCCTTTGTTGGAAAAGAAGGTTCAGCAGTGGTGACAGAGCTTTTTGCAGGCCTATCAGTCTATTCCTGTGCCTTATACCTACATCCAAGGAAGAAGACAGGTATATAGCAAACCCTGAGAAAATACTGTAACATCTTGTTCTCAACAGGGAAGCACAGTGAATCTAGAGCCAAAGAGAATTAGTTAATTTTACATTATGCATTAGAGTAGATTCATTTGTATCCCATTTTTGCATGTGGAAGATGCCCAGGAAGGAGAAATGGACACAATACGCTTCTTCCATCATGTTGTTTGTACAGGCAAGGTGATAATCATTCACTGCTGTGCTGTTGACAGGTGCTTTTGAGTCAGGAACTGTTTGTCCATTTTTTAAATACAGTATGTTGATTTTGAAGTCAGCAGCTAAATGTCCTGGAAGGTTGCAGTGTTCTTCCACTGTTGACATAAATATTCACACACACACACACACACACCCCTATACTAAAAGACTTCGAAGTGAAGTTCCAATGTGAAACACAGAATTAAAATTTATCAGCAAATTCTATTCTATTCAGTTTGGACTTAAAACTCAAGATTTCTTTCCTACAACTGTTGCCAAATTATAAAAGAGGAGGGAGTATCATTATAGTGACTTGCTGTTGTGAGTGGCCATTTATTATGATTGTTGCACCATTTGTATCTTGTATAAATTTGGGATCTGAACAGAAATCTCTGACACACATTCATGCAGTGAAGCCAAAAGGCACACACATATATATTTATGCCACAGTAAATCTGTTTGTCTATACATGTAACAAGTCTCTCTCTCTCTCTCTCTCTCTCTCTCTCTCTCTCTCTCTCTCTCTGTCTGTCTTGTGAGAGCCAACAAGTCTTTGCTGGAAGTGACAAACACAGCTACCCTTCTGGAAAATGAATGGTACTGAACTGTATATTAGCCTTTGCCTTAGTTGGTAGAAAATATATCACCTGTGAATACCCACAACTGTTGGTAAAATGAGGATTTCTAAGAGGCTAACAAACTACTTTCTATATGCGATCGATTTATCATATTGCTATTTAATTGGGGTCATTGATTGGTTTATTCATGCAGTGCCTAGAAAATGGGAAAATGGAACTGTAACACACCTAGGGATTTGAGGGCTTACTGCAGTGAAAGTAAAAAGATATAGGTGCAATACTGGGAGAAAAATGCCATTTTAAAATATTACAAGTGTGCATAGTTAGATCACTAACAGAAGCTTGATGATCATCCTAGAAGAGCCTTCGCCAACCTGGTGCCCTCCATATGTTTTGGACAGCAACTCCCATCAACCCCATTCAGTATGCATGTATGTATACAAAAAGAGCTTCTTCTTGTACTGGACCAGGATGCTCCTGAACATCTGGAGCTATAATTATTTTTTTCATTATCTGTATGTATTTACATCATGGCCTCAGTGTACAAGGTGCCCCAGAGTACAATCCCCTACTTGTAATATCTACATGTCTACTTGGCATGACTTGTTTCTAAGTCGATGTATTTAGGATTGCAGCATTTGTGAGTTATGTAGGCTACTTCTAGACAGGTCTTCTAGGCAGGCTGATACTTGTCAAGCTAAGTTGGTAGAAGCTAGGACAGAGAAACAGGAACTCACGGATTCGAACTGTCGACCTTCCAATCAGCAAACCCAAGAGGCTCAGTTGTTTATACCACAGCGCACACCAGTGCAAGTAGATAATTAGGTACTGCTGTGGTGGGAAGGTAAATGACATTTCTGTGCGCTCTGGCACTTGCCATGGTGTCCTGTTGTGCCAGAAAGCTGTCTGCGGACAAATGCTGACTCCCTCGGCCTGAAGCGAGATGAGCGCCACACCCCATAGTCACCTTTGACTGGACTTAACCATCCAGGGGTCCTTTACCTTTTACCTTTACTTGTCAAGCCTAGTGCCTTTGAAGTCTACAGCCTACCTGGTTTGGAAATGTAACCACATGGCAGAACTGGCATTCCATCAGATCCCTTGCTGGTTTTTGTCTTTGGAAATGGTGATGGTCAGAGATATTCATCTGAATAAGAGACTGATAGAAGAGAGATAATAGGATTGTTCAGTATTATCCACCAACCAATTTAAAATGACCAGTGTAAGTCTTAGATAATGCGGGGCCCTTTCTTTCTCTCCCTCCCATCTCTTAGGATATATTAATTTAATCTACAACATGTAAGTGCTAGTTGCTAAGTATTGACATATTTATACTTTGTTTCATTTATTTTTCTCTTGATTTGTTTTAGATTCTTCAGAAGATTCAAAGAAAGCCCAAATAGCATGACAATTAAGGTGTTTTCTGCCCCAGGGCAACTAAGGTAAGAAATTTGCATTTTCTCTGAAGAATTAGAATGTTAATTTTTAATCATCGCATGTTGCCATTAGTGATATTCTCCAGCTGAGCATCCTGTGAGCACAAATGTCTGAAATGGAATTAGCTTCACCTGTGAATTTTTAATCACTTTCCCTGTTTGGATACAGATTTTGAGTGCTCTGAATGCATAGCCTGTGTGTGCGGAGTTTCTTAAACCCATGAGCAAGTAGAGAGTGGGAATGTGCATGCCTTCCTCATCACCCTCATTGAGCTAGAGGGCAACCGTCTGTTCTACTGCTGTACCCCCCATGCAATATAGAGAGACCTGGAAAATTAGGGTCCTACATTGTGTAGTGGGTCTTCCCAAGGACCGGAGGCTCCCCATTGCAGATGGTCATGCTGTGAACATGCATAGCATGGCACACTTGCTACTTCGCCTCTCACATGTTCTACTGACCATCTGCACTACACTTTTAAAGCAGTATCATACCACTTTGTACAGCCATGGCTCCTCCCCAAGAATCCTGGGAAGTGTAGGTTGTTAAGGGTCCTGAGAATTGTTAGGCGATCCCATTTCTTTTGCAGAGCTCAAATTCCCAGCCTTCTAAATATGAAGAAAATGTTAAGCAAAGAACATCAATGGGACCTCTGTGTTTTTTATTTACTCTCTTAAGCAATACTAGTGATGTCTGAATGGATGGTGGACTGTGTAGCTCTAGCCTCCAAGCTGGTTAGCTCTGCTATATAAACCATTAAAAAAACCCACAAGAACAACAACAACAAACAAGGAAAATACAGAAAGTGGCCTCACTGGTTCACTCATGCACCTGGGAAAATAGGAATATTTTTGCTTGATGGCAGAAACCAACCAGGATCTTTCCAGGGGGAAAGTATTCTGTGGCTGGGGAAGTTATGACAGAGAAAGCTTTCTTGTGCCTCACTGCCCCGTGGACCAATACTATCAAGCATGGAAGCATCATTACTGGTGAGCTGAAGTTTGGTGTAATGTTCGGCTCAAAACAGAGTGTGAAATTGGGGCAAAGGGGTGTGTGTGAAACATCTCACTTTCTCTCTTTGCAGCAGGAAAGAGTGCTCTTTCCAGTGGTTGATGGCTTCCCACCCATCCCCAATAATTATTTTGGGGTAACATTAATCAAACAGAAATGCCATTTTCACCCCAGATAACAGGGAGGAAATGGCAGTTTTCCTCATAAGACTATATTATCTTGCCCTCATTTCACCCATTCTCCTGAAAAATGGCTGAAATGATGGTGGTGGGTGGGGAATTTTGACTTGCAACTATTATACGTACTTCAATAGCATGCCCTGGACTCGGAGGTTAATGATATCCTAGAACAGAGGTGGGGAACCTGTGACCATTCAGAAGTTCATGGAATCCAGTTACCACCAGCCCTGCAGGTATAGTTGATGCTGTCAGTTTGGCCTTGTTAGCAGGCTCTCTGCCCTCCATGCTCATGTCAGTGTTGTTGCATCAACAGTCTCCCTCTCTCTCCAGATACATAACAGCTTAAATGTCAGACTCTCAAAGAAGAAGAAAGAACTCTATTGGCAGTATAAGTAAACCATGCAAGTGATGTGCAGTGCATTCAGGAGGAACTCTGTTCCTAGTCCCATCTTCCAAATCCAAAGCAGTAGATTCCCGTGGGGGCTTTGTCTCCCTATTTAAATGTAGGCTAGTTCCTTTGTTCTTGCCTGCCTTCTTTATTGTCTATTGTCCCGTTCAATAAATGGTGCTGGATGTGGCCGCGCGTTGCTTTTCGCTCACGGTCATAATGCATCAGAGGGTTTATGGCCCTATTTCTCTTTTGCCTGGTGCTCAGAGAATTCTTGCACTCCTTGTCCTTATTTAATGTCTTCTTCTAATGTTTCCTTTCTGTTAACTCACTCTTCGGATCTCTTTCGGTCCAGTTTCTTTACACACTTGCAGTTCCACCGCAGAAAGTCTTTCCCACCAGAAGCCACCACAAGGCCAGAGCAACCCTGCCTGCTTTGGAGCCATCATTCCATAGACACCTGGTGTCAGGATGAGTCTCCACTAGGCAAGACTATTTTTAAAAAGTTGGAGTCCCAAGGAGAAGGTAGGTGCAGAGAATTTGACAGACATGGTCAGAAGAAGGAGAGATTTTGGGAAAGTCTTCTAGGCTCATAAATCCTAGAGATGAAAGTTTACCCAGCATCATTCAAAATCCAAATGAATTCTTTGTTATTCTATGCACATATCTGCTGCCACCCCTCAAATCATCCTTGCCACACATACACTCCCCCCATTCCCAGCTATGGCAGTGGCTTCCAGCAGATCTTGCTTTGTACTGTGGAGACAGACAGTTGGGTCATGTATATCCTTAGCAATGACCAGAGGAGGAATGACTACTGGGAGGAGCACAGAGAGAAGATATGCTATGGTGCTTCTGCAGCAGCACAATCGGACACCTTCATCTGCCCCAGCTGCAACAAAACATGTCTCTCCCATGTTGGCTTCTACAGCCACAGCAGACACTGCAAACTTCCGACAGTTTGACTTCACCCCAAAAAGTGCACTCCTCCATTGCCTCCTGCAGCAGATGGATGCCAACAACAGTGTGTCAAGGGCACTCCTATCCTCCTGGTCAGGACATTGTCACCTGCCTTGCTTCTGACTCTGATGTAGTGTGTGCATGTAGTGCTTCAGGGGAGAAATTGCTTTTTTCCAAGGGCGAGGCAGCCACAACCTGCACTGCCATTGGCTGTAACTTTAAGCATTAGTGCTGGAGCTTGGTTTCCCCTCCTCCCTCCCCCTTGCTTTTTCCTCGCATGTCATATCTTTTTAGATTGCAAGCCTCTGGGCAGGGTATTGCCTTAGTACTTATTTTTTGTAAACTGCTCTTATAGCCCTTTTTTATACTAAAGGGTAGGATGTAAATGCAATTAGTAAATAATAACTCACATATACTGTTTTGGCTGAGAATGCACTTCATGGGGATCTAGTGAAGACAGAGCGAATGGATTTTCATCCAGGGGCTTCATTTTTTCCACCTACCTCTTGGTGTGTGTTTAGATTAACGATCTTGTAAACACAAACTAAGCTTATTGTGTCAGTACCAAAGCAAGCAGCACATGACCCGTCAGGAGCCCTGAGATGTACTCACTGGATTCTCATGCAGCTATCATGCAATTAGATTTCACGTTTCTTCAGATGGAGTCAATAAAGTACAGCTGTCACTTTTCAGGGACCCAAATGCAATTATGTGCTGCTAGTACTAAGGCAAAGAACATCTTCCCTTGCAGCTGGAGCCAGGGATTTTGGATTTTATGCTGAGAAGTATCTTTCCAGTTCAAAAGATGCACAGCAGCACGCAAATGCAATTGTTAAATAGATGCTGCTTTTAGCCATTAAAGTCACTTTGATGCATAGGCTCGTCATTGTTATTTTTAGCTTTGTTTTCTTGAGCAAAGTTAATAGAGTGTGACCAAGACTGTGAACTTCCCAGCTATTCCCCAGTGAGAAGTGGTATTAATCTACGACAATATTGCATATAAGTTTTGAATTTGAAACATACTGCCATAAGATGTTTCCATAAAGGCCGCTCATGGGGAACAAGGTAATTAAAGTGAACACTGATCTCTGCTCTGTTATTGAATCCAAAGTGAGAAGATGTACTCTTTTTTATTTTGTTTTTAAGAATTGCACTTTGGAAACAGAAAGGCCTCCATGTGTCTTTCTCCATGTTCTTTTGCTTGGATAGGCAGTGATAGCACCAGCCATGTGGAAGGAGAAGAGAGCAAGGGCCAGATTTATTACTGGAATTGGGGCTAACATTCTGACATGCTGTGCATACAGACGGCCTTAACTGGATTAGGACCGTAGCTGTATTATTACTAGGCTATTATCAGCCTGGGTAGCTCAGTTGGTTCGAGCATGGTGGTGATAACGCCAAGGTTGCATGTTTGATCCCTGTATGCAACACCTGCATATTCCTGCCTTGCAGGGGTTTGGACTAGATGATTCTCTGGGTCCCTTCCAACTCTAAAATTCTGCGCTTCTATTCTATGGTTTGGGGTGAGCTCCTGTCGTTCGGTCCCAGCTCCTGCCCAGTTAGCAGTTCGAAATCACTCTTAAGTGCAAGTAGATAAATAGGTACCGCTTTATAGTGGGAAGGTAAACGGCGTTTCCGTGTGCTGCTCTGGTGCCGGTTCGCCAGCTGCAGCTTCATCACGCTGGCCACGTGACCCGGAAGTGTCTTCGGACGGCGCCGGCTCACGGCCTCTAGAGCGAGATGAGCACGCAGCCCTAGAGTCGGACACGACTGGTCCGTACGGGCAGGGGTACCTTTACCTTTTATTCTATGGTTCTAGTTTATTGGTATTGTTTTTATGGATATGCATTATGGATATGTTTCGTGTTTTATTGTTGTTTAGCTGTAAACCACTTTGGTGCTCTGTGGAGTGAAGGGCGTGGATATAGAAATAGTTTTATAAATAATTAAAAGTTTAATTCTCCAAAGATAAAAACCAAGCCAGATGCAGCACAGAACAAATTGTCTGAAATGAAGAAGTAGAAGAAAAGCCTGTAATGGACACACAACAAACACCGATAACTTGTTTAGAAGTTGTATTTTGTGCTCCTTAAGAAGCATCTATGGAGCCGAGTAACTATAATCTGTTGAATGCACAGTCTGAACCAGGTCGCTTGTTTGCAAGAGTGTTGCCAAATATTTCCCTCCCAAACACATCTGCAGAGGGGGAAAGGACACGAAGTGACTTATGGCCTGGTGGTAGATGATGCGCTGTTTGTCATTAATCACAGCAAGTGTTCCAGAACCTACTGTCAGATATTATGCACCAAGATAAAGGTTTCTGAAGGTCAGCTAATACAGTAATGAATAAAGGCAAGGAATTCCTTACCTGCCTTCCCTTAGGCTGGGTACTTTTTCAACCTTTATCTTCATTGCAAGTCCTGAGGGAACACAGACCACTTGGAGAAAGAAAACAATATGTAAAGGGACAAGACAGCAGTGACACAGATTCTGAGAGCCAACAGGAAACAAACCATCACTGCCAACCATTTAATAATCCAATATGTTTTGTTGCCCCAAGAGCAGAGAATTCTCTTTTAGCCAGGAACTCACCATAGCAGCCCATGATCCTCCTGACCTAGAGATTCAGATTATTATGACCCAGTTATTGGGGTTGTTGTTGTTGTTTAGTCGTTTAGTCGTGTCCGACTCCTTGTGACCCCATGGACCAGAGCATGCCAGGCATTCCTGTCTTCCACTGCCTTCCACAGTTTGGTCAAACTCATGCTGGTAGCTTCAAGAACACTGTCCAACCATCTCGTCCTCTGTCATCCCCTTCTCCTTTCCCAACATCAGGGAGTCTTCTCTTCTCATGAGGTGGCCAAAGTATTGGAGCCGCAGCTTCAGGATCTGTCCTTCCAGTGAGCACCCAGGGCTGATTTCCTTAAGAATGGATCGGTTTGATCTTCTTGCAGTCCATGGGACTCTCAAGAATCTCCTCCAGCACCATAATTCAAGAGCATCAATTCTTTGGCAATCAGCCTTCTTTATGGTCCAGCTCTCACTTTCATACATCATTACTGGAAAAACCATGGCTTTAACTATACGGACCTTTGTTGGCAAGGTGGTGTCTCTGCTTTTTAAGATGCTGTCTAGGTTTGTCATTGCTTTTCTCCCAAGAAGCAGGCATCTTTTAATTTTGTGACTGCTGTCACCATCTGCAGTGATCATGGAGCCCAAGAAAGTAAAATTTCTCACTGCTACTGGGGAGGGGTATACAAAGGCTGTCAGAATTCTCTCAGTCTGAATAATAATAATAATAATAATAATAATAATAATAATAATAATTTTATTATTTATACCCCACCCCTCTGTGTCTCCTGATCTCTGGCTTTCAGTTTGCCAGCTCCATGCCTGCTTTATATGGGCTGCCTACCTATTAGAGTTTAGGTTGCTTTCAGATTTTTGTAAGCAGCCCCCTTTTTACACCTCCTTCCAAGCCTCCTATCTCTAAGCTGTCAGCCTGCAGCTTGCCTTTCTTGGAGATACCTGTCACTGAACACTCAATGACCGCAAACTCAGATTCACAGTTGCCAGCTGGATTAAAGGCTGCCGTACCACCAACTGAGGAACTGAACTACTGGTAAGCTCCTGCTGCTGATCTTTCAGAGCCAACCAAGCCCAAGGCTGCTGGTTTGGAATCCATGGAACTGGAGGCTGGCAGTCCAGAGGCTACTGGGCTGGGACCCTCAAAAACACAAATCTTTCCATGTTATGATGTGAATAAATTTTCAGTTCTATAATGAGCCAGCTTTTCCATTAGCCAAAGGGAGCCGGCTAATTCTGAATGTCATAAAGAATAGCAGATCACTAGTTCAATAGATGAGTGGATGGAAAAGGCCTAGGAAAATGCTGTAACAGCAAAATTATCACACTTGGGAACTGAAGAAAAAAAGTCAACAGTAAGATAGGTTTGTAGAAAACTAGAATCTTTTTACTGAGTATTGTATTATGAACTTACTACTTCTGCAAACAAAAGTTGGGTTTCCAATGTTTTGAGATATATAGACAATCTTATGATAACGGATAGGTAATATAAATAGTTAATGTGAAGACTAGGTCTAGGTGAAATGTTTGAAAAATTGCTCTTTGTTTGATATGTATATATTGTATCAGTAGTGAGAGATAATTTCTTTAAAATTTAATAGTTGCTTTTCTATGAATAATGCTGTACAGTTTATTATAGATATTAAAAGATAACAAAAATTGTTCTTTAATTCATTATTTTTGTATTTTTACTGGCAGGGATGGGGAGAGATGCTTCTGGGGATTTCTACCTCAGGTACCAAGAGAATTGGGTTGGCTTTGGATTCTGTAAATCTTGAGGGCATTTTCTACTCCACCTCAAGGCTGGCCCTGACCCCCCCCCCCCAAGGACCTTGAGGAAACATGGGACGCCTTCACTGACTCACCCTTTCAATATGTTTTAATTAATGACCTCAAGGAAACTGCAACTATTATTGGGTTCTTACAGTGGTGAATATAAGAGAATTCAACCAAATACGCTGTAATGAGAACAGAAGAGAATTTAGCTATTTATTTTATCCCTACCCAGCTGAGGAAGATAAAGGAAGACCAAGAAAGGGATTTAGATTAGAATTTCTCCTTCATATGCTTTCCCTCGATAATAAAAATATGAGGGCACGATCTTTCCTTTGCTGTTAAGGGTGTCATTCACAAACAAACAAAAATACAGGATACAGGAGCTTAGTTAAAATTGCCTCAAGATTCTCCTTCACATGATGTTTTCTAACAGATATTTTCTACTTACTTTCTTAGAAGAGGATTCCATGCCCGCAGCTTCAGTCCCCGACAAAAGCCACCACATAATGAAAACAATTAGATCTGCTCAGAATAAATTCAGATTGACCGTGATTCACACAGAAGTTTATTTTTCATTTTCCATCTGCTTGCCAACAGCTTGGTGTACATATTTGCAATGACAGTGTGCATAGGAGTTGGCCTGGAGGGTTCCTAACACTACGGGTTGTTATCAGGCTGCATTAATACTATTCTTATTTCCATAAACTGGAGGGGAAAATGAAGCATTACAAATGCGCGGAGCATTGACATCAGAGTGAAATGGCTTCGTGCCTGTTGAGGCAAATTAATGATTTCCTCCTCTGCTCCCTCTGTGGAAAAATAGAAAGGTGGCCTCCCCATCCTCATCTGATCTTTCTTTATACAGTGACATTTGGACAGAATGAAATCTAACACAGGCAGAAATTTTAAAAAAGTGCCAGCTAATTATGGCAACATTATTTTCTGCACATCTGTTCTGTGCTGCTGGTGGAACCTTCCTCTCAAACAGACCTGCTGCTGCATAAGACTTTGTTGCTCAGAAAGCTTCTGCTTCCAAGAGGAGGTCTAGCAGAAAGACTCAGCATTTCCCAACATCTCTGGCTCATTGGACCTTCATTTGGAGGCAGGGTTATAAGAGTGGCACTGTCCTAAGTGACAGGGTCACCACCAAAGGAGTCCGCCCCATAGGAAGACCAGGAAGCCAAGGGAACTCAGCTCATCATTCGTAGTTCCTCTCAGGCAGCAAGTGGTAGACAATGGGACTATTAGGAAGAAGGATGGGCAGATGGGGAACACTTGGCTCCCCAAAGCTGCCACTTCCACTGGACTGATTGCTGTCGGGATGCAGGAGAGAAAGAACTGGGAAGCACATTCACCATAATTTTCAACCCTCCCAATCCTGTGATTCTCAGAAGCTAGATCGAAGAGCGGGTTTGGGTCTATGGTTGGACATCATTTTGAAACCAGTTAGCAGGCTAAACTGTTCCGAACTGAACCGATTTGGTTACCTCAAAAGATGACATTGCCCAATTTGGCATGGCAGTTCCTGAGATGGAGGAGTGGGTTTTGGTCTGTGTTTGGAGATAGTTGGGTGCCATTTTCTGTAGACTGAGCCTTTCAAAACTGCAGTGATTTTAACCATGAAAATAAAAGGGCGGTGACCAAACCAAATCAGGCTGACTTGGGTGGCTCTGGGCTTCAACCGAGTCAGGTCAAGATCGCCCCAGATCACCAGCGGTCAGATCACCTGGAGCATTCAGATGTTGGGTGGGAAGAAGGGGAAGCAAGTAGCCCCTCTTGGGGCAGCTCAGGGTTGTTGCAAGAGGGCTTTTAAACAACACTTGGACTGCATGCATCTGTCCCCAGTAGTGCACGCATGCACACAGCCAAACTAAGCAGAATTGAACCCTGCACTCACCAACTGGTGCAATCCTGCTGCTATTTAATAATTTGAATAGGCCTAGAATAGTCTTTCCCCATCACATCCATCCATATTTTAAAAAGACAGGACTGGTTTGGCTAGTCCTTGGTGTGCTTTCATTCACTGTAATTTGAAAAAATGGCACAATAGCAAGATAAGGGGTGATGCTAGATTGATCTGTTGGGAACGAAGCATGAAGCAGAAATAATATTGCTTCTTTTCATATCGATATTAATGCTGCAGGGCTGAGTGCATTAAAAGCATTTTGATTATGCCACTGAATATAGGAATTGCACAGTAAATATGTTTATGTTGCCAAAATATTCCATTTGTGTAAAAGGATGCCAGGAGCCCAAGGAATATTTTTAAGATAAATAGATACAATATTTATGTATCTCATCTCTGAAAGCTGCTGGTGATATATATGATGAATATCTTTAATACTTAAAAACCTGCTTGTTTCATAGCCACTCAGAAATGACCACAAGAAAAGAAATATTGTACATCATAGGGTCTGTGGTTTCTTTGTTTTTGCTGAAGTTCTTCCCTGGAAATGCTATACATGAGCACCCATTTTTAAAATCCTGTTAGAAAGAGTATTAAATAAGCTGTTCGATTTTTCAGAGCACAGCATTGTATTCAGTGATGGGAACTTCCATTGGTTCAAGAAGCTTCCATGAGCAAATGGACGTTCCCATCAGCAGAACATGGGGGCGAGGAGAGAGGAGGGAAAGGAGGGTCGGCCTTACCACGAGGCAGCTGCTTCAGAGGGCAGCAGTAATCCCCTACCCCATTCCCCCTTCATCCTATAAACTAGACTGCTCTGCACCTCCTAAGCTCACCAGATATCCTCAGATTCAGTGGAGGATGTTGCCCCCATTGCCAGTGTTCAAATAAAAGTGTAGTAGAATGCTGTATGTGGAATGAGGGGTGATATCTTGTCCTTCTCCGTCTTTGGCCAGCATTTGGGAGGGAGGGTATTTCTGAAGTATTCCCAAGGATGTCAACAGGTTGATGGTGATTTACCGGTTGATCACAGGGCGTCCGTGGTTGGTTGCATGATCCTGATCGATTGATCCCAAAAAAGCTCAACAACTTTGGTCAATCCAATGGGTAGATCACTGTCAGTTTTCTTTTTTAATAATGGGAGTAGTTCACAGTCTATTTGGAGTTGGACATGCCTGCTATATGCTTCTTACTATTACACTGCACTGTCTCCCGGATAACTTCATTCTTTAGCATGGCTTACCATGGTATCCTCCATGTATCTACATAGAAGTAAGCTCTATTAAATTCAAGGGGGTTTCTTCCCAGGCTTTGCAGCCTTAGTATCATGAATAAAATGGATTATATACCATGGAAATACTGCTTACTTCTTAGGAAGAATGGGCACTAGGGTTCTGATTATTTAATGCCTCATTCTGCTATAATTATTCTAATTTTCTCAGCCTTAAATACGGCAGATGGCCATACATTCTGTAGGCTGAAAAAACTGTGAAGCTTGTCAAAGCTGATTCATCATTTTGAGGAAATAGCGATGATCAAAATAAATTACAAAGGTGAAGCCAAAGAGGCTCCCTTGGCTTAAACTAGGCTCCTTGTTCCAACGTCCCCCCAAACACGCATTCTTTTAAGAAGAATCTATTGGATTCTTTGAGGTCCTTAGCTGGACTTTAATTAAAGCTCAGGAAGCCAATGAGGCTGTCTCCCATGTGCGTGAGATAACTGTGCTCACTGATTTTGTTTAAGCGAAGGCCTTCTTTTTACCTTTACATTCCCTGCCCTACACAGGTTTCTTTAAAAGTAAGATGGCTTCGCTTAAAAGACAAACAGCAGTCGGAAACCTGTGCAGCTTCCCACATATATCAGAAGGTCCAGCCAAGACATAGAGTTCAAATCTCTGCTTGAATTTCCTTCAGTTTTCTGCAACATTCCCAGACATTTGCACCCTCATTTGCGCTGTAGAAGCTGATGGTTCCACTGCTAGATTGAAACCAGACCGCAGGGTTTTGTGTGGGGCTCCTTTGGCCCACAGTACTCAGCTGCCCCAAGGCAGAAGAAAGCTACACAGCTTCAGAAACCTTGTAACCTCCACTTCTGACACCATGTAATAAGTTTAGGTTCAGTGTCTTGAGGCAATAGTTAATATGACGGTTTTTATTAAGTAGCAGTTACAAGAAACACTAGTTTTCTGCTGGAGACCTGTCAACCAATTGCCCCATGCCCTGCCACCATTCTTTTGGGATCACCTCCAAACTCCCATCCCAATGTCTCTTGTAAGAAAATGTTTACAAATCACCACAATCCCCTACAGCAGGGGTCTGCAACCTTTAAGACAAAAAGAGCCACTTGGACCCGTTTCCGAAGAAAAAAACCTGGGAGCCACAAAACCATTGCGACATTTAAAACAAATATAACACTGCATATATTCAAAATAAAAAAAATCCTTCCAGTAGCACCTTAAAGACCAACTAAGTTAGTTCTTGGTATGAGCTTTCGTGTGCATGCACACTTCTTCAGATACCAGTTATCAGATACCTGGAAGGAATTTTTTTATTTTGACTATGGCAGACCAACACGGCTACCTATCTGTAACTGCATATATTGTTTCTTACCTTAATGTCCGATTTGACAGTGGGCGGGAAGGTGACGTCAGGACAGTGCGTGACTAATGCACGCACCGCCCCCATGCGATGTCACAGCCAGTACAGCGCCTGCCACAGTGGGGAGTGTCGGGGCGCACAATGCGCCTCCTCCCCTCGCTAGTATCCACCCCGGAGCTGCGGCAAAGGTGTAAAAGAGCCACATGCAGCTCCGGAGCCGCGGGTTGCAGACCCCTGCCCTACAGACATCTGATAGGGTTTTCAGGACATGCAGGTACCTGAGAAGGCTGCTGATTTTAGACGACAGGAGAGATGATTTGCAGAATGAAAGAAAGGACCTTTGTGAGACTCTTCAGCCACCTTAAGCGGAACAACAAAACCCTCCCCACCCATGAGAATCCCACTGAAAGTCATTCTACTTTTTGATCATTTTAGAAAGCCATTTATTTTCTTGTTAATTGATGGGGAATGGCTGGGTGCGGTGGGGGTTTAACAGAAGAAGTTTTCAGCACAGCGCCAGCTGAGTTTGCTCCTTCCCCGTCACAAATGGTGAGAGTTGAATCAATATGGCAATGCAAAATGCCAAGGGGATTGTTTTGCTCTGCTGGTCAGTAATCCATGGGAAACCTGCTTAGTGGCATCTTGTTCATCCATCAGGAAAGAGAGCTCTACATCGGGACAAGTCTTAAAAAGAGAGAGTGGGAGAGAGCATGCTAATCCCGCTTTATCTCTATGGGAAGCAGTAAGCATTAAGCTAGATAAACGGCAGTCCTCTGTTTGGGGTTTTGAGAACAAATTGGAAAGCATATCTATGCAACCAACTAATCTTGGCTCTAATGCCAGTGCTACTGAAAAGGAAACTGAAGCTAATGGAAATAAAATGGAATCTAAAGGGCCTCAAGCTTTAGCTGATGTATTAACTATAACCTTACCTGGACAGAGATAGCTTTCTGACAGTTATTCATGCTTTGGTAACCTCCCAATTGGATTACTGCAATATGTGATATGTGGGGCTGCCTTTGAAGATTGTCCAGAAATTGTGGCTGGCCCAAAAGTAGGGCAGGAAGATTGTTAATGTGGACAGACAGATATCAGAGTGTAATGCCATGTTGTGTCAGTTCATTTCTGGACACAATTCAAACTGATGGTATTAGGAGCATAAGAAGAGCCTCCTGTATCAAGCCAATGGCATGTCTAGTCTAGTATCCTAGATTGTGGAAGCCCACAAGCAAGATTTGAGTGCAAGAAGAGGCTCCAATGGTAGAGGGAGAACGTAGGCCTCATGGCTAGTATGTAGTCGCCATTGGCACCAACTCCTAGGGACCCAGCTCACCGCCCCCATAATTTTTCAATGTTCAATATATATCTATATCAGGGGGTGGAGGAGGCCAACCATTGAGCTGAGCATGGTGCAGGTTCAGTGGCCGGTTCCTTCTCCTCCTTTATAATGGATTCTTAATTATGAGAATGAAGAAAGACAGCAGTTCGAATCCCCGCGACGGGGTGAGCTCCTGTTGCTCGGTCCCTGCTCCTGCCCACCTAGCAGTTTGAAAGCACATCAAAGTGCAAGTAGATAAATAGGTACAGCTCCGGCGGGAAGGTAAACGGCATTTCCGTGTGCTGCTCTGGTTCGCCAGAAGCAGCTTAGTCATGCTGGCCACTTGACCCGGAAGTTGTATGCCGGCTCCCTTGGCCAGTAAAGCGAGATGAGCGCCGCAACCCCAGAGTCGGTCACAACTGGACCTAATGTTCAGGGGTCCCTTTACCTTTACCATCTTTGGGAGAGAGGCCTGCTTTCCTATCAGCCTGCTCCCCTTTATTTAGTAGAGTTCCCACCCCCCATTCACTGACTAAGGGAAACTGGGGGGAAACTGTTTAGTGGTAGCTCTAAGTTTAGCCCTTACATAAGATGTTTTTGCTCCATCTCTGGCTTACAAGTTTAATGAATATATTAATACATTCCTTCCTAGTAAAACCTCTGTGGCATTCAACTCTAGATACCATCACAAGTGAAAGACAATAGATGTCTCTCTGTCTTCCTGTCCAAAAGAAGCATTGAACATTAACTCTGGAAGTAGCAGCTCAAATCTCAAAGTTAACTGACAAGCCCCAATTGCCCCTGCCACAGCCTTGCTGCTTATAAGTTCACTCTTTGAGAGACGAAAATCTCTTATTTATTGGTCTGTTGATAATATATGGTAATGGGTAAATTTGCTGTGAGGTCTGAGTTACCGATAAGGGATTGTCAAGGAGCAAAACAACACCTTCTTGGCCCAAGGAGAATTTGGATTTACAATGTTGCTTTGAATGCCCATGTAAAAGTGTAACCCCCCTCCAGCCCCCTAGCTGAATCTTTGAGCTCCTGATAGGCTCACAAGTCTTTTTTGTTTTTGACACTAACAGTTCTCATCTCTCTGCCCATATCACTTATTGATTCTCTGGGAATTCTCTGCCCTGTCATCTAGAGCACTGCGTGGAGAAACCAGCAAGCCATGAATTTTAATGCTCACTGAAGATTGCGCCACTTGATGTGAGCATTTTCTAAGAATTTTCAAAATGAAAAATAGGTTTTCAATAGCTAGGCCTGCTACCTTTGAGAGACCTTTCAGTTTTCCTTCTCCCCCCCCCCAGTTCATCATTGTAATTATGTGGCTTTTCAGTTCCAATTTCTTATAGAAAGGACAATACATTGGTAATAAAAGCCTATAAATTCTGCTGTAGTCCCTTCTGCTGGTCTGGTAAGATGCTGCTGTTTCTAGGAAGTGAAGCTTTTCAATTTCACTGCCTTCTTGGCCATGTTTACTTACTGTTACACTGTCAGAAAACACATGATGTATTTTGTAGTAGGGAATAGCTTTATAGATTTTAAAGGCCCAAGATGTGCAATGAACATGGGCAGTGAACACCATCAAACCCAATAAATATTGAATTAGAGTGTCTCCACCCCCATCGTTCTGCCCGGATGCTGCGGTCCAGTGCCGAGGGCCTTCTGGAGGTTCCCTCACTGTGAGAAGCAAAGCTACAGGGAACCAGGCAGAGGGCCTTCTCGGTAGTGGCACCTGCCCTGTGGAATGCCCTCCCACCAGATGTCAAAGAGATAAACAACTACCTGACATTTAGAAGACAGCCCTGTTCAGGGAAGTTTTTAATGTGTGACATTTTAATGTATTTTTAATCTTTGTTGGAAGCCGCCCAGAGTGGCTGGGGAGACCCAGCCAGATGGGCGGGGTACAAATAATAAATTATTATTATTATTATTATTATTATTATTATTATTATTATTACTACTACTACTACTACTACTACTATTAACAATTCCACAGTCATAAGCACATCCTCTCCCAAATATACTACACTATTGGGAAAGGGTGTGGAGGGAAGACTATGCCTATCATTGTTTACACACAATTGTGGATGTTGAATGGAGGTTATTACTTTCTTCCTATGCTGCCATTGTGTGTTTAAGGTTAGCTATTGAGCAATGAGGACCAGTGGTACAGTTCTTCTTCAACAAAAATGCCCCCACCCACAGCCTTCTTGGTGCATAGACATCACACTGATGCATCTATCTCTGCTGACCAGTTGCTTTTGCCATGCTTTGAAGCAGTTGTGGTCATGACAGGGTTTTATTTTGCACAGATTCTATCATGGGTTGACTGTTTGCCATGAATACTAAATATCGAACTTGGTAGCAATAGGCGAGAAGCTCTTGTGTGCTGACTTCAGCATGCACCTCAGCCTGTGATATCACAGCTGGGGCTCATTACAAATGGACTCAAAGCTGTGGCTGCCACATGTTTAACATGATGGAAAGGGGGGGAGTATAAATGCCATGAGTGAATGAATGCTGAGAGAGTCTAGAGAATCAATGGGCCCTGATTACAAGAAGATCATGTTAGTCAGAGCCAGAAAGAAGGAACTGGAAGGAAAACTCTGCCAAGACAGTTTGCTTCTTGAGGAGCAGCAGCAAATGCCCTCCTCCCTTCAGTTAAGGTACTGAGTACTCAAGGTCAGGCAAGTTATCAGGGCACCTGAAGCAGAAGAATAACTTGTTTTTTAAAAATAGCAGGCACTTCTCTCATTCGCTGACAAGAAAAATGCAACAATAATACAGGGAATAGCTAACAATGTGCTGATTTTTCATGACTCAGAAAATCAGTTGGCGGAGGCGACTGCCTCACTTTCAGGGGCAGCCCTACCATTAGGCAGAGTGAGACAGCAACCTCAGGCAAAAGATCCTGGAGAGGGGAGCATCAGTGAGGTGCTGGAGGACAAAACTGTGAGTACTCTATGGCTTGCCCTCTGCCATAGAAACTAGTTTGTTTCCACAGGTATAGTGGGTGGAGGATGCACTGGCACCACTGATGTTGAAGTAAAATTCAACTACAGTCCTGGCTACTGCTCGGCCGATGTAGCTTGTTCCTCCCTCTGATATGAGGGCCAGACTGCCAGCTTCACTTGGCAGTATATTGCAGGTGGAACAGCAGCCGCTCCTGAGTGTTGAGAATTTCCATTCCACCTTAAGGAGCAGACATGGAACTGTTGCGTGTCACGTGTCTGTTTACATTCCTGCACAGTATGCCGGGAACTTCTGTTGTATGTATAGCTTTTGCTTTTCTCTGTCTCTCTGAGAAGACAAAGAGGGAGACAACATGTTTCTTTGTCCTGATTTATGATTAATAAATCCATAGTTGTAGTATGATTCCACAAGCCTCACGCCTATTCTGTATGCACAGTTTGGTCTGCTGATATAGTGTGCCCTGGCTTTGAAGCCCGGGTCGCTGATTTACGTCGGAGTAGAGGCCGATGGGTCTTCGGAGCGGGACAGCTGGAAGAAGATGACCCAGCTGGGGCTAGCCAACTGGACTTGCAACCCTCTGCATGCCGACACTGAGTCCCTCTGCCACCAGCTCACAGCAGCACAGAAGCAGCCATCATGGTCTGACTCTCATACTGGTCCTGGACAATGTATTGATTCATCGCCCGGGCTTACTAGACATTTTCTGGAAAAAGCCCAATTTGGAGGTTCTTCTGTACGTTCCCTTTTAAAAAATAGCAATGCTTCAAGATACACTTATTTTCAATTTTATCCCTTTACAGAGACTGATTCTGTTTGGAGAGATGTGTATCAATACTGATTTGTCTCAGTTCCAAGACATGGCAAAGCCAATGTTATGTTTCCCTTCTGACAAAATTTAGTACTTACCTGCCGTCAAAGTGGATAAAAAAGCATTGTCTCGACTGCCCGACGTATCAGGGTATACATAAAGCTGATCCTTTTATTTTACTTTTTTATATAATGATCTGTATGTTGTTCTTTATTTTATATTTACTTTAGATTGCAAGGAATTTGTATTTTTTATTTTATATTGTGTGTTGATGGAAACTGTACTTTTCTGTGGCTTTTTGTTACTGTCTAAAATCAATAAAAATTATTTGGGGGAATCAATACCTAAATCTCAATTCTTCAGCTGCCAGGAAACAGCTGTTTCCTTTTTTCCTGTCATTACATTCAAAATGAAAGAAACAGTATTTCATATTATTTATTTTGTATGACTACTCCAAAATCTATTGGTACAAATCAATGTGGTCTTTAGAAAACACAGACAAGTCAGCTACGAATCCAGGCAAAGTCTCTTCTTTTGCACAGATTGCCACATATTGGAAGCAAAAAAGTGTTTGGGTGAACTCTGCTCATATCCTCTATTACCTTGGAAAAATTCACACCATCCATATTCCTCTGACACCCAAGAAAATAAGAACCAGCCAACCAATGCATCAAACCTTCCTTTTTAAAGCTATTATGCATGAATTCCAGTAAATGCATTGATTTCCAGTTTCTTTTGCCTATCTATAGGGTTATTTTAACTTAAGCCGTCATCGGAATGTACTGTATTGCCAAAGCACAAGTTACTTGAGGATAAACTGCATTTAAATACCAGTGCAGGGCAATGCCAGCAGCCAGTGTGAACATCTTTCAGCTAGGCTTGCTTTCAGTTGCCAAAACTGAGCTGTGACATGTGTGGGAGTGTGGATGCTTGTGTGTGTTGAGATTTGCTGTGTTCTATCTCTTTGCGGCTTGTATCTTTTAATTGCATTAGCAGAAACAAAAAGATCATTACACATTATATAGCTCCATGCTTGATTAAAGAAACGAGGCCCCAAGGCTCAAGCGAGTCTTGAATGATATCTTCTGATTTTATATGTGTCTGGGTGTAGGAGGGGAATCAATGATTGACATTTACTGCCATTCACTGGCAAGGGAACATAAGAACAGCCTGCTTGATCGGGCCAGAGGCCCACCTACTCCAGTATTGTGTGCCTGTGGGAAATTCTCATTCAGGATCTGAGCACAGGTGCACTCTACTCACTAGTGATTCCCAGTAACCAGTATTCAAAGGCTTACCCCTCTGACAGCAGACATAGAACATAGCAAAAATGGCTAGTAACATTTATGCCCCTCTTCTTCATGAAGGGCCATGCAAAGTTTGCACACCCTATTGCAGATATTAATATTTTGCATCTTGAAACAATAGGATGCATAAAAACTGGCTCTTCAGACCCATAAATATGATCCAAAAGCTTTACTCACAGAACTTAATTCAAAATAACAGAACAAAAATAATGATACATCCAAATGGTTGTATAATATCATGCGCATGCCCAGCAAAGGTTTCATATTCAAAATAACTCAGAGGTCTCTCTCTCTCCACAGCCTCCATTAGCCTGGAGTTGTTTTCTCTTCAGGGGAGAACTCATTAGCACATCCTTAGTTCACTGTGGCTTCCAGAGAAAGGCCCAAAGACCAGCTCTCCAAGATTGTGATTTGCAGTCAAATACCTCTCTCACATGATCTAAAGTTAAACAACATGTGAGAGCTAACAGAGAACATCAACAGTTAATTATCAACCCATATACACTCAGAGAGCTCTTTTTAACTTCAGTATAGCTCAGTAGAATTTCCCAATGTTGAACCCTCAGCAATACACATTCAAATACATACAGGCATATTCCTCTTCAGTGTCAATCAAACAATTATATTTAACACCCCCTGCCTCCCAGAAAGTTCAACATGACAAGAAGAAGACTAGCCTGGGCAGACTGCAGGGAGGGGGGGGGTTGCTTCTCCCACTTCCCCACATTTGCAAACTGGAGAAACTGTTGTGCCCACCCCCTAAACATATTGCTATCAAGCACCCTCTTCTGCCACCTATGTCCAGAGAAAATGCTTGTTTCAGGCCTCATTTCATGGATTGTGTGTGAGGGGAGCCTGCAGGCACTAGAAAGATTTTCTGGGCACATGCACATCCACAGACGCTATCTGTTGGCAACCCGCTGGTGTAGACAATTGTGAGCTAGATGGCCCAGTAGCCTGACTCATTATTTCTGTCTTTAATTTGTAAAACCATTTATATACCGCCAACTCACGTAAAATATCTTGGAGGTGTACAATATACACAACATAACAAAATAAAACCCCATGAAAACAATGTGAAAGGCAGATTTCAAGGCAGATCCCTCCCACGGATCCTAGGCCAGGTGTGGAGAACTCTCCAGATGTTACTGAACTGCAAGTCCCATCATCCATGGTCGATTATCATGCTTTCTGAGGCTGATGGGAGCAACATCTGGAAGGGCAAAGGTTCCTCGCCTCTGTCCTAGACTCATATTAAACTCTGGTTTCTATGTAATCTAAGTAAATGTCTTTTTACTTGCCCCTTCTTCTTATAGCATTTCCTGCTTTTCAATCATTGGCATACAGCTAAACACGTTATTCCTGGCATCGTCCTTCACTGGCGACTGCCTATCAGTTTTGAGCCTGTTTCCGCTGTAAGAGTGTACGGAGGAGGTGAACGGCGCTTTCAATGGCATATGATCTCCTGAGAGATCCCTTCCAAACAAATAGTTCTGAAAGCATACAGCCCAAAGCACAGAGGAAGCAAAGTGGAGGCAATCTAATCTAAGAATGCCTCTTTGCACCTGTCGCCAAAGAGTCATTAAAAATCTGGCAGGAACACCTAAAATGTACAGCAGGATTTGCTGAAATGTCATGTTGTATTAAAATATCAGTTTTGCATTGGAAAAAAGATGAGGAGGGGGAAAGGGAGTTCTTTGAGGAAGAGGGGTGGCACTCCTAGGAACAAGGCTTAGATCTAGTTAGAGTCAGAGTACAAGGGGAGTAAAAAAAAAAAAGATGCTCTTTGAAAGGATGAAAGGGATGAGACAAATCATTCCTAGGAGGATTGCTTTGGTAGTCGGGAGTATGATTGAAATCTACATCACAAAAGCAATAGAACTGAGTGTATGTTTTGTTGTTTGAAATGACTTGGGGCTAAGGGAAAACATGTTTGTTAAAAGTCTATTATAGATACTAAGTGTGCCGATCAGGGAAAGAGGGCTTAAGTCTTAGTTTTAACTCCCAAAGCAAGCTGGAGAATTTCTGACTTCAGCTCGAACCTTAATGGAAGTGCCTGAATTTTTTTCCCCTGTGCCCACTACTTTTGGCAGTGCTCTTTTGTGATTCTGTGACTGCAGTAAACTGAGTGAGCTTCACAATGCTAAGATGGTACACAGTAGAGTCAGGACTACCCACAAAAACCACCTGGTAGATCAGCCAAGCCCTGGACACATGGTAGAAATGATTGTGTGGGGAGATTATGCCTCCTTATGATTGAGACTATGCCTGTTGACTCCACCCTGGCCTACAGTTAATTATCTACAGCAGAGATTTTTAACCTTTTTGACTCCATGGCTCTCTTAACCAACCACAATCTTTCTGCAGCACCCCTGTGGGGTTCAGGAGCCCAGTTATGTCACCCCTTGCCTGCAAAGCTGGCAGCCCCTCACCCGTTTTCCAACACCCTCCCTTTGGAGTGTTCCCTCAGCCTCCTTTCCTCTCCCTCTCCTTGAGAATCCTCCAGGCAGATGCTGCTGCTACAACCCCCACCCCCACCCCAAACAGAGGTGACTCCCAGAGGCACCATTCACATGTGGAGCTAATAGCCAGGGCTGCTGCAATAAACAGCTGTGCAGGCCTGAGGGCATCAGAGGAGGGAGGGAAGGAAAGAGGGGCAGAGGCCAGTGTTGCCTGCGACACACCTGACCATCATTCAAGACACTCCAGAGTGCCATGGCACACTGGTTGAAAACCACTGATATACAGGGTCTTTTGCTGGCATCTCCCAATGTGCATAGACTTTGGAGCAAAGACTCTGCCTTCACTTTTTGAAGGGAACAGATCAGGTGCTCTGAGCCAGTGTTTGCTAGTGTCAGAGGTTGTCATTATTGGGTAGCCATAAAGTCCATGGAACCACGTGGCCTCGCTCCTTCTTCCTCTTGCTGCTTATTTGCATGCCAGCTCGGAGGACCAATATTGAAGTGATATGGCTATTGCTTTTGAATGTCACAGGAGGCAAGTTTTTTGGAACTACAGCAGGTAGGGAGGTTTTTATAGCCTTTGATGCAACATCAAAAGGGGAAAATGCATCCCCCAAAGAGATAGCATGGATCTGCATATTTAGATAATCTAAACAGAAATACATCACATCATAGTGGAGCCACCTGTGACCCACAGGTGACCCATGTGCCTGCTCAATCTGCTATCTGGGTGCTGACGGTTGATGGACATCAGAGCTCCTGCTCTTCCTTCTTATAATTCTTTATCTGTAAATTGCACTTGGACTCGGAAGCCTGTCAAATGTTGTGCTCCTTCAAACAGAGGACTGTCCCCTGGAAATTAGAATACATGGCCACCCTACTTTGGCATGCAGAGCACATATAGGGCCACTGAACTATGGTCTCTTCCAATATACAGTTGTACATTGGTTCTCAAATGCCTTGGTACTCAGACTTTTGGCTCCTGAACGCTGCAAACCCGGAAGTGAGTGTTCTGGTTTACAAACATTTTTCGGAAGCTGAATGTCCAATGCACCTTCTATGGCTTCTGATTGAGTGCAGGAAGTTCCTGCAGCCAATCGGAAACCGTGCCTTGGTTTTGGAATGGTTCCAGGAGTCGAATGGACTCCTGGAATGGATTCAGTTTGACAACAAAGGTATAGCTGTACAGTGGCCTGGTTCACACAATATAGTAAGCCAAACCATGGCTCACTGAGACCATGTAAATTTGTGGGTTCTCAGAGGGAAACTCACAGCCACATTTCCTCCCATCCCCTGGTCTTTTTTCACTCCCATGCTGTGTTGTGCTAAACCAAAGTTACTATTAAAGTTTATATTACATCCTTTAGGTATATTATCCAGGCAGCTTACAATAAAATATTTAAAGCACCATAAAAACCACACAGGGAAAAATCAGCATATTGTTCTATATGCCATTCCAATACTCCTTCATCTTTATAATTACAAATTACAGAAACAGCAAAAAAAATATACAAGTAAATATAAGCCTTTGTAGAGTGATAAGAGTTTGTTTTTTTCTTGAGTGGAGGAGTACACACCTCCTTGTCAGTGCCAATTAGAAAGCAGACGGCACTGTTGAGGGACATTCCTCCTTTATTACTTTATTTATTAACTTCATGCAAAGACTTGAAAAGAAGCCAGTATGCTGGCAAGTTCTCCTTCTTCAGCAATTTCCTATGTATGTAGGACTTTTATGGAGTATCTGCCAGGGACCTTTATTCATGAATATCCAGGCTAAGCAACGGAGCGGAGTAATAAAGAGCAGTTCAAGTGAAACACAGAGATATAAAGCGACGGCATTTCAGAATGAATTCATTGAAACCAGGGTCAGGAGAAGTCAGAACACATCATTTGGCTTATTACCATTAAAATGAGGCTGAAGGCATTGATCTGTAAGTGAATAACCAAAAGAAGAGCCAACAATTTTGCACAGGAGGCTTGCATTTATTCTCCAAATGGTGCTCTTGCCGCCTTGCCGCCATTTCAATCATAAATGGAATACACAGGCACAAGGATTTAAGGAGCACATTTGTAAGGGACTCCTGGTCCTGGCTGCTGATTTAAAACAAATGTAGAAGTCACAACAAGGGCATCTTTTGCCATGCTTTAGAGTCCTCTCCATCACTCCTCACATATGAATAAGTGGCTTATGTGGCCTTTTGGTTTAAATTTATTTGTCTGCAAAGAAATCATTGGGATGACGTGATGCATTAGGTGCAACCCCACAACCAATTTCCAATGCTGTATAGCTCATTCATACCAAAATGGCCATGCTCCAGCTAAATGGGCACATAATTCACACTTGGATGTAGGAGGGAAGGGACAGATTTACTCCTCTGCACAGACAATGGCCAACGAATGTTTCTAGAGCTCAGCTTCACACAAAAGAACAGCCATGGAGTCCTATGAAGGTGGGGTACTTGGGGAGGGACAGATTACAAATAACACAGGTGGGTAGATGGAAATAGATGGATCGGTAGTTGGTTAGATAGGATAGAACAGTCACTGCCTGTAATTTTTGCATTTCAATTCCCACTGACCCACTGCTCACATACAGTCCCCCCACTGCAACTCAGGTTAACACTTTATGCACCTGATGAAGTGGACTCTAGTCTACAAAAGTACCCCATAATAAAATGAGGTTTTCTTTAAGGTGCCACGAGACTGTTGATTTTGCTTCAACAGATTAAGGCTACCTACATGCCATACAATTAAAGCACCCCCCCACCGCACACAAAGAATCCTATGGTGTGTACTGTATGCAGGCTAATGTTACCCCTCTGGGCATGAAATTAAGGTAACCCTGCCTTATTCAACATGGGCACATAGTTTCACTAGGAGTTGTCATTTGGACTGGAACTGACAGCAGCAGAAAAATTCCCTTGTAAAACTTTTTTAAGAATAACAGGGAGCTGACTTTTAGGTGAAAAGGAATTGAATAGAAAATTCAAGGTATAAGGCAGAGTGCAAAGAACAGCAGTAAAAGATTCTAGACATGCTTAATAATACTCAAGCTAGCCACTGTTCTGGGCGAAATGATTTAACAGGTCTGGGAATAGAACAGACAGCTTTTCCAGTGTACATGCAAATGCAATGAAGGATAATCCCTCTGATAGCAAATCTTATTCAAGATGTTTGACTGCATTTATTTCAGCTAAAGCTGGTCTGGCTGTGTATGGAGACTAAAATATTGGCTACTACAGGATTCCTGGCAGCCGATTAATGTGGAATCTGCATTGGCTTTACTATTAATAGTTCCCCAAAGCCCAGGCAAACTTTGCTCCCCGCTGGTGCCCTCCAGACGGAGATCCTATAAGGGATGCACACCATTATTTTGAGAGGGGCTGTAGTCATGTACTCATGTGCAACAGGTATGTGCTGAAAAATTGAAATTTCCCATCCATGCACTACACACAACTAATAAATGGAGGTTTCTGCTGCAAAAAGAAGTAATGGCCATCAGCTCAGACAGATTTTTTGAAAGGATTGAATTCATGGAAGTTAGCTGTGAAGCACAATGGCTCAAACCAGCTCTGGATATGAATTGTTGGGGAGGGAAGAACAATAGAAGACTGCTATTAGAGATACAGAAGCTTGTCTTGCTCTGTGCTCAACCCCAAACTGTGGCTTGAGACTTTCTTGGAAACCTAATGGGGAATCAAGATCTGTTGGAGTGTTAATGTTGTGAGCCCTTCAGTCTAATACTAAGGTTGCATATATGTGTAAATAAAAACACATATCCTAAAGATGCCATAGTCTCTCTCCACTGATTTTCATTCCAAGAAAACTGAACTCCTAACGTCTCTCAACCCCCCCCCCCACCAGGGACTGGGGTGTGTGGAAGAAATAGAGGGACAGGTATTCCAAGCTAGTATCTATATCTGCTTGTCTCTACTCTAAATTGGCATATATACACACATGCATACTTGCTACTGAGATAGATATAGATGATAGATAGATGATATTGATAGCACACAGTTGACCAAGGCTTCAAGGCCGAACACTGTAATTTCTGAAGCCCTTTAAGACCTTTCAAATAAACAAACAAACACTTGCCAGTGTTTCTGGAAGAAGGTAAGCACGAAAACATAGAAAGCAGAGGAGAGGAGTTTCAGAACAGGTTTCCTGAGGCTTTAATAAATAGCTTCTGTGCCCCAATTCTGTCAGTAACAATATTCTTTGCTTAGTCTTTCCTTTACCACTCCTGCTCTTTTCTCTGTCTGACTGCCAGAGAAATAAATTTCTCTTTCAATCTCTATTGTTTCAGGCCCTGACCTTTCACACCCTCTCCCCCTTTCAGTTTGTCTGTCCGCACCTCCTGCCCTCTGGTCTATTGTACCTCTTCCAAACCCACCTTTTCTATGAAATTATTGGCCAAGTAAGGCTATAAATGGGGATGGGGCAGAAATTCAATTCAGTTTGCATTTCAGGGAGACCTTTCCAAAACGATATGCAAACCAAAACATAGCCTTCCTCCGAAAACTGCACTTGTCTGAATTTTGCAATGCAGTTCTCCAGCCATACAATGTGCACAAAACTGCATATGCTGGGGTGTATGAAAACAACATACAAAAATGCATTATAGTAGGGGAAACTGATGGGTGCAAACTGTGTATATTGGGCAACATTGCAAATAAGATTTTGTATATTAAGGGAAATTCACACGAGAAAGCTGGTGAATTCTCATCAGGACTTCTCTTAAAAATTGCAAACCGAGAGGGAAATATGGAGATCTGAAGAGTAGGGAAATGAGAAACTGACAGATTTTTTTATCTCTAGTCTGAAAAGAAGCCTGAGCACAAGGAATGGAAACAGTAGCCTATTTTCCCTCTTTATCCCTCTCCCCTTCGTTCCCTTGCCTTCGTTGTTTCCTCTGTGTTTGAAAACCACACAAAGCCCTTGTGGGATGCTTTTGTGGCACACTTTGGTTTAGGAAGGCAAAAGGAGAACTTTTTATTTCTTTTGAAACATTTCATACAACCTGGTTGGTTGGTCTTGTGAAGGGTGAACGCAGAGTGAAAAAGAGAAAGACAAGATCTTCAAGCGAGGGATTAAATGATATGCAAGCTCAACGAGATCAAATAGGCTGACTGCTATCAGGTGTGAGAGAAAAAATTACATTTCAAATCTTGAAAGCTCTGATAATTTAGCAGTCCTTCTTTTGATTAGAAATGATCTCTTCATTTCACATCCTCTGCAATGAGTACAGTTGTGTGATCTCAGTGGCATGTCGTATTCCTTGGAAACTCATGTTGTTTGTCTGCTAAAAGGTGACTCTTCCTGCAACCAAATGTTAATTAATCGTTTGATCTAGTCATTCCTCCCCTTCTCCGCACTTGCTGATTTTTAGCTCACTAATGTGCTTTACAATTAGCTGTGTCAAATTAAAGGCAATGTCATTCATTTACTTAAATTTAAAATTCCGTGCATTTAACCGTGATTATGTCTGCAGAGGCACTACAGCCCAATATAGGAAACTGCTATTACATTATGGGTAAGCACTGACAAATTTACTGAACTTTAAAATTAGGTAAATAAATGACATCAACTTTAATTTGATACCGTGTTGATAGGCAAGAGTCGTGGTTTGAAAAACTCAGTTTGAAAACAGGGCTTGTTTTTTTGCACATGATCAAGTAGCTTTAATTCCCTGCTTACATATGAGGAATGTGTTTTGCCATTCTCATGTTCCCAAGATGATAATGATAATCCTTAATCATGGCCCATACATTACTCTCTGATACTTAAGAGAAAAAAACACCACGTGTAAAACAGTCTAGTCCTATGAGCTTCCTAATGACAGTGATAAGGAAATAGGAACATGTTTTATTTATTATTGGGTTGTTGTTTTCATGACGAACATTTCCCTTCACAGAGAGAACCAAAAGTATGCAATTGCTTTAGATGCCATTTTGACCAATGAGGTTGCCTGACTGTCATGTCAATGCCCAAGGTCAAAGAGATACAGTAATCCTTAGTTTAACCCAACTATCAACACTCAAGTTCAGTAAGCACATATCCATAATCGTTTGAAATCCCTGACTCTTTGAGCATCAACTAATCTTCAAGTTATAAGCAACACCTCAATGAGTTCATAAGAGGACAGCAAGCCATCTAATCATTTGAAGATCTGTTGTTGGATTAGTTTAAAAAATATATCAAATGGACAATGTCTTGCCCTGTGTAATGCAGCAGTTATAACTGACTTAACGCAGCCGTTAGATCCTTGTCATTGAAGGGCAGGTGAGCGTTCGTAGGATTCCCCTCTCTTGCTTTTAGTAACACTATTTACAGTTGTGTGAGGATTTAGTGTTGATTTCTGAGAAGTGTGCAGAACATTAAGCAGAACGGGTGTCATTAAATCAAACGCTTTCCATAAAAATATAACATATAGTGACAGCAGAATTATTGTTGTACTGCACAATTGCTAAGTCCTCCAATGATAATGCAAGGATGTGTCAGCATATTGTCAGCACCTTTGCAACAAAACAGTACTTATTATTTCCATTTTGAAGCTTTGCCTATTGATTTATGAGTCCCAAGGATCTATATTGGGGCAAGAACTAGCAGCTGATACCTTCCTAAAGGATCCTGGAGTCTAGGGTGAGCAGCAAGGTGGCCAAGTTTGTGGATGGCTCCCAATTATTCAGGGTGGGGGAAATGCAAACAGGTTGTGAGGAGCTCCAACAACACCTTTCCAAAGTAGGTAATAAGATGGGAAAGGAGATTCAACGTAAGGAAGTGTTAGGTGATGTATATTTGAGGTCAACATTTCCAACTTTTCATTGTTAGACACACGTAATGGGTCTAAGGTGGTGGTGAATGATGAGCAAAGAGATATTGGGGTCGTGGTGGGTAGCTTAAAGAAATCAACACAGTAAGGATAGCTTAAAGAAGACAACAACATAGTATGTTATTGTTTTGTTTTGTTTTCTATACTGTTTTCTTGTTTTTATCTGTAAGCTTCCTTGAGTCCCATCAGAGAAAATGGCACGGTATAACTAAAGATATAATAATAATATGCATTTGTAAGCTGCATTTATGCTATCACCTCAGATACAATTCCCCAACATTCCACCTCTCACTAACCCCCTCCCCCCAAAAAAAAACTACTCCTGGGAGAAAGGCCATCCTTATCACAGAAAGTAATCGAAAGGATAGTTTCTAGAAATGGTCCAACATACAAGCAATAGCAGTAAAGGAAGCAGCATTCCTTTAAATTCAGAGCACCAGAACCAAAACACAATTACCCTGCGGTAATTTCTGAGACAAGCACCGGTCCTATTTGAATTCCTGGCCTGCCTGCGAGTCCCTTGTTGTTGCGAAACCTGATGATATCATTATTGTAAAGGGAACAAAAGTCCCGGAGTTGTGTCTATGTTAAGAATCTGTTTGATGGGCAGGATGCCATATGGCAAAGGGGAATCTGTGGCGCTACAACCAGGCAGCTCTTCTGTAACCCAGTGATTGAAACATACATGCTGCTGAGAAAACACAATGGCGCATTGTTCAATGTGCAGTCTTGCCAGACGTCAAGCATACAAAAGCGATGTTCTCTCTCTCCCCACTTGTAATTAAGAATGAATGATCACATGGCTCCCCATTAGATGAGGCATATGTTTAATAGGGACCTTTTGTCATTTAGAAGCCACAAAGGATTCCTTCACTGATGATACAAATAAAATAAAATCATGCCATTGTCATAACTCAAGTGTCTCACATAAGCACTTCTGGAATCACATCGTGATAGGGCCATGTGTCTTGCATATTATTACCTACTACGGGATAAATGCATTAGAGATGGGATGCCAATTAGCGTGGGAAATGCTCAGTGTTTATGTACACGATGACATAAATGTTCCATCTGATAATGAAAAAGTTCATCTGAGGATTCTTAGACTCTCTCCCTCTCTTTCTCTTTCTCTCTCTTGGGTTCTGGCTCTCCTGATTAGTCTTTGTGGTTGTGTAGACAATTCACAGTGCCTCGGAGCAGATGGCAATAAGTCAAGCTCAAGAGGAAACCAGGGTTGTTTAAGAAGTGTGATGGAATTCATTCTTCTTTTTTTTTTTTAAAAAAAGGTCATGACTGGTGTTGAACAGAAGTGATGAATAGAGAAAGCACAAGGAAGCAATACTCAAAGTGAATGGTATGAAAACAATAATGGTATGTCGCTAAGGGAGACTGCAGGGTACTTAAAGGGCTTGGGATACAGGCCCGTGATGCACATTTGCATACATTTCACAAATTATAATTTATGTGCACAGATGCCTCTTGGAAAACTAAAATGTTGGGCGGTTAGAGCCTCACCACTACCATGCATTGTACTTCACCCAGAAGCAAGGGGGGGGATGAGGAAAGGAGTAGGAGATCTCAGGTCTCCTAGGTCACGCCCTAAGAAGGCAGTGATTTCCATTTTGAACTGTATTTGCCACAATCAACGCTGTTTCTACTCCACTGCAGTGCATTTCCCACTAAATACTGCATTATGAATTTCAGTATTCACTATTTATCATGTTTTGCAGGGTTGCTCTATTTCAAAAAGTAAAAAACCAGGACACCCTGGAAGTTGTAGAGCTTTTTTAAAAAACAACAACACACACACACTTTTTTTGATTGACTTGACTAAGATTCAGGACAAACTGCTGGCTGCCGGAAATTCCCCTCAGACATCACTTCCACCTTTGAAATCCCAGGAAAATCCTGGGAAAATTCAGCCTCAGTTTGTCTGGTCAATGATGATGGAAGTTGTGTAGTCCAACCACACCTGGAGGCTCACAGGTTAGCCACTCCTGAACCATGTGGTCTTTTGTCCTGATCTCGCAAGGTTCTTCTTCATGTCACCTGAGATAAATTAAAATGCAAAGCTTCTGGATAAATATACTTATCAGGATTTTACTGGCTGCTTCCAGCACTTTCATTAGAAAGGCTATTATAACTGGATAGCTAGTTATTCTCCCTTTGGGGGAATCCCATGGAGTTTTAGCACTCTAGCTCCAACGTGCCAGTAAAATCTGTCAACCCTAATTATCTTTACTTTTGTGAGTGGAAGTGGAAATAAATAGTGTAAAAAGCTGCTGCACCTCAAGAAGTGAGCAGGATCAGCCCCAGCTCTCACTCTGCCACCATCCTTTCAAATCTGTAAACATAGTGGCATTTGTGAAATGAGCGTATGCTATTTCTGTTTCTGGCTGCAGCTATTAAGAAGTAAAATCTATAATGACTTCCCTCACATCTTGAATGATCTCTGTAGCCAGGTTTGATTTCCGAGATGCCAAGCTTCATCAGCCTAATCTGCAGAGGGCAGAATAATTTTCCACGCTAATTTTCCTCAGATGGAGTACAAACGTGGTTCGAGAATTTCAGAGGACATATTACTTCTTGAACACAGGAGCAGTCCAGGCACAGCACAAGACAGTTCGGGGGGGGGGAGAATGCCATCAAAATATAACTGAACCCCAAAAGTTTTTCAGCACTAATTAGAATACCTCAAGACAAAAGTGGCCCTCCAGGTCACTCTGTTTGGCCCTGGGGACTCTTTCTAGGTGCCCCTAAAACACACCTGTTACTAAACCCATACTCTGCTTTATCCTGACTGGAAGGTGTCCTCAAACTGATTCAGGGATTTTTGCACAGCCAAAATGTGGGTGGTCTTGTGGTGAGGGGAAAGAGAAGGAGATGCGCAGGCAGCCTGTGGCTTTGTGCTTCTTCTTGAACCTTCCTCTGGTTGACCAAATCAGATCAGGATCCAGGTTACAGGTGGATTCAGCAGACAGCCATGGTAGCAAATGCCTTGACCTTTATGTGGCTGAGTAGCCTGCTGTACAAAAGTAAGAGGTCACATTCTTTGCTCCACCCACATTTATGTCTGCCCCACCCACTTTTGCATCTGGCCCTGCCCCACCTATAACTGGCTCCCGACCCCATGAAGGTTAGCCATGGTGGCCCTGGCCCTCAGACTGAAATAGGTTCCCCACTCCTGGTCTGTGGTAATGATCACCTCTGCATAGCCTGCTATCCTTGTTCTGTTCTCAATATGCTCAGCATTTAATCTGGAGATCATCTCTGTTTCTAAATACAGGCCGAGGCTGCCAGAGGCAGAGATCTAGAGTCAGTGTAAGGAGCAGTAATTACTAGCAGCCAGACTGATTTTGCAGTAATCATACTTTTGACCTTTTCATTCAACAATAACCTACACTAATGATGCCTATACAAACAAGAAAGATACTCAATTATTTCACCTTATTTAATGATGTGAGCTACTTTAATGCTCTGTCAGAGTAACTTGATTTGGAAATTCTTAATAAATGATAAATACCAATTCTGAAGATTCTGTGTTATTGCAGCCCAGACCCAGGGGAAGACAAACCCCTTATCTGTTAACATTCATCTATTCCATCTGCCATTTACTGAACTTTCTGCCATCTGCTCTTATTACTTCTCAAACTCCTCAATTCCTTCTCCTTGATTTTCTGGTGCTGCCTGCCCTATAGGGATGTTCTTGCATCAGATTAGATGAAATGTGATGCAGACAACTAATCCTGCCAACTTTATGAGAAGCTACCAAGAGTGATAGATCCCACCTGTCCAGGCATTTGCCAAAAACATCTTGTGGATATAGTTGTTCGTTCCATTCCTAATTATACTTTAGAATTTTCCCAAATGCTATCGTAAGATATCTCACATTAGAGCTTTGATTTTGTGACCAGCTCAGCGATTACCACTGCTATACAGTGATCGTCTTCCAAAGCAACTACTCTATTCCAAACTTAAAAATGGAAAGCGCAATGCTGGTGGTCAACAAAAGAGGTTTAAAGACTGTCTCAAGGCAAATCTTAAAAAATGTAGTATAAACACCGACAACTGGGAAACACTGGCTTGCGAGTGCTCCAGTTGGAGAACAGCCTTTACCAAAGGTGTTGTGGGCTTTGAAGACACTCGAACTCAGGAAACAAGGGAGAAACATGCTAAGAAGAAGGCACGCTTGGCAAATCCACACCGTGATCAACTCCTGCCTGGAAACCAATGTCTCCACTGTGGAAGGATGTGTGGCTCCAGAATTGGCCTCCACAGTCACTTATGGACTCACTATTAAAACCGTGTTTATGGAAGAGAATTTTACTCAGCTACGAGTCATCGTCAAAGGAGACAGTGTACATTTAAAGCACACACACCCTAAAATATTACTGGGAGCTGTAGTTTACCCTTCAGACAGGTGCAATTCCCAGCATCCTTAACAAACTACTATTCCCATTTTGGGGGGGGCGGGGAGGAATGTGCTTTAAATATATGGCATGTGTCAAGATGGTGGCATTAAATATATGGCATTAAGTCATGGTGGTGAGTGGTTAGCCATTGGTAGATGAGTAGAGCTAATCATTCTGTGAAAACTGGACTGATCACTTCAGGGCTGGCATCGAGGTCGACACTGTTGGGCATCTGAGAAGGTCCTTGCCCCAGAGAGGGACCCGATGCCAATCCCTGAAGCTGCCTGCTTCTCCTTTTCTTCCTCCTCCTCTCCTCTCTTCTCTCTTGCTGCTTGTGTGCCTGACCTCTCCTTGAGAAGTGGTGAGAGGAAAATAGTGTATGCTTGCCAGGTTGGCTACAGGTTACCCACTCCTGCCCTCAAACAACATCATATATGTTGGTGGGGATCTTGGGGGCCACAGTCCAAACCCTCTACTCAGTGTAGGACCTACAATGCAGCATGTAGCTATAGCAGAGATAGCTAACCTGTGGCCCTCCAGATGTCACTGGACTCCAACTCTCAGCAGGCCCAAGCCAACATGAGGATTGTTCAAGAGAAGTTGGGAGTTGTAGTTTAGCAACATTTGGGGGGCATCACATTGTCTACCCTATCTAGAGCAATGTTGTCAGTTCAGATGAGTCACTCTTTTTATACAAGGGATTTATAGCTTTGGAATTCTGTGTTAAGTAAGTTTGAGTATGTACACTTGCTTAAGGAGATAAGAAGTTCTTTGCTGAATCAGATGAAGATCCACTTCATTCAGCATCCTTTCCAAGAATCACAGCAACCACTTGCTTAAGGATATAAGAAGTTCCCGCTTCTCCTGCACAGTCTAGGCCTGTTTGCCTTATTTTGAAGGCTGTTGGTAAAAGGCAAAAGATTTATACGATCTGAAGAAAAACCAGAGTATACAGGGTAATGTAATGATAGAATTCTATGAAACATGGAAAGGAAAGGATTTGCTGGGATAATTAACAACTAGGATACAAAGGAAGGGAGGAGGAGGAGGTCTAAGAAAGAAGGTAATGACAGTTAAGGGTTTGAAAATAATGAACTTGTTTTTAAATGTTTTTTTTTTAAGTTTGGAATTTTTGCAATTTTGTCACTTTTTTGTTTTTTTTATTTGGAATTTTCTTCTTTATTCTTTTTTATATGGTGGGAAGGGGATTCTTTGTATTTTCTCTTGTTGCTATTTTCTCTGTTTTCTCTTTTTGTAGCATTTTGAAAATTTTAATAAATATTTTTTAAAAAATATTTTGAAGGCTGTTGGGTATACAATGTATATTTTTATTGTCATAAGCTGCTTTGCGACTCAGTTGGTGAAATGTGGGATATACGTTTTAAGAATAAAAACAAGAATTGTCTGAAGCATGATGGAAGGTCAAGGTCTAGAGATGATTCCCTTGTCCTTCTTAGATGAATTCCTCCACTTGATTTTGGGCTCCCTGAGCATATAACTAGTTTCAGTCTTTGATGTTTAAATATTTCCAGGATAACTCTGAAGATAGAGACTCTTCAAGTGGTCTTTATCACTTTGTAAAAAGGGACTGCATTGCCTTGCTGAGCTGTAACAAAGTCTTTCTAATCACAAGAGTCCTGAAAGTTCATTTGCTCTTGGCCAATGCATATTTTCAAGCGTAAGGTGCACAGCCCAGGTTTTTCAGATGCTTTACAGGAATTTGTTCATATTTCAACAAAGCATTTAATTACACACCTGCTTGATGCAGAAGATTTGATTAGAGATAGTAGAAGCCCCCAATCCCATTTTCTTCAATGTCAAGATGAAAATCAAATCATTCTCTTTCTCGCTGACTCACCAAAGTTGCAATAATGTTGGCTCACATTTTAAGCAGTCAGCAAGCTGTTTGTTGTCCCCTCAATACATGGGGGGAAGCAGAAAAGGGTGGGAGTTGCATTTTAAGTTATTGCTATTTTTTCTTCTGTCCTGCATGTAGGAAAAAGGATTAAAGAGTCATTTATTTTTCTTTTAATTTTAATTAACACAGAAGAGGAACGTCATAGTACAAAGGAGGGCAAGAATGCTTAGCTCTGCAAAGGTCTGTCTGATCTGCTTCTTTCCTTAACTACTAACCACATGGAGCAACTGTGAGCTCTCTGATGCACTGATCAAAATTTCAAACATAACTCAACATTTATTGAGACATCTAGCTCTGCATTTCTTAACTGGTAAGGATATCAGTGCTATTTTTCTGGAAAAAGAGCTATCTGAATTTACCATGAACACCTCCCTTGTTCTCTTATAATGGCAATGGCACACTCCTGAGAGGTGCTGGAACTGAGTTCCAGTGAGTTCTGGCTGAAAAAAAGCCCTGGAGACTGTTATTAAAAAAAAAAGTCAATTATTCCACCCTTCCCTTTATAAGAGTCCTGGGTAGCAAAGAACATTTAGATGGAGTTTTTCAGGTATGATCATCCAAGTCCTGTTCAGAAAATTCTGTTCCATACGTACGCATCCCACCAACATTTCTCTGATGAAAATAGGGTCATTCATCATCATCATCATCATCATCATCATCATCATCATCATCATCATATCATTTATACCCCACCCATCTGACTGGGTTGCCCAAGGCATACTGGACAAAATCCAACATATATAAAAACATTAAACATATTTTTTTTAAAAAAAAACTTCCCTATACAGTGCTACCTTCAGGTGTCCTCTAAAGGTTGTATAGTTACTTATCCCCTTGGCCTTCCAACACTTCTCTGATGAAAATTGTTGTTTAGTCGTGTCCAACTCTTCGTGACCCCATGGACCAGAGCACACCAGGCACTCCTGTCTTCCACTGCCTCTCGCAGTTTGGTCAGACTCATGCTGGTAGCTTCGAGAACACTGTCCACCCATCTCATCTTCTCCTTGTTGTCCCCTTCTCCTTCTGCCCTCAATCTTTCCCAGCATCAGGGTCTTTTCCAGGGAGTCTTCTCTTCTCATGAGGTGGCCAAAGTATTGGAGCCTCAGCTTCAGGATCTGTCCTTCCAGTGAGCACTCAGGGCTGATTTCCTTGAGAATGGATAGGTTTGATCTTCTTGCAGTCCATGGGACTCTCAAGAGTCTCCTCCAGCACCATAATTCAAAAGCATCAATTCTTTGGCAATCAGCCTTCTTTATGGTCCAGCTCTCACTTCCATACATCACTACTGGGAAAACCATAGCTTTAACTATATGGACCTTTGTTGGCAAGGTAATGAAAATAGGGGCATCCTAAGGAAAAGCAGGACATTCTGGGATCAAATCAGAAACTGGGACACCTTCTGTAAATCCGTGACTATCCCTGGAAAATAGGGACACTTGGAGGATATATGTGTATATCACATGGTGGTACCTATGTGATTTGGCTTCTTGGTAGTAGTCATGCCACTAGAACATATCCTTAGTATACTGCAGGCCTTTAAAAGGGAGGGAAATGTGGCCATTATAGTATTCCACTGGGTCTAAAGGACAAACTAGATGTGACATTGATTGCATGTTTGTTTGTTTTTAAATCTAAACAGCAGCTATGGAGGAACATGAGAAGTACGGGAAGTGCAGTGGGTGGAGAGGGAGAATTTAACTTCCAACCCTGCTGCGGTCCTAATGGTACACACTGCTATTTGCATTAGGAGAGAAACCTTCATTGATCCAGAAACAATAAAAGGAAGCCTTAAAATCTGCCTTGAACCAGTAGCAGAACGGTAGAAAAGGTGGCTTGGGGGTAATTCCCAATCGCCACGTAATTTGGAAAGGGTCGCTCATTTGTTATAAATTCATAAGGCAAAGAGTGGTGAGCACAAATGGAAAGCCAACCAAAGCTCAGGGAAGATTGCTTTGTATAAAACATTGTACTTCTCAATATCCGCTAAAGACATTTTCTGTCATGACATCTGACAGCTGAAAGCAGTTCTAGTGGGTGTACCCTTTCATTCCTCTAACTGCGCAATGTAATATTAATGATAAATCCCATGCTTCCTTTGTACGAGATTTTGGAAGATCTGCCATGCTGTGTTAACCAGCAAACTGATAAGCCTGTTGCCCTGCACCAAAATAGATTTCTTGTCATCTAAGATCCAAGGCCCAAACTAGATGACATGATGGAGATCCCTAATTGAGTGTCGCAGCTCATTAAATTTTGGTAAGCGCTTGCAAAAATAAAAGAAAAAGATGGAGAAAATGAAAGCATTTTCTACACAACAGTAGACGAGGGGAGAGATTTTCAGAGGCGAAATGCTGTAAGGCAAAGGACACAGGAGCACATATATGCATGATGCCTCTAACAGAATGCCGTCCATAGCTGATATTCTTTTTAACTAAAATTTGTGGGGAGTGGAAATTAATCAAACTTGGCTCTAAAGGGTAGGACAAAATCTTGAATAAATACTAACAGTCTTCAGCCCACCTGATAAGTTTCATCAGCCAGGAGGGTGTTTGTTGGTTTATTTTTGTTCTTATTATATATTTTGTGTTATCATTTTGTAGTTATGTTGTGACTCACCCTGTGATCTTTGGATAAAGGGCAATATACTACTACTGCTGCTACTACTACTACTACTACTACTACTACTACTACTACTACTAATGTTGACATCAGCAGCTGGCAGCATTTTAAAATACATAAATCAACAAATTGTCATGATGAAATCATGAAATAGTCATTAAGGCTGAGTTCTGTGGGGGTTTTTTGTTTGAAATTGGATGGGTGTGTGTTGAGGGAAGCTAGTTTGATCCTGCTGCTGCTGCCACCACCCAAAATATTTAGAATATTTAAAGAATAATATTGTAGGTGATAATGAAGAATTTATTCATTACTTTAAAAAGGTATGGCCTCATACATTAATCTGTAATAACTCCACTATTAATAAATTGTTATAAATTTAAAACATGGCAAATTCATCTATTGACCTAATTCAGATGTCATGATCTCAGTTTGATAAATCACGATTAATTATTCTCAATTTTCTCCTTTACTTTTTCAAGAAAGAGCCTGTTTTGAGCTAATTTTTCTTCCTTGTTATACCATAGTTTCCTGTGACTCCTCAACTCGGAAACTGTGGTTTAATGATAATAATAATAATAATAATAATAATAATAATAATAATAATAATAATAATAATAATAATTTATTTATACCCCGCCCTCCCCAGCCAAGGCCGGGCTCAGAGCGGCTTACAAGCAATAATAAAAACAAGATGAATGATTACAACTTAAAAACAAAAATAAAATACAACATTAAAATAATGGAACATTAAAATATTAAAATGTAGCCTCATTGCAGGAGAAGGAAAAGAAAAAAGAAAATGGGGGGGAGGGAATCAAATTGGCTCCAAGCCAAAGGCCAGGCGGAACAACTCTGTCTTACAGGCCCTGCGGAAAGAAATCAGATCCTGCAGGGCCCTGGTCTCATGAGACAGAGCGTTCCACCAAGTTGGGGCCAGTGCTGAAAAGGCCCTGGCTCTGGTTGAAGACAATCTAACTTCCTTAGGGCCTGGGACCACTAGGGTGTTGTTATTTATGGACCTTGAGGCTCTCCGTGGGGCATACCAGGCGAGGCGGTCCCGTAGGTACGAGGGTCCTAGGCCGTGAAGGGCTTTAAAGGTCAAAAGCAGCACCTTAAATCTGACCCTGTACTCCACCGGGAGCCAGTGCAGCTTGTAAAGCACTGGATGAATATGCTCCCATGGCAGAGACCCCGTGAGGAGCCTCGCTGCAGCATTCTGTACCCGCTGGAGTTTCTGGGACAGCTTCAAGGGCAGCCCCGCATAGAGCGAATTACAGTAGTCAAGCCTGGAGATGACTGTCGCATGGATCACTGTGGCCAGGTCGGGGCGGGAAAGGTAAGGGACCAACTGCTTGATGCGGCGAAGGTGGAAAAATGTCGCCTTGGCTGTTGCTGTAACTTGCGCCTCCATGGAAAGGGAGGCGTCAAGGATTACACCCAAACTCTTAACGGAAGGCAATGGCACTAACTGGGCCCCCTCAAGATAAGGGAGTTGGTCCCTCATCCCATACCATCCCGACCCAGCCATAGGACCTCTGTCTTCGAAGGATTTAGTTTCAATGATGAACAAACTAGGATGTCAAGCCAGGATTTGATCTGTGCCATGATGCCTAATCTAGGCCATGATGAGTAATCAAGAGAAAAGTCATACCTAAATATGGCAGAATGGGGGGCGGGAATGTTTAGCACACTGGAATGGTATATTTAGGAATGATGTTTACTTTTATAATATGCACTATCATTTCTTGTGTAAGTAACACGTATGATCGTGCTGTTTGGTTTAGCGTTTTAAGAACATGGTAAGAAAAAAATGAAATAAAATGGATTCAACTAGGAGAGCTTGGTAAGATCTCTACTTGAGACCTTGAAGTGTCAACAGCAGACAGAGTAGAAGATAATGGTTCAAGATGAACTGTCACCTAAGCAAGCTTCATATGTCATCTCTGGACTTGACACCACCATCATTCTCATCACATTGCCATCTTCAATATCACATGGTGGATCAATCATGCAAGCAGACCCATTCAATAAATGGCATGTCATATGGCAAATGAAGGGGACAGAATGCTTTCAAGGTTGGAGTTGCTGCCTCTCTTTTGTTATTGCTGGTTTTAGAATTTTCATCAGGAAGCTGAGGGGGAAGAAACATCTGGAAAGCTTTGAAATGGTGTGAGATAACCCAGAGAGAATGGGCAGGAGAGAGGGAGGGAGGGGATGTTTCTAAGCTGTTGACATTGGTCTGGATGGGACACCCTCAGGGCCATTGCTGGTAATCGCAAGGAACCTGCTGAGAAAAGGTGTCAAAAATCAATTTAAAATAAGTGGCAGAGAAGCGGCAGAAATCCCAGGAAAATTACAGGAGCAATAGAAGATAAATAAATGTGGAGTAAAACAAAATCTGTCAGGGCAGAGTGGGGTGGAGGTAAGAGATGGCTTGATGACTCAGAAGCTAAAGGCTGTTTTGATGAATTTGCTGCTCCAACTTATTCACTTCCAATGTATACTTAAAAGAACCTTCAGACTGATGGAGTCTTGAAATGGCTTGATCTGGATTAGCCCATTTGACTTCACTGCCACTGCTCTAAGGAGCTGTTGCCATAGAGGTGACAACCCCGTTCAGGTGAACACACTTAGAAGCCTCCTCACGACTGAGAACTCTGAGAAGACGGGGGAGGATTCTACGAATGTTCTTAGATTCTCTTTTCAGACCTTCCCTCTCAGCATAAAGAAGGTATGAAGTGGAGCCAGCAGTGGTAGTGATGTTGGAAACAAGGGTCTTGTGCATTCGCCTCCCCCACTTTCAGCCCACATATCTGACCAGCTCTAACATTAGGCAGAGTGAGGCAACTACCTCAGGCAGCAGCCCATTCCCTAGCTAGATCTCTCTGTTGGAGGAGAAAGCTATGTGTGTCATCAAGTCTTCTGTCTGCTCCCTAAATCAGACTGGTCCCCTTGGGTGCTGCTGAGGATGCTGCTCCATCGTGGTTGTTGAAATAAGACTCAGCTGCCAATTGAGTCAGCTTCCACAGGTGGAAAGAGCAAGGTGCCTTAGGTCGGCCATGCCCACACCCAATGGGTGAACAACGCCTGGAGATTGCTTTCCCCGCCATTGCCTGTCTTTTCCTGCTGCTTTCTGCACTTGCATTCACAGATCTCACCCCAATCCCTGTGTGAAAGCTCTCCCTCACTACCATCAGCGCAAGGCAGATATATGAATATTCTTCATGCGTGGGGTGAAAAATTGGAAACAAACTGCACATTATATCTACAAATAAGAACCCATTCCCCCTTTTTGAAAGTAGTAGTGATAATAAGGCAAGAAATGGTTTGTGTAATGAATATATGCAAATTGTCACTTGGAAAATAAGTGAATAATAACAGAAAAACTTGAAAGAGAAGACAAATGAAGTTGGGAATCAAAAGGATGCCACAGTTGCAATAATAAAACATATGCATTTTGATGTAATTTAGTCGGGGATTTGGTTAAGAAGCCTTATGTTAATGCATACTGATACCCATCTGATTACATCTTCCTCTTTTAATATAATCCCTCAGACACCTTTTTATTAGCATATAGTTGGTAGAGCTGCAAATTTAGATTTTAGATTGTATTTCATTTAGGAAAACAGTGAAGAGTGTGATGGGGATATGGTGAAATTGTGGGAGCTTCTGTGTTGCGGTTTAAAAATTTGACTGAAGTCTCTGTGTAGCGGTGCAGTCCTTGTGTTGGAAAGTGTTTAATTCAATCCACTAAAATTGAAATATATAGCACAGGTATGTACAGCCTAGTGAGCCCAGCAAGGGGGGGGGCGGACAGCCCTTGCTTGTGTTTCTTCTTCCAAAGCTTCTGTTTTGGTACCAGGGATATAATTATGATCCAATCCTTGTTTGCTTGACTTTGAAATTCACCCATTATAGCATGGAAAGGATGATTTTTATGGAAAACCTTCATTCACTGCTTTGGAATCCCAGGTTTACCCTCAAGGCTCCCCCCTTTCCTTTTTGGGGGACGATAGGGAGGAATACGTCTACTTGTAAAACCATTTATGCCTTGGGGTTTAGGCTCTAAGAAGGGACGCCCCTACACACACACACAAAGGCTCTTCAGAAGTAAAATCACATCCCTCCAACTAATACAATGAAATATGAGAGCACAGAGCATGGGCATTGTTAAACAAAGGGACACATCAGTGGGTCACAGTTACCAAAATCTCGCAGGCTTTTAGAAGACTAAAAGGTAAAGGAAAAGGACCCCTGACAGTTAAGTCCAGTTGCAGACGACTCTGGGGTTGCGGCACTCATCTTGCTTTACAGGCCGAGGGAGCCGGCGTTTCTCCGCAGACAATTTTTCTGGATCATGTGGCCAACATGACAAAGCCGCTTCTGGCAAAACCAGAGCAGTGCATGGAAACGCCGTTTACCTTCCCGCCGGAGCGGTACCTATTTATCTACAGTGGTACCTCGGGTTAAGTACTTAATTTGTTCTGGAGGTCCATTCTTAACCTGAAACTGTTCTTAACCTGAAGCACTACTTTAGCTAATGGGGCCTCCCGCTGCTGCCACGCCGCCGGAGCACAATTTCTGTTCTCATCCTGAAGCAAAGCTCTTAACCCGAGGTACTATTTCTAGGTTAGCGGAGAGTCTGTAACCTGAAGAGTATGTAACCTGAGGTACCAGTGTACTTGCATTTTTGGTGTGCTTTCGAACTGCTAGGTTGGCAGGGGCTGGGACTGAGCAACAGGAGCTCACTACTGAAGACTTCTTGTTGTTGTTTAGTCGTTTAGTCGTGTCCGACTCTTCGTGACCCCATGGACCAGAGCACACCAGGCACTCCTGTCTTCCACTGCCTCCCGCAGTTTGGTCAAACTCATGCTGGTAGCTTCGAGAACACTATCCAACCATCTCGTCCTCTGTCGTCCCCTTCTCCTTGTGCCCTCCAACTTTCCCAACATCCGGGTCTTTTCCAGGGAGTCTTCTCTTCTCATGAGGTGGCCAAAGTATTGGAGTCTCAGCTTCAGGATCTGTCCTTCCAGTGAGCACTCAGGGCTGATTTCCTTAAGAATGGATAGGTTTGATCTTCTTGCAGTCCATGGGACTCTCAAGAGTCTACTCCAGCATCATAATTCAAAAGCAAGCATCAATTCTTTGACAATCAGCCTTCTTTATGGTCCAGCTCTCCCTTCCATACATCACTACTGGGAAAACCATAGCTTTAACTATACGGACCTTTGTTGGCAAGGTGATGTCTCTGCTTTTTAAGATGAAGACTACCTACGGTAATTGGAAATAGAGAAAGGGGAGCTGTTATAAGCTGCTTGTCCAGTAGGTGGCGATCATAGAGCCTGTTTAGGTCCTGGCATGCTATTAATCTACTGCAGCAGCAGTTCCCCTGCGAAAGCTCTCTTGGGCTGTCGAGATGTTTCAACACTCTGGCTGTTGGGTTTAAAGCCTTCAGCTATCCTAGGTGAGAGATGCCGGTATGGTAACTCTCCTTCAGTCCCGAGGCCCTTTACTTCACAAATACCAGGGAAGGTTTGAGCCTCTGGTTATTCAAGATCTTGTAGGCAATGAACACAGAATGAATTGGTGCATGCATTGAAATAACACTTTGCAGCTGCCAGTTTCACCCCTTATTTAGAAGTATATTTGCTTGACATTCATTGCCTGATAAACTTTGCATAGTGCATAGGTGGAATTGCTCAGTGCATTGGGTTGCTTCCATTCAGTTTTCAAATGTAAAAGCACTCCAGGCCTCAGCTACCTTTCCCTTGAAATTAAGGACCCACCGGCCATCCTTGAAGTGTATTTCTGATCTGTGTGCTACATGCAGCAAGCAGCCACTTAGCCCTATTCAGAAGGATGGGTGAAAGAGCAGGAGCTTTTGTCAGTGCTTAATTTGTACAATGAAAGTGTCCAGGGCTGAAAACCACTTTCTGGAATCCCAGAAGCTTAGATGTTATGTGTTCTAGTTTCCACCATTAAGGCATAGAAAAGGTAGAGTCCTTGTAGTGCATTATGTGCAGATTATTGTCTGATGTCCAAAAACAATAGATAGATAGATAGATAGATAGATGATAGATAGATGATAGATAGATAGATAGATAGATAGATAGATAGATGATAGATAGATAAAGGGACCCCTGACCATTAGGTCCAGTCGCGGACAACTCTGGGGTTGCGGCACTCATCTCGCTTTTTGGGCCGAGGGAGCCGGCGTACAGCTTCCGGGTCATGTGGCCAGCATGACTAAGCCGCTTCTGGCAAACCAGAGCAGTGCACGGAAACACCGTTTACCTTCCCACCGGAGTGGTACCTATTTATCTACTTGCACTTTGACGTGCTTTCGAACTGCTAGGTTGGGAGGAGCAGGGACCGAGCAATGGGAGCTCACTCCATCACGGGGATTCGAACCGCTGACCTTCTGATTGGCAAGCCCTAGGCTCTGTAGTTTAACCCACAGCACCACACGTGTCCCAGATAGATAGATAGATAGATAGATAGATAGATAGATAGATAGATAGATAGATATTCCAAATTATTGTTGTCATTCATCTGTCTTGGGAGGCAATGGAAGAGTGTGCTTTTGGGGGGTGAAGTCAAACCATTGGAGAGTTACAGCACCTGCAGAGACCAATATGGAATAGACATGCTTTATTGCAGGTGGGGCAGATGTAGGCACCTGGTTTTGCTGCTACAGGTGCACCATGGCGTTTCTTCTCTCTGCTCTCTTCCCAGAGGTCATTCCTCCTTTGGTCACTGCTGTGGCTACACGACTTGACAGTCAGTCTCTACAGTACATAACATTGTATCAATTTTGTATGGCTCAACTGAGAGCCATAGAATAGTGAACTAGCAAAGGATGATGTACTGCTTAGCATGCTGGACATTGGCAGAGGAGGCCTGGGTTCACATTCCTGAGCTGAGTTCAGAGGTTACCTTGAGCCAGTCGCTGTCTGAGTCCAGCCTACCTCTCAAAGGGGTCATGTGCCAGCCCAGATGTGTCCTCCAATCCCACAACCTTACAACATTGGCAAATGCCCTCCTGCAATATTGCAAGCACATGAGCAATGCTCCCTGTGCTCTTGCTCCACTGTAACCATGGTTCTGACCACATCAGGTTCCTTAGACTGTTCCTTCAGAAAGGAACAAAACAAAACCTTGATCAGATAGAAATAATTCTTAGGGAAGCGGTTAAAACAAACATACACCTTAAAACGTCAGAGTCGTTCTCTTCTAATAATAAACTACACTGCAGCAAAACTACTTCTGTCATACTGACAGACAAACTGGAAAAGCTGCAGAGATGTGCGGAGAAATCAAGTCACCGGGAAGCGGATTTCTCGGGCTGAATAAGCAATTGTTAAGTGCTTTATCTTGACTTCCTCTAGGGGGGATTTAAATGAGTATCATATGAAAGCAAGATATCTGGTGGCAAAGCAATGGATGTTAAAAGTTTTAAAATATCTATCCTATCAGCCCATTAGGGATTGTGTATTCAACCTGCATGTTTTGACTGGCCAACACAGACAGCATGACAAAGAGGTATTGGATAAAAATGGGTTTGTGTTACTATGCTGTCATTGAAATGTTTTTCCATTTCTCTTGGAAAGAACAGCCAAACGCATACACACACACACACACACACACACACACACACACACAATGATTTCAGAAGATAACTACCAGTATGTGCAATGTTTTCCCCCAAAAACTCCCAAACATTTTGCATAAATGCATAAATGCTATTTTGGTTCCTAAATAAATATTTCTATGGGTTATTTTGAATCTTGGAGGCATAGGGATGGCAATGCACATCTTATTCTCTGTGTTCCTCTCCTTGCATAACCAGTGACTTTGGTGATCCCACTTGATACCCCATAAGACTAGCCAGACACAGTTTGCTCTGTCAAAGGCTAACTATATTTTCATCCCTTTTCATATGGATTTTACTCTTGTAGAAAGAGATGTGTTATTGGATTAGTACTTTGACCCAGTGCAAATGAAGGCATTATTGACAAACTGGATGTATTTATTTATTTTTGCTAAACCAGTTTGGCTCTGTACTCAGTTCAGCAACTGTGAACTTGATGTCAAGTACCAATAACAAGCCTTCTGCTGCAAAATATTAACCGTATATATTGCTGTGAGAGTTTTAAGGCAATATCTATGTGGTATAGATCGGTGTCTTCCAGGGATGGGCAGTGGGAAAAGATGCCAAAACCACCCGAATCAAGCAAGTATTTCACTGCAGTTGCAACCTGGACTCCTATCCAATTTTAAAACAAGGTGGTGCATATAGGGGTACACTTGTAGAGGCAGTAAACCCTGCAGGGGGTGGAAGGAATTTTGTATAATTCACTTATCAATGCAGAACCAACTACTGGCTTCTGAGAGCCCATCAGATAAAAACAAAAACAACACAGACCAGACCTGAGTTAATGTGTAGAACTGAACCCGCAACAAAACCTAATAAAGAGTGCTCCTGTTTGGGGTTGCACGCATGCCTACTGCCAGGATACTCCGATCGTGAGAAGCAGTTCTTCCTCCGGGGAGGAGGGAAGCCACGCCTCCAGTGGGGAAGGGATGCTGGCTCGGAGGATGCAAGGGAGAACCACAACACCGAGCCTGAGCAAAGCGGGGAGGGGGAGGCAGGTCCCCCTTTGCCCACGCCCTCTCTGCGCAGTCAGTTTACACACAGAGAGGGGAGGCGTAGGATGGGGGTCAAAAGACTGCTTTGCTGGGGAAAGTTTAAGGACCGCCCACTCCCAGATTCTGCTAGTGACTGAGCAAGACATGGAATTGAGACGTTCTGCACTGTGAATGTTTTTGCACCGATAATAAAGCCTTGAAAAGACCACTGGGCGTCTTGCCTGTTCGCTCTCGAGCAACCACGCCAGCACACGTAACACCTCCTTCCACTTTTCCTTGCGCGTGCACACACACACACACGCACACACACACACACACACACCACCCTCAACCATCTGTGGCTGCTATGCCAAGTCAGTTCTCCCCACCCACTTTAGGGTTCCCCCCAAAAAAAGATTTTCTGCCCTTTTGCAAACCTTAGGGTTCCCTGCAGCCTGCAGATATGGAAGGCGAGTCCAATGGAAATGGGAACAGAAAATGCCAGCGCCTTCTTTTTCATCCCACCTCTGGAATGAAAACCAATCCAGCAAATACGATCAGTATTCATATTTGCTCTTTTCAGTCCATGAACAATGCTTAATTGAGCATAACCCCCTCTTGCAATTTGCATTGTGTTTCCTATGCATTGAAATGATTTGGGATAACGAAATTAACTACGTACAATTCCTCCATAGCAAACAGTGAGATGAATAACAGGTTTTGTCAGAAGCTGAACTGCAGCAGAAAGGAAACAGCACTGCATGCAGCAAACATGGGTCAGAATGGGCATGGATGCTTGCTTACAACTAAACTCCTGGTTCCTTGGTACCATATTAAATATGTCTAGCTGATCACAGTGGCCACACTTCCACTGTGGCACCACCATTCTCTCATGCCAAGATCACAGGAGATCACATATTCTGGCTAAATTCCAGTGTGAAACATTGCAGAAATGGAAGAGCAGTCTTCCATTTTAAATCCTCTTGGAACAAAGCGAGACTTCAATGTAGTTATGAAACATTTTTAAAAGCCTCTGTTGCCATGGGACAGGTGCAAAACAGAGCTTTGTGCTCTGTGTGCTGGGTTTTCTTCTCTTTAAGTATCTGTAAGGAACAGACTCTGCTTACAGAATTTTATTTCATTGGGTTTCAGCTGCCCCAGACTATTTAACCAAATGCTAAAAAGAAGGAAGAAAACATCACCAATATGAGATGAATGTCACATTTGCACACTAATGGGAACTGTTATTTGATGGGTTTCTTTCTTTCTTGTAGGCTTGGTGACAAAATCCCATCCAATATGTGAAACACTTTTAGTGACCAGGCAATTTTGAACTCCATCAATGAAAGGTGTTGCTCTCCTCCAGGTAACAAGGCCAGCTTGTTATCACCACTTCAGCCTCAACTAGATTAAACTTCACTTTGCTTCATGCTCATTTATATCCCACAGTGAGGGATTAGATGAAAGTGAGCCAGACAAAGTTCATAGATCTAATCCTCTACCATGGCCAAATATTTAGTATGCATGGCTTTTGTTTGTCATAATCATGGATGGATGGAAGCTCATTCAGCAGTAATACATAATGCACACCCCTCCATTTCCATTATTATGAGCGTATATTCAAACCAATCCTGTAATGTTCTCCTCTGGCTTATATTACATTGACTATAATTATCCCTGTTTGATATGCTGCTTACTAAGGCTTATTTAACCCTATTTGCTGTTACTGCTAAGTTTACATCCATCCAGCAGCAAACAAAATTAACTTCCTGCACAGAATGGGGGCTGCTTCCTCTAATTTCTCCCCAGCAGCTTTTGTAGCACCAGTGCTTCCTAAGGAGCAAAGCAAACCACCCCCAATAAGGGATAATTTGAGTTTAAGATCAGACTTGCGTGCTGAGGTCCCCAAAAACACCCCTACCCCAATAACTCACACATCACACATAATTTTTGTTTAAGGTTTTTGGCATAATTTTGACCACAACTTTATTATCATACAAATTGTGAGTGGTTGCTTAGGCATTGGTTATGACTAGCTGTCCCCCCCCCCCCGCCTTGGGGGACAGCACTGACTCCCATGAGTCAGTGCGGAGGAACAAGATCAGGGTCAGCTGGAGCTGCGACACAGACCCTCAGCTACTCCCCGCATGCTCCCAGGAGCTTACGCAGCCCACACCCTGCACCAAGGGTTTGGACGAGGGGGATGGTAAGCCCCTGAATTCCTTTAACGGAATTCCCGTGCAGCAGCAGCATTGGAGGGGCAGGCACAGCCCACCATGCCCCCTCCACCAACCAATTTAACCAATGCCTAACCGCCAACCTTACAAGTTGTGACGATTTGCTATGTAGTAGGCAAAAACCAATTGGCACACACTAATCAGCCAAAAGGAAAAATTCCTACCAGGCCCCCACACCAATGCGGACGACCCCATGACAGGCATAGCAAGGTCAAAGCACAAGCCCAATCAAGGGAGGGCGGGCGGGTGATCCGGTGTCCACAGCGAAAGAGAAAGGAACAAGCTGTGGACCTTGTTTAAATAACCTCTGATCCCACCCCTAAATTGGCAACATCAAATTTACCCCAGTAACACCAGCCACCAATCTGATTCAAGCCTCTTGAATCTATACTGCCCGGCAACCAAGGGGTGTTTTGTTTCGCCCCATCCGCAACACATGCTCTCCTCTTAATGAAAACACGCTTTGTCAATTTATTGTTGATTCCATGCTTACCCTTTACAAGAGGGGTTGCCAACCTTTTCTGACCAGCAGGTGCTTCTCGAGTTTTGAGAAAGTGTTGTGGTCACCAGTCACAAAATGGCTGCCATAGGGACATGGCATAACAAAATGTGGCTGCTGGGGGGAGGGGGCTGGCATAATGTCATAACACAGGGAGAATGCTGTCATTCCTGCTGCCACCCACCCTGCCCAACTTCATGCTTGCTGCTGGAAGTCAGCTATGGTCCTGACTGTGGAGATCACACAATAGATTTCCTCCCACACACCCACACCCACAGACAATTATCCTGTTGCTGTCTAATAACAACAGGTATCAGGGACTGGACTGAAGGGGATGAGATTGAGGAGGAATGGTGGAGATCACTCCCCATCCCCTTCTCTTGAAGAAGAGAAGAGGAAGGCAGTATTGAATTACAGCAGTGGTTTGAGGAAGGTCACAGCTCAGAGACAGGTGAACAGAAGAGTTGGGAGGTGTTGGGAGAAGAGAAGGCAGAGACAGAGCAGCCAGCTGACACATTGTCACTGGAGAGTATTTCTGACCCCCCCCCATCTCCCAGAATTCGGCGTTCATTGAGAGTGCAAGAACAAAGGACTCAGAGACAATTAGCCCCTGGCAGCCACCATAAGGGGAAGTGCTTTTGCTAGGAAGGGAGAGAGAGGAGCTCAGTCGGAGCAACGCCATTAAAGGGATGTAGACTACATTTTTTGTCTCTCATTGTGATGACTGAATAAACCTATTAGTAAGAACTTTTTGCTTTTCTCTGCTTCTGGCTGCCACCAGGAAAGGGAGAGAATCCCGCAAAGCCCGACAACAGGGGGCATTCCCCAGTACCTGCAATATAAGGCAGTGACGCCACGCTCCCTCTCTCTTGTGCAAACAATACATGCACACTCGTTACATACATGCGGTCAATAGACAGACATGCATCTCTCTCTCTCTCTCTCATGCACATGCGCACACACACAGACTTACACACTTTACATATAGACAGTTACAGTTATATCTCTCCTGTTTGCCCAAGTACATCTCTTCCTCTTCCACACTGGCCACACATACAAAGACAACACATACACCGTTCCCTCTTCGCCCAAAGGCACCTCTCTGAAACACACCTACACACAGGGACATACTCGAGCGGCCATACACCCCTTTCATAAAAGCTCTGAGACAGGGATTTTTTTTTAAGAAGTAAAAAAAAATCATTTAAATTTAAAAATAAATCACAAGGGCCACCAACCTGGCTGGTGACCCCTGCTTTACAACAACATTCCTGAGAGAAAGTCTGTATCAAAGAAAGCCATGTTACAATGGCATACTGCAAATGCATCGTGTCATTTGACAGGGTCACCTTACAAAGCGTCTTATTTCCCTAGAGCTGTCATTTAAATATGAGCCAGTGTCCATTTCCAAAAGAAAAGGGGTGGGGGGAGGATCAAGCTATAAAACTCATAAATGCAGCAACCCAGACAACACACAGAAATCATTTTTCAGAGGTAAAATATTCATATTTCTTTAATGCAAAACCAAGGATTAATTTTAGTTAAAAGGTCATCCGATCATCTATGCCTTATATAAAGAGGGTGACATCCACCTTGCCAGAGACTCTCATGCAGATCTTGAAACGGGTCAATTGAACATGCCACGTTGAGTGAGAGCTGGCATTTAATACACCAGGGAAATGTTCGCTCTCAATGGTTTGTTCTGATCACATTAAATATGAGCTCTTGCCACATAGGGGGCATTCAAACAGCATATCTGCTGCATGCAAAGTGAACAAGCCCATTCACCTCATAGTGACTCTACCATTTCCAAAAGTAACATGTGAATCAAGCTTTAGTGATCACTGCAGTTCTATACCTCTGGCTTTGAAGAAGATCTTCGTTCATTCAAGGGAGGGACTGCAGTCCAGGAGTAGAGTGTATTCTTTGCACTCTGAAGGTCCAAGGTCCAATTCCTGACATATCAACTTTAAAAGTCAAGTAGCAAATGATGTAAAACAGCTTTTCCTACAGAGCTACTGGAGAGCTCCTGCAAGTTACAATAGTCTAGCCTTCATCAACCTGGTGCGCTCCAGAACTTGGACTACAATTCCCATTGGCCTCCAGCCAGAACCTGCTGATGGAAGTTGTAGTCCAAGAACATGTGGAGGACACCAAGTTGGTGATGGCTGCAAGACAATGCAAGCTGAGATGGACTAGTCATCTGACCTGATATAAGGCAATTCCCAATGTTTCTAAATTCTATCTTTATTTATTTATTCTGAAAAATTTATGTTCCACTTACAACAAAAACCTCTAAAGGATCTAAAACAATATAAAATTGTTGGCATCCATCTGTCTCAAGAGACAATGGAAGAGTGTGCCATCTGGAATAAGGTCAAACTGTTGGAAAGTTACAGCACCTGCTGTGACTGTAGAGCCAATACAAGAGAGACATGTTTTGTTGCAGTTGGGACAGATGAAGGCGACCGGTTGTGCTGATGAAGGTGTACCAAGGCATTTCTTCTTTCTGCACTCCCCCCCAGCAGTCATTCCTCCTCTGGTCACTGCTGTGGATACACGACCTGACTGTTTCCAGGTGCTGTGGTCATCTGCAAGGGATCCCCACATGGCAAGGTTAATGTTGCCAGCCTTCATGTCACATTTGCAAACATCTGTATAACGCAAAGTTGGTCTTCCAACAGGCCTGGTGCCTGAGGCAAGCTCCCTGTAAATCACATCCCTGGGGATCCTTCTAACTTCCATTCTGTGGACATGTCCAAGCCAGAGTAGATGTCGTTGAGACAGAAATGCAAACATGCTGGAAATGTAATAAAATCACATGGGTGGGATTACCTAAACAAACCAACAAACCAAAGCAAAAAGGGCTTTAGCAAGCCTCAACAACAATGCATAGCAAAGATAAAGGTAAAGGTAAAGGGACCCCTGACCATTAGGTCCAGTCGTGACTGACTCTGGGGTTGCAGCGCTCAACTCACTTTATTGACTGAGGAAGCCGGCATACAGCTTCCAGGTCATGTGGCCAGCATGACTAAGCCACTTCTGGCGAAGCAGAGCAGCGCACAGAAACGCCGTTTACCTTCCCGCCGGAGTGGTACCTATTTATCTACTTGCACTTTTGTGCTTTCGAACTGCTAGGTTGGCAGGAGCAGGGACCGAGCAACGGGAGCTTACCCCGTCACGGGGATTCGAACCACCAACCTTCTGATCAGCAAGTCCTAGGCTCTGTGGTTTAACCCACAGCTCCACCCGCATCCCTACATAGCAAAGATACTTGCCTCTTAATGGGCAGGAAGTTCCACCAACTCATTTTTAAAAAGAACAAGGGAATTTGCTTTTAGTTTGTGTGCTAAATTATTTTGTTGGGGTGTTTCCAAAAAGTAGCATTTTGGGTTGAGGATTCTTGTGCCAGGCCGACACTGGGGCGAATGACTGGCTTTATTTCATTTCATTTTATTTGCTGCCAGTAAGAGACTGGTGAGGAATTGCACTAGGAGCAGCTTCTTGTGTTTATTGTGTGCAGGGAGGCATAAAACGGAAGAGACATTTTTGGTGTTTGGGTTAGGCCACTGGGTGATTAGCATGAACAGTCCAGGTGGAAAGTGGGTCTAATAATGTCAGAGATGAAGGGGCAGAGTGGAGTTTTTAGAAGCAGAATGGAAAATCTGAATTTGACTCAGAGCTTGATAGAGCCAGTAAAGGTGTTTTGAAGATAAAGGTGATGTGAACCCACTGCCTAGAGGCAGAGTGTAATCTGGCTGCTGCATTTAGGACCCCTGAAGTTTCCTGGCAGGGAATTAGGGAGACCATGAAAATAGAGAACTAATAGTCAGGACAGGCAGTGATCAAGGCATAAAGAAGGATTATAGAGGTTGAGAAGTGTGCGCGCGCGTGCGTATTGGCAAAGTTGCAGAGAATATGATAAAGCAGACAAGCAAAACAGGGGAGGGGGAAGAATGAAGAGAGGCTGGGATTAATTTGGAGGATCCAAGTGTCAAATTAGGTCAGCATTTGGCCCCTAGTATTTGTTGTTGCAGTACATTTCGAGAAGAATAGGAAAAAAATGCTACTGCTAAATCTGGATTGGGGGGTGTGTGCTTTGTGCCTGTGTGTGTTTAGGCAATTTTTCATCCTTCTCTGTTTTCCATTGGCAGTTTAAGTTCCTGATCCATGCAATAGCTTTAAGGATTTTTCAGAAGGAAGGAAGGAATAGTACTCTTCATCTCAGTGTTTTTCAGATTTTCTGCTGTCATGGTTTTCAGCTGAGGAAACATGTCTCACAACAGATCTTCAGTATAGTGCAAAGGGTTCTGGGAAGTGTTCTAAGGTATACGCTTAAACTCGTGGTGTGATGGCCAGGTGCCTTGGACTTTATCATACTGGCCCTGCATGTGAAGGGAGGCCCTATTTTGTAGAGGGTTTTTCTTCTTCACTTTTTCACATTTCTCTGCAACTATATGTAGTTGCTGGATCAGGCAGAATATCATGGTTTCTCTGGCTGCAGTGGACAGCTTCATAATGGCACAAATAGTTTTGTGTGGCAGACACATTTGGGTCACTGGAGAGGCCTCTTCCTTCCATCTCCCAGTCATTTGCGCTCTTTCTCCTTTAACAGTGAAAGTGAAAAGGGTAACTTTCTACCACCACCACAACTCCATCTTCATCATCATCATCATTGGTTGACCTCCATTAATGGAGACAGCATGCTTCTGAATACCAGTCCCTGGAAACCATGGGAGGGGAAAGTGCTATTCCACTCAGCTTCTGCTTGTGGGCTTCCCATAAGAAGGCAGGCCAGTGTGGGCTGGTTGAAGGCAGATGGAAATGGATGGAGTCACCCTAGACCCAACTGATCAGTCCCCAAGGCACACTTTTTGTGATTTTTAAACAGAGGCTGGATGACCAACTATTGTGGGTGAAGTACCGGTAACCAGTGCTTTCTTCTCGCAGTACTCCAGGGTACGCAGCACTGGCACCTTTCCCAACCCCCAAAAAATGTTAGAAGTGTGGCACTGACTGCAACAACTTCATGGTGGGTATTGACACTTTTTTCTATAAAAAAAAGAACTCGAAGTTATTGATTGCATCAGCAGGAAGCTTAACTAGATCACCTCTGCATTCAAACTATGTTCTATGATTCTTCATGCTCTCCAAGAGAGTTATTCCCCAAACCTAATGCTCAATATCCTTTTTATGAGTTCAACCCTTGAATCCATTTCGGATTAGACTCCAGGCTCTTGGGAGTCATCCCTCATTTCCAAAGGACCTGGAATTGCCATGTTCTAGCTGCAGCATTTATCAGGAGCCCTTTCATCTGACAAGTCAGTTCATCTAACATAAGTCAATTCATCTACTCCACATTATCCCCTTAATGCATTTGGGGCCCCCTAGCGCTGGCTTCTCCACAGATTAATGTTGTACTAAGTTTAGGTTTGTTTGAGGCAACAAAGGAGTCAGTCTCTCTCTCTCTCTCTCTCTCTCTCTCTCTCTCTCTCTCTCTTACACACACACAAACAAATACTTTAAGTTTGGGAAAGGTGCAACGCTAGTCTATCAGATCCTAATTGGGGCTAATTAGCTCACTCTTAAGCCATTTCATTCCTTACCTGCTGCTGTTTCAGAAAGTTGCACAATTATTGCATTCTTGGAATGTAACCAAGAAAATCACTTCCAGGCTGATCCAATGCCCCGAAGCTGCAGAGATCATTATAATCAGGGACAGACTCATCAAGCATATCTCAGATGGCATATGTTTGAAAGGCAGAGCCACTATAAACAGTAAGCAAGGCAGGTTGCTGCCGTGTTTGATAGTAGGACTGAGCTGAAATGGCTTCTCCAACTGTGCCACTGTGTTTTCATCATTCAGCAATTTGGAAGTGGGGGCTGAAAACAGGAGTGAAGTGATTGTCTCACTAGGCGCTGGCAGGGACCAGGTTCCCCATTGGCCATGGATGATGGGAGTTGTAGTCCAGTAACATTTGGAGGGTGGAAGGTCCTCCCACCCCAGTTTTAGAAGTTGAGCAGCTGAGGTGTAAGAGCGGTAGCCCTATGAATAGAGCAGCTTTCCATATTTCCATGTTTTCTCTTGGCTTTTTTGTGTGGGGTGGAGGGAAACCCTTCTGAAACAAAGACAAGCTCGCAAATAATTTTTGTTTTAGAATTATTGGAACTGGAAGTTAGACTTGACATCAAAATCCATCCCTAACTTTATCACTATTTGTACATTTAATTCTATTATACTTGTATTACGTACATCACTCTCTTAATAGGTTTTGGTCGTGTTGTGAGAAACTTTCCTGCCTAAAAACCATTATTATTCATGAAACGGCTTTAAAAAGGCTGATTGGTAACACTTAAATTAATGTGCTTTTATATAAATGTTTTATTCATATTTATGCCATGATTACTAGCTGCTGCCACAGCCATTCTCATCTCATTATAGAGCATGTTATAAAAATATATTAATGATAAAGGTCATGTGTTCATGATGATACACCAAGCTTCCCTCCCACCCCAAATACCAAGCTTCTAGCAATTTTATTCTGCAAATACAATTCTTGTATTTCTTCATGAATAAATAGGCTACTCTTTGCTGGGCAGGGACATGTAGATGTTAATTTGCATAGCTGGTTGGAAGAAGCTAAACATGGGTTCACACAATAACATTTTTATCTGTTGTGCTCCAGTCTCTTTAGACCTATGGCCCTCCTGGCTTCAACTCCCATCAGCCTCAGTCAGCATGGCCAGTGGTCAGGAATTATAGAAGTCACAATTCCAACAATAGCTGGAGGGCCACAGGTTCCCCACCCCTGTGGTAGTCTGTGTCCAAACAAACCAAGTCTGATGTAGTGCTTTATGCAATTCCAAGGATGAGAAGGCAGTCGGTGACTGATGCTCATGATGGCCAGCTGTAAAACTGTGACAAAGCCCACGTGGTATTTGTGATAGACCCATTCTAAGGCTAAGGCTGAGAACGTAAGTAGATCCCTTGTGGATCACACCAACGGCTCATCTACTCCAGCATCCTGTTTTTGCAGTGGCCAACTATGTAGATGACTGTGGGAAATCCAAATAAGGACATAGAAGTGGCAACTTGAGAAAATGATGGGAGCTAGGGGGCAGAGGAGGAGGAGGAGGAGGAGGAGGAGGAGGAGGAGGAGAAGAAGAAGAAGAAGAAGAAGAAGAAGAAGAAGAAGAAGAAGAAGAAGAAGAAGCAGCAGAAGAAGAAGAAGCAGCAGCAGCAGCAACGGAGGAGGAGTTTGGATTTGATATCCCGCTTTATTATTACCCAAAGGCAGGGGTCAGCAACCCGCGGCTCCGGAGCCGCATGTGGCTCTTTTACACCTTTGCCGTGGCTCCGGGGCGGATACTAGAGAGGGGAGGAGGCGCATTGTGTGCCCCGACACTCCCCACTGTTTTAAATGTCGCAATGGTTTTGCGGCTCCCAGTTTTTCCCCCTTCGGTCCAAGTGGCTCTTTTTGTCTTAAAGGTTGCAGACCCCTGCCCTAAGGAGTCTCAAAACGGCTAACATTCTCCTTTCCCTTCCTTCCCCACAACAAACACTCTGTGAGGTGAGTGGGGCTGAGAGCCTTCAGAGAAGCGTGACTGGCCCAAGGTCACCCAGCAGCTGCATGTGGAGGAGCGGGGAAGCGAACCCGGTTCCCCAGATTATGAGGCTACCGCACTTAACCACTACACCACACTGGCTGAGTTTCAATAGTTGGCGGCTCCTGTTGGGCACTCAGCCTCCTCCTGCTGCTGCTGCCACCACTGGCCGACAGAAGCTGCTTCCTCCCTTCTTCCCCTCCACGGCAAGAGGTGGTGGAGCTGCCAGCCACTGAAGCCATGCCTTGCCATGATCGGCTCTGTGATTGGCCTCCTCCACCCCTTGACTGTTGTCAACATTGAGGGCTCCCCAAATATTTTATGGGGGGCAAAGGGAGCTGGGCCCCTAGGAGTTGCCACCCATGGCAGGACATGAGTGCAACAAAACTCTCCCCCCTTGGGATTTCCAAGAGAGGCATACTGCCTCTGATTGTGGAGATTGTACATAGCTGTCTTGGCTATCAGCCACTGATAGAATAGTCAGACAGAGGGCATTCTGAGATGAAGAACTGCAGATTTTAGTCCCAGCGCTCTGTGTTCATGCCTTGGACCTTGCATTAAAACTCTTGTGTTTGCTTTTGAAAGCCCTTCACCTTGCTGTCTTATTCCTGAGGGTCCCAGTGCACTGTAACTGAAACAGTCAGAATTCTTAACTTGACCTCTCTAAAAAAGTAAAGGACAACAGACCCTGTCGGGATTGCTAATACCCAAATAAAGATGTTGAGGGATTTGATGTTGTTTCTTTTCTCTTTTAATTAACTTGTGGTTGTGTTTTATTTTTGGACAAATTAAAGTGGCTCCTGGAGCAAACAAGCCCTTTGGAAAGTATAACCTGTCATGGTCTGCTTTAGGAAACAGGTGCTGATAGCCCACAGAAGTCATTTATTAAAAATTCATTTGGTGAACGGTGTGAGGTAAATCATCACACATTTATAAGCATCCTTTGAAAACCTCACAGTCCTGGTTTATTCCATTTAGTGATACCAATCTAGACAAGCTGTGACATTCATTTACGAACGGCTAAGGTTTAAAATTTAATGAAGCTTTATGGATCCCAACGACCTTATCACCACGGTGATAATTAAATAGACAGCACTAAATGTGCTATTCACAAAACTCCAGCGCTACTGATTACAAACTTCACAGAAGCAGAAGATTTCCTCAACCTCAAAAATTAGCTCCTCTTTTGCTTAACCAATACTTTGAAAAACTTTTTATAATAAGTAATTTTTCTATTAAAAAAACCCCACACCTCTATATCTTATGTTTTTGTGTTTAATATAATGAAAAGATCCAGTCAACGTGAGTCCTTTTGAATCCAACATTGATTTTACTAGCAGTCTTAGCTTAAATCCTAACCACATTTACTAGGGAGTAAGTCCTGCGTTGGTGGTGCTGTGGTCTAAACCACTGAGCTTCTTGGGCTTGCCGATCATAAGGTTGGCAGTTCAAATCCCTGCAACGGGATGAGCTCCTGTTGCTCGGCCCCAGCTCCTGCCAACCTAGCAGTTCGAAAGCACGCCAAAAATGCAAGTAGATAAATAGGTACCGCTCTGGCGGGAAGGTAAACGGTGTTTCCATGCGCTGCTCTGGTTCGCCAGAAGTGGCTTAGTCATTCTGGCCACATGAACCGGAAACACTGTCTGTGGACAAACGTCGGCTCCCTAGGCCAGTAAAGCGAGATGAGCACCACAACCCCATAGTCGATCACAACTGGACTTAACTGTCAGGTGTCCTTTACCTTTACCTTTTTTAAAAAGTCCTACTGAACACAGTGGTAAACATGTATAGGACTGCACTGCTGAGCACATGATTGTATCTTCCAATGAAATCAACTGGGGCTTTGAAAGTGCTGTTCTGATCATCCCACTTCTTCAGGTAGTGAGAAGTTACAGAGGTGTCATGCATACCCAGGTTTGGTTTCCTATTACAGGAGGTCACTCTGGTGGCTGATTGGTGTTTTTCAACGTTGAGGAGGCACATCTTAATACTCCAACAGCCAGCCAGAGTTCACTGCTCCCACAGCTAATCTCCAGGGGAGACTATCAGCACCCTAAAATGCTTAATAGACCCAAATCAATTCTCTTTATCCGTGCATTTTCTTCATGTCTGTCTAACTCTCTCTGTCTCTGCCCAACTGGGGCAAAGGGGGGGAGGGGAGGAGATCACCCTATTTGTAGCTGGGCTGGGGGAGATATCACCCTTTCAAGAAGTTCATACCCATTGTGGCACCAGTTGCAGTGCTGCCCTCACCCAGACAGAGAGTACTAAGAGGTATGATAGAACAAACTCAGACAGACAACAACCCTACTTTCATTAATGTACTAATCTGCTTGCAGCACAATTTTTGCCAAGGGAACCCTCATTGTATATAAAGTTGTACATACAAAACAGAGCTATAAATACCTCAGCACAGGATTGCAGCCCTTAAACCTGCTGTGAAATTGCATCATGGTGCCCAATGCTTTTTTTTCTGGGGGTATGCAGGGGTAAACATACCCCTAAACATTTTGTGAATCTTTATACTTTTGACCTTTTACTGTATTTATTTCCCCCAATTTGAACTATAAAGGGGTGATTTTCTTGAGTCAAAATGAGAGTACTCCTAAACATTTTTTAAATAGAAAAAAAGCACTGATGGTGCCTATTCAGGTTTCGTTCCTGAGGAAATTAGGTGAAACAGCCTTTAGGCTTCCTTTCCTTCTCTTCCCCACCTCAGTCATCATCTGAGCTCTGATGGAATCCTCTTTGGTCTGGTTGCCATTAATCTGTGACTGCAGGTTTCCAAATGACACCCTCTTCCTGTTTCATTTCTCACTTAATCATGACAAGTGTTGTAAATAAAAATATGCCCCTTTCCCTTATGGGGTATCCAAGAGCCCATATAGAGTCCTTACATAGGTTCCCTATTGGTAGGAGAAAATAACAGAGGCCAACCAGAGAATATTGAGAAGCAAAGCAGCTAGTAAGCTTGATCTTTATTGATCTGTTGCAACAGGGTACTCCCCTCACACGCAGGAGAGGAAGAGGACCCAGAACAATAGCCTGCAAGGCCTTATAAAGACTTTTGAAATTCCCCTTCTCTAGATCAGGACCACCCCCAGAAACATTATGCATACATCACAGAAGGGGTGTAACCTAAAACCACCCCTCAGATACATCCCACCTACATCACAGAAATTTAAATGTTGTTTTTCTCTTCTCCTTGTTTATCTCCTGTCTAGCAGGTTACTTGATTGGATTTTCTGGGGAGCCTGGCCATTCTTTTGTAATGCTAAAATACTTATTTCCTGGGCCAGGTCACAGGCTCACACCTTATTCAAACACAGATTAAAGGAAGAGACAATGGGGAGGCTTTTCCATTTTTAACCTTGCAGAGAAAGGATTTGGTCAGTTTAGGAATCAAAATGGTTCTAGGTTGGCTTTCCTGTGCTGATCTATGTATGTGCAGTTATGAACATTACTATATATCTAAAACCATAAAATTCCTATCACAATATTCCCCCCTTTGGGGCTAGAATTTTTCTTAAAAATTTTTGCCCCACAAATAATAACATCGTATGTTGTAAATGGATGTGTTTGTATAAATATATCATAAAAATAACACATGTTGCGTTTTGCTACTAAATTACTTGTGGCATTCTAACACTTTGGGAGAGACCATTTACTCAATAGTGTTCTATGCTTTTCACCTAGCAGGAAGGTAAGGTCCACTAATGACTGAAAAGTGCAGTTTGCTTTTCCCCCCCGCCATTTTTGTGTTCTCAGGTGTCAAGGTAGCTCTTCTGTGGTCTCACACTGACATAGTGCTACAGCAACACATCCTGTCTGTTGAATCCCCTCAGGGCTTTCATTTAACCATGTCGCCTGGCATTCACCATAGCTGGCACAGGTTTGGGCATCTCGTGAGGGAGAGGTCTTCGCCTTGGCCTTTAGCTATGGGATTTTATTATAGGCTGTGGTCTTGGACTCATGAGAAGTTGCTCACTTGCACTTAAAGGACCAAAAAGCTAATTGCAGCCTGGATACACTTGCCCAATTCAAACGTCAGTCCAATTTGAATTTATCTTGCCCCATGGTTCTCAACTCTTCAAACCAATCTGTTAAAAGAAAACCATTCTTAACAAGGGCAGTTGTCCAAATAAGTCAATTTAAGTCTATAAGGGATCATTCCTGCTAAACCAAAGCATATCCACCTTCATGTACCTGGTGTTTTATGGATCCAGAAGTTTGTCATTGGCAAAACGAGGTTTAACACATATTAAAATGGATAGGGAAAGTTGGCAGAGTGCCAGGTGGAACAATGTGGTTATAAATTGATCTAAACATTGGACTACACAATAGTGTGAGCTATTAGAAAGTATAAAATGCATGAGAATTCTCCATTGGTGTGTAAGGAATAAGACATAAAACATAAAAACAGTTACACACAAAAAAAATTGCCCCCCTTTGTGGAAATCACACTGTCAGACACATTTCAACATTCTTACATAATAACACATAATACAAAACAAACTAACAATAAGACATTAAACATAAAAACAATTACACACAAAAAATTGCCCCCCTTAGTGGAAATCACACCAATAAAAGAACTTCATGAGACTGACTTTCAACATGTGATGAACATGTCCCGAAAGTAAAACACAAACACACAAAATGAGCTATGAGGAACCAAAAATAAATAAATGCTAAGACACACAATTAATAAGCAACCTGAAGTAACCTGAAGTAATCTGTTTTGGTATTCTAACATCCCAAATGAAAATAAAAGTGTTTCTTGATGTGACATCAGCTGTAATGTTAATAGCGGGATACTGGGAAATGAGTTAATACCAATAAAAAATGAATGGCAATTTAAAGTTGTGCAAGTACCTTGCACTAGCCAAAATGACAGAATTAGTAAGAAATGCTCAGGCCAAAGGTAAACAAGTACCATTCCACAAACAATGTTTGGTTGTGCTTCGATTAACTTCATAGACATCATGGAGAAACTGATTAAATAAATGAAAACAGATTATTTGTAACTTAAAGTGTCAAAGCCACAAAGAGATAGAAGTCACTAATACAGCAGGGATTCAGACTTGTTTCACAGAACAGAAAGAAAGTTGCTGTTTGGCTTTAAGGGAAAAAAGACAAAAGAAAAACAAATGCAATTACTTTTTATAGAGTATTTAAATCACTGTTTGCATCCCCTCATTATCATTTGTGCTGTGGGAGAAAAGAAAGGACACTCTGTTGAAAGGGAAAATTATTTCATGTGAGAGGTCTGTCAGGAAATGCTGTTCCTAAAATGCATAGGCATATACACATACACACACACACACACACACAAAAACTGTTATAAAATTTAAATCCCATGGGGGGGGGGAAACTACTCAAGAGAGGAACTCACAGTGGGAGTGCTTTGATATTTACCTGTGAAAAGAATTTGGCATGTCCAGTACTTAACTCTTTTGTCTTAAGTAGCCCCTGGAGCCAAACACATTAAGGATGATTTCCCTCAATGGTTCCAAGTTTTACATAAGGAAATTTGGAAAGGTTTCTCCCTGCAGCACACTGCTCTCCAAACCTTCTCTCTCCCCCCTCCTTTCTCTCTCTCTCTCTCTCTCTCTCTCTTTTTAAGCTGATCTAGCCTCTGTGCATGTGCAGAGTTCATGTCTCAGCAAACCTTTTATACTATTGAAAATGTTGCATCCTTTGGCTAAATTACCATTTGAATAAGGGAAGGGTAAGGAGTAGATTTTGAAAACAGGGTTTGATTTTAAACAAAAAGAGAAACTCAGCAATTTAAGTATTCACCAAAGCTAGCAATTTCAGCCCAAGCAAACGAAGACTGCTTCCTTTATGTACAGGAAAGGGCTAATATCCCTCTGGCCATTCGCGAAACAATGCCACGCCCTTATATATGGGGAAAATGGCCAGAGGATCAGAATTCATAGGATTTTTTTTTTTTTAACATTCTCAGTCATTTCAGCCTTACCATTTGCAGACAATTCTTTTTTTTAATTCCCCCCCCTGCCCTTTATTTACAGGAATGGTCAAGGCTACTCAATTATATGTCAAGGCTCATTCTACTTGATTATATGAATTTGTATGTGCTTAAACTTTGAGTAGACTTTTAAGTCTGATTTTTGTAAATGATAGACAAAATGATAAACACTTAAATGCCTGATATCACCAGTTCTGCTTCAAACATCATGGCTTCACCTCACACCTTTTAAAAAAACAAAGAGCAAATCTGGGCTGAATTTCAACACATTAGCCACAAATTGGGAAAGTTGAAAGGGACCTGGGGTCATCTAGTCCAACCCTAAAATACAGGGTTCATAGCAAGATTTGAGCAAATCTGGGCTGAATTTCAACACATCAGCCACAAATTGGGAAAGTTGAAAGGGACCTGGGGTCATCTAGTCCAACCCTAAAATACAGGGTTCATAGCAAGATTTGAGCAAATCTGGGCTGAATTTCAACACATCAGCCACAAATTGGGAAAGTTGAAAGGGACCTGGGGTCATCTAGTCCAACCCTAAAATACAGGGTTCATAACAAGATTTGTACTACCAGAAACACACACATACTTATGTACACAGACACAACTGGAGAAGAGATCACAAGCCATGCACCTATCATGTACTGAGGAAGAGGAAAATAAAAGTACCCATCTTTACACAGAACACTTTTTGCAGATCTTGAAGCTAGTTTGAGTGAGTTTGCTTCCTTAGACTAAAGAGTGCAAATTCCTATAGAAATTATCTTTAAAGGAAGATTGAAGTTAACATTTTTCCTAAGATAGGGAGAGGATCTTTTATAAAGCAAAGTTAATTCAATTGATATAACCACTCACAAATAATTAAAACAGCCATAGATTTGATTTAAAAGGAATACAAAAGTGAACAATTTTTCCTGAACTTGCAGAGGAATAGTAAGCCTAATCTATGCCCCCCCCCCTTGCAGTTTCCTTTAAAAGAAGCTTACTCGGGAGTAAATTTACCTGGCACAGAATAAGAAGGAGAAGGGGAAAAAAAACCCTGAAAGAGACAGAATAAACAAGGGGGGGCATTTTCTAAGAAAAGAGGCCAGGACGTCTTATAGAGACTGATATCAGGAGCCTTACAATAACTCTTCTGTCCAACCAGATCAAAGTTAAAACTGGACTCACATATTTTTCTTAGAAGGAACACCATACTTTCATAGGCATATACTTAATGCAGTACATACACTGCATTTTAGCTTGAGAGAGCAGTTGGCTCAACTAGGCTTTTGCAGCAGAAACATTAGGTTAACTTAGACTGGAACACAGGTGTACTCACAAACTCAAAAGTTACAACACAACATCATTTACCATTAGACTTAAAATCACCCTCCCCACTGAAACTAGAGAAAGGAGGTGGGGTAATCCTCCTTTCAGAACACAAGTAGCACGTATACAGGATTTTACCACTTGGGAGAAAAACTCTCTTTTAGAGCCTCTCTCAAATAACAAACATTTGCACACTTCATTCTCCATTTTGTCTTGTTTTTAAGACTGATAGGGTTCAACATGCCTTCCTTAGATTTAGAATTTGGAGCAAGCTTGCAATTTTATTTTAGATGGTACATTTAAGATAAGCAGCTGCTGGATGTTACCTAAGTACAATTTAAACACAGGAAAAACGTTTCTTAAACACAAATTGAAGGGGACTGTCAGAGTCCAGGCGGGAAGTAAGCACCAACTGGGCTTCTTTCACGCCAGGGGTCTGGGGACTATTTTTCTTTTGACTGAGGTGCACCATTTTCAATTAAAAGGGTTTTGGACCTGGGCAAAACTCCGAAGGGTCCGGAAAAGGGGAAACCTGGACAAAAAAACTTGGGGATACCTGGACAAATCTCCGATGGGAAAAACCTGGAGATACCTGGACAAATCTCCGAGGGGGAAAACCTGGGGATACCTGGACAAATCTCCGAGTAGAAAAACCTGGGGATACCTGGACAAATCTCCGAGGGGAAAACTTGGGGATACCTGGACAAATCTCCAAGGGAAAAAACCTGGGGATACCTGGACAAATCTCCGAGGGGAAAAACCTGGGGATACCTCACTTAATCTCTATTCTACAACTCACAGCAACCTCCCTGCCTTTTACAATCTAACTCAGAGTCCCTACTGAACGCTTGCACACTTGCAATGCCAGATTGAGACTCTGGAATATGAAAGATGGAAAGGAATTCAGCGCCCTTGCGTTCTCTGTTCACAGGTCATTTCTAACAAAGATCGCCATGGCAGAGGTGCGGCTGCGCTGGAAGTTAGTTTTCAGTGCAGAAGAAATTGCACAACCTTTCTGGACAAAACTCCGAAGGAATAGGTTGGCATAAAGAATTAAGTGGAAGAAATCACACACAACCTTTGCCTGGGCATACTCCGAAGGGCTAGGGCTGGTGTTGAGATCGAGAGGACAGAAAGGAGTAGAAGGCAGTTTTTTCAAGAGTTAAAGTGAGGAAAGAAGTAAGGATTTGAGAAGTATAGGTTTGCTGTGGTTTGCAGAATCCCACCCCACTACCCATTTTTCCTACTCATACTCACTTCGCAAGCGCTGTCCTGGTGATCCTGGGATCTCTTGACTGGTTGTTTTAAGGCCGGCCTGATCAAGATTTGCTTCCTCTGGTTAGCCCCGCTGAAACTCCAGTTATTGCCAGACCCTGGGACAGATGGAAGACTGGTTATTCCTCCTGGCAAACTGCCTGGTGCGCGCTGGATAACCAGTCCTTCCTCGTTTCCAGAATCCGGGTAACCAAAAGTCCCTTCGTGGTCGCCATCTGTTGTAAATAAAAATATGCCCTTTTCCCTTATGGGGTATCCAAGAGCCCATATAGAGTCCTTACATAGGTTCCCTATTGCTAGGAGAAAATAACAGAGGCCAACCAGAGAATATTGAGAAGCAAAGCAGCTAGTAAGCTTGATCTTTATTGATCTGTTGCAACAGGGTACTCCCCTCACACGCAGGAGAGGAAGAGGACCCAGAACAATGGCCTGCAAGGCCTTATAAAGACTTTTGAAATTCCCCTTCTCTAGATCAGGACCACCCCCAGAAACATTATGCATACATCACAGAAGGGGTGTAACCTAAGACCACCCCTCAGATACATCCCACCTACATCACAGAAATTTAAATGTTGTTTTTCTCTTCTCCTTGTTTATCTCCTGTCTAGCAGGTTACTTGATTGGATTTTCTGGGGAGCCTGGCCATTCTTTTGTAATGCTAAAATACTTATTTCCTGGGCCAGGTCACAGGCTCACACCTTATTCAAACACAGATTAAAGGAAGAGACAATGGGGAGGCTTTTCCATTTTTAACCTTGCAGAGAAAGGATTTGGTCAGTTTAGGAATCAAAATGGTTCCAGGTTGGCTTTCCTGTGCTGATCTATGTATGTGCAGTTATGAACATTACTATATATCTAAAACCATAAAATTCCTATCACACAAGGAACCTTTTGTTCACTGCCTGGCAATGGATATGGCATTCCATTCCCAGCCTCAGCTCCAGTGTCATCCACACCATAAACATAGGTTTAGTAGAAGTATTGCATTGCATTGCCAATGACAGTTGAGCAAAACATTTCTTGCACATGTTTCCTATGGCTTTTTATTCACTCATGTCATCGAGTCATTCAACATTATAGTGCGCTGCAATATACTGCCGTCTCACCAATGCTCACCCATACAGCCCCAATGCTGCACTGATCTCCTTTTTCTGGTGCAACAAGATAAAGAAGATACTGATGTGTTTAAACGATGTATTACGGGTTTAGTGTTTAATGGGTGAAAAATGTGCACCGTATCCAGATAATTCATGAATTACCCCGGCTAATTACTTAAAAGTCAGAATGATTCATCAAGATTAATTACAATTCATGCTTCAGTTTGCTGGTTTGCACATTAGCTAAACCATCTTCAATAACGTTATCTGAGAGAGCTAGATAATATGCCTATGTACTAGTCAAATAAATCATGGAGGGAAGTGTATCATTTTCCTGGCTGGGAACTAAGAGTCTCTTGAAAGACACATGCTACAATCCACAAAACTAAAAGAGGTCAAATTGTTAATCAACAGCAGAAGAAGAGAGTTTCTATTGTGGTTAACAGCACAGTGGGCAACGTCTGCTACTACAGATTTAAGCCTCATCAGCACTATACATTTAAAGCAGCATCATACCACTTTAAACAGCCATGGTCCCGTCCCCCCCCCCAAAAAAAAATCCTGGCAACTGTAGTTTGATAAGGTTGCTGATAGCTGTTGGGAAACCCTGCACATAACAACACTCCCACAGTAGTTTATCCATCAATCCCTCTTCCTGGCAAACTTTGGGAATAGTAGCTATGTGTAGGAATAGGGATCTCTTAACAACTTTGAGTACCTTTAATAAGTTACAGTTCCTGAGATTCTTTCCATGAGTCCATGACTTCTTAAAGAAGTATAACAGTGCTTTAAATTAGTGTGCAGATGGTGCATCAAAGGCATTTAAGAGTCATTCCCTTAGCGGGCAAACACTAAAAACACTGGGCAGTTTTTTAGAAAGGTGCGGTACAAATTTAATAAACATATAAAATAAAATAAACCTGTAGTTTTGTAGTGGCGGGGCTAAATAAGCAACCTGAAGAGAGAATTTGTAACACTTCTATCTTTTGTCTGTGTTTTAATGTTCACAGCAAAAAAGGAGGGCACTTTTATTTTTAAATAAAGGAGAGAATAAAATCAAACTTCCAGCAAATTAATTCCTTGGATTATGAGGAGGAGGAAGCTGTGTTGGTTAAATTGCTGATGAAACTGATATTTAAGTTCAGAGCTGTATTTGTTTTGTGGATGTTAAGAAATTTCCATGATTATACAAGCAAGGTGTTTGTCACTCTGACCTCCTTCCGTAAAGGCTACGGTTTACACGCATCCTGATCTGAATTGGAGTCCAATTTGGTGATTTGGATTGGCTCTGACCAATGATGATATGGACTTGGCTGGACCCACAGATCTGAATTGTTATCCAGAAAAAAACCCCAAATATTCAGAAATCCCGTTGACCTGCATTGGGAAACAAAACAACCTCAACTCTCTCTTTTTTCCCCACATAGGTACAGGAACTTTGAGAATGTGCTAGCCCCTTTGGAGGAGATTGTATGGGTCATGGGTAGCGCTGTGGTCTAAACCACTGAGCTTCTTGAGCTTGCTGATCAGAAGGTCAGTGGTTCGAATCCACGTGACAGGGTAAGCTCCCGTTGCTCGGTGCCTGCTCCTGCCAACCTAGCAGTTTGAAAGCACATCAAAGTGCAAGTACATAAATAGGTACCGCTGCGACAGGAAGGTAAATGGCATTTCTGTGCTCTCTGGCTTCCGTCACAGTGTTCTGTTGCACCGGAAGCTGTTTAGTCATGCTGGCTACATGACCTGGAAATCTGGACAAACGCCAGCTCCCTGAGTCTGAAAGCGAGATGAGCGCCACAACCCCATAGTCTCCTTTGACTGTACTTAACTGTCTAGGGGTCCTTTACCTTTTACCTTTTTTTACCTATAGAGGGGATTAACCCTGACTAATTTCAGACAGATAAGCCACAGGAGTTTTTGTACTACCCACCCTTAAAGTTTGCTTTCCAAAAAGTGTGGTGGGTGTGTATGCATGTAGTGTCACTGATACACACACAGTATGTGTGCTGCTTATGTGCTGTTTGTGTACAATGTATACAATGTATGTGACTAGGTATAATGCACTCACAAGACTTCCACATAAACATGACAAACTGCTAAAGACAGAGGATGGTGTTCAACTAACATTTAAACAAAGTAGACCTGTTGAATATAATGGACCAAACTTAGCCATGTTCAGTCATTTCAGTAGTCTTCTCTTGACTGAAACATGCTTAAACACCACACAGACACAGAAAACAGCTGTAAATAAAATACAAACTCAATCTTAAGTGGGGCACAGCCCCATTTCCTGGCCATGTTAACCATCACATAACCCTTCCATGAGTGACTCCACCCCTACAGGGCTAAACCAACCAATTCATGGAAATTACACTTAAATGCATTAAGCTGCCATCATGTGGTAAAGGCTGGCTACAGCTAATGATGCTGAAAGAAGCAAGGCAATGACGTCAAAACATGACCAAGTTTTGACCTCCTCAATGTGGTGAAAGTGGAAGCCCCATTTGGGGCTGTAGACCCATCTTAGCTATAGCAACTAGTTCCAGCATGCAACCTAAAAATCTCAGTGAATTCAAACTCCAAGGCACGTGGAAATTAAACAGTATGGGCCTGAACATGTAAAGGATAAGTAGTTATGATGAATTTGTTCAGCACTTTCCCCCTATAGCTGATTTAGCATTACTTTTTTTTCTTTTCATTGTTCCATCAGTGAAATTCTCTCTTCGGCAAAACTGCCTCGCTCTGAATGCTAATCATCAATGTCAGGATAATAAGTTAGCACCAGAGCTCGACTTGCAGAATAGCTAATTATTCTGACAGTCGTTTTCTATCCATCCTCAAAAGAGAGCAGATAGGAAACCTACACTAATGATACAATAATGCAATTTTTTTTCCTGTGGATCTATTAAGAGTTGCTCTTTTTTTCCTAAGGAAGGCAGCTAAGTGTCTTCTATTGAAATGACTGAATTAGCTAATCAAATGACAGGATTTGGTATGAGCTGGGGAATATTGTTAAGCATTTGTGTTTCCTTCAGAGGCTATTTATAAGCCATGATGAAATTCAATGGCATTTTACATGAGATCGCTAATTTATTCTCCCCCAGGTACAGTGATGAGGAGTATTGTCTAACAGACAAAATTAGATACTTTTTTCCCACGGTTTGTGATTTAAATTCCTGGTTAATGCATGCATGTACAAGTGTATTATTCTTAAAGCTGCGCACAAATGCCTTCCCAGAATTGCCCATTCTATTTGTGGACAGAGAAATTAGGGGTGAACACTCTTTCTCAAGGAGGAGGAGAAAATCTCTGACAGTTTCTCGGCGATTTGGCACACCATTATCAGTGGCTGGCGCGCAGATCCCCCCACCCTTTAAGTTTTGGTTTTATTTTATTGCTTTCACTATAAGTGGCAGCTGAGGTAACTTTGTTGGCAGTCTGGCCGCCATTTTGTGTCCTACACAATGCCACAGAGCTAGCTTTGTTTCAGAACATTGTGTGTGTGGATGTTGGCCACCAAACAAACAAACAAACAAAAATGGTGGAGAGTATTTGGAGAAAACGTCTTCTGAGAAACACACACAAGAGGGAGATATTAGCAGGCTTGGGCTAAACTCAATAGTTATTCAAGTAAACATTTTGTGGGGAAGGGGCTTAAGGAGTGGGAACCCAAAGCAGCCCAACAAAGATTGAGCTTGCTTCGCATCCACAAAGCACTGAGTCATGGGAGACCATTGGGGGCCGGCTGGAAGTGGCCAGTGAAGAGGAGAGTGAAAATCTGGAAGTGTTCGAAATATTGCTGAGCAGCTGGCGGGCAGGCAGAAGAGGCTAGCGGAGAGAGAAGACAATGATTCATTTGAAGGAAATGAGCAAAGGAACATGGAGTTAGAGATGCATAAATAAAAAAGGGCAAAGAACCACTCCATTTCCTTGTTCACACCAAGATACTTTTTTTTAAAAAAAAAAATATCCTCAGTGAAAGACAGAAATGAGTAGAAATCAACAGAGAAATCCAAGATTTTAGTTTGCCTGGATTGGGCAGCAGTGTGTCCATATACACCCCACCTCCTCCCACCCTGGTAGCAACAACAACAAAACTCCTCCTACTCCTACTCCTTCTCTGAAGCAATCACTCAGCTAATGGACATGCCAAAGCACATGGCGTTAATTGCCCTCATGTATCAGGTTTGATATGGGATGAAGGTGGTGCTGTGGATTAAACCACAGAGCCTAGGACTTGCCGATCGGAAGGTCGGCAGTTCGAATCCCCGCGACGGGGTGAGCTCCCGTTGCTCAGTCCCTGCTCCTGCTAACCTAGCAGTTCGAAAGCACGTCAAAGTGCAAGTAGATAGATAGGTACCACTCCGGCGGGAAGGTAAACGGCGTTTCCGTGCGCTGCTCTGGTTCGCCAGAAGCAGCTTAGTCATGCTGGCCACATGACCCGGAAGCCGTACGCTGGCTCCCTCGGCCAATAAAGCGAGATGAGCGCCGCAACCCCAGAGTCAGTCACAACTGGACCTAATGGTGAGGGGTCCCTTTACCTTTTCTCAGGTTTGATGGGGCTTGGTGGGTCTTGCTCATAGCACAGAATACTCAGGTCAGGCTCTAAGTGGGTTACAACAACCCTGCAGCGCTGCCCAGTTGTATTAGACTCCTGTCGCTGGTTGTGGGGTTGGACTGAATCTTATAACAACCTTGCAATGTAATTCATTGCAGGTTGTGCTGAGAGAGCAGTGTGCAAGAATCCTGCAGTGTAGTTCACTGTTACGACACCAGAGCACCTTGCCAGGATGGGGCAGGGGCAGGGGCAGGGCTGCAGTGTGTCTGCACATATATGTATTGTCATGTCTGAGAAGTCCACTGTTGAAGAGTGGGCTATTTTGATTTTGTACGTAATGTGACAGAGGCGGTATTCATGTCAGAGCAGAGTTTCAGGGGGCTATAGCAGACTCTGAATCTTGGGATTAGCCAGTCACTGCATTTTTCAGAACTGTGACATTTAATTGTGGATAACTTGTGCTGTAAGAATTTCTCTTACTATATGGACGTTTACTTTAATTTCGTATTTTGCCCTGGTATTTAGAGATGACAATGATCTTTTAAGAAGGTTCGGTACATTCTGAAGATTTAAAGACTTCAGCCCTTGATCTTCTAAAATTAATACCAAAAATCCTACTGATTTTTTTAAGTACGGCAAATTAATTGGAAAGAAAGGCACAGTGTAGGATGTATCAAGGTCTGGGGTGTTGTTTTTTTACTTGTTTCTTTTAATAAAAAAGGAGAATACTAACCTGGAAAAGAACAAGACCAGGTGCCATGTATAACCATATTCTTCATGGTGTTCAAACAGATGTACATTGCCACACAAGTATTGGTTTAGATATTGTGCCTTATATATACAAATTTAAAGATTTGTGTATTCCAGATGATCTTGCAAGGACATCAAGTTCTCCAGCAACCTAGTACCAGTATGTAAAGGTTGGGAAACCTCAAGTGCAGGGGTCAAAGCAGACCCCTTCAATTGTCCCTATTTTTGAGGGACAGTCCTGGATTTAAAGAAGCCAACACAGTTTCTGATTTGATCCCAGAATGTCCCACCTTTTCTTTGGACACCCCTATTTTCATCAGAGAAATTTTTGAGAGTATGGAATAGGATGTCCCTGTTTTCATTGGGTAAATGTTGGAGGGTGTGCAAACGTGGCTGTGAGGCCTCATTCTGCCTCTTGGAACTTTCCCTAGAGCAATCTTCCACCCCAGGCCATACTCTCTCTCTCCCCACCCCTGGCTTCTCTTTTAATCATCAGTTTTTTCTGCCCTCTTTGAGTGCCTTTGCCTGACTGGAGGGTGGAGGAGGGTGTGTTAATCTCTTATTTTTGTGTGGATGGAATGTAGCCTACCAGTACAAAAGCAAGAATCACATTTGCTGCCCACTTTTTTGTCTCTGGCCCGCCCACCTCTGGCATGGGAGCTTCAAAAGATTGATTGCCCATGAAAGATTATGCCCCTTTGGTTTGAAAAACCTTCCCCAGGCCTGTACTGTATCATCTAGCAAGCTAGGTTTTGTGTGTGTGCTTGTGATTTTGAATTAAGAGACTACCAGCATCTTCTGAATCTGGGGTTCCCAAACCGTAGTCCATAATTCATTCAAGGTGGTCCACAGCATATCCACATTAAATTGTATTTTTTATTGAATCTTTGTTGCTTCTTTTATTTCTTCTGTGGCGCTGTGTTGTATTAAGATCTGAACTCTATTCGATTCATGTTGTGATACAATCAAATGCAATGTAAGAAATAAAATAAACAATAAACAATGGCATTAAAAATCAGAAGACTCATTAAGTGGTCTGCCAAGATCATCAGCAATTTTCAAGAGGTCTGTGGGTGGGAGGGGTGTAGTTTGGGAAGCACTGTTCTCAATCTCCTTTTTTTAATCCTGGAGTTTTCTTGCTAATCTAGAAATGAAATAATACTGCCTTTACACAGCATGTTGGCTCACTTAATTGAGTGCTTGGACTTGCTGCTTTCCATCTTTAGGTATCTGAGTGCAAACTGATTATTTTTTGAATGGGAAGAGAGTTACTGAGCCCCCAGAGTCATTAAATATTGTGCTGTCAGGAAAGGTCTTTGGGCACAACCTTTCTGCGACATTTCATTGACTAACAAAAATGAATATGATATTACTTTAGCGCTTAGCCAGTCACAAGATAGATGTAATTTGGCCTGCCGTGTGTACTGTCTCTGAAAATTGTATTGTCAATGCAATATAACAGATTCTCCCACACGCCTCAGCATGTTGCTATTGCTGTAGCCTTCGACTGAAATAGGTTCCATTAAAATATTCAGCTACCAGATAATGCATTTTGCGTGTGTGGGATTTGGACTTTTCTTCGATATTACATGCTTTTCATTTCACTCTTTAATACCCTGACTGGAGGGAAAGCATGATTTGTCGATTATTAAGGGAGCCTTGAGTGCCTTGAGGTAATAAAAACAGTAAAAGCCAGTTTCTCAAACAGTTAAGAAAACTTAGAGTTGCATCCAAAATATCGAACCCTGTGAGTTACAACTCTGGTTAGCTTATGTGTCATACCACTGAGGTAATATTGGCAAGATTAGGTAAATTTTATTGGTGAGCTGATTATGATTAAAGTTCCGTTCCAGATAACTAGTTGTTTTATGGAGTGTGGACTGTATGTCTTATCACTCTTGTATGAGTGGCTTTGAAATAAAAGTATTTGTAGGTTTACTCTTAAAACCTAGGGCACTCTGATATTTCCATCAGATGTCACTGGAATGTGAACCCAGCTACATTCTCCAAGCCCTGGCCTTCAGTGGGATTCGGGAAGAATCCAAGGCTTAAATTTTGATCCACAGCTTGGTCTTGTGAATCAGGTTTCAAAGAAGGGATGCCATTTTTTATTTCCGAAGAGCCAACACTCACTTTTTCTCATCACATTAATTCTATACTAGGAAATGTTAAACCTACTGAACTTCTGCCTCTTTAAAACAGAGGGCCCTGCCTCAAAAAGAGATGACAACTCTTTTCCCCACTCAGCTGAAGAATTCAATGGATGCATAGGAAAGGTATACATCTCATCCGGCCTTGTTCTGTATGCCCCCACCAAATGAAATGAGGGGAGTGGCTGGCTATTAAAGAGAGAGGGCCTTTTTGGTGATGGCACCCTGGCTATGGAATACCCTCCCCAGAGAAGCTCAGCTGTATTATTACTGTTGTTACAGTTACAGTTACTGTTATTGTTATTGTTATACATCACTCTTCCTTCCAAAGGAGCCCAGGGAAGCAAGCACACTATGGATAAAACTATTTTAAAACCATCTAAAAACACTTCCAGTACAGACTGGAAAAGATCTCTACTTAAAAAGCTTTTTGCAACAGGGAGGTCTTTAGTAAGTGCCAAAAAGATAATATAGTGGTACCTCGGGTTACAGACACTTCAGGTTACAGACGCTTCAGGTTACAGACTCTGCTAACCCAGAAATAGTACCTCAAGTTAATAACTTTGCTTCAGGATAAGAACAGAAATAGTGCAGCAGTGGCACGGCAACAGTGGGAGGCCCCATTAGCTAAAGTGGAACCTCGGGTTAAGAATAGTTTCAGGTTAAAAATGGACCTCCAGAATGAACTAAGTTCTTAACCTGAGGTACCACCATAGTGCCAAGGAGGCTTAGTTTGGTCAGAACAGAGTATACACTTTCAGAGTTAATGCTAAATGAGCCACCATAGTCACTAGAGGGCTGTGAAAATTTGTGCCCCATGCTCAACATCAAAAAACTAAGATCATGGCCACTGGTCCCATCACCTCCTGACAAATAGAAAGGGAAGAAATGGAGGCAGTGAGGGATTTTACTTTCTTGGGCTCCATGATCACTGCAGATGGTGACAGCAGCCACGAAATTAAAAGACGCTTCTTGGGAGAAAAGCAATGACAAACCGAGACAGCATCTTAAGCAGAGACACCACCTTGCCAACAAAGGTCCGTATAATTAAAGCTATGGTTTTTTCCAGTAGTGATGTATGGAAGTGAGAGCTGGACCATAAAGAAGGCTGATCCCAAAGAATTGATGCTTTTGAATTATGATGCTGGAGGAGACTCTTGAGAGTCCCATGGACTGCAAGAAGATCAAACCTATCCATTCTTAAGGAAATCAGCCCGGAGTGCTCACTGGAAGGACAGATCCTGAAGTTTGGACTGCAATGCGCTCTTTGTGGCACTTCCTTTGAAGGTGACCCAGAAACTGCAATCAATCCAGAATGCGGCAGCTAGAATGATTACTGGGAGTGGCCGCCAGGACCATATAACACTGGTCCTGAGAGATCTGCATTGGCTCCCAGTATGTTTCCGAGCACAATTCAAAGTGATGGTGCTGACCTTCAAAGCCCTAAACGGCCTTGGTCCTGTATACCTGAAGGAGGGAGCGTCTCCACCCGGACACTGAGATCGAGAGCCGATCTGAAGCTCCAATACTTTGCCCACCTCATGAGAAGAGAAGACTCCCTGGAAAAGACCCTGATGTTGGGAAAGATTGAGGGCAGAAGGAGAAGGGGACGACAGAGGTCGAGATGGTTAGACAGTGTTCTCGAAGCTACGAACACGAATTTGACCAAGCAGCAGGAGGCAGTGGAAGACAGGAGTGCCTGGTGTGTTCTGGTCCATGGGGTCACGAAGAGTCAGACATGACTAAACAACTAAACATCAACAACACCCATGTACTATCTGAAACACATGGGGTGCATTGGTTGCCAGATGTGAACTGTTTTCAGCTCTCCTACCCCACTATAATAAACTAGACTGACCGTTCAGTCCTGCCTCTAGATTACTTACAAATATAGGTCAATTGAAATGTTACCATGCCAATGTATCAAGATCCACTTCTGCATGGGGGAGGGCCTCCCTACTGGTGGGTGTGATGTTGTAAATGTCCGTTGCCCCCTACTTTGGTTGAGGCTCAAACAGTGACCCAGCCATCAGTAGGGACGTGCAGCTTTCCAAGAAAGATTTTTCCAAAAATCTATTGTTTACTTCCATGTACTGTGAAAACCACCAGTTTCTTCTTGTCTCACACAGTGCAATCCAATGCATATTTACTTGGAAGTAAGTCCCACTGTATTCAATGGGATAATACTTTCACTTTTTAAAGAAAATATCCTTACCTATTATACCTGTATACCTGAAGGAGCGTCTCCACCCCATCGTTCAGCCCGGACACTGAGATCCAGCGCCGAGGGCCTTCTGGCGGTTCCCTCATTGCGAGAAGCCAAGTTACAGGGAACCAGACAGAGGGCCTTCTTGGTAGTGGCGCCCACCCTGTGGAACACCCTCCCTTCAGATGTGAAGGAAATAAGCAGCTATCCTATCTTTAAAAGACATCTGAAGGCAGCCCTGTTCAGGGAAGTTTTTAATGTTTAACACTGTACTGTTTTTAACACTTGATTGGGAGCCGCCCAGAGTGGCTGGGGAAACTCAGCCAGATGGGTGGGGTATGGGTATAAATAATAAATTATTATTATTATTATTATTATTATTATTATTATTATTATTATTATTACTCATCAACTTTGAGGGATAGCCATCTTTGCACTCTTTTGGACTTTTGTTAAGTTATTCAAGCGTTTATTATTGATTCCTTTTTAAAAGGGCGGGGGCAAACAACCTCCAATCTTCCTGAAGGGATTTGACCCCATTGACTGTACCCTTTTGACTAATATACTAATTTTGGGGAACATTTCCCTTGCCTGTTTTTGAGGCGTGCTGGGCTAGACCTAATGAAACAGTGAAAAGTGCAGCAAGCTCTCACTAATAGGCAAACTCCTGCCTTAAGATGCCATTGATAAACATTCTGGAGGTTTACACAGTAATTGCATTTGACCTTTTGGTGATAGACACGCTCTATTATGTGACTGATGGCTGTTGTCTGCTTACTTAATATTTTCAGTGTGCCAGGATAAACAAGCAAGTTTGGAGTTTTAAAACTGGATTCGCTTCCTTCCCCATACCAATGATTGATGTTCAAAGTAACTGAGGCCTGTGCCAGTGTGGGCTCAGAGCTAGGAGTGGGGCATTTGGTGGGGGGGACTTGCACTTCCCAGAGACAGGCAGATCGCAGCTCAATGGAGTTGGTTCACGTCAACATCCTGCAATACATCTAACTGCTTCTCCTGTTCTGGGTTGATTGCATCAGATACTGTACTGCGCATCATATGTGGTGGTCTTGTAGTGAGGACTAAAGCTTACAGTGGTACCTCGGGTTAAGTACTTAATTCGTTCCAGAGGTCCATACTTAACCTGAAACTGTTCTTAACCTGAGGTACCACTTTAGCTAATGGGGCCTCCTGCTGCCGCCACGCCGCCGGAGCATGATTTCTGTTCTCATCCTGAAGCAAAGTTCTTAACCTGAGGTACTATTTCTGGTTAGCGGAGTCTGTAACCTGAAGCGTATGTAACCCGGGGTACCACTGTACTGGGAAATGATATACTGTATAATGAACTGAAAAGGGTGTTTAAAATAACATTTGTAAAAAAACAACCAGAAGCTTTCTGTCAGGGAACTGACATCAGAGGGAAAGGAGGTGATAGGGCTCCCAGAGACTGGGAGAGACTCAACAGCCAAAGCAGGGACCAGCAGGGGGAGCGTGGGGTCTCTGGAGGAGGATCTCAGGGATACTGAGAGAGATGCAGCAGCGCAGGCAGGAAGCAGGGGGGAGAAAGGGGTGAGAGACACGTCCAGTGAAAATAGTGGGGAGGTGTCAGAAGCAATTGCAGGGAGACCCATGCTTCGTCGGAAGCTGTCACGTCGTGAGTCCAGGAGACGTGTTTCCGTTAAGGAACTTCTTTGTTGGAGGCGTTTCCGCAAACAGCCACTGTCGGACTCTAACAGTGACTAGAGCAGACATGTCTGAGGAGCTCTGTCACACACAGAGGTTTGTGGGGCCGCACAAACTCTGAAGGGGCACCATTTTAAGCACAAGCAGCTAATCATCCCCTGAAAGCAGTCCGACAGTCTCTGTACGCTGCCTGTGCAGGAGAAAGCATCATGAGCGACCCAGCCGGAGCCGGAGGAGCAGGGGGAGGAGCTGATCCAAGCTTGGAAGAAAGATGCCGAGCATTGGAGGTCCAACTGGCGCTGCAGACGGCGAGGCTCGAGGAGAGGAGGGCTCAAGATGCAGACAAGAAGGGGAGAACCACTCAGTTCCCCAGAAAGGTACCAGGATTGGTGCAGAAGTTTGGGGGGGACCCCAAGGATTACCATGCCTTTAGGACTGAAATGCAATATGCCCTGAATGTCCAGTTTGATGAGTTCCCTGATGAGGAATCTCGAGTTGCTTTTGTAATTGGGCATCTTGAGAAGGGCGCGCGAGACTGGGTTCGACCCCTGATGGCAACGCACAACGATATCCTAAAGGACACTATGAAATTTTTTCGTGCAATGGATATCATGTTTTCCAGCGACATTGAGGAAGGGGTGGTGCGCAGACAGTTAATGGCTTGCAAGCAGGGAAGCAGATCTGTCCGTGAGTACTGGACTGAATTTACCATGCTGATTCACAGATTGGGGTGGGATTTATCGGCAGCACCCATTCAGATGCTATTTGAAGAAGGTCTTTCTTCAGCTGTGAAAGACGAGCTGGCCAGGAGCCCCAGGGCGGTGTCTATGGATCAGCTGACCAAATCTGCGCTGACCATTGGAGCGCGCCAGGAGGCAAGAGCCTTGGAGAGGCGGGAAGGGAGAGGGGAACGTTGGAAGGAGTTACGCATTCCAGACATTCCTGAGCCAGCTTTCCCGCCGGCAGAGCCGATGGAAATCGGAACAGCCCGCGCGCGCGCAGTTTCAAAGCCCAGTGAGGGGGCGAAGAAGGAGGGAAAGGGAGCCCGGAAATGCTATCTCTGCCAACAGCCAGGCCACTTTGCCAGAGTCTGCCCCCAGAGGAAGGAATGGCAAGGAATGGTGGGGGCTGTTGAGGGGGAAGAGCAGGGAGAAACGGAGCAGGTAAAAGCCAACGCCTGGTTGCCATCAGGGCACTGCAGCCAGGCCAAAGAGCAGTGAAAGTGCCCCTTCCCCAAGTGCCAGTGCCAGAAGCTCCTCGACCGGCTCTAGTGATTGAAGTGTCGCTAGAGCTGCAAAATGGACACCCCCTAAAAATAAAGGCACTGTTGGACTCAGGCAGCTCCTGCAATTTTATGAGCAAGGAGTTTGCTGCTGAACACCAGATACAGACTATCCCTTTAAGCAACCCCCTGCAGGTGACCACGATCGATGGCAGGGAACTGTTGGGAGGAGGAGTCAGCTTGCAGACCATCCCAATGATAATGAGGGTGGCAAGGCACACAGAACTGATAGCGTTTAATGTGGCCACCTTGGGAGGTGCTCCCATTATTTTGGGAATGAGCTGGCTAGCCCTACATGATCCGCTGGTGGGCTGGCATCAAAGAGTGGTTTCCTTCGGTTCCGCACATTGCTTAGAACACTGCAGGGGGGAAAAGGGGTCAGCAGGGGCCCAAGCCACCCTGGCAGGGACTGAAGTAGTGGAGAAGGGGAAGGTGCCACCACAGTATGCTGATCTCAGCGACGTGTTCAGCGAGAAGGAAGCTGACCAACTACCTCCGCATAGATCCTTTGATTGCCAGATCAATTTACTCCCTGGAGCACAGCTTCCTGTAGGCAAGTTGTATGCCATGTCAGACAGGGAAATGCAGGAGTTGCGAGCGTTCATTGACAAGAACCTGAAGAGGGGCTTCATCAGAGAGTCCAAGGCAGCGGGGGGTAGCCCAGTGTTTTTTGTGGACAAAAAAAACACGGACAAGCCGAGGCTAGTATGTGACTTTCGGGCCCTAAATGCAGTGACAGAGCCGGCGGCTTTTCCTATGCCCAGGATTGATGATATTTTGACCAGGGTGCGGAAGGGAAAGATTTTTACAAAGCTGGACCTAAGGGGGGCGTACAACCTGATACGTATAAGGAAAGGGGATGAATGGAAGACCACCATGTTCACCCCTTTGGGGGCATTTGAATACTTAGTTATGCCTTTTGGATTACAAACAGGCTCCGCGTGTTTTCAAGCTTTCATGAACCACGTACTGGGGCCTTTGCTCTACAAGAATTGCGTGGCCTTCTTAGATGACGTGTTGGTGTATTCGGAGAATGAGGAGCAACATGTGAGAGACGTCAGAGAAGTGTTGAGCAGGCTGCAAGCCAACAGACTGTGGGTGAAACTGGAGAAGTGTCAGTTTCATACCAAGGAGGTGGAATTCCTGGGGTACCGCTTGTCAGATAAGGGGTTGGCCATGGACCCCGGCAAGGTTCAAGCGGTGCTGGAATGGAAAACACCCAAGACCAAGAAGGATGTGCAGAGGTTCCTAGGGTTTGGAAACTTTTATCGTAAGTTCATCCGCAACTTCGCCCACCTGACGGCGCCCATCACGGACTGTCTCAGCAGCAAAAAGAAGTTTGTTTGGACGGGGGAGGCGGAGCGAGCGTTTGAGGAACTGAAAAGGGCCTTCGCCTCTGACGAACAACTTCTACATGTGGATTTACAAAAAAAGCTGAGGGTCGAAACAGACGCGTCGGACAGAGCCATAGGGGCGGTGCTTCTTCTGCAGCCGGGGAAGGAGGGGTCTGAGTGGCGACCGTGTGCCTTCTTTTCGCGGAAGCTGAACAAGTCTGAGAGGAACTACACGGTGTACGACCGGGAACTTCTTGCAATTTATGAGGCCTTCCGGAGATGGAGGCACCTACTAATTGGTGCACAACAGAAGGTGCAAGTGTGCACGGACCATAAGAATCTAGAGTATTGGAGAACTGCGCGAGTGCTCAACCAACGGCAGTTGAGATGGGCCCAGGAGTTCTCCAAATTTAACTTTGAGATTTGTTACGTACCAGGCCCGGAGAACGTTAGGGCGGACGCTCTCTCACGCAAACCTGAATATTTGGAGGGAGAGGGTGTACCCGAAGAGACCCATGTCATTCCCGAGGACCGCTGGGTGTGTGGGGCGGCATTGGTGGGGCAAAGGGAACTGGTAGAGGGAACGGGGCAGGATGAATACGCCCAGGACAAACTCAGGAGTCTTAGGAGGGAGGGAGACAAACCCGGGGGTTTTGAGGAGAGAAATGGGGCGTTGTACTACAAGGGAGCGTTATACATACCTGAAGGGGAATTGAGGGAAAAGGTACTCAAGCAACTGCACGATAACCCCACAGCAGGGCATTTTGGGCAACACAAAACCATGTGGCTGGTTACCAGGGAATTCTGGTGGCCCAAGGTCAGGGAAGATGTGCGTGAATATGTGAGAGGGTGTGACCGATGCCAACGAGCCAAGGGGGAGAGGCGGGCACCGGCAGGTTTATTAGAACCACTACCCACGCCGGAAAGACCGTGGGAGGCAGTGGCAATAGATTTTATGACTGATCTGCCCAGGTCCAAAGGGAAAACAGCCATTATGGTGGTGGTAGATCTGTTAACCAAGATGGCCCACTTTATAGCCTGCTCACATGCGGTCACAGCAGAAGAAACCGCCAAATTGTTTGTGGAAAATGTGTTTAGGTTGCATGGCGCCCCCTTGAGGGTGGTTTCGGACCGAGGGAAACAATTTACTTCCAGGTTCTGGAGGAAGCTCATGAGCTTACTGCATGTAGAGGTTAATTTCTCTACTGCCCGTCATCCAGAAACCAACGGGCAGGCGGAAAGAGCTAATGGTGTCCTCCAGCAATATTTGAGGTGTTATGTTAATGACAGAGAGAATGATTGGGTGGAGAAGCTGGCGTTGGCAGAATTTGCTTACAACAATGCAGAGAACGTGTCCACGGGGATGAGCCCTTTTTTGGCCAATCACGGGTGTCATCCCCGAGCCTTCCCAGGGGGGGAGGGGGAGAACTGGAGCGTTCCAGCAGCAGAACAGTTCGTTGAAGAAATGGAAGCGATCCATCGCCAACTCCAACTTAATTTAAACCGGGCGAAGGAGGAATATAAGAGGCAGGCAGACAAAACCAGAAGGGAAGGGGAAAGCATTAGGGTGGGAGACCAGGTGTGGCTGTCCACCCAAGGGTTACCATTTAAAGGAGGTTGTAAGAAGTTAAGACCCAAAAGACTGGGCCCATTTGAAGTCACGCAACAGGTCAACCCAGTGGCTTTCAGACTCCGGTTACCGAACCACATGAAGTTGCACCCAGTGTTCCACAGATCGTTGCTGTCACCGTATATAGGGGACAGAGAGGGGAGGGTCAATAGGGGACCAGCGATGGAGGAAAAAGAACACAGCTACCATGCAGCGGAGATCCTAGATTCCAGGTGGAAAGGAGAGCAAGTAGAGTATTTGGTAATGTGGGAAGGGGAACCGGAGTCGGAAAACACCTGGGTCAGGGCAGAGGATGTAGATGACGAGGTTCTAATTGAAACTTTTCATCAGAGATTCCCTCGAAAACCCCAGCCAGTGGCGAGGTTCCGGAGGGAATACTTCGCCACCACAGACGAAGAAGAGGAGTTGGAGGGGTTCTCTGATTCCGAGGTGGAGGAGGATTCAGCGAGTCGGAACAAAGACCGATGGAGGGAGATGTTCGAGACGTCGGAAGATGAAGAGGATTCGTTTCGGGGTTTCAGCTCCTCACCGCCCAGAGGAGAGGGAGGGGGCGGGGGGGAAGGGGGCCCTGGAGGGGAGGTGGATGTCAGGGAACTGACATCAGAGGGAAAGGAGGTGATAGGGCTCCCAGAGACTGGGAGAGACTCAACAGCCAAAGCAGGGACCAGCAGGGGGAGCGCGGGGTCTCTGGAGGAGGATCTCAGGGATACTGAGAGAGATGCAGCAGCGCAGGCAGGAAGCAGGGGGGAGAAAGGGGTGAGAGACACGTCCAGTGAAAATAGTGGGGAGGTGTCAGAAGCAATTGCAGGGAGACCCATGCTTCGTCGGAAGCTGTCACGTCGTGAGTCCAGGAGACGTGTTTCCGTTAAGGAACTTCTTTGTTGGAGGCGTTTCCGCAAACAGCCACTGTCGGACTCTAACAGTGACTAGAGCAGACATGTCTGAGGAGCTCTGTCACACACAGAGGTTTGTGGGGCCGCACAAACTCTGAAGGGGCACCATTTTAAGCACAAGCAGCTAATCATCCCCTGAAACTTTCCTTTTGGGAATTATACAGACAGAACTAGCTAAACTTTATAGAAACTTACAGCAGCAAGGCAAGAATGTTACTCGCCTCCAAATGGAAAGAAGCAGAAGTCCCAGCAAAGGAAGACTGGATACAAAAACTTATGGAATACGCAGAAATGGTGAAATTTAACGGAAGACTGAGAAATCAAGATAACAAACTTTTTATAAATGAATGGAAATGGTTTGTTGAATATTTACAGATAAATTGTAAACAGATAAGAGCACTGGCAGGATTGCTGTGATAACCTGCAGTTTCATAAGAGTATCTATCATAAGATGAATAAATGAGCAAATTATGTTAATTTGGATACGCAGAAGGTAATAAAAATAAATTTAAGGAACCACAGAAAGAGGGGGATGGAAGTCAAGTTTTGAAATGTTAAAATGATTGTAAAATCAATGAAATGTATAAACCTGAAAAACATGCATGCATACATGCATACATACATATACACATAGTGTACTGCAGGCCGTCCCAATACACATCAAATGGTGGCATACATAGTTCTTTAGGAGAAGGGCCATGACTTAGTGGCAGAACACATGCTTTGCATACAGAAAGATCTCAGGTTTAAGTCCAGGTATCTCCAGGTTCAACTGGGAAAGACCCCTGTCTATATCCTCAGAGATCTGCTGTTAGTGTAGACATTACAGAGCTGGCTGTACCAATGATCTCATTCAGTATGAGGCAACTTCCTACGTACTGTGCAGATGTGCAAAATATTGATTTACACAAATACACAAGCGAGGCCTGCAACAAAACGTTGCCCTATACCCCTGGTATGTGTGTTTTTCACCTCAGCCTGTGGCTGAGAAGGTTGCAAATATATACATGCTGCGAAAGACTACATAAGCAGTACGGATCCTGCAATGTACACTGGTGTGGAAGCACCTCCTGTTTCCTTTCCGTAACTGTTTTATGGAGTTGTAACAATCTATATCTTGAAAGCAGCTTTGAATGGTTTCTTGTTTCATACTAGAAGGGAAGGATACTTTGAGGAAGTGTTTCAAGTGCTAAAATACTGGTGGCAACAGATAAAAATATTGCAGGGGAAGAGAAGTACAAAAGTGTCCATGAATTTCTGGAAGGGGTGTGATTTTGTAATACATGGTAGATCTCTGCAAGAAAAGTAAATTATTTCATATTAATGCTCCCATCCTAAACGATTTTTCCTCTAAAGCAGTAAATCCTATTGGTTTTGATGGTGTCTGTTTTCAAGTAAATATGGTTAAAACTGAAGCCTTGTTTTAATTTACAGTTCATTATGCAGTTATCATAATTAGTATGTGAGAAATGCTTCTCCTTCAAGTAACTACATGGGTCCAGCAGTGATGTTGGCAGGGTGGGGAGATATATTTTGCAGAAGTGAATGAACCACAGAAAGGCATTAATCTGATTGGCACAGATTCCTCCAGGCAGAGGCATCAGGGAGCTATGAAAGGTCATATATTTTTAACAGTCAGGGAAAGATGCTTGTGGGATTTTATTGCCTCAAAAGTGCAAAAAAAAAAAAACAAACCCCCCACCCCTTGACTGCTCTTGGGTACTATGCAGATTGACTGGGCGGGGGAAGAACAATTTGCCTCAGGCAGCAAAATGCATTGGGCTGGCCCTGAGTGGCTGGTGTATCTGTAGACATGGGGGTGAAGAAGGCTCACTGTCAAGAAGAATATGCTAACCACACAGTCAGACAGGGCGGGAGAAGCACTCTGTTCTCAAGGCCGGCCCAGTCATTAGGCAGAGAGAGGAGGTTGCTTCAGGCAACTGGTTGTGGGTGTCATGAAAGGGCAGCAAGTTCCTAGCTATAAGTTTTGTGGAATTGTTACTTCCAGGGAAGGAACGAGGCATTTATGGGAGTTCTTGCTTCAGACACCAGAACAAGCTGGCTGGTTTTGACTTGTGGGCTTTGACTTATGGTGGTGCTCTGCCTCAGGCCACAGAATGTATTGAGCCATATCTGCCCAGGGGTTGATTTGGTTTTTAGGACTTCGCTTATGTATTTCCTGTGTTATAACAAAGCCAACCACAGCACAATTCTTTAAAATCACTTTTGTAAAGTTCCAGAAGTATGTTTTCAATAAGCACTTAAAAATAAATAAATGCCAGGTTCTATTCCAACAATGCATCCGTGTACGAAAACCTCAGTAATCTGTGCACTAGTACCTGCTGCAATGCAATCTATGCAGGGCTGTACTTGAAGGTGAGTTGGAAACTTGAACTGGCATAAAACATGACTGCTCTATTTTTGGGGGGTGCAAAGTGATCAGAGCATGTGGCACCAGTTGTCTGCCAATTGGACTGCTGTTGAAGTTTAATGCTCTCAGAAGTTTGTGACCTCCATCTTTTACGGTCTGCCTATATCCGTATGATTGTGCCTGGGCATCATGAGCTACCTCTTAGCCTTCTCATAAGCCCACTGTAGGATTAATTCTTTTGGCAGGGGTGAGAGACAGGACCTTTTATGTGATAGCCTCCAAATTGCAGAGCTCCCTCTCCTTGGAGGCGTGTTTGGCTCCAATTATCCTCTTAAGGAAATTGTAGCTCAGTTAGAGCTCGGTTAGAGCATGGTGTTGGTAATGCCAAGGTTGCAAGCTTGATCTCTGTGTAGGACAGCTGCATGTTCCTACATTGCAGAGGGTTAGAGTAGATGATCCACCGGGTTCCTTCCAACTCTGCAGTTCTATGTTTCTATGATTATCAGCACTGCTGGAAATTCGTTGGTTCATAAAGTTGTGTTGTGCATTTTGTTGGGAATAAGCAACAACATCTGTAAGAAGGTACCTGGACCAGTAGGGGTGATAGATGGAGAGGGAACCTATTCCAAGGTCTGGGAGCAGCCACCAAGAAGGCCCTCTCAATGGCTCCACCAGAATCCTAGGGTTATGTGGGGCATAGACACTCTTAGTTTCTTCCAGTTCTCCTCAAGATTGCCAATGGGAAGCCTGGGTATTAGTTCTTGAATGCCTCCCTGTTCAATTGACTGAGCCAAGATGCACCAGCACTAACAGATTCTCTGGAGCGTGCTGGATCAAAGCAGAAGAATCAAAGCAATTTAAAAGAAACAGATAGTAACACATTGCAGATTAAAAATTCAAAAGCATGATTTGCTTTAGTCCACTGAAAACCTTTAGATGTTCCGAACAGATTCTGCATTGGCCACCGGCAGCATTAGCCCGTGGCAATGACTTTCACTTAGATCAGCAACGCTGAGCAAGTGGTATAAGTGTTGCGTGCTGCAGAAAAAATAAGTTCCCTTTTCATCCTCATTGTTGGTGTAGCAAGGGCTCCGTATATTAGCAGCTGAGGGCATGTTTGTAATTTTCCATTGTCATATAGCCACTCCGCCAGCATTCTAATCTTTTCATTGTTGCTGCACTCCAAAAGGATGCTTTGTTTTGGGACACTGAGCTATTCATCTGTTTCCTGTGCTGCTGCTTTAATTTATTGAGGTGGAAAGCCTGTTATTAAGCCTTAAAGTTGCTTGTGTTGTGTTGATGATTCCTCCAAGAAAGAATAGCACTGAGACAGATATGATTAAGAAATCCTTGCTCTTGATCTTTTATAACCTACAGGGACAGGCCATATAGAACTGCCCTTTTTTGTACTGCATGCTTCGTCTGTCCCAAGGACACTTCTGCTGACCTCCTCCAAGAAGCAATACAGTCATATTTTAATTGCAGTGCTATCTTACCATTATTATGTATGCACAGATAGTGACTCGAAGCTAGTGGGCCACTTAAAACACCTAGTTGTAGGGAAGGGATAGATTCAATTTGAAGCCAAACTTACCAGATTTTGCTCATTCCAAAACAGTATGCAAAGTGAAACACTGCCATCCTTCCGAATTCTCACTTTTCAGAATTTTGCCCCTCCAAGTGATGTGTGCAGAAACGCATATATTAGAGTGATGTGTGCATAAAAAGGCATATTGTTACAGGCCACCCCAATCTCTGCTGAGCGGTAGAAAAATTCCAGGGGTCTTGGCACTTAACCAGGGTTTGCGTTCTTTTGGAAAGATGCACAGGGGAGACTATGAATATGGTTCTTTTTACATGCATTTACAATCTGGGCTTTGATGGAGAGAGAGTCCACAGCATCTACATCTCGAAAGGGGGCTTGTCCTTTCCAGCAGCACAGCACTGGATCTAGGGGCACCATAAGTGCCAACCCTCTGTTTCTCTTTAACAGGCTGCTCCAGCCAGCCTGCATGGCTGCTGCCCTTCATTCCCCACATAAAGTTCTGCTCACTTCCTCCTTCTCCTTCCCAACAGCACTTGCAGAGATCAGTTCATCCACTTCTGCTTCCAGCATGTCCACCCCAGGTTCACTCTGGCAACTGGGGTACAGAAGAGGAGACTGAAAAGGAACAAGTTGCTCTAGAGGTAGGCAAGAATGTGGATCTTAATAGATGCCCAGGAATGACAACTCCTGATATTATTCAAATATTATATAGTCTATTTTTCCCCATGCATATAACTGGTACAGCATAAATATGTGGTATGTAAAGCAGGCCACCTAGAATAGTCATTTAGAGAATGCTACAGAAGGAAGGGGGAAAATTAAGTTAATGGGATTAGCTTTCAAATTACAATAAATGATTAAAGTTTCTGAGACTAAAGCCAAAGATCAGCTTGAATACGTTTGATGTAATTCTAGGGTAATTGTGCTGCTCTGATAGACCAAGTGATATTTAATATGTCATATTAAATTAATTGTAATGACCAAGTGTTCATTTGGGCACTGTCATAAAAAGTTGTTAATTAGCACCAAACTTTTAATAAGCTTAGCTGATTAAGGTTTGATTTTTCGGAATCTTTTCCTCCTATGCCACACTCAACATGCAAACTGATGCATGATATGCCACAACAGGTTAGCTGGTTTCTCCTGCAATCCTAATCACTATGTAATGTTATCCTCCTCCAAGAACTTCTAAGGTTTTGCTCTTGGCATTGATTCTGGATACTCAAGTGCCTGCTGTGGTCAGGAGTTTCTTTTGTTCACCTTCAGCTGTGCCCCTTCCTGGGAAAAGTGGACTTGACCATTGTGATACATGCCTTGGTCTCCTCCTGATTAGATTACTGCAATGTCCTATAAGTGGAGCTGTCCTTGAAAAGCATTTGGAAGCTGCAACTGGTGTAAAACTGCTTTTTGGTGTGTGTTTTAGGAACAACAGTATGCTGGTTTTATGACAACTGCGGATTGATTTCCAAGGTCTATTCTAGATGCTGGTGCTTGCCTATAAAGCCCTGAAATACACACACACACACACACACACACACACACACACCTATGAAACTGCCCAGAGGTTGTGATCATCTTCAGCGGTTCTGCTACACACAGAAGTTTCCGTGGCCACACCCTGGCTGTGGAATTCCCTTTTGAAAAATGGTATGATGGATGGATGGAAGGAAGGAAGGAAGGAAGGAAGGAAGGAAGGAAGGAAGGCCACTGATGCTTTATCATTTAGTGTTCCATTTTCCTCCTGTACATGTGAAAGAGAATGGGGAAATATACACAACTCCCTAGAAGTGTACAGATTCCCTGCCACATACATATACCCCTCCGGACACACACTAAGCTGTCTACATCACGCAAAAGCTGATTGAATGAATTGACTCTTGTGTTTTCTCCTCACTGCCATGTTAAACTACTTTAAACTGTGTTGTTTCACTGTCTTAGACATAGAAATCCAAACTGGTGGTTTTCTAAGAGTGTGAGTCTGATACAGTTTTTTCTAATGATTGTTTTGACTGAAAATAACTGACCAACCTCATCACAGACTATTTACTGACCAAAACATTACCCATGATTTATCCCGCCGAAGCCTGGCTTCTTTCTGTTCAGTAAATTATGTGTTTTCTTGGAGTGTGATTAACTACAACTGTGAAACGGAAAAGGTCAACTGACCTCTTGAGCAACATTCATTTGTGTGGCTGGGACTGTCAAATAATTTGTGAAGAACCACACAAAGCATTCAATTAAGCTTGTAATAATAGTTGCAGCTCCCTGCATGGACATTTATTCTATCACTCGACTACAGTAAACAAATTAGCAGCAAATCTTCTGTGAGGCATGTATTCAGTGTCTGCTGTGTTTCTGATTTGTAGCTGTGGTCTCTTGTTATTAATCAATAATATTGAAAACATATAGTTTAATACTAAGATGCCTCAGTGCTTTTTCAGTCATTTGAGCCATATGTTCTGTTCTGTTTCCAAAATGCCTGAAATACGGATAATTTGAACAAACACAAGTCATGGATGGCCAAACCTCCCTCCCTACAGAGGCTGCAGCACAAACCAGAGATCTTTTAAAACAAAATATGCAGCGTTAAGAACATATTCTTACATGACTGAACATTGTTCATTGCGTGCCCACATGCAGTAGGGGTGGGGTGTGAGGTAACGGTAATGACTTTGTAGACTGAGGTGGTTTTTAAATGACCACAAATTTATTGGTTATGACTCCCAGAATTTGGCAAGGCATAAGGCAACTGTCCAGTCATCAAGCAACCTGAGTGCTGACTGATGCCACCATCTGGGATGACGTTCAAGAGAATTGCCTGACTCTTGGGCCTAGCATGCTACAAAGTGCCCCAGAAAGGACCCTTCGAGCCACCTGAGAGCGTAACAGTCACAACAGCCACCTCAAGCTAGGACTTTAAGGTAACACCCAAGATCCTTCAAAGGGATCTCCCAGTGGGAAGTGAAGTGTCCTCCTCTAGCTACCCCAACTGTGGATTTGTCCAATGCCTCTACTGACAAATTGTGACAGGTTCCAGCACAGGTAACGCCAACAAACAATGTTGCTACCGGGGAGGCTCAATCATATGCCTGCATAAAAAATTCTCCCCAGACTTATCATTAAGCAGCTAGCCTCTGTCTTCAACAATGAGAACTGCAGCCTAAAATAGGGAGGGTGGGCAGGGAAGTCAGCCAAATGTGGACCCTGATGTGGACCCTCTATTTATGGTCCAGGAGTGGACCATGAGTGGTCTGCTACCTGCCACCAAGAGCCCCCAGGCTCTACTAATTGGATGCTGGGGCAAGGCCTGCCCAGGCAATGGTACTGTTGACTGATGGTCCTCCTCACAAGTTACTGGCCTTGTACCTTGGGTGATCAGGGGTTTTCCCTGCCTCCACACAGGAGGCCCAAACTAAGCTTTGTGGTGGCTGGAAGATCCATGGCATGCCCACCCATACACTCTAAGGGGAATTTAAAATGGCCAAAACTTTATTGGTAACCTTGCAGGACTCCAGGCAATCTGATTGCTGGCCAGTGTCATCCTCCTAGCCCAAGTGCTGAAATACCATTCAAGAGAGTTGCCCATTTCCCACTCATACCCTGGTATGAATTGCTCCTGTGGGTCCTTCAAGCAACCTGGGTGTGTGACTTTCATTAGACCGTTTTCCCCAAAACCTGGTACCCTCCAGTTGTTTTGGATCATAGCCAACATGGAGAAAAACACATTTGACATACAGTTTTAAGTTTATCTTTTTCGTAGCCTTAGGGCCTAAGAACAGGTGGAGTAATTTAATTTAAATGTGCTCCCCTCCCTAGCTGCTGAATTTTGCACACAGTACAAAATTCTGCATCTTTCCTTTACTTGTGCGTGGGATACACACAACCCTGCTTATGGTGTCTTTCAAAATGTTCATCTGTTTGTGTATTAGGAATATATTTTATGCTTGCATCTGTTATACAAGGACAATTGAGCAGTAAGTGGAGATAGATGAATGTGCTTTCATTTCCTCCTAGATTTCCCTCTCCTTTCCTTTAAATACAGCATGAATAGTGAATGCTGCACATTTTCAGTTTGCAATTGATCCTACTTTGTAGGAATCTTCTGTATTTTCTGAGTTATTCTTTCTCATTATGAAAGTTGTTAAGGCTCTTCTTGGGAATATGTACAGTTAAACATTATACAATGGAGACAAGAAAAATTATAACTAAGCCGTATTCATTTCAACAATATTGAACTGGATGGAGAGTGAGGGAGCAAGGGAGATAAGAATATAAGGAGCTCTGCCAACCAGAGCAATAAGCACATTCAGTGTGTAGGCTTTTTGTTTATACCTTTTTTGGAGCATGTAATGTAGAAACAAGGATTTCAAGCCAGCACAACTTACAGCAAGAACATAAGAAAAGTCTTGCTGGATGAGAGCAGAGATCCATCTGGTCCAGAATCCTGATTCTAGCTAGATTCTTCCAGGAGGCCTACAAGAAGTCAATAGATGTCCCTTGATGCCCATAAGAAGAGCCTATTGGATCAGACCAATGGCCCATATAATCTGGCATCCTATTCCCACAGTGACCAACCAGATGCCTGTGGGAAACCCTGAATTTCACATGTACGCCTGTGGGGTCTGAACTGGTGGCTACAGGCAGGAACAAAACCTTGGGGTCGTACTATGCTGTTCTACGGCCATACTAAAGATTTGGATTGGATTGGGGTCATAGTAGACAGCTCAATGATTATGTTGATGCTGTATGTGGCAGCTGTGAAAAAGGCAAATTCCATGCTAAGGATCATTAGGAAAGGAACTGAAAATAAATCTGCCAAGATCATAATGCTGTTATACAAATCTATGGCAGGTCACATTGGCTTATCGTGTATAGTTCTGGTTACCTCACCTCAAAATGGATGGTGTAGAGTTGGAAAAAAATCAGAAAAGGGCAACCAAAACAATCTATTGACTTCATCTGTGTTATCTAAGTGGCTTTGCTACCAGTTTCTACATGCAAATCTCTTCATTCTCTGTCTAGGCAATCCAGAGTTATTATGACAGCAGTGCTGTCTTTAGCATATGCACCGCCAGGGTGCAAAGATCTGCCCAGCGCCCCCAAATTTAGTTTAGCCCCCAAGTTAACTTTTATTATGCTTATGTCAAACACCACGCTTACGCCTTATCTCTTGTTTATGAAAGAAGGGAGGAAAAAGAAACAAACTTTTTTATTTGCTCATTAATTACTATACACTTATACAATAAACTTATACAACACCACCACTTAAACTTATAAGTATTGTTTAGGCACCTACTTAGGAGAAACATCAGTCGTGTCAAAGGCACCGCTGACCCCGCTGCCGCATAGCAGCTCAATACAATACGTAACATAATATTTTGATGTAAGAGTTAATTTTGCGTGCACAGCGCAGTTGTGAATGACAAGTGCCGTTGTTGAGTCTGACAAGCGCCGCCATTCTGAATGACAAGCGCTGGCGTGGTGCGTCTTTGGTAAATGAGTGCACAAAGTCAAACGTCCTTTAGTGAACAGTAGGTATACATTTTGGTAATACAGTGGTACCTCGGGTTACATACGCTTCAGGTTACAGACTCCGCTAACCCAGAAATATTACCTCAGGTTAAGAACTTTGCTTCAGGATGAGAACAGAAATTGTGCTCCGTCGGCACGGTGGCAGCGAGAGGCCCCATTACCTAAAGTGGTGCTTCAGGTTAAGAACAGTTTCAGGTTAAGAACGGACCTCCGGAACGAATTAAGTACTTAACCCGAGGTACCACTGTACCTAGATATATATGTATTTTGTTTTTCTAGCTTGATCAAAAGTATTTATTATTTCATAACAGGTAGATAGTTAAGAGCCAAGGCGGCTTCAGCAGTGGGTACCTGGCACCCCCCAGAATTCAGCACCCGGATGCCCCACACCCCTTGCACCCCCGAGTAAAGACGGCCCTGTATGACAGTTGAAGAACACATTCCATCCAGCCAAAAGCACTTGAGAGGATATGGGACAGGGCAACTGAAGGATGAGGCTTCAGGAGAGTCCTGAGGGAGGGTCACATTCTGCCCCCAGGCCTGAGGTTCCCCACCTCTGGCTTAGTGAACCATGTCAAGGTGGTTGTGGCAGCGGTCTGACTTCCTTGTACCTGTGCCTCAACTAAAGACTGACATTATTTCAGGGGCAGAAGCTTAGCTTTTATCTAATGAGACAATGGAACTGGAATCATATAATTACTTGCAAATTATTATTCTGTACTTGAGGAAATAGTAAACCCTGGAACAACTGACAAAGAGAAGGCCTGCAGGCACTTCTCTGGTATTAATTTGAATATTCTGTAATTGAAAATTATAATCTGAAGTTAACAACTACTTAAGTACTATAAACCCAACCACATCAAAATAAATTAAATTAAAACATGCCCGCTCTTGAAAGAACATGTAGTTCAAGAACTATTTATCACTAATGTACTATGAAGACTACAATAGCCTCATTTTAAGTGCCAATTTTGTCATCAGGTTTATTTTGAATTCTTACAACAGTTTCAGTTATTGTTTTGTGCATATTTATTGTTTCAGTGTTGGGAAACTGCCTTGAAATAATTGATATAAGGCAGTATATATATATATATTTTAAGGAAATGAATACATAAAATAATAACTTTACATGTGATGCAGGTCGTGCTCACTTTAAGGCGGTTGTGTGCCCCATGTTACAGAGGTCTGTCATTGATTTGAAAGGCTGTCAGAGACAGTTCTCTGTTTAAAGGAATCCTCTGTTTGGAGGGGTGTGCAGTCCAAGCTTGGTTTACAGACAAAGGGAGGACAGTAGAGGCCCTGGAAGTTCCTTATCAACAGCACCCAGACAGTAGCCTGAGCAGAATGCACAGAACAGTGTTAGAAACTGAGATATGAAAGCTAGGAGCTAAATGGCACCTTAAACCTAAGTTATGGATGCAACAATGGAATGTCTAGGAGCACTTTTTAATAAAAAGAATACAAAGCTGAAAATGAATGAACTGCAGCTAAAATATTATGTTCATTTTTCATATGGCCTAGTCCTTCCCCTGCCCACCTCCCCAATATTCTTAAGAAGGTCTCTTCTCCAGTCTTCAGAGAGTGGCTGAAAGTGGGGAGGGAGAAAAAGGTCCTCCTTTCCTTCCACTCTGCAGTTTTAATCTGAAATCTTAGGCACAGTACTGCACCTAGAGCTCAGAAACTGCTCATGCTAATGAAATTCCCTGTCGCAAAATGCACCTAGAACAATGGGAGTTTCGAACAGAGGTCACCTGGTCCAGCCCACTATGGTAAGATGGAATGCATTTATTCCTATTTAAATCACAGCTGTAGTTTCTAAATGGACACCTATAAATATACATTAGCATGTGCAAATTTTATTCAAAACTGCATCCTTCTTTGTGGCAGTAGCTTCCCTGACTCATTTAGAAATGCAATTTATGTGCTCCTTCCCATCAAGAAATGGGAAAAAGAAGGTGGAAATCAGACGTCCATTTTACCTGTAAGAGAGCCTCCACACCATGTGGTCTTCTCCTAAGAGAATTATACTGAGAAAAATAATCAGCAAAGCTGCAGGTTTGTAGTCTATCTGGATACCAATGGCCACGGATCTAGTCCCCTCCTCTGCCCTAGCTTGGAATTACGAGTTGTCTGGCAAGAGGCATCTGTGCCATGCTACTGACCCATAAAGGTGCCTAGCAACCAAGAGGGTGCAGTTTAGGCCTAGTTCTCACCAAAGTGATAATTCTTTCTCTAGACTGTAGCACTTCATACTTCAGACTGATATATCCTGAATCTCCCAACATTCTGTTTCATTCTCTGTCCACTTTCTCCTTGCCTTACATGATTTCATAGGCTTCTGTCATGTCCCCTCTTACTCGCTTCTTCTCTAAACTAAAAAGTCCCAAATGTTGAAACCTTTCTTCAGAGAGGTGTTGCTCCATCCCTTTGATCATTTGGGTTGGCCATTTTCATGTTTCCTCTTTACAAGGGAAATGTAACAGATATCTGGGAACGGGTCCATCTTTACCCAGGGGTGCAAGTGGTGTGCGGCACCCGGCGCCCAATTCGGGGGGGGGGGACACCAGGCACCCGCCACTGAAGCTGCCTAAGCATATTGTATTGAGCTGCTATGCGGCAGGCAGGCAGCACAAGATTAGTCGTGTCAAAGGTGCCGCTGACCCTGAGCGAAACATTGCAAATTGTATTTTAATTTAATTTCATCACTTACAGTTCAAATTCGTTTAGAAAGTCTTGCTCACCAAAGCTTGGAGGAGGGGGAGTGACAGGAAAGAGGGAGAGACAGACAGAAAGACAACGCGCTTATCTAGCAACGGGAGTGCGCACAGGCTCCGGAACCTTCCCAAGAAGAACTCGTATATGTCCTCTTGCAAGGGCCCTCCCAGCTCCTCGAGAAATAAGGTTGCTCCCACAATGAAAGGCTGCCCAAGATGGCTCTCCCATGCATGCACACAATGCCTGCCCACCTCCTCTTTCAGACACCTCCCTACGACCGTAAGTGCATGTGTGGAGTCTTTACACCGACGCCCAATGTGTTCCTTGTCTTCTTTAGAAAAGCTGGTTTTAAACAACAACAAAAAAAACCCACAAAAACCTCCTTTTGGAGCCACGCAGACATGAGCACTATTTAACAAATGAGAATGGTGACATACGCATAATAAAAGTTAATTGGGGGGCTAAACTAAATTTGGGGGCGCTGGGCAGATCTTTGCACCCCGGCAGCACATATGCTAAAGACGGCCCTGTCTGGGAAATCTCTTTAAGCAGCAGTTCTCTAAAGTTTCAGACAGGAGACATTGCCAGCTCGAGACCCCTGGCGGCAGGCAGGGAAGGACAGCTATGTGCCCCCTCAAAATTGTGTGCCTGGGGTCACGGCCCCCTACACCACCACCCCCCAAACTATGCCCCTGAACTTCTGCATGCAAAACTACTGTGGGAAGGAGATTTTGGGGAGGGAGAAAAGGGGATTTAGAGACTCAAACCCTGGTGATGGGTATGTTTAATTTGAGTCCCCTTGGAAGTAGTTTGCTTATATCAGAGGCAATGTGATTCGAGCTGGGAGGAGGGATTCTGTGTATGTGTTTTTAATTGATTTATCATAAACTTATGTACAAACTAACACATACCCATACAAACAACAGAACCATGCATGGAGGAATTATATTACTCCAATATGACCTGAAGGACTGTGACAGTGAGGAAATCAGGGCCCAAACTGATCGGCCATAGGGCTTTCTCTGTGCTCTGTATCAGTATCAATTTCTATAGTAACATTTATCTATTTGCACAAAACATGTTGAAGGGGCTATTCTCAGCAAAACACATGCTGAGAACAGTGTGGTGCCAGATGGAGCTTTAATGGCTGTCATTGCACTTGCTGCCTTTTTGGCAGGCAACCTGTCTCCAGCATCTGCTTTCCTTCTTGATGGGCTTAAGCTTCTTTTCTTTATAGTGCATGCTAGTTCAAGTAGGGTGCCCGTTCCATATCCGCTTGAGATTGCCCTTGGGTTGCTCAAGGGAATTGGCTGGCAAATTCACTGTCAATATATTGTGTGTGGAGGGATGGTTGAACACAATTTCTCATCTCCTTGACAATCAATCCTGGTGAGTTTTCCAATTTACCCTCTGCAAAAAAAAATAAATGAAACCTAAAAAGTTACAATGCATATTATATAGACATATGAAGTAATCATAGGATAGGGAACCTGTGACCCATCGGGTGTCATTGATCTCCAACTCCCACCACTGGTCAATCTAACTCAGTATTATCCCCAGTGACCAGCAGTGGCTCTCCAGAGTTTCAGGCAATAGTCAGAATTGAGGGCCGTTATCGTCCAACAGTGTCTGGAGGGACACAGATTGTCTGTGCCTGTTAAGCTGCGGAATAGCATGCTTCCATATGTGCATAGTCAACACGGCCATTTGTTTACACAGGGGGTTGGTTTCTAAGAATCTGTCCTTCAAGGAACATATCCCACGTCAATGGCTGCTGGGTTGCTTGGACCCCAGCAGCTGTCTGAGAATGCTACATGCTGATGTTGGGGCTGATGGCAATCATGGAGGTAGTGCAGAGGATTCCGGGGAGTGTTTTAGAGCACACACAATCCACCCTGGAAGTTCATAGAATCATAGAATTGTAGAGTTGGAAGGAATCCCAAGGGTCATCTACTTCAACCCCCTGCAATGCACTCCTGCTGAGTCTTTTCGCTACTCTGAGTTTCACTTTAGAGTGAAAAATCAGCAGTGAGCAACTGAGGATCCTCAGGTTCAGCCCTTGACAACTCCAGTGAGAGCTAGGAAGAGATTCTGCCAGTCTGTATAGACACTACGGTACTGATCTAGATGGACTAAGGGTATAAGGCAGTTTTCTACTTTTCTGATAAGCATTCAGGAAAATCCAGGGCTCTCCCAAACACAGTTTGAAAGCTACTTCCATAAGTCTCAATCCAAGAAAGCTAAGCCCCCTTGATGGGTTTCACAAGCCCACACTGTTTTACATAATCTCCACCCCACGAGCCTCATGGTTGAAGGGAAATTCGATGCATGGTCTTCCTGCCTCAGCCCCAACACTCTAACACAGCCTTCCTCAACCTGACATCCTCCATATGTTTTGAACTACAACTCCCATCAGGCCTGACCATTAGCCAGGCTGACTGGGGGCTGGTGGGAGTTATAGTCCAAAAAACCTCTCTGGTGACAGGCTGGGGGAGACTGCTCTAGCCACTGCTGTCAGAAGTGCAGGAAAATTTATGACATGCTTTTTAACCCCATTACCTGTCATTGAAGGAAAGCCAGCTTTGGATTGTTTTTGGCAAGTAAACACTGATACAGAGCCAACATTTGTCTTAAATAAAATAAACGAAATGCACTGAACATATGCTTAAGAGAACAGCAGTTAGCATAAAACTATTGCAATCTCTACCCAGCTCAGTTTCTTGCTTCCCTTTCACTGATGTTTGGACCTACCAGATCTGAAGGGAGAAACGCTGGAGGTGTATAATTTGAGTAGTATTATTGACCATGTAATCACAGCATGAAAAATCGTGCATTGCAATCAATTGCTGACGTCGTCGAAAAGGCTAAAGTTTGAATTAACAAATATTCTCCCTTCCCGAGATCAAAGCTAAGTCAGATGAAAGGGAGACATGAATAAACTTTCCGTGCTGCTTCATTTCTGTCCCTCCTTATTTATCTTGAACATTTGCCTCCTCTTAATTTGTCATCAATTAGTAATCTGCCCCACATCCTAAAGTCACCCCAAAAGTAATGAACTAAATTAGCTGAAAAAGCAATGTTCAATGTTTCCATTAGGCTTCAGCGGCTCAGTTTGAGAATCCCACAAAATGCAGGGTTGATGAGGCCCTTTTTCTAGCCTGGGGGGGGGGGAGGTCATATTCCCTCATGGGTCATATTCGCTCTAGGGTCACATGTCATTTATGGGCAGGGCAAGAGGCAACAATGGGCAGAGAGAGAGGCAGAAGTGGGTGGACCAATAGATGTGGCTGGCATCTATTTTCAGGCAGAAAAATACATTGGGACGGGCCCAAAGACCATCTGTTCTCCATCTTGCCCTCCAATAATTCAGCCACAAGAAAACAACATGTGCCTTCAGAGGAGGCAATAAAGAACAAATCATTGAAGTATACTCATAAAAGCAAGGCAAGCCAAGCTGCTTCCCAATATGGTAACTGCTATATCTAGTATGAAGCCACATCCAGAATCTTTGTGAATGTTTCAGGTGCATTGGTTTCACTTGCAGAAGTTCCATTTTCTACTACCTGAAACAAATGAAGCTTCCCACAGCTAGTGCTGTTGAGATTATACAGAACCTACTTTCCCCATATTTCTAGGTTTTATTTTGCCTCACTTCAAGATGTTTTATTACTTCCTCTTTCTGTAACGAGAATACGTATGATTAATTTCTCTAATTTGACTCTGCTTCTCTCAGAGTCAAATCTGAATTGTGCTGAGGAGACACACACAAAGCAAAAGATCATATTTTGCTAACATGGAGCACTCCAGTTGAGATTCCTGAATCACAGGGGGATCACCCTCGGGATCCCTTGCAGCTCTACAGTTCTATGATTCTATTATTCTGGAAGCCATTCAGAAACTCCAGCAGTGGCCTTATAGATCAGAGGAGCCATCCTGGAGCTAGGCACTTATAATGATTCAAAATATTTGTGTGCATTTGGACATTGGAGTGATTTATAGAAACACCTGAGTTTAAAATATAACACAAGAGACATCCATTGGTTGAAGAAACTGGCTTTGTCATCCATCCTTGTTTTCTACTTTGAACTATTTGCTAAATCTGGAGACCGGTGGGCCAAACACAAAAATCTGTCACATACGCTGATCTACTAAAATGCAATGTGTTTTAATTAATTACTCACACCTGCATATTTCCAGAAGGGGAAAGTGGGGGTGGGTAGGTGCAGGTGGCCGGCAGGAGAGGGGGTGGAGAGAGAAACGCATCTAAGCTGGACAATATTTGTGTTTATACTGTCATGCCGACAGCTGAGCTGCTGTTAAGCTTGAGTTGAGACTTCAATTTAAAAGTCAGATGTGCAACATTTATTATCTTCCAAACCATTTCAAACTGCCAGGCTGAAACCTGGCAAACAACTTATCAACTGGGGTATAAATCTTGCTCAGAAAAGAGTGCACAAAATTTATTCCCTTTAAAAAGTGACAAAGGAATAAAACTCATGGTGTCCTAGGTAGCTCTGGGGCACAGCAATCCTCACAGGGAACTGAGGAAGCATGAAGCTGCATATTTCATACCCTCCAACATTTCTCATATGAAAATAGGGACATCCTATTCTACACCAGGAAGTTTCTCCTGTGTTTGATCTCCCCCACACGTAGATGTCATAGGCACAGGGCTTTTTTCAGCTGGAACTCACTGGAACTCAGTTCCAGCATCTCTCAGGTGGGTTCCACAGCCATTCTAAGAGAACAAGGGAAGGTGTTCAGGGAGAGTTCTGGCACCTCTTTTTCTAGAAAAATAGCACTGAATATACACATATACACCTATCACCTTGAGGCAATTACAACCTCTCTGTTTCACCAACCACACAGGATTGTTATAAAGAAAAAATGTGCGAGGGAAGGGATTGTGCACAACACCTTCAAAAGATAAATGGAATGAAACAATATTTTAGCTGTAAGCTGCGTTGAGTCCCTGTCAGGGAGAAAGGCAGCATACAACAACCACAACAACAACAACCACAACAATGGAAACTGTGAGATCAGGAACGAACATACCAGAGAGTAAATCCTCTTGAACTCAGCGAGACTTGGTTCTGAATTAAAATGCTTAGGATTGCAGTGTAAGGCTGTAGTCTTTATCCAGTTACCTGGGAGTAAGCTCCATTGAATACAGTGGGGCTTACTTCTGAGTAAACAGCATAAGGCTCCATTTACAATAAAGGAATAAACACTCTGCATGTTTCCTAAAAATTAATTATGGCTTGCTGCTGAAAATAGGGATGTCCTATCATGCCCTCCAACATATCCCCGATGAAAATACAGTGGTGCCTCACAAGACAAAATTAATCCGTTCCGCGAGTCTCTTCATCTTGAGGTTTTTTCGTCTTGCGAAGCACGGCTATTAGCGGCTTAGCGGCTATTAACGGCTTAGCGGCTTAGCAGCTTTAAGAAAAAGGAAGCAAACTCGCAAGAACTCGCAAGACATTTCGTCTTGCGAAGCAAGCCCATAGGGAAAATCGTCTTGTGGAATGACTCAAAAAACAGAAAACTCTTTCTTCTTGCGCATTCTCCATCTTGCGAGGCATTCGTCTTGCGAGGTACCACTGTAGGGACATCCTAAGAAAAAGCAGGACATTCTGGGATCAAAAATCAAATCAATCAAATCTGGAACTGTCCCTGGAAAATAGGGACACTTGGTGAGCCTGATATTCACCAGTACATTCCCAAAGGTGGACTAACAAGCTCTGGGTAAAGAATGCGACCCATCAGAATATTGCAGTGGCTCTCAGGGCAGGGCTGCTGCCGCCTGTTTTATTCTGCTCTGAGATGCATCCTGTAGGAGCAGTTCCAGTGAGAAGAGAAAGGGTTGGGGATGGGGAGGAAACACAGCCTTTTTATTTTCTGTTTCTCTTCACTGGCTGCTTAGATGAGCGCCCAGGGACCTTGGATGCCTGGCCTGCTCTTAAATAGCATCTTTAATTGCTGCACATGGCATTAAGTTCATCCAAACAATTCGGCAAATAACAGTTGATGAATGGCATTCTTTAAAGCTGTGTGGAATGAATGGATGGAGACAAATGGCCATAATCCAACACAAATGTAAGCACTCATGTCCCCACTGATTTCAATAGGCTTAAGTACATTTCTGTGCTAAATTGCGGCCAGCGTTTCCTTTTTCTGAGAAGGAGTGTGAACCCTGTCAAAGGAAAATAAATGGAGGGTGGCGACAGTTTGTGTGCACATACTGCCTTAAATATATGTTCAATAAGGGTGATTTTAACGTGCTGATAGGTGGTTCAATATTTCATGCTTAATTATCAAAGAAGCTACTGTATTGAAGTGGCACACTGTGTCATTAAAAAGTTCCTATCACATCTATCCAAAACTTATTTTGCATGTTCTTTTATTAAAGAAGCCCAACAGTTATTTATTTCTGGTTCTTTCATCTTAAATAGGGCATATTCCCAATCCTCAGTGTAACTGTTGGGGCACTCCTGAGGTAGTTTTTTAAAAATATAAATTTACATTTTTGAAAGTGAATGCTCAGCATTTGCTATTGCTGCAAAGGGGTAGAAATGCCACCAACTGTTTCATTTCCAATATAAGAACTGAAACACAATCGTCCTAGCCCTCGTTTTAGTTTCAGGTTCTTAGCTGCCATAGCAAGAGGCACCATTTTCTCATAACTGTAATGAAACTATACAGTCTTACCTCAGAAGTTGAACAGAATCTGTTCCGGAAGTCCATTTGACTTCCAAAACATTCGGAAACCAAAGCGTGGCTTCTGATTGGCTGCAGGAAGCTCCTGTAGCCAACTGGAAGCCACGGAAACCCCATCAGACATTCGGCTTCCAAAAATAGTTCACAAACTGGAACACTCACTTCCGGACTTACGGCCTTCGGGAGCCAAAACGTTCAAGAACTAAGCTGTTCAAAAACCAAGGTAATACTGTATTATTTTCCTACTGAGCTTTGTGCCCCCTGCATTCCCATCACCCGCTATGAATTGGAGCGACTGCATGTGTAGACTCTCACGTGATGTAGGCTATTGATTTCCCAAGGCTTTAAATTGCATGGGGAGGTTCCGCAAGTACAGGAAGCCTCCTTCTTCAGGCAGTCACCTTTTAACTCTTGGACACTTACAGGTATGGGAGTAGAGCTCTCCTGCACCTCTCCCCTCCCCTGCTCATGCCTGAATAGGGCTTAAGGAATTGCAGTAAGCAACAGAGAGCCAGTGTGGTGTTGTGGCTAGAGCGTTGGACTACAGCCTGGGCAACCAGGGTTCAAATCCCCACCCGGCCACGAAGCTCACTGGGTGACCCTGGAAAAGGTACACCCCCTCTGCCTAACCTGCATCACAGCAATATTGTGGGGATTAAATGAGGAGGAGAACCATGACCACCATCTTGAACTCACTGGAGAAAAAGCTGGGATAGAAATGCCATTTTTAAAAATCTGGGCATGCCCAAAGATAGTAGAGTTTAGATCCTTTGTCATGCCAACCATTCAAACAATGCAGGCACAAAAAAGAGAAATTACTGAATCTCAGTTTTGGTTATTAAAGAGGTTACAATTCCATTGATTCCAAGTCAGGGCTTGTGGATGTGCTGGATTCTGTGTCTGGGCAGATTTATTATTGAGTTTCACTAGCATCTGTAAACCTCACAGGAGGTTCATTTGCCCCAGAGGTCTGGTGTGTTGTTTGGGGTTTTTGTTGTTGTGGGGGAGGGGGTTGTTGGTGTTGTTTCCTGTATCTTTATTTTAGATCTTCTTGCGATCTGTGTGAAAATGGTTCCGTTTGGTTGTGTGTTTTTTAATATTTTATTTATTTTTTTATTTATTTTTCATGACTACTTTTGTTAAAAAATGCTGTCATTTCTTTTAGGTGAACAGGGAGACGGGGGAAGGCCTTTGCTTATCCTTAACTCAATGTTTCTTTGTGGGGTAGGAGTGGAATAAAAGGCATTTCATTTGCATCTGATATCTACTTTGGGAACAATCCACTAGGAAATCTCCCATGCAAACACCCATTGAAAAGAAATCCTGTTGAAGTTTGCTGTTTTGGTATTTACATCAGTGAGGCTTGCTTGCTAGCAGATTGGGCATAAATATAGCCACGTGCAACACAATTTTTCTGATAGAGCATAAGGCCTCCTTTAGGAGGAAGGGTGGGGTATAAATTCAACCAATAAATAAGGGGCTGGAAAGATTTACTAGCTCAATATGAGAGTTAATACAGTTTAGTTAACGGTAATGAGAAAAAAATTATACTCAGTGCTGTTTGGTATGCCAGCTAAGAACCTGAAACTAAAATGAGACTGGAGGGTGTGATGAATTATAGCAAAAAGCAAAACAGGTGTGACATAAAGCTACATTATCTAAATGAGAGATTTGTGTTTCATAAATTGATTTATAAACTCATTTTATTTTTAATTAAATTTTGGACAGCAAAAGTAAAATATCTTCACCTTACATTCTGCCAGACAGTCCTGATTCTGTACTTCATTATTTTTCTGCTTGCTCAAAGCGACGAGAATGACAAGACAAGAGAATTTCTCTTTCCGCCTAGAGAATGACAGAGGTAATAATAGGCAGCAAAACTGCAGATACAGTGAAAGATCCATGGAGCTGTGGTATATAACTAAAGGAAATTAAGTGGATAGATGTTCCTGGCACATTTGAGATAGGACATTGCACTTACTTCTGCTTTTGAGCTCACAGAATAAATCTGTGCATTTTGTTGTTCAGCAACTCTGGAGTTCTGTTGTAATTATATGTCTATCAACTTAACATGAAATGCATTCCTTTTTGTTAAAAACAGGTCATTTATTGGTATATTGCACCAATGTTCAGGTAAGCTGGACATGTTCACACATCTTCATTGCTGATTCCATTTTTGAGGACTATGAATTCTTCCCTTTGTGACTTTCGGTATGAACTGGCCTGATCCAAGCCACCCAGAGTAAAAGGCAGCTTAGTTATACCTACCAGCTTTTGCACATCCTGAAAGTTGAGAAACATTTTTTCCTTAGGTTTAAAAAATGTATCAAAATGAGTTTAGAACTGTGTGCGGTATTATCAGAAGAAGAAAATGTTAGAAATGCATACAGTGGTACATCTGGTTACGTACTTAATTCGTTCTGGAGGTCCATTCTTAACCTGAAACTGTTCTTAACCTGAAGCACCACTTTAGCTAATGGGGCCTCCTGCTGTCGCCGCGCCGCCGGAGCACGATTTCTGTTCTCATCCTGAAGCAAAGTTCTTAACCCGAGGTACTATTTCTGGGTTAGCGGAGTCTGTAACCTGAAGCGTATGTAACCTGAGGTACCACTGTATTTTGAAGCCTATGCTTAACTGCGCACCTAAATGAATTCATCTTGTACAGATTAATGTGGAAACAGGACTTCTGAATAAATACAAATGAAAGCGGCATGAACTGGATTTGTCCATTCCTTTTGAGGACTGCAGCACAGATTACATTTCGCATATGGAGGAGAACTAATGCAAAAATATTTTTCTTCTTGATCCCCACTTTCTAATTATACCTCTGTGCTAAGGGATTTAATAGGCAGAAGTGTCGCTACATCTTTTAATTAATCAGTATTTATGTACTTGTCTTATGAGCATTTGTTGCCTGCCAAAGCTCTGATCCAAATATTTTTGTACACAATAGCAATGAAATCACCAGTCTGTAGTGATGCTCCAAACCGCAGGAGAGTAGCCAGCAATGGTCCAAGACCCAGGTACAGTGGAATACCCCAAGTCCCTGCTTGGAATACAGTGGAATGCTCCAAGCCCCATTGATTTCAGTGGGGCGTAATTCAATTATCTTAGTCCACCTCACACACTTTCTTTTCCAAAAGAATAGCCATAAAATTAATTGCACTTTTGTTTTCCTCATGATTACATGAACTCTGACTATCTGGAAATGTCTCCAGCATAGGAGAAGAGGTGCAGATACAAGCAAAACCCAAACCAGAAGCATTATGAGTGGAAAACAATTCCAAGTGAACAAGCCCCAAATGTCACTCATTACATCACCAAGTGGGATGGCTGAAATCCGTTCATTTGGTACATCTATACACATTGACAGCAAATTTTCTGGGTGAAATTTTGTGTGTTACTGCTCTGTTAGTAAAGTACCTTCATTTTACATTAATGGACCCATCCTTCAAAGCAAATTAGGTACTTTACAGTAATTATTGGTCCCACAAAGTAAGGAGCTTTACATGCACCATGGCCTTGAATGCCCTTTTGCCTCATTGTTGCATGCATAAATGTACAATTTTTAAGAAGCTATCACAGAGTAAATGTCTCCACTGACCTGCTAGAAATAGGTCTCACAAGGAAAGTGGAGTTTTGCATAAGAATGGACATTACAATTAGCAGAGGTTCAGCATGGGAGGGATCTTCGCTGCTGGAATTTCCTTTCCTCTCGTGGCGAACTCTCATTCTGAGAAGGAAAAACACACACACACACACTCGAAATGGCTCTCATTAACTGGAGACTTTACTTTGTATTAATGGAATAAAACTGCGAAAGAGCTGGAGTTTGCTGACCTTTGGCCATTGCTATATGGTTTCCGTATTCACTTAGGAAAATGAAATTCTGTATGGACTAAAGTTAACTAGGAAAGTTCTCTGTGGAGCTATAATCACCTTCACTTTTTTTGGAAGCCAAGAAAAACACTGAAACTCAGTGGCATGGAGCATATTGATGGTGCTTATTAATGAAGGGGGGAGGGACCTTTTTTGTAGCCCAAGAGCTGCATTCCCTCCTGGGCAAACCTCAGAGTGGGTGGGGCAGAGGCAAAAGTGGGTGGGGCACTTGTACAACAGACAATGTCCTACACACTCTCATACAGTTGTAGAAGTCAGTTGGCCCATAACTTGTTAGACTTGGCCCCATCATTTGTTGTCGATAGTACACCACACTTCGACCAGTGCGATCAGCAGAGTATGCACAGCTGTCTTGAAGCAGAAGACCAGAGTCATCCTGCTTTCCAGTAGTCAGCCTTTTCCAGAGTTCCTGGTTAAGAAAACTCCTCTCCCACTGAGGTGGAATCTACACACATATAAAAACAGTTCTGAAAATGCTAAAAAAAAAAAGCATTTTAAAAAATACATTGAATTTTCCATAAGGCTCACCATCTCCATCTCGTGTCACATTGTATATTGTATATTGCACTTAAAACACACTTAAAACTGTCAGCTGTATAGCCAAGTCCTCAGTTTTATTGTCTCATGGCACAATACAAGCTGCCTGAACTTTAAGTGATGGCAGTACATCATAGAAGCCAACTCCTAGGGGCTTTATTGCCCCCCCCCATAAAATATTTGAGGAAGCCAGGCCCCCTGCCCCCCAGTTGATGGGCACTGCCATTCAAATGGTGCGCACGCACTGCATTGTGTGATCAGTTATGCAGGGTGGGGCTTACCTAGGCCCACCAATATTTTATTCAAGTTGGCATTCCTGCGGTAGATCATTAACTAATCTACTATAATACAGTTCTTCCGATCTTAGAAGTATAGCTCATGGGGTATCTGTCTAAATGAGCTTGAGTGTGGGTAAGAGATGCAATAGGCATAATCCCGTGCTTGATTTTTAGGCAAAGAGATGCTTAGATCATTCTAGTTGCGTTTTCAGACCCAGAAACCTCCCCCCTAAGTAAATTCACACTTGACTCAAATTTTAGTTTGGTTTTTGGCAGAATTTAGGCCACAACTTTATTGATTACAGAAAGTGAGTGGTTGCATAGGCTTTGGTTCGACTAGTTCCCTGCCATGCAGGGAGTGCTGACCCAGGGTTCCAGCATAGGTCAGCCAAGGGTGAACACCTGGATAGGCAGAAAGTTGGGAACAGACTATGTCCACCACCCAGATGTCCCCCTGGACTCAGGCACGGGCACAACCCCCTCTCAAGGGTTGACCAAACCATTTGAGTCCCTGGATTCCTTTAACGGAATACCTTCCACACAGGGATGGCGAGAGCGTTCTCCCATCCCTATCACCTGAACCAGAGCCTATCCGCAACCTTACAAGTTGTGATGATTTGCTACGCGGCAGGCAAAACTCAAATGGCAACAGGCAATCAGCCAAGTGGGAACATTCTTGCCGTGCCCCTGTCCCAACGACAGGCGACACACGGTGGCATAGCAAGGTCAAGCGCAAAAGCCCTAAAAGTAAGGAGAGGTGGGCGAGTGTTCTGAATGCACGTGCCGAAAGAGGAAGCTCTGGGTCACGTGCATGGGTATATAAAGTCCCTCAATCCATTTGGACTGCGCTCCATTGGCCAGATTGAACCCAGCATTGAGGGACCTACCAACTGGGTGTTGTGGCTAACCAATCATACCCACCCACAACACAGGGTTTCAGTTTCCAGGTCTCACCACAACACGCACACTCTTTAAGGGACGACACGATATATCAGAACCTCTGAAGGTAGAACTAAATATTGCAAGGGAGATAAAACTCTGAGTCTCTTTCTCTTCCTGGTGCCATCTAGTATAACATCGCATGTGACATGACATTATCAAACTGCATTTCCTTACTGCCATTGGTCAAAATCATGAGGTGAGGGTGAGGAAGTGCACTGCAGAATGATACCAGAACTAAGTGCCATTGCAATCATAGGCTTCTTGAGTTCATATTTTGTGGGGATTTAGCCAAATCATGACAACAGACCCAATCCCAAAGTGAAGTAGGTCAAGAATACAATCGTCCATTTCTAAACTTCAATTCATTGCTATAGGATTTCTACAGAAGAAAGTTCCCCCAGCCCCCCAGTAACAATCATTTCTTTGATATTTGCCATTTTATTTATAGATTTATTGTTGAATGCTAAAATAGGCATCTAAGCGGTTTACAAATGATAAGAAAGAACTTTCAGAACTGTTTGATTGTGGAACGGATTCCCTCAGAAGGTGGAAGAGTCTCCTTCACTGGAGGTTTTAAACAGAGGTTGGCTCTCCATCTGCCATGGGTGCTTCAGTTGAAATTACTGAATTGCAGGGGTTGGACCAGATGACCCTCAGAATCCCTTTCAACTCTACAATTCTATTCTGAACCAAAAAAGGATGGAATATGAGAAAAGTGGTGAGTCATCACTAGCACAGCTACCGCCAAGTGTTAGACTGTAAAATACTTACCCAAGAGTGTTAATACATTTCTTAAGTGGAAAAATGTAATCCACCAAGTTATATTTCTTTATGGACTCCAGCAACTTCTCTCAAGAATAGACCACCAGTGGTCAGAGACTCCATCTTGCTTATCAGACATTATGATTTTATTTAATCAATAATATTTGCATGCTGCTCAGCAACTGACATTATCCAGTAGTGTTAAGCTATAGCTTAATAGCCATAATTTTGTTGTAAACACACACAGAGAAAGAAGCAAAAGCTAAGATAAAGAACCACAATAAAATAGAAAAGCTAAACCGGAAAAAACAACAATAAAACCACCAGCAGCAAAGAACATAAAACAGTAGGAAAACAAAACAGCACTACAATAAGTTAGCTTTACAATTGAATAAAAATAAGGTATTCACTTGCTTAAAGACCCATGTGTCCTTTAGGGAAGATAAGCCCAATGAAGAAACTGCCAGTGAAAAGCTGCATACTCATCACACATTTAAATCACGTTGAAAGCATGTGACTTCCTCCAAAGAATCCTGCGTATTTTTCAAAGGGTGCTGGAAATTGTAGCTTATGAGGGGGGGAAACTATAGTTCCCAGAATCTTTGGGGAAACAATGTGTCTTCAATGTATTCTTATTTTTTATTATTTAATTTTTTTATTTTTATTTATTTATTTATATTATGATCATCATTTGTATACAGACCTATACTCATAGATCTCATGGCGGTTCACAACATAAAATGTGGGTATATATGGTAGCTTTTTGGTTTTGAAAGTTTTATTTAATTTGTATTTGCTGCTATATTTTGTCCACTTGTTTTCAACTGCTGCTTCATTGATAAGTTTTTGATTTTATGTATGTTTTATTAATTTGTAAACCACCCTGGGATTCATTTGAATGGAGAACTGTTCAGAAGCACAATGAATGATAAAACAGTTGTTCTTGAGTTATTTTGAGGCCAAAAGGTTAACTCTCATAGTTTCCCTCCCCCATAGATTATAAATGTGTTTCTTACAAATCTCAGGGTTACCCCAAGCTTGCTGATTTCTCAGTTGCCCTATTTTGGCTACAATCCGGGTAACACTCACCACTGGAGTTTGGTACTTGAAGGAGTGATGATATGGTAATGAAAAGCAATGAATGCCTGAGAGTGCAAGTCAATTGCTTACTGTGTTTACTGCTAAGAAGTAAACGAATCATTAAAGTGAAATTGCACATAGATATTTTGTATAATTTGGCTTCTGACTGTTTGACGCTGTACGCATTTCCAGCTAGACATGTAGATTAGATGCTTTATATATACTTTATATAATGCTTTATAGAGAGAGAGGTAAGCTTGCATTATAATGTTGCTTGCACTTTTTTTCTTCAACCTCACAAAAATTCAAAATAAATGTTTGGAGGCTCTGTTTGTATTTTGTCGATACCCAGCCCTGAGGCGCATGATTCCGGCTAATCAAATAACGTGCACCAGCATTGTGTTCACTAAATTACCTTGCAATAGAGAGAGGATCAGTAAATGAAAATAATGAATGGGAAAGGATGAAATGGGCATACCCTGCCTTCAAGTACAAAGAATACTTTTTTGTGTTAACATAAGGAACTGTCTATTTAGACTACCAAACACAGCTCTCCCAATATGTATTTATCCATCCATCCTTAAAAGAGTAAATGACAGCATATTATGGGCCTATCTCATTTTATCTTCCAAATAAGCCTGTAATCCAGTTAGTCACAGAGATAGCGGCCTACTTGAGTCAATCCAGTGAGCAAGTCTCCCTGTTTTCCAGGAACAGTCCCAGATTTACAGAAGCCATCCTAATTCCTGATTTGGTCCCAGAACGTCCCACTTTTCCTTAAAGGTAAAGGTAAAGGGACCCCTCAGCCTGTTGCAGGGATTCGAACCGCCAACCTTCTGATCGGCAAGTCCTAAGCTCTGTGATTTAACCCACAGTGCCACCCACGTCCATTTTTCCTTAGGACACCCCTATTTTCATATGAGAAACGTTGGAGGGTATGGAGTTATGTGACCCCTGAGCCAAGGAGATCAGTAACTATACAAGCTTTAGAAGACATCTGAAAACAGTCCTGTATAGAGAAGTTGTTTAATGTTTAAAGCTTTGTTATGTTTTTATATATTTTGGAAGCCGCCCAGAGTGACTATGGCAACCCAGTCAGATGGGTGGGGCATAAATAATAAAATGAGTATTGAATAGGATGTCCTCATCTTCATTGGAGAAATGTTGAAGGGTATGTGAGAGCTGTTTAACCCATTATGCTTTTTAATTGGGCATCCCAGTGTTACTTAAGACACACCCAAAATAACAATAAAAGAACACAAGAAGGGCCTTGACAGATCAGACCAAAAGTCTGTCTAGTCCAGCATCCACAGGGTGAACCCAGATGCCTGTGGGAAGCCCACCAGAAGCCCACCACTAGCCCTCTCCTCCTGCTGCTTTGTAGAAAATGGCTGTCAGCAAATGGCTGTCAGAAGAAGAGGTATACTTCTTCCAAATCCAAAGGTTCCACATTATCACTGGTATATTTAGAATTTTGTTCAAGAATTTTGTTTGTGATTCCCACTTCCTGGACTAATGCATGGATCTAAATGAAGTTGTTATTCAGTCTTTGCATTTCTCCAAATTTTGGGGCACAGCTCAAAAACATGTACCAAAATGTATATACAATATACAAATAGTGTATTTAGCCTGCATTTCCTTCTGTTTACACCAGGTAGTCAATCACTGGGGAAAGAAAGAGGCAATGAGTAAGCCACTCAGACGAAAGCAGAAAGTCAACATCGGTGGCACACCTCATTTTATATACAATAAACCTGGACACCGAGGGAAAATGAAGAAAAGGATTCTGCAACAGCATTGCTAGCAGAAGTGTCAGGAGTATCTTCTTAGCTCTTCAGAAGGTGCTGGGAAAGTATTACAGTTGTCAACTTTGCCACCTCGTTTTGCTCTCACGGCACTTATCTGCTTTCTGAGAGAAGCTAAGAGGCTTGCGTTCCTGGGCTCTTTGGGATTCTTACCATGAGTACCTTTGAAAAGCAGCTCTATCTCTGGGGCCAGAAGACACTGGGGATCTCATGATTAGCCCTTTTCGTCTCCTCAGTTGTCCCAGGAGACAGTCCTTCAAATCCCAAACATCCCCCTTTTCAGTTCCGTCAGGGTGTGAAAAAAGGATTATATTTTTGGTCCATTTTCTATTCAAGGCACAGGGAATGCAGAGCCTCAATACATTTCCTTGGCTGTGTCAGCCAGGACAAAACATACTTTTAGGCTTTCAAACTATTGATATGGGATCTATAAGTATTGGCAAACGGGAAAGAATCTGCAGTGGCAGATTGCAGCATCCTAAACCAGGGCCAGATTAAGAACTTTAGAGCAGTGTTTCCCAACCGGTGTTCCGCGGCACACGAGTGTGCCGTGAGACATCGGCTGGTGTGCCGCGAGATACCTGGAGGGAGGCGGGCGAGTCGGGTGGCGAGAGGCGGGGCGGCGGCGGCGAGGAGAGGCCGCGCCTCCTGCTGCTGCCTGGCGCTCCTCCTCGCAGCCGGCAGCGCTGCCTGGGCGCCTCCGCGCGACTCTGCCTCGCTGGGTTTGGTCTCCCAGCAGAGACGGGTCACACGGGCACCTCCCTCCCTCCCTCAGCCTGCGCGGAGGGAGAGCCAGAGAGAGGCATCGCTCCTGCGCTCCGAGGCGGATTGAGCGCAGCTGAGAGGAGCTGCCGAGGGAAAAAACTTTCACTTTTGTGCGTCCCTCCCGGCGTGACGCTGCGCGCTGACGTCATGGGGCGGGGCTTTAATGGTGGTGTGCCGCGAGATTTTTTTTCAGTAAACAGGTGTGCCGTTGCCCAAAAACGTTTGGGAAACACTGCTTTAGAGGCCCTAAGCACGTAAAAGATTTTGGTGTCATATATACCTAATTCAAACGATAAACAATAATAAACTGTAAAATAAAATTGTATTTTTCAAAATGAAAAAAAATCTACAGTAAGATGGAAAATAATGTTTATTTTTGTCTACTTCTGCTTTATTTATATTTGATTTTTTTCTCCTACTTTTTCTAATTGCAAAGTACTTCAGCAGATCCTCAGAACGAATCTTACATAGCACATCTGCTTCTGTACTTAGTAGAGATAAGGCATCCAGCCTGCCTTGTTGCATAGCTGTTCTGTTGGGTTTTTAATATACTTTAATATACTCTGTTATTACCAACAGAGAATCTTGAGATTTTAGTGTTAAGTTAGCTGCATGGAGGCAAAATCTGAAACTAGGACATTCCAGACAGATTTCCACTGTTGTGCAAAGCCAACCTCAGATGTAGAGTCGATCTGTTCAGCTGTTTAAAAGCATCTTTTCGTGATTAGTTATAATTTTCTCTCGGAGCCAGCATTTGAGTCAATTCAATGAGGAATCATTCATTGCGTAAAGTCTCTGCAAGCTGCAAACAATTTATCCCTGAGGGGACAAGACCAAATGCTGAAGCGTATCAACTTGCTACTGAGTAATTTCAAAGTGTTCATAGAATAAGAATATCCTCACGTTGGACGGCTTACAATCTCACTTTTTGATATTGTTTGCTACCGTGCTTTGGTGCAGATTAAGCTTCCCAGCCATGAATAAAGAAAAGAAAACCTGAACTGATCCTTTTCCTACTACAGAAGAGGCACTGGCCATGGCATTGTCAGCAATCAAAACTCCCATATGTGTGCAGACAAGCAGGTGGTCCTGTTTTGCATAGATGTATATTGCCAGATTTTTATAAATTTGTGCTTTTTGCAGGAGGGTCTATTTTAGCCCATTTTGCATAAGGTATACCCCTCTTTGCCAGGAAGGTCAACACATGTCGAACATTATAATTGCTACAATACTTTCATGTCCCTAGCTAGCTAGCTATCACATTGGTATCTTTCCCTACCTCCCATATAAAGCTTGATTTACATGGGATCATCACTTGTATCCTAAGATAAAACTTGTGGTCCAGGTATTGCTAAAAGTTCAGGTCACCAGTCAGCTCCTAGGTTGGGACTTCCTCACAAGTCTGCTAGGTGTAAATCTAATGATCTATTAACTATACCACACTAGCTCTTGTTAAATATAATTATTTAATTGACACTGAAATGAAGAATGCCTGGGTGTGCACTGCTAACTCTGGGAAAATTCCACTGAAGCTAAAAAACAGTGCTGCTCTCTGAGCTTTAACTAGTTGATAATTAACTGTGAATGTTCTCTGCTCTTGAACTGTGTGCTTTTGATCATATGACAAAGGTATTCGGTTGCAAATCTCCATTTTGAAAGGGAGTTGCCTTTAGTCCTTTGTTCCCAGGCTATGTGGGAGTAAAGGTAAAGGTAAAGGTACCCCTGCCCGAACGGGCCAGTCTTGACAGACTCTGGGGTTTGTGCGCCCATCTCACATCTATTGGCCGGGGGCCAGCGCTGTCCGAAGACACTTCCGGGTCACGTGGCCAGCGTGACAAAGCTGCACCTGGCGAGCCAGCGCAGCACACGGAACGCCGTTTACCTTCCCGCTGGTAAGCGGTACCTATTTATCTACTTGCACCCGGAGGTGCTTTCGAACTGCTAGGTTGGCAGGCGCTGGGACCGAGCGACGGGAGCGCACCCCGCCGCGGGGATTCGAACTGCCGACCTTTTGATCGGCAAGCCCTAGGTGCTGAGGCTTTAACCCACAGCGCCACCCGCGTAAGGATGTGTAAATGAGCCTCTCTGAGAGTGACTGCAGCTCCAGGCAAAATGGAGGCTGTAAGGAGAGAGACCTTTGTTCCTAGGTCTGTCTGGAATTATCTTTTGTTTTTTATAAGATGCTGAGGCTGTGCTGGACATGCACCAGTTCTTGTATGGAGTTATTTGGATGTCTCACCATTAGTTTTGTTCTGTTCTGAGGAAGGTTCTGCAAGTAGAAGTTTTGAATAATATCTAATTGGTCTGGACAATGTTTTGTTCCAAAAGGAGACAGAGTTTATGCACCCAGTTGCTTCAAGCCACACAATTTTAATATCTGCAATAGCTCTGCACTAGTTAGATCTCAGCAGGAGTACAGTGTTCAGTTCTGGGTGAAAAGCTTTAAGGAGGATATTGACAGATTTGGCCACAGGTATGGAAAACAAGTCATAAGAATGTAAAAAGAGCCTTGCTGGATCAGGTCAAAGGCCTATCAAGTGCAGCATCCTCAAAGGTCAACATGATGCCTATGAGAAGCCTGCATATGGAACCTGAGCACAACAGCAGTCTTCCCTCTTGCAGTTCCCAGCAATGGGTATTCAGAGACATACAGTGGTGCCTCGCAAGACGAAATTAATTCGTTCTGCAGCCATCATGATGAGTAGCCACTGATAGTCCTATGAGAGGGGAAATGGCGGTGTGTGTGTGTGTGTGTGTGTGTGAGAGAGAGAGAGAGAGAGAGAGAGAGAGAGAGAATTTTATATTTAGACTGGAGAAGACTAAGTAAGGAACATGTTAGCCCTCTTGAAATACTATGGGGAGCAGCACACATTAGAGGGCAAAGACCTATTCCCTGCTATCTTAGAAGGTATGAATAGATCTAATCAGAAAACCTTATTGTATTTTTCCTACATGGACCTACTCTTCATTTACTCTATATTTCATTTATCTTCAGCTTATTCAGAACACGAATCTCATTACGTTCAAAGAACATGCAAGCATGTGTTTACAGTAAGTACACTTGAATTTAGTGGGAATATTTTTCCAGGGGTCACTACAGAAGCTATGGAACTGTTGTTTTTGCCTGAGGACAAGATGACATATTTATTTTATGGGGGTGGGGAAGGATCTCTAGTTAAACATTGCACAGCTATCCTTTTTTATTACTCACAGTAGCTGCAAGGAAACAGATGTCTCATGCCATATATTGTACTGATTATTGGGATTGCAATTTTAATTCAGTATCCTTTGCACAACAGTTGCTCACTGTTTCCTATGCTATAAGAGGAAATAAGAATCGATATGAGCAACAAAGGGGTGCTATTGGCTAAAGCACTAAGCTACGATTTCTATAAGATTATTTAGAAAGAAGAGGAGCATACCTTCAGAAGAATTTCTTTCAGCTAACAGATCTCCCATAACATGAGAACACCTGGACATCCAATGAAGCTCAATGTTGGAAAACCTAGGACAGACAGGTATATCTGAAGAAGTGTGCATGCACACGAAAGCTCATACCAGTAACAAACTTAATTGGTCTCTACGGTGCTACTGGAAATAATTCTTTAATTTTGTCTAGACAAAAGAAAGTGTTTCTTCACACAATGCATAGTGAAACAATGGGATTTGCTCCCAGAAGAAACAGTTATAGTCCTTCAAAAGAAAATTAGACAAACTCAGGGAGGACAAGGCTATCAGTGGCCATGATGGGAGAGTTCAGTTGTTAGAGCATGAGATTCTTAATCTCAGGGTTGTGGGTTTGAGCCCCATACCAGGCAAAAATAAATTCCTTCATTGCAGGGGGTTGTACTAGATGACCCTTGTGGTCTCTTCCAACTCTACAATTCTACGATGACTATGTTCTACCTCCACTGTTGGATTTCTGAATACAGGTTTCTGGGGAGAATGCTATCAGATCTCCCATAGGCATGTGGTTGGCCACTGTGCGAATTGGACGCCGGACTAGATGGGCCTTTGGCCTGATTCAGTAGACTCTTCTTATGTTCTTCAGCGATGTCGAAGGGTAACAAATGTGCAAACACTTAATTTCTCCCAGCACCCCCCCCAAGTGGATGTGGGGAAGGAGTTGCAACTGGCCACTAATATGCTCATTGCATGATGGCTTCTTTAAAACCTCACAACCTTTGGAAATAAAAGACTGCCTTTTGTGTTTTTTTAAGCTGTCAGATCTATTGGCTCTGGGCTGCCTGCTCTGACAGAAGCTCTCCAGGGCTTCTCACCTACCAGAGATCCTTTTAACCAGAGTCACCCAGAATTGAACCGGGGACCTTCAGCGTACAAAGCATCAGCTGCACTTCTGAGCAATGTATTCTTTTCTACTGTCTGCATCACACTGACAGGCAATCAATCAAAAAACGCTCTCATTTATCTAAAAGGGCTTTGCACAGGACAAGTCCTAGGGAATTTTGCAGAAAGTCAAAAACTTACTGTTTGCTTGCTTGCTTTTGACTAGCAAATACCAAACAGGATACGAGAGGGGGTTTATTCACTTCTAGGAGTGGGAGAGAAAATCCATCCATAGAACCACAGAATTGTGGAGTTAGAAGGGACCACAAGGCTCATCAAGTCCAACCTCCTGCAATGCAGAAATCTTTTGCCTAATGTGGGGCTCAAACCCCTGACCCTGTGGTTAAAAGTCTCATGCTCTACCAGCTAGCCTAAATTAGATATTCAGTTTGCATTCAAGAGTGAATTTACTTAATTTGCACGTTCCAAAACACTATGTGAACTGAAACACAGCCATCCTACCAAATTTGCATGTCTCCTGATTTGCAGTGCATTTCCCCCACCAAGTAATTAGTACAAAATTGCATACCCTAGGATAAAGTGCATGTATTGATGAAAATAACATATAACATGCATTATAGGAGCAGGAATTGCTTTGCAAAAATATGCATATTTGTTTTTTTAAAAAATGCATACAAAAATGTCTATATTAGGAGAAATCTGCACCTGAATTTTTTGATGAATTTTCACAAGATCTTTCAAAAAACGTTCACATCCTTGATGGGGAAACGTGAAGAACAGAATGGGAAATGGAGAGAAACCAGCATTGGTATCTCAGGTCTGCCTCATTCACATATGACATAGCTCTTAATTTACATGCAAATGAAGTGTTCAGGAGGGAGGCGCTGAACGTTTCCTCTTGCAACTTTCATCCCCATAGTCTATCAGGCATGTCCAACTCCCAAGAGGCTGTGATCTACTCCCAGTATAAAAAAACAACTGGCAGTGATCTATCCGTATACGGCTTAGGACCCTTGTACCTACGGGACCTCCTCTCATGGTATGTCCCACAGAGGACCTTACGGTCTTCAAACAAAAACATCTTGGAGGTCCCAGGCCACAGAGAGGTTAGGCTGGCCTCAACTAGAGCCAGGGCTTTTTCGGCTGTGGCTCCGATCTCGTGGAACGCTCTGTCACAAGAGACTAGGGCCCTGTGGGACTTGACATCTTTCTGTAGGACCTGCAAGACAGAGCTGTTCCACCAGGCCTTTGGCCAGGGCACAGCCTGACCCCCTCCTTTGGCAATCCTCACAGAACTCTAGCCCAATGGTTGCCATTAATCTGATTTGAATTGATTTTATAATGAAATTATTTTAGTATATTGTATCATTTTACTGTTGTTAGCCGCTCTGAGTCCAGCTTCAGCTGGGGAGGGCGGGATATAAATAAAATTATTGTTGTTGTTGTTGTCGTCATTGGAGGGAGGAGGAGTGTGCATGGGGTGGGTAGATTGCCCAGAGTTGTTGAGGTTTTGGGGGGAGGGTTGCACAGAGTTTCTATCGCTAATGATAAGGATCCTGTGATATACCAGGATCAGCTGGGGATCTACTGGTTGGACATCCCTGGTCTACATAACTGGCAATGAGGTGAGGATGGAGAAAAATGTTTCAAGCAACTGAGTGGGAGGAGGTTCAGTGGGCAAGGGTTAATCAGCCCTCTACCACATTATCTTTTTCATCATTGGGCTTTTGTATTGAGCAGAAATGTTCACTAAGTATAGAATTTATTTCAAAGCTAGGCTGTGGAAGTGGATTGCTTAATATCCACAGTGCAGTACTCCCTTTAAAATACTTGTTGGGGGTTGGGGGTGATGTGATGATCTCAGCTTTGCAAGCTCTGTTGCTTTCCATACAAATACATTCAGGGTAGCTTACAAGATTTAATGGTGCAGTTCAGCAGGTCTTGAGTCCCTTAGGCAAATTTAGGTACATTAGACAAATTGGACAGTTCATGCAGACTTGTCCTCTGTTGAGTCCCAGGACACAATTTGTTCTATAGGCATTTCCTATCCGCTGAACTGCTTAAATTCTGATTGTCCCAGAGGGGAAGGCAACCAAAATCAATTATAATATGGGACATAACAGATGGTGAAATTCAGTGTGCAGACAGTTTGAACAGTACAGCCACCTCATGGTCCCAAATCACAGGGAAGCTGGCTGTCTTCTACGCTGGTTTGTGATTAGAGCTGAGCCCCAACCTATCTGATCTGTCTTTGGGGAGGCTCCTTTGGGGCTTCCAGCATAACAAAAAAAATAGCAAAACACTTTTAGTTTTTGTGTAATTTTGCATATGTATCTGACAACAAAATCTCCCTATCTAATGAACAGATTTAGATTTTGGTTCAGCCTTACAGCACAAAGCTAACCGTGTCTACTCAGAAGTAAACCCAATAAAATTTGGTGGGGCTTACTCCTAGGAAAGTTGGGTTAGGATTGCAGCCTTACTATGAGGTAGATAGCTATGGAATTTCAACCTTAGAATACAATCCTATACCCATTTACTTGGTAGTAAGCCCAGCTGAACCCAATTGGACTTAGTTATGAAGAAACATTTATAGGGATGCAACTTAAAGCTACTGAAATGAATCCCAGACATAGAAAGGGGGGGCATGATTCCTGGACATGCTTTCTCAGAAGTCCCACTGAGTCCAGTGATGCTTTCTCACAAGTAAGAGCTGCACTGGGCTTAGAGAAGAGCAACCAAAGCGATTAAGGGACTGGAACAACTCTCCTATCAGGAGGGATTGCAGCATTTTGGATTAAAGGTCCTATTCTTTGGCGATCATTTGTAGCTGAGTAAGATTGTTTTCCATAAACATGGTTTTAAGAGTCTGTAAGTGATTGTGGAGGCCAATTTTGGATCCACATGTCCTTCCACAGTGGGGACATAGGTTTCTGGGTGGGAGTTGATCATGATGAGGGTTTGCCAAGCGTACCTTCCTCTTAGCCTTCCACCCTTTCATCCTGAGTTTGAGCATCTTCAAAACCCATGATACCTTTGGCAAAGGCTGTTCTCCAGTTGGAGTGCTCGCAGGCCAGTGTTTCCAAATTGTCAGTGTTTATACTACTTTTTTTTTTTTAGATTTGTCTTGAGAGAGTCTTTGAACCTCTTTTGTTGACCACCAACATTATGCTTACCATTTTAAAGTTTGGAATAGAGTAGTTGCTTTGGAAGACGATCATCAGGCATCTGACCAACATGAGCAGTCCAATGAAGTTGATGTTGAAGAATCATTGCTTGGACAGTGGTGATCTTTGCTTCTTCCAGTATGCTGGCATTAGTTCACCTGTCTTCCCAGGTGATGTGTCTTTTTTCCCCCAGTATGCAAGGGGTGAACATGATAGGCATGAATAAAATTATGCATGCTGAAAAATATGGATGTATGTTTTTCTCCCTCTGTAATAATGAGAGCTCAGAGTCATTCAATGAAGTTGAATGTTGGAAGATCCACAGCTGACAAAAGTAGGTCCTTCTTCACACAGTGCATAGGTAAATTCTGGAATTTTCTACAACACTAGCATTTCCCACCAGTTTTTACTGATCTCTGTTGATAATGGATTAAACATATTTCATAACAGGTACCCTTACCCATGTTAAGGGTGTCAATTCAGGCTTTAAAACAGAATAACCATATTAAATCAACAGGCCATTTATATGGGTTAGCCAAAAACTCTTTTAAAAAAATTATTAGTTTTTCTTTAAGGCATAGGAAGGTGGACAAGTGTAAAAGGAAGTAATCAAGTTATCCTAATGAGGTATATTCCATATCACCTGCCATCAAGAATAACCCAGACAGACAGTAATCAAACAAGGCCAATCAAAACCACACTATCATCAGAAGAAATTGCTTCAGCCTTTGCAAATGCACAAATGTGTCATTTAAGCAGTCACAGAAATCCTCATCAAATAATTGGTTTTTAAAGCAGCACCAGGCAACCTGAATGAACACCTGTCAAGCTATTTGCATTAATTAGCACCAAAAGTTCATTCATAAAAAGTAGGAGAAACTGGATAATTTACCATGCAGAAAGTTTCAGAATCAGCTGCCCTACGTAGCTGTTTTCAACTTTTACCAACTTTGCTGATTAAACTGGTAATGTTTTTAAAGAACCAACAACTTTCCCAGTTTTAGTACTTAAAATAATAATAATAAATTGGAACTTCTTGACAATGACCTATCATGCTTGTGCCTCAGATTTCTTTCTTTGCAAGTGATTAATAAAATAATGAGAAGGCACATGCTATTTAACAGACATCAGTGGATACAAATCCTCAGTGTAGTTATTTCCTGACACTCCAAATAGAGTGAAGCCATTTATGGATTTAGGTACCACCTAAAATACACAGTATTAGATTCAAATTTTTACTCTGCAGACTAAAGAAGACCATTCTCAGAATGAGAGTCATGCTCATGAAAGAAGCTGTAAAGGTCCAAACTTAAGATATAACTGGGCCCTTAGTATACAGAGTGGCCCTAATACCCTATATTTTGGTTGGCTCAGAGGAAATGTCTAACTTCCTAAGTTCCTTCCATCTAGTCTCACCTGTCATTCCTTCCCAAGCAAGTTGATCTGGCTAGCTTCAGCTCCAGCCAAAGCCAAGCTGTGAAAGAACTCCTCTATTCTTCCCTGTCATACGAAATCTGCAAGGTAGGGCTGGTGTCAGGGGCACAGAAAAACACAACATGAGAGAAGTCTTTTTTCAGCCCTTGTCAGCCCAATGTGTTGGACTCCAGCGCTCATCATACCCAACTGATGGCCATCATGGCTGGGGTTGACAGGAGTTGGAGCCTAACATATCTGGAGAGACCAGGTTGGAGATGGTTGTATAAGAGAAACCATCTTCAATCTGATGCAATGATGGAATTACGTATAAGCTAAACAAGCTATAGCTTAGGGCCCCACTCTCTTGAGGGCCCCCAAAAAAATTAAAGGAAAAAAACCCACTGGATGTACATTTCCAAAATATAAGACAAAAAAACCAAATAAAATAAAACCTACATACAGTTAGAGCTTAATAATTATTTCACTATTAATATACTTCTTCTTAATTGTATTTCAGTTCAACAATTACTTGGATAAAATTCATATTTTGTTATGTGCAAATGGCTTTAGATACCTGTTAGGTCCATAAATTACCATATAGCATATATTCAACACAAAAAAGTGGCAATTTGTTTTTGACAAAGGACAGCTGGACATATAACGGGCCCCATTACCTTAAGTAGTTTAGGGCCTCGTCAAACCTAAATCCAGCCCTGATCTGATGCCATCCAAATATTTTGGACTGCAAATCCAGTAGCCCCAGACATCATGGTTAATGTTAGTTGGGTCTGTTGGGAGTTCAGCTACCCTATACTAATGTTGGTATCTGTAAGCGGTATAAAATATATATTTAAATAACTAAAATAAAAGCACTCCTAGCCAACATGAACCATGGTTTGGGAGGGCACCAGGTATAGGAAGATCATGTTAGAGAGACAATCAGCAACAGCCAGGTGGGAAAGCTGTGGGCAATGCAAATCTGCATGACTCCTCCCCCCCCCAATCTATTTAAAATAAATTTGTACATTTCAAACCACAGAGGATAACATGAGCACATTTGGATTAAATGCACTGGCTCAGTTTCAGTGTTATCTTACCGCTAACACAAGGGATCTTTGGCTAGTGTAACCACAAGAATAATGGTTGCACATTATGAAATCCTGTGCAAGAGATGCACTGGGTTGTGCTACAAGAACCAAGCTGGCTCCCTTCTCTTGCACAAGCCATTCTGCTAGAGCATCTAGTACACCACTTTTGCTTAGTGCTACATTGAATTCTTCTCTTATTGGTTAAATTAAGTAACTCTTTTTGAGCTTAGAGCACCAACACTATTTTAAAAGCTACATTTTCCATTATATTTTTTTAAGCACTTGGGTAAGCTTGTTGTGTCTGAGGCTTCCTGTGCTAACCTCCTTTCTCTACCCATGCCAGGAAAGCCTTTTCGCTCGTCTGCTCAAGGGACTAACGTTTTAAATATGTCATCATATGGTCAAGCGAAACACAATGCTATGCTTTGTCACTTGGCTGCTAAATAGAATAATGATAGTAATAAAGACAAATAAAAGTCTCCCTTAGCCACAAAATTTCATTTCAAACCTAGTTAAGCGGGTTACAGAGTAACTGGTGTAATTTCCTGCAGGGAAGCTGCAAAAAACGTTTTTGCAAGTTCCTGACCTGTTTTGTCATGTACAAAACTGCCACCGTCTTATTACACAGGGTGTAGTCCTTTGCCAAACTGTGCACAGACCTCAGGAATCTGGGAGCTTGTCAAATGACAGCAGGGAGAGGTTCACTTTCATGGCTTGAGGCCATAAATTCTGCGAATAAAAGTGAAGTTCATACATAAAGACGTTCTCTCTCTTGGTGGGTGCTTTGATTCTGTGACAAAAAAAGTCACGAAGCACACACACAAAAAATCCCCCTGTGTGTGCTGCTGAACCATTTCCCACACTGTTACTTCACCTTTTCCTGAATTTTTCCAATGCAGCGTACTGTATGCATCAAAGCTGTTTCCATGCTTTTAAGTACAGCATGTGTCTGGGGACAATTCCAAACCCAACCCCACACAGTCTACCGTTGAACATGAAAATCTATTGCCCAGAGGGTCTACAAGAGATTGGACCACCCAAGCCACCAGTCTTGCCTTCCCTTCCCATCATCTCCCATCTTCGTCGTCCAGCCTCCTCTTTGTGAGAGCAGTGGCTGCACACCCTTCTCCTCTCCAGTTTTTTGTTTTGTTTTGTTTCTTGTGCCCTCTACATCCTACCTCATTCCAGAAAGTCCCTAGTGGGTGGTCAGAGCAAGATGTTCTGAGTGAGGTGGCCATGAAAGTCCCTGTGCCACTGCTATAGTTTGCTGTGGTGGCTAATGATGCCTAAAATCAGGAGGGAAATGCTTTTCGGCAGCTTATGCCACCACAGCAAACTGGGGTAGCATCAGGGGCATCCTCACAGCCAGCTTTCCCAGAAAGCTTCCCTTTGAGAACCCTTTAGGACATTCAAAGAGAGAGGAAGGAAAGGGAGAGCCTGAATCTGAGCCGATTGGAGCCATCCAAGGCACTAATTCACTGCCCCTGTGCCCACCACCTGAGACAGTTGCCTCAGTCTGACTAATGGAAGCATCGGCAATGCTGTTGCCCTTGGTGTGCGAGTGACAGCTTGAAGTTCATATCCAAACAAAGGGATTGGAACATAATGTAAGGATGTGTGTCCTCATAATTCTCCTTGTTCTCCCTTGCTGTTGGACAGGCTCACTCTGCTAATTTACAGTGAGGGAATGCCTCCAATGCCAGGTGAGGGGGGCTGCACCGAGAAGAGATGAAGGAGAGGTAAATGACACAACACCTTGATTATGACCCTCAGGAATGATGTGGAGAGGTGGGTCAGATAAAGAATTGGCAGCTCCTTTAATGAAAGACACAGGACATGGACGATTTTATTTGTGCTATAATTAATCTGGAAATATAACATTCTGAGTGACGATGATATAGGCAGGATGCAGCTCAATGCTTTGATTGCAAAAGAATCAAGGTTATGATAGTGTAATCATAGTTCCTATGATTATTGTTTCAAATGTGTGTAGTTAAACAGCTTTGAAAAATCTATCAGTCATACTAGAATAAGTGAGTGACTTGGAATTTTCTCCAGTCTAAAAACCCCAGCAGATCATGAAGATATTGGGGTGGTTATATGGAACCCTGCTGGCAATACTATTTGTATCTGCAAAAGGTCTGGGGCAGACAAAGCGCTTCATTTCCAATCTGTGCATGTCCTATAGCTTCCAGCTGAATTCCTATAATTTTTTATACCACAAATGTTCCAGGTTTTGTTGTGTGGCTTCCAGCATATATAAAAGCATAATAAAACATTAGACGTTAAAAAAAAACAAAACACATTCCCTATGTCTTCAGTCGGCTCAGGGGTCGGATAACTCCATACCCTCCAACATTCTTCCAGTGAAAATAGAGACAGCCTAAGGAAAAGTGGGACATTCCGGGATCAAATCAGAAACTGGGATGGTTTTTCTAAATATTGTGCCATTGCTACCAATGTGTTTCTGATGTGTTTCTAGGGGAAATAGCTGGTGATACTGATATTGAAAACTTTAAAGCAGGGGTAAGGAGACTGAGGGCCACATTGCCTTTTGGAAATCTTCTTGGGGCCGCATGCCAGTGTTGAGCAGAACTGGGGGGGGGAATGGGCAGAGCAATGAATGTAAATGTTTCCTTTGTAATGTAGGCTACACACATTGCATATCCCCATGTTTCTTCCATGTGGGCAAGAAAGAGTTATTATCAGAGTTCAAGGACACAGTCTAACCACTGTAAACAACAGCAACAGTAATTCTATAATGGCATGTAAATCATCTTTTCCCACTACACTTTAGGTTAGATACTATTTTTCAGGGGTGAAACTCCTAGTCATGTGACATGATTATGGAGCTTCTCTATTGGCTGGAAGGAGACTTTCACAAGAGGAAGCTCTGAATGATTCAAAATGAAGGATTAGGAATCTTATTCCATGTGCATGAATGAATAATGGTTCCTTGTGCAATCCTATCCATATTCATTGAGAAGCAAGCCCCATTGAGTTCAGCTTATTCTCATGTTCATAGGATCACAGCAATTTACTCAGCTATAGCTATAACTCAGTGGGACGCGGGTGGCGCTGTGGGTAAAAGCCTCAGCGCCTTGGACTTGCCGATCGAAAGGTCGGCGGTTCGAATCCCCGCGGCGGGGTGCGCGGCGGGGTGCGCGGCGGGGTGCGCTCCCGTTGCTCGGTCCCAGCGCCTGCCAACCTAGCAGTTCGAAAGCACCCCCGGGACCGCTTACTGGCGGGAAGCTAAATGGCGTTTGTCACACTGGCCACGTGACCCAGAAGTGTCTGTGGACAGCGCTGGCCCCCGGCCTCTTAAATGAGATGGGCGCACAACCCTAGAGTCGGACACGACTGGCCCGTACGGGCAGGGGTACCTTTACCTTTAGCTATCACTAGATGAACCCATTGACTTCAGGGGTACATACTTCCAGGGGAAAAGATGCAGGATTGAAGCCTGAACTACTTTTGTGTAGAAGCATTGAATTAGAAAACATATCGTAAGATCAACTTACTGTTCCATAAATAACTATCAGTTCACAGAGGCAAACCAGTAAATGTGCATATTATTGCTAATGTGCAGTTTTAGGATTTTGTTATTGATGCTTTGAAGAATGCTGTCTATTAAAATATTGTTGCCTGCAAGAAAATTTAAAAACTCATGCTGAGAAAAACTATTTGCATTTGTGTGTGAGATATATATATATCTCAGCATGAGAGATATATATTAAGCCTTAATCTTGTTTTGATTTCAGGCAAACAAGAGACATTAATACTCTATTAGTATTTCAAAAACAGATTGTCAGTAGGTGTGCCGCAGGATAGTATTGATGTATTCTATGCAAATATTTTCTCAGTCACATTCACATGAAGTAAGTGCTCTGATCAGGTGTTATGCTTGAACAGGGAATATAAACATGACAACGGGGAGGAAGGAGACCTCTGGATGCGTTTGGACGAATGTACCTAGAAGCCTCTGGGTGATCAGGAACCCTGATTCTGGATTACGCAGAGGCTTCCATGCACATTCAGTGAAACACTCAAAGAGGGACCCATCAGACAATCTCTTATCTCACCAAAGATGTTTGCTGCTTGTATGGAGTGCAGCTATGTATATTTATTTTCCTCAAATAATTACATGCACTGGGGTTCTTACTGGGATGGGGGGGGCGCACTTATTTTTTGAATGTCCCTACGTGGCAGCAATGAGAACTTCCCCGGTAAGGCTATAGAGAAATGTCTTTATTTCTGATATGGTGATGGAGTAGCAGCTTAAGAGATTGTTCCATTTAGCCCTTAGATGTGCCTTCATTTAAGCCCTCCCAGATTAACAAACCTCCACACAGCTTGATCCATGGCAGACCTCCTTTTGTTGAAAAGTTGTGGCCCAACTGAACCCAGTGCCATGAAGGGTGGGCCATGTGTGTCAGCTATGGGAACATTGAGGGTAGGATTGGCACATGAAGCCCTACATGCCCTCTTCCCCCATGCATTCTTTGAATGCCTAAATAGGGCTTGAGATAAACCAGAACATATACTACCAATTCTACATGCTGAGGGAAGTTCCAGACAGGCCAAGGTCTCAAGCTACCCGAGAACCAATGTCATTGAAGAGACTTTTCTCTGCCCTGACCTATTTTTCCATCTTCACTGCCATCACCAGCAGGAATTAGAAGGGAAGGTTTGTTTGTTATGTTCTCTTTGTAGCTAAAGACCTTAATAACTTAGGGTCATGCCTGTGTGCGTATCTGGTGCATGAGATTGTATGGGTGAGGCTGCATGTATGCATATGCATGGGAGACAACATGTGTTGTGCCTGGTATATGGTGCATGTGTGTTGGTGAAATGGGGGATGGGGCTTGATGGACATCCCTTTCCCCCAGTCTTTTGAAGGAGGAAGATGTTCTGTTTTGCCTTGTCCAACATTGAAATGCAGCCCCTAGAAGGTTGGGTGAGTTCCAATCTGGTCCTCAGGTGTATCTGGATCTCTTTCACAACTGTCTGTGTTTTCTTGTTCTGATGATCTCAGGTTATTGCCCCTCTTGTTAGGAATTTTAAAGGGAAATGGAATATTGTGAAGACTAAGTTCAAAAGTTCAGCCATGGATATGAAACCCCTAGAGGCAAATTCCAGCAGCATCCATCAAACCATCATCTTTTCAAATCTTGCTCTACTAGCAACTAAATTTGTTATAGCATCATTTAGAGTAACTGATGTATAGGACAACCTCCATTTTTTGTCTTATCTTTCAAAAGAACTTAGCTAGGCAAATCCTCTGACAGCAATTATAAGAGGACAATACTTGCACATTGTTCACAAGACAATTCATCAGAATTTTTAGCTCCTTTTGTGTTTGTTGCTTAGTGTTACTGCCTTCAACTTGGATATTCTGCAAGTCAGTTCTATGCACTTTCCTCCCTATAATCATTAAGTTAAGGCTTCCTGCCAAAACTGAAAAGAATTTATGTGGATCTACTTCTAAAACCAGATTAACAAAAAATTATGGCAGCCATTTAAAAATCTATCACACCTTTGGCATATTGGCTTATTGTATAGCACTTGAATGAACGAGCACTTAGGCTGTCCTGTGGTGTGTCCATTCTCATAGCAGTTTAAACTTTTCACACAAATGATTTCCAAATCATTCACATCAAATCTTTTGCTAAACTTTTATTTGCCCAACCGCTTTTAGTAGGAAAACTCACCACAGGAAACCTGATTGATGTTTGTTACAATTCAACAGTAAACAGCAGGTTTTTTCCTGGGTGCTATGTACTGAGCTTGGATCCTAGAACAATAGGCAGGTAGGATGCTAGAAGGCAGCAACCTGATTGGTCTGCAGGAGCCGCCCAATCCAGTTCCAGGAGGAAGTGAATCAACAACCTGATTGGCCTGCAGGACAGTCCAATCAGGCTCCAGGAAGGGAGTTTAATCAGCCAATCACACGGGACCCATTGTATAAATAATGTATATATAGCCAGAGGTTTTGGGAGAAAGCACTCACTCACTGTTTACCATGAGCTGAAAAAAAGAGCATGAAATCAGCACTCAACTTCACATATATTTCACTAGGGAGAGCTGTGGGACAAAATCAAAACCTTGCAGAAAGCAAGGGACAAGCCGATGTGTGGATGAGCCCTCACTCTCTGCAGGAAGACCTCTTCAAGCCTTTCTATTTTAAAGCATGCTCTGAAAAGCTTCCTGTTTCAGGAAGCTTTTATAACATAACATACACACCTATTAAAGATGGAACCTCTTTACTGCTTACAACTTTTGAAAATAATTTTCTGCAACAAACAAATGAACAAGTAGTAATAATAGAGGACAGGGTTGTTTTAAGGTTTGGAGACCTGACAATTAGAAATAGTTTTTTCATGGATATGTGCCTCCCTTCTGTAATTCTCGGCACTTAACGAAATTCGATTACAACAGATGACCCCTCCATCAAATGCCCATATGCCATGCAAAATAACTACTGTCCTTCAATTAACATTAATTCATTGCAAGCACATTAACCACTGATGCGTTGAGTTATGACAATGGAGTAATTTAATATTCCCAAATTGACAGTTTGACACATTCTTTTTTACGAGCGCCTGTTAATTTTAATGGCATTTTATGCCTTAACATGGAATCAAAATGCTTGAGACGCTGGGAGTGTTTTGCTGAATGTAAATAGAAAGGGTGTCAACCGGTCAAAAGTAAGCACTTTTCAAACCCATCAGTTTCACTTGAACACAGGCTTTACAGTGGTGCCCCACAAGATGAATGCCTCGCAAGATGAAAAACTCACTAGACGAAAGGGTTTTGCGGTTTTTGAGCTGCTTTGCAAGACGAATTTCCCTATGGGCTTGCTTCGCAAGACGAAAACGTCTTGCGTTTTTTGCAAGTTTGTTTCCTTTTTCTTAACACCGTTAATACAGTTGCGACTTGACTTCGAGGAGCAACTCATAGAACGAGGTGTGGTAGCCTTTTTTGAGGTTTTTGGTGATTTTTGAAGCTTTTCCAAAACTTTTCCGACACCGTGCTTCGCAAGACGAAAAATTCGCTAGACGAAAAAACTCGGAGAACGAAATAATTTCGTCTTGCGAGGCACCACTGTACTTTACTTTCTTGCATTCAAATCAGCTGGAACTTTGAAGTGCTTAACTTTGGCAACATCTTGTCCAAAATGTTAACACCGGGTCAAAATTCCTCCTCCATCTTCACAGGGCTATTTGACTCCACAAAGTGAGGCTTTGGAGAGGGGTAAAGGGTCACGAAGAGTCAGACATGTCTAAACAACAGCAGAGGGCACCAAATAATTTTCAATGCGGCCAGGCATGGAGCTTGCCATTAAAAAAAGAGATTGCAGAAGGTTTGGAAGGTGTCTTTCCTTTCTTTTACAAAACTTTGCCCTGACATTGAGCATTGCTGAAAGTGAAAGGAGAACCCCATCTGCTTTCTTCAGTCCTATTATATATAGGGGTGGGGGAAGATGGCTACCTCCTGAGCCTGGATAGCTCAGTTGGTTAGACCATGGTGCTGATAACACCAAGGTTGCAGGTTCAATCCCTGTATGGACCAGCTGCATATTCCTGCAATGCAGGGGGTTGGACTAGATGATCGTGAGGGTCCCTTCGAACTCTACAGTGCTATGATTCTGCAACTAGTCAGCAGTATCTTTGCAATGACATTTTTAAACAGTAGGCCGCATTGTTGATCCACTATAACCTGCCAGCCTCATTTATGCTGAAATCTAGCCTATCAGGCACCTTTTAGCATTATTATTCTCCAATAATCTTTTTTAAAATTTGCGTACCACCCTTCACCCAACAATCATATACCCCTCAACCATCCTGATTTTCCTGGGACATTCTGGAATTACAGAAGTCTCCCTTTCTGATTGGATCCTTGAATTTCCCCTTCCAGCTGAATGTTGGAAGATTTAGGAAGAAAGTAATTCTTCACGCAGCGCATAGTCAAACTTGGGAAATCACTACTCCAGGAGACATTGATGTCCACCAATTTGAATGACTTTAAAAGAGTACAGTGGTACCTTGGGTTAAGTACTTAATTCGTTCCAGAGGTCCATTCTTAACCTGAAACTGTTCTTAACCTGAAGCACCACTTTAGCTAATGGGGCCTCCCACTGCCGCCACGCCACCAGAGCACAATTTCTGATGTCATCTTGAAGCAAAGTTCTTAACCTGAAGCGCTATTTTTGGGTTAGCGGAGTCTGTAACCTGAAGCGTATGTAACCTGAAGTGTATGTAACCCGAGGTACCACTGTATTAGACAATTTCTTGGAGGAGGGGCCTACTAGCCATCTGGCTGGGTTTCCCCAGCCACTCTGGGCGGCTTCCATAGAAAGCAAAAAATGACTACGTTCTGCCTCCAAAATTGGAAAAACTAGTTAGACACTTGTAAGCCCCTTTGATTCCAATAAGAAAGAGTTAGAAATGATTTAGTTGTTATGCGCCACATGATTGCAGCTGTATGGAAAGCGAGAGGGGAGGAATGCCTTTTGGCTGCACCCATCCTATTGTGTTCCTTGCCACTCCTGCCACCACTGTCAGTGTGTTGGGCAGTGGTTGGCAACCTAAAGCCCATGGGCCACAAGCGGCCCATGGGGGTCATTTAACCAACCCATGAGCCATCCCCAAACCAAGCCACCCGCTCGGTGAGTCCCCGCGCTGGTTTAGTGCAGCGTGATGCAGGAACTCACTTCTGCGGCACCAGAAATCGCCTCTGCACAGACACTGGAAATTGCAGGCACGGGCGCTTGTCCATAGACAGCTTTCCAGGTCATGTGGCCAGCATGGCTAAATCGCTTCTGGTGCAATGGAACACCGTGACAGAAGCCAGAGCGCACGGAAACGCCGTTTACCTTCCCACCACAGTGGTACTTATTTATCTACTTGCACTGGCGTGCTTTCAAACTGCTAGGTAGGCAGGAGCTGGGACAGAGCAACAGGAGCTCACCCCATTGTGCGGATTCAAACTGCCAGCCTTTTGATTGGCAAGTCCTAGGCTCTATGGTTTAGACCACAGCACCACCCACATCCCTTCTTCTGGGCTTATGATTTTCTAGTATGCTACTATTTTAGAGTCATTATCTGTCCCTGCTTTTGAATAATAAAATGTTACATTGTTATAATATAACAATGAAAGATTTGTTTGCCGGTTATAAAATCATCCATTTAAAAAATTGAATGTCATTTCCTCATTATTTCTGTTTCATTCATTACAACCCATATAATAGAGAATAATGGATTAAATACCCACTTTAATTTCATGTTAAATGCTCCTCGTTTGTCAACTAAAAGATTAGAATTGAAAAAATTACAGGCTGCTTCCATTTCACTGTATTATTATTCTCATTGTTGTTGTTGTTTTCCTCATCAGTTTATGTGTATGTTTATGCACAGCCTTAGAAGGTTTAGGTTTGTGTTTCCATAAGCAATAGGAAAGTTTTACTTTTGCTCCTTCTATAGTTCATTACTACATTTTAGAAATAGACAAATCTGCCCATGACTTTTTGTTTCTCCTTCTTAAATTCAGTTCATCTCATTTCCCTGTACACATTTTTTTTTAAAAAAAAATCCTCACCAAAAATTGTCAGCACTTTAGCATGAATTCCTACTAGTATAAAAATATGGCTGTTAATTTTTTTCATGTTTCTTTCCCTTGGATTATGTGAATAATGAATACTGCTTGATAAATTTTATATATATATATATATATTTGTATGAAATTTTAATATACACATTTTTGACAGAAACTTCCTTTGAGTTTTGTTTGGACAAGTGCATTGCAAAATTTGGAGAAGCACAAATTTCAAAGGATTGCTGTGTTTTGGTTTGCATATTTGTTTTGGAAAGTTCAAATTGGGTAAATATGCATTAAAATGTGAATTCAAACTTAATTTCCTCCTCATCCCATTCCTCCAATATAAGTCAATGTATTACTTTATATTATATACCGTATTTTTCGCACCATAGGACGCACTTTTTCTCTCTTAAAAAGCAAGGGAAAATGTGTGTGCGTCCTATGGAACGAATGCAGGGCAGGAGGCAGGCGGGAAAAGCCACCTCCCAGAAAAGCCAGGAGAAGCCGCGATCTCTTTAAAGGGATTGCGCGGCTTCTGCGGGCTTTTGCGAGAGGTGAGGGAATCCCCCCACCTCCCAGAAAAGCCAGGAGAAGCCGTGCAGCCCTTTTAAGTGCGCGCGGCTTCTGCCGGTTTTGCGGGGGGTTTAGGGAATCGTTTTGCGGGGGGTGGGGGATTCTTTAGCCCCTCGCAGCCTCTCCCGGGAGGGAGAGGCTGCACAGGGCTAAAGGGGAACCTAAACAGCGAGCAGAATCCATCCCGCTCGCTGCCTTGGCTTGATCCATAGCTGCACGCAACCCCTCCGGCAGGGAGAGGTTGTGTGCAGTCTGTACGCTGCTCTTTGGGGCTGGGGGGGGGGGAAATATTTTTTTTCTTGAATTCCCCCCCTAAAAACTGGGTGCGCCCTATGGTCCGGTGCACCCTATGGTGTGAAAAATACGGTAAGTCTAAGCCATTGTTGTCTACTTTCATGACAGAAAGCATCTGCATACTCTCAAACATCAACACTGTGAAAGAAATTTCATGTTGTAGAAATACGATGGTGAAGGAATGGTAGAAAACTGAGATACCAGTTCAGAATAAGCTTTATAGGCTCAGTCTGAAGGATTAATTGTACAAGCAAACAAAATCCACATTTTTGGCAGATTCAGCACAGAGTACTATGTCTAATAGGGTGATATTTATTTATTTATTTATTCATTTATTTAATTTATTCAAGCTATACACCACCCTATACCTGGAGGTCTCAGGGCGGTTCACAACAAGACCACAATATATAAAATCAAACCAAAAGCAGTAACCCAATACCCACCCACCCCACCCCACAAAAGCCTCTTTTGTCTGCCTATCACAAAAGAGACATTTTGAGGCATCAGGAATGAAACCCTTTGAACCAAGCAGAGCTAAACATTAGATTGCTCTGTATCAGTATTGAAACTTAATTTAAATAGGTGTTGACAGGAGTTGTTATGTAATTACTTGTATAACTGACCGAACTCCATAAACATAAATGAAGGGTAGCTTTTCATGTAGAGCATTTTGATTGTTTATGTCAGAGAGAAAGGCATTTTTGATCTTCCCATGTACTTGGAGTTGGCTTTCAACAAATGACTCACAAAGTGATGGAATTTCTTCCCCAGCCTTCTATTACTAGTTTTCATTCCAGCAGCAGCTTACTCTTTTGGAGACAGTTTGGTAATGTCGCTCCACAGAGTGAGTTAATCTGCTGGTGTAAATTTAGTTTCTTGGAGGTGGAAAGTTTCCAGGAACCAGGAATGAACCAAAACCTTTGAGACTAGAGAAACTTTGTACCCAGCAAGTCACCATGTATCTCTGCAGCAAGCTGGTAATATCAGCTTCTCTTTGTTCACAATTTCCCAAAGCACAGCACAAATAATTTTTCCACGAGAAAAGGCAAATCAGACTAACTTAGTTAAGGGAGGCAACTGACAGCAGGTGAATGTTCCTATCAGGCTGCACCTTCTGTTGCTGCTACCTGATACAAAATTAAGAACCTGGGGGATTTTTCAGACACCAAATATGGAATGAAAGTTGATTTATAGGTGTAAGAAGCCAGTGTAACATAAATATCCAAGAAAAGAGGTGTTGAATGCAGGAATGCCAAGACCTAAGGGGAGCCACTTTCAGGAGAAAGTAGTCATAGGGGTGGGAAACCTGTGGTCCTTTAGATGTTGCTGGACTCCATTCTCCACAGTCCGCATGGTCAATAGTTAGGGGTGATGAGAATTGCAGTCTAATATATGGAGGGCCAAGGATTCCCCAGCCCTGCTTCAGGGGGACTGCAACTCCTTCCTTAACAGGCTGAATACCACTCACACAAGTGGAAAAAGCACAAAGTAACTGTACTTCTGTCTTATACGGACTCAGTGTATTCATTTTTATCCAGTCCCTTATGTCGTGGTCCCGTGCTGCCAACCACAGCAGAACTCGGTAGAGGGAGAAGCGAGCCAACCAGCCAAGTCTCAGGGGGATACTTTTCTGGAGACAGAGTCCATATACAGTGGTACCTCGGGTTACAGACGCTTCAGGTTACGGACTCCGCTAACCCAGAAATAGTACCTCGGGTTAAGAACTTTGCTTCAGGAACAGAAATCGCGCAGCAGTGGCATGGTGGCAGTGGGAGGCCCCATTAGCTAAAGTGGTGCTTCAGGTTTAGAACAGTTTCAGGTTAAGAACAGACCTCCAGAACGAATTAAGTTCTGAATCCGAGGTACCACTAGACAGGGTGAGTCTTTTAAAAGAGGCCCCGTGGAACATATATGTACTCTTTTAAAGGAATCACCCTGTACAAGGTTCAATCCAGTCCTAAGGTCAGGAATATCTCAGTTCATGTAGTCAGATGATCCAGGGGTCAAGAAAGCTGAGGGTCCAGAGTCACAAGAAGCAGCAAGGTCCGGCCAGGAATGACACATGTTGCTTCCAGCGACTGACTGAGGCTGGAAATCCTGCTTCAGAAAGCTGGAGCCATCTGGTTCTCATCAGGAGCAAGAAGGCTGATCAGCAGCAGATGGAGTCACTTTGCTTCCTCCTTCAGGCTGCTGAAACAGGTGAAACTGACTCCTGGCCCAAGACACCTTGCTGCACTCAGGCCCCAATCCATTATGTCCATAGCCTCACCTGCATCTGATACAACTGAGAGAGAGAGGTGGGTGCCATTCACATCCAGCTAGCATCTCAAGCTCCCAGCAGTTTCCTATGGATGTTAAGCAGCATAGGGGTAAGAATAGGTCCTCGCAGAACTGCCAAAGTTTCAAGCAACAACCCCCTACCTCCACATCCTGGAATTGGTCCCCCAAGTATCAATGTTTTTGTGGCCTTGCATTTCTTTGTACAGTGTCCTGAAATCTATTTTTGGATGAAAGATGGTTTATAATTTAAAAAAAATCAATGATGCACGAATTATTATGAATGCCTGAGATATGCCTACCCTAGAGTGCAGAGTTCATTTATTTTATTCCACCCACACAGCTTGTGTCCTAGTGAGCTTGTTGTACCAGCCCATCCTGAGCATGCTCCCCTAGGAAAGATCTCCAAAGAAGTCTTCATTTCCTTGATTTGTTTCTACTTGGCAGCAATGCTACAGCACAGCGCTGCTGTTTTGACACTACTGAGTAATAAACTTAATATTGTATTAGCAAACCAGTCATCTGCAATAGAAATAAGATTCAGGATCCCATTGCTCATTGCAAAAACCGCATACCCTCTTTGCAATTTACCCTGCCACTTGAAACTCCAACTGTGGTGAGTCAGAGGTACTATGGGAGTCTTCATAACATATTTTATTGTTGCATGATCTATTCATTTTTTAAAAAAAACCTCATTTCCTTTGGGTATTTTTAATGCTTCAAAATACTAACTTGATTGATTTTTTTTGCCACAGTAATATACAAAATAGTGTTTTAAAAACCCACACCTTTAATTTCCTAAGTGAAGTGAATTGCTGCTTCTAACTTTCATTTTAATGTAAACTGCTGTGGGGATTTCATGTAATACCCATAATAAATACAATATACTACATAATTCACTATGCTAAATATTCAAATACTTTTTTTGGAGGATCTCCTTCTCCCAATATTTTTAAACAGTATTTTAGATGACTTCTACTTTAAAAGGGGGGATTTATTTTACAGCTTAATGCATGGACGGAATTAACTTCAGACCACTGATCTTTGTTCAGAGAACTAAAGAGTACTGAGAAGCAGTATAGAAGTATATACAGATAAGGCAAAATAGCAATGCCAGTTTCATTGCAAGTTCCCTGGCAAGTATGACCGTTAATAGAGCGGCTGTTCTTGCTGAAATTCAACAGATTGTAGTAGCTGATTGCATTGTTCCCAAAAGGACAATCTGAATCCTCTTTGGTACATTTGCAGGGGAAAGGCAGTGATGCTCAAGAATTGGTCAGTGACCCAATTGCCATATGCCAGGTGTGCTTTGTAGAGCTGCAGAGCCATGGGTTATGCACAAATGCCAGCACAGCTCCTTGGCATTTCACTTATGTGCTAAAAGTTCTAGCACCTAAAAGCCAAGTTGCAGAATTTATAAAGTTTGGGTTGTTGTTGTTGTTTTTCAATAGGTAGTGGGTTATGATTAAGAAAAGCTGGGGCCATCTGGATTATCCTTTTTAAACAGTATCATGCCAGTTTAAAAAGTCATAGCTTCCCCCAAAGAATCCTGGGAAATGTAGTTACCGTACTTAAATGTAGTTCCTATATGCAGGCGGTTCCTAAGCACTGACCAGTCCTTCTTAGCTTCAGTAAGGTGGCACCGTCATGTGCATTCAAACCATGCCCTGGGACCATAATGTATGTTTCTGGGAGCTAGTTTCTGAACTAGTACAGATGGTGGGAATAAGTAATAAGATTTGCTTGCTTGCTTGCTTATGTAATTTATATCCTACCTTTTCTTGAAGGAGCTCAAGGGTGCATACATAAGGTAAAGGGACCCCTGACCATTAGGTCCAGTCGTGACCGACTCTGGGGTTGCGGCGCTCATCTTGCTTTATTGGCTGAGGGAGCCAGCTTCCGGGTCACGTGGCCAGCATGACTAAGCCGCTTCTGATGAACCAGAGCAGCGCACGGAAACGCCGTTTACCTTCCTGCCGGAGCAGTACCTATTTATCTACTTGCACTTTGGCGTGCTTTCAAACTGCTAGGTTGGCAGGAGCAGGGACCAGGCAACGGGAGCTCACCCTGTCGTGGGGATTCGAACCGCCAACCTTCTGATCAACAAGTCCTAGGCTCTGTGGTTTAGCCCACAGCGCCACCCGCGTCCCATTTATATCCTACCTTTTCTCGAAGGAGCTCAAGCTGGCATACATAGTTCCCCCTATTTTATCCTCACAACAACCCTTTGAGGTAGATTAGTCTGAGAGTGAGTGACTGGCCCAAGGTCACCCAGTGAGAATCATGGTTGAGTAGGGATTTGAACCCTTGTCTCTTATGCCCTAGCCCAACACTCTAACCACTACATCACACTGGCTCTGATACATTGTGATGTTATTTTCCTTTTGAGCATGTTTAAATGTGATCTGACTCGCCACGTGCCTTCAGCCCTCCTTCTCTTCCCTTTCTATTGTCCCATGCCATGTCTAAAATCAACTGAAAAACCATTGGGAGAAGTAGGCAACATTTCAGGCATTCCCATCTGTGGCACTTGAATTTTATGAATCCTGAGCTTTGCCAATCAGCTTATCTCTGTGTGCTCTTTCTTTATATCTTTATACCCCTTATATCTTAGTGATAGTTCTCAGTTGTCTCCATTATTGCTTCATCTTGATATCAGCAGGGGATTTTCTTGCCACATGACTCACATTTCTGTTTCGAAATTGCCTATACACATATCAGATAAGATTGCTGTCAACATTAAGCCGTAATCCCAAGTGGTCAGAATGATACCTGCTTGAAAGGGACTTGTTCTCGTTTTGCCCCAGGCAGTTGTTAATTTAGACAAATTAATCTCTGATTGCATTCAGCTCCATCTGCCAGAGGGTGTAGGATACAATTTGGGCAGTAAAAGAATCAAATCCCTCTTCTAGCCTCTTGATGTAGAGGGTGGGCATTTGCCTCTGCAGTTTGCCTTGACTTTCTGGAACACAGGCAGAAATGAGAAAGTAACCCAGAGAATAAAAAGCTTCTGTATGCTCAGCTAATAATTTGTACATAAGTTTTTCTGTGCTTCTGTGCAATAGCTTTTAATGGGGTTCATGCAGGGCTTAGTTCACCTCCTCTTTGCGGCCTGAATATCTCTCTCTCTCTCTCTCTCTCTCTCTCTCTCTCTCTCTCTCTCTCTCACACACACACACACACACACACACACACAGCAGCTGGCAAGGCCCATATTTGGGGGGCTTCCTTTGGCTTCCATGTTGGTTTGGGTGGCCTTGCAGGCTTTACATCACTATAACTACAGCGCATCATGGCAATTTCTCCCATTGCTTCTGTGTGGCTGAAAGGTTAACCGACTCATCTTTGCAAGTGGATCGAAAAGGCCTCCCTGGTAGTGAAATGTAATAGAAATTGTCAAGTTGCTTATTCTAGTCCTCTAGCACCATCTCAAAACCCATTGCCAGTTCTTTATATAACACTGATGAGGTTGGGTACTCTAAGGCCAGAAGCTCTGCTGCTCTGCTAATATCTTTCCAGGCACTTTGCGATCTACATTAAAATCCTGCCAGACCACATAACAGCGTGGCTCCTACTGATACACATCTAGTGAATTAGATTATGATGCCCCCAAGATGCTGCTTTAAATAAACATTTTTATAATGCTTTAAATTACTCGCATTTGCCTGTAATCATCCAAAGGTTTTATTTTAAAAGTTTGCACATGAGCTAAATATTGGCTTCGGCTTGGAGAAGAGAAGTGTAATTTCCAAATAGACTTATTGATATTGAAATAAATGGTTTTCATAAGGCTTGTCAACTGTAATGATTAAGGATAATGAACACAGAGGGGAATGTGCTTACTCCACAAAAGTGCCTACCTCTGCAAACCTCTTTAAACTAGCAATGCACATGCCTGGCTAATGCAGAGGCAAGGAAGCTGTTCCAGCCTGAGGACCACCTATCCTTCTGAGCAACTGTTTTGAGGGAAGGGAACATGCCAGCGGTGGGGGGAGCCTAGGGATGGGGGGAGCAATTGAATTCAGTTTGCATTTAAAGGCAAACCTACCAAATCCACATTTTTTTTCTGAAAAAGAATATGCTAACTGAAATACAGCTATTTCTTGAAATTCACAATTCCCTGAATTTTGCAATGCAGCTCTCCATTTTGTCACGGTAAAATGTGCATTTAAATGCATATATTAGTGAGAAATAAAATGCAGAAATGCATAATATTAGGGGAAATGGTATTGCAAAGTATGTCTAATTAGGAGAAATATGTACTGGAATGCTGGTGAACTTTCATGAGGAAATTTAAAAAGTTGTTCGCAAACTGAAAATGTGGAAAACTGAACTTAAGATTGGAAAAACGAGAAACTGAGAAAAATAAATATGGACAGGTTGTCCATCCCTAGTGTAGCTAGAGAAAAAAGCGGGTGGAGCAAAGAATGTGAATCTTACATTTGTGCAATAGCTTTGTTCCCCCCACACACACACCTCACTATCCTTTTAGGCAAGATAACATTAATTATAAGAAAAGCCAGCTGTTCCAGGCCAATGGTCCTTCTAGTCCAGTATCCTGTACCAGATGCCAGTGGGAAACCCACAATCAGGATTTGAACACAAGAGCACTCTCCCCTTCTGTGGTTTCCAGCAGCTGGTATTTAGAAGTATTGCTGCCTCCTCCATTATTGGAGTTCAGAGGCCTATTCCATATGGAAAAAGAAAACACCCAAGGAAGGTGTTGTAATGGTTCTAGGGGTTGCTCGTGTGTAAATCAGTGCCACACCTGGCTGGGTTGCCTGAGTGAACCCTTTCTGTCTGGACAGCCACTCGCCCGTGGCTTTCTCAATCGCTGGCAGAATCCATCAGTGGGCGTTTTTTGAACTTCTTCCAGCAAAGAAGCTCTTTGACGCCTAGTCTCCGCCTAGTCTCCCTGCGCGGAAGCCTTCTGTGCAGGGAGGGTGTGGGCAGCGGAGGACCTGTGCTCTCCCCGCTGGTCCCCGGCGAGGAGTCTTGGAGCCACCTCGCCAATTCCCCCATCTGCCCCCCTTCTCCACTGGTGCTACGCTGATTTCCTTCCCCAAAAGATGTACTGCTTCTCTCCCTCCTGGGACGCTCTCCAGAACCCCTCTGGAGCCCTCCCTCTCCCTCTGGCTCCGATGGCAGTTCCCTAACAGGTGTGAAGAGGTGTAGCTTGAAAAGAAGGCATGTATTAGTGGGGAAACCATTTTAAAGTGTTTTGGAGAAATTATTTTGCTAAAATATTAGGCAGAATTACATACAAATATGTGACTATAAAGATAAATTTACATTAAAATGTTAATGAATCTTCCTGAGGATTTTTATTTATTTATTGCAATCTGAGGTGGAAATGTGGAGAAATGAATTTAAGAGAATTAAAATTAGAAACTGAAACCCATAAAACACAGAACAAGACTTGTTCATCTAGTGCTGCATCTAGTGTAGCAGCAATAACTGCTAGCACATTTACAAAGCTAAGCAAGGTCCAATATGGTTTCAAATTGGATGGGGGACTGTTGAAATTCCTGCACTGAAAGGGATTGAACTAGATGACCCTCAAGGTCACTTCCAATTCTATAATTCTATGTCTCTATGATTCTGTGGGGGTGTATGGGATGTTAGGAGAGGGGTGGGGTAGTTTGTCCACTCTAGGTGGACAAACTCAGCTCTCACTTGTAGCTCCTAAACTTCTCAGCTTGTGACAATGGCCACACTTTGAGAAATGGATTTGACTGGCCGGCTAAAACAGGTGAAGGTAGCCAATGGGTCTCAAGCTCTTGGTGAGTTAGGCTCTGGCCTAACTCTGGCTCTGGCGGATTGAGCAGACGAAGCCAATAGTGGGTCCAATGGCCAAGAAGGTGGATTCTGCACAGGTTGTAGAGGGATGGGGTTTGTCAATCTGGGAAGGTAGCCCCTCTAGGAGAAGGAAAACCCTGATTCTAAACCTCTGCTGCTTTGCAGCTATCCTCATTTGTGAGAAAGGCTTTGGGAGTAAACCCCGAGGAAAAATCTGTAGCCACTGCCTTGCCGGACATGTTTGGGAGAAGAAAAGGCTAAGAAGTAAATCCTACACAAATCCAAAGTGGAGTCTCTTAGACAGTTGGATATGGTGCCTTGTATGCCTCCTTCCAGAAACTACTGCAGTCAATATGGTGCCAAACATATTGCTCTGCTTTCCTTTGGACCATATTAGCAAGGCTGAGAAGGGAGTCTTGTCATCTGGGCAGCCCAGGACTTCCATACACACTGCCCAGGCTTGCGCCCCAGAGAGTTCACATTGGTGCTGCTAACGCAGCAAAAACAATGTGGGAGGCAGCAGTTACTGATCTCTGCATCCACAGTAGATGCTGTGATTCTCCATAAATGCGACTTCACCCCCGGGGGGGCACTCCATTGTCTCTCGAGACAGATGGATGCCAACAATGATTGTATAACTATGGGAGAGGGATACCTATGTTTCCCATAACCCGTTCCAGCCTTCCTTCTATGGAAAGAACTCTTTGGATCACAAGTTAACTTGTAACACAGACAAAGGATGCCTGGGAAAGGGGAAGGCTTATTACAGGAACCCACATTAGGACTCGATTATGGTGTCATCTTTAATAGTATGCCACTTTTGTTAAAAAAAGTAACTTATTTCGCTGAATAGTTTGTGCTGGGAGGTCAAAGAAAGTACTGAACTAAATCCTAAGCGATTCTCGCCTTTCTTGGTGCTTATATTACAGTTCTATTATTCATTGTGAAGACCAGGCCAGCAGCAAAGCCCTTGGCAGCAAACATTCATTTTCAGGCATATTAACTTTTTTAGAAAAGGAAATGTGATTTCTTTAGACTTTAGTCATTGCAATATTTGTCAGCTGTCTATGTCTAAGAAATTAACTTTTTTGCGGGGATTGCTTTTGAATATGAATAGATAATAGAGGTTCAAAAAGCTTTGCTTCTCGAAGACTGACAAATGAGTTTTCATCAAAATAAGTGGTGAAATCTGTGGGGGGAGGAGGTTATTTTATTTTAGTGTTTTTTTAAAAAAAAATATGTAAACCTGATATTTTTAAAGCTATTGCTGTCAGAAAAGCGAATTCTGACATTTAGATAAAGCCAGTGTGGCAGAAGAGTAGTTGGAGAGAGGTTTGTGCGGTGGCATTTTTCAGGATCCTACCATTTTCAAGTTTCTTCAAAAATTAGTTAACTGTGGGAGATAAGCCCCCTTCTCTGTTTTCCATTTCTTTCAGGTTCCCATTAATCAAGTTTGTGCCATATCAGGCAGGTTTCAACCAGCATAGAGACCTGAGAAGGGACCAGTGTGGGATGTGGCACCCTTCCTTCCTTCCTTGAGAAAGAACACAAGAGAGACAGGGGGAGAACACATTTAGAGAAAGTGAGGGGCAATGTCTCCATGCAGCAATATTGTGGGTGACTTGTGGGCGAGGGCAGAGGCAGAAGTGGGTGGAGCAAAACATGCAAATTTGTTGGCTAGTTTCCTTATACACAGGGACGCGGGTGGTGCTGTGGTCTAAACCACAGAGCCTAGGGCTTGCCGATCATAAGGTTGGTGGTTCGAATCCCCGCAACGGGGTGAGCTCCTGTTGCTCGGTCCCTGCTCCTGCCCAACTAGCAGGTTTTTTTTAGTTTTTTTTTTAGATAATATTTATTACTTTTAAACCTTACAAAAAGGAGAAAGGAAAAGAAAAAAGAAGAAAAATAAAAAGAAAAACAATACAGTACAATATATAAACAATACACAACATAACATTAACACATTAAACAAAACGAAAACAAAAACAGTTTAGCAGTTTGAAAGCACGTCAAAGTGCAAGTAGATAAATAGGTACCGCACTGGCAGGAAAGTAAACGGCGTTTCCGTGTGCTGCACTGGTTCACCTTAGTCATGCTGGCCATATGACCTGGAAGCTTTCTGTGGACAAACGATGGTTCCCTCGGCCTATAGAGCGAGATGAGTGTGCAACCTCAGAGTCATCCACGACTGGACCTAAGGGTCAGGGGTACCTTTACCTTTCTTTATACACTCACCCAGTTCTCTCTCTTCTCCATCTAGGCAAGCAGTATCAGAGTTCAAATACATATTCCTTTTGGATGAAGGGCAGGATATAAATGTAATAAACAGGGTCACATTTGACCCCTAAACCCAAGGTTCCCTACCCTTGCCTTATAGGTTTTGAAAACTCAAATCTACCTACAGGACCAAAAGGACTAAGAACCCCTACTCCATTCTTTCATTCCTTGCAGCCGTTTCTTAACTGGCTTCTGAAAAGTCCACAGGAAGAATATGTTTCTTTTTATGTCATCATCACATATACATGGTATAAATATAATCTCTCTGCTTGCAAGATGACAGCATCACCTTTATGTACAAATGAAATTGGCACCATTTGAAAGCATACTTCCTTCACGACTAGAATTTTACCTCTGACGCTTGCTCTTTTAGAGGTAATCAAATCACATTTTGAATTTCCTAAGCACAGTTAATCATTTTAACAGAATCATTTTGCAGAGTGGTCTGCGACTTAGTTGGAAAGGACACCACATTAATGTATATTTTTGCAATCTCTGCTCTGTGGGGACACTGAATCAAGATATTTCCTGTCACATTGCAAGCTTCTTGACAGAGTGTACCTTAAACAATATCCTTGGTTACCTGGAAAGTTTCCAAATGTTTTTGCTTTTAGTCAGGTACCAGAAAAAAAAAATCCATTGGTATTTAAGCTTAAGTTTTCCTTCCTGTTTGTATATTCACAAAGAATGTCAGTCAAGGGAGGAGAAATTTGTGCTTTAGATCTGAGTTGTCAAGCATCCCTGGAAGTAGTGACTGTCAATAAAAAATAAATCAAACCTTGGGTATCAGTAAATGTCACTGAAAGTTGTGTGTTGGTAACAGCAAAAAAAAAGGGGGGGGAGAAAAAACATATCACCCAACTAGTTTCTGAGTACTTGAAAGAGGCTGAAGGTTACCCAGTTCTGAAGAGACATTTAATTGAAACCCTTGGGAGTCTTCAGTTTGAGACATTCGTTATTACCATTTCCTATAAGAGCTTCCATCACCTGCTCCATGACACAAATCTGCTCTTGCAGCAACCCACTTGAGATGGAACCACACTGTAACTCGATCCATCTGTAGTTCATAGCGTATCTCCTGCATCATTTTGTCACAGGGATGCAGTAGGAGAGTTAAAGAGGACCAGTCTGGTGAAAGGAGGAAATGAATATCCATTCAAAGAGTTCATTTTTGGACCTCTAGGGTCATGAGACAAAGTAAATCTAGAGCAGAGGCAGTCAATGCGGTGCCCACCAGATGTTGTTAGACCACAACTTCCAACAGTCAATGGTCAGGAATGATGGGATTTGCAGTCCAACAACATCTGTTCTATAACATTTGTCCAAGGAAAGTTGGGCTCCCCCACTGAACATAGCTAATCTGCTTCAGCTATCTGCTGCCATGGGGTACAGCAGTATAACAACTAAAAAGATATTGTACATAAGAAATGGAAAGAAAAAGAGAAAGGCCATTCTCAGGATCTCAACAGTCAGATTTTCAGAGGGCCAAACTACACAATAAATGCATAGTTTGGCATGGTGTTAATTTTCCTTCTCCTCGCCTTTAAATGGTAGCAACTGAGTTGATGAGGATCAGGAACATGGCACAAGCCAAAGGGGGGTTTAAACACTGCTTACTGCATGACAGTCTCAGTGAAAATCACTGCTCCCCTCTGCCCTTCAAGGTGCAAATTGGCACAGCAGCATCCCCTAAGCTGATACCCTCCAGATGTTTTGGACTACGTCCCCATCAGCTCAGGGGAGTTGTAGTCCAAAACATCTGGTAGGCGCCTGGCCGGGGAAAGGAAGGCTATGGTGTGTGTGTGTGTGTGTGTGTGTGTGTGTGTGTGTGTGTGTGTGTAATCAGTATAAACCACATTTTTGTAGAAATATAGCAAGGTGCTGTACACCATACAAAGGTTAGAACAACAGCATTAACTAAACATCGGGAAAATAACTTTAAATACAGGTTGGCTGAAGGAAACTCCACATTCCCAAGGCTGCCCAGATAACACCATTGTTAGCTGACATCTAAAAGAAGGCAGAGATGATTCCTACCAAACCTCTACTGGCAGGGAGTTCCACAGGACAGGGGCTGCCACACTAAAGGCTCGGTCCCTAGTAAGAGATCACTGAACCCCAGAGGCTTGGGGAACCACAAGAGGTGCCTCCTTAGAGGTTCTCATTGATTGAGGTGGAGCACAAGGGAGCAGATGATCCTTAAGGTACTTTGGTCCTAAGTTGTTTAAGGTGTTGTGTTTTAGCACAACCTTTCAAAACTGTGGCATGTTAGCACCCAAAATGTATATGTAAAGCAGGGGTCTGCAAACTTTTTCAGCAGGGGGCCAATCCACTGTCCCTCAGACCTTGTGGGGGGCCAGACTATATTTGGGAGGGGGGGATGAACGAATTCCTATGCCCCGCAAATAACCCAGAGATGCATTTTAAATAAAAGGACACATTCTACTCATGTAAAAACACACTTATTCCCAGACCGTCCGCGGGCCGGATTTAGAAGGCAATTGGGCCAGATCCGGCCCCCGGGCCTTAGTTTGCCTACCCTGATGTAAAGGGTTAATTGCAAGAGCTGTAGAACTATGTGATGTCATACACTCTGTGTCAGTTATGGCAGTTGGTAAAGTTATGGCAGTTAGTTGAACAGTCTTAACAGTTAGAGCAGCAGGTATGTTGTGTTGTGCTGCTGTCTGCCTCAGAGTTAGTTAGTCTATAAGAGTTTAATCTATGCAAGATGTTTTAGCAATTTAAGTATCACTGACCTGCATTGTATATTTAATCTGCAAGTGCAAGTATGATCAGTAACAGTTGTATGTTATTTAAACTTTAAAAGAGAGTGTCTCGAGTACAGTGGTACCTCAGGTTAAGTACTTAATTCATTCCGGAGGTCCGTTCTTAACCTGAAACTGTTCTTAACCTGAAGCACCACTTTAGCTAATGGGACTTCCCACTGCCGCCATGGCACTGGAGCACTATTTCTGTTCTCATCCTGAAGCAAAGTTCTTAACCTGAAGCACTATTTCTGAGTTAGCGGAGTCTGTAACCTGAAGCGTATGTAACCTGAGGTACCACTGTAGTTTTTATAGGAGGGAAAAAAGAACTAATTAAAGGGTCAAATGGCCCAGGCCTGTCTTCCATATACTTTGAGTCTTAATTCCCACAAAAACTGCATTGATTGTATCCATGGATTTCAAAACAGCACATACCGTATTTTCTTTGTTTCCTAGAATTTCTGAGCAAACAACAGCAACGAGGATGCCAGTGTTCTTTCTTTGAACTCCTGATCCATCTTCTCTGCATTTCAGAGACCTATATTACAAAGGTTGGCATGTGTTTTTTCACATTCCGCTGCAATTAGATTCGAGTCCAGATGTGATTGCCTTACGAGGGAACTCTTGCATCTTCATTAATGCGACTCACTGGCAAACCACAAATCTGCTACAGCATACCTGTCAATCCAATGCAAGTATAGCTTTTATATGGCAATAAGTAGATTCTATTTCAGCGTGTACTCCAAATGCCAGGAGACAACTGAATGGGTTGTGAGTAAATGGAGATGCATCGCACTACTTCAGGCAATGCTTTCCTTGATTTTCTGAACCGCTTGAGAAGCCCTGCAAAAGATTATCCTAACAAAAGCTGCTCAGAGGACTAATGTAACATAGAAGTAGACATAACAGAAACAGATCACTGGTTCCCAGACAAATGAGGGCATCTGCATGGATGGAGCATATCCACTTCAAGAGCCATTTCTGTAGCAAATGATTCCCTGGGTCTCAGCGGATCTCATCCTCTACCCTTTAAAGGAAGAGAAAAAAGGCAGAGAAAATGGGATGGATGATTACTGGTGGCATGCTTTGCTCAGTGATATATACACAACGCAAAGTACAGCACAGCAAGAGAAAACTTTACATTGTTCATAGGAGGCTGATTCATTCTGCAAAAAACAATAATAATATTGGTCTTTGGTCTAACAAAAAACGTGGGAAGTATCTAGGTCTGTGTGAGCAGAGCTCCTTTTTTTACAAAATGAGCATCCCAATCAGCTGTTTTGCTAGGAAGGAGTAGGAGAACATATTGGATCCATCCCAGCACCCATTTCTAAACTGTTAATCGGCCGATCCTGGCCCAACTTCACTGTCTTCCAGTTGGTTTCCGGTGCTGGTTTTGACCTCTAAAGGCTTAAACAGCTCAGGATGGTAAAATCTCAAGGACCACCTCTCCCCATATGAACCTACCTGGATCTTGTGATCATCATCTGAGGTCTTTCTTCATGTGCCTTCTCCACAAGAGTTCTAGAGGGTGGCAACATGTGAACGGGCATTTTCTGCAATGGCTCCCCATTTGTGGAATGCTCTCCCCAAGGACGCTTGCCTGGTGCCCTCATTAAACACCTTTAGGTACCAGGTGAACATGATGTTTGTGTTGTTAGATGAGGCTAAGGGTTTGTGCAGCATTCAAGCTCACACCAGGATCTCACTTGGATGCATTCTAAGAGAAACAGTGCTGAAAATAACAATACATACACATCATATGTTGATGTGCAGTGTATATTTTATATACTGTTATAGACCAAATTCAGGGAACCTGTGTTTACTGGGCTCCATCAGCCTCAGCCAACATACCCAGTGGTAAGAGATGATGTGAGTTACAAAGCAATAAAATCTATATGCCACAGGTTAGCTTAGCTACCCCTCTACTGAGATAGTAATGGATAATTTCCTCCTCCTCCTCCTCCTCCTCCTCCTCCTCCTCTTCTTCTTCTTCATTTTGTTCTGTTTTTCTCCGGTCCATACTTTTAAGTGAAGTGGCCTGGATTGGAACATAATTATCCTTCTGATTTTCTACTTCTCCAAATTTTGTGATATAGTACTCGGTTCAAAAAAATGAACTTAAGAGTCAGACATGTACTCGAGGCAACCTATGCTTGCCAGAAAAGAGACCATTACATATAAGAACCATTTGCTCTGTGTGTGGTGTGTTGTTGTTTTTTGTGTGTGTGTGTGTAATTCTTTTTCTTAGCCTGTTATAGCTGTGTCTAGTAAAACTTCAGAATCATTTGAACTTGTCTGATCTTTCACTGCTTGGTCCAAATGGTTGGGGGGGGGGGGACACCAGTGGACTCCAGAAATGCACAACTTTAAATGAGGTGGTAAGCTCATAAATCATAGAAGTGTAGAGTTGGAATGGACCCCAAGGCCATCTAGCCCAACCTCCTACAATACAAAAATCTCAAGATACCTGCTCCTACAATCTGCTGACAGGAAGCATCTATCAGGAGGGAAGCAATTTTTGTTAATTACCCCTCCCACCCTAAAAAAATCTGCCCTGGGCAGTAAGACCCCCCCCCCCACCTGGGACTGATTTAAGGAAAGTTTAGGATCTTCATGAGCAGGGAGAATACCAGAAATGTATCCCTCCCATTTCTGCTTGCTGATGGATGCCTTCAGTCAATTGAAGGACACCAATTGGATACCACCCATTATACTTAGGACCCCTTTAAAAAGAAAGGGGTTTACATTAATTACTTTCCTCACCATATATGTAGACATGGGTATTACAATGTTCTGAAGGCATAGTCACAAAAAGCATCTCCTCTCATTAATTGTCCTAATTCTACATTGCCTTGCTTTTTTCTCATAGGAGCACCTAAGAAACAAGGAAGCCAGTGCTAATAGATATCTCCATATCGCCCCTAAGCCAGATAGCTTCAGACTCCACATAGATCAGCTGCCTTATCTCAGTTAGTCTCCTTTCTCCATAAATTGTTAACTTGTTGTTTCAGGCCAACTATCTGTAATTAACTTGGTAGATAAATGGTATGAGGCAAGATTTGGATTTTATCTTTTGGGCTTGACATGAAATTGAAATTCCCTTTGGAAGTATTTTCTTCTTTTTGTACTTCATTTCCTGGGTTTGGGGCCAAGTTCTAATTTTCACTTGCTTGCTGGAGCCTGATTTTTTTATTTTTTATTATTTTCGTATTAGTCTAAGACTCTTCTCTCTGATCCACTGCATTTTCTGACTGTGTTCTCAGTGTTTTGCTCTGTTCATTGAGCTGTTCTAAATGCAGAGTCACACCTTCATCTTTTCCTCGAGGCCACTGTTTACATTTATCTTCTTTCCTTCAGGTTAAAACAATATACAGCCAGTTACATACTTACACTGAGAGGCTGAATTCTCCTTTGCTAAAATGATATCAAAGCCCCCTTGCACTTTGTGACCACCTGAAGCTGGTGAAGATCCTACTGGCTTCCTCAAGACATATAGGTCCCAAGGTAGGAGGGGAGTGTAAATGTTCAGAGTAGAACTGTGAACCCCGAAATGATACCTGCTATGACCTGCTTAAACTAAAAAGAGCATGATCCAACCCAATGTTTTGCCCTAATTTGCGCGAAAGCTAAAATTTTGTCATAATGGATTTCAATAGGAAAGCTAAAAATTTAAGCATACTTTAATTTTAAATAATGGAAAGTGTTGTATCTCAGTGGTCGAAAACATACTTTGAATGGAAAAGCTGCCTCCTAATGAGTCAGATGATCAATCATTCTAACTCAGTATTGTCTAAACTGTCTGGTAATGTTACTTCAGGGTTTCCATTTTAGACAGGAATTGTTCCCAGCTCCACCTGGATAAATCAGTGGTGTTCAATGAGCCTGTGGTATCTGGAGGCTGTGGATCACACAAAATTAGGCCAAATGGCTCACAAGGCACCAGTTTTCCCATCCCAGAAGTAGATGATGGTTGCTCTGAATTACTAGTTGTATACTGAAGACCATCAGCTTAGATGGTTTTTAAAAGGGATTGGGAAAATTCAAGGAGGGTTCATAGAGGATAAAGGAGAATAAGACTATCAGTGGCTACGGTCCACTGGTGGTGCTGTGGTCTAATCCACTGGGCCTCTTGGGCTTGCCGATCAGAAGATCGGCGGTTTGAATCCCCATGATGGCATGAGCTCCCATGGCTCTGTCCCAGCTGCTGCCAACCTAGCAATTTGAAAGCATGCCAGTGCAAGTAGATAAATACCATATTTTTCGCTCTATAGGACACACTTTTTCCCCTCCAAAAATTAAGGGGAAATGTGTGTGCATCCTATGGAGTGAATGCAGGCTCCTTGGCTTCAGCGATAGCAACGCAAAGCCTCCGAAGCGCAGAGGGAGCGCTCCCTCCGCGCTCCGGAGCCTTCACGTTGCTTTCGCTGAACCCTAGAGAGCAAGAGGGGTCGGTGTGCACCGACCCCTCTCACTCTCCAGGCTTCAGGGATAGCCACCTGAAGCCTTTGGAGTGCAGCGGGAACTCATGATGTGCTCCGAAGGCTTCGGGTTCCTTTTGCTGAAGCTGGGAGAACAAGACTCTCCTGACTTCAGCAGAGAGGGAGAGCTGCGCAGCGCCCCTTCAGCGAAGCAGGAGGAGAAATGGAAGGGGCTCCATTTCTCCTGCCGCTTCACTGAAGGAGCGCTGAGCGTCCTCCCCCTCTAAAACAAGGTGTGTCCTATGGTCGGGTGCGTCCTATAGAGCGAAAAATACGGTAGGTGCCACTGTGGTGGGAAGGTAAATGGCGTTTCCAGGCATTCTGGATTTTGTCACGGTGTCCTGTTACACCAGAAGCGGTTTAGTCATACTGGTCACATGACCCGGAAAGCTGTCTGTGAACAAACACCGGCTCGCTTGGCCTGAAAGCAAGATGAATGCTGCAACCCCATAGTCGCCTTTGACTGGACTTAACCATCCAGGGTCCTTTACCTTTATCTTTTTTACTGTCCGCAATAACTATGTTCTACAGCTACTGTCAGAGCAACTGCTTCCTGGAAACCACAAGCGGGGAGAATGTGAATGCACTCATGCTCCCTCTCTGGGATGCCCATAGGCACCTGGTGGGTCACTGTGAGAACATGATGCTGTGCCACATGGATCCAGCATGGATCTTCTTACGTTATTAAGTAAAAATGTACAATATGTCACACTGTTGCCACTCTATGATTGCAGCCATAGTCAAAGTAACTGTTTTACAGAAGGCATTCTAGTATGACCCACAAAAAATAAAGTAATTGTGCATTATTTTATGTTGTTTAGTGAATCAGCCTGCAAGCTCCACTGCTGGGCAGTATTTAAATCTTTTAAATTAAGAAGAGTGACAGATTAAACTGATTTACTATGCCAAGTTGGCGAAATTAACTGGGAAAATTTGGAACCAGCAAGACCAGACTTTCCTGAAAGACTGGAAGAAATTTCTGATATATTTGAAAGACAATTTTAATCAATTGACATCACTCGTAGGGTTGCAAGAAGTTTTGTAAGGAGAACCATATGAATTATTACAAAAGAAGACCAAGAAGGAGTTTATTTAGGATATGGGTTTTATAGCAATAACTATTAAAATAAAATGCAAAATCAGAAAGAAAGTTAGAATACCATTAGTCGAGGTTGACGGAAATCTCTGGCTGTGATAGCCGAACGTTTGTTATGTTGTACAGGATGAGATGTTATGTTTGGAAAATACGTGCAAAACCCAATAAAAATTATATTTTAAAAAATCTTTTAAATTAACAAAATAAGATACTTTTACATTCTTCTGTTTTCAGTGGAAGAGAAGCTGAATGTATGAGCATTTCTTTAAAGTCTTGCAGAATAGATGTCTATATGGTTTTGCCTTCAATCTCTTCTTTGAAATGTGAATTCCTGTTTCAGAAAGCCTGTATAGCTTTTCAGTATAGCATTGGGGACAAGAGTTCAGCATTCTTTTTAAAGAGTTTAGTTTCTACAACTGTTCATGACCGGATATCCTACAGCTATAAATATTTAGTTGTGGAAAGTAGGCTTCCCATTTTGGTATTGTGTATTTGATGCACAGCTGAGAGGTATTGGAACGGCATAAGAATAATTAAATGTTTGAGTTTTAGTTAATGTACTCAAGCCAATATATCCTGAAGGACAAAAGGCTGGAATAACATTTCCCTGTAGCAGTAAATATTGAAAGGTGCATACATTCCTATCATTGTGGTGGTGATTAGAGTTGCATTGTACAAAATGTTTCAAAAGGCAATTTTTATCACATCATTACTAATATATAGATCTGAAGGTGAGGGCTGTTTGCAAAGAAGAACTCTTTGGGATTTCAGCAGACCTGAAATTTAGCTGCAATAACTGGGAGTCAGGTATACACCTTAATGAAAAATGTATAACTAGATATTTACAAGTGCAGAACACAGAAACATAGAATCATAGAACTGGAGAGTTGGAGGTAACGCTGAGGCTCATCTAGTCTGACCCTGGAATCTTAACTAAAGCATCCATGACAGATGGCCATCCAACCTTTGATTAAATACCTCCAAGTAAGGAGGGTCCACCACCTTCCAAGTGTACTCCAGCTGTGGTCTGAATGGAAAAGACCAGTACTATGACTTTCCTGGATCTGGACACCATACTGCTGTTGATGCAGCCTAGAATAGCATTAGCTTTTTTGCTGCATCACACTGTTGACTCATGTCAAGGTTGTGGTCTACTAAGAACCCCTAGATATTCTTCACATATACTATTGGCAAGCCAGGTGTCCCCCATATAATATTTGTGCAGCTGGTTATTCCTGCGTAAGTGAGCCAACTGCTTACTCATTCACTAACCAAGTTTTCTTTAACCTTGTGTAAGAAATAGGCATGCACACACAAAATCACATATCTCAATTGTGAAGTAATGTGTGATGCGGGTGTTAGGTGTGACTAATGTATGCATGTTGATCCAAATTATGTGAAGCTTTCTCAAAAGAAATGACAGCACAAGCTGGATCTTCAATCAGGCAGTTTCAAGACAGAATCTGCTCTATCTAAAGCAACTTGGATAGATACTTGACAAGCCTTTCCTTGGTTGTTTAGGTAGAAAATATGAGCTGCTTCATGAAAACAGAAAGTGATCTACACAAATTGTTCAGCTATAGGCATACATCCTTCTAAAGATAACTGCAGTGCCATCACTTTCTACAGGAGATTAAATTCTGAAATATGTCAGAGTTGAATAATTCTGAATAAAAGTGTTGCAGGAAAGAAAGAAAGAAAGAAAGAAAGAAAGAAAGAAAGAAAGAAAGAAAGATCATGAGCCACCACAAAGCATGCAACAAATGCAAGGACATCAGAGTACCACTTAGGTCAATAGCCAATCAGATTTGACTATGTAGCAGTGGTAAGAGCAAACAAAACCAATGCTGTATTCTCAGGATGCAATGTAATGTGTCCTCATTGCTGAGGCAATCGAGTTGACACCTCCTGCCATACCAGATTGCTTCATCATGGAGCATTCATTGCTTGTCCTCACAGCACAGCTTGGCAAAGCAAGGAGCATTGGCCTAGTTGCCTTGGCAATGTGGGAGCTTGTTCTTTGCCTTGCTGTGATGTAAGGGCAATGAAACAAATGCAGTTCAGAGTGGCGAGACAGGATGTTGATCCAGTTACTTTGGTGATGGAAACACTTCTGTGAAAATTCTGTATGTGTGATGTTTTGATGAAGCTCATTGGTTTGATTAGCTCAGCTCTCTTCTTGACTATAAGATGGCCTATCTTGCTTCTCATCATCTTAAACTACTTCACCTTACAGCGGAACCTAATTATTCTTTCTGCAGTACAGCAGTACAGCAACTCTCCTTCCCAGTTACACTTCACATTACAGTTCCAGTACATTGGATAGCTCCCAAGAGTAGTTTTCATGTCTGCCAAAATGTGAGGGCAATTTATCTAGCTGAATAATATAAATGACCAAACACCCCATGGATCTGTAAACAAACCTTTGAACTGCAGAGCCAGTTCCAGAACGCTCGATTCACCATCTTTCCTGGGAGTTGCCTTCATGTCATTAAATACTTCTCTGCACACAACTTTGAAGAAAGGAGAGGTGAGTTGCTGTTGGTACCTCAAAGGACATGTTGAGAGAAGCAACTCTCAGATTTAAGGAACAGCTCAACCTCAATATATCCATTTCAGCTAAAGTGGCACAAAATGGTGACTTGAGATTCTGGCGATGTGACTAAAACCTGGCAGCATTTGCTGGTTTGTCCTGGCAATGTACAGGGAAAGAATGACCCAAGACAGGCAGTCAAAAATGGCACACAAAGACACGGATGTCAGTTATCACCGCTGTTGTTCATTCTGGTACTGGAAGTACTCACGAGGAAAGTAAGAGAAAATAAAGAAATATTGGGAATAAAAGTAAAAAGAAGTGAGCATAAATTGAAAGCCTTTGGGATGATCCGGTAATCACTGTGGAAGATCCTAAAATCTCCCTCCCAAAAGTAATGAACATAATACAAGAGTTTGGACAAGTGACAGGATTTAAATTAAACAAAAATAAGACCAAACTGCTATTTAAAAACCTTAAAGAACATGAGAGGAAAGAAGTAACAGAAATGATAGGAGTAGAAGCATATAAAAAGGTAAAATATTTGGGTGTATGGATAACAGCAAAAAACATAAACACATATAAAAATGAACAGAAGAAGTGTTGGAGGTGTGAAGCTGAAGGTACTTTTTACCATATGTGGTGGGATTGTAGAAATGTAAAAATGTATTGGGAAATGATATACAATGAATTGGAAAAAATGTTGAAAATGACATTTGTTAAACAACCAGAAGCTTTCCTGTTATGTATTTTAGGTCAAGATCTGCCGAAAGAGAAGAGGACATTATTCATGTATGCTACTATGGCGGTGAGAATTTTGGTAGCACAAAACTGGAAGACTAGAGAAATTCCAACAAAAGAACAATGGCAAGAGAAATTGATGAACTACGCAGAAATGGCAAAATTGACAGATAGACTACGAGAAAAGGACAACAGTGACTTTGAAAAAGAGTGGGAACCTTTTATATTATATTTGCAGAAACAAAAAAGGAAAACCGACTTGATGGCAGGATTTAAATAAACATACACACTTTTTAAAATATAGAACATGTAAAACAAAGAAGAAACGATATGGTGAATTGGTGGAAACAGCAGTATATGATAAGGGAGCTGGGGAAACCTGGGAGGAAAGGGGATGAAGATTTGTAACATGTATGTTATTGATATGTTTGTTAAAATACAAAAGAAAGTTAATAAAAATTTATTTTTTAAAAAATGGCACCCAGGGAGGTCAGTAGAAAGCCAAGCTTTAAAATCGGGATGCCTTTTGTTCTTCAGAAAGATAAAAGGTTTATCCACCCTTACCTTTAGCCCTGCTCTTTCCAGGCACAGGTCTGCACTAGAAAGCTCTGTGTCTGTTTGTTTGTTGCCCCAGAGCTTTCCTCGTGAAAACTTGCTCTTAAGTGCTCCGTAGCAACAAACATCAATGTGAGCTTTCCTTGGATTGCTGTTTGCTCTGATTGAGATTTAAAGAGTGGGTCTTCATGGGAAAGCTGCAGAGATTGAAAAAAATAAAATAAAAGGTACTGAGACATGAAGTTTTAAAGCGCAGACCATACCTGGAAAGAACTGTCAGGGACTGGAGGAGTGGTGGACGGCTCCAGCCGAAGAACCCCCTAGGTAAGTAGCAGAGGAGGAAGGCTCACAACCTGGATTGTGGTGATGGTACTCTGAAGACAGGTCAGAGGAGGGTGGAGGCTGGGAGGTGGAAGAAATGACAGGCTCAAGGGAAAGAGCCAGAGGCAGAAAGCCCTTCAAGGACACGACAAGGTGCAGAGGGAGATACCTCAGGTCCCAGACCTAAAAGAGAGGAGGAAGGGACAGCAGCTGCAACAGATTTGCAGCAACTGCCCTGTCCCACTGTAGTAAGCTCCCCTCCCCTTTTTGACTCCAAGGTCAACACAGGGGTTTGCATGCAGTTGAAAAGAAAGCTCAGAAAGTCCATAGGAGGTTCCCTTGTTGCCAGAGTTTATGCTGGCTTGGGAGACATCTAGAGAAGGAGGTTTAGGAGGAGGGAGGAGGGGCCAAGAGTTAGTCTTGGCAACATTGCCACTTGGGGCAGTTGTGCCTGGGTTCTCTTTGCTTGTATACTATTTTCTTAAATCAAAGCTGACTTTACTTTGAGTTTCTAAGTCTTCATTCTGACTTGCTGCTGAACCAGCCCTGAAAAGAGTGGAGGAAAGGTACGTGTGGATAAGCCCAAACAGGAGACAGGCTGCAGTGCATTGACTGAACACATGCTTTATATACAGATGCTTAAAATGCATTATGGTTAGTCTTCCTGCTTTCCAGCTAAAAGTGAATGATAGCAAGTGACTGAAGCAACCTTTGCTGAAGTCCTTGGAAAATTAACCACCAGAATAGGCAGAACTGGATTTGATGGACCAATCACCTGATGAAGGCTGCAAATATTTCAGTGGTGCGCCTATTGTTTTCCAACTGTCATATCTCTTAATTTTCCTGGCTAATCCTTTCCTAGCTACGGAGCTCTGTTAAATAGAGTAGAAGCAATTTCTCCTGTCACAATAATCTCCATTTAGATTTAGTAAGAAACCTTGAGGACCTCAATTGCTGCTGGCTGATTAGCTGGAAGCTGAATTGCACTTAATAAAACCTCTCTTCCCCCACTGATTAAAAGCCCCACACTCGTCGCTTAGTGCTATGATGATGGTCCTCTCTCAACAGGGTAGATGAGGGATAGATCACTGTGGGGGAGAGAGCATTTCTGTCCATGTTTTGGACAGTGATGCTCCTGTTTTCTGTTTTCAAATTATCATCATCATCCCCTTGGGATATGAGCAGGTCAACACTGGAGAATTGTGGAAGGGAAGCAAACAAGGTGTGATCCATGCTGCCACATGTGTCATTGGGTGCAATATAGGAGCATGGTTAGCTGCTGTCAGGGGATGATTAGCTGCTTGTGCTTAAAATTGTGCCCCCTCAGAGTTTGTGCGGCTCCACAAACCTCTGTGTGTGACAGAGCTCCTCAGACATGTCTGCTCTAGTCACTAGTAGAGTCTGACAGTGGCTGCCTGCGGAAGCGTTTCCAGCAAAGAAGCTCCTTAACGGAAACGCGTCTCCTGGACTCACGACGTGGCAGCTTCCGGCGAAGTATGGGTCTCCCTACAGTTGCTTCTGACACCTCCCCGCTATTTTCGCTGGACGTGTCTCTCACCCCTTTCTCTCCCCTGCTGTTTCCTGCCTGGGCTGCTGCGTCTCTCTCAGCATTACTGAGATCCTCCTCCAGAGACCCCTCGCTCCCCCTGCTGGTCCCTGCTTTGGCTGCTGACTCTCTCCCAGTCTCTGGGAGCCCTACCAACTCCCTTTCCTCTGATGTCAGTTCCCTGACATCCACCTCCCCTCCAGGGCCCCCTCCCCCCCCGCCCCTACTCTCTCCTCTGGGCGGTGAGGAGCTGAAACCCCGAAAAGAATCCTCTTCATCTTCAGACGTCTCGAACATTTCCCTCCATCGGTCTTCGTTCCGGCTCGCTGAATCCTCCTCCGCCTCGGAATCAGAGAACCCCTCCAACTCTTCTTCTTCGTCGGTGGTGGCGAAGTATTCCCTCCGGAACCTCGCCACTGGCTGAGGTTTACGAGGGAATCTCTGATGAAAAGTTTCTATCAAAACCTCGTCATCTACATCCTCTGCCATGACCCAGGTGTTTTCCGACTCCGGCTCCCCTTCCCACATTACCAAATACTCTACTTGATCTCCCTTCCACCTGGAATCGAGAATCTCCGCTACATGGTAGCTGTGTTCTTTTTCCTCCATAGCTGGTCCCCTATTGACCCTCCCTTCTCTGTCCCCTTTATACGGTGACAGCAACGACCTGTGGAACACTGGGTGCAGCTTCATGTGGTTCGGTAACCGGAGTCTGAAAGCCACTGGGTTGACCTGCTGCGTGACTTCAAATGGGCCCAGCCTTTTGGGTCTTAACTTCTTACAACCCCCTTTGAATGGTAACCCTTGGGTGGACAGCCACACCTGGTCCCCCACCCTAATGCTTTCCCCTTCCCTTCTGGTTTTGTCTGCCTGCCTCTTATATTCCTCCTTCGCCCTGTTTAAATTAAGTTGGAGCTGGCGATGGATCGCTTCCATTTCTTCAACGAACTGTTCTGCAGCTGGAACGCTCCAGTTCTCCCCTTCCCCCCCTGGGAAGGCTCGGGGATGACACCCGTGATTAGCCAAAAAGGGGCTCATCCCCGTGGACACGTTCTCTGCATTGTTGTAGGCAAATTCTGCCAACGCCAGCTTCTCCACCCAATCATTCTCTCTGTCATTCACATAACACCTCAAATATTGCTGGAGGACACCATTAGCTCTTTCCGCCTGCCCGTTGGTTTCTGGATGACGGGCAGTTGAGAAATTCACCTCTACATGCAATAAGCTCATGAGCTTCCTCCAGAACCTGGAAGTAAATTGTTTCCCTCGGTCAGAAACCACCCTCAAGGGGGCGCCATGCAGCCTAAACACATTTTCCACAAACAATTTAGCGGTTTCTTCCGCTGTGACCGCATGTGAGCAGGCTATAAAGTGGGCCATCTTGGTTAACAGGTCTACCACAACCATGATGGCTGTTTTCCCTCTGGACCTTGGCAGATCAGTCATGAAATCTATTGCCACTGCCTCCCATGGCCTTTCCGGCGTGGGTAGTGGTTCTAATAAACCTGCCGGTGCCCGCCTCTCCCCCTTGGCTCGTTGGCATTGGTCACACCCTCTCACATACTCCCGCACATCTTCCCTGACCTTGGGCCACCAGAATTCCCTGGTAACCAGCCACATGGTTTTGTGTTGCCCAAAATGCCCTGCTGTGGGGCTATCGTGCAGTTGCTTGAGTACCTTTTCCCTCAATTCCCCTTCAGGTATATATAACGCTCCCTTGTAGTACAACGCCCCATTTCTCTCCTCAAAACCCCCGGGTTTGTCTCCCTCCCTCCTGAGACCCCTGAGTTTGTCCTGGGCGTATTCATCCTGCACCGTTCCCTCTACCAGTTCCCTTTGCCCCACCAATGCCGCCCCACACACCCAGCGGTCCTCGGGAATGACATGGGTCTCTTCGGGTGCACCCTCCCCCTCCAAATATTCAGGTTTGCGTGAGAGAGCGTCCGCCCTAACGTTCTCTGGGCCTGGCACGTAACAAATCTCAAAGTTAAATTTGGAGAACTCCTGGGCCCATCTCAACTGCCGTTGGTTGAGCACTCGCGCAGTTCTCCAATACTCTAGATTCTTATGGTCCGTGCACACTTGCACCTTATGTTGTGCACCAATTAGCAGGTGCCTCCATCTCCGGAAAGCCTCATGAATCGCAAGAAGTTCCCGGTCGTACACCGTGTAGTTCCTCTCGGATTTGTTCAGCTTTCGCGAAAAGAAGGCACACGGTCGCCACTCTGACTCCTCCTTCCCCGGCTGCAGAAGAAGCACCGCCCCTATGGCTCTGTCAGAAGCGTCTGTTTCGACCCTCAGCTTTTTTTGTAAATCCACATGCAGAAGTTGTTCATCAGAGGCGAAGGCCCTTTTCAGTTCCTCAAACGCTCGCTCCGCCTCCCCCGTCCAAACAAACTTCTTTTTACTGCTGAGACAGTCCGTGATGGGCGCCGTCAGGTGGGCGAAGTTTCGGATGAACTTACGATAAAAGTTTCCAAACCCTAGGAACCTCTGCACATCCTTCTTGGTTTTGGGTGTTTTCCATTCCAGCACTGCTTGAACCTTGCCGGGGTCCATGGCCAACCCCTTGTCTGACAAGCGGTACCCCAGGAATTCCACCTCCTTGGTATGAAACTGACACTTCTCCAGTTTCACCCACAGCCTGTTGGCTTGCAGCCTGCTCAACACTTCTCTGACGTCTCTCACATGTTGCTCCTCATTCTCCGAATACACCAACACGTCATCTAAGAAGGCCACGCAATTCTTGTAGAGCAAAGGCCCCAGTACGTGGTTCATGAAGGCTTGAAAACACGCGGAGCCTGTTTGTAATCCAAAAGGCATAACGAGGTATTCAAATGCCCCCAAAGGGGTGAACATGGTGGTCTTCCATTCATCCCCTTTCCTTATACGTATCAGGTTGTACGCCCCCCTTAGGTCCAGCTTTGTAAAAATCTTTCCTTTCCGCACCCTGGTCAAAATATCATCAATCCTGGGCATAGGAAAAGCCGCCGGCTCTGTCACTGCATTTAACTGCCGGAAATCACATACAAGTCTCGGCTTGTCCGTGTGCTTTTTATCCACAAAAAACACTGGGCTACCCCCCGCTGCCTTGGACTCTCTGATGAAGCCTCTCTTCAGGTTCTTGTCAATGAACTCTCGCAACTGCTGCATTTCCCTGTCTGACATGGCATACAACTTGCCTACAGGAAGCTGTGCTCCAGGGAGTAAATTGATCTGGCAATCAAAGGGCCTATGCGGGGGTAGTTGGTCAGCTTCCTTCTCGCTGAACACGTCGCTGAGATCAGCATACTGTGGTGGCACCTTCCCCTTCTCCATTACTTCAGTCCCTGCCAGGGTGGCTTGGGCCCCTGCTGACCCCTTTTCCCCCCTGCAGTGTTCTAAGCAATGTGCTGAACCGAAGGAAACCACTCTTTGATGCCAGCCCACCAGCGGATCATGTAGGGCTAGCCAGCTCATTCCCAAAATAATGGGAGCGCCTCCCAAGGTGGCCACATTAAACGCTATCAGTTCTGTGTGCCTTGCCACCCTCATTATCATTGGGACGGTCTGCAAGCTGACTCCTCCTCCCAACAGTTCCCTGCCATCGATCGTGGTCACCTGCAGGGGGTTGCTTAAAGGGATAGTCTGTATCTGGTGTTCAGCAGCAAACTCCTTGCTCATAAAATTGCAGGAGCTGCCTGAGTCCAACAGCGCCTTTCTTTTTAGGGGGTGTCCATTTTGCAGCTCTAGCGACACTTCAATCACTAGAGCAGGTCGAGGAGCTTCTGGCACAGGCACTTTCACTGCTCTTTGGCCTGGCTGCAGTGCCCTGACGGTGGCAACCAGGCGTTGGCTTTTACCTGCTCCGTTTCTCCCTGCTCTCCCCCCTCAACAGCTCCCACCATCCCTTGCCATTCCTTCCTCTGGGGGCAGACTCTGGCAAAGTGGCCTGGCTGTTGGCAGAGATAGCATTTCCGGGCTCCCTTTCCCTCCTTCTTAGCCCCCTCACTGGGCTTTGAAACTGCGCGCGCGCGGGCTGTTCCGATTTCCATCGGCTCTGCCGGCGGGAAAGCTGGCTCAGGAATGTCTGGAATGCGGAACTCCTTCCAACGTTCCCCTCTCCCTTCCCGCCTCTCCAAGGCTCTTGCCTCCTGGCGCGCTCCAATGGTCAGCGCAGATTTGGTCAGCTGATCCATAGACACCGCCCTGGGGCACCGGGACATCTCGTCTTTCACAGCCGAAGAAAGACCTTCTTCAAATAGCATCTGAATGGGTGCCGCCGATAAATCCCACCCCAATCTGTGAATCAGCATGGTAAATTCAGTCCAGTACTCACGGACAGATCTGCTTCCCTGCTTGCAAGCCATTAGCTGTCTGCGCACCACCCCTTCCTCAATATCGCTGGAAAACATGATATCCATTGCACGAAAGAACTTCATAGTGTCCTTTAGGATATCATTGTGCGTTGCCATCAGGGGTCGAACCCAGTCTCGCGCCCCCTTCTCAAGATGCCCAATTACGAAAGCAACTCGCGATTCCTCATCAGGGAACTCATCAAACTGCACATTAAGGGCATATTGCATCTCTGTCCTAAAGGCATGGTAATCCTTGGGGTCCCCCCCAAACTTCTGCACCAATCCTGGTACCTTTCTGGGGAACTGAGTGGTTCTCCCCTTTTTGTCTGCATCCTGAGCCCTTCTCTCCTCGAGCCTCGCCGTCTGCAGCGCAAGTTGGACCTCCAGAGCTTGATACCTTTCTTCCAAGCTTGGACCAGCTCCAACCCCTGCCTCTCCGGTTCCGGCTGGGTTGCTCATGATGCTTTCTCCTGCACAGGCAGCGTACAGAGACTGTCAGACTGCTGTCAGGGGATGATTAGCTGCTTGTGCTTAAAATTGTGCCCCCTCAGAGTTTGTGCGGCTCCACAAACCTCTGTGTGTGACAGAGCTCCTCAGACATGTCTGCTCTAGTCACTAGTAGAGTCTGACAGTGGCTGCCTGCGGAAGCGTTTCCAGCAAAGAAGCTCCTTAACGGAAACGCGTCTCCTGGACTCACGACGTGGCAGCTTCCGGCGAAGTATGGGTCTCCCTACAGTTGCTTCTGACACCTTCCCGCTATTTTCGCTGGACGTGTCTCTCACCCCTTTCTCTCCCCTGCTGTTTCCTGCCTGGGCTGCTGCGTCTCTCTCAGCATTACTGAGATCCTCCTCCAGAGACCCCTCGCTCCCCCTGCTGGTCCCTGCTTTGGCTGCTGACTCTCTCCCAGTCTCTGGGAGCCCTACCAACTTCCTTTCCTCTGATGTCAGTTCCCTGACAGCTGCCTTATGTTGCATCAGTTCCATTAGTCCATAGGTAGGCAAACTAAGACCTGGGGGCCGGATCTGGCCCAATCGCCTTCTCAATCCGGCCCGTGAACAGTCCAGGAATCGGCGTGGTTTTACATGAGTAGAATGTGTCCTTTTATTTAAAATGCATCTCTGGGTGATTTGTGGGGTATAGGAATTCATTCTCTCCCCCCCCCCAATATAGTCTGGCCCCCCACAAGGTCTGAGGGACAGTGGACCGGCCCCCTGTTGAAAAAGTATGCTGACCCCTGAATAGTCCATCTAGCTCAGGAGTGCCTGAACTGCCTGGCAGTGACTCTCGGGGGTTTCAAGCAAGGTTCTCTCCCAGTTCTACTGGGAGATGCCAGGGATTGAACCTGGACTCTTTTGCAAGCAGGGCAGAAGTTTTGCCCTTCCCCAGAGAACGGGACTCAGCTTTTCCCTCCTTCCCTGACAGTCATGGGCTGAGTATAAACTATTGGAACCAAGCACTATTATGTGCCATGTTAAGGGAAGGCGGAGGAATCTGTTCAGTCACCTTCTCACAGTTGTCCACACTGATCTGACAGCCTTGAACTTTCTTGCAGATCAGAACACAACTCCTAGAGTGGCTGGGGCAACCCAGACAGATGGGTAGGATATAAAAATTTTTTAAAAAACATTTTATTATTATTACTACTACTACTACTACTACTACTACTCAGATTACACTCTTCAGAGTGCACAAAAAAGACAGACAAACATTTATATTTTACATAAAAGATGAGTGTAAAGAGTGTGTGTGTGTGTGTGTGTGTGTGTGTGTGTGTATTTGGATGAATGCATTGAAAAGCACTGAAAAGTGCACACAAATTAAATTCGGACTTCCTATGCATACTAAAAAAAAAAAATCTGCACAAAATGGAATGGAATGGAATGGACCTGAGACCAAGTGCCAACCAGACTGAAACATAATGGAATTAAGCTGCTCAGTCTATTGCTAGCCATGTCCAGCCATTCCAGACCTCCACAAGCAAGTTACTCATAGTCGGGATCAGTTGCACACAGCAGAAGAGGGATAATGTCCTGAATTTAAAACCAAAATTAGAGAACTGTTTGAAACAAGCCCACAATCTCAGCAGAAAGCGGCTGCTGTTTTTAATATACTTTTAACCCAAAAGAAACCCCAAACAAACAAACCACCAGCTTTCAAGTGGTACAGTAGGAGAGCAATTAGTCTTAAAATACAAGAAGTTGCTGCCCAAATCCAGCAACATACAGATTCTAGATTGACTGTTACCATTCTGAAGAGGCAAAGCCAACTGTGAATTGGAAGCAGGGACATTCCTAGTTCTGGCAATACAGAAAATTCTGGACCTGCCTATGACTATCTTTGTTAACAGATGGTTGCAATGTAAGGTCAACATGCAATTTTATGATGTGCGTATGTTTTAAAGCTTTAAAACAAAATATAGATTTGGGATTTTTTAAAATAAATTTTAAGCCAATTAGCTTTTAACGTTTGATTTTTCTGTATCTTTCATCAATATTTTATATTGTTTTGTGTAAGCTGCTTAAAGGCTTTAGTGGATGCAGGGTACATATGTTTTGTCAGATGAATAAAAAGAAGTTATGTTGACTTAATGCCACTGTGCATGCAGGATAGCAAACTAATAGATTCAAGTAACAATAGCAAGAAAGCAGGGCAGATGTGAAGCCTTTAAGTAGAAGTCACAACATAGTCCCCCATCTTAAAATGTGGGGAGTTTGAAGTCCCAGAAGGTTTTATTGGGGGTGCAGGAATTGTGATATAATCAGCATGTAGAATGGCTTAGGGATTTCAGAAAAGGAGATCAGGCCCTCCCCTTGTCCCTGTGGAATCATCTGAGCAATGGGGTCCACTGATCAGCAGGGGAGGCAGTGAGAACAGTTGTTGCTATTCTGGCTCACCCCTGTGCGATTGTTGGCTTGCCAGTCAGGTAAAGGAGCACAGCCCAGATGACAGCTGACACCCTCCTACCTTGACAGCTATGCTCCATCTTCACTGTCAGAGGCAACACGCTTCTGAATACCAGTTGCTGGAAACCTTAAGAGGAGAGAGTGCTCTTTGTGCTCAGGTCCTCCTTGTGGGTTTCCTGCAGGGTAGACACCGTGAGAACAAGATGCTGGACAAGATGGGCCTGTTCTTATGTCCTTCTCCATTTGTCCTTGCATAGGGACTGTGAAGGCTTAAAATGACCGTGTGGAAGTCAAAACTAGAGGCAATGCACATGTTTCCTTCCTCCTAATTCATAGAATAGGGGGCTTATATATCAGTTCCACACATCACTTTATAATAGAAAAAAATTAAGCTGGGGACCATAACTTTAGTTTAAGCAGCACACACTCTTAAGTTCAACAGTTTCTTCCTTCTCCACCTCTGAATAAAGCAAGCAGGAAGGAACAGGACAAGAAGGTGTGATAAAAATAGAGCAATAGTTTTCCCAGACAGAAAGATACAGGCATGTCTGCATTTGGTTTAAAGGAACCAGGGGGCTGTAATGCACTGTTTGAGCTCACATATGTTTTTTCAAGGGTATCTTGCTTTCTTGGTCCTCATTTGCAGATCTGGCGGTCAGCAGCACTGGTGAGGCAGTTGACACAGGAAGTCATCAGAGACCTTGTGCGATGCAACGTCTTCTTTTACAAGTTGTGCATCCCATGTGTTGCTGTAACACACCCGGAGCTACACTTCTGGAATGCTACTATCTTTGAAACGGCCATGATTTCCCTGTTCCCAATCAGTGTTTGTCTAATACAATCCTCAGCCTGTGACTTTGAACTGATTTTCCGTTTTGCTCAAGAGCACCATTTGTAATTGTAATTCCATCTTAGATGTGAAATCTACATCTTCAATAAGCATGGAGACAGCACACCCACTTAGGCTGGTTTCCATAGGAACCACGAGAGGGGAGAGGGCAAGAGAAAATGATTTCCCTCTCCCTCAAAACCATATTTCATCATTAGTGTAAAGAGAAAGCTACTTACTTCCCCACTCACTATAAACTTCATCCACAATCCCTGATCCTGCACAGTGGTGCAAGTAATTAGCACGATCCACTAAAATTCTTATGCACGTTCAAACTGAAGCATTCCCATAATGACATTGTTAGGACTTCTGTGCTCATCCTCAAGCCTGCATTTGAGTGTTTAATTGGAACCAGTTGAAATGATTAGCTCCTTCAGAGAGAAAATCCTTTTACTGATAGTAAATACAGCTTGCATTCTGCAAGCAAGTTCAATAATCTCCAACACCCGGTATGAGAGCCATGAAAGTATAACTCTATAACCCTCTGTTCTGTGTCACATGTGGCTTGTTCTGAATATAGATAACTCCCTCACTTGCTGACATGAGATGCAGTTGTGTGAGAGTTGTTGCTTTAGGTAGCCGAAACAGCAACACAAGGGATATACCCCCTGGGGCTGTCTTTACCCAGGGGTGCAAGGGGTGCAGAGCACCTGGGCACCAAATTCTTGGGGGTGCCAGGTGCCCGCCACTGAAGCTGCCTAAGCTCTTAAATATCTACCTGTTATGAAATAATAAATAATTTTGATCAAGCTAGAAAAACAAAATACATATATACCTAGGTATTACCAAAATGTATACCTACTATTTCATTAAAGGACTTTCGCCTTTTGCGCTCATTTACCAAAGATGTGCCATGCCAGCAGCGGCGGTTGTCATTCACAACGGCGGCACTTGTCAGACTCAATGACAGTGTTTATCATTCTCAACGGTGCAGTGCACGCGAAATTAACTCTTACATCAAAATATTATGTTATGTATTGTATTGAGCTGCGCTGCTATGCGGCAGCGGGGTCAGCAGCACCTTTGACATGACTGGTGATTCTCCTAATCAGGTGCCTAAACAATACTTACAAGTTTAAGTGTGGTGGTGTTGTATACTTAAGTATAAGTGTATTGTAAATAAATGAGCAAATAAAAAAGTTGGTTTCTTTTTCCTCTCTTCTTTCATAAGCAAGAGATAAGGCGTAAGCACAGTGTCTGACATAAGAATAATAAAAGTTAATTTGGGGGCTAAACTAAATTTGGGGATGCTGGGCTGATCTTTGCACCCCAGAGGCGCATATGCTAAAGACTGTGCTGAATACACCAGTAAGCTTGGGAAAAACCCCAAGGTTTGCAGATATACAGGAAAAAGGGGGACCCCCCCCAAAAAAAGAGCAACTCATGGAGATGAATTTTTTGTTGTTGCTCTCATTTAAAGGCAAATCTACCGATACGAAAACCAAAACACAAACATTCTTCCATATTTTGCAATGCAATTCTCTAATCAATGTTTGAGAAAAATGAATGTTTATTGGGGGAAGGAGGCATAAATTTGAATATATTAATGAAAATAGCATTAAAAATGTATTATATTAGGGGGAATCCAGAGGGCCAAAAGTTTCTCTACATCTGGTATAGAGGTGATCCCACTGCAACTGTGTGCTGTGAAGTTCAAAAAGCTTTTGATAAATAAAATAACAAGGTTCTCTTATGGATTTGTAACTGGTTAAGGAAGAGAAAGCAGAAAGTAGGAATAAATAGGCAATTCTTCCTAAGGAGGGATGTAGGAAATTGAGTCGCACAAGGGTGACTAGTGAGACACATGCTTTTTAGCTTTCTCATTCATGATCTATAAGTTAAGGGTGAGCTGTGAGGTAGCCAAGCTTGATGATGGTAGCAAACAGTTCTCACTGGTGAAATTGTAAGTATAATTCAATGTAAATATGTGTAAAGTGGAGCAACCTTTATGAACTTAATTTCATATATACATTCATGGGGTCTGAACTGGTGGTGAGTGACAGATAAGGAATGAAACCTTCGGCCGTAGTGGATAGCTTGATGATATCAACTCAGTGTGTAGCTGCTGTGAAAAAGTCAAATTCCATATTATGGATCATTAGGAAAAGGGTTGAAAATAAAATAGTCAATGTCATAATGGCATTATACATATTTATTGTGTAACCACACCCGGAATACTCTGTACCTTTCTGGTCACTTAAACTCATAAAGGATACTGTAGAAATGGAAAAGGTTCTCGTTGCCCTCTGTCAGGAGCTGGAGTCAGGAGCAGGTCAACAATAAATCACACAGCGTCAGTGAAGTTAACTATTCAACTCAGAAGGCCAGGCCTAGTGAGCACAGCAACTCATCCTGGTAGCTCTTGCCCCTATGAAGCAGTTGTGAGAACTGAAAATCGCCGACTTCCCACAGTTCCCTAAGTCTCCTCATTGCCCCGGTTCTTCCCAAGCAATCTAAGCCTCCTTCACCATGCCCAGCTTTGCTCCTCCCTGCCTCCTCTCTATCTCTTGGGCCCCCTCCTCTCCAGCCTCCGCTTCTGCCTTTGATTCCAGACTGCTTTCTGCCACAGAATCTTCTTGCTCACTAAACCCTGTTACCTCTTCAGCTTCCGACACCTCCTCCTCCCAGTCTGCTCCCGCTGACCACTCATCATCATTCCATCACCAATCCCTCTGAGCATTCTTCCCTTGGGGGTTCCCTAGCTGGTACCCCCTACCACTCCTCTGCATCCAGCCAATGACACCCATTGTGAGAACAGGTGTGAGAAGAGACTAGCTGGATCTTTTACCCAAACCAGCAGGGCTCATCTGATGTTCTTAGCTCTCTCTCCCAACCTCTCTCCATCCTGCTGCTTTCCTTACATGGCACACTTTGCGGAGAAATGTTTCAATCTTTGCTGACATACTGTCTGCACATTCTTTTAACATACAAATCTGTAAATTGCCCCGAATTGCTTTGAAAGTGTCTGATTCACTTTGGGTGCTTTGCAGAGATCCTGCTTCAGTTCAGACAAGCCCTGAACCTGTCTGGAGCAATTTATTTTGACTCCTGATTTTGGGATTTATCCAAATCTGATTGCTGTACAACCAACCCACTTCTAATCCAACTTGGACATGGGAAAGCAATCAGGCAAGTGCTTCAGAACAGATACAGCGTTCATTATGTGCCCAGCAAACTACTTCTCATCACACAAGATGGATGGCAGGAACAAAATCCAACTGCGCTACAATGAGAGTCAAAAGCTCGTGCTAATCACACATTCTCTTAACACTAACTCAAGTGATAAAGAGCTGTCAGGATTGGAACCAAAACAGGGGCCAAGGAGAAACAAGTCAAGAGTTTGAGGAGTCCCAAAGTTTGCAGAAGTACAGATGTTTGTTTGTTTGTTTGTTTGTTTGTTTAAAAGAAACCCTAAAGTAAGAGTAGGGAACTTTTAACCCTCCAGTTCAGATATTGCTCCTATCTCTCATCAGCCTGAGCAAGCATGGCCAATGCAAGGCGATGGCGAGAGCTGTTGTTTAGCAACATCTAGAGGAGATTCCTCATGGACGCGTGAAACCAACCACCTGTCTCCTTGATCCTTGCCCATCCTGGCTTATAAAAGCGACGATGGGCTCTGCGGGGTGGTGAATGCTTCTCTCTGTGAGGGAACATTCCCAGATCCGCTGAAAGAGGCGGTCATTAAACCGCTTCTTAAAAAACCATCTTTAGACCCGGCCAGTATGGCCAACTATTGCCCAGTCTCAAATCTTCCATTCTTGGGCAAGGTGATTGAGCGTGTGGTTGCTGAACAACTCCAGGCACGCCTGGAGGATGCGGACCATTTGGATCCCTTCCAATCAGGGTTCAGGCCTCATCATGGGACTGAAACTGCCTTGGTCGCACTGGTTGATGATCTCCGGCGAGCTAGGGACAAAGGTGAGAGTTGTTTCCTAGTTCTGCTGGATCTCTCAGCGGCCTTTGATACAATCGACCATAACATCCTTCTGGACCGTCTAGAGGGGTTGGGAGCTGGGGGCACTGTTATACAGTGGTTTCGCTCCTTTCTCCTGGGCCGTGTTCAGAAAGTGGTGGTGGGGGATGAGTGTTCAGACCCTTGGGCCCTCACTTGTGGGGTGCCTCAGGGTTCCGTCCTCTCCCCCATGCTTTTTAACATCTATATGAAGCCGCTGGGAGAGATCATCAGGGGGTTTGGACTGGGTGTTCATCAATATGCAGATGATACCCAGCTCTACCTTTCTTTCAAATCAGAACCAGTGAAGGCGGTGAAGGTCCTGTGTGAGTGCCTGGAGGCGGTTGGAGGATGGATGGCGGCTAATGGATTGAAGTTGAATCCTGACAAGACAGAAGTACTGTTTTTGGGGGACAGGGGGCGGGCTGGTGTGGAGGACTCCCTGGTCCTGAATAGGGTAACTGTGCCCCTGAAGGACCAGGTGCGTAGCCTGGGAGTCATTTTGGACTCACAGCTGTCCATGGAGGCGCAGGTCAATTCTGTATCCAGGGCAGCTGTCTACCAACTCCACCTGGTACGCAGGCTGAGACCCTACCTGCCCGCTGACTGTCTGGCCAGAGTGGTGCATGCTCTAGTTATCTCCCGCTTGGACTACTGCAATGCGCTCTACGTGGGGCTACCTTTGAAGGTGACTCGGAAACTACAGCTAATCCAGAATGCGGCAGCTAGACTGGTGACTGGGGGCGGCCGCCGAGACCACATAACACCGGTCTTGAAAGACCTACATTGGCTCCCAGTACGTTTCCGAGCACAATTCAAAGTGCTGGTGTTGACCTTTAAAGCCCTAAACGGCTTCGGCCCAGTATACCTGAAGGAGCGTCTCCACCCCCATCGTTCTGCCCGGACACTGAGGTCCAGCGCCGAGGGCCTTCTGGCGGTTCCCTCATTGCGAGAAGCGAAGCTACAGGGAACCAGGCAGAGGGCCTTTTCGGTGGTGGCGCCCGCCCTGTGGAATGCCCTCCCATCGGATGTCAAGGTGATGGACAACTACCTGACATTCAGAAGACATCTTAAGGCGGCCCTATTCAGGGAAGCTTTTAATGTATGATATTTTAGTGTTTTTTGGGTTTCTGTGGAAGCCGCCCAGAGTGGCTGGGGAAACCCAGCCAGATGGGCGGGGTACAAATAATAAATTATTATTATTATTATTATTATTATGCCTGCTTTATGGTTAAAATTGCCCATTGAAGACTGAGCATGCTCAGCAAGCCATGAAATATTGAATATAAATGGGAAAAGAAAAAGCTGGGAGGCGCAGGTGAGGGATGGGAGAGTGGCAAGTCCTGCTTGAGATTCTCAGAGGACACTGTATGCTAGAATGTTAGTGATGCTGCTATTAAAATCAGTTTGTATATTTTAATGTAAAAACATATTTTGCTTGACATAAATAAATACTTCAACATTTTACTGCAGGTTCGATTTGTTTGTTCAACAAGAAATGTTCATTTTGCATTTGCCCTTACAACAGCCACAAAGTACATGGAGTCAATGACTGCCAAACGCATTTCAGACCCCACAACTTACGGTTTTTATCGGTTTGGCAAATCGCACAAGTCAACGTTGTAGCATTCCCTCCATTTGACAACAGTAAATCTTGCAAATTACTGGCACAAACCATTTCAACACTGCAAAACATTGCAGTGTACGTTCTAGCTTCCAGAACAGGCTAAATATTCCAAGTCAGCACATTAGTTGTGTGACAGGCACCATTGTTCAGGCTGAGCATTGAGAAGGAAAGCAGGAACATTTCTGTCGGTGGGAATGGCGTGACTTCTCCTCACACACCACTGGAGGCAAGGCAGAAGCTAATAAAGGCTACTAACATGCTGAAATCCAGATGGCACCATGATAAGAAATTGCAAAACTGGGAATTAGTTGCCAGTGCCAAACTAAAGCAGCAGATATTTGACACACACTAGGAGTAGAGAGTTGAACTGCAGCAGAACCCTAAAACTGATACAGATATAGCCAAGATTCATCATGGCACAAGTTTTCATTGACTAGCGTTTCTTGCATCAGATACACAAACTGTTTCCTTGTTTGGCAAGTATGTATTTGGCAAGCTGTGGGATTGGGGGGGGGTTTAACCACACACATAAGGCAGGTACTTCTATTGCTATTAACATCTAAATGGCATGTTACAAAAGAAAGAAATGAAGGGGGGGAGGAAAATAAGCATAGAAGCAGCTGCTTCTTCAATAGCCAATGGGTGGGACCAGGTTTTTCCTCCTTGTCCTCATTTTTTTGTCATGGAGAGCAGGGAGTGCAGACTCTCATGCTCGGGCAGCAGAAACCCAAGAAGCAGCACCATTATGGGTGCCTTGCTCACCCCACAGCCGAAATCTCTCCAGATCTTGCAGAAAGCACGAGATCTCACAAGTTCTCGCCAGAACTTGCTGTCACCACTGCTGCTTTGCAGGCGCTACCATACAACCCATGTAGGGGAGTTTTTTTGGGTGGGGGATAAAGGAGCAAGACAGGGTAAAATGGTATGTACTGTCCCTGCTCCCAGCAGTCTTGCTGTTGGGTAAGGGGCAGAGGCCAGATTCAGCTCTGCAGGTCCAGGGTGTGGCGATCACACAGGGTCCCCGGACGTTTGACAGTCTTTTGATACCTGTGCCACCACTATGATCACTTCCCTGCTGCCACCAACCCGTTTCTCTCGGGTACACACTGAGTCCAGGCAGTTGTTAACATTAAAACAAATAATCAAGTTTATTTTATAAGCATGAACAAGTTTATGGTTTCAGATAATTTTTCTTGTCAGTTTCTTATCCTTAGTTTCTATACCGGCCTATACCTTCCTAATAACTTCAAACTGATTATCCCAACTGTCTATCTGACTCCTCCTAAGAGTTTCTCTCACTCTCTCACAACACAACTCGACCAACCCACAGACTTATCCTCCCTCTTCCTTCTCCAACTCCCAACTGACTTCCAAAACACTCCAACTCTAACTCTAACTCCTCCCCTTGGGTTCCCACTGGCCACTCACTTCCCACTCATTTAACCCTTTCCTTATGACCCACCTAGGAGGGCAAGCGCCACACAGGGCAACTGGAAACTGGGATAAAGTGTTCCTTCTGGCAAGGAAGGAAGAAGCAGCTGTTCCTTCTTTGGCCCCTGAATAGGGCCAGTGGGTCTCTTGCTTTCCAGTGATGCTCCTGTTTCATGGTGGAATCTCCCTTTCAAGTTATTTTGCTGAAGAATGGCAACTTCCAAGTCAGGTTAAGCTGCAAGTGGAATTTATGCTTTCTTTTTTCCTCTTCAACTGACTGGGCTGACAGGAATCCAAAACATTTGGAATGCACCGGGTTGGAGAAGGCTGTTACAATTTGGACCTTGGTTTTTTAAACACCAATGGACTCTCTTTCTTTACTGTTGGAGCTAAATGAACATCATACCAAGTGGGCAGCCATTAACCCTTTTCTTAGTAGCAAGACTCACCAGTTGGTCTGCATAGACCTTTAAAACACATTGTTTGTTGGAATGTCATAATTTATTTGGAACTTGGAAAGCTTTTGGTAGTTGTAGAAGGATGGCACATATCTAATACTAAAGAGACTGAAAAAGAGAAATGTGCTGTGGTAATTACTTTTATAGTCTAGGTTTAATGAACCTTGGGACTCCTAGGAACTTCAAATGGGTCTTCTCTTATATTTTATATCAAATGAAATGTACGCAAGGGAAAAATTAATCAATATGTGGAGCACAATGTTTACAGTTTAATTTTGTTTTTCAGCCTTGCCATGTGATGTTCTAAATCTTGGCAGAAAAGGTACCCATCTTTGCCTCTATTTGTGGGCTTTTTATTGGAAGCCCCATTTATTTCTAGGAGTATCATTGGATCCACTTATGTGGCAACATTGTAGGTGCAAACAGAAGCAGAGACTGGCATCCCAATGATGACCCTTGGTACAGAGCTTTGATGAGAGTAAATAGTCAAAAAAGACCATCTAAGTGGATTTTCCCCCATTCTCTACAGCAGGGATGGGGAGCTTGTGGTCCTCTAGATGTTGTTGGCTTAGTCACATCAGATGCAGCTAGACCAAAGATTCTCCATCCTTGTCCTACTAAGTTATGTGCAGCTTAAAGGGGCTTGTCCATGCTTCCGCATCTTCTGTCCCTAGGAAGCATGGGTCTGGTAGGTTGTCCCATGCTTTCTTGGCTCAGTTACGAGTGGTTTTTTGCTCATCCTGAAGCCTTCCCTGGGAAAACCCACTGTTCAACGCTGAATCGTTGAACAAGCTCAGGGTACTAATCCATTTTGGGGAGGCAGTCATTTCCTTACTGCCCTGGCATTTGCATTTTACAGAGATTTGATTTGAATGCAGACACTGATCTTCACATCACCATTTCCCCCTGCTAAGGCTGTTGTTAATTGCTGCAGTCCAGAGGTTAAATGGAAGTGCTAATTCAAGTGCAACCTAGACTATACAGTCCCTTATTAAGGGAAGGAGAACAATAAGCAGCATCCTATTGAGGGCACCACTTCTATGGTACATTTATGACCCAGCTGTCTCACAGGTCTCACTTTCAGTGATAAGGGTATATAGTGGCATCATTCACGACATCCTCTCCAGTGAAATAATGTCAAGTGTCAGGCCACTGATGCTCGCTTTAGCCTAATGGAAATGCCAGTGCCAACCCAGATAAGCAAAGAGAAGGTTAAATGCCTGATTTAAATTTCTGTTGAAACAAAGTCTAAGCTTGCATGAAAATGAAGATAATGCCTTTGTTTAACACCAAAAGGGCAGGGGAATGGGTTGGCAGAAAGCTCAGAATGGGGTGTGGGGAGAACCTTGCACAAAATGCTTATCAGCCGCAAGAAGCTGACGATAACAAGCTTGTCCCAAAATCATGTTTGTCAGTGATATAGGTGACCACAGTGAGTAATTAAACAGCTTTTAAAAATCCACCATAATTTTAAAATAAAAAAATTGTTGTAATATTACAGTAGAAAGCCTAATTCATTAACAAGTGTGAAAGTGAAATCTGAAAGCCAGAATAATGGGCTTAGTGAATATTCATCTGCTTTTGTGTTTCTAAACGAATAAATGGTCACATCCGGACTGTATATTTAAAGCACATTGCTTCCCCCCTAAACAAGAATCCTAGGAACAGTCTTCCTCTTCTTCTTTGGTGATCACTCATGGCCGAGTAAGACTGTCTTCCATAAACACAGTTTTAACAATGAGTCCGTAAGTGGCTGTGGAGGCCAATTCTGTATCCACATGTCCTTCCACAGTGGGGACATTGGTTTCCAGGCAGGAGTTGTTTATCCCTCACAGAACTACAACCCCAAGCACCCTTGACTAACTATAGTTCCCAACATTCCTTGAAGGAAGCTATGTGCATCCAGTGTCCTTTCAATGTACGGTGTGGATGTGACCAATATTGGAACCTGATTGCCTATGTAGCACCTCAAGCATTGCAGAAGGCCAGTCTGTCAGCTTACCTGAATGGACCCTTATTTTGTATGGTAGAGGAGTGTGACCAGCTCTATGCCTCTGTCGTGGCTACAGTGAAAGACGTGATAAAGTACTATGCAGCTCATGCATCACATAATCGTTCCCACTTAGAAAAAGGGAAAGAGATTCCATAATTCATGTTTGAACATGTTAAAGTGTAGCTATGACAGGGATACAGAGCACTCTGGCTTCTCTACCACCTGAAAGGCAGGTTTAAAGTGCTAGAGAGACTTTTTAAAAATGTTTTTATCACTTGGCAAAACATTGCAGAATAACATTAAACTAGAAAAGTCTCGGTAAAAAAATAATATCTCAATCAAAAGCCCTTTTTTGCAGTGCTGTATTAAAATTAATCGCCTGCAGAATGCACTGTGATTATTTTCAAAAGGTTCTGGTGAATATTAGCTGAAGTACCCAGCTTCCTCGTGTCACTCTTGTTGACAGAAAACATCAAGAATGCAAACAATCTGTGTGCAACTGCCCAAAACTGCATTACAGTAAGGACTGGGGCCAATGGCATTCCTCTAGTTGGATAGCTAAGAGGATTGTATTTTGAATAACGAGGAAGATCCTTAGTTTCCACAATACTGCAAGTACAAATTCCATTGTCATACCCGATTTTGAGTATCCCTTCCCTTTGAGTTTGCCACTATCAGTTGAAATCTATGAGCTATGACAGCTGTCCTTTGTGCACAGCAAATGCTTTTCACAAGTATGATTCCATCTACTTTGATTTAGCCAAGGTGGAAAAAAAATGTCAGAGAACTGAACACTGATATCCTTGAACCTGGTCTTCGCTTTGTGAATTTGCAAAAATCCCACCATGCAGTACCAGTCAGGTAGGAGTTTGGAGCATACACCGAATCAGACTGTTGGCTCATCTGTAGCTGTGTTACCTAAACATCCACAGTTCATCCATACCCCAGCCCTACCTGAAGATGTTGGAGATGGAGCCTCAGATCTTCTGCATTCAAAGCATGGGCTCTGCCACTGAGCTATGGCCTAAGGTATAGAGCAGCTCCATAGCTCTGTTGCTGAGTCGATCTAGGCTGGGACCATAATATGGAGATGAGAGGAGTTTAACACTTTGCCCCTGCTATATATCCAGATCGCTCCTCCCCATGCAGGGTTGGCAATTTGCAATTGGAAGAAAAGCTCCCATTGTAGAGCTTTTGTTACTATGCAAATTGCTGGTGTGCAAACTGCAATCTGGTTTGGGGCTGCAGCAGGGAGAAAGGATTAAAGTCTCTAATCGCCATGTCAAGATCCTGATCTGGATCAAGGGTTCCATGCTGGCTAGTTTAGCTTTCAAAGTTGCCACTCTATTTTCAGGGAGGCCAAAAGACAGAGACACATTCCACACACACCCTGTAAAAACAAGCTCTGTGTGGAAGCAAAAGCACCTTCCACTCCTGCAGGAAGATCTTTGGAACCAAGCCATAGCCACCAAAATACAGATTTCTTCCTTTTTATTGTGCATAAGATGATCATCCTTGGAATACTATGTAAAATGCAGGCAGCTGATTTTAGCACTGATAAAAGGCATAGGCTATGAATTTTTTTAAAGCATTCTGAGCAATGGAGAAAAATTGCCATTCAGCATATTAACAGAAAGGTTACCTAATAATCCACAAACTGTAGTCTGAGTGGATTGCTGAGAAATTGTCAACTGCATTATTCAGAAGCAGGACCAAAGTGTGATTCCTTAAGATTTATGCTGCTGCATAATTTATCTGGGGGGGAAAGTTGTAGTTAAAGCATCATTGAGTGCTATTAATCAAACAATGTTTTTTTACTTAAACTGATTTAAAGTTCTGCACATTTCTTCCAAACAATTTTTGTATAACCTAGAGAGGCTTAGACTGCAGTGCAAACAAATAGTGGTGGTTGAATGTCTTGTGGCTCTATTAGGAATCAGTTGAATATTTATGAGCATTCTCAAGGAAGTGATCATAAAAAGAAGATTTTCTCTTTCCTGAAAGTTATCTCCTGATTCATAATATTGATGCATTTGCACAGCATGATGAAGCCACACTTAATGCCATCCCTGTGATTGGATCTCGTCTGCCCAGTACCACTCTACATTGAGTCATCTGCCTTGCACCCACCTTACATCACCAGCTATGGTGGCTGAGAGCTGCCTGAAATGACTCTTTCATATAAACCACATGTTTCAGCATGATGAGGGAACCAGCTGCTCCCTAGTGGATTCCTTCAGGGTGGGGCTAACAAGGAGAGGTCATGGCCTGAATTGGGAGCTGCCCTGAGCCAGATCCAGCCCACAGGTCAGCAGTTCCACTCCCCTGATATCATGCATATGATGGAAAGGCAGAGGACTCTTCAGGAGCCAACAACTGGCATTCGGAGACATGCTGCCTCTGACAATGGAGAGAGAGAGACCATAATCACTGTGGCTATTAGCTATTGACAACTGTATCTTCCATGAATTTGTCAAATCCTCTTTTAATGTCATCTGAATTCCATAGTGTCACTATGCACTGTATGATGAAGTTCTATCTTTAGGGCTAGACTTTGAAGTACAGTGGTACCTCGGGTTAAGAAGTTAATTCGTTCTGGAGGTCCATTCTTAACCTGAAACTGTTCTTAACCTGAAGCACCACTTTAGCTAATGGGGCCTCCCGCTGCCGCCACCGTGCAATTTCTGTTCTCATCCTGAAGCAAAGTTCTTAACCCGAGGTACTATTTCTGAGTTAGCGGAGTCTGTAACCTGAAGCGTCTATAACCTGAAGCGTCTGTAACCCGAGGTACCACTGTACTTGGACTAATGTCATGTGCAGAATATAGTGGCCTCTAAGAATAGGAAAGAATCTGTCCCTGGTATAAAGTAAGGATCTTTTTAAAGAAAAAAATTAAATAAGAAAGCTATAGCTGGTTGGGTAAAAATGGCTGGCTATCTCTTACATCATTCAGCTCTTGCTTTCTACTTCATTTCTCAGAGTTTCTATAATTTATTTTTTAAAAATGGAAAACTTAAATCTTCAAAGAGAAACTCAATCTTCCTCTGCTAGAGATAAACAGGTGTGTGTCTTTGAATTATTGAAGTGTTGAATAAAAGGAATGCATGAACAGTTGCCTCTTATGCCAAGCAAGGTCTGAAAAGCCAGGTTTTACAAACCGAAGTGAAATTGCAATGGAATGATTGAACAAAAGAAGGTAATAATCCTGGTGGAGATTACAAAGATAAAGCCAGGAATCTGAAAGCCTCTAGCACTTTGCAGCCTCACTCTCACATTGTCAAGTCTTTATTTCAGGTATGTGGAGGAGGTGGCTCTGAAAAGCAGCCCGCCCAGCCCACCTGCCCCACGAAGAAGCACTGATGGATTCATTAAAACATCTTCATTATTAGCTTAAAACAGGATAAGCAGCTTTTGAAGCACTTCCCAGGTCATTCTCTGTTTTTCATTCCATTGGGGAGGGGGGTATTTTAAAAAAGCATCAATTTTCTAACTAATTCTCCACTGAGTTTCATTTACAGCTTAAGAGGGAACATAAAATAGCCTACTTCAGTGCCAGCTGCCACCAGAACTCTTCAACTTCATCATGAGGGAAGACTTAAGAGAGAGCTGAGGAAATAGCAATTGCTTTCTTTTTAATGCAAGGAAATTGTTCTCCACAGAATGGCAGGGACATACTAAATATGTATAAGATATTTGTTCTGAAGAGTTCTATGAAGAGCCTCTGTAGCGGATTGCAAGCACACAGCAACTTATTTCATAACTTAATAGAAAATCCAGTACTTTATTAACAGCCAACTTCCCTTGCCTTTGTGGGGGGGGGGGGATAGAATAAAAATCACAAGGGATGTCCAGCCCTCAAGAAGGATATTATGGAATTGGAAAAGTTTCGGGGAAAAGCAACCAAAATGATCAAGGGGATGAAGAATTTTTGCGACATTTGGAACTTTTTAGTTTAGAGAAAAGGGCAAGTAAGAGGTAGCCTGATAGAAGTTTATAAAACGAGGTATGGCATGGAGAATGTGGATAGAGAAAAGTTTTTCTTCTTCTCTCACAATATGTCATGGACATTCAGTGAAGCCGAGTGTTGGAAGATTCCAGATGGATAAAAGAAAGTACCTTTTCAAGCAACGCATAGTTAAATTATATAACTCACTCCTGCAGGAAGCAGTGGTGGCCATGAATCCACCAACCTGGTTTTAAAAGAGGATTAGACTAATTCATGGTGGAGAGGGCTATCAAAGGCTACCAGCCACAAGGGTGATGCTCTACCTCCACCACGGGAGGTAGCAAAACTTCTGAATATAGTGGTACCTCGGCTTAAGAACTTAATTCATTCTAGAGGTCCATTCTTAACCTGAAACTGTTCTTAACCTGAGGTACCACTTTAGCAAATGGGGCCTCCTGCCGCCGCCGCGTGATTTCTGTTCTCATCCTAAGGTAAAGTTCTTAACCCAAGGTACTATTTCTGGGTTAGCAGAGTCTGTAACCTGCAGGGTCTGTAACCTGAAGCGTCTGTAACCGAAGGTACTGTTGGTTTCTATTTCCCTCACTGAGCAGCAACTGCATGTCACAAGACATTGTTTTCATTCCACAGTCCGAGTTACTGTTGGGTTCCCACGGGAATGGGAGACTGGATGTGACGTACACTGGTTTCCTGTTTCTTTGTTCTGTCTCTCCGTTGTCGAGAGTGAGTTGCTTCTCTGCTCTCATAGAGGCAAGATGTATGTTTGTGTGTTCTCGGTGTAGTTTGGAAATAAACTTATCAATGTAGCACTATACTGCTTCATCCTTTCGTCTGCAGACTACAAGATAAGACGAGCCATACCAGCTCCAGATGGGCCGGAGCTGGACAAATCTAACAGGTACCACTGTACCAGTTGCTAGAAGCCACAGGAGGGGAGAGTACTCTTGCTTGCTGGTTTCCCACAAGCAACTGTCCAGCCACTGGCCTGATCCTGCAGGCTCTTTTTGTGTTCTGTACTTTCTGTGTTTAATGACAGGGCCCTGTATAATAGTTGCACATCACTGAAAAGGGACATCACATTTCCAGGACATTCATGTGCAAAATCAGATATGCAATTTTCATCTGGGTAAAATCATTTTCTATTTTCCATCCCAATGTGTATATATCATTCCCTGTTCAAAGGCACGACTTTAAATGCCTCCTGTTGAGTTCTACAAGGGAATACACTGTACAGTTAAAGCCCACAAGTTCCCACAAAGAAATCATGAGAACTGTAGCTGACCCCTCACAGAGCTACAATTCCCAGCACACATAACAAACTACAGTTCCCGGGATTCTTTGGGGAAAGTCATGTGCTTTAAATGTATGGCGTGTATGCAGTCCAAGGAGTAGGAAGCAAACAGGCAGTGTGACCCCCTGGACTGGATGTAAATAAGCATGCTGGCAGGTGGAGGTTGCTGAGAGCAGATTGAGATGGGTGGGGCTGTAACCCATTCAACACTGTGAAGGGGATATGTAGATGAGCTCTCTAGCAGTGAAAAGAGCAGAAGGATATTTGCAAATGTGCAATAAACAGCTGGATTAAGTTCAAGGGATGCCATAGTCCTCCAAATATTACTTGACTACAACTGTCACCATTCCTAACCACTGTCGTGCTGGCTGATGGGAGGTGAACTCCAACATTTGTAGGGTTGCAGAGTCCTCACCCCAGAGTTAAGCTTAACCACCTGAGAGATGGCTTTCTTCTGAAGCTATGTTATAATTTTATTCTATTTTTAAAGGACAACCATTTGTTTATCATGGGGGTGGCGACATCATTGAGTGACACCCAGCATGATTCAGCCTCAACCCAATGGATGTAGGTAACGTGAGTCCATTCAAATGGGCCTATTCTAAGTATGACTATCATTGACGATGGCCCCTTATTTTGTAAGCACTGACTTTGGGCAACTTGTGCAATTTACATTTTCCACACTCTTGGTACTAGAATCCCATTAACATTGTGACTAGTTTTCACTGTCACTACTTTGGCCACAAATTCCATTATTCTAATTGAGTTCTCCCACTGTAGGAATGTATCATTGCTCATTAAAGCTTTTAACCGAGCCTTATCAGATGAGAAAAATGAATGTGGGCATTCGCTGACATTTGCAAGTGACGGTCAAGTGCCTGAAAGAGCTGTCGGTTTTTGTGTCTAAATGTAACAGCTTTCCCAAAACGAATACTAATGGAAATTAGATTCTGGCTTACATTTCACTCAACTATATGATAACTTCATATTTTTTAAGCATTTGAAATTCTGTTCACAAAAGCAGAGCGATGTACCCAAAATTTATTGATCTCATAAGGATTCATGTTGGCTGAAATTTCCAGGCTAAGGAAGTTGGTCTGAAATCAGGGAAAGGGCCAGGGAATGGGAATGGGAAGCTTTTCATCTTAACCTGCCAAACCAGCCCATCTAGGGGAAGGAAAACTCTGACCCTAAGCCTCAGCTGCCTTGCAGCTATACTCATTTGTGAGAAAGGCTTGGGGAGTATACCCTGAAGAACCTACTGCTTTGTGGGACATTTTTGGGAGCAAACACTGAACAAATCCAGAGCGTAGTCCCTGAGACAGTTAGATAGCACCTTGTACGCCTCCTTCTGGCAACTCCTGCAGCCTAGCTAGTGCTAAACGTAGTGCTCTGCTTTCCTTTGGACCACATCAGCAAGGCCAAGAAGGGGGTTTATGTCATCTAGGCAGTCCAAGACCTCCATACACACTGCCCAGGCTTGCACTCCAGAGAGGTCACTTCAAAACAACATGGGAAGCAGCAATTCAAGTTACCGGTTTCTGCAGTCACAGCAGGCAATGTGATACTAACACAAATCAGTAAAACAAAAATGCAACTTAAAACAGCAAAATAGTAACCTAAAAACAAAACAAACCCCCTCCCCTCTTCCAATAATTCAAGCACACAAAACAGAATCGGATCCTATGGGTTAGGAGAAGCCTAGGCAAAACTGATACGTAAGTTTTTTAAAAGCTGCATTTCTGCTGGTGGTAAATCACTTGAATGGGATAAAGAAGCCAGCTGCTTGTAGCAGTCAAGAAAGAGAAAACTGAAATGTGCTACAGTAATTTTGCTAATTATGTCTTTGGACAAAGCATTCAAATCATAAACCTAGTATTGCTTTTGGCTTGAAATTTGAGTGGTCCATCTTTGCTAATTAAGAATTAGTTCCAGTTCCTCAGGCTCTGAGAAGATAAATCAGCCATCTTGCCATATTCACTGAGAAATGGGTTATTTGTACCCTATTATCCAAAGTAGTGATGTTCAGTCACGACAAGCAAATACAGGTTCACATTTAACAAACTCCACTTGGGAATCTTGCTTACTTCCAAGGGAGTTCAAATATGCCTACTACAAGCAGAGGAACCATCTCACTGCCATAGTTCTAGAGTGTGGGCTCGTGGTGGACATTAAAGAGCAGCTCGGATCTCCGATTGGATCAGATCATCTATGCAAAATGCTCGGTAGCAGTCCACAACCAGTGACTTCGAGGTCAAATCTGATTCCATGGAGCTTGCCACTTGCCCTGTCAACACCAGAGGCAGGTTGAATAGCATCAGTGGAAACAGATCTTGGTAGCGCACCATCTGGGACTTTGGTTTCCTGTTGAAAGTAGCTCCCTAGCTACCAAGGTGCTGCTAAAGTTTGTGATGGGCAGGCTTCCCCAATCTGGTGCCCTCTTGGACTACAGCTCCAGCCAGTGTGACCCATGATCAGTGACTATGGGAGTTGCAGTTCAAAATGCCTAGAAGACATCTGCTGGTGCAGTGACTCAATAGAATGAGAATGATCTTACTCTTTTCATGCCTTGCTGCAATCTCACATTTTATTTTTCCACCAGGCATAGTGCAATCTTATGCAGAACGAAGTCTTGATGACTTCCTTCCATTGCTGCCAAGCTTCTGCTGGCAACTAAGAAAATATCCTTCTGCAATAAGTAGTCAGTCTCTGATTTTGATTCTTTATTTTGTGTTTGTTGTGTGATTTTAAGATAGTTGATGTAAACTGTTCTGATTTTTATTTTATTTTACAAATTGTGATATATAAGCCAGCTTAATTTCACATTTGCATGCCTTTGGAAATCATTTCCTATCTCTCTCTTTTTGTTTTGTTAAAAGTAACCATAGAGTTGGATAAATATTAGATTAGGACCAATGCTGAAGAATTCATTCTTCACCTCTGTGCCCTTGTCCTGATGAAAAATCTTCCAACCTGTTATTTGTCCCATTAGTTAGAACTAATGGCTTCAGTTAGGAACTTCTGCCAAGGAAATAGCTTTGAGGGGGGGTGTAACCCTCCTCCCACAGTGTCATAGCCTTATTTTAATTTGCTAGCTTAAAAAAAAAAAGCATTTGAAGATCTAATCATGAACTTCCATTTTCTTGTTGAGCCCTATGTCAAAATGTACTCCAGATCAAAGATAAAAGCCAATAATAATAATCTCCATCATTGCATCTCATCTGGCTACAGATGGTTTATCATGAAATGTTAATATTTCAGCAAAGAATGGCTGAACAATGAAGAAAATAAAGTTTGGCTGGAACAGTGTTTAACTTTGGTCTGTGTAAAAAAAAAAAAAAAAGTTCCTTTCAAGGCCAAATGACAGCATGACACATTTTTGATGAGTGTGGCAGGGTATACACACTGAAAATGTGGCATCAAATATACACACTGAAGATGATGATATGTTGACTGCATTTTTTTTTAAGTCTCCCTTTGATGAAATTGCCTAATTACAAGTGAAAAATTTAAATGACTAATATCCAAATTCCAGCTGGGCAAACCCCCGTTAGGCTGCTAATAATATTTGTAGTTTGACATCAATCAACACGTGTTCAGATTTCTAGCTTCTCCTAAACTCAAGGGATGAGAGCCAGGTGAAAAGGGAAATTACCGACAAGCTGTAAACAACCCTAAATTGCTGCAGATGCACCGGGACCATATTTGCTTTAAAGTGATGTACACGTAATCAAAATTTAATGCAGATCATCAGTTATTTTTCAGACATTGCTATAGAAGCAGCATCTGTGTTTATAGACAACATACTATACTATGCACTGTACAAATGGGTGTATAAACATTAGGAACGTTAGGGCTGTGCCAAAGTTTCAGAACATTAAAAGAGGCCTGCTGGATCAGACAAAAGGTTCTCTATAGTTCTGCATCCCATTTCCATCAGTTGCCAGACAAATGCCTCTGGAAAGCCCACAAGCAGGGAAGAAAAGGAACACCTTCTTGCAATTAAATGTTTATGATGTTTGACAAAATCACCCTTTTGCAGGGGACTGCATTTATCACCCAAAGCTTGGGTTGCCTTTATGAAAGCAAATGCTGTTTGGTTCGAAAGCATTTGCCAGTTCTTTTGGTACAGAAAATCCCTGCAGCGGTATAATGCAATGAATAAAATGTTGTGATGTCAGGGATGATGTAAAATTAGATGCTGGCTCATGATGTCGTCATGTTGCTAGGGTATAGCAAATGAAGTCTGCACTTCAGGAATGGCCACAGTTCAGGAAGTGCAGTCACATGCTTTGTAGCCAAAAGGTCTCAGGTTGAATCCCTGGCATATCCAGGTTGGGCTGTCCTGCCTGAAGCCCTGGTAGGCCACTGCCATGCCATGAAATCAAAATTGAAATAGAAGAATCAATTATCTGACTTGGTATAAGACAGACTTCTAGGTACGCTGATTATTCCTATAAAGCAGGCATGTCCTACTGCAGGGGTCTGCAACCCGCGGCTCCGGAGCCGCATGTGGCTCTTTTACATCTTTGCTGCAGCTCCGGGGCGGATACTAGCGAGGGGAGGAGGCGCATTGTGCGCCCCGACACTCCTCACTGTGGCGGGCGCTGTACTGGCTGTGACGTCGCATGGGGGCGGTGCGTGCGTTAGTCACGCACCGTCCCGACATCACCTTCCTGCCCGCTGTCAGATTGTGGCTCCGGAGATATATTTGTTTTAAATGTCGCAATGGTTTTGCGGCTCCCAGTTGTTGTTTTTTCTTCGGAAATGGGTCCAAGTGGCTCTTTTTGTCTTAAAGGTTGCAGACCCCTGTCCTACTGGTACATCACAGGGTGTTCCTGGTAGATCCTGGTAGATCTTTGGCCCCTCAGTTATCTCCTCCCCCAACCCCCAAAAAGGGGAAAAACAACTGTGGCTCAACAACTTTCCCTTTCCCAAAAAAGCTCAACAACTTATCACTGCCAGGTTTTTTTATACTATGAGTAGATCGCAGTCTATCAGGAGTTGGACATCCCAGTACTATTGTTAGGGACTGACTAGATGACAAGAAGTGGTGGGAGGTACCAGCTGGGGACCCCCAAGGGAAGCTCCAGAACAGGAAGCCTCAGAGCCTAGCAGTGGCGTAGCGTGGGGGGTGCAAGGGGGCAGGCCGCACCGGGCGCAACATCTGGGGGGGCGCGCTCGCTGCCTCCGGAGTCGCCGAAGAGCCTCGGGCGCAGGCTGTAGCAGAGCCGCATGTCTCGTGGCGCCTGGTTGAAGGCGCCCGGCAGGCAGCGGCTCTCAGCGCTCGCCGCGGAGGACGCGCCAAGCAGCCCCTCCTCACAGCCCCGCCTCCACCGCTGCTGCTTCAGCTGCTGGGCCGTTGCATTTTCCTCGCCTCTCTGCCCCCCTCCTCCTCCGGGCAAGCGGCGTCGTTTGGGCAGCAGCGCCAGCGGCAACTCGCAGGTTAGGGGTTAGGGGGGGCGCAAATTACGTGCCTTGCCCCGGGTTAGGGGGCGCAAATTACTTGCGTTGCCCCGGGTGCTGACAACTCATGCTACGCCGCTGGAGCCTAGGGCTTGGTCGTGGGACACCAATGAACTCTGCATCTTGTGTGCTAACCTGCATCTGACAAATTATTTACATATACATGCACTATGCCATACATATGTGCTGATGTCACCTGATTTAGCACCAGGTTGCATAGTCCCATTTTAAGGAAATGTAGCAAATGTTCAGGAGAGAGGGTCAGACCTATTAGATGCTGTTCCCAAAACTGGTGCCTTCTAGATGTTTTGAACTTCCTTCAACCCTGATCATTTGCCCTGCCGATACGGCTGACCCCACTATCCTGTCCGCTGGATTTGATTCATGGATTTTACTCCGGTAGGGTTAGTTGGTCAAAAGGTTTTTGTTCCATAGTCATGTTTAAGAGTAATGTCAGTCAAGTTCTGCTGCTTTGGCTTTTAATTATGTAGGAGGCAATAAAATGGTACGTGGAATAACCTGAACTTAGAAAATGTAATTTAGCTTTCTCTATGAAAAGGTTAAGTTAGTTATTAATTGAGGTCATAGGAAAGGGATTAAATACTGTATCAAGACTTAATAATAATTTTCACTCCCATCCCTTCTGAGACTTGAGGCAGTCCTCAAAGGCAGAAAACAGCGCACACTTCAGACAGATGTTGGAAGCTGAGCGAAGAAATATCTGCACTTTAACCATCAATATTCCTTCTTGCTCCCTAGTGATGTATCTAAATTATTCATGTTTAAAATGTAGCAACTCTTTAATAGAAGCCTACTAATCACAGGGCTTTAGGTAGGGCTAACAAGGAAGAACTTAATTCCTTTCACCAGAATTAATAATGTGGATTATTAAAACCTAGGACAGTTGTTTCATTTTGGACTTTTTTCACTTTGGATGGATACTATAAAAAGCAATAGTGGCACTTTAACTATACCACCTGTAATCCCTCTTGCCTTTTAAGATGCTCCCAGAATCCATGTGACATTTTAAATCCATGTGACATGGAAAATGCTTATATGAGACAGAGATTTATTAAACATTTATAATATGTGTTAAAGAGACAAGCTGTGTAATGCTTGCCTCTTCCACAGTGCAATCAGCTGCAATTGAAACAAAGAATGGGGAAATGATTTATGAAACCAAGGAGACAGAATCAATAATAAGACATTCTTCCATGTGCTATATTACAGGTGGGAAAAATGTCACAATGTCTGTGCCCTTCTTTTGAAAGAGCAGATTTCTACAGAAGCAGCAATTAGCAACTGGGGCCAAAAAAGGGTTTTTTAAAGTGTGACTTACAGCAATTATAAGAGCTGCTAATATCCAGAAGTGTCAGGTTTCTGGGCTTCAATTTTTTTCATACAGTGAAGCAAAACTTACTGAGGCATTGGAAGTGATGTCCTAACAGACATTACCTTCATTGCTGCTGCTGCGTGTCACCCTGTAGGCTTGGAAAATTTAGAGCTTCCATGCTAGAGGTGAACAGAAAACCCTGTGTACATTGGGCAAAGAGCAGAGTGATCGCTTCTGCTTTGCCCCAACTCTGAAGTGGATTGAAGCAGATGGAATAAGATTCCGCAAACCAATCCAGTCGTGTGCGGAATGGATGGTGATGTGTCACTGTCCCCATGACCCTGAGGACGTCTTGGAGACCACTTGAACTGAAGGAAGCATTTTCATACCTCTCAAAATTGCCACCATTTTGGGGGCTGCATTTAGGGGGCTGCATCCATCCCTGTTTCCTTGTCAACCAGGACAATGCTCCTTGGGGGAAGGGAAATGAATCCACCACAGTGTAACCACTGCAAAATAGAGTGTGTTGATCTAAACTACAAATTTATGTGACTCATATTGGGTTAAGACTTCACAATCAGGGCAATACCCCTTCATAGCTCTCACTTTCATCATCATGGGAGCTCAGTCTGCTGGAATCATAGGAGCAAACTAATAGGGACGGAGATTCCTTTGGGCCCCCAATAAAAGATTTGAGGGGGCCAGGGCCCCCCAAAGTTTACAGGCACTGCCTTTCAAATGGTGTGTGTGAACTGCATCTTGTGATTGGTGATGCAGGGCAGGCCTTACCTGCCCCTGTGACATTAACATATGAGAGTGCTGGAGGTGAAATAGTTAAACAGGTTACCCAATCAGAACCCAGGGGGTGGAGTCAGAGGGACTATAAAACCAGCTCTGGGAGGGGCGAAGGGAGGAGTTTGTTGGGAGTTGGGTGGTTGTTTGGAGTGGGAGTGGGAGTGAACTGGGATAGAGTCTGTGGGTAGGTTGAGTTAGTGTAGCGAAATAAGCTGAGTGAGGAACAGTTAGGAACTAGGAAGACAAGTAAATATCTGAGAGGTGGCTTAGTGAGTGAGAGCAGGTAGCGGAAGTTATAAGTCTGGATAGGCAGCCCATGATTGTAATGGACCGATACCGTTTATGAAACCACACACTTGTTAAACTGCAATAAATAAACAGAAGTTTATGTTCCAATTTAACCCTGACTGGACTCAGTATTGTACCAGGTAGGGCCTGGGTGGTGGCAGCGAGAAATAAAGTGGTGGCACTGGAATCAATAGACAGTGAAACGTCCGGGGACCCTGTGTGATCGCCACAGCCCCCTCCCCCAATATTTCAGTTAAGTTGGCACCTGTGGCTGGAATCCACATTTCCAGGATGTCTTCATGTTTGCTGTGCAATTCCTCCACAGGGCTGGATGCTATAATGGAGCAAGAAGCAGCCCCAAGTTTTTTAAATGGCAAAGCAACAGCTGATTGGTGGATAAAGGCTGTGAAGAGGCTGTGAAAACAGGAGCAAGAATACATTGGAAGTATCAGTGGACCCCCTCCCGCATTATTCTTACTGCTGGTTTCTAAAGATTATTATTCCAACCAAGGGCTTTGAATGAGAAGTGTGAGAAATCAAATGGGGGGAAATGCTTACTTATAAAAGACATTTTCTCTCTTTTTATTTGTTTGCTCCCATGGTTCCTCTACATATTTCTGCCATCTCCCACTCGGTAATTGATTTCATTGACTACAATGAAACTTGCTGCTTTAAAGAGTGTGAAGAGCTCATTTCTGACAACTGCAAGCCCTGTCTCTACAGCAGCACACCTTCCCTCCTCCACCCACACCATGTCAGATACCAACATCCCTGGCACTTAGGCGGCATAGATTCTGCCACAGGGATCTGCACCCCTCCAGACAGGATTTTAGCAACCAAACCCTGCTTGTTCTAAAGTGAACAGAACATCATATAGGATCCCCATGCTTCCAAATCATAACAGCAAAGGAGGCTGTCTCAGTGGGTGGGTTTCTGCGAACTACTCACTTGCCAGCCTAAATCTATATATAGTCTATAGATGCTTTGCCAGACCTCTATTATCTGCTTTGATTCAATTTGCTGGATTTATATTACCTATATTAAAAAAAACAAAAACCAAGCCTTGTCTGTAGCCTCAGCTGACATTTAAAAACAGAGTTTCTGTAGATGAGGTTCCCAGCTTGCAAAACTGACAACATTCCCCACATTCCCATTAGTTCTTCAGTCAAACATAAGGAAAGCTGCTCTCATGCTAACTAGAACAAAGGGAACGTAGCAGGAATGCACCATGGCTATTCCTGAAAATGACAATATTTGTTATGATGATCTAAAGCATTATATTTTTTTAAAAGGACTGAAACATTATCACTCAAAGTCCAAACACATAGCGAACAAACAACTTTCCAAAATGTATAGTAGATGCAGGGGGTTTAGCAGCTGACAGTAAGGGGACTGTGGCGTTTTTAAAAATTTGCTAGGCTTTATTTCTTTCATTGTACACAAGCTGGTTTTGTCCGTGCTCATAATGTATTGCTGTGCCCAGTCTCCAGAATTCTGCAGGCAATTCTCAAGTGAAGTAGTATAAAATGACACTGAGAAGATAGATCTTCTATATGCAGTTCACAGTGGGCTGCTGCTGTTATTTATGCCTGACAGCATTTGCAAACCATTTACAAGAAAAGTCAGCTGCCACAGCTGCTGTTGTCACTGCCATTTTACCTGGTAGGAACAGTGTCATAATAGCATGCAGCCTCACCCCTCACTCCTGTGTCAGACTCACAGTCTTTCTAGCGCAGTATCGGCAACAGCATCCCAGGATTTAAGACAAAGGTACCCAAGGTTTTATCATAGATTTGTAGAGGAACAGACACCGAGGGTCACCCAGTCCAACCCCCTGCAATGCAGGAATCTCAACTAAAGCATCTATGACAGATGACCACCCAACCTCTGCTTAAAAATCTCCAAGGAAGGAAAGGCCACAACCTCCCAAGGGATTCTGTTGCTCTTACTGTCAGAAAGTCCGGAAATTTTGTGTTTGTGTGTTTCTTTTTTCTCCCCCCGACTTCTCCTTTAAACTCCCCCACAAAATGCCCCTGCAAACACTTCTTCTATGAGTCCTGATCATGAGCTCCCAGAAGCTGCCACCAGCTTTTTGACCTAGGACCTTATGCGCACCAGATCATAGGGACAGGGAGCCTTTTCCAGCTCAAGGAGCACATTCTTTTCTGGGTGGCCTTCCGAGCACCATATGTCATAGGTGGCTGGGGCCAGAGGCAAAAGTGGGTGGCCCATATGGATACAAATGGTACCTTTGTGTCATAAGTGAGTTTCTCCATGCTCCATCCAGGCAAGCAAGAGGTTTTGTCAGAGTTCAAGGGTGCCTGCCAGCAAGGCAAATACAACTGGAATGGGTGTGCCTAGGGAAATTGTGTGGCCAGGGTAGAGTTCTATGGGCCAGACAGAGAGACTTGGATGAATGCATTCAGTCCATGGGCCTAAGATGCCTCCACTTCTGTGCTATCAGTTAACCAAACCCCCTGAACGCTTTTTTTAAAAAATAAATAAATAGGTAAATATTATTTTGTTTGTTTTGCACACAGAAAATAGGATGGCAAAGTTGAAAAGGGGCATTATGAGTTGGAGGCAGCTCTTTATATGTATTTTGAAATGGCTGTCACTTAAAGCGTGCTTGGACAAAACCTGAAACACAGGAGTTTGCAAAAGGAATGCTCAGCAACATTTAAACTACACTGGTGCATATTCTCTGACTATAATAACACTAACTTATAATTGTTTTGTTTGGGGGGGTCAGAAAGCAGCTGCAGTGCTAAAATATCCAATTTCCTCAAAATTACGAGGCAATAAAACACTCAGGCCTCTAAGTCTGATAAATGCATAAAGAATGGTTGCAAAGCATTGTTGCAGAGGCTGTCGTCGTCTTTACTATTCATTCTTTCAACCAGCATGCATTTTGGATTTGCCTCCCCTGTGTAATTGGACTCTGTTATGACTTTAAGAAATAATATTAACCCTATGATCCTAGAGACATACCCTCCAATATTCCACAGACAACAATTGGGATGCACGACTTTCTGGGCTGCACTCCAGCAGGAACCAGTCAGAAGCTGGGGAGGCATCTGTAATTCTGGGGTGTCCCGCTCGAAGCAGGACAGTTGACAGGTATGTAGAGGGAGAGTGTGTAGAAACCAGCCTATTGTACAAAGGTAAAATTCACATTAATTGCCCGGTCTCCTTGTGCTTCTGGTCCTTTCCATTAGTGGCATGTGCCCCTCTGGAAGGTTTCCCAGATGGGGTTGCTGAAAAAGATTCCCCACTCCTGATGTATATATTGCAACAGTTATAAATCTAAACAACACTATATGGAGGAGGGATAACAATAGCTCAGCAGGGTTATTGCAAGATGGATTGGATCCAGTGTGGAATAGAAGAGTTGCAGCATGGATAGCAGATAAAATGTATCTGAATGCTGAAGCAATTTGCCAGTGGAACACACTGACCAGCAAACTTCAGAGGATGCTTTTTAAAAAGCAGAATATGGGGGCCGGGGGGGGAATCAAAAGATTTCCATGCCATGAGAGCTTTGAATAAACCATTCCCTTGATGTAATTGCAGTATGTTGAGGTCACTTCAACCGTTCCTGACCATACTCTGAATGGGCAATTGCAAACTGGCTGCATAAAGATGTAAGGTTCACACTCCAGGGCATACACAGCCACAATTAATCATCTGGACTGAGTCCTAGCGTCCATTTATAGCAGCAATATATTTGGGGTAGCTCCACTTTGAGCTCCTTGTTTTATGGCTTGCATCCTGAGATTCAGTTGGGCATTTAAATCTTAGCAGCAACTAAAGAATTGCCCTTAAACTAATTAATCCCCACCACCACCAACCCATGTGAGATACAGAAATAATTCTTCACTTCATGTTGTTTATGATAGATCTTCAGCAGGTAAAATGATTAATTCCTTAAGAGTGTAGCAACTCAATTGTGCGAATGGGACTGAAGTTCATAATTTCCCCTAGTGTCATGGTATTGCTTTTAGACTTGCTGCCTGTCTCAAGAGAATATTTTCATCAGAATGGGCAAGTAGCAATTCTTGACAAGTAGCATGCCATTGTGTGTTTGAATTATGGGTTGATTTTATAGTTAGAAAAGCCATTTGGGTATATATGTGGTATATAGATAAATTAACAACAACATGTAATTTGTGGCATTTCAAGGCATTGAAATGAATACAGTGACTACAGTGGTACCTCGGGTTACATTCGCTTCAGGTTACATATGCTTCAGGTTACAGACTCCGCTAACCCAGAAATAGTACCTTGGGTTAAGAACTTTGCTTCAGGTTGAGAACAGAAATCGTGCTCTGGCGGCGCGGCGGAAGCAGGAGGCCCCATTAGCTAAAGTGGTGCTTCAGGTTAAGAACAGTTTCAGGTTAAGTACAGAACTCCGGAACGAATTAAGTACTTAACCCGAGGTACCACTGTATCTGAGATGGCATCTGCAGAAGAAAGACCCTCTGGCTCTGCTGTAATTTTGTCATGTACTCCATCTCAGCAATGCAGATTTAGACACAATAAATGACTTTTTCAATTGAAAACAACAGAAAGTTCTAAAGCATATGCAGGGGTTGAAGCAGCTGAATGTAACCAGTGTGTGTGTGTGTGTGTGTGTGTGTGTGTGTGTGTGTGTGCAGTTTCAAGCTTACTTCTTACTGGTTCTCACAATTCTAGTAACAAACAAAGTAGATTGCCCAAGCCTTGAATGCACTCACTCTTGATGTTATGTGGTATGCCTTTCCCCACCCCCCCTCTAATAGTCTAGTTTTCCCCAGCATCTGGTGACACTCAAGGCTGAACCAAGATATTTTGCTTCATAAAGGCAGACAGAATGCTCCATTTCATCCCACATAAAGAAGCTCACTGGACTGGCAGTTGATTGTTCTTTCAATTGGACAGCACCCCCCACTGCATCTGAGGGCAAGTGGCTAGCTTAGGATTTTCAGGGTTGGTTGTGTGTCACAGCAGGAGAAAGTGTCTGGCAAGCTCAAAGAAATGACACCATAATCCACTACTTACCACCAGGTGGGACGCGGGTGGCGCTATGGTCTAAACCACTGGGCCTCTTGGGCTTGCTGATCAGAAGGTCAGTGGTTCGAATCCCCACAATGGGGTGAGCTCCCGTTGCTCTGTCCCAGCTCCTGCCAACCTAGCAGTTCGAAAGCACACCAGTGCAAGTAGATAAAAAGATACCACTGCAACAGGGAAGGTAAACGGTGTTTCCGTGCGCTCTGGTTTCCGCCACGGTGTCCTGTTGTGCCAGAAGTGGTTTAGTCATGTTGGCCACATGAGCCGGAAAGCAGTCTGTGGACAAATGCCGGCCCCCTCGGCCTGAAAAGCAAGATGAGCGCTGCACCCCATAGTTGCCTTTGACTGGACTTAACCATCCAGGGGTCCTTTACCTTTACGTTTACCTTTACCTTGGTACTTTTTACTCTTTACCTTTACTTTACTCTGCCTAATGTTTGGACTGGCCTTGGGACATTTTCAGTCGCCACATGCTGAGATCCATGTTGAAGTGTGTCATTTGGTGACGGTCAATCACGATGGAATGATTTAAATTACATGATTTAAATCTTGCTGTGCAATTTAAATTGCTAATGGCCTTATTCACTGAGATTGCTTTTAGTCATAAAATATCATTCATTTTTTAAAGCTCACATTTACATATAATTGAGGGTTGTCGTCATCCCACCCCCTTTATATTTGGTTGTCAAAAGTCGGGCCCATTGGTAGTAGTTACCAATGACTGCTCCAAAGGGTTTCCTACAACGCACACCCAAACCCCTACTGAATTTCATTATCTAGTAACCTGATGGACTGAATACAGAACACAAAAACATTGAGACACCTTCTCCTGTTTTTAACTTCTTCATAATGGCAACAGTTGTTGACACTTTGTTTATGTGCTAGGTTATATCCTTATTAACATGGACAGTTTTCAACAGCACTCTGCTCTCTCTCTCTCTCTCTCATTATTTTCCAACTTCATTTGGTTCTAGACATGTTTGGTTGTTGACTGTCAGTACCTGAGAGCACTGAAGATAATTGGCTAATCAACTACAAGCTAAGAAACAGAGACTGGCATTTGTCTCATAGTCCAGAAGCTGTTTCTCCTTCCAGATGCAATGGGGTCTTGCAGGTAACAAATCTATCGATGCTTCATTGCCTAAACCCAGTCACAGAAGCCATGTTCACACCTCTAAGGTCTCACAGATAAAAATAGGAACATTCCTGTGCACAAATATCTGTGAGTCTAAGAACAGAGGCTTGCAGTCTTGGGGGATGGATCTAGCGGTTCAGTAGACAATAAAGGGGCAGGGATTCGGGTCAGCACAATCCAAGCTACCAGCTCAGGCAGTACATGCAAATCACTGAGACTTGTAAGTACCATACAGATTCGGTAGACACAGTTGGAGTGGTTAGAAGATTGATTTGTTCCATTTCCTCAAAGATCACTTTAATGGTGGAATCAGATCTGATTTAGTGGTTGTGAAAACAATATAAGCTAACTCTTGATGGTATCAGTACTCATGTTTCATGGCTCACAATGTGATTCAAGGATTTGTTATGTTGCCTTTATATGTGTCAAGCACTGTGAATTTCATAGAATCAGAGACTTGGAAGTAAACCCAAGGTCTCTGGTTGGAATTTTAACTGAAGCTTTCTTCCACCACCACCCATTTCCTTGCATACAGGAAAATTTCCTCCAAACCTTTTCACCACCAACCCCTCTCCCTTGACCTATGTACTTGGATACTGTTTTTTCTGGCATGGAGGGACCTCTGTGAAATTTAATTTCCTCAAGGCCAGCTGCAATGTTACTAGCTCTTCTGAAAACTTCATTTTCTTGTGTTGATGCTGTTGTCACTGCAGTGTTTTAGCAATGTAGTATATACAGCAAGAGTGATGTAGACAACATTTGAATTTCTAGGCTTAGAAATACAAATTTTCGTGGTTTTTGATGCTTTCCTTAAGTATGAAGTGACTATTACAATCCCATTTTCATCTAAACTGGAGAAGACCTTATATTCTCTCCTTGCAAAAATCAGCTTGCAGAAGCCTGAATCCCTCTAAATATGACCAATTTGGCTTGGATCTTGACTGAATACAGTGCATAGCCTGACGTAAAATGCCTCACATGTATGTTTTTAAAAATATAGCGCATGAGGAAGCCTTCACTAAAAACTCTTTCGAAGGGTTCTGATGTCTGTTCAGCTGACTGATCAATCAACTTCTGCTCAACATTAAAACAAGCAAATGTATAACCTTTACATCAGAATTATTCATAACATCATGCGTATAATATACAGTGGTACCTTGGGTTAAGTACTTAATTCGTTCCGGAGGTCCGTTCTTAACCTGAAACTGTTCTTAACCTGAAGACCACTTTAGCTAATGGGGCCTCCTGCTGCCGCTGCGCCACTGCTGCACGTTTTCTGTTCTCATCCTGAAGCAAAGTTCTTAACCCAAGGTAATATTCCTGGGTTAGCGGAGTCTGTAACCTGAAGCATATGTAACCTGAGGTACCACTGAATGAGGTTTTGCCATTTGCAAAACAAAAGCATAAGGATGCCTGGAGTCATCCCAGAAAGGCAGAATACAACATTTTTTGTGTGCTGTTAATGGTTTTTGAAAGAAAGCACATATTCTTACTTTTTCGTTCAAAAATGTGTTCATACATTTTAAATATGTAAGCAAAGATATGCACTATTGCTATGCCCCTAAGAATGAGCAATGAAGACCAGGTTATATAATCTGACCCTAACACTGCATTTCAAATGAGAACAGAGGGTCTTGATCTCATTCTGATTTTAATTATTTTGTTTAGTAGGGATCAGGCAGTTGAATTACCTTGGCTTGACCCAGATCAAATGTGAAACAAATTCCCTCCCTTTGGAGGTCAAAAGGAGAAGAAGGCCATGTGGAAAAGTGGAAAAAGTATATAGTTTTTTGTGTGCTTGTACATCAAAGGTGTATAACTTTGCTTTGTGACATACTTGTACACCCTGTTGAAACCTGTTATCCAGTTTGTCAAAACATTTTCTTCCTCCATGAAAAAGGCTTCCATTTTTCTGCCTCAGTAGCAGAGCACTTTAGCATTTTTTGAGAATTGTGCCAGATGCACAATTGAGCTTATCTTGTTGTGAGATGGCCCATTCCCTACCCTACCCTTCCCTCTTCCCATGGCTTCCTGATCTGAAAAGATTGCATGGGAAGATTTGTCTCGTGGTGTCTTTCCTTGGTCATGGAAGCATGTAAACTGCCTGAGATTGGTACACTTCCTGAATTTGTTTTCAAGGGAAACTCTTCCCTTTGTCTTAAAAACAAAATGTTCCTTGATTCCTTTAAAGGTAAAAAGACTTTAAACAACAATGAGCAGCTCTCAGCCACACAATAGGCAGCCTCCCCACCTTCCCATGGAAAACCCAACCAAGGATATAATGGAGGCTTCAGGGAGGACTTGGGGAGGCTACAGCATGCAGACCACCAGAGAAATACAGTACTTGCAAAAATAAATTAAATGACACCCCTGGAAACAATGGAATTGTGGTAAGTAGAACAAGAAAGAAAGAAAGAAAGAAAGAAAGAAAGAAAGAAAGAAAGAAAGAAAGAAAGAAAGGATGGCAGATGATAGATAGATAGATAGATAGATAGATAGATAGATAGATAGATAAACATATATAGTCCAAGGCTGAACATTTTCTGGGAGAATCATAGCATGTTTCATCAAACTTTTATTCATCAAACTAAACATGCTTTGGACAACTTTAAATCCACAAGAGAATTTTAATTACTGGTTTTATTGGATTGCCATTTATAGTGTTATTGTCCGCTGTGGAACAAGCCAGGTTACCAGTCCAGATAAGGAAATGAATTTTGACACTCTGGGAAAGCTTTCTTTTGTACATCATCCAGGCACTTGAACTCAGAGTCAATCCTCTACAAAAGCCAACAACTGGTTCCCACTTTGACACCAGTGGTGGGATCCAGCACAGCTACAGATCAGCACAGGGGCTGCAGCAATGTCAGCTTTATTTCTGGCAAGATTGGTTTCATGCCAAGCATTAATTCAGGTCGCTCACAGTTCAACACTTTTTTCACTTTCACTGCATGTCACTGGCACCCACTGGTAAGCAGGGTGGAAACAGCTGATACTTCTCTGCTTGTCAAAACTATATCTAATAATAGTAATAATTTTATTATTTATCCCCGGCCCTTCTGGCTGGGTTTCCCCAGCCACTCCGGGGAAACTTTAGCTTCAATAATATATATTACTGCTTACACTGATGGTGATAAACCCAAGACTGTGGGTATTGTTACCCATGGCATACACAACCATTGCAATCTGACCCTATGGGAAGGATCCTGGTTGCTTTTTTATGTTGATATCGCTTATTATGTTGTACTTGTAACACATCTTGGAAGAATTTGTAACCTGAAAGGGAGGCTGTCATAAAAATTGTAATCATATATGAATTACACCTACCTGTATTATTATCTTAGCAATGCAAGGTTTGTGATTGCTTGAAAAAATAACCCTGCAAAACCTGTTTGATCAGAAAAAATCATGAGATGAAAAAATGATTGGGAACAACAGGCAACAGTGCTTATTTCCACACACAGATGCACATACATACTGTTGAAGCCAGTTCAGTTATTACAGTTTGCCCTTTTCTGGTTACACCGGCAGAGAAATGGTTAACTTTGGTTGTGAACACCGGAGCATAGCAAGGATTTACAATATCAAACCCCGCCTCCTCGGTTCTACTATTTCTTATTGATATGTGGCCTCTGGATAGTTCAAAGGCACAGATCTACACTTCAATAAAGCGCCCAATTTGCTGTGTCTCTTTTATGCTTCCTAATCTTGTTTCATTAATTACAGCTGTGATCTGGAGTACATATAAGCAACACATTTGACTTGATCAAGGAGCTAATATGATTTTGCCAATGTGCAGCCTGCAGCCAAAGCCCGATTCATTTACTCAGGAAGTCTCCCTATATAGAAAAAAACAAGGAAACATCAATGAACCAACGAATGCACCAGTGCTTAACACTTGAATTTAATTCTTGCAACTGAGTGGGATGAATATCCCCTCAGACCTTCTTGGGTCTTAAGATAGGCAAAGGGGAGCCCTACTGATCATTCTTCCACCTTTAGAAGTGCAGGGAATTTCAGGGCAGGAGAGAGCTTTCTCTGTGGCAGCCGGTAAATTGTAGAGTTCCTTCCTCACAGAAGTGCATCTAGCATCCTCAGTGCATAGCTTTTGCCACACAATTTCTCCTTGGCCTTCAAAAGTTAGGGTATGGCCCATCTAGTATGGCCAGTGATCAAAGTGTTGAATAGTTTTGTTTAAAGGTAGGGTTCATTATTGTTTCACAGGGTGTGTGCCACTTTAAGGGCCACGGTACATATCCTGACCTAGTTTTAGCAGCTGTGTGGCAGTGTAGCAGGGGCTGATAGGTCACTGTAATTAGCTGTGTCAGCAATCGTGTTTGCTATATAATGTGCTTTACCCTGGTGGGTGGATGGATGGGTGATGATGATAGATATTATGTGAAATATATGTATGAGGTGTATTTTGTTATTAAACCATGCAAAGATATTTTTGCATCTCTTCAGTGTTTCCATCTGTGTGGTCTACTCTGCACGCACTCTGTGGCATGTTTCAAATGCCCAATAACTGGTTATGGGCCCAGGCGCTGAGTGTATGACAGCACATTTTTTGAATCTGAGAAAAGTTTGAAGTCTTCTACTCCTGTTGGTGTGGTACTGGAAGATTTCCAGGATGGCTGACCATGTTACAGAAGCCGAGAAAGCTCTTATGTTTCCACAGCTGACAGATGAAAACTATAGTTTATGGTCGTTTCGTGTGGAGGCGCTTTTGACCTCTTGTGATGTGTGGACTGTGACTGAGGACCCCCCTGACCCCATGACGAATGCTTAGACGAAAGGAGATGCAAAAGCCAGGCCAATAATTAATTTGGCTGCCAGCAACCAACAAGTGGTTTACATAAGGAATAAGACAACTGCCAAGCAAATGTGGAATAGTCTTGCAGCAGTACATCTTAGGAAGAAGTCTGCATCTGCATTAACATTTTTCAAGCAGCTGTACCAGATGAAGTTGCAGCCTGGTGGATGGATGGGTGATGATTATAACCACTATGTAAGATGTATGTTTGAGGAGTTTTTGTTCTTAAACCTTGCAAAGATCTCTTTGCGTCTCTTCAGTGATTCCATCTGTGTGGACTACTCTGCACGCACTATGTGGCATGTTTCAAATGCGCACTACAAAGATGATACAAGTTTAAAACATATTTGATACGTTTTGCTATGTTGTTTAGGGATTAATCTGTGGTTTAGATGCTTATTTTTCTGGTAAATCTACATTTTTGTAATGGATATTCTAGTGATCGGTTATATTGCAAAAAAGCCAAAGACATCAGATGTATTTGCCGCACAGCAGTAAGAAAAATGTGATTTGAAAAGCTGCTTTATCAGGGAAAGGACACTATTTAAAAACAAAACACTTTTTAAAAGCTCTTAAAAAAAAAATCTGGACCAGTGGTTTCCAGTTAGTGGGCTGAGGACCCCAGGGGATCTGTGGCACAGACCCATCAACTGTCCAGGACATCCCACTTTTGGGAGGGCATGCTCTTGCATGGATCACATGACTTTCACAAGAGCACGTCCCAGAAGATATGCATCCCAGTTTTGCACTGAGACATGTTGGAGGGTATGGTGGCACCATTCACATAAGAAAAACTACCACAGAGATATCAAGTAGGGGCCCATGGCTTGGCTTTTGAAAAACAGGAGGTCTGCAGAACTTAACTAATTGGGAACCACTGATCTGGACCATATAGGTTGTAAAAGCCTGGTCTAAGCCCTCAGGAAAACTGTTCAAGTCCCATGCCAAGTTGGAAAAAAAAATTCCCTTCCGTTCCTCCCCCTAGATAGAGCCTTCCTTCTGCAAGTTATCTTTCCAGCAGCTTACAGTGGTGTTTGGCCGGTTACATTGCCTTACGTAGGGTATGCCTAACAGAGCAGACAAAAGGTTTCTGCATTGCCATTCTAGTCATACACCAAATAAAATGGGAAGAACTCAAAACAAAAGAATCCAGGGCTACAAGCACTTATGAGAAGGCACACAAAGGAAGGGTTTTGCATTTGAGAAGGAATGGGGGGGGGGAGAGAGAGAGAAAGAAAAAGAAATTGATTATATGAATGGCTTCATTCCCCCATCTAAAGCTGCTGCTCTATGAAAAATCTCATAATTTCAGACAGCAAATGTGCCTCAAACAGCAACCATTCAAAACTTTGGTGGCTACTCACCTTTCAAAGCAAATCTATTTCAACGATTTTGCAGCTTCCCAAATTCCTCTTAAAGGTGTGGGGGGGGGGAGGACATCAATACCCTTTACTAACAGCACTTCTAAAACCCAGATGATTCACAAGATCTAAAACACCTCATATTTTTTTTTTAAGTGCCATAATCTGCCAAATTTGAAAACTGGCTTTCTTTTAAAGAACACCTGCAAGGAAGGATGTAGCATTCAGAATGAACAGCATGCAGAGGGCCTGATGAGTTAGCCAGCACATTCTCTCCTTAGAATGTGGCTTCCTAGTTTTATTTGCTAGCTTGCTTTAATGACCCAGCAAAGGAGCTGAATAAAAATTTGCTGTAAATGAGAAATCTGGATTGTGCAATAAAACCGAATTTTATTGAGGGGGTAAGACCACCCAAGGCAAAAACTTTATTAGTAAATTATTAAATTTTGCAACAATAATCATGGCCATTGTAATCTCCTAGGAGGGAAGGGTACAAGTGTGATCAACAAACAAATAAATAGATTTCATATGCACCCTTCAAGGCAATAGCCTCAGATAGCTTGTTCTGTAGTATTTTCCCAATTTCTTTGAATTAATTAGCTATAAATAAGTCCATGTAGAAGAAACAAAAACTGTTCTGGACATTAACTGAGTTTACCTTCAGGTATAAATACCATAGCTGATTAAACTTTGGGTGAAAGACAACGGACTAGAAAACGCTTGCAAGCACTATATTCAACTATATAAGAAAACAGTGCCAGATTTACGTATAAGCTACAGCTTAGGGCCCCCCTTTCTTGGGGGGCCCCAAAAAATTAAAGGGAAAAGACCTGGATGTACATTTCCAAAATATAATACATTCAACAATTACTTTGATAAAATACATATTTTGTTATGTGCAAATGGCTTTAGATACCTATTAGGTCCATAAATTACCATCTAGCGTATATTCAACACAAAAAACAGCAACAATTAGTTGTTGACAAAGGACATCTGGACATATAAAGGGCCCCAGTAGCTTAGGGCCTCATCAAACCTAAATCCGGCCCTGAAGAAGAACTGGGATCCCCCATGCCCACTTGAGACGCAGCTGACAGGAAGCAGCCCCCTGAGCTGATGTGTTTGCTCAGTGTTCAGGAACAGAATTCCTTGAAGCAAATGCAATATGCATTCATTCACAGCTGGGTTTCTTTTCCCCCCTTTTTTTAAATCCACAGATTATATGTAATTAACATTGTATTTTTTGACATGTCACTTTGTTTGATGCTAACACTGTTATGATGAAGCTCAGTAGAGGTTAAGAACCCTGTGGGGAGGTGGCTAATAGATGGGCCATTAGTGGATTTGTTTACTTTGAAAAGAGTACATACAGGGAAGTGAATAACACAAGGTACCTTTTTTTTGCTGAGGGAGGGCCTACCAGGGTGTAAGAAAGTATACACAGTGGTACCTCAGATTACATACGCTTCAGGTTACATATGCTTCAGGTTAAAGACTCCGCTAACCCAGAAATAGTGCTTCAGGATAAGAACTTTGCTTCAGGATGAGAACAGAAATAGTGCTCCGGTGGTGCAGCAGCAGCAGGAGGCCCCATTAGCTAAAGTGGTGCTTCAGGTTAAGAACAGTTTCAGGTTAAGTAGGGACCTCCGGAACGAATTAAGTACTTAACCTGAGGTACCACTGTACTGATCTATACAGGTGCCTCTTTGCTTTTTTTATTTTTGAAGAATTGTCTGTTGCCAAAGGCAGTTTATATTCATTCAGACTGCAGTCCTAACCATGTCTACCCAGAAGTAAATTCCATTGAATTCAGTGAGGCTTACTCCCAGGTAAGTGGATAGGATTTCAGCCATACTCTGCTTAAAGTAAAAGTCAATTTAGAATGCCGTTCCTTTGTGCTCCTAATGTTTTCTTGACCCGTCTGCACCTTCCTGATGCCTGAGAGAGGGAAACAAGGTAGCATGACAAGTTCACAGCAAATTGTGAAGGCAAGATAGGGGAGTGGCTAACCCCCGTTACCTGGGAGTAAGCCCCACCGAAATTAGTGGGACTTATTTGAGTCAACATGGTTTGCATCCGTAGATGGCTTTGTGATGGGCCATAATTTGGTTTCTAACCAGGGCCTTTGCTGTTTTTGCTGCAAAAGATGACTCCTGTGGAAATTCACTAACTTTGAAAGGGAAAATACAGGAAAGGAAATTGATTTGTAAATATTGTATAACGTAGTTGCAGAAATCACGACAAAATACTGACAACAAATTTGTATAATGCCACCATAACAGACAGCAGATAGCAGTGTATAGGATAGAAATGAAACTGCAATAGAACACAGATTGCTTTATGATGATGAAATGAAGCAATGGACATTACTACTTTTATGCATCCCTAGTTCTGGGCTGTTTGTGGACTGTAAACGGTCCCATATCTGCAGATGCCAGCAGGTAGGCCTGGGGAGTAGAGAGATTTATTAGCATTCCAGCTGGCAGAAGAGAATGTAGCAGGCTGGAGAAGCTAGCCTCATGGAGCACAGCCAGGTCTCTCCCATTTCACTCAAGGCCTTCACAGTTGGGGCTCTCTGCAGTAGAAGCTCCAGAACAAGGAAGCAAATAAACTCTGGAGTTTCATATCAGCCCCCACCAATGGTAAGACTGAAAAGAACCTTGCCCACAGACATTTCCACATATCCTAAGCACCCTTTGGGGAGGACAGGAGAGAGATTAAACTTAACAAATAAATACATGTCCTGCTCTTGCATGGGAGGTTTATTTAAGTATTTATTTAAATCATTTAATCCAACTTTTCTGTTCATAAGGAGTACTCAAAACAGTTTGTATAGATTACCAAAGCCATTTTTTAAAAATAACAATTCATACATCTGCATAGGCTACAATTCTCATAGCAGTTTAACAAGAATTGTAGCTCTGTGTGGGGAATAGGGGTCTCATAAGAAAACTCAGCACTTTTAGCAAACCACAGCCCCAGGATTCATTGGGAGAATACTGTTTAAAACAGTATGATGATGCTTTAAATGTATAGTGCAAAAGGGGACTAAAACTCTATAAGGTCTGTGCAGGATCTTGTTTTCAAGAGTACCTTTGTTCTGGCACATTGGGTGCTTTCTTTGATGAATTAGAGTAAACTTTACTTCATGAAAATAATTGATCACAATTACGGCAACTGTATGTGGGACAGATATGAACAACTGAAGAAGGGAAAGGTTTCAAGGTTAGAAATTAAAGCAGCTTATCAGACTACATCACAAATTAGATTTTGGCGCTTGTAATCAATTACATTGTATAACCAAATCCCTCCATATAGGAAGTAATGGGAAACCCATTTGTCTTCCATATATTTTAGAAAGTGGTTTGTTTGTTTGTTTGTTTGTTTGTTTGTTGTCTGTCTGTCCATCTGTTCTCTATGTGTTCAGAATGAGATACTGATCATTCCTGAGATGGAGCTATGTTTTCCCCTCCCCCCCCCCATGTTTGGATACAGTTGGACACCATTTTGAACCAAGATGGCAGGCTAAACCTTGCAAAACTATACTGATGCTTGTTTGTTTGTTTCTTAGAATTCCCAATCAACGCTGGTTACCAAATGGCTAGTATAAACAATAACATGTAACAATCTTGCAGATGAGTTTCTTGGCGTGCTCAGGAAAGCTCTAAGTGGACATGGTTTGTTAGTGCATGTATTGAGAATCATTGGGTAGAATCTTCATGTTATAAGTAAAATGGAGGGATTTTTTAAAATTTCTACATTGATGTGACTCCTGCGCAGGAATTATGTAGTAAATGAAAAAGCCCCAAATAAGCTCAAATGGGTTGTATGGCCTCAAGAGTTTGGCTATGCTGTATGGACTGAGCTGTCAGCTGCAAGCTTTTTGTCAACTGTCTTTTTCTTTCTCATCACCATCCTTTGTCTGAGATGCCATCATTGCAGCTCATCAAAAGTTTTAGTCTCTGCAAAGCTCTAGATTTATTGCAAGTACAAATAATAAAGCATACAAATAAAAGAAATCTCCAATACTAAATTTAACATACTTGAGGTAATGGACTGTGAATTCACAATATAAAGGAAATTTATATACAGGGTCGGCTCTGCCATTATACAGAATGATACAGCAGGAGATGGGTGCTATAATAAAGCATTCTCTTCTCTTCTCTTCTCTTCTCTTCTCTTCTCTTCTCTTCTCTCCTCTCCTCTCCTCTCCTCTCCTCTCCTCTCCTCTCTTCTCTTCTCTTCTCTTCTTGTTGAGGGCCACACACACACCCCAAATCCAAAACTCAGCAAAGTTTACAGCACTGCAGAGCACTCTTTCCTCTGTGCACTCTGTGCACTCTGTTCCCCCTGTGCCCCCCCTCTTCCTGCTGCATATTTCCCTCCATATCAGCTTTCCCTCTGTATTTCCCACTTCATTAACACAGGCCAGAACTGATCCCTTGCAAAAGACACTTCCCTCTTTCTTTTGCTCATTTTTATCTTCCCCAACTCCAGTGGCTCCTGACAAAGAGAGACCCTTGCAGGTATTCATACTTTGAACACAAAGAGCATAACACTTGCAATAATAATTGCAAACAGAGAGTAAGATTGCTGAGAAAGTGCCAGAGAAATATGGAAACGGATTAGGAAAGGAAATCTAGGAAAGCCACACAATGCTTTCCTAACCCTGCCTTGGAAGGGTTTAAATTAGATTCAACCTGGATTTGTAAATCCAAAGTATGTTCTTTCCATCTAAATTATCACCAATATATGGCCCCTTCATCTGAGTTGGGGCTCATGGAACCAGCAATTGGGATAATGGTGATTGCTGTTCATCAGGTTTATGGAAGCTTACCAATCAAGTATGACAGTTTTGAGCCCCTAGGTATGACCTACTGGGTCTTTCCAGTAAGCTCTGTAAAAGTGAACAGGGTTTACACAGACTGGATTTATAATATTGTACAACTTCCTTCTGTTTCACTGCACCAATCATTTCGAAAACATGAAAGTCAAAAAGCAGAAAACCTCTTGCTATTTGCGTAGGAGTTCAGATGTGAACATGGCATGGAAAACTTAACAGGCAACATTTCAGCAGAGCATTTTAAAAAGAGAATTTTGGAGGGAGCGGAGGGAATCATTAACATCTCCGTACAAATCCACACACAAAGCAGGAAGTTTATAATTTGTTTGTATGAATCTTAGCGTTGTGTGTTGGAACATTAGCACCCAACCGATTCCTGCAGAGAGAACCTTCTGGTTATCAATTCACCACAAAGAAAATCATATTTGTATAATAATTGTACATACCTAGTGAGGCAGCAGAGAGACACTGCTGGAGACAAATCTTGCTAAGAAGCAGCATGGTAAGGGATTAGGGAAAGGATTCCAAGAAAATCATTATGAATGCACTGTTCATAGAAATCAATAGAATGCAGCATATTGTCTAATTTAGAAAGTGCAATAAAGTTGGGCTTTACTGGAGGCAATACAGAAACTATTTCCATGGGTGTGAACAACTGTATTGAAAAGCTGATGGGAGTATTTACTTCTCTTGGAGGAAGTGATGTATTCTAGGACAAGTTGGAAAGTAGGTATATCTACTATCACGGTCAATTGTGATCAATGTGTTATTTAGTTATTCATAACAATTGTGTTCCACAGTTTCATAACAGATCTCAGAGCAGTGCACCAGAAACATACATACGAGAAAAAAATCCTGAAAATGACAAATCGTTGCCTAACTGTAACAGTTCATCCTTTAATTTCCCCTTTTTATTTTCTGAATTAGCCTGACAGCATATAAAGGTTTTCAGCAGCCATTTACAAATTAAATGACTCTCAGAAGAGTGTTCCACAAGACTGGGCCAACAGCACTGAAGGTTTAGTTTCTTGTTGACATTAGTGAACCTTATCAACTCAGGGAATAACCAGCAATGCTCCTACAAATTATCTCAGTGACCAAGCTGGAATTTAAGTGTCTAGATTTTCCCCAAGGTATTCTGCACCTGAGTTGTTTAGGGCTTTGTAAATTGATACAAGAACCTTGAATCTGACTGGGTAGCAGATGGGCATCCATTGCAGATGATTTAACAATGGTGGTCACATGTTGTTGGCAATCTGCCCCATCAGCAGTCCAGCTAATACATTCGGCAACAAGTGTAGCTTCCTGATCAGACCAAAGGGCAGCCCCATGTAGAGTGCATTGCAGCAATCTAGCCTTGATTAGGATGGCAGGGAAGAATTGTATCTCTTGGTGCAGGTGTTTTATTCTCTTCCATGGGAGAGATTGGATCTTGCTGTACTCCACATGCAACTTCTAGAAAGCAGAAAGTACAGAGTAACCAGTGAACTGAAGTCCAGGGCATTGCTTTTTGAAACAATAGCACCGAAATTACTCCACGTAGCCACAGCATTGCTGCAATTCCACAAATATTAAGGAGGGCCATCTGTGCAGTTCTAACAAGCATATTTTTCATAACGTTACATGCATTTATTTCAGATTCAAAATGACACTTCTGAAATTAGTAATCCATGTAAAACAGCAGTATTATCACCATCTTTTTGTGTCCTAGCCTTAATAATAATAACAACAACAAGGTAAACAGCAAAATGGTAAACAAACAACAGCAGGGCTAACTATAACAGCACAGCAGGCAAATAGAACAGTTCAACTAAGATAAATCCACAGAGGGAGTTATTTATTGACACATTTAGAACATTTTTACCCTCCTTTTCAGCCAAGAAAGGCTCCCAGAACAACTTACAAATTTTAACAGTAATATAGTCCTCACCTTTAGGCTTACAGTCAGGAGAGACACACAACATAAAATGAAAATGGATTGAAGGAAAGGACTACTAAGTTGTGAAGTTTTTAGAATGATAAGCTAAAATGGAAACAGATCACAGGGAAGAGGAGCCAAAGGTTGCTCTATCAGCATGGCCAATGGAGGGAGACCTCCTTCCCACCTCTCCCTCTGCAATGGTCTGATGGAATGGTGATGTTGTCAGTTGCTAAGTAAAATTTTATTGGGGCTATTAACCCTAATAGCTAAATGGGACTTCCATTTACAGAGGCACTGTGCCTCAGAATATGATATGCTGAAGACAAACAATGGGGGTGGTACCCAGCATCACGATGACCCACCCCCCATGAAAACAACGGACTGGCTGCTGTTAGAGGCAAAACACTGAATTAGATGTAGATGGACTCTGCTCAGATCAAAACAGAGTTGCTCTTATATTCTCCAGAGAAGATGAGATGCCTGTGGATGGAAAACTTGGTGCCCTCCAGCTAGTGTTGAACCACAACTCTCACAAACCCCCAGTCAGCATTCCCAGTGGTCAGGAATCATGGGAGCTGTAGTCCTGCACAGTCATGGGAGCTGTAGTCCTGCATTTTATATAATTGACTTTTTATTTCTATTCTTTGTACATCATATTGTTGTTTTATTGCTATGGCTGATGGCTGACGCAAATAAAGATTCATTCATTTGGCTGTGGAAGGGGAAGGGAGGGGGGTTCAGTAAGTTCATCTCTTCTTACCTAGCATGGCAATCAGCATCCGCCAAGACTTCCTTTTCTACCCAACTGTTAGCTATACAAGAGCCATGACATTCTTTGCATCCACCACCCAAATCTCTGGGAACTAAAAAGAGATCCTTTCTCTGGGATTGGAATCTCAAGGATCTTCCTTTCCTCAATAACAGTAGAAATCTGCAAGTTTTCAGAAACAATTAAAACTATTTGCTAATAGGCAAGACTGCCCCCATTTGTTTGTTTGTGCATTTCCTCATCATATTTCCTTGCCTGCAGTTTACCAGTAGCAGTGTATTCAAGGCTCCCATTAGTTCCTAATTGTCTAAAATCCTTACCTTTCCTGTTCCTGTTTCAGAGGGTATAATTACCTCATACATTTTGAGTCATCCTTAATTTCAATTCCCTCCTTCCTGTCATTACTTTCCTCTTTATTTCTGAAAGGGCTTCCTTTTTTATTCTGACAGGAACTCACACTGTTCTTCTGTTGGTTTCTGCTCAGCACCTTGATCAATAAAGTTGCATTTGTTTTTTGCTTTCACTTTACGTTTCAGTTGTTTAAAAAAAATAATTTCCAGCCCACACCACCATTTTAAAGTTTCTTCAAAACATAATATTGGTACTCAGTTCCAAACACAATGTTACACAGCAGATGTGCATAACAACCTTCAGATTCCTCTCTTACCCTGAGCCTCATGAAAACCAGCAGTATTGTATTGCAATGCAATGGGGAACAATGAAGGGCTTTGGGACAGAAGCTGTGGTGGTAGGGTAAAAGGCGGGGACACCAGCAGTGGGTGGTCCCAAGCAACATACATCATTAAACACCAAAACAGGCACTACTTGGCAGTATTTATTATTCATTATTTATTGTAGTGCCCTTGAGGGAGATATTGGGCCATTAAACATTTTTATTTATTTTATTTTGCTTCTTTGAGATCCTGTAGAGAGAGAGGGCAAATGTAGCAAGAACAAAATATTGGTTTGATTCCATATGCCATTCTTTGACGTAAAACCCAGCAGTAGTTTAATTCTCACCACTATCCCCATTGTGTGTCAGCTCTGATGTAAATAATAATATATATTTAATATGCTTGTATTATGTTTTTTGTCACAATCGACCTCAAAGCAGTTTACATTAAAAAAACATATCATTACAAATCACAGAGCACAATTAAGATAACAGTGAAATACTAACAACAGCAATGTCAATAATAAAAACAGAATATATGAACCGGAATATACCAGCCATGCCAATAATAAAACCACAACAATAAAACAAAACAAACTCAAGGCTCAAAAGCAATCTAACCATAGCCACCAAAAGCTAGGGGGGAAAAACAAGAAGAAGTAAATTTCTATCAAACACTCTACAGTGGTACCTCGGGTTACATATGCTTCAGGTTACAGACTCCGCTAACCCAGAAATATTACCTCGGGTTAAGAGCTTTGCTTCAGGATGAGAACAGAAAACGTGCAGCAGTGGCGCAGCGGCAGCAGGAGGCCCCATTAGCTAAAGTGGTCTTCAGGTTAAGAACCGTTTTAGGTTAAGAGCAGACCTCCAGAATGAATTAAATTCTTAACTTGAGGTACCACTGTATTCCCAACCAACAGATAACCATTGTTGAAGAACTGGAACAGCACTACCATGCTAGAGCCATTTGGTTCTTCCTTTCCTCCATCTCGATATTCATCCTTCCTGAACTGACATTCCATTGACATCCTCTCCATCTTGTGAGAGCTGTGAGAGCCCGGTGGTGCCTTTCAGGGGCTTGCACAGTCAGGAGATACAGGTACTAAGTAAAGGTATGATGGTGTTACCTTGCATCCGGTTTTCTTTTTGCTTACGGGAGCTGTCCGCTTAGGACTTTGATCTCATCTAGAAAGGCTCTTCTTATGTTCTCACATGAAATCTAGTATGCATGACAAAAAGCCATGGACCCCCAACTGCGACAGCTGCTGTGATCCCCCGACTGCTGGTGTGAATAGATGACTCCATGAATCAAACAGGCATCAAGAAAGTGCCCCAAGTGATCATTGCCCGATATAATTGGCAAAGTGCCTGGTTCTGACTGGTTGATTAAAGCATTAAATAAATGCAAGCTGTTTATTCCGTATGTGCTTACTCTAGACAGCTGCTTACATCAGACAACAAATAGTATTAACTAACACCACTGTGCACCATTCAGCCATTTTAATGCACAAAGCCCTTCAAACCAATACTTGATTTATTTGCTATAAAGGAAAATGCATGTATACTATGTTGAATTACGTTAAACAAAAAAAAAGTTGTTGCTTGTTTAGAATTATTTGTTTAGGCTACATTAACAAGTCTGCCTAATCCAGTCAGCTCATTATGAAAGGATCTGTGAATTCAAGCTGCCTCCTGTGTACAAAAGAAATGAATTTCTTGGTTGCTTCCCAATTTATTTCTTTTGCTAGTTTGGCAATAGAGGGAGGACAAATATTATATCGATCCTGCTTATCTTTCTCTTCCAAGCCACAAGGGTGGTGCTTAATGGCCATATTTCCACTGCGGTCCCCCCCCCCCCATGCACAGTGGATCAGAGACCTCCAGGGGTGAGTAGGTGGTGCAGCAGCAGCAGAAAAGACAAGACAACAACCTGGGATCAAAATGGCCACAACTTTATTGATTACAGATGTAAATAGGGTTTGGCATAGGCATTGGGTATGCATCATGAATCAACCAGCCCGATTGATGGCTGATTACTCCTTTGGAGTTGATCCCGACATTCAGGATCTCCACATGATGCAAATCAGCCTTCTTTATGGTCCAGCTCTCACTTCCATACATCACTACAGGGAAAACCATAGCTTTAACTATATGGACCTTTGTTGGTAAGGTGATGTCTCTGCTTTTTAAGATGCTGTCTAGGTTTGTCATTGCTTTTCTCCCAAGGAGCAGGCGTCTTTTAATTTTGTGGCTGCTGTCACCATCTGCAGTGATCATGGCGCCCAAGAAAGTAAAATCTCTCACTGCCTCCATTTCTTCCCCTTCTATTTGTCAGGAGGTGATGGGACCAGTGGCCATTATCTTCGTTTTTTTGATGTTGAGCTTCAAACCATATTTTGCACTCTCCTCTTTCACCCTCATTAAAAGGTTATTTAATTCCTCCTCACTTTCTGCCATCAGTGTTGTGTCATCTGCATATCTCAGGTTGTTGATATTTCTTCCGGCAATCTTAATTCCGGCTTGGGATTCATCCAGCCCAGCCTTTCGCATGATGAATTCTGCATATACGTTGAATAAGCAGGGAGACAATATACAGCCTTGTCATACTCCTTTCCCAATTTTGAACCAATCAGTTGTTCCATATCCAGTTCTAACTGTAGCTTCTTGTCCCACATAGAGATTTCTCAGGAGACAAATGAGGTGATCAGGCACTCCCATTTCTTTAAGAACTTGCCATGGTCGACACAGTTTGCTGTGGTCGACACAGTCAAAGGCTTTTGCATAGTCAATGAAGCAGAAGTAGGTGTCTTTCTGGAACTCTCTAGCTTTCTCCATAATCCAGCGCATGTTTGCAATTTGATCTCTGGTTCCTCTGCCTCTTCTAAATCCAGCTTGCAATTCTGGGAGTTCTCGGTCCACATACTTCTTGAGTCTACCTTGTAGAATTTTAAGCATAACCTTGCTAGCGTGTGAAATGAGTGCAATTGTGCGGTAGTTGGAGCATTCTTTGGCACTGCCCTTCTTTGGGATTGGGATGTAGACTGATCTTCTCCAGTCCTAGCACCTTAACAGCATCATCTTTTAAAATTTTAAATAGTTCAGCTGGAATACCATCACTTCCACTGGCCTTGTTATTAGCAGTGCTTTCTAAGGCCCATTTGACTTCACTCTCCAGGATGTCTGGCTCAAGGTCAGCAACCACACTACCTGGGGTGTACGAGCCATCCATATCTTTCTGGTATAATTCCTCTGCATATTCTTGCCACCTCTTCTTGAATGCAACCAACATAAACTCCAGTAAATATCCATCAGCCAGGCCTCATTGCCCATCAGTGAGAAATGAATGCCATCAGGCTGAAACAAGTCCACTTTGTCATAAGTGATGCCAGGGTGTCACATAATCCGGCCACCCAACTGCAATACCATGTGGTACATAGCCCTGTTCACCTTCTTCCTGGCAAGGTTAATATGTGCCAGCTCCAATACACCTCGCCAGTGCCACCTCTCCACGTGCTCAGACCCAAAGATGGTCAAGCATAGGCGCCGACTCCATGGGGCCTGAGGGGGCTCGAGCCCCCTCAAAAAAATTTTTTGGGGGGCTCAGCCCCCCCAATAATCTCGGGCGCCCTTCCAGCAGAGCGCCGCCGCCGTCCCCCGCCTCCTCCCCACCTGCTCCCTCGCCAGCCAGCCAGCCAGCCGCGCGCCCTAGTCGGAGAGCCCCAGCCGTCCCCCGCGAGATTAGGGAATCCCCGGGGGAGGGGGCTCCTGCCGCGCTGCTTCGCAGCACCACCGCCACTGCCAAGGCACTGCCGGGGGGAATTTCCTTCCTCCTGGCGGTTTCAGCGGTTTAGGGCCGGAGCGGAGGGGGCTCGCCCTCTCTTCTCCGGCTAGCCCCGCGTTTCCCGCATATCAGCTGTTCCGGAGCTGATTAATAGGCGCAGCACGCTCTCCCCTATTCGCTCACGAGGAGGCGGCGCCACTTTATTTGCATATTCATGAGCTTATTTATTATTCATGAGCTTTCCCGGGCCCCCCCAATATTTTTTATAAGTCCGCGTCCCTGTGGTCAAGCAAGGGTGTGCTGCATGCCTCAAGATCTGCAGCTGCTGCCAAAATGAGATCTATGCCCTTCCTATCCACATCACCAGCAACCAGGAGGTTCCTGTGCAGAAATGTGCAATTCTCTCAATCCTCCATTAAACTGCACGTGTGTTCCTTGAAGACTGACCAATTAGGAAAGGAAGCCACACTTTATTTAAAAGCTGCTCCCCTTGGTCTCTGGGCTTGTCTAGCAACTGCTTAACACCATCCCTAATGCATTTCCCCCCCTGGGAAATGTAATGAAGATAAAGCAAATAAATATCAGCTTCGAATGCCCTGATGGACACTTTTGTATCGTTTGAGATTAGGAATGAGGCATACAATCACCCTTGTTTAATGAAGAAAATAATGAACTTAAGTGAGGATGTGAGCTACAGTGTGGTATTGTGATTTGAAATCACAGTATCAATTATAGCAGAAGTGGGGTACCTCGACCGGCCTGCCAAAAGGATCTCTGGATCTCTCTATATATAACTTGGGGGGGGCGGCCTCCAAGCTATGAACCTCACTGGACCTGTTCTGCTCTCTCCTTCTCTAACTGGAATGCACCATTGAACTGTGTTACTGCCTTTTGCTTGCCTGGATGGGGGATAGTGAGATGCTGATGTATGCAGAAATCTCTTGATTTGATGTGGCTGGAATGCAGCCTATTGTTCAAAAGTGAGAGCCACGGCCATAGCTTCATCAGGCATGTTCCTCCAGGAAGTGTGTGCATGAGAGAATGCAGCCCTAGGGCTGGAAAAATGTTCCCCACCTCTGGATGATGAGAATCAAACCAGGAAGTAATATTCCCCCCCCCAAGATTAATTAATCTGGGGGTGGAGAGTGATCAACACATAGCCTCAAATGCACTGTGCTTTGGAAGTGTAGTCTTCTGAATGTATTCACTGTAAAATCAGCATCAAGGAAATTGCGCAGCAATTTAATTCTGCTGTTCTCATTAGTGTTAATGGCTATTATGCATTTAAATTAGACTACACTAAAATATTCCCTACCTCCAGGTATCCTTATGTTTCTGAGCCATGTATGGAAGTAATTGGTGCTTGGGTGTTCATTTCAATTAGAGGCACAGCAACAGGTATTTGGCTTTGAGCTTACAAGCCTATGCCTAATTACGCAAGTTCCCAAGTCAAAATACGTTCCTTACAAAAAAGACGGCTGCATTTAAAATGAAGTCAAATGGCTGATCCCCACAACTGCAGCCTGGATATGTTTTTCCTTCTGTGTCATCTGTGTTGTTCATGAACAAGTTGCCCTACACGTAATGGGCATCTGTTGCTTATATTTTGCAGCTGATTCAGACATTTGTGAGCAAAATGAATCTGGAGTGATAAGGATGTCTGCATGTGTTGCACTTGCTGAGATTCCTGCATTGCAGCAGTTGGACTAGAAGACCCTTGGGACATGGAGTGTGCTCAGCATCCTGAGCCATCTCGCAAATTGTATTTTTAAAGGTATACATGTAAAAAGGTAATGGAGAATGACATACGTATATATGCTTATCAGATAGTTGGGAGTAGCCATTGCTTCCGAATAGGTGTGCACTGGTAGTGAATACAGATCTCTCTGTACATACAGTAATAGCCCCTTCCACATCTTCCTTCCATGTCTACATTGGCTCCACATCACCTCTGAACATTTGGTTTCCCAGCTGTACATGTGTATGTTGAGAAACCAGATTATTTAGAGTTCCTGAATGAATGGAAGCCCTTTCAATGAGCATGCAGAGAACAGGGGAAGGAGCAAGCAGGCACGATCCTGTTCTCATTCAGTACACACATAGAAGGGAGGCTACAAGAAGGAACAATGTGTGGCATTGGTCCTAAAATAGCCCACCAGAGCAGACTACACAGTCAGGGTGGCATATGAACCCAAAGTTTGTTAAACACCGGTATTTGTTAAGCAATAGTGATGTATGGAAGTGAGAGCTGGACCATAAAGAAGGCTGATCGCCGAAGAATTGATGCTTTTGAATTATGGTGCTGGAGGAGACTCTTGAAAGTCCCATGGACTGCAAGAAGATCAAACCTATCCATTCTGAAGGAAGTCAGCCCTGAGTGCTCACTGGAAGGACAGATCCTGAAGCTGAGGCTCCAATATTTTGGCCACCTCATGAGAAGAGAAGACTCCCTGGAAAAGACCCTGATGTTGGGAAAGATGGAGGGCACAAGGAGAAGGGGACGACAGAGGACAAGATGGTTGGATAGTGTTCTCGAAGCTACCAGCATGAGTTTCACCAAACTGTGGGAGGCAGTGGAAGACAGGAGGGCCTGCCATGCTCTGGTCCATGGGGTCACAAAGAGTCGGACACAACTAAACGACTAAACAACAACATTTGTTAAGCAAATGCACTTTAGATATTGAAAAAACTGATATGCTTGCTTTCCCCCGTTATGGCTTCCAATAGCCTCCAGGAATTCATCCAATCCATTTATATGCAAGGCTATCACAGCATGAGTTTCCATAGGTTATGTTTGCATTATTTATGCTGGAAAGAAAAGACATAAAATTCTATTGGTTTATTATGCATGTATTTGGAAATATAAGTAAAGGCACAATTTCTGCCAAATTTCAAAAGATAGCATGGGACGAAGGAGCAAACAGGCAGTGCCCCTCCTTTTTCCCACTCACCCACTAATGCAGTCATTTACAGTGAGAACCTCATTCTTCTGCCCTAACCTTATTATTGGTGTTTTATTATTTAGAAAACAAAAACACAAGCCCACACATGTAGCCCTTGCTGCTTTAATGGGGCAAGAGCAGAATTGGACACATAAATTGCCTGATACTTTCAAGATGGACTGGGAATAGGTATGTTTGCTTGAGGTGCTGTTAATGGATTTAAATTAGATAGCCATGGAATGCTTTTCCAAGAGGAAAAGAACCATGCCTCGCAGTGGACACCCTGTGATTTTCATAAGGCTAGTGAGCTTTGGATTACAATTGCAACGAGAGCAGGCTGTACTCTGAGAATTGCACAGCAGCAATGGGAAATGGAGGCCACTATTGTCCGGTGGCAACATCTTCACACATTACATTTTTCCTTGTGTATAGTTTCCCCCCCAGCAGCACATTTTTTCTACCTCTGCAAGATTAACCCAGCTTTCAGAGTTAGAAGGAAATTTCCAAGTTTAAAATGTTCTTGGCCTCTCCTATTCTCAGCAGAACCTCACCACGGGGATAATATTTCCATTAGTTGGCACTCATGGTGCTATGTTAATATGTTTCTGGCTGTGAAGTAATTGTGAGCTCAAATGAAGCAGAAAAAGAGAGTGAGGAACCGTGAACAAAATCTGGGCTTTGTTCAGTGCTGGCCCAAGATATTTTACTGCTTGAAGAGCAGGCCAGACGACAGCAGTCCTGCCAGAGTCAGCACTCTGGAAAGTCCCACTGCACCATTCAGGCAGCAATTCCTGCCTTCAGCTACTCCCTCCCATCTGCTGACTGAAGCAGGGTCAGTTTGCCCTCCTGCATGGCAGGTCGTAATATTATGACTCACGGATAAATCCACCCCACCCCAGTTAAGTTTTATTTATTTATTAAACCTATTAATCACTTGTTACCCAAAGGGTCTCCAAGCAACCTTACATTGAAAAAAATATACATACGTAAGTACATTATACCTTAGAAAGGGGTGTGTGTCATATAATACATTAACTTTCCATATAATATAATGCAGAAAAATAAACCCTGCCAGCCTCCCTACAACAGTGATGATAGTAATAAGAAACATTACCAGTACACAAACAATAAACAAAACAATACTTCCACCCACTAAATAACAGATAAAAATAAAAACTTGACACCGACACCCCCTTCCCTTATCCAGAAATCATTAACATCAACCCAGTGGTTGGTGGTGGTTGTTTTTAAGGCTGCATTCACATGGCAGTTTCTTCCATTTTCTTGATGTTTCCCTAACTGTTAATTTCCACATTGTGTTTGAGCTTGCACACAATGTGAAATCCAGTTCTAGAACTATAGTGGAACAATATAGCACAAGTTTAGCCCTCATTTCTGCCTGTCCTGGGGGTCAGTGTGGGATTCTGCCAGCCCCTTCCCTTCAGGCTCTGCCTGTCCCTCAGCTCCTGACATATCCTGTCCTTCCTCCAGCTTTGGCTCCTGCCCCACATCTTGTCCCTCCTCCACCATCTCCAACTGCTCAGACCCCTCCCCATCCTCCAGCTCTGGCTCCTGCCTCATGGGAGACACAAAACCCCATAAATTGCTACTCCCTCCCCCCTGGATTAGCCTCTGTCCCTGCTACCTCTTCCACCCACTCCTCAGAGCCTGGCCAGTCCCTGACACCAAATCAGGGGCTCTGCTAAACAACTCTAGCATGCACTGCAATATTCAGAGAAGTGCAAATTTCAAAGGTTTGCCCATTTCAGTTAATGAATTGTTTCAAAAAGTGCAAATTATGTAGCTTCACCTTTAAATACAAACTGCATCGAATTTCTCCCGCATCTCTACCAAGAGGAAAAAGTGGGTGGGCAATGGCTGTGTGTCTTTCCTTTGTACAGTAGGCTGCTTTCTGGCCATGCAAAAATCAGAAGCTTCTATAGATGCACACACCACCATCTGGACAAGCAATAGGTATTGCCACATCAAAGCCAAGCACTCAAGGAGGATGCAGAGCTGGCTAGTGAAAGTTGTGACCTGGGGGAAGAGGGTGGCCTAGGAAGAGTCCCAGGGGCCAGATTGGGAGATTTGGAGGACCACATTTGGCCTCTGGAACTACACTACACCATATGCCATTTTATCTTGCCACCTGTTTACTTCCTTTCAGCTGCAGATAAGGACTGGGGGAGAATGGAAAATCCTTCTTGGAATAGATGGTATAGAACCAATGCTATTTTTCTAGAAAAAAGAGGACCCAGAACTCACCATGAACACCTCCCTTGTTCTCTTATAATGGCAATGGTGTTCACCTGAGAGGTGCCAGAACTGAGTTCTGGTGAGTTCTAGCTGAAAAAAAGCCCTGGATATGACTAGGGATGCAAGGATGCATCATTTCCCATCCTGTCCCACGCTCATCCCATTCAGCACTGTTTCCATTTCACTACAGTTCAGCTTCTGCTAAACCCTACAATATTCATCTTGCTACCTGCAATGGCCAGAAGTAACATAACCAGTTACACAATTTCAATGCGTTTCAATGAAAGGGAAACATCAAAAACAATGCAGAAATCAATGCAATTACAGTACTTATGTAATATTTGCAGACTAAAAAAGAAAAACCCCAACAATAGTGAATACCACTCATATTTGTTTGCATGATTTCCATTACTTACCTCCGATGGACAAATGCAATGTGAAAAATTGCACTCTTGTTTCTGTTTCTGGGGGAATTCTTTGACAGTTATAACACAATATGAAGGTAGAGAGGTTGGTACAAGGTATTTGTGCTAGATCTATCATCATAAACAAAATCAGGGTAAAAACAACAATCAGCAACCCGCTATAGAAAGAGTGAGGAAAATTGAGGGCCAGAAACAGCTGCTATCAAATCAACCACAGCAATGAAGGTGAGCTGTAATATAGGTGCCACAGAGGGAGCAACATAGTGAATCATTTTGGAAAAAGTCAATAATCACCGCCTTCCTGCACAGATCATTACCTTCACCCTCTGTGGGTTTTTCCCATTAGGTTTACAAAATTATTGCCCAATTTCACAAGTTTTTAATAAGAATTTTATGACCAATATGTGCTCTCCACCATAGCTTACTTTCTCTTTTCTTGTAAACGTTTTCAGTTCAGCTGCCAGTTTCTTAGGGAAAAACAAAGCAGCTTTGCCCACTACTAAAGCCTGTGTTTCGGAAAGCAAGCAAACAAACAAACAAACAAACCAGAAAACCCAAATCTGGTAATCTGTCCTGCTTTGAGGGAAAATATTTGGGGTGATGTTTTTTCTCTCTTTTTCCTACATAACTGTACAAAAATTAGAGAATGTGTGCTAAATTCAGGTTGGCTCATCCTACAACTAATATTCTATGCAGAAAATGGGTCACATATAATGGTAGTTCAGTCTCAATGATAATCTAATCAACTCCTCTGCAGAGCCAAAAAAGAAACCACTGCAAGAAATCCCTGATAGGCTACCAGATGTCCCCGTTTCCTGGGGACAGTCCCCAGATTTACAAATCAGTTCCCTGACAAAATCCTGTCATTCTGACTCATTTCAATGAAGTGTCTTCAGATTCATTGGAAAAAATCTGGTAACCTTATGATAGGGGGCATTGTCTTGCCTTCTCTGCTTGCATATTCAATACATACTCCTCACTGTCTCAGGAATGAATTGAGCATTGATACTGATGTTGTTGTTGTTTAGTCATTTAGTCATGTCCGACTCTTCATGACCCCATGAACCAGAGCACGCCAGGCACTCCTGTCTTCCACTGCCTCCTGCAGTTTGGTCAGACTCATCCTGGTAGCTTTGAGAGCACTGTCCAACCATCTCGTCCTCTGTCATTCCCTTCTCCTTGTGCCTTCAATCTTTCCCAACATCAGGGTCTTTTCCAGGGAGTCTTCTCATGAGGTGGCCAAAGTATTGGAGCCTCAGCTTCAGAATCTGTCCTTCCAGTGAGCACTCAGAGCTGATTTCCTTCAGAATGGATAGGTTTGATCTTCTTGCAGTCCATGGGACTCTCAAGAGTCTACTCCAGCAGCATAATTCAAAAGCATCAATACTTTGGCGATCAGCCTTCTTGGTGGTCCAGCTCTCACTTCCATATATCACTACTGGGAAAACCATAGCTTTAACTATATGGACCTTTGTCGGCAAGGTGATGTCTCTGCTTTTTAAGGTGCTGTCTTGGTTTGTCATCGCTTTTCTCCAAGAAGCAGGTGTCTTTTAATTTCGTGACTGCTGTCACCATCTGCAGTGATCATGGAGCCCAAGAAAATAAAATCTCTCACTGTCTCCATTTCTTCCCCTTCTATTTGCCAGGAGGTGATGGGACCAGTGGCCATAATCTTAGGTTTTTTTAATGTTGAGCTTCAGACCATATTTTGCACTCTCCTCTTTCAACCTCATTAAGATGCTCTTTAATTCCTCACTTTCTGCCATCAAATTTGCGTCATCTGCACTGATGTTAAAGGTAAAGGGACCACTGACCATTAGGTCCAGTCATGGCCAACTCTGGGGTTGCGGCGCTCATCTCGCTTTATTGGCCGAGGGAGCCGGCGTACAGCTTCTGGGTCATGTGGCCAGCATGACTAAGCCACTTCTGGCGAACCAGAGCAGCGCACGGAAACGCCGTGTACCTTCCCGCCGGAGCAGTACCTATTTATCTACTTGCACTTTGACGTGCTTTCGAACTGCTAGGTTGGCAGGAGCAGGGACCAAGCAACGGGAGCTCACCCCATCACGGGGATTTGAACCACCGACCTTCTGATCAGCAAGCCCTAGGCTCTGTGGTTTAACCCACAGCGCCACCCGGTGTGCCAAAATCTGAGTGAACCACACTGAATGAACGAGGGGCAGACAGAGCTGGAGAGTGGGAAGTCTGAGGCCCATATGTGTTACATGGTCCTGGGATTTACAGAGAAGCACGGGAGGCCATAGAGATGCTTCAGTGGTAGTTCCACTTTCATGTTCTCAACAGATGGAGATCATTCCTGAAACCTCTAAACCTCCTTCAAATCCCTTTCTGACTAGAACTTCTGTGGTGGACATCCCATAAATCTCCCCCCCCCCCCGTCTCCTACTTCCTTTACCTTCTGGACCTTCAAAGGTCTCTTTTCATCATATGTAAAATTATTTTTAAAAGAAAGGTAGGAATCCCAGTTGATTGTTTTCTGATGAGAGCAAGTGTGGTGTAGTGGTTAAGGTGTCGGACTGGGACCTGTGAGACTAAGGTTCAAATTCCCTCTTGGATATGAAACTTACCTGGTGATCTAGAGACACAGTCTTTGCCTCTCAACGTAACCTACCTCAGAGGGTTGTTGTGAAGATTAAATAAGATGGGGGATTGTCATGTACACAACCTTGAGCTCCTTGGATAAAAAGTTGGAATAGAAATGCAATAAATAAATAAATGCTGTGTCTTGTTTTGTTTTTGGTATTGTATTTTATTTGCTGTGTACCACCTTGAGATGCCCATGTAACAGGGTGTATATAAATATTTAAATAAAGTTATGAATGAATATAAAATACAATGTATACCCTTTTCCCTAGCTACGTGCCCTCCAGACGTTTTGGACTATAAAACTGGCTGGGGATGAGGTCAGAAGGATACTAGGTTGGGAAGGCTAACATAAACAATCACACAAATGGAATTAACATGGCTATAAAACAACTATTCAGAACAGCAGTAAAATCCTCAACTGAAGTGATTTAAAACCATTTCAGACAACTAACATCATAAAACCATCAGCAAAGAACAACCTGAAATAAACAGAGTTTTAAAGCTTGTTTTGACCTATATAGAACCATTTATCTTGGTGCTTTATCATAATAAAGGATGACTTGCTGTGTAGTTGAAACCATAAGTCAAACACATGTGAAGCATCCAAATTTGAATTTCACTTTCAAATATTTTCATTTTTTCCCTTTTGAATTGAATGAATGCATTTAAGAAATGTCAAGCTTAAGTTGATGTATTTTTGTACACTTAAGATTTTTGTTTGTTTAAGTGCCAGATTCTTGATTAAGTATTTGGCAATGCCACTGTTAAATAGTACATCCATACATAACTACTCAACTTCAGAAAGGGTTTCCATCCCAGAACTCTTTATACAGGCCAGATTAAATATAATCACCTAAGAAGTTGAGAGATGAGTTGATATTCCTGGATATAATTTATCCAAGCAAGTAGAACTAATTAAAGAATTTAATTCAATCGCAGGGTGGCGTGTAGATATTGTGATGGAGTAGACTGAAGATAAATTGACTAAATCTAATACCATTCTCCCCATTCCAGAAAAGCATCACGGCAGATTTTGAAGGGCTTATCAGTTAACTTGACGAAAACATGAGAAGCATCTATGGGCGCACGCCCTATTCAACCACAAGTGATTGGCTGCAGTAACAATCTTCCAGTAAATCCACTGATGTGTAGGCTTCTATCCTACCCAAATTACAGTTTTATCAGATGTAGTCCTTTTCTTTGGACTGTCTAAATTCACCCTATCTGTAGATCATTATTTTTGGAATAATATTTCAGTATCTTTATTTATTTACACACACACACACTGCCCACACAAATATCAGTATCAGTCCCAGTCTCTAAAACGTTGCAAGTCTTCAAGGGTTCCAGGCATGGCTACCTGGGGTCCGTGTTTCCTTCTGGAAAATGAGGCACAGTGGAGACTATCTTCATGATAGATAGTTTATTTATGCATATGTACAACATGAGCCTACGATGGAGGGGTTCAGAGCATCAACATTCCATGAGGGTCCTGCTCCTCCCATAGCTGCAGCGACATCAATGCTCTGCAGCTTGCCTTGATCCCTAGGTCACATGTCAGTTTATTGTCCTTCGCTAACCTAATCACTGGCCTTTTCTAATACAGGGCAAGACCCAGTTCCTTTTATGTTGCTAATGACTCATTACCCCACCCCCCTACCTCCAAGGAAATTAGTCTGACTTAATTAGCTCTTAACGTACATTGGATCATTAAGATTTAGAAGTTTAGGAAGTTTGTCAAGCGTAATTAGCTTTTCACACATGCTAATTCCAGAGGATTAAAAGCATCTAACATATAGCTCAAATACACACAGGGGTCTAGCTATCACCTTACACTGAAGACTAGCCTATCTTAATTAGCTTTTGACCCCAAGCCTTAATTAAATTTTAGCACCTATCGGGAATTTAGGTGAAGCCTAGCACCCACAAACTCGTAACAATATGTACTTTGTGAAGGGGTTAGTCCTCTGCTTATTTCTGTAGCTCACACACTGATATCAGGAAGTGTCGCTTTTTCTTTGATGTTCTTCAGATGGCTCCACCTCATGCTTCCTAGGGTGGAAGTTGTGTGTTTGTGAATCTTCTGTTCTTTATCCGCTTTTGGACTGTTAACTCTCATGGACACTAATGACCACACTGTTGAGGGCAGCATGTCTCTTAATACAAATGGTTAGGAGTCATAGGTAGAGAGAGCACTGTTTTCACTTAGGTTCGTCTTGTGGGCTCCCAATATGCATCTAGTTGGCCACTGTGAGAACAGAAAAATGGACTAAATGGGCTTTTGGCCTAATCCAGCAGTGATCTTGTTATGGTAAATGCCAGCTCCAGAGTTAAAGGTCTTTCCCAACATTTTGAGAGGTATTTCAGAGAGGAGAGGGGGCTTTAGATCTGGCACATCCAAGATCTCTGTCATCCAACTCCAACATGCCCCCTTAATTCCCCATTCCAGAGCCAGTGTGGTGTAGTGGTTAAGAGCGGCAGACTCGTAATCTGGTGAACCGGATTCGCATCTCTGCTCCTCCACATGCAGCTACTGGGTGACCTTGGGCTAGTCACATTTCTCTGAAGTCTCTCAAGCCCCACTCACCTCACAGAGTATCTGTTGTGGGAGAGGAAGGGAAAGGAGAATGTTTGCCGCTTTGAGACTCCTTCAGGTAGTGATAAAGCGGGATATCAAATCCAAACTCTTCTTCTTCTTCCATCATCATCTCGGAAAACAGCCTGCTTCGGGGGCGGGGGGAGAGATCCTATGTTCACTGGCAGTACAGTAGCCATAGCTGAGCTGTCAGTCATTTCTCTCAGCATCCTACAGACTCCTCATCGACCCTCTCAGGAATCACTGTATCTCTTCCTTAATCTTTCTGGCTGGGAACTTGTTTTATTTGCTTTTATTTGGGAATTCTAATACTCTCTGGTTTTAACTGTACCAGAATTTTAATTGTTATAAATGGCCTTGGGGAGTCCCTCCTGAGGCTGAAAGGTAGCATACATTTTAATGAAAATAATTAAATTAGAAACGACTAAAGGCTGGATACTGTGTTTCTTAGAGGTGGAGGCTAAATTAAATACTAGATGTGGACTATTTTTTATGGAACCTGCAGGGCTGTTAACTTCCCAGACTTCCTCCCTGACTTTGTTTTTAAATTATTTAGTGCAAACACAGGCAATGAGTTATGAATTTTCATGACTTCTGATGCATGCATGCTTTTTATAGTTCCAAGCTTTGTGCATCTCCATGGAACACCTGAGCTCTTAACTGGAGCTTTCAACCCTCCTCTAGCTTCTTAGAAGTCACCGGTTTTTGCAAATGATGTATTCTAACATCAAAAAGGTGTTTGTTAAAAGAGTTACAGTCCTCACAATTTCACTCATGCTCCAAAAAAGCACACACAAAAATGTGAGCCAAGGATCTTAATTTATACACCATATAAAGAGTAAAGATTTTGAGTTGGAACTAGATTTGGAGGAAGGGTTCTTTTCATGCTCAGAAGCATAGCTGTCAACTTTCCCCTTTTCTTGCAAGGAATCCTATTCGGAATAAGGGAATTTCCCTTTAAAAAAAGGGAAATGTTGACAGCTATGCTCAGAAGAGAGAGATTCTGCACAGCTTCCTGCTACGGATAGGGGGAGATTATGTTAATTCCTTATCCCTGCAGCAGCCCCCACAGATCATGTTGTTATTATTATAATACAGTGATTCACAGCATTTCAGAACCACTTTGTGGGGACACATTTGGCAGCCGGGGGAGGCTAGGGCCGGGTAAGGCTCCCTGTCTGAAACTCTGGAGAGCCCCTATCAATCAGTGGAGTGCATCAAGGACATATTGCAGAAAACACCATAGATGATAGATAGATAGATAGATAGATAGATAGATAGATAGATAGATAGATTGATGATAGATAGATAGATAGATGATAGATAGATAGATAGATAGATAGATAGATAGATAGATAGATAGACACACATACACACACACACAGTCTAGAGGATCAAAAGACAAAATAAATATATATATAGACATACACACACATACACACACAGTCTAGAGGATCAAAAGACAAAATAAATATATATATAGAATGTACATTTTAGGTTAAAATGCTTAGAAAAATGCATATTGTAGGATAAAATGAATACATGATGTTTATTTTGTGGAAAATTAAATTCATAAGTAATGTTAATTTGTATGTGTGCTTGTGTGCATGTTTTAATTACAGATGGATAAGAAAATGAGATGGGGTGGGATTATGAACGAGCATGCAAAACTGACATGGACTGATCCATCCATCTTTCTCCCAGGGGCTGGTACCCCTGCAACTACCTAAGGATTCTAACCACGAGCACCTGCCCAAACATGCCCAAACTGAACTTAACATTAGAAAATGAGTCTCCAAGAGAAACCAAAATTGACATAGTCATTCAGCCCTGCTCCCAGATAAGTGGTACTGGTTGCATCTGGAAACATGTGATCCATATGCCTACTCAGATTTATTCCCAGATAAGCATGTATTAGATGGTAGCTTTACACCGTACAATATTTAGGGTCAAAAATTCAAACTAGTACAGGAGATTTATTTTCAATAATTTGTTTTATTTCAGTTTATTTGACAAGCAGTTTATTTAACAAGCATCCAAAGACTGTCAGATATGTAATTCAAAGGCCTATTAGACAGAGAGTCTAACTATGCCTTCTATTATAACGTATTATCCTTCCTGAAAGTTACATTCATCTGCACAGTGGGTTACTGGAAGAGATGATCAATAGAAACTGTTCAAACTGAGATATTTTAAAATTCAATTAACAGCTGTATTATGGTCCTCCAAAATATGCAAACTGAACAATGTTGAATATAACCCCAGTCTTCTGGATATGCTAAGAGAAGTTCAAATAAATTTAAATCTCCAATAAGCTCTTTTATTTCTCCTCTCTTCTCACAACATTATTATATTCAAAATATTTTAATCTAGAGATGTTGAAGGTGACTTTCTGAAACTGATTTGATTGTCGTTATTTAGATATTTAGACTGTTTAAAAATAAGCGAGAAAGTTAGAATGGGAAGATAATAGGAACAGATTGCCCTACTTTCATTATCTCCAGCTGTGGTATTAAAAAAAACCCTAAGGAACAGTGTGCTATGTATTAAGAGGAAGTCCTGAGAAAGGTAGTTCTGAAAGGGAGAATCTCAGTATGCCATAATCAAAAACATTTGGAAGGCATCAAGTTGGGGACAACTAGTTGAAGCCACGGGACGCAGGTGGCGCTGTGGGTAAAAGCCTCAGCGCCTAGGGCTTGCCGATCGAAAGGTCGGCGGTTCGAATCCCTGCGGCGGGGTGCGCTCCCATCGTTCGGTCCCAGCGCCTGCCAACCTAGCAGTTCGAAAGCACCCCCGGGTGCAAGTAGATAAATAGGGACCACTTACAAGCGGGAAGGTAAACGGCGTTTCCGTGTGCGGCTCTGGTTCGCCAGAGCAGCGATGTCACGCTGGCCACGTGACCCGGAAGTGTCTTCGGACAGCGCTGGCCCCCGGCCTCTTGAGTGAGATGGGCGCACAACCCTAGAGTCTGGCAAGACTGGCCCGTATGGGCAGGGGTACCTTTACCTTTACCTTTAGTTGAAGCCACCTAGAGCCCCATGCACTCCCCCTAGTTATAATGAGAAAACCTAGTTCAGTTTAGCGCAAAAAGCAAAAGCTTCCAGTATCCTTGCAGTGGGCTATTGGGGCTTTCCAGAACAGCTAGGACCTATTGAAGTGCAGGTGCTAAAGCATTTCAGAGATGTGAGATCACAGCCAAAGTGCCTCTTCCTTGTCCCTGCCAATGTAATTGCAGTCATAGCCAGCCCATCAATCTTCTCACTTTGTCCCACAAAGCTGTTTTGAACAACCCATTCCCCCCCTGCCCTAAACCCAATACCTGCTCTATACAGGTTGGGGAAAGCTGGTTTAAGCTACCCAGGATCCAAGCATAGTTCATGATCGTGATTTGTTAACAAAGCATAAATTAAGCAGTTCAGATATAATTTTTTAAAATTGTTAGATTGGTTAGATTATAACCAGAATCAAATGCTTCAAATCTCTTTCTCGCAGCAGCTCAGGATGAGGAAAAGAGAATAAAACATAGTCTTAAGCAATTTAGGGGGTGAAGTGTCTAAAAAAGGAAATATATATGTATGTATAGTTTGGCTGTCGTAAACTGAAACTTTTCAGAAGAAGTGTTTCAACTAAGCCAAGTGGCAAAATGGTATAATGCACCAGAAAATGGTTTTCAGCGAAGGATCAGATTTTATTCAATATTTACTTATAGGAGCAAAGCTATTTGTAGAAAATCTATCAAGGGATAGTAAGATCCCTTATGTTAAATCTTGAATGTCAAAGATGTGAGAACTAGCAGAAAGTACTGGAAGAAATATAATATCTTGTTGGTTGTGGTAAAATAAATTAGAAATGGAACTGACATATTTAGAGCACATTTACAGCATTTTGGGATTCATGCCTGTGATTATGTTGTGTGGTTTATTATTATTATTATTCAGAAGTAGATCTGAATAGATTATCTGATTAATTTAATATGGAAAATGTTTCTAGATGGGGTTCACTGCAAATGTCCAGAGAAGTATAATGATAAAAACAGTCATTTGGATGAAACCTGTCAAGTGGGGCTGAATGTTAGTCCCTTTTCTGAGTATTTGCAAGATAGCATCTCTTGTGCAATGCATAATTATCCAGCTGGAATATTCAGGGCAGTGGGCAGAGTGGAAAAGAATGGCAGGCAGAAGCTAGAACCAGGAGACAGGAAGATGCTCCAATCACAACATGAAAGAACTGAAACAAGAGTTAAAGTTGCAACCTGGAGATTCTGACCTGGAATCCGCCCCTAAATCAGGAGAGAGCAGTCTATGGTTTCTCCCATCCTGATATTGCTCCCCAGTTCTGTTATCTGGCACTATGCCACCCAGTACCAGAAATACTGCGTGTTGCAGCAGGTAAAGAAGGGAAGCAGATGATGGGATGGGACACCTGGGACTGGCAAAGGTCAAATGCGGTCTTGACTATGCTACCACTCAGTGGATTTGTAACTGGCTGACTGACCGAACCCAAAGGGTGCTCATCAATGGTTCCTCTTCATCCTGGAGAAGATCGACTAGTGGGGTGCCACAGGGTTCTGTCTTGTGCCCGGTCTTATTCAACATCTTTATCAACAACTTGGATGATGGACTCAAGGGCATCCTGATCAAATTTGCAGATGACACCAAACTGGGAGGGGTGGCTAACAGGATCACAGGCAGCTGAAAAAGAGACAAAAATTGAACTTTGTTACCAATCTAGAGGTTGAAGGAGAATGTATCCAGAAACCAGAAGAAATTAGAAAGTGTTTCCAGAGATATTTCAAAAAATTGTTTACCCAAGGACACCAAGTAGAGACTGAGATAGACCAATTTTTAAAAAGTCATGGCCTGCAAAAACTAACACAAGATAAACAAACAGCCCTGAACCACAAAATAACACAACAGGAAATTGAAAGTGCCATTCAGAATATGCAACTAGGCAAATCCCCAGGTCCAGATGGGCTTACCTCCAAGTATTATAAGACATTGAAGGAATACTTGGTTCAGCCATTAATGGAGGTATGCAATCAAATCATGGAAGGGAAGGGGGCACCAGAATCGTGGAAAGAGGCATTCATCACCTTGATACCAAAATTGGAATCTGAAAAGACACAACTCAAGAATTATCGTCCCATCTCACTCCTAAATGTGGATTACAAAATTTTTGCTGATATTCTGGCAAACAGATTGAAAAAAGTTTTAAATGAAGTAATACATAAAGACCAAGCAGGCTTTCTCCCGGGTAGGCATTTGTCTGACAACACCAGGAATATTGTCGACGTTTTGGAGTTATTACAGACAAATATGAACACAAAAGCAGTTTTGATTTTTATAGATGCAGAGAAGGCCTTTGATAATGTATCTTGGAAATTTATGAAGAAAAATTTGGAAGGATTGGGAGTGGGAAGGGCGTTCCAAAATAGCATTGAAGCAATTTATTCAGAACAAAAAGCTAAATTGATAGTAAATAATGTGGTGACAGAGGAGTTGAAAATTGAAAAAGGGACACAACAGGGATGCCCCCTATCACCCTTGTTATTTATTTCTGTCCTGGAGGTGTTGCTGAACTTGATTAGGAAGGACCAACAGGTGGAAGGAATACAGGTCGGAGAAAAACAATATAAATTGAAGGCCTTTGCAGATGATTTGGTTTTGACAGTACAGGAGCCAGAAACTAGTACAAAAAGAGCCTTAGAGTTAATTTCTGAATTTGGTCGGGTGGCGGGATTTAAGTTGAATAAACAAAAAACTAAGGTTTTGGCAAAAAATATGACTTCTTCAGAAGTAGATGGGTTTCAGAAGGAAACAGAATTAAATGTGGTAACAAAAGTGAAATACCTGGGGGTTAACTTGACTGGAAGAAATTTAAATTTGTTTAAAGACAATTATGAAAAATGTTGGTCTGAAGTTAAAAGGGACTTAGAAATTTGGTCAAGATTGAAACTTTCTTTGTCGGGAAGGATTGCAGCAGTCAAAATGAATGTATTGCCAAGGATGTTATTCTTGTTTCAAACCCTCCAGATCGTGGACAGAGTGGAATGCTTTGGAAAGTGGCAGAAGGATATTGCGAAGTTTGTCTGGCAGGGCAAAAAGCCCCGAATAAAATTTAAGATATTAACAGATGCAAAGGAAAGAGGGGGATTTGCCCTGCCGGACTTAAGATTGTATTATGAAGCTGCATCCTTCTGCTGGATGAAGGATTGGTTTCTGTTAGAAAACACAGATGTCCTAGATCTGGAAGGGCACAGCAACGCTTTTGGGTGGCATGCCTATTTGTGGTACGACAAGGCAAAGTCTCATAAATTGTTTAAAAACCATATTGTCAGGAAAGCTCTATTCATTGTCTGGACTAAATACAAAGACTTACTTGAAAACAAGACCCCGAGGTGGCTATCACCAACGGAGGCCAAGGCCATTAAACTACGTAACATGGAGAGTGGCTGGGCAAAATATTGTGAGTTAATAGAAAGAGTGGGTGATACTTGGAGGTTGCAGAGTTTCGAAAAATTGAAGGGAAAGGTGCGAGACTGGTTTCACTATGCCCAAATTTTAGAGGTTTTTAAAAAAGATAAGAAAATTGGTTTCCAGGTGGAAAAATCAAAATTAGAGACAGAATTACTTGAACCTAAGACCAAAGTGCTTTCAAGAATGTATAACTTGTTGCTTAAATGGAATACTCAAGATGAGACAGTTAAATCAGCTATGATAAAATGGGCACAAGACATTGGGTACAACATTATGTCTGAAGACTGGGAAAGGTTGTGGACCACCGGTATGAAATTTACGGCATGTAGTGCCCTAAAAGAAAACATCATGAAAATGGTATACAGGTGGTACATAACCCCGGTTAAACTTGCAAAGATATATCATTTGTCTGACAATAAATGTTGGAAATGTAAGGAGGCTGAAGGTACCTTTTTTCACCTCTGGTGGACATGCCCGAGGGTGAAGGTTTTCTGGGAAATGATTTATAATGAGTTAAAAAAGGTGTTTAAGTACACCTTTCACAAGAAACCAGAGGCCTTCCTCCTGGGCATTGTGGGCCGGAGAGTGTTAAAGAAGGATAGAGTTTTTTTTTATATGCAACAACAGCAGCAAGAATTCTTATAGCCAAATATTGGAAAGCACAGGAGTTACCCACGCTGGAAGAGTGGCATTCACAGCTGATGGACTACATGGAACTAGCTGAAATGACCGGCAGAATTCGAGATGTGGGAGAAGAAGCGGTGGAAGAGGACTGGAAAAAATTTAAGGACTATTTACAAAAACATTATAAGTTATATGAATGTTGAGAATTTGTTAAGTTTTCGGGAAAAATATGCTTCAGTATTGAGATTGGTAAATAGTGGAAATTAAGTTAGCATTTGAAAAACATAAATCATAGACTACATAATCAAATGAAAGTACAAAAACACATAAAATAAGGTATCAATTTGCTATTTATTTTTATTGTAAAGAAAGCAGGGGATGGAAGATGTGGGGAAGTCCAGTTGATTATGAAAATAGATTTGGAAAAGGGATTTTCTTCTTTTTCTTTTTCTTTTCTTTTTCTCTTTTTCTTTTTTTTCCTCCTTTGTAACCTTCTTCTTTTATGTAAAACTGCTTTTGTTGTGTCAACAACGATGTATTTTGACCTTGGAAAAAAAGCAAATAAAAACTTAAAAAAAAAAAAAACAGAGGACAGGATCACACTTCAAAACGACCTTGACAGATTAGAGAACTGGGCCAAAACAAACAAGATGAATTTTAACAGGGAGAAATGTAAAGTATTGCACTTGGGCAAAAAAAATGAGAGGCACAAATACAAGACGGGTGACACCTGGCTTGAGAGCAGTACATGTGAAAAGGATCTAGGAGTCTTGGTTGACCACAAACTTAACATGAGCCAACAGTGTGACGCGGCAGCTAAAAAAGCCAATGCAATTCTGGGCTGCATCAATAGGAGTATAGCATCTAGATCAAGGGAAGTAATAGTACCACTGTATTCTGCTCTGGTCAGACCTCACCTGGAGTACTGTGTCCAGTTCTGGGCACCACAGTTCAAGAAGGACACTGACAAACTGGAACGTGTCCAGAGGAGGGCAACCAAAATGGTCAAAGGCCTGGAAACGATGCCTTATGAGGAACGGCTAAAGGAGCTGGGCATGTTTAGCCTGGAGAAGAGGAGGTTAAGGGGTGATATGATAGCCATGTTCAAATATATAAAAGGATGTCACATAGAGGAGGGAGAAAGGTTGTTTTCTGCTGCTCCAGAGAAGCGGACACGGAGCAATGGATCCAAACTACAAGAAAGAAGATTCCACCTAAACATTAGGAAGAACTTCCTGACATTAAGAGCTGTTCGACAGTGGAATTTGCTGCCAAGGAGTGTGGTGGAGTCTCCTTTCTTGGAGGTCTTTAAGCAGAGGCTTGACAACCATATGTCAGGAGTGCTCTGATGGTGTTTCCTGCTTGGCAGGGGGTTGGACTCGATGGCCCTTGTGGTCTCTTCCAACTCTATGATTCTATGATTCTTTGAGGTCTACTCAAGATACACACCCAAATGGGGTTTGGCAGTATGGTGAGACAGGATGGCTTCCCTCAGCTAAGAGGTGGACAGTTGTTGCTTACCCTCAAGACAGGGTTAGACTCACCCATGATAAAAAGGTGAGGTGGAGATAGCAAGGCTACCCCCGTGTCAAACCATTCTTGCTTCCCAGTGCACATTTTTGCATTGCTTTCTCCCTGCCTTGTTTTCTGGATCTTTGTACAAAGTCTGTCAGTTCGGCAACTACTTCCCACATAAGGGTAAAGGAAAATGTTCTTTCATTAACATTCATATTATTAAAAAAAGTATCAGGCAATTATACGGTTTATAGTGAGGGTAAGAGATGTAAACAAGAGAACAACTTTTTGCCGTCTTTCCATTTAAGTGAGTGATGTAACATGGAAGCAAGGGAGTCGCAAAAGAGATAAAATCTCATAAAGAGCGAATGGATGCGTTCACAGTGGAGGACAGCTTCCTTGTGGAGAGTTATTTAACTGTTGGTATAGGCATTCCCTGCCCTTTCCTTCAGGCTGCAATTAGCATTCTGCTGCCTGTGTTGCCTTTCAAGATCAGAGTGAAGCCAATTATATAACACAGTGAAGAGATGTTATTAAGTTCCATCAAGTCCTAAAGAGATATTGGTTCTGGCTTATGGCCTCCATTTAACTACTACTAGTAGTAGTAGTAGCAGTAGTATTAAAGAGTAGTAGTATTAAAGTAGTATTAAAGTAGTAGTAGTATTAAAGTCCTAAAGAGATATTGGTTCTGGCTTATGGCCTCCATTTAACTACTACTACTACTAGCAGTAGTAGTAGCATTATTACAATGTCTGAAGTTTTTCTATAATGTGAATGCACCTGTAAAACTTGGCCATGAAACCAATTTGTGTTCAGTGTGCCAAACAAGGAACTTTGATGCAACCCATTTGGAAAGGAGCCATTCATGCAGATCTCAGATTGTATGGCTCATCCTGACTGTCAAGCCCATCTCCACCACTGACCTTCCATGTTAGTTTATGCACTGGGAGGGATTGGCCTCAGTGAAGCACAAAAGATGCTAGAAGATGCTTCAGTTATCCCAACTGTTCTAGGGCACAGTTGTATGGGCATTCAAGTAATTTTACCTCTGTATCATGACAGGGTCACATACGTAGACAGTCTGTGTGAGTTAACTGACCCGCAGTTTGATCCTGAGATGATAACATTTCTCCAGTGACTGATGAAGGACCTCCATTATGAGCTTACCTGTCAATAAACTGCCATCCTGGCAGTCTTGCATTGCCTTATTTTTGCTTTCTGTTGATTATGGAGTACCCATCCATACATGGGGTGCCTGACTCCATCACTATTTTGAAATGGGCCTTAAAGCCACTGATGTTTTAGTCTGCCTTTAACTCATGCTGGTTTTCTATTTTATGGCTATGATTTTAACTATTAGCTGGCATTTTGATTTTGATTTGGAATGTTATTCTCATGCTGTTGATGTATATATACAACTGTAATGTACATATACAAAACATAAAACAATAATTATGTCTTTTTATGTTTTGTAAACCACCTTAATGTGGCTTTTACCTTTAAAGGTGGTGTATACCTATTTTAAATATGAATAAATAAAGAAGGTAATTGCCAGATATCACTCAGCTGGCTCCTCTGATTTCACAATGTGTTTGTGCTAGCAGAGGAGTCATGGCTGCTCTTGCTGCCTCTGGTGTAATTGTTCCAATGTCATATATCCCAGGCAGCTGACTATGTAGGAACTCATTTTAAGACTGTAGATCCTGAATTCCACAATCCTGACAAATTGTATCTGAACCTAAATGCCCCCCCCCCATATATCAGATTGTCATTGGCCAATTTTCTACTTGACAACATGGAAGTTAAGAAAGCAACAGTGTTTAGTAAAGACTGAATCAAGTTCTGGGAAAGGCTGAAGAACCGAAAGCGTGGAGAACAATCCGTTAAAGTTAAGCAACTTTGATTGGAACCCACTAGGTTGACTGGAAGCATTGAGCACATGTTTAAATCCAGTTGAAATCAAAGGGTATTAAAAGTGCTCAGTTTTAGGTTGATAGTGCCTTGTTTTACTGCTGTCAGAGACAACAAAGACTTGTTTCTTTGTGAATCAAAAACTGTACTTCTTTTATTTTTCATATTATATCCAGCTTTTGATTTTCAAAAGAAAGGCCCAATGTGGTTAACAATGGCCACCAAACTGAAAAACATGTAGCTTTTTAGAACCCAGAAGCCCACAACAATCCCCATTTCACAGTCCCCTCTCATGCAGGAGGCCAACTGCTCATTACCATGTAATCTTCAAAAAGTTCCTTCTGAAGTCTTTACAAGGGAAACATCATTAAGACTTCAGAACCCAAATAGCTCATCTCTTTTCTCTTCAAGTGTGTTGTGCATCTGTGGTCCTGGATGATAATAAAAAAGTACTTCAGTGCTTCAAAGTATAAGCACTCAGAAACGCAGAGAATCAATTGGTCTATCCAGGAAATATTGCTTTGGTGTTAAAGATATAAAAAGAGTGGGCAAATGCTGCTTTTCCCCCCAGTAGTTAATCATTGAATAGTTTTATACATGCCAGGATAGATGCAAATAGGAAAGGACAATAAAAGCTCCTTCAGAAAAATGATATTCTTTTCATATGCAAATCCCTCTGCCTTTCATGGCCTTCTAATTAGCTCTGATTATAAGTGGTAGCAGCCTGGTAATGCCTGGGCACTCTAAATTAAAATGATCAGTATCCACATTATAAACCACCCTGTGTAAGTACAGCTGAACAGCATAATGGTACAGTTTCATGGAAATATTTCTCAGGGTTCACATACTGCACATTTGGGGAATAAAGACCAGGTTTGTGAGTTGCTCTTGGCAATGCTCCACCAGCAAAATATGCAAACTTTAGTTACGGAGTAATGATTTTATAAGTAGGATCCCATGGCAACAAATCACTGCATCCAAATACCTAACAACCTTCCACAGAGTTCCAATTGCAAGAGATTGCTTAGCCTTATAACATTGTTGATTGTTTACAGTACTAACTGGTATAAGCTGGTTAAAAATGTTCTGCAATCTTGCTTAAATCTGGTATTAGCTTGGTTTGTGTGACTGGTGTCACTGCTTCTTAAAGCAGTCCATGTGTTCCACTGTAGGACCACACATAGGGAACAAGCTCCCCTCTGAAATGTTATTTTTATTTCACCAACAGGTGAAATGATGAAAGGTTGCTGCATTTGGAGCTTTTTAGCTTAGCGAAAAGGAGAGTAAGTAACAAGCTGAAAATTATACATGGTATGGAGAGAGGGGAGAAAGCAAAATTTCCCTCCCTGTCTCATTAACACTAGAACTCTCAGAGATACAATGAAACTGAATATTGGAAGATTCAAGGCAGCTGAAAAGGAATTACTTCCTCTCACACGATACACTTAGGGAATTCTCTCTCACAAAAGGCAACAATCTCCACCAATTTGGATGGCTTTAAAAGAGGGTTAGACAAATTCATGGAGAATAAGGTCATCAGTGTCTATTAACCCTGATGGATATGGTCTACCTTCACTGTTGAAGGCAGTATGTTTCTGAATGCCAGTAGACAGAAGATCGCTGTTGCGCATATTTCCTACAGGTATCTGGTTCGCAACTGTGATAACAGGGTGCTGAACTATATGGGCCACTGGCCTGATCCAGCAAGCTCTTCTTGCATTCTTATTGAGGTGGGAATCATTTCAAAGTAGATTGTGGTTGCTGCTACTACTACTATTGCTACTGCTGTTGTATCAACCTGAATCGTTTCAGTGCTTAACACGAGGTGTCAAAACAACCTTTAGAGGGTTGTTTGGTAATGGGCAGAATTCCTTTTGGGAGCCTTGAGGCCTGGAACTTGTGCCATGAACCTGCTCAGATGGACAGTCACTGTGCATATATTCCAAACACTGCTGCTCAAGTAAAAAAAAAATCTGCCCGTGTTGAATTCAGCCAGAATACTGTCATGGGACAATGGATCGTCCAAGAGAATTTGAAATTGTATTATTGAGCAAAACTTGTTCAGCCTTTGGGGCATGCAAAAATTAAAACTGCAAGCCTGAGAGCAGATCCTGTTTATAGTCACCATTTCCATACAGTGCTTAGTGATTTTCAGCGCTTATTAAACATCAACACACCAAATGGCTCTGCAACACAGAGCAGTCTGTGAAGCACCTGATGTTCTCAGCTGCAGGAAGTTCTAAGGGTAGTGCTGTACCACACATACCTGTGGCCAGGAAATGGGAAGAAGAAAGACAAGGGAAGCAATAGAAGAGCAGGCAGGGGTCGCAAGATACAGGGACAATAAGAGGGTGGAATTGGGTGGTGGGCCAAGCTATGGTGATGGTGACAGCAGCAGCTACAACTTTAACAGTGGTGGTTTTGGCAGTACTACCACCGGTGGTGTGGGTAATTCAATTCTCCCCCCACCTCCAGAGTTTCTATGGAATATGTAATGTTGTGCTTAGAAAGCATTTTTTTTAAAAAAAAGCCCTTATACACTTTTAGGACATAAAACGCTGAAGTGGTACTTCTGAAAATTATCTGTTATTACATCTAAAAGCCTCCGTTTCAAAGCATTCAACGATCACTGAAAATACACAAGCCAGTGTTTGATCATACTTTGATACCACAACAGCTCTTATCGGTTGGCATAATTTTTAGAAATCAAGGACTTCTGGACTTTCTACAGGACTTCTGTAGAAATCAATAGTTTTTAAGAATTCTATTAGTACACTGTACTACCACTGAGAATGTGAAGTTCCTCAGTTCAGGCCTGTTCGTGATACATTTTGGTTACCTGAAAATATAAATCTTGCATGGTATTGCCTGAGGATGATAGTCCACTAAGTTCTACTCAGAGTAGCCCTACTGAAATTAATTGACATACAGTAATTTAGTCACATTCATTAATTTCAATGGACCCATTCTGAGTGAAACTTAGTTGAATACCACCCTGGGTGTTCTATGACATGGAACGCTTTGTGGGTGTTTACACAAATAAGGAACATCGAGGGTGCCTTCGGCTATCTGAAAAATAATTCCTTTTATTTGATTCAATGGCAACAAAGTTTTACTTAAAGATTCATGGGAATGGCTTCACTGTTATAACATGTGGCAACAGATAAAGATATTATTTGTGCTAGATCCATAGCTGTCAACTTACATATTTGAAAATAAGGGACCAGCAGCCTCAAAAATAAGGGATCAGCAGCCAAAATAAGGGATTTTCCGAACACAGCCCCTCCAAGCCAAAGGCAGAAAGCCCAGCCAGCAGCCAAACGAAGCCTCAAGCAGTGGTTCCCACAGTGCAGCAACCCAGCAAAGGGGATGCAGCAAGAAAACCACGTCACCTCTCCGCTGGGATGCGCTGAGCAAAGCTGAGTCCCCAGGCAACGCAGCTGATTTGATCGGCACAAGGCATGCAAGCTCCACCCCCCCCCAGTCGTTCTTAGACTCCTTATTGGGTGAGGAACGCAGCCAAGCAACACACTTGGAGCCTCCCTCCTCCCTGGCCAGCAGGCAGGGAGGGAGAGGAGCTGCTTCCTTTGAAACCCGGGAAATTTAAGGGACATCATCAATAAGGGACAGCAGCGGGACACAGCGCTGGGATAAGGGACTTTCCCGCCAAATAAGGGATGGTTGACAGCTATGGCTATATCTGAATAGGAAGGTACCAAGTCAATCTATGGGACCAACAGTAATGGGAAAGCTTTGGCCTTCCAAATTTTGTCATAGCAACTTCCATTATCCCTGAGCATTGGCCATGCTGTCTAGAGCTGAGCAGAGTTGGAATCCGACAACACCTGGGGGGTGAGTATCACCTACAGCAGGTGTAGGGAACCTTTGGCACTCCAGTTGGTGCTGAACTCCAACTCCCAGCACCAACAAGCGTGTCCACTGCCCAGGGATGGAGTTTTTGGTTTGGCAACATCTGATCTACAGTAGTACCTCGGGTTACATACGCTTCAGGTTACATATGCTTCAGGTTACACACTCTGCTAACCTAGAAAGAGTGCTTCAGGTTAAGAACTTTGCTTCAGGATGAGAACAGAAATCGGGCTCTGGCAGCGCGGCGGCAGCAGAAGGCCCCATTAGCTAAAGTGGTGCTTCAGGTTAAGAACAGTTTCAGGTTAAGTACAGACCTCCGGAACGAATTAAATACTTAACCCGAGGTACCACTGTACAGTGATTGGCAGCAGTTCACTGGGTTTTGGATAGGTGTATTCCCTTGTCTTACTGGGAGATCCCAGGGATCAAACCTGCAAAGCTGGGACAGAGTCGCTTCTTCCCCTGGGGCATAGCCACACACACAGAGGCCTGTTAGGGTCTAGCTTCCTTCAGGTTGTTTCATGTCCTTTTCTAAATTTTCAGCGTATTACTACTACTACTACTACTATTATTATTACTACATCTCAGCCTTTCACTTGTGGAGATATAAAGAAAAGTATGCAGGCAATATTCTTACAATGATGGTTAGTAAAAAGACCTCCAACCAGTCATAAGGTCAGTTTGGTACAAAGACACTGGGATAAATGCCAAACAGGAAACATTTTTAAAGGCGATAAAATTACATTTTATTTTATTAATATGTAATACCATTAAATAACACATAGGCATTTAGCTTCTGCCTCTTCTCCTTTTATTAGGCAACTGGACTAGGTGGGATATTGGCCTAATCCAGCAGGATTCTTCTTATGTAGCCCCAATGTACCCTTAAGCTACGGGTCTGGTGTTTTGTTTTTTTTATAATTTTTTTATTGGTTTTTCACAATTTATATAAACACAAACAATACACAATACAAACAAACAAACACATAAACAAACATGTATAATTTCAAATCCTTTTTTCTTAAACCTTACTTCACCGACTTCCCCGTACCTCCCCTTTCTGCATCCCAATTTCCAAATTTGTTTCAGCAAATCCTCCCCCTTGAGTTTATCTAATTTTCCCTTGTTCTTTTCTTTTACTTAATCTTTTACAGCTGTAATCCCTTTTTTTCTATAACCTCACCATTTAAGCACTCATTAATTTTACAATATTTCTTAAGATAAATTTTGAATTTCTTCCAATCTTCTTCCGCCGTCTCTTTCCCCTGGTCTCGGATTCTGCCAGTCATTTCAGCCAGTCCCATATAGTCTATCACCTTCATCTGCCATTCTTCCAGAGTGGGTAAATCCTGTGTCTTCCAATACTTTGCGATGAGAATTCTTGCTGCTGTAGTAGCATACATAAAAAAAGTCCTGTCTTTCTTTAGCACCAATTGGCCGACAATGCCCAAGAGAAAGGCTTCTGGTTTCTTGGGAAAAGTACATTTAAGTACCTTTTTCATTTCATTATATATCATTTCCCAGAAAGCCTTAATCTTCGGGCACGTCCACCAAAGGTGATAAAAAGTACCTTCAGTTTCTTTACATTTCCAACACTTATTATCGGGCAAATGGTAGATCTTTGCAAGCTTGACTGGGGTCATGTACCACCTGTAAATCATTTTCATAATATTCTCTCTTAAGGCATTACATGCCGTAAATTTTATACCGGTGGTCCACAACTGTTCCCAGTCAGCAAACATAATATTATGACCAATGTCTTGTGCCCACTCAATCATGGCTGATTTAACTGTTTCATCTTGTGTATTCCATTTCAGCAACAAGTTATACATTCTTGACAAATTCTTAGTATTGGGTTCTAACAATTCTGTTTCTAGTTTTGATTTCTCCACCTGGAAGCCAATTTTCCTATCCTGCTTGTAAACCTCCATTATTTGATAATAATGGAGCCAATCTCGTACTTTATCCTTCAATTTCTCATAGCTCTGTAACTTCAGACGGGTCTGGTGTTTTGGAGCCAATCCTATATCTAATCAGCATCTCATTGTGGTTGACTTGGCTAACTCCTTTGCAATCCTAGTGAGATCGAGAGCCATCTAAGAAATCACTGCTTTCATTTAGGCATAAGAGGCTACCCATTTCCACTTTTCACAGCTATGTAGAAATTAATTGTCCAAAAGATGTATCAAAGAAGATAATAAAAGGATTGGAATCCACTGCCTGAAATGTTGGGCACTGCCCAAAAAATCTGGGCACTTCATAAAATGGTCATTGTTTAGTTTTTGTTGCCAGTGGCTATTACAATATAAGTCACACAAAAATCCACTCAAGATAATCCAAAGCATTTTATTTAGTTAGTTAGTTCATTGCTTCCTATGAGGCATCTCAAGGTGAGTTATGATACCATAAGAACACATATAAAACAATTACATATATAAAAACAGCTAAAACAATTGGAAGATAAAACAATTTTAAATACAAAGAACTTTTTTATTGAAAAAGATGCATATTTAAAATCAATTTCAATTTCAGATACAGATACCAAATGAGATAATAATCTTCATTTAGTAGGTTCTTTGGCAGAGGAAAGTCTTCAACTAGCTCTAAAAGACCATAGACTTGGTGCTTGTCTGAGAGACAGTGGGAGGGAGTTTTAGAGGGCAGACTACACCAGTCTACAAATAGCTGATTCTGACATTGTTTTTACTTTTACCCATACTTCTGTTCTCGTTTGTTTCTGCATTAATTTCTGAATTTTGATATCTTTAAACTGTGTCACACACCACAGAGAAGTCCAAAAATGGCTAAGTGTTCCTCTGTGCATTCGGCTGAGAGGGGCAGATCAGGACGTTTCATTTCAAAGATCGAATTCCTCAAGCATCTCTAATCCAGTCTGACCTTTCCCTGATATTTTCTCCAATGATCTTCAAAATGTGACATGGTGTTAACTTCTCTCTCTCTCTCTCTCTCTCTCTCTCTCTCTCTCTCTCTCTGAAGGAGACCTTATCCTCATACTGATCCATGGTTAGGAGTAGGAATATATTATGGCTCCAATTATTACTGAGCCGTTCTGGCTGCAGCTTCAAACCAGTGAACTCTCCACACTAATTGGGACTGATTCATAACACAAAGTAAAGTTTGGGACAGACGCTCCCTTGTTCTTTGCTCTTTTTCTTTTCTATAATGTCAGAAAGGTCACTTTTGATTCCAACTCCCCTCCACTGAAGATCTCATTTAGTGGCAATACATTATCTCTCATTTCATCTTCCCAGACTGTTGTGAGAAGTGGATAAAACGGGAGCAAGCCTACGGGCAGCTGTTACCTGGGCGCTCAGCCTGGCTGGCACCCCCACCAAGCTTCTTATTTCCTTGGTCCCTTAAGCTTATGCTATAGGACCTATAATTTAGGTTGCTGTGCAAAGTGGGAGGCTTTGCAACATATACAAACCTTGGTCTCCATTGGCCACCCTGCTTAACAGGAGACAACCTTGCCTTCAGCGTCTGGGAGAGCAAGAACTCTTGATGTATACTAATGCTCGACTCTGCACTTGATCTATCATCCTACTGCAATTTAAGCACAGGCCAATTGGCAGTCATTTGGCCCTGGCAAGCGCATAAGCACTGCATATGCCTGTAACCTAATCAAGAGTCATATGTATCCTGTAAGGATTGGACCCTCCTCTTCCATTTTACACATGGAAGTCCAGTGGCACCCTACTGTTTTGCCCTGGGCACTCAAATGCCAAATGTAGCCAGGGCATAGGATCTTGAATGGTTACTGCTCCCTAGGACCATTGCCACTATCTTCAGGCAGGACACTTGTGTTGTAATCTAGTACAAGTAGTGGCTAACCTTTTTTTTCTTCATCCGAGGGCCACATTAATCCTTGCTCAATCCTTTGCTGCCACATGCAGTGGGTGGGTATAACCAAAAGTGTGTGCATGACTCACACACATACCCTTACACACATGAACACACACCACATGCACATACAGAGCACACACATACTGATGACTTGAGGATGGGTCTATTGACCCTGCCCTGCTCATCAGATGACCAGGGAAGGGGGGTTTTGCATCCACACCAGGGTGCTGAGCTGGGCAGAACGTTCAAGCATCCCAACACTGTATCTTCTTAAAAAACAAAACTTTTGCCACTGTTGCCAAAATGAGCACTCACACTTCACATCGTGGGTGCCCTTTGCGGGATTACGCGTGCTGCTACAGTTCCCAGGAAGCTTACTGGCAAACAGGGATTGGCCTGCCTCCCAGTGTTAATTTCTGGAGGTTCACACCCAGCCTCAGTAATCAAAGTTTCTTGCTGGGAGGTGGGGCCAGCCCCATTATAAATAGGGGGTGGAGCTGGCAATAGCCAGGCAGTCGGCTCTGGAGATTCACCCTCCCTCCCCTCCCCTTGTTTAATGTTTCTTGTTTGCAGATTAACTTTTTCTTCCTGTTTAGCGGGCACTGCTACTGTCTATGACTGGTTGCTGTTGAAGGACCAGGAATAAATTTTCCTGCATTGGCAGGTTTTGTCTTCCCCGTAGCAATTTGTCACAACTTTGGCAGTTATGGAATCCTTTAGTCTTTTCTTCTCCATAATGGTGTGTGTGTGTGTGAAGCGGTGACTCACCCTCCTGCAGTGGCAATTCCAGGGTCCCCCTCTTAAAGGGGTTATGTATATGGGTGTCACTGGCCATAAACTGAAAGGTCATCAGTGCATGTGGGGATATGGACTGGGCTGCCTGCTACACTTACGTCTCGCAGAGCACCTCCATATCCCATTTACCCTGATGAGCCCTAGTTCCCCCCAGCTGGGGGGCTGTGAGGCATACATGCCCAAGGTCTAAGCCAAGGTCTTCCTACATTCGGAAGTTTAATAAGGTAGTTGTGGCCTAGTTTTAATTCCATATAACATTGTCAGAGTCTTTATTCCTTCCTTATGATCCCTGGGGGCTGGGGCTGTCACCACCTAGTCACACAATTGGTGGCATCCTGAAAGCCAATCCAAAAGTCGGCAACTGTAACAATTAATGGCCAGCAGATATTAATAACTGCAATGCACTGGGCAGATGAAATGTATTATAACCCACTTGCTCAAAATATCTCCAAGAGATTATTCAAGCACCGTATCCTGAAAGATGTCCAACAAGTCATATTTTCCTTTTACTGTCTTTGAACATTCCAGCCAGATACGAATTAAAATGAAAAGCTAATAAAGAACGGTACAATGTCACCAAAGTTAAGCACTTGTATGTACCCATGACCTGTACAGGGTTAATTCTCCCACTGAATCAATGGCGTTTTAAAAGAGGGCTAAGTTTAGTTAGACCATGCCTAAGTATATAGAAGGAAATCTTTAAAGTAAGCCTGACTGGGATGTTTAACAGCATGCTGATGAGTTGGTGTCTCGATATTCTTTTTAGCCAGAGGCAGAGTTTTTACGATAGGGATGTCAAACATTTCTAGATCAGAGTCTACCACACAGTAGGCCTTGGAGAAGAAAAGCCCAGAGGGAGGGAGGGACGTAGTTTTGCATTTGACTGAACAAGCTTCAGAACCAGTAGGGGGAAAACAGCAATTTTAGCTTCTCATGGGAAAGAATGGCTCCCTGCTAATGGTGATTGCTGTTGTTTCAGACCTCCAGGTGCGGCACTCATATAGGAAACTAACAGCAAGCAGAACAATCGTGTTGGTTTTATTGGCAAGATGAAATCTGTATGAAAGCTGGTGTTGATCCTACGTGGAAAATCTGTGAAATGTATTACAACTTGCTTAGACATTTATTTATGACATTTCATTCCATGCCCGTAGCAACGCTGTGAGCTAAGTCAGAAACAGACATGCTGATCAAGCTCCTTTCTTCACAACAAAAATCTGCTTTCTCTCCATGTTCATTTTCTACCCCAAAGTCAATTTGGCTTTCAAAAAGCCAGAGAATTTAGCTCTCTTGAGGCATTTGCTGCCCAACATTCAGCTCCTACTGAAGGGCATCCCAGGTGAGGGCAGAATTCAAGACCACCATTATTCTGATGTTGTCATTGTACCTAAGCCCATGGGACCCAGGTATGCAGAAAAGACATGGAGAATAATATCCAAATATTTCACCAGTGTTGGAACTCTCCAAGGTTCTGACTGTTAAACCACACCCATATAAATGTTGTAAACTACAACCAATTCCCCCAGTTTATTTATTTTTAATTCTGTTGAATCCTTTTAAAATTCCAGTTCGTTTTTTGCGAATTATTTTTTATTGACTTTCCAAATTTCAACCCAATCTTCACAAACTATTACCAGATTAATACAATTTTAATTAAATGACTTCCCACTCACCATTGTCGATGAGAACTTAGCTTCTAATATTACTGCGTTAAATATTTTACATTATCTCCAATTACAATCCATTACCCAAAATTATCCCTTAATTATCAGCTGTATTCTTAGCAATTTCCATTCGTGTTGAAACATCATTTAAAACATTTGCATAGTTTTGTAAAACTTCAAGTGAGAATATAGTACTTCATTTCATTTCATTCTGTGTGTATGACAATTCTAGTATATAACCTTCATATATAATCTTCATTGGCCTTATCCTCTGCCATTTATATCAAACGTCTCCATTTCCAAAGATGACCTTACGTGGCATTCCTTTCTGGGCGTCTGCAATGCTGTTATGGTTGTTATTCAGTGCATAGCTGGTATCCCAAGGTTAACTCTGCCCCTCCTCTTCCCAGCTCAGCACTTCCATCCCATTGTGCTCTAAGAAGTACATTGTTGTCCAAAAGCAACAGTCCTCTCCATTGTTTTCAACAGGTTCTCCATTTTTAAAAAAATCCCAGTTCTTGGAAGAATACAGGGAAAAGATCATTTTATACATCCCATGAAAATGCTATCTTTGGTTGCTGGTAGCAAATTAACACCTAAAATGCCAGCCCACAAAATCCAAATTGAAGAAATTAAAATAAATATGGATATTTAATTTGATAGATTTGCCATCTCCTGTTTTCAAGCATAAATCCACAGAGACCATCTGTACCCTTCCCAGTCCTTACAGCATCCATTTTGTGATGGGGAAGAACTCATTTCAGAAAATGATTCCACCCACCCAACACACACACACACCTACCATATGCAATAGATTAATGTCATAGTATTGCATACCTTCCAAGCGTCCCTATTTTCCAGGGGCAGTCCCAAAATTACAAAAGCCATCCTGGCTTCTGAGTTGATCCCAGAATGTCTCTATTTTCCCTGCTAGTGCTGTCGTCGTCAGGCTTGAGGATGAGGCAGTGTTTGTCCTGAGCAGGGGCAGCAGTGGTGGCTGTGAGGGAGCACCCTGTTGCCTCTGCATGGCCTCTCCACAATGGCGGCTGCCAGCTTCTTCCCTTAGGCAGCCTATAACGGCTGCAGGAGAGTGGGTGAGGAGGAGGAGGAGGAGGAGGAGGAGGAGGAGGAGGAGGAGTAAGAGAAGCTGCCACTGTCGAGGTTCAGTCTCGTGTGACACACCAGCTCTGGGATGCAGGCAGAGGGCAGGGCCTCCCTCAGTGGGGAGAAAGGAGGAGCGGAGCAGAGTGCAAAGAGTGTCAATTTTTTTAAAAAACAAATGCTTTGTGTGTCCACATCTAATCTTGTCCCTTCCTAAAATTTATTTATTGATGTGTGTTTTTCTTTGTGTAAATGTATCAAAGGATAAAATAAAATAAAAGTGGGATTAAGGGGTTACCTCAGGACGTTGGAGGGCATATGTGCTGTGCCCCATTGGCGTAGTGGTGGCGGCACTTGCCCTTCTTCTGACAGGAAATGCTCAGGGTAGGGGACAAAAAAATGAGAGTTTGAAGAATGTCAGTTGTGTGGGGAGTGACAAATGTCTTTATTTTCATCTGAGGAAAGTTGGAAGGTATGATATTACATATTAAATGCAAACCATTTGAGTCGGGGTTGTTGTTTCTTGCCAAAGTATTAAAATTCCGTCTTCCTTCTTGCACTTGTATATAATGAATTAGCTTTGCCATGGTTGTGCAGTCCCACACTTTTACCAAAGTGATTTTCCACTGTTGGAGACTTTGCTTGTCTCCAATTACCGGCGTAAAGTAACCTAGTGACCATAGCTATGTATGAAATTAATTCTTTATCTGTCACATTTATTCTTGATTTAAATATGAGTGGGAGTGTGGAAGTCAATTCAAAAGTTACAAAGGAGCATAAAATGGGAGAATTTCTGTTTCTGCCTCAGGGAGTGAATCTATGAAGTTCAACCCAGGTCAGGTCTGTGAGCTCGAGATTCCGGTGTTCATGTTGATAAGAGTTTGAATAACACTTTCCTAATAATTCAAAGCATTCCACATACATGATCTCAGAAAGCCTAATAGCAATCCAGATAATAGCCTAAATCTATTACTACTAAAACCAGCCAGGCCTGGGGTTTTTTGTTGATTTTTTTTTTTTTTACAAACTGCCTGGATGGGAGATGTATTGGGAACTATAAGTTGTTGTTGTTGTTTAGTCATTTAGTCATGTCCAACTCTTCGTGATCCCATGGACCAGAGCACGCCAGGCACTCCTGTCTTCCACTGCCTCCCGCAGTTTCGTCAAACTCATGCTGGTAGCTTCGAGAACACTATCCAACCATCTCGTCCTCTGTCGTCCCCTTCTCCTTGTGCCATCCATCTTTCCCAACATCAGGGTCTTTTCCAGGGAGTCTTCTCTTCTCATGAGGTGGCCAAAGTACTGGAGTCCCAGCTTCTGTCCTTCCAGTGAGCACTTAGAGCTGATTTTCTTAAGAATGGATATGTTTGATCTTCTTGCAGTCCATGGGACTCTCAAGAGTCTCCTCCAGCATCATAATTCAAAAGCATCAATTCTTCGGCGATCAGCCTTCTTGATGGTCCAGCTCTCACTTCCATACATCACTACTGGGAAAACCATAGCTTTAACTATACGGACCTTTGTCAGCAAGGTGATGTCTCTGCTTTTTAAGATGCTGTCTAGGTTTGTCATCGCTCTTCTCCCAAGAAGCAGGCATATTTTAATTACATGACTGCTGCCGATATCTGCAATGATCATGGAGCCCAAGAAAGTAAAATCTCTCACTGCCTCCATTTCTTCCGCTTCTATTTGCCAGGAGGTGATGGGACCTGTGGCCATGATCTTCGTTTTTTTGATGTTGAGCTTCAGACCATATTTTGCACTTTCCTCTTTCACCCTCATTAAAAGGTTCTTTAATTCCTCCTCACTTTCTGCCATCAATGTTGTGTCATCTGCATATCTGAAGTTGTTGATATTTCTTCCGGCAATCTTAACTATAAGTATTCCGGCAATCTTAACTATAAGTATCTTAACTATAAGGAACTATAAGGAACCCAATTTAAAACATTTAGTTTAAGTATTTGGGAGTGCATCAACATGGAACACACACAAAAGTATACATCTCCAACAAGAGAGACACAAAACTTTACCCCCAACTGTTTACTGACTTTCGTTCTTTTTCTTCCTTCCATCAACCCCATGTAGCACCTCCCTCAGTTCTTTCAACATTGGGGTCATTGTCTGATACTCCTTAAAAAGAGAGACTATTGAGTAGAAACTACTATAGAGCCCTCCAGATGTTTTTCAACAACACCCACCTTCCATCATCCTTCGCCACTGGCTGAGGCCAATGGGAATTGTAGTCCAACAACATCTGGAGTCCAACATCGGGTTGGAGAAGCTTGACATACAGTAAAATGGTGCCCGTGATGTGTATGTTTGGGCAGGTTTTTAATTTGGGACTTTCAGACTGCATCAGGATGTTCCATCTTGGCAGCCAAGGCTTTCCTCTGTGTGCCTGTGGTGGACTACAGTTCCTATCAGCCCCAGTAGGCATGACCAAGTAGGCATGATGGGAGTTGTAATCCAACAAGGTCTGGAAGGCACCATGTTGCGACTTCCGGTTCGGCGCCAGCGCTAATGGCTGCTCCCTCTCCGAGCTCCGGAGAGAGGACGGCTCTGCGAGTTCGGGTCTGACCCGCTACGGCAAGCGGGGGACCCCTAAAATCACAGGAACGGAGCCTGTGAACAAGGAGATTCGGTGGGCACCTGAAGCGCCCCCCTTTACCGCAGAAAGAGCCTTTTTAAAGGCTCCGGAACGACAACGGGGAGCGCGGTGCTGAGAATCGCTACCCAGCCCGCAGGGTGAAGCCGCGTCGCCATTAGTGGAGAGCGCCGATTCCCTTCCTGAATAATCTGGACAAAAAAGACCCGTGAGTAAGATTGAACCTCTATTCGTGCCAAAACTACTTGAAATTAGGCTGAAAACGGGAAAGGCGAAAATTAAGGAAGTCTGCCTTCCCCCGACTGCATGACAATTAAAGCAACGAAAGTTACTGAGCTGCATCCGTATGGGATACTGTTTTTAACTGCTTGAATCCGACATTTGGACTTTGACTATCCCCTCTAGCTTGCAGGGCAGAGGGGAGGAATAAGTGACTTTATAAGCTGCATGACCAACTTAAAGGAAAGGGAACTCTCTGCAGCCTTCAACCTGGCACAAACTGCTATTAGAACAAAGGAACACTGAACTGACTTTAGACTCTTGTGAAAGTAACAAAGTGGAAGTCTCATTGCTTATTTGATACAAAGTTTTGGGACTTTGTGGACACAATATATCAGGGAAGGCTGGGACTTTATCTAATGGGAAAGTGTTGCAATATACATATAGAAGCCTCCCGATAAATTTGCTTTTCAAATACTCCTTGCCTTTGTTTGCGGACATTTTGATTTGCTCCCTCTAGAGGGTAAATTAAAAGTTGCTACGCTTTGGGACAGTGGAATTTTCCTTTAGGAGGAGGCTCTCGTGGGAAACGACCTTGGGATATGAGTGGCCCAGCAGACGAGATAAGCACGAGAGCCAAGACAAGGCAATATCAACAACAGCTACAGCAACACAAGAAAAGAGGCTCGATCTCAGGCATAACTCCTACAGTGACAACAGGACAAGAAAAAGGTACAGCAGTCTCCATGGATGCAGTGTCGCAAGCCCTTCTTAAGATAAACCAGTCTCTGGAGAATCTAACAAAGCAGACGGCAGAAAATACCAAGAAACTGACAGAGAATTCACAGAAATTGACAGATTTAACAACAAGACTTGACCTGAATACAGAATCTATAAACAGGCTTACGCAAGAAAATTCTGCCACACGACAAATTGCGGAGGAAGCCAGAACTATTGCTGGAGAGACCCAGGAAAAATTAGAACCGATTGCCAGGAAGGTCTATGACCACGACGCAACTCTGGCATTGTGGGAACTACAAAGAAAAGAAAGGAATTTGAAATTACGATCAATTCCAGAGGATGAAGGTGACAATCTTACGGACTTTTTAACGAAAGAGTTTGCTGATTCCTGGGAAGATCTAGAGGAAGACGAATTTAAAATCACAACAGCATTTAGACTGGGCAGAAGACAGAATAGAAAGGCGCCGAGAGACTGTCTGATTACCTTGAGATCGAAGGAGGAAAGAGACAAAATTCTAAGACTGCACTTTGAAAAGGCATTACAAATTGGGAACTCACCGATACAGATCTTTAAAGACATTCCTAAACATATTTTGGACTTGAGAGCTTCTTATAAGGATCTGGTCTACCTGTTGAAGAAGAACACCATTCTCTTCAGGTGGGAATTTCCACAGGGACTGTCTTTTGACTATAGAGGGAAGAAGGTGAAAATAAAGACGATACAGGATAAAGACAGGTTCCTGCAAAGAAATCAGGAAGACTTACAGAAAGGAACTGTAGACCCAATTGCTGAGCAAAGGAGTGTAATAGATATCCTGAACCTTTCGTTTGGACAGAACCTTCCACCACCAACAGAGGAGGAACAACAACTGGGAGCTGTTGGAGGAATACCAGAAAAATAACAAGATGGCCCTGCAATTCCTTAGTTGGAATTGTAATGGGATGAACAGCCCTTTGAAGAGACGACAAATATTCCATATTTTGAACAGAGAACAACTGGACTTGATTTGTTTACAGGAAACTCATATAACCAGAGCACACAGGAGACTGCTTATGAATAAAAAATTGGGACAAGAATTTATTTCGTCGGACAAAGTGAAAAAAAGAGGAGTTGTGATTTATGTAAAAGAGAAGTGGGCTCCAAAAATGATGTTTAAAGATGAACAAGGAAGATATTTAGCGGTGGAGATTCAGGTACAAGGAGAAAAATTTTTGATAATTGGGATCTATGCGCCAAATGAAGGTAAAGCAGAATTCTTCAAAAAACTCCATGAAACTTTGACGGATTATTTGGAATACAATATGATAATTATGGGAGATATGAATGGTGTAGTTTCTACAAACATGGACAAGACACAAAGACTGACTCTTACTAAAGAAGGGAGACTCCCGAAGACTTTCTTCGAAATGACTGAAAATATGGACTTAATAGACATTTGGAGAACAAGGAACCCTCTTGAAAGAGAGGGAACCTTTTTCTCCCATGCAAAGATGACCTGGACCAGAATCGACCAAATCTGGGTTACTAGTGGAATGGCTCCGAAGATTAAGAAGGTAGAAATCTGCCCAAAAACCTGTTCCGACCATAACGCCGTGAAGATGGAAATGAAATCTACAACAACTGGTCAGTTTAGATGGAGAATGAATGACACCCTATTTCGAGATAGAGAGATCCACATGAAGGCCCAAAAAACTCTAAAGGACTATTTTGAAATCAATCTAAAGGGCGATGTGGAAAAAAGAGTGATCTGGGACGCAAGTAAAGCTGTGATGCGAGGATTTTTGATTCAACAAAACTCAATAAAGAAGAGAAAACAGAATGAGAAAAAGGAAAAAATTTTGGAAAAGATAAAAGAAGGAGAGAAAAAATTAAGATCAAAACCAAAGTCCCAGGAGATTTTGAGGGAGATTAAGTTGTATCAAACACAATATATGGAATTGATGAACCAAGAGATAGAATGGAAAATAAAGCAAATGAAACAAAAGACATTTGAGTCGGCAGACAAATGTGGTAAACTTCTGGCATGGCAACTTAAGAAAAGACAGAAATTAAATACAGTCACAAGTCTAGAAGTGGATGGAAAAAATATATCTAAACCCAACGAGATAAGAAATTGCTTTGTGAGTTATTTTAAAAAACTCTATTCCCAAGGATTACAAAATGAAGAGGACATAGATAAATTCCTTAATAAATATGGATTACAAAAAATCCCTCATCATAGCAAGGTGGAGCTAAACCAGAGAATAACAGAACAAGAGATAGAGGGTGCCATTCAGGATATGCAATTGGGCAAATCTCCAGGGCCAGACGGACTGACTTCCAGATATTACAAATCTTTAAAGGAATGGCTAATACAACCGTTAAAGGAAGTTTGTAACGAGATCTTAGAGGGAAAAAAGGCACCCGAATCGTGGAAAGAAGCATATATCTCACTCATACCAAAGACAGAGACTGAAAAGACTCAATTGAAGAACTACCGCCCAATTTCGTTATTGAATGTGGATTACAAAATTTTTGCGGACATTTTAGCAAAAAGATTTAAAAGAGTACTGATGGAGAAGATTCACAGAGACCAAGCAGGCTTTCTCCCAAAAAGACACCTCTCAGACAATGTTAGGAACATAATAGACATTTTGGAAAAGTTAGAGGTGAATATAAATACTAAAGCAGTTTTGATATTTGTGGATGCGGAGAAAGCCTTTGACAATATTTCGTGGAGTTTTATGAAAAAGAATCTTCATGGGATGGGGGTAGGACAAGGATTTGAGAATGGTATGGGTGCAATATATTCCGAACAAAAAGCTAAGTTGATTGTAAACAATGTAATAACTGAGGAACTTAAGATAGAAAAAGGAACACGACAGGGGTGCCCAATTTCCCCATTGCTTTTTATTTCGGTCCTGGAGGTGTTGCTGAACACGATTAGAGATGACCAGCAAGTTAAAGGTGTACAGGTCGGAACTAAACACTATAAGTTAAGAGCGTTCGCAGATGACCTTGTATTGACCTTGCAGGAGCCAAACACTAGTACAAAAAGAGTGTTGGAAATAATCCAACAATTTGGGCAGGTAGCCGGATTTAAATTGAATAAACAAAAAACTAAAGTCTTAGGGAAAAACCTAACAGATATGGAAAAGAATAAGTTTCAAGAAGAGACAGGTCTGACGGTGGTTAAGAAGGGGAAATATCTAGGGGTTAATTTAACATCTAAAAACTTGAATCTGTATAAGGACAATTATGAAAAATGCTGGTCAGAAATTAAAAAAGATTTAGAAATATGGTCAAATCTGAGATTGTCAATGTTAGGCCGAATTGCAGTGATTAAGATGAATGTATTGCCTAGAATGTTATTTTTATTTCAAACTTTGCAGATTATCGACAAGATGGACTGTTTCAAGAGGTGGCAGAAAGACATTGCGAAATTTGTCTGGCAGGGCAAAAAGCCCAGAATAAAATATAAAATATTAACAGATGCAAAAGAAAGAGGGGGATTTGCCCTGCCGGACTTAAAATTGTACTATGAAGCAGCAGCATTCTGCTGGCTGAAAGAGTGGATGCTCCTCGAGAATACAGATATCTTGGACTTAGAAGGTTTCAATAATGCATTTGGTTGGCATGCATATCTATGGTATGACAAAATCAAAGTGCATAGTGCCTTTAAAAATCATATTGTAAGGAAAGCGTTGTTTAATGTTTGGATGAGATATAAAGATCTGTTGGAAAACAAAACCCCTAGATGGTTGTCACCCTTAGAGGCTAAGGCCCACAAGAAAGTTAATATGGAGGTCGGATGGCCAAAGTATTGTGAGATCTTAGAACAGGATGGAGAGAAACTGAAATTAAAGAGCCATGAAAAACTAAAACCCAAAGTACAAGATTGGCTCCACTATTATCAAATAATGGAGGTTTTCAAACAAGACAGGAAAATTGGCTTCCAGGTGGAAAAATCAAAACTTGAGACAGAATTGTTAGAACCCAATACTAAGAATTTGTCAAGAATGTATAACTTGCTGTTGAAATGGAATACACAAGACGAAACAGTTAAATCAGTTATGATTAAGTGGGCACAGGATATTGGTCATAATATTATGTCTGCTGACTGGGAAAGGTTGTGGAACACTGGTATTAAATTTACGGCATGTAGTGCTTTAAAGGAAAATGTTATGAAAATGGTTTATAGGTGGTACATGACCCCAGTTAAGCTAGCAAAAATTTACCATTTGCCTGATAACAAATGTTGGAAATGTAAGGAAACTGAAGGTACTTTTTATCATCTTTGGTGGACATGCCCGAAGATTAAGGCTTTCTGGGAGATGATATATAATGAAATGAAAAAGGTATTTAAATATACCTTCCTTAAGAAACCAGAGGCCTTTCTCTTGGGCATTGTCGGCCAATTGGTGCCAAAAAAGGATAGAACCTTTTTCATGTATGCAACAACAGCAGCAAGAATACTGATCGCAAAGTATTGGAAGACACAAGATTTACCCACCTTGGAAGAATGGCAGATGAAAGTGATTGACTATATGACATTGGCGGAAATGACAAGCAGAATTCGTGACCAGGGAAAGGAGACTGCGGAAGAAGATTGGAAGAAATTTAAGATTTATCTTAAGAACTATTATAAACTTGATGAAGCTTAGAATGTCGAGATTTTACAGAGAGAAAGGGTTGCAGTAATATAAGATCAGATTAAGAAAGGACTATGATGAATTAGGATGGGGAAAAACATTTATAAGTTGCTATAAAATTTGGACATGAGGATGCAGAAAGGGGAGGTATGGGGAAGTCCGAGGAAAGAAGTCTATGAAAGGACATTTTGAAATTATATTTGTTTGTTTGTCTGTCTTTCTTTTATGTTTGTTTGTTATAAAAACTTTTGTAAAACCAATAAAAATTTTATAAAAAAAAAAATGGAAGGCACCATGTTGCCTACTCTTTCACTAGGCTTTCTTTTTCAATGCTTCTCTTCCTGAGACATACATTTTTAAACTGTCTCCAGATTGCTATGGAATCACTCTGATGTTTCCTTCTACACTTCCCCGTTGTCCCGTTCAAGGCCAAAAATGCTGTGGCTTGTCCTATTAGGGGAGCTATTCCTCAGTGTCAGCTATCGTCAGGCAAAATTTATACAATGCAATCTAATTCTTTGGAGCTTGATTGCATATCAGTGTCAAATGTTAAACACAATCTTTTTTTGTATTCAGGACTCATCAGGGAAATGAGGGGGGAATGATTTATATTACCAGCTTAAACATTTATGAAACTAGATAAAAGCAACAGATGAGGGAATTGACGTACACAAATAACAATCTAATGCCACTATAAACACAATCCTCAGCTTCATTGCTGCCACAGTAACTTATTCATTTTAAATGATCCCTGAATTTCTGGTGTATTATTCATAATAAGGGGGGGGAGGCTTCCCAATGTAGTGAGTGCAGAAGAAACAACCAATTTCTTCAAATCTGGTTCTGTTTGGACATCACAGCACTCTTTTAATGTTTAGAAAAATCAAGCTCAAAGTGTTCCAAATGCTTGGAAGTCTACAAATTCAAGACTCTCCTGCCTACACAAATTCATTCATTTTTCCGTTTTTCTTTTTAAAGGTTTGTTTACTTTAGCTGGCATGTGGATTTTAAGCCAAGGGGTAAACTATAAAAAGAATGTACCATCTCTTTATCTTTTTGTTAAAAAAAAAGCAGCCCCCCTCAGTTGCGATTGCCATGCTGATAATGTAGATCTGAGTAAATGCTTGCAGTGCTTAAATATTTATTATTGCATTATGTTGTTCATTCAGAAGCATGGATATCTCTCTAAGGCTGCAGTTGAATGCATCTATACATCCTTGCGGTACACCACATGTGCAAATGACACAATCAGCGCTTGCTTTCTTATGGCACATCCCAGAATATTGACATCTTTTGGAGGGGGCACTCAGAGAGAAAGAAATGGAGGGATGTTTTGGGGTGAAAGAGTCACTGTATGTGTGGAGAAATCAGTAGTGTGATCTTCCCAACCGAAATCAGCAGGACATCACTGACTTCCAAGGGTAGCCCTAAGGCTCCCCAGGGGCGGCAGTAGTGGGGGGGGGCATCTAATTTTGTTAAGCCAGGCCCCATGTCTGTGATTTTGTGTTAAGCCATGACCCATCAGTCATTTTGTAACTGATACCCACAACACTACCAAAAAGAAACCCTAACTTTGTTACGTTTTCATTTTTGAGTTATTTAGTTATTTATTTTAGTTATTTATAACTCAAAGTAATAAACAACATGTAGAAAGTGTTAAACTTTTTTTAAAAAACTTTTATTCTGTACTTTTTGTTTTCATAGAGGAAGAGGGTAGAGAAAGAAGGGAGGAATGGGAAAGGCATTTTGCAATTTATCAAGTTGTAGGTACCAGCATCTGATTTTATTTTATTTTTACTCCAAAAAAGCAGCACTGGACTTAATTATGCATTGGCCTGCATATCCAGTTACTGCTCCCCCCCCCATAGATTTGAGATTAATGTTTCAAACCTGCTGCTTGTTTGGGACACTTATTTGCAGTAACAAATACACAATTTTCACACCAGGAAGGGGAAATTACAGACATTCATGGCACCCTGAACCAAAATCCTGGCCTCCGTGCTAAGCCTTAATTGACAATGTCATGCAGATTTGATATGTGCTATTAATAAACCTCCCTAAGTAATGGGAGTGAAAAGGCATCTCATGCAGCCAAAGGATGCTCACTCAGATTTGATGACTACGCTCAGAAAAAATAAATCAATATGGCTCCATCTTACGTGCATTACGATTTTGTACATTTGTGTCAAATTACTGACAGCCATTTGTGCCTGTCCTCTACATTTAGTAAATCATAAATCCATGTTTACTGCTACAATATAGATGTAAGAAGAAGCATTCAAAAATGCACTGCGGAGCCCTTAAATTAAAGAGGAGATAATTTCAGTCCCATTCACAGTGAAGGGGAAGGTAAGATGTGACTCTCAGCCAGGCAAGATAAGACTCCTCTCAGCTGAAAGAAGGAGAAAAAACTTCCTGAATTCATGGACTTTGCAGGGTTGCCTCTGCCATCCATCCATAATTATAATGTATTATTCCTATATTGGGAGCTCTGTCTATCAAAAGTTGAAAAATTGTCATGCCATCTATTTTTGTTCTCATTAGTTGTTTTCAAGAGAAACAGTCTCAATAGATAACACTGCAATCTCCTTGAATTACAAGCTACAAATGATGCCTTTGTCACATTTTATTTATTCATGCGTTTATTATGAACATTCCTAGCCTAACTTTCTATCCCTTGCAGAATCCTCCAGGACCAAAACGTAAATCCAATGCATCATTAAAAAAAAAAAAACAATTAGAAGAAACAGAGAAGACAACAGCAGTATCACATTATTGGAAGCAAACAAAAATCCAGATAATGTCATGCATGTTGGTACAACAACATTTTACCTGTGTTTTAAAGGTAGAAGATCACTATACACAATAAGAATAGCTTGCTGGATCAGTCCAATGGCCTATCTAGTCCAGCATCCTGCTCTCACCGTGGCCAACTAGATCCCTGTGGGGAAACTTGCGAGCAGGATGCAAGAACCAAAGCACTCTCCCCCCCCCAGTGGTTTCTAGCAGCTGGTATTCAGAAGCATTACTGCCTCAGCCCATGGAGGCTAGCTGAGTCACCCAGGGCATGGTGTTGCACAGTCCGGGCACCACCACCGATAAGGCTCTGTCCTGAAATATCCATTTACTGCCCCATTTTCAGACAGTGAATGGGGGTGGGGGTGGGTACCTGGACGGCACCTGGTTGGAAAAGACTGGTATATACTAGGATGCCTGGTGACCCTCATACTCAGTAATGGTAGTCTTATATTTAACTTTTTTCTTTTTTAACCAAGCAAGTCAACTCCTCACTCACACCAGAAAATTGGGGGAGCAGCAACAGCACAGCTAGGGCCTCCCTACCTCTCTCATTCATTTCCCAAGTGTGCTGGAAAGTACCCTGTGTGACCACAGATCTGGATGAAAGAGAAGGCAGGCTGGCAGCAAATCATGAGCTGTTGGGAGTGAAGGGCAAATCCTGTATTATGTGCTCAATGCCTTTGTTAATAGCCCTGAACGCACTAAAACTCAGCTGAAGTTTTGCAGCTGCAGCGAGATGCCTGGAGGGTAGGCGAGAGGCAGCTTTCGCCATCAAAGGAGCCAGGTCCTACCATTTTCCTTCTCTCTGATGTCTGTTCTTTTGATGCAAATCAGCGATAAGTTCCTGCTACTGGCGATCTAACACATCGGTAGTGTGGAAGGCATTTCCCACAGGCAGCTGGCTTAATTTACCTGGCTTAATTGAAAAGGTTAGCCTTGACATTTGTGTAAAATTTTGTATCACCAAATGCTAGATCCCTCAGTAAAGCAGCTGGCTGCAAAGCTGTGCCCCCCCCCCCTTACCGGTGCTGTTAAGATGTCCAGCTTGGTGAAGTCGCTTTGTACTTTCTATGTATTTTCAGCAGACAATATTCAACTAAATATCTGTGCTGGTGCAAATGGTAATTACCATTAGTACAATGAGATGTCCCGTCCACGTTCCCCCCGGCACCATCCCCAAGTCTGCTCTGGAGGGATAGCGGGAAACCTAGAACAGATCTGGGGACTTCATGGGGGGAGGAGAGGGGGGAAATTATGTTTCCTCAAATCTGTTGTTGTTGTTGTTGTTGTTGTTACCCAACCCATCTGGCTGGGTTTACCTCAGCTACTCTGAGGAGCTTACAGCATATATAAAACATAGTAAAATATCAAACATTAAAAACTTCCTGATACAGGGCTGCCTTCAGATGTCTTCTAAAAATTATGTAGTTCTTTATCTCCTTAAGGGATGTGGGTGGTGCTGTGGTCTAAACCACTAAGCCTAGGGCTTGCTGATTGGAAGGTTGGTGGTTTGAATCTGTGCGATGGAGTGAGCTCCCGTTGCTCGGTCCCAGCTCCTGCCAACCTAGCAGGAGCACATCAAAGTGCAAGTAGATAAATAGGTACCGCTCCAGCAGGAAGGTAAACGGCATTTCCGTGCGCTGCTCTGGTTTCGCCAGAAGCGGCTTAGTCATGCTGGCCACATGAGTCGGAAAAACTGTCTGCGGACAAACGTCAGCTCCCTCAGCCAGTAAAGCGAGATAAGCGCTGCAACCCCAGAGTCGTTCATGACTGGACTTAACTGTCAGGGGTCCTTTACCTTTATCTCCTTGACATCTGAAGAGAAGGCGTTCCACTACCGAGAATGCCTTCTGCCTGGTTCTGTTGCTCAGCGAGAAGTCCTTGCTCTGACAGAACACTGTCATAAGAACCGAAGAAGATGCCAGCTAGCTCAGGCCAATGGGCCATCTACTCCAGCATCCTGTTCTCACAGTGGCCACCCAGATGCCTTTGGGAAACCCTCAAGTAGGACGCAAGAACAAGAGCACTCTCTCCTCCTGCTGTTTCCAGCAACTCACACTGCCACCAACAGTGGAGGCAGAACATAGCTATCATGGCTTCCCCTTAGTGCTACATGGAATAGAACCCAGGTTTTTTAAATAGAGTTTTGATAAATTATTGAATTTTATTATACTTGCAGGTAGAATGTTCAGGACCGTTCACTGCCATGAGCATCATAGAAGTTACTTCTAAATTTGCACCTATGCATAGAAATTAGCTTGTGTTAAGTTTTATGTACAAATGCAAACCTGCCAAGTGTCCCAGAAAAAATGTGACATCCCGTTTTATTTCATGAGACCATGGCATCCATTTTGGGAGTTGCAATCTCACCCCTCCCCAAAAGTACTTTTCCAGGGCGAGATCGTAGCGCAGGTCATGTGACTCGCCCGAGAGCGCTTCCCAGAAGACCCGCATCCTGGTTTTTTATCTGAACAAGTTGGATAGTATGAAAGTGTGTTCTCGTTTCTCCTGGGGCTTTTTTTGTGATATGTATCTGGCCACCCTAGGTGTAATTATGGGGACATCCAACCTCAGAGCCCCTCTAACTTAGAGGAAGCCCTGCCTCTGTTGTTTGGGTTTTAATTACATACATACTTATTGCTATCACTCTTACATAAGCTCCAACATTTTCTGTCCCAAATCTGGGGTGCTACCCCATCATGCCACCCCTGCCCCCACCCTTCACCTGCCCAGGCCACCACTGCCTGCTCCCGCTGCCTGCAAGTGCACCCAGGCCACTTTGGCCTGCCACTGCCACCTCCCAACCCGCCCAGGCCCTCCCCCCGACTTACCTTCACCAGCTCACCACCACCACTGCGACACCCAGGTCACCTTAGTTAGACTGCCTCCCCCCCAAAAAAGAAACCCCCACCTGTGAGGCCTGCCATGGTCATTTGGTGTGTCCCTGGATTGGCTTCTGTGATCCAACATGTTCCAGTTAAAACGGGACAGTTGGGGGCTATATTCTTGACCCCAAATTCCCTTCAGTCTACAGTAATCTCCCCATGTGCTTTCCAAAGGTATCTGTGATGTTGCTTGTTGTGGTCTCCTTTGGCAGGAAGGAGGCATGTAAATTTAAGAAACAAATATACTTCTTGTTTGCATTTGGGGATCTTCCCTAACTACACAGCTTCATAATTTTGACACGAGGGCAAAAGCAGTTTTCTTTAGTTTCGCTTTCCTTTCTGTGGTTGGTAGGTAAACCCTTCAGGGCTGGGAAAAAGCCTAGCTCTCTAATAAAGTTCTCAGCCCTGTTCAGCTGCCAGACAGTGGAATTATTACAGTGTTTTTCTTCCCTGGTGAGAGGAAGGTGACGTGATTGTTCTAAAGCCTTTTCTTCATCTTGGCATTGTTTTCCACTACCCCCAACGCATTTTACAGAACTGTAATTTGGGGACAGAATCTGAAAGGAGGTCACAGCAAGCTGGCAATGCTGTTTGATTTCCTACTGGTACCTGATCACAAACTAAAGAATATACAAAACAGTTGGAACAGTTCAATAATTACTACCCACAATTGCTTTCCTTCTAGGAATAAAATCTTCCTGCCTGCCTTCCTTCACTGAAGATGTATTTCTTGTGATTTGTCCTCAATGCCTAATTCACAAGTTTGTTTATGCTGCTGGCACTTTGCCACCTTGTCATCACAAGGGCTCTTGTGACATTTCTTTTAAATAGTTCCCATGCAGGGGGGAACAAACACCCAACATCTGAGAAAATACTAGTTTTCAAGTATTTTCATGTGTGGGCTAATTCCCTACAGGGAAATGAAGCCATTAAACTGATTTTGCTACTGCCCTGCACAGAAGTCTATATACTTCTTAGCTGGAACCATTGAGGTCAAACAACAAGGGAGCCTTGAGGGTCTGTCCAGTTTGTAAATTCCCAGGTGCATCTGTATGGCTGCTCCAGGAAGTAGAATGGTGAGCATTTACTGTGGAATAACCACACGTCTGTTGCGGATATTAATACTGTGCAGTTTGAAGTGGCTGGAAGCATAAGAACTGACTCCTTTTGGAATAAGTCATTGTCCAGACCCATAAAAATAATATTCAAACTTTTACTGGCAGAGCTCTTTAAAATAAAACAGAATACAGCAAATGATACTTCCAAAATATCCACAATGTCTTGTGCTGTCCAGCACAGGCTCAGCATTTTACAAAATATGTAATAATCCAAACAGACCTAAAAGCAAAGGGGGCTCTCTCTCTCTCTCTCTCTCTCTCTCTCTCTCTCTCTCTCTCCACAGCCTGCATTCCAGCCTCGAGGCTGTTTACTCTTCTTTCAGGAGAGCTTCATTTTACATCTTCACTCCATTGAGTTTGGGAGACAAAGACTCAAAGGTAACTCCCTTCAAAATGGAGTTTTTGCAACCCAATACCTCTCACATGATCTAAGGTTACAACACTCACATGTTAGCTACCAAAGAAACAACAGTCAGTTACTTAATCATTAGCAAGAGCTCAAAGTGTTCTCCTTGGGTTTAATATAGCCCCATGGGGAAAAAACCATATTTAACCTTTTCACCAATACGCATTTAGGCATTCTCGTTTTAAATCTTCATTAGTACACTTTTTTTAAAAAAAAAAAATCTGTGTGAATTAAATCTGTTATACTTAACAACATCTGTGGAATAGCCACTCACTTTTTATGAGGGATCTGCATGAGGTTGGGAACAAAAATCCTCTCTCATTTTTTTCTTTTCTCATGAGCTCCTTCACTATGAGTACACAGTACCCAAGGATGGCCAAGTGATTTTGGCCCTCCTAGCCAGTAAACATACAGTGGTGCCTCGCAAGGCGAAATTAATTCATTCCGCAAGTTTTGCCGTCTAGCGAATTTTTCGTCTTGCGAAGCACGGTTTTAACGGTTTAACAAAGTCGCAAGACGTTTTCGTCTTGCGAAGCAAGCCCATAGGGAAATTCGTCTTGCGAGGCAAATCGAAAACGGAGAAACCTTTCGTCTAGCGAGTTTTTTGTCTTGCGAGGCATTCATCTCGCGAGGTACCACTGTACAATCCTAATAAATTTAATTAATAAGAACTTGTTGATCTTTCACAACACCCAAAATTGGCTGTGTTGCTGCCTAATGGTAGGGCCAAGCAGGCTCAGCGTATTGCATGGCTAATTCTGGCCACTTATGCCCTGCATAGCTAGCACTAGCCATTTCCTCTTCTATGATCTTTCTAAATACATCTTCCTTTCTTTTTCAGTCTGAAGGAACATTCAACTTTATTGTTTTGTTATCCATCTGCATGTTGGAGTGGCACAATCCCAGGTGAGCTGTACTTTGCTTTTCTTCTAAGCATGTGATCACCAATAGTCAGCATGGATTTCTGAAAAATAAGTCATGTCAGACTAACCTGATCTCGTTTTTTGACAGAATTACAAGCCTGGTAGATGAAGGGAACGCAGTGGATGTAGCCTACCTTGATTTCAGCAAGGCATTTGACAAGGTGCCCCATGATATTCTTGTAAAGAAGCTGGTAAAATGTGGTCTTGACTATGCTACCACTCAGTGGATTTGTAGCTGGCTGACTGACCGAACCCAAAGGGTGCTCATCAATGGTTCCTCTTCATCCTGGAGAAGAGTGACTAGTGGGGTGCCACAGGGTTCTGTCTTGGGCCCGGTCTTATTCAACATCTTTATCAACGACTTGGATGATGGACTCAAGGGCATCCTGATCAAATTTGCAGATGACACCAAACTGGGAGGGGTGGCTAACACCCCAGAGGACAGGATCACACTTCAAAACGACCTTGACAGATTAGAGAACTGGGCAAAAACAAACAAGATGAATTTTAACAGGGAGAAATGTAAAGTATTGCCCTTGGGCAAAAAAAATGAGAGGCACAAATACAAGATGGGTGACACCTGGCTTGAGAGCAGTACATGTGAAAAGGATCTAGGAGTCTTGGTTGACCACAAACTGGACATGAGCCAACAGTGTGACGCGGCAGCTAAAAAAGCCAATGCAATTCTGGGCTGCATCAATAGGAGTATAGCATCTAGATCAAGGGAAGTAATAGTGCCACTGTATTCTGCTCTGGTCAGACCACACCTGGAGTACTGTGTCCAGTTCTGGGCACCACAATTCAAGAAGGACACTGACAAACTGGAACGTGTCCAGAGGAGGGCAACCAAAATGGTCAAAGGCCTGGAAACGATGCCTTATGAGGAACGGCTAAGGGAGCTGGGCATGTTTAGCCTGGAGAAGAGGAGGTTAAGGGGTGATATGATAGCCATGTTCAAATATATAAAAGGATGTCACATAGAGGAGGGAGAAAGGTTGTTTTCTGCTGCTCCAGACAAGCGGACACGGAGCAATGGATCCAAACTACAAGAAAGAAGATTCCACCTAAACATTAGGAAGAACTTCCTGACAGTAAGAGCTGTTCGACAGTGGAATTTGCTGCCAAGGAGTGTGGTGGAGTCTCCTACTTTGGAGGTCTTTAAGCAGAGGCTTGACAACCATATGTCAGGAGTGCTCTGATGGTGTTTCCTGCTTGGCAGGGGGTTGGACTCGATGGCCCTTGTGGTCTCTTCCAACTCTATGATTCTATGATTCTATGATTCTATGTAAAGTTCAATAGAGAAGAATCTCAAATGTATTTCCAAACCCATGTTTTGCAGGGGGGATTAACACTGCATTTTCCTTCCAGAAAGAAGTACAAACAAAATTAAAATTAACCCCATTCTGCTCCACACCTATCCTGATGATCATAGTTATGGCAGAAATATAAATAACATACATTAATCTTCAAAAATACAGATGCCATTATTGAACCTGTCAATGATCCCAGCCCAGGTACAACCGCTCCTCATCAGTGTTCATTTGAAAAGAAAAGAAAAAATAGTTCATCTCATTCAACTTTCAGGTGTCTCCCTCCCTCAAATGAGGCAATGAAAGAGATGGAATTGGATCATTAAATGTCAAACTTTACAGCTGAGGGATGTTTAAGCACAGGGCTGAAAGGCAAAGGTGGCAGAATCTTGTGTTTTGCATGCAACAAGGTTGTAGGTTCAATCTTAGGCAGTGATGCTATGAAAGACTTCAGCCTTAGTCCCTGGAGATTTGCTATCAGTCAAAAGTGATAATATTGGGCCAAATGGCCTGACGCAATCAAATAAAGTAAGCATATGACCTCTGAGTGATAGACTAAAGATCTATGGAAATTTGCTCAAAGAAAGTGGAAGGAAGTTTAGCAACATTGGCAGTACAGGCTTGGCTTCCCCCACATACACATACACATGCACACCCACCCAAAATCAGAGTTTAACATTTCCACCAACCACTATCCAAATGATATGGTTGTACAAATCTATTGTGTGAAAGTAGCTACAGGGAAAACTGCAAATGGCCCATCTAGTGCAGCCAGCATCCTATTCCCACAGTGGCCAACCAGTTGTCTGTGGGAAACCCGCCTGCAGGGCCTGAGTGCAAGAGCACTTTCCTCTCCTCCTGTTTCCAGCAATTGGTATAGTGGTACCTTGGTTCTCAAATGCCTTGGTTCTCAAACACCTTGGTTCTCAAATGCTTTGGTTCTCAAACTCCAAAAACCCAGAAGTTTGTGTTCCAGTTTTTGAACAATTTTTGGAAGCTGAACGTCCGATGTGGTTGTCCGCTGTTGTTTCCAGGGTGCCTGCACCAATCAGAAGCTGCGCCTTGGTTTTTGAACATTTCAGAAGTTAAATGGACTTCCGGAACAGATTAAGTTTGGCCCTTTTGTTTTTGCTATTTATTTTGCATTTTTGTTTTTGAGGCTTTTTCAGTTAATATGTTTTTGTGACTGTGTGGAACCCAGTTCATTGATTGATTGATTGATTGATTGTGTGACTGCAGAAATGGATAAAAGCCCCCTATCCAAACAAAGACTATCATCAGTGCAAAAAACCAATTTTAATTTTGATAATCTACAATAGTGTCTTATTTATTTTATAGTACAGTACATTGATTATTGCTTTCATTTTATGGATCTCGCTAGATAGTAAAATCCATGTTAAATTGCTGTTTTAGGGGTTGTTTTTAAAAGTCTGAAACAGATTAATTCATTTTGCATTACTTTCTATGGGAAAGCATGCCTTGGTTTTGGAACGGACTTCCGGAACGGATTAAGTTTGAGAACCAAGGTACCACTGTATTCAGAAGCCTTCTCACCGTGAAGGCAGAGTATAGCCGTCATAGGCAGTAGCCATTGACTGCCTTGTCCACCATGAATTTTTCGAATCCTCTTTTTGAGCCATGCATGTTTTAAAGCCATTACTGCCTCCTGTAGGAGCAAGTACCATCATTTAGCTATATGCTGTGTGAAGAAACACTTCTATCTGTTCTGCACCAGTGGATGTTATGTTCTAGTGTTAGGAGAGTGGGAGAATACTTCTCTAGCCACTGTCTTCATGCCATGTGTAATTTAAAGCTTCTGTCATGTCATCTCTCTCACTTAGCTTTCCTCCAAACTAAAAAGTCCCAAATGCTGCAAGCTTTCCTCATAGATGAGTCACTGCAGCCCCTTGATTATTTCGGCTGTCTTTTTCCAAAACTTTCCCAACTCCACAATATCACTTTTTAGGTGAGGCGATCGTAGATCCGTATAATAGTAATATGCTATCAGCAGTTTTCTTTTCAATTCCTTTCCTAATAATCCCTAGCATGGATGTTTCCTTTTTCACAGCTGCTGCACCCTGGGTCAACATCTTCAGCGAGTCATATACTATAACCTCAAGGTCTCGTTCCTGGCCAGTTCAGACCGCATAACCATATTCATTAAATTAATATTTTTCTCTCCAACATACATCACTTTACACTTGCTTACATGGAATTAATTGCATTTGCCATTTCACCTCTCACTCAGTCAGTTTGGAGAGGCCACTTTGGACTTCTTTACCATTTCTTTTAACAACCCTGAACAATTTTGTATCATCTGCAAACTTGGCCATCTCACTGCTCACCCCTAATTCTAGATCGTTTCCCTGATATATCACTGCTAACCTACAGTCTTAAAACATAAAGCAGAAATGACACACACAAAAGCCTGTGAGCATTTGCTGGGGCTTGAGAATGAAACTGTCTGCCGTATGGTTTTTACATCAACACCTTCTGTCTGTGTTTAAATGTAGGTTAGGCATTTTTGTTTCAGCAATGATTTTAATTGGTGCATCCAGACTTTACTATCAATTTATCAAGTAACACCTAGGCGATGTTTATCTTCCATGGCATGGGCAAAAGCACATATTATATGAAATGAACATCTTAGTGCCAACTATGTAGAGAGAAAAAGCTCTCCTTTGGGTTAGGCATGGGGGGAACATCACGTGCAGATTCAAGATGTTATCCATGCCTGTGAAGAAAAAAATGAGTTATATAAGATTACTAAGATCAGCATGAGTGTGTATGTTCTTCCACATTTCTCTGTTTTTTGTCATTCTGATATTTTAAACCTAAGCTAAGCAAACAGCTTTACAACTGCTAAATTTTATAAAGCTAAAGTTGCCTCAACAGTTATATTTTTCGTCATCATCAGAGTATCACAAACTAATGGGAAACATTTTTTAAAAATATTCATACAACACTTATGTCATGAAGCTTATTCTGAAGGAAGTCCCACTAAATTCAAAGGGATTTACTCCTGAGTAAATGTGAGTGCAATCCCAGCCTTTAGTAATTTTAGCAGGTATGAGCCATTGAGTAAAACCATTAGTTATTTAGTTCAATTTGAGTTCAGGTCCAGCTGGAACTGAGTTCTAGTTTGGTTCCAGTTCAGGACAGTAACAGTCTGACAAATGGTTCAGCACACTAAAACCAGCAGTTCTGTCCTGGTTCATGTGAGAACATTTAAATATAAGGCACATCATGGTGATTATGTTGCTTCTTGCTCATATGTGTTTAATAATAAGTGTATTCCCCAATAGTCTGTAAGAGTTGGCACCTTAGCATGGTTTGTACACAAGGACTGAACTTGTAAGCTGAAGAACTTGCGTTTGGGCTTGCTTTTTTCCTCCTCCTTCCCTTTCCCTTCTCCTCGTGTGTCATGCCTGTTTAGATTGTGAGCCAGAGAGCTGGGTCTGTCTTAGCGCAGGCAACTGTCAACTTCCATGCTGTGGATAGTGCACAAAGCCAAAATTGTGTATAGTCAAAACACCTTGGGTGCAATGATGGGTGGGGTTGCCAAAAAAATTTCCCAGACACCTGCCCCCTTACAAGTTCAAAGCATGTCACTTGCAACTTACTGGTACTGATTTTGTAAACCACTCTTGAGAGCTTTTTTAAGCTGGGAGGGGGGAATAAATGCTTTGAGGGAAGGAAGGACTAAGGCAGGCTTCCTCAAACTAGGCCCTCCAGACGTTTTGAGACTACAATTCCCATCATCCCTGATCATTGGTACTGCTAGCTAAGGATCATGGGAGTTGTAGGCCAAAAACATCTGGAGGGGCGAGTTTGAGGAAGCCTGGACTAAGGCAACAGGAACAGCATGGTGAACTGAATCTGTATGGCTCATTGTAAGCCCTGCTTGTTCAATAAACCTGTTTCTTGGCTGCATAGCAGGTAATGGTTTCTATGGAAATGGGGGGGGGGGTGCAGCGGATTACAGGAATGCAGTTAAATATCACCTAAAACATTTAATAACAGATCATGCAGTATTTCTAAACTAATAGACCTTCTAAAGCCATAGAGCTAGAACACTCTCATGACTGAGTTAACTCATCTTTACTCATTCTCATGGGAAAGTGTCAAAACAAGTAATAACAAATTTATAACTGAAGAAATCTTACGGCATTTCCTCACACACAGAGATGGGATGTCGTGAATGCTTTGTGCTCTTGAGTGAACCACCAATGCCTACATCTCAAAAGTGATTGGTATTTGATACCCTTATTAGAACAATTATCTTAAAAGCCATGGAAAGTCTGAGTTTGCAATGTGGTCCTCTTGAAAGGGGGATGGGGAAAGTGTTGAGTCAGAGGTGGGTTAAGGGAAAACACACAGCAGGGAGACAAAGCACCTCATTCATATTGGTCTTCTGCTTGACAGCGATCAGGCATGGGTGTCAGCCACCATATTTTAAAGACTATTGAAACACACCTCCAGATAAAGGCTCAAAGAAAACCAATATGGGGCAGATCTCCCAGAATGATTTCAATAGCAGTGTCAAACTGATAAACAAGAAATCAACAACCTGCTGGTGCCAGTGGGTATTTGGAATTTTGAAAAAGGACTGTGGGCACCAGTCACAAAATGGCTGCCACGAGGGCACAGAATAACCCACAAAATTGCTGCCACATCTAAAAGAGTGGTAAAAAGAGACCACAAATTGGTGCAGACACATCCGCCATCCAAATCTGCAATGAAATGAGGAGAAAGGCATCTGCATCAACCACGCTCGTGTCTCTCCTCAGTTCAGAACTGAAGAACAAAGGTAGGAAACCTACCACAGAAGGTACTGGCAGGCACACAGGATCCCATGGGCACCACATTGTTGACCTTTGTGTTATATTACAATTGAATATTGGTCATGGCCAGGGCTCTTTGTGCATCTGGCACATTGGTAACCAGTCATCCTTTCCTCAACTCAGGAATTGAATTTCAAAAAATTGTGGTGTGTAGAATGTATCTGAGAGCCAGCATTTAAAATAAATATTGGAATACACTCTGCATGGAGATTAGGATAGTGCCAATATTTTGTTCTTTTAGACATCTCCTTTAGAATTTCTTACTCAGGCTTTTTCAGAGTAGCATAGTTCGATATTGATCATGTTTCTTTTACAGGTGGATTGAATATATTCTTATTTTTTTAAAAAAAATGTTCATTTTTTCCTCCTCCCCTTTTTTTTGTACACTGCCACAACATTTGCAACTGGAAGACAGTTTATACATTGTTGGACTAAGACCAGGGAAGTCAGGGTTCAAATCCCCACTTACCCATGAAGCTAACTGGGTGTCAGAGATATGGCCAGCAGAGAGGAATCTGCAGAGGGGAAGGAAGAGGCAGAGGAAAATAGAAACTTGATTCTTTCACACAACGAAAGTGAGATAAGCCCCTCTTGCTTGACTCCGACGGTGAAGAATGAGTTGTGGGAAGCTTGGTTTGCTGAAAGCCTGTTATTGCTAGTAAACCTCAACTAGTTAAACTGCCAGCATGTTGTGTCTTGTGTAAGAGAAATGTTAAACCTGACACTGCATGACATTAGACCAGTCTCTGCCTCTCAGGCTAACTTACCTCACAGGAGGAAGGGACCTGTGTGTGCCTCCTTGGGCTTCTTGGAAGAAAGGTAATCTATAAATACCACAGAGAGTTGGGGGAAACCCTAGAACAAATAGCCACCTGCTATTTTAATTCCCCCCACAATTCCTCAGAGTGATGCAATGTCAGGTCCTCTGGGGCATTGTGGAAACATTTGCAATGTGGTTAACTGACAAGTTAAGACTGCAGCTTGCAGACCGGGTAAACAGAGGGGCCATGGGTCTTTTGACCAATGGAGCTGTCTGAGATTGCTGGGTACTGATGTCAGACCTACAGTCCATGTTTGCCACCAGTGACTGGAAATCACTGAAACAGCAGGGTTTGATACTGAAAGGGCAAAGTGAGTGCTAAAGCCAATAAAAAACTTCCTGTTGTCTGGCTTTCTGCATGCTGAGGCAAGGCCAGGATATGCACATTTTGTTTTGTTTTTTTGTATGATTGGCTCAACATGTGGTATCAGCAGCTAGAAGTTAATTCAAAGGACTAAAAAACCACGGCTGCCACATGCTGAGAAAGGATGCAAAACAGATCCATGCAATACTGGTCATTCCTGTGTTTCCTGTTCTCAGAAAAGGATCTCAACTTATTTAGAAAATTGTGGTGATACAGTAACAGATGGTGTTGGGTTTACAGAGATATTTCTTGTTTCAATATCCAGCACTCATTTACATTTGATAGCGTGCCATTTTCAATCAACTGAAGATCCCTGGAACATAGTTGGGGATGTACTTTGCTGCTTTATAAATTTAAATAAGTCAGTCCAATTACTCCATAACTGCAGCCCTGATCAGTTAAAGGAAGTAACAGTTTGCAAGGGCAGCCATGGGTAGAGTATTATCATTGCAGTTGTTACTGTTTTGGCTTAGAATCCAAATATATTTCCATAGCTTGTAAACTTTTATGAAGACAGCAGGTTTTTTTTCTCCTGAAGTCATCTGGTTTCTAATATCAAAAGACAGAACTGAGTGGGAGTTTGCTTATTAAAAACATTGTTTTTATGACTAAAAATATTACATTTCAGGGTCTACTTTGGAACTGGGCAGGGAGGTGGAATTGCTGCTTTTTATACTCTAATGCTATTGATCCTTTCTTGGACCACCAAGTTAATGTATTCTTAAATACATTTTCCAGGCAAAAATGATGAGCAGCATATAAGCCAACTTCGGTTTTTGCATTCTACTGTGTCTGACCCTCATTTAACTTGTCCTCCCAGCTTCATAAAAGGGAAATTGCCAGGTTATATTTTGAAATTATCTATATAAATAAACTGCTGCACTGCCTGAAGGAAACCCCTGAGTCCATATTCGAGTGCAATGCCCCATCCAGGGAACTACCTGGAGCAACTGACAAGTTTCACTTATATTCACCATCTGATTTTTTTTGATCCTCCACAGTCACTTTTGGGTCCTCAAGAACATAGACAGCAATGGATTCAAACTGAAGCTTGGTCCAAAGCTGGACTTGCTTGACAGTCCAATGCAACCTATTTCATGGGAACATACTGTAGAAACATTTCATAGTCCTGCCGAGGAGGGAAACCATTGCTTTGTGAAGAATAGTCAGGCTCAGGGTGCTAATAGGATCCAATAGGAAGCCATGGCTGTGGGATAGTGGGATAGTGCTGTTTTAAAGCTATAGTACAGACTGATCCCATCACCTCCTGGCAAATAGAAGGGGAAGAAATGGAGGCAGTGAGAGATTTTACTTTCTTGGGCTCCATGATCACTGCAGATGGTGACAGCAGTCATGAAATTAAAAGACACCTGCTTCTTAGGAGAAAGGCGATGGCAAACCTAGGCAGCATCTTAAAAAGCAGAGACATCACCTTGCCAACAAAGGTCCGTATAGTAAAAGCTGTGGTTTTCCCAGTAGTGATGTATGGGAGTGAGAGCTGGACCATAAAGAAGGCTGATCGCCGAAGAACTGATGCTTTTGAATTATGGTGCTGGAGGAGACTCTTGAGAGTCCCATGGACTGCAAGATCAAACCTCTCAATTCTGAAGGAAATCAGCCCTGAGTGCTCACTGGAAGGACAGATCGTGAAGCTGAGGCTCCAATACTTTGGCCACCTCATGAGAAGAGAAGACTCCCTGGAAAAGACCGTGATGTTGGGAAAGATGGAGGGCACAAGGAGAAGGGGACGACAGAGGACGAGATGGTTGGACAGTGTTCTCGAAGCTACCAGCATGAGTTTGACCAAACTGCAGGAGGCAGTGGAAGACAGGAGTGCCTGGCGTGCTCTGGTCCATGGGGTCACGAAGAGTCGGACACGACTAAACGACTAAACAACAACAAACAACAGCTGGGATCTATTTCACAGAGGATACTACTACTCATGATGGTTACATGGAACCTCCAATTCAGATTCTGTATGCCACTGAATACCAGATGAAATATCACTGGAGAGGGCTATTTCTAGCAATCCCTTCTTGAGGACTTCCCAGGGGAATCGGGTTGGCCACTGTGAGCAGGATGCTGGAACAGATCGACCACTAGTCTGATCCATCCGGGAACTCCTTCTGTTCTCATTGGTCTTAAACCCAGTGAGACTTCTTCCTCCATTTTGATCATGAAAGAGAAAGCTTCAGTTTAGATTTCCATTTATTTCTGTCATATGCTCAAAGCTAAAAGAAAGTTACAGCCTTGGAGTTCTCAGTGTTTGCATGAAAACATTTTGCCATGAACTTTCATATAGCTATATATGATAGAGAAGCAATATAACATTTGCAGAGCCTTCCTGATTTTATTAACTTTGGGCACTTTTACTTTGTCAGCACAGTTATAGCAGTGTCTGCCAACACAACAATAAATTGTTGCCCTGTCAATTTGTAAACCCTCTTGCTCCCAAGAGCCTTGCCTTTATGTAACAACCTTTCATTTCAACAGACGTTAAACTGATTTATGACTTAAATGCAGGAGCTTCACTGACATCACACTGAGGCTGGACTCCTCACCTTCTTGTATCTGCTTTCATGTAGTAAATTATTAGGATCGCTGCTTTAAGAGAACTTTGGCTGAAATCCGAAGCACACTATCTAGGAAGCCATCCCCATTGAACATAATGGTACATGATTCTGAATAAACATGAATATGATTGCACTGTTTATGTGTTATGGATATGGCACAAGCTACACATTCAAGTTCATATCTAAGGAACATTTTTTTTGTCAGTGCCTTGATCATCTCATCTGATCACAATCTCTGATGACTCATTAAATCTCAAGAGTTTAATGGTAATGGAGACCAGATTCAGACTAGGCTGCTGTAGTGCTTACATTATCCCTAGTCAGCATTGCTGGCATCTGTCTGTCTCAAGACAACTGAGTGCACTACTGGGGGTGAAGTCAAACTGTGATTTAGCAGCACCAAAGTGACCTCCCTGGGGTGGAAGTCTGGGCAGTGTGTATAGAGGTCCTGAGATGCCCAGACAACAAGACACACACACCCCTTTGGCCTTGGCAATGTGGTCCAAAGGAAAGCAGAGTAATACGTTTGGCACCAGCTTGGCTGAAGGAGCTGCCAGAAAGAGGTGTACAAGATACCACCCAACCTGTTTGCCTGCATACTTGTGGTATGCCTGCAACTTTGGTGGGATATATAAAAGATATTTAAGCTTCACCTGGGCTATCTGTTGAGGAGAAGCACCCAAATTATTTGGTGTTCTGACAATCAGGTGCACACATACCCCCACCAAAAATTAGGTCGACAAATCACTGGTGGCTTTTTTTTCTTCAGAGCATAATGAATGAGTAAACACATTATTCTCCTAATGCCTTGGGACAATCTATTCCATTAACACTCTTTATACACACTTCAATGCATGTTCTTATCAGGGTCAAATGTATCACACTGCATTCCTCATATTTGAAATTGAATTTACAAGTGAGTTCTTGAACTCTTAAATACAGATTAGTACATACAAATAAGTTTATAGCCTAATCATATGTGGCTATGTAGGAAAATATATTATTTTCAGTATTATGGTATGGCAGCTGCTAGAGGTAGGGAAAGAGGAAAGATTTATTTGCTTGACATTTAAATTTGAACCTACCTAATTCATACTTCCGCAGCCAAAACACAGCTGCCCTTCAAAATTTTCACTTATTTGAATTTTGTAATGCAGCACTTCCTGACCTGAAAAGGCCCCACTGGGGGAGCTACATCATGACATAAACATAAGAAATGAGTTTAAATTGCTCAAGATAAATTCCTAGTGAATCACATCCCATAGCTATTGCTTGATGTACTGAATTTGTGGCAAACAATTAAGTAGTGACAATAAGACAATCCTAAAGAAAGTGATAAAAAATTAAATGTGCTCATTTGCACATTATTGCACACAGCCCAATTTTATTACCTGATAAGTGGGGAGCAACACAGTAATAAAGTTGCAATGAAAAAGAATTAGCACCCACACAGACCCATAGGGGACACAACAAACAATTTCATTTCAGCCATATCTACTGTTTGTAGACTTCGTTGAATAATAGTGGGGAAGTTACATACAAACAGTTACACAATGCGGGGAAATGGGGTGGTTCAATGTGCACAATTCTTTTCTTATTAGTATTTTACAGCATGGCTGCAAATTAGTATTAGCAGTCATTTTCTAATTTGTTCAAATGGCAAGCTAAAGAAAATAAAGAACTGGCCCTGTAAGTGAAAGAAACCTTAAGCAACAAACCAAAGTAATAAATTGAACCCAGCCATAATAATAATATTGTAGAGAATGTTCAGTATTGAAGGTAACATTGTGATAGGAAGAGATATCAAATTACTGTGCTGGGTTTACATTTGTGGACTAGACAAAACATCCTCTTTGTTCTTCAGACCGTTTCCTGAAGAAGCTAAGTCTTGATAACAATATAATATTATTAGACAAATTACAGTAGTATCTAGAGGCCGCTGACAAGATTACAGTCCTGCTGTGCTAGACACTTTTCCATTGCTTCATAATGGAAATCTGTGTTGTGGACGATTTTAAGTCACTGTTTCTTTACTGAATGCGTGGATTATGGTGCCTTTTTAAAGAAGCAACGATAGAAAGTATTCACTTTCTTTCCAGAATTTTCTGGGTAGGGAACCTTTTGCAGCTCAAGGGCCATATTACCTTATTAGCAATCTCCTGGGGGCCGCATGAAAGAGATGGATGGGCTGGAGGAATCATGTGACCCATACCTTCATACAGCAGGCTACATCCGCTGATGATGGTGGCACTACCCCTCCTCCAGGTGGTAGCTGGCTTCCCCTCCCCTCCCCTCCCCTCCCCTCCCCTCCCCCAGGAATGTATCTTGAGAAAAGCCTTTAAAAGACAGGACTCCTTTTTGGAGCCTGAAACAACTCCCTTCATCTGGATCAACCTAGGGACATGGGTACTTTAGAGGTCCTGACTCAAACTTCCAGAGGCCCTAATCCACTGGTCATGATGCTGGGGCCCAAGTATCCTCTGTCGAAACTGGGCTTATGAATCCCAGCCTCTTTAAGTTTGAAGTGATAACAGGGTTCAGTGAGCAGGAAGAGTCTGTAGCAGAGAACAGCCCAGAACCAGAGGCAGAAGAGAAGGCTAGAAAGGAGGGGGGGGTGCTGAGAGGCAGCCAGGGTGTCACCCTGTCCTGTGGAGACCAGCTCCTCTCCCCTCTGGTCTCCCAGAACCCACAGAGGTATGAAGAGGGTGGAGCAAAGACAGACATGATAAATGAGCCTCAGATTGCTTAGGAAGGAGCTGGGGGAGGAGGAGACTTAGGGAGCTGTGGGAAGTTGGGGACCTCACAACTGCCTCCTAGGGGCAAGTTCTACTGGGAAGAGTTGTGGTACTCTCTAGGCCTGGCTTCCTGAACTGTCTTGTTTGTTTGAATGAAGAGTTAACTTCATTGAACCCATGTGACTTATTGGTAATCTGCTCCTGGTACCTGCTCCTGTCAATAAATCACACAGAAAGAAATGCAAGAGGTAATTCTTACACTTAATGTACTTCAACTTTTTTCTGGTCTAAGAGTGATGTGTTCCTTATTTATTTATTTATTTATTTCAGGTTTAGAAAGTGCTGCAGCTTCTTAGAAACAGGGTAGACAGAAACACCACTGTTTAAATTGAAAGCATCCGTTTCTGTAATATGAAGAAAAACATTGACAATATAAAGGAATCCATTTAGCTAAATGTTCACTGTCAGACACATAACAATGCATCCGTTTCTTTTATTACCATCTTATGTCGTCTGTAATCTTCTAATGGAAAATAATACGCTAGTGATGAGAACAAATACCAGGCTGAATGGGGCAGAAGGTAGGGAGAGATTTGCTTTCAGGACTTAATGTTCTCTCCCCGAACCCGCTTCCATTGTCTTTGTAACAAATCTTCCTTTGACAAATATTGTATTAATTGACACTGTGCTTTGAAATATTACAGCTGCTTCAGCAAAAGGCAGGGCTTTGGCCCATAGAAAACTCTTGGGTTTTTGGCTGAAGGTCACTAACAAGGTAACTTTCCAACCTCACAGCCTGATCCTCTGCATAGTTAGGCATCAGAGCTGGTTTAAGACATTTTGTGGCCAAAGGCAAAGCAGCAAACTCCTGCCCCACAAATCAAGATGCGGAGCACCCAATGCTAGTTGTATTTTTTTGGCTCCTGAGGCAGAAAATTCCACAAGTGCCTCTCCCCATCCCTGGAAGTAAACAGTGCAGTAATGATTATGTTTAATAGAAGAATATTGTTTGGACTCCAACTCCCACCAGCCCTCGACCAGCATGTGCAATGGTCAGGGAAGATGGGAGCAACTTGAGGGTCACAGTTTCCCCTGCCTTTGTCATAATGGGTTGGGGCTTTCTAAACCCGCTGCCACTGATGTGTAGTGGAGACCACATATCTTAATAAAAACTCGGGAATTACACCAGCAATCCAGGTTGCAAATTTAAATGGTTCATCAGAGTATGAGCCAAGGACCTAGATTTGTGGAACGGGTTAGAAAACAACAGGATCTTGGACATTCAAACTGTGTTTTCTTTAACCCTGAACTAATCATACCTACTTTATTTTCTGCTGTTGTACCATTCAAAGTTTTAACAAGCAATTGATATTTATTTTCTAATTCAGACTAACGATGTTTGCATTCCTGACTATACACCATGAAACTTTAAACCTACTGTCAGTAAAACTGATTAGACAAATAAATGCATTTTATTCCTGTCTGGGAGCAGAATATCAAAACCTTAAAGGCTTTGGAAAGCCAGCTTTTATTGGGCCTTCAACTGCAGTCTGAAACATACATACCTGAAAATAAATTCCATTGAAATCAACGAGCCATAGCCAAGTGCTTCTTTCCATTCACAGAAAGCTCTTTGATCCGATGGAGGCTTCCATGAATGAAGGGGGACAGAGGTGATCTTCACTGAGTCCCTCTTCTATCGCTTCAAAATCTGTGGATTGGGGAGCCCAGTGGAACAGCACAGGAGGTGGCATCGGAGCTGTAAGAGAATTTGCAAAAAATTATTCCCTCCCCATTCTGTTCATGGAAGTCTCCACTGGATCAAAGACTTCCATGAATGGGAGTCACAGTTGGATGCAAACCAATGTGCCTTAGAGGCAATTTACAGATGCATAATCTTTTTTTATATATATATAAAATTTTTATTGGTTTTACAAAGTTTTTAAATAACAAACAAACACTTAAAAAGACAAACATACACGTATAGTTTCATACCATATTTTCATAAACCTCTTTTCTTGGACTTCCCCTCCCCCCCCCTTTCTGCATCCCAATGTCCAAAATTTTTAGCAACTCCCAATTGTTACTTCCAACCTCTGTCATCTTAGTCTTCTCTATATTCTGGGCTTATATCACTGTATCCCTTTGTCTCTGAAAACCACAACACTTTAACATTCATTAAGTTTATAATAGTCCTTAAGGTAGCTTTTAAATTTTCTCCATTCTTCTTCCACCGTCTCCTTTCGTTGGTCACGGATTCTGCCTGTCATCTCAGCCAATGTCATATAGTCCATCACTTTCATCTGCCATTCTTCCAGCGTGGGTAGATCTTGTGTCTTCCAATACTTCGCGATGAGTATTCTTGCTGCTGTTGTAGCATACATAAAAAAAGTTCTATCCCCTTTTGACACCAATTGGCCGACAATGCCCAAGAGAAAGGCCTCTGGCTTTTTAGGAAAAGTACATTTAAGTACCTTTTTCATTTCATTATAGATCATTTCCCAGAAAGCCTTAATCTTCGGGCACGTCCACCAGAGGTGATAGAAGGTACCTTCAGTCTCTCTACATTTCCAACATTTATTATCGGGCAAATGGTAAATTTTTGCCAGCTTGACTGGAGTCATGTACCACCTGTAAACCATTTTCATAATATTTTCCTTTAAGGCATTACATGCCGTGAATTTAATACCAGTGTTCCATAGCCATTCCCAGTCAGCTGACATGATATTGTGCCCAACGTCCTGTGCCCACTTGATCATAACCGATTTAACTGTTTCGTCCTGTGTATTCCATTTCAGCAACAAGTTATACATTCTAGATAAGATCTTAGTATTGGGTTCTAGTAGTTCAGTTTCTAGTTTTGATTTTTCCACCTGGAAGCCAATTTTCCTATCCTGTTTGAAAAACTCCATTATTTGACGGTATTGAAACCAATTTTGTACTTTATGTTTCAGTTTCTCCTGGCTTTGTAGTTTAAACTTATCTCCATCCTGTTCCAAAATTTCCCAATACTTCGGCCATCCGACCTCCATATTGAGTTTCTTCACTGCTTTAGCCTCCACTGGTGAGACCCATCTAGGGGTTTTGTTTTCCAACAAATCTTTATATCTTGTCCAAACATTATATAGTGCTTTCCTAACAATATGATTTTTAAAAGCGCTATTAGCTTTATCATACCATAAATATGCATGCCAACCAAAAGCATTGTTGAAACCCTCCAGATCCAAAATATCCGTATTCTCGAGGAGCATCCATTCTTTCAGCCAGCAAAAAGCAGCTGCCTCATAGTACAATTTTAAGTCCGGCAGGGCAAAACCCCCTCTTTCTTTTGCATCTGTCAATATTTTAAATTTAATTCTGGGCTTTTTGCCCTGCCAGACAAATTTCGAAATATCTTTCTGCCACCTCTTGAAACATTCCAACTTGTCAAGAATCTGCAAGGTCTGAAACAAAAATAACATTCTAGGCAATACATTCATTTTGATCACAGCAATTCGGCCTAACATTGACAATTTCAAATTTGACCATATTTCTAGATCTTTTTTGATTTCTGACCAACATTTTTCATAGTTGTCCTTATACAGGTTCACATTTTTGATTTACAGATGCATAATCAGCCAGTAATTAATTGTCAAATCAAGAGTCAAGTGGTGATCTGAGCTGCCTGTGTGAATGAGCCATGCCAGCATTAAAATCACTCTACATTTCATCTCACCCAGTGTCAGCTCAAATGCAATGTGCCTTCCAAGTGGAGCCATTCACACAACTATTATTTATTTAAGAGGATTTATACCCTGTCCTTTCAATGTAAACACATTGCTCAGGGAAGCTTAAAACAAGTTAAAAGCAGCACAGTGAAATGATTAATCTCAAGACACAGCAGATAAAAAAGCACTGGAATTCCACAACTTGGCAGGTTAAATGTCTGCTGTAAGAAAAATGTCTTAACTAAATAGCAGAAGGTTAGGAGATAGTCCAGGAGCACCTCTTGAAATATGGAGTTCCATAATCAAGAATCAGCTACAGAGAAAATCCACTCTGAGATCCCAGCCAACCACGCCTCTGTCAATGTCATGGCACAGAGAAAAGCCGCCTTTGCAAATCATAAAAAAAGGCTTTTACAGGAGAAGATATCCTGAACCCAAATCACTGAGGGCAGGGATGGGGAGCCTGTGACACTCCAGATATTGCTTGCCTTCAACTCCTCTCATCCTTGACTACTGGCCATGGCGTCTAGGGCTGATGGTGGCTGGAGATCAACAGGTTCTGGAATGTGGGATGTGAAACACAAGAGCAGTCAAGTACAACATCCCTAGAGTGGACATAAAAAGGGATGTCTGGACCAGCCAGTCGGAACTTCCTGTTTCTCCTAAGCTGGGACAGACTTCCTCTGTATGTGACTAGAGGTGGGCATGACTTCACCTGTCCAATTAACAAAAGAGCAGGACTGGTCAGCCATCTCTCCCTCTCTGACCACATTCATCGAAGGAGCAACATCTGCTTAGCCTAAGATGCTCTCTTGGCTTCCAGCCAAGAGAGGACAAAGGGACGGTCTCCTTATGTGATAGTTTCCAGGTATATTACTTTTGTAACTTAAAGTCTGCCTTCTGGGATCCAATTGTGAACAGAAAATGTGAGTAAACTCTTTTTAGACTTTTAAAGAAGACTGTGTCATGTCTATCTTTTTATGAGGAACTAAAGGGGAAATAACCAAAAGGAAAACTTATTATAGAGGCTTTAGCGGGCCTGAGCAAATGCATCCGCTGTGCAAGTTTAAAAAGGGGAATGTTACTCTGCTAAACTGTAGAACTTGTTAACACTTTCCAACTTGTTAACACAAATTGGAAAGGATAGACTCAAACAATATATCCTCTCCTGCATCCCTGAACATTCCCACATGGAAGGGCACAGAATAGCCACACCTGATTCAGGGCCTTAAAGGTAATAACCAGTACCTTGAATTGTGCATGGGAAACGAACTAGACTGCAGTGCAACTACTGTATGGTATGGTATGGCCTTGCTGCCGCATTCTAAACCAGCTGAAATTTCTTTTTTTACTCCAATGAGCCACGTGTCCTATTGCCTATGGGGAGGATTCAAAGAACTAAGCGAGCCCAAGGACTCCCACTCACCCAACAGAACTTCTGATTTTTCTTTTAACAACAAACCCCTTTGTTATAACATAAACTCTTTACAAAACATTCCTCATCTCCAAAGTAGTTTGTATTGTGTAGCATTGGCCACTCTGGAAGGGAGGGAGAATGAGGAACTGGGCATAAGAAACCTATGAGTTGGAGGTGGAGCCTAGAGTAAGTCCAGAATGGAGCTGGGGGACTTGGGGGGGGGACCTTAAGCTGAAACACAAACATTTTTAGTTGATCAGGGTAAGAGTACAGTGAGGTTTAAAGGATGATCCAAGCTTAATGGTCTCTATTCATCAAAGGTGCATAAACTTTTTTTAAAAAATAGCTGACCACTGGTCCTGATGTTTGACCTGAGTGTGCAAGTAGTCCTTTTAGTCCCCCACAATGCCTCAGAAATCAAAGGCATTGTGGGAATTATTAAACTGTGGCATGCAGCTGCCCATCACTGCTACCAGATAAGCCTGCAACCAAGGGTCCACCAATATAGGAAAAATCCAGTGTGGTTTAGTGTCTAGAATGTTGGACTAGGACCTTTGGGAAACCAGGTTTCATAGCTCCACTCAGGCATGAAGCTCACTACATGAGCTTGGGCCAGTCACTCTCTTGTCAGCCTAATCTACCTCCCAGAGTTATTGTGAGGATAAAGTGAGGAGAAGGAGCACATATGCAAGGTTGAGCTCCCAAAAAGAAGGGTGGGATATACATGCATATAGTGTTGCATGAATAAATGAACAAACATAACATATGAGAAGGATAGAGGCGGAGGAGAAATTCAATTCAAAGCTGGCTCTATCAAATCCACACTTTCTGAAACAATATGCAAACTGAAACACAGCTATACTTTGAAATGTGAAGGTAGCTGAATTTTGTGGGTGCAGTTCTCCAAACAAGTGATCTTTATAAAAAGGCATATATGTATTAGGGCAAGGTGTGCCTAAAAATGAAGCCATTAGTGAAAATAACATACAGCATACATATATTAGGGGAAATTGCTAGCAAAAATGTGTGCCTTGGTCAAAGAAGCATATAAAAATGAGCTTATTAGGAAAAAATTAGCAATGAAATGCTGAAGAATTTTCATGATTTTTTTTAAAAATTGCAGATTGCTGCAAAATGTCAAAAACTGAATTTAAGACTGGAAAAATCAGAAACCGGGAGAACCAAAATTGACATATCTTTCCACCCCTAAAAAAGGGGGGTGCACCAGATATCACTTTTCTGAGGGGCACATCAAACCCACAGCACCCAGGCAGCTGGAGGGGAGTAAAAGACTTTTCTCTACAGACTGGAATGAAAGAAAATGTTCAGATCTTTCTCATATGTTTTGGGATTAGAAAGAAAAGTCAACAGGGGAGAAAAAGTAGTCTTACGATCTCTTGTGGTAATTGAAGTAGCTCTGCAGTTCTTTGCATCTTAGACGTTGCTCATGTAAACAGATCTATTAGCCTTATGCTACAGAAGTAGTAATCCTTTTTAGTATAAAAGCAAGGTATATGATCATAGAGTGTCATCCATTCGTGGGTTGAGCTAATAATGTTTTAGAAGGTTTTCTTGGTTCTTCTCTCCCAAATCCATTATCTGTGCCCTCATGTGAAAGAGAGGAACACAACAGCATGGAATTTTATTACACAAGTTGCTTTAAGAAGTACCGTATTTTTTGCACCATAACACTCACTTTTTTCCTCCTAAAAAGTAAGGGGAAATGTCTGTGCGTGTTATGGAGGGAATGCCTACGGGTGGCATGCCTACGGATTTTCCTCCTCTAAAAACTATGTGCGTGTTATGGTCGGGTGCGTGTTATAGAGCGAAAAATACGGTAATTTTTCAAACCCTAAGGAAAGATATAATTATGATTATTAAAAACTCAATCTGTTTTGGCTGCATGTGTTTGAGCCAGATCAAAATGAAAAAAAGAGCTGGACAGCGAATGATACTCATCTAGAAATTAAAACAATTCTGCAACTCACATTAATGAATTATGCAATTTTAATACCTTCCTTAGGAAATATTATATATTATTATTCTGCAAACAGTAGAATAGAGGACTGCAATGGAGGACTGCATACCCTCTTTCATATTTGGAAGGCAAGAAAATCCAAACTTTCAAAGGCAGAACCTTATCCAGTAGTGGTTGTAGTAGCATTTTTTTACAACACTGCTTTGCTCTTGTCTAAATTGGCAATGATGGTGGAGCTCCTGTTTTCAACTCACCTGCCCCAAATGCCCCTTTCGACTGACACTGCTTCATGATGTGACCATGGGGAAATGAAAATGGTAATAGGAGCTTGGTTGCTGAAGCTTGTGGTTTTGACAGCACCACATTCTTTTTAAGGAGGCTGGCTGAAAAAGCTGCAACTTCCACTACTGTCAAGTGAGTCTTCGCTTCTGAAAATCAGGTAGAATTTTCACCTACTTCAAACTGCTGAATAGGTCCCCCAAATGCTTCAACCCCAAACAAGGCAATGATTTTTATTTTTTTGAAGGAGGACATTTTCAGCACAGCACTTCAAATGGCTATCAACATAGCCAGGGTTTTTAAGCAGGGGTTGGATGGTCATCTGTCATGGATGCTTGAGTTGAGATTCCTGCATTGCAGGGGGTTGGACAAAGATGGCTGTGCTGGTCCCGGGGACTAACCGAGAGGCAAGGTCCGAGTCCAGTCCAAGGTCAATGGTGCGGTATGGAGGCTGTCCGTCAAAGCTGTAGCTGAGTCAGGTGGGGTCAGGAACTCTGGCAGAAGAGCAGGACAGGGTCAGGCAGGAACAGGCTAGCAACAACATTGCTCCCGCAACCTGGGGCTGGGGCTGACTGGCTTCTATCTGCCCCGAGGCATAGGGCGGCCCCGGTCCACAAGTGACTCGCCTCTCCTGGCCTGGAGGCGAGCACTCCTCCTGCAGGAACTTAGTTCCCTCCACCTCTCTGCCCTGAGCCTCTGCAGCTCAGGAGAGGACCCAGAGGCAAGCTCCTCTTCCCCTGATGGGGCTGAGAGTGGAGCACCTGCAGGCAATGGGTCCTCCATCACCTCAGGGGCCAGAGCAGACTCAGCTGGTGCTTGCACCTGAGGATCCAGCACAGGTGAGAACCCTTCAGGCTCAGGCCCCAGCCCCGGCTCAGCTGGTTCTGGAGGCGGGGACTCCTGTACAGGCTGGGATTCCTCAGGTTCAGCTCTGAGTCCGAATCCCAGGCCATCACAATGGCCCTTGGGGTCCCTTCCAACTCTACAGATTTATGATTCACAGTGTGAATGTTATGTGTGACTCTATTCAGAGCACAGAACCTAGAGCCCACCAAACTGCCATCTTAAGACCAAAGTGCATGGGGACATCAATGGGCATTGAAATTTGTGAGTCTTTCTTTTTACCCTTCAGATGGAGACTGGAATCTAACCAAGACATTCTGATGCTTTAGCCAGCACAGCTGTATAAATGGGATCACAGATTGTGGTGACAAAAAACAAAACAAAAAAAAACAGCAACAAAGCAAACCTCTTAGGTTTTGAAAAATATGTAGCTGTTTACAGAATTGCTCCATTTAATCTAATTGCCTGGCAAGTTTAAAACATACAGTCTCTTCCCAAAGGCAACAATATTTGTTGGTTGTAAAAGTTGAGATTACTTACATTCACTAGTGAATGGAAATAGTACAAGAATGGAAGACAGAGAATGAACCCTTAAAATGAACAAGCAGAGTGGTCTTTCCAAAGGAGAGCATACTTAAAATGCATCAGGAATGGGATTAAATGGAATGATCCTGACAATAAATATATATTTTTCAGCAATCAAAAAATTCTCAGATTGTGTGGAATAGACCCCCAGACAAAATGTTATTTGCAGGAGACCTTCACCTGCTGCAAAGGACAGTGATTGACTATATCTATCCATCTATAAATATAGATATACACACACCTAGAATCTGCTTGTAGGATATTCTACTTTTGTGAAAGTGTTATTGTTCGTGCAACTTGCCAGCGGAGAGAGTTTAGCATCGTAATCTACTGTTATCAAATTCTGAGGAGCTACCTACTAATGAGTTTACATATTTTGCTTCATTTTCATACTCTACATATATATTCTGATTGCATTTTCTTTGAAGTATTCACCCTTCAAAATAATTTGCCGCATGAGTTCTGTAAATCATTTTAGACCTGTGATTTATTCACATGCAGGTCATTTTGAATGTTAATGTAATTTTGCTTCTATTTGGGTTGAGTGCAATATGGGCTGGGAAAATGTGTGTAGTAATTACTCCATTGGCTATCCTTGATTGCTCCCTGGTTACATCCCCTCTATTTTGTCTATTTTTTTGGATCAGGGCCAAGAGTAAACAGCCAATTATATTATTGTCAATATATTTGTCAACTAACACAAGAACGTGACTAAAGGCTTCTTGAGAAACAATATCTCATTCTAGTTTCTTCTATTTGTTCAGTTGTCCAATTAGCTCTGATTTAATTGGCAAAAGAAATGCAATGTGGAAGTGTCTTAAGAGAGAAAGCGTTTATATTACCTTTGTATGGATGCTCATAATGTTAATTAAAATTTGGGGAACAACAACATATTTTTCAAAGACTTCTGGAGATACAGCAGTTGAAGCCAAACAAAAGATTAAACAATAAACATATTTTATCAAGGAAGCATTAAGAACCATAGAAAACTTGTTAATTTTCTTTTTTTCCTAATTAGTGCTAGAAAAACTTTCTTGCAAACAAAAAACAGTTTAACTGGAATCCATTTATGATGTCTCTCTCCGGCAATAATTTGCTGAGGACGCCCAATCTCACAGAGCAAGGTTGTGGAATCTCAGGGTCCATCCAGTCTAGCATTCTGCTCTCACAGTGGCCAACCAATCTAGTTCCCGTGCCTAGAGGCAGTTTTAGGGTAGCACAACTGGTGCAGTTGCAGAGGGTGCCACAACAATGCTGTAGAATGGAGCACGAGAGTGACTAGTGACTAGTGGTGTGCCACAGGGTTCTGTCTTGGGCCCGGTCTTATTCAACATCTTTATCAACGACTTGGATGATGGACTCAAGGGCATCCTGATCAAATTTGCAGATGACACCAAACTGGGAGGGGTGGCTAACACCCCAGAGGACAGGATCACACTTCAAAACGACCTTGACAGATTAGAGAACTGGGCAAAAATAAACAAGATGAATTTTAACAGGGAGAAATGTAAAGTATTGCACTTGGGCAAAAAAAATGAGAGGCACAAATACAAGATGGGTGACACCTGGCTTGAGAGCAGTACATGTGAAAAGGATCTAGGAGTCTTGGTTGACCACAAACTTGACATGAGCCAACAGTGTGACGCGGCAGCTAAAAAAGCCAATGCAATTCTGGGCTGCATCAATAGGAGTATAGCATCTAGATCAAGGGAAGTAATAGTGCCACTGTATTCTGCTCTGGTCAGACCACACCTGGAGTACTGTGTCCAGTTCTGGGCACCACAATTCAAGAAGGACACTGACAAACTGGAACGTGTCCAGAGGAGGGCAACCAAAATGGTCAAAGGCCTGGAAACGATGCCTTATGAGGAACGGCTAAGGGAGCTGGGCATGTTTAGCCTGGAGAAGAGGAGGTTAAGGGGTGATATGATAGCCATGTTCAAATATATAAAAGGATGTCACATAGAGGAGGGAGAAAGGTTGTTTTCTGCTGCTCCGGAGAAGCGGACACGGAGCAATGGATCCAAACTACAAGCAAGAAGATTCCACCTAAACATTAGGAAGAACTTCCTGACAGTAAGAGCTGTTCGACAGTGGAATTTGCTGCCAAGGAGTGTGGTGGAGTCTCCTACTTTGGAGGTCTTTAAGCAGAGGCTTGACAACCATATGTCAGGAGTGCTCTGATGGTGTTTCCTGCTTGGCAGGGGGTTGGACTCGATGGCCCTTGTGGTCTCTTCCAACTCTATGATTCTATGATTCTATGATGCCAAATGTTAGCGTCGCAAAGGGCACTGCTGAAATTTGAGAGCCCAAAGTCTGCCACTCCCATGTCTGTGGGAAGCATTTGAGCAGAAAATGAGTGCAACAGTGCTCTGCCCACCTGTGATTCCCAGCAACTGGTATTCAGAAACATCCTTCCTCTGTCTCTGTTCACAAGAGATGCTGTTTCCAGATGATGCAACCTTGATAGAGCACTCCAAGAAAGCTCTACAGAAACTCATCAGCCGTTTTGCCCCAGCCTGCAGGGAGTTCGGCTTGACCATCAGCCTGACAAAGGCAAACACGCTACCAGCACTCCACACATCAGCACTGGTGACCACACTCTTGAGGTGGTAGATGATTTTGTCTACCTGAGTTCCACCATAACCGGTAACGTTGCCACTGACGCTGAGCTGGACAGGTGTATTGGCAAAGCAGCTACGGCAATGGTTTGCATCTCCAAAAGGGTATGGGAGAATGTGATGCTAACGTCAAATACCAAGATAAAGACTGAACAGGTTTGTATGTTGCGTGTGCTGCTTTATGGACGTGAGATGTGGGCACCTTACAACTGCCAGGAGTAGTGCCTCAATGCCTTCCACATGTGCTGCTTAAGGTTTTGGGCATCGCATGGCAGGACAAAGTCTCAAACAAAGATGTGTTTTCCCAAGACCACATTCCCAGCATGTTCACATTCCTTTCTCAGCGATGTCTTTGCTGGCTTGGTCATGTCCAGAATGTACATGACTATGCTGACTTAGGGACGCGGGTGGCGCTGTGGGTTAAACCACAGAGCCTAGGACTTGCCGATCAGAAGGTCGGCGGTTTGAATCCCCATGACGGGGTGAGCTCCCGTTGCTCGGTCCCTACTCCTGCCACCCTAGCAGTTTGAAAGCATGTCAAAGTGCAAGTAGATAAATAGGTACTACTCCGGCGGGAAGGTAAACGGTGTTTCCGTGAGCTGCTCTGGTTCGCCAGAAGTGGCTTAGTCATGCTGGCCACATGACCCGGAAGCTGTACGCCGGCTCCCTTGGCCAATAAAGTGAGATGAGCACCCCAACCCCAGAGTCGGTCACAACGGGACCTAATGGTCAGGGGTCCCTTTACCTTTCCCTTTTATGCTGACTTGGTCATGCCCAGTATTCCCACAGAGCTGCAGCAGCAACCCTGAAGGCCCAGCTTCTAGCTGATGGTAGATACGATACTGGGCCACAAAGAGCTATAATAATACCTCAGCAGAGGAACACAATTGCTAGTCAGCTATATGGACTAAGGTGGCCCCGCTGGTAACCCACCCCCAAAGTTGTACAAGGATGGCTGGCTCTGTCAATTTAATTTCTTCCCGTTTCTAATTTTTCCAATATTAAATTCAGTTCTTCATGCTTCTGGAGCAATTTGAGGGTTGTTTTTTTAAAAAAAGAAACCTTAAGCATTTTAGAATGGATTTTTCCTTGTCTGTAGTTATGACTAATGTACACATTTTTGCAAGCAATCTCTCCTAATATAAAATATGTTTGTATGTTGTGTTTACTAATATGTTTCTCCTAACCTTGCATTTTTGAAAATGCTACTTGGCTGGAGAATTGTGATGGGAAATTCAGATAAGTGCAAATTTGGTAGGATGCCTGTGTTTCATGTCTCATATTGTTTTGGAAAGTGCAAATTTGATAAATTCAGCTGCAGATGCAAACTGAATCGAATTTTTCCCCTGTCTTGAACTGAGCCTGGCAGCATTTCGGAAGCTCCAATTATAGCCTATTGGCAACTACTTATATGAGGCAGTGGTAAATAATGCAGGGGAGAATATTCACTGCAGCCACACTCCGTGAACACTGAAGCCCACTTATCAGAACAATGGGAAAGGAAGTAGCCTTTTTCATTTCTGGGAGCGGAAAATGGCAGAAGGGCTTCTCAGAAGAATGTAGCTCAAGCACCTCTGAATCCTGAAAGCCAAGCTGAAACAGGAAATTTAATCTTCACTTAAAAGAGAGCAGGAAGCAGGAAAAGAAGTCTTTTCCAGCAGATATCAAAATAATAGGGTTTGGGGGGGGAGTACTGAACTGCAAGAGCTCTCAGGGAAGATCAAGTGAGGATTAGAGGCCAGGAGTGACATAATCACTACAAAACAGGGTCAGGGGACATTTCATAAAATGGTTACATCTTTCACTGTTCCCCTTCCCCACTGGAAGATCTGCACATGTTAGCATCATGTTAGCAGGGAGTTCAGCTTAATTCACGCTAACTGTGTGACTCCTTGGCAGTGTCTCTCTTGCAATACAGCCGACCTTGTAGTTTTTTGCTCCGTGGTAAGAGGAGCTGTGATGAACAGTGGGGGTGACAAGTTCAGACTGTTTTCAGGGTTTCAAGCCACATTACTCTTGGAAGCCCCCTGCTGCTTCAGTAATTCATGAGGCTGCACTGATAGCTTTCCTGGAGCAGGTGGGGACCTTGGCTTTCCCCAGCCCAATCAAAGCATCTTGCATCCTGCAACAGCAAACACACAGCACAACAACAAGGCAACAGCACCTGGCAAGGCTCCAGCAAGTGAGTGATGTTATAATTAAGCTGTCTTTGTGAGGAGCCATGGCTTTCAATGGAACGCAGTAGGGAGCTGAGAGTCAGGAATGTCAGAATTATAATCCTGGCCATGTGAGGAGTTTGTGTGTGTGTGTGTGTGTGTGTGTGTGTGTGACTTTATATATATGTTGTATGTGGGGCTGCCTCTGAAGACAGTTCAGAAACTTCAGGTGGTGCAGAATTCAGCAGCCAGGTTGCTCACCGAGGCAAGACAGTTTGAGCATATAACTAGCCTGACTCTACTGGCTGCCAATTTTGGGGCCCAATTCAATGTGCTGGTTTTGACCTATAAGGACTCAGGACAATACCTCAAGGACCATCTCTCCCCATTTGAACCAACCTGGACCCTGGCAACACAATAATGGGTTGTTGTTTTTCCTGTGGAGGCTTCCTGTTTGTGGAATGCCTCCCCAAAGGAGGCTCCCCTGGCACCATCATATTTAGGCATCAGGTAAAAACTTTTCCCTGTAACCAGGCTTTTGGTCTTTAGCTATCTGTGACCTTTTAGAAGTAGGTGATATATTTTTAGCGCATTTCCTTTCTCCCTTGATTTTAATGTATCTAAGGGAAGTTTCTTGGTTTCGTTTATTTAGCTAGTTACAGTGGTGCCCCGCAAGACGAATGCCTCGCAAGACGAAAAACCTGCTAGACGAAAGGGTTTTCCGTTTTTCGATGCGCTTCGCAAGACGAATTTCCCTATGGGCTTGCTTTGCAAGACGAAAACGTCTTGCGAGTCTTGCGATTTTTTTCGCTCCCCCCCTTTTTCTAAGCCGCTAAGCCGCTAATAGCCTTTTAGCCACTAAGCCGCTAAGCCTTTAATAGCCGCTAAACCGCTAATAGCGCTAATCTGCTAATCCGCTAATAGGGTTGCTTCGCAAGACGAAAAAACCGCTAGACGAAGAGACTCGCGGAACAGATTATTTTCATCTTGCGAGGCACCACTGTAGTTAGTTAGTTGGTTGGTTGTAAGTTGCTTTGGGTGGCCTTATTATTATGATACCTGGAATGTCAAGAAGGCCATCTCTAAATCTAAGCTCTTCTGCATAGACAACAAACAAAGAGGCTGCCACTTTAGCTATGCTAGGTGTGAAGTTACAATGGTGTTTTGGCTGCAGGATCTACATAGCACCTGGTTCTCTGTGCCTCTCTCTCTCTCTTAATATCAGAAGCACTGGCCTCTGAAGATTGACTGCTAGAAATCACAAGTAAGCAGAGTGCTGTTGCGCTCAGATCCTGCTTGTGGGCTCCCACAGTCATCTGGTCGGCCACTGTGAGAAAAGGATGCTAGACTAGATAGGCCTTGACCTAATGCAACAAGGCTTTCCTTATGTACTTATGTCCTTACAACCACCATGGCTTTCTATAGGTGGGACCTGCTGGCCTGCTATGAGTCAGCACCACCCAGATGACACTGGAACAACTAGTACAGCAGAGACCAGGTGCCATAAGGAGTCATGAAGGTTTCTTCTGGTCCTATAAAGCTTCTAGCTCTAGTGTAGAGTAGCTTTTCATTCTGAGTAACTTGTTCAAGTGTAATCTGAACTGCCAGACCCCAACTGCTCTTGTAGGAAACTGCCTTAGCCCAGATTTGACTATCCATCCATCTAACCTAGAATTGTCTAGCAGCAGCTCTCCAGGGTCCCAAGCAAAGGCCTTCACAGTACCTGATACTTTTTCAACCTGTGATACAAGGAATTCAACCCCTTCTGCATGCAATGCCTGTGCTCTGCCACTAAGCTTTGCCCCTCCCCATCTGGTATGTGCCTGCCTGGAACATGCTTGCAACTGTGGTGACACTGAACTACTTATGCTATAAATTGTTCACTGACATTTATTCATGTTTTGGAGGTATTATTATAGTCTTTAATTCGAATAAGAAGAGGAAGAGGAAGAGGAAGAAGAAGAAGAAGAAGAAGAAGAAGAAGAAGAAGAAGAAGAAGAAATTCATTATTTATACCCTGCCCATCTGGGTATAAATAAATTCATTCTTTATATCCTGGGCGGCTCCCAACAGATTAAAAACAGAATAAAACATCAAACATTAAAAAAACCTCCCTAGTTATATAGTTGTTTATTTCCTTGACATCTGATGGGAGGGTGTTCCACAGGACAGGCACCACCACCAAGAAGGCCCTCTGCCTGGTTCCTCTTGCAGTGAGGGAACCATCAGAAGACCCTCGGAGCTGGACCTCAGTGTCCGGGCAGAACTATGGGGATGGAGACGCTCCTTCACTCTCCTTTGTTCACTCCCAACTCATGCAAACAATGCTTCTCTGATTTGGCTCATGTTTTTCAGATTGAGCCTGTGGGAAGAAACTTGTGTTCCTAAAACTCTCTATGTATTTTAGCTGCTTTAAAGTAAAACAGCATGATGGTGGCATGGCCAGGTGGTGTCCAAGTGGCATTGAATGACTGCCCCCATCTTTCTGCATTTTTCTCAGGGTACCTTATAGAATTTCTTCAGAATTCCAGTGGGTGCAGAGAGTGGAGCATGTGGTATATTAGTTTGAATGTCAGACCTGGGAGAACAGGATTCAAAGCCACATTCAGCTATGAAGCTCCCTAGGTGACTTTGGGCCAATCACTGCCTCTCAACCTAAACAACCTCACAGGGTTGTTGTGGTGATTAAATGAGGCAGAGACGACCATGCACAGCATCTCGAACTCCTTGGGGGGAGAAGCTGGCATGTAAATGCAATCAGTAAAATAAGGAAGATTCTAAGGCATATCTAAGGGATATCTAATGATGGAAAAGTCTCTGGCATCAGTCTCCCTCTCCTTCTGCAAGCAGATGGTTCAATAGGTACATTGCTACAGATCTGTAGGTGTCCACCACAACATATTCCCCATTAAATATTGTCCTGTACATTCCAGTACCAGGCCTGCCTATTAGAGAGTTATAGCCTTCTTTGATTCCCCTGCATCCTTCTCCCCTTGTACTGGCATGGATCAGCAGTTCAGTAAAACTGAGTTTCTCTGCCACTTATCATCAGTCAGTCTTTGTGAAAAATTTAGATTTGGCAAGGTTTCGTTCCACATTTCTCACAGCCTGACGTTTCCTTTCGTTTATTGCTCAGTGGCTATGTTGTTTTGTTCCCACAAATTACATTCAGTGACTATGAGCCCTTTCTAATGGCATCAGTTCCAGCTGCTGCTTTATTTTAATCCTTGATTATTATAGTTTTTGTGGGTTTTTTAGCTGCAGTTAAACAAGATGTGTAATTCAGCACATCCCTCCCCTCTTGTAGGCTTTCAAACCTGCAGGTCTCCTAGCAATCAGTCCTAGGTATTACCACCACAAATCTTTGTGACATTTACCAGAAAATTGGCTGTCTGCCCAAACTGAGTATTTCTTGTTAGAAACTTCCTATTATTGTTTTAAATATTGCTTTGTTGTGCCGTGATGTGATAATGTGAAACTGGTGCAACTTCATGTTGGTTAGCCATATTTCTGTACCAGCAGACTGAAGGCCTTTCATTGGTCTCTACAACCACAGAAGGTGCTTCAGCCGTCCAACACTTTGACCTCACCCCCAAAGGCACAGTCCTCCATTGTCTCTTGAGACAGATGGATGCCAGCAGTATCAAAGACCTTTACACATTGCTCCTCCTACAATAGAATTGTAGACTTAGAAAGGACCCAAGAGGTCAGAGACGCCAACTTGAGCAGAAGATTGGGGGGTGATGTTGCATGTGAGGCATGTGCATGACACGTTTCTCCTATAAAAATGGGGACATCCTAAGGAAAAGCGGGACATTCCAGAATGAAATCAGAAACCAGGACGGCTTCTGTAAATCTGGGACTGACCCTGGAAAATAGGGACACCAGGAAGGTCTGCTCCTCACTCTGGATCTCCTGCAGTGGGCAGAAGACTGGACTAGATGGCCTACAAGGCCCCAACACTTACGACTCTGTGACCAGGACTCTCATTCCTGAACAGCTTGGTCATCCATGCTTGTGCTTCCGATAGAATGCCGACTGAACTGAACAAGCTCCATTCAGTTTCATTCTTTCGCTTGCCCTAAAACAAATGCAAACCCATAGCTACAGCCGCTCCCAGACACCTCAGATTAAAATTCTGATGCATGTGCACATTTTCAAACACTTTTTGCCAAATCCCCACTTATCATTTTGAGATTCACGCTGAAAATCTTAGAGCATGGCTTTTGAAAACAGGCCCTCTGTAAAAAGACAATCATGGGGGGGGTGGATTAACTTGTCTAGATTTATGCTTTATTTATTTAGAAGAGGGGAATCTGTCCCACTTTTTAAAAAGCACTCCATCAATCAAAATTGAAAGCTCTAAAAACAATTGCATCAGCTTTTTTGAGACAAATGGCAACAGATGGGATGAGAGGGATAAAAGAACTCATAAAAAGAATAATAGATAATCAATCCCTGGTCCAATTGCATGCCTGCTAGTGTTTTGTTATATTTGCATCCCATTCAAGTTGCTCATGGGAATGGACTTGGAAGTCCTTCTGCTGTGTCCCTGAGTGGTATAAATGTTTTCCCCCCACCTGAACATCATGACTTAGTGATTTGAAGCCTTACCCACCTCAATCTCCCAGACCCCGGTGACCCACTCCACTTGAATTGGACTAACATGGCAGACCATAAACTTCCCAAGAAGCTGTTTACCACTTGCCTGACAGCTCCTTGTTGTTGTTGTTGTTGTTGCTACTACAGCCGTACAGTATACCTGAAGGAGCGTCTCCACCCCCATCGTTCTGCCCGGACGCTGAGGTCCAGCGCCAAGGGCCTTCTGGCGGTTCCCTCATTGCGAGAAGCAAAGCTACAAGGAACCAGGCAGAGGGCCTTCTCAGTAGTGGCGCCCGCCCTGTGGAACGCCCTTCCAGCAGATGTCAAAGCGATAAACAACTACCTGACATTCAGAAGACATCTTAAGGCAGCCCTGTTCAGGGAAGTTTTTAACGTGTGATTTTACTGTATTTTTGGTTTTATGGAAGCCGCCCAGAGTGTCTGGGGAGGCCCAGCCAGATGGGCGGGGTATAAATAATAAATAATAATAAATAATAATGGATCTTAAACACCTTGGCTCCCAAACAATCAAGACCTGAAAGTGAGTGTTCTGGTTTTCGAACGATTTTCGGAAGCTGAATGTCCAGCACAGCTTCTGATTGGCTGCAGGAGCTGTCTGCAGCCAACCCAAAGCCATGCTTTGATTTCCGAACATTGTGGAAGTCGAGCGGACTTCTGGAATGGATTCTATTTGACTTCCAAGATACAACTCGCCCCTGCTGCCTCTCCCCTCTCCCTTCCAGTAAGCAGCAACAACCCCACTTCTGGGAAACTAACACCAGGACCCTGCCACACCACGTGAGTCACTTCTGCTTCCCAATGGGGTATTTCAGATCAGAAAGTATGCAAGCAAGGGAGCTGTATAGTGCTGGATAAATCTTTAGGTGAAAGATTAATGAGCCTGCCACTGTCCTACACCCCTTCTGCCATTATCTCTTGCAAAAGAGGCCAAAAACAAAACAAACCAGAAACCTCTTTGGGAGAGAAGAAAAACTTTGGAGAAATTGAAGGACAGATTTTGGCAAAGCACTGGGGTATATAACCCTCTTTAATAACTCTATTGCATTAGCAACAGCTGTGCGCTGCCTTAAATCAGTAGTCAAGGTTCAGCAGAAAACAGACGTTCCATCAAACTTTTCATGGAGATGAGCATTTCAAAGAGCAGTTTCTTTCCCCACCACCACTTTCAAATTAAATAGTTTTGTCCTCATAATGATGGAAGGAACAGCTGTTTTGGAAACAAAATGGTCATCTCTTTCATTTATGAGTACAAATGCTAGTGTGCTGCCACTGTTTCCTGTTCACTGTGAACCTCATCATACCATAAAAACATCACACAGTATTAGAACACCAGTAAAAATGCTTGTAGGGTGGGGGGAGCACCATCCATGTGTTCTCTCCAAGGAGAAGAACCACAAGTAACAGAACTCACGTATGTCTATTGGCAGCCAAATAGGTTTCCCTTGCTATATAAACACACACACACACCAGCATACTGTGCATCCTTCTTGGGTTCAGTATGGCTTACTCCCAAGAAAGTGTGTGTAAGATTGTAGCCATACAATTGTATGTAAAACAATTCAAATAGATCAATGTTTTGTAAGTACAGGATGAACATTTTGTTTGCCATCAGCAGAATCAAACATAGGTGGCCATCACCATTCCTTTTATTGCGGGGGGTTAAAACCTCAAAAATGATGGTGAGGCTCTTCACATCACCTCTTCTTCTATGTTAAGGGGATTCAAGGTCCCCATCTTCTTCTCTAGTTAGAGCAAGAATGAGATGCCCGCCAGACATTGTTGGTCTCCAATACCCATTTAGCCACAGCCAGCACGACCCACGGTCAGGGATTTGGGATGCTGTAATTCAGCAATATCCAGAGGGCACCCAAAAAAAACGGAATGGGAATGAAGTGACAGAAAGGTTGTCTAGTTACTTATCTCCTTGGCTCGGGGGTCACATAACTCCATACCTTCCAACATTCCTCTGATGAAAATAGGGACGTCCTAAGGAAAAGCGGGACATTCTGGATCCAAATCAGAAACTGGGACGGTTCAAGGGCCTCCTTCCTCTCCACTTCAGGTCCCTCCTACTCACCTTTATTGAGACACTTTCCAGCTGCTGCTGCTGCTGCTGCTGCTTTCTTCCTCTTGCTTTGTCTTTCACACTCCTAATCCTCTCCACTCCTTTCCAGTGCCTACTCCTCAGTTTATCCCACTCACCTTCCTGCCAGGTTCTTCAAACAGCAGAGCAGACATGTCCCTCAGCTGCTGCACCCATCAGTCTTCATGATCATGGCACAAACCACCTAAGTGAAACTTTGGGAACTTCCGCTCTATGCCATGGACACAGCAGCACTATGCTGATGCAACATTGTCACCATCCTACTACCTATGCATCGTACAAAGCAAAACAATACCAGGAGAAAGAAGAGAGAATCCAGCAACCCCAACAGCCACTTCCACAGCGTTCCTAGCAGGTCACACCGCTGCCACATGCCAATCATGACCAAGGCAGAATAGTGTGGTACTACAGTGGTACCTCGGGTTAAGTACTTAATTCGTTCCGGAGGTCTGTACTTAACCTGAAACTGTTCTTAACCTGAAGCACCACTTTAGCTAATGGGGCCTCCCACTGCTGCCGTGCCGCTGGAGCACAATTTTGGTTCTCATCCTGAAGCAAAACTCTTAACCTGAAGCACTATTTCTGGGTTAGCGGAGGCTGTAACCTGAAGCGTATGTAACCCGCGGTACCACTGTACTGCTTCTGTTCCAACATTAACCAACCATTTAAAAACCTTTTGCAAAGCCCTTTAACATCCTTTGGGAATGGTCGCGCAACCCCCAAAATACATTAAAGTGCAGCTTACAATATTTATCAAGTGCCCCCAATGTTTAATTTAAAAGCACACATGCAAAAGATTGCAGAGATCCGAGTGTTAGCTTTGGACAACTGTGTTTGGTCTTGAAAATATTATCTGATTATGGGCCTTAACAACTGATAATTTGGCACTCTAATGTGATGATCCTTGGAGCAGAAGTAGAGCAGGAAGGGCACTTGATTAAAAAATAAAAAAGAGGGCATGTGATGAGGGATTGTACAGCTAATTGCAATTGTGTGGGCAGCAGAGTACTACTGTGTTTTACGTTTGAACCTAATGAAGCATTGTGCTGTATTCAATTATTGCCAGCAGGTCACTGCACTTATTGCCCTGTCAGGAGCAAAACAGCAGGTGATTTCAAGGCAGCATCTTGAAGGATTTTGATTCCAACCAGGAGATAGACATACAAAGTCCAAACTGGCCAGATGTGAAAAGCTGTCATCTGCAGAGGCAAAAAGTGCAATAATGGCATGCACACACACACACACACATACACTAACAAGAACCCAAACACATTGTTGTTGTTTAGTTTTAAGCAAAGCATCCTTTAGGATCACGGGGATAACCCACACAAAATGAGGAGGTGGGAAAGAGGAAGGAGAGAGTCAGAGAGGAGGTTTGGGGTCTTCAAAATCAGGGATAGCGCACCCATGAGGTCACGGTCTCAGGTGATGGAGTCAACTTGGCAGCAGAGCTGGCCTCCTAGGAACGCATCGACCTCTGCTGCTGCCACGGTAGCAGCAATGGTTTCAGCACACAGATCTGTCTCTACAGATGCCGCCTCTGCACCAGTCTCCTGGCAAATAGAAGCTGCTGCTGGTCTTCCCCCATCCCAAGGGGGGGGGGATTGTGAAGGCTGCCCTCTGGGGTCTCCTGGACTCTGCACCTGCTCAGTGTTATTCATAGTGGTGAAAACCTCCTGTTATTTCCACAGAAACGTTGCATCTGGACAAAAATGGGCTGTGGCATTGTCATATTATCTCTTGGGGGCAGGGTTTTCTCTTAAATCTTTGGAGAGGAAAGAAGGGCAGAGCTGTCACTTACCTTAAACATGCCAAGTGGCCATGGTGCTCTTTGTTGTGAGTTTTTAACCAACAACAACGAAACTCCTTATAGACTTTTAAGGAAAGGATCCCTCATCTCTTATAACAAGCACTAGTCCAGTACTAGTTTAAAGGAACAACAAAGACAAAAATCAAGAGAAGACGAAAAGCATGCAGTCAAAGTGCAACCCAAACATACTACTTTTGCGGATGTCTATTCACCTTCTGTTAGCAAAATTCAAAACTGCTTTTGAGAAACAGTAATAGTTGTAGCCTAATGTTATGGTTGATAATATAGCACCATCAGTATGAATAGCAGTTCATGAAGTAAGGAGGGGTGAGCATCTCTACCCCAGATCTTACCATTTTTAATTCTGCCCTGGAGATAAGGAAAAAGAAAAAGGAGAGAAGTGAAGTTAGGTATGCATAGCAAGGCCCATGAGGCAAGTTGAGGCGTCCACCTCAGACAGCAGGATCTACAGGGGCAGCAGACCCAGCCTCCAAGGAATGCATTGACTGCCACTGCTGCTGCCACAGTGACACCCAAAGCTGTCGCATGCTCCTTGGAGGTCGGCTCTCCCACTTCCTCAGCAGCCCCCTTCCCCAATGCCACATTTACAGGAGCTTCTTGGCAAACAAACAAACAAGACTGCTGGCCTGCTCCCACCCTTAGAAAATGGTGGGGGCTGCCTTCTGGGGTCACCTGGGCTAGGCACCTGCCCAGTGTGATTCAGAGTAGGCCCCTTTCCCTCCCACAACAGCCTTTGATTCCCAAGTCAACCATCAGGTAAGGTTGATTTGAGACACAGACACACACACACACCTGTTCCTGATGTAGATCTTCACTCACACCTTCTTCCCTGGCTGGAGGGATGCCATTTTGTCTCAGGTGCCAAAATGTCTTAGGCTGGCTGTGATACATAAGGAAGCAATATGTGGTAGGTTTAGTTACAGATATCTAGGCTCAGTTACAGGCTTAGCGACTGTACAATAGGGAGTGGGAACTTAGGTCTGAGGATGAAATGTGGTCCTCTGGGACTCTATCCAGCCTTCAGGACACATCCATCCCCAGCCACACCGCACTGATTCCTCCACTAGTCTTTGGCCTGGCTGGAATGTGTACTATAATAATATTTGCCTGAATGAGGGGGTGAAAAGATGTGTGTATTGTGGGCGGGTGGAAGAAAGCCAGAATAATTCATTGTCAGGCATTGTTTTAGGGGTCCTGCACCCATAAAACCACAAAACTTGGGACATATACATGCAAACATCTGGTTGGCCAGTCAGGTCATGTTTCTGATTCCCACCTCCCCTTTTATAATCATTAGAAGTGAGATGCAGGAATTTGATGCTGTAGGAAACAAATGATGAGGAGCCGGTCCATTTGTCACACCTTCTTGGCAGACAGATGCCTTGATCTCAGAAAATCTCTTGAGCTGAAACATTTGTTTGGCAGCAAAGCCAAGGCAAAGAGAAACCAACAGGGGGCTGATTAATAGCATACCTTTCCAAAAGTGGCAGTCCAGCTGCAAATTTGAATGTCCATAAATCTCATTTGGGCATTGGAGGCTTATTGGTGATAACTATGGCTAGGATAACTCACAGCTTAGCCATTTACAGAGGAGATCCATCACGGGGCTCATGTGGATAATTGTTTCCATTTTTTACATATGCCACTATAGCATGAAAGGATTTGATAATCTACTCTGTGCAGCAAGCTTGATGAGACCCGTCAGCTTGGACTTTTTCTTCGCTATCACTCCAGTTTACTAAAGGACAAAAAGACCTTAGAGCATGAGCATCTTACAGTGGCAGGAGTTCTCCTGCTGTCAGCAGGCTGTTTTGTTAGATGCTTGAAGTGAATTGAGAAGGTGGAGAGGGCAGGGATGACTTGGTAAAAAGGAGAATAAACCAATGGATGAAAGCTCTGCTTGGATATTATGTGAATTTATTCAGGCTTACGGCATATATAAAGCATAGTAAAGCATCAAACATCAAAGTTCAACACACACAGTTGGTCAGAGACACCAATCCATACTCAATGTTTCAGGGAAATTGTGTGGTTATTTGGAATAAAAAATGTAGAACATCTTCAGAAGTTTGATGTTTAAGGCAATATACAATCATCCGTGGCCTACATAGATGCCAAATTCTCAACAGGTGTATTTCTAATTTCAGGTGCATGAGGGTTCTATATGTTAAAGTGCTTTGAGAAGGCTTGTTGCCTTCAACAGCAGGGTGTGTGTGGTTGTGTGGGTGTGTGGGTGGGTGTGGGTGTGGGTGGGTGTGGGTGTGTGTGTGTGTGTGTGTGTGAGAGAGAGAGAGAGAGAGAGAGAGAGAGAGAGAGAGAGAATTAAAGCACATCATTTGTTTATTTTGTTTATTTTGAAAATGTATATTCCGTATATTCCCATGGACTGCAAGAAGATCAAACCTCTCCATTCTTAAGGAAATCAGCCCTGAGTGCTCACTGGAAGGACAGATCATGAAGCTGAGGCTCCAATACCACCTCATGAGAAGAGAAGACTCCCTGGAAAAGACCCTGATGTTGGGAAAGATGGAGGGCACAAGGAGAAGGGGATGACAGAGGGCGAGATGGTTGGACAGTGTTCTCGAAGCTACCAACATGAGTTTGACTAAACTGCGGGAGGCAGTGGAAGACAGAAGTACCTGGCATGCTCTGGTCCATGGGGTCACGAAGAGTCGGACACGACTAAACGACTAAACAACAACATAAACAACAACAACAAATATTCTGCTCAATTTTCAAAAGAAATTCAGGGCAGCTAGCAAATCCAAACATGCAACAATAATAATATATAAAACAATGCCAAATCCAACTCCAATCATAAGATCAGAATAATAGCACAGAAACCAAATTCAAATTCAAAGGCAGCCATCAAAACTAAAACACCAGAGATAACCCAGAAAAGAATATCACTCAGAAGAGAGGGAAATTTTGCTGGAGTATGCTCAGAGCCAATTCTGGGTCTGATTCGCCAAAGCATGTACATCACCAGGGCCACACCATACATTTAAAGCACTATGGTACCATTTTAAAGAGACATAGCTTTCCCCCCTCAAAGAATTCTGGGAGCTGTGGTTTCTTAAGAGATCTGAGCATTGTTAGGAGACCCCATTCTCCTCCCAGAGCTATAGTTCTCAGAGTACTTCAACAGTTCATCCCCATTCACAGGGAACTCTGGGAACTCTAGCTCTAGGAGGAGAATAGGGATTAGGGAAAAGCTCCATTGCACTAGCAGAAGCCCTTTGGTTGGCTTCCACTGAGGTGCCACATGGATTAGTTGAACCCGGGCCCATATCTCTACATTTTTGTGGATGTTGAATCTTTGATGGATCTTCTGTCAGCTTTTAACTGCAAAGCCCATAGGGTACATTCCAACAAAATTAGTTGTGATTAAGGCTCAAGAGTTAGTTCCACTGAAGTCGCTGGGAAGTCTGAACAGGCATGTATAGGATTGCACCACTTCTCATTTAAATCAATGGGACTTAATCACAACTAGCTTAAACCACTTCTATTGGCAGGACTTTGTCACAGATACATTTTCCTGGAGTGTTCCAATGGAGTGCAATTCAGAAAACGTTAAGCGCACTTACAACTCATTGAAAATACTTTTATCAGATATTCAATTTGAGTTGATTGATTTGTTGATGGAATCTGGTAATTTGATCCTCAGACACAAATATTTTAATGGATTGAAGCATGCTTAATCTTTTTTGGATTGCACGTGTACATCTAAGACACCCGCAGCTTCATAACTGGGTTAACTCCCCCCCCCATCTGCATTCCTACTTCCAAAGGTACATTAATTTAATTAGACAAGCAGAAATTACCATCCTAGAGTTCTCTTGACACAAGTAGCACAGATAAATATGAATAGCTGATAGCATTGCATTATAGAGAGAAAATTTCAGAGTGATTATTCTGCTTTACAGCCCAGTCCCATATATGATTTCCTTAGATGAATGTTCAGTGGTGCTTGCTCACAGGTAAACATGAATCGCGCTGCAGCATTACACTAATTCTTTCTCAGGTCTGTTTACAAACTATTTTTCCATCTTCTTCGGGTGTACGTTAACAAGCAACAAAATAATTTTTTGACATATGGCTAGGTATAAAGGTTGTCATTACCTAATTTTCAGGTGCCTTAGGAAGTAATTAGTGAGACTACCGTATCCAAGGCATTCCACAAATAGAGCAGTAATAAATACAATTTAAAGACTCAAACAATAGATAGAGCACAAACTATATCTCTCGTTCATTTTCCTTATAACATAGGTGTGAATGCAGCATGTGGTCACAGAATTATTATTATTTTAAAGATCTTAGTAGTGCAAAACTACTCAGTTGTATAAAACATAGTAGAGTAAAGCTATGCATATTTTTGATGATTTGATTATGTCTCCTGATTTGTTGTTGTTTAGTCGTTTAGTCGTGTCCGACTCTTCGTGACCCCATGGACCAGAGCACGCCAGGCACTTCTGTCCTCCACTGCCTCCCGCAGTTTGGTCAGACTCATGTTTGTAGCTTCGAGAACACTGTCCAACCATCTCGTCCTCGATCGTCCCCTTCTCCTTGTGCCCTCCATCTTTCCCAACATCAGGGTCTTTTCCAGGGAGTCTTCTCTTCTCATGAGGTGGCCAAAGTATTGGAGCCTCAGCTTCACGATCTGTCCTTCCAGTGAGCACTCAGGGCTAATTTCTTTAAGAATGGATGCATTTGATCTTCTTGCAGTCCATGGGACTCTCAAGAGTCTCTTCCAGCACCATAATTCAAAAGCATCAATTCTTCGGCAATCAGCCTTCTTTATGGTCCAGCTCTCACTTCCATACTGATCTCCTGATTTAGGTCTATTTTATTGCTATTTTAGTGAATCTTTTGCACTATTTTAAGTAAACTACTTAGTGATATACTTTGTAATTAAGCAGCCCGATCAGCAAGAGTGCACTTGAACCTTTGTGTATATAAGATTTTGAATGGATAACCCCTGCCACCACCATCATGTCTTTTTAATGGAGAAAACAGTGGAGCAGAGGACTAAGAAAGCTTGAGTTTTTTCATTCTATGGGCTACGTTTAAAATGAGGCTGCATTTTAAATTGCATTTTAACCTGTATTTTAAATTGGGGGTTTTTCCCTATTAGGTTTTTACTGTAATTTTACTGGTGTTAGCGGCCCTGAGCCCGGCTCTGGCAGGGGAGGGTGGGGTATAAATTGTATTATTATTATTATTATTATTATTATTATTATTATTATTATTATTATTCAAGGACTGCCTGCAGATCCACATAGGCCTTGCCAAAAAAGGAGAAAACAAATCACTGAAAAAGTGAGCAAATGTGGTGCAGATTTGCATAACATTTGCATTTGCTCATTTATATGTACAGATGAAAATGTGGAAATAATTACCATGATTTGAATGAGAAATTCAACACATTCCCCATATTGAGGAACGCGGGTGGCCTGTGCCAATCTGCTGTTGATCGGCAATTTCATGGCTTCTGCTCTCGATTCTTAATGGTTCTTTAACTTTAAACCAGATAGATGATTGCTTCAACTAGGGGAAAGAACACAGCTCAGTGGTAGAACATTGGCCTTACACGCAGGAGGTTCCTGGTTCAGTCCCTGGTATCTCCAGATAGGACAGGGGGAAGCTAATGGCTCAGACCCCAGCAGAGGATAGCAAACTGAAACTCGACGGAGACAGCAAGAGCGATGCTGTTAAAACTGTGAATGATTCTGACTGTGCAAAAGATAGGATATAAATTTTAAAATGCCCAACTTTAGCTCAACCAGAACAAGATTTGAGGGACAATTTATTTTGCTTCTAGCCCCTGGACATTGTCCTGCCTGCTCTGACCTTGAAATCATTGTAATGAAACATGTGTATAAGGAAGATTCCCAAAGATAATGAAGAATATACCCCAATCTCCAAGCAGTGTGAGATTCCAGGGGTCCCTGGGTTCAGGCTTCCTTTGGAATGAGGGACAGTTCGTCTGGCTATTCCAGGAACTGAATCTGTGTTGGATCCAGGAATTTGAAAGGAGCCCAGGCAGGTGGTACATGACTCCAGTCAAGCTTGCAAAAATATATCATTTGTCCAATAATAAATGCTGGAAATGTAAGGAAACTGAAGGCACATTCTTTCACCTATGGTGGACGTGCCAAAGGATTAAGGCTTTCTGGGAAATGATCTATAATGAAATGAAAAAGGTATTTAAATATACTTTCCTGAAGAAACCAGAGGCTTTTCTCCTGGGCATAGTTGGCCAATCGGTGTTAAAGAAGGATAGAACTTTCTTTATGTATGCTACAGCAGCAGCAATAATTCTCATTGCAAAGCACTGGAAGACACAAGAGTTACCCACCTTGGAAGAATGGCAAATGCAACTAATAGACTATATGGAGATGGCGGAAATGACTGGCAGAATCTGAGACCAAGGAGAAGAGCTTGTGGAAGAAGATTGGAGGAAATTTAAAATTTATTTACAGAAACATTGTAAAATTTCTGAATGCTGATGATGTTGAAATGAACTGAAGGGGTTCTAGCAACAAGGTAAAATGTAAGATGGGATTGATAATAGATAAGCTAAATTGGATATGAATTTGCTGAACCAATTTTTAAAAGGGATACAAAAAAGGGAGGCATGAGGAAGTCAGGAAAATAAGTTAACTAAAGATGAGAAATAAAAAAAGAGGGAGTTTTGTTTTCTTTTATATGTGTTTTTTCTTTTTCTTTTTTGTGTTTAATGTTTGTATCTTTGTATTTTGTAATTTTGTATTTTTCTGTTTTTGTATTTTTCTGAACTTTTCTATTGATAAAACTTAATAAAAGATTATTTTTTTAAAAAATGATAGGAGCCCAGGCATACAGCCTAACTCCCTACAAAACTCATAACACTATTCGTTGTCATCTGGATTTGACTGGATAAGAAACTCATGATCTAAAAACAGTGTGTTCTATTTTATTTGACATGCCAGATTGATTGATTTAAGTAAAAAAAAAATGCTTTAACAAAGCAGCTGTAGTCTTAAAATAAAAATAAAAATCTGTTAACTAGGTGTTCATTTAAGTCTAAGAATACAGCTACTCTGTAGCCTAAAGAACCATGCTGGCAACACTTCAAAAAGTTACCTTGTGGTTGCCTTCAGGTTCCAGTATCCAGAATGCACCTTTTGGTTTTCCTGATTTTTCCTTCTAATTGGGAAACTCATTGTGCTACATCTTACAGAATGCCTAACCTTCTAGAGGGCTGTTTCAGGGACATAAGATAAAGGTAAAGGGACCCCTGACCATTAGGTCCAGTCATGACCGACTCTGGGGTTGCGGCGCTCATCTCGCTTTATTGGCCGAGGGAGCCGGCGTACAGCTTCCGGGTCATGTGGCCAGCATGACTAAGCCGCTTCTGGCAAACCAGAGCAGCGCACGGAAACGCTCTTTAACTTCCCGCCGGGGCGGTACCTATTTATCTACTTGCACTTTGACATGCTTTTGAACTGCTAGGTTGGCAGGAGCAGGGACCAAGCAACAGGAGCTCACCCCATCACGGGGATTCGAACTGCCAACCTTCTGATCAGCAAGTCCTAGGCTCTGTGGTTTAACCCACAGCACCACCCGCGTCCCTTGTTTCAGGGACATAATTGTTTGTAAAAGGGGAAGGAGAGGGGGAGAAAGGCCTGAGAAACTCTTGTGCATAGATGGAGGTGTAGTGAACATGAAGAAAAAAGACTTCTGCCACTATTATTTATTTAGTTAGTTATATCCCACCTTTCCCCCAGAACTGGGACTCAAGGTGTCTTACATAACTTCAACATGGATAAAACACAGAAAGCAAATATCTAGGGCAGGGGTAGGCAAACTAAGGCCCGGGGGCCGGATGCAGCCCAATCGCCTTCTCAATCCAGCCCGCGGACAGTCCGGGAATCAGCGTGTTTTTACATGAGTAGAATGTGTCCTTTTATTTAAAATGCATCTCTGGGTTATTTGTGGGGCATAGGAATTCGTTCTTTTTTTTCCTTCCAAAATATAGTCCAGCCCACCACATGGTCTGAGGGACAGTAGACAGGCCCACGGCTGAAAAAGGTTGCTGCCCCCTGATCTAGGGTTTATAAAATATAATAGTTTAAAAGGAATTAAACTACAATGGGGTTAAAATGATGCAGAAACCAAATCTATTAAAACACAGACAATAAAAACAGAACAGCGCTATTAAGAGCCCTTTCCTTTAAAACAAAAACAAAAACATCAGCTGTTAGGTGGGGAGGTGGAGCAGCCTAAACAAAGACCTGCTGCTCCTCTGGTCTCTTTGGAGATTCCTGCACCCTCACTGACATCCTCTTTGGGCTCTGAGGAGGGTCTCGTCACAAGCCATGAGGACTCTTCCTGCTCTCTCCCGCCAGTTTCCGGTTTCAATATATTAATTTACGTGCTCGTGCGGAAGTCAATCACATGTAAGCGCGAGGATGCCTGTACTATAACTCCCTCCTCCCCTTCAGATACAAAAATCTGTTTAGGACATTCTTCCAGATCAATGGAATAGCAGTACTTATTTCTTTCTTCTGGATACTGTCAGAAACGCTTTTTACAGTCATTCTGGACTGTGTTTAACACAATTGATCACTAAGAGAAAAAGCAGCCTTCGTTTATAATGCCAACACCGCTGAAACAGAAATAGCACATGCCACTTTAGCACAGAGAGAGCTATTTTTCCCCCCTTTTACCCGAAACAGTTATGCAATAATATGTAACCAACTTCACATAGTAACATTGTGGGGAATAAGAGAGCTTGTTAACATCTTGTGATCATTGTGCTGGAAGGGTATTTTTGACTCCTTATCAAACTAATGATCATTCTTGTCAATACACAGAGCGCTGAAGAAAATGAGGGGTAGGGGGATGTTCTTTTTTAAAAAAAATAAAAATAAGGACAGTAGCAGATTTTACTTTTTTTGATAAAGTCCCTGGTGGCCAGGGGGAGAAGAGGAGGGGATGTGTTGTGGATTTGGCAAGTCATAAGAAATTATTTGAAATATTGAATGTGGGGAGTTGACAAGTGAATGGAGAACTCTGGATCCTTCACGGGAGAAAATATTGTGTAACTGATGAAAGAAAAAAATGTTCTGTACCCTGGAAACTATTGACAGTTGACTTTTTATGCTGTCACTGGCGGCTGCTACCACTTGTCAGATCCAGCCAGCAAGTGTAAGATAAAGACAGTTATCGTCTTGATCAACGTAAGGATCAGAACCATTCAATTTGCATTACAAACAGCTTGAAGCAGCAAAGAAAGGCCACAACGTCCCTGGATGTTAAATGAAAGAAAGACTACCAAGCGGTAATTACTTAAGGGTGCCTGCTGACTTAAGCCATGTATCACAGTGACTGAGCACCTGCCTTTCATGTCAAGGCCTCAGGCCCAATCCTGTGCTGCCTTCAGATGCAGAGTCTCAAATAACAAGGCAGGAAAAGTCTTCTGTCTTAAGAACATAAGATGATCCCTGTTGGAATCTGAGTGAAGGACCACCAAGTCCTGAAGTTTGTTCCTACAGCAGCTAGCCAAATGCCTATGGGATGCTCAAAAGTTGGTTGTGAATGCATTCTCCCACTTGTGATCACCAGCAACTGGTATTAAGAGGCATGCTTCTTGGATACTGGAGGTAATATACAGTCATTATGATTAGTAACCAGCATACCTTTGTAATCCCTCTTTTAAACCCACCTAAATTGGTGGCCATCGCTACATCAAAATCCCAAAGTTTAACTATGAGCTGTATAACTCCTTTAGCCCACCTGAACCTCCAACTATTCCACTTCATGGGATGACCCCAGATTCCAATATTATGAAAGAGACAGATTGTGCAATGTTATACACCTCTATGTTTAAATAAACTTTATTAATTTCTGAAATAAAGACAGAATACAAACAACATCAAACATACTGATACAAAAGGGGGGAAAGAAAACTAGAATAGCTGGAATATAGTCGGTTCAGTCCAATGCCTAAGCCAATACCACTCACATTCTGTAACCAATAAAGTTGTGGCCTTTATTAGCCCATTAACCTAAAATACTGGTGTTCACGTTTTATTCATCAAGGGATGCATGTGGGGCCTTGACACACAAGAGTGGTAGACTCGTAATCTGGTGAACTGGGTTCGTGTCTCCGCTCCTCCACATGCAGCTGCTGGGTGACCTTGGGCTAGTCACATTTTTTGAAGTCTCTCAGCCCCACTCACCTCACAGAGTGTTTGTTGTGGGGGAGGAAGGGAAAGGAGAATGTTAGCCACTTTGAGACTCCTTAGCGTAGTGATAAAGCAGGATATCAAATTCAAACTCCTCCTCCTCCTCCTCCTCCTCCTCTTCTTCTTCTTCTTCTTCTTCTTCTTCTTCTTCTTAAAAAAATATAGCCTCGCCACAAACTTAATGGAACCTTTCTATGTTCTGTTTCTGTGTATTGACGTGTATCAAAAACGTAGACCAAATAGAATAAAAATGATCTGATTCAAATTCTCACCTCATTTTCTTTGATACACAAAATGCTCAGAGAGAGGCATATTCCAAACTCAACACCTCCATTATGCACCCCACTCAACCACCTTTTTCGTAAGCTAAAAAGCCCCGGATGGTCTTAAAATTTTGCCTTACAACGTGGAGAGATGCTACCAACCACGGTAGGGAGTATTCAGCTTAGGTGATGGACTAATGCTCTCAGCGGTTTTTTATGGTATCTGGCAGCTCCTCATATCCTCAGAAAAGTAACACCCCTTGATTAGAGGTAGTCACTGGTGGCACCATTACCCAGAGAAGCTATTATTTCTATCATGGGCCCAGAGAGTATGGAGATAAAAAAGATTATATTATTGACTATGATCATGAGTCATGGATAGGGTTAAGAATTCACACTCAGGACAACTTATTTGGTTTAGTTTAGAGAGGGATTCTAAATGTTCCTCCCCCTTCCGCACCACTGCAGTGGTGAGTAATTCCTGATACTTAGAAGTGGTACACCAAACCATATTATTTGCAAAGCAAAAAAATGTAATATTGTCCATTCATTTAACTGAAGATGCAAACAGAGGATATTTATTTTTGGGTACCTATCTGTCTCAAAAATCTGTCCTTACGCTTCATTATAAGCCTCTTTCCCTATCATTGCAGCACAGTCAGGTTATTAAACTTGTAAAAGACAAGTTCCTTTGTTGCACTTTTGGGATTTTTTTCTCTGATTCCTTCAGCTCGACGTGACTGTGTCAGGTCAATCCACAAAGCAATTAATCCCTAATGCCTGGATTGAAAATGATTAAACCCCATTGAAGTTTTGGCGGGGGGGGGGGGGGAGGGATATAGCAAAGCCAAGTAATCGAGCCTTGGGTTGAAGCTTGTGGGAGCACCAAAAAGTAGACAACGAAAGAATCCACAGGCAGAGCCATCAGGTCTCTTAGAAAGCAGGTTGTCATGACTGTTTACAAATCTGTAGCTTATTGGCAAAACAGGAGAAAAGTTGACCTAGGATGCTGAAGAGTGCAGTGGTGTGGAAGAACCTAACAACCTACTGGATGATTTCTCTATTTACCAACCATCAGAAGCTGACAGTATTATATAAGGGCCAGTAAACACAATCATGCTCACACAGAGAGACCTTGCTCTCAGAGTGATGCAGGCAATGAGCTAGAATGCTCCTGTTTAAAGTCCCTGCATTTGACACTGAAACACAGAGCGTGGCGAGGAGGGGCAGATAAAGATTCTGGGTGCCAACCATATCTGATAACATTGTTCTGTTATCCAGAACACAGGCTGGAAAGAGGGTGATCATTCTTTTTTCTTTTAGCACACAGGAGTGGGTTACACAGCGAGGGAGGGGTGGAGTCCATAATGAAATCCACAGCCCCTCTTTCACTGATTTCACCCCCCAAAATACTAAGATTGATGGGGGTGTCAATGCTCAGGTTGTATACATGTGTAAATAAAATCCTATATCCTAAAAATACCATAGTCTTCACTGACTTCATTCCATAGGAAACAGAACTCTGGGTAAAACACTTAGAAGCTCCAGAGTCTCTCACTGCTCAGAGAGTGGTCTTGCTACCCTAAAACCACCTCTGCATTACTGAGGTAAATATGACTACAGTCTTCCCTGTGCTACTTACCTTACTAATTCATCCATTATTTCTTTACCACATGAAGGGATGGGAGAGAAATTCAGTTCAATTTATATTTAAAGGCAACCTACCCAATTTGCACTTTCTCAAACAACACAAAAACTGAAACGTAGTATACAAAAATGCATATACAGGGGTTGTCTCCATAAAAACACACATCTGTGCAATGTTACGGAAAATACAGGGGGGGGGTCACATCTTTAAAGTTAAATGTTACAAATATTATGCCTGAATGTATCCTTTCAATTTGACAGCTCAGGGAAGTTACCTAGCTTTTAAAATAATATAAAATCAACTCCTTTGCCAGTTTCCTCCATTCCAAAGCTATTTTCCCCTTGAAAAGGGACTCCAGGAAGTTCCCAGAGGTGACAATTGCTGAGCTGATTGTTGGCCAAGGAAAGCCTAATCCCATCACCAAACTTGCCAAGGGGTCCAGACATGCAAAGGAAGTTCTATTGTACTTTGGGTGGTGGGACTTCAGAGGTGTTTGCCTATGCTAATCTTATACCTGAGTCTTGCCCTGCCATGTCTGCTTATGCTAATCTTATACCAAGGACTTGTCTGGACATGTTTGCCAAGGTTAAACTAGTGTAACCCCTGTCTCCCCCTCCCCTTTTGTGACATGTCAGTGATGTAGCAATGATGCTGTACGAACTGTATTCTGGGATATCGTGGGAAAGTTTTAAAAGTCTTTGTCACCCCATCCTCAGGGTTCAAAATTCCTCTTTGAACCTGTTGCGCAATAAACTTTGATCTAGAGTTATTTGCTCTGGATAGTGGCTGGACTCCTTACTTTATTTCGCAGGGACCCACGGGCTCTGCCCAACGAGCTGGGTGACTGAGCAGCCTCACACCTAGATTTTTCCATAACAGCAAGGAGCATACAAAAATGCATAATACAGAAATGCTCTATAGAAATGTGTATACAAGGCAAAATTACAATACAAAAATGTGTGATTATGAGAAATTTGCACTAAAACACTGGTGGGTTTTCACTTTTTTGAAAATTGCAAACTGATGTGGAAATGAACTGAACTCAAGAGGTAAAAAGCAGAAACTGAGAGAAACTCAAATAATTAACTCACTTATCCCTAGCCTCGCATGTGATGGGATGATGAGCTGCTTGTGCGTAAAATCGTAGTCCCTCAGAGTTTGTGCAACTCCACAAACCTCTGTGTGTGACAGAGCTCCTCAGACATGTCTGCTCTAGTCACTTGCAGATTCCGACAGTGGTTGTTTTCGGAAGCGCTTCCAGCATAAAAGCTCCTTAACGGAAACACGTCTTCGGGACTCGCGGCGTGACAGCTTCCGGCGAGGAATGGGTCTCCCTATGGGAGCTTCTGACACCTCCCCACTGTTCTCGCTGGACGTGTCCCTGAGCCCTCCCTCTTGCTCGCTTTCCCTCAGAGATCCTCCCCTTTCCCTGCTAGTTCCTGCTTTAGCTGCTGCGTCTCTCTCAGCCTTCGTGAGACTTTCCTCCAGAGACCCATCTCTCCCCCTGCTGGTCCCTGCTTCAGCTGTTGAGTCCCTCCCAGCCTCCGTGAGCCCTCTCCCCACCTGTTCCTCCGATGGCAGTTCCCTGACATCGCATCTCTGTGTTTGCAACAACACGCCAAGATGGTATAGAAATTGCTAGCCATGAAAAGCTTTAAGCACATGCCTGCATTTATAGTTGTACAGGAACTCTACTGATTTAATATTAGATAGGCAAACAGATTTTCCCCTGCTGAACAGCCCTAGCTGAAAATGCATATGGCAATTCCTTTAAAAATCACGGCACCTGCTTTGTTTTTTCTCAAGTATTGCCAGTGTAGCAGCAATCCTAAAGTTTTTTTCTTCTTCTAATGAAAAATAAACTGCTTCAGGTTAGAATTTTATAATGCACCATAAAGTCTAGTGAAGCCAACTATGGTGTTTCAAACTTGATGCCATCTGCTGTTAAGGCTGTCACCTGGATTAAAAAGTTTTAGGGCTATGAATTCTTGACGCACTGTCTCTCTGGCCTGAAGGAATCTGTTGGCGGTAGCTGCTGAATAATTCAGGGATCTCCGTTTAATAAATGAAAGTTTAAGCCTAGGGAAGAGTTTACATACCCTAATTCGTCACAGGATTCTATCTGGCTGAAAACCACAGTCCTAAAAGGCTTCCAACAATACAATTCATGTCAACAGAGTTCCAAAATGATCAACAAGAGACTCGCCTCCTTAGCCTTCTTAATTCCATGTCCTGGTTTGAAACAACAACAACAAAATTTTGAAACTATACTGAAAAAAAGAACTGCTTCTCATCCCTTTTAGAAGGGCTCTCAGAGGCATGGGAGAGATTTGTTTTGTTTTGCTTTCTCCCACAGTATCTGTTCCTCAGCCATTTTCCTTAAAACATCAGCTTGCTTTTGTTTCAACCTGCCGCTCATTTATAATACTGAAAGGACATAACAGAGTTTTAGCAGAATGAGCCAACATGGATCCCACTTCCTCATAGGACTAAGCCATTTTTGTTTCCACAGTAATTAATCCCGAACATGCTTTCAGTTTTGCCAGCCTATGATCTGCGTGTTTCCATTCATAGCAAGCAGCTGCTTTTTTAAATAGGGCGCTACTTAATTTTGGATGAAGGAGCCTTAATTGCATTAAGATGTTCCACAAACATGGCTAATGAAGGCCGGCAAAGTTTTCCTTTCCTTAGATGCAGCTTCACCTCTTGCAAAACAAAACAAAAACCTGCTTTAAAAAGAAATGGAAGATTAAAAACAAACGCTTAACCTTTATAACTTGCAGAAAAACTACCACTGCCGCTGCTGCTATAATAAAATAAAATAATAAAATAAAATTAATAATAATAATAAAATAATAATAATAATAATAATAATAATAATAATAATAATAATAATAATATACCGCCCTTCATCCAAAAATCACAGGGCGGCTCACAACATAAAAATACAAAATGGGAACACAAAATACATAATAACACAAAAACAAACAATAACACACACACATTTAAAAGGCTATAGAATGTTAATCAGCCAATGACCTAGTTATAAAAAGCATTTTTGCCTGGCAGCTAAGAATACGTAATAAAGGCGTCAGGCAAGTCTCCCGGGGGAGAGCAGTCCACAAACAGAGAGCCACCTCAGAAAAGGCCTGTTCTCATGTTGTCCGCCTCTGGAGCTTTTGTGGAGGAGGCACATAAAGAAGGGCCTCAGGTGATGATCGCAGAATCTGGATTAGTTCACATGTGGAGAGGCTTTGACCTAGAACAATGAACTATTTACTTTGCAAATTCACCTTATCCGTCATTTTCTATTTTGTGTCAGTTCATAACCTGATGCAGCTATATGATAAATGTGCAAACCGGATGCATAAATTCCCCTCAGCAGTGGGTAGAAATGAGTCATTAGATCCACAGCAGGCATTCTTCCCCGTATCCTGAGGGAGAGAGAAACAGGTGCTAAATACCTGAAGGCTAGCCTACCTGCAATTAAAAACGTGACTTGAGAACTAGAAATAGAATCAAATTATTTATCCTAACACCTTTTCAAGGAGGATCATGTTCCCAGGTGTTGCAGTTTGGGTAGTTGCTGTGAAAATGGCCTTGTGCTCATTCAGACTGTTCATGCTTCCCTGCACCCACCCTCTCAGTCTGACCTGGGGCCTGATCCAGCACTTTGCCCAGTGAGTGGAACTGCTCACTGCCTCCCTTCTCCCTATCAATAAATGACATTGGTGTGTGGCATTGGGACTGTGAAGCAATCTTATAATAATAATGCTGACATCTTTCATATTTGGAGTACCTGTCCTAAAACAGGAAACTCTGGACCATATACTACCATATACACTGGTGCTACCATATACACTGAAATCACCATGAGACATATCCTGCCAATGGACCCATTTTTTTCTCTTGCTTCATTATATTAAAGATTCCATACCAGTGAGTACAGACATCTTTGTGGGATAATCAACCTCATACAGTGGTGCCTCGCAAGACGAAAATAATCCATTCCGCGAGTCTCTTCGTCTAGCGGTTTTTTCGTCTTGCGAAGCAAGCCCTTTGACGGATTAGCGCTATTAGTGGTTTAGCGGATTAGCAGCTATTAAAGGCTTAGCGGCTAAAAGGCTATTAGCAGCTTAGCAGTTTAGAAAAAGGGGGGAAGCGGGGGGAAATCGGAACACTCGCAAGACGTTTTCGTCTTGCAAAGCAAGCCCATAAGGAAATTCGTCTTGCGAAGCAGCTCAGAAACGGAAAACCCTTTCGTCTAGCGGGTTTTCCGTCTTGCGAGGCATTCGTCTTGCGGGGCACCACTGTATAAACAACATGCTTAACTCTAATGAATGCATGAAGGAGTTAAGACCATAGTGTAAGCTGTCCAGCCAGGCTTAGCTAGGTCACTTTCTTTCCCCTTGGGAGGAAGGGTTATCAAGCCTTTGTTTGTCCCTTTTCCACCATGTGAACGCTACCAGTAAGGAGCTCTAAGCTGGATGCTCCAAGCATAGATTGTATGGCTTAAGCAAGCCAGCTTTGTGTTTCTATACAAATAATTTAGAAATATTTACCACTTTGGAACCTAAGTTTTACTGTCTGTATTGTTTTTTTCCTGCTGTATGGGAAAGCACATGAATCTGACCTTTGAGGAGTTTCTAAGTAAACCCTTTTAACTTACCAAATGTGTGGTCTCTTTTGATCCTAAGGGAAGTGGGGACCTTGGAAGGAACTTAGAAGGGGATGTTTAAAGGTCTAACAGCCTCTATTTCCACACTTTTCTTTGCTGCATGTTTTGTGATTTTAAATCTACTGGGGTTCTCTCACCAAAGAGTACTTGCCCCAAACATGGATCGTAGGCAACCAAAGTACTGGTAGTCTCTTTTCATTATACCTATATCTTTTTCCTTTACCCACAATACAAAAACCAACATGATTATCATTGAAATCAGATTTCTTCCCTGAGTTTGGATGACTAATTGATTAAATTTTGGGATATAGCCTAAATGGTTAAATTGGGCAATATGATTCAAGTCAGAAAGGGTAGGCATACATATGACTACTTTGATGAAAACAATACCAATGACACATGCTAGCTAAGCATTAGAGAGTGAGACCTTCAGAACATGTAATACCTTCTTCTCTGCCTGACCACTAATGTAATCAAGCCATCCAAGCCAAATCCTGGTGGAGGATGTTCTATGTGTGAGGTTATACAAACTGTTGATAAACACATTATAGGTGTACTTGAGCACTCATTCTCCTCCATCAAGGTTAGGAACCTCCACCTAAATTGTACACACCGAATCCTATTGCATCCCATACTTCTGTACTCACCTCTGACGAGAAAACTAAATATTGCTATCTGCTCTAAGGTTATGTACAAGACTAAATACCCCTTGAATGGATCAAATAAATTGCAGAGTGGAATGACTTGAGATGTTTTGATTCTCAGTGCACCTTGAAGGTCTCTGCTCTTTTGTCATAATACTTATTTCCTGCTTGTGTTTTAAGAATGAGTCTTAGAATAACGCTGAGTGGATGAGGTACCATAGTATCTAACCGAATTTGCTGCTACATTAGTTTTCTCAGCCAAGGGGTCAAATGTGAAAGTGTCACAGCATGAAGGCTGGCTTTGAAACTAAAAATTAGCCAAATCACAACCTCAAAAAGGATGAGCGCCTAGCTTGTTTCTAGCTCATCTGACCCAATATATCAGGCAAAATTCATGGGTCAGTTGCACTGCATGCTCTGCTTCATTTCAGAAAAAGCTTAAAAATCTATTTGAGGATCCAGCCCCATACACGCTGACCTGAGAAGTAGTCCCATTGAATGCATAGGACTTGGGAAACACAATGTGCCACACTGAGATAATCTGAGCCAGTTCAAACAATTGGGGAAATCATGTGTAAGCATTCTGGATGCAAAGACATTTTGGTTGGAGGAGTACTTTCACATAAAGTCCCTGATGTGCTGAGTTTTTTAGTGCGTGGTGTGTGTGTTTTTTACAGTGGTTCCAATCCCAACTCCGGGGTTGTTTCTGGGGAATAGCATTGAGTAACTGTCCTTTGCTTCCCTGCCAGTTGCACAGTGGGGTGTAGCAGAGTTATCATCTTGTCCCTGATGCCGCTTATATGAAGCTGTTGGGGGCAATCATTAGGAAATTCTGGGCAAGATGTCACTGATGATACCCAACTCTATTTCTCTGTAACATCCAAATCAGGAGAAGCTGAGCAAGTCCTGGAGCGGTGCCTGCGTTTGGTGGGGGGCTGGATGGAGGCCAACAATCTGACTATGAATCCTGGCAAGACAGAGGCACAGTTGGGAGGTTTCCAAGTCAAGATTGCATGCTTTGAAATAGCAGGTGTGTATCCTGGGGTTTCTCCTGGATCCATCTTTTTCACTAGATGCCCAGGTGACCTCCGTGGCTAGGAATGATTTTTCCCAGCTTGGCTGTTAAGACAGCTATGCCTGTTTCTGGACCAGGATAACATGGCCATGGTTGTCCATGCAGTGGTATAACCTCTAGGCTGGATTGCTGCGATGCACACTTTGTTGTGTCATCTACCCTTTGTCATTCCCTTACATAGCAGATAAGTGCTACCCCCCCCTGTCTTTTTGGTACCTTCTTCTTCCAAAAGCCTTCTAAGTTGAGATATTTCCCAGCCTGCACTGGGATTGTTCTTAATATGATTGCATTGTTTTATCACTTGTTGTTTGCTGCCCTGGGCTCCTTTGAGAAGAAGACATACCTTCCAACATTTCTCCAATGAAAATAAGGATGCCCTATTCCATCATAATAATAATAATTTTACTATTTATACCCTGCCCATCTGAATGGGTTGCCCCAGCCACTCTGGGAAGACACACACACACACAATAAAACATCAAACATTTAAAAACTTCCCTACACAGGTCTGCCTTGAGATGGCTTGAGGGGTCAGATAACTCCATACTTTCCAACATTTCTCTGATGAAAATAGGGATGTCCTAAGGAAAAGTGGGACATTCCAGGATCAAATCAGAAACCAGAACAGCTTCTGTAAATCCAGGATTGTCCCTGGAAAATAGGGACACTTGGAGACTGTGGGAAGGCTGGCTATAAATTTTATAAATATAATCAATTTACTAAAGATTCGTGAGCACTATTTTTATACAGTTACTTTTCTGAGAGCCTACTCAGCATTTCACATGCATTTTCTCACTCATCCTCACAACAGATCTAAAGGGTAGTTCATTAACCCCCAAATTACAGCAGTGGGAGCTAAGAGTGAATCACAGACTTCGGAGCTCTCATAAGAAGCTGCCTTAGACTACACCAGCCTGTTTGTTCATCTGGTCTAGTACCCTTTACACTGCACAGGGGGCGGGGAGCTCAATTTTAGCAAACGTTTTCAACGCAGTCTGCTGTGTGCTAATGGAGCATGCCTCCTTAAAGGGCTGCTCCCACTGACAATCAGCTGTTTGGCAGTGGGACTCCACCTTCAAAGGGGGTCGCTCCATTAGTACACTGCAGATTGCATTGGAAACACTTGCTAAAATGGGGAGAGCACTGTCTTAACAAGAGGATGCAATGCAAACTCCTTTGTGATGATGCAGCAAACCCCTTTGAAGGTGTGCTTCCACCATCAATCAGCTGGTGATCAGCGTGGGCACCCCTTCAAAAGGACTAGCTCCATTAGTGCAAAGCAGTTTGCATTGAAACTGCTTGCTAGCTCTTTCACACACACAGCACTGCTCATTTGTGCAAGCAATTGCAACGCAATCTGCTTCACACTGCTCAGGACCCCAATACCTCAAGGACCGCCTATCCCTATATTCACTCATCTATTTGTATGACACTTTTCCACAAAAGAAATCGTGCTCAAAGCAGCTTACAACAAAGACGCAAGGATGCATCTTGAACAAACACTGCAAAAATAATTTCAAAATAACATAGCAACAGTTTTATAGCATAGCAAAACACCAGAAAATATAACAACATACCAAAAAAAACCACATTCCAATACTATAAACATAACAAGATTACTTACACACCATGTAGCATGCAATAGCAAAAATAACAAGGGAGTTTCACAGTTTCACCTTAGTTCTAGAAACACCCCGTCCCATGATGTTGCTCAAAGTCCCTCTCCTGTAGCAGCAGTATCAACCTGGACCCTGCCATCACCATCTGAGGCTTTTCTTCACATGCCTCTGAGAGCGCACTTTCAAATGAAGTCCCTGTTACTACCTCTCAGCTAATGGTTGGTTATAGCAATACCCTTTGAACTTTCACGCGCACCTGACATCTGACATCATTCTGAATTTACTCTCAGGAAAGTGTTACTGGATTGCAAACCTATGCATGGGTATAGGATTACAGCCTTGACTTCTTTGACTATAATTTCTTTGATTTGTCATCTGCGCTGATGAATTTAAACTATGACTCAAAGATTGCAATTGTTGCATTTACATCTCTCCAGACCTCCTAGCTGACGAATCGGGTCCCTGATATACAATTTGTTTAGAAATAATTTTAAAATATTTTCTTAAACCACCACCATAAAAATTGGCTTATACTTGATTTCCAGTTTTGAAGTATGCACATCACAGCAGGGTCACATTGCAATTTTTCCGACTGACACCTTTAAGAAAACAACCCTTTTATTCATGAACTCTGCAATGAGCTTACAAGGAGCCTAAGGGATGCTGTCTGCACGACTGAGCAACAGGCCACTCAAACAAAAAGTCATGCCAGCTGTGTTTCCAGTGGAAAATAATCAAGCAAAAGCTTTGACTCTGTCATGTTAACTTATATTATCCCTTAGCCAGGCACACCGTAATCTCTCTCTTCGCTACCTGAAATCTTTCCACAGGCAAACCTCAGCTCAATCAAACACAGAGATTTATCCATGTATAAGCAGAAGGAGCAAAGCATCACCTAGCTCTGGAATCCCACACACTCACATACAATGTATTTTTTTTGGAGTTTTCATTCCTATGCATAGCAAGTTTTCAGTATTTCTAAATGCGCAGCTAAATTAACTTAGTAGGTGTGCAGGGAGAATTGAAGAACGATTCATCTCTTTCATGTTTTCCCCTCCATTTCCCTTCAGTGCCAGGTAACAGCTGCACAAGAGGTGCAAAAGCTGAAGGATCATGGGAGATGTAGTTTTCCCAAGGGTTGGTTAAAGTGCTCAACTCCCCCTGGACCATACAACAACAAAAGTACAAGGGTGATTTGCCTTGCACCCAATCCTCAATTTTCATACTGAAAATCATAGAAATATAGAATCGTAGAGCTGGAAGGGACCCTGAGAATCATCTAGTGCAACCCACTGCAATGCAGGGATATGCAAGTGTCCCATATGGGGATGAAACCTGCTACCTTTGTGTTATCAGCACCACGCTCTAACCAACTGAGCTATCTAGGTTATCCAGACTTGGCAACAGTATGCACATGGTTCCGGGTGTGGTTGAGCCCTCTTGAACTGACCAGTCCAAACCTCACATCTCGCATTGAGGGAACTGCCAGAAGGCCCTCGGCGCTGGACCTCAGTGTCTGTGCAGAACGATGGGGGTGGAGACGCTCCTTCAGGTAGACAGGGCCGAGGCCATTTAGGGCTTTAAAGGTCAGCGCCAACACTTTGAATTGTGCTCGGAAACGTACTGGGAGCCAATGTAGGTCTTTCAAGGGCAGCCGGTCCCAGTCACCAGTCTAGCTGCCACATTCTGGATTAGTTGTAGTTTCTGGGTCACCTTCAAAGGTAGCCCCACGTAGAGCGCATTGCAGTAGTCCAAGCGGGAGATAACTAGAGCATGCACCACTCTGGCGAGGCAGTCTGCGGGCAGGTAGGGTCTCAGCCTGCGTACCAGGTGGAGTTGGTAGACAGCTGCCCTGGATACAGAATTGACCTGTGCCTCCATGGATAGCTGTGTGTCCAAAATGACTCCCAGGCTGTGCACCTGGTCCTTTAGCGGCACAGTTTCCCCATTCAGGACCAGAGAGTCCTCCACACCCACAAACATCCTGTCTCCCCAAAACAGTACTTCTGTCTTGTCAGGATTCAACCTCAATCTGTTAGCCGCCATCCATCCTCCAACCACCTCCAGGCACTCACACAGGACCTTCACCGCCTTCACTAGAGATGATTTGAAAGAGAGGTAGAGCTGGGTATCATCTGCATATTGATGAACACCCAGCCCCAACCCCCTGATGATCTCTACCATCAGCTTCATATAGATGTTAAAAAGCATGGGGGAGAGGACAGAACCCTGAGGTACCCCACAAATGAGTGGTGGAGCAGGAGAACTTTTCATAACACCAACTGCAAACTGTCTCTTTATCACCCTGGCCATCTACGATATTTCTTTTTCAAGCAGCTGTGGAAAATCCAGAATAATGTAGACATAATTGCTTCCTTGGCTTTGGTTTATTTGTTTCATTTTAGTTTTTTTTCTTGTGCTGTTCGCATTTCGTTGCTATCTGGTTTCAAGTAGCATCATAGATTTAATTTTGTTATAACATATTTTTTTTGTTATAAAACACCCTCGGGAATTATTTCTCTATAGAAACACTAGAATATCAACAAAGAAAGCGGGTATGTGACGCAGTGAAGTGGTTCATTACCTGAGAGTAGGGTTGGGCAGAATACATATAACTGGTCTTTCCAAGTAATCAGACTCCCTAATTATTATTTTTAAATACCTAGAATCATAGAATCATAGAGTTGGAAGAGACCACAAGGGCCATCGAGTCCAACCCCCTGCCAAGCAGGAAACACCATCAGAGCACTCCTGACATATGGTTGTCAAGCCTCTGCTTAAAGACCTCCAAAGTAGGAGACTCCACCACACTCCTTGGCAGCAAATTCCACTGTCGAACAGCTCTTACTGTCAGGAGGTTCTTCCTAATGTTTAGGTGGAATCTTCTTTCTTGTAGTTTGGATCCATTGCTCCGTGTCCACTTCTCTGGAGCAGCAGAAAACAACCTTTCTCCCTCCTCTATGTGACATCCTTTTATATATTTGAACATGGCTATCATATCACCCCTTAACCTCCTCTTCTCCAGGCTAAACATGCCCAGCTCCCTTAGCCGTTCCTCATAAGGCATCGTTTCCAGGCCTTTGACCATTTTGGTTGCCCTCCTCTGGACACGTTCCAGTTTGTCATTGTCCTTCTTGAACTGTGGTGCCCAGAACTGGACACAGTACTCCAGGTGAGGTCTGACCAGAGCAGAATACAGTGGCACTATTACTTCCCTTGATCTAGATGCTTTACTCCTATTGATGAGGCCCAGAATTGCATTGGCTTTTTTAGCTGCCGCGTCACACTGTTGGCTCATGTCAAGTTTGTGGTCAACCAAGACTCCTAGATCCTTTTCACATGTACTGCTCTCAGGTGTCACCCATCTTGTATTTGTGCCTCTCAATTTTTTTGCCCAAGTGCAATACTTTACATTTCTCCCTGTTAAAATTCATCTTGTTTGTTTTGGCCCAGTTCTCTAATCTGTCAAGGTCGTTTTGAAGTGTGATCCTGTCCTCTGGGGTGTTAGCCACCCCTCCCAGTTTGGTGTCATCTGCAAATTTGATCAGGATGCCCTTGAGTCCATCATCCAAGTCGTTGATAAAGATGTTGAATAAGACCGGGCCCAAGACAGAACCCCGTGGCACCCCACTAGTCACTCTTCTCCAGGATGAAGAGGAACCATTGATGAGCACCCTTTGGGTTCGGTCAGTCAGCCAGTTACAAATCCTGTCTGTCCAGGATCCTGTAAAGTCTTGCACATGTCTTGCCAACTGGACCGCATGATGAATTCAATTATAGCAGGAATGGAGAAGCTGTAGCCCTCCAGGGGTTGTGGGACTTCAACTCCCATCAGCCTCAGTCAGCATGGCTACAGTCATGGGTGATGGGAGCTGGAGTCGCTTGCACCAACCAAAGCAAAAGATGGAGGGGCAGCTTTTCCCATTCTCCTCCCCTCGCTTACACATTTTCCCCAAATTGGTTCCAAATGGAGAACAAATAACTTTGCTAGGGCTCGCGTAGTTCCCTCCCCCCACCCCCATTCCAGGGATATGTCTGGGGATATGTCTGCCTCATGGGGACACATTTCAGGGATATGCTCACTTTATTCTGGGGATATGTCTGGGGGAATGAGTGGACTTCAGATCTAGTCATTCCAAATTCTCCCCTAACACACCCATGGAGCTTTTGACCTTACTGCTTAGGGAGTAGCACCACAACCTGAGTCATGGCAGCAGAGCTTTCCAACCATGGTTGAATTATGGGAAATGTAATCCAACAGCACCTAGAAGATCACAAATTACCCATCCCTGGTTTACATCAAGGGTGAAGATCCTGGCCCTCTAGATTGTTCAACTCCAACTCCAACATAGGAACATAAGAATAAACTGCTAGATCGGGTCAATGGCCTGTCTAGTCCAGCATCCTGTTCTCACAGTGGCCAACTAGAAACCTATGGGAAGCTCACAAGAAGGACCTGAATGCAATAGCCCTTTCCCCACATGTGAATCCCAGCATCTGGCTCCAACTGTGGAGGCAGAACATAGCCATCATGGCTAATAGCCATTGATAGCTGTATACTCCATAAATTTGTCTCATTCTCTTTCAAAACCATCCAAGTTGGTGACCGTCACTACTTCTTGAGGAAGCCAGTTCCATAGTTTAACTATGTGCTGTGTGAAGAAGCACTTTCTGTTGTCTGACCTGCCCAGTGCTGTGGCCCTAGCATATCTGGAGGGCCACAGATTTCCCACCTGTGGTTTACATGGAGAAAGCTACTGAATCTTCACGCTACAATCCTTTGCATATCTATGACCTCCACAGCATTTCTCCTTCTCTGTTGGTGGACCTTTCTTTTCTGCCCAAAGAGGGATAAGTACACAGTGTCCTATGGCCCCTGGGATGCCCTCAAACTGATTAAGCATTGGAGACCAGCATTTACTAAACAAATACTTCATGCTACACATACTTGCCTAAAACTAAAGGTGAAGGGACCTCTGACAGTTAAGACCAGTCGCGAATGACTCTGGGGTTGTGGCGCTCATCTCGCTTTACAGGCCGAGGGAGCCAGCCTTTGTCTGCTCCGCAGACAGTTTTTCCAGGTCATGTGGCAAGCATGACTAAGCCACTTCTGGTGCAATAGAACACCGACACCAGAGCAGCACACGGAAATGCCATTTACCTTCCTGCCAGAGTGGTACCTATTAATCTACTTGCATTTTGGGGCGTGCTTTCTGCTAGGTTGGCAGGAGCTGGGATCGAGCAACGGGGGCTCACCCCATCGCAGGGATTCGTACCACCAACCTTTTGATCAGCAAACCCAAGGCTCAGTGGTTTAGACCACAGCGCCACCCGTGTCCCATAAAACTAAAACCTAAAACTACAGAACAGTAAAAGAGAGACTGGTGATAAGAACGGTTCAACATGGAATTATCTTCTGAATGCAATTGGCCAAAGCATTGTAGACCAACATGCCTTCTTTACAAAACAAGGCAAACCTGTATTAACAAATAACTGCATGCTGCTGTGTCTTTTTTACATTTTTTATTTTATTTACTCCATTCACTGGCCTTTTATTTCAGAATTCTGTAGCATCCTTCCTTGAATGTCTTTTCTAATTTTTTCTAATTTTTTCACTTGATTTGGGATTACCATTTTGAAGGCTTATTATACAATAAGTCTATACATTAAATATTCATCACATAATGATAATTCATATATACATAACCCCCAAAAGATATTTATAGCAACTTTAAATAGACTGAGCTTAATTAAGGGAGTTAAAGGATTAAACGATTTAATATAAAGCTCTTTGGGGTTGCTAATGGGGCACATATTAAAGGATAAAATAATCTTTTGTGTATTTGGGGCTTCAAGGCTAGGAAGAGAAAATGGGGAAGGAAGAAACAGAGGGAACCAGCATGGCTAAAAATACATTTCAAGATCAAGCACGAATTAGACTTGCTGTTGGCATGATGAATAATGTATATAGGTGGCAATAAGAGCAGCCCAGGTTTGTCTTAATATGGATAAAGCTGATCCAAAAATCATTTCCACATGGCAAAAATCAACTCCTGATTACTCTTTCCCAACTCCTGAATATTCCCAATCATGTAAAAATGAGCTGGAGGAAAATTCATGTTGTAGGCAATGGATTTATCAGAAACGCAACTGCTGTTGTTCATGTTTTCTAGGTAAATGTTTGTCATTATTAGAGGAGGACTGTGGATGTGGAGCCTGTAGATTGCAGAGACCCTGCAAACGTCTACTTCAGGGCCACTCTCAAACCAGCCTGTTGTGCCCCTGAGCTACCTGTTGGAAAAACGCCCTGGGGGTGAGCCTGCAAGCCCCCAGAACTGCAAGCGTCCTCCAGTATGCGCAGCTCTGGAGAAGGTATTCTCCCCTCCTCTCCAGTGTGCTCAGCGACATATACCAGCTAGTACAGGCACACTAATCTTCTGGCAAAACACAGCAAGAAGAGCAAGACATCGTAGGTCTAATCTACTATTTATTTACACACTATGTACAGACAAAGGCATAATGGGATCTGTTCTCTCCAGCTCCGAGAGAACAAACAGACAGAAATAAAAGCAAAAGTACATTGTAATGGTACCCGCTGCGGAAGAGATAAGTCCGTCTTCCTTTCTCAGAATCATCCCAGACAGGCATGTGATTTACAACAATCTCATCTGCAGCATCGGAGGCATGAAATACTAACATCTCCTTTCTCCTTTCTATGACACTACGCAGCAGAAGACCCAAACCTATGCCTTCCAGTGTGGCTGGACTCTGCTGTTGGAAGGTGCTCAGAGTGCCTCCTAGCAGCAGATTGTGCTTTTTATAACTCATTCCCCACTCTATTTCACCCTCCTAAAAGCCAAAGCAATAGTGGCATTCCTGAGAAATATACACACGTGATATGTGGTCTCTTACATAATGGTGTTCTTGGGTACAGCCCAAGAAAGCTGCAAAGCAATGGATTTCCATTGGTTTTGCATCAAACACGCCTGAGAGCTGGTGCACTGAAGGTCTGGAAGGGTCAAGAAGAATCCACTCCTGGATAGCACTTAACAAGATGGACCGTTGGCCTGATGCACTGGGTCCAATGTAATGGCCTTGTGTTCCCAGTCCTACTATTTGCAGGATGGATGATTTCATTATTTAAGTAATGAACAATTATGGTTGATGGTCATTAAGTCTCATTGGTCCCAAGGCCATTTGCTCATCAAGGGCTGGAACACATTCACCACCTTCCCCATCATCACATGGTATAAGTGGTTGGAGAACATGATTTTCCTTGTCATTTTCCCTTTGACAATATCAGGTACAGAAAAGTCAACAGCAGAGGCAGAAAATGGAACTCGATGGGTCCATTCATCTGAGCGGGAGGTTTTATTTAATGTGATGGCTAAATCCTTTTTCAAGCCACGCCATATGTTTTGGGTATTCTTGAACTCTGATCCAAAAGATATGTCACACAATCTCATTACCATCACAGCATCCTACCAAAGATATGGAGAGCAGCATCCTGCTACGTTGGCAGTGTAACTGTTGGACTAGGGTTGAACACTGTATGCATGGCACAGACACTGCCACTGTACCACATTTCGTGGAGAGTGGATTTGCCCCCTCCCACGTGAAGCTGGAATGAAAGTCACATGAGAAGAACATGTTGGTACACCAACACAGAGACATCCAGTTAATGAGGTAGAGGAAGGTAGTATGCCTCTGAAGGCCAGTTGCTGGGCAACACAAGTGGGAAGAGTGCTGCTGTGCTCAGATCTTGCTCTGGTTGGCCGCTGTGAGAACAGGACACAGGACTAGATGAGGCTTTGGTCCAATTCATATGTCAGACTAGGCTCTTCATATGTTCTTACCCATCTCACTTCGAGACAGCTTGGATTCACAGTTTTAAGGTATGAGTCTCTCCGAGCCATACCTGGATTCCGGATATTGAATTTGAAACCACCTGCAAGTATGCTCTACCACTGAGCTATATTCCTTTCCCTATCTAATACTCCATTTGAAGGGCTGTCTGGGCCAAGTCTGGTACACAGGCTGAGACCCTACCTGCCCACAGACTGTCTCGCCAGAGTAGTGCATGCTCTAGTTATCTCCCGCTTGGACTACTGCAACACGCTCTACATGGGGCTACCTTTGAAGGTTGCGTGGAAACTACCACTAATCCAGAATGTGGCAGATATACTGATGACTGGGAGTGGCCATTGAGACCATATCACACCTGTCCTGAAAGACCTGCATTGGCTCCCAGTACATTTCCAAGCACAATTCAAAGTGTTGGTGCTGACCTTTAAAGCCCTAAACGACCTTGGTCCTGTATACCTGAAGGAGCATCTCCACCCCCATCGTTCTGAACACTGAGGTCCAGCACCGAGAGTCTTCTTGTGGTTCCCTCACTCTGAGAAGCCAAGTTACAGGGAACCAGGCAGAGGGCCTTCTCAGTAGTGGCACCCACCCTGTGGAACGCCCTCCCATCCCATCAGATGTCAAGGAGATAAAGAACTATCTGACTTTTAGAAGATATCTGAAGGCAGCCCTGTTTAGGGAAGTTTTTCATGTTTGATGTTTTATCGTGTTTTTAATATTCTGTTGGAAGCCTCCCATGGGCAGAGTAATAATAATAATATATTATTATTATTATTATTATTATTATTATTATTATTATTATTTATTTATTTATTTATTTAAAGCAAAAAAAGCATTTTATACTAGTGGTAGGGGACCTATGTCCCCAATTCCCCTCAGCCCCAGACAACATGGTGAATGGTCAGGGGTTATGAGAGTTGCTGTCCAAGAACGTCATGGTTTACTGCTATAGAAAGGAGACTGTGCTAACCTAAGGTTCACACATCCTCCATCCCCTCTTGTTCCCCAGTACACCCATGAGGAGGAGGTCAGAAAATCTAGCTTCCATTTTCTACTAATGACAGCTGATTATATCTGAACCAGGGCAAACTGTGGTTAATGTTAACTATGGTTTGGGCATGGCCTATGGCAGGGGTCTGCAACCCGCGGCTCCGGAGCCGCATGTGGCTCTTTTACACCTTTGCCGCGGCTCCGGGGTGGATACTAGCGAGGGGAGGAGGCGCATTGTGCCCCCCGACACTCCCCACTGTGGCGGGCGCTGTAATGGCTGTGACGTCGCATGGGGGCGGTGCGTGCGTTAGTCACGCACCACCCCGACGTCACCTTCCCGCCCGCTGTCAGATCAAGGCTCCGGAGATATATTTGTGTTAAATGTCACAATGGTTTTGCGGCTCCCAGGTGTTTTTTTCCTTCGGAAACGGGTCCAAGTGGCTCTTTTTGTCTTAAAGGTTGCAGACCCCTGGCCTATGGTCTGAGATGATGGAAGTTGGAATCCAACAACATCCACAATCCCCCAGCTCTCTGCTACATCCCCAGGTGTAGAATTCAGTAACCTGATCAACAGCAATGATGTCTCCATTAGGCAAGGATCATGTCATTAATCTACAAATAACCTATCTTTGGCTTTGGTGTGGCACTACTCACAGACTCCACCTGCTCCTTACTTTATGCCAGAATGCCAGAAATTGTGTTCTTTGTACGTATTACATTATGTGTCCCAGAGCAGGTAGAGAATTATATTGCCTTTTTCAGAAGGTACTATGGTACAATATTCCATTCAATAACCTTGAAACTGTAGTTCCTATCATTCAATTTCTGCTCTTTTTACAAAAATGAGCTTTTTGAAAATAGCTTTCTGAGTAGAGAACTTGCCTTTAACTCATTTCTCATTTCATTATTCCTAGAATTTGCTCTGAAACAGACTGCCAAAGAAAAGTCAAGCCACTGCGACTCCAATTTCTGGTGATTCTCTGCATGTACTTACATTGCTTACATTGCAAGGCTCGGGGACCTGTGAACCTCTGTATGCTATTGGACTACATCTCCAACCATCCCTGCTAATTGGCCAAGGTGGCAGGGGCTGGCAGGAGTTGGAGTCCCACAACAGCTTTACAGCCACAGGTTCCTCACCCTTAACCAAAACGCTGGAGACAGATCAGTTTTTAAGAGAGTTCAGAGTCACCCTTTTCCATGACGCATCACTTTTCTTGACTACCACTGCCATCCTTGACCTTGAAGGTTTTTTGGTCACTACCAAAAATCAGAGACAAGAATGCAATGCCCATGTCCTACATATACGTCATGGGCAAAGGAGACCTCCAGTATCATGCTACTTTCTCAGAAATAACTACAGTGGTACCTCCGGTTACAGACGCTTCAGGTTACAGGCGCTTCAGGTTACAGACTCCGCTAACCTAGAAATAGTACCTTGGTTTAAGAACTTTGCTTCCGGATGAGAACAGAAATTGTGCGGTGGCGGTGCGGCAGCAGCGGGAGGCCTCATTAGCTAAAGTGGTACCTCAGGTTAAGAACAGTTTCAGGTTAAGAACGGACCTCCAGAACAAATTAAGTTCTTAACCTGAGGTACCACTGTATTGTCTGCTTCTGACTCAATCTCATTTAAGTACTGGTTCAGTACTTCTTTGTCCTTCTTCTTAAATCATCTTTATGGCATTTATTTCAATTACTGATTCAGCTGCTAGATAAGAAAGGCCCTGCTTGATTCCGCTTCACTTCACTGCTACTTTATCCTGTAAAATGCTCTCCCAGTCTCCAGCTTGCTAGATCGCTATAGGGGAGATTCAATTAGCACTGATGCTGATGTGATTTCCTTGGCATTGAGGAGTTCCCTAAATTCCTCCCACCCTTAATTCGTGTCTCTTCTCAGCTCGAAACAGACCTCCATAAATCAAACACACTATTCTGCCCAGATTTGACCAAATATCCATGCTAATCATCTGCACAGATACACTCAGAGAGTTTACACCCCTGTCTGGGAAAATAGGGAGCAGTTTCTCATTTGAAAACTCATACTTGTCTTCTGGCAGTAGAGTGGAATTTGGATTTCAAGAACAGCTTGTCTCCACAGTGAGAACTGTTGCCCCATCTCTTTCCCAGAAGGAGCGGTGAACCTGTGACCTCATCCGCCAGATATTGTTGGACTGCAACTATCATGATCTCTGACCTTGCTCACTGGGGCTGATGGGAGGTGGAGTCTAATAATATCTGAAGGGCTACAAGTTCCCCATCACTGTCGTACTGGAACTTTAGATACAAAGGAGAAGTTAGTGCATTCTGCACTGTTATTATTCCCACCTCTGCCGTTCTCTCCTCAGATGCTCTCTATCTGTGTACCATCTGCATTCCCTCCCACTTAGAACATCCAGATCTCACTCTTGTCAGGAACAGCCTATGCATTGCTTCAGCAATGGGGCCACACATCTTGTGGCTCTTCTCCACTGCCAGCTCTGTCACCAGGTTGACCGGGCTACTGTTGGGCAAGAAATGGCTTTTCTCCAGATGTGGCTAGCAGCTGCAATTTGACACAAATATAGCAAATATTCTTATAAATAAATAAAAATGGTAGGCTGCTCCAAGACAACACATTGGCAGTGGGCTCTGTACATGCAAAGTTGACACATTAAGCCAGGAACAGTATCTACCAACCATCAAATGCCTGAGTATACAGGAATGTTGTTAGATTGCTCCTGAAAGTCAATAATAAGGGAGACAGACACACCTCACCAGGGAGGGCATTCCACAAATGGGGATCAGCCACTGAAATGACCCTGTTGAGGGTCAGCACCAACTGGGCAGTCCCCAGTAGCAGCAGCACCATCAAGGCCTCACCTGCTGATCATAGGGTCTTGGGTGATTGATATCTCATCCCTGCATTGTACAGCAGCCAATTGTCCTGCATTTTTGAACATTCAGTTTCTGATAAAAGAAATTGCACTCATTCTGAAAGGGGAGAGAAAACTTTGGTGAAATTGTTGTGGACTGGGTGTAGGATTTTTGTTGAGCCTTACCTCATTGTCAAGGTTGCTAGGGGCTGTTTGGAAGTCTCCTTCTACACATTAAATTTCCAGTAGTCTGTACTCCGCAGACTTTCCTAGGAGCCCACATTACCTGAAAAGCCTTTTACGTCATCTTGACCTGCATCTCGAGGTGACCCTTAACCCAGGCAGAACCCTGTTCAACGTCAGCCATCAGGCAGGAGGCTGACTCAGGATACACTCCCAATACCTAAGCCAAAGCCTATTGACATCTGTAATCAATAAAGTTGTGGCCATTTTCAATTCCAGGCCTCTGTGGTATTAGCTGTATATGTACAAGGATCAGTAGGTGACACTTGTTAAAGATTGCAGGCAGGAAAGTACAGTATGTTTTCCCTCTCCTTGGCTCTCTATTAATCCTATAGCCATTTTACCTGGGGAAGAAAAACTGGGGGACAGGTTTCAGCATTTCCCCAAATATAAGACAGAGCTTTTCAGTGTTCCATAAGTGTGATGTCATTTCAATACAAACATGATGTTGAGCAAAGGCTGCATTTAAAACAAAAACACAGATACCTGCATATTTTATTGCATATGCAATAAAAACTGGTTGTCTGGGAAAGCCTTGTGTTTTCTCCTGCCAATGGGTTTTCCTCTCTCCAGCATTATGGCTTACCACCCACACGGGGAAGGCAAGAACTGCCGTTCTTTTAGAAAGTTACTGAAAGTTCTACTGTGCCTGCACACTTTGCTCTTTCCTCCTTGCAGCATCTGCTAAGCCTGGCTGCTATTGATCCCATGGTGGGAAGTAAAGATGTCAGCCAGGAGGGAGGATGCAAATGGAAATGCCACAGGCCCTCCCCTGTGAGTGCACATCTCATGCAGAGAGGTGTAATTTGTACTTCCGTAGACCAGCGGGGGTGACTCTAAGCCATTATGTGGTGGAGGCGCAATCCAGCCACTAAGAGTGGAAGCCAGAGAGTAACTCCACGAAACAATTTTTTGCAGAGCTTGGGTGTTGCCGTTTTTAAATCCTGCTCTGTTATTTTCAGCTCATGGGTTATTCCTGCCTATAAAAGATCTTCCAGTTGTTTCATTCCGCGCAAGGTGTCTGTGTCATCTGAAGCCCCTGCACTTGTGACGCCTAACTGGCATGGACTCACATGTAGCCTAACAGGGTGTCTTTCACGTAATTAACTGGGGGCCCAGGATAGAAGATACGAGAATGGGAATTTACAAACTACAAACTAAGGTTCATATACATAGGATTTACTGTCCACCTATTGAGCTAATCCATTCTAGATAGTGTTGCACCAATCTAAGAGCAGTGTGAGATTCCAGGAATTTCAGTTTTCTACTTTCCTTTGGAATGAGGTACAGTGGGGACTCTAGTGATATATAGTTTATTTACACATACAGTGGTACCTCGGGTTAAGTACTTAATTAGTTCCGGAGGTCCGTACTTAACCTGAAACTGTTCTTAACTTGAAGCACCACTTTAGCTAATGGGGCCCCCTGCTGCTGCCGCCGTGCCGCCAGAAGCAAAGTTCTTAACCCGAGGTACTATTTCTGGGTTAGTGGAGTCTGTAACCTGAAGCATATGTAACCTGAAGTGTATGTAACCCGAGGTACCACTGTATATACAACCTGAGCCTATGCTGGAGCATTAACAGCATTAACACCCCAAGAGGACCTTGCCTCCCTTGAATTCGAACAGAAATCAAGCATGGCTCTCACTCTCTGGCCTCCCAGCCGGCTTCCCAGACTGCAGTTTTTCATTCCAGCTTCCAACTTAACTCAACTGTCGAAACTCCACTTTGGCCTTTTTCTTTTTAACTACCAGCCAGTTGAGGGAGGGAGGGAGGCCCAATCATTTGCCATCTGGTGCAGATCTGCTTCCTTTGTTTCCTTAATGGCCTATTACCTAGGCTATCACACCACCAGAAAGCTAGCCTGGCTTATAAGGCTAGATCCAGAGGTTAGAAGGGTCTTGGCAGCCTATTGCCTGCCCCTTGCCAAACTTATAACACCATGTTGCAATTTATTCTAATCAGGAAAGCATTGAATTGAGCTAGTTGGTGCTTATTTTCCAAGTCATTTTAGGCTACTTATTTTTCTCCAAGTATGCATAAGTGAGGACAAAATCTGGTTTGTGGCAATTTTCTTGTTCTTTCTCACATACCCTCAAGCTAGCTCATTCCTTATGCCTTCGGTTCCCTCCCCCTACTTCCTCCCTGCCCCCTCAGATCTTGCAAGCTACTGCCGGCAGTTTTCTTCTATGTTCCTCGTGTTATTTCTTCTTCAGTAGCAGGGCAGAAAAGATGTTATTCTTTATGTCATGTCCAACAACAGGTTTCATGTGGCAGGTGAGTCAGAAACCGGAAGCCATGGGACAAGCAAGAAGTTGGGTTCAAAGGACAAGTCAAAAGTTGGGTGGGCCTTTTTGCTACACAGTGCTTTTTAAACAGTTGGATGCTAGGTTTTAGCCCCACTGCTGCAGCCAAGCTTTCCTTTGTGCTGCTTTTGCAGAGATATGCAAAGTGAATCTACCCTTTTCAAAATGTCTGCTGCAGCTACTTCTAGTACAGCAGTAGGAACTTTGAGGTCGGCGGTTCGAATCCCCGCGACGGGGTGAGCTCCCGTTGTCTGGTCCCAGCTCCTGCCTACCTAGCAGTTTGAAAGCACGCAAAAAGTGCAAGTAGATAAATAGGTACCACTCTGGCGGGAAGGTAAACGGAGTTTCCGTGCGCTGCTCTGGTTTGGTGTTCCGTTGCGCCAGAAGCAGCTTAGTCATGCTAGCCTCATGACCCAGAAAAACTGTCTGCCGACAAACGCTGGCTCCCTCAGCCTGTAAAGTGAGATGAGCGCCGCAACCCCAGAGTCGTCTGCGACTGGACTTAACTGTCAGGGGTCCTTTACCTTTACTTTTTTTACCTGTTCATGCAACACCTTATGAAATGACTCGACAATTTCTCCAGGTCTCTGAGCTCTTTGATAGAAGCAGGCCCTCTCATAAAGCAGTCACAGCAAGCATGGCCAGTGGTCAAGGGTGATGGAAGTTGTAGTTCACAACATCTGTAGGGTTGTTGTGACCCTTATTGGCGATACCTTTTTGGCTACCTTTGCTCATGGGGATGAAACGGGCATCAACCTGGAAGAAGACTCTCAAAGTTGTGCTTGTGACCAGCTAAGAAAAAGGATATACATTGCCAGCTTCCTTCCCCACAACGTAAAAGAGTGGACTTATATGCTCTACTCTTTTCACTTCGTTTTGTGGCTGGGTGACAGCAAGTAGATATTTCTTTCAATTTTGGCCATACTCCTAGATTTTAGAAGCTGAAAGCTTCTGCTAAACAGAATTGTGCCCTTTCCATTGTCCAGTTAGGAATGTGTGGGCTTCAAATGTGACTTCTGTTATTATATCATGGAAGGCTTAGAGAACACACAGGTCAGGAAATGTCTCTCTCACACTAAGAACGATTCAACTCAGACCAGCACCACTGAATGACTAAACTATATAAGAACACTATTCAGACACCTAACACTAGGAGTGTCCACACTTCATTTTTCCTGGGTTTTGCATTAGTTCTGTCCTGACAGGAGGTGGGAAGAAAACAGAATATTTCCTAAGTTTTGCTGAGAGAGTTTGAAATGCAAATTGCAAATATGTTAGGCAAACTCTCCATACACCAGATGCGAACAGAAAGTCATCTGCTAAAGAACTTCATGAATAATTTTGAATAAAGAGGAATTTCATGATCTGTTCATGAACGAATTGGGAACATTAAATTTATCTGCCGAATAAATTATTCATTGTGAAGTGTTTGCTCAGTTCCATCTGTGAAGGCAAGAGAGTCTTTCCAGATGTGTCTTGCTGTCATTGTACTTGGGGAAATGAAAAACAGCATTTTGTATAAATTCTGTTTGTGCCCGATCATTTCTAATGAAGGGAGTAGAACAATACCTCCATTCAATGCAAGTCAAAAGTTGAAAGTGCTCACAATGACTACAGAGTAATTATAGGAGTACATTTATTAGTTACTGTTGATGCCGCTGTTGCTGTGGAGTATTTTCTCAGTTCTGCAATACAGCTTTCCCATGCCAACATCATGCTTTGCCACTTTTCCACAGACTCAGTGGTCTTTGTTTTGGCCAAGTGGTTGCATTTCAGTGGTTGCAATGATAACAGAGTTAGAGTGTTCGTTTCACATATGGTTGGGGCTGATGGAAGTTACAGTCCACAACATCTACAGGGAACCAGGTTAGCGTCTCCATTTTTTCTGAGTAAGATTTTATTAAGACTTTTCACAATACATTACAATAAAAAACAAGCTAATCTAAACAAAAATAAAATCAGAGAGGAGGAGGAGGAGGCGAATACTAAGTCCTCTCTCACAGGTAGATCTTAACTCTTGTCTCACATGGGCAGAAGTGGACTCTTCCAGCTCTCACCTGGGAACTTCCCTTTCTTCTCCCAGCCTCCCACTCTGGGAGATCTTCCCTTCCCTGCCCCTCACACAGGGTCCTTCACCAACCATACATTACCTTCATCTGCATGCAGGCCCCTCATTGACCCAGAACATTTCAAAAACAAACAGAAGCAAGAGCAAAACAAAAAAGCAAAAGCAAAAGTAACAGAAAGATAAAAAGGAATGAGAAAATAAAAAGGAAGATAAGGAAAAATAAATAAATAAAAGAGACCTCCAATTCTCCGTCTATCAGTTGTATGTACAAGAGTTATTCAAAGTATTCAAAATGTTCATTCCAGAGTGGTATCCAGCTGTTCTTTCTTCTACTGGGCATTGTTTTTCCAGTCTTCATGTCTAGGAATCTCAAGTTCATTCATTTTTCCTTCCACGCAAAAAGTCTAAGCTGTTCTCCAATTATCAATAAAAGTCAACAATGGTCTTCCTCCAGTCCAACATAACTTTACCTCTAATAATGAGAAACAATAAATCCTTGATCTTTATTCCCACAGCAGTCTCTTTGCTCTGGTCATATATTAAAACAATCCATAGTTATTTACTTGTTGTATTTATGACTGTTGGCATCATGCAGCAACTACTGAATGAACAATTGAAATCAACAACTGAATGAACAACTCAGAGTGGAAATGCATAAAATGGTGGATAAAAATGGACTGTGCAAAGCTGTGGTTGGAGAACACACAGAGCCTTTGTGGAAAAATATTGATGGAGGGTTGCCAGAACTGGAGAGTAGAATACTAAAGCTGGAGACAGTAGATGATGAAATGGAGAAGACCTCCACACAGGTGCTTCGAGAAGTGAAACAGCCAAATGGTGGAGTCATGATGTTAGAGGAATGGAATGAAACCCTTGATGGAGAGTTTAAGAAATATCCTGATCTAGCAAAGACAGAGCTGAGAAAAAAAGGACTCTACATACAATTTGTAGTGAATCTGGAGGAAAATGTTACTAAACCTCTGGCAACACTTAGAAAAAGAATGGGGGGGAAAGGAATTGGAAGCCATTTATTATTATTTTAGGGATGGAAAACCACGTCAAAAGGAAATGGGACTGGAAGATCTGGATCTGGATGTGAATTAATTAATTTACTTATTACTGGTCTCCAATGACATCAGATGAACTGAGAAGCAAGAGCTGTTCATTGTGACATGGTGATAGCAGGTAGATTCAAGGGTGGAAATTTGTGTCCACCCAAATATTGCTGGACTACAGCTCCCAAAAATCCTGTCAATTGGGGCTGAAGGGAGTTGGGAGTCTAACACTATTTGGTGGCCCACTGGTTCTCCAACCCTGAAGTAGACAACCAGATAAAATAGAGCCCCACAATGGCACAGATAGAATAAAGGCCCACAATGCATTATATTGGACAGGGTGTTGAATTGGGGAAACCTGGGTTTAGATCTCAGCTCACCCAGGAAATGCACTGAGTAGGTCTGGGAAAACATTTCTACCTGATTTACCTCACAGGATTTATCCGCTAATAAAGATGAATCCTCTGAATCTCTGTTTTTCTTGCTTTTATATTGGTTTATTGGTTTTAGAATGTATTTTTTGTTTGAATTGATATTGTTTTTTAGATTATACACAGTGTGTGTGCTGCTTAGATTTTTTAAAAAATTAAGCAGTTTAGAGATGTTTTTAATTAAAAAAGCAAACAAACAAATATATAACCCTCATCATTTGAAACCTTGAGTTCCTTGGAGAAAGTGAAGACCCAATTTCTGAAGGTGTGATTTATTGTTATTAGATACTGAACAATATGAAGAAACAAGATGGACACCGTGGGATGTATTCCACTCCCATTCCCACCTGCTCAGTGGGCTCAGTTAGAAGATTTTGCTTTCCTGTTCAGATTGTCACTACCCACAGACGGTGAGAAAGGGTGTTTTGCTTGCTCTGTAAAGCTAGCATGTCCTTCTCATTCCACTAAACTTCTAATGTCACATAAATCCCAAATGAAATATTGATCTGAACTAGCCTTTATATTAATGAACCAGTATATGAGTTTTAAACAGCTAACACATTTTATTGGTAAAACTGTTACTCTTTTGTGTCGAAATATGACATGAAACGACCCATTGATTGACTACCAAATTTAGCTCCCTGCATTCCTCTTGAGAGTTGCCTACAAACCATTTTAATTTATTTTAGTGAACCACAGAAGGGCATCTAGTATAGCTCCCTTCTTACTTTCCTCAGAAATCTAGCAACTGCATTTTAAGAAAATAATAGATGATTGTCTGAGAACATGTAATGGGGTCTAATGTAAACATCAAATCTGACTACTCACAAATTGAGTATGCAGAACATTTAACCATTCTTGTCCTCCTATCACCTCTCTCTAAAAAGGAAAAGGAGAAGGAAAGTTCTGCTTGTTTTCTCACTTGGAGCTATTACATAGCTCATCACCTACATTTGACCAACTTAGAAAAACAAGCTTAGAGAGAGCTTTTTCTAGCTTAGTATACTATTAACAATCTCTTGTGCATTGCAAATTTTTGAGGAGATATTTTCTGAGACCTTTCATAGGTACTGACAGGCACACTGGCACTCACAGGCACCATTATGGTGAGTCCTGTGTTAGTCCATGTTCTCATGTTTTGGGCAAATGAACCGTTTCTAAATTGGGTGAATGGAATGTATGGATATGCCACAGATCCCATTGAAAGTTTTTGAATTGGGTTTGCTCCCTTGTATAGAGAAACTAGTTACAGGTTTTCTTTGCTTTCACCTTTAGGGGAGGGGCAGGCAGTGACAACACTGAACTGAAGGCTCATACTAATGCAACAACAGTTTCAAAGAATTCATTCCTAATTTGAGATGCTACAATTGGGCGTATCAGTGTGTCATACTATCACGCTTATCCTAACACAGCGGAAAAGCTGTTTTTCAATAAAGCCTTAAGGTGAAAAATAATAACCTCTACGCTTATCACTATCTACAAAAGAAAGCCATTTATTTTATAGCAGAAAATCTTGGAAAAACTATTTTGCCTAGCTAAGTATTCTCAAGAATGTTCAATTCATTTTGTTGAACTTTCCTTCATGCACCTTTAAATACTCTATACTGTAACTTCCAGGAGCCATCTGTACTGATGCGACATTTGGCTTGGCTTCATGTAGGAAAATATTTCATTAAAACTAGGGGCTAGATTTTAAAGAAGAAAACCAACTCATTTCACTATAAAAAGAGGGGAAACACTTCTGCAAAAAGCCTGAAGCTGCTTACAGCTATTAATGATGCTTCACCTCAGAACTACTAAGTTATTAGCAATTAATCGTTAACTCCCAGTAAAATTAGAAATAATGCCTTTGTCTTTTGTTTCCCTGAAAAGTGTGTGTGTGTGTGTGTGTGTGTGTGTGCGTGCGCGCGCACACACACACACACACGCACACACACACACACATTTGGACAGAAATGGAGTAGCCTCCAGTAAGCATTTAGCTGTCTGCTGTGTTCAGGATTTGACAGATGGAACCCCAGAATTAGGCAGTGAGGTAGCTCCCTCTGTGTCTCTGAGGTAGCCCGTGCACCTCCTTCAGGGCATAGGCGCCAATTCTATGGGGTCCTAGTCCCTTCGGGCCCCCAATAAAATATTTAAGCCCCCCCCAAAAAAAATATTTTCTGCAGGTCACAATGAAGAGGCAGAATCAGTCATCAGTGAAGTTAACTCTTTATTCAACTCAGCAACACTTCACGGTTGGTTTTGCCCCTATAGAGTAGTTGCCAGGACTGAAGGTCCCTGCTTTCCACCCCTTCTGTGGCTCTGCCTCTCCCAGATGTTTCCCAAGAAGTCTCATACTGCTCCTGCGCATCTCCAGTCTCTGCTCTGCCCCCCTCGTTTTCAGGCAGGTGAATTGATGGATAGAGAATCCTTCTGCGGTGGAAAGAGGGCACAATACCAACAAAGGAAGAATTGCAGGTGAAATGGATAGAGTATGTAGAAATGGCAAGATTGACAAACAACATAAGAGGGAAAAGTATTGAAAGATGATTGGAAATGTCTTGTAGATTATCTGAAAAATTATTGTAAGCGTATTAAAAAGTTAACAGCAATACAGTAAATTCAGCAGTAACAATTACAGGGATATAAAACCAAGAGAGTGTAAATATTAGGAATAATTAGAATATGTAGTGGAAAAGAAAATAATGAAGTGAACCGTGGAAGGGCTGGAGGGAGGTAAAGACTAAATGTGTATTTTGTATTTGGATCATTGTTAATTGTTTTCATTGTAAAAATGAAAACAATTTTTAAAAATCTTTTTTTAAGAGAGAATCCTTCAATGGTTTCCCCTTTGAGTTTTGCTTGTGCATTTTAAAGATTGGTTCTCTCTACAGAAAACACCACTACTTGGAGTTAGTGCCATAAGATTGGAGCAATTTAAATGCTGAACAGAAAGAAAATGAACCTTTAGCTATTCCACCCCTCAGTAGCTTCATCAATAGCTTCAGCTTAGTCGTTTGCCCACAAGCCATTCATTATTTTGATGTCATGTAAAGTTTTTAAAAAACATTAAAATCATGCATTCAGATTTCCCGATTTCTTTTTCAGTCACATGGATTGTATGAAATTTTGCACAAATAGCAGCCTGACAAGTATACATTTGTACTCAGAACTATGTGGGCTCAGGGCTACATCCAAAAATCCTGATTACACATTATATCCACTGTGGGGAAAGTAGCCAAGCCTTGACAGCTGAGAATTCCAAAGACATCTTCTAAGAAAGCTTAAGGTCTTTGCCATAGCATTTTGCTTTTACCTCTTCCTTTCTTATTCAGTTAGGCCTGGGGCTGCCAACCCACTGCTTGTACAGTGGTACAATTGGTCTCTCTAGTCAGCTGACCCAGACTCTTATGGCGCTCCTAGAAAGAAAGTTATGAAGCAAAATGTGCACCTGTAAATGCTACCTATGCTTCTGAGTGATTTCTGCAAAATGAGCAAACCTGGCTGCTCCCGTCTGTCAATGTTTTTAGCCAATGACAGAAGCTAGAGCTGTGATTGGTGAATGAGACAGGGGTCGCTAGAGTCCTAAAGAGTGCTGTTTCCCAGTTAATGCACTTTTGCTGCTTGTGTCATATTTCCTTGGCAAAATTCAACAGATTAAGCCTTTTCTCATATGGAAATGCAGTCATGGGAGAAACTTCATTATTATACACTACATATGCCATGCCCCACCCCCACCATGGCAGCCATTTTGTAACTGGCACTCCGCACTCTCTCATGCTTATTCATTTTTCTTGACCTAGTCCCATATTAATACTCTGACACTACTCTTACACCGGCCAAGCTATACTGAAGGAAACTACATAAAGACCAAATTGTCTATTAGAGAATCATAGAATCATAGAATCATAGAGTTGGAAGAGACCACAAGGGCCATCGAGTCCAACCCCCTGCCAAGCAGGAAAGAGGTGCTCATTTAATTAGTCTTAAACTAAATTTGTTTTTTATTATTCTTTCCTGTAAGTCTGAATTTCTTGACTATTAAAGCCATTTCCCCCACAATGTTCCATATTCCATTATCAACATTTGATACAGTCTGCTCAAGTGCCATGGGGTGCGCGCGCGCACACACACACACACACACACACACACATCAGTTTAATCAAACAGCCTTTCAACCAAGCCCCCAATGCAAACCTTGCATCCCACTAGAAAATTCTCCAAGCATTTTAAAATAAGAGAAAATTAATTAAAGATAATTGCTGTTCCTGTATAATTATGCATTCCATCCACTTGAAAAAAAAAACTTTTTGAAACTTAACACAGTTCTTGTAATTATAATGATTATCAAGGAAATAATAATAATTTGTGTTCCCACCCTAAAATAGTGCCAAGAAAGAAATGAAGAAAGAAACGTCCCTTTCAATCATTCTAAGATTGTGGGATGAACAGGTGTAGGCGTGGAGGACATCACAGTGGTAAGCTCAGCCTCCAGCCCACACACATTCATTTTTGTGTGTGCACACATTTTCACACTCCTAGGGTTCATTCCAGCCAATGAAGAGCCTGCAAGGTTCTTAATCACACAAAGAAAGACTCTCCTCCTGCAAGAGAGGGGAGTGGTTGTGGTCGGGATCCAGACTACGCCTCAAGCAGGGGGCGTTAGCCCCCTGCCTCCCACTCACCTGGCTGGCACCCACGCCCACAGGCAGGCACCCAACCAGGTGCCTGCGAGGGGGCGTGTTTAGCAGCCTAAATTGCTACGGCGCCATCTTCCCGGCCTCACTCTTCGTCGTCCCGTTGTTATCACGCAGGATCTCACTTTTCTTGAGTTTTTTCCCATAGTAGTGGCCGTGCATATCTGGACGGAGGAGTTCCGGAATCGCCAGGTGTGTTTCAGAACTGATAACCAGGCGGTGGTGAACATACTGGTTAGGCAGCCATCTCGCTCTGAGAGGGTGTCGTCCCTGCTACGGTCGTTCGTCCTCCGATGCCTCGCTTCCGGTTGCTAGCACCTGGAGCTCAACTGTTGCCCGAACCCTTTCTGGAGCACCTGGGGACCCTTGGAGACACAAAGTGATTAAGGGAGTATTGGCGTCTGTCGCACCCTCCACCCTCAGATCTTACAAAAAAGCATGGTGCGATTTCATGGGCTGCAGGTCAGGGATATTGGGGCTTTCGCCTAGCATGCCACCAAGCGCGGATGACGTTCCGCAATACCTTTCCCATCTTGACGATTTGGGATGGGCCCCCAAAACTTTAAAGATACACGTAGCCACCATCAGCTTCTTCGCTAAAGCTAAGTTTTCCTCCGACCCGTGCAGTGACTTCCTGATCCGCAGAGCCATAGAGGATTGGAGCAGGCTACAACCCCCTAGAGCCGAGGGCCGTAAGCCAATTTCTTACGGGCTGCTCTCTCAGATACGCACAAAGCTTAGGTCAATCTGCTGGACCAAGTTCGATGCTTATAAAGGTTACATTCGCTAGAATGCGCTCTTCTGCATTTACCGCTACTTACCCGTCTCTTTCTTTCCTTCATTCTCAGCCGTTCTCAGAAAAACTGTTTGGATCTGCGGCCACAGTATAGTCCATTGGGCCCGCGTGCGGTCTGCTTGCTGCGGCCTCACCCCTAATCTTGGGTTGCCACCTGGAGTGTGAGTTTCCTGGTTTTCGAGGTGAGGCATGCGTTGGGAGGAGCTTATGCCGTTGCTGAGAGAGAGAGAATTGCCGCATTTGTCCCTCCTGACATCCTTATCCTTCAATTGGGGGGAAATGACCTTGTTAACAGGAGAAGTGCGGACTTGTCGTGGAACATAAAAAGAGATCTTGATGAGATTGCTGCCTTGTGTTCCGGTCCTCCTTCCTGAAGAGAATTGTTTGGCGCGGTGCGCAGAACTGTATGGCCATTGAAAAATCCAGGAAACTCTTAAATCATGCAATAGCCCGCTGGGTGCACTTTATGAATGGCCGAGTCATTTCTCATGACCATATCCAGATTGGCAACCAGGCCTTGTACCGGAATGATGGGGTTCATCTTTCAGACCAAGGGAATGACATTTGGTTAATAGCATCAGCAGCAGCATCAGGAATTGGTTACAGCTGTGAGGGTATTGGCAGTGAGCCTCTTGGGCTCAGGTGGTGGTTAGGCATTGGAATAATGTGTTGTGGTGTGTCGAAGGGCTAGGTGTGGCCATCGCCTATGCCTTCAATTTTTAGTATTCCGTTAAAGGAATCTGGCGTGTATTCTGTCCAATGCCTGCATGGCGGGAGGCCATGGCACGACCCTCGGTGACATCAGGGGAGAGCTTATAGTTGGATTAGCATCAACAGGCTCCACCTACTGGTGAATAAACCCCCCTGTTTTAGACTCACCCCTCTTTGAGGGGGTGGAGTCAGCTGATGTAATCCAATGCCTAAGCCAATACCTTTTCACTTGCTGTAATCAATAAAGTTGTGGCCTTTTCCTGCCCATTAACCTTATATCACGTGTCCTTGTGTTTTCATTCCACTATGCGGAGATCGGGTCCTCGAACCACAACTTCATGCACATGTACACACACTGAACCCAGGGCATTCATGGCTCTAAAAGCTAAAGACAGCACCTTGAACTGGGTCTGTAGACCAACTGGTAGTCAAAGCAGATGTTTCAGGATTGTCCTCATAAGCTCTCTACAATCCACTCCAGTCAACGGCGTCGTGATAGCCACATGCTTTACCACTTGTAGTTGTAAAGAGCAGCTCCATGCAAAGTGCATTACGGTCATCTAGTCTGCATAAGTGTTCAAACGCAGTTCTTTCAGGGAAGTAAATGATTAAATGCTCCATCATACAAGCATTGTATGCTTACATCAGGAGTGAGCCATATGCGGTCAGGCCAGCCAATAGCTTGCAGCATCATTATAAGTTTTCTTTATATTCCACTGAAACCTCACCACAGTGGTGGTGGTACACATGGTACACTAACTTCTGTATTTTCATGATCTGATCTGTTCTCTTAACCATTGACCCAGAAATTTACTTTACTCTACATTCATAGAGCTTTCTTGAGCTTTCATGTTCTAAAATGGTGATGCTATGGAGCACTAAAATGTTCACAGTTGGACAGTTGGACATAGGCAGGATGTTATATACAGCCATGAATATGGAATTTCTCTGTCTCTCAACAGTTTGGAAAACTTTCTTTTCCTTATAAGTGAATTCTGGCACACAACGTTTTACCAAAGCTTGGCTGAGATTTTGCAGAGCTTCAAGAGGACAAAGTTCCTCCATGAAACAGATTTGGCCTGCGGAATAGAATATTTGCACATTCCAACTACTGTTACCAAAGAGGAATGAGATATTGCCCTTGGGTGGAGTGCAAGTGATTATTCTTCTTTAACAACCTTATTTGTGGGAAAGAAAAATATTCCCAGCTGATTTATATTCTCAGTCTGTAACATTTTATTGCTTATTCTATATATTTGTGTCTTCTGTTTTATCCTTTTTTCTTCTGCCCGAAAAAACTTTTTTTTCCACACATCCGCCAGATATTTTCCATATCCACCTTCAAATGCCCACATATCCAAGACTCCGTCACAGGCATTGTAAATTTAACTCAATCTGTGTGGAGTCACATAGCATTGATAGAGCAGTTTGTAATGATTTTCTCTAATGTTAGCACAAAGGGATCATGTTCATGCTTCAGTTTAAAAAGAAATACCCATCCCTGTTCAGAAATTGGTCTACCTATTTTTTCTCCATTTTTCCTTAAAGTTAGAACCAAATGTGATTTCGAAGTATTCAGAAAAACATATATTTTAGATTGAACCTCTTTTAGAGTTTCCTTCTTATAAATTATTTCCTCAAAACTTGACAGTACTCCTGCCATCTTATTCCCTCTTATAGTTTCATCTACATTACTCCTCAGTTGTCTCTATTGAAACGATTGTGGGGATTAGACCCATTTGGGTTATTTTGCAGTTATCATTATCTACAATCACTTTATATGTAATCGCATCATTATTTATCCAATTAGATAGTTGTCTTCTAGTCTTAACATCTTTGGTAAACATAAAAGATGCAAGCAAGGTTATATTGGATATAAACATTATTTTTAAGTTTTTCCAACCATCTAGGGCTGCATTTATACAAGGATTATATAGGACCAAAAATGTGTTGTCCTTTTCTCTCTTTTTGTGGTACCATGGAAGAACCACTAGCAAGCTTTTAACACAACCCTGCTCTAACCATAGAACCACCTTTACAACATGCAGCCATTGGGCTATTACATTTAGATGTATAGCTTTATAATAATCTACTGTATTTTATTCGTCCTTCATTGTAGCTTTTTTCCAAGGTTGCCATGGGAACTCCATCTTTTCTACACAAAGTTTGAAAGTAGTTTTTGCCAGTTCAATAATATCCTTTTGTCAATCTTCATCATTATATTTTCCAATAGAAAAATTATTCCAAGAATTATATGCATTTTTATTGTTGCAACTTTACCTAACCATGGAAGTCCAATCTGGGGGAGGGGGGGATTAAATTCTTTGTGCTGGTGCAACCATCACTGACTCATAATTTATACAGCTCTTCTATGTTTGAAGAAAACCTTCCAAAATATTTTATGGCTTAGCTGTCCAATTCATTATGCTTACTTTCATCAAATTTGCTAATTGATTGTGACACATTTATTCCCATAATTTCAGGTTTCAATGGATTCCTTTTGTAGCCAGAGACTTGACCAAACTTCTCTATTATTTCAAGCATGTGGGTTCATACTTTAAAGGATTAGTTAATAAAAGCATCGCATCATCAGCACACATATTTTATAACCTGTAGATATCACTTTACCCTGGTCACATCTTCTGTTGATCTTATAAGGACTACAAATGGTTCACTACATATTACAAAAAGTAAAGCAGGAACAACTCTGTCCTGTTTCTGTTTACTTGAAAATAATTCGAGTTCTTCTTCTTTATGCATAAAGCAGTGCAGGACCCATTGTAGATAGCTTTAACCTAATCCTGAAATTATTTACCAACATCTAATTCCTTTAACAAGTAGCTCTGTGTGTGTTTGTGTGTGAAATGTTTTTTGTTTTGTTTTTTGCAGTTCTTGTTGTACATTGCCTTGAGACGTTTGTGTAGAAGGAGATTAATAAATTAACAGTAAGAATAATAAAATACAATTTTACTGGTTTTTATCTGACGGCAGTGCAGCTCTATTTCTAGTACCAGTGAGTGAGCAGGGGGCTTATGTGAGTTCATTTCTCTTTATAAACCTTTCTATGGCATCTATTCCAGACCTTTTTATTTGAAAGCTCCTCTTTCACCTGCTCTTCTGAAGGTGAGTGCCCTTTGACTGTTTCCAAACACATTGAGCCAGGGCTGCTGAGTTGCTGTTGTTGTTGTTTTTTAAAAAAATTGTGGAACAATGGGAAGACTTTTAAAGGACTTTCTTAAGAGCCATTGCATCCACAGTGCTTCGCTCACCTGTTTCCTGATGGCACAGTGTGAGGAGCTGCTCATGTAGGTGTACTTGCCAGACTTTGAATCGCAAAATATTGTACCCTGGTTGACAGCTCCTGCCAAAGAATGGATGGGTAACAGTTATAAATAAACTCTTGCTCTCACCTAGTCTAGTCATTCTCCCCTCAGATGTTGCTAGCTCAGGCTTTGTCATTAATTGATTTAGTTTGTTTTATGCCTCCTTTCCATGGTGAGCTGTGCCCGAGGCAGCTTACAACAAACATTATCAAAACATCAAATTATTACCAAAACATTGTCTTATTATCAAATCACTGGCGTGGAAGCTGGAAGAAAAAGCACACCAGTAAGTTCAAAGGAGACAAAAACAAACAATTTGGCAGACAGTGAATAAATTTAATATTACAAAATAAATAATCTAGACCTAAATACAAAGCAAAAATAGAGTCAGCAGACAATAAAGGTCCAGTCATTGGTGCAGGTCCTATTTATTCTGAGGCACCTCAGCTAGGCTTAAATACAGTTCAGAGAGGGTGGGGATGATATACAGTTGGCTCCCGCAGCTCACCTCCGAACAAGATCTACAGCAGCAAAAGGTGAATGCTGGGAAGGGCAATGTTGATGAATCCTCTTCTCCAGCCTCCTGGAAGTTCCACCTTCAGGTTGCAGGTCTTATTGCCCTCTTTTGTAGTTGTGGTACAGATTCGCATTACATTTTCAGAGGAGCCTTGCAAAATTAGAAACTTAGGCAGTTATTCTAGCCCACATCTCTCTCAGTCGGAATACAGAACAAAATAGCTGACATTGTTGTTTTGGATAGCATCTAACGGTGGCTATCTGTGGGCAGAATGGGCTTCCCCTCCTGCAAATGGACTGCCTCCTCCGCTCCTCCTTGCACCCCCTGCATGCTTCCCACACCTGCTGGGGGGGTGTAGAGGAGCCTCCATTACCCAGAGAGAATGTAGGGGGCTTGGGTGATGCAGAGGGGTAGGACAACACTGGATATCCCCATTATTATTGTCACCAGTGTACATAAAACCAGTGATCTGTGTGAAATTTCTGTACAAATTGTTTGCAACCAGACCCAGGAATAGAAGCAAGAAGACACATAGTATGAGTTGAACTAGGGCAACATTTATTAATAATATATTCAGGGGAAATGAGAAGTGCGGAAAAGTAACTTCAGCATCAGTCTTAGGCGAGCTCAACTCTGCCCATGTCAAGAGACATGGTAAGGCATAGCCCTAAAACTTTTGGCCTACCTTATAGTGAGTATGAAAGCCTTCAAGTCTTCTGCAGCCTTCATGGCCATCCAGACCAACTGGTTTTTAACAAAACAGTTGCAGTGAAATTCTAGTTCCTCTTGATTCAATAGCTAAAATTCTAGACCTTTGAAGTTTGAAGAATGACATCAACCTACTCCTAGTTCCCTCTTGTTTCTTCTTTGCCTATCGTATAGCATGAATAGAGGGACTGTGGTACCTGCAAGGGAAAGGGGTGAGGTACTTAATCAGCCACTTGTCACTCAACAGAAGCAAATGCCAGAAGTGAAGACTGCTTAGTTATTGATTGATATCCTTAGATTCTTGCAAGGAGATAGATCTGCAAAGTGTGCAATGAGAAGAAAGAGAGGAGCAGAGCTTCCTTGCCAAATGAGGGCACATCATGAAAGCAGTAGATAAGGAGAGCACATTATAAAGCATTTGTCTTTCTGAAAGCTTTGCCTTGGCTTCTGGTTCCATACCAGGCACACCCCATCATTTCTTTGTACCACCTGCTAAGAGCTTCTGAGGCTCTTTTTCAGTTCCCACCATTCAGCATTCGGAAAAGCCTTTGCTCTTTATAAGACCTCAAACTTCTCATGTTTCTTAAAAGAATACACTCTCAAGAGGCAGATCCTTAACCAAAGTTACATAAAAATCTGATGTTGTAAGCATTGACATTCCACACTATGTTGGAACACAGATATTGCAAAAGTGTACAGAATAACTTCCAGCGTTCTACATTTTCCATAACACCACTATTTTCCTCCATCCCAGATCAGTTCAAAGATTTATTACCAACAGGGCTGTGCTCATTATTCAAGTTTCAGATCTAAACATTCCATTCTTGCATGGTGGAAATTGACCCTGTAGAATACTTACTGTGTGGTCATCTTTCTTTTCCCCCCAGTCATGTATGTTGCCATTGCATCCCCTGATGCGGTCTTGACTATGCTACCACTCAGTGGATTTGTAACTGGCTGACTGACCGAACCCAAAGGGTGCTCATCAATGGTTCCTCTTCATCCTGGAGAAGAGTGACTAGTGGGGTGCCACAGGGTTCTGTCTTGGGCCCGGTCTTATTCAACATCTTTATCAACGACTTGGATGATGGACTCCAGGGCATCCTGATCAAATTTGCAGATGACACCAAACTGGGAGGGGTGGCTAACACCCCAGAGGACAGGATCACACTTCAAAACGACCTTGACAGATTAGAGAACTGGGCAAAAACAAACAAGATGAATTTTAACAGGGAGAAATGTAAAGTATTGCACTTGGGCAAAAAAAATGAGAGGCACAAATACAAGATGGGTGACACCTGGCTTGAGAGCAGTACATGTGAAAAGGATCTAGGAGTCTTGGTTGACCACAAACTTGACATGAGCCAACAGTGTGACGCGGCAGCTAAAAAAGCCAATGCAATTCTGGGCTGCATCAATAGGAGTATAGCATCTAGATCAAGGGAAGTAATAGTGCCACTGTATTCTGCTCTGGTCAGACCACACCTGGAGTACTGTGTCCAGTTCTGGGCACCACAATTCAAGAAGGACACTGACAAACTGGAACGTGTCCAGAGGAGGGCAACCAAAATGGTCAAAGGCCTGGAAACGATGCCTTATGAGGAACGGCTAAGGGAGCTGGGCATGTTTAGCCTGGAGAAGAGGAGGTTAAGGGGTGATATGATAGCCATGTTCAAATATATAAAAGGATGTCACATAGAGGAGGGAGAAAGGTTGTTTTCTGCTGCTCCGGAGAAGCGGACACGGAGCAATGGATCCAAACTACAAGAAAGAAGATTCCACCTAAACATTAGGAAGAACTTCCTGACAGTAAGAGCTGTTCGACAGTGGAATTTGCTGCCAAGGAGTGTGGTGGAGTCTCCTACTTTGGAGGTCTTTAAGCAGAGGCTTGACAACCATATGTCAGGAGTGCTCTGATGGTGTTTCCTGCTTGGCAGGGGGTTGGACTCGATGGCCCTTGTGGTCTCTTCCAACTCTATGATTCTATGATTCTATGATTCTATGATTCTATGATTCTATGATTCTATGATTTCTGCTTCTTCGGTGCCATATTCTCCTCTGGTTGTTGCTCCCTCCTCCTTCCTGATTAGTCACATGAATTAGCCACACGTCCGCGCTCAATTACTTTGCATAGTGAGTGAGATGACATCACACCACTTGGCAGCAACCAGATTTGGCTGAATGGTGATGTCACTGAGGGCAAGTGAGAGCAACTGAATATGAAGGCAAATGAGGGCAATTTGACTGAGTAAGCAAGAATTTTCAGGAGTGCTGCAAAGTCATTGCAGGGGGAGAGAAGGCAATTTTCATTTCTGCTGGAAAGTTCCTGGGGGGAAAATGTGAATTCTATTTCAGTCAGTCATCATTTTTGACATGGATTGAGCCAGTCTGCTGCCTTTTCTTCAATTCAGAGATTTCAATAGAAAATGATTGTAAGCATTTAATCTCAAAACTCCAGTCATAATGGATATGACTTTTCCTACTTGGCTGTTCTTTTCTGTATGCATAGCTTTTGTCTCTGTATATTATGATTATGATTATAATTTATTACCCACCCTTCACACTAAGGATGGGTCCTAAAAATATAGAGGCCAGGGTAAAGAGTTGTGTCTTCAGCATTCAATGACAACTGTGTCGTGAAGATGCCAGACTATCCTCTGTGAGGAGGCAGTTCTGCTACATAGGGACTGTGGCAGAAAATGCCGTTTCCTGGGCCACTGCTACCCAAGCTTCTACTTCCATGAAACACATCTTTGGGGAGTGAGGATTAGCATATTGATGATGATCTGCAGCAAAATATGAACATTATTTCTCTGGTATCTTGTTTCTTTGACTATGTGTCAATGTAGGAAGGGGAAACCAGGCAGAGGGCCTTCTCGGTAGTGGCCCCCACCCTGTGGAACGCCCTCCCATCAGATGTCAAGGAAATAAACAACTACCTGGCTTTTAGAAAACATCTGAAGGCAGCTCTGTTTAGGGAAGTTTTCAATGTTTGATAAATTTATCGTGTTTTTAATATTCTATTAGGAGCCGCCCAGAGTGGCTGGGGAAGCCCAGCCAGATGGGCTGGGTATAAATTATTATTATTATTATTATTATTATTATTCACACACTCCCTTCCCAGATATTACTCACCTAGTTTAGCAAGATGTATCAAAACAGCATCAGCACAAAGAAGACAAATATGCAGAACTCCCAAGTTGGTGCCTCCTGGGACTTTGCTGAGACAGATTTTCAGCTCCCCTTACTGATGGCAGTAGCCAAGTAGGTGCATTTTTCAATTAACACAGAGCTGTGATGTCACAGTAGGAAGGGGTCATAATGTGTGAATTGCCTGCCACTCAGTGAGGAAGAGTGGTGCTATTATTTTCATGCAACAAAGAAAACTTTGCTATCTTGTTTCCATTATAGCCTTCTGCAAACATTTGTTATTGCTACTATTTGCATTATATCCCACCTTCTAGAAAATCTCAAACAGTACTGTGAAGTAGAACCAACATATTCCAGCAACAATGTATAAAACAATCCAATCATATAAAGAAGAGCAGTGTACAATATCTCAAGAAAATAATACTGGATATAAAATAAATGTGTCTGGCCTTGGGTTGCATGGAACCCAACTATGAGTTCTCCCATTAAAGCAATTGGGATTGCTCAGGGGGCAGGAAATTGCGTTTTGAATGGCCATTCCTGGTTTATCTTCCATGGGGCTACCTCTGTGGGGCTGCCTCTGAAGGTGGTTCAGAAACTTCAGCTGGTACAGAATTCAATGGCCAGGTGGCTCACCAGGGAAGACCTCAAGAAAAAAAGGCACTGGCTATTATTTTGTGTTTTAATACTACAAACCATCCTATGATCCCCGGGTGAAGGGTGCTGCAGAAATTTAATTAATAAAAAATAAACAATAACTAATTTAAAAGCTTTCTCTTTCTCAGTCACTTGAGGAACACTTGAAGGGCAAGCTGCAGAATTTTGGGGAAAAAATAGGTATTAGGAATACAATTATTCTCCTGCTTTAATACATAGTCCACACTATTCTTTCTGTCTGAAGTGCTGGTGTGAGAGCAAATTGGATATGTGCCATTAACAAAAAAAATCCAACAACCCCAAAACAGTCCTCTGTTCAGTTTCTGAACTGCAACAGCCACCGCAACAAATCATCCCAAAATTTATATACAGCTTAATATACCAAGTCCCTAAGTGATTTACATAAAACGCAATAAGATCATTAGAAAAGAATAGAAAATCTACCACACTACAACTCTAAATAGAAAGAAATACATCAATAATAACAGAAAATGACTGTACCCGCCCCATTCTTCAAAAGTGGAGCTCAGAGGACATGTCTAGTGTTGGGAAATGTATCAACTTACTCCTAGCCATGTGCCTTAGAGGTAAATGGCTGCTGATCTCTACACCTTGTAACCTGATCTGAGCTGAAAGTCTAAAGGCTGCATCTCTAGATGGGAGCCAGAACTAGGGACAAGTGAGTCTGTCAACTTTTGTTCCTCTCCCTTTCTCATTTTTCCAAACTTAAGTTCATTTCTCTACATTTCCACATCAGGTTGCATTTTTTTAGTCCTCGTGAGACTTCATTTTAGTACAATTTTTGTTCTAATGATACAGATTTTTTTTAAATGCAATTTTACCTAATAGAATCATTTTGGTGAGGCAATTTCCCCTAATGCAATGATTCTTCCTACATTATTTTCACTAATATGCACATTTTCTTGTGTGCTTTATGCATTTTTGTGCACATTACTTGTCTGAAGAACAGCACCGCAAAATTCAGAGAAGTGAGAATGCCCAAGACATCCCTGTTTTTGGTGCATACCTTCTTTCAGAAAGTGTGAATTAGGTAAACTCATCTTCAAATATGAAGTGAACCTAATTTTTCTCCCATCCATAGCCAGGACATAAACATGCATAACTGATGAACTTCAAGTATAGATACTTCATAATTGGAACCCAACCTTCCTGCATCCCCCAACCTTTAGTTAAGTTTGGCTTTGATAATGAGGGAGAGAATCCACATAGTCTACCTTTGTTGAACCTCAAATGAAAGCCAGTAATAACTTAAATGATTTTAGGGCTTCTAAGAGCTACTCTCCCTTTCTGCAACTAAATTAACATGAACCCACATGTTCAACCGCGCTTAAGCGGGAAGCAGTTGCCATGGTTACCACGGAGGTAGTCTAAATGCAGTACAGTATATGAAATAATCAACTGAAATGACTATGTACAATACTGATGACAGCTGGGGGGAATGTAAGTTAAAAATACCTGGTAAACAGAAAAATCCCTAAGTAAAAATAAAATTCCTCAGCATTTACGCATCTGCCATCCTTGCTATGGGACTTGGGAGTAAGGCAGGAGGAGATTAAAATAAGCATACTACAAACTCAGACAGCAAAGCATGTTTTCCGCTTGAGTGGAATTTGACACAATGTGATACAACAAAGAGCATGTAAGCAAATTGATCACATTCCAATATGGAAACTAAAATGAACTATTTGCCATGAGAAAGGGAGAGAGGGAGAGGAAGCAAGCAAGAGACACGAGGAACTTATATTTAAAAGCGGGCATTGATTACTGGAGAGAATAGAATCAGACATAATGCATTTTAGCAGTCAAGGTGAGGCATACAATACGGGCTCTTCATTCACTTCAGGGCAGATGTGCCCTTTTGTACTTTCACAATGGGGAGCAGCATCCAAGACCTTTAACAAAAGCCCATCAGGAACTGGCACTCAGCATCCCCTCTTACTGATATATATGGTCTTATTTGGTTCCATGCCCTAGATCTAAATTCTGCCGTTAACTATACAAGGAACAGGGCTCAGAACAGGAAGATGGTCTTTCCTTCAACAGGCAAATATGAGTAACAGTTGCATTCTGTATTTTCAGAAAGGGGGAATCAACCATTGTATATTTTTATTTCTTCCCAGTCATTGTAGCTCCAACCTGAAACTTGCAGAGCCCTTAATAGAGCTGCCTCAGTAAGACTACCACCATACCCCTGTTCTTTGTTTCCTCTTGTCTAGGCTGATGAAGAGGCCTGGAGAACTCAAAAGCTAGCACAAGGATTTTTTTGACATTATGGTTAGTTTAATAACAAAAATTACCTCCATTTGGATTTTTTACCCTTCTGTTCCAACACAGGTTTGGCTTTTTTCCTTCCATCAACAGTGTCCAATAGTTATTAAAAAGGAAATATTATAGATCGAAGCTCTGGCTGTTGTGTTTTAATTGTTGTGACCCAGCCTGGGACGTTACGGTGAAGGGCATGTAAGCAATTACAAAAATAAATAGCAACTTCCATAGCATGACTCAAAAAAAAGAAAAAAAAATAGTTCCAGAGACTAAAGGAGTGGCACAGACCACTGTTATTGTTACCAGGATTTCCACACACTAAGTAAGGACTAAATATATTTTGACAGAAAGTTGGTCAGGTGACAAATAGGGCATAACTTGAGAGGTCCAAAGGGTGGCAACAGGAGAACGGGCCTTCTCTGCAGTGGCTCCCCGTCTGTGGAATGCTCTCCCTAGGAAAGTTTGCCTGGTGCCTTCATTATACACCTTTAGGTACCAGGCAAAAACATTCCTTTTTAACCAGGCCTTTGGTTGATCTGATTTACATCCTATGCCCTTTTAAAATGTGTCTTATGGGGGGGGGTGCTATTGGGTTGTTGGTACTGACCTTTAAATCCCTAAAAGGCCTCAGTCCAGTATATCTAAAGGAGCGTCTCCACCCGCATCGTTCTACCCAGACACTGAGGTCCAGCACCGAGGGCCTTCTGGCGGTTCCCTCACTGTGAGAAGCCAGAGGGCCTTCTTGGTAGCGGCACCCGCCCTGTGGAACGCCCTCCCACCAGATGTCAAAGAGAACAACAACTATCAGACTTTTAGAAGACATCTGAAGGCAGCCCTGTTTAGGGAAGCTTTTAATGTTTGATGCATTACTGTATTTTAATATTTTGTTGGAAGCTGCCCAGAGTGGCTGGGGAAGCCCAGCCAGATGGGGGCGGGGTATAAATAATACACTGTTCTTGTTGTTGTTGTCATTGTTATTATGAGATATTTTGTGGTTTTATATCTTGATTTTATTCTGTAACTGCCCTGAGACCCCTGGGTATAGGGCGGTATATAAATTCAATAAATAACAACAACAACCTGGGAAGCTGTTCTATTCCTTGGAGATATTCCTGATGTGCTCACGATATATGAGTGAAGCTGCTCTGATTGCAGGAGAGGGGGTTCAAGTCCCCACCCCACCCCACCTACTTCCTGCCTGAAACCCGGAAGAGCACCTGCCTGTCAATAATACTGTACTGAATGGACTGACTCCTTAAGCTGTTTCCTACAAAGAAGTGTTATGCTAGCAGTAGGGTGCTCAGAAATATAAAATCAATACAGTACAAACAAGAATTTACAGCATAATTACAATTACAATTATACTGGGCACGTGGGTTGTTTTACCCACAATGGTGAGGTGATGATTAATAAATTAATTTATATACCACTTAATGCCAAGATAGGCTTCTAAGTGGCTTACAAAATATAAAATCAATTACTTAAAATGAACACAAACAAGAATTTACAACATAAATAAATTATATTAATTTTTAAAAAATCTTTCTTACTAATCTTTTAAAAATTTCCACAGATACCAATGACCAGTGTAGGCTTTAGACAAATCTGTGGCCTCTTTTTTGGTGATGTATTTCCTATCTTGAGGTAAGAGATAAGTGGCTACTTTATCAAAAATGCCTTTGTCAGGCATGCAGCTGACATGCTCCTCACCTCAGAGTCCTCACTTCATTTCCTCATTTGTTCCTACGCACACAACACAGAGCCCTGTTTGGACTCTGTGAACAGCAGAGATTTTGTGGCTGCTGCATCTTCTTCATATCGTCTCGTATCTCTGCGGCATTCAATCAGATTTGAAAACGGGATTTATTTTTCAAGAGTAATGCACTATTCCAGCTGCTTGTTTACTTCAACTACAGACAGCAATTATGAGTAGCAGGGCACAGCTCAGCAGATCTGCAGGTTGTTTTGCTAAGCGCACAGAACATGTTTATCCAATTCTACTGGAAAGAGCAGCACCTTTGGAGACCTGCACCAGCAAATTGGTATATTGTTGTGCAGGTTGAATTACTCCTCCTTTTGGCCAATGTCTGGGCAGGTAGAAAGTTTAAAAATTGTGAATGTGTGTGCACATAACTTGAGATGAGCCTGCTGGATCAGGCCAATGACCCATCTAGTCCCGCATCCTGTTCTCACAGTGGCCAGATGGATGCCTTTGGGTAACCAACAAGCAGACCCAGTGTACAAGAGCACTCTCCCCTCCCATGGTTTTCAGAAACAGGGTACAGTCAAACCTCAGTTGTCAAACGTAATCCATTCCTAAAGCCCATTTGGCGTCATAAATGTTCAACACCTGAGGCGTGGCTGCCGATGGGCTGCAGGAGCCAGTGTGGTGTAGTGGTTAAGAGCGGTAGACTCGTAATCTGGTGAACCGGGTTTGATTCCTCGCTTCTCCACATGCAGCTGCTGGGTTCCCTTGGGCCAGTCACACTTCTTTCAAGTCTCTCAGCCTCACTCACCTCACAGAGTGTTTGTTGTGGGGGAGGAAGGGAAAGGAGAATGTTAGCCGCTTTGAGACTCCTTCAGGTAGTGATAAAGCGGGATATCACATCCAAATTCTTCTTCTCTTCTTCTTCTGCTCTCAAGCGGAAGCTGCATCGGACTTTTGGCTTCCGATAAATGTTCGAAAACTGGAACATTTACTTCTGGGTTTTAAGCGTTTGGGAGCTAAAACATTCCAAAATAGAACTTCAGAGTGTGGGAAGTCACCCAAAAGATATATAATTTGACAATGAATATTTGTTTTTTTCGGATTGCATTTTAATTTGGAATGTTTTAATGTGGTTTTTATTGGATTGTTAAAATGGAAAATTTAATACATATTATATATATTTTTTTAAAAGAGGCATTTGGGAACAGAGGTTGTACTGTATTCTGCTTCCAACTGCGGAGGCAGAGCAAAGCCATCATGGCTACTAGCCATCAATTAGCCTTCTCCTCCATGAATTTGTCTAATCCTATTTTAAAGCCATCTCAGTTGGTGGACATCACTGCCTCTTGTGGGAGTGAGTTCCATAGTTAAACCATGTGGTGAAGAACTTCCTTTTATCTGTCCTGACTCTTCCAACATTTGTATTACTTCTGTGCAAAACATTTCTGCAAGTTTGTATGGACCGTTGAAAAGTGACAGAAATAACTATGTAAGTAAAGACTCCAAATGAACAACAACAACACTGTACATATTCCACACTCTTTTATTTTTAAATTTAGAACATTATATCCGGGTTTTCTCACAGAGACCCCAGAGACTCCTGATTTACAGAAATGAACTGCAGGTAATGATCAACTCACACGGGGATTACGTTTCAGGGACAGCGCATAAAGGCAAAATCACATATAGTCAAGACACATTGGATTCAATGGTGTGTGGGATTGTCAAAGTATATTTTTCCCCAGACACCCACCCCTTTTAAATTTTATTTTTGCTGAGCATGTAAAGCTGAATGTGTACAAGTTAAATGCATGTAAATTGAGAGTTACCTGTGTAGCAACTGCACTGGGATTAAGTTAACGTCCCAGTAAGGGCACAGGCTTTAGACCTTGCATGCAGAGGGTCTCAGGTTCAATTGCCAGCATCTCTTGGAAGGGCTGGGAGAGAACCCCATCTGCTATACTGGGCAGCCAGTGCCATCTACTTAGACAATACTGATCTCGATGGACCACTGGTCTGAAGTCAGATAATTAACTAAAGTGGGCCAAATCCTTGTTTGTTTCGAGAAAAATATAATTACATAATGAAAAAAAAATCTACAGTGATGTTAGGTAGTGATGTGCTTTCAAAACTTAATAAAAGCAAACAGAAACATTGCAGGATATATAAAAGATATATAATTTGACAATGAATATTTGTTTTTTTCGGATTGCATTTTAATTTGGAATGTTTTAATGTGGTTTTTATTGGATTGTTAAAATGGAAAATTTAATACATATTATATATATTTTTTTAAAAGAGGCATTTGGGAACAGAGGTTGTACTGTATTCTGCTTCCAACTGCGGAGGCAGAGCAAAGCCATCATGGCTACTAGCCATCAATTAGCCTTCTCCTCCATGAATTTGTCTAATCCTATTTTAAAGCCATCTCAGTTGGTGGACATCACTGCCTCTTGTGGGAGTGAGTTCCATAGTTAAACCATGTGGTGAAGAACTTCCTTTTATCTGTCCTGACTCTTCCAACATCTGTATTACTTCTGTGCAAAACATTTCTGCAAGTTTGTATGGACCGTTGAAAAGTGACAGAAATAACTATGTAAGTAAAGACTCCAAATGAACAACAACAACACTGTACATATTCCACACTCTTTTATTTTTAAATTTAGAACATTATATCCGGGTTTTCTCACAGAGACCCCAGAGACTCCTGATTTACAGAAATGAACTGCAGGTAATGATCAACTCACACGGGGATTACGTTTCAGGGACAGCGCATAAAGGCAAAATCACATATAGTCAAGACACATTGGATTCAATGGTGTGTGGGATTGTCAAAGTATATTTTTCCCCAGACACCCACCCCTTTTAAATTTTATTTTTGCTGAGCATGTAAAGCTGAATGTGTACAAGTTAAATGCATGTAAATTGAGAGTTACCTGTGTAGCAACTGCACTGGGATTAAGTTAACGTCCCAGTAAGGGCACAGGCTTTAGACCTTGCATGCAGAGGGTCTCAGGTTCAATTGCCAGCATCTCTTGGAAGGGCTGGGAGAGAACCCCATCTGCTATACTGGGCAGCCAGTGCCATCTACTTAGACAATACTGATCTCGATGGACCACTGGTCTGAAGTCAGATAATTAACTAAAGTGGGCCAAATCCTTGTTTGTTTCAAGAAAAATATAATTACATAATGAAAAAAAAATCTACAGTGATGTTAGGTAGTGATGTGCTTTCAAAACTTAATAAAAGCAAACAGAAACATTGCAAAACTGGAAGGAAAGAGCTAAATGATTTAAAATAGTAACAATTGTTATTTCAGCTGCAGGCATCCTGTTTTTAACCTCTTCTAAATGTGGTTGTGAGGTTCAAATACCACAATCTGTTACTGTAGAACTAGATCAGTTCATCTCCAATCCAATCTAAGAGATTATTGAACTCCAGGCAATAGCCCTCAGGAAGGAAGAATTAAGATAAAGCATATGCACCTTGATATTAAACGCTTTTATTTAGAATGAATTTCAGTAAAGCTTTCTTCAAAGCAAATGTGCTTAGAACCCAGCTTGAGACCCAGGTTTGCATTAAGTCTGGTTAGGAATACTTCAGCATGCAAGACGTGGATTTTTTAAAAATACATACAATTTTTGAAAAAGAACTTTTCAAAACCTGAGGAAAGAAATTAAATTGATACCAATTATCCTTTCTTGTATTATTCAGGTTAGAAGTTGTGCCATTTGCTTGAACAGGGATCTGCAGATGAACCACACAAGAGCTAAATGTTGGTTGGGCCATGTATTTAATTCTCACCTAGAAAGCCTGAAATCTCTGTTACTCTGGCCCTCCACCCCAACAGAAATTCAATGACCAGATAAAATGAATTAATGTTCCAAAGTTTCTCTGCTCCAATTAAACACCATATGTTTGTTTCTTACCCTTAACCAATTAGACAAGGCCACAAGCTGTTCCGAAAAGACCTGCAAGACAGCTTGCCAAGATTCCCATTCCCGGAAAATAGTGCACTCAAGATCTGTGTGTTCTAATTCAGACTTTGTTATTATTAGGCTCTCGATTTCTATTTACTATGGTCATGAAGAGATGAGTAAGCTATCAAATTACTGTACAGAACACATACATTTGCAACGCATAGACAGAGCCACACAGAAATAAACAAAGAGATGTTATCCAATAAAGTGCAAGGATTTGATGTATTCAACAAAATAAACACTAAGGGTGGAATTTAACATTGTTCCATTGTTTAACAAAAGTTCCATCATTTCTGCTTGCCCAATAGAACAATATCCCCTCTCTTCCCCCATGTGCTCTTCTGGGGGTTCTCCTGACACCCCAGAGCCAGTGGGGGCATGGGGGCACATAGGGGGAGGGGCACATGTGGGGAGGGAGAAGCCCCATTGCACTAATAGAAGTCCTTGCACAGGTTTCTGCAATCAGGGCCAATTAGTTAAATCCCACCCCCTAAAGGGTATTGTGCTATTAATTTAACAGTTCAGCCAATTAAACAGAGCAACATTCGATATATGTTTGGAACTGTCAAGGTTCCAGTACATATGATATGCATATGTGGTAGATCTGTGGGAAGATTCAGTCTCATTAGAAGGCTCAGCAGAGACTATATGATATATGAAATCACAATGACCATGTTTGGTCATCATGATTAACAATAGTTTATCATAATGAGAAAAAGTCTAGCCTGACCCCTGGCTCATGTGCTTGCCCTTCTTCTCCAATCCAGCCACAGGGAGCGGATGAGAAGCATTTTTTCTGGTTTTGATTGAGCTCAGGTTGCTATGTTGTACAAGCCCAACAAATTGTGGTGAACCTTTAAGTGAAGTTTGTTTGAAGCAAGCCAACGTAAAGCCATAGTTTACAAAGCTGGCCTATTTCAAATAATGATAGTTAAGATTAGCCACAGTTTAGAGTTCAGTGATTAACTGAAGCAGGAAGCAACTGCCAAGCAGGAGGAGAGGGAAGCGGGGCACATGATCCTGGAGGAGGCTAGGTTGATTCCTGTCACTATAAACCATAATTTATCCAGATGTCTGAATGCAGCCACTCCTTACCAATGCAACCAGCATATTTTGTTTTGATCCAGTGCATAAAGAAATATCAAGACATTGCAAATAACTAAATAAGAGCAAAAATCAAGATAAGATTGAGTAGGGGAAGAAGAAGAATGCTCCTGAAATGTTTTATTATAAAAGGATTAAACAATAGTGCAACCCTCTATTACACCTCTTGGTGTTAATATTGAACTTGAAAGAGGGTCCACCAAGTTCCCTCCCTCTTGCCCTGCTGAAATGAGAGTTGAAAGGAGCATCCTATTGTAGTCAATAGACTAGCTTGCAGCCTGTGCTTGAAGACAGTGGGGTTGTGGTACCCATGGTAGTTTCTGCAGTTTGCAGATGTGCCTACTGGTCCAAAAAGATTGGCAGCTTCTGCTATCATGCAGCCTCAAGTATACAGGACACACAATGTACTCTCAGCTTCCATGCTGGGAAGCTGCTGTCTTCATAGAGATCTTCTGTTTTTCTGATAGTGTTCTTCTAACGCTGGAGAGATTCCCATTTCAGAGAAAGAATTATCAGGCTGCGTAAAGGAGGGCAGAGAGTAGAAATAACCTTTGGTCTGGTATATGGAACCTCAACTGGGAATACATTGCAGCACTGGGAATTCAATTTGCAAAGTACATCTAAATGGGAGGGTGGGGGAACAATCAACATCCCAATGTGGTCAAATGGAGTGTGCAGATCTTGGGCATGGTAAATAAGCTCTATATAATTCTATAGCTTGTACCTAGTAACTGCCCTCCAACGGGACAGTAGTTCCTTTAACCAGAGAGTTCCTTGCAATAATTAACTAAAGCAATATCGCCACCTGCTGAATGTTTCATACATAACAATATATTCTGCTTTACTTTTCTCTAATTGGGCAGTGGGTCAAACTAGCCGTGGCATGATTTGGACCCAGTGTGTTTGGTTGTGGCTTTCTTTTTTCCATTTTCGGGGTGGGGTGAGGGACAAGTAAACCATCAACCACTGCAGGAAAGGGCAATTTGAATTGGGGCCACAGAATGAGAGGGAAGCAGGTTTAACTCTTCCTCCATACCCACCAGGGTTCAGCTCCAGGTTCCCTCAAACCTGCAAAACAAAACAAAACAAAACACCAAAAACCACTTTTCAGAACAATCCTATACTCACATTGTACTATGACCAGTGATGTGTTGCTGCTTTGACCCATTTGTTCCAGGCACCAAAATGGACAGGCCTGTGGTTGCAGCCCCAGAGATAGCTCTGAGTGAGAAATTTGCTTCAACAAAGGTCCAATCTGAACTGAGTCCTTGCATGTCTCTTCCTCCAGTCCTCCTTTCCCAAGCTTCTTGGCGTAAAGAAGTAAACATTTTCTGTGGATTAGATATTGCTTGAGCTGTATCCGCTCTTGGAGCCAGTTTTAGCTAGTCGGGTATCAGGGGAAAGGGCCTTTAAAGGTAAGGCAGGGGAAGAAAGAATATATTAAGGGAGATGAACATGAAATTGAAATCTCTATATTTTGGATTCTTATCAGAATTCAATGCAAAGGCATTGCAGATCACACCAAGCCACATATTAGATTTCCCGAGATCAAAATACATATGAATGAATGCATATCCCATCATTATTTATAGAACAGTAGGGGAAACTTGCCTTAAACTTTATGCAAAAGCAATGAGACAAAGTTATGTACAAACACTTCTCTGCAGGGAAATGCAAGACTGGCTGAACTTAAATATTTGGCTCATGCCATGGATTTAAAGTATTAGTGTAGTCCTTGGAGATGCACAGCAACCGCCTGTTCTGTTCTTCCAACAGAGTTCTGCAGCACATCTTAAGGAATCCTTTGGGAGTAACAGCCTCTTACTTTTCCCCCGCTCCTTTATCAGCTTTCTTTACCAGAAACATTCTCCTATATCCATGGAGAAGAACCCCAGAAATGCTAACTAGAATGTTATAACTTCATTTCCTGGGCTAGAGCAGCTCCACAGACATTGTTAATGCATTAGGTCACAGCATCATGATAGTATCAGAAGCTGAAACATTATTTGTTGGAAAAGCCCGTATTCGAGAACCTGGAGATGTTAATAAATGCCCAAAAGTTTGAATATGCCCAGCATCGCATAGCAAGAAATCCAACCAATGGTTTGGGTTAATATTCCAATTAGCAATTATTTCATGGAGTAGCCTGAAAAGCGAAAGCTGTAGGTGGCTCATAATGGGGCAGAGAAAATAAAGCTTCATTCTCAGTGGCTTAGTGGTAAACTTGGATGCTCAGGAGCTGATCATGGTCACATTCATAGCCACACTCCCTAGGAGAGTCCATAGCCATACTCGCCAGGCAAGTCCAAAGCTATGCCTCCAAGGACAGTCCAAAACTGAAGGCAGCTATTCCATTATGACATGCACACACCAAAGAAGAGTAGTACATAACATAATACTCAGTTTATTGGGACTGGCTTGGCTGCAATCCTTTGCATAGTTTCCTAGGAGAAAGCTCCACTGAACTCAGGGCATGCATGTGACATTATGTGTGCGACACATGCATAACACGCATGATGTGACAAGCGCTGGGCCTGGCGCAACACGGCTTCCACTCAGCTCAGTGGCTGGCCTCCTCCACCCCCTCAACACTGAGGGGGCCCAGCCCTGTGCCAGCCGATTTTGAGGGGGTGGAAGGCACCTCTGCCCCTAGGAGTTGGTGCGCCAGTTTCTAAGTGCAGGGGTTCGACTTGTAAAACAACCGGGAAGGAATTCACCTAAGGAGCTCTGTCTGTGTACTACAGAAGCCATTTCAAATACAATGCAGACCCTACCTATGAAGGTTGTTGCTGTTTTTAAAAAGTTGGTGACCTGGTCAACCTCAGGATCTGAACTGGGGTCATGGGACTATGATTGCAGTGACTGCAGTATTGTATGGGCAATTGGAGCTCTTTTCACTCACAGCATTGAAAATGTCCTCTAACTGTCTACCCACCCTGGAAGAATGGCAGATGAAGGTGATTAACTACATGGAATTGGCAGAAATGACTGGCAGAATCTGAGACCAGGGAGAAGAGTCGGTGAAAGAAGACTGGAAGAAATTCAAAGACTACTTATAGAAACATTGTAAAATTAATGAATGTTAGAAGGATGTTGGATAGAAACTAAGCAGTTTCCAGCTGTAATGCTTTAAGAGATATGAAGAAAAAAAGAGGTTTTACAAATGGGTAAAAGTTTAATGGTAAGGATTTGCTGAACTAACAAATCGAACTGGAATACAAAGAAGGGAGGTATGAGGAGGTCCGAGGAAATAAGTGTATGGAAGTTATGTTATTGAAAATTAATGTGTATTTCTAACTGTTTTTTATTTTGTATGTTTATTTTTCTTTTTTCTTGTTATATCTTAAAAACTTTTAATAAATATCTTTTTTAAAAAAAGAAAACGTCCTCTAACTGTACAGTTTCAAATCTGTTTCTGGAATCTGAACTGGAAATTGAGTGGGCTATGGCCAATCTATTTTTTACTTGAGAGTTGTTTTGCTATTCCCACTATAAGCAGCAGAACAAATACGATAAGGAGATATCATATAATAGAACGGCACTCCTGTTAACTTTGACAAAGGAGTCTGATTCAGTATAAGTAACTGACCCATTCAGACTGGGAGAAAATGGAGAGAGTCACACAGGCAAAAGACACTCATCTATCATGGGAGTCAAGGTGGAATTCATTGCCACAGAAGCTCAGGCAGTTCAAGGTTCTTTAAAGCAACCAAAATCCATACTTTTTATTGAGTGAGCAGGATATATGCAAGTTATTGTAAGAATGGTAATTAAGCTCAAGGAGAGCTTTTTCCTGATTAATGAGAAAACGATAGTCTTGAGTTGCATTTCAAGAGAAATTCCTGCATAACCAATCCACCACCTTCTGTGCCGGGACTACAAATTGCCCTGTGTTTATGGAGTCTTTCGAGATTCAAATAGGTGTTGCTTTTTACTTGATTTCTTTCATAGAAAGGTTTGGTGTGGTTGAATCTTTCATTCTCCTTACAGCAGAGAGAATTCTGCTTAATTAGAAAGCTCTGTTTTCTCCACCATACCTTATGCGCTCTCTCGCTCTCTCTCTCTCTCTCTCTCTCTCTCTCGGAGATTCTCTGACATCTCTTTCCCACCCTTTACCCACTTCTGTGATTGTCACTTATACCTAACACCTCCATACCCCCCCTCACATTTTCTCACTTTGTTTTTCTCATTTCTTTGCTTTGCCCTGCTCTCATCGAAAAGATTTCTAGGTGGAAAGAAGTAAGAGAAGTCTCAACAGCATTCACACTACTGGGTGACACACAGATGATTGTGTTAAGCACTTACACGTAGCAAAGGAAAAGAAGAGGCACAGAGAGGCGTTTTCTTTATTTAATACATGGGTACCCAGCCTTTCCTCCATGGAGCTCATGGACTTTTCTCCTGAGTTTTGAGTTCTAGGGAAACCATAATTCCCCTTCAACTGGCACCCCTTTTGATTTGGGAAGATAAAACCCCATGGTAGTTCTTCTCTGGTGATTTTTTGGTTTTCCATTAATGATTCAATTCAAGAACCCACTAATTGCCTGGCCTAACTCAAAATAGGTTGCAGAGGCTGGGCAGATTCCTGGGCCCAGTCACATATCTAGAATGTCCTCATGTTAACCCTTGCCAAATCATCTGAATAGGCAAGGAAGGGAACTACTGAGAGCCTGATGAAGCTGCAGGGCAAAAGGTTTATTTGTAAAAAGTTTCCTGATAATTGGTCCTGCCATTATCAGCTCATAATCACCTTCAGTGCAGCCGTCAGGGTAGAACTTTAAGGCAGACATTCTAGAGCCCCACTCAGCTGAATGAGCAGTGCAGGATGACTGATTTTGAGCACATTTTGAAGGAACTGAAATAATACATCTGCTCATCTAAACAAGGTAGGCATAAAACCATTAAGTCCAGTGGGGCTGCAAGACCAGTGATAAAATCAGTTATAAGATGGAAGAACTGCCACATGGCTCTGATTAGCAGGGGTATCTATGTGGCTATGAGTGGAAATGCCAGAGGAGTAGAACAGGCAGACCTTGGTCTCACCCATCAAGGAAGATCTTATGCCCTTCATATAACATCTCTCACCAGTCTATCTTAATTCAGAGAGCCTGGTTCTGTGGGTGATATTTCATTTGTATGAACTTTCTATTTCCTCAGGTTACTGAACTGCTATAGCATTCAGCAGTATCATCACCCACAGCTATAAATTGTCCACTTACAAAGATTCAGCACTTTCTGAATTGGCTTTGAGCTCCCAATCCATTACATTTTGATGCAATATTCATAAAACATAATATTGGTTGCAATACAGGCTTCTTAATAGCAGCTGGCATCAGTGGGAAGGTTGCTTCTCTGTGTCCTGGGAGGCAAGGATGGGGAACCAGATGTTTTTTGATTATATCGCCCATCATCCCTGGGGTCCATGCTGCCAATGCTTGTGGAAGTTGGAGCCCACAAGCAGAACCTAAACACAACAAACACTCTCCCCGTCTGAAATTCTTAGCAACTGGCGTTCAGAGACAAATTGCAGTACCCCAAGATTAGCTGAGCAGTTTTGAGCTGGAGGTTTAATAGGCTGATCTGCAACCTCGTTAACTAGTCATGGGGCCCAAGGTTAGACCAGAAGAGCTCACAACAGTGAACTTGAAGAGTTCATGCCCCTCTCCTTGAAATCATTATGAGCCAACCCCAAACTCCCATAACATTTTGGGTCAGCTGGTAATGCTTTTGTCACAAGCATCATATACCCTGTCAATGCAGTTTATCAGTGCCAGCAACAGAGAGACTTCCAATCCTTTATCCTTGGCACTTTGGACTCTGAGACGGCAGTAGCTCAGACACCAGGAACCCCAGAAATGTCACTTTCTGGGATCCCTGAGTATTTAGTGTAAACCTGGTGACGACCTGATTCCCCGGTAACGACATGAGCAAGGACTCCTTGTGCCCGGGTCATTGGCATAGTTCACAACAGCGTGCCAGGCATATAAGTACTTTATAACCATATCTGAGAGGTTCCATATTTGGGGCATGCCCTCAGTATCCATGCAATCAGCAGAATGTGTGAAAGGGACCTCTAGGCAAAGTAAAACAGTCAGATTCCTTTTCATGTATTCTTCTGAATGCACAGGTGTCAGGGGTATGGCCAGAGGAGGACACCAATATTAGGCACACCTTCACTCATACATTTATTGATCAGATGGATGAGAAGTATTGGTAGTCCCCTTCACTAAGGGCCCAGAAAGTGGACTGAATCATAGAATTGAAGAATTGTAGAGTTGTAAGATACCCTGAGGATCATCTAGCCCAGCCCCTGGCAACATAGGAATCTTAACAACCAGTTCCCCATCCAATTCGAAACAATACTGGACCCTGCTTAGCTTTGCAGATGTGTTCTTAGGATTACAATACATGGATTGAAGACACAGGTCAAGAGTGATGCGCTTTTTCAGACTGAGGAATGTATTCCCTGCTAGGCAACCTTCTGAGGGTCACATGGCAGTGGTGGGTGGGGCCAGAGGCAAAAGGGGGGGCAACTAATATAAATGTTGCCTTGGCACACCAGGCTAGTTTCTAGGCTCCCTCAGCTTACTCCTCACCAAAGCTACCCCCTCCCCCAGAGCTCAGCAAAACCACCCCTCCTCTCTCCCATTAGATCTCACCAAACTTCTGCTTGCTGGCCGGGGCCTCTCACCGACTCACTCACTGACCTTTGTCTCTAGTTCCCTCCTCCTCACCCTCCAATACCACTGTGATGGCCCAGCAGCTCTGAGAGCCCAGTTTGTCACCAGACTGCAGGTTACAGTGCCACCTGTCAGCAACCACATGAACTGCAGTGTGGCAACATCCTTAGTAAACTATGCATTAGGAGAGAAAATTGGCGTGTGATTGCCCTAAGTTTCCAAGATCCATTTTTTCCAGTTGGAACTAATACATTTTCTCCCTTTTACTTTAAGATCATGTAGAGAGGCTTTGCTAGGTGCCCCCCTCATGAATTTCAGAAGATGCTCTACTTAACCTAGTTGACACAGTGCTCCTTTTTTCTTCCATAATCGGAGCACAATTGTTTGATTTGATATTACTGCAGCTGTTTTGTCTGCTTTGGGTTTCCTTTTGGAAAGAAAAGTGGAGTGCAAAACATATTGTTTATTGTAAACAATCAATGAATGATTACGATTTATTTAATTTGTTAGTCAGCTAACACAGGCCAATCTCATGAAGTAATGATATCTGTAGATGATTCCTCAAATGGCCTTTATAAACTGGGGTACATGAATAGAGCTGCAGCAATTATTTGTAATCTGCTACTATGTAAATGTTCTGCTTTAACTTTCAAACACTCCCATCATGTGATTCAATTCCTTTTTTTTCCTTTTCCTTTTTTTGCTTTGTACATGAGAGTCTTTCAAGATATAAGTGAAGTGCTTTCTCTCAGCAAGCTAAATGCATTTTGCCACTGATTGAGGCAGCCTATTTCAACCACTGACAGGAAATGACCGGAGCAGTCAGGTCAGGCTGGGTGGAAAAGAACAAAATCCGTCTCATATTCAATCAGGCACCAATTACAATTTATCAGCAGGAGAGCGGGTCTGAAATGAGTTTCTTTTCAAATGGAGCTCTCTGCACACTGCCCTGGATGTGAGAATGCCTGAAAACCAGTAAATAAGCAGACGCACTTACTTATTTTCAAACAGTTTATCTGTCTGGAATTTCAGAGGGGGGGGAACCTAAAGATTTTCAGTGCAAGGAAATTTGTCAAACCATATTTTGCTTTGTTTAGGTCTGAGCTTTTATGCTTCTGTTGATGCTTCTTCCAATTTGGGTTTGATTTGTATATGATTAGTTAAAGATGTTCTGGTCTCATTTCCAAGGACAGTAGATAGAACAGTCTGTGGCCAACTCCTCACATCCTGGAAGAACCAAATTTGAATGGAAACTGAACCAAGAGCTACAGAGCAAATCTCTTCCGTTGAATAAAGAGTTTGCACAGAGAGCAGTAGCAGCTGGGATGGTGGAGCAGAGGTTCAGAGCTCTCACTGGTGCATCTGTGAAGCCCCAGGACCACCCAGGTAAGCTGCAGCAATGCCAGTGCTGTGAGGATGGCTTCACAACTCTACTCTACCACACCAGCAGCTACTGGTAGAGAGAGATCAATGGTCCCAAATAGTGCTGGTAAAAGCATGGTATCATAGAGTGGGAGGGGCCACAAGGATCATCTAGCTCAACCCCCTGCAGTGCAGGAATCTTCCACCCAATGTGGTGAATTTAAACATTAGCAAAGTCATATAAATAACAGAGACAGCATCTCGATAACACTTTACTAAGGAAACTAAACATAACAGCATATAATCTGAGGCAAAATGAACATAAAGGTTTTGTGTTTCTTGGTTCAGACTTCGTACAGGGTGACATTAACCAAACACACAGTGGGGGAAACTACCTCAGAACCCCACAGCCAATCAGAGCACTAGAGATCATGCCACTCTGAGTGGTTGCTAAGTGACAGCTCTGCACATACCTCTCTGGGTAGTTATCACTGAGAACTGAATTAACCCTTACGTTATGCACTGAATGATCTCTGCTGCTGTACTTCCAACATAGGGAACTTTCGGTCTATGTCAGTGGTGGGGAGGCTCCTGCCCACTGGCTTGACTAAGACCAACACAGATCCCAGTTTGGCTCATAAGGTTGTGGCATCATATGTGATGTCAGGTGTTGGACAGGTAAGGACAGTGTCTACAGAGGGGAAATGTCCATTTTCAGGTGCAGTTTGAATCCAAACTGCTTCTGCAAATGGATGTCAAAGATTGGCATCAGCTGACTGGTGGTTACAGCAAGCTCCTTTAAACTGTGATAGATGGGTGGCCTCACCCACTTGTCAAAGTTGGCCCATGGAGATGAAGGAATTAAGGTATCTCACTAGCTGGATCCAGTTCCCCACCCCTGGCCAATGCCATTATAAACTAGGTGACTTTGTTTTCTATATTTCTACAACTTCCCCAAATTGTATAAAACAGCTTTTCCCAACCTGGTGCCCTCTAGACAATTTTGGACTACAGCTCCCATCATCCCTGACCACTGGCCATATTGGCTGAAGCTCATGCAAATTGCTTGCAGAAGGTTCCAGCTTCAATTCATAGTTTAATCCTAGGGGCTGTGGAAGACTCCTGCCTAAAAGCCTGGAAAGCTGCTGCTGGGATTGACAGCAACACGGAGCTAAATGGACCATTGGTCTAATTTGGTAGAAAGCAGCTTCCTGGGTTCCTCTGCAGTCCAAAACATCTGGTGGCATCAGGCTGAGGAAGACTAGTATGAATCCATAACAACTGTAATGGATTATTCTAAAAGAAAATGAAAGCACAATTAGAACACTGTTCAAAACTCCATGAAAAGTGCAGAAATCCCACTGGAACCTCCTTTCTTCAGCTGGGTGTTTGTCGATGGATTTGCACCACATTGGATCTTAGCTTCAGAGTTCATGGGTGGCTGCTTTCGTCTGCAGCACAGCTCCAGTGGCACAAAGGGGAAATGCCTCCATTCCCAGTTGCGCCGTTTAGCTCTGCCTTGATTATTTATGTTTCTGCTCCAACACACACCCCAAATCTGTATCTTTAGACTGAAAATGTTAACCTAAGGGTTGGAGAGCAGCACACAAACATTAGAACGTTAATCCAGAGAGGAGGAAAGCAATGTGATGCTAAAAACTTTTTGTTATTTAAACTTTTTAATGTGCACTAGTGTGAAGGGAAGATTCAAACAAAAGGGACATGTTCCCATTGAAAACTTTGTTTTCATCCTGAGCAGTAACTGGAAGTAGGGCCAGCTCTCTAGGCACAAACGTCAGGAACAGGATATGCTTGTAAGCCCAAATACTTAGGCCTCCCCAAGTTACTAAGCCATAATGTCATTTATACAAATATGCAGTCTTCTGGTCTTCCCAGTAGCCACCTAACAGTGCAAGTCAATGGACAGGCACCCCAAATATTAAATTTCCTAAGGGTAAGTCTAGTCATAGACTATTAGCCCCAGAATGTTTGGTCTTGGGTTTCACTCTTAATGAGTAAGCATTTATTTATTCATTGGGGGGCGGGGGTTAACAAAAAAAAAAGCTGACCCAATATTTAGACATGATTTTCTTATTTCAGTGGATCATCCCATATCATGTGTCAACCTCCCACCTGTGTTTGGTTTGAGTCAGAGCTTGTCAATTTCCCCATTCAAACTCCTTTGCCTGTCTTAGCTTCAAACATTTCCTTTTACGAACAGCTTCATTTACCCCCAATACATACATCAGTGCAGACACCTGCTTTGCATCGCACACTGCCATAATATATCTGCAAGTCTATTGTACTGCGAGCAACAAGGCTTGAGGCAGGGATGGGGAAACTCAGGTCTCAAAAGCTTTTCTGTCTGGCTCCTGGGACTCTCTCTAGGCCACAGGACATTCCCACCTCTCACCAGCCCTACTGTACATCCTCCACAAATGCTTTTACCTGGCTGGTGTGTGTCCTTGAAGTGTGATGACACCTCTTGCTTGTCTGGATGGAGGGTTGTGTGTGTTTGTCAAAATCTGTAGCTTTTGCATGGCTGGGATGTAGCTTCCTGTACAAAGGTTCAGGTAACATAAAAACATTTCCCACTCCTGGCTTGAGAGCAGGATCTCCCCTTAGCATATATGAAGCAAAGGAGACTTACATCATGCAGAGAGCTGGATGGGGACATGAGTGTTGAGTGTGGATTTGGGCAGCTTTCGGCATAGTGCCTTCTGCTGGCTTCCTCCTGCATGAGTGCCCCCTCCATGAGACCAGGTAGGCTTACCTGACAGTAACAGGCAACAGTATTTGAATGAGCCCCTGGTTTCACTGGGGCTTCTGCAATAGAGTCCTCTGAAGATAGCAGTACCACATCCTCAGGCCAGAGGTTCACTGACTCCACAGGCTCATCTGGTGGAAAGACTTGTGGGGCTGTCCGTTGCATGTCCTTCCTTTTCTGGTTCTCACCCTCAGTCCTGAAGGTGGGGGATTTGACTGCAGGATCCTGATAGCTATGCACATTTTGTCTTTTGGGGTTTTATGTTGTTGTTTTGCCCCACCTACCATTGGAATATGGCTCCCAAAAGGCTGGCCAAGTTTGAATCTGGCCCTCTGATTGCCACAGGTTAAATGGAGATGTCAGACTATAAACTTGTCAATGACATTTGAGCACAACACCTCCCATTGGATCTATACTAAAGCTTTTTATTTTATTTTTTTAATCTAGCCTTGCTTTGCTCCAGCAGCTGCATTATACTTCATCACTGCCTTGCCAGAAGGCTGATGGAAGACCAGCTGCCACCATATTACAGCTGCTTAAACAGAGATGGCGTTCAACAAAGGCAACTGCTGAAGCAGATTCACAACAGGCAAAGTCATTTTTAATATGCTAGTCTTTGCTGCGTATTTTTTTTAAGAAACTGTACATTTCTCCCGAGCATTTTCATGCTGTTGTGCTAAGCCTGGATAGAGCATCTTAACTAACAACCAGTTGCTCTTCTCTCATCTTTACTGTTTGGAACTATGCCAATGAGCAGGGTTGGGATCAGATCTTTCAGTAGCTACTGGGCCTCCAGACCCTAGTAGGGCCTACCATCAATGCTTGCCATGAGCCATCTTTTAAAACACACACACTTACTGGCTCCTCAACCGCCATCTTTGTTTTTGACAAAGCCTTGAAAGACGGCTCAAACCAGGAAGCCATTGTTAGGGGGAAATATCGCCATCCAGAGCCACCAAAGCAAGCTTCCCATGAACCCAGGAGCAGCACCATTACATGAGAGGACCCCACTTGGCAGCATTTTGCTCCTCAACCCTGGAGCTGGCTCTGTCACCAATTATACAACCTACCCATGCCCATGTCTCCCTCACCCCCTTGTTTCATTTTAGCAAGATCACATTCATGATCCAAGCTTATTTTGTGCCTCCTGTAACAGCACAATGGAGGCCTGAAAATTTGTAGTTCACAGTTTTGAGGATTAATGGAGAACTGCTGATGGTTCAGGACCTGAAGAAAGCTGCAGCCTGCCTGATCTGGTGAATTGGGGAAGGAGGGAGGAGTCATACTCAAACACTTTCGCAGTAGCTGCTTTGGGTTTCCGATGATCAATTCAAGGTGCTTGTGCTGACTTTGAAAGCCTTCTTTGGCCTCCGGTTTTTCCTCAGAAAGCACCAATCCCCCTATGAGCCTCCCCTTTTACATCATGAAGTTGCCTTATATTGAGCCATCTAGGCCAATATTGTCTGTTCTGACTGGTGGAGTTCTTTCTTACTATCTCAGGTAGCATCTGGGATCTTCTGCTCTGCCAGTGACATAAGATCCATTTCCTTTTAAGCATCTAGCTTGAGGGGCCTTGAGATAAATGCCATCAGTAAGAGCAATAAAGGTGGACACAGTAAGAAAGAAGAGCCTTCACAATGGTAGCTCTGAGGCTTTGGCGGTAAGGTAACTGTGGTTGTTTTGCTACAAGGCTAGTTTAGTTTTTGTGTGATTATTGTCATCATCCTAAGTTTGATGTTTCATTTTACTTTCATGGGCTGTAAACTGCCTTGAGCTCGATGGTGTAGGTAGATTATACAACTTTTAAGTCATTTTTAAAAGAGAGAAAATATTACCCATCTCTAGCACTAAAGTCAAATTTAGAAATAATGGAGGCATTACTTGGCAGTGTTGTGGGATCATGTATACCTTTGGTTCATTAGCTACTCTGATTTTTAAATAGTTGTTTTATGAGAACCTAACCTTTCCTCAGCCTTCTCTTTCTCCATTAAAAGGTTGATTGCTTCCTCTCTAGAAACAATCCTATGCCGGGAATTGTTGCATAAAAGAATAAAAATCAGCCAGTGAAGACTTGCAAAGGATTGTGGGAGAAACCCAACAGAAGTAAACTCTGTGACATGAAATAATAATTTCTCTGCAGTACGACATCCCTTGAATGTGCTCCTCCTATATGATGTATAGAAAATGTATAGGATGGATGAACTCTTTAAACAGCATTTCGTTCTTAGTAATGGATAGTATAGTGTTTTTTATACTGTCAATCAAGTGAATGCAGCTACCAGCAAGGCAAAGTCAGGGTGAACTAATGGAGAGGTGCAGTGCTAAAAGGGGCCAGGGTCATCCCAATACATTTTGCCGCTTGAGGCAGAGTAACAAATGGTGCCCCTGCTAACCAGGTCAAGATGAGCACAGTACACAAAGGTGGCCAAGTTATTTTGGCACTTACTCCCACAAGCATCTCTCCCTGGCAGTAATAAACTGGCAGAGCAATCCTAGGTGTGTGAGGCTGGCAGAACTTATGCTATCTTAAGTGAAGCCAGCATTCAGTCGCCCCTATTCCAAAACATTGCGGAGCGGATCTACCACTTCCTGAGTCAGCCCAAGCCTAACGGAGGGAAAACAAGCCATTAAAGCAGAGGGGTTTTTTTACACCACCCTTTTTGCCAGTATGCATTGTGCTGTGTTGCCAGGCCATGGGGCTGAGCTGGAAATGGTTTGCAATCGGTGTAAGAATCTCATTCTCCCTCCCTACCCCCAGAACACTCCTTTTCTGTGCTTTATGCTAGTGTAAGTTCCACCAGTTAAATTCTGCCAGCTGAGCCTTGGCTGAGTCAACACCGGCCCAGCTCAGCTGGGTAGAGGGACTTATGCCAGCATGAGCCAGGATGAGGGACTTAACACTGGTGAAGCCCCAGTGCATCTGTGACAACCCAAGATCCAGTTATTCCAAACTCACTCAACTCAGCACTTACTGGATTTAGATTGCATGGGGAATAATGAACCATTTGGTTTCATGGCACCCCAAATCAACTAGCTGAGGTAGCTGCTTCACTCTGCCTAACAATAGGGCTGGCCCTGAAAGGGAAAATTACTAGGGATGGAGGGGGAATCTAAATTCTGCATTTTTAAGCAGACATAATTAGTACCTCCTGAATCAGAATGTAATTATACTCTGGATTTCACACTTCCTCAAATTTGATGGTACAGATCTCAACTTTTTTTAAAAAAAATGCCAAAATGTGTTTAAAATGTGTATTTTAAAATAATTTAGAAATGTGTACATGGAGATAAAATATGGATTCCAATATGGGTTTTGATACCACTTTTTAAATTAAAAAATAAAGAGAGATTCCTGTGGAATGAGGACAAGATAAATTTGTGAATGGACATGTGATAAACTGACAGGGACCAAAACTAATCATTCATCCCTAACTATATTACAGAGCCAGAATACAAATAGTGTACTTAGCCCAGAAAATTCTCTGGCCCCAATTAAAAATGTTGACAAATGTGTTAAAGTAGACAACTGTGTATGGACATACATCTGACTCAGTTTGAACAGTTGCTCTGTTTGCACACGAGAGCATTTAAACTCCACCCCCAGCCCCTTCAAGTTGGAGCCCTACACATTCCCCAGTGAGCCAGAGAACCACCCCATGGAGTACAAGTTTGTCTGCCACTGCACAAACCAACGTGCCTTTGGTTCCTGTTACATTGTGGGGAGGCTAGATCTCACCCCTGATTATTTTTTTCCTCTAGTGAAGTGTAAGGTAGTGGTATTTTCTTAATTTATCACATTTCCCTGGGTTTCTTGAGCCAGAAAGAGACCAATGGGAAATGGTAATGAATTGGGGGAAACGTTCTAGAGGCTTAAATTCATTCCCACAATAGAGAAGCTTCTTCCAGACTCAGGAAAACAAACAAGGGAAGGGGGGATGGGAAATAAAAGACAAGACATCACCGGTAGGACAAGCAACATGATGTCTCCTTTAATCTCAGCATCCTGCTAATGCTTCGTTGCCGCTCTAATTTGGCTGTGCAACGTGCTGTTTATTCAGCATCTTTCCTGGTGTGTTTTTTTTTTAATAAAAAAATAAAGATGCAAGACATTAGGCAGAAAGTCTGCCTGGTTTCTGGATCACACGAGCCAACAATTAAAGGCCATTTTAAAAGCAACTTCTACCGCCCAGGCACCAAAAAAGAAAAAATGAAATGAAATAACGGCTGATGTGTTTTTGGCTGGCTCAAGAATCTAATCAAAGAAATGCATCAAGGACAAATGTGATATGTGGGGAATAAGCTACCCGTTAAGTACATTGGCTTGTTAGGGGTGAATAAATGTGTAATATATACAGATGTAATGCAGCTTATTATCTGCAATTGGAAGGAGTTGGCTTGATACGGATGCATTCTAGTTTTAACAAGATGGAGAGTGAAGGAAGAGGGAGCCCTTTAACAGAACCAGGAGGATGAGTTGACCAATAAAGCTTGAGAACTATTGGGCAGTTTTTAAGAATTGTTGTGAAGCTCTTACATTTATTGGCTGGCATTAATGATGGTGGCAAAAAAGGGGGAGGAATCAGGATAAGCTATAAAACCAACCTGACTTGCAAATTTCCTAATTAATCTATCAGAGGTCAGTAGTAAGATTTTTTTAAATAACACAAATTTCAACATTGTAAGCACAAGTCTCCACCGCTATAGGAGAAGGGCTTGTTGCAAGGATGATCCTATCATTCCTTGCCTCTGGGGCTGATGGGAGTTGGGGTTCAACAACATCTAGACAGGTTCCTCATCTCTGGCTTGGTGGAGCTGAAATGCAAAAAGCTACATTCATAGAACTATACGTTCAATATGTTCAATACATTCAACCACAAAAGTGAACTGATTTTATGAAGGTGGCTTTCATAACAGGAAATGGAAAAGTGCCCAAGTAGTTATTCCAGGACATTGGAAGCTGGCTTGAAGGCCGCTTCACACAAGCAGATGACCGCTGCATCAACTGATGACTGAGGTCCATGTACTTAAGCCTTAGATGGATACAAAACAAGGAGTACAAGGTCATGCCAAATGCTAAGTACATGAACTCAGCATGAATTCTTCAAGAGTAGCTTCATTGGATGAATGCAATGTACTCTGGGGCTCCTTTGGAAGAGTTTTTGGAAACTTTAGATGGTCCAGGCTGAAGCTACAAGGATGTTAGTGGGTATTCACACATGGGGCCATATTTCACATATCCTGGATTGCCTACATGGGTTACCAATTTGTTTAGAGCACAAGTCAGCGTTATGGTGATAACTTTTAAAGCAGGCATAGGCAGACTTCTGAAATTTAGTTTGTTTTTCGCTAGATGCAAAAGACATGTGCTTAGAATTAAAGAATATGATGCCTCTGAGCATATTCTGAGTCTAGGAAATTGTTTTCAGCACCAGAACAGAATGGAATTATTGGTCCTTTCACACACAGTATCTCTTCTGATTACCTTTCATCATTTCAGCAGTCCTGTTTACGTGGAATATATAGCTTTGTTCTTGCTATTGTTAAACAATTGGGAGTCAGGAACACTTGCTGGTGTACTGCAAATTACCCAGAAATCTACCAGTAAATCCCGATCTGCTGTATGGTTAGAAAGGTCATTTGAAAAAAAGGAATTCCTTCCTGTTTCTTTTTGGAGGTGGCAAACTTAAACTAATTCTATTCCAGTTCAATTCACAGATCATTCACGGGCTCCTCTGCATATATTTTTTTCATTCATCAGGTTTTACAAGCTACTCTGATAAATTATAAAATATACTTAATAATACTAAGAAAACAACAAAACACACACAGTGTGATGTGAACAAATGTTTTATTTATTTTCCTCAACCATGACCATGATCTTTAAGCTTAAACAGTAGCCTTACTTTTCATATAGGTAAAAGTGGTAAATACAATGGTCACAATCAAACATAGAGTTAAGTGTGATGAAAACACACACACACAAACTAGAGTCCTCAACTAGGGACTCAACTAGATTGGCAAAGAAAAAGCATTTTCTATGTGTTGTATATGCAATATAACACTGTGACACCAGATGGTGCTGTGGAGTCCTATCTTTCCCTACCGGATTTCCCTGTATGAGTTTGCAATGTGTTTAACTGAATCGCTTCTTTGACGTGGACCTAGGACCTGAGCGACCAAGGTCCAAATCCTCACTCAGCCATAAAGCTCACTCAGTGACTGAGACACAGTCTAATCTTACCTCACAGGGTTGTCATCAGGATAAAATAAGCAGGAGAGAGCCGTGTTTGCCACATTAAGCTCCCTGGAGGGAAAGTATGATATAAATGTAATGATAAAGAAATATATGAAAAGCAAGGCACCTTGCGATAATTTGATCCTTGACAAGCATACTGAACTGATAAAAACTGACTTTGACCTTAGCTGTGCACTCCTTTTCTGCCCGCACTGATGTTAAACCCAGACTGCCAACCTGTTCCAATAAGGCAGGAGAAATTCTTTCTGTGGGGAACTACATAGAAATTATCCACACCAACCCCACACCTGGAGATTACCCTATACATGCATTTTTCATCATTCTCCACCTGAGGGCCATCATTAGCAGGTTCTTTGCAAGAAGAAGCCTTCACCCTTTAATCATTATATATGCAGATAACTTTCTGCAGGCAAGTGATAAACGTAAGCAGTTAATACGCTGAGCCTTAACTTCAAAATAGCCTATTTATGAGCATCTTCATCAGCACCATAAAAGGCTACTTGATCTTGTAGCTTTCATATGTATACACTACCAAACATGTATATGATGTGCTGGGAGCTCATTATTTCAATTTGTAAAGTGTCATCCAATTAAATAGTGAAAAGAAATAATGGCAATGTAACCTGGCTGATGAATCACAGGCGCACGCAGAGAGAGAGAGAGAGAGAGAGAGAGAGAGAGAGAGAGAGGAATCACCAAGTGCTAGAGGCCAAGAGTACTCAAAGGGCCAAGATTTGTTTCTGAAGAGTGTTTGTTAGATGTGACAAATGGCAGCTAAGACTAGGAGCCCAAAATCTCACTTACAGCAGGTCCTGAAAGACTGCATCCACTGCTCTTTCGGCAGGAAAAATACGTATATCCACAATAGATTAACAAGAGTGCCAAATTACCTCAGCAGCTGCAGTATGTGAAACAGCAGACTGTGTCCTTAACAGTGCTTTGGTGTTCATGTGTGTGCATGTGGTAAGTGGGGCTCAGGGCCTGGGACTCATGGGAATAAGAATGAGGTCACAGAACAGGCTGAGCAAATGTAGAGCAGAATTATTGTACCCAACACTGCGCAAGCGACGCAGTGCTACTCATGCTACAGGACTTCCCCTTCTCCTTTCTCCAATCCCCCATCTGCTCCAGAGGTCCCCCAACCATCTGGAGCAGACTTTGAGGGTGCATGGGGAATCTGCTGAGGAGAAGAAGGGGAAAGCAGAAGTCATTTGCATGGATGCGTTCCTTCTTGTTTGGGTTTTTCCCCTGAATCACAACAGCCATTCAGCTCTTCCTCCCATTCCCCCCTGTGGTCTAGTAGACGTCTGGGGTAGACTAGCCTCCGTGACTAACCCAGGGCATTCTGAAATACTGACTGGGGTCAAGGAATGGATCTGCCACAAATATTCTGGTGCACTGAAATACATGCACGCTAGAGACCCTCCTCCCTCCAAGGTTGAACGTCTATAGATTCCGGGGAGGGAGCAGTAACACAAACAGAATTGTCATCCTTCAAGAGTCAGTTCCAGCAGCAGCACTTGAGCGGAATGGAGCAGCAGCAGCAGCAGCCTCATGGTGGTGAAATGGGCATGGAGTAGGGAGATGGAGCAGCTGGTGGAGAATGTCACGGCTAAAATGGCCGCTGTTTCTTTAATGTGAATAAAGCTGGGTCAGCATGACTCAGCGGTCTGAACCAGGTTGTATATATATAGTGAGAAATGTTAGTTTGGCTGTGGCTGGTGTTTGGGTTGGTTGGTGCTGGTGTGTATAGTTATTCAGTCGTGTTTTGCACAAAGACTTTTAAGAATAAAACTCTGCAAAGATATTCTCGTGGACTCTTTCTGTGCCGACAAGGGTCCGAGGACCAGGCTGAAGAGATAAAGGGAGGTCAGAACCCTTTCCTTCTTTTTTGCTTTTTTACAAACACTGACAGAGAATTTGGCGGCTAGGTTGCTCCCTCTCCCTGCTCCATTCCCATTTTGAGAGAGAAGAAAGGTGCTTTCCTTGCCCCCGTGCTTTTCTAGCTTGGTGGTTCTGTCTGCATCTGTCTGAACTATTGCTGTGTGCATCCAGATAAGTACATCCTTGTCTGCAGATCGTCTTTCAAAGCTTCAGGTAATCAAATGAAAATAGGAGAGCCCTGTGCACTTGCTATCTTCATAATGAGAAATGCTTTTTCTTCAGTTTTCACCTCTTTTTGGAGTTTGATCAGCAAGATTGTTTTGAAACACTGTAGATTTATGAACAAAAGCTTGGATCTGACTGGAATTGTCTCTAGCCAGCTGTTGTCTGGCATTTCTAAATCCCATTTTCTAATTTGCAAGCACCTTCTCGTTAGATGGCATTATGGATTCCCTCCCTCCCCCCTTATACCTACAGGACTAAAAATGCAAAAGTGAGACTTGAAATGTAACCTGGGAAAACTCACATCTAAAAGCTGCAATCATAGGCACACTTACTAGGGACTAAGTCCCATCAGTAGAACTTCCTCTGACTAAGATGTATAGACTTGCATAGTAACTCTTTTTTATATTATTATTATCATTATTAATTTTAAAAAAAACTCAGCAATAAAGCATCAAGTCTTTTCTAGGTTAACATCAGTAACATTGCCAAAAAAAGAGAAAACATCATAAAAATAAGACACAAATTTGCATGAGCTAATTTATATGTATAGATGCAAAATCAGATAGCATTACTATACAAGTTAAATAGAAACACCATACAGCTCACCACCACGGAGAAGACTGTGAGCAGGTGGCCCGTGTGCCTGCTCATTCTGCTGTCCAGACAGCAAGTGTGGATGGGCAACTACAAGTCCCCCCCCACCTGCTCTCCCTTCTGATCACTCTTTAAACCAGGCATGGACCAGACCATCCTTCAAACAGAGGACTCCTTCAGACAAAGGACTGACCTCTGACAGCCCTTCAAACTTCCATAAAGTGGGGCACATGACTACCCTAATGTAAAGCTAGTGCAATCCTTATAAACGCTGAGTGGAACTACGTTCTGCTGAATCATCCTTGTGCTGTGACCAATCTACCGTGTAAAAGCTGTTCTATTTTCAGCTGGCATCTTCCCCAAGTCTTATTTTAGGACTCCTGCCTTGAGTAACCTATCTCCGAATGAACACAATGGGCAGCTGTAGCAGCAGAACTATGATAGGTCCAACCTAACCATGAAGTGTGATTCACTTCCTAGCTCATGCACAGGCGCCATCATTAATTATTTGAAAACCCCAGGCCTGCAGATCTACAGATCTTACTTGATAGGATTTAAGGCCTAATTTATATCCTTGCCAAACCGCAATTCCAAAAGTCTTAGAGAGGGCACATCATCCCCTCCATATGCACCTGAAGTAACATGTGCCATAGGTGGTCCATGTTCAGGCTTTTACATTTATCCTGAAAGTCAATAATGAAGGGAACAGATGCACCTCACCAGGGAGGGTGTTCCACAAATGGGGAGCCACCACTGATAAGGCCCTGTCAGGGGGAGTCAAGGCAACCCCATCAGATGGGCAGGGTACAAATAATACATGATGATGATGGTGGTGGTGATGCAGTAGCTAATAGGGCCACAATTAAATGGGTATAGGATTGTACCTTAGTTAATTAAGACCTAAAGTAAATATTTACATCTGTGTACTATACTTGAATCAGGTGGCCCAAATTCACCTTACCTGAGGCAGCAGGCTAGCTTGGGGCAGGCACAGGGCAGACTACAGCTCTGTCCTCCCACACCTTGCCACCATCTCCCACCCATCTTCAGCACCTGATACTTGAATTGGCCACCTTACTTGGTCTAGCAGTAGGGCTGGTGCTGCTAACTATTCCTATCTTTTGGGCAGTGGGCAAAAACTTTAAAAAATAATAATAACCTAGTCAGTTTTTATAGATACAGAGAGTGGGGTGCAGGGATTATTTATTTATTTATTTATTAGTCTGACCTTTCATTGTGCTTTTATCTGCTGGTTGTTTTGCATGTTGTTAGTGCTGTTTCCTTTCTTGTGCACGACCCCAAAACCATTGGTTGAAACGCTGGCATATAAATGTTTTAGGTGAAGGAATAAATAAAACATTAGCAGCAAAATACCACCACATCCTTTTGGATAGGAAAATGAAATGCCATTGAGATGGGAAAATGTGGTATGCATACTGTAGGAATAAATAAAATATTGGCAACTAAATACCACCAAATCCTTTGGGATGGGAAAGGAAAATCTCCATTGGGATGGGGAAAGGAATGTCAAACTCAAGTCACTGCAGAGATATGTGGCAATGAATAAACTTAAGAACTTAAGGAATTGGGATATGGACTACCGTATTTTTCGCCCCATAGGACGCACCGGCCCATAGGACGCACCAAGTTTTTTTGGGGGGAAATAAAGAAAAAAAATTATTTTCCCCCCCAGGCGCTTGTGGGTCCGGCAGCGGGGAGAAGTGCTCTTCTCCCCGCCACCCGCCTTCAGACCAGGTCCAGGGACAGCGGGAAGACGCGCTGCGCCTCCCTGCTGTCCCCGGAGCTTGCGGGGCTGGCGGCGTGGAGAAGCACGCATCTTCCCGCCATCAGCCTCCAAACCACATCAGGAGACAGCGGGATGGCGGCGTTCCGCCTCCCCGCTGTCCCCCGACCTTGTGGGGCTGGCACTGGGGCTCTCCTGAAGCCTGGACCCCGACCCCTCTCGCTCTCCAGGCTTCAGCAAAAGCCTGCATTCGCTCCATAGGACACACACACATTTCCCCTTCATTTTTGGAGGGGGAAAAGTGCGTCCTATAGGGCAAAAAATACGGTAAGTGTCTCATTTTATATACCGGTACCTGAGTCAACTGAAGTATATGGACTTTATGCATGCAGAAGTCAATATTCAGTTCAACATTCTGTGAATTGAATATTCAGTGAGGAGAGGGCAAGGAGGCTGGTGTTCCATCAGAAGGTGAGCTGCTCAGAACTAAAGTACTGTAATGTGTGAAGGGACTGCTGAGGAGCAGAGCCACCCAGCCTGTTAGGATAAAGAGACACACCAGGGGTACTTCCAGCCACTGAGAAGGAAGGACAGGAAATGAGTTTGAATGTATGAGTAAGGGTCAAGCAAAGAGGCAGATAGTAAACAGGCAAAAACAAGTGAAGTTAACCAAAGATGGGAGTAAGATACTGACTGCAGCTGTAATAACAGGAAAGAGCACCTTCCAGGGTGAGTAAGAGAAGAGAGCTTACAGCTGGATAAAGGGGTGGCATGCATTACCAAGCAGGGAGGAAGGGGGTAAAGGAGGAAGGAGATTTGCAAAGTCCTGGACAGCATACTCCAGTAGTGGGCCAAGTCTCAGGAGTATAAATAAACAAACCGAAGACAGTGCCTGCTAATAAGAAGAGTCCTAACATCACCTTGCCGACAAAGGTTCATATAGTTGAAGCTATGGTTTTCCCAGTAGTGATGTATGGAAGTGAGAGGTGGACCATAAAGAAGGCTGATCGCCGAAGAATGGATGCTTTTGAATTTTGGTGCTGGAGGAGACTCTTGAGAGTCCCATGGACTGCAAGAAGATCAAATCTATCCATTCTTAAGGAAATCAGCCCTGAGTGCTCACTGGAAGGACAGATCCTGAAGCTGAGGCTCCAATACTTTGGCCACCTCATGAGAAGAGAAGACTCCCTGGAAAAGACCCTGATGTTGGGAAAGATTGAGGGAACAAGAAGAAGGGGACGACAGAGGACGAGATGGTTAGACAGTGTTCTCGAAGCTACAAACATGAGTCTGACCAAACTGCGGGAGGCAGTGGAAGGCAGAAGTGCCTGGCATGCTCTGGTCCATGGGGTCACAAAGAGTCGGAGACGACTAAATGACTAAACAACAACAACCTTGAAAGAGAGATGGACTCACCAGGTAGCTCTGAACACAAGAGACAAGCTGGACTTCACAAGTTCTCATTAATTAAGACTGCAATGCTACACTCATGTATCTGGGAGTAAGTTCAATTGAACCCCATGTGACTTGTTTCTGGGTATGCCCACATAGGATTGCATTGTAACGTTTCTAAACTAGAGAGGATGCTGTAGGTAACCAGTCTTACAAACAAATGCACTGCCAGTCTAACCAGGTGATTTTCATTGCCAATTACCCCGTACACATTTATACAAAGCTGAAGTTATCACCCAGCAGAGCAACTACTCAGCATGGAAGACAGTACCATTTATTCAATCAGGACAAGCCATATAATTTGGCTGTCAAAGGCCTGATCAATATTATTACAGCAGAGGCAACCAAGTCCACAGCCAAATTGACAGAGGTCCAGAATAATTATTTCAGCATCTTGATGTGCAGCAATATTTTGACAGGTAGCCAAGACTACTATTAAATCAAAACAGATACTGAATGGGAACTGAAAACAGGAGCATGCTTGTTTGAAGCTAAGAATCAGGATTTTCTCACATTTAGCTAAAGAGAATTTCACCACTTATATTTACAAGGCACTTATATTTGGCAGGCTATGCCGTACTTTGCTTATGGTGGATCAGGGATAAGGAATCCATGGCCTTCCAGATGTTGCTGGACTCCAACTTCCATTGGCCTCGTCCAGCCCATCCAATGGTCAAGGAAGATGAGAACTGTAAACCAGCACCAGGTGGAGAGACACAGGTTCCCCATCCCTTCTATCGCAAGCAAAGTGACTTCAATACAAAAGCACCCCCAATGGTTTATCTTGGTGTGTTCTTGAACATTAATATTCTTAGCTTAAGACATATCTTTTATCTGTTTCGGAAGCTCAGGATTGCAAGGGGAAAGAAGCATTTTCTGCATCTTTCATGCTGATCACCATATGTCTAACCTAGGTCTATGCAGTACAGCAAAATACTGAGCTGGTAGTTGACAGATAACATACATTTCCATTTCCAATTACATTCACATAGTCATAGAACAGTCACAGCTATCTCTGCTAAGGGCAGATCTGCATGTTAGAAGAAAAATGGAGCTGCCACTGAAAATGGCAGACCCGTTATGATTCATACTAATTGGTTATTTCTTGACCTGCTGGAAGACTTTGCTTATTATTTGTTTATTCATCAATTATGCTTTTCAGTCATTTTTTAAAAAAAATATTGCTATGATCTAGTAAATTCATTCATGATAGATTATGTTTCAATTAGTTGCTTTAAGGGGTTTTCTGTTGTAATATGTTGATACCTACATGTTGCCTTATGTATTAATTTACATTTAACTGCTGGCCAGAGTGTAGGCTAACTGTTTATGTTTTTTTTAATTGTAATGTTTTCATCCATTTGATGTAAACCTCCTCAAGCATCTATGGAAAGATGGTATATTTTAAAAGATGATATTGACAAAAGAGGCAAATAAAGTCAAAGTCTTCGCTTTACCTGGCAAACCAGAATGGGACCCAGTATCTGTGCACAGTGCCCCATTGTCCTCCCACAGCAATTCTGTATGCCTTGGCCAACATATTGTAAGACATGGATTGGGAACCTCGGAACTGTGGGTGAAATGCAGCCCTCTGGACCTCTGTAGCTTGAGAAAACCCTCATTAAGGTTCCCCAATTAAACTTCCCCATGAATGCTTTTTAGAATCTCTTCCCCCAAACCAAAGGTTTTAAAAACACACACACAAAGGGGCCATATGTTTCAGTGCAAGTGATGGAGTTTCGATATGGCTTTAAGCTGAGATACTGGAGACCCACTGCCAGTTGGGGTAGCCTGGGGATAGCCAATATGTTGCTCTACAAATGTTCTTGGGCTAAAACTCCCATAAGTTCAAGACAGCATGGGAATTGTAGTCAAACAATATCTGGAGAGCATCACATTGATTACACCTGGGGTAGACACTATGAGACTAGGTGGACAAATACTCTCATCAGGTATAATGCCCCTTGCTCATGTATTTGTTTAAATTATCTTACAACCAGTGCTTTTTTCTGGGGGGATGCAGGGGTATGCATACCCCTAAACATTTTGTGAATCTAATTTTGACCTCATTGAGGGGCAGCATTTCAATATGAGTAGGAAAATGAGAGTACCCCTAAACATTTTTTCTTAGAAAAAAAGCACTGCTTACAACACCTAACCTGTATAAGCAAATGTCTCCATAACTCCAGCCTTTCCCAGACCTTTTTCCCCCCAATATTCCTACTACCTTGCATGGTCTTTATGGTGTTCTTTTAATTAGGTCGCTATACTTTCTTCTTTAAAGTAAGCTGAGCAAACGTGACAAAGGATGTAAATATGCAGAGCGACATCTCACAGCCAGTCTAAAAACAGACATTTAAGCAGGGCTTTGCTGGTAAATTGCCAATCCCCCAATATGTAGGAAAAGGGAACATTTGAGAGGGATTTGTGAACAATGTTTTCCTGGGGGAGATGGCTAGTACAAACTTGTTTAGAGAGCAATTAAAGCTCCTAGTCAAGGGGAAACAGTGTTGAATGGAGCAGCATCTCCACTACTGCATTTTGGGCCCTGCCTTTTGCCAGGGCAGAAGGGGGAGGCAGTTTTTGCCTTAACTTATGCTATGCTAGCTTGAGGCTAGTAGTGATGTATGGAGGTGAGACCATAAAGAAGGCTGATCGCTGAAGAATTGATGCTTTTGAATTATGGTGCTGGAGGAGACTCTTGAGAGTCCCATGGACTGCAAGAAGATCAAACCTCTCCATTCTTAAGGAAATCAGCCCTGAGTGTTCACTGGAAGGACAGGTCCTGAAGCTGAGACTCCAATATTTTGGCCACCTCATGAGAAGAGAAGACTTCCTGGAAAAGACCCTGATGTTGGGAAAGATGGAGGGCAGAAGGAGAAGGGGACGACAGAGGACGAGATGGTTGGACAGTGTTCTCGAAGCTACTAAAATGTGTTTAACCAAACTATGGAAGGCAGTGGAAGACAGGAGTGCCTGGCATGCTCTGGTCCATGGGGTCACGAAGAGTCGGACACGACAAAATGACTAAACAACAACAGCTTGAGGCTGGTACACTACAGAGGCCCAGACTGGGTCCCCATCTGGATGCTGAACTGGCTTAAGATCTAGCAGCACTTTGATCAATTCTGCACATTTATTAGTGCATTTATATCCCACCATTCTCAAGGTGACACATGTGTCTCTCCTCCTTCCCATTTGTATCCTCATAGAAACCCTGGGAAGTAGGTTGGACTGCAACCAAGGTCACCAAGTAAGCTTTATGACTGAGGAGTGATTTGAATCCTGGTCTCCCAGGTCCTAGTCCAGCACTCTAACCACTACATCACATTGGCTGTCTAGTCACATAATGGGCATATTGTTGCTGATTTCCGCACAAGCATCGCTATCACTAAATATATATTAAACCAGAGCTGCTTGTAGAAGGGAAATGACTTGGTGAATGGGTACTATAAGCCACAGAGCAGATGAAATACATGTTGTTCAGCACTATGAAGGTGACACAGTGCCCTTAATGTATTCTAAATCATCTTGCTGGATATGTGTGTGCAGCACAGACATAATACAAATGGCAAGCCAGAATAGAGGCTTCCTATTCTGCTGTAAACCAGGATCTCTCCTGCAAAGCAACCACTCAATCATCTCTGGAATTCACAGCCGTCGCTGTGTTTAAAAAAATTCTGAGAGCGCTAAAGCAGATCCCAGCCATCACCAACACAATGGAACTTTCCATTTTTTTGTCAAAGTCAGTGTTGTCTTCCTTGATTGTGTTTTGTCAGAAACTGAGGATACTGTTGTTTCAACAGGCTTCTCATTTACAATATCTATTAGGATTAAGGCTGTCAGGTTTCTAGGTAATTGTTTTATATATGTTTTTGTCTGTTGGCAATTTGATTATTGTCTTGTATTTTAGGAATGTATTGCATGTATTTTTTATCTTGAAGGTTTCTGTGGGCGGGGAGTGGAAGAACACGGAAGTAATCATTGCTACTGTTGTTGTTCTATCATTATAATTATCATTGTTGTTTTCAGCTAGTAATCAATCCATTTGTTGGTAAAGACACAGGAAGGACACCAGACCAATGGTCCATCAGTCCAGCATCCTGTATAAAAAAAGTGGCCAACCTATGGGAAGCCCACAAGCAGGACCTGAGCATTACAGTACAGCCTCCACTTGTAATTCCCAGCAATTGGCATTCAGATCCACAATGCCTCCAGTAATGGAGGAACAACAGTAAAAGTAAAGGTCCCCTGGGTGGTTAAGTCCAGTCAAAGGCGACTATGGGGTGCGGTGCTCATCTCACTTCAGGCCGAGGGAGCTGGCATTTGTCCACAGACAACTTTCCAGGTCATGTGGCCAACATGGCTAAACCGCTACTGGAGCATGGAGGACCGTAACGAGTGCCAGAGCACATGGAAACACCGTTGACCTTCCCGTCACAGTGGTACCTACTTATCTACTTGCACTGGTATGCTTTCGAGCTGCTAGGTTGGCAGAAGCTGGGACAGAGCAATGGAAGCTCACCCTGTCACGCAGATTCGAACTGCTGACCTTCTGATCAGCAAACTCAGTGATTTAGACCACAGGGCCACCTGTATCCCAGCCAATGAAGGAACAACATAGCCATTCTGTCTTATAGTCACTGATAGTCCTATCCTCCATTAATTTGTTGAAAGATGTTTTAAACTATCCCAGTTTGTAGCTATCACTGTCTCCTGCGGAAGTAAGCTGAACAGTTTAATTATGTGATACATGAAGAAGTACTTTCTTTTATCTGTCTTAAATCTTCCAACTTTTAGGGTCAGTGGACTATCCACTTTGTCCACCTCATGCTTAACTTCATGTCCTCCCTCACTTTCCTTATCTCTAATGTTGCAACCTGTCCTCATAGGAGCATTGCTCCAACCCCTTGATCATTTTTGATGTCCTTTTCTAAAACATTTCCAGTTCTACAAATATCCTTTTTGATGTGTGGCATGCAGGCCTTTTTGCATGCAGTGGTCACACCATAGATGCATATAATGGGCAGCATTGCGATATTGGCAGTTTTTATTGTCAATCCCTTTCTTAATTATCCCCAACACTGAATTTGCCTTTTTCACAGCTGCTGCACACTGGGTTGACATTTTCACTGAGTGACCTGCCATGGCCCCAAGGTCTCTTTCCAAGGCAGTCATTGCCAGTACTGAGCCCATTGGTGTGTTTGTAAAAACAGGGCCTTTTGTCCCAATGTTCATCATTGTACACTTGCTTACACTTATGGCCCATTTTGGAGCCCCTGGTATTTAACACAGATACTGAGTCAGCAAACATACAGTTCCAAACTATTCATCATAACCTTTCATCGCTTTTGTGCCTTTGAAAGCTGTTTGAAAATATAAAGAAACCAGAAGATGCAGCTTTTCCTAGCCCTGTACTGAAGAGAAGTGTGCCTCTGTGCCATGCAAGTCTACAAAGGGATCTGCACAGGTAACAGTAAATAATTTTGTGCAGTATAGTAGCAATGCTAAACCATGATATTGAACCATAGTTCTCCTTTAAGTGTTAACCCAGCCCAGCAGCTTAACTATAGTTAAAGGATTCTTGTCAGCCAAGGCTTGCAGTGGGTTTATAAACCTTGGTTAATGTTAAACATAATTTAGCATTACATGCAAACCCAGACCCCACTACACCATCAGAATTACCTATTTGACCTAATTCATTCACCTTCAGCTACTGAAGGGGATGAAGCCCCATCTTCATCAACCAGGTTCCAATCCTTTCCTTAGATCAGTGCTTCCCAGACTTGGGTATCCAGCTGTTTTTGGACTACAGCTCCCATCATCCCTAGCTAGCAGGGCCAGTGATCTGGTATTATGGGAACTTTAGTCCAAAAACAGCTGGAGACTTAAGGACTAGATTTTTACTTTCCAAAGATTAAACTTTTGACTTGCCAGTTTGTATTCAACTAGTGTTTGCTTCTAGTAAACCCACTGAAATTAATGGCCAGGACTAACTTAGGCTGTTCATTTCAGTGAGTCTACTCTGAAGAAAATGTGACAAAAAAAACCCAGAATGCTGACTTCTGCACTCACCTCTCTGCCTGTATATTACAGTAACAAAATAAATAAGCATAATCTTCTCTATAGATATTGCATTTTCAGGGAAACTTTTACCAACCTCCATTAATATCAAAAGAAGGATTCTAGCAGTCTTCAAGGGAAGTTCATATACAGTACCTATGGTAATGCAGTTTCTCTGCCCTTAAATGACTGCAGGACCTATTCCCCACAGCAAGGAGCAAAAATTATTTTGCTCTCCATTTAGATTTTCTCTTTCATCATTGCCTGTGCTAACATTCTTCTTAAGACTTAAAGAAAGCATTCACATTTGTGCATACCTGCTACTCAAAATATTGATTTAATATTCTTCTCTACAAGAACAAGTCCATAATGCGATTAGAAAGTCGGACCAGGGTACTATGAAAGCTGCTACAGACAAGTGCAATTTCTCAACATTAATTCCTTATCAGAGCGAATGAACTGAGAGAAAACAAGTGCTGGGGCTTAGCCCTATGTGAGCTTTAACAATGGCAATTAGCTGCCCACAGGACACCTATTTTTTAAAAGCCACACTCTATTGCCACTGGGCAAGAGTCAATAATAGAGAAAGCAAATATTCAAAACTGGATTAAACCAGTAAGTGGGGATCCTTCCAAAATTCTCCTTGGAGTTTCTCCCTGGATTTTGACATTCCAAATTACCTATTCCAGTTTTAAAAGGGGAACCCAAAGCATCAGTAATTCTATTTTTTATTATCAACACTGTTACCGCAGCAGTATTTGCAGCAGCTGCCAGTGGCGTAGCATGGGGGGTGCTAGGGGTGCCGGCCGCACCGGGCGCAACATCTGGGGGGGGCGCTCGCTGCCTCCAGAGTCGCGGAACCGACGAGCTGTGCGCGCGCCCGGGCTGAAGGCGTCCGGCAGGCAGCGGCTCTCAGCCCCGCGCGTCAGGGCCGCGGAGGACGCGCCAGGCAGCCCCTCCTCACAGCCCCACCTCCGCTGCTGCTGCAGCAGCTGCTGGGCCATGTTGCATTTTCCTCGCCTCTCTGCCCCCCTCCTCCTCCAGGCAAGCGGCGTGGTTTGGGCGGCAACTCGCCTCAGATTGGCAGGTTAGGGGTTAGGGGGGGCGCAAATTACTTGCCTTGCCCCGGGTTAGGGGGCGCAAATTACTTGCCTTCCCCGGGTGCTGACAACTCACGCTACGCCGCTGGCAGCTGCATGTACCCATCTATTATTATGAAAATTGTAATGTTTTCCCACACAAATTTGGCATTGTATTCTGCACATTTTGCCCCCAAATATGCATTTGTGTACGCATTTTAGTACATTCAGTATTGCATAATCTGGAGAAGAGTGAAAAACAAAGGATGGTTGTATTCCAATCTATATGTTGATCTAGAAAGTGTGGCTCTGGTCTGTTCACATTAAAGTGCTGGACAAATTACCTTGAGCATCTCTGTAGAAAGGAATGCTATTTGCGAAGTATAAGCCCCAAGCTAGAGGGAAGTGCTATGGCTCAGTTTGGGGGCATCTCTTTTGCATGCAGAAGGTCCCAAGTGTCTCCCATCGTCTCCAGGTGAGGCTGGGTGGATCCTTGCAAAAAAAGAAAAAAGAAAGAAAGAAAGCCACTGCCAACCAGTGTCGACAACATCAGGCTAGACGAACTAATGGCCTGGCTTGATATGGCAGGTTCCTAGTTTCCTGAACTCCACTGGGCATGCATAACTACATGGATGGTTTATTTTTTTCATCTCTCCAATCTGCTATTGAAGGTCACTGACCAGATACATGTTCAGATTAGGTGGAGAATAAGTATATGTCACACCCCTGCTTTTTCATATGAAGTTTCATTTTTTTGCTAATGAAAACTAGTTCCCTTTAAAGGAAAGCCCAACGAAGGTGGGCAAGTGAAAACAGGATTTTTTTCCTCTCTATTTTTATAAAACCCATTAGGCAGCTTTAAAATGCCTTCATTTATTTTACAGCCGCCTTATTTTTCTTGTTCCTCTCCCACAGCAATTCTAGGCGGGTTCTTTAATTATGCTCGCAATGGCCATTGCTGAGTTACCCTAGCAGTACTACGTATTTCCTCTGTAGAAATATTCCATCTGGTAGCATCAGCTGTCTGCTAGTGCCAGTTCTTTATGGTACCCTGTTGCAACGATATTCAGCAGTAAAGTATCAACAAACTTAAGCCTGCCTGTACAGCAGGAACTGCCAACTTAGAGAGAAGACACAGAATCAGCATCAGACTTAATTTCCTTAATGAGCTCTGTGTGAGGTTTTTGCAGGGAAAGCTGGCATCTGTGACTTGCTGGAGCTATCAAGGTTCTCTAAAAGCTGCACCTGTTTGCTAGACGCGCAGATCCACCAAGAGGACTCCTGAGTACCTAAAATGAACTACTTTGATAGCAGTCAAAAAACAGAAAGCTTCATTTGAACTATCACTTTGGAAACAGGTTTCCAATCAAGGAAGACGAATCCAGTTCTAACCTAATATTATGAGCTTAATAGAATTGTAAAGCAACAGTGGATTTTTTTCTGTGCTTCCCTGTTGTTTGATGGGTGGTGTTTTCAGGGGCATCCAAGCTCACCTTGGGCTAGGGAAAAATTCCCACAGAGAACCACAACCCTCTGCTTATTACTACACTCAGTAATATCCGTTGAACTCTTATGCTCCTCTATAACTGTGCTAAAGTCAGGATATAAAGCACTTTGTGAAATGTTGACTGGTGGTTGGGGAAGGGATGGAAAACCAGAGGGAGATGGAATGGGGAGGAAAGGAGTGGAGTTTCCTTGGACTATCACCCTGAACAGGAGCACTCCACACTACTGGCTTTTGTATGTATTCAGACTGATTTCTAAAGCACTCCAATATACTTGAAACAACATCCCTCATAAAAAGATTCCCTTTCACGTTCATGCTTAAACATGGAATCTGGTGCATCTCTGCAACCCTCTCTGCTTGGTTGTAAGTCACTTTGGGTTGCCTTGGGCAAAGTAAAGCGTCTAACAAATTTAATTAACAATAATAGAACCATGCAAGCAATCTCCACCTCTCCATGAAAAAGGAAATTATCATAGTAAACTGGAGGACTCAGGATACATTCCCACAACCATGTTTTCCAAGGGAAACATCCCTTCAGCTTCCATGGCACAATGTTTGTGCGTAAAACTATTCAAAACAATCCAGTGGTGATTAGTTTGATTATGTGAATCATCAGTGGGTTGCCTGCATCCAAATTATTACAAATATGCGGCTGTGGGAAATAAAACTGATGCCAAGGATGTGAATCTGCTTCTCAAATCAGTTCCGCTGAAAGAAAGCTGAGTCAAATGACTTCTCTACGATAGATATATTTGTTTAACTGTCATTCTCCCTCTCCAGGGAAGTCTAGGCCTGTAGTTCTGTGAGGGGAAGCAGATTTGTCAACACTCCACCAAGGTACAATTCCCAGATTCTTTTAGGGAAGCCTTGACGGTCAAAGTGGTGTGAAAAATCGTCCATGTCTATAATGTAAATATGGTCCTACTGATCACCCACAACCCATAATTCAACTTCCACTTAAAATGGCAAATTATGTCAGGCAGACACGTGGTTGAAATAGAAGTATGATTTACGAGTTATATTTCTCTAAAGGCATAATTTCTCTGAAGGCATAGTCCACTGATGACTAATATAGCCTCTTCCAGATCGTCCATTAAGAGCTGAAGCCATGCATGTAGCTTTCTGTTTGCTTCAAAGCTCTTTGATTGCCCAGCCAAAGTGGAACACTCATAAAACTGTTGCAAAAGAAAATTAATTGACTAAAAAAAGGAAATGAAAGAGATTGTGCATACCTATATCAGGGTATGGGTTCTAATCTGTGGCCCTCCAAGGGTTGGTGGATTATGTCAGCCCCAACAAGCGTGGCCAGTGGTCAGGGATCATGGTGGTTGGAGTCTAGCACCATGTAGAAGACCACATATTCCACACTAGTGGTGCATATAAAAGAGATCTAGACTGACCATTCCTTCCATTTTGTGATACATCTCCCTGAAAGGAGTAATAAGAAAAAGAGGCAACCATCATGACCCACAACACAGGGAACTTGCAGCGTATGGCAGAGGACTCTGATGATGACAAGGTTCAGATGCCTTCTTTGAGAAGACAGCCATGAGCATGTCAGAGGGCACAGCCCTGCCAACACCCTCTAACTCAGAGAATGAGTCCCATGAATTGCTTCTGTCTCCCCAGCCCTGCAAAAGGCAAAGGATACAAAACAAGGTAAAGGTAACAGTAAAGGTAAAGGTAAAGGGACCCCTGACCATTAGGTCCAGTCGTGACCGACTCTGGGGTTGCGGCGCTCATCTCGCTTTATTAGCCGAGGGAGCGGGCGTACAGCTTCCGGTTCATGTGGCCAGCATGACTAAGCCGCTTCTGGCAAACCAGAGCAGCCCACGGAAACGCTGTTTACCTTCCCACCGGAGCGGTACCTATTTATCTACTTGCACTTTGATGTGCTTTTGAACTGCTAGGTTGGCAGGAGTTGGGACCGAACAACGGGAGCTCACCCCGTCACGGGGATTCGAACTGCCGACCTTCTCATCTGCAAGTCCTAGGCTCTGTGGTTTAACCCACAGTGCCACCTGCGTCCCTACAAAACAAGGTAAGAGCCCTTTAAATAACCAGCCAGCTCCTCCAGGGAGACAGATCCTACCACATTCTAGTTCTAGCCTACAACATCTCTGCAGAAACAACATCATTTGTAGCTTCCTCCAGAGGACAGTGCGGGTTCCAAGATGTGACCTGAGGTGGAATTTGAAGTAGTGCTGAGGAGATCACTCCACCAGCACTAGCATCTCTACATGCCTGATGAAATGATATCACCTCTCTTCCACTCTTGCCCTGTTCTGGGGATTCTCCTGACCTCCTAGTGTGAATTAGGGGGCACGGATGAGGAGAGGGGAATCCCATTGTGTTTGTAGGATGTGTTACACTGGCTTCCACTAGTGCTACTATCTAGATGCATCCAGCCTTGGACTAGATTTGGCACTAGTCCTTCCCCTGTGATCCTCAAGTTCTCATTAAACTGGGCAGGAAAATCAGAATATAGGTAGTATAAGAACAGTTTATGGCAATGACCTGTCTATTCCAGTAGGGTGATATTCATACATAGCCAGGTCTAGGTCCTCTCAGTGTGTGAAATAACAAGCAGCTCTGAGCACCCTGTGCTTCACTAGATCACCTCCAGCTTCTGACCATGTGATATTTAGGGGAAACAAGAAATACAACCCATTTGTTATCCCATTTAATCTTCCACTAAAATAAATCCAGCTCTAATCCAGCTGACATAACTACATTTAGAAAGTATCTAGTGTTTTATACCAGGAAAGAGAAAGGAACATAGGAAACTGCCTTTTGCTGAGCTCACTACTGACTACACTAACATACAGTGACTCTTCATGATTTCAAATGCAAGTCTTTTCCCAGTTTTAGCTGGAGATGCCAGTGATTAAACCTGGGACCCACTGCATGCAAACCGTGCTGTCTGTCACTGAGTTACAGGAAGGAAGGGAAAGTAGGAACCAACAAATTTGCAGATGCAAACAGTTCCACACCTACACAGATAAATGATGCATATTTTTCAAATCATCATCATCATCACTACTCATGCATAGGGAACTTTTTGTTTCAACAAATATCACCCACCAGTAACACAGAGCTAATGAATTAATTTGTAAAGTCCCCTGAAATGTTGTTTATATATGTATGGCTAACAAATTTCCTGGATCCCTGTGTACAAGTTGTGTCTGTTGCTTTAATATGGCTATATCAGCAACACTTGTTAATTCTTGTGTGTTCGCCTTTTGCAATGTTCTGGAGACCTCAACTTCATTTTCAAAGAGCGGAAATTCAAGAACGTGTCGATCAAAGAAAGAGGGGAAAGTGAGATCAAAGATCACTTTAATTGAGAAAATGCAGTCCATTTTAATCAGAAAATTAGACTATTTATAGAACATATTAAAATTATCAACGTCATCGAACACAGTATGTAGTAGCATCAGTTCATGAGTGGACATATACATTCACATGAATCACAGAATAAACATTCCCTTTATCGCTAGGTAGCACATACTGTATCAAACTAAGCAGGACAATCACCTCTTTCTCTGTCTTTGGCTAAAGCATGAGATCATAGATGAACTTCACAAAGGTTTCAGACTATTTCATAGTGCAAAATTAGCATCCCTGTCAAACCAGGAGTTGTGAACGTTAGACTAGATCACAATCCATACCCTGTATGAAGATAGGGGGTGCTGTGCAAAATGGGCATTCTGTCACCTCCCTACGAGTTCTGATTCTGGAAAGGACCTCAAGGATCATCTACTCTAAACCCATCTCCCTTAAGACAACACATGCCTTCCTTAACCCATCCAGGTTAAGGATCATTCCAGAGTAGAAGACTCTCAATAACTTGTATTATTGCCCAACTAATCTTGCAGTCAGGAAGTGAGTCCTAACACCTAACATTTGTTTATACTACAGCATGTTAAAATATCTCACCATACACATCCCTCAGTGTTCTCTGTCTTCTTTGTGGTAACTTTTAAGTGCTGGAAAACTGACCCCAAACACATACATCTCTCTTTTCATACAAATTGTTTTCAGGCTCGAGATAACAAGGTTGACATTTTAACAGCACCTGAGAGATCTGTACCTGGATTGTAAACACATATATTTGGAAACAGGTCTGGTGGATTTCTATAGAACATCTTTCCAAGCCAGAGTGCTTGGGCTTGAAGCCAAGAAAACAAAATTCATTTTCAAAATGGGTTTTCATGGGACTTGGGTTAATTCTATCCATGCTATTGACACTGCTGATGTCAATGGATTTCGTTTAGGTCAGGATTACATTGAAAGGGGCAAGCCAGTCAGGTAAACTATGTGTAATAGGAGGGGCTGGGGAAATTGGGGGGGGGGGGCAAGAAACAGCAGGAAAGGGTTGGAATGAAATGCAACATGAAATGCAACATGAAATGCAACATGACTCGACTTCTGTTTATTTGTAAGTTTCCAGGAAATTGAATGGGACTTGCTCCTTGCTAACTGGTTTACATTAACTCCTTTTTGTGTGTGAATTTTTCTAAAACAGGGATCGGGAACCTCGGGATGGTGGAGAGGGGAAATGTGGTCCTCCAGGCATCTCCATCTGGCTCTCAAGCTCTCACCACCATCCTTCTCCCCAGGTCACACCCATCATTTAGTGTTTCTGTCTTGAATAAATGTATCCTTGAATTTGGATAATGCGTCTGTCTTGCTGTGCATAGAAACCAGCCTACTGTACATATGTAAAATTCACATATGTTGCCCTGCCAACCTTTGCCTTTGGCCTCATCCATCACCAGCATGTGGTGCCCAAAGTGTTGCCCAGAAGACAGTGCAGCCCTTGGGCTGGCAATGGTTTCCCCAACCCTGCCATAAAAGGGGGCTTTTCATTGTTTTGGCTTCCTTTAGTTAGTTAGTTAGTTACTTGTTTGTTTAAGCGCCTAAAGCTTTGAGTCCCATGGAGGCAGGACATGCATATAGGTAAAGCTGCTGTGAGACACCGTGAGGCCTGGGAGATGGTGGCGTATAAATCTTTTCAAAGTAACTTATGTAAAAGACTAAACCCTACATGCCAGTTGCTCTGGAGCAATGTCAAGGTATTCACATAGCAAGTCCAGCCCCTGCTATGCAACAGGGTGAAGTAACCTGCTTCAGGTGGCACCACGGAGAAGGCAGATTATAGATGAAGGAGAGAATTGGCTTCTTTTTCAAGTATTGGCCCTTGCAGAAGTATCTTGAACTGGTACTGTCACTGAGTCTTCAAAGTGACTTCAGCTGCCATGTTCAAAAATAAGCAGTCCCATTTGCAGGAGAAATGATTTTGAGGAGATATGGAAGGTAATTGTAGAATTTGTACCGCTAAAATGGAAAGGGGTCAAACCATCGCAAGAGATGTTGAAATTTTGGGAGGTTGGATAGTTACAATGGAATAGTTTCAGGGGTGGGGTGCACATTTATTATTATTATTATTATTATTATTATTATTATTATTATTATTATTATAAAATAAATAAATGAATAAAAAGAATAAGTGGTCCTGAATCACAACCTTTGCTTCCAACTCCAATTATATGGGCATTTAGTATAAATATAACATTAGCTCATTCACACCGTGATCAACTCCTGCCTGGAAACCAATGTCCCCACTGTGGAAGGACATGCGGATCCAGAACTCACCTCCACAGTCACTTACGGACTCATTGTTAAAACTGTGTTTATGGAAGACAATCTTACTCGGCTATGAGTGATCGCCAAAGATGAAGAAAAAGAATTGCAAAATTGTGCAAGATCCACTACAACCTAAATACCCCTTTGCTGTAAAGTGTATCAACTGCCCAATCAGCACACTGGCTGCAAAAGCACCCTTGAAATGATGGAGAACACTTTTGTTAACTACCTGGGAATTGTCTCTATACAATAAAGATGTAATGTGTACATCAACCCATAGCTATTAAAACCTTACATGCAAATATGATTCTTAGGCAGTAACAATCCACTTTCATAGTAGCATGCCCCCATAAGATTTCAGTGAACTCAGTTCTGTGTAAATATGCTTAAAACATGGATAGACTTCACTTGAAATTATGTCCCGTTCATATGCCTTTGGTGTTACTTTTAGTCCCATAAGGAAAAGTGCATTCTTCTGCATGTTGACTTGGAAGGAAGTCCCACTGTGTTCAGTGAGACTTACTCCCTAGTAAGTGTTTTTAGGATTTTAGACTTAAATAATTAGCAGTCAAACTGTATTCTAGATATGGATTTTAGCCTGTGTTAATTTGTTCAGCAAGGACTAACTCAAAAGTAATAGCTTGATATTGGGTCAAGATTGAAGTAGCTTTGCTGCAAATAATAATCTTGCTCTAGGGGAACAGCAATATTGCTGCTTTTTTATATATTAAAAAATACGGATGTAGGTTTCAGGCCTGAGAAATTCTGGGAGTGATTTATTTTTTTAAGAGCTACACAAATATTGCCATGCTCCACATATAAACGAAGGATGGGGAACCTGCAGCCCTCCAAAGGCTTTCAGACTCCAACTCTCCTTATCCCTGACCATTGTCCACACTGGCTGAAACTGATGGGAGTTAAAGTCCAACAATATCTGGAGGGCTGCATATTTCCCATCTCTAACTGGAAGATTAATGATAATTATAATTTGCTAAATTGGACTTCTTGTACGTACATGAAATTGAAGCAGCCATGTGGAAGAGTTGTACCACTTGTGACTGATAATGTCACAGACACTCTCCAATATGTGCCTGCAACATTGACGCTGCCGCATTCTACACAATAATAAAACTATCAATGGATGCACTATTGGGATCCTACCAATAACAATAGTTCAGTTGGAGAGCAGTGGAAATTGGATATTAGATCCCTGTAACAGAAGCATAGCTTTCAGAGAATATATCTGGGTCCTTCACAATGAATGACTCACATTTTGTTTCTATTATAACTTAGTCTTCTGGAGTTACCCTTCAGGGAGATATCTGCTGTGTAGTTATCCATGTGTGTTTTTCTTGGTGAAGCCCAGTAACTGAACCAACACAAATCTAGTCTCCTTATGAATTCAACCTTTAAAAATCTGTGCTGCTAATGAATTCTGACAAGACTTTTTTCCCTAGGTTTATTATGTCTTCATAAGAAGAATTCCAAAAGCTTTCCCATGGAAGCAAGTTTTACACAGAAATGCCCATTACTTCTTTGTATATGTGCTTAGGCTTGATGCAGCTGATGTCCATTATGTTCTACAGTCCATGACTTGTCAGAAAATCTCACTCCCTGGAAGCAACTCAATGCATTTTCCAGTCATGTGCTCAAGGGACTGAAGCACTGGGCACTCTAACATGGTTGCTCATGAGTTTAAGCTGACGTTTTATTTATTTACAGCTGCATGGCTATTTTTACAGCTGTGTGATGCACAAGACGCCAGACATACCTTTGTGCAAACTCCTCTGAAGTATTTGAGAGCACTTCCCATGCTCTGGCACAAGTTCCATTCATATCAATGATGGAATGCACAGAACTTTGGGAGTAAAACTTGCCCCTCTTCATTAATCTTCAACAAGAGAACTGAGATGATTAAAATGAAGGATTCAATATGAGTCAAAGTCAATGTGGGAGGAGTTAGGAGACCTCTTGCTGCCTCTGCTAACATATGCCCTTTACACCTACTAATCATTAGTGGTACATTAAAATGCTCTTTTCAAATAAAATAAAAAAGCAGAGTGACAGTTTTCTACAGTCTGCAATCCACAAGCCACATCCTTGGGCTTGTGAACTGCAGTCAGTAGCTGCATTGTAACTTTCAGCAAAGTTTATTAGACATGAGGGCTTTTTTATATGCAGACATGCATGCAGATAAACTCAGTCTGTGGCCACGTTTCTCTGATGGGACATTTAAATAATATGTAATGGCATTATATTACACATTTCATTTGATTTATGGACTTTTGCTATCTCTTGAGCAATGTTTTAACTTCTTTGTTCACTCTCTGGGCATACAGCTCACTCATTCACCTACTCTGCTGACAATGTGTCTACTTGGGAGTAAGTGTCTAGAGGCTTGAAGCCAGCAGGGTAAGTTAAGGGCATCACGTTCACCTATTGATGCAATATTAAGAGTTCCAAGTCTCACGTGTTGATCCCAAACAAGAAAGAGCAATACTCAACTGAGACCATATATTTATCTGGACCAAATGTTGTAAGCAGTTGCTAATCATTTATAATTGCTAGGACTGCCTTCTTTATTTTCACTTTTTCAAGCATTGTGGGAGACTCCAGTGATGCAGAACTATCTTTGTTCTGCTTCCAAAGGACACCTCTGGGCACTATCCACCAGAAGCTGTTTTGTCCCTGGAACAACTTTTTCTTATTTGCATCCTTATCAAGGATTTTTGATCTAATGAACGCTGCCTGCATTAAGCATTTCACTACTTATTTGTCCTGATAAAGGGTTGAATCCCATGCTAGGTCTACTCAGAGTAAACCCACCGAAAATAACGGGCACCCCAAACATTCATTTCAGCGGATCTGTTCTGAGTAAAATCTAGCTGGACTCAACCGAAAGCTATGTAAATACTGTATCAAGGTAACTCTACCGCATCGGTTTGTCTGCTGCAGGAAGTTCAGTGTGGCCCGGAAGCTTGCCTCTAGCGCTTTAAACACCTATTCAAGCTATCTCCTCGTCTGCTAAATCTTTCATAAGAGGTGTGTTTCCCACCATTTCAGGCTTCAAGCCTTAACGGCGGCCCGATCCGATGAACGTTTTTACTTTGAAGTAAATCCCGCCTCAAACAGTGGCTCTTCTCTCCATTCTCCTCCCACCCAAGTGTGCCAAGGACCGCGGGCTTCCTTGGGAGCATTGAGCTCGGTAGGACTTACTTCCGAGTAAACATGCGTAGCGTGGGATCGGCTTGCCCTTTCGCGGGAGTCCTGGACATAGAAATGGCTGACAACATATAAGCGGGAGAGCGCTCTCTACAATACATGGTACAGACCGATCAGTTAGCAAGTCACTTACAGGATTGCGGATCCGCTTGGCTCCCTCCCTCCTTTCCCACCCCACCGAAATGCACTTTGCCCAAGCCAGCGACCACCTGGAAGCCGCTCCAGTTGGCTTGGTTGCTTCGCTCCCTTTCAGAGTTCGTACTTACTCGGCCTTAAAAGAAGCAAAGAAGTTTTTTAGCTTCTTCTTTAAAATAATAAAAATAAATAAATCCGAGGGGGTTTTGGGGGGGGCGTGTGGGGAGCGAGCGAAGGAGAGAAACCAGACGAGATTTACGTTGTTATGCATAGGATGGTTTTATTGTGTGGTTTCAATTCGGGCAGATACCCTGTTTGTTTGTTTGTTTGTTGGTCGGTTGGTTAGTCTCCTGGTCTGCAGCCCATCCTACCACCCCCACACGCAAACACACACCCTCAAAATCCTAGATCAGCTCCCCTAGATCGGATTGTTTCTATGCACAGTTTGGAGTAAGGAGGAAACTCTGAGAAGGAGTCGAGGCCGGGAGCAACAACAAACGAGACTGTCAGGCTTCCCTGGGACGCTCCTACCTTCCTGAGCCGCCTCGCGGTGTTGAAGCAGGAGTTCAGAAAAGGGACCCCCGAGGGCGCCGGATGAGCAACACTGCTGGGCGAGAGCAGTTGGCTTTGGGCCCCGGTCTGTATTGGGACCCAAGGCACAGGGCAGCCTCCATTCGAGCGTCCCAAATGGGGAAAGGGGGGGGTCCAGGCGACGCTCCCCGCCCTCCTCTCCCGAAAATAAAAGAGCCATCAGTGCCCAATGAAAATGGCGCAGCAGAGGTGGGATGGCCCAGCCCCGACGGCGTTACAGGGCATCAGATGTCTGCAAAGCATCCATGGTAGAAGGAGGTGCCTGGGGGGAGGGGAGTTCATGAAGAGGTGAGGTGGAGGATAAGACCCACACACCCAGTGCCTACCCTACCCCTCTCCCAGCCCCCCACTTCACCCTCAAAAAGCGTGTCTCTGTGTGTGTGTGTGCAGTCCCTCCCTGCGCTCCAGTCACTGCGTGCAAAACTTGCACTTGATGATCTTCTTAAAAGCACTTTGGAAATCTTTGTTGAAGTAGGCATAGATGACCGGGTTGAGGAGCGAGTTGGAGTAGCCTAGCCAGTTGATGACGGCGCCCAGCCAGTCCGGCATGTAGCAGCCCGAGCCGCACAAGGGCAAGACCAGCGCCACGATGAAGAAGGGCAGCCAGCACAGGATGAAGGTGCCCATGATGATGCCCAGAGTCTTGACCGTCTTCCTCTCCCGGGCCAGGGCCATCTTGCGCTTGGCCTCTGCGTTCTTGGGCTCGTTCTTGCGCTCCGTCGACGGCGTGGCCGCTCCCGAGCTGCCTTGGGGAGGGGGGTGGGGATGGTGGTGGTGGTGGTGATGGTGATGGTGATGGTGGTTGGGCAGGGGCAGGTGGCTCTTGGTAGAGTTGGACGGGTTGACCTCGAGGATTTCCAAGGCAGCCACCGGGCCGTCCTCTCCCAGCCGGAGGGCCCCATTGACGCACGGGCCCTCAGGCCCTTTGGGCTCGACGGTGCTTTTCCAGCTTTTGGCCTGCTGCTGGGGACCCCCGTTGCTCCGCTTGGGCTCTCCGCTGGACGGCGAGGCCGACAGGCAGGTGTCGGCCACCTTCTCAGAGTCCTCGTGCTGCTGCTGCTTCTTGTCTGCTTTCTTGACGGTCTTGCGGATCCTGAAGCGCGCCGCCTTGAAGATGCGCCCGTAGAGGACCAGCATGAGCAGCAGCGGGATGTAGAAGGCGCCGAAGGTGGAGTAGATGGTGTAGCCGGGGTCCTTGCTGATGGTGCAGGCGTTGGGGTCGGCCCTGTCCTCTGGGGTCCGCCAGCCCAGCATGGGCGGGATGGAGATGAGGAAGCCGATCAGCCACGTCAGGCTGATGAGGACGGCGGCCCGACGGGGCGTCCGCTTGTTGACGTAGTCAATGGGGTCCGTGATGGCCCAGTAGCGGTCCAGGGCGATAGCGCACAGGTGCAGAATGGACGAAGTGCAGCACAGCACGTCGAGGGAGTTGAAGATGTCGCAGGTCACCTGGCCCAGCGTCCACTTGCCCAGCACCTGGTACAGGGCGGCCATGGGCAGCACGAGCACCGACACCATCAGGTCCGTGACGGCCAGCGAGCCGATCAGGTAGTTCGCCACAGTCTGCAAGGTGCGCTCCAGGGCGATGGCGGCGATGACACACGCGTTGCCCACCACGGCGAACAAGATCAGCGCGCCCAGCACCACCGACGTGCCCAGCTGGTAACCCAGGGTGGCCGCGGGCGCCGGGCTAGTCGGCTGGCTGCCGTTGGCCGCCGTCGTGCTGTTGGGCATCTCCATGGCGGAAGGGGGCCGGAGGGAGGAGCGGGGGGCGAGGGGGGCCGAGGAGGCAGCGCCTTCACTCCGGCGGCGGCGGCGGCAGCGGCGGTGGGCAGCAGTGCTTCCAGAGGGTCAGCACCACCATGGCCCCCCGACGGGACGGGCAGAGAGAGGCGGCGGCGGCTGGCGGGGCTCACGCGCCCCTCGCGGGCTAAAGCCAGGCAGCGCCTCGGGCTAGCGCCAGTCCCGACACACCGGCTGCATCTCCTGTTCCTCCTCCTGTTCCTCCTCTTCCTCCTCGGCTAGGCATTCCCGGGAGCAGTGCCCAGCACCTCCTCTCGAGCCTCCTTGCTGCTGCTGCTGCTGCTGCTGCTGCTGCTGCTGCTGCTGCTGCTGCTGCTGCCACTGCCCCCTCCCGCCGCCGCCGCCGCCGCTGCTCAACCCTCCGGCGGCCCCCACTTGCTGCTGGGCTGGCTCTCCTGCTTCCTCTTCCTCGCCCTTCCTTCTCAAAGTCTCTCTGCTTCTCTCTGGCTCTTGCCCGCCGCTTCTTATCCTCCCTGCCACATCCCCCCGTCACTCACTCACTGAGCTTGGCTTCTCGCAGCCTCCCGTTGCTCTCGCCGTCCCCTCTCTCTCTCTCTCTCTCTCTGCTGCTCCTCTTCCTGCCGCTGCCTCTTGGGCTCCCTCCTCGACTTCTTTGTCTCCTTTATTTATTTATTTCCTTCTGCCTGGCTCCCATTTATTTATAAATTTATATCCCTTTTCTCTCTGCCCCACTTCTTCTCTTCTTCCTCCCTTGTCTTCCCTCTCCCGCCTTCTCCCTCGCTTCTGCTCCGCTTCTCTAGCCCTCGCTGCTGCTGCTGCTGCTCTCTTTCTGCAGCCGCTCTTCCCCCGTCCACACACACACTTTTTGTAGTCCTCGCTGCCTGCTGCCAGCCCTCCCCTTCGTCTTCTCCTTGTCACCCCGTCGGCTTCTTTGCTCCTCTTTCAGCCTTTGGGTCTGCCCCCGGCTCCTCTCCTCTCCTCCTTTCCCTCCTTCTTCTTTTCACTTCTCCATTGCCAAGGACTGCTGAGATCTCTCGCCTTCAGCATTTTGTTGCCCCCCTCCCCCCAATTCTCCTCCTCTTGGGTTTATTTCCTCCCTCCTCCTCCCCTCGGTCCCTCCCTTTCACTTCTCCGCCCCCCCTCCACACACACACACACACACACAACGCCCCCACATAGACACCTCGTGTGTGTTAGTGGGTGCTTCTCGCCGGATGACATGGGACTCTGGGCTGATGGTCCTTTTCGTCAATGGAATCTGGGGCAGCATTCATTGGGTGCCTTAGCAGCCATAGGGGAGTAAGGATAGGACCGATAGGACACATTCTCTCCTCCCCACCCCAACACACATTCACACATGATCCACACACATGTCAGAAACTAGACCAGATAGATTCTCTAAAGGAAGGGGAACCCCCTACACGCAACGCAAACCGCCTCCTGCTCCCCGCCCCCCATCGCAACCCTCCAACAGCAGGCGAGAATCGTTAAAAAAGAGCAAAAGTTATAGTGGTGTTGCTGGGACTGCTTCGCCGCGCGTCAGCCCCCTCCCCTTGAAAACCCAGTCCCTGTAGGTGCGCCCTCAGCCAGGAGTGCCAAAGAGGCAGGATGCAATGGAGACTGAGCTTCGTCTTGGCCGGAGGCGACCCGGAGGAACTGGCGGGGCTTGACGAGGGAAAGCAGCGAGAACCGCTGAACTGAGCTCCCCGTCTCTCATTTCGCTTCGTTTCCACTGGAGCGCTTTGCCCGGGGAAGCAGCTCCGCTGAACCAGCGGAGGAAGACTGGCGAGGCTGGCGAGAACCGTAGGGAAGGGATCCCCCTTCCCTTCCCCCCCCCCAACCATCTCGTTCCCTAGCTGGAATCGGGCGCTTTGCAAGGAAGGCGGCGGCGAATGGGCATCCCTGCTCCGCTCCCCGCCTTCCTCGCGGCAGCAGAGGCGACGAAGTCCGTTTCGGCGCCGGCTGGCGAGCGCCAGCATTTCAGCACCCTGGACAGCGCTGAGCTTCAAGGGCATTTGTCGCCACCTGCAGGCGCGCCACGTTGGGCTTCGCCTGTTCAGCTCGCGTACCTGCGCTGGGAGACTCGGAAAGCCTCCCCAGCAGTGGCGTAGCGTGGGTTGTCAGCACCCGGGGCAAGGCAAGTAATTTGTGCCCCCTAACCCGTGGATTTGCGCCCCCTAACGCTAACCCCCAGATGTTGCGCCCGGTGCGGCCGGCCCCCCCTGCACCCCCCACGCTACGCCACTGCTCCCCACGCTACGCTACACTGCTCCTGTAGGCAGAGGACGGCCGTGGGCAGCTGCTTCCCCGCTGTAAAAGGCTTCGGGTCGCTTGAATGCATCTGCCCGAAAAGTCCCTGAAACTCCACGTCGCCTTTGCCCACCTCGGGTCAGCGGGGGCGGGGGGAGGGGCGGGGGAAGGCATCGCTTGGGCGCCTTGAAGCGAAATGTACTCGAACGCTCCGTCTTTTATTCTCTCCCTCCTCTCCTTTTTTCCTTGAACTTTTGTTGCTACCATTTCACAGACAGGTAAATCGGACCGCCCTGGTGTTTCAGAGCAGCGGAGTGTCGGTGTGTGGGCGCATTTGCCTGGAGGTTACAATTAGCCCTTTTATTTCGCCCAACCACAAAGGCTCGAACGGGGTTTGGATTGTTTGGAGTGGGGGAATTCATAAAAGGCAGCACTTCAGTTCCAAAATGATGGAGCACAAAGGCTGGATATAAGCCACGCTATCTGCTTTGAAAGACCCCACTCCTAATTGCAGGTGATTTTTAAAGGTGGCTGTTACTAAGCAGTTAGGAAAAAGTGCTCTGCAGAGGTACTCCTTTCTTAGCTATCACTTCAGGGTTAAGGGGGGGGGGTGCTTTGTCACTGAAAACAAGAACACAGGAAGCTACCTTATACTGAGTCTTCCCATCTATCTCAGTATTGTCTACACTGATTGGCAGCGACTGTCTATGGTTTCAGACACGGATGTCCCCCGCTCCCCTCCCAGCCCTATCTGGAAATGCTGGGAAATGAACCTGGAAATTTCTGCAGACAGAGCAAATGATTTACCACTAAACTCCCTGGAAAGGTTCTGGAGCTGACTCTTAGCTTTCACCAACACTTTATAATATAAGCATATGGGAAGGCTTACGGTCACCAGGTACTTTTTAATTGCAGCCAACAATGATTTTCAGTGAACTTAAATGAAAAAGGACCCCAACCCAAATAATTATATGTCCGCTGAAATTTCCCGTAAGGAATGGTGACTTGTATAGCAGCTAAAGAGTTTGTTTCGTTTCTGGGTGTGTAATCGCACCAGAAAGTCATTGTCAATCTGGCTGTCCGTGGATGACTGTGCAGCTGTTTTTCTAAGCTCTTCCAACTTCCACTAGAGTAAATGAATCGTTTTGTCCTAGAACCTTTGAACTGAATTAGTTGGGTCACACAATGATCAATAAAAGAGCCAGAGTAAGGGGAATAGACCAAGGCAGGTTTCTATAGCGCCATGTCCTTGAAGTATCTTAAGATGGATTTGTTTACATGTTGTCCACTCAAATCATTTGGAAGCACTGTAGCACAGAGTCATTTAGGAAAATCTTATCCATCCACTAGATACTGGTCACTGAAAGTGGAGAGGTTTGTCTGGTTGTTTCTGAATCTGTTTTCTGGATTCTGTCATCTCTCACACACACAAAAGCAAGGATCCATTCTGCCCTGCTCTCTCTGCTCAAAGGAAAGTTGCACTGCAGGAAATTACAATGCAACCAAGTATTGAAATTGCTGATCTCCAAAAGATATAGGATGCTATAGCTTCACTTGATAGAAAGAGGCAAAAAAACCCAAAACAACAACAACAAAAAAGAGAGCGTGAAATGAAAACAGTATCTCTGGGAACAATCTGAAATGAGCATCAGATTGGCACATCGCAAATCAATGCATTTCTAGCTGGTAAACATCTCCAAAAAGTTCAGAGGGTTTGGGGCTGGTGACAATTAGCTGACAATTTTATTTTGTTGACAAGAGTGTCAGTTTCATTGGAAGAAAGAACTGAAAATCCTGAGGAAAATAATGTCACTAGGTTGGTGGGATTTTCTGCATCTCTTTACAAGGTTCTTTCAATAAAGAAAGGGGATTTTGCACCCTAGTTTGCCCTCACACATTTTTAGAGTTAAATGTTGCTTATAACAAAGTTTTCTCTTTTAAAAATGTTGCTTGTAAGAACATAATTTATAAATTGCCTTGTTGGATCAGACCAAAGGTTTATCTAATCTATAATTCATTTTCCAACCATGACAGCCAGATACCCTTAAAAAGGGTATGATGAAGATAACTACCTCTGTCCTTGGTTCTTAATAACTAGCAATCAAGTCCACAAAACACACACACAAGCTCCTTTTTCAGCTATCATATATACTACTAACAGCAAACTCATTATCTGAGAGCTAATAATTATGTAGCCAAAATGGCACTATCATGCACATGAGTTGGCTCGAGGGAACCTCAAGATTTGCAGAAATGCCACAAAATTGGGCGGGGGGCCAAGGAGAGTCCCAAAATAGTCTAGTGAGGACTCAGCATGGTCAGTGGCCACAGAACACAGAGCGACATAGAAGGGAGAATATCCTTTGGGAGTGGAATGGAAAATCAGGGAGAAAGGAATGGAATGTCCTGGAACGGGGCATTAATTGGCTGGAACTCTGAACAGTAGCACTCCTATTGCAACATTTAGTCACAGAGGTGCCCCTTGAAGTGTCTAATAACATTAGTCCCACCTTCTCTCGAGCAATTAGACACATTTCGGGTAAAGCAGTCATATGTGAAACCTGCAAAGAGAAATTGTGTTTGCATTTCCAACTGTGAATTTGAATATCAGCTGCTGCTGGGTCCCCAATAATACTTGGCGGGGGAGACTATTATTAACTTTATGATGAGGCCCTTCATGCATGCATACATATCTTCTTTCCTAAACAGAACACTGCATTGTGGATTTCATAATCCTACATCTACATGAGCTTACATAAAAGGAGCCATAGCTCAATGGTAAGAGCACATTACTGATACAGCTACAGCCCTAGGTTCTCTTTCTGGTGCTTCATCACAGTTAAAAAGGATCTGAGGAAGCAGGGAACAGAGAGAATTATGTGCAAGACCTTGGAATACCACTGCCAGTCAGAGCAGACCAGTGTAGACCAGTCAAACCTAAGCTGGTGCCCTTCAGATGCTTTGGACTAAAACTGGGACTGTCAGCCCCAGTAAAATGACTTGGTATACCACGTTGTCCTCCTAGGATGGCCATTGAATGACAATATAAGGGTGTGGGGTGTGGGGAGATCTGGAAAGGAATGGTGGCTGCCAGAAGAGGAACACACAGATGGTGAGAATGAGAAAGAAAGAAAGAAAGAAAGAAAGAAAGAAAGAAAGAAAGAAAGAAAGAAAGAAAGAAAGAAGCCACTACTAAAGAAAAGGTGAGTTCCCCCAATCCCCCCTTCTTTTCAGTCATTTTCTTCCACTCTCCAATTTTGGCACCTTCATAGAAGTTTCCGCTCAGGACTACATAGAGGGAGGGTTTCACATGTAATGCTGAACCATAGGACAAGCTGCAGCTTCTCCTCTTCTCCTCCTCCAATGCAACCACGATGAAGCAGTTCCAAGCTTCCACTTCCATTTTATATTAAGTGCAGTTTTGTGTTATGTCTGAACCCTAAACAGTGTTTAATCTTAACTATGGTTTGCTGAAACAAGTCGATTTTTCAAACCAAGGTTTATATTAACAAATATTTGGGTTCAGACAATATAGCATGCTCTGATTAATTTAAAAAAATAGAGGATTCCAAAGCCCTCAAGGTCACACCAGAGAAGAAGTAGCAACACTGGAGAGAGATTAAGATCATTCTTAGGACCCTAAACTGTGTCCAAACAAGCCCAATGATGCTCAGTGTTCTATTTGCAGTCCCTTTCTTAGTACTTTTTGATAATCAGTTATTTTGCTGCTGCAGCAGACTGTGCTAGTATTTCTACTGAGCTTTCTACTCTGCCCCATGACCTCTTTTGTAGGCAACTGCAGCTATTCTAGATTTCCATAGCAGTTGGGATTTATTTTCCCCTGTCAGGGGTACAGGGACAGAGGCACAGGGAAGGCAGGAAATGGAGAGCGATGGAGAGGAATCCCAGGAGAGCGAGGAAGAGGATAGCAATGACGCAGGGGATTCCATGAGTCTCTCCAGCAAATCAGAGGATTCCCAGAAAGGGGCGCCTGTGGTAAGGGCAAGGGGAGCCCCGGGGGGGACGTGTCAGGAGCGGGGGGCCAGCAGGGGACCCCAAAGCGGCAGCTGGGAATCAGGGCCAGCCTCCCCACCAGAGCACAGCGAGGGAGGGGGAGGTTCCAGTGTGTCAGAGGGAGCAGCTCCGGTGACAGAGAAAGGGGAGGGATCAGAGCAAGCCGTTCTCCCGGAAGGGGAGGAAGGCAGTGAGGGGAGTAGCATAACTATCAAAAGGAAGGTCAGAAGTTGGGGGCGCGTGCCAAGTTCAAATGAGGAGGCGCGCGGGAGAACAGGGAGCCCGGAGGAGGAGGGGCCAGGACCCAAAGCCCGCAGGAGGAGGCAGGAGCAGTCTGGAGACTCCGCTTCAGGAGAAAGCAGGAGGGGAGGAACCCCGACGGGCAGAAAGACCCTGCGGAAAAGGAAAGAGAGAAAGAGGCGGAGCAGCATTAGCTTATTAAACTGGTGTAGGGGAGGGACCGATTCAGAGGGGACTTCTAATGTCTAGGAAAAAGAGACGCGGGGCTGCACGCCTCGGTTGTGGAACCAATAATGAACTGCAATAAACATCCTTGTACATAAGAAGAGCTTGGCGTTGGTCTTTTGTGAGCTGAGACCTGAGGCAGCCCTGACATCCCCCTTAAGTGTTCTTGTTCTTTTTGTGGGGAAAAGTGCTGCAGTTTACATTTACTCACACTTGATCTCAACTCTATGATTGTGTTGCCCCTCAATAACATGATGTTTCAAAAACTTACCTCTTACTATTAACTGATGGCTCCAGATCATTTCTGACCCCGACTCCATAACACCTTCCCACCCATCCTATACCCACTTACCTGGGAGGAAGGTGGTACCTTCTGAGTAGGCATGCTAGGATTGATGTGTTACTAGAGAGTAAGCCTCACTGAGATCAGTGAGTCTCAGGGGCAGAAATAAACATAGGAAGGAAATACAACAGGCACAACTGTAAAGGAATGGTTTGTGATGTTACTGTGTCATTTTATTGAGTTGCTGTACCATCTGAATACAAAATGAACATTGTTTAATTCCACTGTCAGGCAAGATACATTTAATTGGGCTGTTTTCAAAAGCATAGAGCTGCTGTCCCTGGACTGCTGCCCACCAGGTGTTATTGAACTCCTGGCTCATCCGGCATGGCCACAAAGGACAGGAATGATGGGAGTAGCAATCCAAAAGCATCTAGGGGCACCAGGTTGAGGAAGACTGCCATAGAACACACATTTCCAGCACATCACTTTCTTAGGTGACCATCTCTTGTTAAGTTCTCACACTTCCTTGGAGGTTTTTTAGCAGAGGTTGGATGGCCATCAGTCATAGAATCATAGAATCATAGAGTTGGGATAGACCACAAGGGCCATCGAGTCCAACCCCCTGCCAAGCAGGAAACACCATCAGAGCACTCCTGACATATGGTTGTCAAGCCTCTGCTTAAAGACCTCCAAAGTAGGAGACTCCACCACACTCCTTGGCAGCAAATTCCACTGTCGAACAGCTCTTACTGTCAGGAAGTTCTTCCTAATGTTTAGGTGGTCATGTATGATTTAGTTGAGATTCATGCATCACAGGCAATTGGACTAGCTCCTCAGAATCCGTTCCAACTCCACAATTCTTTGATTCATAGTTGTGACTTAGGCTGCAACACCATTGGACTCCTGAGTAGACCTGCCTAAGATCTGGCTTGCAATTGGTTTATTTTTTCCTTTTGGAGACAATATAGGTTTTAATTTCCTGGCTTCCAATAACCTTCACACGGTTAGAGAGAGAAAATAATAGAAGAGGTAAACCCTGTATTTGTGGTCACCAACTTCTGCCTTCATGCACATGTACGTAATGGCACCTCTGCATTTTTATTTTCTTTCTTCTCTTTAACTGAAAAGCAGCCTTGGGAGAGTGAAATCAGAAGTGGAAGCGTCAGTGGTAGACTCAATAGGGGCATAGTCATTTCCACATTGGCGATTGTTCTGCCCAAAATTGGCTCCCCATGTAACATTCTTTCTCAAAACTGAAATATATGTGGCATTTTAGTGAAGGGAAATAGCTAGAAAGAAAAGAATTAAGTACCCCATTTCTCCTCCACCACCATGCTTCCAGCATCAGATATTCTCCTACTCATACAATAATTCTGAGCTTTATTTCATGGGTACTAGTAAGAGGGTATATCAGTTATATTTAATCCTCTACAGACTCGTGTGTTTGGGTTAACTAACAAATGAGAAAATGACTGGTGCCTGTTTTAAAACCGTGGGACTAGCACATAAAGAGCCCCAGTAGCAGAGTTTATAAAACTCTACCCAGTAGGCAGATTAAAGAAGCATAGGAATGGGTTATTAATCCTTATTTTAATGCCTTCTCAAGGCCATAGCTAGGGGGTGGTGAGGTGGGCCCCCACTAGGGGCACAGGCGATTTGGGGGCTCAAAATCGGCTAAAAATATGTCCATAAATGTATAGCAAAGGCAGCCTCAGACACATATCTGAGGCAGAGAGATATGTTGAGGATGTCTGCCTCCATCACTTGCAGTGGAGAGGAGGGAGGGTGGGTGGGAGGGATGGAGGGACAGGAACAGGAACAGGAACAGGAACAGGAACAGGAAACAAGTCTTAATCCCTTCTTCTCAGGAGAAGCGGGACATGACCTCACTAAGCCTACTGTAGCAATTTAGAACTCTGCTGTCCTTAACCCCTTCACATACTAACTAGCACCTACAAAGTAAAAGCAAACTGGGAATAAATCCCATTGAACTCAGTGGGACATACTATTGAGCAGATATGCACAGGATTGAGTTACTAAATGTTCCTTTCAGCATCAGGTTATAAAACCTGAGTATTCCAGAAGGCTTTGAGATAGCACTTTGTAGCCATTTCTGCACAGTGGCTTTGACAGTGTTGCAATTCTGTGTGTTACTAATTGTTTTTCTCTTGCAGCTGTGTGGAATTTCCTGTTGGAAATAGGGTCATTATTATTCTTTACTTCTTTGGTATTTGGTGTTTGGAGACTGTATTTTATCTGTAATTAGCAATATGATTTGACATTTTTATCTGGTTTTATCCTTTATCAGCTGCATTGGATCCATCTCAGTGGAGAATGTGGGGTGCAAGCAGTTAAAATAAGATAATTAATAAATCTAAATAATATTTAGATTAAATTAATAAAGCTGGGGAGTTACCTAGCTGCTGAGTAAGCTTTTCAAGTTCTGTAGTATCATTGGAGCTAATGGTCTGGAACCAACATCTGCCTCAGTATTTTTTAAACTAAATTGCTATAGGCCTTATTAGTAATCTGGGGAGAGAGTTCTAGAAACAACCCACAAGTGCAGGATATACATACATATAATAAATAAACTTAAAAGCTACAAATGTTGCAATCCTATACCCCCTTAACTGGAGGGAAGCCCCATTGAATTCATTGGGACTTACATCTGAGTAGACATGGCTCAAATTGCATTGCAACCCTAATTAGCAGTTAAGAGGGGCACGATCCAAGCCCTTGCCACTAGTGAGGCTTTATGAAATAGCAGCTCCACTGCCTCATCTACAGCCCTGCTGTTCATGGCAGCCAGGGAAGCAGCAGGGCTATAGCTGTTGTACTGGACCTGCTGCTCCATAAAGCCTAGAGCTGGTACAGCGATCAGACCTGATTTGGGTCCCATGCTATTGCATGATGGTAGTGAAACAGACGGGGAATCCAATGGACCCTGGCCAGCTCAGCTCCACCCTGCAGGCATCTCACCGACAATGGAATTCCCACCCACTGGTTCTGTGGGCAGAAGGGGTACTGCCTCACTGGGTCAGTGACACCAGCACTGCTCTGGTGGCAGCTGGTGGGAGGCTACCTTAGCCAGGAGAGCTGGGTAGGACACTTCTGCTGAATCTATACATATACAGCAGCTCGGGGCAAAGCAGGTCAGGGTGGAAGAATGTTAGATTACAATATTGTTCTTTTCTTTCTTCAATACATTTTCAATTGGGCTGAGCTGAAATTTCTCGGAAAAGAATTATCTGGCCTGAAAAAGAAACAAGTTCGTTGCTGTACTCCTCCTGAACTGCTGGAGAATTCCAGACCTATTCCCTTTGAAGAAATTGTCTATCCAGTGCTGTTGTCCACGAATTTTGTGTGCAGCTGTGGATCCAGTTTTTAAATATTGTGCAATCCTATCTTTATATCTGATGGGAGCCCTGTCTTGGTCCTTGCTCCTTCCCATCCTTCTGTCTTAAACCATTCCTTTCTTTACCCAGTAATATGAAACAAAATGAAATAATATGAAACAACAACAACAACCATTGAGTTTCATTATCTGTTAGTGAAATTAATTCTCAGAGGGAGTGTGGTGTAGTGGTTAGAGTGTAAGAATAGGACCTGGAAGACCAGGGTTCAAATCCCTCTATTCAACCATGAGGCTTACTGGATGACCTTGAGCCAGTCACTCACACTCAGTCTAACCTACCTCACCCGGTTGTTGTGAGGATAAAGGGGGAGGGGAGAGAACTATGTAGGCTGCCTTGTGATCCTTGAAGGAAAGAGGGGACATAAATGCAATAAATAAATAATCTGAGCTCAAATTTCCCTGATTAATTTCTTTTAAAACATGAATATTTGGCAATCAAACACACGTACACACCAATTTCACCAATCAGAGGTAACATGGAGAGTTTTGGAAAAGCATCCTCACTCAGTCATGCTATTCCACAAAGAGCAAACGCTGTCTGTTTTGTCTTTCTTCTTTGCGCTAGAAATAGAATCAGCTAAGAAACACAAGGTCCTTGGCTTATTGCATTGCTTATTAGCTAGAATGATGCTGAAGTGTCACAGCATGCAGAAAGAAAATATGCTTCATTATGACTCTATTTGGACCACTAACCCCCTGCTACTGCCTCACCCCCCACCCCATTCTACAGGATGAGTCAGAGAGCTCTTGCTGCAACAACTGTAAGCATGACAGCTACATGGAAGTGCCAATAAATAAAGTTTTCCATTTGTAAATGGAGCTTTCTCGGTGGAGAGGGGCTTCTGAGTTTGTGCTCGCTTTTATGGTGACGCTTGAGAGCTTGCTTTTCATCCAAACAGGCATACAAATATTAAAAATGCAAGACAATACACATCTCGAAACATAAAAACCATTAAAAACAATCGGTTCAGAAAATCAATGAAGGCATACAACTGTACCAAAGAGCACATCCAAGAGATAAATAAATATATTTAAGCATTTCATTGTATTTCTTAATTTTCATATGATATTATATTGAATTAAAAAGCTTATCAGTTTTTCCCTCCCAACAAAATGGGTTGTCATTTGTATCAGAACAGCTTAGGACCAAAATCTTGTTGGACCACAACGTTCCATGCTAGTGTGCAAAAATCTTCAGATGGAGCCCAGTAAGGAAGCCATTGCCCACTAAAGGAATCATTGCCATGGCCTAATGATGATTGACTTGTGATGACATGGAGGTGGGCTTTTTCACTGATGGCACTGGTGCTATGGAATGCATTTCCTGCCAAATGGTATTCTGCTGGCTTTTAAAGATCCACCTGCTTACACAGGCATTCCATTGATTTTTCAGCTTGAGCTTCCTGTTATAACTACAGTGTTTAATAGGATTGCCTTATTTTACTTTAATTTTACCTTTATTTTAATGGGGTTGTTTTACTGTGTATATTAATTATGAATGCTTATATTTTAATGTTTGTGTGATGGGTTTTTATACTTGTAAACTCTTTAGATTAGATGGTGATGATCACAGAATCATAGAATTGTAGTGTTGGCCAGGACCATTAGCGTCATATAGTCCAGCCCCCTGCAGTGTAGGAATTCTGCCCACAGCCATCCCTGGGTGGGCTTGAACGACCAACCTTCTGGTTAACAGCCAGCTGTACTGCTCTACTGCCCCATTCTCCAAGGTAGTTCCTAAGAAGAAAGGGTATTCAGGGGCCTCCTTCCCAGGTAAAATTGTCTGGGTTTCCCAAATGCAAAGATCTTCCTCTCAGCTAACATTCCTCTTCTGTTCACATGGTTGAACCAGCTTGGGAGGTGGAGGTAGACAGAAATAGACAGAAGGAGAAAGATTGATTAACAAAGATTTATGGTTTTATTGTATAAGAATAATAATCTTTCTTTTTTTTTTTACATTCTTTCTACATGAATCCTAATGGATCATTTGGATATTCATGACATATGGCACATATAGCCTACTATTCCTTCAGATAATTCACGGTGGCTTACCTGAAACTCCTGGGTTGGTTCTTTCATCCTGGCATTAACCAAACCAATGAAGTAAGTGTGTGTGTTTGGGGGGGGGTAAAAAAATGTACTTGCTACAATTCAATTTAAAACACAAAATTGAAGTCCATTATTTAAGTGACCAATTATTTGTTTGGTTTGGTTCCTCTGTCAAGGCTGCAGTGCAGAAGATGAAAGATGAATTTATCTAGGCTTCTTTCCCTTGCAATCAATAAAGATGCCTGTTCCAACATTTTAATGGCATTGCTTACAAAGAGAAAGAGGTGACATTATTCAATGTGACACACAAGAATCTTTCCAAATAAAACCCCAAAGGCCCCAAAGTTGTTGGCACAGAGTGACTCACATGGCCATGAGTCTTCCACTGAGAGCCTGTGTAATCCAGTACAGTGATACCTTGGGTTAAGAACTTAATTCGTTCTGGAGGTCCGTTCTTAACCTGAAACTGTTCTTAACCTGAGGTACCACTTTAGCTAATGGGGCCTCCTGCTGCCGCTGCCGCATGATTTCTGTTCTTATCCTGAAGCAAAGTTCTTAACCCGTGATACTATTTCTGGGTTAGTGGAGTCTGTAACCTGGAGCGTCTGTAACATGAAGCATCTGTAACCCGAGGTACCACTGTAGATAGAAAGTTAGCCTTATAGATAGAACATAAGAACAGGCAACCCTTGCATAGCAGTGGTGGGAATAGGGAAACACATGGACATCTTCATCCTCTAGTTTAAACAAGTAAGAACAATGGCTATTCAATCTAGTTCCCCACATGTATGTATGTATGTATGTATGTATGTATGTATGTATGTATGTGGTGTGGATGAATATATGTGGGTGGAGGAATGTCTGTGTGTGTGAATGGACGGGGGAGGGGCAAAGGATTTGGGAGGACTCTTACTCCCTGTTTGTTAGAAAGAGTGTGAAATGGTCTGATTCGAAGTTAAGATCATTATTGCCATCAGCTTCTTTCCTCTTTGGATTGAAATAATGTGGGGTGATGATTCTCTTAAGAGAGAGAGAAAAAGTGTAGGGTGTCTTCAGCCCCATCCTCCAATGTCTATGGACTCTTCCAACTATCAGCATGAAGCCTCTGAAACATTACAGTTGGTGGGACTCTTTTTCAGTCCTTGGTGGGGGGGGCAGTACCCCACCGCTGAACAAAGTTCTTGAACAAGTTCTGAAACTCTTGTTCCAGAAAGCTGATGCTATGATAGCTTCATTTTAACAATAGTTGTTCATTTTCTTCTCTGTGCAACTTGAATAGAGACATAGCATTAAAAGTGATTAGAATTTAAAATACACCCTTCGCTGCCTGTCAGACCCAATGAGCCTTGTACTAATCTTTCGATCACAAACTCAAGTCACTTGGGCTTTTTTTGCAAGCTGCTTGTTTGTAACAATTTCCAGAAGTGTAGCTGTATTAATGTCCTGGCCATCACTGGTAGATGCAGGGTTCAAACTGCCAACTCTGCTTCTGCCAAAGGTTTTAATGTGCATGTCAATATGATACGTAACTCAGGTTACAAAGCATTCAGATAACAGGTGTTGTGGCAGTCTTAGCTTACCTAAGCTAATACATTGTACAAACACTTCACACACACAAGTGATACACATATACACCTGTAAGGCTGGATTATTCTTCATGCATCTGATGAAGTGGTCTGTAGCTCACAAAAACTTGTGCCATAAGTCCGATTGTTGTTTGGACTCTTATTTTCTGTAGTAGAACTTTTACATTTTTTTGTGGGTTGATAGCACCAGCTTAGAAACTTGGAAAGATGAGAATAGGATAAAGTGAAACTATTATATGTGCAATCATGCAAATAAGTCTCTCCCCCCCCCTAATGTTAGTAATAATGTTCTCCTGGGTATAAATTAAGATGCATCCCATAATTACAGAACAGTGAAAGAGACTAGGGGTGTAGATTAAGGTATTTCTAATTGATTGTATTTTTTAAAAAGCAGCACAATTAAACAGGGAGCTATGACATGTATACCTCACAAAACAGTGCAAGGAAAATTGAAGCCATTGATTTTAGTTGAACTTTCACTAAATACGGGTTGTGAGTGTGGCTCCTGTTACATTTGTCATTCAAAAAGTTCTTGTATTTCAATTAAAGTGTGAATTATACATATATCGAAAAGGAAAGGGGGTGTTTAAATTGGGGAACAAATTCTACCTGCGCTCAAATCTGCTGGGCTGAGCAGCTCAGGATTTAGAGTTGTCTGGTGCAGTCACCCAAGTCCTGGCTCAGTCAGGTTATGTTGGTGGAAGTTCATTATCCTGGTTTAAATTAAACCAGTATAATTTACACCAGTTTACTGTGCTCAGGATTGCTCTCTTAGGCTACAGTCATAAACACATTTATTTAGAAGTAATGAACTCTTTAGCAATTACATCTAAGTAAACATGCATAAGTACAGCCAGTTGGATAGCATTTGGAGGGGACCCATCCTCCCACTCTTACTGTAATAGATTTAGCAACTGGATGAATATTTAACTTTGGGGTAAACAATTGATGAAGCTACAGATGGAGTATAAATTCAAGGATGGCTTCATTGTGTAATCAGAACAACAATGAGTCTGGTAGCCCCTTAAAGACTAAATTCACAATTCTCTACACACCTGTAAGTAAGTTCCACTGAACTCGATGAGGCTAGTTTCTCAGTTAAGATGTATAAAATTCATTTACAGGAGTGAAATTTTCATGGAGAAGACTCCACTTTGTCAGATCCAGCATAGTTTGTTGAATCCTAAAATAGTAAATATTTTTAACTGGTCTTGTGGAAGGTGTATTGTCACATTGACTGCTTTTTAGCAACTGTATGGGCTTTTATTTTTTAAAAAACAACAACAACAAATAAATTGTCATATTGTCTGAATTTTGGTCTGATGCTTTAATCAGATTCTGGAAGTCTTTTATTCTGGCATTTCATGAGCAATTATAACGACAGACTTCACTGCCTTATAATAACTTTACCAGTAATGTACCTGTCAGAGGAAAACTCCATTAACTGTCAGAAGTCCAAATGAAGTGGCATCCTCTAATTTTAATAACATTTAATATTCAGACACTTGAGGGCTTTCATTAAAAGCCTTTTTTATTCCATTCAGTAACAACTTCAGGAAATGACCTTCATGGAAATTTCCTTATTAGCAGTCTTCCCCAACCACATGCCTTTCAGATGTAATTGGAAGGCAGCTCCCATCAGCCCCAGCTAACATGGACAGTGGAAAGGAATGATGATGAGAACTGTAGTCCAAAAACACCTGAAGACCCATGATGATGCTGGTGGATCTTACCTGCACTGTCTCCATTGTCTCACTCTGGTCTTTCTACCTAGCTGTTTGAGGCAAGACAGCAGTCTCCTAGCTAACTGTTATTCATTCAGTATTCCAGGAGTAGCCTCAGCACCAGGTCCTAAATCAGAGCTCCACATGGGACCATGAATAAGAATTGTAAGCGAACAAACCAAGACCCAACTTATGTCTCTATTACTTGTAGTGTGGGTCTGGGAACAAGTTCTGCATTGGTCCAGTCCTAAGCTGTACTGCTAAGGACCTCATAAAGGAACCAAGCAGACTGGGTGAACGAATGGCAGTTACTTCTCATGCTGTCCTAGAAGCTGGTGGTGCTGGACAGGAAGAAGCTACATAATTTGTGTGGCTCCTCTTTATAGACATTGCTGTGTATGGTGCAGCCAGAGAGCAACTTGCATGGCACAGTAGTAGTGTGGTTGCTTGTTATCCAGTTGCAATGAACACCTGTAGGGTTCTGACAAAATAATGCTAATGGGCTCGTTCCTGGTTAACATTCCTTTATGGTCAATGACCAAACCATGCCTTCTGTAAGGAGGTAACTGGTCCAGGATGTGTGGTGGATGTTTGCTTGAACTACTTGATAGAGTGGTGGTTTCATGATAATCCCTGGAATGTGAAAGCCACCAGTTAGGGCAAGGGAACTTATCAACCTCCCCAACCCTGCCCAGGTCTTATGGTGTGTGTTAGATAAACGTAATTTGAGGCAGTGGTGGAGAGACAGGCAGATCCACACCATAAATTTAAAGTACATACAATGGATATTTAAAGCACAGGAATTCCACCACAGAATCCTGGAACTGTGGTTTGTTAAAGGTGGGAATTGTAGCTCTGTCAGGGGAAAACATCAGTTTCCAAGAGTCTTTTGGAAAGGTCCTGTGCTTTAAATATGTGTTGGATGGGTTTTTAATGCATGGTATAGAGCAGAGAGAGGAAGCCATACCTGAGACCTTTGGAAGAGTTTTGGAAGCATCTTGGGGTGCATGTTCCTCTTTCTGAGGATCTGAAGTGGGGCAGCAAGTCTTTTGCCTGCTGGAATGCTTATGCTGTTTGCTTCTACCCATGCTCTTCTTGTACATATGTATATTTGCAGAAGAATTCCAAAAGTCTCCAGTGATATCCCATCCAAAGGGAAACAAAACCTGAGTAATGCTGCCCCTAGAACTTTTCTACACTCAGAAAAATGAAGGGTGTGCAAGAATATGAATTGAGCCCTGGGTGGTGACTTATAGGTGCAAGGAGAAAACAGTAGAGTTTGAAGACTTCTGTCTTTTATCAAAGACAGATTTTCTACCTATTATGTCTCAGGCAGGGATGGGGAATTTGTGGTTCTCCAGGTGCTGTTGAATTGCAACTCATATTATCCTTGAGTGACCAGTAGCCATGCCAGCTGGAAACCAACAACATAAGGAGGGTCGCAGGTTCCCTATCCCTAATCTATAATGAAAGAGCTGCAAACATCTGCTTATCCATTGCCACAAATGCCTATCTCAGTAAAAACATATTAGACTGCTTCCAGAAAATGTCCAAGCCAAGGCTTTAGAAGACATCCAGAAGAATGTGGTTCTATCGGTTTTATTCTACTAATAATTCCTTTCTACATGTGTCATTTACCACCTGTGATAAATAGAAGTATCATAGAAAGTAGATCAGTGCATGTGTCCAGTGATGGCTATTCTCTGCCTCCATGACAGATGTAGCAATGCTTCTGAATACCAGTCGCTGGAATCTGCAGGAGCAGAGACAGCTCGTGTTCTCAGGTCCGGCTTGCGAGTTTCCCATTGGCATCATCTGGTTGTCCACTGTTGAGAACAGGATAGTGGACTAGATGTGCCATTGCTGGACCAGATACACACACACACACACACACACACACACACACACATACACACACACACACGAAAGAAAGCTAGAGGATATTGGGGGGAACTTTTAAATATTATAGGGAAACTTCTTAATTATGAGAGCAGCTTAGCACTGGAACACAATGGGGGCCTCTCTTTATCTCAAAGATACATCCTCAACAACAACACACCATGAACTCAGTGGAATGAGACACCACAGTTGCAACTGTAAAATGAACTGCTTGCCTCAGACAAATAATGACTACATAAATTTTGTTCCAATTAAGCAGCATCTCATTTATCTTCAGCTTGTCCATATAAAAGACCTGTTCTGGTGCTGTGAATGGACAGCGCTGGGTAAATTGCTTCTTTTTCACAAAGTTTTTCTTCCTGGAACATATCCTCCTTGCAAAAAAGGGGATGGAAAGAACCCAAGGAAGGCATTTGGTCAACAATGCTCACCTCAATCTCTTTGTCCCCATTTCAAAGCGCTTCTTAGAAATACATTTACTCCTTCCGCTCCCCCAACGTTATTCCGTATTATTTGTTCACGCTGGTTAGCTCTTTTTATGAGGTTTGTGCTGCTTAGTGATTTCATAATTTAAAGGAAGGAAGAACTCCATAACGTTTGCTCTTTCCACAAAAATATTTGCAGTTAGGCAAGCTTTGTAAGGAGGAAACAGCATGTGAAATTTTAAATGCTATCAGTTTTTTGCAGCATGGGACACAATAATAAGGGACAGCTATATTGTCTGTCTCTGCAGAAGACCATAAAATTCAGATATAGGTACCTGCTTAATATTCTTGTTTCTAAAACATTCCTAAAGAAATTTGCAATGTTCTGAATTCAAACTGTTGTCTATTCTGACTGGCACTGGCTCTCCAGAACTTCAGACAGGGGCCTCTCCCAGCTCAACACGGAGGTCTACGCAGAGTAGACCTATGGGAATGAATGGACATAACTAAGACATGTTTATTAATTTCAGTGAGTCTACCCTGAGTCTACTCTGAATAAAGCTTAGTTTAATACCACCCATTGATTTTAGTGGGCCGTTAGTGACTAGTTTGTAACACAAACACCCCCCAAAAAAGATATTGTGCATAAAAGTATCATTTTAATTACAAAAATTCTACTAGAAATGGATAACTCCTGTCTTTGTGAAACCAGGGCAACAAATTCCTTATGTAATACACTGTAGCTATGTTTATATAAATCACCCCTTATTTGTTATTTTTATCCTGAAATCTTTTATAGACTTTTAAAAAGTTGGACCAGCCCTTCTATTTGCTTTCTTAGAATCTGCTGCCACAGTTATATCAATCGCTTCTCCAAACTTCCACTTAAACATACCTTGTCAAGGGTCATTCCAGTTGAGGTTTAGGCCCAGTTTTGGCATGGGAACTACTGTAATTGCCCTGTGTGATGACCTCTGTCAAGAGAGAGATGGGGGAGTATGTCCCCTGATCTCTCAGTGGCTTTCAATACCATTGACCACCATATGCTTCTGGAGCAGCTGACCCAGTTGCGGGTAGGTGACATTACCCTGCAGTGGTTCAAGTCCTACCTGAATGGTTGTTTCCAGAGGGTGATTCTTGGCCCCGTCGAGTCTTCAGTGTGGGGTTCCACAGGGTTCAATTTTATCCCCATGCTGTTTAACATTCACGTGAATATTAAGTGGGATCATTCGGAATTTCAGAGTACGTGGTCAGCAATATGCTGACACACACAGCTCTACTTCTTTATTTCTGCAGGCATGGCAGTGGATGTGCTAGATCACCTTTTCTTCTCATCTTTTAGTGGGCATCACACTCACTCTTCAAACTTTGGTAATTCATGGCTCTTTTACTCTTGATGATCAAGGTGGCCTGCGAGCGCTCCAATTGGAGAACAGACTTTACCAAAGGTGTCATGGCCTTTGAAGATGCTCAAACTCAGAACAAAAAGGAGAAACGTGCTAAGAGGAAGGCACGCTTGGCAAACCCTCACCATGATCAACTCCGGCACGGAAACCTATGTCCCCACTGTGGAAGGACTGGTGGATTCAGAATTGGCCTCCACAGTCACTTACAGACTCACTGTTAAAACTGTGTTTATGGAAGACAATCTTACTTGGCTACGAGTGATCGCCAAAGAAGAAGAAGCTTCTACTGAATGATTTGGTGCCTACATATTTGTAATGTGGTTTGTGCCATGTAATAAACCAACATTTCTTTATTTCCCAGTGTGCACAACTTTTTCATGGGGCATAAGGATAAGAATAAACATGTTTCAATAACAGACACACATACTGACTCTAGCAAAAGAATCCAATCCTCTCAGAGTTGTGTGTTGAATACACATGAGTGCTGGATATGCATGTGGGTTCAGAAGCACACGTGCAGATGCCATGAAATAAACTGAAGACCTTCTTCATGCAAAGCATTTTCTACAGTCCCTCCCACTAAAAAGAATGCAATATAGTTAGGAACTGTTGCAAAACTAAATTTCTAACAATATTATAATAGTCATATAAACACACTAGAAGAAAGCAAAGCAAAACGAAACAAAACCTAAACTTACACACACAGAAATCATCAGTTTGCAAATGGCTATGGATACTATGACCTTAGGTACGCTTCCCACCTTGCCTCGGTTCTCCATAGGGAAAATAGGACTTGTAAGGAAGAAAGAGATCAGGAGCACAAAGTGCTTCAGATGCTCTTAGCTGCTGTACAGTTCTCTACAATGATTACCTCATAGCAAATCCTTGTGGAGGTTTCATGAGGACTTAAGGATGCCTGCATGCTAGACTGATTCCAGATCCAACAAACAGAAGGCAGAACCACTTAAAAGAATTCATTTTTCTACTTGTTTTCTTATTAAAGGGGCTCCATGAGGATGTGCTTAGTTCCTCTCTGCTGGGCCTTTTCTGCTTGAGCCTGCTCCCTAGTGTTCTAACTGGACAAATATCCATCACTGGATAGTGATGGATATTTGGATTGGCATAAGAGAATAAAAGGTATCTTAATAAAACAAAATACTCTCCCCCAATTAAAATATCCAATTTATTTTCTCCTTTTATTATTATCATCATTTTTATGTCACTTAAGGCTGCTGGGATGATCATATTTTCCCTCAATATTCTTGAAGATAATGGAAAAGAAGGAGCTGGTAGAAACAGGAGGAGACATGCTAGGGCGCATTGTAGTCCAGACACTCAGCAAGTTAGTTGATTTATTTTTTGTGTGTATTTACGGACCTAACCCTGAAATTTCAGTCCCCTGGGCCGTGAAACCAGTCCACCCCCGCTTCCACTCAGTAATGTCTTCTCAATGTTTCCTTGCAAAGAGCATTTCATATCTGAACTGACGGCAGTGCAGAATTGCCTTATTGAAGCTACCAACAGACAGACTGAAACAATCATCTTACTGAGCATAATTTAATTGTCAATATTACTAATGCTCCCTATTTTGGCCGAAGGGTAAAATTTGACCGGATGGTAATGGATGGCAGTGTCGTTTTCTGAAAGGAATGGCAACATTGCTGGAATGTGGGCGGCTGACTATGCACACTTCCACTGAAAGTAAACCCAGTTGAACACAGTGAGGTTTACTTCTGGGAAAACATGCATACATTTGCATTAATGAAGTAAAATGGTAGCTATCAATCCTCTGTGCATTGGCATTTCAGTGAAAAAAAATGTTTTTCATTTTAGTAACCAAAATCTGCATCTTAATAAGCAGGCATTTTTGAGGCTTTTGTCCTGCTCTTCTTCCAAGATTCTCAGGACAGTGTAACATTTTTTTTATTGTTATTATTAATTAGTTGGCTTAGAAAGGGAAATTTGCCCCATTTGTCAGAAGAGGTTTCTTCCAACCCCAAAACAGGATAGCTAACACAATGATAAAATACAATGGGGGGGAGGGGGGAAGCTAACAAATTAACAATTACAAAAGCAGCATATAGAAAATAGCATTTTAAAAAAAGATTCAGAGGAAGTAAAACACACCTCTTTACCATGGCCTTGGATACCCTTTGCATGCACCCCAATCTCCAAGCGGCAAGTAAGTCCAGGGGTGTCACCACTTATCCAAGATTCCGTTTCCTTAGAATGAAGGTCATTGGAGACTCTGGTGTCCTTTGGGTTTATGATTTCACTTACGCATATACACAGTCTGAGATTAAGGTGGAAGGGCTCACAGAGTTAACATTCCAACAGATCCTGTTTCCCCAGATGGTTGTCAGGGAGGCTTTCCAAAGCCAAAGTTTTGGTCTCCGCACAGAGAGCGAACTCAACCTCTATCGCTTTCCATCTTCAACCCCAGACTCGCTATTTTTTCCTCCTTCTTACAAGATGACTTGGTCTCCAGCCAGGTGGGAGGGTGAAGGCTGATGCACTTATCTTGATGGCAACACATCTGTTCTTCATCCACATCTTCAGTCATGCAGTTGGGGATTTCTACAGATCCAACCAGGCCATTAGCTTAAAGAAAATGGTTTGACCAGTTCAGCAGTTTCTTCTACAACAAACTCACAAACTCCCATCCTGTAGATATAAAACTACAGGTTTTGTTAGAACCCACAGGCAACATCCAAAACCACCCCCAAATCCTATAACAGGATAATATACAGAGGAGGGAGAAATGATGATTTTGTATGCATTTGTAATCTGATCATTGCCAAATGTTTGCCACAATTCACCTCACTTAGCAAATCTGGTTTGTTCCTTTTGAATTGTTGGAGTAGGAGCAGTCTCTCATCCTGTTGGTTGTTCATCAAACTATAAAAGATGATAGTCTTGCATTATTTCCACACAGATGCACGCTTCTGTATTCATTTCTGTGGATTTTAAATCAGTATGTTTCAAGATCACTGAATTCTGTGAAGGTTGGTATAAGCATTACTAGTGGAGCACCGATGAAAAAGAAGATTCTGTCACAATATTTTCTTTTCTTTTCCCAATGCTATACTCAAAGATATAAGGATGTGATAAGTAGGGATGTGATAAGTAGGGACCAGTGTAAGATCACCAACTTTTCTGTAAATTCCTTTGTTTATTCTCTTGGGATGCATTTGTTCAAGGGTTTTCTTCTCCCAGTTTCCTCCTAGTTTCTAATACTCCAAAGGTCCCTGGCCGTTAGGCTGCTGCATTTATCACTGATGTAGGACTGTCTGCAGTTTTGGCTATTGTTAAGCCTGGATCACCTGTCTCGCCATACGTAGGGTGTCCCCCCAGGATAAACTACACTGAAATCAAACCTTTATTAGGCATTGTACAGATAAAACCATAAAAGAAAAAGTAACATATAAGTGACTTGAAGTATATGTAAGAAGGCAGCGGTTGGCTACAAACATATATATATATATACACATATAGAGTCAGTGATTTTCCTTGTTAACCTGCTCCTTGGAGGGCTGCTACCAAAAACTCAGCTACCCCCGCCGTTACCCTTTGGTCAACGTCGGATAGGCAGAATCCCACACATTCACCTTGTTGGGGTTCCAGGCCACCCAGAAGAGGGGACAGCACGCGTTGACGGAGCGTACTGTACAATGGACAATGAAAGAGAATATGCTCTACAGTGTCCGGGACATTCATAGAGCATCTGCAGAGTCTCTTGTTTCTAGGGATGTTTTGATATCTTCCCCTGACAAAAGCTGAGGGAAAAACATTCAACCGGGCCAACATAAAAGCCCTACGTTGGGCTGGGATTGTTAATTTAGTGACGTAGTTGGCTCTGCTATCTAAGATATTTAAATCATAGAATACGGGGGAGCAAATTTTGTTTACTGCTGCCATAATATTTTGTCTCTCAACATCCTTTAATCTAGTTAGGATATTATGGAAAATGTATTGCTCATTAGAATTGTATAGGGGCTCCAGCTCGATGCCTAAAGATTCAATCTTTTTTTCAAGGTACTGGTACCATCTTGATTTATAAGAGTCTTGAAGCAAATCAGCGAGCAGGCTTGATGGAGAGCAGCGAAAATGGCAGCGTAACCAGTACTTTATTGAGGTGGACCAGGCCCAGTATTCCATTGTGTGTATGCCTATTTCTGCACACATTGTTTCATATTTGATCACAGCTGGGAGTCCAAGAATACGTCTCAGAAAGCTGGAGTGGATCTTTTTTAGATCACTGTTATATGCTTGGACCCATAGTGGGATTCCATAGAGTATCTGGGCTTGCACTTTTGTTTGAAATATCTGATTGGCCGCAGGGATAAATTGATTACCTTTCTGATAGTAAAAACGAGCAACTGCTGATGAGGTGCACTTTGCCTGTTTTATGGCGTTTGTGCGATGATTTGCCCACCCTAAATTGCTCTGGAATAATATTCCCAGATACCTATAGATTTTTACTTGTTGGATTTCATGCCCTCTTATTTTCCATTTCTCTAGTTTCCAACCATTCGAGAAGACCAAAATTTTTGTCTTCTCATAATTTATTGAGAGTTTATTACATTCACAGTAAAGGATCAGAGAAGATATAAGACGTTTCAGACCCAGACTCGTTAATGATAGTAGAACTGCATCGTCTGCGTATAATAAGAGAGGAACTGGTTTCTGATTAAGTTTAGGGGCATGTGATTCTATTTTTTGAAGGTGATCTGGCAAGTCTGATAAAAATAAATTAAATAGAAAGGGTGCAAGAATACACCCTTGTTTTACCCCTTTCGAGTTTGGGATGTCTGGTGAAAGGTGACCTTTGGTGCTAAGTTTGACTTGACAGACATTGGAAGAGTATAGATTTTGTATTAAAGTCAATAAACGCTGATCAATTTTTAATTCTGCGAGTTTCCTCCACAGCTTTGGGCGGTCAATTGAGTCAAACTACACATTATGGCAGTCTACTTCCGATGCCAATCAGAACCACTGGGGAGCTGGGGTGATGATCATTAGGACAATGACACAGGAGAAAGCGTTGACACTGCCCATTCATTGTGGCCCTAATCCTGGTTCTCCTCAACAATAAGGCTTCATTTCCCTCTCCCCACCTCATCCACAGAGGCACACACAATGTTCTAGCCACATGGTTTTTTCTTTGTCAGTAGGTTTGCCATTCCCTGTTGCTATGTCCCAGTAGCAATTAACAGGCAGCAATAACCCTACTCATGCATTCAGAGAATCCTTATGGGTATAACATGTAGTGGGAATGAAAAGCCACATAAAGTCCCCTGTCCCTACCAACTTCACCCCAGACCTTCCTGTACTGAGTGGGGAGCTCTGCAGTGGGATTCTAAGTGCATTCTAAGAGCAGACTTAGAATCTTCCCCTGAAAAAGAAGCAGTCCTGATCACAGGTGGGATCCTGAAGAAGGATGAATGAATCTGTCAGTTATGTTATCATTCCATTTCTAATTTTTCCATTCTCAGGTTCCGTTTGCCCCATTTCAGCATCACTTTGCAAACATATTTTTTAGTCTGCATGAAACTCCATGCACATTTCTCCTAATATACATATTTCTGCAAGTAATTTCTCCTAATATAATGCATTTTTTGTAGGGGGGAAATGTGGAGATATATGCATTGCTGTTGTGGTGGTGGTGGTGGTTGTTAGAAATTATTTGGTTGGAGAACTGCATTGCAAAACTTGGAGAAATGTTAGTTTTGAAGGACAGATGTGTTTTGGTTCATGTATTGCCTAAGGAAGTGTGATTATGCAGGTTCACATTAGTTCACACTTTAAACAAATTTCTCCCCCATCACTGCACATGGAAAAATCCCCATTCAGACCTTACCCACTCAGGAAGGTCAGGATTGGCACTGGCAGGGATGGGGCAATTGTGCACACCTCTCTGCCACAATCACACTGTGTACCCACAATATTCTCGAAATGTATGAAAAAAGTTAACATTTACCTCTATCCTGTTAAAAGCATCATCTGCTGACTTCTGCAGATCAGCCTGCAGTTTGGAAGCACAGGAGTAGTGGCATTGTAATTTCATCAGCGGCCAACCCTCCAAGTCAGTGTGCATTAGGATATATGACGATTATTCTACAACATTTGGATTGACATGTATTCCTGCACTTTTGCCATATTTATTTATGGGAAATGGCAATGCAAGTGAAAATAATGATGGGTATCAGGTCATTTTTACACCAGTGTAGTGTATAGTGGGGTTTTAGAATGTACACATTCATACACAAAGGTAAAATGCATGTGAGACCTTGGTTTTCAGTTTATGGGGTATTTGATTTAGAAGTGCACGCAGTCAAGTGCTTGCATTTGCATCTTAACAGCCACTATCCCATTGTAAAGAAGTGCATTCATTCCTTCTCCTCTGTAGCAAAGTCATTTATTGTCATCTGAAGACATACCAATGAAATTGACTGTCAAGACCAGATTAGGAAAAGGAGGCGGACAGAGAAATCATAGCAATGCTCTGATAAAAATGTGAATGGTACTTCTAAAGAAATCATTTTTCTTTTCCCAGCTGTGAAGCATTGTCCCACTGTCGAATGCTTGAAATTTCTGCTGATGCATGAAAAGGCTTTGGGTCTGACGCTCGGTGAATTTGCTCAACTCTGTTGTATTTTGCAATCTACTGGCCTAAGTCTGATAACAGGATTCAAGGCTGTTAGCTGACCCAAATCAACAGCCCTAACCTGTCCTGTTCTCTTGCCAATTCCCCTCCATGGTTTTTGCATTTTGGGTGAATACAACTAGGGGTTTCATGGCACTGACAAATGAATTACAGTAGAAGCTTTTGTCGAACAGAGTCCATTTGCATCTGACAAAGTGGAATCCAGCCCCTAAAAGCTTATGCCCAAGGTAGCCAATATTGTGTCCTCCAGAGGTTGCTGGAAAACAACTCTTACGGGCCCCAGTCAAGAGAGTTGAATTACTTTTTAGCGACTATCTTTAATTGCTTTTTAATGACCATCTTTCCTATGTTTTAACTTTTTCTATTTTATCTGCAAGCCACCTTGAGTCCCAGCTTGGGGAAAAGGTGGGAAATAAATATTAACAACAATAACAACAACCAATCATCAGGGATGATGGGAGCTTATTCCTACATCTGGAGGGACCATGTTGGCTAGCCCTGGCTTACACCAAATCAAGTCATTAAGGTGCCTTAAATTATTTGCTACTTCTGTGCTGGCAGGCTGGCATGGCCGCCCCTTTGGAAATCTTGAGTAAATAGACAGAACAAGAGTTTAGGTGGTCCCTAAGATACACTGGACCTAAGTTGTTCAGGGCTTTGTAAATTAATACGAGGACCTTGTTGGGGTGTTGTAGGCATTTTGTGCTAAGAGGAAATGCTGACTCAACATCATGTGATGAGTCAGCACCACGAGATGTGACGAGTTGCCTAATTGGTCTATAGCCAGCTAGTAAAAAGAGGTATGTTTGACTTCTCCACACTGGCTTTTCCCCTGAATGCAACCCAACCTGTGTATGCTGGTTCCTGGATGCAAGAAGATGGCTTTATGATGATGCACAACTGCAAGTGGAATAAAGCCTACTTAAATTACAGCTTAACTCCTGAGGGCTTCATGTGGGGCTTCCGTTCATTGCAACAGACCTTGAATGTGGCTCAGTGGCAGATGGGCAGCCAGTGCAGATTATTAGACAAAGATGTCAGGTAGTGTTGGCTATGTGCCCCCATCAGCAGTCTGTCTGCTGCATTCTGCACCAGCTGGGGCTTCCAGATGAGGTCCAAGGGCAACCCCATGCAGAGTGCATTGCAGGAATCCAGCCTCAAGGTCACCATCACAGTGGTCAGGCTATCCCTGTCCAGGGAACAGCTGTGGTGGGTGAACCAGACAGAGCTGGTAAAAGGCATTTCTAGCCACAGAGGATACTTGAGCCTCAAGTGATAAAGATGTTATACCTACAATCTATTATTAATATGAATTGAAAGCATGTTTGATTGAAAGATTTTCCTTAACAAGTTAAAGGCTTGCTTAAATAGCTATCATATCTGTTCTAACAGATTTATTTATTGCAAATATCCATACCCGCTCCTCAGTCAAAGGGCTTACAGCACAGCTAAAAGCACTGGATGATTTATGGCGCTCAATCATTGAAAGAGAAAGCCTGAGAACTTGGACAGGAATCTGGCGGTCTAGTTAGGTCCCAGGAGATGGACACATAGATTTCAGTTAGCAACTCTATAGCCCTCTTCTTTAGAAGAAAAAACTTACAACCAGCAAGATTTCATGAACAGATACAGTGGACAGATATCACCACATGCCTGTTAGAGAGCTGGGGCAACCATCTGAGTACCAGGCCTTCAGGGGGTTCTATGATGCCAGCAATCTTACTATTGCACCCTTCTGCAACCTGGTGTCCCAAAGACATTGTTGGACAAAAGCTCCCCACGTTCCCAACCATAAGCCATGCTGGCTGGGGCTGATGGGAGTTGTAGTCCAATAACCTCTCGAGAACACCAGGCTGGGGAAGGTTGCCTTACTCCAAAATTAAGGGATTTCCCACAAAGGTTCTTCCTTGCAATTGTTATTAAAAAGACTTCAAACCGAAGCCCTCAAGTTCCTGAATATTAAAAGTTATTAAGGTGGAGAAAAATTCTGAAAGTTACCAATATGGGGGATATGGCTGGTTGCAATATGGCTATACTATGGCCTCAAGCCATTTATAAGCAACTCCATTCACTGTTGGCATTAGGACTCATTAATTTCATTACTAGTTCATTTAAAAAATCACATTCATTTTAATATTCATTCACCGAGGTCACATTCAGTTTTGTACTTAAATTAACATTCATTCTTTTGTTCACCCTTTTCCTCTTCTTTATATTCACCACCTTTGGCAGCAACAGGCTGAGTCTGGCAGCTACTCATCTTGGAGGTGTTGTGTAATTCTGGGAAATATCAGCAACAATAAAAATGATCACCAGAGCAGACTGACATTTTTCATGTGCTGGCTTCCATATTCCCTCCCCTAACGTCTTAGAAAGACATATTGGCTAAGACATTCTGGGGAGAAAATGAGCAGCATCTCAGAGACTTTCCAAATTCAGCACTACCACCACAAAGTAAGACAAGACCTTACGACATCTGAATGGTACAAATGGGTATGAATGGTAGTCCCAAAGGGGAATTCCATTCATGCCAATTTGTTCCCTTCTGCATTTGTTTCAGAACTAACAAACATTTCATTGAATGAGCCCCATTCAGTTCATTTTCTTTTTCATGCTGTCTAAAACATCACAGTATTTCAACTTTGGCTAGCTGGCCTCTTGGTTGGTTGTGGAGGAGTGAGTTGCAACATTGCAGAGGTGCCCATGGTTGCCAACTGCTGGGGTGGGGGCAGGTCACCCTGTAGTTGCTAAGCTACTACAAAGTATGTAGTTCTCCTTTTCTCACACAGATCAAGCGACCTAGCAGCCTGTCGATGCTAAAAAGCCAAAAGAGTGTAAGGTTTAGAGGTTAGTTCCACAGCAACCAAAGGCAATTTTCATTTGAAATACGAGTAGCTTCTTTCCTCAAGTCTCTAGAATTTATTTTTAATTCAGCTACAGAAAAGGGTCAACTCTAGTTTGAACATCATATGTACATATGTGAATAGCATTCAACTTGATCTCAGGGTGGGAGAGTACAAGATTAAAATATAATGAAAATATGAATTGCAAATAAGTAAACAAGTCAGAAATATATAAAAAGGCCAAGCACCTTTCAGCTATGTCTTGCTCAGTGGTCTTCAATGCTTAACAAGATTGCTGTTGAGGAAGATGTAGTCAAAATGCATATTTTGCCTTTATATAATTAAAATAGTGTGTATATGTAGATATTTTTATTCATAATAAATTCCTGTATTAGTTATATTTTAACCTTAACTCTTGTTTTATCTATTTGATCATTGTTAAGGACTGTTTTAAGCTTTGTTGTTTCATTCACACAGAACATATATGCCAGTTTTAGGACCATTGGAATACACACACACACACACACACACACACACACACAGACACCAGGCCTATGAGTAGCTAATTGCTTCTTTTGTTCTCCTTTTGGAAACATTATTTGTCTCACACTTCACGGCATTATCATTTATTTTCAACTTGGATCTGAAATGCAAGAGATTTGCATTGCTCGGCACTGCTGAGAAATAATGCATATTCCATAAATTGGTCTTCTAAAGATTAAGAAAAGACATTACCCATGCTTTGATATTTCTTTTCATTTATGTGTATTTCATGCTCTTCTGTCAGGAGGTTACATTCATTATCTTTTCCATAAGAGCCCTCTGAAACTTTGTTTCGCTTCAATCAAAAACTACAAACCACAGATAGGAAACTTAATTATTACTGTATAGTACAAAGCTTATTGTGCTTGTACAGGCAGAAAGATGCTAAGCTAACTCTTGCTTTCAAAAATATGATGGCTTGGAAATACATGCAAATATTATGGCGTGGACAAACTGATGCACATTTAACTTGTGCACATTCAGCTTTATGTGCTTGCCAAAAAGATGGAGGGGTGGAAAGGGGGTTACCTTTTTTTTTTTTTTTTTTGGCATTCCCACCCATTGAACCCAATATGTTTTGAGTATACACAGTTTTGGCTTTAGGCCCTATCCCCAGAACTGCAACCCCAGGATACGTTGAGAGTCGCCTATACCCATTATCTCTGAAACCTTTTGAGAAAGATTGAATGAGCACATGAAAAATGAAATGAAGCAGGCAAGCCAAAGCAAGGGAAACCAAAAGGTAAAAAGTACTGATTTGAGTGATAGATCTAAATAGAGTATTTCATCAAAACATATCGAATGGAACCAACTGGGAAATTAAAAGCAGAGAGGGAAGGAAGCACTTGGAGAAGAACCTCTTTGTGATGAGTTGGAACTGAATAGATGGCATGACAACCCAGTACTTCATCACACCTTAGTCATTTTAGCAAAGGTGACAGATATAATGACTTTTGTTTTCCCCTTGGACTTAACGTCAAGGGAACATTAGAAGTCCGTATTTATCAGTGTTTCTAGTAACATAAGAGAATAACGCCCCCCCCAAGAACTGCTTCTTCCAGCAGTTTGTCACATCCTTCCTCGTGTGACATAACATGGACCCCATGGACCAAAGCATGCCAGGCACTCCTGTCTTCCACTGCCTCCCACAGTTTGGTCAAACTCATGCTGGTAGCTTCGAGAACACTATCCAACCATCTCGTCCTCTGTCATCCCCTTCTCCTTGTGCTCTCCATCTTTCCCAACATCAGCGTCCTTTCCAGGGAGTCTTCTCTTCTCATCAGGTGGCCAAAGTATTGGAGTCTCAGCTTCAGGATCTGTCCTTCCAGTGAGCACTCAGGGCTGATTTCCTTAAGAATGGATAGGTTTGATGTTCTTGCAGTCCATGGGACTCTCAAGAGTCTTCTTGAAGAGGGCTAGAATGGAATATTATTCAAAAGTGGGTGATATTTGCCTCCAATGGTAATTTAGTCTGGTCTTGGTGCTTCTTGGGAGAAAAGAAATAGGGGTTCATCTCTTGCTACTTCTGGCCCCATCAGCTACAGCTGAACATTCATGGAACAGAATCTTGTACTCTGAAAGAAACCACTTCTGCCTGATACAGGAATAAACTAGTAAGTATATCAGTTGAAAGGTGTGCCTGGCAACTTCATTATACAGCTTTCGGCGAATACTGAAGACACACCTCTTTATCCTGGCCTTTGACAGCTGTGGTGTATATTTTTAGGACCTGCTTTATTTCTGTAATTTTAAATTGTTTTAAACTGTTTTTAATACTCTGTTTTATTTGTTGCAACCAGCCCATGACTTGGGGTGAAGGACAGATAATAATAAATTGTAAGAAGAAGAATATCAATGAAGTGACTATCAGATTGAATGTACTGCACTCAAGAAGTTAATGTGCAAAAGTATAGCAAGAAACCAAGATAGGATTAAGATTATTGCTAATTATTAGCAGTAGTAATACTGTTAATTTTCAATTTTTCACAATGGTGCTACATGGCTTGAGATTTGCCCAGGGTAATATTTCACAGTCCTTAACCCCTAGTCTCCCCCCAAAAAAATTCAAATACACCCCTCCATCCCATTTCAATTTCTGTGGGAAATCCAGCATGCAGTTGTACAGAACAGGCAGTTGTGTGGGAGAAGCTGTGTCAGTCTTGATTTATGTTGCAATGCCAGAATTGAAGGTAGATCAGGAACCTCCAGCATGTAACCTGGCAAACCTCCTTCTTCACTCTATGACTAATATGGAATTTCTGATAAACGTCAGCATGAGAAAACTTTGCCTTGTGAATAATGAATCTAAAGAGAATAAGCTCCATAGCTAAAGTTGCAGAGATTTAACAGCACAAATAGGAATTATTACCAATTAGTGTGATTATATTTTGCGCCATGAATGCTGGGCATGAGAGTATAATGTCAATAATTACATTTGCCAGCATTTAAATAGCAGTTTAAAATGATCTACTGAGTCAATACTCTAGGTGAAACTAGAGAAAACCGCTAGAATGGAACATGATGAGTTATAAATAAACCTATGGTTTGTGACTTTTTGCCTTAAGGCAAGTAAGATATGTATGAGTTAGAGCCAAGAAAAATGAAAGTTCCTTCAGGGCAAACAAGGATGCAGAATAGCTTTAGAGAGAAAAAATCTGTATTGACTTGTAAATAAACATATAGATGAATACACAGTTTTTCAGTGAAAGGGATAATAACTATTCTTGAGTGCACCATGTGCCCATTTATTGATTCGTGTAAGCACACTGGGTATCAAGATTTTCCCTGCAGGGGAAAAGATAAGTCTCTCTAAAATAGATTTTCTGTTGGCTGCAACGTCGACATTCCATGCTCCCTCCCTTTCTAAGACACATATTTTCAAAGGGCAATAGTCATGGTGATTTTGGCTGCACCCTAATCACCAGTGGTGACAAATTTGTGGCCCTCCAGGTGTTGCTGGACTCAAAATCCTATCAGACCCAGCAAGCATGGGATGATAGGAGGTGTAACCCAACCACATTTGGAGGGCTGCTAGTTTCCCATCCCTGCTATATATAATTTCCTGCAGAGTAAGTCTTGTTGAATTCTGTGGGGTTTACATAATTTTGCCGTTAAAGTGTTTTAATGTGGACTGGGTATCCATTGTAGAAAACAAAGAAAAGATTTTTTTTACACCCTCTTTTCATCATGCATTTGCATTCTAACCAACATGTCGGTTGGCTGGTTTTTATAATGTCTATTCTATAGCAAACAATGTAGCAGGAACTAAGAACATAAGACAAGGCTGCTGGATCAGGCCACCTAGTGCAGCGTCCTGTTCTCACATCGGCTTGTAGGTTGTTAGCACCCAAAATGCATATGTAAAGGGTTAATTGAAAGAGCTGTAGAACTCTATGATGTCATATACTCTGTGGTAGTTATGGCAGTTGGTACAGTTATGGCAGTTAGTCTTAACAGTTAGAGCAGCAGGTATGTTGTGTTTTGCTGCTGCCTGCCTCAGAGTCAGAGTATCAGTCAGTCTGTAACAGTTGAATCTATGTGAGGCCTATTAGCAATTTAATTATTACCTACCTGCGTTGTGTGTCTTTACCTTTACCTGCGTTGTATATTTAATCTGCAACTGAAAGTATACTAAGTAAAAGTATACTAAGTAAAAGTTATATATTATTTTAAACTTGCGTTGTTTTTATAGGTGAAGACAGGAGTGCCTGACATGCTCTGTTCCATGGGGTCACAAAGAGTCAGACACAACTAAACAACAACAGTTTTTATAGGAGGAGAAAAGAGAACTAATTAAAGGGTCAAACGTCCCAGAGCTGACTTCTGCATATCTCTGCAAATGGGAACTAGAGTCTAATTCCCACATGGTTGACTAAAATGCCCATGAGAAGCCTGCAAGAGCGCTCAGCAACTGGTATTGCTAAACTTCTAAAATACTTTCAAAGTACAAACCATAACACCTCTTTGAGATGCTCATGAATTAAGTCAAGAAAAGTAAAAAGACCATCAAACTCTCCGTGGTAGCAGTAAGTGATAAATCTCTAGAAGGACTTGCTTTTTCTTTCTTTTTTAGTCTGCAACTTCATTATTTCAACTGTCTTTCAGAAACTCTGCCAGGCAAGTAAATCGGTTGCAGGTCAAGACCACAATATAAAAGAAAATCAGATATTTTTATCAAAATATGTTATCACTGGAATATTTTTTTCTGTTGCTCTTTATGATTTAGTGTCTGCAGTGATTGCAGTACCACTTTGACTTTTCCTGACCTGGTGACTATCCTTAGGCCAATTCATTAGGAATATCTCCCAGCACATCCTCCATCAAAAAAGGATGTGCTCTATCACATAGCACAGTGATGTCCAACAGGTCGATTATGATCTACTGGTCGATCGCAGGGTGTCCCTGGTCGATCATGGTTGATTGCGGGAACCTGCTCCCCTCCACAAAAAAGCTAAACAACTTTGGCTCAAGATCCCCCCCAAAATGCTCAGCAACTCTGGTCAATCCAATGGGTAGATCACTGCCAGGTTTTTTTATAGTGGGAGTAGATCACAGTCCCTTGGAAGTTGGACGTGCCTGATAGCACAAGATGGGTGTTACCTGGCTTGAGAGCAGTACATGTGAAAAGGATCTAGGAGTCTTGGTTGACCACAAACTTGACACAAGCCAACAGTGTGACGCGGCAGCTAAAAAAGCCAATGCAATTCTGGGCTGCATCAATAGGAGTATAGCATCTAGATCAAGGGAAGTAATAGTGCCACTGTATTCTGCTCTGGTCAGACCTCACCTGGAGTACTGTGTCCAGTTCTGGGCACCACAGTTCAAGAAGGACACTGACAAACTGGAACGTGTCCAGAGGAGGGCAACCAAAATGGTCAAAGGCCTGGAAACGATGCCTTATGAGGAATGGCTATGGGAGCTGGGCATGTTTAGCCTGGAGAAGAGGAGGTTAAGGGGTGATATGATAGCCATGTTCAAATATATGAAAGGATGTCACATAGAGGAGGGAGAAAGGTTGTTTTCTGCTGCTCCAGAGAAGCGGACACGGAGCAATGGATCCAAATTACATGAAAGAAGATTCCACCTAAACATTAGGAAGAACTTCCTGACAGTAAGAGCTGTTCGACAGTAGAATTTGCTGCCAAGGAGTGTGGTGGAGTCTCCTACTTTGGAGGTCTTTAAGCAGAGGCTTGACAACCATATGTCAGGAGTGCTCTGATGGTGTTTCCTGCTTGGCAGGGAGTTGGACTCGATGGCCCTTGTGGTCTCTTCCAACTCTATGATTCTATGATTCTATGATTTCACTGTTCAAGATGAAATTCACAATGGACTTGTGCTTGTTATTGGCAGTCCCATAAATCACATATCTAAGATTACTGTGTCTCTATGTATGAAATATGTAAATTTTAAAAATAGTTACAAATCACAGGATACAGCATAGGTATAGGATATGGCACAGACCAACCCCCCAACACATAACCCGGGTGCTCTGGCTGCCCATGTGTTACTGCGTCAAGTTCAGGATACTTTATTACTTGAGTCCAGGATACCCAATTTCGTCTTACCCTGCCCTATCGCTGAAATCTTCAGAGGTGTCTTTGTTAGTGGTCTACCATGCCTCAGATGTACAGCGCATATCTACCAGGAGCCATGCATTAAGAATTATGGGGCTGACTCTATAGAATGTCCTCCCAGCTGACGGAAGTCTGTCCCCCACCCTATTGAACTTCAGGTGTTCAACGAAGACTGAGCATTCTGTTAAATTATGCTTATCTGATGTTTTCACCTGTGTTTTTTCTTGTTTTAAACACTGTGTTGCTTGACTGATGCATTGTATTGTTGATGGTTTTGCAGCAGCAGTTGGGCAATAAACACAGGGTAGTGTTTCACACCTGGTTTTTCAGTGGCTAGCATCGCTGCCACTTACCAAGAGGGGCAGGGGCAAGGCACAGGGAGCACAGTGCAGGCACAGCAGCAGAGCTAATCTGACTCTTGAACCTGAACCACATTGAACACTGCACTCTGCTCCTCACCTCTCCCTCTCAGGAAGCATCAACAATGCTCACTTTCGGGAAAACAGGCGTGCAACACCAAACCACCCACTGCAGCTGTTCTTCTGCAAACCATTTTGTGACCATTCATGACAAAAAGCTGTCCATAAATATTGGAAATTAAATAAATGTTGCACTGCCTGAGGCAGTCCCACTTTAGCTATTTTGCCAGCATATCACTGGTGTATCTGTCATGTCCAAAAAATACTATATTGGCATTCATATCCATCAACAATGGTCACTCTATGATACTAATATCAAGTGTCTTTAAACCCCCTTCTTCAGAGTGGTGGTAATCAAGAAAAAGCCCAGGAAGGAAATTTTGCCACAGAAATTATTTAATTCTTACACTTGGCAAGGGGCATTTGAGATCGTTAATTAACAATAGTGTGCTTGCAAATCACTGAAGACACTTTTGTCTCCAGGAATGTCCAGGAGTTTTCTGGACCAGATTTAACCATATTAGAATGGCAGCAAAATCACATGTCAAAGCTACGGCTTTACTGCTCCCCCTCCCTCTTGCTCCACTCCTACTCTCAACTTCAGCTTGCTAAAAATTATGGCCAGCTAAGGTTCAGGGAGTTTATGATGCGATTATTAGCAATCATCATAGAATGCGTGGCTCCATGTCAAAGAGGAGCACAAAGAAGAATGACCAAGAAATAAAAATTGCAGTGAGAAGCAATTAAGAGTCCAGAAATAATTTGTTTTCAATTGCAGAGCTGGGAGATGGCAGGTCTTTTCATTCTTCCAGCTTTTCCCCACGATATTATTGTGCACCAAACTAGATGAGACATTAATCAAGTGATTGGTTTTTGCATTAGCAGTCAAAGTGGTAGCAGAGGGCAGGGAGAGAGAGAGATCTGAAGCAGGACTGTAGCATTGGAGGAGGGAGTTTTAATCATTTGCCACTGCCATGGCCCTGATCCAGATTGCCCCTCCTGCCCCAGCTGCTTTCGCATTGATTGAGAGGCTCCCACCGAAACCCTCACTTGCAATATTATGAATTCTGCAGCTCAACTATTGCCTTCTTGTTCACTAACACTATGTCTGATGATTTTTATTTCATTCTTATTTTTTACTCATGCACATTTCTGCCCTGCATGATTCTAAAGCCTTGGGAGTCATTTCCAATAATTTAAAACCCACACAGATATAAAATTTTCTATAAACATGGGACAAAAGCACAAAACACCAATTCATCTTTATTGTCTTTTCCCTTCCCACCAACTATGAGAACTTTAGACCACACTTTCAGAAAATTCTTAGATGCTGGCAAATCCCTAGGGGAAATAAATTCTGCCATTGACAGCAGCTGCCAAGAACATTTCTCTATAATGTCCTTGCTGTCTGCATGTGGCACACAGCTAATAAATTGAAGAAAGATCTCCAGGTTATAGTTTAATGGAATTGTCAACACAGCAGTAGGAGTAACTACAAGAACTATCTAATAATGCCCTGGTCAGTAATAGTGGTACTTCCTGTAGGAAATAAGACCCACCTGGTCTTTAAACAGACTGTGGCATCTTTTGAAGCTCAGTCTTGCTCATTCATTGGGTTGTGTCCTGTGCTAGTCCTACTCAGAGTAGACCTATTGAAATTAATGAGCCTAGGTTAGTTATGCTTTTAATTTCAATGGGTCTAGTTTGAATTGGGCTAGTGCTAGATACAGCCAATAGATCCAAATGTTGTAAGCTATATGGTGCTCAATTTCAGCCATGCTGTTTGTCTGACCACCAACACCCACTTAACAGGTTGGAATAAAGTAGGATGGTTGTGGATTGGGCTCCTTAAAATCCCCAGAACGGCCTCCTGAAAACCAAGCTTTCTTTTCCAAAAAGCTTCTCCAATTTTGGTTCCAAGTCAGCAAAATACGAGCCAGAGTTCTCCTTCTTTTTCTGCTCCACATAAAAAGAACATCGAGTTTCCTTTTGTATATATATTGCGGCTGTCGTTTTGCAATCACGACAGCTGAAAGCCAAAATGTGCACTCCTTCATCAAAACTCTCAGATGAAAATGGAGCTTTTGGCTATATTCACCCCTCAGGAAAAGAGGCTGTAGGGTAATAACGGATTCTCATTATGTAGTAAATTTTTCAAGACTTAGCCATTGCTTAGCCATCAAAGGAAGACATTAAAGCGATAAGCAAGGCTAATGCTCCTGCGTTAACAGCCCCTTTCATAGTAGCCCAAGATTTTAATGCAAGTATCCTATCAGCTTGGCAAAGGTACTCGGGATTGAATCTGTGACACATCTATAAAGTTGTACTGATATATTCTAGAGAAGCATATTGAGATGTATCATCCTAATTACAGAATAACATAACTGAAATACCCCATTCACAAAGGCCAACTCCTCAACATTGAGCCAAAGCAAACATATACCCAGCTTTTTTTAATCATACTCTCCTTTGAATTTATGGATACATTTTGAGCTAATGTCAGGAATCATATCCATAAGTTACGGCAGCAACTTTATCGCCACAACATCACCCTCTCCCTCTCAGTAACCTGCATGCAGCATTGGGAAGCTAGGTGAGCAATGCTAGGTGAGCAATGTCAACTAGTATTACTTCCAAGGTAAGCTTCTCCAAGTAGGGCTAGGAATGTCTCCTGCCTGAAACACTGGATAACTACTATTGGCTATTACAGTGGTACCTTGGGTTAAGTACTTAATTCATTCCAGAGGTCCGTTCTTAACCTGAAACTGTTCTTAACCTGAAGCACCACTTTAGCTAATGGGGCCTCCTGCTGCTGCCGCGCCGCCGGAGCACGATTTCTGTTCTCATCATGAAGCAAAGTTCTTAACCCGAGGTAATATTTCTGGGTTAGTGGAGTCTGTAACCTGAAGCGTATGTAACCCAAGGTACCACTGTATATTTATTGAATGAATGAATGAATGAATGAATGAATCTTTATTGCTAAAAGCAATAAGCCGTCACAACTGGTCACAATGAGTAGAAATATATTTATAATGCTGGGGAACCTCTGCTCTCCCAGATGAGGAATTGAAATGTGAAAAGAAGAAAGAATGTGGCATGTGAGTGTTGCATGACATTGCAAAACCAGATTAATTTCAAGCTACATTGTGGGACTTCATATCATACACCAAAGCAGAACATTTATAGCAATTTTTGCAACCTGAATTATTGGACATTTGGAGTATCTGATCCTTACTTTTTCAAAATATCTTCATTCATTTGTTGTTTGTTGGCACCCTTGACAAATATGGAAGCCGATCAATATGTGTATATGACCTCTCTTTTTGTTGTGTTGTTATATTTTGTATTTCACCTTTGAGGACTTTTTGCTTTCCGAAACTTTTTTGCTTATCTGACCACATGTTGCTTACAGATGTTTGGCCAAGCCACCTTAATTCCTAGCACTAAACAAAAAGGTTTTATGCAGGGGTAGGGGATAATCTGATTCTGTCACACGCAGGAAGGCCAGTTTTGAATACATTTCAAACTAACTCATGTGGCTGCTATATCTTTCCAATAGATTTATGCCTTATTGTTATTCTACCACCCTCCTTACCAAAGGAGCCATGGTGAAGTCCCAGCATGAGCTTTAAAAATGTTCTGACTTGCCCAAACTATTTCCAACATGTAGATTATATGAGGAGGTATCATAGCTTAGTGGCAGAGCATCTGATTTGCATGCAAAAGGTCCCAGGTACAATCCCCAGAAAGTTGGGCTGGGAATGTCTGAAACCCTGGAGAGCTGCTGCTACTCAGTGCTGACAATGCTAACCTAAATCATCCTGCTCAATATGAGGCAGCTCCCTTTGTTTTCAGTTTGTTTGCAATCAAATTGGAGAAAAGTAAGCATAACTCTCCCATTAAGCAAGCATGTTAAGCTGAAAGTTAAGGTTTTGCTTTCCCATTCTCATTGGTCACGGCTCTTGTGTATGGCAGCTACTCCGCTACCATCTGTCTGTGGATTAATACCAGACACAGGAAATGCCAAGATTGACTTAGGCACTGACTCGGTTACATCTAGTACTGCCAGCTGTCATTAGCAATATACTGAGCTAGAGGGACCTTTCGTCTGATTGACTGGCACTTCAATCTCAAGAATGTGTAGTTGGTGCACCTGCTTTTACAATGCATCTGCAACTCTGGCATCACATCATACATTGCAAGATGTTACTCAACCACAACAGTCAGTACAATACTTCTCAAGTACATATGCTGGTGAAGCAAGCAAGTGCAGAATAATGGTTATTTTTAGTGAAATTAGCTATCCATTCAAATTCAGTATAGTTCTATTTCCAAAGAATAAGAGACATGAAGATTATCTGCGATAATGATAAAAGGAGATGCTTTCTTTACAACGTTCGGGGGGGGGGGATTCTGAGCACTAAATAGCTAAGCTGTAACCTTTTGTTTCTTTTTAAGAAATACAGAAAATTAACATATTATTCCAAGTCACATAGTATATAGGAGACAATTGCTGGCAGGCATATGTATTTTTGTATTACAGTGGTACCTCGGGTTAAGTACTTAATTTGTTCCGGAGGTCCGTTCTTAAACTGAAACTGTTCTTAACCTGAAGCACCACTTTAGCTAATGGGGCCTCCTGCTGCTGCTGCGCCACCGGAGCACGATTTCTGTTCTTATCCTGAAGCAAAGTTCTTAACCTGAAGCACTATTTCTGGCATAGTGGAGTGTGTAACCTGAAGCGTATGTAACCCGAGGTACCACTGTATATCCATAATACCCATTAGAAAATCCATACAGTAATACAGTAGGCCCTTATAGAGAAAGTGGCTTGAACTTGTATTTGAAAACATGAGCAGCACAGTGACCATCCAGCTACCATTTTGTTTCATATTAAGACAATTAACAATTTGATGCAAAACAAAAACAAAAAAGCAAACTATAGCTGGAAATGTGATGGTGCCTGCCTGAGTCTGTAGCAAGAGACATTAAGACTCTCTTTATATATTTTAAGAGCTGGAAGTGATCATTAGAAGACATATTGTCCAACCCCCTGCTCAAAGAAGAAATCTAGCAACTAGTATCCAACCTTTGAGTCTTTCCCTCAATTCCTGTCTTTTAGCACACAAGTACATAATTCAGTAATAATATTGTATCTCCCCTTGAAACTCAGTTTGCAAGGTCATGCCAAAGCAATGTACATGGCAAAATTGTGCATGCTGCACATTGTTGTTGACTGTGTTTCTACACTGAAACCTATCTGAGCAATGTACATAAAAAGAGCTGAAGGCAACTATTAGTATTATAACTGCCTGAATCACTTCTGAGAATCTTTGCTGGTCTTTGAAATGTTCTGTTTTCCTTCCAACCCCTTGAAATTTTGTTTTATCAACTTTTTGGCAGTCCAGAAGTAGAATCATGGAATTGTAGAGTTGGAAGGTACCCAATGGTCACCTAGTCAAACACCTGCAATGCAGGGGAAAGCAGACATAGAAAATATGAAGGTAGCTCAGTCAATATCTTAACAATGAGTTTTCAGCCCAAGTAGAAAGGTCACAGTTAGCATTCAGATGGGATCCTATTGGTCCCTTATATAGCAGCTGGCATACTATCCTCTGTCCACCCATATGAAGCAGAGTAAACAATAGAATATCAGCCCTGGCAAACTACTATGCTGGCACAGAGGGTATGAAATATGCTTCCAGATTTCTACTTTGAGATCCCTGGCACTGTATAGGAACCTCCAATATTTCATGGGATTTTGCTTTGGTGATAACGTCTGGGCTTAGACTTAGACTTAAGATGACTTAGACTATTGACCATTGAAGCCCAGTATTATCTTATCTGGAGTATCAGGGCCTTCGACCCTGATACTTTGAGATCTGTTTTTCAAACTGGAAGCTCCAGGGACTGAACCTGAGGGCTGCTACATGAAATGATGAAGTCTGCCACCAGGCAACAACCTAATCTTTTCTTTTCTTTTCTTGCCTCGACAATTCCACATGAGGAGGAACCTTTAAATTCACTGTGAGTTTTACTTTAGGCAAAATATTAATGGCAATTCAACTTTTACTGTATATTCCTATTATTTCCTCAAAGGTTGAAAAGGAAACTAGCTTTCCCTTGAATATTAATGACTGGGTGAAAACTGTTGGCCGAATCATGAAGAAGCAGAAGGGACAACCGTTTCCCCCAACTTTTTAAAGTTGCACCACATATAGAAATTCAACATATGCAGTTTTTCCAACATAGATATGCTGTGGTAGGAAAGGTGCACCTTTTGAACTTCTGCCTGTTACATGAAGCGGCTTGTTTTTTTTTAAGAGCTTATGTTAGTGAAGAAGAAGAAGAGTTTGGATTTGATATCCCGCCTTTCACTCCTTTTAAGGAGTCTCAAAGCAGCCAACATTCTCCTTTCCCTTCCTCCCCCACAACAAACACTCTGTGAGGTGAGTGGGGCTGAGAGACTTCAAAGAACTGTGACTAGCCCAAGGTCACCCAGCAGCCGCATGTGGAGGAGCGGAGGCGCGAACCCAGTTCCCTAGATTACAAGACTACCGCTCTTAACCACTACACCATACTGGCTCTCAGTGAAAGGATGGCAGCCAGGTGACAGCAGCCATTCATTTTCAAAGATTCACTTTTTTCATTGTCTTGGCTGTTCAGAGGCATTGATAACAGAGGTTGTACAGGGTTCCTTGATGGTGATCTGTTACTCTGCTGCTTCTCTCCAGTGCATTATTATGGGCTACACAGACAATTAATTGGCCATTGCACAAGGCAATCTGATTGTGTGAACTGTTTCTCATTCTGTCCCATCCATTCATCGTATTCTCTTGCCCCAAAGAAAGCTTTAAAAATGTAATGCTAACCAATAAATCTTTTTATAATAGGATGTAGAGCCTATACTCTAATGAACAGATGTGAAAAATTACATGTTCCAGTGATGAAATAAATTGCCCTATTAACAGCTTAATCTTATTTCATCAATATTTGATTTTTTAGCAATCACTGAGAATAAATGTGCCCATAAGCTCAGTGATTTTAAATTCCAACCCACAGTGCTACGTCCACTTTTTCATCAAAATGTCATTATTTCTGCATTGTTACCACTTACACTCTTAGACAGAAAGTATTTTAAAGAAACAAAATACTTTGACTCTAAAAAGTTTGTTTAGTCTAATAGTTCTACAACAACGATAGAACATTTTATATTTGAGTTTATAAGCACACACTAAAGATAAAGCCAGTGGTGTGTGAAATATTCATAGGCATAGCTGTCAACCTTCCCTTTTTTGCGGGAAATTCCCTTATTCCAGCGCCGTTTCCCACTGCTTCCCACTGCTATCCCGGATTGTTAGATATCCCATAGTCTGTCCCCGGGACAGGTGAGGCTGCTGATCCCTTATTTTCGAGGCTGCTGATCCCTTATTTTCAAATCTGAAAGTTGACAGCCATGATTCATAGGTGGAATCTTGGCTCTGTTGAGCTTAACAGCTAAGCTTGAAGTTACTTTAGTCTTACTACAAGAAAGTGAAATCTCATAACATGGTGACCCCAGAATGGGCATTTTCTGCTATTGACCATGTACTATGGAATGCCACTCCCTCTACCCTATGTGAAGCAACAGCCAACAGTTGTTTTATGTGTCTTGTGAAGACCAGTCTATTTGTCAAGCTTCCCCTGATCAAAAAGATTGGACCTTGTTTTATGTCAAGGCTGGCATCAGATGCAGCAATAAAGGATGCAGATCTCTGTTTTCAGTGAAGTTAACTATTTATTCAAGGAAACGGACATACAACAGCCTAGTGGTCTCAGCAACATTCCTCAGCAGGTTTTGCCCCTATGGAGCAGTTGCCAGTTTCTATGCTTTTATACTATTGCTTCCACACCTCTCTAAGGCAGTGTTTCCCAACCGGTGTTCCGCGGCACACTAGTGTGCCGTGAGACACCGGCTGGTGTGCTGTGGGAGGGAGGCGGGCGAGTCGGGTGGCGAGAGGCGGCGGCGAGGATCCGCATCGAGCCGGGGGCGGCTCCGCGGTGGTGGTGCCGAGCGGCGGGGCAGCGCGCGCAAAAGGGAGGAGCGCGAGACAGCGGAGGAGGAGGAGGCCGGCATGTCCGGGCAGCAGCAGCAACAGCAGCAGCAGCAACTCCCGGCGACGGCTCCTCCTCCGCCCACTATCGCCGCCACCACCACAACAGCCGCCGCCGCCTCAGCTGCCGCCGTCCCTCAGTCCCTCGCTCTGCTGCCTCCTCCCACCCCGGCAAGGGGAAGGGAAAAAACGTTCACTTTTGTGCGTCCCTTCCGGCGTGACGCTGCACGCTGACGTCACGGGGCGGGGCTTTAATGGTGGTGTGCCGCGAGATTTTTTTCCGGTAAACAGGTGTGCCGTTGCCCAAAAATGTTTGGGAAACACTGCTCTAAGGCTCCTCCTCTCCTGGATGTTTCCCAAGCAGTCTCATACTGCACATGCACACCTCTGACCTCTGTTCTGCTCTTCTCATTGTTCTGTGGAGACCAGGGGGAGGGGAGCTTGTTGCAGCAAGAGAGGGAAGGTCTCTGGATTCTTCAGCAATTCCTTGACCACCCCCTCCTCTGCTTCAGCTTCGGAGTCTGAACTGCTCCCTGTCACAGGCTCTTCCTGCTCACTAAACCCTGCCGCCCCTTCAGCACTTCCCCCCAGTCTTCTCCCTCTGACCTCTCCTCAGTGTCCCACTAGCAATCCCCTGCTCTTAGCTTTCCTCCTCTGGGGGTTCCCTGGCTGGTTCCTCCTACCACTCTTCTTCATCCAGCCAGTTCCTGACATTTAATGTGTTGAAGTTCTCTGGATTCCTGTTATTATTTTTCTATGCTTTTATACTATTGCTTAAATGGGTTTTCTGTGTTGCTTTTGCTTTTGCTGTTGTTTTATACTATGCACTTAGAGATTTTTGAAAGATTGAGCATTTTATAAATGCTTTTAAATTTAAAAACAAAAAATAAAAACTGGAAATGAGAGATGAATGGAGGCCTTGCTGAAATCAACTGATGAAACTGAGAAAGTCACACACTCTGCAAATCAGTATAACGTATGTTCAGTATAACGATTAAGGAACACATTCTACTCTTTGCTCAAATCCCAAGTGTTGTAATCTTACGTACATACCATTCATGTTGATGGAGCTTGTATAGCAGAAGTTCCCAGTGGATCATATCCAACAGCTTTCTAATGAGCACATCAGGTGATATGAAAAATAAAAATGAAAAAGCTTAATTGGCTGAGAAGCGTTAGGAAGTGAACACATATTCATGGATAGCAAAGATAATAATACAGCTCTGAATAAAGCACTGTTTAATGGCAGGATACTCTAAACACAAAGGATGCCATTAAATTGAGATCCAGGGTATTATAAACATGCGCTTATTTTAGGTTTGTTATTGTGTAGATGCATTGCAGTTGCAGGGACCACAGAAGTTTACATCAATATGTAAAAGCTTTTTACTTGCAGGGCTTATTAAAAAGAGAGGAGGGGAACTTTTTTGTTTAAAGGAATAATTTGAATATCTGAAATTTGATGTTTAAAAATTCAGGAGCTTCATCTGTTGAACTTTATAAAACTACCAAAATATACAATATAAATATCTCATTTTACTAAAGAAGTCTAGGCTAACATCACATCCTTTTGAAAAACCAACCAATATATCCATATTCATAGACAAGAGACCTACTTACAGGGGAGGAATGGACAAGCCAGAGGTCTCTGAGGTTATCTTTGTGGATGGGTGTATATTGCAGGTGCGGCTGCATATTGCACTCCCTTAAGTCCTTTGTTATTGCTCTTGGCCATCCTTTGACTCTAGTTTTTGGACCTTTCTGTGGAAGGTCTATTCTGTATTATGTATTCTAATCATAATTTTCCTTTAAGGTTGCTGCTTTAACCTCTCTTTATTCCTTAGGTTTACTCCATTTATCTGGTTTTCATTCTTAGTGCATCCTGACCTTCCTAATGGTTGCCGTATTCAGAGCCAGGAAGGAATTTGCCTGTAGACAAATTGGTCAGTCTAGAGGTTTTGCCTTCCTCATAGCAAATCATCACAACTTTGGGCAGTTAAGGCATTGGGTGGAATCCGAGTCTTCAAGCTTTGGGGTAAAGTGGTACATCACCCTGCCCTGAACCAGCGGCGTAATCAGGGTAGCCTGTTAGAGGGGTCTCGGTGGAAGTTTTTGTCCAGAAGTGAAGCATGAGGACAGATGGGCCATAGAGCTTCTAGTGGCATCCTTAGGACAGCGACCTCAGTAGATCAACACCTTGGAGGAGGCCACATTCCTTGGCACAACACTGAAGTCGTTTCAGCCCTCTGGTAGGAAGCTAAAATGGATATACACCCAATGCCTGAGCCAAAATTCCACCTCCACCTGTAATCAATAAAGTTGTGGCCGTTTTTAATCCAGCTCATTGTCTGTTTGAGTTTATTCTATCACACCTCACATTACTCACTGCAGAGGGAAGGGTGGCACTGTGACTGGTACTACAATCACGTTATTCTTGTTTTGGATGCATTTGTCATAACGTTTCACACAACCCAATGTATTTTAGGAGCACTGTATGTTTTCTAAAACTGAGACAACTACAGTACATAACACATAGCTGAGCGAATCACTTCGTTGACTAATTCCTGCATACGGTTATTATTTTTACAGCTTAAAGTAGAATTTCTTGTTGCTGCTGTTTGCATAGTCACCCATGAGGAAGCCTTTAACCTGAAATGCAACATGCACCTCTAAGGCTCGCCCTCTTTTCCGGGCTTCTTGAAATTGAGCACTCTCAGGTCCTTTGTTGACAAATTTATATTGCTCTTTTCTAACCTCTCCCTCTAGTGGCAGGAAGGAATTAAATTGATTTGTTCTAGGAGGATCATAAATAAATTACCTAGGTATTTGGCACTAAATATTCATGAGGTTCAATTTTTGATATGAAAAGTTGGCTTAAGATTGCTTTCTGTGTTTGGGGGGAATTGTTTGTTGTCCTGATATGCTGCTGCTTTGGAACCACTCTGAAAACTTTTTTCCCCTTTACTACATGATCCCACTCAATCAGGGATCATGCAGAGACCAGGATGTCATGACATCACATGACGACATCCCTAAGAGCAAACAAAGCTCTCCCATAACTATGACTCTTAATAAGGGAAATAAAAAAATTCCTTCCAGTAGCACCTTAAAGACCAACTAAGTTAGTTCTTGGTTAGTTCTTAATAAGGGAACAGTCCCTTCTGCCCAGGCAATTGCTTGATGCTCCTTGCCAAGCACTGTAGTGACAGTTTCATTGCCTACCAGCAGCATACAATGGAGCTCTCATCACTTGTGGCTGCACTAGACTAGTTGGGAGATAATGCAATTGTACATCCCTTTAATAGGAATGCAGTGCAGATAAACAACATTCATAGCCAGACAGATTTCCAAATCATAGGAGCATACCAAACAACTTTTTAGCCAGACTACTTTTCTATACTTTTCTAGTATTGTCATGCTCTGACTGGCAACAGCTCTCCATGGTCCTGGGTAGAGATATTTCTCACCAGCTACAGATCCCTCTAATTGTAGGTAGCAGGATTTGAACATGGAAGCTTCTATGTGGAGGAAATATGTCCTAATGCTGACCAATGGGTTTCACTGCATTGTTTCATTAGCCTTCAGATGTGCCATTCACAATCAGCAATGCCCATTGGATCAGGGGAGAGAACACTGGCCAAGTTACGTCCACAAGGAGCATAGTCCTTCTTCCAAACACTCACTTTTGTGTTGCAGTCTTTTAAATGAAATGATAAAATAGGAAAAAATGAACAAAAGAAGAAAACAATAAGTCATTGTATAAGGAACTGGAATACTCTGTTAGCGCTGCTCATTATATATTTAATAAAATAATAACTGTAAGAATAGTAAAAAAAGAAAGGGAGAAAATCACCCAAGGGTGGGTGTATAGTGTGTGTTGTTTTTGGTGGGGCGGCTATATATTATCTTTCTATCTGTCTATCTATTAATTGCCCCTTTAAGGTCAGCACTAGAATTTTACTCTACTAGGTGGTTGGCTAATAGTAATGGAGTAAAAACAGTTCAACTGGATGAATAGATAGATAGATAGATAGATAGATAGATAGATAGATAGATAGATAGATGATAGATAGATAGATGATAGATAGATAGATGATAGATAGATAGATAGATAGATAGATAGATAGATAGATAGATAGATAGATAGATGATAGATAGATAGATAATAGATAGATGATAGATAGATAGATAATAGATAGATAGATAGATAGATAGATAGATAGATAGATAGATAGATAGATAGATATAGATAGATAGATATTACTGTATAAATAATAATACTAAATTAACCTTCCTGATAATCATAAATTAATTAACCTAATGCATCACCTGTATTAATTTGATAGAAGGAACTAACGAAGTTGCCTGTATCCACAGCTGGCAACACCCTCCTCATCCATTACTGAAGAATAAAAACGATGCACAACTAACGATTATTAACATTGTTTCCCCAGTTTAATGTCTACTACCAGTTTATTTACATTGTTGTTTTCAAACTCTTTCTGTCTTTCAGGTAAACAGTGTAAGCACAACCAGAAGCTGCACCAGAAGTTCACATTGCACTGCTTGAAGAAGGAACATATGTTCTCAAGTAAACTTAGTGCTGTACAAAAAGAAATGTCATTTTTTTTGCAATGTAACAAGCTTTATTAATAGTCTTACAATACATTACATATATATAGTACATCTCGTAGAGTAAATTGAAAAAGAAATGCCTATTTAAAACTCTGCATTTATTTTCCACAGCTGTTCTCAATAACTACATCCCCTGGAAATTACAGACATAGCTAGTCAAAGATGGAAGCATGTATCCCATTCCAGAGTTCATTTTGTCCATGCAACCAGGGTCCATGACATGTATATCTCTATGGAGCAGACACCTAATGCACATAAATAATTTCAGATATCCTACTGATACTACTTGTCAGGCTCCCATCCCAAATCACTATGTCAGCAACTCTTACTGGTAAGCAAGGAAGAGTTCTTTATTCAGGCTAAGAGCAAGGCCAGAATTCAAGATTCCAAGATTCAAGAACAAAGAAAGAGGTTTATAATGGGAGCTTTGAAGCTGTATTGACAGTTGACATGTTTCTCCTCCCAAGCTTTTAAAGATGTGGTAGAGTGAGCTCCCTCACGGGACACGCTCACCCTATAAATATGCTGTACATGCGCTCAATCAGGGCAGATGCACCTGGTCCCACCTGTGAAGACAGCACCTGGTTCACAATGACGACTGTATCTTGCCCTCTGCCTCCAGCTCCTGTGCCACTTCCTCCTGTTCAGTCCCTAGTCAAAGTCCTCCCCATTCCCGGATAAGGCAGAGGAGCCAGCCAATGTGCTTCTCTCTCTCTCTGACATCTAGAGTCACAAAGAGAGGACATCTCTTTTTTGAACCTGGATTCCAGCCCCCCATCTGTACATTTCCTTCATTTTCCTCCTGGTCTGTGTGAGGCTGATGGAGCTGAAGGGCACATGACACTTATGGACGTTTACTGTATGGACATTTAGGTCACTCTTTCTAAAGCATTTGTTACTGCTTCCATCTGCCCAATAAAAGGCACACAAAGCTTCTGCCAAGGCAATATTGCCTTACTTTGCAAAACTTTGATATGTACAAGATGCACAATTTTGAGGTGTACAAGTCACAGCTCAATATTCCTTTTAAAATCTCTAGTGAACTAATAGATAAATGTGAAGACACAATTTTAAAAGTCAACTGTTGTTCATCAGCTGTGACACATTTGTCAAACCTGTAATTTCCCCAATACTTACTATTTTAGTTGTTGGCAATATCTGATGGAGCTAACATATGCATTATATTTTAGCACATTTTAGTTTGAGGATTTCACTTCTCTTCACAGTACACATCGCATGCATCTGACTCACTTTGACTAGAATAAGTACTTCCTTTAGAGAAAATGGAGCAGATCATTGGCTTGATTGCTCATGGAAGTGAAGTTTTTTCCAATAAAAATATTGTGCAATTGAGTTAAGGACATTCCCTTTTCTGTACAGTAAAGGAAAATGATTGTCATAATAGTATTACTCACCTGACAAATCAGATTTGGTCCTGAATAACTGATTGAGAATCATTATCTTTCAAACAAAAGGAAACAAATGACATTTTCCTGAATATTACACTGTAGCCAGAAATAAATTGTATATGAGTCAGGATTGGAATTTAGAGAAATCAATTGGCAAACTAAACTGTTACGAACTAAGAGCCAATTCATATATCCAGCATGCATACTTGCAGTTCTCCACACTCCCCTAGAGAAGCCCACCTAGTGCCCACACTGCTGTCTTTTGGATATCAGATTAAGGCATTTCTGTTTTTCCTTGGTTTGTAGACAGTGTTAGCCATACTCGAAGTAGATCCATTAAAATTATTGGGCATGACTAACTGAGGTTCATTAATTTCAATTGGATATATTCTAAGAATTTAGCTGGATAAATCTCCCATTTTTAAACCCTCGCAGTACGGTTGGTGGTTTTAATGTATAGAATTTATTAGTGTTTTAGTTCTGCACACAAAATAATGTTCTGTTGTCTTGGTTCTGTATTGCTATATTAGTTGTCTCTTAAGTTTATTGTAACTCGATAGGACTTACTTCTGAGTAAATATGGATCAGGCTGCAATCTGATGGGTATTCTGAAATTTGCTATCTGTTCACTCTAATGAAGTGGATTGTTCCCCTTGTAAGGAGATATGTCTATAGAGCTTTCCTCTCCTGGGAAGTATATATCATAGGTGCTCAATGAGAACATTACCACTCCATCTTCCACAACAATAGCCACCTTAAAATATCTAAAGGACTGTCACATGTAAGATGGAGCAAACTTGTTTTCTCCTGCTCTGGATGGTAGGACCCAAACCAATGGCTTCAAGTTACAAGAAGGGAGATTCTGACTAAGCGTCAGGAAGAACTTTCTGGCAGTAAGAGCTGTTTGACAGTGGAATGGACTCCCTTGGAAGGTGGTGGACTCTCCTGCCTTGGAAGTTTTTAAGCAGAGGTTGGATGACAATCTATCATGGCTGCTTTAGTTGAGATTCTTGCGTTGCAGGGGGTTGGACTAGATGACACTTGGGGTCCCTTCCAACTCTACTATGAGTCTATGATTCTATGATTACATACATATCCTGCCTTTCTTCCAAAGAGTTCAAGACAGCATACATGTTTCCCTTTCCTTCCTCCTCACTTCCCATTTTAACCTAACAACAAACTCTGAGTAAGAGGGGCTGGTCCCAGGTCACCCAGCGAGTTTCGTGGCTTAGTGGTGAATGTGATTTGACTCAGTTTCCCCAGTTTGACACTCTAATCACTGCACCACACTGGTTCTTAATCACTTGGACTGAAGTGACAGTGAAGACATTCAGGTCTTGTTATTAAAGAACTTGGAACAGCAGTAAAGAAAATGCCCTAAATATATTTTCGCTTTGGGGTAAAGGGAGAGGAAGACCAGATATAAACTATAAACTGTAAAAGGCACAACAAATCTCTTCTAGAGAATTCCAATATTACAATTTAAAATATTAATGTTTGAGCCTCTTGCAGGCTTTCTAAAATAACTCTAGTTTCTGTTATTATTTCTTTCCCAAAGACATGCATTCCAACATTTATGGAAGTTAATTTTCTAGATTGAATGGCCACACAATCACAAATGAGTTCCAAAGTTTTGACATCTTGTAGCTAGGTCTTAATTTGAGACAGAGCTCAATGCCACATCCTGTAGGCCTGGCTCCAAATGACAGTGCCCAACCTTAGAAGCAAGTGATAATCAGGAGGATTACTATAATCCGGGTGCATTTTCCTCATCACTGAGCATTCAGAGTTACCCCCATAGATAAAGAAGCAGACTGGAGAGCCTCTTCTCCAAAGCAGAAGTCCTACAGGGATGTGCTTTAACAAGATAAAAGGTGACACAGAATCAAGCCTTGAACCCTAGTTTAGTCTTTATAACTAATTACAGATACACACACCAGATGCAACATGAATCAGAAGAATTTATTCGGATTGCTATGTACAATTCCTTAAGTTTTCACATTGATCTTAACTGAAGAGTAGCTATAATATTTGACTGTGTACAGTAGACATAATACATTTAAACCACACCCACAAGAATCCTGGGACCTGTAGTTTGTTAAAGGTGCTGGGATTTGTACCTCTGTGGGTGTAGAATATTGTACATGTCTCAGGACTCTTGTGGGGTGTCCTGAAATTAACTCACATTTCTTCCTTTTTATTTTTTATTTTTTCCAATATATTGGCTATCAAAAGAATCTCTCTCAGCTTTAGTCTATGTTCATCAAAAACCCAAAGTTGTTCCATGAGATTTGCCAGCAATGAGCCTTATTGCAACAAGAAATAGCAATTAGAGCTGCATCCTTCCAATAACAATAATAACTCCAGCCTCACAAAGGACCCTTGATGATCCCTCATTTTGAAACAAAAGTAACAGCTTTTGCGAAGCAAAAGTAATAACTTAGTGATTTATGTGCATTGAAAGAAAGGGGGAAATGGTGCAAATTCATCTTTCAGGAAGTTAACATATTATCTTTGTGTGTTGTTTACGGCTACAAGCACTATCATATTTTAGAGATAACTCACCAGGGATTTGTGGTTAAACCTTGTAAAAATGCTGTTCACACTTAGTTGATCATAGTCCTGTGAACGTTCCAAACTTGGAATGCTCGCATTAGGACTGAAATAAAGTCATTGGACCAGTCACACATTGTCAAGTATTGTTAAGTGTTTGAAGTGTTAACTTATTAGAACTGGGTGCACTACAGAGATTTCCATTGTTACAAAAATAAAAATCAAAGCTGGTTAACTGTTGTGGTGAAGCAATGACATTAAAAATTCTAAATAATTGTAATGAATTATTTAACGCCACAGGGTCTCCATTAGAACAGAAGCTTAATTGGGGAATACAGTGGTACCTCAGGTTAAGTACTTAATAAGTTCCGGAGGTCCATTCTTAACCTGAAGCTGTTCTTAACCTGAAGCACCACTTTAGCTAATGGGGCCTCCTGCTGCTGTTGCACTGCCGGAGCACGATTTCTGTTCTCATCCTGAAGCAAAGTTCTTAACCCGAGGTAATATTTCTGGGTTAGCAGAGTCTGTAACCTGAAGCGTATGTAACCCGAGGTACCACTGTACAATAAAAAGATACACTACTATCTAAAAAGAGGCATTATTGGCTTCATCCAGCAATATCTGAATGCAGTCTAACAATATGCTAAGAACTGAACTTTTATTACCCAATGGGTAAAATAGAATGGCTTTCTGCAATAGAACTACATAGAAACAACAGCATGAAATCTAGTTTCTCCCACCTCAGTGATGTCTCTAGCCCAACTTAATGTCATTCCTGATGCCATTACAAGGTGCAAGGAGCTGTTTAGGAAGCAAGTAGGGATTATCTTGCATTTGATCCAGAATCTATAGTTAGTGGAGAATGATGCAGCTCAATTGCCAAGAGGAAGGAGACCCTGTTAGCATTTTAGACCTCTGTTCAGAGATCTCCACTGGTTGCCTCTTTGCTACCAGGCCAAATTCAAGACGTCACTATTAGTATATAAAGCCTTTAACAGCTTAGAACCAATTTACTTGCTGAATTGCCTTACCCCATATATGAACACACAACCACTTCATTCTGCAGAATTCACACTGTTACAGACACTGCATAATACTTGTTCTGCACTTGTAAGAAATTACCTGGCATAGAAATTTTGTAAAATAAATAAAAATAAAAAACAACAACACTGGCAACTATGACTACACACAAAGACAGCACAGAGTCTGGAAAAATAACCTAAGTCAATTGCCAGCTGCCACTAGGCTACTGCTACCAAATGTTATAGTGCCCACTCACAATCACAAACTCTTTATTTACTTGAGCTATTTATGTAGTGCTCTTTATAATATTTATCACCAGGTGGGTTACAATGCTAATTAAAACATTTTCATATCTTACACAGTAAGATATGCAATGGAATATTTAAACTTCACAACCAAGCTGATGGTCTTGCAAATGTCATCATCTGCACTGTCATGTTATATTTTGGTGCTTTAAATAGGTCACAGATTATTCCAGATGATGAAAAGCTTTGGAACAATTCTGTGCTGTTGTAATCTGTGCTGTTATAATCCAGCAAAAACATAAAATGTCTCTTTAAAGCAGATATAGACAACAATGACAATTGCAACTCAGAGCCTTTCCACAGAACCACTGAGTACATGCCCCTTCATTAATGACTTCTTCATTGACAATGGTATGAGCGAACCAGAAGCAACGGAAGGACATCCTGGCCTCTGTCCCTACTGAAAGCACAAAGGAGGTTATCATTATGCAATCCTTCTCTCCCCAGAAAAGCTCCATAGCAAGGTGAATATTACCATGTCCCCAGATATTGATGAGAGAATGAGCAGATGCAGCAACACCGAAATTGAATTCTTTGTCCTACAAGGAAGAATACCATCCCAAAAGTCAGCTGCACGGAGAATGAAAAAATGAAGGCAAGGTCACTCTGACTGGCAAAAGGACGAAGAGCCAGTTAGATGCAGCAACCAGCTCCATCCTAGGAAGAAATCCAGTAGTGGAAGATCAGTGCAAACACCTGTTAAAATCTCTCATGCAGACAATTAACAAACAGATCTTAGTGCTTTCCTTCAATTTGCTTTCCTTTGCACATGTTGCCTTGTACATTACTTTTTTTAAAGTCTGAGGGCAGGGTCTGCAGCTTATTTCCATTCTATGTTCAGCACCTGCCAGCAGCATTGCTGCTTTCAGAGTCAACTAAGAGACATTGTTGGTCTAGAATGCAAGATAAAAATATAATCTTATAACAGGGAGAGATTCTGTTTTTCACACACACACAACACTACTTTTGTGAATACCTAAAAGGTGTCCCTTTCACCAAATACATTCCATACAACAATCGTAGAAGAGAGCAATGAATAAGCTTTTACATTTCATAAGTCTGCCCTGCGAGAATGAAGAAATATCTGTAACAAATGTGTTGTCTTCATGGAAGACTTGCGGACTCTGAGCTACAAAAAGTGGAAGCCAACAAACATATAACCTGGTCCCATGAAAACGTTCTCCTCAAGAGTATTTTGGTAGTGCAATCCCTTCAAGTGTAGAATACCAACAGGGAAACTTGGGTGCTTGTTTGAGCAGCAAGACCTTAACCTCCAGATTATTGATTTATTACGTTTCTACCCCTCTTTTCTGCCAAGGAGCCCAGAGCATGCAATGCCCATTGATCCTTACAACCACCCTTGTGAAGTAGGCGAGACTGAGAGACGATGACTGGCCCAGAACCACCCAGCAGACTTCAAGCCTGGGAGGGGGATTTAAACCAAGATTTCCCTGGTCACAGTCCAACTACGACACCTCAGTGACACCTATAGAATATGACAAGACTTTCCTTTTGAAAAGTACTCTGAGCATGTATGGAGCGCGCTCCAAAGCAACCACAAGCAGTAGGGCTCGGGGTCAGATCCTCCGCCCACCCCCCACCCCCCATGCTCTGGTGCTTTCCTTTCGGAAAGAAAAGAAGCAGCTATCTTATAGCTATAGGCGCGAGAAGCAGCAGCAGCAGCAGCAGGCGGCGACGGTACTTTAGATAGACCTCGCTGCCCCTCCCAGCCTGCTCTACTACTACAGCCACCATCCCGGGAAGGAGCGGCGCTGAAGGAGAACGAGGGCGCGGGCGAAGCCGACGAGCCCTTCTTCTCCCGCTTCCAGCGCCCCGCTTTGCCCGGGAGGAGACCGAGCGCTTTCCGCTGCCGTTTGTCTCCCGTCTCTTCCCGTTTGGCGCCGCGACAGCCCGCATCTCTCATAATCCCCCCCCGGCGGAGACTCGACAAAGCACCGACGAGCCAACCAGGCCTCTCTGACGCCCTCCTTGCTCTCCCTCAGAGGGCGCCTCCGCAGCGGCCGGGCGCCAAGAGGGGCAGAGGCAGGTAAATGGGGGCGGCCGGGCGCGCGCGCGCGGGAGTTTCTGTCAGGCACTGCCGGGCTGAGGAGGAGGAGGAGGCCTAGTCGCTGTGGTCGAGGAGACAAGCAGGCAGGCGCCTCCTCCTCCTCCTTCTCTTCCAGCCTCCGCGTGAGGGCAGAGGGAGAAGGGGGTGTCACACGAAGGCTGCCTCTTCCTTGTGGGTGTAGAATAAAGGGGCGCCTCGTCTGAAGGGGGCACAGCAGCCAGGACGGTCCCGCGAGGGAAGGCGCGTGGAAAGGAATGGCAGCGGCATCGCCCTTCCCCACACGACCCCCCTGTCAAACAGTAGGGGCGGCAGCAGCAGGAGTAAAAATACATTATGTGTGTGTGGAGAGAGAGATGAGAGCTTTCCCCCACCTGTTTCGTACAAAACGTGGAGGGAGGAACCATGCTCCCTTTTCTAAATGTATTCCCTATGAAGCGCCTTTTTGATTTCGAGGGAGTTAACTTGAAAGCACATTTAGAATCGCAGCCTTGTTTTCTGGATTACGTTTCAGTCATTTGTAAGCGAAAAGCGCCTTTTCTTGAAGGTCCGGCAGTTGGGCAGGAAAGCATGCTGCTTCTTTGGGGGGGCACTACTTAAACTGTTAAATACTACAGGGATTTATGATGCTTATTGTTCTTAATTTCCATTTATAGACTGCTTACAACCTGAAGATTGCAAGGCAGTACAATAAATAAGAAAATACATAAAGAATATGCATTTACATAAATACCATAGCAATATAAATCAAGTCAAGAGAACATTACCAGGCAGTATAATGTAAGATTTCAATTATCATAACAAACATTATTCATACAACCACTCACCTAATCTCACTCATCATCTATTCTATAGAACCAGTACAATCATTCACTACCTAAAGTATTATCTCTGTCATCGAAACATTCATAAATAAACCACCAATGCTCAATAATATTACAACCCACACACAGGAGATCCCTGCAAAGTACACACATGTAAGATACTCTCCCCATTTCTGAAGCACTGTTGGTGGAGAATTCCTACAGCTCAATTCTAAAAAGTCCACTAAGGCTGTATCCTATATCCACTTTCATGGGGGAAGGAAACACTAAACACAGTGGGACTTCCCTTTGAGCAGACGTCTATAGTATTGTGCTCTGTGTGCGTGCTGCGTAGTTTTATGTTAGATTTATGTACCACCTTTCAGTAGGCATGTTCATGCCACTAGCAAAATTACATCTGAGCAATAAGATTTTTCATGATGGAAACAATGTCTGCTGCTTAAGTACACAGTTAGGTGTACTTCAAGATATTCAAGTTTTCTGTAAGCATTAACATTTTTCATTGTATCCAAACATAGAAGAGCTAAGCATACTCTCCTCAAGCAGGACTGAAAGACATGAGTAAACTTGACTAATAAAAGAATTTCATGAACTTTTTTTAAAGGAGCAATGCACCACAAACTCTGGAGCAAATGAGAGGACACATTAAATACATGTATGCATTTAGCATGATTTGTTTTACTTTACAAATAACAATTGTTGGAGAAGAGTGCAGATCAGGATCGGGACCACAACACTCAGGAGGGATAGTCCTTTCCCACTGTGCAATTGATTCTGATGAAAATCTCTCTCACACACTGTTCCCAAGCTGCTATTGATGCCAAATAAAAAGCAAATATATCAAATGCACATTCACATTTACCATACCATCTCATTTTGTCCTTGAAAGCTAAGCATCTTTTAGTGGTAGTTGAATTCCATAATTTGTTTCTAGATTAAATCCTTGTGGATTATGGGCCTCACCAGTTGGAGGAGGAGGATAGTTGGTATGGGAGTTTACAGAGTCTACCAGAGGTTAACTAGAGGCCTGACTCTTACTGACTGTGCCAGGTGTTTAGCCTTGAAACACTGAAAAATAATGATATTTCATTATGTAATGTTTTGTTTTTGTCAATCATAGTTGACAAATTTGACAATGGGGACTAGAAATCTAACTAGTCATGGTTTAATATAGTTTAATACTTCAGGAAAAACCTTGACTCAAAGCAACAGTCAAAGGGAGAACATGTTGCTGCAGAGCAAAGCCACAGTTGTTCTAAAGCAACATATTTCACCTGTCAGGAATACATTCCTGTAAGCAGTCCTATGGGACTGCTTGTGTGAATGAAGAACTGAAGTTTCCTTTTAGCTTTGCAATCAGATTTTACACTGAGTTACCTCTTCAGGTATTGAAAACTTAAACACGGTGATGATGCGGGGCATGTGGTTATGGGGCATGATGGAAATTCAGCTGTACCCTGCATCTGTTCAAGGAATCTGCATAGATAGCAGAACTATTTGTTCAAATTATTTGGACCTGTGCAAAAAAAACAAAACAAAAACAACCAAGAATATGACTGTCATTAATATGGCCGTTCTGTTAATGGGAATAAAACAGAGAATAAATTTGACTTCCCTCGGATCCATTGTAAATTTAGAGATAGAGCAGGGAAGGAAAGTGGCGGAAAGAGGGCTAAACCGATTTCACAGGAACAAAGCCACTCCCACTGATTTTGGTAGCAATACTGTGCAGAAGGTGCATATGAGGAAATGAGTGGGAGCAAAACGCAGTAACTAATAAAAGTTAGCTAAAGTACTCTGATAAATCACAGGATAAAAGATCATAAGTAGTGGCATCAATACAATGGGGCTGAGTAGTATGTGCATCGTGAAGAGTCAAGAAGAGTTTAATATGGATAAAACATCAGCTAATGTGGATTGACCCATAACTTTGTGCATCAGAAAAAAATGTAAGCTTCTCTTTCTCTGAAAGAACTGGTGAAAAAACACAGAATACAGAAACATAATAAAGTATGCTATTTTTATTTGATTCTAACAGATATACAGTTCAAAGAACCAGAGTTAAGATGAATAGCCAAGGTCAGGGTGACATGCTTCGTTGCTGGAAGTGTCGAAAATACGTAGCTAATTCTGATTGCCTCATAAACGACCAAACTGCAGATTTGGTCTTTGAAGTAAGTAAAAAAAATATTGTTTCTTCTAGGCCATTACTAGAGTATGTATTTTTAATTTAGGAGTGCAGGAATTAATATGTTCAAAATTGCACAGTTATATACTACTGAATTAAGAAGAACCGGGTTATGGATATTCACCCATTGGACAATTTAAACCATTTGTTTATCAAATGGAGCTTTATTGATATTTTTAGTATTCTGAAGTACTCTTTCATATTTGTATTGTATTGTATTGTATTGTAGATGTCATATATGCCCAATGCAGAAAACAGGGAAGTAAATCACAATACCGGTTTTGTGCTGTTGTACTGGATCTGTACTTTGTAGAAAGTGTGTTCAACTTTACAAATTTTCTACAACTCTGCAGCTCAGACTAGTGCAGTATTTATTTTGATTTGTAGTTATAATTCAGTGCTATTAACTTGCTGACCCTAAAATTTTAGGAAAGCAAAAAAATTAAAGATATCCGCAATGCTAAATTGCCTAATCTGTATGATTTATAAGGATAGTTTAGAGAGATTCACCATTGCAGCAGGGAGCACAACAAGGGCTCTCAAGGTTAAACTTCTGAAAAGTATAAATAAGCTTAAACTTGCAATAATTGTTTCGACTGCACAGGAAGATGAACAAAGGATCAGTAGGCGCCAGCATTCTTACATTATTTTACAGTCAGAATAAGAATCTGTTTGGCACAGACCTTTTAGGTGATGGGGTGCTTTTCACTGTGATAAAATAATTTCAGCAACTATTATTGTTATTGCTATTGGTAACCCAGAGAAATATAAGCACACTTAAATCCTATTGAAACCAATGTAAATTAATAACACAGGTTTCTTTTGAATGCACCTATTCTCTTTAACGGGACGCGGGTGGCGCTTTGGGTTAAACCACTGAGCCTAGGACTTGCTGATCAGAAGGTCGGCGGTTCGAATCCCCACGACGGGGTGAGCTCACGTTGCTCGGTCCCTGCTCCTGCCAACCTAGCAGTTTGAAAGCACGTCAAAGTGCAAGGAGATAAATAGGTACCGCTCCGGCGGGAAGGTAAACGGCGTTTCTGTGCACTGCTCTGGTTCACCAGAAGTGGCTTAGTCATGCTGGCCACATGACCTGGAAGCTGTATGCCAGCTCCCTCGGCCAATAAAGCGAGATGAGCGCCTCAATCCCAGAGTCGGTCAGGGGTCCCTTTACCTTTACCTATTCTCTTTAACAGTGCTGTTTTCTGTTCAGTTGCTTTCACAATTAAGTGCTATGGAAATCCGTCAGATTAAGTTTACAAATAATCGTGGCATTGGTCCATTGCTCAAGCCCGCTTCCTCTACAGCCGATCATTTCTCAACCCATTAAAGAATCTCAGATAGGGGAACTAGGAAAGAGGCCTTGGAGAGCTGATACAAGTTTGAATGGGCAGGCCTGGGCTCGATGGACCGATGGTCTGAGACCAGGCACCTCCATACTCAGCCCTCTAGATGTTTTGGGACTATCATTCTCATCATCCCTAACCAACAGGACCAGTGGTCAGGGATAATGGGAATTGTAGTCTCAAAACATCTGGAGGGCTGAGTTTGGGGATGCCTTGTCTGAGACAGTTTCAGGCAGCTTCGTAAATTGTTAATATATCATCATAATTCACTAGCTAAGAAAATCATTTTCATTAAAAAAATGGGAAGTTTAAATCTTGGTTTAAAAAAAACAAAATGCATTTGTGCATTTGCTGTCATTTTGCAGCATCAGTTAATTATCAAGCACTGGTTTCCACTAGCTCCCCTGCTGATGTCTTTTATAATGCTGGTTCAAAGAGAAGAGCAAAGTAAAAGTGCACCATGCTGATTCTTCATCTGCAATGTAATGCTGTGTTTGCCAGGAAAGAAAATAACATCATTTTTTTCAATTTTGTATGTCTAACCTAAACATAGACTATTGGGAGCAGCTTTATTCTTAATCTGGATTATGAAACTGGATGATACATGCAGAAAAAGAAATTCACATTCTTTTCCTTTCCTTATATAGCAACCCTTTAAAAATTTCCACCTCTTAATGATTTGAAATAATCTGTAAGGAGAATCTGGACGGTGTTTTTATATCTGCTTCTAGCTTAACTGTAGTGTCTCCCACACATTCTTCAGATGTTATAGCATGACTCAGCATAACAGGGCTAGGCAAGCATCCCAATGCACTATGTGTAATCACATGGTTAATAAGGACAAACAGATGTCAAAAGTTTTGCATCCATCCTAACTTGCAACCCAGTGCAAGAACAAGCAAGAATTATTTTCACAGCTTTTTATGTGAGTAGCAGGATCTTTTTAGGATTCCAGTTTTGACAGTGTCAAAAGCCATTTCTCTCATTTGACCAGTTTCAGCTAAGAAATAAGCCTTCAAATTCATCAAGCTTCTCCAGTCAAAAGGAGAGGTCTGCTTCCTACACTTGTTATAACCAAGGCTTTGTGCATTGCATGATTTTTTCCACAATATGTTATCAGGCATAGAATTCAGTACCTCAAGTTTCTCAGGCTTAGTCTTTTTTAAAAGCAAGTGATTGGCCCTCATGATAGTGAAGATATGCTTGAAAGTGTGAAGGAGCATCTGGTGAAATCTCAGAAGCTTTCTGAAAGCAGCTGATGGGTGGGGGCCTGCATAGTTTAAAAGGGCTTTTCTACACACACACAAACAGAACAGGCATTATTTTGTAGTACATATGTTTTTAATATAGGGTGTACATAAGACTTAGGCTCTTCCATCTCCTTCCAGTCATCTGACTGGCCACAAAAGCACCAGGCTATGATGCAGCAGTCCCTCTAAAAGCAGCAAACGATAATAATGTGTCTTAAAGGTGTTTATTCATAAAGGTGAAATTATTTTTATGCCATATTATAATTAACTATCAATGCTTTTAATGTCTTCAGTACCATCCAACTTTTATGTTACATTAGAAGGATTTTTTCTTAGCAATTTTCAAACATCTCCTGCTGGATGGATAAGAGATATCTGATATCTCACAAGTTGATTCTCTGTGACTTTTTCCAAATTAAAAAGAAACATGGAAGTGCAACTTGATATGGCTGTGAAGGAGAAGAGGCTCAGTAAGACATGTCCAGAAATACATACACCTACACATATGCACACATCCCTCCAAAGAAAGTACAGTACCCTATAATTTATCTGCATATTCTGTCACTTGCTGGGTAGACTATGCCTGCAGTAGTAAGCTTAAGAGAAAACTGCTCCCCCCCTCCACACACACACGAAGCACATGCTGCTCTTGCTGCATGGTCTACTTGCTGTCCTAACTAAAGCATGCATGCACTGCAGAGGGCAGGGTTAGAAAGTGAGACTGCCATCAGGACTATCTGATATGCACACGTTGATCTGCTTTGCAGAGAGAGGGGTGGGTGGACTTTTCAAAGAATGTTTATTTGTCCATTGCACCTTGCTTGTCTGACAAGGAGTCTATATACATTAAGAGGGTGTGAAGAGGAAAAGAAGCTGAGCTCCAGTGAACAGATCACAGTGCATTCAATTTGGATTTCAAAGAAAATGCACACATCTCTAAATATGTATCCAACTATGCCACGACTGGACCTAATGGTCAGGGGTCCCTTTACTTTTTTATGTATCCTATAAGTCAATACATATTCCACTTGTTAGAGGGATAAAGAGAGGGGAGAGTCTTTTCTCACTTTTGCAGAAGTCTGGATAAGATAGTGAGTCAGGTGGAACAGTATCTGCATTTATGTCAAGTCTTCTGTGCTTTCCAAAGGGTTTGCAAGATGTGGCTTCCTCCCACTGTCCCTGCAGTTTGGACAAGAGAAGAAACAGCAGGAGAGAGTCCACTGATTTCTTTCCTTCTCCACACTGCAGGACAAATCAGATAACTCTCCCAGAAGTAGTCTGCAAATGATAGAAGATTTGGTGTTCAGTGGGAAAGAAGGAAAGTTGATAGCAAATGCTATCAGAGGCTAGTTAACAAGCCAGATTGAGGTTTATGGACATGTATGAAACTCACAGTAGACTCAGTTTGGACATTCGACTGTCAGTAAAGTTTTGGTCACATTACGAGTCAAATATTTTAAACTATGAGCTTCATTAGAACAAGAAAAAATATACTTTAATTGCCTGCAGGTTTCATGCTTTTGATACAAATTTGTTACATTGTAATGTTTCTCAGTAAGTTATATATAATGACTTACTGTAACTTTTAATATATTTAGGTAAGGTTTCTATAAATGTGAATAATTTTCCGAACATCTAGAACACCAGGGTCAAGCAGGGACAAGCCATGTTGAAGATTCATTTCTGACTGCATTTATGTAGCAATGGGGCCAGACATCTTTTTTTCATGCAATACCCCTGTGAGGTGCAAAATATAGATAGATAGATAGATAGATAGATAGATAGATAGATAGATAGATAGATAGATTCTTTATTGTCATTACACTAGTGCAACATTGCACAAGTGCAACGAAATTGGATGCCATCCCTTAAAAACAACAAAAGCAAAACAACAGCAACAACCAAACAAACCACCTTCCAACCACACCCACACCCACAGATACCACAGATATATCCAGATACCATACCCCATGGAGGCATATGCAGTCCAATTTCAACCTGGATTGCAGTTTCTGTTCTTTGTAGCTGCTCTAAGTAACTAACACTCTAAATTGATTTTGTGTGGCAGGGTGGTATTGTTTTGGTTTGTTGCTAAGGTATGTATTTTTGTGTTTTTATATTATAAAACATCCTGTGTTCCTCTGATGAAGGGCAGTATAGAAATTTAAGAAATAAAATAAATAACAAAATAAACCTGTAAAGAAGAAAGGGTGAAAATGCAACCACACCACCTTGTAAACTTGTTGTAAGTGCCTTACACACACACAGAGAGAGAAACAGATTAAAGGGACATACTTTACACCCAAATTGGCATGGATGCGGTTGCACCCAATCTGTCCATTATTAAGATCCTGGAGGGCTTCTGCTAACCAGAGCAAACATTACTGTGCCAGATGGACAAATAATTTAACCTAGTATAAGGCACCTATGTTCCTATTATCATTTACTCACATTCAAGTGGGTTAAAGTTAGGACTGAGCCTTGTTTGGTAAACATCATAACTAAACAGGGATTCCCATCACATCAACACACAATATTAGCTCCCTCCCCTTCACCAGACTTTTCAAGCAACTTATTTATACCACTGGTAAGAAAGAAACTGGAGATTAAGCAAATAATACAAAGTGTGGAAGCTTTTTTCTTCTGCTTAATATTTTAGGACTTACATTTGAGACAGGGCTTAGCTACATCCTAAAATTTCATTTTCATATGCTACAGTGAATTCAGTCTTGGGAGTGCAACTGTTGGCACTAAATTGTGATTATTTAGAGTGCACTTGATAAAGCTTTTAGTAGCATTTAAATGTCATACTGCAGTATAGCCATAAGATAAATTAAAATATTTTCCATTACTTTTCTTGTTTTTTCCTACTTTCTTTTTGTTACTGGCATAATAAAATAAAGCCAAGGCTCCAATAATCATATGTTTTAAAGCCAAGTATTCTTCACAATATTGTTTTCAGTATAAAACTTTGCCCCGCTCAAAGAACAATTATTAAAATTAGGTAAGTTTTTCTTTGGAAAATAACAACAACAACAAATTATGGGGGGAAATGGAATTTAAAGTACCAACAATGTGAACTGAATTTTTCCCCAGTGATTGTACAAATGTGATTGAGCAAGTAGGTTTTCTCAGAATTAAACATGACCCCATTCATTTAAATTGTGTTAGTTTTAAACATATTTTTTTTCTTATTCTTGCAACCCTTTTATACTTTAGAAACCATTATCTTTAAACTAGTTAAACAAGACTGATTAAACTGAAACACGTTTTTATTACACTAGTAACAATGAGACTAAACTGGCTTGAGTCTATAATTTGTCAGTTCAATTGTTTTCGGAATTGGGGCACATATCTGTAACCATAAACCTTTTAATATTCTCATGAAATGCAGTATTTATTTGAAACAATTTATTTGCTATTTTCTGTTCACACATTGCACAATGCCTATTTTCAAGAAAGAAAATGGCACCATTTATTTAAACAATTACACAACTTGCTTTTATCTGTCATTGTGTCCTAAATGTATAGCGTATTCTTGGAAAACCGTAGTGCCTTATAATACTGATTGCATAACTACCATCATAACAATATTAATAAAGGTTTAACAATAATCTGTCAGGAAAGAATTCAACCACAAGATTTGAAACAATTTCCTAAACTTTTTTACTATATGCTTGAGAAAATCCTCATTTTCTAAGATGGTTAAGAGACGTCAGCTGTGTTCCATCATCTTTGCAGCTAGGCCATTACAGTAGAAACCTTTTCTAGGCAGCAGTCTTATCTTGCTGGTCTGTCTTTTTATTGCAAGATCAATAATATGTGTTTTAAAACTATCAAATACTTACTGTCTTTTAGGGCAAGCCCTCAAAAGGTAACTTATAATAAAAACATCAGAACTCCATACTTGTATTTCATTACTTACCGTATTTTTCGCTCTATAACACGCACCTGACCATAACACGCACATAGTTTTTAGAGGAGGAAAACAAGAAAAAAATATTCTAAACGAAACAGTGGATGTATGATTTTTGTGGTTCATGCTGTGGCCACAGACGTGATCTGACGGTGAGTTTGGGGTAGCCCAATGCAAAAATCCTGAGGATCCATGTGGATCCATGCTTTGTAACCACGATTTTGCGCCATTGCAGCCCCATGAAACAGTGGGTGCGTGTGTGTGTTTTGGTGCAGGCTGTAGCCATGCATATGCTATATGATCTGATGGTGAACTTGGGGTGACCCAGTGCAAAAATCCTGAGGATCCATGTGGATCCGTGCTTTGTAACCACATTTTAAGTGGGGAGGGAAGGAAAAGTATTAAAGGGAGAAGGAACACGCATGGGGTGGGTGGAGAAGGATGTGGCTAATAATGCAGGAGAGGGGTCTAAGGGGACAAGGAACACGCGTGGGGTGGGTGGAGAAGGATGTGGCTAATAATGCAGGAGAGGGGTCTAAGGGGACAAGGAACACGCGTGGGGTGGGTGGAGAAGGATGTGGCTAATAATGCAGGAGAGGGGTCTAAGGGGACAAGGAACACGCGTGGGGTGGGTGGAGAAGGATGTGGCTAATAATGCAGGAGAGGGGTCTAAGGGGACAAGGAACACGCGTGGGGTGGGTGGAGAAGGATGTGGCTAATAATGCAGGAGAGGGGTCTAAGGGGACAAGGAACACGTGTGGGGTGTGTGGAGAAGGATGTGGCTAATAATGCAGGAGAGGGGTCTAAGGGGAAAAGGGACACGCGTGGGGTGGGTGGAGAAGGATGTGGCTAATAATGCAGGAGAGGGGTCTAAGGGGACAAGGAACACGCGTGGGGTGGGTGGAGAAGGATGTGGCTAATGATGAAGGAGAGGGGTCTAAGGGGAAAAGGAGCTCGCTTGGGGTGGGTGGAGAAGGAGCTTTTCGGAGAGCGGAGGGGGGAGGGAAAGAGCACTGTTGCTTTAAAGGAGCCAACCGGACAGCAGCCACTTATAGCAGTGTAAGCAGCTCCTTTCCTCTCCCGCTTTCCTCCTTCTCTCCCTCTTTGCTGCTTTACGCAGCTAATGGCAAATCCCCTGCAACCCAAGTCCTGCTCAGCGGATCATCTGAGACGCTGGGAGAATTGTAATTTCCCCCTCTCCCTCATCCCGTGCCCTCCTGTCCCCAACAGCCTTTTAAAAAACTTTTTTACTGGTTTTCACTGTGCTCGTGGCTCAGAGCCCTCCTGTGCCCTGCCGTCCCTCTGCAGCCTCATTGCTCCGTTTAGAGAGCGCACGGACCTTTGCTAGCTGAGGCTGCAGCAGCTGTTGCTGGCTACGCGGCGCTTTTTCCGGCTCGCTATGGCTCCCGTCTGTCCCTCCTCGCGTGTAAGCGGCTGCTGCCCGCTTTGCTGGCATGGCTCTCCTTCCCTCCCTCCTCCTCAGCTCCTCCCCCTCCTCCTGGCTGTAAAGCAAGCAAAGCTAGAGCCGTGCAAAGCCCTGCAAGCGACTCCTGCTTTGCTTGATTGACGGCAGCCATGGCTCCGGTCGAGTGCACTCGCTCCGTAACACGCACAGGCATTTTCCCTTACTTTCTAGGAGCAAAAAAGTGTGTGCTTTGGAGCGAAAATTACGGTAATTGTAAATCACTGAAATGCACCCTGTATCATAATTGGAGAAGGAGAAGCAAAGGTGCTAGGTATAGACACTTGTTCAACCTGGTTGAAAGGGAAATAGGTTGATGGGCCACTAATTAGAAGGAGAGCTGGCATAAAGGACACATTTGCCTGAAGGCAAGGAGGAAGGAATAAAGAATGCGGGAAATGGATACAAAGGAGTTGGTTCATGGCACTGGAAGTGGAAATATCAATGATAGGTATTTTAAAATAGAAAGTAGGTCAGAATGTTATTAATATATTGAATCTTAATTCAACAGGAACCTCACGCTTCTACTGCCTCTCAGGATATGTGTAATGTATGGCACATGAATATAGAAGCACTTCCAGATTGGGTGACTCATATAATAGAAAACGTATGTTCATTTTACTTATCTCACATAACTTTTTAATATTCTATGCAATATTCTATAGAAAGTAAACAATATCTAGGTCTTTATAAAGGGCCTTAGAAGTACAGTTATATCATTACATATTTTATAGTTATTTAAGTAGGTAAATGCGTTTTCAAATGCTTATAATATAGGGACATTCTTTCACCTCTGGTGGACGTGCCCAAAAGTGAAGGCCTTCTGGGAAACAATTTATAATGAGTTAACAAAGGTATTTAAGTATACCTTTCCCAAGAAACCAGAGGCCTTCCTCTTGGGCATTGTCGGCCAGAAAGTGTTAAAAAAGGATAGAACCTTTTTTATGTATGCAACTACTGCAGCAAGTATTCTCATTGCAAAATACTGGAAGACACAAGATTTACCCACACTGGAAGAGTGGCAGACGCAATTGATGGACTATATGGAGTTGGCGGAAATGACTGGCAGAATCCGAGATTTGGGAGAAGAATCGATCGAGGAGGATTGGAAAAAATTTAAGGACTATTTACAAAAATATTATAAGTTATATGAATCTTAAGAATATGCATGATTTGGAAAATTTAGCTTCAGCAAACAAATTTTGGTAATATGGGAAGTCAAGCTGTAATTATGGAATGACTAAAGTTTAATGCTGTATCTAATTGAGGACAAAAGTAAACTGATAATAAGTATTTTAGACTTAAATTACACTATTCTAAAAAGTACAAAAGAATGCATGAAACAAGGTAATAATTTGCTGATATCTTTATTGTAAAGAATGCAGGGTGAGGGAGACGTGGGGAAGTCCGATTAGTGATGAAAAAATGTATTTGAAAGATGGATTTCTTTTTCTTCTTTATTTTTCTTTCTGTTTTTTCTTATTTTATATCTGACTTTGTAATCGTATCTGGAAAGCAATAAAAATCTCTTTTAAAAAAAATCAAATGCTTATAATAAACAAGTCATTGTGTCAACTCTGCTCTTGCCATATTTAGTATGCATATCAACACATCCAAAGTTTCTGTAAAATTGTAATACATAATGCTATTCCCACACTTTGTTTGGTGTCATAAGTCCTGAAACTTCAGTAAGGTTTCAACAGATGTAAATGGGCTCTTCTGCTAAAAGACTGATTTTGATTTATTGGAAAGATAACACCATGGCCCCTTTGAAAGATGGATAGAAGCTATGACTACTTTTGCAACATACAAACATAGATTGTGTGGAATACATTTATAAAAAGCACAATGGCGTGTTAATAATTTTAAACTTGTTAGAAACATGGTACTACTTATATACCCATATATTGCATTGTATCACAGTTTCAAGCACTTTTTTCTTTTCTTTTAACTTTTCTCCACATTTTTCACTCTGCTGAAATTTTTCAATAAAATATATATTAACAAAAATATTTGAACAGACTGACTTCTGCATAGGATTGTAGTTTACAAGACTGTTCAAATGTTACCCTCCCCCTCCCCCTCAAAGTTCCATGTTAAATATATGCCTTACTTAGTATAAAACTAAGGTCTCAGAATATTTAGGAATATCAAATAACCCTTTGAAACGATTACATTGGCACATTGCCTTTTTTCAGTCATAAAACAAATGTTTACATGCTTTTCTGCTCTGTTTGAAAAAAGATTTATGTCTTATCTTCTGGATTACAAATAATTAATTGTTTGTTTCCCTCCGCATTATCCTCAGGCACAGTGGACAACTGGAAAGCTGAACTGCCCATTCTGTGGGGCCCGTCTGGGGGGTTTTAATTTCGTCAATAATACAAAATGCTCCTGTGGCCAATTTACAAACATCCATCTTTGCAAGAGGCGAACTGACTACCAAACAGTTAGTTCAGTTACATCAGCAATATCGCCACTGAAGCACTTGCCTCTTTGTAAAGTTCATTCTGACTTTAACAACGAAATATGGCAGAATGTGACAGGTGGATCTTTGGAAGACAGAAATCAAAGACTTCCATGTGTAGCCAAAAATAACAATGGCATTGGACGATTAATGGAGGCACTTTGCCTAGAGGTAAGATCAACCAACTTTGAGATGAACAGTAAAAAAATACACTTCAAAGTGTCTAATCCAAAAACAAGTATTTCAGCTTCACTGGCTGTGAATGACAAATACACTGTAAAAGCTTTTCATAGAAAATCACAGAGTTTAGACATGAACTTCAGAGAGAAGCTTGTTTTGCTGCCTACTTTATATGGAACTTCCACAGCTAAGAGACCTGTTTTGTCCAGGCAACATGAAGCACAGCCTTTTTACACAAAGGGTTGCTTACAGTTAAAGTCCAGCAGAACACATAATTTTTTTCATTTCCCACTTAAATCAGATGCTGGTGAGCTTCCAAACAGTTTTTCAGTTACTTCTTATGGTGCATTTGCACAAGAAGAGACAGAGTTTAATCATGGTTTAAAAGCTTCCAAACAGTGTCTTGAGAGCACTACTGCTGACCAGCAGCTGTTCCTGTCTTCATCAGAGAGCACTACAGAAGAAGATACTGCACAGAAACACATCGCACCTTTTGGTCTTCTTCAGCCTTTCACAACTATTGATCAAAAGTTGAGCAAGAGAAAAAGGAACCGATTGAACAGTTTGAGGAGAAAGAAGAGGTGGCCAGAGAGGTGGCCTCAGAAGCAGGTATGTACAATAAAATAGAGATTGTAATCATACCAAATGTTATCATGTTAGAGACAGCAGCCTCTAAGTGGGAGTAATGGCTGCAGCCATGATATATATCAGTTCAGATATCTTACTAAGCTATAGTTAGCATCAGTCATTTACAAACCTACTTCAAACTGTTCTATTTGGGGGGTGCAGACAATTGCAAACCATGGTTTTTTGATTCAGACATAACATCAAACCATAGTTCATTACCTATACTTCACACAATGTCTGAATGGACCCATTGGCTAAAGGACAAAAATATGTACAAACATTTCATGTTCTTATGAAAAACGCTAGTAGATTATACCAAAAATGTAGGAAAGAAACTATGTCTATGTACATTTTTAATTTTTTTTCTCGCACCCAAAGACTTGTATCAGTATAAAGAACAAGTCCTTCATCATGAGCATTCACTTAAAATCCAAACAGAAAGGAAGTCTTTCAATAATCTCTTGTTTCTAATCAAACTGTGAGCTCCCTTCCTGTAATGTAGTTCTTCTACCTGATAAAGTACAAATACAAATTCTCTTCTATAAAAGGTGAAAAGACTGCTTATTCTATTCTTAAAACTTTTGCGCTCATGTTTGTAATTAGCTCCTCTGCAGTTTTCTTTGCAGCTTTCTACTTCCTACAGTCAGTGTGAGGTTTTTCACTATAGCTAAGCCATATACACAAGTAAACATGTGCATTAAAACATTACAGGTTATTTGAGTCATGTGCACAACTGCATAAACATCGTTTTGAGCTTTCACATTACATGGCTACATAAAATTTCCCATTATGAAATTCTCTCTTGTTAATAATAATAATTTATTTGTACCCTGCCCATCTGACTGGGTTGTTCCAGCCACTCGGGGGGGGGGGGGGCTTCCAACATATATAAAGACGTAATAAAACATTAAACATTAAAAAGCTTCCCTATACAGGGCTGCTATCATTGTTATCTTTTATAATGTTATTTTCACCCTGTATGAATCCAAGAATTATGTTTATAAATATTTCCATATATTTTATAGTTAATACAATATATTAATATTGTTCTCTCAGATAATACAGTGTACTTTCCTATATTGTATTAAGTCAGAATGCACCCAAACACCAAAACATTACAGTTCAGGTTCATTAAAATTCTATATTTCTATTTTAATGTAATTCCACACAGCATAATGTATCATTCCACCGGAACTATAGTACAGTATCGTGTTTTTGCTGCTAATCTTCCTGTATAAGGGGACTCCGCAGTAAGTATGCAATAATAGAAGTGTGGGTTTTTTAACAGCAGGGGGCACCAAATTTCCTCTAGCTACAAAACAATGGTAACTAAACTTTTATGAAGGAGCATTGCATGGTATAGGATGGTGTATTTTATTTGTAGAATGTTTTATAGATTAAAAGCAGTAACACTGCTAACATCTGGTGATTATAGGTTTTAAGCATAATAGTGATACCTGTTGCCACTGCTGCAGCTCAGAGTCTGCCAACATTTTTGTAATAAGCTGGTTCTTGTGGCTGATTTTATTATATATCCATTCCAAAATTGCCTTTGTTAAAAGCTTGTGATAAATGGCTGCAATCTGTCTGCCAAAGAACTGTTCTTCTGCCTCTTAAAAACTGGTACCATTTGAGTTTAAAATATTTTTAGTAAGAGCAAGAATAATTTTTGTAACAATTCATAAATTATTACTGGAAAAGAAACACTGTGAATGATAAAAAGTGAAAATATTTTCTTGAACTTTCTTTTTGTTTAAAAGTTGGGGAGAAAACAAATAAATAGACAACTGAACATGTGATATATATTTTTTAAATATTACTGTTACAGTACAAGGAGCTCTTTACACTGAATCTTTTTTTTTTAATTCTTTCCAAACATTTGAGTCATTGTCATAAAGTAAAATTATATGCAATACATTAATTGTCACTTATCAAACAAGAGTTTTGTTTAGCTTGTAATATAATGGTGGCTAGTATCCTGGTGATTCATCTAAGTTAATCAAAAGAAAATATAGGTAAAATGTCTATTTACTGAAACACTCATTGGTTTTGAGATATCAGTTTCATTTCTATTTTTGCCATTGCCTTAGTTACTTGAAGAGGGTGCTTGAGAAGGCAGTAGTGGCCCAGTTTCAGACATGCTTGGGGGAAAACTGATTACCTGGATCTATTTTAGTCTTGTTTGAAGCCCAGGCCTAATTCAAGGTGCTCCCAGTAACATTTAAAGCCCTAAATGACTTATGCGCCAAATATCTGAAATATTGGCTCCATCTTCATAGTTCTGCCTATGGAACTGATGGCCCAGAAGAGGACTTTCACTGTGGCAGCCCCTAAACTGTAGAACTATCTCCCATCTAGCATTCTCGTCGTATAGCTTTCACCATATGCTGAAGGCATGCCTCTTTATACTGGTGTTGTGTTCTGGATGGAACGGTCGTATTTATTTTAATAATTCAGTATTATATTATTGTACAATATTGTATTGTATACCACCCTGGGACCTTCTAGTGAAAATAAACAAACAAACAAATAAGGGCACAGACATATTAGTATCTACCCTTCCCATTTGTTGAATGCCTTTTCTAATTCCAGACCATGCAAATATTCTGTTGTGCATTTGTAATAACACAGGGGTGCCATGTCCAACACTGGCCTCTGTCCCTCTTTCCTTCTTTGATGCCCTCCCACAGCTTGTGCCTCCCAAAAACTTGCACAGCTGTTTGCTGCAGCAGCCCCGGCTACAAGCTCTGTAGGCAAAATGTGCCTCTGGGGCTGGTCAGAAGTGCTGGTTGCAAGCAAGCGAGCGGGCAAGGGAGCCCAGTCAGCCAGTCTGCCAGCCTTTGGGAATGGACAGACAAGTCCCAGGCCTTTGTTGGGTAGTGTGCGGTGGCTCCTCTCTTTGGGGAGGGGGGGCATCTCAGAAACCAGGGGCAGCAGCAGCAGCTGCGCGGAGGACTCCTAAAGAGAAGGGAATGGAGAGGAGGCTAATGGAACACTCCAAAAAGGAGGGTGTTAAAAAAAGGGCTCTGCAGGCAAGGGGTAATATAACTGAGCTCCTGAGCCCATAGGGGTGCCGCAGAAAAAATGTAGTCGGTAAAGGGAGCTGTGAACTGAAAAAGGTTGAAAACCGCTGCCCTAACACAATATTATTGGCCCATCCCAGTCCTGCATTTGATCACTGGCATTTTAATTTTCTATAAACCACTATGATCTTGAAGGATATATATGTCAGTAACATAGTATTTACCTGTGAGGTTTTCCTGATGAGAGGAGGACGAGACTCAAGTATTGTAATTACTATGGCCAATGTTTGAAAATTTTAAAAGGGATAAACATGTATGTCCCAGCTTCCACACAGACTAGACCAGACTCTACTGCTGTCAGTTGTGTGTGAGAGAGAGAGGGGGGGGGAGAGGATTCAACTATTAACCTTCATTTGGAATGTGTTTCTTTAAAAAGAAATTAATGGTAGCCTTTTTGACCAAAGCAAATAAGTGATACAAATTATGGGTGATAGCCAACTAAATTATCCTCAGAGTACACTTATTAAAATGAGTGGTCTGAATTTCATTAATATCAAATGATTTCTTCTAAGTATGACTAATCTTAGATAGAATAATAGAAATGCAGAGTTGGAACAGACCCCGAGGATCAAATAGTCCTGCTCACAGTAGTCCCTGGGCAAACCACCAACCTTCTAGTTAACAGCCAGACACACTGACTCATTGTGCCCTGTGTGTCCATATCACACTTTATTTTATGGGACAGAAGGTTCACAAACAATGGAATTATTCAGCAGAAATAATAATTCGGGGGTAACTGAAATAACTGTAAAGAAAAACTGAAGTAGTGTATAATTTATAATGGATTAGGAGTTAATTTGAGGCTCCTTTTCACCTGGTCCTGTGAAGTCACCAAAAATTTCAGACTAAGCATATACAGGATAAATTCATTTATATTTGTAATACATACAAACTAGCCTGGATACAGACAAGCTGCACCACCATTTTTAGAATGGAAGGACTTTCTACTCCTACCTAAGATTGTTGGGACAGTATGAAGGTGTTATTAAGGCTACTCAACAACCTTAGTGCTTGGCAGAGCACACCTCACCCCTCATTTCCCCTCTGTCTTCCAGTTCTTTGGCCATTATTAGAAAACACAGGGCTTTTCCACTTGACCTATTTATTGAACATTCACCTTGATCTACTTGAACAAAGCTTACATGGAGGTTAGATTATATCCGGTCTTTGTTGAGCATTCATTCCAATTTGTTTGTGGGGCTAGTCATCCTTCATTCATTCTGATTGTTTGCATTGTGTTCATCCCACAGTTTTCAAAGCATTTCACCATCACTTTCCAAAGAGCACTTTAATCCGCTTTAATTGTACAAACCTAAGTTTATTACAGCATACAATTGAATCCCTCCTGCCAAATAGTGTCAGTCTGGAGACACCCTCAAAAGGCCACTGAGAAGTGGCAAGTTGCCCATGGGCGGGGAGAAAGGTGCAGATTGAAGACTTGTTTTAGTAGTCTATGGAACTTAGCCCCTACCTCAGAAACTAAGAAAGAAGGAGTACCCATTGGCTGAGTCCTTGGCAAAGCAAAGGAGGTTTGGAGAAGAGAAGGACCAGATGTCCCACTTGGATTCCATATTGTTTTCTAATGTCTTAGTAGACAACATCTACATTCTTTGTGGTTTTCTGTGCAACCAGGAGGTTAAATGTTAGTGCAAACTTGCATTCAAAATGTACTGCTGGAGCTATAGATTATGACTCAGAATCCTCCTCATGGGGCACTCCCACATTAATATTTCTTTTGATTTCATTTCTTTTTCATTCCATTTTAAGTAGAATCAAGCTAGTATGGCATTTTCCACACCTTTGAGAATTTAATGTATTTATATCCACTGTAATTACATCCACACCAGTGGGTGGTGCACTGCTGCTATATCCTTATTCTGTATTTGCACAGACTCTCCTGTTTTTATAGACTTCCCACCCACTTACTTTTTCACCTCACTGAGCATGTGCACAAGGAACAGCAGGATTTTTTTCAGTTGTTTTTTTAATTGTCAGCCTCCAGGAAGAGCAGCTTGTTGTAGAATCATACTAAGTTCCTTTCTGCAGTTGTTTGCTTAGTTTGTGCTCCTTCAAAAAGCCTGGCATTTCTGCCATTAATGAGAACAGTAATATTGACAACATCTGTCATTTGTGACAGCCTACAATTTTGATTCCCTCTGCATCTAAGGAGAAGCAGGATATGCTTGTTACTTTTGATACCTATACAGTGGTACCTCGGGTTAAGAACTTAATTCTTTCCAGAGATCCGTTCTTAACCTGAAGCACCACTTTAGCTAATGGCGCCTCCTGCTGCCGCTGTGCCGCCGGAGCACAATTTCTGTCCTCATCCTGAAGCAGCGTTCTTAACCCAAGGTCCTATTTCTGGGTTAGCAGAGTCTGTAACGTGAAGCATATGTAACCTGAAGCATCTGTAACCCAAGGTACCACTGTACTAGACTTCATCATACTTACCTGCTTTTTTCCAGTCAGATAAAATCTGCATAATTTGGAGATGGAGGGAAATTGGGGCATGTTCAAATACAGCTTGGCATTGTGTGGATACACCCCTAAAAATGAATACTGCAATTATGAAATGAATGCTTGGTGTGGAAGCACCAGGAAAAGTAAAAATTCACAAAGACAGGAGAGAAATGGAGAGCACAGGACTCCTGCACCTTTAATAATTGTTCAGAAATCCCCTCTTCTATACAACTATTAAAGGTGCAGGATCCCTGCCTTCTTTTTCATCAGACCATCCTACATTTATTTGCTGGGGTGCCCTAGGGTGTACTAAGTTGCAAAAGCCATCTACTGCTCCAAAAGGCTTCCAAACTTAGTGTAAGCCAAAAACATACGGATGCAATCCAGAAGGCAACATTCATCATCAGTAGGCAATGGGATTGACATACCAGCTCAATTAATCTGTTCAAAAGGAACAAAAGAGAGTGGAGGCAGAGTAAGTGGCATTTATTATGCAAGAACACCAAATCAGATGCTGAGCACTGCCTTCACTCGAAGAGCAATTTTCTCCTGGCCCTTGAGCAGGAGGCAGGTTTTGGAAAGTAAAGAGATAGCCAAGGAAATCAGCTGACATGGACAATGCCAGAGGTTTGCCTAAGGGTCTCCTCAGAATCACAGGGGAGGATGAGATGCAGCTGGCTCCGGATCCAATACAAGGTCACAAGAGAAGCAGCTGCAGCACACAGGCTGCCTCACCATCCGTTGACATTTCGAGGGATCCTGAGATTCAACTCTCGGCTCCTAGGAATGAAAATAGATATTTGTTACATAAGTATGCTTACAAAATGTTGTTTATTCCAGATTTAGTCCCAAGAAACCTGAAATTAGAAGGGAGTTTTTGTGTGTCATTGCAGAAAATCTGTTGAAGCAGCGATGCAAGTCAAACTGTTACGGGGGAAGTGTAATCATTGATTTTAGACTAGTGTCTCTTAAAATTCTGTACATGCATTTCCAGCACAATCCTCTATGTGTCTGCTAAAAAGTAGATCCCATTGAATACAATAGGGATTAAACCTTAAACTGAAATTCCAGATAGATAGATAGATAGATAGATAGATAGATAGATAGATAGATAGATGGATGGATGATAGATAAATGCCTAGAAGTAAGTTCCATTTTATTCAATGGGACTTGCTTCTGACTAGACATGTATAGAAATGCACTGTCAGCCTGTAATCCTAACACCTAGCCAGCAGTGTTGAGGCTTCATAGAGTGCTGAATCCACAGACCTGGCACTTGTAGCGGCCAAAGCAGAAGGGGGTGGTCATCCAGAACTTCCCCAACCCACTGGATTGGGTTTCAATTGCTCTGGCAGATCTGTAGATACCAGACTTAATAAATATAGCTTATTATATTTATTGCATCATTTTACCTCAACTTGGAATATAAAACTTTTTATCCGAGTTGAGTAGTTGTGAAATGAGCTTTATAATGGCTAAAGAATTATTAGCTCACAGCAATCTGTTTCAGTTTCTCCCAATTTTTCATTTTCCCAATTTTCAGTTCCCCCCATTTCTGTATCAGTTTTTGATTTTTGTAAAAGTCCTCATGAAAATTCATCAGTGAGTCTCCTAATGCACATTTGCTTGTATGCAATTGTGCCTAATAGATTAATTTTAATATACATTTCTGCATGTTATTTCCACTAATTATGCATTTTATGCACTGTTTAGCCTGCTAAACTCATTTATGGAGCAAGGGGTGCTGTGGTCTAAACCACTGAGCCTCTTGAGCTTGCTGATCAGAAGGTTGGCAGTTTAAATCCATGCAATGGGGTAAGCTCCCGTTGCTCTGTCCCAGCTTCTGCCAACATAGCAGAATGTGGTGTTAATATATGACAGAGGTCTCACTTGCTCTTTTAAAATAAGAGATTTGTCTAACAAGTTAACTGCAATTATTGTCCTTCATTAAGTTTATATTGCATGTTATATTTTGTTTATTCGGAATTATTTTTCAACTCTCAAAAGCTGCTCCCATTTTTTCTATATATGTTTGTTTTCCTCTAAATGGTGGCTTATGGAAGCATGCAGCCCATGACAGTGTCTCTTATTAAAACGACAAGGGATGCACAATTAGTACATTTCCCCACCAAACAGTGATAGTGGGTTCTGCTGTACAGATAATTACAACGGTTCCATAATTGCAGTTACAGGAATTCATGCAACTGGAAGTAACACAGTTGGCAGGAAAGCAGTCCTGATTACTGCCATGCTGTTCCCAAATTCATTTTATGTTAAGCTTATTATCTCGCTTTGATTTCATAGGACAAAAAGATAAAATTATTTGCTTCAAAGCAAGAAAATGTTTTTATTTCTTCTTCATTAGAAAGGGGGTTGGGAAATGTAATAAATTCTATGTAAGTTTTTTGAATAAGAATAATTTGATTTGAACAAGTTATATTAAAGAATCAATATGGTATTTTTTACAAATGTATAACACATTTTTTGGGACACGGGTGGTGCTGTGGGTTAAACCACAGAGCCTAGGACTTGCCAATCAGAAGGTTGGCGGTTTGAATCCCCGCGACGGGGTGAGCTCCTGTTGCTCGGTCCCAGCTCCTGCCAACCTAGCAGTTTGAAAGCACGTCAAAGTGCAAGTAGATAAATAGGTAAGGTAAGGTAAGGCAGGAAGGTAAACGGCGTTTCCGTGCGCTGCTCTGGTTTGCCAGAAGCAGCTTAGTCATGCTGGCCACATGACCCGGAAGCTGTACGCCGGCTCCCTTGGCCAGTAAAGCGAGATGAGCGCCGCAACCCCAGAGTCAGCCACGACTGGAGCTAACAGTCAGGGGTCCCTTTACCTTTATAACACATTTGTTTCATTACATATTTTAAATAAAAAACAAGGAATTTACAAGTATTGTGTTTTATGTTGTCACTATGCAACATTTTTGATGTGCTTTCTGCATCGCAAAGGCATCAATTACATCTTCATCGTCTATTGTAATCACTACTTCTACTTCAATATTCTGTGTGGCTAATGCGCTAAGTCATTCTTCTAACATTTGAGAATACAAATATGTTTTTATACTCCATTTTCTTTGGCTGTGCAATTGGTTGCTGCTGTGCAGAGAAAATTCTGAGTGGTATGCCCGTTTATGGAAAGACGTCTTGTAGTTTGTCTCTCATCATTGCACACATTTTCAAGATGCTTTTATGTCCTTCTGCCATACTTAATAAATAATTTCTGAAGTGGCTGCATTCATTAATGAATGATCCTACCTAGTCATCCTGATAGTAATATTGCAAATCTTTTGTGTGTATCTGCGCTTCTAATTGTTCCGTTTCTGGCATTTTAATAGGATCACAAACTTTGAAGAATTAAGGTTCTTATATGCTAACTTTGGTCTCTCCAGTTTTGAGATGAACCTATCAATTATCACATTTATATGTGTTAATTTTGAAGCTTTCATGTGCATTGAATTTTGTTTCAGTTTTATGTGATTCATCACTCTGAAGTTTCTTTTTCTGCTGCTGTTTATTGGACATATCATCAGAGTTGCTCAAACCTGGCTTTTCCATAGCTGCTGGTTCAAAAAATTCAAGCGTATCACCAGCATCTTTCACATACAGTGTCAATGAATTCTACAGCTCTGCCACAGTACTAACGTTGATGTCAGCAGATTGAAACTTCTTGCTAGTAATGTTGACTCAGTCCAGAATGTGTCCCACATTAGTGCTGTCTCCAAGGACTCCAGTTTATTAAACAATCCTGTACCTTTACTGCGAGTTAAGCTTTTCTCTTATTTATAGCAGATCATCATGTAATACTGCAATAATTTGGTTCCAGTTTTGATTAAGCTGTGACAAGCTTCATTTAAAGATGACTGAGTGCCAGACATGTTTTTTTAGAGAAACATTTCTGGATATTGTCAAGTGTGATTCTAATACCTCCCACTGATGAGTAGATGATGAGAAAAATACATATAAGTTTTTGAAGTAGGCCAAGGAATCCAATACAGTGGTACCTTGGGTTACATATGCTTCAGGTTACATACGCTTCAGGTTACAGACTCCGCTAACCCAGAAATATTACCTCGGGTTAAGAACTTTGCTTCAGGATGAGAACAGAAATTGTGCTCCGGCGGCACGGCGGCAGCAGGAGGCCCCATTAGCTAAAGTGGTGCTTCAGGTTAAAAACAGTTTCAGGTTAAGAACGGACCTCCGGAACGAATTAAGTACGTAACCAGATGTACCACTGTAGCTTATTTGCATTTTCAATAGCTTATGTGCATTCTGCTGCACATACCCCGATTAGGTTCAGTGAGTGAGCACGGCATTGCATGAAAACATTGAGCTTTTATTCTCACTAGAAGACCCTTGTACAATCCAGGCATTTTGCTTGCAGTGTTGTATGATTGCCCTCTACAGTATTCAATATTTATATGTCTTAAGTGTGCTAAAAACTGCATCAGCCAGCTGTTCTGATTTATGGCCAGGATTAGGGAGAAAACAAATAAAACACTCTACAGGCTGTTCATTTTCGTTCACATATCAAATTATCAAAGAAAGCTGGTCAACATGACTTATGTCAGGCATTTATACTTATTTTTAAAATGCTTTGCAGAATATGTTTATTCTGTAATGTGATTCAAAACTTTATCTTCCATGTTGTTGATTACTTATCTATTTCAACTTAAGACCCTTGCCTGGGGTTCCATATTTTGATACGTGCTTTACTAAAAATAGATCAATTCAGCTGTGACCATAATAGAGTTTCCATTATGAATAGATCCAAAGCAATTTGTGCTTCCTCTGAAAGACAGTCCTCAAAATGTTAAAGCTTTGACTGCAGCTACAACTCTTCTAAGAACACACCTCCAATACTTGACTTTTTCATCAGTCTGCCCTTCTAATGCATCCACCCTTCCAATGACTGATCCTCACTGTTTCATAGCCAAAACTTAGTTTTTATAGCCAAGAGAATTCTCATACTTATAAATTCATGGGCATGTTTCTAGCCATTAAAACCTTCCTTACCTATGAAATATGTCCCTCCAAGCAAAAGCCATTGGGGAACAAAAAAATAAAAACAAAAACAATCCGAGCCTATTGACTTAAGAGTACACTAAGCATTCCTCCTAGTCTTTTCTCCATTCAAGAGGTGTCCTTTAGATAAATGATAAAGACTGCCAGCACCAGAAGGCCTCTTAGACTGCAGAAAATCTAAGCCGCTTTTGTTGAACCAGAGCAGTGCATGGAAACGCCGTTTACCTTCCTGCCGGAGTGGTACCTATTTATCTACTTGCACTTTGACGTGCTTTTGAACTGCTAGGTTGGCAGGAGCTGGGACTGAGCAACAGGAGCTCACCCTGTCACGGGGAACCGCCGACCTTCTGATTGGCAAGCCCTAGGCTTTGTGGTTTAACCCACAGCGCCACCCGGACACCACCAATAGAAGGAATGGAAGATCCTTTACTTTGCTAATGTACACAGGGCCAGCGGTTAAGAACAAATGTCTGTAAGTTAATGTATGGCCATTATTTGTTAAACTCTTTATATGAAGATAAATTTAACATTCAAAGCAACAGTACCAGCACAAATTAAAAATGTAAATTCCTCTTGATTACATAGCAGCTATTGCTTGCTGGTGGTGTTTTATTCCAAACCAGAAATCTTGTTATTTCTTATAAGCTTTTGTTGGAAAACAGGAATTAAATTTACATTTTGAAATCATACTCTCTCTTTTTTAGAGTTATAAGGGTGCTTTTTCACCTTGAGCTGAGTTAAAAGCTGTTGTATTGATTGCAGTGGTTGGAAACCATCTGTTAAATTTTTAATTTAGCTTTATTTGGCAGGTATGAGTTTTCAATTGATCTCTTGAAAGGCTACGCACATTTTGTCATTGAGCTGCTATCTTCATTTTAAAGATACAATAGCTTGAATTAATATTTTATGTAGTATCTGCATAAATGAATATTGACTAAAAGTATAATTTCAAACTACAACTCCTTACTTGCAAAATAAGGGTTACGTGAAAAGCACATATCTCATGAGAGTTGACATTAAATCCTGTGTTTGGGATAATTATTTGAATGGTAACAGATCAGTTATTTGCACCTCTCACCTTTCTGAAGCATGAGACAGTTTCTCTGAACAAGCAGCAGGATGAGGCAGCAAAAGTTTGAGGTGCTAGACAGAAGCTTCAAACTACAGGTGAGGATGCCCTACTCCCTGTGCATAAAAAAGCATAACACATTATGGCTGCTTTGCTGGATTAATCTTTTTATGTGGAAATATTCTTTAAAGAAGACTATTTTTAAAAAATCTCATGTAGTCTGAATAGGTGTATTCTAGTCTGTCACTTTAGCTGCACATTCTGATCTATATATGCAGGAAATGAGGCTGAATTGAGATGAGGGAGTCTGGAGGTAGAAGAATGGACCACTTCAGGTTACATGTGAAAAAGTTTTATGCTTGCATGTGCAAAAAAGCTCCCTGCCAGTATAAAACTAGCATAGCAGGGCTGATGTCCTACTTTTTAACTAGCAGGGACAGATTTTTTAAAATTGGGCACATTCAGAATGGCATCCTGCACCTGCACCCTGAAGCAGTACCATCCATTCCACTACATCATTCTCCTGTGTGTGTATTCAAGTCTAAACTGGATAAATGCCAAATCAAAGTCATTCTCATTTCAGTTTTTATGTAATTAATGGTACCATTCCTCCGGGCAAAATCTGCAAATTTTCATTTGCAAAAAGATGCCAAGTGGTGTTGCTCAGCTTTAAGAGCTGTCTAAAAATGTAGTTCCTATTTTATAACAGAGTACACTGGAGGATAAGTAGTGTTGTACGGTAGGAGTAAAATTTGGAATGCAGGAGTTCACAGCCATGCCCCCAAGAAAAACCCAAAAAGCCAGACAGTTTTGTTGATTCATTTTTGTTGATTATTTTATTTACATCTATAGAATGTACAGTATATGCAGCAGGCTACAACATATGTCTAGAGTTTTACTTGGTGAGTAATAATATTTGTAGGCTTGCATTAACAAAATAGACACAGGTGGCGCTGTGGTCTAAACAACAGAGCCTAGGGCTTGCCGATCAGAAGGTCGGCGGTTCGAATCTCTGCGACGGGGTGAGCTCCCATTGCTCAGTCCCTGCTCCTGCCAACCTAGCAGTTCGAAAGCACATCAAAGTGCAAGTAGATAAATAAGTACCGCTGCAGCGGGAAGGTAAATGGCGTTTCCGTGCGCTGCTCTGGTTTCGCAAGAAGCGGCTTAGTCATGCTGGCGACATGACCCAGAAGCTGTACACCGGCTCCCTCGGCCAGTAAAGCCAGATGAGCGCCACAACCCCAGAGTCATTCGCAACTGGACCTAATGGTCAGGGGTCCCTTTACCTTTACTGTTACTGTGTTTTGATATGTGACCAACAAAGCAACTAAAATAATTTAAAATTTTATTTAACTCATTACTGATTAGTAGAGGAGTGTCAAAAAAACTTCATGTAAACTAGGTAGAAATGCTTGCCTCTTTTGCTTTCAGTTGTTCTTAAAATATTCTAGCCCCAAAGCTAATTAAGCATTTTTTCAAAAATAAAAAAGTTAGCCATTTTATAGCCACTGATTCCAATGTGAGTAAATCTCCTTAAATTCCGACGTATTTTAGCAGAAGTGAATGTAGATTCCTCTGTAAGAGATTCTTTTGTTGGAGGGTTTTTGAGTTTTTTGGTTATAATAAAAACAATAATAATGTGATGAGTTTGGGGTTAGATTAAATTGGTTTTTTAAATCCCTTCCAATCCTGTGATTATATAGATGTAACATGGAGTGGGAGGGTGGGCAGAGACAAACCATTTTTTAAACCAAAGTAAGACTGCTTTTTAATGTAAGCAAGGACAGCAAAACTTAACAGCTGGAGAACTATCTGGAAAATGGGTGGAATGGGGCTTGTCTTCCTCCCCCATTCCCCTGCCTGGTGGTTTCATCAAGGTATCTGTGTGTGAAAGTGAACAGAAGAGATTAAACAGCAGATGAAGTTAGACAACAGATCAACAGAGCCAGACTGATACCCAGAGAGAACTTACTGCAAGACAGACCCAAAAAAGAAAATAACAGAACACCTCTAGTCATCACATACAGCTCCCAAGTTAAAACAGTACAACGCATCATCAGAGATCTACAACCTCTCCTGGACAATGACAGTTCTCTTTCTCAAGCTCTGGGAGGAAGACCTTTCATTGCCTACAGACAGCCACCCAATCTTAAACAACTCCTAACCCACAATAATACTACAACCAGACTTAACACGGACACTGTCACCAGAGCCTGCAACAAAACCAGATGCCAACTTTGCTGCCACATACACCCAGACAACACCATTACTGGCCCCAACAACATCACACATACCATCACGGGACTGTTTAATTGCTCATCGTCTAACATTGTGTATGCCATCAAATGCCAACAGTGTCCTTCAGCTCTCTATATTGGACAAACAGGCCAAACCTTACGGACATAAATCTGACATCAAGAATCACAAAACAGAGAAACCAGTAGGAGAACACTTCAATCTCCCAGGACATTCTATACAAGATCTCAAAGTAGCTGTTTTACTACAAAGGAATTTCAGAAATAGACTGGAAAGAGAAGCTGCTGAATTGCAACTCATTACCAAACTTAAAACCATGGAGAGACCTGGTCTGAACAAAGACATTGGATTCTTATCTCATTATACATGACTAAGCCATTTCTCACCTTCTCACCCCTTGCCTTTTCCTGTAAGACCTATTACAGTCGTTAAGAGTCGTCAACAGGCTCATCTCAGCTATCTGCCAATCTCCCATTCCCACCACCCTTCTGAGTAATACTCCTCCCCACCTTCTCACTATATAGAAGGATCTGGCAACTTCTGTTTCAGTGCATCTGAAGAAGTGTGCATGCACACGAAAGCTCATACCAAGAACTAACTTAGTTGGTCTTTAAGGTGCTACTGGAAGGAATTTTTTTATTTTGACTATGGCAGACCAACACGGCTACCTATCTGTAAGAAGAGATTGGTAATCTTGGACACAGAGGTCCTTCTTGCTCTCTGTGAGCATCCAAATGATAGCGTTAGGAAGCACCCTAGAAATCTGATGGGGAGCAGGGTAAGTTGGAGTTTTAATGCTGGGAATCTTTCCATGCTAACAACTATACTGCAGTGGAACCAGAGCTTCAGGCAAGCATGAAGGGTGAAAAACCTATATGCATCTCAAGGCATTCCTTTAGCGCCTTTCTGGATTGAACAGTGTGAGTCAAGACTCATTTAATTGGGGGTACCGTTATTTGGATTATTTTACTGGCTGGTTCATGTGACACCAGCCTCTTCGTAGGCTTTCTGCACACCCTTTGTTCCCTCTGGGAGCTGTTGGCAGTGGATAAGACAGTGGTCCTACTGCCCCCTTTTAATGTATTTGGGGGTCAGCTTGATATTGTTGCTCAAACATCTGCTTGCTGTGATGAAGCTGTTTGCCTTGAAGGAAGTTATTCTTTTATGCTTCCTCTGAAGCAAGTGTTGCCTTGTCAGATCCTATCATTTGCTAGAACAGTTAAATTTTGCATGCAGGGTGGTTGCCCCTGGCTGCCCCTTCCGTTCCTGCTTGGCCAGGTTGACTCATGGCCCGGGGTCCCTTCATCATCATGTACACCGGCCTTGAGCCTGGCAGGGCAAGCCAATCACATTTATTTAGGAATCCAGATGGATATCATTGCTAAAACATACCACTTGCCTATGTAGAAGCTGTCTGCCTTGAAGGAAGTTATTTTGTAATACTTCCTCTGAAGCAAGTGATGCTTCATCACATCCGATCTTGCTGGGTCACTTAATTAATCTTGCATGCAGAGTGTTGCCCCAGGCCGCCCCTTCCATTCCCACAGGCCAGGCTGCCTGCGGCTTGAGGTCCCCTTACCTTCGTGTACGCTTACCAAGTGAGGTGAAGGCAGATCTCATGCGATGGTTTGCAATTTTTTATTTCAGGGGCTGCTGGTGTGCAAAGCCATGGCCTCAAGCCCGGTGTGGTGAAGCAATCATCTGACCTAACTTTTCTTGAGTTTTCCCCATTGTAGTAGCAGTTCACATGTGGCCCGAGGAGTTCAGTGACCATCGGATCTGCTTTTGGTCTGATAACCAGGCAGTGGTGAGCGTCTTGGCAAAACAGTCCTCACGCTCCAGCAGAGTCTCCGCCCCTCCGCTCACGCTTTGAGCTGCGCTGCTTAAGGTTTAATATTCTGCTTTCTGCTCTCCTGATTACGGGATCCTCTAATGATGTCTCTGACACTCTATACCATTTTCAGATGGAGCGCTTCAGATCCTGGGCTCCAGACACTCAGCTACTGCCAGACTTTTCCAGACCACCTGTGGCATTTTGACAACAATTAGTTGTCAATAACAGAGAGCAGCAGCTTCCATTTCCCCTTCTGCTTTTAGCTCTTATGAGAAGGCCTGGGTGGATTTCTTAGCCTTAAGCTGGCAGTCCTCGGCCATTCAGAAGATCTGGCCCCCATCCTCTGAGCAGATCCTGCAGTATTTGGTCCACCTGCTGCAGATTGGATGTGCTGTTAAAACTATCAGTATTCAACTGCAATGTCTTTTATAGTAAAGCTTTAATTTTCAGAGACCCTTGTATAAAGTCTGTTGTGCGCAGGGCCTTGGAAAGTTGGACTAGACTCCAACCTCATACGACAGTGGGCAGGAAGTCAGTCAGTTTTTACCTATGCAGTATCTGCAACGAGTGATAACTTGTCTGCCGGTTAAAGATCAAGGCGAGACTCCTTTCAGTATTCCATTGCATTTTTGGTGCACTGAGGGTTGGGGAAATTGTGTTGGAGCCAGCAAGGGGCTGAGAGTCTGGAGGCTTATTGCTTCAGGACTTTTCCTTATCTGCTTGGAGCTGGTCATTAGAGTTGGGAACTCTAAAACAGACCTAGTGGGCAGGAGTGCCACCATCAGGCTTCACCTCACAGGTGAGGCGGGCCCTTGCCCAGTTATGGATACCAGAAATATTTGGCTTTTCATTCCCCTGGGGGCTGGCTCGCTCCTAGTGCATGAAAATGGGTTCCCGTTAGCCAGGCATCAATGTGCTTACGTTGTGCACCAGTTATTACGGCCTGCGGCTTGCCTACCACTGAACACGCCTCATTCCTTCCGAATAGGGCTGTTGCAAAGGCTGCACACTGGGGGCCTGTCAGTAGACAGGATTGTGAATACGGGTCATTGGAAGTCTGACGCTGACAAGGGTTACATCAGGAAGTGTCACCAATGATGTCTGTGCTGATGCCTGTCTGTTATTTCCTTTTTTCATAGGAGCAGCTGTGCACATTTGGATTGGCGATTGAGCAGGCCAGAAAGCATGTTAATAAGGCAGTGGAAAATAAATAAAATAAATAAATATAAAATAAAATAAAATAAATAATAAAGCATTGTACACTGGGCTGGCAAGCGCGCTGACGAGTCTGGACTGGGGCGCCATCTCAGTCTTCCTGCCCATGTGAACATATACTGGGTGTCCAGATGGGGAATGCTTTGGGAGGAGTTCCTTCCTTTGGTGCGGTCGAGTGTGACCTGTGCAGGTCCTCCCGCAGTGCTAGTGGTGCAGCTGGACGAGAATGACTTGCCGTCTTCTAAGTTTGCCTTCCCTCATTCAGGAGGACTTGGATGAGTTGATGGCAGCTCTCCCTGGACTCAAAATAATTTAAGGCATTGGTTCAAGGTGGTCTGGAGGGGGGGTCGGAGCACCTGTCCCCTCCAATGCGCAAAGGTAATCCTTTAAAGGAATCCAAGGATTCGCCATGCTTTTATCGACCCCTTTCGAGGGGTAGGGCCACGCAAGGGTCCCTGGAGCATTTGGGGTGCGCTTGAGTCTGATCCTGGTTCATTGCTCCCCCACGATGTTTGCTTGTACTGACGATATGGTGGGGCCCAGTCGTCAGTGCTGCCCTGCTGAGGTCAGGTGCAGATAGTCGGAACCAATGCCTAGACAAACTACCACCGAGCAGGCCAGAAAGCATGTTAATAAGGCGGTGGAAAATAAAATAAAATACAATAAATAAAATAATAAATAAATAAAATAAAATATAAATAAAATAAAATAAAATAACAGTGGTTCTGTGATATTGCACCCTGCTATTTCCTTCAAGACTGTTGCCCTCTTTAGGGCAGATGGGGTGCATCTTTCCCCTATGGGGAACGACACCTGGCTGGATGTGGTTGCTTTGGGATTGAAGGAAGGGTTGCATTTGTGAGTGGTTTGGCGGTGAGCTTAAGTGCTCAGTTGGCGGTTAGGCATTGGTCTGGAATTGGTTGCTGGAGGGGTATGGATTCGTCTGTTCCTGCCCCTCCAAAATGCTGCTGCTGCTGCTGCTGAAGGGTTTTACCGTTAAAGGAACCCAGGGGCTCCCCAATGCTTTTGTCTGAAACCCCCTGGCAAGGGGCTAGGGCCACGCAAGCCCCTGGGAGCATGCTGGGGAGAGGTGAGGCATGGTTCCCAGTCCCGTCTCTCTCCCCAGGTGACTTACCCTTTCTGACTTCGCGGGGGGTGTGAATGTCAGAGCTGTCCCCATGCGGGGGCAGTTAGTGCTACCAATGCCTAAGCAACCACTCACATTGCTGTATTTGAATAAAGTTGTGGCCAAAATTATGCCAAAAAAATTAAACAAAAATTAAGTGTCAATTGTGTTTTCCTTTGGGGTGTATTGGGGACCTCGACACACAACTGTCAGCACCCTGTTGTCTGCCTACAAAGTGCCCACCATTTGGGAATTTTGAGCATGTGTATATGTCTAAGCATCTTGGGAAGCTATTTTCATGAATCTATTGCGTTAATTTGTTTCATGTAATGGGAAAAATTGCTACTTCCCTGGGTGATTGCCAATGGCTTCACTGAGAGCTGCATTCCCAAAGGTTCTTAAACTGAAAAATGTAATTTTTCCAGTAGCATTTATCTGGCTACTAGTAATATCAGTTGCCACTTTAGATGTATATTCTAATAAATGACATTCCAATTAGGACATGGAGTGATCTGGGGGGATTAGTATTTAAAAAGCTGCATAACAGTAAAGCTCTTGAAGTGATTCTGCATTTAACAATGTGGATGCTGCAGAATGTCATCAGAAATTTTGCTAAATACTAAAACAGGCCTATCTTCAAATTGCTGTGGCTGGTGTCATTCCGATTCCTTGCAATGAGACTTGCAGCAGTTCAGTGCTTTGATGAGAGCAGACTCTTGCAAAAAAAGGCTCTTCAAGGCAATAACAATGCTTTCAGAAATGGGTTTTAGAACATTTAGCACAGGGGTTCTCAAATATTGTTAAAGTAAGCCTCACTCAGTCAAGGATACACCTATTAGAATCCATCTGTGTGAAAGGCAGAGGAGGTGGTCTGTGTAGGCAGCTATTTTTCAGTTTGGGCTCAGATCAAGCTGTTAAAGGAGAAGAGGAAATAAAACCTAGACACTCACAATATATCAGGGTGGGGTGCGTAGATTGTGCATGCATGAAAAGGAGCAATAAAAACTACCAAAAAACCCCAGCTGTGCCACTATTATCTCACTCAATATACAGTATTAGTGAATAGCTATATGCAACTGTAGCACTAATATGCAAGTTTCAGTTCTGAAGTATGGAATGCAGAGTACTGTAATTGGGAGGAAGGGTTCAATTGAATTCATCTTTGCACAGTGGCTCGGGCCTTCTTAAGGACATCGGGCTTTCACTTTGAGAAATTTAGATTTAGCACAGTAAAGTTTATAGTACAAATGCACACATAATTCACACTGGCCCCCTGGCCTGTAGATTTTACAACCAAGCACATTCCTCACTATGCATAGAACCCACTGTAAATCTGAGCATCTATGTATACATTAACGGACTACTTTGTTGTAATGACCCATTTCTTGATTCAGAACAAGGTTGTCTAATATGAACTATTCCCTTCAAAAACCAGCATCCCTCCTTCTCCTGAGACCAGTTCCCACCTTTGGAAACTTGTGTCACTTAACCAGTTTTATAACTGGAAGCTCAAAGTGACCCAGATGCTTCTTGCACAGATCTCTCACCCATAAGTTTGGGTCCTGCCCCAGTTTTCCCTTCTCATTTCACACAAAACTTGTCTAGCAGTAGTGATTATAAAGCTTTCCCCCTGATACATAGACAATTGAATGTGCTTGACTCAGTGGCGTAGCGTGGGGGGTGCCAGGGGTGCCGGGCGCACCGGGCGCAACATCTGGGGGGGGCACGAGTCCAGAGGGAAGGGACAAGTTCCTTCCTCCGCCGGGCTCCCCGCCGCCACCGCCAGCCTTGCGCCCTAGCGCGCGCGCCCCCCGCCGCCGCCGCTGCGGCTGCTCTCCACTCACTGCTCGCAGGAGGAGCAGCCGCTGCAGCAGCGCCAACGCTGCCACCGACGCCTGGCCGCTGCTTCTGCCGACTGGGAGGGAGGAGAGCTCCGAGGGGCCTCGCCGCGCCCTGCGCTCCCCAAAACCCTCCGAGAGGAAGCCGGCGGGCGGGCGAGGGTCTCCCGGCAGAAGGTGGCGCCGCTGGCTCCGGCTCTCAGCGCAAGTCTCAGCCGCGGGGGGGGCGAGGATGGAGCACGGCTGGAAGCCCCCGGACCTGGCCGGGAGGAGGAGAGACGCTCGCCAAGCCCGGATCTGGAGCTCCACCTACAGCCCAAGGAGAGGAGGGGGCGGGGAGGCGCCCGAGGGGAGGGGGCTTCGGCTGCCTCGGCCCGCGGGGGCTCCGCAAATAATAAATTTAATAAATTCCTGCTGAGCCTTTGGGGGGGTCCTTGGCTCCTTCGCTCGCCCCCAGCCCCAGTGGCGTAGCGTGGGGGGTGCAGGGGGGCCGGGCGCAACATCGGGGGGGCGCGCTCGCACTCGAGTGCTAAAATCCATGGGTTAGGGGGCGCAAATTACTTGCCTTGCCCCGGGTGCTGACAACCCACGCTACGCCACTGGCTTGACTGTATTACCAATCAAATGCTATTTCCCCAAGAATTTGTTTCCAACTCAGACTGTGAACTTTTCATCCAGTAATGCAGATGTCCCAAGTAATGTAGTTTTCAAGGACATGTATTCAGTACTGGCGCTGATTTCCATAAACACTTGTGTAACTGCTTTTGTGTCTATACGCATGCATATGTGAACCCGTATTTCCCACATTAAAGCATATGGTATTCCCCAAATAATCATGAGAACTGTGGGTTGTTAAGAATGCCGGGCATTGTAGCTCTGTGTGCAGGAAATTACAGTTCCTAGGATTCTTTGGGAGAAGCCATCTCCTTTAAATGTGCTTTACTGGAGACAATTGCATGCCATAGATGTTATTGCAATGACAAAGATACTCTGTATATATACACAATATTCCTTTGCTTATTTGAGGAAAATTCGCCAATTCCAATAAGTGCCAGTGTAAATGAATCAAACTGTTTAGTTATACAAAATGGGAGACAGTGAGTATAATGACTTTGTGCCAGAATATATAATAGGTTTAGTTGCAGTAACTCTACTCATTTGCAATGAATACTGCCGTAGTATTCCACCCTTTTATGCTTCCAATTGTCTATGGATCATTTATTCTAGGTGCCATAAGTAGACAACACTCACTTTAAATGTAAATGTTGTGCTGAAAAATATACTCTTCTTTATAGTTTTCTCTGTGAGCAATTTATCTCTCCTAAGGTGAAGTAGAAAAGCCTGAGAGGAGACCATGGCTCTTTGTAATTCTTAGCTCCAAAGACCCTCTTAACCTACTTTTGTTCTCCTTGACGTTTTTTACTTCTATTTTGCATTTTAGTGAGAAGCCAAATAGAGAGGAAGTGAAAGTAAATTATTAACTAAATACAAACATGGATGCTTTGACTTGTTTTGCTAACCATTATATGTGAAGTTTACCCATAAATTTCTCCAAAGTGTAAAACCATAAGCAACTCTGCTAAATATCAGACATCAGTCTGAGCACAGAACCCTCAGAGGCCAAATTATGAGGAAGGTCCACATCTTTAGGTGGTAAATGATTTCAGTGCTTTATTTTTCTGGTCTGCTTTAATCTCACACTAATCACATAGAACTACTTGTTTCCTTTTGCTGTTATTTTCTAAATTTACTACTTAATCCCTGCTACCTTGTCTACCACAGGATGCCTCTTGCCACTAAATCAGTGCCTCAGGTAAAACTGTAGAAGCTTTGGGTGAAGAAGACGGGGAGAATTGCGTGACAGCGGCAAGTGAGGGATGATAATCACCATTAAAATAACTTTTCACTAGTTTATAAGAATTGAGAGCAGCCTGGAATTGTGGATGGTGTCAAAGTAATCCCAAACTAGAAGCTGATAGAATTACACTTAAGTATTTAAAAATTAAATGTGGACAGCAGTCCCATTCTATATATTTTTCCTCAACTTGGCTCAATGATTGTATTTTTATTCATTTCATTTAACATAATTTATATACCACTTAGTGGTAAATAAAACCTATGAGCAGTTTATGAAGAAATTAACGTTAAAAGCAAGCTTTTAAAATTCAACATGTAAGTCACCAGTTAAAAATAAACATTACAAGCTAAATTACAGATTAAAATGCATGTCAATTTTGCATGTCTGGGTAGGTTTTCCTAAACAAAAAGGTGCTGAAAAGAGAATATATATTTGCAGTGACTGAATCTATATATGCATGTTTGGTAAGAAGCAATTATCACTTATATTGTTCAAATACGTTAATAATAATAATTCAGGACTTCGTGTTTATTGCATGCCAAAAACAAAAATGCTACCATCTGCAATGCCAAATTCACAATTGACAAAATAAAGTAGACAAGTTTAGGTCATCTGAGCTGAGGAACTAATCAGAAATGATTTATCATTCTAATTTAATTTGGCATCAGCAAAAGAATGCCATCGCAAAAAGAAAGAGGAGTGAGATGCACACGCAAACACACACAAAACAGACCTTGGCCGAAACCCATTTCTGACCTCTAATGTCTGGACCTAATGAATATGTCCTATTTAATTGACACCTATTGATTGATTGATTGATTGATTGATTGATTGATACCTATGTAATATGTCTCTATAACCTTGAGATCTAGAAACCCCTGATTAAAAATGAAAGCTGGGTTTGCTCTTTCCATTTTGCCATCCTTTGCTCTTGATTTCTTAGTCATTGTGCTAGAGAGTTGGGACCAGGTATGGGCAAGTTCAAAGCTATTGCTTAGCTACAAAACTCCTAAGTAGCCTTGAACAACACATTGCTTGACTATACCATTTCCACTACTGCTTAGATTCTCTTACCAGCAAGATTTTGGTCACGAAGCAAGGTTTCTACAAAAGCGCAGGGGCCATCCAACTATAAATCACAGGTATATGAGCTAGACAAGGTTGCATCAGCAATAACTAGGCACCAATTTTTTTAGTTGCCCTTGCTCTCCCACCCCTTCCTGGAGCGTGAGCAGGGCCCTGGCTCAGAACATGTGCTGGTTCTGAACCCGTCCTCCTGACTAGGGCTCAGGGAAGGGAAAGGCTGGGGTGATCTGAGGGATCTGAAGCTGGGAGGTAGGACCAGCTAGATTGTGTTAGATCCCCCAAATCCATAGCCCCCCCCCAAATGGGACACCTTCTGGAGGGAGGGGCAGTAATCAGGTAGTGGAGGTAGTTTCTACTGCCTCCCCTTGAAACCCATTAAGTGCTAGGTGGGCTAGCTTGTATGAGTGCAGGCTTGCATTGCTCACTATTTTCGACTACAGCATGTGGAATTCTGAAGATGATGTAAGCATTCACTTTCTCATAAGAGAAGAAGATAATTTGTTATAGTCATGCTAAGCACTCACCTACTTTTTAATACACCTACCCCTAGCCCCAGTGTTGCCGTTCTTTTACTGACTGTTGTAATAGTTCATAAAATTTGCACATCACAAGTAATAGGAAAGCTTGCCGTACATAGGGGGAGGTGATTTGTGTAATTTATCAGCTGTTGCAGCAAAGCATGTTTCTTTTTGTTCTAGTTCCACCTAGAAGCGTTCACATTACTTCAGGTACATTGGTTTTACTTTGGGATTACGTTAGAAAATATTAGTAGGGGTGGGGGAATACACATTGTACTTGGAGCATGATGCCTTTATTGTGTATCTTATTTGACTGAGTGAAATAATTTTAAAGCACTGCTTTGTTTCTCCCTCTTACCCCAGGCTATGAATACAGAAGAGGAGCACGAACACTGGCAAGATAAGGAAAGCTACCTCTGTGCAGTGTGCCTGGATGTTTATTTTAATCCTTACATGTGCTATCCCTGCCACCACATCTTCTGTGAACCTTGCCTACGCACACTCGCCAAAGATAATCCAACCAGCACTCTGTGTCCTCTGTGCCGCACGGCAATTGCCCAAGTTTTTTTCCAATCAGGTATAAAGCTTTCAAAGATATATTTCCTCTTTCCTAGTAACGACCAATAAATATTTAGCTGTCTTCCCTCAAAGTGAATGTTCAGGACTAATTAGACACTGTACTCCAAATCTAGTATAATGGTAACTACTCATACATTAGGCATGATGGTAGCAGATCCATGTGTCTAAATCCACATCTATTCCAGTTATGTAGAGAAAGGGATGGGTACAAATGTTAGTAGCGAAAGTGGAAAGCCAGGAGGGGGTGTTAAACTGTCCGTCACCAAGCCAGGAGGTTCTTCCAAGACACATTTGTCTTCAACTGGGCTTAGAATCACCAATATTGGGAGAAAAGCACACGGGGAGATTGTGTGTGTAGCACTCACTTCTCCATAGCCAAACACTCTGCCCCTACATAAGGGGGGCAGATGCTGCTTGAAACACATAATCAATTACATTCTTATCTAGTCGGAGCCTTAGTGGTTACAAGTTTCTCGCACTCTCTTCTTTCAGGTGCACCCAGAACAGCACTCCAGAACACAATTTTTGTTGCAGGAACAAAAATATATGGTTTTAAATAGAATTAACCCTAAATCCCAGGATGCATTCACTTAATAGTCTTACCTGTTGCTAGGTCCACCCCCAACCCTGTTTGATGCAATAAACCCAGAAGCATGGGCTATACAAAAATTAACGATTACAGCAGGTGTCTCAGTTTTTTCCACAATATGATCTATCTCAGTCCAAGTTTCTGTGACTAGCTCAAAGCATTCCTCTCTCACAACATTAAAATTATAGCAATAGAAACCAGAATAGCAGTAATCCATTCTTCTAAGATTTCTCCAGCTATGCAACTTTTGAAATTAAAGAGTGGGTACAAACATTATCTGGTTGAGCTTAGATACCCTGCAGCCCAGAGAGCTTTTTCCTTATTAAGTTTTCAGCTTTGAAATCTGCAGTAACGGGGGAAGAGCACTTGGTATGCCCACAGGACCAGATAAGATGCATTTGTGGTTCAATGGAAATTGAAGAGCTAGCTCATTATTTATTGTACTGTCCATTATATAGCACATCCAGAGATAATCACTTGGGCGCTTTTCTAAAGAGGATGAGTAATGGCCCACAAAATTCCAGATTAATTTTTTTGCTAGGTTTCTGCCAAAATGGTGGCAGAGACAACTTGCCTGATTGAGTCAGGAAGGAAGGCTATTAATTGCAAAGGTGATGAGAATCATTAGTGATCCTGTGTTTATGTATTGAGGTTTTGGACAGCTTTCCTCTGCACTAGAGGCTAGACTATGCTTTCCCCCAATCTTCTCTGCATATTTATTTAGAAAATGTTGATACTATTCTTCATCCTACAACTGATCACAGAATGATATCCAGCAAAATATAAAAACATTATAAAACACAAACAATAATTTAAGAATAATGGAAACACTAAACCATCATAAAAGAATAAGGCAAGGGCTAATCTCTACCAATTTCCTGCCACTTAAGTACTGCAAGCTGATAGACTACCTAGAAACTTCATCAGCTAATAATCTACTTTAGGGCGCTGCTATATAAAGTTTCAGAGAGCTCTTTAATTGCATGTGCTCAGCTTCCTTAGCTATGATTCAGACCCTTCTGCTTTAAAATCTATACTTAATATCTGTATGTTTACTTCCTAGACTGCAGCTCTTTATATAGCTAGGGATGCTATATAAGTATTCAAGAAGATATCACATCATAAATAAATAAGCTAAAAGTATTGTTCTGCTTTCCTTTGGACCCCATCAGTGAGTCCAGTGAGTCTTGTCGTCTGAGCAACCCAGGACCTCCATACAAACTGCCCAGGCTTATGCTCCAGAGAGGTCACTTTAGTGCTGCAAGTACACTGACATGTAGCCTTGAACCACAGTGTATATAGCTAGACATCCCCAAATGCTTACATGCAACCTTTCTAGAATCTGCTGTGGCCAGATCCTAAGCGTCCTTGTTCAGTGGAACTTATTCCCTGGTAAGAATGGATAGGATTGCAACCCAGGTCATGCAACTGTAGCCTGTATTTTAAAGTATACAATGCTTACAAGTGCTATATATTTTTTTAAAAAAAAACTGCTGCAGGAACTCAACCAATTTTTAGATCATGCTTGCCAGGTTTTCTTATATGTGTTTTGTATTGAATGTTTAAATTTTTTTGGATTTTAAAATTCCTTTATGTGCTGCATGGAGACTCTCTGTGTGTGTGAGAAAAGTAAATAAAATATTTGGCAATTACAAAATGTACATTGTGAAGTGGTTAAGATTTGTGACATGTTTTTTTCCTTCCCCCACACTGCAGAACTGAACAATTCAACAAAGGCTCACTTTCCTATTGAATATTCAAAATTAAAGGAAAACTTTCAAGAATCCGGTTTAGCAAAATGGCCCCTCCCTAGTTGCAGGAAGGCATTCAGAGTTATTGAAGGTAAGAAAGATTGCTAAATATTTTGCCTTTTCATGTGTCACATGCAGCCTGTAGCATTCATGTGAATGGATTTGATGCCATTTCTTGGCCGCTACCTGTAAATTTTGCAGCCTAAGGTCTACAGATTCATTACATTACATGCGCCAGAGTTCATAACAGGACACTACTGGGGCCCTGTATTGAAAGAGTACAGGATAATACCACTGTTCAGATTGGTGGGTCTAACTGGTATTTGGGGTAGTTATGCACCATGTTGTACAATATTATTGCTGTGCTTCACATTTGAAATCTAGTTATGTGACATTTTCCTGTAAACTTGCCGTACTTTACTGTCAGTTTCCCCAGGAAATACAGGTGTGAACCACCTGAAGTTTGCTTTCTTTTTCATTCAGCTTCCTACTAACTTCCACTTACAGGTTTTCAAAATCTTAAACAGATTATAAATGCTTCTAAATAAATAAATAAAACTATTGCCCTATGCAATGACTTGTACAATCTTAGAATAATATAACTATGATCTTTGATTCAGCAACAGCCATTGCCCTCTAATATGCATTGTTGCCTCATGGGGCTTGGACATGGAATTGCTTGGAGTTGGCTTAAGCTGAGGTCCTTTCTGTTTAACGAATGCTAAGAAGTAGGCAGAAAAAGAACCAGAGACCCTCTATCATGGTCAGAATAGGCACTGCCATGACATGACTTTATCACTTATTCTAGGGAGCAGAGCCCTGCACTGACTTGGTTTTATTTGAAACATTATTCTGGCAAGCCTTTGAACAAGATTGGAAGGTTAACTCTAAGGGTACTATATCCAGAATTGATAAAGAGTTGACCCAAAAGCATCTTCCAATGTAGTACTGTAAAACTGGGTCAGTCAAGGTCAGTCCTTTTTTACTGAAAGCAACAAAAAAATGTTCTGTGGCCTATGGAGCATTTATGGTTCTGCTCCCAGGCAAAATTTACAACCAGCAAAGGCTATGCTTTTCTCTTCTTTCATTGAGTACCATTGTCCTTCTAGCCTTGTGCTGAGCATGTATTTTTTGTTGTTACATAACTGCCATAAACACAGCACAGGACACACATTGTTGCTGGTATCCTTGTTTGCCCAATGTCACTTTGAAAAGAGTAGTCATGCAGTATGAAATGACAGATCTGATGGAAGCAACTTCAAAGAGTTGATCTAGCTAAATGTCAGATAAAGAAAGGAATCTCCAGAAATGCTGTTGGGATTTTAGAAAGAATAATCATAAAGAGAAGGAAGGTCTAGATGCCCTCTAACATTATTTACAGATGTATATTCAAGAGAGAAGATAAGATGACAGAGGTGGATTTGGGCATGACCTCTACTTCTGTCACAGGCTTGAAACTGATGGTTCATTAAACCAAGCTTTGTAATTCTGTTATTTAAAATACCAAAATTTAAGAGCAGTTTTAGTATTTCAGTGAACTTCTTCAGGAGGTTGTACATTTCCTTCCTTGTAGGCTTTTATGAGAAAGGTTGAATAGGCACCTGACAGGGATGCTTTAGGTACAGCTATATTGGCAGAGATTAGGGAACTGAACAACAGTCCTCTGGTTTCCTTGCCGCCTTATGATTCTATAATAATGCCCACCTAGTCATTAATAAGTATATTAAATATCAATTAATGTTTAACCAAAAATACTCATGAATTAAAGTCACTGCTTCTCATCAGTTGGTAATTAGCATCCAGTTACAAATCCGATTATTGGTATTGACTAGCTGTGCTAGCTTAAGACTGTTTTTGTTATGAGAATTGCTATGAGTTACATAAAAGAGTACCATATTTTTTGCTCTATAAGACGCACCAGACCACAAGACGGACCTAGTTTTTGGAGGAGGAAAACAAGAAAAAAATATTCTGAATCTCAGAAGCCAGAACAGGAAGAGGGATCACTGGGCAGTGAAAGCAGCAATCCCTCTTGCTGTTCTGGCTTCTGTGATAGCTGTGCAGCCTGCATTTGCTCCATAAGGCGCACACACATTTTCCCTTACTTTTTAGGAGGGAAAAAGTGAGTCTTATAGAGCAAAAAATACAGTAATCACTGAGAGTCAAAAAAAACAAAACAAAACCCCCCACCCAAATGAGTGTGCCCAATCAATTTTACTGAGTAAAACTCTCAGTACATCCCTGGTTCTGCTTTCATGCTGGCAAACTACTTGCTGGCTCTTTTTTCTAATTCCTCTCCCTGTATTGTATCTCTTAGGATTGCTAAAATATTTATAGAATCTCTAATGCCTTTTGGGTCACTCCTCCCAAAGGCTCTGTGAGCCATGTTTTAAACATAATGCATTATGTTTCTTTCCTCACCTTTCCACACTTTCAGAACATCCTGAGTACATGTTGCTACAGAGATCTTGTGAACACTTCCTGTTAAGACAGTTTTTCATTGAAGAAAAATATTAGATTTAAGTTCCATGGAATCAGTGAAAACACTGTATCCAAAAAGCAAGAGTATTAAAACTAGAGATAAAACATACAAACTACTATCTTACCGTTTGTAGTTGTTTTACAATGCTTTGCGTTTATTTTCCTTAATTCTGTATTATTATTTACCTGCCCTTTGCCCTAAGGCCCCAGACCAGGTTACAACAATACAACATTTAAAACAATTTATTATCACAAATATAGGGTGAGTCCTGAAAATAGATATCTCAGGCATCAAAGCTGTGCATCTTCAGCATTCAGGACAAGCTGTATAGTGAATTGCCATATGGACCACTGTGAGGGGTTCCACAGCTTAGGGAAGAAGGCTATTCTGTTATTTTTAATAAGTGCTTATTCTGTAACAAGTGAAAACATGCTATTCTACAACATTGTTCTGAATCACTCAATCAACAATTAGCATTAAGATCTGCTGTAATTAAGATAGCTACCCACATTGCTCAAATAATTAATTACTTGCTCACTTCATATATGTAGCATTTTAAGTAAAATTGTCCATTACCTGCAGTTTTCATCATGTGAAAACACTTCACATAAATTTTACATGGGCAGGTATTTTTCAGTCCCCCACAACCACTACACCAGTTGAAGCCACTGAGATGCAAAGTCTTTGTGGCAGGCACAAGTATGGGGTACGATGGTGGCACAAGTGACATGACAGATCCTAAAGCCAATGCAGAATCTGAATTGAGATCTCCTCAGATACTGATTCATTCTGATGAGTACCTTACAAATTCCAAATCTGATGATGACCAGCAGTTCATCGACTCCTTGGAGAACATGGGACAGATAAATTAAGTTCTGCCCAGTTGTGGTGTCATCGCCTCTGCTCCTCAGCTAAGCAATCAGTCCCAGTCTATAAGCAGCACTGACATCAATATTAGCATTCCTGTTGAGACTTCCGGGTTGGTGCCTCCGGCAATGGCGGAATTCCTCTGATCGGGAGGAATTTGCCCCGTGGGAATTTGGGTCTGTACCGGCACGGCGAAGGCGGAGACCCATAAAAATCACAGGCGGGAGAAGCCTGTGAACGTGGGATTCGGCGGGCACCTTTTGCGCCTCCCCTACTCGCGGGGAAACCCAGTTTCGGGGATCCGGAGTGATGTGGGGTGAGTGGCGCGGTGCTTCGAATCATCTGCTTCTTCCACGGAGCGAAGCCGTATAGCTGTTGTCGGAGAGCACTGACTTTTTCCTGTGGACAATTTGACTCTAAAGTAATTACCCGTGAGTAGAGCTGAATTGGGAAGAATTGGATTTTTAAACGTTTAATCTGGCATCGAAACGGGGAGGTTCAATACAGGAAGTCCATCTCCCCCTTTTGTAGATAAACTGAAGCAAGGAGGCTGCAAGCTAAAGTCTTGGAAAGCCTTTTGTAAAAGACTAAATTTCCATAGGTAAAGAACTAAACCCCCCCCCTTTTTGGAGACAGGAGAAGAAGGGGAGAAGTGGTGGACTGAATATGCCTGTAGGAGAGAGTTAAGAGAGTTATAATACCGCCGCTCTGACCCTGGAAACGGGCTGCTAGCAGGATTGATGTTTTTTGGAACGTCCATTGACAGTGTTTAGAACGTTCATTGACAGGTAGCTAAACAAGAGAATACATTGTTTCTACTGTCTCCAGTGGTTTTCAAAAAAAGGAGGAAAGTAACTGAAAATTGAAACTAACTTTGGATTATTGAAACTGTGTTTAAAAGAGGACATACTGACCAATACAAATAGAAACTGTTTTCCCCTAGTTGAAATTGGTTACTTTACAGGAGCTGGGCTAGGGGAATTTCCAGCTGCAAGATAAAAAAGTGTGAGACTTTGGAATTGACCTTGAATCTCTTAAGTGTTATGGCAAATGGAAAGGAAAAAACAGACGGGATTTCGACAGAAGAGGCCTTAGTGACTGCATTATTGAAAATAAACAATTCGCTGGAACAACTTCACAAGAAAACAGACGTGATAAATGTGAAAATGGATGCTGCAAATATTGAAATTGACTTAATTGTAGAAAGTTTAAATAACTTGGGACAAAAGGTGAATACCAATTCAGAAACCACCCAGAAACTGACACAGGAATCTACTCTGATACGGCAAACTGCAGATGAAGTCAGGGGAAAACCCTTGCTGCTGAATCTAAAGCAATACAACTGGAGAGGAGAGTCCCATCCATACAAAGACAACCTGATAAACATAAGCTGACATTCGTTATGATGGAACTTAAAGAAGAACAGATGAATTTGAGGACCAGAGCCCTATCTGAACTGGAACAGGAAAGCTTGACAGAGTTTCAGGAGGCGACAGGACTAACATTGGTTGAGAAAGAGAGGTATTTGGGGGTTAGTATGACCACCAAAAATGTGAATCTGTTTAAGGATAACTGTGAAGGATGTTGGATTGAAGAGAAGGGGGATTTGGAAATATGGACAAATCAGAAGTTGTTACTGTTGGGCCGAGTTACTGTGGTGGGGATGAGGGCTGCTGTGTTGCTGGGGATGTTACTTTTGTTTCAAACATTGCAAGCTTTGGATGGGATGGATTGTTTCAGGAGGTGGCAGAGGGATGTTTCTAGAGTTGTTTGGCAGGGCAGGAAGCCTCAAGTAAAACTTAAGATATTGATGGATGCCAAAGAAGGAGGTGGATCTGCCCTGCCAGATCTTTAAATTTCGTTGTGAACCATCTGCTTTTTGCTGGTTGAGAGAATGGCTGCTTCTTGAAAGCACTGAAGTGTTGAACAATGGCAGACGAAGTTGATGGACTATATGGAATTGGCGGAAATGACTGGCAAGATCCGAGACCAGGGAGAAGAGTCGGTGGAAGAAGATTGGAAAAAGTTTAAAGACTATTTATAGAAATATTGTAAAATTAAGGAATGTTAGAAAAATGTTGGAATGAAGTTATATGGCTTTAGTAGAAATGTCATAAGGAATTAAGTATAAATAGATTAATAGAAAATTAAAGGAAAAACAAGGCGAGAATATGTTAAGATAATTATAGGATAGAAAACAGAGTAAGATGGAAAAGAATTGCTGAAACAATTAATAGAAGTGGAATACAAAAAGGGAGGTGTGAGGAGGTCGCTGGAAATAAGTGAATGAAATATAAGATATTGAAAATGTTTGAGGTGTTTTTAAATTGTTTTTGTTTGTTTTTGCTTTGTTTTGTTAGTCCATGTAGCATTTTTGTATTGTATTTGTATTGTTTTTTCTCTTTTCTTTTTTGTTTGTAGTGTTGTGTTGGAAATGTTGAAAAAGTAATAAATATCATTTTTTTAAAAAAATATTAGCATTCCTGTTCCTTCAGAAATCCACATGACACACTATGAAGACCAAACTAACAAGTCTGAATTGGAAGGCAAAGGACTCCAGGAAACTGCTGCCACAGACAATGCCGTAATAGAGTTCACTAAGCCGATTGATGTCTACTGCCACAGATTTATGCAGGACGCTCAAACTAAAATGACAAGTGTTTCGGAAATGGAGATGAATTCTCAAGAAGCCCAGCAAGAGGTGGATCGTGTTAGCAGTAATGCTTCAAAGAAAACTGAATCTTGTTTGGGAACAGCTGTTGAGGTTCCTTCTAGACCATCTAAATTGAATGTACCATTTTCAGAGTCAGGATCCCAATTCTTAGCAGTAGAAAACAGCAATGCTAAGTCTCATAACAGTCCAGGCTCCTCATCTAGTGTACTGGAACCTGGGTCAGGTTTCATATGACTCCTTCACCAGCAGAGAATAATGGCAGTGGGGCAGTTTCTCCTTTTGCAAAGATTCACAGCTCCATGGTTCCAGTGACTAATATTATGCAAGCTGGTTTGACCCAACAAATCAGCTTTGCAGTGGCTAAAGTCCAGAAGAACCAGAATCTGTAAATTAAATTCAGCAAAATGAACTGAGAGAAATGTTCACACAGTGTCAGATGTGAATAATTCAGATCGAGAGAGCATACGCTTCAGATTTAAGTTGTACATATTGCTAAACTAATGGTTTGTAACGGCCTCTTGAGGGGAGGGGTGAACCATCTGCCACTAAGTATTGGTATCAAAAAATGCCAGTAACTATGTTTACAGAAAGGTTAGGGAAATGTTAATTGGGTTCTGAACAGGTTTCAGAATTATTCTCAGGTGAAGGTAAACTATATTAAACCGGCAGCTCATACCCCATTGGTTGATGTGCATGTTAGTTTGTGTGATCAATTGCACAATTATCTTTTGAGACCAGTTTCTACAGGCTTTCTGATTTATGTAGAAGAAGCTGGTTCTGAACACCTAAATGCATTTAATGTTCTTGGGCAAGTGATAGTGAGTGTCTGTGCACGGGTGCATGCCCATGCAAGACTCAGCTCTCAGTTTTAACATAAAAGTGAATTGATTGGTGTTGAATTGCCAGGAGAACAAATCCCTCTATAAATATTTCTGTAATTATCTTTAAACTATTTTGAAATGATATGATAAAAAGTGTCAACGCATCTGTGAAACAGCCAACTATTTTGTTTAATTTCAGCACAAGATGTGCTCGATACTTAAATAACAGATTTAAAATAGCAACAAGCCACAATGTGATATTTCCTAACATCTTTATGTTAGTTGCTTAAACTCTCAGTAACAGTAACATGCCTGGGTGTGATGAATATTCATTGACCTCTGATTTCCAGGTTAATCTTGGGAACTTTCCTTGTATTATATAAACCATCTTCAAGTCTTCATGCACAAATCACAGAAAGGAGTTATATTAATCAGTTCTTACTGAAAACCTGCATGTAGGACACCTGTATCTAGTAATTTATTTCTGCTTAATGTGCACAATAAAACTGTCAATTTGGTTGAGGAAGTAGCGCAGAGACAATGGAGGAAATTCAGAGACTTTTACATCATTTAAAAACTTTTCCTAAGCCACAATACCTCAAGGACTGCCTCTCCTCATATGAACCGACCAGGACCCTGCGATCATCATCGGAGGCCCTTCTTCACTTGACTCTTCCATGAGAGATCCAAAGGGTGGCAACACGAGAACAGGCCTTTTGTGTGGTGGCTCCCTGTTTGTGGAATGCTCTCCCCCAGGGAGACTCGCCTGACACCTTCATTACAGGCAAAAACATTCCTCTTCTCCAATGCCTTGGGCAAATTAAACAATCTAAGGTCTTTTAAACTGTGGTGGGGTATTATTTTGTTTTTTACTATGTTATGTATTTTTATGTTAAGCGCCCTGTGATCCTCAGATGAAGGGTGGTATAGAAATTTTAGTAGTAGTAGTAGTAGTAGTAATCCCCACACACAGACACTTACTCATCTCTATCTAACCATGTACAAAGGTTCCAAAGTCTCACTTCATATGAAGCCACTGATTTTGAAAAAAATAAATTTTGTAGCGCCTGAATGGTAGAAGATTCAGGACAGATAGGAAAAAAAGTAGTTCTTCATGCAGCACATAGTTAAACTATGGCACTCACTTCCACAAGAAGAATTGATGACTCCCAACTTGGATAGCTTTAAAAGGGGATTGGACAAGTTCACAGAAGACAAGGCTATTACTACTAGCCACGGTGACTGTACTGACTGCCACATTTGGAGGCATTAGAGGTTGTAGGCTGTTGGGAATTGCAGGTGTAGTTGTGCTCATGTCCTTTTTACAAGCTTCCCACAGTATTCTGGTTGGCCACTGAGAGCAGGATGCTGGGCTGATCCAACAAAATCATCTGATGTTAAGCAGAAATGGCAAGATTCAAAAGCCAGTTGGGAACATTTCAGTGTTCCAGGACGTTCTGTAAATGACCTTAAAGTAGCCATCCTGGCCACAGTCAATAAGGGAACTATTTTTCCATCTAGCCCACTATCTCTCTCCTTCCTATGTTCCTTAATGCCTTTATTGTGTTTCATACCTGCATGGTTTATTTTTTGAATTAAATTGCATTCCAAGCAGTTGTTTGGGGGTTAACAACCAAGTTTTAACTTGAAGAAAATTTTCATGCATTTTCCCTCCGAATCCAGAAACCTTCACCCATATTTGTTATCTTCATTAACAGCTGTTGCTAGCCACCTGCTGTGAGGCCGAAAAGGAAACTTGAGTGACTGTTTTCCACATGATTTTTTTCAGCATCACACAGTGCTCACATCTATATATAAAATGTGCTGCACAATCATACAAGGATAAATCTCACTTGGCTAAAATCTCCTGAGTTGTGAGAAATGCAGGTACTGCTCTCAGCTTAGAATGTGCTAAAATGTTAGCTTCTGTTTGATTTACCTGCTACTCTTTGGTTAGCTACTTAGATTAAAAACAAACAAACACCGCCTGTATGTTTTCCATCACTTTGCTCATTGACATTCTTCTGTTCATAATAAAACAAAAATGATGGGTTGTTGTTTTTGCACCGTCTCTCATAATGTCTGTAATGGACTTTTGTCTGTTGTTTTTCTTGAGGGTAGGAGAGAGTGGTTACTTTCTAAAATGCCACAAAAATCAATGCAAGGTAAAGAAAACAGCTGAAAGAAGGAAGATGAGAGCATACTGTTAATCGAATCACAGACAGTTCGCTTCTTGGAGCAAAGACTGACTGTCTCTTATTCAATTAACACAGTTCACTTTTGCCTTCTTTGTTCTGAGAGCAGTATAAGCAAGTAGATTTTAGCCTGAAATCATTATAGATTTATTTTATGTTTCTTAAACAACTGATGCAAAAACCTCTGGGAGTGTTTTTAAACAATTAGTCCCATATATATATATATATATATATATATTCATTGGTTCTGTGGCTGTCATACAGAACAGTTTCCTGATGTGCATCCTCTACCTCTCTTCAGACTTGCTTCATAAAAACATCCATCATCACAGTTTGCCTTACTAGCCGCATAAATGTAACACAGACCACATTGTCCCTGAAACATCACAGGGCCCCATCATTGAAATCTACATGGAATAAATTTTAAAGACACTGAGAAACTAGTTGAAGGGAGAACTATAAGGAAGGTATTTGAAAGAAGACATTTGATTAAAACAGCCCTTTTTTGTTTGTTAACAGAATTTTTCTAGACAGAAGTATTCCTATTTAAGTATGTGTCTCAAGTTATCAGGGAAAAAATTAACTGACGTAAAACATTACCGGTATAGTCTATGGAGCTGGATATTAAGCAGACATTTGCATCATATTACTAAATACAGTATGCAAGAGCTAAAGCTTCCTAACATCACTGCAAAACAGGCAAAAAACTTCCAAAATTACCTTTTACCCTTGCCACTAAATCTCTACTAGATGTCTGGCAGACCAAGATTATGCTTTTCTTATACCTAGTGCCTTTCTGTTTGCTGAAAATGGGTGGAAAATGTTGACATCCTTCAGTAATGGTGACAACATTCAGTTTTGCAGGTTAGCAGAGGCTAATGTGGTGAACTACCCTTCATTCCAATTGGGCAAGGAAAAATTATGAGCCCATTGGTCCATCTAGCCCAGTATTGTCTATCCTGGCAAGCAGCAGCTCTCCAGTGTTTCAGGAAGGACCTTTTCCCACCCTACCCAGAGATGCCACCAAGGAGTGAACCTGGGGCCTCCTGCATGCAAGGGAGATGGTCTGCCTCTTGAGTTGCAGTTCTTAGTAACACATATGCTTATGGTGCTGCTTGAGTTTGGGCTGGAGACCAGGCTGGGGATGGGGTGATCCTTCCTTCTTCCCAAAAAAATATGGAAAATAATTCTTTATGGAAAGCAAAGTCTTGATGGAAAGTCTTGATGGAAAGCAAAATGAGAAACACAACTGGTGACTAAAGAACACCTTATTCATCCACAGCCATGTGTACTGAGAAGACCCAGCTTCCCCTTTTTTAAATTTGGTGAGGACTATTAAAACTGAATTAATTAAGATATAGTAGAATGAATTTCCTATTTATGTGGCAGGAAGGTTCAGGCAGGAGCCTAAACTTACCGCTTTTATGCTTTCGGTGCATGCAGTAATGAATCTGCAAGAGCCTTGGATGGAAGGGTGTTTAATACTAGCATGTAACTTATGCTTTGGATTTATGATTGCTTTTCATTTATTCTTCGAAGTCAAGGGGGCTTCCCATACAGTTCTGGCGGGGAAAATTGGGTCAGACATTTAGCTAATGCAGTATGAGATGTATGACTGTGGAGTTCACCAGCAAGAACAATTACAGTAATAAAATTTCTATTTTTGAATGAAAAATGATTACATTATAAAGTCTAATTCAGGGTAAATATAAGGCAGGTTTGCTTAAAGTAAATCACACAGAGATACAAATCAAGGATTACATCTATTCATCTGAATCTTCTCAACTGGTGCAACTTAACGTCACAAGTTCAACTAATGTCACTAAACGTTTGCATGATTATGTTTTGATTCATGATTACAAGATGATTCAAAGTAGTTGAGGCAAAAATAGCCGCCTGGCAAATTTTGTGTTATATTTGCCATATGAACAGAGATAAATAAAATATAATCAAACGTAGCCAATTTGATTAAAGTCCTCTGGAGAGTGGACTACATATAGAAGATTTATATATGGAAATCAAATAGTTTCACACCAATGGCAGCACTTGTCACTTCCAGATTCATTCCTTACAAGCTGTGACATAAAATGAGGAAATAAAACCTAGGTGCACATTTTGTAGTGATGTTTAGGATATGTTAATACCCCAGAGCATTGAGTCATCTTTCCCTTATACATTTTTATCTCATTATTTGAGAATAAGAATGCATTATCAATTAAAAAGTTGATAAAATATTATTCCCAATCCATTTCATTTAATTAAATGCTGGGAGAATGGGTTGGTTTTGTATTAGGGTGAATATTTTACTTGCGTTGCATGGGGAAGGGTCTTATTTTGGGATAGAAATGGGAGTTGGCTGTAGTGACAAATGTTTTGTTCCATATTCTCCTTTTATCACATATCATAGAGTAAAACCATGCCAGATTTTTTAAAAACAATAATAATCGAGAGTGATTTATTATGAGCCTTTGAGAGACTGGTCACTAGGAGGTGGTTTTTGATATCTAATGTCTTTTCTTTTCAAACTATGCACAATAGCCTCATAAGCACAGATGCTCTAACTTTATAAAGATCTGCAATAGTTTGACACGCAGTCACATTTTTTTAGGTCACATTTTTAAAGCAATTTTGGCATAAGGGTAAGTACATCCATTACAAAGGCTGGAAGTTGCAAGGGGTTGTATCATGTAAAGAGCCTATCTGAAAGGGACCACCCCATATTGGAGACAAAGCTGCATGAGAAATTAGTTAACGTAAAGCATAGTTGGTTCCAGATAACCTAAATTAGATCTTTCATGAGCTCTGTACTGTCCAAGGAGAGAGGAATTTGCTCCCAAACCTCGTTTGTTTACAATCCTTGGGGCAATTGAAAGGGTTAGCATCTCAGTTATACAAACTGCTTGTTGATATCATTATAGGATCCTCAGAAGGCTTGAGAATGGTGTGCGAGGGAGATCTAGGGCGTCTTGTTTTATTCTATTTAATTTTTAGGGATTCTTGTTTGTTTTATGGTTTTTAACTCCCCAGAGGCATTATTGAGTGGGATATAAATATTGCAAATAAATAAAATAGAAGGCATGACACAGAAGGAAAGAAAGATAGGGAGGAAAAAGGAAAACAAGCAAAATCTGGCACAAGTGCTTAAAGTTTGTATACTAAGCAGCTTGAATGGAAGCATTTGGAGGGAGAAGGGCGAACTGGAATTGGCCTGTCAGCAGAGCCCACGGAGTGTGTCCTGATTTATATCATTCCCTCTTTTACAGTCAGGTGGAATGACTGCTGCAAGATGGCATATGAGGGAGAGATGAGATCAAATGTAACTGGACTATTATATTAGCATATGATTTCCCCCTATCTTTTCTCTGTGTATCTAAGAAAAGGAATTTATACTAGCCTTATTTTTGACAGAATTATAACTTGTTCTTTTTTTTTCTGGTCCTGCAGGTTTTCAAAATACAGATTCCTTTACCCGAAGGCATTTCCCACATGCTGCTCACAGGATGGACTATATGGACTTTGAGGATGATAGCAGAGGATTGCGATTTGACATGGACATGGTGATAATCTACATTTATTCCATCAATTGGGTTATAGGATTCATTGTGTTCTGCTTTCTCTGCTATTTTTTCTTTCCCTTTTAAGGACTTTGATTTCCCATTGTTTCGTTCAGCCATCAGGCATGGGAACAGACATACCCTGATGTAAAGAGCATGTAGAAGACTTGGATTTACTGTTTTAAAAATTGAAATGGTTAAAATATCAAGAGTAACTCAGTGTCCATTTTCCAATCATTAGGTTTTTCTGCTGCATTTTGAACTTTGAATTGTGAAGAAGTATTTGTATATAGTGTGTACTTTTACTAATGCCTTCTAGAATGGACACACAGTTTTCTGATCAAATACTTTCTTTTTGGTTCTGTATTGCCAACATTTAAGCACATTAGAGCAGATTCAAATGTGCATATTCACTGAAAAGTGGCTTCAGCTACAAGCAACAATTGGCATGTTTGAAACAGTCTTCATAGTTCACATCCTACAGATAGACCCTCCATATCACCTCAGATATAATGATTTCTGTGGAGGAGTTCACACCTTAAGCAGTTAGGCTCCCTTGTGATGTTTGGAGTTCTCCATGTGATATATTTGCTTATTTGCAGTGTGTATCAAATGCACTGTATATCACATGTTTTAAGACTCTAGATTTTCTTCTCAGTATTCACCCTGAATATATTAAGCTCACATAGGATATGGTTCAAGAGCAGTTTTTGTGGTGACCAATGTAGCCAAACCTGCAGAGACAATCTAGCTCTCTTTTGTCTATGTTTGTCAAAGTATTGACGTGGAGGAAACTAACCTTTAGTCTCCTGAAGCAGAGTAGTCACATTTATTATGGGACAATGAGTGGAAACACAAATCAAAGGCCACATTAGTACTGCCTGTGTTTAATGGAAGCCGTTTCCACAGTGCAATTAAAAGACACCCCAAAAAGTCATATCGGATTGCTATTGTAGGAAAATGCTACACCTCATGTTTACTCTAGATAACACCATATGTGGCAACAACATTACACCTCACCTCCCGCTGCCCGTGGGAACATTTTAGGGAATGGAATATTCAGACTTGGTCAATGTCATCAAGTAACAAATAATCAAGTGATGGTGCAAGATATCAGGTGACGAATATGAACATGTGAATCAGCCCTTTGTTTCTTTCTTAGCACTTGACATGCAAGGTAGAATAAGGTTACTTGCCTGTTACTTTAAGCTCACATCTTATACAGATTCACACATGCATACAGAATCAACTGAGGCATGAATGAGCAATCACTGCTCAAGTATCAGTCAGAAAGGTCATATCACCACACATTTCCTTAAACACAGTGTTTTTCATTAGAGACTGCTCACACATTCAGCTGTGAGTTGTCAAGTGTTGAAAAATCGAATAATCTTTATTTGTGCACAAACTGCCCTTAGATGTAAGAAGACTGGAAGCATTGCAAAGATGCATATGTCACACATTCTTGTAACACACACAACCTCAGTATGTGGAAGAATAGGTAACTGAAAAGATTGTGGCACAGATTGTTGTTTGGCATTCTGAAGTTAGTCCTGTTAATCTCCTCTGCTCTCAGTATGACTGGATCTGGATCCAGCCCATAATTTAACATAGTATTTATTATTTCTAAAGTGCCTAAAACAAAACTAAGCAGGGTGCTATGAAACAGAGTTAACCACAAGAAAATGACGCCCCTCTGATTACAATCTAAGTGTGAGACAGCAGGTGTAACCTTTGGTCTGTCTAAGAGATTTCTACTAGAGGAAAACAATGTATACTGAGAAATAGAGGCAACGAAATGCAAGCACTAAGAAGATTTTTTAAAACAATTTTAAATTTTAAAAGATAAGCCAATGCAAAACACTGTTATATTTACAGACAAGAAAGGTGAGAAATATTCAGAGCAAAAAAATAGATATTTATCATTTTAGATAGCTTCTTAATTAAATAAGCCAGCTTCATAATCTATGGTTTGAAGCCAGATTGTTTAGAAAATGACCAGAGTTTATTTTAGACTATGATCTATGCTTCTTACCAAAATTCATAGAAGGCGAAATTACTCTACTGCAGACATTTTTCTCCAAGCTGCACAGGAGAAGTGCTGAGCTCAGGCTTGTTCTAGCTCATGCACTTTGCGGTGGACCATGGTCAGCCCATACTCTCAAGTTCACAGCATCTTAGTCTATACACTGTTTTTTATAGCCCAATCACAAATATCACTGGGAAACTACAAGGATTCATCTGAGAAAACACTATCATAGATTAGCAGCAACTCACTGAGCAAATTTCTCAAGATAACAGGGTTTTGCCCTTGTGGGGCCAAGCACAGGAAGCGTGCAGCCCTGGTGCGGGGCTGCCCAAGGTAGAAATGAGACTCATAACAGCAGTTTGGGGTTGAAATAGACCACAACTTTATTGATTACAGATGTAAGTAGGATTAAGTGAAGGCATTGGAAATGCATCAGGTATCTAGCAGCTCACCAGCTGGTTGATCAGAGGTTTGGTTGACCTTGAATAGCAAGTCTGTCTATTATGTACATTAAATTGGGGTGAACCCTTCAGGGCCGCCACTTGGAAGGGTGCTATGGCCCATCTTCCGCCGTGTGGACTCCCAGAGACACCCCTTCCCAGATCTCCTTTAGCCAATAGGCTAAAGATGCAACCCAATGCCTTATCCACCCAAAGTTGTGACAATTGCTATGAGGTAGGCAAAAGCCTGCCAACCAGCCAGTTTGTCTACTGGAAAATATCATCCCTGGCCCCAAATACAGCAATTGAGTATTCCATGGGAAGGTCCACACTCTGCCTCACCCACCCTCCTTTGGGCAGGACCATTCAGAAACAGGCTGGGAGGGTGAGGGATCCAACAATATATGAGCAGCCAACTTCTGCTACGACTTGCCTTTTAAATTATTTGGGCGGACTTGAATGGAACTAGGTCTGTTGCCATAGCCACGCTCCTTCATCACTCTGATTGGGCCATTCAAATGGGCTTTCACACCTTACAAGGCAACCACGTGAGTCGTGCCATGATGCAATGGCCCTGGGACTGGGCCACGCCAGGCTGCATACCATTCTTCACTTGTAGTCCCAGGTAACCAGCCATCCTTTAAATCTATACCTGGCAGCTTCCTTCTGTCTGTGTCCCATTTCTGACATACTTTGTACAGTCAATCTGTAAAGATTTCCATTTTAATTCATTAACTCTTTTATCCAATCTTTTTTGGCTCCCTCTTTTGTATTTAGCTTGGGCCAGAAAAGCTTAATCTGCATTATCTCAAAGGCAAAATACAGACCAGCTGAAAGCCTGGGGAAGACCTGATGCTGCAGCTGTGCTAAAGCTAGGCAGCTGTTGCTTCTTCTATGCAATCCATTATAGAACTATGGATGCCTTTTATCACTGTATGTTCAATAAAGCAATACTGTGGGGCTGTTTAAGAATGAAAATATAAACTTCAAGGTTTTATTCATAGATCTGACATGAGGTTTCCCCTCACCAAAGGATTTCGGTTGTTTGGTGCTTATTTGTCATAAGTCTATGACTCAGTTGTTCCTGGCTCACCATAATGAAGAATGTGAAGTACATTTTCAGCCAAAATGTGTTTTGTACTTTGGAGCTTTAACAAAAAAAGGGGGGGTAGTTCTGAAGAAATAATAAAGTAATTGTTTTTCTTGACCTGACTGATTTTTTAAAATGTCATTCTCTAAAACAAAAAGATTTGAAAATTTGTAAGAATGTAATTATGGTGCTTTAAAAAATAAATATTAATAAACATTATATCCAAATCTATTCAAAACTATAAGATATAAGTAATCTGGCATTTCTTGTGTACTTACATTAATAATCTGGTACACCAGCGCCATATAACATAATATTGTGGTTCGAGGACCCGACCCCCGCGATGCGGAATGAATACACAAGGACACATGATATAAGGTTAATGGGCATGGAAAGGCCACAACTTTATTGATTACGGCAGTGGAAAAGGTATTGGCTTAGGCATTGAATCTCTAAAGCAAGTGGGTTTACTCGCGACGAGACGATGGCGAAGAATGAGGCCGGGGAGAGGCTGGCACCGCAGCAAAAGGCTGCTGAACACGCCCCCTCCGAGGCACCTGGTTGGCTGCCTCCCGAGGGGCGTGGGCGCCAGCCAGGTGAGGTGGAGGCAGGGGGCTATGCCCCCTGCTAGGAGCAGTGCTCGGGCTCCCGTCCACAACCACTCCCCTCTCTTCCAGGGAGGAGAGTCCTTTAGGACAAGTCAATCCTCATATTACCTTTTAGTTACTACTGCGCATCAGAAGTTTAAGCTTATATATCCATATGGATGACTATCCATATGGGAGGCTAGCACTCCACCTTCTCTCTGTCAATTTCTTTCTTTGTTACCTGCACTGATGGGCAAGCATGAAGTTCCCAGGGTTGGAGGTACTCATATGCCAAGGACTAGATTCTCAGATGGGGTTGCAAGTCCAAGACATGGTGTCTATGGAGGACCCAACTGATGTTGAAGTCTGGGTTGATATACCAGATGAACCTCTGGTATTGCTGGTTCATCTGGGTTATCTGTTCAGCACCTCTTCATCTAGGTCAAAATCAGAGCCTGATACACTGCTCAGTGTGGTAGTCATAAAAGGAAACAGGTGCATCAGTTACTGAGAAAGTTCAGAAGCCTATGCTCATTAAGGACCAAACTGGATGTACACGGTAAATGTATTTGTGTCTTTCATTGGCCTTTCAAACCCTGGAACAGAAGTCTGTTGTCACATCCTATTAATATTCAATTAAGCAATGTTATCCCAGCAAAGGCCTAAGAAAGGCTGAGAGATTTATATCCTTGCAATCAGCTCCTCTCTCTCTCTCTTTCTTTCTTCCTGATCATCTGCTGGCTCTCAATGCACACCTGAACCTTCTCTAGTTTCTCACTCCTCTGAAGTAGACCCCTGGTAGGGGAACCCACTGATGGCCCTCGAAGCACTCCTCTGCCATCTGATCTTCTGAGCTTGATGTCATATCAGCACCTGGGGGGTGAGGATGTAGAAGGAGAGTCTGGGTCCAGGTCTGATGATGATCAAGGGGTCCAGGCGAAGTGTCTTTGGGACTTGGTGAGACTATTTAACTATGGCATTGGGCTCTTCAAGCTCCCTGGTGGCACTGGAGGTCTTGGTAAAGACCCATTCCTCTTCCTCAGATGAAGTCCCCCAGGAGTCATGGCCAGGCTGGACTCCAACAGTACATGTTAAACATGTGTTTGGCCCATTAAAATATAAAGTAAGGCTGGTGAGAAGACGTGTGTGGGGAAAAGGAATTAAAACCTCCAGCACTCTATATGATCTGTCACCTTGTTGTGCTCCATATATGTGCTCTGTAACTACAAGGACAAGGGTGATCTGAAAGTGGAGATATTGACATCAGGCCCTTGTCCTGGTCAAATCACTTCCTGTTGAGATTTAGGCTTTCAGCGCCTACATAACTGAGAATAAGCCATATTTAACAATACTGTGTATAGGATTGCACTGTTAAAATCTCATCTAGCCCTAAAGGTTGGACATGGAATTGTCCTTCAGGCCTTGAAAATATTGAAGTTGTTGAAGACTATGGTTGCCGTTGATACCAAATTGAACTGTCATTCTTGGCAGCTGTTGATCACTTAGAGAAAGTTCTTTTCAGAAAGCCATAGCCAGAGCATATTTCAAAGGAAACTTCTATCTTTGTAGGCGATGGCATTAAGCAAATGGGACATATTATGAATGTCTCCTCCTTACCAGCCCTAGCTTCCAGAACAGGACTGGATCCAGGCACCACTAAATCAATACTGACTGTTTCGCTGGTTCAGGAACCCATAGGAACAGATCTGTAATCATGGCAAATGTAACAAATTCATTAGTTAATGGAAATGAAGGACTCTGGAATTCAAATTTACTTTACTGAATAAGTGGGAATGCAAGGTCCAATTTGGGGAAAGCCCAAAACTTTGGGAATACAGATGGAAATTAATGTAGAGAGTGGGGTTTTTTCCTCTTTAACTCATTGCCTCCTTATAAGTAAAACTTGTTGAAATGTTTGGGCTCCATCCTGTTCTGCTAAACCAGGCATAGGGAGCCATTGGCCCTCCATATGTTGCTGAACTAAGCTGCCATCATTCCTGACCATTCACTATGCTTTCTGAGACGGGTGAGCAACATTAGGAGGTCAAAGGTTCCCCTCAGCTGTGCTAAACAAACAGGTGAAGCTGCTGTGTTGGCTTCCTGATGGCTGTCTACTCAAAGTAATCCTTCTGTAACCTGTTTTATTTCTATGAGCCATTATATTATTCTGGGATACATAGTTCCACCTATCATGTTTATTATGGGGCTTACAGTAGCATCTGATATATATCTGGCACCCATTTTAAATATTAGCCAGTGTGGTGTAGTGGTTAAGAGCGGTAGTCTCGTAATCTGGGGGACCGGGTTCGCGTCTCCGCTCCTCCACATGCAGCTGCTGGGTGACCTTGGGCTAGTCACACTTCTTTGAAGTCTCTCAGCCCCACTCACCTCACAGAGTGTTTGTTGTGGGGGAAGAAGGGAAAGGAGAATGTTAGCCGCTTTGAGACTCCTTAAAGGGAGTGAAAGGCGGGATATCAAATCCAAACTCCTCCTCCTCTTCTTCTTCTTCTTCTATTTGGAACAATTAAATTGGAATATTATTTGCAATTCAATTTTATGTCTCTGCTTTAATTCCCTATGTACTTGGAAGCAATAGACACCACTCTTCACTTACTGTAAAAGTATTGGTCTGTGTTCCCTGCATGAAAACCTAAAACAGCTTGAAGAGCTTTAGTTTGAAAATTGATCTAGCATATCTGGCTGCAATACGATCCCAATGTCACCATAATAGCAGTATAACTGCACGAATATGCAAGTTTCAAAGGATGGTGAATTCAGAGCACAGGCAAAGGGATAACCTCACCTATTTCGGAGGCAGCAATGGGGAGAAAGGAGGACAGATAAGAACCTCATGGATAGGCAGAGGTAGGGAAAGATGCATTTGTGTCAGAGCAAGATGGTGTGCTGTAAAAAAAAAAACAACCCAGAAGAGGACCCACAAGGATGGGCCACTGAATGCATCCCCAGTCAGATTTTAGTCTGGTATGAGAGATGTTTATGAGATACTTAATGGAAAGGTGGGATGCACAACCTTCAAAGAAATGTGATTTATATAATGAAAAAAGTCTAATGCAGTGGTATTTCTATGGAAAGATGGGCTATTCTTGTTGGTCCTTGTCTGGTGGGGGTGGGGGTGGGAAGAGTGTTCTGGAGTGGCTCAGGAGTGGCTCACTAAAGCAGTGTTTTCCATACTTCTGATATACGGTATAAAGCATACTTCCCCTGATGGAAAGTACTGCACTTATGAATCTAAACATAATGACACCAGGTGAACCTCACTGGGGAAGCTGTTCCATGAGTGTGGTACCAGAGTAAAAAAAACAAAAAACTTTCTCAAAAGTTTGTTTTATCTCACCTCTGAAAGGAAGATGCATTCAGAAAAGGCAATCTGAAAGCACCAGATGGTGGATATGAGAGTGAGGGGTTCTTCAAGTAACGGGATCCAAAGTAGTTTGGGCTTTAACAGGGCATACTAGCAGTTATTTGAGAAGAAAGTAGGATGGATTTATTAGTCAGTGGTTAGAGTGTTAGACTAGGACCTGGGAAACCAGGTTTCAAAGCCCAACTCAGCCACAAAGCTTACCAAGAGACCTTGGCTCAGTCACTGTCTCTGAACCTAACCTACTGAGAGGGGAGGAATTATGTGAGATCCTTGGTGAAAAGGTAGGGAATTAATGGGAGGAGGAGGAGGCTTCAAAAACCATCTAATTTTCTACTGGGGGGGTTGCATTCTAGGCCCAATTCAACGTACTTGCATTAGTGTTTAAAGCCCTAAACAACAAAGACCCCAAATATCTGAAAGACCGCTTCCTTCCCCACAGACTGTCTTGGGTGCTAAGATCAGTGGAGGGGCACTCTTGATGACTCCACCCCCAAGAACCCACTTTATGTTTTGTGATTGCATTTTCTTGTTGTTGACATCCATCTGTCTTGATAAGGGGTGAAGTGAAGTGAGAGATAATTGGTGAAGTGAAACTGCTGCATTAGAAGCAGTCCCCAAGGTTCAAGCCTGAGTGGTGTGTATGAATGCCCTGGGCTGCCCAGATGGCAAGACACACACACACCCCTTCGCCTTGTGGGTGTGGTCCAAAGGAAAGCAGAGCAATACATTGGCACACATTATTGGCTGCAGGAGTTGCCATTAGGAGGCATCTAATGTTTCTCTCTTTTTTGTAAGTTTTTAATGTTTTAAATTGTTGTAACCCATCTTGGGATCTGATTGTGAAAGAAGGGTAATAAATTAAAATAATAAGAATAATACCAACATATGTCAACACTGTAAGGAGATCAGGGCTTCCAGTTTTACCACACCATAGTTCTTGTCACACATGACTTCGGCTACAGTGCATTTCCATAGGACAGAAGGCAATCATGCTGGAAACAAAGTGTGACCAAAGGACAAACTAGTGTACAAACATATAAAAATATGCTTGCTGTTTCATAAAAACATATTCATGTGAGAACATGGACTGGAATTAATGGAACTTAAGAGTCAACAGAGCTATATTTGGCACTAATTAATTCTAGAAAAGAAAGGGGTTTAGTTTTCTGACATAATAGTCTATTGCATTACAGTGTTCATTAAATGAGGAAATGAAAATAATAGAGCTTTAAATACCTTTTATTATCTCACCCTGCCTACAATAATAATGTTATGGGAATCTCAGCTTTTTAGATAATATAGCTACCTTTAAAGAATGTTTGTTTGACTCACAGCCTACATGTAAATAGGAAAGGGGGGGAACGTTTATCTCTCCTATTTTCAGTCTACAAAACTGTTTGGCCCAGGCAAGTTGAGCCAATATGACAAGTTTTTTAAAAATATATTGGTATTTTTATATTCCTCTGCCCCACACAGAAAAGCTCCCAAAGTTTACATCTAATGCCAACACTATGTGCAGTATAGCTCATAATGCACGCAGTTTGTATGTTTTACACTCACCTCACACTGAGGCCTTGTCCACACCAGTTTACTGAGTGTTTACAGCTGTTTTCATTCCCATTTCATTTGTGTACTCCACGTGACACTCCCCTCAAACAACACCAGCCTTGATGTTTCCCCCCTGAAAATTCTGGTTTACCTGATATGGGAATAATCCAGTAAGTTGGGGAAAATTGGTTTCTAAATCTTCCTAATGTTTAGTTGAATCTCCTGTGTTGTAATTTGAGTCCATTGTGTCAGGTCCTCCCATGCCCAGCAGCATAAAACAAGCTTGTTCTCCGTCTTCCATGTGACATATTCAGCAACAGCCAGTCAGTTTATTATCACTATTGAGTAGACTCAGTCCCCATTGGGTTGTTTTGAGGATCCTTCCACTTTTCCCTCTCTAAATGATTTGATATGCTTCTGCAAACCTCAGGGTTTCCCCAAGCCTGATAATTCCCTCTTATGCATAGGTGTTGTCATTTTGGCTACAAAAATGGCACCCACATCAGGAGCAAAGGAAATGATTTGAAAACAAGTGCAGAACCCTGACAGGAACTCTCTACATACCTCTGACTGATTTTACGTATGTTGAGCTGTCCCATTGTGAATACAACTTGGGATAATGCAGTATACCCGTTTTTAGACTATCCAAGCAGTTTGAATATAGGCTGCTCAGAGCTGTTTTTTATAATCAGGCTTACAGAGCTATCTGACTTCCAGTTGTGCAGAATTTTGAAGGAAAGCTTTTTGCTGACCTTTCTACTTCTTTTTGTGTAAAGATTTTCAAATGAATTTGAAGCACATAAAAATGGTTTTTCATTTCAGTGGCTTTAACCAGCATAGAGTAGCATAGTAATATTTTCATGAGCTGTACATTAGTTTAATTCAGAAATGGGTTGTCTGGTCTTTTCTCCAAATAGAGATTGACCAGTTTAGTCAGTTAACTGATCAATTAAAACATTAAAAACTATAGTATGTTGAAATCGGTGACATCTGGAACATATTTAACCATGCTTAAATAAGGAGGTAATTTCACTGGGCAAACTAAACCACAGCAATTGTTTGTTTACTGGAAATAAGTGTGTGTGTGTGTGTGTGTGTGTGTGTGTCCAGAGAACTGCACACTTAAAAATATCCTTTATTGGTTTTGTAACTGAGAACATAACAGGACCCCCTTTCCCCCAATTATACGTTTTTTAGCACTGCCACTAGCAGTAAATATCTTTGCTCAGGTTATAGCCTGTGATTAAGGATCAATTAATGTTTTCAGATCAAATTAAAATGAAACGCTAGACAAAATAAATGCAAGCTGACAGCAAAGGATACTAAAAAGAATTTGAGGAGCACATTGCTAAAATATTTAAGGCCATAAAATTAATAATCTTTAATGTTGGGTTGGAATAACGACAGACGAGTAGCAAGTGTCATGTGAGAGGCATCTCTCGAGCAAGTCCCGAGAAGACTCTTTTATTGAATATTACAACATTGTCACAGGTGCGCTCGTTGCTGATTGGTTGACACAAACACAAAGCAACTTGTTGCTGATTGGTTAACACAAGTACAAAGCAAATGTTACATATAGGCATTAATCACCAATAGATTAAAGGCTGGGAAAGGGAGCACAGAACTAGACAGGCATGAAACCTCCTAATTAAATTATAACTAGTGATTAATATAGCAGGACTAAAACAATTACTAATGATTGATCATAACATGAAAGAACATAATAATCGCGTTCTGTAGATGTGGTCAGCTATGCATTAAGAACAGGTCAGAGTATAATGTTGCCATGAACTGAACATTCTAAAGAGATGAGGGAATGTCTAGGTATTTAGAACCGGTTGTGCAGCATGTGCAGAAGCAGAGAAAAGCTTAGAAGCAAGACTTCCCATCATGCCAGAGAAAAGCTTAGAAGCAAGACTTCCCATCATGCCACAGTCATGTGCAGAAGCAGAGCTTCCCTTCATCTCCCCCTTTCTTTTCTTGTTTGCAAGGTGTTCTGGGTGAATAAGACAAAAATACTTCGGGATACGTGGTATGCCAGTGCATGCCCGAAATAAGTTCACCAGGGTTGACGGGACAAAAATATTTCGGGATACGTGGTATGCCAGCGCATGCCCAAAATAAATCCATCCACATCTCCCCTAATGTTTACTGTTGGTGCTGCCATTTCGCAAAGTAGGCAGCAATGATTTTATTGGGTGGCTGAGGGGGAGAGAGAAGCCGAGACAAAAGACTTATGAGTCCAGGAATGCATTGGAGGAAGCAACATAGCAAAATTAATATACATATTATGACAATGGCATATTGAAAGAGATTACGAAGCCAAGTCAGGTATGGCAACCAAGCGGTGAGCCACTGGGTGAAAGAATCCCAGAGGCCAGAGAATCCAATGTCCTGTTTAATGTGGTGTGTAAGATTTTGCAAATGAGAGATTTGGCTTTGGAAAACTTCCGGAGGCGGCGCGAAACGAGTAATGGCGGTCCTCTTTGCGCAGCAAAGAGGGGCTCCGCAGAAAAGGGTTGTTCGCTACGGCGAAGCGACGACCCATTAAGTTAAACCACGAGCAGAGTGAGCTCGTGGCCGTGGGATCCGGCGGGCACCGAGAGCGACCCCCAAAACGAAGAAGGGACCCCGTAAGGGGCTCCAGAAGCGCGGAGGGGAAGCGGTGCTGTGGATTCATCGCTCTTTCTGCGGGAGTGAAGCCGCGCGGCTGTTACCGATGAGCGCCGACCTTTCTTCCTTCACATTGGATTACAAATTAACTACTCGTGAGTAGGATTTATTTGAGATTGGATTACAAATTCGTGAATTCGGCTGAAAGCGGGAGACGAGAAAAAGGAAGTCTGTCTCCCGGAGGTGCTTAATGATCAAAGGCAAAGGAACTGACAAGCTGGAAGCAGTACAAAAGGGTTTTTAAATGAGAGACAGCATACGTCTGGAGAAGTTGGAAACTGAAGGAAAAGGCAAGTTATCTTTATTTTCCTGTTATCGTGTCTACTCTGTTCGGGGTTTCTCCTCCGTTAGACTTCTAAAAACTTTAAAGACTTGAAAACCCCTAGTCCCGGACTTGCAGCGGGCAAAAGGTTGTGTTGCGGATACACTTACAAAGCTGAAACAGATACTTAGAGGCATTACCGGTGGATACAATTAAGCAACTGTATTTTGCACCTTTTAAGAAACTATTGTGGCAAAATTGAGAGGGCTCTGCCAGAGGGAAAAGATCTTCTCTAAAGACACTGGTTAATTTATCTAATTGTAGGAACTTTAATGGCGACTGAAACTTTGTTTCTTCTTTCATGAACTGAACAACACTCCCCCTAGTGGAGTTTGGGACTTACAATTTCCTGAGAACTGACTTTGTTTTGTCTCTCTGTGGTCTGGTTACTCACTCTGAGGCCTGTCTTTCCCATGGAACTTTTGACAGCTTGACCTTGAATCCAAAGACAGGTGTGGAATGAGTGTGGAATGAGTGGTAAACCAAAAACAAGAGCTGCGTCGAAAGCAGGGAAAGGCAAATTGGTACAAACAACTTTGGTTTCCCAGGCTCGTAGATCTTCAGTCCCTGCGGTTCTACAGGCTGTACCATTACCAACAACCCCAGCTGAAGAATCCGAACAATTAACAAGTGAAGATATGGCAGCTGGGGGATCTAACATTCTCCTAGAGGAAATGTTACAACAATTTGCAATTTTGAACAAAAAAGTGGATGACCAAACTGCAAAAATTGACTTAGCCACATCCTCAATTACCAAACTTTCTGAACAGGTGGCTAAGCATTCACAAGATATTGGAAACCTAAAGGACGTTGTATCCGAAAATCGAAAACTGGCCGAGGCTGCGAATGAAAAAGTAGAAGCAGTAACTAAAGAAGTGGAGGAATTGAAAGGAGAGGTAAGGCCGCTCCATAAACATATTACTGACCAGCAGGCCTATCTGTCTTTGGTGGAACTGCGAAACAGGGAAAATAATTTGAGATTACGCTCTATCCCAGAGATTGAGAAAGAGGACTTGATTGGCTTCTTAACAGCAGAATTTTCTAAATTCTGGGGTATAAACGAAGATACAGACTTTAAAATAACAACTGCATTCAGATTGGGAAGGGCTGCTGGGAAGGACAGACCTAGAGACTGTTTGATTATTTTAAGGACTAAGCAGGAGAGAGACAAGCTACTCGACCTACATTTTAATAAAGCACTTGAGATCCAGGACAGAAGAGCACAAATTTACAAGGATATTCCTAAACAATTACTGGATCTAAGATCTAACTACACTGACCTAGCTGGACTTTTGAGAGGTAACGGAATACCTTACAGGTGGGAGTTCCCACAAGGCCTCTCATTCAAATACAAAGGAAAGAAGACAAAAATCAAAACGAAAGAGGACAGCCAGAAGTTCCTACACGACCACGGAGAAGACTTGCAGAAAGGAGTGGCAGCTACTTGGCCACCACCAGAGTCTGGAAAAGAGTTACCACCCTCGGATTTGGACAAAAAAGAAGACGCCCAACAAGAGTAACAACAGATTGATACAGGATGTCTCTGCAGCTGTATAGTTGGAACATTAACGGCGCGAATTCCCCAGAAAAACGCAAAAGGATCTTCCATATTCTAAAGAAAGAGAATTTGGACATAATTTGCTTGCAAGAAACCCATGTGACTAGGTCACACAGGAAGGTGTTAATAAATAAAAGATTAGGCCAAGAATTTATCTCATCAGATAGAGTCAAGAAGAGAGGCGTGGTGATCTACGCCAAGGAGAATCTATCACCAAAATTTTTGTTTAAAGATGAACAAGGAAGAATCCTGGCTATTGAAATTTCGACTCAAGGAGAAAAAGTTTTGATATTAGGAATCTATGCACCAAATGAGGGGAAATCAGAATTTTATAAGAAGCTGCATGAGACACTACTGGACTATCTGGACTATTCCAACATCATTATGATGGGAGATATGAATGGGGTCGTCTCTACTTTGATGGATAAGTCACAGAATCAGAATCTGACTAAAGATGGAAGACTACCAAAAACTTTCTTTGAACTAACTGACAATATGGACCTAATTGATTTATGGAGGACGAGAAACCCCCTAGGTAAAGAAGGAACTTTCTTTTCTGAGGCCCACCTGTCATGGACAAGAATCGACCAAATCTGGGCAACTAGAGGGCTGGCACCTAAGACTACAAAAATAGAAATCTGCCCAAAGACTTGCTCCGACCATAATGCTTTGAAAATGGAAATGAGATTTACTACTGCCGACTCCTTCAGATGGAAAATGAATGACAACCTGTTAAGAGATCAAGAGATTGTAAAGAAGGCCCAAAAAACTTTAAAGGATTATTTTGAAATCAACTTGAATACCTCGGTGGAAAAAAGAATAATCTGGGACGCAAGCAAAGCTGTTATGAGAGGGTTTCTGATACAACAGAATACAATCAAGAAAAAACTTTGGAATAGTAAAAAAGACAAGATATTGGAGAAGATAAGTGATGGAGAGAAAAAATTAAGAGTGAATCCAAAATCAAAAGAGACTTTAAGAGAAATCAAATTTCACCAGTCACAATATGCGAAATTGATTAACCAAGAAGTGGAATGGAAAATCAAACAAATGAAACAAAGATCTTTTGAATCTGCGAACAAATGTGGGAAACTGCTCGCTTGGCAGTTGAAAAAGAGACAAAAATTAAATTATGTCACCAACTTAGAAGTTGAAGGGAAAAACATTCAGAAACCGGGAGAAATTAGAAGGTGTTTCCAGAAATATTTTAAAAAACTGTACACACAAGAATCCGAGGAAGCAACTGAGATAGAACAATTCTTGAAAGATAACGGCCTACCAAAATTATCTCAAGAGAAGAGATCAATCTTGAATTGTAAAATAACACAACAGGAAATCGAGGATGCCATTCAGAATATGCAACTAGGCAAATCTCCGGGCCCTGATGGACTCACCTCCAAGTACTACAGGATTTTAAAAGACTACTTGATACAACCATTAATGGAGGTTTGCAACCAGATTATGGGGGGAGGGAGGGCACCAGATACGTGGAAAGAAGCATTCATCACACTGATACCTAAAGTGGAAACTGAAAAGACTCAACTCAAGAGCTACCGCCCCATCTCACTCCTAAACGTGGATTACAAAATATTTGCGGATGTTTTGGCTAACAGATTTAAAAAAGTACTAAATGAAGTAATCCATAAGGACCAAGCAGGCTTTCTCCCAGGTAGACATTTGTATGATAATACCAGGAACATTATCGATATTCTGGAACTTTTACAAACAAATATTAACACCAAAGCAGTGCTAATTTTTATTGATGCGGAGAAGGCCTTTGACAACATTTCTTGGAAATTTATGAAGAAAAACTTGGAAGGGATGGGAGTGGGAAGGGGGTTTGAGAATGGAATAGAGGCAATCTATTCAGAACAAAAAGCTAAGTTGATAGTGAACAATGTGGTGACAGAAGAACTTCATATTGAAAAAGGAACACGCCAGGGGTGCCCCCTATCCCCTCTGTTGTTTATTTCAATCCTGGAGGTTTTGCTGAATATGATAAGGGAGGATCGGCAGGTACAAGGAATACGGGTCGGAGCGAAACAATATAAACTGAAAGCATTTGCAGATGACTTGGTTTTAACATTACAGGAGCCAGAACCTAGTACAAAAAGAGTTTTGGAATTGATTCAGAAATTTGGTCGGGTGGCGGGTTTTAAGCTGAACAAACAAAAAACTAAGGTGTTAGGGAAAAACTTGACGGTTACTGAAACAGAGGGGTTTCAGAAGGAAACAGAATTAAACATTGTTAAAAAAGTGAAATACCTGGGGGTCAATCTGTCTTCTAAGAATTTGAATCTATTTAAAGATAACTATGAAAAATGTTGGTTAGAAGTCAAAAAAGATCTAGAAATTTGGTCAAGATTGAAATTATCCTTGTTAGGCCGAATTGCAGCTATAAAAATGAACGTTTTGCCAAAAATGTTGTTTTTGTTCCAGGCCTTGCAGATTGTGGACAGAGTGGATTGTTTCGGAAAGTGGCAGAAGGACATTTCTAAATTTGTCTGGCAGGGCAAAAAGCCCCGAATAAAGTTTAAAATACTAACTGATGCAAAGGAGAGAGGGGGGTTTGCCCTGCCGGACTTAAGGTTATACTATGAAGCTGCGGCCTTCTGCTGGATGAAAGATTGGATCTTATTGGAAAACACTGATGTCCTAGATCTGGAAGGCTTTAACAATTCGTTAGGTTGGCATGCGTATTTGTGGTATGACAAGGGGAAAACACATGGAATGTTCAAAAACCATATTGTCAGAAAAGCAATATATATGGTCTGGAAAAAATACAAAGACTTATTGGAAAGTAAAACTCCGAGGTGGATTTCACCAATAGAGGCCAAAGCTCGGAAAACATCCAATATGGAGGCATATTGGCCGAAATATTGGGAAATAATAGAAAACATTGGAGGTAATTGGAGGTTGCAGAGCTTTGAAAAATTAAAGGACAAGGTGCAAAATTGGCTACACTATGCCCAAATTAATGAGGTTTTTAAGCTAGATAAAAAAATAGGATTCCAGGTGGAAAAATCGAAACTTGAGACAGAGTTGTTAGAACCAAAGACCAAGGTATTATCGAGAATGTATAACTTGCTGCTTAAATGGAATACTCAAGATGAGACAGTTAAATCAGCCATGATAAAATGGGCTCAAGACATTGGTTACAACATTATGTCTGAGGACTGGGAAAGGTTATGGACCACCGGTATGAAATTTACGGCATGTAATGCCTTGAAAGAAAATATTATGAAAATGGTATACAGGTGGTACATGACCCCAGTCAAGCTCGCTAAGATATACCATTTGTCTGACAATAAATGTTGGAAATGCAAGGAGGCTGAAGGGACATTTTTTCACCTCTGGTGGACTTGTCCAAGATTGAAGGCCTTTTGGGAAATGATCTATAATGAGTTAAAAAAGGTGTTTAAGTACACCTTTCCCAAGAAACCAGAGGCCTTCCTTCTGGGCATTGTCGGCCAGAAGGTGTTAAAAAAGGATAGAACTTTTTTTATGTATGCTACAACTGCAGCAAGAATTCTTATCGCCAAGCATTGGAAGACCCAAGATTTGCCCACACTGGAGGAGTGGCAGACGCAATTGATGAACTACATGGAACTGGCCGAGATGACTGCAAGAATCCGAGACCTGGGAGAAGAGGCAATGGAGGAGGACTGGAAAAAATTTAAAGACTATTTGCAAAAGTATTATAAGTTGTATGAAACATAAGACGTCGTATGACTTGGAACGTTAGCCCCAGCAATGAAATTTAATTATCTATGAAATTGCTAACATTTGTGAAAGAATCAAAGTTTAAATGGGTAAAAATGATATCATGTTATATTTTTAGAGTAAATGGAGAATAAGAGATTTAAACTTAAATTGCAACTGAAAATATAAAGAAACACACGAAATAAGGGTATAATTTGCTGATGACTTTATTATCAAGAATGCATTATGCGGGAGATGTGGGGAAGTCCAATGGAAATTTGAAATAAGCTGTTGAAATGGATGTGATTTTCTGTTCTCTTTTCTTTTTTTCTTCTATTCTGCTTTTCCTTTTGTTCTTTCTGTAATTTGGAAAAAATGCAATAAAAATTATTATAAAAAAAAAACAAATGAGAGATTTGGCTTTGAATGGCTTTAGAATTATCAGTAATATTGAAGCAACACATTTGAATATATCTCTTTAGCTGTTTCTCTTTTCACTTGTTCACAGCCATAATGATGAAGCATCAATAAATAATTGATAGCAGCGCGGTTTTGCAGAAGGCCATGCTGGAGTTCACTCTGTTCTTTATTTAGAAGGTGAAGAGCTTGAGAAGTAAAATTCAGGGCCTTTGCTGCAGAACAAGCTAAAGAGTTAATGTTCCTACTATTGTGTACAGCCAATCCAGGGACTCCTAAAAGAGAAACAGCTAAAGAGATATATTCAGACCTACTGGGAAGAGAAATTGAATCGTCACAATCATTAGTCAATGCAATAGAGCGGCGATATCGAGAGCGGGTCAAATGATGCTTTTGGGGTAATACGATGGACAAACGGCTTAAGCAACAGGGCGTGCCATGGCTGATGTTTGCTGGAATGTAATTAAATGTATAGCCTGGACATGACCAGAACCAGCCTTCTGGCAGCTCTGTATATTTATATACATAAGAAATATTTACATAATTAGAGCAATTAAAATTATCCTTGCCCATTTTCACACAGTTGGATTTTGTGCAATTGACCATACGGGCACAGGTGACATTAAAAGAAGCCACGTATGGGGTCAACAAATCAATGGCCAAAGGTGGGCGTCGGCGCACTTGGTTACCCCAGTTGTGGTAACCGGAATAACCAAGGATGCGAAGAGAATCATTTTGCTAATAACAGGAGACTGGTTAGAGAGGCTGTTGGACCCTTGAATGGCAAGGGAGTTGAAGATGCACTAAAGGAGGATAATGAGATTGCAAAGAATCTGAAGAGAATATGTAAAATAAAATGAAAACCAGAATCAAAACATTCTAACACAAATAATATCAGTGCAGTTTCTCTTTACACCACTAAGGTACCATTTCCCCAACGATCTGACTTGGCATGAGATGGTTATCCGAATCTGATTTCTCACAATCATTGCTAGGAAGTGGAGAAAATGCATGGAAACTATTCAAAGCTGTCGCAAGTGTTCCTTCATGTTCTTTGAAATGTGGCAGGTCCTTCCTTCTACACCCGGCACAGCAATTATCGCTTCTTTTTCCTCTGTTTGTGTTTCAAAGGCTTGAAATTAAATAATGAGATATTAGTCACTGGCTTATTAAGACCTGTCTTGTACTCTTATGCTTAAAGTCTTTCCCTGTTTTAACAACACTTTCAGGGATACGTCAGCTGTGGTCTACAAACCAGTTCAGCCAAAGAATGCATATAAACCAGTTAGAACCACTGATGATGAACCCGTGGTGACAAGTTGTTTTTAGTTTACTCAGAGAAACATGGGAAGCTGCTTTATACTGAGTCAGGTTATTGGTCCATCTTGGGTTCCAGCCCCATGTTGGGCAAAATATTCCTGCGTTGCAGGGGGTTGGGCCAGATGACCCTTGGGGTCACTTCCAACTCTGCAATTCTATTATTCTAAGCTCAGTATTGTCTACATTGACTGGCAACAGCTCTACAGCCCTACTTGGACATCCTGCAGATTAAGCCTGGGATCTTCCAGTGAGCTTGTGCCATTTTTCATTTGCTACAGAAATGTTATATTTCATCATAGCACACAATACATGATTCTGTCCTTAGTTTTTTTTCAGCAGTTTCTTTTGCTCCAGAGCAGTGATTCAGATTATCCTTTGAAGATACCTATATAGTAACTATGTTTTGCCCCATGGAGCAGCTTTGGTGAAGATCCGTTTCAGTTGGGAAAAGGAACATGGGGAAAGCATTAAAACACTTTCCCCCAGTGACCTCCCCCAAACTGCTTTCTTTAAAAAAATCTATTATTATTTTTTAATCAGCAGGATGTCTCACACTATATGTAGTTTGACCCTTAGGTTTAGGAGAAGTCTAGCAAATCTATTCAACAGTTGTTGTTGTTTTTGAGAGAGAGAAAGAAATGTATTGTATTAGTGCAAAGGGTTGGTTTTTTAAAAATGAAACATGAAGTTCTTGGTCCTTAAACTGCTCTTCCCTTAATTTCTTTATATATTATGTCACTTCCCCAATCCTTTCTGGATTGCAGGTTACAAATTAGTTTGACATCATTGCAGGCAGCATACTTGGGCCAATTCTCTAGCTTTTTATCAAATTAAAAAATGTTTTTTAGAGATAAATCACAAGAGTATACATTCTTGGTTAAGACTTTGATAGTTTAAGGCAATGAGATTGGTTTAAAGCCAGCTTGTCCTCACAATCCAAAATGCTTTTAAAGTAGATGAACCGGAGGAATGATGAGCAGCCCACACAACAGCAAGGGTAGCTTTTGCAGACAAGCATCACCCAGAAACAACCAAGTGAACAGCCAACAGCTAACTGTTTGTGCTCTTTGCTCACTTCTGGCTGTCTGAAGATGGCATATTGAATTATGTGGGTGATCCCACCAGGGCAGTTCACACAAGACATTACTTTCCTTGTGAATCTTCCATTACGTATCTATTCATTACCATTTGGAAATTTGGACACTGTGTAGCAAGAATTTGTAGTAATTTTTCTAGCTGTCAAGTTCACAAGTACAGTATTGCTGAGGCTGCACCCATTACAGCTTAGCTCGCACTGTTATCCAGGATACATTACATTACATTACATTACATTACATTACATTACATTACATTACATTACATTGATGAGCTGGCTCTTTGTAGTGCTGGGTTCAAAGGCTGGCTTACCTTTTTGTTCATTTATGAATCACTTCCCATGAAACACCCCAAACCTATCAACAATAAAAACATCAGCAATAAGAAGATATATAAATACAATTTCTAGCCCAATGCAGATAAAGACTACTCAGCATCACTTGGAGAAATAGCAGTGTGAACTGAGCTTTTTATGGTTTTAATAAACTCAAATTAGATCAGCTCAAATCCCTTCCTGCCCCATACGATTGACTCAGTGGTGGAAGTTTTTTTGTAACTTATTTATTTTTTAAAGGAAACTATGCCTTCATTGAAAAAGAACTAAGTGTAAGAGAGAGGAAACACTGGCAATAGTCCCAGATGTATCAATACTGCCTGCATGAGGATGTGATGCCAAATAACAAGAAGTCTAGATTTGAAATGTGCATTTCTAATTCACTGTGACACAAAACAATTAATAGTCCATACTTCATTAGTCATAGCAATTGCATTAATTCTGGTAACAACAAAGGTAGCAAAATTCCACTAAGACTAATTTCCTAGCACAATGTCAGCTATCCACCTTCTGGAGGCTCTGAACCTTAACCAGCCCTCTAAGAGGGAAACAAAGCTCGACTGGAAGTGAAAGGCTTCTCATTGTAGGTGTACAAATGTTGCAGCCTGTGTTCCATTTCTTACATAAGTCTCTGGGCAGCAAAAGCAGCAGGGGCTACAGAGCTGAAGAGAACAGTAAGCTTGGCAAGGCAGCAGTGGGTTAGACGGCTGGACTGGGGAGGGAATACTTGGATGAGCCACCTACTATAAGTAACTAGGGAAGGTCCATCAGGCTGAGGGGACTCTGTAATCCCACAAAGACCCAACTATAACTAAGCAACCCAAGCAACATCAGAGCTAATGAAGAGTTGAGTCCTCCCACCAACATCAGTGGAAGCTACTTCATCAGGGCAAATGGGGCACTGCCTCCATCTGCCCTCAGCCAGCCCCCACCTGCCTGCCTTCTTTCTTACAACCAATCCAAGGGGGTGGCCCTATCTGTCAGATTTCTCCTGCTTGGTCTCAGTAATGCCTTTTAGAACTTAGCATGGAGGAAGATGGGGGACAAAAAGCAGAATTAGTTGACTCTGCTTGTCATTGGTTCCAGCTCCACCCTCTATTGGTCTCCTTGCCTTTCATCTTACCAAGCTCACTGGGCACCAGCCATCACCACCTCGCATCCTGACAGAGAGCAGGATTAGGAAGTTGGAAAGGAGGGATTTCCTTCCTGGGTTGTCAGGTGACCAGCTTTCAACCCTGTCATTCGACTTAAAAGGAGAAACAACCTGACATAAACTTCTTTTCTTTTAGCTAGGTGAAAAAGCAGTGGTAACCCAACATATTTCCAGTAGAGAAAATAATTAGCACGGCATATATGGAGGAATACACAATGGTTTATTTTAGGACAACATTCCTTTGGGCAAAATTACTTACTTATTTGTAACATGCCATTATCTATTTACGTATTAATGAAGAGAGTGTGGATTTTGTAATTAAACTCATTCGGTGACCAGAGAAGCATTGCTTGATTTCTCGTACAATCTTGATGGAGTAAAAGTGATTAATAACTACTGTGGAAAGTGTCTGCGCAGTTTCTGTATCAAATAACCTGGAGCAATTTTGAAACTTCATGTAGCTATCCTTTCCCTAAAAATCACAGACATTAAACTTGTTCCCAAGTATACATACTCTTTCAGATACAGGCATCTAAGTACATATTTTAAATGTGCATTTGATTATATGCACAATGAGCATAATAAAGGATGATTATATGAAGATTTACTGACAAACTAAGAATGCTGAAGACTCAAATATATCCAATGCAAATATTCAGCTTGGCATTACTCATAGAGCAATGCTCTTCGAGTGCAGATTCCAAATTTAAATATTCATATGTGATATTTACCAGGTTTGTTTAGTATATTTGTTAAATTTAACTCCAACATTTCCTTTACCTTCAATTAGAATATGGTATATATGACACCATAAGGCAAATGTGGAGAGACCATCACGAAAAGGGTACTTTGCAGCATCTGTGGTGCACCTGACCCCTGGGTGGAAGCATTTTAATGTCTTTGAAAGGGCTGTGTGCATAGCCTCATCTGTTAAATCAAAGTGGGAAACTGAGCATCCTGCACCCAGTTGGGCGCATGCTTCCCCAAACAGATGGGGATATAAATGGGGAAGTCTGCTTCCTTGAATAAAGTGCATGAGCTGGCTTTGGACAAGAATCTTTATTAGGTTATAGTTTACAATTTTCTGTTGTTTTCATCTTAAATTATGTTACACAATTATTGCTTTCAATTGTGTATTCAATATTAAAAATAAAATTCTACATAAATAAAAAGTCAGTTTGTGAAACGTTGAAATATTAATTTAGAACAAATGGTGTCCAAGTTGCACAGACTCTGTTTTCTGCTCCTTTCTGCAGTTGTGTCCATTCTCACAAGAATGTAGGGAGGCATCCCTGCCACCATAGAGACAGGGCTGCCTTCCCACCAACTCATTTGTACCTGTGAATGAAGGCAGGGAAGAGGGGTGTCACCCTGGCAAATAAGGCAGTGCTTCCTGCTTGGCACTACATGTGACTTGCCTTCCCACTCTCACCACCCCCTGCACAGTGTCACCTCCATCCCTCCACACCAGAGATGGGCAGATGTGGAGATACATCCAGAAGTATCTTGTCAGATGAGGTAGAGCTGCTGGTCAGTTGCTGTTGCTTACTTGGAGAAATGGGGAAAGGGGCAGGGATGTCAGTGCAGTGTGCAGTGCAAACACAACTGTGAGGCGAATCCAGTGGTCCTGCAAGTGTGTTTGCATTGTGCCAACCTCTCTGCTGCAACAGCAACTTACCTGCCAAAGCTTCCTATGGCTGCTATGGGTGGTGTTTCATTTTGATGGTATAATGCAAGGGTTCCCTAACTGTGGTCCACGAGGTTCATCAGGTGGTCCACACGTCTGAAAAAATACAATTAAAAATAATACAGCACCTGGCACAGTGCATTAAAGTTGCATTAAATGGTCTGCCATGACCCTCAGAATTTTTTAAGTGGTCTGCAGGATGAAAAAAAATGGGAACCACAGGCATGATGTATTCTTATTAATGTTTTCAAATGTCTTGTAATTTGCTTGGAGGCTTTTAGGTAACAGGCAACTAACAAGTCTAATAAACAGAGTAGAGTATTTATTTATTTTGGTCAATAACCAGTTGAGTCTAATAAACATTAACAATTCTTATTGATAACAATGATAATCAGCTAGATTAGCAGGTGTGTGCTTTCTTACGTTTTTATAAATGATGAAGACTATGATGTGATACAAAATGTAAGTGAAAATAGAAATGGTTGAAGAATGTGGAATATTTAAACATGTACCAAGTTGTACACATATTATATTAGCTACAACTTGCATTTCACTATAAAGTCCTGGATAGGACGCTACCTTATCCCAGGTCAGACTATTACTTAAACCACTCATGAAAGATTGTCATTGATGTCACCTTCACAATTTTCAGGTAATAAGTTTTTGTAATTCCTACCATAAATGTCTTCTATTGCCTCGCTTGTCCACCAGTTGTTATTTCCTTCCAACGTGGTATGGTCATAAGAAATAGTTTTGTCAAATGGAATAAGCATCACTATAGTTCAAAATAGCATATTAAAAGAAATGCTTACATTAGCTAAGTATTCCTTAACAGCATGTTGATAGATCTGATTTTGCTTTAAATACCGTCCTTGAATTTTTACAGAATCTTTTAAAATGCCTTGGTTCTGCATTTGGATCAAATCCAAATTCTATTCCTGCTACTTGAGGAAACCTAAATGTTAATAAAAACAGTTTATATTTTATATTATGATGAATAAACTCACTCATTAATATTCTCCACATTTCAGCCCTCTTTCAAAATCAATACAATCTATTCCTCCATGTGCTAACATTTAACACACATTGATTAATAATGCCATGCAGATAACAGTTCCTGCTCCACCTCTGTGAGCTCCTTCTCTAGCCTTCCTCTAATTTCAGCTACCCCTAGTGCACTATCCAAGAAGCCTGCCTTGACCTATTAAATTTAGCAAGACACTCTAGTTTCCAAACATGAAATACAGCACAGAGCACAGATGTTTGGAATGTACACAGGCAGGAGCCATTTAAAGCAAGTGTGAGACTGAAAGAACTTTGCACACAGATGCACTGGGTTTCAAAACAAAACTGCATTGGCTTCATACAGAGCTGGCATGGGAGTGGTGCTCCAATTGCTAGCTGAGAGGCACAGCAAAGCCTTGTCTCACTCTCTTTTGCGTTAAAGTGCAACTGGCTATTTGTCTTCCATAAAAAAGTGGTTTGCCACATGCGGTAGGTGCAAAACATAATGTTTAGGCAGCTTCTGGCATTCTCATCTCCACAAGGAGGTTTTTAACTCTTATTATTGTAGGCAAAGCATATGCTCTACCACTGACCTATGTCCCTCCTCCCCAAGCTGTTGATACTTTTGATTCAAGAGTTGGTTCATATGCAATCACAAATACGGATGGACAAATCTGTCAAGATTCTCATTTTTCAATTCTTAAGTTCAATTCTCCACATTTCTGTATCAGTTTGCAAAACATTTTTAAATATTAATTTCTCCTAATGTATACATTTTATATGCCTAATATACAAATTTGTGCAAAGCAATTTTCCTTAATATAATACATTTCAGTATGTTTTTCTCATGAATATATGCATTCTTATGCACAGTTTACTGCAGTGTATGCACTTTTATACACCTTACAGTCGTACCTCAGCTCCCGAATGCCTTGGGAGTCAGACGTTCCAGCTCCCAATCAAAAACCGGAAGTGAGTGTTCCAGTTTTTGAACTTTTTTTGGAAGCCAAACATCACAACTGTACTTGATTGGGGAACTACATCACAAAATTCTCAGAAGCTCACATTTCAAAAGATGGGTGTATTTCAATTGTTTCAGAAAGTAAACTTGATAGGTTCACTTTTAAATGCAAATAGGATCCAGTTTCTCCCCCATTCCTACATTAGATGCCAAGATTCTGTGAAAGTGAAACTAAATGCTGGCAAAGTCCTTCTCCTGGCAACAAAGGAGGAGGGAAGGGGAAGCAGGCAAATCCAGGCCTTCACTTCAGCTCATTCCAGCTAATGTGCATAGCACTAAACCATAGTTTAGTGTGACATAAATTCAGACAGTAAGAATAGTATAATTTGCATGCAAGATGGAAATTGATAAATGCTGACTGTTACAGCATTAAAAATCCATTTTCAGAGGAGTTCAGGAGTCGGAGGAAGAGGCACTTAAAAATATATATACTTCATACCTTCCATCAAGAGCTGGGTATCTCTAAACTCCATTTTCAAGAGCTTCCAGCAGTTGTTTGCCTGTCACTCTGATGACGAGAAGGGCATCAATAAAGGGAAGAATATTCAAAAGGTCATGCATTGTAAAGTCTCCTGCTGGGTGTATTCGATTTGAGTGAAGTGTTCCTATAAAAATCAAAATGAAATCACCAACCAAAACTGCAACACTTTTGTGAAACTGAACAGATAAACAATTAATGTTGTTTTAAATAGTAGTGATGCTGGTACAGTATTTCAGTGGGAAAATGTTTAAGTCAGGGCACAGGAGGCTACATGGGGGTGGGATTGGTGAAAATGAAGTATCATGCCTTGAATAAACAGTAATGTTTTTCACTAGTGTAAAGCCACCGCTGGATACCTTTGCCTTTCTAACTTTATTACTAGATTTTGAAAATTTGAGATAGCAGGCTATTTGCCATAGTCTTGGAGTCTGGCCTCCAGCTTGCTTTCTTTTTTAAAGCAAGAGATGTATTTGGGAAAGGTTACTGTGTTAATAATTCAATTATTGTGTTTAGTTACTAATGATGCTGTTTTGTGGAGTTTATTGTAGTATTGCATTGGAATTTTATCTGACTTATGTTTATTTTCCCATTAATTATGCTGCTTTAAATGTATCTTTTATGAGATCTTCATCTGTGGTGTTTTGTTTTGATATTTTGTATTTTTATTACATGCTGTAACTTAGATTGTATGCATGCTTTGAGGGTTTCTTTTAAAAAAATATAAAGCAGTATAGAAATGATATGAATCAATTGATGAAAAAATTAAAAGGCCACCTGAATTAAGCAATGCTACATCTTCCGTGAATAGCTTCCAGCATTGCATTAGCATTGCATTGCATTTCCCAAATTGCTCTCCATTCTTCTAACAGTTTTGACATAACCATCTAAATGAACATCAATTGGGCAGAGAACTTCCTTTAAAAGACTCTACAAGAAGAAAAAGGTTGAAGCAGTTCATTGGAAGCAAAATCTGCAGCAAATTCCAAAGCACCATATGTGAATATTCGTCTGGGAATATATAGGAGAATTCAGGCAGCCTTCTCCTTCCATGTGCAAGGGTGAGGGAAAGGGCACATTCCTTGATTTGGCCCCCTTCCTTGTGTCACTGTTGCCATTCCACAGCCAGTCATATCTGCACTGAACATTTAAAGTGCAAGGCTTTCCCTCAAAAGTTCTGAGAATAGCAGGTTACCCGTCAGACAACTACAACTCTCAGCACCCTTAACAAACTAGTTCCAATGATTCTTTGGGGAGCAGTCATGCACTTTCAATGTATGGTGTGGATGTGATACATGTGTTGGAGAATAGTAGGGAGTTCATGTAGGCTCCCTCTGTGGCTTGGAACAATGGGAGTTCAGGGTTCCAAATCTAGTAGGAGCCTACATATGTAGAAGAGGCTTCCCACTTATCCCTCCAACTTATGGCCACAGTGATATGAGGGAGGGGATGCCCTCTTCCCCTTCAATCACACAAGGGAGATGCTTAGGGCTAAGAGGAACAATCCAGGATGTGGAACAAAAAATATTTTTCCATGCTAGAAGTTAGATAGGGTCACTGTATATCGTAGGGCTTGCATCTAATTATCTTAACTACCTTAATTAGTGAGATGATGCTTTGTTGATTAAATATGCATATGATAAACATTAGTTATGAGGGGAAATAATTTTTTTGTTTGTAAATGATATCTGCATGCGTTGGACCAGGGACAATATTCAAATAATTTTCCTGCTTTATGAGAGAAAGAGAGGAGCCTCCTCAAAGATTGTGCCTATTACCCAGTTTTTATGCATGCATATATTAAAAGTGGTAGTTCTGATATGCTGCAGACTTCATTGCTGAAGTAAGGAGCAAACCCACACTGATAATCTTGCTTAAACCAAGATTGACAATATCATCCATCCTTAGCCTTATCCATGTTATATCTGAACGAGGCCTAGGGATGACATAGCTTTCCAAAATGAAAAGTAGTACAGTACTTACCAAACAGTGCAAAGTGTGCTCCAAATGCATTTAAAATTGGAACCATGTTTTCCTTTTGTTATTGCACTTAAGGCTGATGGATTTAAACAGTCCCCACTAAATATTAGAAGTGGATTCAGTAAACTGAACTTTTTGATAGCTGTAGCAAACCTGTAAACATGTTCTTAGTTTTTATCTGGTGCTTTTAAAATACAATATATGAACAAAATATAAAAAAACAATATATGAACAAAATGTTTTCATAAGGTAAATCAGGTCATCAACCTGTTAATTCCTTTGCCTTTCTGGGGAATGTGTTTGAATGTGCCCAGCATCCTGTTTTCACAGTTGCCAATTTTCAATATAATACTTTCAGTATTATATTGTTTTTATTAAAATTGATAGAAATAGATATGGACAAAAAATGATTATTTTTCAGTACAGTGGGGAACTGTTCAAGAGTGGGAACTTCCTATATATCATCAGAGATCATAAACAGAATGAATGTCATCATAAATTATTCCTAAGTATGCAAAACTGATCCAATATTTATGAAAAGAACCATCTTGATTCATCATTGTGTCTTGATTCCCAGAACTGTAAAAAGTCCATTTATAAAAGTCCAGTATGTTGATGACTCCATAATATATGAACCAGGAGAGGCTGTGCAGGCCCTGGACCAGTGCCTGGATGCAGTAGTGGCCTGGATGATGGGAAATAAATTGAGCTTGCATCCAGAGGTTGCAAGCTCATCCAGAGGTTCTGTGGGTTAGTGGTTCCTGCATCTGAGAAACTGGCCAATAGCCTGCCCTAGAGGAAGAGGTATGCAGTCTAGTAGGTGCTCCTGTATCCACTGGAGGCCCAGGTGGTCTTGGTGGCTAGGAGTGCCTTTTTACCAGGCTGACAGTGGCAACCATTCCTTGATCAGGATAGCTTGAGTACATGAGTTCTGGTATTGGTAACTTGAAAACTGGATTACTGCACGCACACTTCTTGCTGATTAATATTACACAGGCACCCTTGCAACATTGTTTTAGTATTTCAGCAGGCCTATGCAGACACATAATTTAGTTATATATACTTGTTTACAATTTTATCTGTGTATTGTTGTATTTTGTACTATTGTATGTGCACTGCTCAGTTTTTTTATTATTAAGCAATTTATAATTTTATATATATACACACAAAGATATTTTACAGTGTCTGACATGACACTTCTGTTCTTTTTTTCAATCATACCTAAAAAAAAATGTTTAAGTTTTAGTTCTGAGACAGTTCTCAGATGAATAAGATTAAACAAATTAATCCAAACTTGTTAGTAGTGATGGTACTTATGGCTCTCTGGAATCCTAAGGAAGTGAATTTGCAAATGATTAAAAGATGCTCCCTCCAATGGTTGAGAAGCTGCACAGCTAGTCATGGCCTCAGATTCAGCTTTTCTTCTGACTACTCAGTTGGCAGCAAGGTTCCTTTTACAAGCTGTTTATTTATTTTCTTACATATATATTTTATCTTCCTTCCTTCATGAAACCCAAGGCAGCATACCCGGTCTCCACCTGGATGCAAGGTGGTAGCGATCCATGTTTCTTCAGACCACACCCTGGGGCCATTATAACTGATTAAATAAATAAATATCATTTTTTCTTATGACAGGAGCACTCATATTTTATTCACTATTCTCAATAGTTGACTAGTACAATGCACTTTACATGGGTATATGACTAAAGTGCCATTCGGCGTAGCGTTCTAGATCATGGCTGTTGCCTCTTACAAAGTGGACTACTCTACATTATAGCTAACTCACTGAATTATTTTCAGCTGCCTGCAATTTTATGCTGATTACTTATGGTAATTTTATGGAAGGAAGTGTGTACTTGGAGGATGTTTAGTGTGACCACTTTTAGTTATTATTGTTGGTACATTTTAAAATTTACTTGCTTACTATGTAAAGCTACTTGAGAACTTTGGGTATGAAACAATACATAAATAAAGTTAGTGGTGGTGCTAAGAGATATATTTCTTTCCTATGGACTTAGTAGTGTACTTTGTAGTGTATTTGAATAACATTCCAATTTAGTATACTGTACTCCTTTTTCTTTGCTACTTGAGTCTATAGCCCACAACTCATGTGGGTGATAACTGGGCAACACAGATGGAGAAGTACTTTAGCTACAGTAGATGTATCACTTAATTGAGTCCAATAATATTTGCTAGCAAGCTGTTACATTCTTGTGTAATTGATTCATCACAGCAGGAGGAAATTTACTCAAATTCTACGCACTGCCCTCTTAACTTTAAGACACATTTGTAGGCGTCAATCCAGCAGTTATACAAACTTAAAGCTCACTGAGCACAATTAATTTACATGTTCATCATTGTGCACTAGATTATATTACTAGAATCCTGCTAAATTTTATAAGCTTATAGAACTATAGGTATTTACGAACAAAGTTTCTTTCCCTTGGAACAGATTCTTCTGGACTTTAAATGCTGTTACACTGCTTGTGCTTGTTTTTAGCAGGTAACTGAATGATCAATTTTTATTGTTTAAAATGTATCCATTAATGTTTTAATATAATGTATGAATTTATTTATTTTATTTAACAAAATGTATATACCACTTAATTGTTTTAAAAAAAACCTGCTAAGTTTACAAAAATACAAAACATAAACGAGTATTTAAAAATATTGAATCACTATTAAATAAATTGTTGATTAAAATCAACAAAAGCTAAAAAGAAATAAAACACATGCATCTTCTGCATGTCTGGATAGGTTTGCCTTAAAAAGATGTTTCAAGTAGGTGCTAAAGAGTACAGCAGAGGCAGCTACCTGATCAATAGGCAGGAAGTTCTAAAGTGTACGTGCTGCTACACTAAAAGATTGATTTATTACACGTGCAGAACAGTGCCAGTTCCACAGATCGAACATAGGGTAACACAATCCCACAAGTAAACACTTTGAACTTGGCCTGGTAGCAACTGGGCAACCAGTGCAAATCTCTGAACAGAGTGTCATTCTGCACTAACTGTAGCTTTCTGATCAAGTACAAGGGAAGCCTCAACAGTGGCGTAGCAAGATCAGGCGGTACCCGGTGTGGAAAATTTCTTGTCACCCAGCCACACATTGAATTTATTTATTTTTTGTCTGCAAAAAATGGGGAGCCAGAGTTGTTGAGCTTTTTTGCAGAGATCGCATGCCTTGCGACGAGGAGTTGAGTTTCGCACGACACACCCGGGGCAGACCACACCCACATTACTCCGCCCCTGAGCCTCAACTACAGTGCATTGCAGTAATCTGATATTGAAGTCAGTAATGTCTGAACTACTGTGGCCAAGCTCTCCCAGTTCAGGAATGGCCATAGCTGTCACACCAGTTGCAGAGGGTAAAAGGTGCTTCTAGCTGCTGAGGTTATCTGGGCCAACAATGCAAGAGTTGGATCCAGAAGAGACTATGTACCTGTATCTTTCAGTGAAGTACAACCCCATCCATGACAGGCAGTTGACTGTTTTCTTGGACATGGAAGCCACACAAGCACTGCAGATTTTTTGAACTCTACATGAGCTGTCCACAGGAATTTGTTGATTGGGTGGTCAACAAATATTCCACAGAAATAAGTAATAGTTTTAGACTTAATTATTTTCTCTCATAAGGTTGATCTCTAATACTTTTTGAATTGTCAGTGTACATATTTAAATATCATAAAAGTTTTAGCTCAGTTGGTTACAGCATGGTACTGATCCCTTTCAACTTTACAATTCTATGATTACACCCCATATAATAATAAAATATTATAATTCTAGGATTCTAAAACACAAAATTATGTCTTTAAAAAGGTTTACTTCTTGTTAGGCATATACAGAGGCAAGTAACAAGGCAAATACTCTTGGTAAATGGAAACAGATAACAAAACATTATAAATTATGAATTGTGCCGAGCAGATCTCAATGAACCGGATGCTCCTGCAAGTGAAAAGAGGTGGGGTGATTTTTGCTGATTTCTCCTTCTCCGTGCAGTCCCTTGTGCCCCTGCTCTCAATTTGCTCTAAGGGGTTGGGCAATCCTCCAAAATAGCATGGGAAGTAGTGCTGGGGGAATTAAGGGAACAGGAGGAATCAATGAAAATTGCCTCCCCACCTTCCATTCCCAGAACTGCAGGTCTGGTTCCAAACCTATGGCACCGCAAATACACACACACACACATATTGTAAAGGCAATTTTAATACACATAGTTCCCATTTTACCCAATGGCTGTCATCTGTGATTCCTTGCAATGTTCTATTAGTTTTGGTCTGACTTTTGTTGGTTCAGGCTCATTTGCATATGAGCAATACATGCTGTCCTAAAACAGTAGCAGTACATAAAAAGTCTGACATGAATATGCACATAACACAGGGCTAAAAGAATAGGGAGAATGCTGGGTGGAACAAGGAATTTCCAAATAACTTCTTCCTAGACAACATCTACTGGTGCTGTGAGTTATAGTAGCTTAGTGCTCTTTGGAAGACAGGGTAAGTGGGCCTCTTGGGGCCTATCATTCTCGCTCTCTCTGCATAGTTGGAGGGTATTCATATAGCTCAAATCAAGCATGCTGTTCCTTGCTCTCAAAGTTTATGTTTGTCTCTTTCCTTGCCATAAAGTGGGGACGGGGGGGGGGGGGAAGCCCGTTCACAGTAAGAGGCTTGGAATGGAGACAATGCTGCATTTTCCATAGACAATATGACAAGCAAATAGAAGAATCCAAACTTTAGTTCAGGGGCAGTCAGTGTGGGTCATCCCAGGCCTGACTGTGCCTCGGCCTCATCCCTCACCCCCTTCCCCAAATCCTAGATACACTGGGGTTGGTTGTGAATACTTAAGAGACGAACAAAAGACATTCTACTCATGCTCAAAGCATCTGTTCTTCCTTCCCATGTCATCATGCTGAGTCCTGACACTGAAATAATGTGCTGAGGCTAAGCTATAGTGAGCCCCAGCTAAAATTAAGCTCTGGCACCAACCAATACTTATTTTCACCCACATCTCCATGGTTGGTTGGTTGGTTGGTTGGTTATGCCAAGACTGACAGGCTCCCACTTTATTTCATTTTGAGACAGCATTTGAAGTTGTTGTTTTTTAATACCAGAAGGCATTTTATGACGAAGGGTGCAAGCCTATACATGTCTACTTACAAGTCAGTCCAACTGATTTGAATGGGGCATCCCCCCAGGTAAGTATGTATAGCAAGTGGCTAACGTTATTTGGCTTGAGAGCCGCATTCACCCTTGGCACACAACCCCTTCTCATTTCATCTGTGGAGATCAACTCAGGAGAGTTGCTATTCAGTGTTGCTGTTTTTAAGCAGTTTTTCCAACTCTACAGTAAAAATAAATAAAAGCAGAGCAAACACGAAGTGTGCTTTACACCTTGCTTGCACCCTGTATCAGTGGCTGTTTCTCTCATACTCAACACATTTATGAATCCATCTTAGTACAGTAACTAACTAGTGCAAAAACAGGAGTACTTTGTGTTTACAAGGTCACGGCAAAGCATTACCTGCCCAAAGATGAAGGTGAAGAAGAAGCCATTGGAGCCAAAAAAGGGGAGGTGTTGTACTGTGGTTTGGACATTTTAAGTATTCTACCTTTATATAATTTGTGTACATGCGCACCCTGACATTGCCTGTCATTTAACTACTTAATGAACACATAACTCCTAAAATGTTTCATTTCAAACTGTGTATTATCAATTTTATGCACAAATATTTTACTCCTCTGTATTTTGTGTCTAACAGCACAGAAAAAAACCCTCCCTACCCATCAAACTATCAGTCTGATTACTGAGGAGGAAGCAGTTTCTGCCCCTGTTTTTTATACTAGGTGGAATCGTTTAAAAATCTCCGCTCACACCAACCTCATGTCTACATTACATTTTCTTTTTTGCCTCCACCACCAGCAAATTTGAGAGGGGTCTGGGGGGAGGCAGAAAGACTTGCTTGTCACGTCAGACCCCTGGGCTAGGGATTAGTCACCTGTGACGCACAGGACTGCCTCCCGAGTCTGCTGTTTTTATTGCGTGTGTGGCGGTGTTTTTCATTTGCGGCGTCATTTTTACATCATATGTTATTGTTGTTAATTTGTTTGTTTTTTTTAAAGTAAGCCCCTTTTAAAACTTCATCTGAAAAAAGCATGGCATGTAACACAATAAACAAGTGAGTTTCCTGGATGAAAATGGCGCCAAAGATACAGCAAAAGGAATGCCTTCTAAGAATCAGAGGGAAGGGAGGAGCAGATGCCCTAATCTGTCTCATAAAGATTTTTCCCGCCATTTCCTCAACCCCCATTTCCCAAGTTGAAAGGACCTATCTATTTATACTTAGAAGCACCTCCTACAGGTTCCTCTTTCCTAGACTCCACCTCATAAACATCACTTAAGAATAACCAGGCCAATTTGGCTCTCGTCTGGTGACTCTGGACTAAGACTGGTGTTAATAGTTTTACTAGTCCTGTCTCTGGTGTCTGAAGGAAAAGAAGAGCAGCCTTGCTCCTCAGAAGGCAGATTTTCCATTATTCTTTGTGAGCTTGGACAAAATGGCTCCTGGTTATCAGGAGTGAGACAGCAAAGACATTTGGAGTCACATGAGCTGAGAATAGCTGGCAACTTTTCCCTTTTCTTGTGAGGAATCCTATTCGGAATGAGGGAATTTCCCTTGAAAAAAGGGAAACGTTGACAGCTATGGATCTGAGGGAGATGAGGGGGTGGTAGCAGAAGAAATTAACTCTGGGGGAATTTGATGCTTCCTGAGAAAGGAAACGTGTGTTTATTTTCTGAGGGAACGTGCAAAAGTCAATTCTCAACACGCCTTCCTATACTATCATATAGATGGTCATAAATCCTCTTTTTCTCTCAGATAAATTCTTCATAAATAACTTCCCACTGGAAAAGGGCCTTGCTTCTATTCCTCCAGGCAAATCATGTTTCTGATATTTCCCCAATGATAAGCCGCACACAGGGCCCTAAATATAACAGCTCAGTGCAACATTATTATTTCAGAAACCATGGCAACAAGAAACCACAGACCATCACAACTTCATCATGGCTGCAGCCACAAGGAAAGAGCAGGCCACGCCTCTATCCCACAACATGATTTTTTTATCTCTTCAGGATGGGAGCATGGTGGTGTGTCTCATTTTGAAAAGTGATCTCAAATCCAAGTATTCAGCTCACTGAGATGTCAGACACAGCTTTTCCTCACAGGACATGCCACCACTTGAGGATGGCAGCTCTATATTCACAAGAAAGGTGACTGTTCTGCAGTTTGGGCAAATAAATAGCTCCCTGCCCATTTGGATCCAGAAAACATTTAAATTTTAAAAAATATTTTTGTACTTCAAGAACTGCTTTCACAGAACTGCTGCTGTTTCTTGCATGTGTTCATCAATTTAAATATATTGAAATTAAATATGTCCATAGCCAAGCATCAGAATATCTTTATGTATCAATTGGCTGAAAAGTAGGGGTGGGGGGTCACCCAGGGAACATGGCAGCTTAGGCCTATATCTCACTTCCATAGTTCCAACCAGAACACCACTAAACTAACTAGTTCAGCAGCTGCTGAAAAGAAGCACCCACACGGGGCATGTCGCAGCACATTTTTGCAAAAAAGAATGGACCATGGATACCTATTTTTGGACTAAAGAAGCAATTCCAGCATCTGAAATAGGACAACAAAGAGGAGTCTTCCCTGTCACCTAAAGTCTGGAAGTCTGAGTTTTCAAGTGTTTAGGATTGAAATGACAGCTCTGTTGGCAAAAACTGAAACATCGTCTTACAGTGGAGTGGACCTCTCCAAGCTAAGCTTTTGGAGAAAAAGGAATGTGGACACAACCTCTGAAATAGATGGGATTGCTAATGAAACCAGGATTCTAGGTCTGTAAACAGAAATTAAAGTAACATCTCTGGCTAAGAAAAACCAAGGGCCTCAGTTTAAAATGGAAGACATAGAAAACTGCTATCACAATTTGACTACATAGTGACTGGCACTTCAATAACTGATTTCTGTCCTTCCTAGTGTGGGATTGTGCCTCATATTTGAACCAGGGATTTACAGCATGTAAAATATAGTGTTCCCCCATTTCAGATTCTGGAAAAGTCTAAGTACATCCATGATCTGTGTTGATTGCATTGTTATATAAATATAAATTGCAGCTTGAACTACTCTGAACACATGAAAGTTAGTGAGGGGTTTGTTCATGCTTGCATCAAAGTAATTTGTTTTTCCACATGAATTCGTGCAGCAATTAGCTTAGCCTTTGGGGGAGAAAATATGAAAGAAAACTGGCAAGAGGTAAAAATAAAGACTTTCAAAAATAATTTTCACAGCTTCAAGTCAACCATAGAAAGGTAATAGGGCACAATAAAATATATAGGTAGAATTTACACCGCGTTCTCTGGAAATATTTGAAAGGAATAAAAGTTCAAGTTATACAGGAACAATATCAATAATTACAATACTTGGTTCAAGGAACAGCTGCAGGGCTTTTCCAGCTTGTCCTATGTGTTTGTTATTCATTTGAAGCATTGAACATTCCCACTTGGTTTCTGCTATTAAATCACTGGGCAAGTGTGCAAATCTTGTGAAGAGCTTATGATTCCTTTGTGTCTGTTGATGTGCAAATGGTCCCCTCAATGAGTAGATGTGATCTTTTTTTGTAGAAACTTCTCTGTATGTCTGCTGCACCAAGTTTGCAAAAAGGTGTGACACAGAAGGTCAAAGAACGCAGAGAGCAATCACATGAAACCTTACTCCATTTGTATCTGCATGTGAGTCTGTGCACAAGCTATTGCTTATGCTCACAGATACTAGTGCCATGAGCAACTCTTTTGCTGCTCTCACTATACTGTGTCAAGTAGGCATTGTTGTTATATTGCCACATAGGCTGTGTACACACTGTACCCTTAAAACACAGTCAAAGCACACACCCCCTTTGTTTGTTAAAAGGGTTGCTGGGAGTTGTAACTTTGCGAGGGGTAAACTGCAGGACCCAGAATTCTTTGACGGAAATAATGTGCTTCAAAATGCTTTAGGTGTGTACAGCGCCAGTCTCTGCATTTAGAACTGCTTTAATTTTCCCTTTGTGATTTGCTAGCAACTGATAAAGTGTTGCTATATACAGTATCATCATAAACTGATTGTTCCTATTTAGTAAATCTAACCCTATTTAGACGAGAAGAAAAACCTTCCTCTGCCACTCTGAATTGCAAATGGAGCGTCAGACCTTGCACTGTCTTTTCACTTCATCCATACAATCTGTTTTATCTCAGTCATATTCAACCACCCATTAATATTTCTTCTACAGCTCAGTATTTGACAGTGTGGATTAGATGTCTGTTTAGTTAACTGGACAGACACATGTGTTTGAGGCCAGAACACCCACCAGCCAATCTGGTTTACCGCCTATGACTATTACTGGAAGGATCTTTGAAATACTATAAATGCAGGTTACAAAAAAAAAAGAAAATGTAGAGAAAACACTATCTTCACTTTGATTGCAGTTGACAAATCCTGTAAATGGCTGGACAACCGATGAACATCTTTTGGAACCACTTCTCTCCCTTCAGGTCCTGTCCCTCATCAAAACTACATTTTCTCTCTCTTAATCCTCTTTCCCAACTGTAACTGAGCTTTTACGGGCAACCAAAATTGCCATAAAGCCAGAGTAACTTTACTATGAGGAAAGGCTACAGGATCTGGGGCTCTTTAATTAGAAGAAAGATGATCAAAGAGGAACATTTCAGAGATTTATAAAATGATGCTGCTTGGGATGGAGAAAGTCTTTCTCATATGACATCATCCAATGCAACTTGATTGGTAGGAAATTCAAGGCAGGTGATAGAAAGCACTTTCTTCACAAAATGTGAAGAATTCACAACATGGCTTTAAATGTGCATAATGGCCACATGCAACCTGTAGCCTGAGAGACAGCTTTTGCCTTCTTGTTCGGCTTATGTGGGCTTTCCCATGGTGGGAAACGGGACCAGCAGGACTAGTAAGCTGCCTTGACTAATGCATACTCATTAATAAGGTTTAATAAGGGGGGGGGGAGAGAAGTATCATTATATAAATAAATAAAAGAAATCCAGCAAGACTCCACTTATACAGTTGTACCACAGGTTACAGACACTTCAGATTACAGACTCCGCTAACCCAGAAATAGTACCTCGGGTTAAGAACTTTGCTTCAGGATGAGAACAGAAATCGCACAGTGGAGGTGCGGCGGCAGCGGGAGGCCCCATTAGCTAAAGCGGTACCTCAGGTTAAGAATAGTTTCAGGTTAAGAATGGACCTCCAGTACGAATTAAGTTCTTAACCTGAGGTACCACTGTATAAGCAATTGCATTTATTGTTACTTAATTAATTGTTCTTTGTTTACACATTTATCAAAATGCTTATGCCACTAAACATCAAGATATCCAATTGGTGTGCAAAAAAGGAGAAAAATCCATAACACAAAAAAGCATATCAAAAAAGAGAGAGCAAATTTGGCAAAAGCTTAAAATTTCAGGAGCCCGGCACATTTCAAGAGGAAGGGATTTATGGAGAATTGGTTACATAATATATTAGGCCCTGTTCCATGTAGAGGCCCACCAAGCCCCAAAATTATTGTGTACTCTTTTTTAAATTGACAAATAGATTGAAATGTTAAAATAAATTGAATGTGTGCACGTTCATTCTTCAGTACTTTTTCTCCTCCCGCCCTGTTGCTTTCCTAATATCCATTTAAATTGTAAGGTCCTTGGGGCAGGGACCTGTCTGTTTTTGCCAGTGTACAGTGACAGTGGTCTATAAACACAAAACCATTCAAAAGTTCTAGCTCCATCTTTTGTTGAAGGTACAAACTGTACGTAATAGTTTTCAATATATCTATACAAAGATCACATCCAATACAATATTATTTCTGGCAGCTCATCTGGCAAAACGCCACTTGAAACATTGCCAGAAACTTCTCTTAGAGGCTTTCTGCTGAGTTCATGTTCACAGTCTAGTGGATAACTCTTAAATATCTGTGATGTTTTGGACAACTCCACCTGGACATCTGATCAAATATTGTAGTTTACTCTCAGCAGCTTTCAGGAGTCATTTTATTTTCAGACTGCACCCTTGTTTTATGTTCTGTGGGCTGCTCTTCATTTTATTGACTGTGGGTCTTTCTAGCAAATCTGATGGCAGATATGAATACATAAATTTCCTCAGGGAATTTTCTTTTATGCAACTCATTTTAGCTATAAAGATCTGTGTTTTGTAGTGCTGCGAAGCTAGGAAGGGCAATGCTATGAAAGCCACTCTGACAGTTTTTCCTTCTATTTGTAAATTAATGCAGCACTCTAAACAACAGCAACATTTTTAAAATTAGAATCACAAAAGTTCAAATTTATTTAGGTGAAACCTAATAGAAACCACCAGTGTCCAATCCTTTACACACCCTTTTACACACTACCGCCACAGAAAGCAGAGCTACAAAAGGAAGCAATAGAGGTGATGGTGAATGCAATGGAGTGTGTAGGCAATAAGAACAGCTGGGGATCACTCACAACAGTGGCTTCAGAGTCTCTGTCACCATACTATCACTTCATGCCCCAAAGCCCCAGGGGTCTTGCAGCACCTGTAGCACAGAAGCAGAGTTGTAATGAGTATTGTGGAGGCTGTCACTGTAATCAGGCTGGTTAGCCATATTTCTAATTGTTATTTTACTTGGAAGCATGTTCCAGTTAATTAAAAAGAACTGAGAAAATTTGCTAAGGATCAGGCTTTATGTTGGTATGGTTAGTATCAGAACTGTCCATACTTCATTCAGCCACTATATAACTTGCTTTTTTAATAAAGAAAAACCTTGACAGCTTCCATCTACAAATCTTTTCTGCTCTATAATGAATTGCATAACCTAATAAAACAACAAGGTCTTGCAGTATCGCTGGGTGAGCATTGCCGAGAAAGACAGCCTAGAAATATTTTAAATGACCATTGGCTATACTGTACTGTTTGGGACTGATTGAGTTAAGAGTCCCGATATCTGGAGGGCCAAAGGTTACACGTCTCTAAGTCCTAGAGCAGGGATAGCCAATGTGGTGCCCTAGAAATATTGTTGGGATATAGCTGCTACCATCCCTGACCATTGGCCATGTTGGCTGGGGCTGATGGGAGAGAGAGTCTATTAACTTAGGTGACCTTTAAAAAGCCTTACCCTTCAACCCCAATCATGCAGTTCCCTTGGCATCTTGTTACCATGGCGGTACACAAGCAGCAACCCAGTAATTGTTTCTCAGGCTGAGAAATTGGGACCTGTAGTACCTGCTGCTGACATAACTTTGCTGTTGGCTTGGAAGCCAGTGTAACAGCAGCAACTCTAATGGGTAGTAATTAAAGGCTAAGTTCTACACACAGTACTTTATATCCCTAAAGAAAGTATTTGCATGCTATGTTTTTGGCTTGATAATTTCTCAAGTGTAGGCCTTTGTTCACACTCATTAACAAAGGTCTGATGCAATCACCTCAAGTGGAAAGCTAGTACCCTTCCATTCTCCAAAGGTTCTTGAAAAACCTTAGTGGCTTTACATTTAATTACTTCTTCATTTTAGAATTATAGCTTCAGTTTACCCCATTCCAAAATCTCATGGTGCCCTACCTTTTTTTTCTTGTTGAATTACATTACAAAAGAAAAATTGAGGACCCATTGCTCAAAAGAATCTCCTGCAGAAACCAGTGATGCTCACAAACCTCTGGCTCTATTGTTGTCTCTAAGAGCATCAATCCATATAATATGGAAAGCTCATGATCTGCTAAAGATTCCAAGGCCAAAATATATGTGGTTTCCAGAGAGATTACATGGCCATGTATAAATTGATCATAATAATAACAACTAGTGAACATGACAACCTGCTTCTGCATTGATACATATCTGTGTTGTTTGAAAGACTGCTGTCCTCATGTGAATTTTGTTGTTTCTATTGCTAATATTATTATTATTATTATAAGGAATACTCATAACACAAAGCAAAATCTTGCAGTTCTGATGTGCTTTCTCTTCGATGTGATATTTCTGAAATTCCAGATGGCTTCATTTTCTCCATCTGTGGGCAGACATTTAGAGGATTTGTTTTGGAAGGAGAACCTCACCATTCCAAGCTGATGTGATGTAGACATTTGTAACAGACTCTAAGTCTATATGAGTAGAACACCACTGCCGGTGTAAATAGACCATGAATGAAATAACAGAGAAAGTCAGCATGGAAATCTTAATAAAGAACCACTTAGCTGGAAAGGGCCTCAGAGGTAGTCTAGCCTAACCATCTGATCAATGAAATATCTGCAGTGCAGGATGAAAGTGCAGTTTCTCTGACAGATGGCCATCTAGCTGCTGCTTATACCTCCAGCAAAGGGGAGCCCTGCACCTAAGCAAACTGTTCCACTGTTGAGCAGCTCTTACTATTAGTGAGTTTCTCCTAACGCTGAGTAGAAATTCAGTTCCTTGCAATTTCCACCAACTGGTTTTCATGCTGTCCTCTGCAGTAACAGAGAACAAGTCTGTTCCATCTTTGGCATGAAAGTTCTTCAGGAATTTGAAGATTGCTCAGTAATTCCTGCAAGGTGGTGGCATGAAGCTCCTGAAGTCCTGGACTAGGACCTGGGAGACCAGAGTCGCCCTGCTCAGTCATGAAGCCCACCTTGGACTAGTCACTATCTCTCTGCCTAACCTACTTCACAGGGTAGTTGAAGGGATAAAATGGAGAAGGGAAAAAGTGTGTGTCACCTTGAGCTCCGGGGGGGGGGGAGAGGTAGGATATGAATGTAATAATAAAGTAAATAAATCTGGCAGCAGCTGCACAATTGCTTTCAGGTACGGGAACAGCAAGAAGGGCAATATATGAAGAAGGTGTATTTGGGTGAGGCTAGCACAAGACAGTTCTCAAAAGCTCCACCTGTTGTCATTTATTTGCTGTGTAAATTCTGGGTCTGGGGGGAAATATTATGCTACCTTTAACTGTCTTGCTTCCTTCTCTGCCCGCCCACACCCTCAAAAATGAAATTTGATGATGGCTGTCTTGTCTCTTCCTTAATGTTCTTCAGATCTTTCAATCATTCCTCCTATGACTTTTTCTGGGCCTCTTCCTTTCCTTGTCTCTCTGTTCTACAATGTCATTCTTAAAACGTAGTGCCTAGAACGAGACACAATACTCCAGAATATCACTGTCCTACTTGCGTCAAGGGTTTTCAAGCTGGCCTCCCATGCCTTTAACAGACAGGAAGAAATTCAGTAGGTGAAGCTTTCCCCATCACATCACTTCTATGCTGGCAACAAAAGTTTAACTGCTCAGCTTATACATCCTACGAAACTGTTAAGGGGTAAGAAATCAAGTAAGTGGAGAAAAATGGACAACTTTACTTCTGGGATTTTCAAAATTCTAGCCTGGTTCTATATACTTTTAAATGTTTGGCATCTTGATTGCCATTTAGGATTGTCTGCAGTGCAAAAACAAGTGTACCCTTCAAGTGCTGGTAGCAGAATGTTCTCTGTGCACAGCATTTGATTCTAGAAATTGTTTTCTAAAAATATGAGTCCAAGCCAGTCAAAGCCGCTTCCCTCAGTAAACTGGCCAAGGATCATGTTTGTCTCCATCTGTGTAACCACATAACACAAGTATACTTGAACACCATTAGTGTTATTTATTCCAATGAACACAATGATTGCTGTTATTGCTGTAATCCGTAATACGCATGACAACAAGGCAGCACTGCAAGAATACAGGAAGCTCCCTTGTACAGCGTTAGACCATTGGCCCATTTGGCTCAGCAACTACAGTACTTATACTGACTGGCAGTGGCTTCCCAGGGGTCTTTTCCTGCTCTACCTCAACCTAGACTGAACTTGAAAACTTATGCATGCAAAACATCTCCTCTAACACTAACTTGCAGCCTTTCTTCCAAGGAAACATAAGCTATAGCACTGGCATAGTTAAATCCTTATCATCAATCAGCTCACCTTTCTGCATCAATTACAGCTCCTTTGCCTTCCAAAATATGGTCCCTTCTTTGCTGTGGTTAGCACAGCGTGCCAATTTGGTTTCATTGCCTCATTTTGAGTGGTGTGAAAGGATTCTGCCATATAGAACAGAACACCATCTTCATTCATTCGTAGTAGAGATGAAGGATTAAGGTATACTACGGTGCATATCAGAGCCTATTCTGCCCAACAGGTATGCATTGGACAGAGCCGTGGCTATGCGGGGGGGGTGGGGGTGGTTTTTTTTAGCCCATGTAGGGCCTCCAGAGGGGTGCCAGCCTATGTGTGTGTGTACACAAATGTGTGTGTCGGGGTGCGAAACTGCATCTTTGATCCGGTTGAAAGCCTAGTTTTGCCCCTGGCATCAGGAAAGGGCAGGGATCAGATTATAGACATTTTCCAGTCATGGGATTATTCCTGTTGGTGCTCCCAAGGCCTAGCTTCTTGCTGGGAAAGCCTCTGCTCCTACCAGAGGGGAGGAGTTGTGAGCGGGAGTCGGTTACTGCGTTGGCAGGGGGGTGTATTCGGCCCCCTGCATCAGTTATCCCGGCTGCCGCGCCGCACCCTTCAGCCAGCCAATAGGGCTGGCTTGGGGGTGGGGTTTAGCCGCATTTAAGCGGCCGAGGCAGTGCCCCACGACACACACACACCCCGTGACATCAGGGGAAGCTTCCAGTTGTATTTGCATCAACAAGCTCCACCCCCTGGTTGTTAACCCTCGAATGAGTCCCCGCTGAGCGGGGTGAAGTCATGTATAGATTGTTGGATCCAATGCTTAAGCCAATACCACTCACATGCTGTAACCAATAAAGTTGTGGCCTTCTTTAGCCCATTAACCTAAAATACATGTGTCCTTGTGTCTTATTTATCTCTAAGCGGGTGGCGGGTCCTTGACTCACAACCAACCAATCAATGCAATACATGTAGATGCCTTTTTTACAAAACCTTTTCAATTTAGAAAAGGTGGCAGTTCAGATGTGCTACACATTAACACATTTCAGACATGAGGTTCAGTTGCAATTTCCTTATGGGTGAGAGCACCTCTGTTCTGCTGCCGGCCCTAAAGAACTGACTGCTCCCCATGTCATGCTTCAAGGAAAGTATGTGGGACTGCCTTTGAAGGCAGTTTAGAAAATGCAGCTACTGCAAAATGCAGCTGCCAGAGTTTTGATGGGCCTAATGGTACAAAATCATATGACACCAATGCTTAAACAGGCACCACTGGCTGCTTATTTGCTACTAAGACCAATTCAACTTGGCTGTGAGTTCTGGAAGACCTGCAACCTGTTCTCTGCTTTGCAGACCTTTTCCCACCTGGCCTGGGAGGCTGCAGCCCTTATTGCCTGTCTCTTAGTGTAGACCCAGGACACTGAGTCCGAGCTTTTGTAGCTGCTACCTGCCATGAAACACCACTGGCAGGATCGGCAGCAACAGCAGATATTTTAATATATTGTAACCTGCTTTGAGATGTCTTCTTAAAAATATAAAGCAGTATAGAAATGAAATTAATAAAAATAATAAAAATGCACAGCTTAAGGCCTAATTACATGAAGGAACACCTCTTCCTCTGAGATCTGTTGGGGAGGCCCTTCTGCTAGTTCCAATGCTTAGTGACTCATCAGAAAGCCTTCTCAACAATAGCACCCAGGTTACAGAGTACACTTCCCCCAAAGAATCAGCTGTTGCCAATTTTTCAGTGCCAGCTGAAGATTAGCAGTTTTCCTCAGGCCTTTCAAATACTAAGGAACTGGCCTGAAAAGTGATATACTGACAGATGGTTGAAGTCTTATTTAACTATACTGAATGGTTTATTTTGTTTTAATGTTTAACTGTTTTATGTTTTATAACTGTTATATCCTGCCCATCTTCAAAAGTACCCAGGCTGGATAAGTCTCAAACACAAATTGATTAAAATAACAACCATAATCCATGTTGTATGGATATTAGTCAAAGAAGCCCAAGTACCGACTTTCTGGATCAAACCAGGTCCACCATTTTCCTTCTAGCAATAGCCAGCCAGATGCAAGGAGGGGCTCACAAGCGGGGTATGACAGCAAAACACTTCATTTGTTGGCTGTACCTTCCTGTGCTCATGGAAGCTGGGATAATTGTTGTAATTATTCCCCATGAATTTCTCTACTTTTTTAAAAAAGGATCATCTAGTGATAGTGAAACCAAAGTTGTGATTGTGAATTCAGTATGTTGGATTAAGTGTTGAACACAACACAACCTTCCTGAACCTGCAGCCGACCAGTTTCATTGGGTGACTCTGAATTCCAGTGTCATGTTTTTAGGCATGTTAGGCAGATGTGTCACAGGTGGCCTCTAAGGGCAAGTCTCAATTTTTCTAAAGATTTTTGAAAGCATTTTTTAAAAGTCAGCATTTCCCAGGTGATAACTGGTGCATTACAGAACAAAAATTCTATTGTATTTGCTAGGGGCTAGAGAAGGTATGTGTACGCAGCGAAACGAAAAGGGGTATAATTAAAAATTTTCACCTGCTGCGACACCCATGTGTGTAAGGCTACCCCAACCAGTAACTCGCCCTGCCCAAAAGTGCTAGCCATACTTTGTATTATGGCAACAGGCCCCGACAAGCCTAGGAAGAGGAGCCAGCCTTTCCCGAGGGGGCCAGTTTCCAACATTCAGATCCAGCATGAATGGGTCTGGTTCCTGCATGCATTCCTTGGAGTGGGGCTGACTCCTTTGCATGAGTAATCTTGACCAATCAATCTGTGGTCAACACGTCTTTCTGCAAAGCACCTGTCCTTTTGCCCGTGGCACCCCATGATCCAGATGGCACACAGGTTGACCTAAATCTACATCTTTGCGATAGCAGGCAGAATGGAGGAGCGGAGGGGGAGGGGGAGAGAGAATGTGAAATAATGGGTCACAGCGCCTTGCGTACTGCCAGAAGTGGCTTGTTGTGATGTCCTGTCATGCAGCGCAGTCCCAAAACTGATACCAAATTTGCAAGGGCCCATTTTCAAACCTTTTCCTGTTTTGATTCCCAGGGTTTCGAAGGACCGTTGGGGGATGGCGCTGGGGACGGGGGGGGGGCGAGTTCCGCCTGCGTTCGAGTAGCGCCAAATCAGGCACAAAATAATCTGGAGAGCCAGCCCAATCCTCTCTCTCTGCAAACCCTCCCGCAGGGTTTCGCCCTGGGGATCGCTGGCCAAGGGAGCCTTCTTCCGGAGACGGGCTTAAGGCGAACGATTAGAGCCGAGCAATTCGAGCCAAGGGAAAACGAAGCGGCCCACCTCTCGGCGTGCGCCTGCGCGCGCCCAACTCCGGCTCCTATACACACGCACACATGCACCCGCTCCGTCTCTGCTCTGGCGCGGCTGTTGCGGCGCGGAGGGAGGGAGTCGGCGAGCCAGAAGCTGGGCGCGGAGAACACAAAGAAGCGGCTCGCGGGCAGCGGCGCGGGGTTTAGGGACGAGACGGGAGAGAGGCTGCTGCGCTCCTGAATGGAAGCGCCGCTTGCGCAAAGAAGCGCCCTCGGATTTCTTACTCTGCCTGGAAATCGCGGCGGGGAAGGGGAGGAGGAGGAGGCGGTGGCGGCGCAGGAGACCAGGAAGGAGGCAAGCAGGCTCCGCGATTGCTCCAGGGATTGAAATGCTGCTGCCGAAGGGAAGAAGTTGCTTAGCATCCCCCGCGCTGACCTCGCTGCTGTAGCCGGAGGAGAGCGATGCTGCAACGAGGCGCGGCGACCGCGTACCCGGCTGCTCCCCTGCAAGGCGCCCAGGACCCGCAGCAGCCCTCGCGCCTGTGAAGCGGCAGCCGAGGGCGAAGCAGAAGAGCCCCAGCGGTTCTGGGTCCCTCGTCGGGCTCATCGTCGACGACGCGCCGCCGCCAGCGGCGCTTGGGGGCCGGCGTGCTGGAAAGCCTGTGCCCGCCCCGGCTGGGATCCGCGTAGCAGCAGCAGCTTAGTGGATGTGTATGAATGAGTTCTGCACCGAATGGGCGCAAAAAGCGCCCCAGGTCCGCGGGCTCGATCTTCCAGATCAGCAAAACGCCGCTGCACAGCAGGGACGGTGAGCGCAGAGGCAGCGCCTCGGAGGGCGCCCCCAAGACCCAGAGACTAGCCCTGGATGACTGCAAGATGGTGGGTAAAACGCAACGGCTCTCTCCCCCTCCCCACCCCCGTTTCTTTTTGAATGCATTTGGCTTGTTCGTGGTAGGGACCACTCCTCTCCCCCCCCCACTTTCCCCCCTTTTTCGCCTTGTCTATTCTGATCACGTGCAGTTGCACTATTTGTAAAAACTGCAGTACGTATTGGAGTTGACACCCTTTTCTTTCTCTCCCCCCCACCCCGGTGAAGTCGTCGCGGCTTAAAAGACAGGCGACGTACAGACGACATGGAGAAAGAGGGGAGGCGTACTGGGATCTTGCTGGCGCTCGGGCAAACGTTTCTGTTGATGTCTGGCTGGAAGGGAAGGAGGAGGGAGAATGGGGTTAGGAGCCAGGGTTGGATCGTCGAAGAAACAATCTCCTGTGATGTGGAGGGGATATTGTGGACTCCGTGCATTCAGTGCACCCGAGGCTGCAAAAATCCGGACTAAGCACCTGTAACTCAAGCGCAGGCAAAATCCCAGCCCAGGAGCTAGCTGCGTGTTGTAGGAGCTACACAGGAAGCGTGTATTCGTGTGTGCAGCGGGGGGAAGAATATGCTTCCTTGTATCCCGCCGCAGCTGGGCTAACTGATCTGACACAAATATCGAGAGGTCTGCTGGATTCTGTTTGCAAGCCTCCCAAGACTAGCCCGAAGTGAATCTGGCCAAATCTCAGTGCTAATGAACTGCTCTGAAAACTCCCCGCAATTGGATAAACAGCTGCTGACTACTGCAATCTCATAAACTAGTTTCCTTTTGAGCAGATCGGAATTGCCCCCCTCGACTGGGTAGGGCAAAGCTGCTGCTGTTATTTTTAAAGGAAAGTGTTTTGTGTAAGCACAGCCTAAACCTCAGTGCTAGGCAGAGTAAAAAGGGAGCCAAAAGGATACTGTACTAGACCTTAGGTTACTGGTGAGGTGGAATGCCCTAGGTTTTTAACTGCCCCCTTTTATATAGCTGTCTTGTACTATGCCACTTTGGGTGGGTCTTCTTTTTCCCTGTTTTACTGTATGTAAGGAGAATAATTTTCAACAAAGTGTGTCAAAGCAGACACTGACATCAACAAGAAATGAAGCCTTTCGTAAGTGGTTGTAAGGCTGTAATCCTGTATACACGTTTCCTGGCAATAAGTTCTGTTGAAAACAGCAGGACTTACTTTTCAGTAAATGTGTAGGGTTGCACTGTAAGCCTTTAGTTTCTCTTAAACCTTGAACTTGTAACAAGTAATGGAAGTTGAATTAGAGTTAAAGAAGGCTTGCTTTTTCGCAGATGAGCAAGGGGAATTTGGGAGCTCTTACCTTGACAGGTGGCCCAAATAGCCTGGACCCATTAGACGACCTCTTTTGTGTCGGAAGTGGACTGTGTTGGTACCAGATATGTTATGTAGCCGAGTAGGAAGCAAAACTATCTTCCGTTTAGAGTACTTAATGCAAATTCCTGGTAGCTCTGTTGAAAGTGTCCAATTCAGATATTTACTGGGCCTGTCGTTATTATTATTATGAGCACCTCTGTTCAGCACAAAGGTCTAAGAGGCCTAATTTAAGCTAATGTAGATACATGAGATACAGTACATGCAATTAGTACAATTTGCATACACTTTTCAAGATCTATCCTAGTGTCAGTTGGTGGAACAGTTGAATTTACATTGAAGCATTCTTACCCTAATCCTTTGCATGTTTACTAAGAGTAAGTGCCATTAAATTCAGTAGGGCTTACTCCCAGATTGTTTCGCGATCGTATTCTTAATTTTTTTTATATACTCCATCGTGAAAAACTTGAATAGATCATTGACTTTTCAGTTTATGGATTGAGCTCTGAAAAGAAATTAATTTGAACCTACTTTTAGCAGCATCCTTGTTTCAGTCTAGCAGATTTCTTAATCCTTGCACTTTGCAAACTTATTTATGCAACAATGAGGGCTGGTAACTTAAACTTTATTAAAAATAAAAGCTGGAATTCACAGGACTTTACCAAGGCCCTGGAAGCTTCACAGAAGAGCTTTAGAGGATAGCATTGCCGAATCCTAGCTTGGGCAATCTGTCAAATACATATTTTTGACAGTCCAGTGGATTTTTAGGCTGAAAAGAAAAGACATGGAAGATTAATTTTCACTCCACAACGCTTCTGCACAATAATACCTTGGAGCCTGAACATACTGGGTGGATTATCCTTCTTTATAGTAATTCCTTGTAAAAAAAAATGTAAAAAGCCAAAATTACTACTAGATAATATGAGCTGTCTTTTAGTTATGTGCTAATAGCAGCAATCATTTGTGCAGTAGGAGCAAAACTGTTTTGATAATGCAATTTGAGATTATGGCCCAACATTTGGCTTTGAGATCTAGGTTTTTGATGAAATTAGGATCCAAGTTACCATCATGCATCTGGTAGGGATGCAGTTTCCCCCTGTTTTATGGTAAGTTTGAGAATTAAGGTTAGAAGATGGGCAAACCTGGGAGGATCAATATTGTTATTTCTCTCGCAAGGAGACATTTTGGAGAAATCTGTTCATGCTTCCCCTTGTTTCACATCATAAACAAATGCATTTTGTGACCACAAAATAAAACGAAGGTTAATCAAAAGCAAATTAGCACTTGAACAAAATAATAGTCTTGGTAGTGCTCAGTTTGTAAAGGTTTTCCAGAAGCGTAAAGATGACTTTGCTAGTTGAATGCTGGTTTGAAGTATTTCAGGTGGGGGAGGGATCTGTTTTTCCATCTTGTTTGTTTTGCACAGTCCAAAGAGCTTGCAGGAATACTAAACGGCGAGGGCCTTTTCTAATAGCTCTTATTAGTCAGCAAGTTCAGATTCTTGAGTCTAGTGAAAACTGCGTTGGAGCCAGAAGGAAGGAAAATAATTTAACAATAAGTTAGCAATCTCCAGTACAGAAATGAATGGCACATTCCACTCCCTAGATGGGCAGTAAATTGCAAATCAGTGGGGGGAAAGGAGGCAACTATTTCTGGCAACATTATCTTCTTCCGTGATAAAATAATCCCTCGGTTCTGAGGAAAGAGAAGCTGTTATTTATGCTTGCTACAAGATTTAGAAAACACTTTCAAATATTTAGAGCTTGCAGGATATTTTTTTCCTATTGAAAATGTATACTCTTGATTGTACAGAGGGCAGATCCCACAATATCCTTAGCTGTTTATGACATCATTGAGGCTGAGCCTGGTCCTGTTTAGTATCCAAGAGTGCAGGCTCCTGCTGGGGAAGCCACACACAAACACAAACACACACACACACACACACACACACAAGTCCTTATCTCTGAAGCACCTTGCATTAGTAAATAGGCATATAATTTATATTCTTATTTTTCAGCTTGTCCAGGATTTCAACACCCAGGTGGCTCTGTACCGTGAACTGGTCATTTCCATTGGGGATGTCTCAGCCAGTTGTCCATCTCTGCGTGCCGAAATGCAAAAAAACCGAACCAAAGGATGTGAGATCGCCCATCAGGCCCACCAAAAGCTATCAGCAATCTCTGGGTAGGAGGCTTCTTCCATTTCTTCCCGTTCTATACATGTAGAAGCTTCTGGGTGGCTGATAATCCTGTGCAAGTCTCAGCAGAGATGATCGAGGGCTGTGGTGCATTTAGGTGGCACAGAATACTTCTGAATTCCTCTTTTGACTCACTGCACACACTCAGCTTATCTACTGCTTGGCCTTAGTTTCCCCTTGGGACCAGATGAATGTGTAGTCTCTACAGTGGTAAAGGACTACAGCAGTGTTTAAGAGTGTTACAGTGATTTTTTTATGCCTTGATTATGACTGGTCTCCTCATACTTCCAAAACGGCTCCAAACGAGAGGGTGGCAAAGAATTTAGCCAGGGTTTAACTTACTTTTAACATACTCCTTCTCCCGTAGAAACTCTAGATGTTGTGTTTTTTGAGGAGATACTGAAAAATCTGTAACAGAATTCTAAGTAGTTCAACAAAGTGTGGTTCCCAGGACTGAGTGGGGGATAGCCTGGTGTGGGACTATCCTAGTTTAAAATGCATGTCTGTCTGTCTATCTATAGCTATCTATCATCTATCATCTCTATCATGTAACTATCATGGAAATGCTAATTCACTGAGTCTGTTAAACTGTGAATTGATGAATGCAAAGAAACATGGTACAAAAAGTGGTGCTAGATGAGTGTTAGCTAACCTGTAGGAAGAATCTGCAACTCCCTTCAGTCCTGACCACTGGCCCTGCTGATTGGGGCTGATGCAGAGTCCAGCAACAGCTTGGTGGCCACATTTTAGCCATTCCAGATCAGATTTTGTAAATATGAAGCCACAGAAGAAAGTTACTAGACCACAGCTATGCATGTCTCATAAGCCTTTGCTAACCAGACAATGGCATCTCAGCTAATGTAATTTGCTGCCGGGTAGCTGGACTTTTGTGTGTCTTTACAAAGAACGAAAGAAAGAAAGGTAATTGCAGCTGAGACAGCAACTTATACCAAAGAAATTCAATAAGCAATACCCTGTTGAAAACGCCATTTCCGTCTTGCAGGTACAGTTTGCATCTGTAAAATCTTCGCTTTTGTTTACATGCCCACCTTTTATATCTGAGGTGCAAGCAGAATTTGGAACACATTTCATTTACCTTGCCTGTTCGTTTTTATGTATCAAAACATACAGGTACTAATTGCACCTGCAAAAAGGAGGCTAAAAATCTATCCTTTTGAAAGCTTATGCCAGGTAAGTAGTGAATACTCAGTTTGTACACTAGATACATAGAGTTTGATGCCCATTAGGGTTTTTCTGATAAACATTTTGAAATGCGCTCCCAATTTGCAGCGGTACTAATAACTAAATTGTTCTACATGCCTTAGCTTGGCATGAAGGAGGCTGAACATACCCCATCTTGTCACATTCAAGAAGTAAAGAGGAATCGGTGCAACTGCTGTGATATATTTTGGAATGAGGGCACAAAGTTTCTAATTTGTAGTGCCAAGCGCCCACAAAATGGCTAGAAGCGAAATATTTGCAGGCCCCATTATTCCACTATTTTATTATTGTGACAGTTACAGGAAATGCATGGTAGTTGCCATTCAGATGTCATGTACACTAGTTCTTAACATCAACTATGACTGGGGAAAGAAGATTAGGTGAAAAGCAAACCACTGTGAACAAAATTGAAAGATCTACCACAACCATTTGGAGAAGCATTATTTGTATTAATTTTATTGTACTTGTATATTTTCTCAAATAAGACCATGGGCAAACGTCTTTCCTCTTCTGCACTAATTTGGTGTTTGGATTAGCTCTTAATGTATCAGGGACCATTGGATAGATGAGGGGAAGAACCCCCTTTAGAACTGTTAGCCACACTGGTTAACATTACTGTAGCAACTGCAAATTAAACTTTAAGAAGAATCTGGAGCTAATTAGGCATAAGCAATGGGCAATTGCAGTAGTTTATATAATAACTCATATAGGGAAATAGCTTCCAGATGTCTTTAATACAGACTTGCCCAACGTGGCGCCCTCCAGACTGCAACTCCCATTATCACTGGCCATTGGCCAGGCTGACTGGGATTGGTGGGAGTTGCCGTCAAAAACATATGGAAGGTACCAGGTTGAGGAAGCCGGATTTAATATCTAGATATATTAGCTGTTTGGGAAATTAATTGCAATTTTTCTCTTCTTGAATTAATCTTTTCATGTCTCTGCTGTTTCTCTCAACTATAAAAAGAAATTCGGAAAATGCTATTCAGAAAACCAGTATTTTCCCAGACTGTGGGAACATTCAGAAAAAGGAATGAATTTGTAATGTGGGAAGTGTCAGAACTTGCAAGCGTCTACAAAACATGTTATCTGTCCTAGAAGCCTTGCCCTGCAATCTCAGGTGCCTGGGAGCAAGCACTTTGAATATACTGAGAAGCACTCTTTCCCATTATTACCTTGCATACTCATTAGCTGCATTCATGCTCTCAGTACAGACGCATGCCCTGAAGGAGTGCCCAAAGCAAACTGACCAGCCTATGCAATGTAGTTGCATCGTGCAATACTCTGGATAGTGCTACAAATGGACCAACCATGGCATCTTTAGCTCCTGCTCAGTTCTTGCCATGTCCCCCCATCTCCCAATTCTCAAAGTTTCTTGTATTACTCTGCGGGTAGAACAAAGCAAATTTTGCAACCACTGCCTGTCGCTAGGTTGCCTGAGTAATTTTGAGCACCCCTGTCATGCTATGTTTCTTCATAGCCATAATGTTTGGGTGAAGTTTTCATAGTTTTAGCACCAAGGAGGCAGAAGCATACACTGTTATCATCAAACAGACATTATTATCATCACACACAGGCAACAATTCCATTTGCTTCAGTGAGCATTCACTGGAGGCATTTGCAGTCAATTCAGTAAGCAGCAATAAAAAGATGCAAAAAACCAACAACCACCCTTCCTTCAAAAACGTAGATTTTTTTTAAAAAAAGGCCAGGTATTTTGTGGCAAAGGAAAAGCAAAGCCACAGAAATCATGAGTAAACACTGGCAATAGCCCATTGTACGTATAATATAGGAACATCAGAAACTGCCTTATACTGCCTTCAGACTATTTATCCATCTAGATTGGTGTTATCTACTCTGCCAGTAGCCCTCTAGGGGCTCCAGCAGAGCTCTTTTCCAGAATGTTCTACCCATAATCTTAACTGGAGACACCAGGGATAGAATTTATGACTTTCTGCAAGTGGAGTGTCCTTTGCCGCTTTGCTTGGGTTCCTTTCATATATGTGTGCTTAAGCTCCTTTGGTTTTAACAGGACTTGCAGTTCCAGTCCTAAGCATGTTTACTCAGAAGGAAGTGAGTTCAGTAGGACATAAAGGTAAAGGGACCCTGACTGTTAGGTCCAGTCGCGGACGACTCTGGGGTTGCGGTGCTTTACTAGCTGAGGGAGCCAGCGTTTGTCCGCAGACACCTTCTGGGTCATGTGGTCAGCATGACTAAGCCACTTCTGGCAAAGCAGAGCAGCACACGGAAACGCCGTTTACCTTCCCGCCGGAGCAGTACCTATTTATCTACTTGCACTTTGACGTGCTTTTGAACTGCTAGGTGTAGTAATTAGATTTAGGGTTGCAACCTTACACCCCTTGCAGTTAAGTCTCATAATGTCCATAACTTGTTTCAGGCAAGAAAATGTCTTTTTGAGTCATCACTCAGACGTTTAAAAGCTGCATGGGTAGTTGTGATTGTGCTCAGAACTTTGACAAGGCATTTTTGAATGTTCTAATTTATGGATAAATTATGAAGTGCGCCGCATTGGCCAGGCTCCACACAGTGACCAAAAGGAGTATGCTTCCGCTTGCACACAGTGGGTCTGGGATGTCTGTTTTGGCAGCTCAACTGAGTGCATCCCATTGCATCACATGGGCATCATGCTCCTGGTAGTGAGAGGGGCTTGAAACTACCTAATCCATGACTAATGATCCACACATTGCACTTTGGATTAACACTGGTGTCTGAGCAGTGCAAGATTCCAGGTGCTCTTTACCAGGGTCCGTGTTTCCTTTTGGGAAATGAGGCACAGCAGAGACTGTGGTGTCTCTATGATATATGGTTTATATTCACATAGTATATACAATCTGAGCCTATGATGGAGGAGTTCACAGCATTGACACTCCAAGTGGTTCTGGCTTCTCCCATAGACATAGCAGCCATTGACTTAAGCAGACCCCAACCATCATTCTTAAACGTTGCTCTCTAACTCTCTCTAGCCCTCTTTCTATCTCTGTTGCATTGCTCTTAACACCCTACTCTAAGCTTCTGAGTTTTATCTGTTGAGAGAGGGAGGGCCCATTCATTTGCATCTCACACCTAGTCCTTTGACCCTGTGTACTCTTAATGGCCCGTTCACACAGGCTATTACCTCAAAAAGAAATTAGCCTGACCTAATTAGCTTTTCAAACTTGTTGATTCCCTAGAATTAAATAGGTGTCTGACATACAACTTAATGTGCACAAATCGATTCTAACACGTGGGAGTCTGACACACAAGCCTTAATTAAATTCTAACACTAGCTTGATCTGGAATTTAGGGTGTTTTGCACCCACAAACTCATAAAAGTATATTCAATGGGAAGTCCTTTTTCTGAAATGCTTAGGCTCACCTTAAAGAAAGGAGAAAAACCCCAACCACAATAATTATTAGAATAAGTAGAATCTTCCTGTGTAGTTGGACCACAGTGCTGGTTTTTATTATTTATTTCTATAGCGGTAATTGCCATTTCTGTATAGTTCTCATCAGTTTTCTGTATGTGTCACCCAGCGCCTTGGGCAAAGCAATTGTAGCCCTGGCTGAGCAGCAGTGAAGTATGACAGAGAGGTGTAGCAACTAGCACATCTGCAGCCCTGCTTCTCAGTTCAGCTGGGGTGGAAGACGAGCAGGAGGCAAAACCCTGCTGTACCAGCCTGGAGCTGGCCTAGTGTTCAAGCCCCATATGGCAGCAGTGAAGCCAGTTCAATACCCAGTGGATCCCAGTCCAGTTTAGTCCCTCCCTTCTTCCCTTGCAAACACAGGTGCACTCCACACACTTGCAATCTTGCAGCAGTGTCTGTTAAGACACCAGAAGCTGGAGACAACCAAGGTCAGATTCATGCATTATGTACAAGCAAGAAGGTTTAAGTGTCTTGGATTTCTTTTTGCAATTCTTGTGCAGTGTCTGAATAGTGGCGGAAATACATGCTGGTTAGAAGCATGAGCTGGATGCCCTTACTGCGCACATTCATTTTGCTGTGGATGAGATGTGCCTGTCCATCATTGGGAGTTACACAGAAGGAACAAAAAGGAAGAGTCGCTGTGTTGCGCTTCCTCTGCCCCTTGCTTTTGTTTAATGTGCCACTCCACTAGCTGATCCTGAAGTGACTGACTTAGCATGACTGTCCTGGAAGATATTCTCATCATAAAATAGCAACACCATTTGCACTCTGTCTTTCAGATAGGAACATAGGAAGCTGTCTTGTACTGAGTCAAACCACAGTCCATCTTGCTTGGTGTTTTCTACAGGGGCTGCCTATCCAAGGTTTCAGCAGAGGGCATTCTTACCCTACCTGGAGATAAATGCCAGAGATTGAATCTAGGACCTTTTGCAGGTACAGTGGTGCCTCACAAGACGAAATTAATCCGTTCCGCGAGTCTCTTCGTCTAGCTGTTTTTTCGTCTTGCGAAGCAACCCGATTAGCGGTTTAGCGGCTATTAAAGGCTTAGCAGATTAGCGGTTTAGCGGCTTAGAAAAAGGGGGGGAGCGAAAAAAAATCGGAACACTCGCAAGACGTTTTCATCTTGCAAAGCAAGCCCATAGGGAAAATCGTCTTGCGGAGCAGCTCAAAAACAGAAAACCCTTTTGTCTAGCGGGTTTTCCGTCTTGCGAGGCATTCGTCTTGCGGGGCACCACTGTAAGGCATGCTTGCTCTGCCACCAAGCATGCATACATCCTTTGAACTCAGGAATTTTCCCTAGAAAAAGAGTTAGAAATTGGATGCCTGGTTTCCTTTCATGGTTTCGAGGCAGTCATAGTGGTTTTTCGTCTTGTAGGGTTTGCGTTCCTTTTGTAACGGATGAAGTATTGAAAGAAATGAGAATATATTTCATTCGTGAAGAAACAAATGCCAGAGGTGCAGTATAGAACAGCCTAGTAGTGGATCAGGCCAATGGGCCACCTAGTCCAGCATCCTGTTACCACAGGGACCAACGAGATGCCTGTGGGAAACCTGCAAGCAGGATTCGAACACAAGATTACTCTTCTGTGGTTTCAAACAACTGGCATTCAGAAGCAACAGGAGGTAGAGCATAGCCATCATTACTGGGAGCCCTCGATAGTCCTCTCTTCCATGAATTTGTCCAATCCCATGGATCACTGCTTCCTATGGAAGTGAAATCCATACTTAAACCATACTTAAACCATGGACTACTGCAATGCTCTCTACGTGGGGCTACCTTTGAAGGTGACCCGGAAACTGCAGTTAATCCAGAATGCGGCAGCTAGACTGGTGACTGGGAGCGGCCGCTGAGACCATATAACACCGGTCCTGAGAGATCTGCATTAGCTCCCAGTACATTTCTGAGCACAATTCAAAGTGTTGGTGCTGACCTTTAAAGCCCTAAACGGCCTCGGTCCTGTATACCTGAAGGAGCATCTCCACCCCCATCGTTCAGCCCGGACACTGAGATCCAACACCGAGGGCCTTCTGGCTGTTCCCTCATTGCGAGAAGTGAGGTTACAGGGAACCAGACAGAGGGCCTTCTCAGTAGTGGCGCCGCCCTGTGGAACGCCCTCCCTTCAGATGTGAAGGAAATAAGCAGCTATCTTCTTTTTAAAAGACATTTGAAAGCAGCCCTGTTTAGGGAAGCTTTTAATATTTAATGCTGTATTGTTTTTAACACTTGATTGGAAGCCGCCCAGAGTGGCTGGGGAAACTCAGCCAGATGGGCAGGGTATAAATAAATAAATTATTATTATTATTATTGTTGTTGTTGTTGTTGTTGTTGTTATTATTATTATTGTTATTATTATTATTATTATCTCTATAAAGAAACACTGTCTGTCTTGAATCTTCCAACATTCAGCTTCATTGCCTGCCCATGAGTTCTAATGTTTCTCCTTGCCATGCATAATTTTATAAACTTCTACCACATCATCACATGCTTGCCTTTTAGCTAAACTGAAACGTCTCTTCCAACTCTAGGATTCTATGATTCTATGATTCTAAGTCCCCAAATTCTGTAGCCTTTCTACATAGGCAAGTCACTGCATGCCTTTGATCATTTTGGCTGCCCTTTTCCTGAACTTTTTCCCAACTCTACAGTATCCCTTTTGGAAAGGAAGAAAGACAAATGACTTCCAAATTCCATATATTCATTTGCTACTCATTTTGAGCGGTTTGTTTTCCTCTATCAATCTGAATATGTCAGGTGAGGATTACTGGGAGATGGGGAGAAAATGAGGCAAAACGACCATGTGAAAATCCAATCTTCAACTCAAAATGCATTTTAACAACTGATGCGTCTTTTTGCCACACTGAACCCTCCAGTCACAGTGACAAGGAGAGGGATTTGTGGAAGCATATAAAAGATGGAGATGAAGCCTTTGTTTGCCTGTGAATTCTTTGTCCTGATCATTTTCAGATTGCTCTGATGCTCTGTTCCTTGTCTAGTGAAAATCAGTTGCCATACAGTCATCTCTTACCATTCCTTTATGCATTGTCAGTGTATTCCACACTGTTTTCCTACCTTGTTCGTTCCCTTGTTCTTGGGTAGCTATTGGTAGTTTAGAGACATATATCAGTGAGATCAGACAATGTGCTTGACATATTCTTTATTCATCAAAGCATCTAGTCTGTGTGAATGTGTCCCTTCACATTCTATAAAATGGGAGCCCTTTATACTATATGTATGAATTAGGTGGATGGTGATCCATGGTAGATTGTAAAATGCCTAAAAAAGTAATACCGTTTTTGTGGGAAACATGTAAGTCAGGCCAATGAAGAACAGGTGCATTATGCATTGTGAGCTCTGGAAAACAAATGGGAGTAATGAAAACTAATGTGATTTTGATGAATTAATAACTGACCAAAAGAGGTTTTAATAATACAAGTAAATGGATGTATCCATTACTTAAAATGTTTTCAGCTAGCCAAAGTAGCTTGATGTACAGATATGACCAAGTGATAATTTTTGTCTCAGTGCTGTAAAAAGCTTCCCCTGCTAATCTCTGCATATCACACTGTTTTTAAGCCACCATCCAAAGCTTTGGACAGCTATTGTCAGTCTAAGTAGGTAGGAGAGGTACATACTTCCTATGTACCTGAGAAACTGTTGAAAGGAGGCACATTTGGGCAAATGTTCAACTCAGGATATGCATTAATGCCCAAATGAAGGAATAAGCTTTGGGTGCATTTGACCCTGCACTGCCCTGGCACTATTGCCTTCTCGCACATACTTTCTGAACACATTTCATCCCATTTTGAATCTTTCCTATAAAGGTAAAGGTACCCCTGCCCGTACAGGCCAGTCGTGTCCGACTCTAGGGTTGTGCGCTCATCTCACTCAAGAGGCCGGGAGCCAGCGCTGTCCGGAGACACTTCCGGGTCACGTGGCCAGCGTGACGAAGCTGCTCTGGCGAGCCAGCACCAGCGCAGCACACGGAAACGCCGTTTACCTTCCTGCTGTAAAGCGGTACCTATTTATCTACTTGCACTTAAGGGTGCTTTCGAACTGCTAGGTGGGCAGGAGCTGGGACCGAAAGACTGGAGCTCACCCCACCGTGGGGATTCGAACCGCCGACCATGCGATCAGCAAGTCCTAGGCGCTGAGGTTTTACCCACAGCGCCACCCGCGTCCCCAATCTTTCCTATAGTGCAAAGGAAATTCTCAAAGATAAATTCCTAGTTTTGTCACATATATTTTTGTATCCTTGCTATTATTTTTATTATATTTTACTGCATCTTATTGCCAGAGGACATTGTGTGCAGGAAATACAGTCAGATTTCTTTATAATCTTCTGCCATATTCAAGGATTTTATGCTCTCCATCTGTTTAATGTATAGCATAATCTAGTTTAATAACCTGTGTTCAGAATCCTTTTCGCTGCTTTTCTGACTCCACCCCTGTCTGCAAGAACACAGCAACTTCAGAAGCAATAAATATATACTACAGATTGGATATAATATGAATGGGTGAAATGCACCCAGTTTTCATTTGAGAGTGCTTGTACAAGCGAACATATATTAAAATGTAGAAAAGTATGTTTATAGCTTAAAGGCTGTATCCAGCCTAGTACTAAGTTAAAGTCACTCAGCAGTATACATGCTGCTTCGGTGAAATGTTCTGTGCCAGCAGAAGGCTGTGCAAGAGAATGCATTGTTGTTGATTATTTGGTTGTACAGTTGGTTGCACAATCCGTTGGTTGCATGTCTGTTGTGCAATGAGTTTCTGCTAATGCACCTGGAGTGTTGGATTCCTTTGTTGCACAACATTAGCACTCCCCTGTCTACTAGTGCAAGTGTATTGGATACGGGCCTATATGTTTAAAGAAAACAGCATTAAACTTGAGATTTTTACAAGTCAAAGTAACAGATTTCCCCCAACATAATAATATATCACACTTTATATTCATTATAAGGGGCACGGTTGGCGCTGTGGGTTAAACCACAGAGCCTAGGACTTGCCAATCAGAAGGTCGGCGGTTCGAATCCCCCCGATGGGGTGAGCTCCCATTGCTCAGTCCCTGCTCCTGCCAACCTAGCAGTTCGAAAGCACGTCAAAGTGCAAGTAGATAAATAGGTACCGCACCGGCGGGAAGGTAAACGGCGTTTCCGTGTGCTGCTCTGGTTTGCCAGAGTGGATTTTATTATGTTTAGGATTTTGTTGCAAGGTTCTGGTTGTTTTGGCTGTTTTTACTAAACAGGAATATGATAATGTGTACAATGGCCAAATTCTCATATCTGTAAAAGCTTCATCTGTTCCACTGAAGTGGTGGATTGTATATGTTTACGATAATATTATCTGCCCAAAGTCTTTCAAATGGGATGGGCCTTAAATTGAATACATATGCTTAAAACTAAGCTGTAGTGGAAAACTTTGCTTGTCCTACTTAAATGTTGGAATTACTGCATGTCACGTAGTTGAAGTATGCAGGATTACTGCTAAGGAATTTTGACAACCTTAATATTGTGTTGCTGTCGTTTCTGGTATAGAAAATGTCATTCCCATGTGTTACTGGGGGAACTACTGGGGAAATTCATAATTCTTTGACCCCCTGGCTCCAATAGTTTCTGAATCCAAGTTTTACCAAAGTAGCAGAATTACAGTGATAGTGAAGGTTGCTGGATCCATCTCTGGAATCATGGCACAGAATACAAGTACAGTGGTACCTCGGGTTACATACGCTTCAGGTTACATATGCTTCAGGTTACAGACTCTGCTAACCCAGAAATAGTACCTCGGGTTAAGAACTTTGCTTCAGGATTAGAACAGAAATTGTGCGGTGGCAGCAGGAGGCCCCATTAGCTAAAGTGGTGTTTCAGGTTAAGAACAGTTTCATGTTAAGAAGTGACCTCCGGAACGAATTAAGTACTTAACCTGAGGTATCACTGTTGTCCTTGTATGAACTGGCCCACACCATCAAGCTGAACATGCCCCTGACAGTTCTAGTTAAGTGCATCTCTCCTGCTAGGGTACCTTTTCAAGCTGTGCCTGGAACACATGCATCCATTACTTCAATGGAAAAAGTGCCACAATAATGTGCACCAGAAATCAGAAGAGACCACTGTGAAAAAAAGCAAGAGAGTTGGAGTTGTAAAGAAACTGGTATCTGACACAATGGCCTGGCCTATTACATAGCAATCTATTTGTCGTATATCAAGTGCCACCCATGTCCACAGATTGCTATTTACCTCTGATGGGCCTGTTCTGTCAATAGTACAATGGAAATCTCTCCATTTCCCAACTTTTACTTCCACCTTCCTGGGTTCTTGGAAGAAGAAGAAGAAGAAGAGTTTGGATTTGATATCCCGCCTTTCACTCCCCTTCAGGAGTCTCAAAGCGGCTAACAATCTCCTTTCCCTTTCTCCCCCACAACAAACACTCTGTGAGGTGAGTGAGGCTGAGAGACTTCACAGAAGTGTGACTGGCCCAAGGTCACCCAGCAGCTGCATGTGGAGGAGCGGAGACGCGAACCCGGTTTCCCAGATTACGTGACTACCGCTCTTAACCACTACACCACACTGGCTCCCAAGTTGCCAGTGGCCCAAATGTCAAATATTGCCCCTTAGAGCCCACATGGCCATACCTGATTGGAAGGGTCCTCTCTCTTGTCAGTCCAACCCTTGATGAGACGGAGTTTTAAAAAATGGGACTTTATTTCCCAGGGGGAAATGTCATTGCTGAAAATCATGTGTGAGTCTTCTTCATGAGTAAGTTTGAGCCTCTTCTTTTTGGTTGTCTAGTTTACTCTTTAAGGAAGACGCTTTCAAGGATCCTTTGGTCGTCAAAAATGTACAGAAATCCAAGCTGACAAACAGTAGTTTTATTAAGATGATGAACGGGATAAGATGAAAGTTAATAAAATGGCTTTCTAATTTAGAAGATTGGATTTTGCTGTATACTTTAGACAACAGAAGGATTTTTGTTGTTGTGTACCTGACCGCATTTCTAGCCTAAATACTTAGATCAAGGAGAGGTAGGGAGGAAAACAGATGGAACTTACTCAGTGGTGACTGCAGAGTTAGCTCCTTGTTGCCCCCTTCCAGGCTGAATATCTTGGAGTTCCTCACTCAGGAGTTGGGTGAAAGGAGAGGTGATTGCAAATGTAAATTGGGATTTTACAAGCCGGCTGTGGCCTTAAAGCAGCTGGGCAATCACTACAACCAACACCCTGCTTTCTACAAGTTGAGCAGGAGATGAAGGAAGATGGACAAGTAGCAGAATCCAAGAGTGCTATTGACATGTTGGGTGACCTTGGCAGAATGTTAAGTGACCTCACTGGCCATCTGGCTACAGAGAGAGCTCGTATATAATCCCAGCAGACCCCAGGATGTCTTGCAGGTACAAGGACAAACAGATCTCCCTGAATCTCTTTCCTACGTTTGCAGCTTGATCAAAGAAGATAATTTTACCTTGTGATTGTCTTACAAGGCTCTGAAATACTCAGATAATGTTTCCACTGGGACTGGTTTTGCTGCCAAAAATAAATATATATCCATTGTTTTGATTCTACATAAATGCTAAATGGCTTCAGGGTACACAAGATGACTGCAGTAAACAATGGCAAAGATCAGCATACTTGGCTAAGGGTAGGAACCTCCATATCTGTAAAAGGAATGTTTTCATTAGGCCCTCCTTCAAGTGAATGCTTCACTGATGTTTTCGTTGGGATTCCTGCATTACAGGAGGTTGGACTAGATGACCCTTGGGGTCCCTTCCAACTGTACAATTCTAGGATTCTATGAAAATGCAGTAAATGGTGCTTTAAGGCACAGTTTGCCACTGGCAAGGAAGAGCAGTGGACTGCACATGAAATCTGATCTGACCAGCCTGTTGAGAAATGACATGTACTACTTGGCTTCTGGAACAAACAATATAATGGCATGATGAAACCATACTGGTTTTTTTAGTTCTTATTATAATGTCCTGCTGCTTGCTTGTGTTCTTGCTCTGTATTATTCTTTTTATTTACTTCAAGTACAGTCGTACCTTGGATCCTGAGTGCCCTGGAACTTGGATGTTTTGGCTCCCGAACACTGCAAACCCAGAAATGATTGTTCCGGTTTGCAAATGTTCTTTCAGAACCCGAACGTCCAACAGGGATTCCGTGGCTTTTGATTGGCTTCAGGAGCTTCCTGCAGCCAATCAGAAGCCGCAATTTGGTTTTGGAAGTTGAACGGAATTCCGGAACGGATTCCGTTCGACTTCCAACGTACGACTGTACATGTATTTATATTCTGCTTTTCATCAGAAAATATCACAAACTACCGTATTTTCGCCCTATAGGACGCACTGGCCCATAGGACGCACCTAGATTTGGGGGGGGAATAAAGGGGGGGAATTATTTTCCCCCCCCCAAGCGCGGGGCTGGGGAAGCTCGGGCTTTGGCATCGCTCTGGGAGCTTGTGGGGCTGGGGGAGGGGAAAGCGGAGCTTCCCCCTCCCCCAGCCCCCAGAACGGGACCCAGAGCCATGTGGAAGCTGCGTGCAGCTTTGGCATCGCTCTGGGAGCTTGCGGGGCTGGAGCAGGGGAAAGCCCTCTACCAGCCTTCTAGCCAAGTCGGGGGACAGCAGGAAAGGCGCGCTGCGCCTCCCGCTGTCCCCCGAGTTTGCGGGGCTGGCGACGGGGCTCTGCTGACCCGACCCCTCTTGCTCTCCAGGCTTCAGCGAAAGCCTGCATTCGCCCCATAGGATGCACACACATTTCCCCTTCATTTTTGGAGGGGGGAAAGTGCATCCTATAGGGCGAAAAATACGGTAGTTTATTTTAAGAAAAGACAGTGTATAAGACAATGAAACCCCTCAGAATCCATAGGATTCCACTCACTCATTAATCACACAAATTCCACACCTAACTCAGCCATACCTCTACCTATGCTCACACACAACACTCTCACCAATTCTTGATCCCAGTAATCCCCTGGGTACATGTACAAAAACCTTACTATACAATAATGCATTTTTAATATTATTTTAAAAATTAAGATTGTGGGGTGAAACCCTAGCAGAGTTTTGGAGCAAAAGCACAGACACAGAAGACCAAAGCTTTGACCTCTGACATCTTTAGTTTAAAAAGGAGCTGATAGCGGGTGATTTGGCATGAGAGCGTAAGAGCCCAGTGGGACAGGCCAGAGCCCAGCCTAGCCCAGCATCCTGCTCCCCAGAGGGACCAGCCAGATGCTTATGGGAAGCTTGCAAGCAGGAACCATGCCAGTAAGTGTAGTACTTGGCTAGATGAATAATGCCTGACCTAAGGCAGCCCCTGTAAAAGGTCTGAACATGAGGAAGCACTGACTTACTGTCAGTTATATAAATCAGTAAGTGCTGCAAAGCAACAGAAAGTACTTAAGTGCCAGAAATGTAAGTGAGAAGGCAGGATTCTGGTGGGCCTACTTGCATGCCATCTTAATGACCCTCAGGGAGTCAACTGTCTTGACATATAACCCATACTTGAAAGAGAAATGATAGTTAGCTGGTTCTAATAATTTAACGAAGGAGAGCTCACCTTTCTCTTTGCTACATGTAGGATGCGTCTTATGTCTTTGTTTGCTTTGTTTACCTTGTGAATCTAAGATTGTAAAAATTAGGATTCTTTTAAGGTTTCTTGAATGCCTTCTTAATTGGTGTGTATCAATCAGTTCTTTCGTTGTAGGTTTTGTAGTATATAATTTCTGCCATGCTTCGTATACAAATACCAGTTTCTTTTTGCTGTAAATCGGCAATCTAGCATATTCCAAGTGCATCTTGGCTGAAAATATGAGCATGGGCTTTTTTATGCACGACAGCAAGTGACCTGACAATATCAATCATCATTCAGATGTATTTTTGTCAAACAGTCCAAAATTGGACCTAAACCTTGACTTGTAGGATCACTATCAGATGTTCTTTGAGAGCTGAAATATGAAAAGAGTTTTGCTTGGCCGGTCTTAAGTTGCAGGAGGAAAAGAAAACAACCCCAAAATAGCCATCTGTGGTTTCAGACACTTTTAAGAGTCTCTCCCAGTCTCAAATCTGGGGAAGCAATTAATGAAGTAGAAAACAAGGTTACTTACCTATAACTTGTTCTCAAAATATATATGCTCCCTGGATTCACTTTCACCTCTCAATCCACTGCATCTCTTGAGGGACTTGCTCGGAAGTTGCAGTGCAAGGGTAGAAAGCGCTGGTGCTTCCTTTTTTAAAAATAGATTTTTTTTTCTGAACAAGTTGGAGCCTGTTCCTTTGCTCTGCCTGCTTCTCACAGGCATTCTGGTTGATTTAGAGACATGTGCAGTAACATATATTTTTAGGACCCATCTTATTTATGTAAGTTGTTCTAAACTGCTTTTAATATTCTGTTGTAAAGTTATGTTGTAACCCACCCTGGGACCTTCGGGTAAAGCTTAATAGGGACTGAAGTGACTGAGTTTAAAAACAAGACCACTTAACCTACAAATTTCTTCCTAGGCAAACAATACTCTCCAGGCTTGTTTTAGCAAAATAAGACTTGGTTAATGACTGGAATGGAGATTAAAACTTCTCTCTCTCTCTCTCTCTCTCTCTCTCTCTCTCTGTGTGTGTGTGTGTGTGTGAGAGAGAGAGAGAGAGAGAGAGAGAGAGAGATTGCAGCAGATGAATGGAGCCTTAATCTATATGAGCAGTGCTTATTTGAAAATGCTGTTGAATTGCTTTGGACTAGAGAGTGGAGGTTGGGCTACAGCGACCATGTTTAAAGCAAACACAAATGTTCCTTTAAGAAAGTGGAAGGAAAGCATGTAATTGCATTATTCTTTGCACATTCTGTATTTCCTTTTCCTCTGACCTCACTTCTTAACATTTCGCCCTCAACCTCAGCTATATACTTAGGTGTTATACTTGTAACTCAGGATAATACCTTCATGCACCTGATGAAATAGACTGTAGCTTATGACATAATCCATTTGCTAGTCTTTTTAAAGTGCTGCAAGATTCTTTGTACAGTGGTACCTCGCGTTAAGAACTTAATTCGTTCTGGAGGTCCGTTCTTAACCTGAAACCATTCTTAACCTGAAGCACCACTTTAGCTAATGGGGCCTCCTGCTGCCGCCGCGTGATTTCTGTTCTCATCCTGAAGGAAAGTTCTTAACCTGAGGTACTATTTCTGGGTTAGCGGAGTCTGTAACCTGAAGCATCTTTAACCTGAGGTACCACTGTAGTTATTCCTGCAGCATGGCTGCCCTTCCAAAAATAGACTATTCCCATCTTTCTTCAGGTGGTCTGCACAGGGACACTTCACAGTGATTCCAATCTCTGGTATTACTGACAGTGCTAGCTTTATACAGACGCCATCTAGCTTGAGTGGTGCAGCTATGGCTGCACCTGCACATTTAAAACAGTGTTATGCCACTTTAAATCCACAAAATCCTGCAAACTGTAGTTTGTTTAGGGTGTTGTGAGTTGTTTGGGGACTCCTGTACCTGTCACAGAGCTACAGTTTCCAGAGCTGTTTAACAGTCAACCTTTTCCCTAGAGAACTCTGAGAATGGTGGCTTCAGGAGGAGAATAGAGGTCTCCAAACAATTCTCAGCACCCTTAACAAGCTACAGTTCCCAGGATTCTTTAGAGGGGAACCATGATTATTCAAAGTGCTGTGGTACTGCTTTAAATGTAGAGTGCAGATGTGGCCTAAGTTTAGGATTCTGTCAGGGAGTGAGGAGAAGAATTTTCACAAGTTTCAAACTTGGGGATGGTAAGGGGTGATTGGACGTGTGGTGGATGGGTGGCACTTTGTCCATACTTGTTCGTTAGGGCTGGCCTTTGTTGCATTTTTATTTCATTCCCTGGTGTGCTGTGCAAAGAGAAAGTATTACTTTGGTTAAATGAAGTGCAGGCCAGTGGGCAGTCCTTACCTTGATTTCTGGGTGGTCAGACTACTTTACCCAGGAGTCAGGCAGGGAACAGACCTCTCAGGGTCAGTGGCAGAGGGCAGCCTAGCAAGCAGTTTGGCTGGGGAGAATCTCAACCCCCAGGCGAAAACGGTTGGCTGTTCTGATTTCATCCATTTATATTTATGTCCCACGCTATTCCTAGTGCTTCATGTCAGGCAGCAATTTTCTCCACAGCTATTTCTCTTTGCAATAACCACATGAAGTGAATTGCTACTGTTCCTATTTTAGAGATGTAGGAAGTATGGTAAGACTGAAAACTAGCAACTTAGCAATGCCTGAGGCAAGAGTTGGGGGCCACATTTCCGTCAAGTCCAATGCCTCCTGTAGTTCATTGGCATCCTTGCTGAGAAGACTAGGCCTGTGTTTGTTGTATTGACTATTGCGCAATAGCAAGTTGTTCTAAACAGCAAACTCAAGAGGGCGGTGTCAACAGAAATGGAGCAATTTAAAAAACCAGATGAATTTGATTTTATTTACTGTATTTCTATGCTTCTTTTCATTCAAATGAATCCCAAATCAGGTTACAAACAGTAAATAACAATAACATAATGGAACATAATAGAACATCACAAATACAGCATAAATCATATAAAATAGCTAACAACCAATTAAACAATTACAGTGTATAAAACACTATTAACAAAGGCCCCACTGTTGAATTCTGAGGTGCACCTGTAGGGGGCAGAGTTTGTGTCTACTCACAAAGCATGAACCAGCAGCTGACATAGTTCTCCACAGTAGAATAATTATGTGCAACCTGGATGGAGCCTTTTGTGTATTGTTGACCTTTCCTTGCAACGGAAGCCAGCAACCTCTGGAGTCTAGACCAGCTCTGCTGGCCAGCTACTAGAGGATTCAATGCAAGTTGTAGGCAAGATTGTGCGCATTAACCTTTGCTCGGTTGACTTCAAGGCAATATTTGCACCACCTGTGTGCTAGTCTGTGGCTTGCTTCATAGGCCATAGCTCTCCAGAATACCAAGGAGCCATTTGAGCTCTACAACACTGGAGAGGACCCCATTAAATTTGGCACAGGCTTATTTCCAACAGTAGAGTTTGTGTAAAGAAACCTGTTATGTCCATGTGTGGCTCACTGTTTCAATTAAAGTTTTTCAGGTGCCTTAATTATTATTTTTTAAAACCCTGTTACAGCCATAACCTAATCCTAATATGAATATGTGTATTAATCTATACAAAGAGAGAGAAAAAGAGAAGAAATCAAATTTACATAACATATCTACATATCTTAAACAAATTCTTAATAAATTAGCCATGAATCATTTCTAAACATTCAGTATGAAGTTCATTATTTTCTACATTGTTTCTAATGGATGTTTGAAAGTTTGAAAACATTGATGAACACGTCTCTCTCCATCTCTTCCTTACACTCTGTCTGTTACAAGTAATTGTCTATTAAAAATGTAATAATACTTACATCCCACCCAGAGGTATTGTGAGAATTACTTAATACTGTAAAACACATTTCAAGCTGTGGAGGGAAGACACAATTAACTGCTAAGTGGCACACTTTTATTATCCTGATTGTTCCTAGATAGGACCAGCAAAGTTGTCCTTTTTATGATAATATTATCCCTAAAGAGGCAAGTGGGATGTATCAAGTCAATGTCATGTTAAACAGGGTGTAGGTGTAAAAGAATGAGCTTTAAGTCTTGTCCCAACTTCAAAGCGGTTCAGTGTTTCGCAGAAAGTCTTTTTGTAGCATTGATCTTCCTTCTTACGTCGTGAAGTATATAACTGGCAAAACTATGGTCTAGAATGCTATAAATATAAGCAGATAAAGCCAGTTTTCTTTCTTTATTTGTATTCTGAATGGTTATCTGAATGTTTTGGGGGAATTTGTCATTGCGTGAATAATAGAATTGTAGAGTTGGAAGGGATCCCGAGGATTATTTAGGCCAACCACCACTGACACAAGAATCTCAACTAGATCATACATGACAGATGACCATCCAACCTCTACTTGGAAACCTCCAAGGAAGGAGAGTCCATCACCTTCAGAAGGAGTCTGTTCCACTGTTGAACAATTCTTGATGTCCAAAAGTTAAATCCTGGTGTTTAGTTGGAATCTCCTTTCTTGTAACTTGAATCCATTGGTGCATATCCTAGCCTGCATCTTACACAGTGAAACCCTAATCCTATCTACACAGTTTGGCTTTCTCCTGCATAAGTGGGGTTCAGATTGCAGTCTTTCTGTACAATGGCAAGAATCCCATCCATGGTGCCACACACTTTCCCCTCTGGCCTCCCCCCCCCCCGCGATGTGGCCCCTGAAATGTTGCAGAAGATGGAATGCAGCCCTTAGCATTGTGACGCAACAAGCCAGCAAGCCTACTAGCTACATTCAATGGCCAGAAAACAACTACTCTTTGTTTTGTTCAGTCCCTGGCAGGCAGCAATAAAAGGAGGTTTATTGAGCCATTAGCAAGGTACCGTACACTAGGAGAGGGCAGAAGATTATGTTGGACTACAACTCCCTTCAACCAAAGCCACCATAGCCAGTGATCAGGGATGGTGGGAGCTGTAGTCCAACAGCAATGGAAGATCATTGCATTGCTTTCCCCTGCAATAAGGAATCAGAACTGAAAAGAAACATTGGTTGTTGTTGGGAGGTTTTTTTTTGCAAATGATTCTTTTCCAGCTAAGAGGTAGAATGACTGGAGGCAGCTGCATTTTAGAGAATACAAATCTACTTTTAAACTTAGGACACAGTACATTTTTGGCATTTCTATTTTGTGCCACCCTCAGGCAAGGACAAGATGATATAATTCCCAAAAGCCAGCTCTGTTTACAACTGTGGGCTGGAAGGCCTGTCAGCCTATCAGAGTAGTCATTAGCACATTGTGAGTTTGGGCCATGTGTGTTTTTTAATAGACTTTTAACTTCAGTTTGCGCTGACTTTTATCATACCAGAGCAGTGTAATGGAAAATGAACTCCGACAGAGAAATAATGTTTGTTTACTAGCAAAACACTGAGGTCCATAATGTTCATAAGAACCTATGTTTCGGAAGCTTTTAAGCTTCTCAGCTCAACCTTGGCTCCTTTTCTAGCTGTAGTATTTTTCAGCAGTGGAAATTAGCAGGCTTTGTTTCTTTGGATCCTCAGGGATTAAAAAAACAAACAAGGCCCTGCAATTTTAGAGAAGCAAGAAACCTTTTCACTCACTCTGATCTTGTTCATCTTGATGCCTTTAAGGTACATTCTCTTAGGCTTTTGCTCAAGGGTGGGGAATCCTTGTCAAGTCAAGGTCCACATTTCATTATGAACAGCCTTCTAGGGTGGGTGGCAGCCAGACGGCAAAGTGAGTGGAACATGGGCAAGGGGGGCAGCTGCGCCCCCTAAACCAAGTCAGTAAATAAAAAAAAATAAAAAAGAGTTTCTACCCAAATGCAATTCTGGTTCTAAACACAGTATAAGGAGTCTCTATAGTATATTGTATTTTAAAATTGGTTTTTCAGAATTTTTAGGGGTTTTTGAATGACTCATGTAGATTTTTCAGTTTCATTGTTCTGTATGGGACAATGACAATAAAGATATCGTAAAAAAAAAAAAAACTTAACGAACTGGCCAATCACGTCCCAGATAGCTCAGTTCTCCCCCACCCCACCAACATAAATCCCATGGTGGGCTACATTCCAGCCATGCAAAAACCAGAGGTTTCTACACTACCACCCAACACCCATCACTCTGTCCAGGCAAGCAAGAGTCATTGTTGATCACATTTCAATGGCATATTCTAGTCAAGGAAAAGCAAGCACACTACACTCTAGATACAAACAACATACAAAAGCAAAAGTTCTTACTGCACTTCTCTCACCCACTTCACATACAGGCTGCATTCAAAAGGCAAGGAAAAGCAAGAAGTTTTAGCTCCACCAGTCTTCCTGCATTTTGACACTGCCACCCACATGCACAAACTGCATCCCAAGGAATGAGATTTTCCTTGCATTTTCCAATCTCTTACTTCACATTTCAATCTATTGTCCATCCAGGATTTCTCCCTCCACAAAAAGGCGGGTGTGTGGAATGAGGAGGAGAGATGTTATTTGCATTCTTCTTTCTCAACAAATGCAAGGTTCCCTCATTAAGTGATAGAAATCAGTTCTCTCCATGGTTAGCCTCCCTTGCTCCGGGTCTTCCCTGGTATCTTTCGTTTAAGTTTAGATGTGACCCTTTGGTTCAAAACTGCATTGATAGAAAGGAGGTGGGCAGAATGCTTGAAGAATGGTCAGCATAAAGTTTAAGTCAATGTTATGGTACGTGAACAGATGGCACTGAAAACAGCAGCCCCTCCATCTCATTCTCTCCATCCGATAGTGATGCAAAATGCATGTGACCTCTTTGTACTGTGGAATTTAACTGCGCCACGTTTGCTAGCATTCTTGATCCAGGCCTACTACGAATGTATGTGAGAGGACTTGAGTGCATGAGGTTACATGTGTCTTCTCAATATATGAAATTTGTCTCTTACATGCATCCTTTTTAAGGACCAAAGAAAAATGGGAAAGAAATCCATTATGCTGTAGGTGCACAATTATATTTGTCAGTACAGTATCTATGTCCCCTCCTAAAAGAATAGAACAAGTTAGAACATTGTAAGGTAAAGGGACCCCTGACCATTAGCGACTCTGGGGTTGCGGCGCTCATCTCACTTTACTGGCCGAGGGAGCCAGCGTACAGCTTCCGGGTCATGTGGCCAGCATGACTAAGCCGCTTCTGGCAAACCAGAGCAGCGCACGGAAACGCCGTTTACCTTCCCGCCAGAGTGGTACCTATTTATCTACTTGCACTTTGATGTGCTTTCAAACAGCTAGGTTGGCAGGAGCAGGGACCGAGCAACAGGAGCTCACCCCGTTGCAGGGATTCGAACCGCCTACCTTCTGATCGGCAAGTCCTAGGCTCTGTGGTTTAGCCCACAGCGCCACCAGCGTCCCCCTAGAACAATGTAGGGTGGGCCAAATCCTCACACAGTTCACAAGCCATGTGTGGCACCTAACAGGGAGCTCATTATACCTTCCGTTTCTGCTGTCTACTAAGGGCTGGAAAAAATAGGATCGTCCAGAAGCAGATGGGTTCATGTGCTGCAGTTAGCTTGGTGTTCCCCGCATTGTGCATGTTTGACATATGGCAATAGAAATATTATTTCACTCTTTTTTGTTTTTGTTTCTGTCAAGCTCAAGAGATTGACGCATTCACAAATCCTGCTCAACAAGGTTTTAAAAAGACGTCCAAATTGAAACCCTTTGGATTCTGGCTGCAGTCCACAAACCACTTATTCCATCGTAGGTCCATTGAAATTATTGGGAGTGTTTGAGAGTAAGTGGGTTTTGGCTGTTAGCCCAGGTCTTTAAAGGCATTTTCCTTTTACAGTAACAGCCCATATTTCATCTTCAGTCAGTAAGCAATGGTGGATTTTCTTTTTTATTATTATTATTTTGTGTCATTTTATTATGGGATGCAGCCCACTAAAGAAGAATATTGAAACACATGTTGCAGATATTGAAAGAAAGAATTATAATTTTCCTGTGCCCACTTCTAGGGTAAATTCAACCATTTGTTCAGTCACTTTGTGTATACTGTATACCATCTTTCTTTTCTGTGGAACTCAATGCAGCATATAAAAAATTCCCAGGATATCCCCATTCACCCAGACACAGAACTAGATCATGGCCTGTTGAGTATTAGCTGGATCATGTACCTTAATACCATGCCTGACGCCTCTTTGTTCTGTTTTGCTCATTCTTGACATCTGAAGATTTTAAGAGTGAGATGGCTTTATATTTAGGGTTCTGTAAGATAACATACTATTGCATGTTGTCGTATATGAGAGTTTGCTGTCATCCATTTCCATAGAGCTTGCTTCTTTGACAGGAAATTGATGTCTTTTGTTAGTAATTGATCCAGGTAGTGTTCCTCCCCGGCAAATTCCCTAGAAATTACTGAAGCATGTGTCACAGACATGCTTGACAGATAGTTCCCAGCGAATTTTTCCTGATTATCCATCCAATTTTTCTATGCAGCACAATATTTTTGTGTATTGAAGTTGCATTTAATGACAAGGCTGCATAAATGGGAAATATTATACCAAGCCCTCTTTTTCTCTAGCTTTCCTTTTCCTTTGTAAAACAAACAAATAAATCTCTTCAGTGTTTATTTGACTCTCTTGCAATTCAAAAGACGAAGTGGGAGATATAAGAGGAGTGAATTATTGTGGGTTAGTGATACCTGAAAGATTATCCTTATATATACAATTGATCACCATGCTCTGCAGATAACTATTTTATGAGGTCTGTTCCACATAATGTAGGAATGTAGTGCCTTTCATGTTGTGGCCCCCACCCTTTGGAATTCCTTCCCCTTGAATATAAGGCAGATTCCATTTCGGTTGTGTTTTTGGCACCTGCTGAATACTTTTCTCTTAGAACAAGCCTTTTAAACAGAGATCTTTCCCAGTTTGCATCTGTATTAGAATGGTTTCTAGACTTTTAAATACATTTTCATTGTTCTGTCACTTGTTGTATTACCCCTACCCCCTGGGCCGGGGAGGGCAGGGTATGTATGTAATAATAATAATAATAATAATAATAATAATAATAATAATAATTACTACTTTGACTACTGATCTAATCTAACCAGTGAATGTGGGTTTTTCTCCCAAACATGCTCTCTCTTCTTTTTTTCTCTCCAGGGTCATTCCACATCAAATCAACACAAAAAACAAGGCTTTCGTCACCCACCGTCTTGGATTTTGAAAGAAAAAAATACACCAGCACTCAAAAGATTTTATAAATGCCTAATTTGTTTTATAAATGTACTTTTTTGGTGGAAAACCTAGGTTTAGAAAACCTCAGTTTTCAGCGTGTGGTCATGATGCAACCAAAAGTTTCTGATGTTGAAAATTATTGAAAAGACATGCTCGTTCTCGACAAAGAATGAAATTTATGTTTTTTTTATTCCTTGTAACAAAAATTTTACCTTTTTTGGACATTGTGCAGAAAAAGTGGACACTGGGTACAATTTTCCTACAATCCATAGGAAAGTTTTGTATACCATATTCACATCATGCTTGAAATCATCAGAGACAATCCAATGGGATGAGATAATCTTCTCTCTCAGGACTTTTATAATGCACTTTTTAGGCATTTATAAAATCTTTTGAGTGCTGGTGTACTTTTTCCTGAAATCCTCATCCTCTTATTGAGCTCTGTGTAAAATTTCAAAGAGATCTGATCATTGGTTATGGAGAAAAAAATTAAACATACATGTCCCAAGGGTCTCAAGAGGGACAGACAACACAGATTTCATGAAACATTGAAGTGCTGTAAAATTAAAACCATTTGAGATGGGGGGGATTAAGGGGGTTTCTTTCAACCACAAGGGAAGGGTGTACACCAAGTTTCATCAAAATCCGAGACGGTGGGTGACATGACTACGTTGACAGGACATGGAATGACCCTTCATGCAAAAATTAAAATGGGTTTTGTATGTCAGCTCTTCATTGGTGATTTTTAAATTTATTTTTATTAACAGTATTTATATGCAGTCCAATAACAAAGTTTTCTGGCCAGCTTATAATAATAATAAAAGCATTAAAATGTTGTTATATGCCTTAAGAACAAGAAAAATTTTAACACACCATACAACTTAGCAATAGAGAATAAAGCTGGAATGATAATAATAATAATAATAATAATAATAATAATAATAATAATAATAATAATTTCATCTGACTGGGTTGTCCCAGCCACTCTGGGTGCCTTCCAACAAATCAAAACATCAAACACAGTAAATATGTAACATTAAAAGCTTCCCTATGCAGGGCTGCCTTCAGATGTCTGCTAAACGTCTACTAAAAGTCAAAGAAAAATTGTATCTTTAAAAGATATGAGAAGATTTTTAAAAAATGTTTGTCTGGCCCCAAACAGAGCACAAAGAGGGCACTGGGTAAGCCCTTTTTTGGGGGACAACATCCCACACCATCAGAAAGGTCCTCTCACCCCAGTATTCACAGTCTGCACCCCACTTCCTCAGGGCACTTGGAGGATTAAGGGCCTTTGAGGATACTTTCAAGGTCCAAGTAGATATACGTGAAAAAAGGATTTTTTTTCAAGTTAACATTGACCCGTCAGTATTTTATTTTTACTATACAGTGGTACCTCGGGTTAAGTACTTAATTCGTTCCGGAGGTCCGTACTTAACCTGAAACTGTTCTTAATCTGAAGCACCACTTTAGCTAATGGGGCCTCCTGCCGCTGCCGCTCCGCTGGAGCACAATTTCTGTTCTTATCCTGAAGCAAAGTTCTTAACCTGAAGCACTATTTCTGGGTTAGTGGAGTCTGTAACCTGAAGCATATGTAACCTAAAGCGTATGTAACCCGAGGTACCACTGTACATCTATCACACTACTTCCTTCTCTTAACTAGACAAACACAAAGGGAATTGGTTTTGGGGTTTTTTGCACTGGGGGAGCCTTGAAGCATTAGAGAGACTAAATGGTGCTGCTTGGCCATGATAGACCAGCTTTGCAGTGGTGGTACAGTACCTATATACCGCAGGATTTGCCCTTAAATTCTCTGTAGCCTTTTTTTTGCTCTCCTATAATATTTGCTCCCTCTCCCCCCCCCTCTCTGCTATTCTTATCTTGAACAACTTTTCTGGTTGAGCAATATTTTCCAGCAAGCAAACATGTGAGCAAGAGTTCAGACTTTGCCATTTTGTGTTAAGTGATGTGTTCAAGGTGGTTGAAAAAAGCATCTTACGTTAGCAGAAGAAAAAGAGTTTGGATTTTTCTGTAGGCGACAGAAAAGTTGGTACTCTCAGGTTCATGCAAGCACAGGCATCCACTATCCTAGTACAGGCCACTTCTGGTGGTGAGCTTAGACATTGTTCTACTGTTAAAAAGGACTTTTGCTTGAAGTTACCATCAGAGGAGAACAAACTAAGGCAGCTTTTAATTGGGCCTAGGTGATTAGATCGAAATTAAAAGATGTTATATGGCCATATTGTTTGAAGCCTGGCAGGCTGGAGTTACCCAAAGTCTTTGTCCCTCGTTTCCCTGCCACCTTTTTATGTGTTGGATCCTGAGAACTCTGAACAGAAGGAAGCTTGTGGGTGGTTTCCCTCCTGTTATCCCATTGTCACTTTTAAAAGACTCCTTGGAAGTTTGGGGGACCCACCTAAGCAACAGGGGTTCTGAGGGCGCTAGGAAAGGTGAAAGGGGCCAAAATTGGTCAGAGAGGATGCTTGTAATCGCTGCCCAGTTCTGAATTGAGCTGTGAGTACGGTTTACCTCGTACTACCTATTTATCTCACCTGATATCCCGAAAATTGGAATACCATTTAAAATTGACAAGCATCACGGCAGCGAGGATGCTCTCAGCCCAGAGATGGAAGGAAGAAGTACCGACCAAAGAGGAATGGCAGACCAAGCTAATGGAATATGCAGAAATGGCAAGACTGACGGGAAAGATCAGAAACCAGGGACACCAAGTATTCCTAAAAGATTGGAATGGCTTCTTAATAAACTTAAAAGACCACTGCAGACAGTTAAAATCATGGGCAGGGATACAATGACACTGGTAATGTGAAATGAATTTTGGTATCTATGATTTTTTAATAGGTGGATAATGGTAAAAGATGCAGGGGGAAAAGAAAAAGATCATTTTTTGGGAAATGGAACCCATGGAGGAAGGGGAGAAGGTCCAAAGGTTCAAAAGAACCTTTTTATTTTTATGTTTTGGAATCGTTATAGTTATTGTGCATAAATTTATGTAAAACCAATAATTTGGGGGGGGGGATAAAATTGACAAGCATCATCATTCGGTTTATTAGGATTAATCATAACATCCACAGCTGCCTGCTGAACACACAACTGAATATTCATTTTTCAAAATTTGCAAAAAGTACACCCCACTTTTCAACTTAGCCAGTTTCCAGAGTTACATTTAAAATGTCAAAATACAGCAATAAATAAAAACTGAACAACAATCCAAAGATTAAAACAACATAAACAAAAACAGCAGATCTACTGAACAGCAGATAAAACTCAAACAAATGAAAAACAGAAAATAAAACCAGCAGACACGAATGAAATGTCATGCCCCACTTTGTATCAGAATCAAATTTCTGTCTTCCTATGTGAGTCGGAACCAGGGGCTGATGTAATATCTGGGTTCTAATATGGGCATCATCTTTGAAACACCCTTCTTACGGAAAACTAGAGGGTCATAGAATATTAGAGCTGGAAGGGTCATTTAGAAGAAGAAGAAGAAGAAGAGTTTGGATTTGATATCCCGCCTTTCACTCCCTTTAAGGAGTCTCAAAGCGGCTAACATTCTCCTTTCCCTTCCTCCCCCACAACAAACACTCTGTGAGGTGAGTGGGGCTGAGAGACTTCAAAGAAGTGTGACTGGCCCAAGGTCACCCAGCAGCTGCATGTGGAGGAGCGGAGACTCGAACCCGGTTCCCCAGATTACAAGACTACCGCTCTTAACCACTACACCAACTCCTGGCTTAATGAATGAATCGTGTAACTACAGTATAGCATCTCTTAGTAGCTGCAGCAAAGGAGAGTCCACTAACTCTGTCTGCAACAGTTTGTGCCATTAGGAAGCTTCCCCTAACATTTATATTTTCTGTGGTGGCTCCACACTTGTGGAATTCTCTCGCCTTCGTTACATATCTTTAGGTTCCAGGCAAAAACATTTCACCTCCCAGGCCTTCGGCTAATTAAACAATCTATAGCCTTTTAAACTTGCGGGGGGTATTGTTTTTGTTTGTTAATATGTTGTGTATTTTGTGTTTTTATGTTGTAAACAGCCCTGTGATCCTCAGATGAAGGGTGGTAAATAATAATAATAATAATGCTTGAAATTTGCTTTCTTGAAATTTCCACCCATTGCTTCTAATTCTGTCCTCTGGAACAACAGTGAACAAATCTGCACCATCTTTTGCTTGACAGGCCTTCGGCTATTTGAGCACAGTTATCAGGTGTCCCCTTAAATAGTCTCTGGACCAAGAGCATAAAGGTAAAGGGACCCCTGACCATTAGGTCCAGTCATGACCGACTCTAGGGTTGAGGCACTCATCTCGCTTTACTGGCCGAGGGAGCCGGGTCATGTGGCCAGCATGACTAAGCCGCTTCTGGCAAACCAGAGCAGCGCACAAAAACGCTGTTTACCTTCCCACCTATTTATCTAGTTGCACTTTGACATGCTTTTGAACTGCTAGGTTGGCAGGAGCAGGGATTGAGAAATGGGAGCTTACCCCCTCACGGGGATTCAAACCGCTGACCTTCTGATTGGCAAGTCCTAGGCTCTGTGGTTTAACCCACAGCGCTACCCACGTCCCTCTGGACCAAGCATACCCAACAGTATAGGCAGATGCAAGATTAGGAGGCAATTCTTGCTTTTGTTTAAGAACATTAGTCTCTGACCATATCCAGCCATGTACAACCATTCATGTGCAATAATGAATGGGAAATAAATGTCTCCATTTGCATCCATTCAGCTCTCTGGAGTCCAGCTATCTATAGCAATGTGAATTTGGAAGTGCCTTCAGAAGTGCTTGGCATCTGCACTGCCCAGTTCTACAGAAGTCCATTTCTATTCGTTGCTCTCCCATGCTATATAGGGATGACTATATATTGCCATTTTTCTTCCCTTGATCAGGTATTAATGAAGTTTTTCTTATTATGTATTAATGAATGCTACGAAATAAGAGCTCTTTTTTAAAGGGAAACTTGCATGAAAAGCATAACTTACTTATTGTAAGTTCCTTCTAGCAATAAACTTTACAAAGGCAGGTTACAGCTTGCCCCAAGTTTGCCCCTAGGCAGTAAAACTGTGCTGTTGATAGTTATATAGCTTCACCTAGTTCCAAAATGCTTGCTCCCTTATATAGCCATTACTTGAGACTTTGGCATTTATAAGCAATGGTATTACAGAAAGCTTACTTTCATGACAGTTAATAGCTAAAGGCCAAGTTCCAAAGAAGCATGAAGGAAGAACTGTGGAGCTTTTCTTTATTCTTTTTGCTGTTTGTTTTTTGTTGTAGCAGTTCTCACTAGCAGAGACACGGGCCTTTTAAAAATCTGTATAGTAGCTTTCATCTTCGGTGGTTGGAAATGCCACATTAAAAAGAAAACACGATTCCTTTGCATGTAGTTTTCACACAATTTCTGGCTGAAGTGATTTCAAAAAACAAAATTGCACATCTATCACAAACAATTTAAAAGAAAATACAGACCGCACAAGCTAATATTTATGTATTTTAGCTTGATGCCCATATGCAGGGCTTTGGGGTTTCCCCCCCTCATTTGTACAAATCCCAGGACAGAGATATCACAAATAGTATTATTGACCTCAGATGGAATCTTCTTGGGCATTCTTTGTGGGACATACTTAGTTCTTGCCAGGCATCAATGTATTGGAGGGGAAGATGGTTAATGGTGAAAATGTGATCTCTTGGAAAGTTTTACTGCTATTATTTTATTTACTGATGATTGCTTCAGAACTCTGAGGCTTCCTTGTCCATATAGGATGTTTTATCGCACTCTTGAGCAGTGTTATGCATCATTGTAGGAAATATGACCAAAAGATGGAAGTTTTTCAAAGGGTGTTTTTTTAGTGTGCAGCTAAACACAAAATGTAGAGTTGGGGGAAATTATGGAGTTGGAAAGCTGATAATGTGCAGTTGGGAAAATGAGAAAGTTGACACATTAAGTATATGTGTATATTAAACAGTCAGTGTCAGGGACAGCATGTTCACAAATTATATTAGAGTAGAATGTGTTCCTGCAGTTTCTTTTTGGTCAGAACCTCCTTCACCTTACATCCTTGTAAATACCTGTAAAATGCTTTGGTATCTATTAGTTACTGAACTAAGCTAGATTAATAAATGAAGCATTGCTGTGCGGTAGATAAGAACTGTGACTTCTATGGAGAAAGCTTCAGTAATACTAGGTTTAAGGAAGGAGCAAAATATGCTGGGCAGCTGAGGTTGGTGGGGCAGTGCCCCATTTGCTCTTTGGATCAGCCCCCACTGCCCTGAAGACATCTGTGTCGACAGCATAGTATGTACCAGAATCTGGGAAGTAGAAGAAGAACCTCTAAAAGCTAAAACATCCTGCCTGAAACATATACTGCTATCTAATCTCTTAAAATTAGAGCCGTTTGGGTTCATCCAGATTCTGGAGCATTGATTTTGGACATCCAGTGTGGCCAAACTGTCTCCTAAAACAACTGATTGGGTTGATCTTTCCTCAACGAGAAAAATACCATCATAAAGCCGTTCACTGCAATCCACCACTTCCTTTCAGGATCTGGGGCTCCTGCTGCTTGCTTTTCAGAGACATTAGAAAAGGTAATTAGAGCATCAGAGCTTTGAATGGATTTGGGGTCCGGCCCTGGTCTTTGCTCACATTTGGGTGATGATACTTTCCATGAAGTGTTATTGGGGTTGGGGAATAACTGCACCAGGGCCTTCCCCTAAACCACCACCCACTCCTCCTCATAATATTGACTTTAAATTAGAATATTAGGAAAAAATTATCTGGATTTCCCCTAGCATAAGCCTGTTCAACTCCAGATTTATATTGACCAGATTACTAGCTATCTGAACCTGAAAGTTTTACATCAAGAAGCAAGTGTGAAAATCTTATACTTTAAAGACTGGCATTCATGGCATATGCTTCCTGGTGCCTAAAAAATGGAAGACTTTTTTGTGAATTAGTGAACACTGGTAAGGTTTTGGGTTTTTCTAGCATTTTACGCAACTTCAGAAAAGGAATGTGATTTAACAAGCGAATATCCCAGCCACATGCCGCAAATAATTTAAATTAACACTTCCATTTATGGTCTCATATTTATTGAATATAACTATATCTGCTCTTCGGCTTGCTATTGTCAAGGGTGCCATACTGTGCTGTCGTATCCTACTTAATCATGTCTCATCGCTAAGGGATCATTGTATGCATAAGTAAGCATTAGCATGGAGAGCATAACTTCTGGGAATAGATATCAGGTTTTATTATGAGTTCATTACCTGACTCAGAGAGGGCAAAGCATTGCAGGTCAAAAATGCAAGTGCCAAAGAAACGTGAAGAGAGAGACTGTATACAAGTGTTGATATGCTAATGCTAAAAACCCCTGAGACAAGATTTGTGAACTGGAGTGCGTGGTGCTAGAGGATGGCATTGATCTGGTAGGCATAACTGAAACCTGGTGTAACAGAGAGAACCAGTGGGACATGTGAGACACTGCCAGTGCACCTACATGGCCCTGGCCTTTCCTGTGCCCCACACCATCCCAGTAAGCAGCAAAAACACCACTGTTGGCAGGGCAGCAGCACAACACTGTACCATCTACTCCTGCATGTTCCCTTTCTGTTCTTTTAGCATGCTAGTTGTACCAGTTTCAAGGGATGGCTCTGCCATTTTGGAACTGGCCACCCATGTGGCGGAATTCTTCGGTGAGGATAATGTGAATTGATTCATTGGGTCAAAAAATTAAGAATATAGCAAACATTTTCAAAGCAGTATAATTAAGGGGGCGAAACTTCAAGGTTGTCAAGGGAACTGGTTGTCTTGCATGAGGGTATAATTGAGTGACCAGTCTCCTGAAAAGTTTTTGCATTCAATTCCCTAAGAAATCTGAATACATGGTTAAAATTAATTTTGGCCCATTAATTATATAGCTAGCTAATGAACTGAGCATACCGGTATGGCAAACAAAGTCCTGTAGTTTTCCGAGTAAGGGGGAGAAATAAAAAGAATTAAATTAAATGTTGTGCTTATCATCCTGGGATTTTAAAAATTCATTCCAATTGCATTCCTGCTTTTCTTTCTATAGTATGTGAAACTGTTTTTGATATACTGTTAATAAATATGAGATCTGTATATCTCTTGGGTCAAATACACCTTAATGTTATTGACCCAATCTTGACAGGACATGGCAGCATCTCTATCTCCTGTACTCCTTCTGAGGTGAATCATTCAGTCTCTGAGATAGATTCCTGACCTTCAAAGTTTGGCTTAGTCTGTGTGCCTCTTGTTCCCCTAGTGGCTCACAATGTTGTCACAGCATGATGACGAACCGGTACATATATTAAAGAGAGAGAAAATAGCTCAGAAAAACCCAAGCTAGTGGTAGAAGCAGCAAAAATTAAAAGCAAAAATTAATTCTCTCTCATTCTCTACCCTCCCCACCCCCCAGAAAAGAAAAGTTGAGGAACAGGAATACATCAAAGTGGGTAAAACCTGTTTGCATGAAAAAGAAATTATGCTACTGATGGAAATATGCACTGATTTAAAAAAAAAAATCACCTGAAAATTAGTCAAGATTCAGACTTCAGATATGTTCGTGTATAAGATACCATTGGACCCATTGCTTTTTCTTTAGACTATGCAGGTGGTTTCATCAGATGGAAACATAAGGAATTGGCTTTATATATAGTGTTGGCAGAAAGAATTTTGTTTGGGGGAAAAAGGAGTTTGGCAACTGTTAATGTAGAGAAGATTAAAAATGATGGAGATTGCCTCAGTGGCCACATTGAATTGAGCAGATTTAAAGAGAAAGGAAAAAGACATTTGCAACAATTTGACAGATGTTTATGGAATATAACAAAGATTTGGGCATAATCACTGTATTGTGGTCTTACAATGTTTTGAAATCCGGTTTCAGGATGATGGTTAAATTATTTTCTAGTCTGTTCTCAAAAGGTTATGATAGAGATTTTTGTCTCTTTTTTCCTCCTTTTCACTTTCACTATTTCCATTATAAATATAATGCAAGTGCAATGCAGTCATCTTGTAATTATAATTCTGCATGTGTTCTATTTAAACTTATTATAAGCATTGTTTTTAATTTTAAAAATTGTGGTGGTGACAAAACTTGAGGCTTACCCCTCTTCCCTGTCATTTTTTTTTCTGTTCAGTGATTGGTTCCTTTAATCCCCCTTCGTTTACAACTAAAATTTGGTTTTGTATTGATAAACGACATATTTGAAAGGGAAAGGTTAACTGCACCACTTTTATTTACTGTCCGAAAAATAGCTTCCCTTGGTCTTGGGGCAACTGATGAAATCCTAGGGTCTTATTGGGGTTCACTCTGGGTCCAGAACCACTGGAAGTAGCCAACTTCATACCTTCTCCACATTGTCAGGACACTATTGTGGTATAGCGTGGACAAGGCCTAGTCGCCATAGCAACCATTTCTCTGTCTTTCTCCTCAGTTCAGAATCTAGAGGTCCAGGCCGAAAAAATCTCTGTTCTTCATTGCAATTGGAAACAGAGAGGCTATTTATGAGCTGTAGATTTGAACCAATTTCATTCCATTGCTCTGTGGGCCTTTGCTTCAGTACTCCTGAACTCAAACCGCACACACCCAAAACAAAATAATAATAATAATAACCTGGTGCAAAAATTTTAAAAACTCACACAGCTTGTTTTTCCAGTTTTAATCCCAATCTGTCTACAAGCAATATAATCATAGGTTAAATTAGTTACTTATAAAGCAACTACCTAATATATAGTATTTTTGAAATAATATATACGCTGGTTGGTAACAGCCCCAGTGACATGAGATTTTTCTACAATCAAGCAGTATATAAATTTTATGAAATAAATATTTTATTTCCAGGGATAGAATCCTGTGTCTGTATATTCCTTTCTGTTTTATGGGTTAAGCTGGTTGGTGGTCAAATAACAATGCTGAAAAGGTAATGATTGGTATTAGAGCTCCCTCTATGGGGTTTATATGTAATTGCTTAGTAGCTTGTTTGTCAGTGTAGATGTGTTCTAGATATTAATATTTGCTATTCCAGTTATTATTAGCTAGTGTCATTGATTCTGAATGTCTTAAAAGTACTGCACATACGAAGAAAGATAACTGAGTTTCTTAGCGCTAACAATGTATGTTAAATTGATAACTTTGATAGCATAGAACACAGGTTGACTTTCATAGTACTAATTGAAAGAGATTTATTTTGTGATTTTGGACTTTCACTTTAAGGTGTATTCAAGTAGGATAATTTATGGATATGTAGCTTTAAAATGGTAGCCAATGGGGGAAGTTGTTCTTGTAGTAACATGCACTAACTATGGGTTGCTGACTGAGCCAAAATGAGTAGGGGACCTTAGAGGAAATGAATAGGAATGGGGGTGAAATTTGATTCAGTATACATTTAAAGTTGATTTTATCAATTAGACACTTTCCAAAGCAAAGTGAGAACCGAACCACAGCCATCTTTCAAAATTCGCACTTAAATGAATTCTGTGGTGCAGTTCTCCAACCAATATTTACAAAAATGCATTATATTAGGAGAGGTTGCTTGCATAAATGTGTGCATTGGTCAAAACTGCAGGCAAAAAATGTGTTTACTATGAGAAATTCACACTGAAGAATTTCCATGAGGGCTTTTTATAATGAAATCGACAAATCACTGCAGCAATGTGGAGAACTGAATTTAAGAATGGAAAAATGAGAAGCAGATCCTTCCAGCCCTAGAAATGAATATGTGCAAATGGGCATTCAGATTTTGGCTACATCAGGATATTGGAGCCAAACATATTAGCCCCATGGCTTCTTTTGTCATCTGGACTTCTGGTAACTAGGGAACCCTAGCTTGGAAATGGCATCAGCCACATCTGAGACCATTTGTAAGTGATGTTTCTAAAAATCTTAAGCAATAATAAAACTCCGGCTCACTCTGAAACACTATATTTCTTTTTTTTAAAATGATATTTATTAGAAGTTTAAGAATTACAGAAAAAAGAAAAGAAGAAAACAACAAAAAAATGACAAAACATACATTACAATACATAAAAGGAAAAGCATAAAAACAATACAACAATACCGCAAAAAAACCAATAACATTAAAACACACATCCAATGTTCCATATCTTTATCTTTCATTTACTTGTTTCATCGACCTCCTCACACCTCCCTTTTTGTATTCTAATTTAATTAATTGTTTCAGCAAATTCCATCTTTCTCAATTTTTGTTATATAATTTATCTTAACGATCTAACCAAATTAAAATGTTTCTTAATCCAATTTTCCGTTCTACTCACGGGTACTTGTTTAGAGTCCAATTGTCCACAGGAAAAAGTCAGCGCTCTCCGGCAACGGCTGTGCTGCTTCACTCCGTAAAAGTAGCAGTCGATTCAAAACACTGCGCCGCTCACCCCACGTCGCTTCGGATCCCCGAAAAAGGGTCTCCCTGCGAGTAGGGGAGGCGCTCCTGGTGTCAGCCGAATCCCACGTTCCCAGGCTTCCTCCGCCTGGGATTTTTAAAGGGTCTCTGCCTTCGCCGCGGCAGCAAGACCCAATTTTCACGGAGCGGGTTCCTCTCGGTCAGAGGAACTCCGCCATTGCCGATGGCGCTAACCCGGAAGTCCCTGAAACACTATATTTCAAACCTAATTGGAATTACCCTGTGTCACATGGGAACAGACACGTGAGTGAATTCTTAACACTGTATTATCTGGCTTGGTGCTTGTGAAGGGTGGATCTTTTACACATACAAAAGATAGTGATTTAGCCTCTTATTTGCTCTCAGGATCTTCTCAAACACCTGTGATTTTGGTACACAGTTGTTTAATGTTCAGAGCTTTGCTGCATACTTACTGTTTTGATTATTTTATATCACATTTCTTCATCTAGAAAAGTAACACAGAAGCATTAGAGCTCCACTTTATATGGGATATAACATTGCTATCAGTGATAGACATCTTTAGAGAAGATCAAACCTATCCATTCTTAAGGAAATCAGCCCTGAGTGCTCACTGGAAGGACAGATCGTGAAGCTGAGGCTCCAATACTTTGGCCACCTCATGAGAAGAGAAGACTCCCTGGAAAAGACCCTGATGTTGGGAAAGATGGAGGGGACAAGGAGAAGGGGACGACAGAGGATGAGATGGTTGGACAGTGTTCTCGAAGCTACCAGCATGAGTTTGGCCAAACTGCGGGAGGCAGTGGAAGACAGGAGTGCCTGGCGTGCTTTGGTCCATGGGGTCACGAAGAGTTGGACACAACTAAACAACAACAACAAATTGGTCATAGAAAAATTCTACTAAGCATTACAGTACTTATGATTGCTGCTGCTAGTAATTACTGTAGTGTCTTGTCACAGTGACTGTCAGATGTACAAATCAATACACTGTTCTAAAAAAAGGTCATTCATATGAGGTATAATAAATTATTACTGGTGGAAATCTTTTGAAGGCCTTTTTTTTAAAAAAAAACAGGAAATACTCTGTGCCATAAGTTCATTAGTAACAATAAATAAACACCAAGTTTGATCATTTCAGCTTATTATTATACTAAACACAAGAAAAATTAGATCACTCTAGGTAAAGGTAAAGGGACCCCTGACCATTAGGTCCAGTCGTGGCCGACTCTGGGGTTGCGGCGCTCATCTCGCTTTATTGGCCGAGGGAGCCGGAGGTAAGCAATGTGGTGCCCTCCAGATGTTTTGTTGGACTCCCATCATCCCTGACCATTGACCATAATGGATACGGGTAATGGGACTTGTAGTCCAACAACATCTGAAGGCCACCACGTTCGCTACCCTTGCTCCATGGAATTTCCCAGTGCAAACCGAAAATTATTGAAAACATTTACAGAAAAAGTGTATTTCCCTAGGCCTTAATTTTTCAACATTTCTCATAAATTCCTAGTATTTTATAAAATATATTCTGTACCTATCATTCTTTTTGGGTAAAAGGCCCCAGCACTTTTAAAAGAGAAAACAAAAGGCCTGCCTCTCTTGACCTCATGGTCCACTCTAACTGCAAACTTGGCATAAGAACACCTCTGAGAGGACTCTGCTGGCCTTAAAAAGAGAGTTCTGAAACATCGTGCAAGGAATGAATTTTTACAACCACCAGGGATGCTGAAGAACATCTTTGTACAAGTTATACTCCGAACAGGATATTTTGCCCTCATGAGTGTGATTTCAAAAGAAATCAATGAGGATAACAGCCATGCATTTGAGAACGGAAGTCAGCTGTAATCTAAGAAGAAGGGTTACAAAAATAGCACATTAACAGGGCATCGCAGCATTAGAGCAGCGAGTCAGCATCTGATCGTGTCTCTAGGGTTGTTGGTTGGAGTAAAAGGGTGAGAGGGTAGAGCCAAAGGAGAAATTGTGATCTTTAAAATCAGTAATTACTCTGAACTTGTGTGGCATCTGCTGCTATAAATAGTGTTTAATCCAAGGCTGGAATTACTTTTGACAGGAATCAGAAATTATAGTACTTAAGTTAAATCTTTCCCCTTTTTAGTCCAGTTTTTATCTTTGTGCAGTACTGCATGCAGTTTGAAAACATTTTAAGGTACTGTATTTGACCAGGTTAAATAAAACATCAGGGAAAATGACATTTTATTCACACATTCGTTTTGCAAGTCCCTCAGAATTCATTGCTCACCCAGGGGTGCATTGACTCTTTTTAGACTTAGGGACAGAACTTAATCTTGTGGGGAAATTCGCACCATGCCTCCTCTTCTCTCCTCTCCCCCCCCCCCATCCCCCGTGTGCTTTTTTCGTGGTATACTTAGGGCTACAAGCTGAGCTGGTCCTGTCTGCAATTTTTATTTCAGATCAGCATTACAAAATTATTGGTATGTTTTAAACAGATTATATATATGTATATAGTTTTAATTCTATCGGTGTTTAATTGTATTTCAATGGTGGATTGCTCTACGTTTTAGCAGTTCTTGTATTTATCTGTAAGCCACCTTGAGTCCCGCCAGAGAAAAAGGCAAAGTATAAATACATAAATAATAATAAGAACAATAATAATATTATCATCATCTGTATTGTTAAATCATACACCTTAAAATATGTCTATAGCATTACAAGGTTTGTATATAATTCTTCAAAAATAGACCATTTTTTAAAACTGTCTAGAATGTCTAAACTCTGGAGACAGATAAATTATGGAAATAACATTTTCTGTTTGATTTTTTTATATATTGTTGCAGCCCAGAAGATGGTGAGATTCATCCTGAAATCTGTAGACTATATATTCAGTTGCAGTGTTGCTTAGAAATGTATACGACAGAGATGCTAAAATCCATATGCCTACTAGGATCACTTCAGCTTCATCGAAAAGGTATTCACCTACATCATAAATGCTCTTGATCTTGCTTCATTCACTTCACTTGTCATTGGCTATGTGTTAAACAGGACTTTTGCCATGCAGCTTCATCTGTTATTCTCCAACCAGCCTGCCCATGGGATGTTAGAACGCTTTTATGCCTCATTCTGGACGACTGTGTCCGCACCAAAATGCATCTAGAATTCTTGAAATCTTAGCCTACACTGTTGATTTAAGTGGAATATGCACATGGATTAGTTGCTTCCATTGAAATAGAAAGAATCAATATATTGATCATAACCATAAGTCATTACAAGATAAAATTTAGATAAGTAGCAAAAAAAGTTATAATAAAAACTATCTTCCATCTTTATTAAATATTTGTTTGTTTGTTACATTTAGATCCTACCTTTCATCCAAAGAGCTCAAGGTCATGATCACCCCACCCTCACATCCTATTCCTTCTTCCTTATCTCCTCCATACGCATAGTTAAAATTTATAGTTTTGCAGGGATTTAGACCCAAAAATCCCATATCCAAGAACAACACTATTTCCATTGGCCCGTAATCATTAAAAGAGATGCAATGGCTTCCTTTTAGAACTGTAGTTCCTCTTTGGTTTTTCCACCTAAATAGACCTCGGGTGAACTGATTGGGAACCTATGGTCCTCTTGTATTCCAGCTCCCATCAGCTCCAGCACACATGGCCAGTGCTTAGGAATGATAGGGGTTGTTTTCTCTGGATTGTTGTTTGCCTTGATTTATAGCTAAAGGGTGGGTTTTCCCTAGGAAAAGAGTGGGGCAAGGGGGAAACCTCTCATGCCCGTGCTTTTTAGGCATGGGATAATCATGCTTATGGATGAGCCCTAATCCCCCTAGTCCAGAGGTTCTCAACCTGTGGGTCCCCAGATGTTGTTGGACTACAACTCCCATCATCCCTGAGCTCTGGCCTTGCTAGCAAGGGATGGTGGGAGTTGTAGTCCAACAACATCTGGGGACCCACTGGTTGAGAACCGCTGCAGCCTAGTCCCTTCGTCCTCTTCAATTCTTTCATACTTATCAGTGGGCTGCACACTGAGCTTGCGTATGTCTATCTGGCATAGATTGTGGTATGTTACAACATATCTAGCAGGTTGCATTTCATCAATATATTTCACAGCTGCTGCATCTTCTATGCCTAGCACTACTGCTTTTGGTGTAGCTCTGAATGTGTGGCCATATACCCAAACTGGCTCTGTGTACAGTTTTCCAAGGGAAAGTCTACTGAGCTAGCCTAGTTGGTGCGTGTTAGCTTTTTCATGGAAGTTTTCATGAGAACCAGAAAGGGCTGAGCAAATGTTAGCATTTGTGAATAAGTATAGCCCAAGTCTGGTCTCTGCTGGAGGAGGGGAGGGGGGAAGACTGTACTTATAGGTGTTTAGCAAAAGCAGGCTGCTGTGCTTTTCAGCACTTTTGCTAACTTCATCTTCCTCATGGGTATAGAACAACTCTGCAGAATCAAAGCCTGGGGCTCTTTGTTGCTTTTTATATCTTTTGTAAAGTTCAGCTAGTTACCCAAGTTCAGACTACTCCTGGAGGGAGCTGACCTACAGGAGGAAAAGTAGGCTGCTTGTATAGTGGAAAAAAATCTCAAGAACAAAAATAGCTTCTCCACAGAAATACATCGAGCTCTTTCTAATCCAGATGTGCCCTTCTCTTGCAAACACGATGCTTTCCTCCCACACACTAATTGGGCAGGAGACAACGTTAGCATGCCTTGTGCTGGGCACATCTACTGTGGAGCCATATAAGAAATGCATCTCTGCTCATCTGTTCCCTGTTAATTCATGCCAGTAAACAATACTAGGAAATGTGGGGACGTACTTTCCATCAATAGGACCTGTTCTTACAGCTGTCGTTATTTATAAAGCACATTTATATAAGCGGTGAATGCTTTTAATGCACAAATGCTGTTGGGTTTTTATAATACTTTCACAATAAGCCCTCATATCTGTAGTAGCTTGCTGCTCTAAATGCCCAGTCATAATTTGGGGAGCTGCTGCAGTGTAATGTGAGTTGGGAAGCCCCATCTGGTTCAAATATTTACTTCAACCATGAACTTGCTAGGTACCTTTAGGCAAGGCCGCGTTTCCTCAGCTTTCTTCTACCCTCTCCCCAATCTGTAGCATGGCAACAAAGATATATTTTACAGCATTGTTGTCAGGATTACTAAGGATACATTTGAAGTGTTTGGCACCGTCAAGAAAAGTGTTACATAACTGCAAATTTTATTAGAAAATATTCATAGGGAACAAAGGAAGGTAGCCGACACCAGGTCAGGTGGTTTTTCCTTTTAGCCCAGCGCAGTTAGGCTGAAAATTATCCAAAATGACAAAGCCAGACAGTGCTTAACTTTGGGTTAACTATAGCCTCCAAGTAGGAATAGAAGTGAGTGGTCTTTATTTGGAAAATGTGGTGCAAATTGATCTCTGCAGGCTTCATCCATTCATCACCTGGGTCCATGTGAAAGAGGCCCTCACCACTCAAATTAGATTCACTGACTAACATTGTGCAGTTGCAATAAAATAATAATAATAATAATAATAATAATAATAATAATACCCCGGCCAGCCCAGAGTTTCCCCAGATATTCTGGGCAGCTCCCAATCGAGTGTTAAAAACAATACAGCATTAAATATTAAAAACTTCCCTAAACAGGTCTACCTTCAGATGTCAAGGGGGGTAGGGAACAGGTCAATGGAACAATGTCAGAACAGTCAATGTAACCGCGGTTTGAACAATAAATTAAAAATAATTCCACAGTTATATCAAATGAACATCAAAACAGTGCCACAAATTCAAAATGCCTTTGAAAATTCAGGATGACACGCATTAAATGGCAATTCAGTTCAGGAATAACATAGTTTAAAATCCAAAAACATAGCCTTCTCTCAGTGGGGCTATTTCTCTGTACCAAGGGTAATGCCAAGTACACACATCCAGTAAATGTAGTAACCTGTCTTGCAAAGCCTAAAATGGATTGGGCTATTGTCAGGAATGCAGCCCAGGATTGCAGGAGGAGTGCACAGAAACCTAGGCAATGCTACCAGTTATCAAAATACAGTATAATTTCATTTCTTCAAGAGCTGTCAGTCATGCAACACGTTCACACATGCTTTGCAGTGATACAGTTACCAAGGTATTTGCTCCGTCTAACTAGATGGCCAGTCTAGTAGCACAGAGAGATGTATGAAGTGGGTGCCCATTATTATTATTATTAGAATTTATAAATCCGGAGGTCTCAACTTACCAATGTAAGCTTCATAGGCTGTTTGGGGTGCTGCAGAGGTCTTCAACCAAAAGTGGCTCTTGGCCCAAATTTCCTATATGGTGCTTAATCTGTTGCTACTTGACTAGTGAACTGATGTGTTGAATGCAAATATATTTGGAATTGCAAGGGGTTCTCTCAATACGTGACCTAAGGTCATAATCTCTGACCTCTAGAGGGCAAATGGGCATAGCTGTCCTGAAACCTTACGCTCTTCTTCCAAGGGCTGCTCTCAGTAAACAATGTCCTGCTTATCTGTTCAGCAAGCTGTTTTTTCTCTGTGGCATGCTCACACTCTAAGCATTTCGTAATTCATCTCATCCCTACAATAATTATTGGCAAAATAATATCTGACCTACTGCGTTGTGGGACAGCATTGTCTAGATAAGTCCTTAGGCATGTCTTCCACAATCCTTGAAAAAATTGGCTGGCCTAACACAGTTAGTCTGGCTACTGCCACATCCTGAAACCTCTTCCCTGCGTGTACTTCATAAAAAGAAGCGGAGAGAAGACTAATGTGAAAATTAATCCTAGCCATCAACAGGTGAATCAGTGACCAGGAAAATCTTGAGAACTGTCTGGCAGCTTCTTGTTAGCCATGCCTCATGACAAATTTGGGAATTTACAAGGTGTTGGCCTTCTGTGCACAGATGCTACTTCAGAGTTACCCTTTTGTCTGGGGCTGAGCTGCTGCACTGGAAAATGTGGAACGACTGCCTGGAGGCAATCAAGTGCTTCTCATGTGGAAATTGCTGAATGCCAGAGTTTATTACTTTGTCCTCATTGTGAGTGTGCAACTAGCACTTGTGCTGTCTAAAAGAATTCATTATTTTGCAACAGTGCACTCAGTTGTCTCTTATATTCAAACAAATTTTTGATTTAATTCAATTAGAAGAGATCCTGAGCAAGGAACCCTCTAAACTATTAAAGGCTCCCTTTTGCTTTATTTTTTACATTTGTGTAGCTGGCCCATCACTTTCCACCTTACCCCTTTGACTCAGACCAACTTGTGTTAGCCTGAGTGAGTTACCTTGTGTGTTAAATGAATTATTTCCAAAGCATGGCATTTTACCTAAACGAGGCCAAAAAAATCAATGTGAGACATGCTCTAAGGAATTCATATAATCAAACAGGTAGTTTAAAAAATGAAACATCTGTGACTCTGCTACAGTGCTTCCCTGATGGAAATTCAAAATGATATTGAAATGGTGCACTGAGGACACTCCAAAATAAAACCAGTGCTACACGGCATTTGCCAGACCCAGTTCATAAACCTCCCAAACTGAAACTCATTGCACATTTGTTGTTTAGCATTTTGTGTGCAACATAGAGCGAAACATCTTAGAACATAAAAGTTTTTGATAGTTAATATTTTAACTTTCCAGGGTTAAAATATTAAACTAGGGTGTGTTTCTCGCCTAATTTTGAGCTAAGTAAGCATAAAAGGAATAAATTGGTTAAATAATGTGTTCTGGTTCCCTCACTCTTAATTTCAAAATGTACAAGTGCCATAAGAAACAAAAATTAAGTTGGAAGGGAGATCTTTAGATGTTCTGAGGAGGAGATGTTGAAATGTACTCACCTGTTTTCATAGAGAGAAATGTGGACCCTGAAAATGACTTTCAATGTTGTGGTGACTAAAATTGGTGTAGATGTTGCCTGATGCTTCAGGTTTATTCTGCACTGCTGTGTTTTATTTAATCATTGTTTTTGATGTACTATATTTTATTGTATTTATATTATGTTGGAAACTTCCCCAAGTTCACTGTGTGATGAATGGCAGTCTAGAAATCATATATATACATAGAGATCTCATAGCAGAAATATCAATAATGACTCAAAAGGTTTGTAGAGTGCTGTACAGCAATTGCATTTAATTATGTCTGACAGACAAATTAGTTAAGGAGATCATTACAAAATGCTTTGTGATAAGAATGGGGTTGCATGAGGGAAGAGGAATCATTGACAAATAATTTCATGCTATAAATAGAGTTCATAAGCAAAGATAGCCTTGGAAATGTGTGCATAACAATAGGTGGTGGAACCATGGAAACAAGAGGGGTGGCTGAAGAGAAGCTGGACTTCTTTGGGAAGAGTAACAGAATAGAAATTTAATAAATAAGAAATAAAAGTTGCCAGGAGGTATCAGGCTGCGTACCTCACTAGTTGTTCACTTTCCTTTACTTAATAGAAGGGGAATGAACTCTGCAGAATATGTAAACCCACGCAAAATTTCATTATTTATATAGGTCACACAGAATTGAACTTTCCATAGTACAGAATTTTTATTTATTTACCTTATTTCATTAGTTCATAGTATACATAGCACTCAGGTCCAGCAATATATATTTCAAGAATGAGAGATGCTGGGTGTGGGGAAATGTGGTTATGAGGGTTTTTTGTAATTATAGTTTGTTTTGTTTTTGACCATTTGAAAGGGATAGAGACTTGTGCAGCACCCAAGAGCATAGACAGTAAAGTAGAGGAGAGTTCAGAAGTCCCTATTTTAGAAGACACATCATCTTCACCAACAGACATCCAACAACATTTATGGCAGGTTTCCACGGATATTGAAAATACTGACAGGTATGTTTTCTATTTATTATTCCTAATTTGATCCCATTAAACACTGAGGCATGTGTGGAAGTAGCCCTTTGTCTCCACGTCCCTTCATGAAACTTCACAAGAAGCTTGCTGGAATAAAAATTGCCTCTGAATGAGCAGCCATTCTCCTTCTTAATCTTTATTAGTGATCACAGTGGAAGAACATACTTGAATAAAATTGGAGACTTACAGTGGTCTTCTTTATAATAACTCCATCACTTGTCCATTAGACATTTGCAAAAATTATTCAGTCCAACTTTCTGATTTTTATTTTATTTTTATCCTTTTTGTTCAGACGTAGTACTATTCTTGGAATCCTGAAAAGCAGAAGTAGCTTTTATCTAAGCTTAAGCAATGTCTGTTCTATTTGAACAGTTCTGTGCTTCATTTCTACAGGGATATGAGAGAAATGAAAAACCTTTTAAGCAAACTCAGGGAGACTATGCCTTTGCCACTGAAAAATCAAGGTAAGCCTTTCTTTTCTGCATCTGATAATTGGATAGTTAAGCGATCAGACTTGGGTTTCTTCTGGTAATGTTAAGCAAACTCCTAATATTCTAAATAGAGAAAGGGTTTGACAATGTAACGTTCCTCTAAATTATTAAACATTTTTTGATAGAAGTGTGGCTTAGCTTCTTAGCCTTTACCCCAGTTGAAATAAAGTTTGCGCTCATATACATCCCTTTATTCTTACCTCTTTCTTTCCATTCATACTTTTCCTCTATGGTCTCCCTATTGTTGAAATTTAAATTGCATGCCAAGGAAGATTGGAAAATGTTTGTGGGTTATTTAAAAACTCAGTGTAAACATGTTAAGATGCAAATAGGATTTGACTGAGAGCAGCAGTGGAAACGACAGTGGAATTTTGTTGTTGTTGCTTGTTTGTTTGTTTGTTGTTGTTTTTTTGTAGAAGCAAAGGCATGGAGTAACTATAATATGCAGCACAAATTGAAATTTTGGGGGAACCATGGAGGGAGAGAGGTTGACTGATTTATTGTAAAACCCAAAATGTTGTTTAATTATTATTTATTTCTAAAAAATATCTGTAAATAAAATTAATAAACCACCCTGAGACCTCTGCCTATATGGTGGTATAAATTCAATAAATAAATGAAAAAAATGAAAAAGAAAAAGGGCAAGGTTTAGGTTAGCAAGGTTAGAAGAAACTGTGGTGTGACTTGAGGGAGCAAGGCAAGCTGAAGGGCAAGAATATTTCTGTACCTATGGGAGAAGCAGAACCCTCTTGGAATACTGATGCTCTGAACTTCTCCATAGCAAGTTCAGGTTGTATATATGGGTAATTAAAACACTCAAAAATAAAAAAAGAAGTTTAAATTGCATGCTTCTCAAACCTGCTATTTTTCTCTCTCATGTTACTTTGTAAACTTGATGGCACTATATGAATAATATTGCTAGTGATGTTGCAATCAGACCTTGCCTGGTACCCATAGATCAGAACATACAACTCTGGTCTTCTGTCTCAATTCAAAGTGGTAGTTTTGGTCTCTAAAATCCTAATTGGGCCTGGTTTATCTTAGGGACTGCTTCTCCTGTATAGATGATGGTTGGATTTATTTTCGTTTCATGTATTTGTAAGCTTCTTTGGGTACAAAAGTAAAAGTATGGGGTAGAAATAAATAATTATTAACTAGGTAATCATTAGCAACTTAAGGAATTAAGAGCTGGACAACGCTAAATTATGAAGGGGCATAATGTTCAACTAGCTGTGCCTAGAGGAGTTACCTTACTTCTCTACTAAAACATTGAAAATAAATTCAAATAATCCTGTGGAGTTTAAATGGAGGTTGCCAACAAAACTCACATTTTGTTGTTCAGTATGATAGCCCTCATTGCTATTTGCCACTCAATGATTAGATTTAATCTCCCATTCATCTGGGTCCTTTTTCACACCTTACAAAATGAATTTAAGCACTGGTTTCAGAATAAATTTGAAGATTTTCCCTCCCTGAGCCAATTTCAAATTATACATTTTTCTTCATGGAGAAATACTTGCAGTGAGCTGTTGAAGCTCATGTATGTGCAGGGCTGGCCCAAGCCATTTCAGCGCCAGAGGCAAAACCCCTAAACAGTGTTCCTGTCTCCCGCCATTTAGCAGTGTTTAGGAACATAAGAGCCTGCTGGATCAGGCCAGTGGCCCATCTAATCTAGCATCCTGTTATTACAGTAGTCAACCAGTTACCTATGGGATGCCCAGAAGCAGGACCTAAATGCAATAGGGCTCTCCCTACCTGTGATTCCTAGCAACCGTATTCAGAGACATAACGCCTCCAACCATGGAGCAGGAACACATCCATCATGGCTAGTAGTCATTGAGAGCCTTATCCTCCATGAATTTATCATGTCCTCTTTTAAAAGCTATTCAAGTTAGTGGCCATCGCTGCCTCTTGTGGAAGTGAATTCCATAGTTTCACTGGGTGTTTCTTAATAGACGTACAGTCACACCTCGGAAGTTGAACACCAGTGTGGTGTGGTTAAAAGCGGTAGTCTTGTAATCTGGTGAACCGGGTTCGTGTCTCCGCTCCTCCACATGCAGCTGCTGGGTGACCTTGGGCTAGTCACACTTCTTTGAAGTCTCTCAGCCTCACTCACTTCACAGAGTGTTTGTTGGGGAGGAAGGGAAAGGAGTATGATAGCCGCTTTGAGGCTCTTTAGGGGAGTGATAAAGCGGAGTATCAAATCCAAACTCCTCCTTCGGCTCCCAAACGCCACAAACCCGGAAGTGAGTGTTCTGGTTTGCGAACGTTCTTTGGAACCCGAACATCTGTTGTGGCTTCCAATTGGCTGCAGTAGCTTCCGTTCTGCTTCCAAGGTACCACTGTATTTTCTTTTGTCCTGAATCGTCCAATGTTCCGCTTCATGTGGTGTATCTGAGTTTTATCATTGTAAGAGAGGGAGATTTTTTTTTTTATTACAGTTCAGCAGGAGGTTCTCCATGCAGAGCCATTAAAATTCCTGCATAGCTTTCATTCTTTTCAATGAAACTTGTGCAGGAGAACTTCGCAGAGGATTGAGCCTCATGATTTCTATCTGTTTAAATCCCACCCTACCAGTCCTACTGGCAACCAGGATCCATCATTTGAAACAGCTGCCTCACCTTACCTCATTGTAAAGTAAAGCAGTGGTTATGGTAACTCAGAAGTCCACATTTACTTGGTATGGTGACCCATCAGTTTATTGCCACATGGATTTTGGACTTTGGCAGTTTTTTGTTCCATGCATTTTAACTGCAGGTTTGCTTGTTTTATGACTGTTACTTGAGGCATTCAAGCCAAAATTTACATAACCCCCCCCCTATTAGTATAGAATTTGATGAAAGATGCCGTGTGCTGGTGCATTAGAGGCGAGCTGTAATAGGCACTCAAAACAACTTCCAGTATAAATGTCTCACCAGATCTGCTTCAGCTATCAGAGCAGTTCCCAAGTGCTAAGATGTAAGACTCAAGCTTTTCTGATATTTGGTTACAAGTTTCAACATGTTATAATAAGCCAACAAATCAAAAAGTGGTAAGAGGTATTCATCATGCCAATTCATCATGAAAAACAATTATCTAGGGTTTCTTTACAAAGCCCCCCCCTTGCAGATCGTGACCCACAGGTTGCAAAACTCTGAAGTAACACACAGAAAACATGTCCTTCAGAATATATGCTTTGCTGCTGCTCAGCTTAATTCTATCTTTTGTTTTTTTAAATCGCAGATGACAGCAGCCTCCTAAACTTGACTTCAACTCCTTATCCATTAGTGCGAAGACGGAAGCGGAGGTTCTTCGGATTGTGCTGTCTTGTCTCGAGCTAGATGATCCAGTACAGAAATGCACAGATGACCACAGCCAATACAATTTGACCTTTAGCGGGATAAACCTTAATGCTCTAAGTGGTAGTGTGTGTTTTCTACACGACTAATTATTTCTTCCCACCTTTTCAAGAGTTTTACAATTTGTTGCTGATAAGAACCAAATCAGGAAACCGATTTAACATTATGAAGAATATTTTTAACTTTTTTAAATGGCATACTGCATGCCTGATTTAAACCATTCTATGATTAGATGCAGATATTATAATTATGAAATAAAACATTCAGATTTTTTTATTTCGTGTACAAACCACCACAGCCAATTGTGTACAGTACAATAGTAGGACTGTAGCTCTTGCTAGTATGATGTTAAACTATTTGAACATATTCTATTAAGCAATCCTAATCCATAGAAAACTATTTAGAACGGCAAAACTGTGCTTAAGTTCTAAAAAGCTAAAATAAAAAGAGCCAATATCATAAGAGAACTTGCACAAACTCTCCTATTGCTTTTTATGCTCTCATTCATATTTAGTCTTCCACTCTATATCTCAACTTATACAAGAGCTTCATAATACAATATCTTAATTTCTATTACACAAGCAACATAACATCGATATGTTGATCCTGTAAATATGAGATAGTTATATCTACATATGTACAATGCATAGAAATAGCTAATTTACTTTTTAAACCCCCCACAAATGTATCTATTTCAGCTTTGGGAAGAAAGGCTAAAAATTTAAAAGATGGTGTAGGAAACTATAAAATCCACAGATGTAAAGCAAATTATCCTATTTTGTCTCCATTAAAGGTTGAAGCATGGTGTCTGAACATCAATTTAGTGTTACTGCTTTTAGGGCATGCCAGAAGTAGCTCTAACTGTAAAATATTAAACATTTTACATTGTTAATAAATATTTTTTAGTTAAACTAAAACATGTCTTTTGGGTAATAATTGTACGGCTAAATACCATGTATGGTTGCCTCTACCCATCTTGTCTGCTTTGTTTAGAAGAATTTGAATCATTGGTCTCATTCACATGGCTTACCACTACGGCACAAGTTAGAATGAGTCTGACCAAAGCCTCAGACTTGCAAATTCTATGTTCCCACATAGCTGGGGTAAGGATTTCTGCCATGTTTACTTTCAGTTTCCATAAATCCTGCCCTATTGTTATGTACAAACGGGTGTGTTTGTGGTCTAAAATAAACTCCTGTAAGTTTCAAAAGCAGCAAATTCAACTCATGGATTATGAAGCTGGTTTCTCAGTTTGCTTAAAAAGACCATCTCTGGAGCATGAATAAACCAAGACTCATAGAAACTGAAAATAAGTGTGGCAGAAGTCCTTCTCCTGGCCAAGATGGAAGAGGTAGGAGTGTTGTAGCTCATGCAGTAAGTAGTGCGAAACCATGTTTCCATGTTATCTGCAAATCCACACATGGTCTGGCCTGTACTTGAGATCCCTGCATTGCAGAAGGTTGGACTAGATGACGCTCTAAGACCCTTCCAAGTCTACAATTCTGTGGTTCAATGACCTGGTTACCTTGCTCTTCCACTTCATCTGTGCAAAACAGTAGAATGAAGGTGCAATTTGTAGCAAATGTGTGCTTAGAGGTGGACTGCTTAGAGGCTGACCACGGGTCAGCAACATTTTTTGAGGCCGGTCTGGTCCATTCCCTAGCAGACCTCTTGGTGGGCCGGAGTGTGTGCTCCCATGCATGTGCTCAAGCTATTTCTGGTGCTCTTCCAGGTCGGAAAGCACCGGAAATAGTGTGTGCACAGGCGCTCCTCCATCCCAGAAGTGCACCAGAAGTCGCGTGACACAAAAGCACAGGCGCTCTGGGTGAGGAGCACCTGTGCACATATGCTATTTCCAGTGCTCTTCTGACCTGGAAGTCAGTCCCTGCAGTGAGAAAAAAATGGTGCCATGGAAAAAAAGCACAGAATCCCCACGCTGATCCACGGTACGGCCATGGGCCGGTTCCAGGAAGGTCATGGGCCAGAACTGGCCCATGGGCCTTAGGTTGCCGTCCTCTGGCTTCATCTGCCTGCCTGCCTGCCTGCCACTTTCCCTCTGCAGTCTAGGCTGCAGTCCTACTTCTTCATACATATAGCAAGAATGTCTCTTAAATAATTGCTGAGGAAGATGTTTAAAGGACAAAAGCAGCATTCAAGGAGGAATGTTCAGCAAAGCTTTCTTGCCTTCTACATTGTGAATTGCCCCCTTCTTCCTTGGCTTTGAAGCTGAAATATTGATAGCCAGGTTCCCAGACTTGAGCTTGTTTCTGAACACCTAGTTTAAGCTAGTGAAAGGGATACATAATGCCATATTCTATTATTTTATCTGTTTCTTGGAGTTTTAGGCACCAATCCAATTGCTTAAGGTGGAGCAAAAATAAGAGACCAATATATCAAATGCTACCACCAAGCAGCAAAAAAGTGGACTAAAGTGTAAATGATGTCCAAATCTTTACTTCAAATGTTGCTTGCAAATTACTGCACAGACTCTAGGGGAAAAAATAATCAGACTAATATATCAAATGCTACCACCAAGTAGCAAAAAAGTGGACTAAAGTGTAAATGATGTCCAAATCTTTACTTCAAATGTTGCTTGCAAATTACTGCACAGACTCTAGGGGGGGAAATAATCTAAAAAATAATGTACTTCTATGTACTTCTCAGAGGATTGGATTATTAGTCTAGTGATGCCTTCTACACAAAGAGGAAAACTTCCTCCTAATGAACAGCAAAGTGAGAGTTGTTTATCAACACTCAGCACAACAATGTGTGGAACAGAGCTTGTATATTGTTTAACAGCACAACTGTATGCCTGTTTACTCAGAAATAAGGCCCTAGTATTATTTTATCTTTCTTATCCAGAGTGGATTACAAATGGAAACAAATCTAGATGCATCCTACAGGTACTACTAAAACAAAACAAAACAGATGATTCTGACCATCTCAACACTGGCACTAAATTAGTCCACCCAAATCCTTGGTAAATAACCAGGTCTTCAGCTTGTGCAAAAAGGTTAAAAGAGTAGTGTCAGCCATATTTCAGAGGGGAGTGAGTTCCAAAGCTGGGTGCTACCACCAAGTAGCAAAAAAGTGGACTACAGTATGAATGATATCCCAATCTTCACTTCAAATATTGCTTGCAAATGACTGCACAATCCTGGGGGGGGGGGGATGAGAGGGTGCAAGATGACCATGTCCTTTTTACACTTACTGGCCACCTCATGAGAAGAGAAGACTCCCTGGAAAAGACCCTGATTGATGTTGGGAAAGATTGAGGGCACAAGGAGAAGGGGACGACAGAGGACGAGATGGTTGGACAGTGTTCTCGAAGCTACCAGCCTGAGTTTGACCAAACTGTGGGAGGCAGTGGAAGACAGGAGTGCCTGGCGTGCTCTGGTCCATGGGGTCATGAAGAGTCGGACACGACTAAACGACTAAACAACAACAAGACAGAGATGAGGGTTATAGCAGCTTGGTTCACAATTACCACTGTTTGGCAGTTTTCCCTCCCGTGTCAAAGCAACTTGGAGGGGGGGGGGTGTCCATCAAGACTGGGTTAACCCCTTTCTCCCTGCACACTGAAGTCCAGAGACTTACCACCCGCACCCCCCGTTTGTTCATACAATGCTGAACAACATGTTTCATATAACATGCAATTTGGCCCTTAGGTAATTTTTCTACCTAAAAACGCGTATAATAAAAGGGCAGTCCTTTTTGCCTCGAGTATTGCAAAAATTACTATACTAGCTGGGGGGGGGGAATGTTATTGTACATCAGTGAATTGAATGCACTTTATTATTGTGCAGGCAGAAAATAGAATTGACACATGACAGAAGAATATATTAGTAGAAGGGAATCTAGTTTTTTATGTTGAATGAATGGATCTCAATATGAATTCTGAAGAGCAGAAATGACTCAGAAGGCAGATGGGATGAGAAAGTTCCTGCAATATAGGAAATGAATTTAATTTTAAAATTGTCCTCTCTTTCAAGAAAAATCTCCAAAACAGAATAGTTTTAACTTGTCATTTTTCTGTATTCTGCACCAAAAAAGGTAATTACACTATAATAGACACAGAGAACATAAGACTTTAACTAAAAATCATCCTGCATTATAACTCAATTTAATCTTTACCTTTTATTTCCTTTATTCTAGTTAGATGAGAAAGGATGCCAAATCCCAAGTTTTTAAGTACAATATATTTTATTGGAGGATACTAGTTATGTGTTTTTGAGTTGAATGTAGGTTATTCATAAGATATAAATTTTCAGAACAAAAGCAGTATGATAGATTCTTCATAATTTGGGATTTGGCATCCTTTCTCATCTGACTAGAATAAAGGAAATAAAAGGTAAAGATTAAATTGAGTTATAATGCAGGATGATTCAAGAAATAATTCTCAATGGCTTTTAAAAGTATATCTAGTGCAAGAATTGCCAATACATTGACACATTGCAAATTTTAATAGAGTGCTGTGGTGACTGTCCCCTCTAGCTGCCTCCCCTAGATAGAAAGAAAAAAATACATTTTATTAACTTTTCCATAGAGTTGGGATAAAATATATAAAACTAAAATTAAAGCTAATCCTTTTGAATGTGCATGATTTTACCCAGTATTCCCCCAAAATCATCAGCAAATTAAAGCTTACAGTGGAAGATCATACAGTAAAAATCACAGATCTGATACTAGCACAAAACCAGTGGTTCAAGGCACAGATTCTCGTGATTTTTACACAGGATGATAAAAACATAAATCACAGAACATATCTGTGGACATAGAAGCAACCTATCGTTTGATGGTGCTTTGTGGGAGCTTTCAAGTGGGACGCCACAGGGTTTTGCCCTGAGTCCAGTACTTCCAGTATTTTTATTAATGGTTTTTAAGTTATAGAGTGGAGGAAATCTGTAAAAGAAGAAGTTTGCAGATTGCACAAAATTGGTTTTGATACACAACACCAGAAGGCGGGAATGACATTCAAAATGGCCTTGATAAAATGGGAAACTGGGTTGAAATGAAATATTAAAATCAACGGGGGGGGCGGGGAATAGCAAAGTTCTGTATTGAGGCTATATGAAAGAATGCACACAGGTATATGGGTGAAGTGTACTACGTGTGAAGTTTGGCTCCTATGGAAACAGGCACGCGGTGGTGCACCTGTTGAATTTCTGCCGTCTCTTTGCGAACCGCAATACGGAGCACGTGCAGAGAGAGAGTGCAATGAGGAATCAGCCCAGGGTGAAGGCGAATCCTCGCCGGCCTTCTTGCCGCCACCGCCATGAGCAACAGCCTCAGGGGTTTGCGCGGGCTTCTTCGCCCTCAGCCGCTCCTCCATGGAGGCCTTCGCCTGCCCCATGAGACGACCAGATATGCTGCTCTACTGCTGCGGCGAAACGGGCAACTGACCAGTCCCGTTCCCTGAGGCGCCTCCGGTGAAGGGGAAGAAGGGAACGCGGAGGAAACGCCGGGCGGGACCCGGGAAGAGGCCGGGGCTGTTGCCGGAGGGGAAAGCAGGGACCGAAGGGACGTGAACAGGGAGCCCCTGGCGGGGGGAGCTGCGAGGGAAAGTGTGGGGCGAGAGGGGTTTAAAAAGGGGGGCTTGGAGAATTCATGGAGGGTATGGCTAGCCATGGCCTAGTAGCCCCGAGGGCGAGGCTCTGAATGCCCATGGCGGGAAACCGAGGGAGGAGAAGAGGGCTCTTGGGGCCCGGTCGGTCCCGCTTGCGGGTTTTCCTCAAGCATCTAAATGACCCTAGATGGGCCCATTGGCCTGATCCAGCCAATTGGTCTTACGAGAGAGCAGAGATTCACCGCCCTTTTTTTGGCCTGGCCTCTTTAGGCCTGGATGGAGCTGGTAATGCCAAGTTTGCAGGTTCAATCCTCCTATGGGACAGCTGTCCCTATTCCTCCATTGCAGGACTAGATGGCCCTCAGGGTCATGGGCGTAGCCAGGATTTTTGTTGGGCGGGGGCAGAACCAGATTTGTATTGATTTAGATTGATGGTGGGGTTGTCTTGGCTACACCCAGCGGTGGAGCTAGCCGCTCGGGCACCCAGACTGGCGCACATTCCATGCACCTGAGGGCAGGGCGATCCTCTCGGCAGTAATTGTGCCCAGGGGGTGTGATCCGGCGCAGCGGCGATCCGCCCAGGGTTTTTTTGTCACCCCCCCCCCCCGGGATGCCACCCAGGGCAAACCGCCCCCACCGCCCTGTCTTCCTATATGCCCCTGGCTACACCCATGCTCTGGGTCCCTCTCGTTTGTGATTGCTTCCCTAAATAATAATAATAATAATATTGTTATTATTTATACCCTGCCCATCTGGCTGGGTTTCCCCAGCCACTCTGGGCGGCTTCCAACAAAATATTAAAATACAGTGGTCTGTTAAACATTAAAAGCTTCCTGAAACTGGGCTGCCTTCAGATGTCTTCTAAAAGTCTGGTAGTTGTTGTTCTCTTTGACATCTGATGGGAGGGCGTTCCACAGGGCGGGCGCCACTACCGAGAAGGCCCTATGCCTGGTTCCCTGTAACTTGGCTTCTCACAGTGAGGGACCCTCCAGAAGGCCCTCGGCACTGAACTACAGCAGGTTACTGCACATAATTATACAGACCATGAAATCCAGTTTAAAGGCATTATAAACAGGTGGTCAAGAAGCAGAACAGAATCAGATAAAGCAGCTGGCAAGGAAGTGGGGTGAAGTCTTTCCCCCGGTGGGCGAGATTTATTAATGCTTTCCAGGAGGGGTGCTCGTGCTTTTGTTCTTCGATTGAATTTATGTTTTATTAGTCGCCTGTTAACCTAGTCCTCTCCTAGCAGCATACAGTGATTTAGGGAGCAATGCCAACTCTGAACGGTAGTGAGGTGGAATAAATTCGCAGAGCCACCACTTCAGGGTAGAAGACGGTGGTGGGGACACTGAAAATGTCATCTGTTGCTGTGCTTACTCCAGGCTAGTACAGTAAACCTACAACTTACGTGGGAGTTACGTTCAGGGGATATCGCCTAAAGTCAAAATTGTGTATAGTCCTGTACAATAGCAGGCAGGATTGGCCAAAGTCTTTTTTCCAGACTTCTAACCTCTTTCCAGTGTTTTGTTTTATTTTTTGCCAGGTGCAAAAAGCTGAATGTGCACAAGTTAAATGCACACAAGTTGCAAGTGTACTGTATAGCAGAGGCTTGGATTGGGGCCACCACAATAACTGGATACACTCCAGAAAATCCTTAGCTTGTCCTGCCTCCTGTATGCACTGTGTGGGGCAAGAGGGAGCATAGCTTCTTCCATCACAGTGTAGTAGTGGTTAATTATAGAGTTAAATATTGTCTCTCATTATTATGGGTTGGCGATAGGACTTTTTAGCTTGCTCATGTGGTTATTTTCATTGTGGTTATTTTCATTTTCATTTTCCAATCCAGTTGTGTTAATAGCCTCTTGTTCTGGCTTACAAAGTTAGTAGCACTGTCTTATATTAAATAAGAAATTAACAATTGGCAAGCCTGTGTTATGAGGCAGTTTCTGATGTTTCTGTGCACTTGTGCAGTGGGAAAACGTGATGTCTGAAGTGGGAAAAGGTGTTTTTTTGTGAACTGCTGAGAGGTTTTTACAGGTAAGCAGCATACCAATTCTGTTAAAGAAACTTTACAATATGAGGATCAATGAGAGTGATGCAAGAAAGGGGGGTTTCACTAGAAGCAGGAAGTAAGTACAGAAAAAAATAAGTCTAAGAAAGACTTTTAATGAGAAAATTGGTTTTGTAGGAGGACAAAATATAATGAAATATGAAATAATTTATGGATTATGTTATTTTCACGAAAACATACTTTGTGAAAATAAACAACTGAAGCCAAAATGTTTATTTTATTTAGGATTTTAAAATTTTGAGCTGCCTGGAGACAGAGTGGAATATAACTGCAATAAATATTATCATATCATATTTGGGTCACATTGTTCCTTTAGGACATTCCTGTTTTGGAAGTGCAGAAACAGCTTATAGACTGCAAATTGAGGAAATGCTCACTATGTGTCATAAGACAGTAGGACATTGGTAGCTAATTTTATTAAATAGAGTATCTAATGGTGTGAAAAAAATAATATTTTATATTGATTCCACAACATTTAATGTCACTGTATAGTCAGTATTTGTGCTTCTTTTTGTCATTTAACATGAATATAAATTATTATTCTTTTGTATTTCAGTTTAGGAGCATTGGTTGAACTGGGGATTGCTGCGCTGGTTTGCCTTGCCTTCATCATTAATGTCTTTGTGTTTTTGTTTTTGTTACTTTTTGAAAAGCCAAGGAGATTAGATACTGGTCTAAAAATGCAACATCTGTAGATTCTTTCTGCTCAAGAATGTAGGCATTGAGCCCTCTTGACGTTACAAATAACTTCTAACAGTTCCGTAATTATAAAGGACACAGAATGTTTAGTTAGAGTGAAAATTAATTATAACTTGCAGAAGTGTATGTGACTGTTTTCTTAAAGACAGAATATTTCACACTGCTTATTTTTACTTGTAGTCTTATACAAACACAGAATGCTGTTTTCTCATGTTTAACTCAGAAAGCATTTGTGCTAGACAAGATGGAACAATATTTGTGTGGCCAAACTCTTCTAACAAAAGCTTTATAGTACTTATATAGCACTTTAGAGCTTTTGTTGCATCTCACATACATTATCCTCCTTACAACAATCCTGCAAAATAGACTGTCATTTATTTTTATCTTACCCTTTCTCCAATGAGCTCCTTTCTCTTCACGCTAAACCAGTAGGTTAGATTGACTGTATGTGACTGGCTCAAGGTCATCCACTAAGCTTCATGACCAAGTGCGGATTTGAACCAATTTTCATAGTCCAGCCACTACTTCCACATCATGGAAAAGTGCTGAGGATGAACTATAAAAGCACACCTCAGGCCACCTAGTTTATTAATGGTTGAGGTACAGTCTGAACCAGAACTTCCTGGCTCATAGCTCACACTACAACTGCTAGTGGCATGAAATGTTAAATAAAAAATACATTCTGCTCCCACAGAAACAATTTCTTTTTCTTGGCCTTTTCCTCACTTTTAGAGTCAAGCCATTAATCTTTCTTAGTTGGTAGAAAATACAAAGGCAATAATAATGCATCAAATGGCTTTGGCAGATACAGTGCAGAAAAAGGACATCTTATCCTAGCATATGTCAGAAAACAGAACAAAAGATTAGGAACTAAACAATGCATTTTAAACATGTCAAAATCAAATATATTAGTTAAGCCAAGATTAGGCCCAGTATAATTTTCTAAGCTTTCAGTACAACGTCTTCTTTCACTGGCTTCAAATATATCATGCACGTTCACTACTTTTGAAGCAGAATCGATATCTTAAATGCACTCTTAAATCCTAGTTCAGCCCTCCAAGAACAAAGCAGCCTTCCCCTGGGCCTCCCCTCCCTCATCTGGCATTGCTGCAAGTAGGTGTTTGGAAGCCTGTTTCCATTTTCTAACTGTGGTTTGTGATGTTTTCAGAATCCAGATTAACTGCAGTCAGTCTTAAATCTGGCTGCATATGTAACATACAATTAAAGCTCGTTCAAAGCACATTATTTTTCCCAAAGCATCCTGGGGACAGTAGTTTTTTTTTTAGGCTACTTGAAGCAGTAGCTCTTCAAGCAATAAGAGCACCCAGGCTTCTTTGTAGGAAATAATATGCTTAAAATGTATGGTGTCTATGCAGCCCATGATTAATGGAAACTGTTGTGTATTGATTCGATACATGATGTCCAATCACAGAACATTTCAGGATTTGTACCTCTGCCATTGGCTCTTGAACTCTGAGCCGTGATTTGCAGCTTGGAAGTTTAGACAGCCAGTCACCTTGGGCGTGGGAGTGGCCCAGGCTTACAGTTGCTTTGCCCCTGTTTCCCAGTTATGTAGTTCAATAAAGGTTCTTGTTGTTATCGCTATGTCTTGCCCACCTACACTTCACAAACAAGTCAACTAAACCAAAGCTGTGGAGCTATCTTGTTTTCACTAAGCACAGTAAAGGGTTCTCACAAAGCACTTAAAACTACAATGGTACCTCGGGTTACATACGCTTCAGGTTACAGACTCCGCTAACCCAGAAATAGTACCTCAGGTTAAGAACTTTGCTTCAGGATGAGAACAGAAATTGTGCAACAGCGGCAGCAGGAGGCCCCATTAGCTAAAGTGGTGCTTCAGGTTAAGAACAGTTTCAGGTTAAGAACAGACCTCCAGAACGGATTAAGTTCTTAACCAGAGGTACCACTGTAAAAGTGCAGGGGAAGTATGAAAGCTAAACACAGCCATTATCACTTTAATGCAAATTATATAAATCAAATATGTGAACACTTTGAGTCCAAAATCCTGTTAAAGTTTGAAACTATTCTCATCCTTGTGTTTTATTTCCTGCTAAAATTACTTTTTTTGCTAAGTGTCCCCCCCCCCCATCCTCTGCCTCAAAAAAGTATTAATTTCCTCTCCATATTTTGTTCCAATTAAGACAATGCCATCAGGGGGGAAAAAACCAACTGCTCAAATGTAGCTTGGAATTCAGCTGAACAAAAATATATTTTAACCTGAAGAATTAATTCAGGAAAGGTTTCAGGGATCCAAGCAAGCCAATCTCGTTAAGATGTAACAACCAAATGACTTTTATAAGTAGCATAATCATTTGTAATGACTAAGACATTGTGGAATTTATTTTCCAGAGAGGTAGATGTTTATCTGCTACTGTAACTAAAACAAGAAAACATCGTAGTACCTTAAATATATTGTGCTATAAGCCTCCACAGATTAGAATCTCCAAGGAATGCCATAAATTTTTTCATTATAGTATGTGTGTTATTGATTGTATATTCATATATATTGTATTTATAACTTGGCCATAGTAGCTGGATTTTATTTTTTATCACCCATTCACTACTATTGAAGCACAATCAGTTTATGTATAAAATTTCTCCCAGTAGCAATTTACATGGTTGAATTAATTGGCAATATGGACTACCACCATTATTCAATTTTGTAGAACTAAACTGTTGAATGAATATATTAATCTAAGGCAATCCTGCTTATGCTGACCTGGCAGAAATTCGTACTGAAATTATGGGGATTTAGTTCAGAGTAAACACACATAGGGATGTGGGTGGTGCTGTGGGTTAAACCACAGAGCCTAGGACTTGCCGATCAGAAGGTCGGTGGTTCGAATCCGCGTGATGGGGTGAGCTCCCGTTGCTCGGTCCCTGCTCCTGCCAACCTAGCAGTTCGAAAGCACTTCAAAGTGCAAGTAGATAAATAGGTACCGCTCCAGCAGGAAGGTAAACAGCGTTTCCGTGCGCTGCCCTGGTTCGCCAGAAGCGGCTTAGTCATGCTGGCCACATGACCCGGAAGCTGTACTCTGGCTCCCTCAGGCAATAAAGCGAGATGAGCGCCGCAACCCCAGAGTCGGTCATAACTGGACCTAATGGTCAGGGGTCCCTTTACCTTTACCTTTAAACACACATAAGATGGTACTGCACAATACTTAGTCTTAAACAGAGCTACAAGTTCACATCAGCTTAATCAAAAAGTCAAGATTTTAGTTGATTTATCAGTGGGGCAAATTTTAATCACCAAGGCTGAAATTGAAGGGACCCTGGTTTATTTTTTGAAGGCATTTTGGCTGTTGTGCATTTCTATAATTGAACTTGGAGGAGGGGATCAAAATTTAAAGATGGTTTTTCTGTCTAACAGTGTTCACCTTTTTTATTATTAAACTCTAAATATTCTTCCCACTTCCTCAATTTCCTTTATGGAAATTTAACACTTAATTTTTTAAAAGCTAATATATTAAAACTAAGGACTACTGTAGTTTCGATAGAGAATACATGTGCAGTACTATGCTAAATGTAGAAATAAAGGATACTCAGTTCAAATGAACTTACTTTCTATTAAGTATGTTTAGGCTTTCAGCCCCAACCTTTCTGCCTTCCTTTCACTGGCAAGCAAATACTTTTTGTTCAAATAGAGTAGACCTTTGTCAACTAACTGGCTGTTGTTGGTCTTCTAAGGGTGGGTGGTATTCTTTTTTTTTTTTTTTTTGCTGTTAAATAAATGTTTTTCCATGTTTTTCCGTTATGTTTTTAATGGGGCTACTTATTTTTTTAAATATATATATATATTGTGGTACCTCTGGATGCAAACAGGATCCATTCCGGAGCCCAATTCGCATCCTGAAGAGAACACAACCCACGTCTGCACGTGCGCAGGTCGCAATTTGCTGCTTCTGCGCATGACGTCATTTTGAGCGTCTGCGCATGTGCGTTCCGTTATTTCCGGGTCGCTGCGGAGTGCAACCCAAAAACGCTCAACCTGAAGCAACTTTAACCCAAGGTATAACTGTATTTATATTTATAATGTGGCTTAGTTGTATCTGATTTAATTTATGATGTGAGCTACCTTGGGTCCTACAATGGGAGATAGGTGGGATATAAAATACATGGATGGCTCCATTGGCTAGAGCGTGGTGCTGACAATACCCAAGGTTGCAGGTTTGATCCCCGTAATGGACAGCTGCATACTCCTTAAGGTCCCTTCCAACTCTATGATTCTATGAGAAATAAGGACAATGATCAAGCAGTGTTACCCAGAGGAAGCATAGAGATTTTCCACATTGGCTGTGCAACTGTTTGAAAGTTGCTTGAGAGGTTTTGTTTCAGCCTTTGTTTGACTGGCATGCAAGACAATATCATGCTGATGAAGCGCCTTTGTAGAGAATGAGTTAACAGTTGTTCAGTAGCCCATAAATTTTGCTTACATTTGCGCTTAATACAAATGCATCCTGCTGGAAACTTACTCTGAAATATGATTTGGCACCTGCCTTCTATCTACACTTAAATTAACGCCATCACCAGATTCCTTGTCAACAGTTTGACAACTAAATTGTTTTTCAGTTGCTCCCTAAAGCATTAAAAATGCTAAATTTTGTGTTTGTTTATGGGCATGATCCTGACAAAGTTCAGCATTTTCACTTTCAGACTTTCACATCTTCCTGTTGAAATCAGTGGGACTTAATATTGCTAACTTGACCACGTTCTCTGCTTTTATATAACAGGTCATATTGTTATACCCTTGAATCCTTTTATTGATCTAAGAGTATATGTAACCACCACTATCCTTAAAGTTCTTAGAAAGTTTTAATTTGTTGGGCATCTTATATTGGTCTGACTCTCTAGGACTTCAGTATACACCAGACATTAAAGTTGTGCATTGGGTTGGAACAGCATCCTGTTTTGAGCTGAACTAAATTGGGGGGGGGGGAGCAGAGACATCACCTTGCTGACAAAGGTCCTTATAGCTAAAGCTATGATCTTCCCAGTAGTGATGTATGGAAATGAGAGCTGGAACATAAAGGTGGCTGATCTCCGAAGAATTGATGCTTTTGAATTATGGTGCTGGAGGAGACTCTTGAGAGCCTCATGGACTGCAAGAAGATCAAACCTATCCATTCTGAAGGAAATCAGCCCTGAGTGCTCACTGGAAGGACAGATCCTGAAGCTGAGGCTCCAATACTTTGGCCACCACATGAGAAGACTCCCTGGAAAAGACCCTGATGTCGGGAAAGATTGAGGGCACAAGGAGAAGGGGACAACAGAGGACGAGATGGTTGGACAGTGTTCTTGAAACTACTAACATGAGTTTGACCAAACTGCGGGAGGCAGTGGAAGGCAGGAATGTCTGGCATGCTCTGGTCCATGGGGTCACGAAGAGTCGGACACGACTAAACAACAAAAATTAGAAAAATGGTGAAATACTTCTTCCTTCATGTGTATGACTTGTAATTTATTCAGTGGAGCCTGACTCAGGCTGGATTGGATTCAGATGTAATCATGCAGAGAGTAGGCCCACTGAAATCCATGGGGCTTGTTAGCCATGACTAATGCAAGTTCTATAAATTTAAACAGGTCTACTTCATGAATGACTAAGTGTGGCTCTGACTCCTATTTCCTTATCATAGAATCACTATTGGCTTACTGTACCATTCATGTTTAATGCCATATTAGTAATCACAGAAGCTGCTTCCTTTAATGACAAGTTAGTACTCATGTAGCACTATTCTCCATACTGTATTCCGGACCAAAGTTCTGCTAACCAAAAACTGTGCTATATGACGTTTGCTTGCTAGTTAATAAATAAATTAATAAGTGCACTCATGACTGAGTAAAGATTTAACCAACTAAGAGAAAGCCTTCCTGATCAAATTAGCTTTGAACTTCTTGTGTTGTGTTTTTACTGCAACAAGTGCTGCAGAGTATTCATTTAAATACAGTTGTCAGTGACCCACAAGCTACTTTTTCATGTGTACTATTGATTTGCTGCAATAGCAGCAAATGTTGCTGCAATAGCAGCAAATGTTGCTGCATGTTGCTGCAACATGGAGAAAGACAAATCAGCCTCACAGAGTCATTTGATAACTTTTATCCCAGTTCAGATGCATTAGGATGGGGTAGCCAATGTGGTGCCCCCCCCCGCTCCATAAGTTATTGGACTAACTCCCAGCAGCCCAAGCCAGTGGTCAGGGATGATGGAGCTGTAATCCAACATCTGGAGGGCACCACATTCCCTACCCCTGCATTAGAAAAACAAGCCAACACTGGTATGTACTTAAAAGCATACCTTCTTATAGGAATGGAGAGCATGGCTTTTAAATTTTATCATATGTAATTCCATTTGTGAGTGATTCCTGTATTACTACACAAACATAGGTCTTGATCCAAAGATGCACCCATAGTTTATATTCACACTTGAGCTCTCCTAAACCACAGGGTGCAATGTACAAGAGGCTTTGGCAAAAAAAATCCTCTGTTTATGTATGCATTTCTACATTACGTGGGAGAGGGCTGCAGTTCAGGAATGACAATCCTATATTGCTAATGACTTGTGGCTAATTTGAAATGTTTATAACATTCATAAGAATGCTTTAGAATCATAGAATCATAGAATCATAGAGTTGGAAAAGACCACAAGGGCCATCGAGTCCAACCCCCTGCCAAGCAGGAAACACCATCAGAGCACTCCTGACATATGGTTGTCAAGCCTCTGCTTAAAGACCTCCAAAGTAGGAGACTCCACCACACTCCTTGGCAGCAAATTCCACTGTCGAACAGCTCTTACTGTCAGGAAGTTCTTCCTAATGTTTAGGTGGAATCTTCTTTCTTGTAGTTTGGATCCATTGCTCCGTGTCCGCTTCTCCGGAGCAGCAGAAAACAACCTTTCTCCCTCCTCTATGTGACATCCTTTTATATATTTGAACATGGCTATCATATCACCCCTTAACCTCCTCTTCTCCAGGCTAAACATGCCCAGCTCCCTTAGCCGTTCCTCATAAGGCATCGTTTCCAGGCCTTTGACCATTTTGGTTGCCCTCCTCTGGACACGTTCCAGTTTGTCAGTGTCCTTCTTGAATTGTGGTGCCCAGAACTGGACACAGTACTCCAGGTGTGGTCTGACCAGAGCAGAATACAGTGGCACTATTACTTCCCTTGATCTAGATGCTATACTCCTATTGATGCAGCCCAGAATTGCATTGGCTTTTTTAGCTGCCGCGTCACACTGTTGGCTCATGTCAAGTTTGTGGTCAACCAAGACTCCTAGATCCTTTTCACATGTACTGCTCTCAAGCCAGGTGTTCCCCATCTTGTATTTGTGCCTCTCATTTTTTTTGCCCAAGTGCAATACTTTACATTTCTCCCTGTTAAAATTCATCTTGTTTATTTTTGCCCAGTTCTCTAATCTGTCAAGGTCGTTTTGAAGTGTGATCCTGTCCTCTGGGGTGTTAGCCACCCCTCCCAGTTTGGTGTCATCTGCAAATTTGATCAGGATGCCCTTGAGTCCATCATCCAAGTCGTTGATAAAGATGTTGAATAAGACCGGGCCCAAGACAGAACCCTGTGGCACCCCACTAGTCACTCTTCTCCAGGATGAAGAGGAACCAAGTTCTTATAGAAGTTTGAGGACATTGTTGAAGGTTACAAAACTTTCAAAACTAACCATAATGTCCCACAGATCAACTCAAATATTTTCAGTTGATTGTAAAGACATTGAACAATAAGGAAGTAAAACTAGTTCCTTATCCAATATGATGTTCAGATAAAACAGTTGTAATGCTTAGGGGGAAATAAATCTCTCAATTTCCAAAAAAAAACACCAAAAAAAACCCTTTAATGTAAGGTGAAATATTTATAAATAACAGGCTTTTTCAATAAAAATATACATATTTTAACTGGGCATCATTATACTCCTAATCAGGACTGAACTACATCCCTAGGTTTGGTCCTCAGTCACTGCTAGAAGAGTCTGAGCTATCAGAAGATGAAGAATCTTTCTCCTTTTTTCTCTTCTTTTTCCCCTTTTTGTGATGTTTTCTTTTCTTGGATTTACTCTTTTTCTCCTTCTTTTCCTTTTTGTGGGATTTCTGCTTTTTCAATTTAGGCTCATCCTCTTCTGTGGCACTTGAGGAACAAGACCTTTAAACACAAGAACATTGATTTGTTCAGTTATACACCAATGCCCTATAGTGAAATATTGGAATCTGAGAGATCTTTCACTAAAAAGAATTAACTTGGTAAATACACCAAAGAGGGACATTTCTCCTAAACTCTATTGTTCTAAACACCGGAGGCCCCTGAACACTAGGGCTGGGCAACACTGGGTTCTCAACATTACAATGTATCACCAGCCAAACATCACAGTTTGGCAATAAACCGTGATGTTGAAAGAAGCTGCGTTGGACCCAGCCGGTGAGATGCCAGGTGAAACTGCCGCAGCTCTCATTGTGGGAGCTCAGGTGTTTTCACCCCAGTGCCTTGGCTGTGGCCAATACAGCTGGCCCCAGCCTGTTGCTCAGCCGGGGGGCGGAAAGGCTCCTGCACCCAGTTGAGCAAGCCCCAATGTCCCTGCTGGTTAGAGGGACCTTGGGGACCTTTGTGAGGAGCAGGGGGTGGGCAAGCTACCTCGCCGCCACTCCCAGAAAATAGACCAGGCGGTGGTAGCCAAGCGCACAGAGCCTGTCAGGCTCTGTGCTTTTGATCTCTTTCCTTGTGGGGTGGTCGTTCACCCTGGGAGGAAAGACGCAGCCACCCTCCCAACAAAGTCCACAAGGTGCCTTGCGGAACGGGGCTGCCTGAGGCTGCTGATGAGTGCTGGGCCCGGCAAAAGCATCAGAGAGCTCCTGCACCCTCTGGCTGCTTTGGACCAGGAGGGTGGGCTCAATCTTTCCTCTGGAAAAGATGCAGCCAGACAGTAGCCAAGCTAGCTGTCTCCACCCAGAGCCCACACCTGGCTGCCGGCTTGCCCAAGCTGGAGGTGAAGTGGGGGCTCCTTTAAACTTCTCCATTGAGGGATGTGCAGCAGAGGACAATGCAGTTTCACTCAGCAGTATATCGCTGGTGAAACCGCCACTGCTCCCGAGTCACTCTGCCTCCATCTCACGACTACAGCTTGTTTTTTCCTGGAGGCAGTGGGACTCAGGAATGGCAGCGGTTTCACCAGCTGAGTGAAGCTGTCTTTGCGGTCTGCCTCTCATACTGGTCCTAGGCAATATATTGAAATGTCTGTGTTGTCTGTGAGAGAGGAAACCTGTGGGAAAACCTTCGGAGAGCATAAAAGGTTTTTTCCGGAGATACTCCTTCAATGACAAGTGAAAATCAGTGAGAAAAGGGGCCGTCTGCACTGCATGAAGCAAGATTTCAATGAGCAAAGGAATGGAAGGTGCCTCTTTTGGTGGATCTGCCTGGCAAAGCATTCCACAACCATCAGCCATTAGAAGCAGGTCCAGTGTCACCATCCCAGCTGATCTCTGGAACATCCAAATGGCTCGGGACATTGACACAATAACCACAAGTGCTCTCTCGCACTTTGCAGAACCTGTTTGACTCCCTGGTATGCTTTAGGTGAGGAAACAAACTGGAAGACAGCTCAAACATGAGTGGAGGAAAACTCCAGTAGAACGCAATTGAACACTGATAGGGCTCATCATCATACCTAACTAGTGGCAGTGAAGGCAGCATAGAAGGCCTACTTTGCTGCCTCAATTGCATCCTCACCCCACCCAATACATGCTTTTACTTGCAGAGATTCGTGCAGGATTTAGTAGCAACAGCAATTCATCTTTGAAAAGAAATAAAATTTCTGTTTCTATTATAAAAAACTTTTTGAGCATACAAAATCTTGGATTAGAAAAAAAAGCCCAAATGGTTTCCCACCCATCTTTAAATGGTGTCATTACATGCAGAGATTCAGATTTGAAGGCAATCTGAGCACAATATGTTTCAAGCTTCTCCCTGTTATGCAGAGACAAAGCTTTCAAAATTATACCTTTTCCTTGATTTCTTTAATTTTGATTTTTCTTTGCCTTTCTTTTTGGTCTTTTTCTTTTCTTCTTCCGCAGAAGTTCCTGTGAGTTAACAAAGTAAGATGTTACCCCTCCCAAAAGGAGATAATACATTAATTGTTATAACCCTTTAAGAGGTAAGAACGCGAGAACAGTGCTGGATCAGGCCCATGGCCCATCTAGTCCAGCAGCCTGTTCTCACAGCGGTCAGCCAGGAAACCCGCAAACAATAATCAAGCCCAAAGCGCACTCTCCTCCTGTGGTTTCTAGCAACCGGTGTTCAGAAGCATCGCTGCCTCCAGCTGTGGAAGAAGAACATAGGTATTGTTGCTAGTACTCACTGAGCCCCTTATTATCCATGAACACGTCCACTTATGAAAGCAAAGATAATCCAGGCAAAGCTTTCAGGATAATTAAAACTAACAGATCCATGTACAATCAGGAATGGGTGATAAAACAGGAAGTAATCTTAAAACGCAATAAATGGCCGTTGCAAATTAAGCAGTGAGATTAACAATTACTAAAACCTCGAGTTAAATAACTCTAACCTGAAGTCACAATGCAAAGAAGGTTGTCACTAGGAGAATCTTAGAGGCAAGGGCATTCCATAAACGGGGCACCACTACAGAGAAGGTCCTCTCTTGCATCACCAAGGATGGAGCTCTAAGGGGAGCCTTCCTAGAAGATCTCAAAACGTTATTTACACCTAGAACTGGGCAGCTTTTAGTTCTGCATGACTGCAAAATTTAAAAAGGTTCATTCTTTTGCTTGGTTGCTATTCTAGTAACACATAAGCAACCAGATATTTAGGTAGGGTGGAAGACTGTTCTAAGAGAAGGAAGACAGGAGATATAGAGATATTACACAAGGACACACTGTTTTTTAAAAAGCACCTTACCCTTTTTTTCTGGAATGGCCTGCAGCTTTCCCAGCTCCTCTTCTTCGCTGTCCTCGCTGCTTGTGCTGCTGACATCTAAAACTATGTCTCTTTTAGGGTCCACCCGGAGAAAGTTTCGGCATTCAAATGTCAGGTGACCAGCTGCATATAATTAAGCAAATTGGGGGGGGGGAGGAAAAGCCAACAAAATAATTAGCAAGAGGTTGCTGGGATTGTGTTATGTTCTTCCTGCCACTATGTGTAACAAACATTTTATTCTTAAAAAGCAATGTGAATGATAATGTTGATCCAGTGACTTTGTCAGAAACATAGCCGGGCTAAGGTTTCTGGCTAAGGGGACATATTGCTTGGTCAGCCATATTTTACTAGGATTCTTGCCGTGCTATGCAATGTCTGTTTGCACCATTTACTGATCCAGTTTCTCAGCTTTCATTTAAAAGAAAAAGCAAGGGTTGTATCTAACAGAATGACCTCTGCAGGCTTAATGGAACTCTCCCCACACTTGCTGGCAGCACCCAATTTTTCCAATACAATATAAATGCTATTATACCAATACTGGTGGGATGAAGGGTGGTTCTGTGGCTGAAAGTGCATGGGTTGTATAAATCCTGCATCGTAGCCCAATGCTGTTATACCCATATTGCTGAGAGGGGCTGAGAATTGTGCAGCGGTAGCCCGCTGTTATTATCCAACCTACTGACATGTTGGATTTTGGGGGGGGGGGTGTTTGCGCAGGGGTTTGGAAAATATATCTGGGGTGTGTGTGGAGTTGACTGTTGCAGCTGTGCCTGGGGGAGGAATGATTAATGCCTTAATGGGGTCAGGAGAAGAGAAATGGGGGCTTTTGTGGGTGGGTGGATTTTAATTGCAAAAACTCCCAAAAGGAAAGGGCTAATCACTCCTCCTTCCTTACTGCTACTTCTGCAAAACTATGCAGCTCTGTGCCGCATTTCCACAAATAAACAAACCTAAAACAACTTTGTAGTATGAGAGTTAAAATTATTAACAATGACTCTGTATTAAAATACTACAGTAGAAGTCTGATCAGCAGTGAACAAAATGCTTTGCATGCTTAAAATATTTCCCCCTCTCTTGCATTAGCACTATCAAAATCCCCCAGTCTATGGATTTTCTCCCACCCTGTGTGGGCTTTCAACAGTCACGAAATGTGACTCTAAGCAGTGAAGTGTGTATGCATGTAATGCATGTTATAATGTGCACATAAAGATAGCATTCCACCACTCGGTTCTAAAAATTTCATGAGGAAAGCCTCTGGGCATAGTCATCTTTGTGTGTTATGTATGTGCATGAATTCATCTTTTGGGGCATAGCCCCCTCAGGTGAACTTACAATGTAAAACAAAACCAAAAACCAAACCCATAATACATCCAGCAGTAACAAATCATTTAAGAGCATAGGCCAGTTGTAGTTCCAGGCAGGATCTCACTATTACTGACAAATACTTGCAATGCTTGGTAAGAGATCCCATTTCTGAGGGAAAATGGGTTTCTTTCATGAAACGGATCTTTTCATAAGACCGTTTTTCTGGTAGGCAGGCTGATGATGGGTAACACTGGTTGAAGAAGAGTTGTTTAACAAAAAGATACACAAGTACAGCTTTAAGCACACAAACCGTGGAAAAAATATCACCCCAATATGAATCTGAGACATTTTAACAGCCTCTGCCCTCCCCTATTTCGATATTACTTTCAGCAATTTGTGTAACACTTCACTCTGTGTGTGTGTGTGTGTGTGTGTGTGTGTGTATGCGCGCGCGCGCACGCCTTCCTTCTGTTCACAGTTCTCAGGATCCGAATCAGTGTCTTTTGCTGTAGATTAAATATGCTCCTACTCAATTACTATACACTGATAATGGCATTGCCTGAGTACAACAAACTAGTGATGTTTGTGGTAAATATTAGTAAATAATTATATCTTCATTTTTGTAGATACTTACGATAGCCACATTTCTTGCACCCTGCTCTGATGTTATCTTTATTTCCACCTGGAAAGGCAAAATATATTTCATATTAGCTTGAGATAGATAAATGTGGAATATAAAGGGTAACAGTTGATCTGCCACACACATCAGTATTGACAATGTTCTCATATACCGTATTTTTCGCCCCATAGGACGCACCGGCCTATAGGACGCACCTAGGTTTTTTTGGGGGGGAGGGAATAAAGAAAAAAAATTATTTCCCCCCCCAGGCGCGGGGCTGGGGCGGGGGACGCCCGAGCTTCCCCCAACCCCAGCCCCCAGAACAGGCAGCTTTCCGCAAGCCTTGGAAGACCGGCGCGACTTCCCGCCGGGCTCCCATGCTTGTGGATATCTGCTTGAAGTCCAAACCAGGTCGGGGAACAGCGGGATGGCGGCGCTCCGCCTCCCCACTGTTCCCCGAGCTTGTGGAGCTGGCGGTGGGGAGAAACGCGCTTCTCCCCACCACCAGCCTTCAAACCAGGTCGGGGGACAGCGGGAAGGCGCACTGTGCCTCCCCGCTGTCCCTGGAGCTTGTGGGGCTGGTGGCGGGGAGAAGCGCGCTTCTCCCCACCTCCAGCCTCCAAACCAGGTCTGGGAACCGAAGCCCAGGGCGCGCTGTGTAGCGCGCCCCGTGCTTCAGGCTGCTGCCCGCAAGCCTTGCGAGCCCGCGGGAATTCCAACCGGGCTTGCAAGGCTTGTGGATAGCTTCCTGAAGCCTGGAGATCGAGAGGGGTCGGTGTGCACCGACCCCTCTTGCTCTCCAGGCTTCAGCGAAAGCCTGCATTCGCCCCATAGGACGCACACACATTTCCCCTTCATTTTGGAGGGGAAAAGGTGCGTCCTATAGGGCGGAAAATACGGTGCAGAATATCAATAATTGTATCAGCCACATTTGTTGTTTAGTCGTGTCCGACTCTTTGTGACCCCATGGACCGGAGCACGCCAGCCACATACTATTACCAAAATATATAACTTAGCATAACTTACCCCTACAGCCAGAGAAGTTCCCAAAGTGTGATAAAGGCATTATGATAGCTGACATGCCTTTTGCATCAATCCCTGCCATTCCAGTTTTGCAAGGCTGGATGCTTGGCCAAATTAAGATGCCATTTCCCCCTTATGAAGAAGAAGAGTTTGGATTTGATGTCCCGCTTTATCACTACCCCAAGGAGTCTCAAAGCGGCTAACAATCTCCTTTCCCTTCCTCCCCCACAAGAAACACTCTGTGAGGTGAGTGGGGCTGAGAGACTTCAGAGAAGTGTGACTAGCCCAAGGTCACCCAGCAGCTGCATGTGGAGGAGCGGGGAAGCGAACCCGGTTCACCACATTACGAGTCTACTGCTCATCAATGGTTCCTCTTCATCCTGGAGAAGAGTGACTAGTGGGGTGCCACAGGGTTCTGTCTTGGGCCCGGTCTTATTCAACATCTTTATCAACGACTTGGATGATGGACTCAAGGGCATCCTGATCAAATTTGCAGATGACACCAAACTGGGAGGGGTGGCTAACACCCCAGAGGACAGGATCACACTTCAAAACGACCTTGACAGATTAGAGAACTGGGCAAAAATAAACAAGATGAATTTTAACAGGGAGAAATGTAAAGTATTGCACTTGGGCAAAAAAAATGAGAGGCACAAATACAAGATGGGGAACACCTGGCTTGAGAGCAGTACATGTGAAAAGGATCTAGGAGTCTTGGTTGACCACAAACTTGACATGAGCCAACAGTGTGACGCGGCAGCTAAAAAAGCCAATGCAATTCTGGGCTGCATCAATAGGAGTATAGCATCTAGATCAAGGGAAGTAATAGTGCCACTGTATTCTGCTCTGGTCAGACCACACCTGGAGTACTGTGTCCAGTTCTGGGCACCACAATTCAAGAAGGACACTGACAAACTGGAACGTGTCCAGAGGAGGGCAACCAAAATGGTCAAAGGCCTGGAAACGATGCCTTATGAGGAACGGCTAAGGGAGCTGGGCATGTTTAGCCTGGAGAAGAGGAGGTTAAGGGGTGATATGATAGCCATGTTCAAATATATAAAAGGATGTCACATAGAGGAGGGAGAAAGGTTGTTTTCTGCTGCTCCGGAGAAGCGGACACGGAGCAATGGATCCAAACTACAAGAAAGAAGATTCCACCTAAACATTAGGAAGAACTTCCTGACAGTAAGAGCTGTTCGACAGTGGAATTTGCTGCCAAGGAGTGTGGTGGAGTCTCCTACTTTGGAGGTCTTTAAGCAGAGGCTTGACAACCATATGTCAGGAGTGCTCTGATGGTGTTTCCTGCTTGGCAGGGGGTTGGACTCGATGGCCCTTGTGGTCTCTTCCAACTCTATGATTCTATGATTCTATGATTCTTAACCACTACACCACAGTGACTCTCTTACAAGCTATCAGTGCTACCTTCAGTGGGCCAAATATGATGTTTACATACATCATTTCCCGGCATAGATGGACTAATGGCAGCCATATATGAGGCTGGTGAACCTGCTTGACCAAGAACTGCCATAAGATTCAAGGAAACCTGAGTTAAAGTTAACAGCTAAGCCTCTGTCTACCCCAGCCTGAAACTGCTGTTCCTTAGGTTGCAAAGGCTATATTAGCACACGTTCAACAAGCTTCTTTATGCATGTAGATGAAGATTATTCTAATGGGGGGGGGGAATTGCTTGGAATATATCAGGATCTCATATTCCTTTTTGTTTTCACTTTTAAAGATTAGTAATATTGTGGAGGTTAACCAGAGGGCAGCAGCTCAAAATAATATAATGGTGAACATCAGCTAATTAACATACAAACTAAGCAACACTCTAGTTTGCATGAAAAAGCTCCGCTGAATGAAATCATTTCCATAGAAACTGCAGGGGCCAAAATAAAATTAACAGAATTGTACTGATGGTGGTAGGTACATAAATAGCCCATTACTTAAAAGATAATTCAATTCAAAACTCTCCCCATGTTTATATCTAATGAGCTGATTAAGGTTTTGCAGATCATTTTGAATAACCATTGCAATAGCAAAACAAAACATCTAGTGGGATATTTATTTATTTTATTTTAAAAAATCTAATTACTGTACAAACTAGATTCTGAGGTTTAGCAACTCCACTCAGCTTATCCATACTATTCAATTATTACTGCATGCAACAGAAAAGGTAGATTTAAAAGTAAACTTTCACCTTGGAAATATGATTAATAATCTTTATACAGTAAATGGATTTCTACCTGGGATAAAAATCGATCAAATGTCCATTATCTCTAATTATCCTATTGTATCACTTATAAGAAAAAACAGAAGATCTTATTCTCTTGGAAGGAGAAGGCATTGCATAGGATTTGTACTGTAAGCTGCTTTGTGGAGGATTTCCTCCAAAGCAGGCTACGAATCCCGCAAATAACTAAATAAATACAGAAAATACAGGGGTAGCCTATAGCAACCTCCAGGTGTTACTGAACTCTAGCTTGCATCATCCCTGGTCACTGGCTATGCTGATCAGAGTTGGAGTTCAACAACATCTAGAGCTCCATGTTGGTCCCTTGTGAGATAATATTTATAGTGGTTGTTGAACTTGTTTATATCCACTTAAGCCAAACTGTAGGATATTAATATGAACTTCTAACTTGGGACAACAGTTTGTTACATCATACTCCACGCTCAAAGAAGATTGCTTTGTGGTTATATCATACACTTTTGCTTAGTTTAGTATGTGCAACATTTCTGAAGGAAAGAAACTAAAACAGTGGAAATATCAAAACGAATGTACTATCAAATCCTGACATAAATATGGGACTTTCTCATCATTCACAATTGTCATGCCCATAAGAATTTCTAAGGAATAAGATAAACAGAACTTTTCAAACTTGGTATGTAATTCTGGCTTAGGGACCATTCAGCTTTACTTGCTTTATCCCACAAAGTTTTGACATAATTATTTGTATTGTATTTTTACACAGCATTGTAACATGAACTGTATTTTGGGCTTGTAAACTTGGTTTTTCTTCTCCTCTGTTTCATTGTTTATATATTTTTGGTGGGGAGATATCAATAAAAAGTCTAAACCAAGTGTGAGGAACCTGTGGACCTCCAAATGTTGTTTGACTACAACTCCCATCATCCCTGAAGGCACTAGTTCTTACTTCTGGTTTTAAAAAAATAGATTTTCCATCTCAACTATAAATTCTAGGAAAGGGGAATAAATGTTCTTCCTTTCCTAAAGGAAGTTCTGTAATCAAATATGTTTTTTTAAATCTATTTTTCACATAGCCTTTGGAAAGCATTACTGATTTCAGAATCCGCACAAGTTTATAAGAAGCAAGCATTTCTGCAGCCCCCTTTTTAAAATCTTGCACAGTTCTAAAATCCATTATGTCACTGTTTATTCAAATACTCCACCCACTTAAGAAGAAACTAATTATATTATGCTTTGATAATATGCTATTATCAAAATCATCATTATATTGTTATGGTGCCTTTTTGGTAAACAGTGCCACCACGGGGAGAAACATGCAACCCATTAGCACTTCCGACCAGAAGTGGATTGACATGCTGTCCGCACTTGGGTTCCGGACAATTGTGGTACAAATTTGATGCAGCAGCTGCAGACCTGCTTATTTAAAACTGGGTCTGCCCCATCACATATAAATATGAAGCCCAATGTTTAAAGCAAAAAGGCATGTGAGTAGTTCTAAAGACTTCTCTATCCACAGGTGCCTTCCCACCTGCCTCTTCCTCTTCCTCTCCCCTCCTGATTGGACCCTAACACCAAAAGCAAGCCCAGCTTGGAGAAAAGCCAGGGGCAGGGGGGCAGAGACAAGAACCAATGGGTCAATAATAGCAGACATATTCCAACAACCACTAACCCAAGCATGACCCCTCTTGCTAACTTTCTTATTTACATGCACCTGAATGCTCAAAGTAAATAAATGCAGGTGGTAGTAATATTTATTCCTCCTTGTCTAAGTCAGGGGAGTGCCAAAGAATGATTTCTCAGTTATGTGTGGGTCAAATAAAGGAAAAAAATATTTGCATAAGTTTGCCTCAAAGGGCTTCAGTAAAAACTTTTGCTTTTGCAATTCCTAGAAAGTTACTAGGACTGAATGTATTTGCTGACAGCTCAAAATCATTTGAAGGCAATTTCTTTTGCATGTGTGTTCTTAAAATCAACTCTCAACTAATCCAAGGTGTCACCTGTCCCCTCTCCTGTCGACCAGGTGCTGGAAACCGCAGCAGGGCTAAGTGCTCTTGAGCGCAGGTCCTGCTTGTGGCTTTTCCATAGGCAACTGGAAGGCCACTGTGAGAACAGAATGCTGGCCACTAACTTGATCCAGCAGGACACAGGACACTTGATGTTTCCTGGACACAGTAGCATCAGAGAAGTTCAGCTAGTCTAGGAGCAGGCATTTGCCGCTTTCCTCTCATAGGGCACAACTTTAAATGGCCAGAGTGATCCAGCAGGAGGGGCCTGCTGTATACAGCAATAGGAAGCTGCCTTATCCCAAGTCAGTTTATTTCTCCATCTTGCCTGGTATTGTGTATTCTGACTGGCAAAGGCTCTCCTGAGTCTCCATATTACAACTGTAGGAATCCACCCCTCCCAACTCTAATGAAATTATTATCTTTTAAGTCATATTTTCTCTCCCCCTTTTTTAGTAAAAATGAATCACAAATTCAGTAGAAACGGGGAGGCATGCAGGAACAGGGAAGTACTGGGTGAGCGATTTTACAGTTTATCATGATATGAGTACTGTCACCTAAGGTTTTTTTTTACCATAACAGCAGCAGAACACTGCTCGTACCTCTTTTAACACTTGGAGATCAGATTAGATTTTTGGTGAACGGGCCCTGTGAAACTACACATTAAAAAACAAACAAACATCACAACTGCAAGAAGTATACAGATACCGTAATCCAATTCCTATTATTATTTCTTTTAGCTAAGCCCGGTAAATTTACACAGCTGAAACCTTCCATCTGCAGTTCTTGCGTGTGTAAAGAATGCAAAGCAAAACAAGACTGTTCAGTTTAAGAAAGTTCCGTATTTTAAGCACACATTCCCTCCCCGACAGAGCAAGAGTCACGCCCCTAAACATCACAACTCCTACAAACTCCACTGAGTTCGGCAGGATTTAATCCCCAAACTGCAATCCCGACCACTTACTTCAGAGCAAATCCCACTGAATTCAGTAGGGTCTACTTCTGAGTAGGCATGCACAGGACTGCAGCTGCTCCCCGGGACTCCCTTCCACTCGAGAGCACGTTGGGCTCTTCCCCTCGTCCTCGGTTTGAGCGGCAGGAGATGCAGCACCAGTGACTTTCCACACGGCCACGATCTCGCGCGTGGCCCTTCCGCGCCCCACCCCGTTTGAACCGCTCACCTGGCAACGCCATGCAGCCCCCGACCGAGACGCCCCGATGCCCCGCTCTTGGCCGGACGAGGTAGCAATGGCAGCGCTTCCCCGCCGGAAAACTTTGACCCGAGCACGAGCGGCGCGTACCATCAGGCAGAGGAGAGGGGTGGAGGAAGGAGAAAGAAGGGCGGTATTGCCAGGGAGACAAGTGAAGGGACTGCAGATAGGGAATCCATTTCTGATTCCCGGAGGAAAAGCTTGAAGGTTGACAGGAGAAGTCCTTCGCTCATCCACGGACGAAGGTTCCTCAGGCCACGCAACCAGCACAGAAACCCTGCAGTAGGGCGATAGTCGTATGAGCCACTCCTAGCCAAAGGAGGCGGGCTGCCTAGTTGATTGGCAGCGCTTCTGGCCCTTGTCAATCGGAATGAAAGTAGTCCAGTAGCTAAAGAAGAAGAAAAAAACACTTAAAGGGCTTTTCTTTAATCCCACGCATACTGTAAGACTTTTTCCATCTCCACCGTTCTAGGGCGGATAGAATCAGTTGCGGCGCCGCAACCCGGCCGGAAGACTTTGTACCTGACACAGCGGATTGTACCAGTATCCCAGATCTGCGGGGGGATGCGCCTCCCCTGCTTTGAGAAGAAACAGCACAGTTCCATTCGTGGAGCGGATGCTTTAGCTCAGAGGCTCTTGAAATAGGTTTGTGTGGGCGGGGGGATTTTTGTTTGGCCTTCGAGGGTGCGGATGGGAAGCTTGCCTTCTTTTCAGCGCTGTCCCCCCCCCGGGTAGAAGTGGTAGTTCCCGGCTTCCAACATGGCGGGAGCTTCGCCCTGGATTCCCGTTTAACGGAGTTCGGTGCGTCCGCCTTCTCCCGGGTCCGGGGACCGCCGCGCAGTGAGCCCGCTGCGCCCAAGCCCACACCATGAGTAACATCTACATCCAGGAACCGCCGACGAATGGCAAGGTTAGGGAGGGGGTAACACGAGCAATCATTCTCTCATACTAAAATTTTGGTAAATTATAACTACAGTACTTGGATGCAACCTGTGAGGATAAATTTAATGTAATCTATGATATTTTGGTTTATCTATGTGGTCCAGATTGTCCTCAGTGCACACATTTCTCAGTGTTCCAAATTAAGGAGAGTTTACTTCTCTGAGAAATTGGAGAAGTCAAAATGGAAATTATTGGAAAAGTGAAAATGGGCTTTGTTCTGTGCTTGGTGGGCTTAAAGGACTCAGACACTACCCTCCTTTTCTAATGTTGTTTATCCAGGAATACTGGCTTGTCTGGAACATTAATAGAGCTGAAAGTCAAGAGATACTCTGTTTCCAACCTCTGACCAAAATGTAGCTTTGGGAATTAGGGACCGCCTGTGGTTGCCACTCCAAACACCAGGCCAGCTCAGCCCCAAAGCTGAGCAGCTGCTGTCCTTGGAAAGGGTCTTCTGATGAAGATGCTATACAGATGGCACCACACTCTCCCTAAAACTCGCTAAAATGTATAAAGGCAGGTCGCCAACATGCTGGAGATGTAAAAAGGATATAAGGTCATATTTCCATATGTGGTGGAACTGTGTAGTTAGTTATCCATGAATTTTAGAATAACATCTATAGTGAACTTAAAAACTATTTAAATTTACATTTAAAAAAAGACCAGAGAAATTCCTATTAGGAATACTATGAATAGAATTCAAAAAATATATAAGACCATTGTTTATGTACGCAATCACGGCAGTGAGAATAATAATGGCAAGAAACTGGAAAAATGAAACCTTACCAACGATAATAGTGTGATTCTTACGATAGAATACCTGCAACTAGCAAAACTGACAGGAAGAGTTAGAGGAGTGTCAAACCAGAAAGTATATGGAGAATGGAAAATATTTAGAGAATATTGAAAATCGTACTGTACAAACAATAATATACTTTCAGAACTAGATTGATGCTTGTAAACAAAAAGTGTGTTAGATATCATATCAGATTATATATTTATTTAAAAAATGAAATAACATAAACCTATGCAACAAAATATAGACAATATAAGCAGTATAATGAGAATGATTGGAAGTTTTACATTTTAACTTGTTATTTAATTGTAATATATTGTATTTTCTTTATTCTTTATTCTATTTTTATTGCTTTTACTTTGTATGATTTGTCATCTATGTATTTATGTCTATGTGCGAAATCAACAAAGATTAATATTTAAAAAAAGGAAAGGGTCTTCTGGTGGTGAAGGTAGCCTCAAGATGGGAGATAATCCGTGACTGGCTGCTGATGTTGTAGCAGGTGGAGAAAATGAAAGGATCAGGTGCACTTTTAGTATGAGGGACTGTTGATTAGTGGAAGAAGTTGAGCAATGGTGGGCAGCTGTCGTTTGGAATAATTCTGGCATTATCCATTGCTCCTGCGTACACTGCTCAGCAAACGTGACATGGATTTATATAGTTTTAAAGAAAACTGAGCAGCATGTGGATGCTTAGACCCATTAGTGTGGAGTTTGGGAGGGGGTTACTTTGAATTGGAAAACCTTTTTCTAGATAATGTTGCATGAAATGTTCTGTCCCCTTAATCAACGGGGATCTAGTTTAGCATGTTACACTTATATTTGGTAAAAAGATTTTTTAAAAGCATGCCTTGTTAATGTGCTATATCAATATCTCTTTTTTTCTTTAAGCCATAATAATTTGAACTGAAATATTTGATATGGTGTAGGAAGGCTACACAGCACCTCCTTCCGAGTAGACATGCACAGGATCACACTGTTAATAGAATGTTCAATGCTATCGTCAAACAAATTTGAAGACTTCCTTGATTTTTAAAAAAATATATGTTTTACAATTTGTTAACACAACTTAAAACTTAATATGCTAATTCTAGCAGACTAAATAACCTGTGCATTTATGTTTACTATATATGAATGGATGCTTGCCAGAGACAGTTGATTAGTGTTGCATCCTAACACACCCATTATATTACCACTTCGGTTTTTTAAATGCTGGAATAGGGTTGGTTGAGGGGAGGGCAAGGGTGGGAGAACTCCAAGTTGCTAGTGATGGTATTTGTATGTGTGCTCTTATCTGTGTGGTGTCAGTTTCACCAACCCAGAGCTTGCCTAACCGCACCTCTCCCCATTCCTGTGAATACACCCCTACTGTAAGGGCACTGTTGCCACTCCTTGTAATAGAATCTTTTACCTGCACACAAAACTTACTCATTTTCTTGTTTCTAAGACAATACTCTGAGGCAAGATGTATTTCTAGTGGCAGCCAGGAAAGTAGTTAAGTCTGCAGAATGCAAACCATACTTTCTAGGAGCACATACTGTATATATTTGTAAAATAGACATATGCTCTTCTACAGGTTTTATTGAAAACGACAGCTGGAGATATTGATATTGAGCTATGGTCAAAGGAAGCCCCCAAAGCGTGTCGGAACTTTATTCAGCTTTGCATGGAAGGTAATGATTAAGACAGAAAATACCTAGTTACGTTGTGCATGCAATTTAAGGCACCAAACATCTACAGGAACACCTAGTCCTTAAAGTGGTGTGTGTGGACCATTAAATAACCTGTTTGTAGTCTGTTGCAGTTTTCCACTATTTATCATGATGGGAACTAGTCTAGGGCCTCCCTTGGCTTGCAAGTTTCTCCCATGGCGTGACCATGAGAAGAACTTTAATTAACGACAGTGTGCTGGATCATCTGAACCCAACAGTCTTCTGTTAACTCTGGCTTGTTTAATGCTGATTGTTTCAACAAAGCATAGTTAATGTAAACCACAGTGTAGGTTTTGAGTGTAACAGCACACTGTGTTTAATTGAAATCAGAAGCAAAACCTTCCAATCTCCTTGTGGCTTGCTGGAAGAGGCGATGTGAATGGTGAGCATGCAGAGTGGAGGTTGACAGGCTGGGCTCATTTCTTGCACAATAAACCATGGTTTATCGTGATGCCCAAATGCAGGCACTGTCATATTGATTGGTAGCCAAGAGTCATAGTTAGAAAAACAGACGAAAACAGTATTTTAAGATATGAAAACAGTATTTTAAGATAACAGCAGGCATCTGCTGTGTCACTCCCCAGAGTCGAGTGTCTCTGCCTCATGTAGCTGGCCACATTTGCTCCTCTCCTCCAAACTGCATTACAAGTCAAATGAAAATCCATCTTTCATCTAAGCACTCTGCAACTTGTAACACCACTTAATAGAAGTGGACCCATTTCCCTTGCATGGAGGAGGTTTGGATAAACAACGGGAGAATCACTGAATGTTTCTTTGATCTCCAAAATTACATGCAAGTGAAAGACAACCTCAATTTCCCCTTAAGTCACCTGATAAGCTCAGGGGGTTTAGAGAGGATTCTTTTTAGTTTTAAGGAGGATCAGAGAACCCTGGGAATCACCTCCGTTGTTTCTTATCCAAACTTCCATGCAACTGAAGCAAGACTCTGCCTCTTTCTCAAGTCCTCTGAGATTAGCAGAGGGCTTGTGGGCAGTTGGGGTTTCCCTCACTTGGGATGCAGTTTGCAGAAGGGGTAAAGCAGCAGTCAAGTCTCCTGCACTTTCCTTCCTTCTCTCCTTTCTGCTGCAGTATGAACTAACCTCAGCCTCTTCCCAAAGTCCTGTGTGCATGTGCTAGAGAAAGTGGGGAGAGCTGGTAGTGAGGACTAAGAGAGGCTGGCTAGTAAACCAAGCCAATACAGTAGCACCTCGGTTTACGAACAGTCCTGTTAATGAACTATTCAGTTTACAAACTCCGCAAAACCGGAAGTAGTGTTCTGGTTTGCAAACTTTACCTCAGTCTACGAACGGAAGCCGAATGGTGGAAGGGCACCAGTGGTGGGAGGACTCATTAGGGAAAGCGCACCTCGGTTTAAGAACAGATTTGGTTTAAGAACAGACTTCTGGAACGGATTAAGTTCATAAACTGAGGTACCACTGTATTTGTGGACAACATAATTTATCATCAGTATTAAAGATAATCCTTTTAAATTTCGTACTGAGCTAAGTGGTTTTGGTAGTTTGGGTTTTAGCTTCTTCAAAATTAGCATATGCAGCTAATTTTAAGAGGAGAGATATTTTGAAGGAATAAAATTTTGGCAAGAAACCAGAATGCTGTTTATAATGAAAGGTATACAGTCCAGGCTAGCTACTCTAATGCCAGTTTTCTTTTCAGGTTATTACAACAACACAATATTTCACAGGGTTGTACCTGAGTTTATAGTGCAAGGAGGAGATCCAACTGGTACTGGGTCAGGAGGAGAATCTATCTATGGGGCCCCTTTCAAGGTAAACCTCTGTTTTCAATGGGTTTTATTGTCCACTTATTCCACTGCTGTTGAACTTTGGTTAAAATGGATTAAGATTTAATACATGTCCCAGCTACAGTTAGCTGCCCACCCCGTGCACACATAGCTTGCAGTAGGCCCCATTGCACTTGGTGGGATTTGTAAAAGTGTGTGGGATTGCATAGTTAATCACTTTTAATTCCCTTTATTTCTTTGTGAGATAATTTGAGCACATGAGATTTGAGTCCTATTGAAACTGGCAGGACTAAAATGACTAATCTGTGGCTAGATCTGGGTCAAAGTTTGGGGTTATTTAGAGTCACTTTTGTGAGGAAAGCAACATAATAATAATTAATAATAATAATAATAATAATTCTTGCTCCTGACCGTTTTTAGAACTCTGCATATAAAATGGCATTCTAAACAATTGTAGTGAAATGTAGGCTGTTCATAGAATGAAAAGATGGGACTTAATTGCCAAGCTTGGAAGGAAGAACAGATCCTCATCTTTCAAGATTTCCTGTCTATAAGTACAAATAACCATGAGAAAGCTTTAAAAAAGTTTCCAAAAGAAACAAATAATTATGTTGTGCTTCTAGAATTAAGAACTGCTCCTCCTACTTGCTAGCTCAGATAGACCCTCTTGAACTTGTTACTTCAGATGTAACTTTCAATATTTGCATTCTTCCAAAAGACACCACTTTTATCTATATCACAGCTCCTTAAAACTGGGACATTTTTTTTTTATTATGTCTAGTTTTTCCATGGAAGATAAGCTGTTGTCGATAATGAAAGTGATTATTGCTTTGGGATTTGGTGGTAAGCAGTGTTTTTGATATCGTATTCCAGAGGTGCATCAACGGACAAGCTGTGGAATGAACAAGAGCAGATTAAACTTGTGCACTAATTGCTCTTCCTCTTTAATTTGCAGGATGAATTCCACTCACGGTTGCGCTTTATTCGGCGGGGACTGGTTGCCATGGCAAACGCCGGGCCTCACGATAATGGCAGCCAGTTCTTCTTTACTTTGGCTCGGGCAGATGAACTTAACAACAAGCACACCATCTTTGGAAAGGTCTGAAAGACTTCTGTCCCAAGCCCCGTTATTTGTCTGCCTGAATTTGGTTGTGGGGGCAACCTTGGCAAAGAAAATCCACCAAGAGCTGTCAGAACTCATCAAATGCAGTCTCTGATGAGCGGGAGGGCTAGCTGTTTGGATACCCTCATCACAATACCGTATTTTTTGCTCTATAAGATGCACCAAACCACAAGACGCACCTAGTTTTTGGAGGAGGAAAACAAGAAAAAAATATTCTGAATCTCAGAAGCCAGAACAGCAAGAGGGATCGCTGCGCAGTAAAAGCAGCAATCCCTCTTGCTGTTCTGGCTTCTGGAATAGCTGCACAGCCTGCATTTGCTCCATAAGACGCACATACACTTCCCCTTACTTTTTAGGAGGGAAAAAGTGAGTCTTATAGAGCAAAAAATACAGTAATTTTATTTGTACGCTTTGTTTCCATAGTTAAAGCCATGTTCAAGGCAGCTGACAGCATGAAAGGGTTTACATAACAAAAGCAGTCATAAGCAATAAATAAAACACTTCTAAAAGATACACATCCAGATTGAACAATGTCCATATAAATCATACGATCTAAAAATTAAGATACTAAAAATGAATATCAACAACAGCAACAAACCGATGTAAACAATATCCCAACCCAAGAGTGTTCAGCAGCCTCAGCTTTTGTAGCTGGAGTCAGTCAGGGCCCCACCCCGCTAGGCTATGTGGAAAAAGGCCTGCAAGCCAGGGAACAGATCCTCCCATTAAATGCATTTGTTTTGGCTTAGCCCTAGCATATATATCTCTTACGTCAGGCGTGGGATACCCGTATGTTTGTAAACTGCACCTTTTCCAATTGCATTTCTCACTGTGGAAAAAGGCTACGTTGATCTAAAGTATAAATTCATTTTATGTGCTGTCAAACTGATGATGACTTTTTAACAGAAAACATACAATCTTTCTAAAACTATCCAGAATGTACTTTGAAAATAATTTAAGCTTTAAAAAACCCTCTTCTAATTTGACAGATTACTGGAGATACCATATATAACATGTTACGACTTACAGAGGTTGAAACAGATGCAGATGAAAGACCACTCAACCCACATAAAATAAAAAGTACTGAGGTAGGTTTAATGTTGTCTAAAATGGATTAAAATATATATTTTCATTGCCTTCAAACCATTACAATTAAATGTAATTTATTCGTATCTTTGTTTATCTCAAAGCAGTGATCAGAATGAGTACTTTATACAGTTATTTTAGCCTATTAATATGCATCTGTGCCTGCTATTTGTAATATCATTTTAAAAGCCATATATTTAATACCTGCAGTTTTGGAATTGACTATGTGTGGTATTGGGGACGCGGGTGGCGCTGTGGGTTAAAGCCTCAGCGCCTAGGGCTTGCCGATCGAAAGGTCGGCGGTTCGAATCCCCGCGGCGGGGTGCGCTCCCGCTGCTCGGTCCCAGCGCCTGCCAACCTAGCAGTTCGAAAGCACCCCCGGGTGCAAGTAGATAAATAGGGACCGCTTACCAAGCGGGAAGGTAAACGGCGTTCCGTGTGCTGCGCTGGCTCGCCAGATGCAGCTTTGTCACGCTGGCCACGTGACCCGGAAGTGTCTCCGGACAGCGCTGGCCCACGGCCAATAGAGTGAGATGGGCGCACAAACCCCAGAGTCTGTCAAGACTGGCCCGAACGGGCAGGGGTACCTTTACCTTTACCTTTATGTGTGGTATTCAGCTATGTTTTAATTAGAGCAGACCTATTGAAATTGATGAACATGATTACGTTGGGTCTATTAATTTCAGTATGTCTATTCTGAGTAAAATTTAGGGTGATATTAAACTACGTCAGTTGCCAAAGGTTGTAAGACTGACACGTATTTGTGTTTTTTGCAGCTTTTGCTAAGGCCAAAGGAGCTTTTATAACCATAAAATACTTAAAATTACACAAAGCATAAAAGGCAATAATTAAGAAATCAATTTCAGCACAATTCCACAAAAATCCATAGGCTGCTAATGCAGGCTGTAGCCCATGGCAGTACGACTCATTTTTACTGCCAAAGGCAATACAGAATACCGTACTTTTCCGTCTATTTTGGGGGACTCAAACTTAAGAAAATGGGAGATGGCACAAAGTTGTTGAGTTTCTCTTGCAGAGGGTTCCCAAGATTTGTTGCGCTTTTCTGGGGGGAGGGGGTTGCCGAAAATCGCTCACCCAATCTGCCTGTAGTCTCTCCCCTTGCCGGCAGAAGCTGCCAATCACCCGCTGAATTGCTGCAGCATCAGCCAATCAACACCACCCATTGATGCAGCTACCAATAACACGCACAATAGCCGCTAACAGCCAGGGCAGCAACCAATCAAACGTTCACCCTGTTCACTACCCTTGTATAAGACGACCCCCATTTTTAAGCACGATTTTAAAAGAAAAAAACGTAGTCTTATACACAGAAAAGTACGGTAGATGAAACTGTCTGAATGCCATCAGAGAGATTTAATTTCCGAACTCATTCAGGGAGTCGTGCAAGAATTGTGGAACAATTAGTGAAGGTTCTACAGAGCAGGGCCTGAACTGATGATGACCATGTAGTGGGTTTAGGGTCCTAGGCTGGTGAAGGGTTTGGAAGTTAAGCTTGCAGGCAGCAAAGCTGGGAACATGCGTTCTCTCCCTCATGCCACAGCGTTCTGCCTCTGATCCAGTGTGAGATTTCCTCAGGCTCCTTCCAGCTCATGCATGTTAGGCTGAACCATGGTGCAAACTGGGCCTTGGTGCGTGGTGGTTTTGTAACTCTTGGAGTTGTAATTCTTCGCTGTCTGTTTTACCACAGATATTGGATGTTTTTAAAATCAGGATTACTTATCATAATGGGAAGTCCTAAAAGAGGGTTTCTGAAATATTTTTCTTCTAGGTTTTATTTAATCCTTTTGATGACATCATTCCAAGAACCAGTAAAAAGCTGACGAATGAGAAACCAGCTGAAGAAGCGAAGAAAGCAAAATCCAAGGGCACAAAGTAATTATAGCCTATGATGGTTCCACAAACTCAATATTAGCATGGTGAAGAAAAACTATTTATATATCGCCACTGAATAATCAAACCCTTATTTATTACCCTGTGAAGTTAAAGCAATAAAGCTCTATACATTTTAGTCCTTTTGAATGGGATATTTTGTTCAAAAGTATTCTGTAATGTCATTTCTAGGAAAACAATCTATATAAGATAATACTGTCCCCCTCCCCCCCTTTTTTTAAAGGAATTTTAGCTTGCTTTCATTTGGAGAAGAAGCTGAAGAGGAAGAAGTAGAAGTCAACAGAGTTAGCCAGGTATAGATACAGGCTAACGATACATTTTTGGACGCTTCTTTGCTTGTTTATATTTGTGAATAACTAACTTTCCTCTAGGAACCTTCACCTTACAGAGCAGGGGTGGGGAGCCTTTTCGCCTCTGTAGGCCAGATACTTATCAAACCCAGCCTTGTGGGCCAGATTTGACGGGTGAGCAAGACTGTCCACATAACAGTTCACCTGACATGACCATGACATCAGGTATTGGGTGCTTTGAAGTCCAGGTGCTGGGACTTCAGAGCACCATGCAGGGCTGGCAGATTACTACCCATCACTCAAAGCCGCCTTCCTGCAGTTCCTCCACACACAACCAGTCCTGGATGCATTGGGTCTAGCTTTCTTTCTGCAGGCATCAGCTCCATGTGCAAGTTCCCCTGTGGATGATGAGCAGTTGAGCCAAAGCCTGCTTCCCTTGCCCCATGGGGAGCGCACTTTAAGATGCATTGCCTGCCACATCTCTACCTGCCCCATATCTAATGTTACATATGTCATCAAGTGTGGGGCAGGTGGGGTGGTTCAGGGGAAACTGTCTCTCAGGCCTACTTTGAACCCCTGGTAGGCCACGTTTGGCCTGCAAGCTGAAGGTTCCCCACCCCTTTGGTAGAGCTTTGTGAACCAACATATCACTCTTGATACAAGACACTGCCAAGTTCAGATAAAACATGAATATAGAGATGGATGTGCTTACCATGCATCCTTATAAATGTATTATTGTAATACTTTCCTGCTAGAGAATTGGTCCTTCACAACTGGCTCTTGATTGGTTTTCTGCCTCAATGCAAAGTGCTGATTATACTGAATATAACCCCCCATAAGCACAGCGTGGTCTAATACCTGATACCTACAAACCACTTTTTTTCTACATGATCACATTTATATATTTAGTTCAGGGATGGGGAATTTGTGGCACTCGAGGTGTTGTAGTCCCAGTTCCCATCACCCCTGACTCTTGGCTGTACTGACTGGGGTTGATTGGAGCTAGTGTCCATCTACATCTGTAAGGCTACAAGGTTGTGCATCTCTGCCTTAGCTCATGTAGGGAAACTTTGTTTTATGTCCCCCTCTCGGTCTGAGGTAGTGACTTAAGTGTGGTAAGACCTTCTTGGTGGTGGCACCAAGACTGTGGAACTTGCTCCCCAGCAGAGGGAGGGAGTTTACATTGCTAGTTTACTGCAGTTTTTTAAGCAGCACATCACAATTGTTTCATTTCAGGGCACATTTGCAATGAAAAATATTGGAAATTTATTTAACTGCAGTCATTCTGTTTTGATTTTAATCTTTTGTATTTTGGTTATGGTATGATTTTTATTAATTGTTATAAACCCTCTTAGGATAAGAACAAATGTGTTTTACAGGAGAGTGATGCTATATTTTTTCAGTTAGCTTGTGTGAGGTTAAAACAGTGATTCCTCTCCCCCTGACCCCTTTCCACCCCCCTACTCACTGTTCTGCATCTCATCATCTTCTTCTTTTTTAGAATATGAAAGGAAAAAGCAAAAGCAGTCACGACTTGCTGAAAGACGATCCCCATCTGAGCTCAGTACCTGCCATTGAAAGGTTAATATACTACTTGCTAATCAGCAGCTATGTCAACTTGGGGGAGGCGGGATCTCTTTACCGTAAACTCACAACTACCTGTCCCCTTGCCTAACTCTTGCTTTTTAGATCTAGAGGGCTATCCCTAGACTGTTTTTCTGCCCCTGCTTTGTATGCAAGGTACATATGTAGATGTGTGGAACTCAATGTGTGTTTTTTTAAAAAAAGTTTGCATCTCTACCTGTGTACTTTTAAATTCAATTTTTATTTCATTAAGCTAATTCAAGTAACGTTAGAGAAGAATCTACTTACATAAGTTGCATTTCCTTTCAGTGAAAAAGCAGATGACAGTGATATCTCGGATGAGGTGAGTAGCATTTCTACTTCAATAGGGAGCCCATTTTGCTGTGAAGTTGTAATATTCTCAGGAAAGTCACACACTGAAGCTTATACACGTTGCCACCAGGACAGTGGTTCTGGATGTGGGTGATTCCTTTAGGTCAAAACAAGCACCTTCTGTTGACATTTGCTGCTTTGAGTCCATGTGAAGTACACAGCACAAAAATGGTTTAAACTAAAATTACCCAGTGGAGAAGAACCGTATACAGATGCTCAAATTTTACACATAGTGAAGAATGGGGGCTGTGCTGTCCCATCCCTCTAATGCTTTGCCACTCACTCTGATGAGATGGACCTCCAGGTGTCCTTTTTAGTGTGCATTCATGTTAATTTGTGCTCATTATAGTTGTTGTTTAGTCGTGTCCGACTCTTCGTGACCCCATGGACAAGAGCACGCCAGGCACTCCTGTCTTCCACTGCCTCCTGCTGCTTGGTCAAACTCATGCTGGTAGCTTCAAGAACACTGTCCAACCATCTCGTCCTCTGTTGTCCCCTTCTCCTTGTGCCCTCCATCTTTCCCAACATCAGGGTCTTTTCCAGGGAGTCTTCTCTTCTCATGAGGTGGCCAAAGTATTGGAGCCTAGGCTCATTATATTAGCAGGGCTTTCAATACTGTTCGCGCCTTCAAAAGTTACAGGGCGGGCATACAGCTTCATTTCCAGTTGGTGCATGTCATAGAATTGTAGAGTTTGAAGGGACCCTGAGGGTCATCCAGTCCAACCCCCTGCAGTGCAGGAATCTCAACTAAAGCATCCAATACAGATGTCCTGTAGCTTCCTACTGAAAACCTGTTAACTTTTCATATCACAGATATTTTGGGGTTGCTGGTGTTCTTTTATCCAGCTTTTGTTTTGTTTTAGCATAAGAGTGCCCCTCCAGACAGTGATAACATTGGGGAAGCATTGCCGAACAACTAATAAAGCAGAATGCTGTGCGTACAAGTTCTCTATAAATTCATTACTAACGCACCAATGACATGTTACATAAATGACCATCAAAAACCAAATACTGGTCCGGAGAGGCCTCTGTGAATGTAGGTCCTTCACATCTAGATCTTGTGGTGTATAGGTCCTGTGGATTTGGCCTTTGAGCATTGGGCTCCCCTTTTGCATATGGGCCACAGGCATAAGTTATACCTCACAGACGTTGAGTGGGATGGTGCACGGATGCAATCCCGCTCTCCAACTTTGTATATACTGTAATCTGGATATCTGCACAGTGCTAAGGAATAAGATGAGGTGATAGTGATGTGGAAAATGAAAGAAAAATGCTGCTTTGAAGCAGCTTGGTTCGAGTATGCTGGAGAAGAGGAAACCATATTCTGTCACATTAAAAAAACTGGAGTGTAGTGGTTTTACTAGATCCTAGGAGACCAGGGCTCGAATACCCACTGCTCCATGAAGCTCACCGGGTGACCTTTAGCCAATCACTATCAGGGTTATTGGGAGAATAAAATGGGGAGATAGTGAAACCATGTACTCATTTGCTACCTCTAGCCCCTTGGAGAAATTATAGAATAACAACAATAATGAATAATAACAATAATAATAATAATAGTAGTAGTAGTAGTAATAATGATAATAATATAATAATAATAATATAGAACAGGAGTTTTAACTACTTCTTGAGGAGAGCTTAAAATGATTAGAAATATCTTTTCTTCATGTAACTATCACATTGTTTTAGGCAGTTGTGTTCTCCAATGTCTATTGTCTTTGAAATACTCTTCCTGTGATGAACTGAAGTTGTCATGTGTATGAAGAGCAGTGAACGGATATTTTATCAAACCAGCCTATTTGCTTGGCAGGAAGAGGGTGCATATGGCGAGGAAGATGAAGAAATTGATAGTGATGAGAAGTATCAAATGAAAGAACGCATTGTGAAGAAGTTAAAGAAAGATGCTGATCTAGCAGCTCAAAAACCAACTAAAGAGAAGGAAACGGAGAAGAAAAGTAGCCGCAGGTGGGTAATGCATTATTTTGAGCTTGACTGTAGTAAAGGAACGTTTTCAAATATTCCACCATTGACACTTAAATAAAATGCTGAGTAAATTGATCTTAAGTTCGTTCCTCAGGTGATTTTTTTGGTTAACATTTTTAGAGGAGCATCTCTTCATATTTTCATTCTTCTCTCTGGCCCCACCATAGAAAGCTTTTGATTAGCTTCAGCATATATGTATACTGTGAGTGATATTGCTGAAGTAGCCAAACCAGTGTCAAGCCTGCACCAAAAAGGATATATCAGCAAGGCTTGTGGGAACACTGCAGTTTGCAGAAGTACAAAAACTACTCAGGAGAAGAAACACAGCCCAGGGTGAGGGGCAATAATGACCCCAGTGAGGACTGAGCATGCTCATTGGCCGTGGAATGCTGATTGTTGGAGTGGGGAACGGGTGGAAATCTAGAGTGGGAGAGGAAAAATGAAATGGAGAGGCTGGAATTCTGAACAGAGAGCACGCCACACTACAACATTTGGTTGCAGATCTCATTTGCAAGCATACATTTTAATTTTTCTAGATACAGTGGTACTTCGGGTTACATACGCTTCAGATTACAGATTCCGCTAACCAGAAATATTACCTTGGGTTAAGAACTTTGTTTCAGGATGAGAACAGAAATTGTGCAGCAGTGGCGCAGCAGCAGCAGGAGGCCCCATTAGCTAAAGTGGTACCTCAGGTTAAGAACAGTTTCAGGTTAAGAACAGACCTCCAGAACGAATTAAGTTCGTAACCCGAGGTACCACTGTAGTTGTTACTATGAAGTAATAAGCAAAACCTGGGTGTTTCTGACCTCAATAGCAAAGTGCTTATTAATCTTGTGTGTATAAAGAGTATTATCATAATGTCATATGCTTGGCTTATGTTTTATCATATTTTATAAGCTATTAGCTGATTATAGAAGTGGGCCCAGATTCATGAGTTAGCGCCACAGCTAAGAAACTCCCAAGATATACCTTCGATGTACCATTTGCCGTGTAGTTGTGCACTGACACAAGGTATCTTATTGGTAGAGCTGGTTAGGGTGGTGCTTTTTAATTCGTAATGGTTACCATCTTTGTGTGCTTAGTGTGCAAAGCTTTAGGACAGATTGAATGGGCCCACCTGGGACCCAGCTGCGTCCGTGCAAGAGTCCATGCCTGGCATGTGGTAATACTAACCTGTTGTACATGGGTGCTTATAGGGGGAATCCACATACCTTGCCCTGGAAGCCAGAGGAGTGTTTGCAGAAGTCTGTCCATTTCTCTGACTGTTGAGAAACCTTCACAGTGTTAAAGCATATACAGTGGTACCTCGGGTTAAGTACTTAATTCGTTCCGGAGGTCTGTTCTTAACCTGAAACTGTTCTTAACCTGAAGCACCACTTTAGCTAATGGGGCCTCCCGCTGCCGCTGTGCATCCGGAGCCCGATTTCTGTTCTCATCCTGAAGCAAAGTTCTTAACCTGAAGTACTATTTCTGGGTTAGCGGAGTCTATAACCTGAAGCGTATCCTGAAGTGCATGTAACCCGAAGTACCACTGTACTAAGCAGAAATTTACAGCATGCGCAGGCCCAAGCTCTTCTCGCATGACCATAACACTTAGCACAGTTCACCAAATAATCAAAATGTTTCCTACTTAAGACATTTCCTACTAGTGATTTCTCTTTGCAAAATTTTGTGAAGGGCAGGTAACACCCTTTTGTGGCATCTTTGAATCATTATGAGTTTTTGATTCAATGCCTCTCTTACTCAAGGAATATCACAGTGTTTTCTTTTTGTTTGTTCCAGCTTTGCTAAGATCTTTCACGTTCTGGTGAACCCAGACCATAGTCTCTAGCTATTGACTAGACAGTAAATACTAACTTGTACACTTCCATAGTAATCACAGATGCAATATGCTTTTCACAGCATTGCACATCCACCATTTTTATACAGCTGTACTTGAGACAGTGCTCTGTTTCTAACTTTTGTTTTTTGGTGAGTGTTTTTATTTTTAAAAAGAACTTACAGCCTACCTAATAGATCCCAAACCTCACAATCCCTATATCTGACCCAGTCAGAAAACCAGCATGATTAGCACAACCCTATATAAATTACAATAATTACTTCCTAAAGGGCTACTAAAACAAGAACATCAGCAATACTGTATACCAGAAAAATGATCAGCCAAAAAACCTTTTAAAACTGCCATGGTTTTAACAGCCACCTGAAACAATACACGTGAGCGCTGGGGCAGGCTAGGAAAATTTTGGACTAGGAAAAATATGCAGTGATTGAGTTTGGGTAAAAAATAAAAAATAAATCCAAGAACATGTGACTGGAATGTCATGTGTCGTTTTGCCATAAGAGCAAATTTGTTTTTGTTTTTTAAACACTATTTTGACATCTGCTAGTTCTTTTAGACCATGTTGTTGTTGTTTAGTCGTTTAGTCATGTCCGACTCTTCGTGACCCCATGGACCAGAGCACGCCAGACACTTCTGTCTTCCACTGCCTCCCGCAGTTTGGTCAAACTCATGCTAGTAGCTTCGAAGACACTATCCAATCATCTCATCCTCTGTCGTCCCCTTCTCCTTGTGCCCTCCATCTTTCCCAACATCAGGGTCTTTTCCAGGGAGTCTTCTCTTCTCATGAGGTGGCCAAAGTATTGGAGCCTCAGCTTCACGATCTGTCCTTCCAGTGAGCACTCAGGGCTGATTTCCTTAAGAATGGATAGGTTTGATCTTCTTGCAGTCCATGGGACTCTCAAGAGTCTCCTCCAGCACCATAATTCAAAACTTTTAGACCATATGTGATCTATTTAAATGTGCTCTCGGTTCCAATTTGGCTTTAATACTTAAGGTATCTGTTGCACGGCCACACAGTTTATTAAGATATGTTGTATTGTACGTACCTCAGTCATTTTCTCTTTCTAAGTTTACCTAGTCTATTTTAGTTGTTATTTTTGTTGTTGTTAATTAAATTTAGTATAGTTCTTCCTAGGAGTTTAATTTCAGCATTTGGTATGCTACAGCCTAAATACCACTTCTTTAAATCTTTTGAAAATCAGTGTTTCTAATCTCAAAAGTATGGTGTGATAAAAGCAATTGCTGCAGTTCTTAATGTCACTTCTTAGATATTAGCAGTGAGTTCTGTTTCATTTGAAAACCGTATTAGCCCCCTAAGCAGCGGCAATGCAATTATGTATACACTGGAGTGTGTGTATATGTAATCAAAGATATAAAAATCAAAGTACTCATAATTTACAAGGAAACAGTAGCTTTTCTACGAAAAGTAAAATCACAGGCTGAGAGTCAAAATATTTATCCACTCTTTTTTAATAAAAAAATTTAAGTCACTTTTTTCCTGGACATGTTTCATCAGCAGACAAACTTTTAAAATAGAAGAAATATACATTTTACTATTGGTGTATTCTCCTGTTCTAACATGGCATTCACAACGGTCTTCTATTCAATAAGATGATCGTGTCCCGTCCCCCCCCTTATTAGTTTCAGTAGAATTTCTGCCTTCGAACTCCCAGTCCTTTCACTAGGCTCAGAGGCGGGGAGTTACGAATTCAACAGGGATCTGTTGATTCCACCAAAACAAAAATTTAATGTGTTTTGCCAAACAGTTTGACCATTCTTTAAATCAAATGAATAAGCTCTGAAGAATCTCCTTCTGGCTGCATAGGACCTGGTTTTAAAGTAGCAGCACTCAAATCTTCCTCTAAAACATTTCACTTATTTGTATCTAATTTATTAATGTGCCCTCCTTTCCACAGTGCCTTTGTTAAATATTGTGGGTTAGTCAAATAAGCCATAGTTATCAGCTTATATAATTCATTATGCAAGCCACTGAAGTATCTGTTATGCTTGGAAAAGCCTGTCACAGCGTACTACAGACTTCATTTAGTAATTGGAAACTGAACTTCATGTCATCTTATTTCAAGATGACTCTTGCTTTATACAGATGTGCTGGAAGCTGGTGATACAGCACATTCCCCAGAGGGAGTTTCAAGGATGCTGTTTCAAGCCTGCGTTGATCAAAGCATGCAGTGAATCATAGGTCTGGGGTGTCAACAGCCACAGAATGGAATCCATGGTGTATGACTTCAGTGGGAGGTTCAGGGAATGTTTTGTCAAACATCTGATAGCTATCAAATTTTTCATTTCATCTGAAAGTTAGATCAGCAAGTGTTGAAATGTTAAGTACTTTATTTGGAATAGCAGATTATATTTAAGATGGCACTTAACAGCAAGTCTGGTGCAGTGGTCAGACCCTGTGCAAATCAAACGCACAAAATAAAACAACTGCTGTTTGCTTCTGACTGTTCATGAGGGAGCCGTTCTACACTGCTAAGAATTGTGAGTTTCAGGGCAACTGCTTGTTTCGTTCTAGTACAGAAAAGACATACAGTGGTACCTCGGTTTACGAACTTATATCTGTTCCTGAAGTTCGTTCTTAAACGGAAACCGTTCTTAAACCGAGGCGTGCTTTCCTTAATGAGGCCTCCCGCCACCAGTGCCCTTCCACTGTACGGCTTCCGTTCTTAGACTGAGGTAAAGTTCGCAAACCGCGACACTTCTTCCAATTTTGCGGAGTTCGTAAACCAAATAGTTCGTAAACAGGGTTGTTCTTAAACCGAGGTACCACTGTACTCCCATGTCTTACACTGAAGGTCTCATAAGTAGGTGAACTATTTCTTTTCTGTTTGAAGCACCTTGGAAGCAGCAAACACCAAGAATTGGATGCTCACTTCAGTATGATCTTCATGGGACACCTGTGCTTTGGTTTGCCACCCAGCCTAGTACACAAATCTATTTTGTTCTTGGTTATCCACTCCAAGTACAAAATTTAACACGAGAAGCCACCCTAATTCTGATGTGTCAGCACTGGAGTTTGGGGGATTGCTTGGGCACAGTGCTAAGCCCTCTACCATGGATAAGCAAATGTACCGGCATATGTGTTTCGGTATGCAATGCAAATTGCCCTGCTTTCCTCCTCTTCCATTCTTCCGGCAGGGAAACAAATCCTAAACTTTTCTAGCGTTTATGTCTGAATTAGCACTTGTGGTTTGTTTTACTTCAGCCAAGGCAGATCAGAAGCAGGGGCGGATTTAGGTTTGATGAGGCCCTAAGCTACTGGGGCCCTTTATATGTCCAGCTGTCCTTTGTCAACAACAAATTGTCGCTGTTTTTTGTGTTGAATATATGCTATATGGTAATTTATGGACCTAATAGGTATCTAAAGCCATTTTATTTGTTTTTTATCTTATATTTTGGAAATATACATCCAGTTTTTTTCCTTTAATTTTTTGGGGGGCCCCCAAGAGAGTGGGGCCCTAAGCTATAGCTTGTTTAGCTTATACGTAAATCCAGCACTGATCGGAAGCTATGGTTTGTTCCCAGTTGCATGTGTTTGAGAGAAATAAACCACAAGTGCTGGTTCAGATGTCCTGCTAAACTAGCCCCTCCATGGTTTGTTTCTGCACTGGAGGAAATGGGGAACTGGAGGGGGGGAGCACTCAAGCTGCATGCACAAGCGCACAGTTCATGCACAGACTCAATTTACTTAACCATGGTTTGTGGCTTAGCATTGTGCCCAAGTGTGGCCTTTGTAAAGAGTCTTGAGTACAATAGTAATCAAGTGTTGGACTGGAATTGGGGAAATCTGGGTTTGTAACCACTTAGCCATGAAGCTTGCTGGGTGACCTTGGAACAGTTGCCAGCCAAACCTACCACATTGGGCAGGGTGGAAAACCCTTGCAAAGTAAAGGAAGACATAAGCCTCAAGTTGGTGCTAGAATGTAGTCGTCGATCTTGTAATGTTTGCCAGTGCATTTCAACAAAAGTCTTTCCAGGGGTCATTAAAGCAAATCCCACACTCTCCTCTTTTAATCGATCATTAAAAGTTTCATTCAAGCCTTTGCCCTGTAGGTGGAGCTCACATGCCACAAATTTATGGATAGACCCTGGCTTGATTCTTCTGCTGTTTGTTGATATGGCAGTCCCTAAGCTCAGCTGAAGTATGTAAGAGCAGGGAGGTGGTGATTGCTAACAACAGATGATAAAATAAAGGTTTTACAGTTTATGACAATATTTTGTAAGGCTGTGACCAGCCTACACAATATTGTTTCTTCAAAGGTTTGTAAAGTAGGATTGCAACATTTTAATTGGTCCATTAATAGGCAGGGACCAGTTTTCTTAAAAGGCCCTCACTCATTTTAAAGTCACAGTTTTTGTTTGTTTTTAGGCTATTTTGGTTTGAGCAATGCATTAAGAAATAAAAATGCATTCTTTTTTAAGCAATGGCTGTCTCCTTAGCTTTTGTTATTTCACACACTTACTTCACCATCTCGGAAAAGTTTAGTGAAATGATCATTTATTTATATTTTGTTTAAAGTTAATTAAAAGCAGCATGGAACAGTTGTGTCTTCGCTGGAATACATTCAATATCCCTTGCCCCTCTGTTGCTTCTAGGCAACACACTCTGACTGAAAAATAAATGAATGTTGCTCTGTCCCCCTCTACCGCTGTTCAGTGGCAGCAGCTGGTGAATACTATGTTCTGTCCCCCTCCAACATCTGCCAAGTTTCATGGAAATTTATCTTTCCAAACAAATTTTCCTTTGGAAATCTTTATTCAGAGCCAAGTCCACACATGGAGAGAACTGTGCATACACAGTGCAATCCAATATATGTCTACTCATAAGTAAGCACCACTGAGTTCAGTGAAAGCTTAGGCCTGTGTGAATGTGTACAGCGTTGCAGTCAAAAGGGCTAGATGGTTTTTTTCTCTCAGCCATTCGCAGGGCTGAAAGACAAGCAGATTTTAAGGTCAAAAGCAACTTGCCTATATTTACACGAATAGCCCAATACTTTAAACCTGTGTTTTTCTCCAGTGTAGGAATGGGATTTAAATAATTAATGAATTCAGGATCTAGAAACTGGAAAATGTTGCAATTTTAAGTGCACTGCGCATATATATATATTATATAATGTTTAAAATATCTCTGTAGTGAACACCATTTAATTCACATTTCAGTCTTGTTTAAGAAATGAATGGATATCTGATTCAGTGACTAATTATCTAATCAAATTATATCTGTGATCTTAGCGCTTCTATAAGACAACCTTTAAAACTGCATTCTTTAATTGAAATAAAAAAATTCCTTCCAGTAGCACCTTAAAGACCAACTAAGTTAGTTCTTGGTATGAGCTTTCATACCAAGAACTAACTTAGTTGGTCTTTAAGGTGCTACTGGAAGAATTTTTTTTATTTTGACTATGGCAGACCAACACGGCTACCTATCTGTATTCTTTAATTGGTTCATGGAGGAGTTTTTTGGAAACTGAAAGCATGAATCACAGTAAACAAATGATGCAGATGTGGGGGAGGGAGAATCCCCCCCCCAGTATCATTTCACTGTTTGAATACAACTGTGTCTTGCGGTGCTAAAACATACTGCTTTGAGAGAACCCAAATTATTATAGATAGTCTCTTGTAAAAATCTTCCCATAAAAGATAACATCATTTTGATTCTGAGCTGCTGCTATTGCTGTTGTTGTTACTATTTTTTTCCATGCAATTGTATATCTAATTGTGGTTCCATAACTACGTAAGCAGAATAGATAGCACAAATATTCCAATATAGTGACACAAGTTAATCAGACTTATGACGTTGTTCAGGATAGTAGAAAGCCAACTACTATGACTTACGTTAAAAAAGAAAAAATGTATTGGTCAATAAAACAAGCAGAAATTATTATTTAAAAGCCTTTGAAAGAGTAAAGTATTTGATGCCTTTTTTTAAAATGCAGAGAAAGAAGGACACAGCACAGCAGATTTCCACAAATGTGGGATCTCTGTTTCAAAAGCCCATCCATGGGTTTCTTGCCAGTCTGATCCCCCAAGTTTTAGAAATTCCCTGTTGTTAAAGGTGAAGTTGATAATGGTGAAAATCTGTGTGCTTTCACATTACCCTGTTCTTTCCCCTGCAACTGTTTTCAAAGAGTTGTAAGGAGCGCTTGCTCACTGAAACAGTCTGATTCAAACAGACTCACAAAATGAGTTGCTGGAAGTCAAAACATGCCATATACTTGAAGCCTATAGGAATGCACTATTGCTTTTCCATCTGTTATTGCTAAATAGTAAATTTGAGGTGAATTGATTATTCCTTCCCCCCAAAAAAAATATTCCAATGCCTGTTTAAAATATTGTAAAGATCAGGTCGCTAGATAATTCCTAGAGAAAGTAGGTTGAGTGTCTACATTTGGGGAAGTTCCTATGTTCAAATACCTACAGGATCTCTCAGTAGTAAAATGTACCAGCTTGTTCTTGATCTCACCATCATCAAGAAAGAGTAGCCAGTGGGGGGGGGGAGCAATGCCATAAGGAACCATAACTATGCCAAGTGCAAACCATATCTTGTGCACTTCCCCCCATTGCTATTTGATCAAACAAAAAATGCAATTTACAGGGCAGTCTTGTTTTTTATTGGTAATCATGATATTCATAAACTGTTGCAATAAATATACAATAAATTGCACAATGAACACTATACCGTTTGTTTAACACCAAGAGCTGGGGCAAATATTGCGCCCAGTTGTGGGATATGGGTTGCACCACCCGAGCTAAGCTGCCAATGGGATGGGAAGTATCATATCTGAACAGCATCAAGGGAGGCTATGTCAACAAATCACCATCAACGAAGCGTTTGGGTTCTGTTTTTGTTTTGTTTTTTTTAAAAGTTCCCATGTTGCTCAGCTGCACTATTAATTTCCAGTAGTCATTAATGAATTAATACATTTTTCGCCTTCTACGTTCGATAAAGCATGAACATAAACGGAAAAATGATGGGACTAGCATATTTAATCTTGTTAGCAGGGATTATCCTGCGTAACCCAATTTGTATTTTACCTCACTCATGTTGGTGGGCTGATTATATTTATAAAATATGACAGTGTTTTCCCCGGTTTACTCTGTGTGAAGTCACTAGCTGTGCTTTCAAAATGTTTATTATTTCAATTTCTTTCAAAATTTGAAACGTGGCCATTACTGCATCTGTATGTGGTATTTGCTGTTGTCATGTATAACCTTCTCTTTCTGGAAGCTCAGCGGGCTAATTGGTCAGCAATTTCAGTCTTTTTTCTTAATGGGTGGTTCTGAATTGTTAGGCAGCTGTGGTATAAAGATGATATCCCGGTTCATACATTCACTGAGGCCTATTACCCTGTTTTTGTGGAGATGGAGCCCTTTGTTCCAACAATATATTTTGTTGATTAGTGTTCCCTGTGACTACTTGATCACATACGAATCTCATACTCTCCAACATTTGAAAATAGGGACGTCCCATTTCATAATGACAATTTTACTATTTATACCCCACACAACTTACTGGGTTGCCCCAGCCGCTCTGGGCGGCTTCCAACATATATAAAAACATAATTACACATTAAACATTAAAAAAACCTCCCCTGCTTTCAAATGTCTTCTAAAGGTTGTATCACTACTTATCTCCTTGGCTCAGCAGTCGGATAACTCCATACCCTCCCACATAGGGACATCCTAAGGAAAAGTGGGACATTCCGGGATCAAATCGGAAACCAGGACAGCTTCTCTAAATCAGGGAAGTCCCTGTAAAATAGGGACACTTTGAGGGTCTGGAATCTTCCCCCTCAAGGAACAGAGTTTCTTCAAAGTGCCTGAGATAGGATTATAGGTAGCTGCAGTGCTTTTTTTTCTAAAAAAAATGTTTATAGGCACTCTCATTTTCCTACTCATATTGAAATACTGCCCCTCAAAAATTAGAGTCACAAAAATTTTAGGGGTTTGCGTCCTCCCCAGAAAAAAGCACTGGGTAGCTGCCTTACACTGAGTCAGGGCTGGGTCCATTTAGCTCACCAAATAATCTTTTTTATTTTTTTTAATGGTCTGTTGTCTTTTGTTTGTTTGTTTGTTTGTTTGTTTGACTGGCTGACTTCTTCAAATTATATTTTTGCAAATGCTAAAAGACCAGTTTTGTTTGTGTTTAGATCCATTTTAGACTTTTGTTTATCCATGTGGGAACATCCAAATGAGACACAGCAACCTCACTAATGAAGCAACAACATTTAAAAGGAATTGTGCAGTGTAATCCTGTACATATTTACTCAGAAATAAACCCCACTGTGTTTAGTAGAGCTTACTTCCAGGCAAACGCATATAGTACTATATCCAGAGTTTAACTTCTGTTGTTCAGTATCTGAGGCTGGAAACCCCATTACGTTTCACTTACCCTGTTCCTGAAGATATGTATTCCTTTGAAAACAAGGCATCTAGGACTCATTAGATTTAGGTCACATTCACATTCTACATTTGAAGCACATAGCTTCCCACAAAGAATTCTGGGCACTTTGGGTTGTTAAGGGTGCTGGGAATTATAGCTATGTTAAGCATAAACTCTCCTGCCAACCTAGCAGTTTGAAAGCACACCAAAATTGCAAGTAGATAAATAGGTATCACTCTGGCGGGAAGGTAAATGGCGTTTCCGTGCGCTGCTCTGGTTCGCCAGAAGCGGCTTAGTCATGCTGGCCACATGACCCAGAAGTTGTACGCCGGCTCCCTCGGCAAGTAAAGCCAGATGAGCGCCGCAACCCCAGAGTCATCCACAACTGGACCTAACAGTCAGGGGTCCCTTTACCTTTAAGCATAAACTACTTTAAATTAGGGTTGCCATATTTCAAAACGTGAAAATCTGGACACAAAAGTTGTTGAGCTTTTTTTGAGGAAAATAAAACTACACTTCCTTTTTTTTTAAGAATAATTTTTTATTAACCGACCAATCACATCAAATCAAACCAAATTACATAAATTCCAATTCCAGCCGAATTTTAAATTTTTGTTGGGGGTACCCATATTTAAAGTTCCGAAGGGATCTAATCAACTTCTTGCTTCTTACTGTTGTTTTAATGTCCACAAATCTAACCTTATGATGTTCACAGTACTATCCAGCCCTTTCTTATTATTTTTCCACATCTCTTCTTGTTATTTTCATATATTTTTCCTTTCTCTTTGTGACCTCTGATAGTCTCCGCAAGCTGGTTAGAACAGTAATAAAACTACACTTCCAACATGGGTTGTCTGGATTTTCTTGGACATTTAGGCAATTCCCACCCAAGCACTGTTTAAGAGGGCTGAAATTCTGGACGTATGGCAGCCCTATTTAAATGCTATGTATTGATACGGCCTTAGAGATTCTGAGCAGTTATCAGCAAAGAGTCTTGTGGCCAACAAGATTTTTTTTATGGCATAAGCTTTCATGAGTACATTTCATCTGATGTGAGATACAATGCTATCAGATATGAAACTAGTCATATAAAACTTACTGCTCTAACCCAGCAGCACAGGTCTGTGGGCTCAGGGGGTTGGGTTTTTTTTTGCTATTTCCTCTAAGGTGGAGCTGAGGTTGGGACACCTTGGGTGCATGTGTGCCTGATTTGAAGAACTGGAATTTTTACATTCTTCAAACATATTTCGTTCATCCTTAGTCTGTGGCTTATTTAGTGGTGCCAAGCAGGGCATAATAGCTTTTAAACACTGTCCAACACCATCTCCTTTCCCTTACTAATATTTAGGTGCAAGTTATTCTCTGAGCACCATGTAGATACTTTTTGAAGCTCCCCCCTGTATGCTGTTTAGGAAAAATGACTTTGGCAATTGCATCTACCATTTTGGCTTTAGGCATGATCCCCAGCACATAACATAAGTTGCGGGCTTGCTGTATTTTAAACGCAGGATATTTTGTGCATATCCTGCATTGAAATTTTCTCCAGAAATGTATGTTATTAATATTGTAACACTGGAGGAGCCTTGCTAGATCAGAGCAGTTTTCTATTATCTCAGTGGCCACACAGATGTCTATGGAAGATCCACATGAGTTCAATAGGCCAGTCTCACTCATGGTCCATGGCAAAATTGTCTGTTTTGCAGCTCTAAAATAGTAGTTTTTCTCTTCAGTGTTTCTAGATTGCTTGGGATCCTCTGTGTTTCATTGCTCATAGAAATTTTGATTTATTACCTATAAAGTACTGCATTGTGCATTTACACTTTGGGATAATCTGTAAGTTAACTCTCTTGTTTGGTGTTGAAGGTGAGATTTAACTAATCTTTAAATTCTGAATTAGTTGCCTGAGAAGATTGAGATTGTGGAACTCTGTATTAACCAGTGGGTTGTTATTTATACTGTGGTGTGTTGTGAGGGAGAATCAGGCTTTGCTCTGGGCCATGCTTCCTGTGTTGTCCTCCAGAATCAATTAGATGCAGTATTCATTATCGTATTGTGATGGCACCAAGGGGCTGAAGGGCACATTGTTTTGCTAGCCACTGTACAAATACAGGACAGGAGGATAATCCCCAGCCTGAAGCACTGACAAATAAGATGGACAAAAGGAGAAAGGGGAAAAGATTAACATACAACTAGAGTAAATAAAAAGAGGGGATGCTGGGTTATTTGAGTTCCAGATTCTCTTAGGCTCTTCCCCTACACTTTCTGTTTAACCCTTTACGTTCATTATTTCAGTGTCCATGTAATTTATTTTGAGAATTGCAGCCCAGAGCTCTCAGATGGACTAATGTTTAGATTGAGCCAAAGATCAGTAGTTTTTTTTGTTGTTGTCTCAAGACTATAGCATGACCTGGGAAAGAGTTTGAAATGCAGTGTTTCTCTTGATCAAAGCTTTTGAGACCAGCTAAGGTAATGTGGTCGGACGCGGGTGGCGCTGTGGGTAAAAGCCTCAGCGCCTAGGGCTTGCCGATCGAAAGGTCGGCGGTTCGAATCCCCGCGGCGGGGTGCGCTCCCGCTGCTCGGTCCCAGCGCCTGCCAACCTAGCAGTTCGAAAGCACCCCCGGGGGCAAGTAGATAAATAGGTACCGCTTACCAGCGGGAAGGTAAACGGCGTTCCGTGTGCGGCTCTGGCTCGCCAGAGCAGCATTGTCACGCTGGCCACGTGACCCGGAAGTGTCTCCGGACAGCGCTGGCCCCCGGCCAATAGATGTGAGATGGGCGCACAAACCCCAGAGTCTGTCAAGACTGGCCCGTTCGGGCAGGGGTACCTTTACCTTTACCTTTAAGGTAATGTGGTTAGGTTTTTATGATGTTGGTTTAAAGGAACTACAGTTTTGATTCTATTATTTTTAATGTTACAAGGCACCTGAGGCTTGTCAAAACATGGGGTAAAAATTGATGGCATAAACAAAAACAAGGTTCATATGTTTGCTCACATCACTCTTTTCATCATAAGGTTGGAAAGATTTTGCATCTGTTCATTGGAGAAATAGACATCAGTATTCTGTCAGGCTGAAAGTAGCTCAGAATGTTTGTGTCTGACTCATAAGTAGAAACAGGTAAAAACTTGGGGATTACCATTGCGGTTGACCTCAAGGCACATGGTGCCGTTCTGCTACTGAAGTTGAGTGAGTCAGGCTTTGAGCGTTGCCTAGAGGAGAGACAACGTGAAAACCACATGTAGGTCATTCTCTGCTCTTTAAAGGAAGAGCAGGGTACAAGAGGATTTAATAAACGAAGTATCTGTACTGCATTACAAATATTTAGCCATCTAACTGCTTTCCTGCAAGCTTATTTTCCCCTGCTTTAGTTGCTCCAGGACCTTTCTAGCATGTCGTAATGATGCTGCCATTAAGCTCACGTTTTTGTTAGCAGTTTTGGTTTGATTATGGTGTGTGGAAGGAACACCTGTGTTTTACTGCGTGGTGAAGCATGCTTCATTACGAAAAGGGAACAGTTGTGATGTTTGCTTTACCCTCCAAAACTCATCCACTTCCCCTTGTTACGGCTCTAGGGTCTGCTACATATTAACTTGAGTGCCTTATGTTCCTGAACATCTGGGAGAGTAGGAGTGACGGGGGGTGGGGCAGAAGAGAGTTGACTTCCAATGGTCAAAGTTGCTCTTTAGACATGCTATACCTTTTCAGCGGCTGAGTCAGTTCCCTATGAAATATCACATTGTTCCAGGAATCCTTTATTTCAAAAACATACTGTACAAGTTTTGAAGAAATATCTCCTCCTGGCCCCCATTTAGCTGCTTGCTAAACGACATGACTATACTTTGTCCATGAATATTAACTTAATTGCATGATTTATTCTTTCACAGTACTGTACATTTGTCTGTCTCCCCCCCCCCCGCCCCCCATTATTGGGCAGTGGGGAATCTCAGCCATGCTCTTCATGTAGAGTGCATGATTGACAGGACCTTGAAAAGAGACTATAGTATATTAAACACAAGCACAGATTGTTTATGCGCAAAAACTGTATCCCAGCATTGAGATTTTTATTGGCTCAGCTTCAAAGCATGTTAATAGGTATAGTCTTGGCCTGAGACAAAGGCTTGATTGTTACAGTGGTATATTTCATCCTGCTGCTACTTGGCAAAAGCCAGTGCACTTTTAAAGTGAAATTTGTGCGTGCACTTGTCTAGTCACCTGGAAAAAAAGGATACTTAGCTTACCCGTGAAAAAGCAGCTAGCATGGTAGAAGGTGAGAATGTGTAATCCTTATTATGCAGTAGATTGTTAATGCCATATGGAGGGAAAATATATCATTTCAAAGCACCACAATGCTCTTGATTGTTTAGCTGTACATTCAGTTTCTGTAGTATATCTGGAAGGATTTAGTAAAGGGTCCTTGCGTGCATTTCTTAAGTGCCAAACTTTTATCCTCCTCCTTGCTCCTGTTTCAGTGGAGTTGAGTTAACATGGAAGTTTTTTTTGGAGTTTTTTGCACCTTTAGCTATGGGCAGAAGCACAGAAATGTGAAGAGGGCTTTTTTATTTGGTTAATCTTTGTATCTGTGCCAAGATGCAAAGCGCTGTATATTCATTCAAACCACCAGGAGCATATGACTGTTTTAATGAGTTGCCTCCGTCCCTTAGTTTTGCTCTTATGCTTTTTGAATGCACAGCAGATTTAGTATGATAAATAACCTAAATATATTTGTGCTCTGGTTGTCAGCACCGTTGTTTGAGGGGGATTATATCAGTTCCTAGTCAGGCACATAAATTTAAGCAGGATGAAATATAGGACTCGGCAGAACTAGTGGCCAGCTCTAGCTGAAAATATAAGGAAGGTGGTATTGGCTATAATCCATTAGTGGGCATCAGTCAGTGTTTGAGGCATAAATGGAGAACCTGTGGCTCTCCAGATATTGTTATTTGAACTTTCATCATCCCAACCAGCATGGTTGTCAGGGCTGGTTCAGATGCAGATAAGTACACAAAATGCAGAATTTGGCAGTGTAGTTAATTATTTTTTCAAGAAAACGGCATACAGCTCAGCAATACTTTCCAACAGGACTTGCCCCTATTGAGCAGTTGCCAGAACAGTCCTAGCCCTCTACTTCCTCTAGGTCTCCTTCTCTCCTGGATGTTTCCCAAACACCCTCAAACTACGTCAGGACACCTGTAATCTCTGTTCTGCCATATGCATCACCCTGCGTGTCCTTGAAGTCAAGGGGGGAGGGGAATGTGTTGCAAACTCCTGGGATTCTCCTGTAGTCTTTTGTCTGAGCTGCTCCCTGTCACGGGCTGTCCTTGCTCACTAAAGCCCGTTGCTTCTTCAGCATCCAACCACTCCTCCCACCTCCCCCTTCTCCCTCCCTTCTTGTTGTCCCACCAACAATCCCTGGACTCTGAGCCTTCCTCCTCTGTGGCTTCCCTTGGGGGTCCCCCAGCTGGTACCTCACATCACTCCTCATCATCTCGCTAGTCCCTGACAATGGCCCAACGGTCAGGGATTATGGGAGTTGAAGTCCAACATCATCTGTAGGCCCACAGTTGATCACCCCTGATTTAAGAGGTGCTGGTTGGAGTACAGGAGTGGGATCTCTGGCTCAAGGTAAGAGTGGGGCCAGTAGTTAGATATTGCACCAAGATAGTGCAGCGGTAGCTCCATATATGTTTTAGTGATAGGGAAAATTGTGTCCGCACATCAGTGCTTCTCCCATCCCCTGAACTAGATGTCAGCAAGGTGAAATGTGGTTGGAATGTGGCTGCTAAGGGCACGCACCTCAAAAGAACTCAGTATAGCAAATGGTCAAAGCCTCTGACCCATATCTGAAAGAACAGGCTAAAGCAAGAGCTGAGCTTGCTCACCCGCATTTGATCAGGAATTCTTTATTTCTTTCTAGCACCCTTTCTAATGCTTTTGAGATCTCGAGATGCTGCCTCTTCATTTTCTTCCATTCACACCTTTCCCATGAAGCTTTCGGCACAACCTAAATTGTAACTAAGCCTAAGTATAGACAGCCTTATGGAATTCTGTTTCCCCCCCTGTTTACTGCTTTGCTTCTATTTCCTTTCCTTTCTTCCATATCTCCGGGGTCAAATCATACCTAGTAAGCACCTTGGGGTAGGGTCCTGTCCTCTTGCAGTAAATAAATAACAAGTTCAAATAGCCCAAACATGTGCTTTTCCTCTCTGCCTAGGCTGGTAATTTTTTAATACTCCCCACCCCCACCCCTTTCTTGATCCAGGAAGCTTGAAAGTGACCAAGTATTTCTAGCTGCTCTCAGACTCTGAGTCGCTGCCAGGTTGAAATAGCTTTGAATGGGAATTGCTCAGCCAAATAGCCCAAAGGAAACCCATGTAACAGGGCAACTTCAGTTATTATTTTGAGAACAGGAAATAACCATTAGGTGCAAGAGTTCCAAAGAGTGCACGTTAGACTTGGCACTAGGCAATTGACCACAGCCAAATGCTGTACAAAGACAAATTTCTGGTTTAAGCCAGCTTTCATGTGAGTGACAGAGATAAAAGTAAAACTAAGCTAAGCCCATCACCTTGCCTTACACCAGGTCGCACTATTTGTTCATCTAGAACAGCCTTTCTCAACTTCGGGTCCCTATATGTTGTTGGACTACAACTCCCATCATTCCTAGAAAGCATGGCCATTTGTCAGGGATGATGGGAGTTGGAGTTGGAGTTCAAGAACATCTGGGGACCAATGATTGAGAAAAGCTTATCTAGATTAATGCTGCCTACAATGGCTGGCGGTCAGGGGTCCCTTTACCTTCACAATGACTGGCAGCAGCTTTCTGCTTATTCTGGCATCTCCCAAGTTTTGTTTTGTTTTAAGTAATGGTTTAAATTTGGGGTGTTCTGCATGCAGAGCATGCAGTCTGCCACTGAGCTATGATCCTGTCTAATTTTCCACAATCTGGCATTAATCCATTCATAATTAATCTGGCAAATTGACTGGTGGATGGAATGTTCAGGCAACCTTCAAGAACATTAGCTAGCCTGCATACAAGCTCAGGCACACAACTCACATACAGGTGATTCCCCATTTATGTGGTGGTTACATTCTAGCCCCACACTTAAATGGGGAACACCCCGCTGCGCTTCCAGCTCAACAAACCATCGTTAAGAGAAACTTCTGATGTCACAATAAGGTGTTCAAGTCTACACCAGAGGAGGATAGGTGCGCAAGAAGTAAGAAGTACCTCAACCCAAGGCTCATCTTTATAATACGTCATACCTGGGTTTTCAAACAACTTGGTTCTTGAACATTTTGGCTCCTGAACCATGCAAACCCAGAAGTGAGTGTTCCGGTTTGCGAACTATTTTTGGAACCCAAACATTCAGCGGGGCTTCTGCAGCCAATCAGAAGCCGCACTTTGGTTTCTGAACATTTTGGAAGTCAAACAGACTTCCGGAACGGATTCCATTCAACTTCCAAGGTATGACTGTACTATACAACACATAAGCAAAAAATTAAGAAGACTAAAATCAGTCTTCAAAATTATGATGGAATAAAAAGGATTTCAAAGCCCAACAGGAAGAAAGTGGTCTTGGCAGATTACCCAGCCACAGTCATGGTGCCGTGAGAGAGAAGGCCTCATTTCTGATACACAGCAAGATGGGCTAGAGAACAGGTTCTCCATCCTCAATCTTAGCGCTTGGATAGATTCCTATGGCTTCATTAACCTGGTCCTTGACTCCATCACTGTCCATGCAACAGGATAGTCTCATGACAAGTTTAGAAGAACAGTTATTCTTCTCCTCCATTTCTGAATGCGAATACTCTTTCTATTATTGCCCCTTTGCCATTTAATTCCCCTGGCTTGCTTTGCAGGGCAAATTTGTAGGCACTTGCTGTTTTTGATTTAGATGCCCTGGTACCAAATGAGTTAAATCACACTGTTTTGACAACTTTCCAAATTAAAGAATAGCAAAGCATTCCGCAGTCACAGTTGGATAATTTTACAACAAAATCACTTTTTAATGAGAAGTATATCAGCAGTACAGAGCTTTTGAAGTTCTTCTTAGGATTGAACTGATAAGCAGCCATACTGAGCTCATGAATGGAAAAGCATCATTTTCCGAAGAAAACTCTTGTTAAAGACTGGAAGTCGCAGTTACGTCATTGCTTGGTTAATTGACTGCACCTGTCATTTGCTAACTGCCATAATCCAATAGTCTCTAAACCACTTGTTGAAAGGTCAGAAGGATCAGGAAAGAGCTCAGTTTACTGAGGGAAAATTATTAGATGTTCTAGCTTGGCTGCCCGTTGTGCTTGTTTGGTTCAAACTGTAATTCTTAAATCATAATGTCTGCTTCCCATACAAAGGCATTGCAAATAATAAAGGTTAAGTTAATTAATATTGTTTCCCCCCCCCCCATGATTCACAGTTTATTTAGTACTCTTACACTTTACATTTTAAATGTTAATTTTTCTCTCTTTTTTAAATTTTGATTTGAATTATTTTAAAGGCAGGGAAACAGGGTTGGTCCTCAGCATAAAACCAGTGAATCACTCTTCTTGTTGCTTTACTGGCTGAGTATCTGATGCTACTGAGCACATTGAGCGTTACTAGCCATCAGAATATATATTACTAGACTGGATGGACAAATAGTCCAGTCTAGTATATGGCAGCTTCTTACTTTATCAGAAAAGAATTGTTATAAATAATGTATGGCTTCTTTACTTCAGTCTATGAAGTTGATTGTATTCATGGAACAGGGAAAGGGAGCTGCTAGGTTCCCACAAGACCATTCTGTCATATATGACATCGAATGTGGAGCTGGTAAAGCTCAAAGGCATGTTTGCAGGCACCACTGGTCATTCCTGCCTGCAAAGCATCTGTCAAAGCACACGGCAAAGTAGGCAATCAGCTGATGGTCAGGTCTTCAGAAGCCGAATTCAAAGCACAGTGGAAAATAGTAGGCACCTAACATCATTATTGTTAGGATATTTCCGTTCCACCTTAAAAGGGAGCAGGATGTTTGTGTCACAGCCTGCATATTTCCTGTTTTCACAGGATCTTTCTGTTGTGTCTTTGCTTTTGTTTCACTCTCTGTGCTGGAGACACTTGACGCAGGCAGTCATGTCTTTCTTTGTTCTGATCAACGCTGAATAAAACTTGTAAATAATGCTCTCCTGAGTGCGACTTTTGCTGTGCATTATCTGCTGATAGAGTGTGCATGAGCTCTGGAATGTGGCAAGATATTTTCTAGAAACTCATGTCGCTAATTGCTGATACTGCGTGCCTACAGGAGATCGATGGATCGTCCGGCAGACGGCTTGGGGCCATGATGGACTTTGTCTCCCTGGCAGTATCCCAACAACAATATGGGATGCGGGTGGCGCTGTGGTCATAACCACTGAGCCTAGGGGTTGCCAATCAGAAGGTCGGTGATTTGAATCCCCGCAATGGGCTGAGCTCCTGTTGCTTGGTCCCAGCTCCTGCCAACCTAGCAGTTCGAAAGCACACCAAAATTGCAAGTAGATAAATAGGTACCACTCCGGTGGGAAGGTAAACGGCATTTCCATGCGCTGCTCTGGTTTTGCCAGAAGCGGCTTAGTCATGCTGGCCACATGACCCGGAAAAACTGTCTGCGAACAAACATGGGCTCCCTCAGCCAGTAAAGCGAGATGAGCACTGCAACCCCAGAGTCGTTCATGACTGGACTTAACTGTCAGGGGTCCTTTACCTTTAACATTATGAGATTATGATATAAGGTCCTTTACTGTTTTAATGCCATCTGTTTCTTTTATATTTCTTTCTCTTTGCTACTGATTTGCTAATACTTAACAACTGGCATGCTCTCCCTTTCCTGTATGCTGAAGAATGTTTACTAGCAGAAGTTCTGCCATTTAAAGCTGGGGATGCTCTGGACCAGGCATCCCCAAACTCGGCCCTCCAGCTGTTTTGGGACTACAATTCTCATCTTCCCTGACCATTGGTCCTGTTAGCTAGGGATGATGGGAGTTGTCCCAAAACAGCTGGATGGCTCTGGACACAGACAGGCTTATAGATTTCATCTTCTGCATTTTCCTATCTCATGTGCTTGCTCTTTTATGAGCCATGCCTGTTTTTAAAAAATTGTATGCCTTCACTGTCAGAGTGAGTATGATAGCAATCTAGGACAGGATCTTTTTAGTGGTGGCATCACCATTATTGAATTTTCTCCCTATAGAGGTCCACTAGGATTGATAGATCTTTAGTTCAGGGAGGCAGCTGACACTTTTGCATCAAAATCAAAAGTCACATAGCAATCGGTTATGGTATAGTGCATATTCTTGCTTTTAAATGTGTTGCAAGTCTCTTGGAAGCCTTTGAGTAACAAGGTATTAACAAGTCTAATAAATAATGAATCAATCCACAAATCTTTAATCGGTTCAGTGATCAATTTAACATTGCAGCCAAGGCTCTAGGCCTGATTTGATTTTTTTTGTTTACATGATTAATTATTGTTTCTATTCTTGTATGTGATAGCTTGATTTTATTTCGTGTGTTAATAATCCTGAACTGCTGAGAATCCTTTGGGAAAGCTTTACATGATAAATACAGGATTTATATAAATGCAGGATTACGATCATGCAGAAGGCTCTAATACTCAGACAATGAAAGATAGGATTGGCCTAAGGGAGCTTTTTAAGTTGCAACTACTGTTTCCCCCCCTGCAGAGTTCTGAAGGTTAAGTAGCTGATTTGATGTGACTGTAATTAATAAATGTATTGGCAAACATTTGTTTCTCTGTGTCACTGTGCTCATTCAGGGTATTTATTTACAGATTCACTGTTCCAATCCCTTTGGCTCACTGAATTGTTTTTTCTTTAACGATTGCTGAAATGATAGTTCCTGTCTGTTGGCAGAGAAGAACAATTTTGAATGGTGGCTATTGTTCTCTCAGTTGCTGGACCCCTCTAGCTACAGAATCAGCAAGATTGCCTGCTAAGACAAAGTGTCAATGTTGTCTCCTGATCATGGGAATAGCTTGCTGCTAAATTATAGTTATAAGAAAAGCCGGACGGGGGAACCATGTTATGTTATCCTTTGTGAATTCTACATCTAAAAGCATAAAGTGGCTTCATGCTTCCCTTAAAAACTTCTCCCAAATGTCACTGATTCTAAATACTGTATGCATTATATTCTCATTGCCCTTTGTTAAACATGATGAGCAGCATGTATCACAACTTTGCATCCGTTTAACCTAGAGGCAGGAGATTTCTAGAATTTATTCTTCCAAGACATTCTGCCACTAACTTGAAAGTCACCATTATTCAACAAAGGAGCTAAACTCTGTTTACATTTCTAGATGGCTTTCAAAGACATGACATAAAGGTGGCATGGGTAAAGTCTTGATGGAACAGCTGAATATCATGAAATGTACCCTAATAAAAGTTCACACCGCTTGCTTAGGAAACCCTTTGACATGGAGGGGGTTGCGCGCGAATCTACAGTGTAATAGTTGGAACAGTGAAATAGTTGGAATGTAAATCTAGGATTGGGGAGGCATAGGTTTAAATCCATACTCAGCCATGAAATGCAGTGGGTGATCTTTGGCCAGTCGCTATCTCAGCCTATCCTGTCTTATAGGTTTGTTGTGAAGATAAAATGGGATGAGTGGGAGAGCAATGTTATTGCTTTGAGGAAGTGTAGGATATAAATCTAATAAGTAAATATGACTTGTTTGTGTTTAGCTATCAACATATTACAGCCATACCTCGGAAGTCGAACAGAATCCATTCCGGAAGTCCATTCGACTTCCAAAGCGTAACTTCCGATTGGCTGCAGGAAGCTCCTGCAGCCAATCAGAGGCCGCGGATGCCCCGTCGGATGTTTGGCTTCTGAAAGGACGCCCGAAAACTGGAACACTCACTTCTGGTTTTCAATCGTTTGGGAGCTGAAATGTTCGACTCCCAAGGCGTTCAGGAGCCAAAATATGACTGTACGCGGGCTCACCTGGACACAGCAATAATGTGTCTTTCCCATAAATTGTTAAATGGCACTTTGGTGTGCAAGAAACGTCTAAGAATCGGGGCAGGAAAAGTCAGTAAAGAAATCCAGTTTGTACTGAACCAAGAGAATTCATCTGTGTGTCTCCTGGTCTGCAATCTAAGAAGAACTTTCTGTAAGGAACATGTGCAGTGTAGCTTCTGAAAACTCAGCAGCCTCATAATGGATTTTCCTCTGAATGAAAATGACCCTGCTAGGGTGTCCTTAGTATGAAAATATTCTCAGAGAAGGGTTAAGTGCCTACTACTTTTTCCCCCACAGGAAATCGTGTTCTCTTTACCCTCAAGCCTAGCCAGGCTATTATGACACATGGTAGTTCCACCCTCAACTATATCGTAATCCAGTGCTGCATTCGTTGTGTTGCTTGTTATTGTTGTCATGGTTAAAGTATGATTGTTGCCTAAAGAAAGAATCACTTAATTGTGTGTGTGGCCAAGATTCCTCATTTTCTAAGTTTAAATACTGTACAGTGTAGAGTTAATATGGGAAATAACATTTACAGATACGTTGGTACATTAATATATGTTGTTTCAAAATCAGAAGTACATGTTTTTGCTTAAGGATTTATTCTTCTGAGTTCATATCATACCCTACGTTTGTTATCCAATAGGCATTTCCTAGATTGCCCTACAAAGTAAATTTACTCACTCTTGAGTTCTTGAAGACCTAAAATAAGCATATTTGCACCATAGCTTTGTGGTCCTGTGGCTTAAAAAGAGCCTTACACATATGCTAATTGTTGCATCAACTAATACATAAATGCACACGCCAGACTTTTGTCGTTCAGTAAAAAGAGTTGACATATTTCCTGTAGACCTGGCTTTGACGTACGTATGAACCAACTGCTATGATGCTGAAAAGAGGGCAGAACAGAGTCCCTCTTCTCGTCATTTTATTGTGCTAAGTCATCAAATTGTCACAAAACAAACATTGTGGGTTTCCAGCCATACAAGCAAGACCAAGCATGTCCTTTTGTCCTTAACCTTTGTCTTTAAAACTTCCTGCTGTGGCCATGAACACAGATCACAGGGGGCTAAAAATTGTATGTGGAGCGATGTGGAGAAAAAAGTATGAGAGAGGAAATATATCCTATGTCTGAAGGGGAAAAGTATCATTCATATATTTTTAGTTATTTAGTTAAAATTATTCTACTCAAGTTCTGACATCAACTATGTTTCTGAAATTTAATTCAACTAAGTTTGTAATTAGACCTCTAAATTGTCTATATGCTTGTTTTTAAAGAACATGGTGTATGTGATTGTTATCTTTAATCAGATAAAGATAAGGCATTTCACTCTAAACAGAAGGAACATAAACCACCCTTGGGATATTGATGTCATATTCAATAGCTGGAGAAAAGGTTTTCTAAAACTGTGTTGGTACAGATTTACAGGTGCAAGTTCTATTGATTTTTCAACTTTTTAAAAAAAAAATTGTGAGTGAGTCACAGATACACTTTCTTATTCACAACTCTTGTAAAATGTGAGGGCATTTTGGGTCATACGTCTCTCTTTTTTCAAACACTGATGGTAAGATAAGCCACCATATTTGGCAGTGAATTCAGAAACAAATTTTATCTACCCTACCTGATTGATTGCCTTTGCCACTGAAAAAAATGCACTTTTCCTCTCATGCCTTCTGGCACAAAGTTAGAAATTCCCACTCCGAATCTTCTGTGAGGAGTCCTGTCCTCATTACAGGCAGGGTTCTGTTTCCATAGGGTTATATAGGCTATAACAGAGCTTTTAAAACTGTGCGTTGTGACACGTTAGTGTGCCGGCTGCAGTGTGTCGGTGTGTCACACGAATGCTCTCAGCGCTACTCCTGGAGCTAGAAATGCTTGGTTTAACCATTGTATGGAAGTGAGAACTGGACCATCAAGAAGGCTGATTGCCGAAGAATTGATGCTTTTGAATTATGGTGCTGGAGGAGACTCTTGAGAGTCCCATGGACTGCAAGAAGATCAAACCTATCCATTCTGAAGGAAATCAGCCCTGAGTGCTCACTAGAAGGACAGATCGTGAAGCTGAGGCTCCAATACTTTGGCCACCTCATGAGAAGAGAAGACTCCCTGGAAAAGACCCTGATGCTGGGAAAGATGGAGGGAAAGTAGAAGGGGATGACAGAGGACGAGATGGTTGGATAGTGTTCTCGAAGCTACCAGCGTGAGTTTGACTAAACTGCGGGAGGCACTGGAAGACAGAAGTGCCTGGCATGCTCTGGTCCATGGGGTCACGAAGAGTCGGACACAACTAAACGACTAAACAACAACAACCTCTGGTTTGCGAGTACAGTCGTTACTTGGAAGTCAAACAGAATCATCTGTGTGATCATCAAAGAATTTAGGTGTCTGTTAAAGGAATGGTAGATAGAATACCAAATGGTTCAAACAATTTTTTGAGAAATTTCTTAGTTGTCATGCCAGAGCTGCCTGGATTCAGTAAATGTACTTAATTGAAAATCAGGACCAGGTTTCCAAGTCTCAGTGGACCACTTTTTTTCATCAGGGAATAATTAATGTTTTCCCTTATTCTAAAGTTGTAAAATTTAAAAGATGGAGTGTGTAGTTCGTGAATATTTTTATGACAACTAATTCATTCTAATCAGTCTGTGATCAGCAAACTATATTCCCTTATTTTTCATGTTAAGTACATAAATAGATTTCTTGACATTCATAACTTGGTTGGTGCATTTGTACTTTTAAAGGCAGCCAGAATTTCTGACCTTTTTATGCAAACTTACGACTTTATATTTTTTTTTAAAAAACACTCAAATTAAGTTAACTTCTACAGTTTTAATTATAAGTATTCAAGTACTTCCAAGTATGTACTGTAAGTAATGGAAAGAAAGAGTCAAATGCTAGGTTTGGGATATTTCAAAGACGTTCAGCAGTACAAGACGTTTTCATTTTTTTTACTACTTTTCATAAAAGATTTGTGCATGAATCAATATAAAACGAAGCAAAAACAATGGTACTTTTAACAGTATGAAACGAGATATGGCAGACAATTTTAAAAGCCTAAATCCAACTGTGAGTTTGCCTTTCCCTGCCAAACATCTAAACATCAATATAAATATTGCAGCAAGAGACAATGGAACAGCAATCATGCACTAAATACAAGAGACTTGGCAGAACATAAATGTTCTTAAACAGCTGCCTAAAGCTGTATAAGGAGCTTCAATTTATACCTGCGGAAGCTAATATGGAGGAGGGGGGAAGAACCGGGGGGGGGGAGCGGAGGTTGCAGCATCTCTCCCACAATGCTATGGCCCCAACCCAAAACCCCTGCCACACACATATACAGCTGCATCTTATCAAAGAAAAATGTTGCAAGATCTATCCCACAACATGTCTTGTTTGGCCCCACCGTCTGGGAAACCTCACTATTTCCCTCTTTCTCTCCTTTTCTGCAAAGAGCAGCAGAAGTCTGCTAAGAAGAACCAAGATCATGTCATTAGCCCATCTAGTCCAGCATCACATTCTCACAGTGGCCAACCAGATGCCGCTGGGAATTCTGAGTGCAACAGCACTCTCCCCTCTTGTGAATCCCAACAACCGATAAACAGAGGCATTCTTCCTCCAACAGCGGAGGTACAGCACAGCCTTTCATAGCCCTGCCCTCCGTGAATTTGTCCGACCCTTTTTTTAGAGCAGGTTGGTGGCCATTACCGCATCTTGTCGGAATGAATTTCACAGTTTAATTGTGCACTGTGGGGGGGTGGGATATATATTTTTTCAATGGTCTTTCCTAAATCTTCCAACACTCATCTTCAGTGAATGGCCCTTGGTTCTGAACACGTCAGGAAAAAATTACAGAGGTACCTCGGTTGTCGAATGTAATCCGTTCTGGTAGACCGTTCGAATTCCGAAAACGTTCGACAACCGAAGTGCAATGGACGGTTGGCAAATTCCATTGAGAAAATGGAGAAACGCGCCTTGGAAGCCGTTCGACTTCCGAGGCGTGTTCAAAAACGGAAGCATTCACTGCGGATTTTCGGTGTTTGGGTTCCAAATCATTTGGCTTCCAAGACGCTCGAAAACCGAGGTTCCACTGTATCTGTATCCACTCCCTCCCCACCATGCACAATGTTCTACACCTCTCTCATTACTCCTATTTCTCGCCTTTCGTTTAAACTAAAAAGATCCAAATGCTTTAACTATTCTTCATAGGGGAATTGCTCCAGCTCCTTGATAATTTTGATTGCTGTTTCCTGGACCTTTTCTAGCCCCACAATCCCCTTCTTGAGAGGAGCTTACCAGACTTGTGCACAGGTTTCCAAGTGCAGTCACACCATAGATGTGTTCAATAATACTGGCAGTTTTGTTTTCGGTCCTAGCGATCCCTAGCCTTGAAGGACATGTGGGTTTTCTTTCTTTCTTGTTTAGTTTTCCATTTACATACCTCACCTTTAGAATCCTGTTTGCTTGAGACAGAGTCTCTGTGGCTCCCATTTTTCTATGCTGACTGGGGCTGATGGGATTTGGCTGCCAGGCTGGGGAAGTCCTGTATGCAACTCTTGACTCTCAAAAATGACTTTCTTGTAACATAATACATACTATAGAATGTGGCAATTAAAGTATATTCAGAAATAAGATCTGTCAGTCACTTAACCCTGGTGTTCCGGACAGACTGTGAACTCTACTTTCATATTTAAAATGTCTGGCTCTGATATTGTATAGCTTTTAAGAACAGTGCATACATTTGTCATTGTTGATATTAACTGTTTGTTCAGGGTGAGATACGGAAGTTTAAACTTAATGCCCCATCTGTGACACTGGCTAAGTGCTGCTGTTATCTTCTAAGGGTTCTTAAAAGTCCTTTGGCCTCTTGGATGAATAAAGGACCAAAAGACAAGTCAGACGGATAGCTAGTTGAGCTTTCATCTGAATTTAGTTACACGCTTCCTAGGAACAGTTTATATATTTCCATGTGTGGCAAAATGCTACTTAGAACTGTTGAAAAAGCAGTTTTAAGTTGCTTTAGCATTAGGTTGTGTGGGTTATGTGGTAAATGAAACTATGATAAATAAAAATAATTTTATTTAAATTTTTATATTAAAAAATAGACACACACACACACACACACAGAGAGAGAGTATTCTATTTTAGCTTTATTACACTTTAAGAGGATAGTAAATGATAAAATTATTAAATATCGTATGCAAAAATAATCAGCATTTCATTATACACTGGGATTTTTTTCAGCTGGAACTCACCCGAACTTAGTTCCAGCATCTCTCAGGTGGGCACCATTGCTATTATAAGAGAACAAGAGAGGTGTTCATGGTGAGTTCCAGCACCTCTTTTTCTAAAAAAAAATAGCACTGATTATACAAATGGTATCACTCCTGTTATAAGAAAAAAAAACCCTGCTTCTTTTCCCTTATGGGGTACCCAGGAGCCCATATAGAGTCCTTTTGTAGGTTCTCTGTTGGTAGGAGAAAATAACAGAGGCCAGCCAGAGACTATTGAGAAGCAAAGCAGCTAGTAAGCCTGATCTTTATTAAACTATTGCAACAGGGTCCTCACTCACCACATGCCGGAGGGAGGAGGAACCCAGAAGAATGGTGTGCAAGCCCTTATATAGACTGTTGGAATTGCCCACCCTGGAGCCCAAGACCATCCCCCAATACATCATACATACATCACAGAAGGGGCGGTCTACAGCAGAAACCTGTCTGGCAGGAAACCTGTTGATGGGTTTACCTGGAGAGCCTGGCCATTCTTTTGTGATGGTAAATACTTAATTCCTGAGTCCAGATCACAGGCTCACCCTATTCATAAAAAGATACACCCTTAAGACAGGATTTGTGAGCAAAGAGACAAGGGGGGGGGTTGATTTCCCATTTCCTTCCTCCTTGCAGAGGAGTATTTGAGGTCACTGAAAGAGTCATAATGGCTTTAGGACTGTCTTCCTATACTGTTTCAGACATGTGGTCTATATATTTGTGTATGTGTTTGCTTAGTACATTTCTGAACATTTATTTTATATCTTATACCTTATAATTCTCATAACACTCCTGTTATGCTCCAAAGGCTTGCTGGAACAAATAGGCTTTAAACTAGTTATGATCTGAATGAGCATAGCTAGGGGGCAATATCATCTCTTTCCTGGAAAAGGGTGATCAGGGCAGTTTCAATGCCGTATCTAGCCATGAAACCAGACTGAAAGCAGCCCATGTAATCTGTATCATCCAAGACCACTTGCAGTTGGTCCGACACTACTCTCTAGATCACCTTGCCCAGGAAAACTGCTATGGTAGTTGCCTATAGAGCGGAATGGGCAATGTATGGCCTTCCAGATGTTGTTGGACTATAACTACTATCATCACTGACCATTGGCCTTGAGTTGATGGAAGCTGGAGTCCAACAACATCTGCCCCTGCTGCTGCCCCTGCTGCAAAGAATACATAAAGTGCTCTATATGTCAGAAATCGGGAACCTGTGGCTTTCCCAATGTTGTTTGACTACAGCTCCCATCAGTGCTATCCACTATTGGAAATGGCGAGAGATGATCCAACAATATCTGGAGTGCCACAAGTTCCCCATTTATGCCTCTAATTTGCTATGGAATCAGTTGCTACAGTAATCACCGGGGGAAGCTTTGATTATTGTATAATAGATTATTTATAGAAAAACCTCTTAAAATGCTTTATTTTCTGATAAATTGTGCTGAGCTGCAACTCTTAAGATTATTCTAGGTGAACGTACTGAAATAGGATGCAGTGGTTGGAAGCCAAGTGTTCCTCACCATTGAGTCCTGGCTTCTTTCACAGCTGTGCTATGTGCTGCATTTAGTTTAATACGTAATATTGGAACACTTTGTAATGGTACACACCCACACAAGCACATCCCTTGATTACTCAGCGGCTGATGACTTGCAGCTGAATGCATGAACTGGCTGATATCAGAAGGACACGGTGACAGGTTATTGATCATATATTGAATATATGCCGGGTTTGATTAATGAGAAATTGTCATCCTAATTACTGTATTTTGAGGAAATTGCTTGTATTACCTGCCCTGGAGGCAGAATTTCTGTGTTTTTTTGAAAAGAATATAGGATGTTCCTGGAAAAGGAGTATTAATTTAAGCAATGATATCATGCTGTCAAAACACTATATCATGCAGTGGCATGTATAGGTACAGGTGTGGCTACTTTTTTTTAATGCATAGTTTGTTGGGTGTTTTTTTTTTTAAATAGGCACACTGCAACAATACAAAGAATGTATGTGAACAACAATGGAAAAGCAAAACATAGCAGCAAAACATGTCGATTCAAAATACCAGTAGGAAAACCAGACACATGAAATCAAAGCCAAGAAGAAAAGAAAGAAGATTTCAAAATAAGAATGAATAAAAAACAAATGAAGAGAAACAGAGAGTTAGAAAGGGAGAGCCCACATGGCATGCAACTTCCGCAGACAGCTCTAAGTAGGAGTTGCAGATGTCCCAGAATTTATTCTCTTTGCACCTGATTTTTTAAAAAAGTAGCTCTTTAATATGCTGCAAGGAAGAAAGGTCCTCTACTCAGTGAATGGCTGGGGGAACCATTTGATCTAGTGTTGTAAGACCAGTCACTTGGCTACCAGTAAAGTGGGTAGTGTTCAACTATGGTGTCCCTCAAGATACCATGAACATCTGAAAAATTTTGAGATTTCCCTAGGGCCAAGTTAATATGAATAAGAACTTCTGCCTCAAACAAGACCACTACAGGGCAAGTCCAGATCATATGTTTCAGTGCTGCCCCTGCCTCAATACAGCGCCAACACACATCACTAGATATAACACCCATGGGGAGTCAGTGTGCCCTAAAACAAGCTTATGTTGGATAAGACTTAGCCTAAAATTCAGGGAATGAAAGGACTGCCTTTTTAAAGTTCTCTGGTCTGTGTTAATTTGTAACCAAAGTTTATCCGATCACTGAAATCTTTAAAGATGGGTATGAAGCTCTATAGGCAGGAAAATAAACGAAGTCTCAGTTTTTCCGTTTGATAGGAAGTCCATTATCCTGAATGATATCAGGAAATGTTTTAGTGAAAAATAGATGTGAGCTAATGTAATTAGTTCTACTGCACATGACAAAGCACTTCCATTTTTGTTTTGTTTAAATATTTCTGCCAATTGAGGCAGCAGAAATATAAAACCAAATGTATCATTAGACATAAAGACAAATACCTCAGTCTTGATTAGACTTTTCCAAACATTGGTGTAAGATTTCCCCCCCCCCCCCGGTTTTAAGGCAAGTCTATTAATTTCTCTTTTTTGAATAGGCACTTAAAGTACTTTTAATTCTAAGGCGTTTCAGAGAGACCATATTTTTCTTACTTAAGTATACGTCTTTTCACAGTGCATCATTTTGTCAACAATCAGTCCCTCTTTTAGGGAAATTGTAGCTTGGTGAGGGGAATAGGGGGTCTCCTAATGACTCTCAGTACCCTCTCAGCACAACAGTTCCCAGGATTCATTGCGGGAAGCCATGCCTATTTAAAGTGGCATGATATTGCTTTAAAAGTATAGCGAGGGTAAAACTTTACTCCCTTTGCCTTTCCCTCAATTGTCACCTAGTGGCAGCCATGACGTCAGGCAACCCAAACTGTTTCCATCCCAGCTGGTCATTATAATGACCATAACTTCAAGAACGGGTTCCTGTACTTGCTTTTTCCCTTCCTCTCTTTTTCCTAGTGTGTCATGCCTTTTAGATGGTAAGCCCGAGGGCAGGGACTGTCTTACTCTAATCTTGTAAACTGTTCTAGGAGCCTTTGGAGCTGAAGGGCAGGGTCAAAATGCGTAAGATAAATAATTGCGAACATTACAGAATTCCTTAAGTTTTTCCATTGATCCTTTTGACGGAAGCAAAACTTGGAGAAGCTCTGTACCCCTTGAACTTCTCACCTTTTGGGAAAGTAGGTTGACTGTATTATTATAATTTTGTATATTTTGTGCCTGGGATCCATTCATATATGCCACAGCTGCTTGCCCAATCCCACTGAGAGGTTTGAACTATCCCCAAGGATTCTGGCCTTCCTGCAGTCTTGGGATTTATTCCCTTTTATTAGAGGTGTTCAGGGATGCGGGTGGAGCCTACGACTTGCCGAACAGAAGGTCAGCGGTTCGAATCCCCGTGACGGGATGAGCTCCTGTTGCTCGGTCCCTGCTCCTGCCCACCTAGCAGTTTGAAAGCACGTCAAATTGCAAGTAGATAGGTACCACTCCGGTGGGAAGGTAAACGGTGTTTCTGTGCGCTGCTCTGGTTCACCAGAAGCAGCTTCGTCATGCTGGCCCCATGACCCGGAAGCTGTATGCCAGCTCCCTCGGCCAATAAAGCGAGATGAGCGCTGCAACCCCAGAGTCTGTCACAACTGGACCTAATGGTCAGGGGTCCTTTTACCTTTACCTTTATTAGAGGTGTTCTAGGATCCTGGAACTAAGATGGTAGCAGCTGTTAAAGTTGGTTCTACAGTTTTGGGGGTCCTTAGAAACTCCCTATTGAATCTTTTACAATGGTGCCACGTTCACTTATAAGCTGTCTGACATAAGCTGATAACAGCAAGGTTGTATACTTGCATCCTTAACCAATTATCTAATATGGGCAAGAAGAAGTAGGTGCACTCTTGGAGCTCTCCAGCCCAAATCAACTTTCAAAGGTGGTAACTGATCTGCACACTCTTGTTTTGCATACATGGATTGGCTCCCTCCTTTGAAATGAATAGGACATTGCAACAGCTCTGTATGTGTGCAAAATGCACGTGGAACTTTGGATAGGGTGCTTTTTTAAAAAAGTATCTATGTCTCTGGGGAAGAAAATACTATTATTTTGCTGTTGGTCTGGGAAACTCCTTCATTCCCTCACACACATCCCTCAGACGTTGAGATCTCTTACATAATTTGCAGTGTCCCATTGTAAAAGGTACATTTGCCATCTAAACCAAAGTTACTACGGCTCCCCATCACCTCCCCCTCCCCAATTACAGAAATTCTTTTCTCTCGCTAGAGACTTACGAAATGTCTGCTTAGTTTTCAAGAAAAGGAAGAAAGCGGCCTGGCAGAGAGATCAGTGGCTATATTTTAGTAGAGCTCTTGACTAATTCTGCTGTTTTATGTCCTGCTGCACACATTGAACTGCTCTTGGGCAGGGGGGGAAGGAATCTGAAATACTACTTTTTTTAAGTGCTAGTCATAACAGGACTTTCAGCTATGCCATTCCTCTAAAATACAGGGATAAGAGGTTTTCCTGTATGGCAGCCCACAGACTTCTATTTCAGACTCCCTGGAAGTGGCTGCTCAAACCATTTGCCCAACAGGCTCACTACCCACCGTGTGTGTGTGTGTGTGTGTGTGTGTGTGTGTATAAATTGTGTTTGTGCTCCAGAAAGCATTCCATATTAACATCTATGACATTAGACAGCATTTTGTCCAAAGTAGACATAGCCATGTTTATTGTGGGTCTGGTGCAATCACAAGACAGGTTTTACAGCAAATACCCATTAAACAAAGGCCTAGTATTCACACAAGGAGATGAGGTGATAAACCTATGTCTGGACTGCACCACTTCAGACAGCGGGTGTCTCCCTGATGTGGTTGTTTTAACATAGAGTAGCAAAAAGCTAGTACAAAAAGGGAGACGGCTGCCCTGCGGGATGCCACCTTTTCCACTGTGCATGAAAATCGTGCTCAAGGTTAAGGCCACATCCTCACTATACAGCTAAAGCAATATAATACCACTTTAAACAGTCATGATTTCCGCCAAAAGAGTCCTGGGAGCTGTAATTTGTTAAGACTGCCGAGAGCTGTTAGGAGACTCCTAATCGTAGAGCTTCAGTTCCCAGAGTGGATTAACAATCAGTCCCTCTTCTCAGAAAACTCAGGGCAATGCAGTTCTGGGAGGATAATAGGAGTCTCCTAACAACTCTTGAGGGACGCGGGTGGCGCTGTGGGTTAAACCACAGAGCCTAGGACTTGCTGATCAGAAGGTCGGCAGTTCGAATCCCCACAATGGGGTGAGCTCCCGTTGCTCGGTCCCTGCTCCTGCCAACCTAGCAGTTCAAAAGCACGTCAAAAGTGCAAGTTGATAAATAGTTACCACTCCGGCAGGAAGGTAAACGGTGTTTCAATGTGCTGCTCTGGTTTGCCAGAAGCAGCTTAGTCATGCTGGCCACATGACCGGGAAGCTGTATGCCAACTCCCTCAGCCAATAAAGCGAGATGAGCGCCGCAACCCCAGAGTCGGTCACGACTGGACCTGATGGTCAGGGGTCCCTTTACCTTTACCTTTAACAACTCTTGGCACCTTTAACAAACTACAGTCCATAGCAGTGGTCAACAAACTTACTGTGCCTCGGGCCGGTGTGTCCAGTGCCGATCACACGGAGGGCATGCACACACACTATTTCCGACGCACTTCTGGGTAGGAGGAGCACCGGAAATAGCTTGTGCGCATGTGCACGGGCCTCCTCCGACCCGGATATGCACCGGAAATAATGCTTGTTCATGCGCAAATAATGCACATGCATACAAGGTATTTCCTGTGCTCCTCCGACCCGGAAGTGGGCAGCCGCACAGCGCAGCACCGGTAAGAGCAGGCGGCGGCGGTGGGGTCGCCGCGGGCCAGATAAAAGAGTTCCTCAGGCCTTATCCGGCCTGTGGGCCTTAGTTTGGGGGCCCCTGGTCCATAGGATTCTTTGAGGGAAGCCATGAGTATTAAAGTGTTATCATGGTGCTCTAAATGTGCAGTACTCATGTGACCTAAGAAAAGTCCTGCTGGATCAGACCAGTAGCCTATCTAGCCCAGCATCCTATTCTGACAGGGACCAGTCGGATGCCCCTAGGAAATTCACACGCTGAGCGCAACAGCTCTCTTCCCAGTTGTGAATCCCAGTTGCTGATACACAGAACCAAATGCTGGTAAGGAAACTGAGTGATTAGTCTAGGACAGGGGTCAGCGACCTTTTTCAGCCGTGGCCTGGTCCACTGTCCCTCAGACCATGTGGTGGGCTGGACTATATGGGGGGGGGGAATCAATGAATTCCTAGGCCCCACAAATAACCCAGAGATGCATTTTAAATAAAAGCAGACATTCTACTCAGGTAAAAACACTGTCCATGGGCTGGATTGAGACGGCTATTGGGCCAGATCCGGCCCCCGGGCCTTAGGTTGCCTACCCCTGCTCTAGGAAGTAGGAAGGCCCATGTGGAAGCAAGCTGACTCAAGGAAATGGGCTGGATCGAGATTTTCTCAGAACAATAATTGTTTCTCCATATGAGGAAAATGGCATTTCATTATCTCTAAGGTACATGCAGAAGAAGAGCAGATCCGCAATGGCCCACAGTGAAGGATTCGGGCAGGATGTGTGTGTGGAATTTGGAGGCTAAAAATTACTTCAAGAGAAACGAATGATATGTGGAGATAATCCAGGCATGGAAGAAGACTGATATATTGGCCCTCTTGGGAGATCAATATTCTGGTGTGGGACATAAACATTTTAGGACACTAGTTCCTTCACCAAACTTAATTTTTGTTGGCTTTTTTGTTGTTGTTATTCTAGTTAACATGCTTACAAATGGTCAAATCTGAAGCTTATTTTTCTGTAATAATCAATAATATCCTATTTGGTGGGGGGTGGGGTGGGGGTGATTATTGCTTTTGCAAATCCTTGTACCTATACTTTTGCGGTTTGTACTGCCTGGCTTTGTGTGTGTGTTTTAATTTTAGTATAAGAACTCTACCAGACCTACTGTGAGTACTCTCAAGAGTTTTATTAAATTGCAAGGGTGTAGCCTTTGGCAGTACTTAATATTTGCAGTGGTCACTCATTACCTATACTGAAATATTTGTAACAGTGAATTAAAATAGAATTTCTTCAGGTAATATTTATCCTGCACCAGGATTTTCCCTCCAGATTAAATGCCAACAATAATAACTCCCTTTCTTCTGTGTTTTATTCCAGATGTATTTATTTTAAACCAAATTCTATTATGGCTCTGGACTGTTGATGAATTCTGAAATTACATACGCATAGCTTAAAGACGTGACTTGATGCCAAAACCTTTTCTCTAGAGGGCAGTTCACTCTCATGGTCCTGGCCCCCTGGGACGAGAATACTACAGACCTTTTAGAGTTTGTGTGGTTTTGATCCAATTTGCATGTCTGAAACATTCTTGGTCTATTTCCTAGTCCAGGGTCTGTAGTCCTTACCAGTTTGATCCTGGATTTTATTAGTCACAAGCTGTCAATAGGATGGTCTCTGGAACCTTCTAGTAGGTAAATAGTTTTGCTGTACTTCTCCAACCTGGTGCCCTCTAGAAGTTTGGGGCTATATATGCTAGGATTCCTAGCCATTGGCCATGCTGGATAAGGCTAATGACTGTTGTAGTCCAAAACATCTGGAAAGCACCATGTTGCGAGAGGCTGCTCCTGCACTGGTTTTGAGACCAAATTGCCTTTGCATTCGGCTCTAAAATAGAGTTGCAGAAATTTCCCTGAGGAAAATCTGCTTCTTGCTTCACTTCTGGGGAACCCAGTGTTTGTTTTCTCACATAAATTCTAAGCTGAAATTTATTAGGAACTAGCTTAGACATCTGGGGTGGCAATTGCAGGGAGCACATTTGCCTCCCTCCACCCCAATACAGTTTCTGTGGTCTCCTATTTGTATATTCAAGTCCCCATTGCCTTCTGTGGAGAAGGGAAGGCTCTGTAATCTGGAACACCCCCGAGGCAAGGGAACATACTTGCTTATTGCTGGCCTATTGTCCTCAAAGGCTATAGAGGTGGGAAGGCCATGTGAGCCCCACTTCCACATAAGTGAACAGACTAGTCCCTTTTCTCATACATGTCAACATACTCTACTTACATGTATGGGCAGATTTGATTAAAGCCTGACCTGAATTGCAGGATTCAGGCCAGGCAAAGTGTTGTTTGCTGGGTCAGGCTATTATAGCTCATACAGAAGGATTTTAGCCAGCAGCCCTACGTTTTGTAAATTTGAGATGCATACATAGAATCCTGGAACTTGAGAATTGGAAAGGATCCCAAAGGTCACCTAGTCCAATCTCCTTGAATGCAGGAACCTCAATGAAAGCATCCATGACAGGTGGCCATCAAACCTCTGCTTAAAAACCTCCAATGAAGGAGAGTCCACCACCTCCGGAGGAAGTTCATTCCACTGTTGAATAGCTCTTACTGTCAGAAAGTTCTTCCTGGTGTTTAGTCAGAATCTCCTTTGTTGTGGCTTGAATCCATCTTCCATGTGAAAGCCCTTAAGATATTTGAATATGGCTGTCACATCTCCTCAGTATCCTCTTTACTAGGCAAAACATACCCAGTTCCCTCAACTGTTCCTCATAAGACTTGATTTCCAGACGCTTTATCATATTAGTCTCCCTCTGCAAACATCCCAACTTATCACTACCCTTCTTGAGCTATGGTGCCCAGAAGTGGACACAGTACTCCAGGTTGGGGTCACAGGGTTGCTGTGAGGATAAATGAGAAGTAGAACAATGAACAGTAATCCCTCATTTTACGTGTTGGTTCAGTTCCAAGGGCTACATGTATACATGAATACCAAATATAAGCAAACATCTGGAGCTGCCCCATGGCTAGCAGATGAGGGGGAGAGAGAGAGCATTCCCAGTACTCCCACAGCTGGTTCATTGAGTGGGTTTGTCTGAGAGATTAAAAGCTCTTTTCACACTGGGTCTGCTTTGGTTACTTGCTGGGCAAAGTCCATTTGCTACACTGGCTCTAGCAGATTAGGGACACATGCAGGATCTCATGGGAACTCTGATTGCCCTGGCAAGCAACTCTCCACCTTGCTTGTGACTTGACTTGTGCAGTTTAAACTAGCTCACCTTCAACTGCCTATGGCTGAAACTACGCAAGTCAAATGCACTTAAAAAGAGAGATTACAGTGGTACCTCGGGTTAAGAACTTAATTCGTTCTGGAGGTCCGTTCTTTACCTGAAACTGTTCTTAACCTGAAGCACCACTTTAGCTAATGGGGCCTCCAGCTGCCACCACCGCCTGATTTCTGTTCTCATCCTGAAGCAAAGTTCTTAACCTGAGGTACTATTTCTGGGTTAGCAGAGTCTGTAACCTGAAGCGTCTGTAACTTGAAGTGTCTGTAACCCGAGGTACCGCTGTACTGTAGGCTGCTTTGAGCTCCTTAGAGGAAAGGCAGGATAAAAATGCATTATGTAACATTGCTAGTTGTTGTTACTAATTGAATTCAGTGAGACTTCAAAATAGCTTTAGATTCGTTTTGCTTACCTGATCCGTCTGAACTCAGTTCTGTGCGTGCATACTTGGAAGTAAGTCATGTGTGTACAATGGGGCTTACTTCCAGGGGAGTGTGCACTGGATTGGTTGCCTATTGGTTAAATCTGAATTTAAGTGGAGTTCCTAGTTTCCGAATGCTTGATGTCTGGGTTGCTAATTTTTGGGAAGGGTAAATATATGTCCTTGAGGCATTTGCTGCAGTTTCATTCAAGTGGCTTTATGAACTTATCCTGCTTTATTTATTTATTATAAAGATGGCAGTAATTTTATCCTGCCACAGATGAACAACTTGCGTACAAAAACTTCCAGTAACAAAATACAGTGTAAGGTTCTGACTGCTCTATTTTTATATTCTTAAAACATCACGGCAATTTCTCTTGCATGAACTTCAGAAGTCCCATGCTTAATTTTGAATGAATGTTCAAAATCTAGCCAAAACGTTTAGGTTGAGAAATTGGGCTGAAATATTTCCCATGTGATTTGCAATACTTCCTGGCATTGGTTCGGTTCAGGAATATAAAGGATTGGCACACACACTTTCCCCCACCCCCACCTTTTTTGCATTCCCCCCCCCCCCGCAAGAGAGGAAGAAGATCTGTGCACCTGTGAATGATCTTTATTTTTTCTGTAGACCCCAGTAGGTGTAATGGGCATAATCATGTCCATGCCTAGGATTTGATTTTTGTAGGATTTTAGCGTGCTGAACTGATCTGGATTGCATTTCGTGGGCATAGCCAAGAGAAAATTAGGTATGTATAAGTCCCACTGAAGGGAGAAAAAAAGAATTTTGGTTTTTGCACAGTGTATCCAGGGCTCTGCTTATACTGTTCATCAGTTGTATGCTCAGTGTACTTTGCTTTGAGCCAAAAGTTAGATACAGCCAAATGTTGTGTCTCATGCAGCATCTTGATGCTTCAAGGTTGGGGGGCAGGGAGCAGTTACACCTCTGTTGCTCGTGCCTCAGCAAAGTTTGAAGGTCTTGAGAGAATTCCCCAGAGTTTTTACTGTTAAAAACCTTTACAGGGAACATGTTTATTATGGTACTTAACATATTAAATATCGTATAAGAGATCAAAATTAAGAAAGCAGGAAACTGAAGCTGGATACCATAATCTTCTTAATTATAATTGCATTCATATGTTGCAAAACATCTGGAAGAGAATGCTGGAAGTTCTGTTTGGTACATTCGGAACCCCTTGGACTAAATTCTCAAAAGTGAGTGGAAACAAAAGGAGCTATTACAAATGCATCCTATGTAATTAGAAATACATTTAATAAGAAGAGTACAGTATTCTGTTAATCCGCTCAATTTGCTTCCTGCATCCAAAGCTTAGAAATCAATTTGAAAGAATTTTTTGAGGACGCGTGAAACATCACTGTACATTCTTGTCATCAGCTAATATCTCAATGCACAGAAAGCTTTTTTTAAAAAAAAAAATCCGTTTGGGTTGGGGAAATGACATCATAAAAAGATATCCTTCTGCTGCAGCCCATGGGGCATGCAGCCATTAAATCAGGTGTCAGCAAACTTTTTCAGCAGGGGGCCGGTCCACTGTCCCTCAGATCTTGTGTGGGGCCAGACTATATGGGGGGGGGGATGAACGAATTCCTATGCCCCACAAATAACCCAGAGATGCATTTTAAATAAAAGCACACATTCTACTCATGTAAAAACATGCTGATTTCCGGACCATCTGCGGGCCGGATTGAGAAGGCGATTCGGCCAGATCTGGCCCCCAGGCCTTAGCCTGCCTACCCATGCATTAAATGTTAACATGGTTATATTTCAGTGCCAGTATTTGGAAGAGGAGAAGTAGCTATAGAAAGAATGACACGAAAATGTCATTTGAGTGCTGATACTTCCTATACAGCTTGGATTATATAAACTATTGCTTCAAAAAACACTTTCGTTTTAAAGGTTACTCAGTAGGGTCTTGAAGTTGCATGCCTCTTGACTATTACTCCTATTGCAATGTTAATGTTATTTGGAGCAATCTTTGCATTGTTAAGTGCATATTTTTAATTTTTCTATGTTTATCACTCATTGTGTTTTGTATTTCTCCTCACCACATAACACTGAAATAACAATATGTTTCCCAGTATCTTCAGCTGTCTACTCTCTTCACCTCCCACCCACCCTCAGGCCACTGGCATCCATAAGTAAATGACAGATTGGACTGAAATAAAAAACAGAGGCGAATTAACACCCCCTCTTAAAACTTCATCTCCTGTGTTCTTGGTCATCCTTCCTCTCAGTCAGTAGAAAAAGAACAGAATGCTTAGTGTGCTCTGCCAAGTGCTGAGCAAATTGCCCAGGGCAAGTAGCCATGATAGAAATCTTCCCTTCTGTGGAAATTTTCTAACGAATCCGGGGTTTGTAGATCCCAGATAACATCAAAGTTGGCACAGCTGTATGCAACCAGTGGAGGGATCTTTCTTTCTCCATTGACTTGACCAATGTGCAAAGCTCTTTATCAAACTTTTTCGCTAGGAGTATTGATTGCTTATTTCAGAACTGGCTTTCAGTTTTCTTTAACTGGCTTGCTACAGTCAGGGCAGGAATACCAGCAAGTAGGGTATTTTAGTTGTGGAATGGAATCACCCTAATAAGCTAATTTTGGCTAAAATTATAGATTTTGTTCTCTGAATATTGCTGAGAATAGCATGGCTGTATTTCAGACCTCATCTTGCTTACCAAGACTGGAAGGCTCTCGCGAAATCTCACAGGAACTCAGCACTGTGAAATCTTGCGAGAGCCTTCCAGAGCACAGTTAGCAAGGTGGGGAGTTTAAAAGCTCCCTGCCTTGCTTAGGGGGTTAGACCCATTTGGGAGGCTGGCTCTAGAAGGTAAGATTGCTTGTGTCTGGTCAGCTCCAAGTTGGTTGTTGAACTATATGTGTTTTTACGTATGCGGGCCATGCCTAAAATGTAGCCCCCACTCCAGTTGCAAGTCGACTGTATAATATTAGTTTATATCTTGTTCTTTGTAAAAGTGATGCCGCCATAAATGAGTGATGCTAAATAGGTGTGTCCATAAGGGCAAACCAGATGTGGCCTACCAGTGAATTGGTCAGGGAAGATGGGAATTGTAGTCCAGCAGCTTCTGGAGGCACCAGGTTAGTCACTCTTGCTGCAGAAGAACATGGGATGGTACGAGACCTGTAGGAGTCTGTTTACTACTTGTATCACTGGCACAAAAATCTCAAAGGCACCAATAATCAGGCTGTTTAAAGACCCTTTAGATTTTGGGCTGCGCTCTTAAGATGTGCTGATGAGTTCTGTGCAGCAACACTCAGAGAAGAAAACAAAACCACAGAAAAGGGTTAGCTACGTGATTTACAACACCTCTGGGGATACAAAGCTCCTGTCTGGCTTTTTGTGGCTGACCAACATCCTACAGCTCAGTCATGATCTGAAATGAAACCCATTTTACATAACTCTTATTTAGTCTGTCCTGAAATGAAATTAACTTTGTAGAAGTTCAATGCAATTCTGCAAGTTCAATAAACTGACACAATGATTTCATTTTAAAGAATTCTGCTAGCAGGCTGCTGCATTCAACAAAGACTGGATTGTTTTGTGGCAAGATGCTTCAAATGTTCCGGGCATGTGGCTGAGACTTGGCCACTTACCTGTAGCATATGACCAGGCAATAACAAAAACAGTGAAAATAGGTTTGTCAGTCTATATATAAAAATATTGTTGTAATGTATTTAGAAAGTGAGAAGCAGTGATTAAGCCATGTTAAATTAACAAAATTAGATAAGGTAAGTTCTCTCCCCCCTCCTATTTTCTTGTCGCTTTGTACAGTTTTTTGGCATCCTCCTTTCCTGTAAAGTGAGCCACTTATACCTTTTGATTAAATACACGAAGATAATGTGGCTCAGGGTTCCTGGAGTAAGAAATAATAACAGTCTCGTAATACAAAAACATTGCAAGTATTTGGAGGCGTTTCGTGGTTTTCCGCAGCTCCCCCCCCCCATTTCATTAGAATCTAAGGTTTCATAGAAATTTACCATAGAACGAAATGAAGGTGTTGAATACCAAACTTCTGTGAGCCCTTTTAAGGAAAGTATATTTGCTTTATTTATCTTAATGCCCCTCTTTTTTACCCTCTTTTTTAAAAAGCGTCTTAATAGTTCTTGAGAACTGAAGTGTGAAGCTTTTCTTACTCTCTCAAAATATCTGCTAACTCAGCACTTGTACTGTCACAATGATATTACTAACGGTAATACTAATAGATCAATATATAAATGATGATAGGCGGTTCTTGCTATAGGGTTATGTTCCTTTGTAAATCAGGCAGGTAGAATGCTGCTTAAGCTGCTCCAAAATGGGGCAGCAAGATGGTTAACTGGGACTGGAAATATGATCATATTATGTCAATGCTTTGTTGTCTGCGTTGGCTTCCAGTTCATTCCTTTCCCCAAATCAAATTGTTGGTTTCGGCCTACAAAGCCCTGAGTGGCTTGGGACCAGGTTACCTGAAAGATGGTCCCTTCCCACGTACACCTGCCAAGACCTTGAGAGCACCTCGAGTCTCTCCTCTCCTTTTGCTTTGCACTGTGCTTGGGTTCTCCCAACCCTCAGAACCAATTTTGGGGGGCGTGGGCAGGGGGGGGGATTCCCTGTTGCACTAGTGAGAGTTTTGTGTGGGCAGCCACAAGCAGGACTAGTAGGCTGAATCTCATTCTCAGCTTTTTTAAAAAATAAAAATGCAGTGGCTTTTCTTGGATTTTATTCTTCTGCTGTTTATATTTTATTTCTGTGCTTTACGGTTTTAATTTTTTAACTGTAAACTGCCCAGAGAATATTTTTTTTATGCGGGAGCACAGGCAACTCCCCATTTGTTTGCATTTGGCACCCATGCAACCGCCGACATGCACGGCGTTTTCAACACCGAAAGTGAGCAGGTTTGCCTTACACACTCTGCCAACGTGCATGGTACCTCAGAATGCAAGTGACACGCAAATGGGGAATTGGCCGTAAATAAATAATGCATATACATAAATACAGTGGTACCTCCAGTTGTGGACGTGATCCGTTCCAGAGCTCCAGTCGGATCCCGAGGTTTCCGCAACCGGAGGTACCGCTTCTGCACATGCGTGTGGCACAGTAGAGCGCTTCTGTGCATGCGTGTGCTGCGAAACACTTCCAGGTTTGCCATTTTCACAACCCGAAGTTTATGTTACCCGAACGTAAGCTGAGGTGCTATGGCATATAAATATGAAGAACAGCTTTAGTGGCATCTGCCTTCTCAGTGACCTGGCAGAATGTGTGTCCTTGTGATACTGAGGGGTTTTTGTTTTTTGTTTCCTTTTAATAAAAACTACCCTTCAGCCAATTAATTTGTGACTTTCACACTTTCATCTTAAATGTGTTCATGTGTTTACAAGTGTCTGCAAATGCACTTGCCATATTGAATCTTTGTAATGAGCATCACAAACCAGCAGTTTTCTTCCTGGCGCTTAAACTGCGCCAGTGGGTGTCAAACTGAAACTGATACTCACCGGCCCTCCTTACCCAGGTCTAATGCCTTGGAACCTTGCCTTTTTGCCACAGTGCCAAGGGTTTCAGTTGCTCCTCCTTGTGCCATGTAGTCTCTGTAGCGTTAGCAATGGGTGAGAAAAGGACACGTGAGAGTTAAGTCGGGGTGCTGCGTTTGTGCTTCCCCCAATGCATGTTTGTAGGGAGTGCTGTGATCCACCTGCTTTAGGGGAAGGAAGCTGAAACCCAGTCAAGGGGCAGACAATGCCAGGAAGAAAGTTAATACCATAAAAATATATGAGTTGTTTTCTGGAGAAAAGGTGGATTTGGGGGTAGGGTCACAAGGTTCTGAGCCACAGTTAACAGTATTGGGGTGGATCTAAACACAGGGGAAGACCACTATAAATAAGTCAGAAATTAGATCGTTAAAACAAAAGGAAAAAAATACCTATGGAAAACTGTGTTTTAAGATTTTCTTCTCTCTGGTGCATTCTGGTGTTGCATTCAAATCGTTTTTTCTTTACTAACGTAGCTGAGCCCTTGATGTAGTACAAAAACACACTGAAAAACAAGGCAGACATAAATGGCAGTCTTTTTTCCAGGTAGTAATGGAGTGTTTAACAGATAAAGGTAAGAGTGTTGTAGTTGTTATAATAGGTTAGGAAATGGTCTAACTAGGGAATGGATCTGATGAAATTTTTTGGTAGTGACATATTTGGTGATGTAATCTGTGTTGCTTTTGGCTTTGTTGTATGCAGAGGTGTACCTAAGATCCCTTGTGCCACTGGCAAGAAGTTTTATCAGTGTCCCCGGCAAGAAGCTGTATTGGCACTCTCCCCAGGAAAACAGCAACACTTTACTGCACACCTTTGTGCCATGGTGGAAGAATAATGGGAAGCTTCTCCCACTTTTGATCTAGACCACAACTGCAGTGGCATGTCGTTGTACACATATACTGTGAGGGGGGGGAGTATTTGATCCCCTGCTAAATTTGCCCGTTTGCCCTCTGACAAAGAAATGACCAGTCCATAATTTTAATGGTAGGTTTATTGTAGCTGTGAGAGACAGAATAACAACAGGAAAACCCCCAGAAACCCAGAAGACAAAAGTCAGAGATTGATGTGCATTATAATGAGTGAAATCAGTATTTGATCCCCTCTCAACCAGCCAGATGTCAGGCTACCTGGTATCTTCACTGTATGTAACGAGCTGAGATTAGAAGCACCTGCTGTAAGGGAGAGGTCTTACCTGTAATCCCAGCTTGTTACAGTACCTGTACAAAAGACACCTGTCGACAGAAGCAATCAATCCAGCAGATTCCAAAGTAGCCACCATGATCAAGCCCAAGCCCAGGGGATCAAATACTTCCCCCCCCCTCACTGTACACCATGCACTCCATAGCCTGATAGGTAGTTTTTGCCACTCCTCCCCCTGGACATACGCTCCTGGCATGGGCCAGTTTCGCCGGCACCTAGGTAGGCCTCTGGTTGTTTTGTCCTCAGTGTAACAAAAGTCAGTGGTGATATACGTGTATTGCAACCGAAAGAAAATATTTAAGCATAGCATTGGCACTTTATTTAGGCGCTTCCTCTAAATGACCACAGGTTTGAAAATGTATGGCAAGTCTTGCTCTTTTATGTGTGAACAAACCATGTCCTGCCGGTTTAAAGAATAAGTTGAGATAAGCACCACATGGGCTAAACATACTCGAGTGACTACCTAATGTCAACAGATGTAGAATAGTTCTAATTAGTTTTTTTCCATTAAGTTTAATGGGAGGTGGCTTAAAGGTTTCATTGTATGACTGTTGAGACAAATTATATTTTAAAGTGTCAGATCAGAAGTCTGGGGGCTGATTCATTTTTTAAAAGCAGAATTTTATCTTGCCTTTTCCTCTGAGAGTTTGGTCATCTCATTTGATCCTCCCAACAGCTTGGTGAGATATATTAGTCTGAGAAATAGTGACTAGCCCAAGGCCATCTGGTGAACTTTGTTGTCGAGCTGGAATTTGAACTTCGTAGTGAAAACACCACATTCCTGTTGCCTTCAGTGTGTGTGATGCATGGGTGTATGAAGTTGTATAGATGGTATAACTGCTGCGGTGGATTTTCAATAATTGTGTCTGCTGAACTTGTACTTTATTGTGATTATTATAATTGTTTCTTTGTTACCCATCCTTCACTCTGAGATTCTCCGGGGCGGATTACAGCATTTAAAACACAATATTAAAAGCAATTTATCTTATCTTGTGCTTCATAGGCTTCTCTTACTACTGTACTTTTTTCTTTTTTTTGTAAAATCTCTGATGATGATAGTATTGGTATTATTACTACTGCTACTGCTATTCCATACAGCCTGCCCTTCTTCCCAGTAGATCCCAGTTGTGGGATCTAAAGTACAAAAATGTAATTACATAAACATACAACAATAAATACAGAACCCATTTAAACAATCGGATCAGCTAAAAACCACAGCTAAGTCTGAAAAAGGCAGCTGACTAATACTGTAAAACATAGGAGTTATACAAAAGAAACTTCCACAGTAGGACTTTGAGCTGGATAAAGCAGGGGAGAGACGGGTGTCTTGCCCCCTTTTTGTCCCTCGGCGTGCAGAATATCTGGAACGAGACTGTAATGTGGCTTGACATTAAACCAAGATGTTCATGCTGGTAGTGAGGATGCAGTGTCTTTTCCAGTATTTCAGGGCCACGAAAAGGCTGAGCCTATACCCTTTCCAAGGCTATTGTTTCAGCAGATCCAGTATGTTTGTGATTAAGTCAGCAGACTGGCGAACATGAAGGGTGTGCTGTTCAGTGTGGAATCACTTCCATCTGTTGCAAATTCTTGTCAGATGTTGGGAAAACAGCAGGCAAAAGCTAATAGCAAGTGTTCTATCCATGTTCCAAGGAGACGTTATTTGTTGCATAGGCTTATAGTCTGCTGTTAATTGAGTTAATGTAGTTTGTTGTTTTTCGGTGTGCTCATTTATTTGGGCCGCAGTCTGGAGAGCTAACTGTGCATCTAGCAAGGCCTTGTGCTTACCTCTTGCCGAACAGCAGCTTCCAGCGACGGCTTGCAGCAAGCCATTTTTGAAATCCTGAGAAATTTTGAAAAGCAGCTTGCAATGTTGCTGTGTGGGTGTGGAGCTGCCCTCCAAAGGAAAAAAAAGGGAAGACCACTCGAGGGAGGGGTGAGGATCCTGCTTCAAATGACTAGGCACTAACAGTAATTAAAGTAATTAAAGAAAGGATGGATAACTGTCAAAGGAGGAGTGATCCCAGAAAAGGAAGATCTGTGTTTGTCAAGATTTAAGTACCAGGTGGCTACTGTCTCCTACATTCAGGAGGTACTAAAATAAGCACAGACTCAAGTTGCTTGGTAGGAACACACCCTTTAAAGACAAGTGGACTGGGGTTTAGCCATGCTTACTGTACAACTCGGGTGGTGCTGTGGGTTAAACCACAGAGCCTAGGACTTGCCGATCAGAAGGTCGGAGGTTCAAATCCCTGCTGTGAGCTCCCGTTGTTCAGTCCCTGCTCCTGCCAACCTAGCAGTTCGAAAGCACGTCAAAGTGCAAGTAGATAAATAGGTACCGATCCGGCAGGAAGGTAAATGGCATTTCCGTGCGCTGCTCTGGTTTGCCAGAAGTGGCTTAGTCATGCTGTACGCCGGCTCCCTCAGCCAATAAAGCGAGATGAGTGCCGCAACCCCAGAGTCGGTCACGACTGGACCTAATGGTCAGGGGTCCCTTTATCTTTACCTTTACTGTACAACTAGTGTTTGGTTTCAAAACAGTGATTGAGAACCAGCATGCACAATGAGTTTCAGAAGAAAAGCACCCCATGAAATCCTAAAGTTGTGGTGAAACTTTGCCCGTTCACATTGGCTGAGTTTAGATGCAACAATAAACAATGGTTTGTTGGTGAGTGCACAAGTCGTGAACTCATGTGCTCCCCTCTGCCTCTGGTGCAGCCTCAAAAATTAAAGTGGAAGCTTCTGTTTTTGATTTCAGTTAACCACAGTTTAGCATTGTGCCCCTACCCTAAATAGTGGTTAATATACATTATAGTGAGCTGAAACAAGTCTCCAAAGTGATTAAAAGGCGGCTTTTATGACTTGTTGGATTGTTTTAACTAACTCTAGGTTAACTGCAGTTTGTCATGGTTCAGAAAACTGTGGCTAGTTTAAAACAGACATTTTTTAAATGAACACCTCTTACTGGCTACACAGTGATGAGGTGCAAGTGAGTCCAAAACTCTGGAGAGTTAGGGGACCCCCTGAAGCAAATTGGGGGGCACATGTAGCTAAAAGGGATAGGGAAGAGCGGGGAAGGGAAGTCCTGTTACATCTGTTGGCACAATAATCGGGTTTTACCCATAGTGTCCCACTCTCTGGTGAACCAGTTCCTTACCTACAAGACCTAGTATAGTGCGGTGAGGAGGTTAAGCTGTGAACTCCCAGTTGAATATCATTTCTGGCATTATCTTTCTGTTTTCCCCTTGCACCATTGTCTGTGTTGTGGGGGTGGTAACACTGAGTAAAGATATATGAAAAACCAGAGTTCTTATTGTTATAAAGTTGTTACTTAAGAGTTCATGTTTGAAAGATGTATATTTTATTCACCAAAATATGTTTTGAATGTGGGGAATAAACTGCTCTTCTTTTCTAGTTTATAATGTTTGTAGTTTGTAATTTTAACATTATTCTGTATATTATATTATTCAGTTTTGTAATGATGCAGTGTTGTTTACTGCGTAATACCGTATTGATTATTGATAATGTGAGCCAGTGTAGATGTAACATCATTTGCAGGAGTGTGCCCTCTTCCCCAGGCACACTGAACCCATAGAAGGTAATTTGAAGTATCCACATTCAATTTTAAGCTAACCATAGTTTCCTGTGACATCCAAACTACAAGCTCTCATGCCAACCACTTGTGTAAGCGAGCGGCAAGTCTTTTGTAGTGTTGCTGATGAGTTGTTGGTACATGTGCATATCAAGATGTGCTCACATCAGTTTTCTCCTCCACCCTCCATGGGATACATCCTGAGAAAAGCTGGGGCACTCTGAACAAGCAACAGAAATGTAATATATTTGTATATGAACACCATGACTTAATCACTGCAAGTCTGAATTGCCTAATCAAACTCTGGAGTAACTAATTTACTATTTTTAACATCTGTATCACTGAAGAAGACCATGAGTTTGAAGTACATATGGCAATCATAACTGTTATTCACCATACATATTGGAGATTTGAACTGTCATTCTCTGTCTGTGCCCAAGGATATAATTTTTCAAACAATTTGTTGAATGTATCTATTTTCACTGGCAACTGTGGGACCAGATGGTGCTCCTTTGGGTGTCTGACTTGGCCAATGTTTGCTGATCCCTATTCTAAGAATTCTATCCTGAGATCAAGAAGTTTCTGTACTACAGATAAATTTTGCTTCCACATCCTCGGAACCTAGTAATTGGGCACCTTGAGTACCAAGGAATTCATGCAGCCATTATTACTACTTCTCATTCTGTTATTTACATCCTAATCAGTAGTTTTTATTTGCTGCTGCTGCTGCTGCTGCTGCTGCTGCTGCTGCTGCTGCTGCTGCTCCACAATGAATGGAGGTCTTTCATTCATGAGTTTACAAAGATGCATAAGCTCCCTTGTTGAGTTATATTTGTTGAGAGCTCTGAGGGGGAAAGGTTTGAGTTGTCAGGGTAGAAATAACTTTGCTTTCAGAAGCACAGCATACTGCATTGCAAAACTGTTGCAGAGGGTGGAAACAGACAGGAAGGATACTCTTGTGGTTATGATGTATGTTGCCATCACTCAAAGGGCTAGGTTTCCATTTTGCTTGTGCCACCTACTTCCATTTATACTTCACTCTTAAGACTTTTATGAATAAGCCATTTATGGCCTTATTTTCAGAGATTTTGTTTTCAAGATGTTGAGCCAGCCTTTTCTGTATGGTCCAGCTTTTTAGAAGCTAATAGTAGTATAGTAACATTTTTCTATTTCACCCAGGCAATTTGGTTTTGAACTGCTATTATTAATGCAGCATGCTTGTGTGTTCGTTTGTTTGAAACACTTCTATCCTGCCTTTCACAAAGGGTAGATAACAGCAAAAAAGGGGAACAAAATATTTATAAATTGGAAACCATCTACATAAGCTGACCTGTTCCCTCCCCGTCCTTGGTTCCTCCTTGGGGCAGGTTGCCTCTCCCTACCCTTAACCTGTGGCTAACGCTAACGTCTTAATCTAGGTTCAAAAACATCCTGTCAAATTAAAGCTGAGCTTTACTTATTTAAATATGTGTAAACCACCTGTTATACACAAGACAGTACAGTGGTACCTCGGGTTAAGTACTTAATTCGTTCCGGAGGTCCGTTCTTAACCTGAAACTGTTCTTAACCTGAAGCACCACTTTAACTAATGGGGCCTGCCGCTGCGCCGCCGGAGCACAATTTCTGTTCTCATCCTGAAGCAAAGTTCTTAACCCGAGGTACTATTTCTGGGTTAGCGGAGTCTGTAACCTGAAGCGTATGTAACGTGAAGCATGTGTACCACTGTACACACAAACAAATAATCAAGAAGTACCATAAAACTACAATTCATTATAAAACAGCACCCACTGCATCACAAGTAGGGAAGTGGATCTGGCCAGTGGCCCATATTTTTATTTTCCCCCATCCCCCGCAGGCCAAGTATGACAGGTGGGTGGGGTAACTCTCCCGTCAATCACCTGAGGTCATAATTATATTGGATGATCCATTTTTGCCTGCGTGGCTTGAACTTGAACTGTGTCGGCAAAGGCGCAGCGCTTTGCAAGCTCAGACAGCTGGCTGATTGCCTACGCTTGCCAAGCCTGGCCAGAGTGATTCTAGTTAGATTATAAGGGGTGATTCTGCTCTTCTTTTCTTCGCTGCATCTCTGCAGCTTCTTTAGTCTGTGCATGGTTAGATTTTGCACATTTTTGTAGCTGGACATTAGGAGCATCAGAGATGCTTCAAGCAGGTGTGAAACAGCCTTCATGCCTTCTCTTGTCTCTAAAGTAGGCCTTTCTGCTGGCAACCATAGATATCAGTTCTAGTTCTAAGAACTGGCTACTTTTTCCTCTATGCAGGGTTGCTGCCAGGGTAGGACTAATTCAGCAGAATTAGCAGCAAAGCTCGCTAATCACAGCAAGGCTAGCTTACCAAATGCAGAAGAATGTGAAGTAATGCACATTACAATCTAAAGGGGTGGGCCTTTTAAGACCATTAAGTCAAGAGTCTAAAATTACCTAACTGCACCAGTGTCTTCATTTAATCCCTTCCGTGTGTGGGATTGCATGGGGGGAACGTCTGTGTGAGCCACTTACGGAAATGCCTGTCTGTGTACAGCCCAGTTCACTGGAGAAATCTTGTAAAGGAAGAAACTAGCTGTATTGCAAGTGTAATGTGGCCCTAAAAAATGGGGGGGGGGAGGTATCATTAGAGAAAAACACAGTGTTATCGAAAAACCTCATTTAATAGTTTTCTCAGTGTATTGTTGGCAGGAATCTGGAGATCCCATATTCCTATAACTTTCCGTGTGTATTAAGCTTCTGTATGCCCAGAGTACATCTGAAAATGACTAACCAAACTTTGTGATAAATAGTGAAGTAAATATGTAGAGCATTTGGGCAGAAGGAGCCATAGTTTCGTGGCAGAGTGCACACTTTGCATGCAGGAAGTCCCAGGCATCTCCACAATACTGAACTAGACGGAGAATTCGTTGGAGCTGGCCTAAGGCAGCTTCCTATGTTCACTGTGACTAAAAAATTTAAATGAGAAAGTTTATTGCCTAAACTGAATTAAATGTATGATGATCTCAGGTTTGGACTGTGAGGTATACGGCATAAGAGATCACTAGGCACATATATAGACTATTTACAGCACTTCACCTCTGTTAATTGGAAGATACTGGCATGCCCTTACTTTACTATTTTATGTTTTCTGAAAACACAATATTTTATTTTGCAGATGCTACATTAATAAAAGCACCACAGTAATGGTGTTGCATTTCTAGGACATAAAAGAGCTGCAGAGAAAAACATAATAATAAGCTGTCACTAAGGTGACAGCGGATGAGCTTCTGTGCCTGTAGTGTAGCATTTCATTACTTTCTACATGTTGTAAGTGCTGAAAACCATGCTTTTCAACAGCTTCACTCCAGAACTTGATGTTCATGAGACTGGTTAAGACTCTCACAAATGCACGTCCAATTTGTCATGAGCTATTAATATGTTATTTCCTACTAAGCTGGTGAAGCTTCCTTTTGAATGTGTGTGCGTGAGCTCAGGATCCTAACAAGGAATCTTTTTATCCTAAGTGGAAGTGACTTCAGTGCAAAAGACAGCATGTAAGCTACAGTGTCTAGTGGCTGATCCACCCTAAGCTATTAATACTAAAAGTGTTTTTACATATTGAGAGCCCAATCCAGACAGAAAACATCTTATTTATAAATGGGAAAACTTAGATGCAGAAAGGTGAAATGACTTTCTATGGCTACTCGGCCCTGAATGCAGAGAATAACGTTTGGTAGCCTTTCAGTTTGGGCTTAAATTACCGTATTTTTCGCTCTATAACACGCACCCGACCATAACACGCACGTAGTTTTTAGAGGAGGAAAATCCGTAGGCATGCCACGCGTAGGCATTCCCTCCATAACACGCACAGACATTTCCCCTTACTTTCTAGGAGGAAAAAAGTGAGAGTTATGGTGCAAAAAATACGGTATATGTTTCTCATTTATATTTTAAGGGAGAAATGTTTGGTGCAAATTCAGATAAAATTTCTCTCAAAAGGAGTGTGGGAAAAGTTGGTCAGTTAATAGTTTATTTTTTATCCTGATAATTTATGTTTCTCATATTGAGGGCTCTGTCTTTTCTCAATAAGCAGATGCAAGTCTCTAGAACAATATATCCTCCCTGCCTGCAAGCAATCCACATCTAGAGGCAGAAGTTCCTGCTTCATAAACTGGACAGATGCATTTTCAAAATAGCTGTTCCTTGAGCTTAATATTGTGGCAAAGATCCATAAAATTTCCAGGACACAGATGACACCTTTAAATCTACGGTCTCGTTGTCAGTATTTGTAGAAGTAATTTAATTTTTTCTTTGCAGCAGTTTCCCAATTTCAGTAGGAAGAATGCCTGCCTCCAAGGGTTGCTATGAGTCTTAGTTAATATTTGTAAAGCACTTGACGATAAGTAAAAAATAAATATTAAGTACTTGACAAAGAGCAAAGGCTTGGCCTTGCTCCAGGTTGTAAGTAACTCATCTTCCTTAGCCTGCCAAATGAATCTAAACTAGTCAGCGATGAGACCTGTTGAGTAAGACGTTCTGTCAGTGTGCAGCTGGTAGAGGTGATATAGACGGAAATTATGAATGTGGGGAGGGTTGGGTCATGGAGAGGTTTCCTGCCTCTGCTTGCTGAGGCCAACCCCAATGCATGGCCCTATTGCCAACTTATTTTAAGTACAGTACAGTGGACATTTAACATATTACACATGCAGGTATAGGACATCTATATCTCTGTCATGTTTTGGTTGTTCCGAAAGACTCGTGTGCTCCTGTGGTGCAGGATTGTCTTAAATTTAAGACAAATTTAAGCCAGTGTGGTGTAGTGGTTAAGAGCGGTAGTCTCATAATCTGGGGAACCGGGTTCGCGCCTCCGCTCCTCCACATGCAGCTGCTGGGTGACCTTGGGCTAGTCACACTTCTTTGAAGTCTCTCAGCCCCACTCACCTCACAGAGTGTTTGTTGTGGGGGAGGAAGGAAAAGGAGAATGTTAGCCGCTTTAAGGAGTTAAAGGGAACGAAAGGCAGGATATCAAATCCAAACTCCTCCTCCTCCTCCTCCTCCTCTTCTTCTTCTTCTTCTTCTGACTCTGTAGGCTCTAATCCATGCACTTTGGTTGCCCCAGGCTTTGCTCTCCTCCCCACACCAGCCCCAGAATAGCATGTGACCCCACTGGAAGACATGGCAAAAGCCCATCCCATTTGTCTAGGGGTGATAATTCAGTGTGAGGTGAAGTGGCTTGATCCCAGAATGTGGTCACTTTCTGCGTGCACATAGGGAAGGGCCATAGCTCCACGATAGAGCATCAGCTTGCATGCAGAAGGTCCCATTTTCAGTTCCTGGCATCTTTAGGTGGGGTTGGCATAGTAGACCTCTGCCTGAAACCCTGGAGAGCCACTCCCAGTCACTGTAGACAATGCTAAGCTAGGTGACCCAATGCTTGGACTTTATAGAAGTCCTATGTTCACTGACCTGTTAAAGCTCTTTTTGTGTGTCATTCAGAATCATTAACTTACTCATTGCAGAGTAGCAGAGGACAATGAAGGGCCCTGCCAGTCTGAGTCTCTCTTTCCAAGATTGAGATAATTTCCATATTCTGGCTTTTCCCAGGACCATAAAGAGAGAAACCATATCAGTCTCCAAATCCTAATACTTTTCTGTGTCCCTGCACATAGATCAACAGATCATTGAATGGTACGTGGAGACACCAAGCCATTTAATTCTGTGCTTCCTTCAAGATGGCTTCCGCCGTACTTCCAATTGTGTCGGTGGCATCCAGTTGTCCATGAGACTTTCATTTACACCAGATTGTTTCTTTTCCACACAAGATTTAAAGAATGGCTTGATGTCATCATTTGTTTTGACAAAGCAAAGTGTTTCTTCTAATCACAACTTGTTTAAACAGTTTCCTGTATTAAGAGATAAGTAGCTATTTTATCCCTGACACAATCAGATTACATAGTGCCATGGTGCAACAGTTTCTGCATGGGAGGTAGGAAAACCGAACAGGTTTGGCCTTGCCATGTGTTTCGTAGTAGAAAAGGGAAGGAGGGAGGGGTCCTGATAAACTGGGACGTAGGAAACAGCCTTATAAACAAGCCGTACTGCTGAGCCACCTAGCTGAATATTGCCAACACTGACAGTCAGAAGCTTTCCAAGGTTCAAGACTAGAGTCTCCCTACCTGGAGATGCTAGGATTGAACCTTTGTACGTGAAGCATGTGTTCTGCCGTTGAGCTGCAGTGCCCCCTTAGAGAAGCAAGAATTCTCTGAGAAATATGTACATTCAAATACACATTGGGGTACTTCTACACAATAGCCATGCTGGAAAAAGGAGGACTTAAAGTGTTTGTCTCCTAATGCATCCAATGAAGGAGACAGTGATTGCTGAATTGTTGTGATCATCATCAGTTTATTAATCACCTTCTCTACAGCTGTCTTAAGATGTTACACAATATAAACAAAAACAGTTAAAAACACAAAAAGTAAATATGTTTAAAACAAAACTGGCTCCGCTTATCCAGCTGCAAAATGAAAGGTCTTTCATTGTTTCCAGAAAGTGAAAGATAGTAAGTGTCTGTCATATCTCATCAGGACTGCTATTCCATAGAATGGGGGCAGCCACACTAAAGGCCCTGCTACAAGATACTATGGAGCAGGCTTCTGAGATTGTTGGGGCTTGCAAGAGAAGCTCTCTTGCAGACCGCAGCCGTCTTCCAGGCATATAAAGGATTGTTTATCAGTCTTGGTAAATATAGCTAAAGTGCAGAGGAGCTGAAAGAAAAGAACTGGTATCTAGAGGAGAACAGAGCAACTTCTTTGGAGCCAAAGATCTGAAAGAGCTGCAACTAACTTTAACATGGGATGGGTTAATAATGAGTTTTGTTTGGCCGAGTTTGTTTTCTTTTTGTAGAATTGCCAGAGGCTACCAATGCATTTTAACAGGGAAGAGCACATGCAGTTTAAAGTATGTTCCAAGGATCAATCTCTTAAGGGATGGGGAACTTGTGGCCTTCCAGATGCTCTTGTGACTGCCAACTCCCATCAGCCCCGGGCAGTGTGGCCAATAGTCAGGGATGATGGGGGTTGTAGTCCTACATCGGAGAGTAACAGCTTCCCCAGGTATAATTAAACTGTTCTAACTTACCTTAAGTACACACTCTTGATTATTACTTGATCAGATTAAGGTCTACCTAATAAATCCCAACAACTGTTAACATGGCTACTGAAAATTAGACAGTGTCTACTTTCTGCCCAACTCTGCTTAGCCGTACATTGGATAAGCTCAGGTTGGGGTGGGTCATTGGCTACTGATAAGTATTGGCTCATATCTGTTACATACAATTAAAGCAAATGTCTTTGCTAATAGTATATGTAACCTATGGATTTTATATCAATGTTTTATATCTTATATAGATTTTATATCTTAGCTTTCCCGAAAGAATCTTGGGGTTTTTTAGTTGGGTGAAAATGTGGCAGTGCCTTGTCACACAAAATTTTTGTGATTTCCTTGAGAGATGGAATGATGGTTTAAAGTCCGTTTAAATGGATTCTGAATGCTTTCTCATGCCCAGGCAAAGAAATAAGCATTACAGTCGTACCTTGAATCTCAAACGCCTTGGCTCCTGAACAAATTGGCTCCTGAACGATGGAAACCCAGAAGTGAGTGTTCCGGTTTTTGAATGTTCTTTTGAAAGCCGAATGTCTGACAGTGCTTCTGCAGCTTCCGAATGGCTTCCTGCAGCCAATCAGAAGCTGTGATTTAGTTTTCTAACGTTCTGGAAGTCCAACGGACTTCCGGAATGGATTCTGTTTGAAATCCAAGGTACGGCTGTACATGCAATTGTGTGATTGTTCTGAGTGAATCCCATTGAATTCAATGGAACTACCCATTGAATGGTAATTCCTATGTGTTTATATATAGGGTTTCAGCCTTAGATCGCTCTCCTGTAATTCTTCTAATTCCTGTAATTCTAAATCCACTGTTCAGTGATTTATTTTTATGTGTCATGAAATTATTCCTTTGTCTTTTTTTACCATTAATAAAATATGTTGCAAATGTCACATAGGAATAATATAGACCAGTTGGCCCATTACAAGAAATAAGAAGTCATTCCTTTGCAAATGAAAGAGAAGAAATAAGGATCCTTTGCTTAAATCTCATTTTGTCATCCTAGTTTCTGTGGGTTAACACGATGCTGAATTACTGTTATGAAAGGTTGGAGAAAACAGCTACAGTTGGACGTAATGTAGGAATGTGCAGTGTAAGCTTCACCCCACAGCTCTGTCAATGCCCTTTAATTCATCCATTATTCTGGACTTGGCTGCTTGCTCTTGAGTGATGATCTTTAACTCTGTGGTGGTGAACTGTGAATGGGGTACTTATGAAAAGTGCCAGACTGATAATCCTGGAATATGAAGTCATTGCTTTATCCATATAATGCACAGGTACTGAGTAGACAGCAATACTGAAACCTCACCATGCTAGCCCACAAAATAACTTGGGGTTGACAGGAAAGCTTTCCCACTCTGCCTGCATAATCCTTCATGTCTACTGGAAAGAGTAACCAGAGGTTGCCAAAGCTTTGCAAAGAGAAACAGGTTGCTTTTCTGTCACAAAGTGCTGTTTACATAATAACAGAGAAGATCCATTGTCATGTGTTGTATGTATTAGTCACTGTTTCAGTTTTTTTAGTATCATTAATATCATTATCTTCATTAATTCACATATCCTGGTTCGCTCCAAGTAGTTCATTCAGACCCCCTTCCCCTTTTATCCTTTGGTTAGGCTGAGAGATAGGGAACCCAAGTCCACTCAACAAGCTGAGTGAACATTGGGACTTGTCTCCCTAATCCAACACTCTGACCCTTGTTCCTCCCTGTTTCTCCCTCCCACTTTCTCCATGGAATCTGCTCCTTTACCACCGGGAGCATGTTTCGACAGAGGAGGCCTACCTAAAGTAGATCTCTCTTTGCCTCCATCCTCCACAGAATAAGGACATCCTGTCCTCAGTTGGCAAAGCACAGAGTGGACCAAATAGGGTTACTCTGGACAGACTGATGGTATCATTTCACTTGATCTTATAGCTAACCCAATCAGTTTACAGTGGTACCTCTGGATGCGAATGGGATCTGTTCCGGAGCCCCGTTCGCATCCTGAGTAAAACGTAGGACGTGTCTGTGTGTGCGCAGGTCGCGTTTTGCCGCTTCTGCGCATGCTGTCATTTTGAACGTCTGCGTGAGTGGCGAAACCCGGCAGTAACGTGCTCCGTTACTTCCGGGTCGCCGTGGAGCATAACTTGAAAACGCGAAACCCGGAAGCACATCTAACCCGAAGTATGACTATATCGCAATTGGAACATTAGATACAGGTAACTCGTAAAAGAGGGTTACCCCTTGGTGGATAGCATGAAAAGCCAAAATAGTGTATAGTCAAAACAACCCCTTTGGAATCGCCCCCATGTGAGCAATTTACCTTCTGGATCTGGTACACTGAAACTCTTGCAAGATCTCATGGGACCGCCCATGATCTCGTAAGATGTCAAAAGAGCCTCCAGTAGCCCATTAAGCAAGGCACAGAGCTTAAAAGCTCTTTCTGCACCAGGAAAACCCTGTGCAAAAAGAGCTTTTAAGCTCTCTGCCTTCCACGCATCAAGTATGTACAGTTGAAAATAAACAAGATAAAAGCACATAAGTTGCAAGTTGCCTGTATTTCTAAAAAGCTTGGTTCATCTGGATCTGTACATTCCCTTAAGAGTGTCTGTATGTATAATTCAGCTTTACTCTGAGCTGTAAGAGCATCATGGTGGTCCCCAGAGAAAGCCTCTGTTGCATGAATTAGCACTGATCCCAGCACATGCAATCACAAGCAATTCTATTTGTGTGTTCACAATTGTCTCTAGTAAAGACCCCAGGAGTAATGTAGCCAATTCTCCACCTGTAAGATACATGCTCATTTGCATGTGTACAGTGGTGCTGCAGCAGGTCTGGTAACAAAGGGGGAACTTTATTAGTATCAACGTTACTTAGCATTTGGTGCAGATGTAACACTGGACCATGGTTAGGAGTCAACAAGGGAAGGAAAAGGGAATTTCTGCTGAAGAAGAGGGAACTAATGGGTGTACAGCCCAATACATAGTTGTATTCAGTGTAGTACTAAGGTTAACATTTTATCAATACCATGAATTTTCCCTACACTACAGAAAGTTCTCTTCCCCCTGTACTCACCCCAAACCTGTTCTGAGGTTTGCTTTGTTTTTTGTTAACTGCATCAAGAGTTTTGAAATTAAACAGGATATAAAATGTTAAAATGAACTTGATAGGCCAAATCTGGCAGAAATGAATTGCTGTACTCCATATGTTTTATCAGTTTTACTGGGTCTTATCTTTGTCTCTTCTGGGTGGCTTTACTTTCTAAGAAAATTGAATTTATCTCAACATTGTTCTCTCTAGTGAGGACCTACGGAAGGAAGTGCGCCAGCTGAAACGTGAACTGTTAGCAGCAAAGCAAAAGAAAGAAGAAAATGCCTCCAAACTAGAGGAGAATAAAATTGAAGGTAAGAGATAATAAAGGCAACACATGTTTACACTTGTATACCAATGCAATGGAATAACTTTCTCAGGAGGACATGGTGCCAAGTATCCTCAAGATATCCAAATACCTTATTCATCCTGTGTTCAAAAAATACAACTTCTCTCAGTGCTGAATTCCCAGCCAGGTATTCTCCCATATTTAACCTTCCCTTGCTAGTCTGTTGATTTAAATTTAGAGTGTCTCTCCCAACAATACTTTTTAGAGAAGTATTTATTAAAATGTTGTCAGGGTACAAGATCTTAAATAAAGTCTTGTGTCCTGATCTCTTCTATTCCTTTATATTTTATTTATTTTTATTGCATCTCTATTCTGTCTTTCCTTGAACTGTAGCACTTCCATGACAACTTATTTATTCCTTATTTATTCCTTATAATTTACGTCATCTGACCCCACTGTGTTAATTCCTATGCTCCATGCCAGCATCTTCTGCTGCTGAAGCAGCAAAAGCCACTAAAATACAAAAGTTATCCCTCTTTCAGTCTTTCTTTTGTAATCTCGCTGCCAAAACAGCCCAGGGTTTAAAAATGCATTAAAATACCTCTGACTGTATGGTACAGAATGCGTGCAAGAGTCAGACTTCATAAACCTAATTTAAACAGTGGGGTTATTGCTGACGTTACGCCATCTGAAATAAAAACAACAAAGAGCCTTGTGGCACATTAAAGATGAACAAACATATTGTGTCATAAGCTTTTCTGGGCCAGAACGTCCTTTGTCAGCTGTTTTGGTAATACTTAGTCTAAGGAGAAAGAGGATATTCTTGCCATAGCAGAGCTAACACCCTGCCTAATGTGTTGTTGTTGGGAAAGCGGTGAAGAAAGATTGGAGTACTTCAAAACATTTTCCAACATAGCTCAGTTGGCAGAGCATGAGACTCTTTATCTGGGGGTTGTGTGTTCGAGCCCCATGTGGAGCAAAAGATTCCTGCATCACAGGGGGTTGGACTAGATGACCCCTGTGGTCCCTTCCAACTCTTTGATCTATTATCTATTAACTATAGCAGGGATGGCCCTCCACATGTTGTTGGACTCCAGTTTCCATCAGCCTTAGGCAGTATGACCAGTAGTCAAGGATGGTGCGCTGGTAGCCTTGAGGCTGGATTACTGTAATGCGCTCAATGTGGGGCTGCCCTTGGGTCTGGTTTGGAAGCTGTAGCGGGTGCAGAATAAGGTAGCCAGACTGCTGAAGGAGGTTTCTGGTCAAGAACGTGTTATACCATTGATAAAACAGCCACACTGACTGCTCATCTACTACCGAACCAGGTTCAAGCTTATTGTATTTACAAAGCCTTCAGCGATTTAGGTTCAGGGTGTCAGGTGTGTGTGCAGGAGCCAGGCCTTGTGACCAATAGGACTCTGCAGGACTGGGGCCTTCCTAAGTTTGTTCTGAAGAGGCAAGGCTTTGCCACACAGGTGAGGCCGATTGGTAACTCACAGCACCTGGTGGCAAGAGCCGGGAAGGGTTATAAGGTCAGCATTTTCCCTTCAGCTCTTTGCCACAGCAACACGTTCCCTGTCTTGCTGCGTTTGACTCCTTGATCCTCGGACCCCTGACTTTGTGATTCCTTGCTTCTTGATCCTCGGACCCTTGGCTTCTTGACTCCCGGTTCTTTGACCCTTGGACTCTTTGTTTTCTGACTCCCAGCTTCTGGACTCCTGTTCCTGCTCCCACCCCACCATCTTGCCCCCGGTCCCGACGTCCCCAGCCGAGATTTAGATCGCCGTGAACTGAACCATGACACAGGGTCCCCTTAAACCCAGTTCACCCTCTGAGATCCTCTGCATAGTCGTTCCCCGAGTTGGTGAGGCTGATTTGACAACAGCAAGAATATGAGTCCTTAGTGTCATCAGCCTAGTCCTGTGGAATATCCTACCAGCTAAGATACAAAAGGTGCCTTCTATGCCAACTTTCAAGTGCCTTCGGGAAAATTTCTATTCCGCCGGGCCTATACAGGTAGTTAAGAACACATCCTTCCATAAGGGTTAATTGGTGTCTGTTTTTAACTTTTTTACGGTTTTATTGTATAGTTTTTGCTTTATTGCTGTAAACCGCTTTGATATATTTCTATGAATTAGCAGTAATTAATATTTTTATAACAAAATAAGATAAAAGTATGGGAGCTGGTGGGCCACTGTTACCTCCCCCCCACTGTACTATAGGGAGTCAAAGAAGAGAGAACTCCTAAAGGATTCCCTCAGATGTAGGCGGAGACTCTGGTGATCACCAAGTCCAGTGAAGGTGAAATTGAATGGACATGGGCAGACTGAACTCAGAAACTAAAGTAGAAGGCTTGGGGATCCCAGTGTGAGATAGCTGTCAGGTGAAGTAATAGAAAGGGATCATCTACCACAGGGCCATGTTGAGGCCTATCTAACTACAAGACTGGGCAAGATAGAAGAGGAAAGCCCCAGAGTTTGTGGATGGCACCATCTTAGATATTTTTGGCTCCCGAAATGAAATATTTTCAGCCTCATGCATGCATATCTAAGAAGATATAAAATGATACAATCTGACATTCCGCATCTCACTCTTTTTTACCATTAAAGAACAGTAGCGATGGCATACCTTTTTTTCTGTAAAGGCTTGCCATAAGTTATCCTGAGACTCCCTTTGCGTCTCACTTATCCAGCGTTCGGTGGGCTGGTTCTCTTATTTTTCTTGTTTCCTCTTGGCTAAAATATATTTCTAAATCCCCCCTCTTGTGTCTTTGAGTTTTTTGTGCTTTATTCAGCTCGGCAGCCAATAAAGCTGAGCCCCATACAGATGTAGGTTTAGGCAAATTTTCTAATCTGCTTTCAGAAAGGTAAGGTGTCAGTTCCTTTCTGGTGCATTATCAAAACAATGCCTCAGTTGTGAACTGACAACATTTAGACTAGAAAAGGCAACCTGAGCTTTGAAAATAAAGAGAGGATTAAAATCAGTGGTTATTTGAGATACACCCCAGGCAACTTGGAGGTCACATTCAATCGTTTAGAAGTTTCTAAGAGCCATCTTAAGATTGGATGAAATCAATAACAGAGCTGTGTATGTAGAAATTGAGATGCCTGCATCCATATTTGTGTATCTAATGGAGCATGGTGTTTTTAAAACACATGATTTTTATTAGAAAATGGAAAAAAATGTTAATCTTAAGCCTTAAAAGATGTCCTATCACATCTGTTATGGGTAATATGCACTCAGGTACTTTCAAGGGGAACAAGCTAAGAATATTCTTGAGCAAAATGATATGCCTTTATACATTTGAGCAGTAACTTACTTCTCTGTCCTATTTTACCACTACCTCAGAGGTGTGTGTGTGTGTAAGTAAAAGACCTGACATTAGTAAATCCATTCCTGCCAGTCAGGTAACATTGATTGTGTGTATATATATATATATATATATATATATATATATATATATGCTTTCGTAGATTTTCACGGGTACAGGAATGCAGGTTTTGGTGTCTTCGGGTGTCTTCCCGTGTAAGAGTCGGGGTGTCTGTGCGACGTTTCGACGAGGTCTCACTCGTCATCTTCAGGCTGGTGCTTTCGGCTTCTTGTTACTGGAACAGAGCAGAATCTGGTGTTTGAGTTCCTATAAATACTGTTGAGGGGTGTGGTGTATAGCCTCCAACGTTCTGGGCAGAGAGGAAGTTCCTAGATTAGTGTGCCTCTTCTTCTTTTGTTCCTTAATTACTTGAGGGATATCTTGAGTGATTTCATGAGTGATATTCTGAATACCACTGGGTGGGTCATTAAGTGTAGATTAGTTGCTAAAGCTTTTGTGTCTTGACCTCTTGAGCTTGTGAAGAGTTTTTCTGAGAAGATGGCTGTGCTGCATTTAGTTGTGCTCTGGCTTGGCTTCGTGTATAGGGGCGAGCTGTGGTTTTGTGCCTTGTGCCAGCCAGATCTGTGTAGGGATTGCAGGGGGGTGCAGCATCCGGAGGTGCCACTATAGTTTGGCTACTGGATGGAGTCTGTAATATGTCTGTGGAGAGGGTCTGGGTTTGGGTCTGGTGTGGTTGATTGGTGACGGCGTTCTGTGTGCCTCTGGTTCTGGTGTCGGTTTTTGTGGGGAGGGCTAATTTCCAGATGTCTGGCAGGCGGGACGTGTCGTCACGCTTGTTCATGTTGTGAGGGTGTTTCTCTATCTCGATGGCTTCCATGATTATTCTCTTGTGGTGATGTTCCATGTTAAAGAGCAATTTGGAATCTGCAAAATTAATTTCGTGTCCTGTTTCTTTCATGTGTTGGAAAAGAGAGGAAGTTTTTTCTTCTTTTTTGACGGCATTCTTGTGTTCTGCGATACGTGCATTTATTCGTCTGTTTGTTTGTCCAATGTACGTGGCTGGGCAGACTTTGCAGGGTATTTCATAGACCCCTTGGTTTTCCAGCTGGATTTTGTCTTTTGGGTTTCTGAGGATATTGGCTATTTTTTGGTTGGTGCAGAAGGCTGTTTTGATATTGTGTTTATGGAGGATTTTGCTGATTTTGTCTGTAGTGCCCTTGATATAAGGAAGGAGGGCCATGCCATTGTTTTCTTCTGTGTCTTGGTTTTTGGGGGGTGTTTCTTTTTGGATTAGCTTCGTAACCCTGTTTTTCTGGTATCCATTGGCGATTAACACATTTGAGAGATTCTGTAACTCAGTTGTCAAGTGGTCTTTGTCAGCCAGGCGTTTGGTTCTGGAGATGAGAGTCTTGGCTACGGAGTTTATTTGTGCAGGGTGGTGGTGTGATTGTGCATGTAAGTAGCGGTTGGTGTGTGTTTTTTTCCGGTAGATAGTGTGTCCTAGGGAGCCATCAGGTTTTTTGTAGATTAGGACGTCAAGAAAGGGGAGTTGGTTGTTGTCTTCTATTTCCATAGTGAATTGTATTTTGGGGTGTAGGCTGTTGAGATGTGTGAGGAAGCTATCTAGTTTTTCTTTCCCGTGTGGCCAAATTACAAAGGTGTCGTCAACATATCTGAGCCAAAGTTTGGGTTTGTGTTCTGACTTGTCTAAAGCATTGGTTTCAAAGTGTTCCATGTACAAATTTGCGATGACCGGTGAGAGGGGTGATCCCATAGGTGCTCCTTCTATCTGTTTGTATCTTTGTCCATTGTGGATGAAGTACGTGTTGGTTAGGCAGTGGTTGGTCAGGTCCAGGATGTATTTGGGGGGGTTGTATTTGTTTTGAATGGCTGTCAAGGCTTCATTAATGGGCACTTGAGTGAAGAGAGATATTACAGACTCCATCCAGTAGCCAAACTATAGTGGCACCTCCGGATGCTGCACCCCCCTGCAATCCCTACACAGATCTGGCTGGCACAAGGCACAAAACCACAGCTCGCCCCTATACACGAAGCCAAGCCAGAGCACAACTAAATGCAGCACAGCCATCTTCTCAGAAAAACTCTTCACAAGCTCAAGAGGTCAAGACACAAAAGCTTTAGCAACTAATCTACACTTAATGACCCACCCAGTGGTATTCAGAATATCACTCATGAAATCACTCAAGATATCCCTCAAGTAATTAAGGAACAAAAGAAGAAGAGGCACACTAATCTAGGAACTTCCTCTCTGCCCAGAACGTTGGAGGCTATACACCACACCCCTCAACAGTATTTATAGGAACTCAAACACCAGATTCTGCTCTGTTCCAGTAACAAGAAGCCGAAAGCACCAGCCTGAAGATGACGAGTGAGACCTCGTCGAAACGTCGCACAGACACCCCGACTCTTACACGGGAAGACACCCGAAGACACCAAAACCTGCATTCCTGTACCCGTGAAAATCTACGAAAGCATATATATATATATATATATATATATATATATATATATATATATGGACTGGGTGTAATTCCAGCTCCTGCTTATTTGCAAGTGGTGGAGGCAGAGATTAAGAAAGGGTGGTGTAGTAGTTAGAGCAGAGGTAACCAATATGGTGCCCTCCAAATGTTGTTAGACTCGAACTCACAGCAGCACCTTTGACTCCCAGCAGTACCTGTGAGCACAGCCAGTTGGAAATTGACACAAGTTTGGAAAGAGACCAATTCCTCATGATAGTATTACACATTTCTTCATTCAGAAGTCTGCTCCATTTCCATATCAATCATAATACACACACAGATATAGCACATTAAAATTCATATTTAACTATTTCAATATATGTATTAAGGGGAGGGGTTGAGCTGGGAAGTGTATTACAGAATTGAAGTGTGAAATCTGAAGGAGAAGTATACTGATTCACACATTAGTCTAGGAAGTGTGGACCAGGTCACCTTCACTCCAGAATTTGCGAAATCCAAATCTTCAAGCTCATCCCCATTAGCTGCCTCATTCTTTCCAGCCCTTTGGTGCTTTATGACTGTATATTATTCTACATCTTCTAAAGGTTTATTTTGAGTTTTATGTCAGTCACCTGAAATCAACACCTCTGAGGTTTACCTTGAAAGTACCTGTGGTGGTGGTTTTTCCAGCAACCGTTTTGCGCATTATGTTACATCTCTTCCTCTTTTGAAAGAAAGAAAATAGCCTGGGGGGCAATAATAATTTCACGTACTCCTTGTATAAAGGGACTGGCAATGTTTCAAGATTTGTCAACACTGTCCCATCAGATTACTACAGAACCAAATGCTGAGGGGCTGATCAGAATCATTATTCCTTATTTGGTGCCAGCATTCATGTTGATGCCACTACTTTGTTGTCATACTTGACCCACCTTAATCTCAGCAACAAAGATCTTCCCATCAAGCTCATGTGTGTTGCACAGAACCTGGGTCCCCTCTTGGTCCCTAGGAACATAAACCATTACACCAGTGTGACATAGTGGTTAGAGTGTTGGGCTAGGACCTTGGAGAACATCTGAGTTTAGATAGGGCCATCTTAGTGGTAGTTCCCTCTGCCTAAGGAGAACCGGCCACTCACCACCACTCCTTGTAAGTTACTTAGATCTTTTTGGTTAGACAGTCTTTTGGTGAATTGTGAGATCTGTTCCTGGTGTTTGTTTTGATTGTTGATGGACTGTTCTATTATACGATATACGATATCTTTACAGTGGTGCCACGCAAGATGAATGCCTCGCAAGACGGAAAACCCGCTAGACGAAAGGGTTTTCCGTTTTGGAGGTGCTTCGCAAAACGAATTTCCTATGGGCTTGCTTTACAAGACGAAAATGTCTTGCGAGTTCCTGCGGGGGTTTTTTCCTCCCCTCCTTTTCCCAAGCCGCTTATCAGCTGATCCGCTAAGCTCGCTAAGCTGCTAATAGCGCTAAGCCGCTAATAGGGTTGCTTCGCAAGACGAAAAAACCGCAAGACGAAGAGACTCGCGGAACGGATTCTTTTCGTCTTGCGAGGCACCACTGTATTGTCATTGTCCCATACAGAACAATGAAATTGAAAATCTACATAAAACATTAAAAAACCCCTAAAAACTCTGAAACCCCATTTTAAAATATAATATACTATAATATATTCTTCTTTTATTTAATTGAGAAGCTTTAATTTAATTAGTCTTCTGATACTGAATCTTTAAATCCTATTCTGAGCTACCTTGGGAGCCTTTATAAAGGACTAGTTGTTAGGCTACAAGATCTTAAATAAACTCTACCTCCTCTAACCCTTTATATTTTATTTATTTTTATTGCATGTCTTTTCTGCCTTTCCTTGAAGGAACTCAAAGTGGCATACATGGTTCTTCCAGGTCCCCCCTTTCATCATTACTACAACACGGTAAATTAGGCTGAGAGATGGTGACTGGCTCAAGGTCACCCAATGGCTTTCGTATGTGAATGGGAAGTCAGAGCCATGTCTTCTCAGTCCTATTCTCAGACAGCTTTCCCTACCCTATTGTTTTAGACTACAATTCCTGTCTATGACCAGTGATCAGGGAAGAGGACAGTTGTAGTCAAAAATAGCTGGAAGGCTGCTCTAGCCACTACGCATCACTAACTCTTGCTATACAGAAATATTATCTGGAACTGTTAAGGAAAGCAGAGACTCGTCCCATTGTGTCATTTATATCCCCTGATATTATTTCAGTTGTTTTAGAAGCAAATGGACTGGACTGCTAGTTTGCCTGTGTTACAAAAGCAACAACAAAGCCAAAGTCCTGTACTGTAATATACAGGGATAGTTTTAACCATTATGATAAAATTTGATAAATAAGTCCATCTTGTAATTATGATAAATTGCCCCTTCTGCTTCTTGCTCCTTAGAACTTTTGGAATTTCCTGCAAAGGAAATTGTTTCTTTCTTTTTTTCCTCTCAGAAAGGGGAGCAGTGGTCATATTAACAGCTATAGATAAATGTGGACTACTTGAAGCTTGTCCATGATAAGAAATGGAATAAGCAGTACTGCAGAAAGCTTCAAGGACAGATCATAACTGGCAGGTGTTCTCATTTATTTATTTAAAATATATCTATCCCTTGTTTATATGTTTGGTTTCCAACCAAACTTGCTTTTTTTGACTGGAGGGAAAGGTCAGTACAAGTGAGATTTGGACCAGGATATATGTAGCATCTGGAGACTGGGGGCACCTGAAGGACAATTGCAGAGGGATTTAGACCTAAGGATCCACAGCTATTTGGATTAATTTGATATTGCTAGAGATGTGGCTCTCCAAACAAGATTGAACAAGAAAAATTTCCACTGTCCTAAGTCTAAGGAGTTTGGCTTTAACATATTTTGTTTGACTTATATTTTGTAAACAGTTCTGATTTAGCATGAGAGGGGCAACAAAAATGGTGAAGATCAAAATCTATGACCGAAGGTGGAAGGAGTTTGGTATGTTTACCTTGGAGAAGAGACAATTAAGAAATGACATGAGAGCCATCTTAAGACATTTGAAGGGCTATTACATAGAATGTAGAACCTGGAAGAACAGGCTGAAATTTTTAAAAGTTATTTCATCTAAATATTATGAAGAGTTTTATGACAGTATGAACTGTTGAAATATGGGATGGGCTGCCTCAGAATGCGACGAACTCTTCTTCATTACAAGCAGAAGCTAGATGACTACTTGTCAGGGATGCTGTAGTTGTGGGTTTCACATATTGGCTGGGGTTGGACTAGTTTGCCTTTGAGGTGCCTCTTAACTCTGATTCCATAAAATACTGAAATGCTCCAGCCGGCATGGTTAGACCATAGATTTGCAACATAATTTACAGGAAGGCTGGACGATGTTCATTAAATAACACTTGCATCCACTTTAATGGCATATGAAGCAGTTTTAGATTTCTCCTCAGGGAATAGAGATCCTCAAAACACATTGCAGCTATGTTTACTAGAAATGAGGTACTTAATAATATACAGTTAGCATCAGTTGCTTCTGGTTCCTTTTTTCACTGTCCAATTCTTTCTGGCCCTGATACTTCATAGTATTTAGGCAAGTATGGATTGAATATCACCTGCTCTTTTTAAAAAGGGTTTTGAGGGGATATTACATGTGGATTTTGGCAAATAATTTCAGTGTGAATTTTTCAACAAAAAAAGGATTGAGGGAGATTTTCCATCTACAAACAGAAAAGGCTTCTCCCCTTTGTCTGAAAATTAGTTCATGCTCATTACCTTTAAATATCTGTTGGGTTATATTATATGAGAAACCCTTGGGGAGTTTTCAGTGCAGTGTAAAGTGTCTTAATTTTTATCACTCTTTTTGTAGATTCTCAGTTGAGATTCCCCCACCTCTTGCTGCCCTAAGGGCAAAAGGTCTGTCAGTTGAGACTGTAAATATGAAACAGAGCTCTCTCTGTGTGTGTTTTTATTTCCCTTTTCTGTTTGGGGCAAGCAGCCGTCTCTCCAAAGACCTGTCAGCCTTAGGTCTTGTGCCATCCATTTTAAAAAAGTGACATCTGGGTTCAGTATAGATTTACTAATCTGCAACCTAGTGCATTGCTTTCCCCCCTATAATTATCTGTCGTTTGATCTTCTGCTAGTGTCATTTTGTTCCTCAAGTTTCTGTGCCCCATAATTGTTTAAAAACCATGCCTGAAGTATCATTCTGGTTGCAACGTTGTATGTCTGTCTTCTTTCTCAGAATAATTAGTTTAGTTTAGGGGACGGCAAAACTGAAAAAAGCCTGATTATTACATTTAGAGAGCATTTATTGCTCAGTATAATAGCACTCTGATTAAACAATAATTCAAGGTTGTGGTGTGTATTTAGTGATGCCCCCATCACAAAAACACATGTCTTCCTAGGGTTGCCTTTGTACAATAAATCCTGGTATAGACATAACAAACCATGGCTTATTGGATTGGTAATATGTAAGCACACTCTCTGCTTCCTCTGCCCCGTCCTTTCTCCCCTTGTACATCCAGCTTTCCCAAAGCCTTCCTGGTGACATTTAAATAATGTTTAAAATATTTTCATTTGGCCTGCTATTCCTAATACGACTGCAGTGATTTTCATCCAAAACGACTGAGTGAGTGAACAACTCCACCATATCTGATGCACTGCTACAACAAATACTTAAATAACTTGCCTTTCCCATATTCTGTTATTCATGTTTGTTTTTTTCTTATTAGCATGATGAAATCAGTTTACAGTTCTTTTAAAAAAAGAAATGTGCTGTTCCTCGTTGCAGTGATTTGTGGTTTCCTCAGCCAAAAAGACAGGACAAAACAAGAAAGCTGTCAATAGTTCCCATTAAACATAAGAGCAGCAGCTAGTTCTAGCAGCTGGAGAGGCTGTGCCTGGGGCAGCATCATTCAACATCCTGTAGAGCTAGTCTTGGGCACTAAATAAAAGAGTAAAATAGATTAAGACAAAGGATTGCTGAAAGCTGCTGGAAACCTGAATCCAGTCTTGCCAGTGAAGGAGACATTTGTCTCTTATCTTCTCACCAGTCCTTTGTATAATCTCTTGATCTTGTGCTAGTCTGAACCAAATGATCTCAAGCCTAATTTATTTTTAGATTACTTTTCAGCTTTGGTAAATGCATTGCACTAGTTTATTAAATTTGCATTTCTTTCCTAAATTTGCATTTCTTTCCTATGATCATTCATTCAAATAATTGAGCATACAGGCCCTCAAACTGCTTTCTTCACACATTTCCTATACAGTGGTACCTTGGCTGTCGAACTTACTCCGCTCCGGGAGTCCGTTTGACTGCCAGAACCGTTCAAAAACCAAGGCACGGCTTCTGATTGGCTGCAGGACCTTCCTGCACTCAGTCGGAAGCCGCAGAAGCCATGTCGGACGTTCGGCTTCCAAAGAACATTCGAAAACTAGAACACTTACTTCCAGATTTTCGGGAGCCAAAGCGTACGAGTACCAAGGCGTTCGAGAACCAAGGTACGACTGTATACCCTTGATAAGCACATATCTTGGGAGTAGTAGTGTTATTGGCTAAATAAATCATTTGAAATTTAAATTTGTTGTACTAACATTAGGCTCAGTTTGGGAGAGAGAGGACAGAGAAGAGAGTTACAGTGAGGATGACCGGAGTTTGCTAGCCAAACTGAAGCCATGAGGACTACAGAACTAGGCTAAAGTTAGAAATATAGGAAGCTACCTTATACCAAGTCAGATAATTGGTTTGTCAAGCTTGGATTTATCTATCCTGACTGGCAGTGGCCCTCAAAGATTTCAGGCCTAGCCCTACCTAGACATGCCAGGTGCCTTATGTATGTAAAAGCTTTGGGTCTGCATGTTTGCAAGAAAGAAAGTTTGCTTAATTGATTTTTGGCATTTATAACTTGCCTTTCTGAGATAAAATCAAGGCAGCTAAAGGCCAATTCCCCATGTTCTTTTCAGGCACTTACTTGGCATTTAAACCATCTCTTCCTAGAATGAGTAGTGTTAATAACGGATGAAAGGATTTGCACAGTTCCCTAATTCACCTTCCATACATAGGGGAGTCCATCAGTGCCTTGCTCACAGAGCGTTGTAGTGTAGTCCACTTCTATGAGCTCTTAAACGCACAAACAAGCAGATGAAAAGAATATATTAATCACCTCCAGACTCTCTTTCAACATTCAGGTTGGGGTCTGCACCAAATGTTAATATACTAAGTAGTGTTAGTTGTATCACTATAAAAACTTCACCAGAAAACCAAACGTTTTGTTTGTTAGTTAGCAACTCCTATTTCCTAGTCAGTAATTCCAATTCCTGGAAGAAGAAAAACCTCACTTTGTTGCATACAATTCTGTTCACAAATATTCCACTCACACAAATCTACAAATAGTTATGTCAAGAATTTTAAAAAAACAAAAACCCTGTGTTTGAAGTGGTTGGTAGGTTTTCAGCTTTAGTGAGTACTGTTTCTGGGATGTTCCAAAAACTGAAGGTATAGCCTCTTAAAAATTGATAAATTGCTTTTGATATGTTTTCATCAAATTTCGCATAGCAGGGTAGGGGTTTCAGGAATCATTTTGGTTCCTGATTTGGGACCATAACTGCACTTTTAAGGAGTTTCACCAACAATTTCATGAATGGGGTTCTGTATTTATCTACATGAATACACTAAAGTGTTAAATATGAATATTCAAGTTTGTTAAAGATGAATCAGAAACCCAAATTTGAACAAAATCAATCTTCAAATAAATAATGGTAGACCTTAAACACATTTTTATTAGATTATTGGTATTCAGTTCTTTATATAACAGGACTATGTTTACAATTATAACCTGAGAAAATTATTTTAGATAATGGTGTTGTTTTTGGCAGTGCCTTGCTGCAAAATATTTAAAAACAAAACTAACACAGAACACAGTAAAAAGTGGATCCAAACCCTATGTTTTTGCAACCTATCATATTTTTTATACTATACAATGGGGCATAAAACTTCAATATTATAAAGTGGAATACTTAAGCACCAGTTTGTAAACTCAGCCAAAACCCAAAAGAACATGGATAGCATACTACTTTCCATGTAATCACTATTCCAACTCGAATAAATGTCAGAAGCAAAGAATATTCTGTAGAGTTGCAGAGATACAACATAACAAGGATAGATTAGCAAAATTGGCCCAAAAGTCCATTTTTTCTAATGCTCATCCTTTATGTATGACAGTACTACATTGGCATAGGATAAAAGGGGAATAGGCCATTGTGGTTCACTTGAAGCTCTGGAAAGCTAATATTATCTGTTATGTAGCAGGCATTGGATAGGAATTCTGAGAAACCAAAAATAATAATAAATTCAGTTTTGAAACAGTAGTTAAAATCAGTGCATTTTTGAAATGTTCTGTCTGCAATCTTGATTTAAAATGGCGTTGAGTTGTACCCAAACTTAGATGAAAAACTGCTCCTTGAACTCAGGAACTATCATGCAGCATTTGGTTAACAGATATCCAAATGCATAGCAAAAACAAGCAAGCAAACCTTTCCAAAACAGATGCATGTCCTGTGCAGTGGCAGCGAGTTCAGACCATGCTTTCAGGACTTCCCATCCCCTACTCCCCCACCACAGTCCTAGACTTCACCACCAGGGACAGTCATAAAGGGCTGGTGGGGAGGCAAAGGCAACCTCAATACAAAACACATAGAAAATGCATTGAGTTAAATCCAGAATTAGTCATGCTTAGAGTAGACTCTTTGGAATCAATGGACCTACTAATCTAAGCATAATTAAGTCTCGATTAAACCCTTTGCTGCATGATGTACACCTGTTGTTCACATCTGAGACATTTTGTTGCCTGAAGTGAAGGGCGATTTGCTTTGCCTTTCCACATATTAACACCTCAGATTGTTAGTACCGTATTTTTCATTCCATAAGACGCACCAGACCATAAGGTGCACCTAGTTTTGGGAGGAGGAAAACAAGAAAAAAAATATTCTGAATCCCAGAAGCCAGAACAGCAAGAGGGATCTGGCTTCTGGGATAGCCTCTGGCTGTTCTGGCTTCTGGGATAGCTGCGCCAAGCCTCTTCAGGGCTGCGGGATGAAGGCTGTGCGCGGCTAAGGCAGAAGCCAGGAGAGGCGCTTGGCTGAAGGGGCGCTGCACAGCTCTCGTTCTCCTGTGAAGGAGAGGCGCTGCGCAGAGAGGGAGAGCTGCGCAGCGCCCCTTCAGCCAAGCGGGAGGAGGACCAGAAGGAGCCCCGCAAGACGAACGCCTCGCAAGACGGAAAACCTGCTAGACGAAAGGGTTTTCCATTTTGGAGGCGCTTCGCAAAACGAATTTCCCTATGGGCTTGCTTCGCAAGACGAAAGCCCATAGGGAAATCTCCGGGACAGCGGGGAAGCGCAGCGCGTCTTCCCCACTGTCCTCGGACCTCCTCCGAAGGCTGGCGGTGGGACGGAGAGACCTCCTCCCGCCGCCAGCCTTCGGAAGCCTGCTCCAAAGCCTGGCGGTGGGGCGGAAAGACCTCCTCCCGCCGCCAGCCTTCGGAGCATCCTTCCGAAGGCTGGCGGCGGGAGGAGGTCTTTCCGCCCCACCGCCAGCCTTTGGAAGGCTGCTCCGAAGGCTGGCGGTGGGGCGGAAAGACCTCCTCCCGCCGCCAGCCTTCGGAGCATCCTTCCGAAGGCTGGCGGCGGGAGGAGGTCTTTCCGCCCCACCGCCAGCCTTTGGAAGGCTGCTCCGAAGGCTGGCGGTGGGGCAGAAAGACCTCCTCCCGCCGCCAGCCTTCGGAAGCCTGCTCCAAAGCCTGGCGGTGGGGTGGAAAGACCTCCTCCCGCCGCCAGCCTTCGGAAGCCTGCTCCAAAGCCTGGCGGTGGGGCGGAAAGACCTCCTCCCGCCGCCAGCCTTCGGAGCATCCTTCCGAAGGCTGGCGGCGGGAGGAGGTCTTTCCGCCCCACCGCCAGCCTTTGGAAGGCTGCTCCGAAGGCTGGCGGTGGGGCGGAAAGACCTCCTCCCGCCGCCAGCCTTCGGAGCATCCTTCCGAAGGCTGGCGGCGGGAGGAGGTCTTTCCGCCCCACCGCCAGCCTTTGGAAGGCTGCTCCGAAGGCTGGCGGTGGGGCAGAAAGACCTCCTCCCGCCGCCAGCCTTCGGAAGCCTGCTCCAAAGCCTGGCGGTGGGGTGGAAAGACCTCCTCCCGCCGCCAGCCTTCGGAGCATCCTTCCGAAGGCTGGCGGCGGGAGGAGGTCTTTCCGCCCCACCGCCAGCCTTCGGAAGCCTGCTCCAAAGCCTGGCGGTGGGGCGGAAAGACCTTCTCCCGCCGCCAGCCTTCAGAAGGATGCTCCGAAGCCTGGCGGCGGGAGGAGGGCTCTCTGCCCCACCGCCAGCCTTTGGAAGGCTGCTCCGAAGGCTGGCGGCAGGAGGAGGTCTTTCCGCCCCATCGCCAGCCTTCAGAAGGCTGTCCTGAAGACTTGCGGTGGGAGGAGGGTTTTCCTTCCCACCGCCAACATTCAGAATGCTGTTCTGAATGTTGGCGGTGGGGAGGAAAAACCCTCCTCCCACCGCAAGCCCCGGGAACAGAGGAGAAGTTCCCGTACCTGTCCTGAAGGCTTGCGGTGGGGAGAAAAGCCCTTCTCCGCACCGCCAGCCTGGCAAGCGGTTTCCATAGGAACGCATTAATTGATTTTCAATGCATTCCTATGGGAAACCGTGCTTCGCAAGACGAAAAACTCGCAAGAAGAAAAAACTTGCGGAACGAATTAATTTCGTCTTGCGAGGCACCACTGTATTCTCAAATCTATTCCCATTTCTTCTGTGACATGAAAAGCTGGTATAGAGTGATATATAGTGTTAGCCTACTCAGAGTAGACCATAATTCACCACCCCTTTGACTTCAAATCGTTTTTAATCTACCAAACTAAAACAGCAATTGTGTACTCACTTAGTGTACAAAACTCCTTGAACTAAATTGGTTTTATTTCTGACTAGACATGCAGTCAGTCAGTTTTCTCAGCAAATTGTGTTTTCTAATGAGTTCATATGTCAAATAGCTAACCAGACAGTATTCAGCACTAGAGGTGATTTATGTAGTCTTATTTCTCTCTCTTCCCCGGTGATGGCATCATAGTCATCCTTGGCTCAGTGCATGTTTTCCTTGGTTTCTAAATGCAGATGACAAAGCTGCCCCAAACAGCATTGTTGCAGAATATCTGGAAGAAAAAAAGAAATATGAACAACTGAAACAGCAGCAGCCGAAGAAGGGACCTTCCCGAGAAGTTCAGGTAAATAATCGAAGATGATGAAACCAGCATGATGTTTTTAAAACTAATTCAGTTACCCTTTCATTATCTGAGGCAGTGTGTCTCTCAGTACTATCCACTAGGAATCTGGTTAGCCACTGTGCACCTTTGGCTTCATCCAGCAGGACTTCCCTTCTGTTCTCAAAGTTTCTCTTTAATTTTGTTAATGTTGAATTGTGGTCTGAAAACTTAGCTTACCGTATTTTTCGCACCATAGGACGCACCGAACAATAGGACGCACTTTGTTTTAGAGGGGGGAGAACAAGAAAAAAAAATTCTCCCCCTCTCTGCCCAGCGCCCCTTCAGTGAAGCAGCAGGAGGCGCTGCACAGAGGGGGGAGAACTTTCCCCCCTCTTGTTTTCCCGCTCTAAAACAAGGTGCCGTTTAAGGTGCGTTCAGGGGGCTACCTTGGCAGCCTGGAGAGTGAGAGGGGGGGTCGGTGTGCACTGACCCCTCTCGCTCTCCAGGCTTCAGGTTCCTTTCGACCTGCTCTTTGGGGCTGGCGGGGGGAAGCCCACCACCAGCCCCAAAGAGCAGGTCAGGGAGCAGCGGAAAGGCGCAGCGGAGAGGCTCCTGCCATAGGCACGTCACCTCTCCAGCCGGGAGAGGGTCACAGGGCTATGGCGTCTTCGCTCCATAGGACGCACACACATTTCCCCTTCATTTTTGAAGGGGAAAAAGTGCGTCCTATAGAGAGAAAAATACGGTAATTTTACAATCTTCCAATAAATCAGTAGTCTTCAAATGGTTTGGGGGTGGAAAGCTGGGATTCTGTTCAGTCCCGTATAGAAGTTCTACAGCTGTATAGAGCAACACTGAGAGCTTTCTCAATTTTAGGAATTCAGAGCTTACAGGTGAGCAATCTGTCTTAAGGCCAAGTAAGCTTCCCCCTCGACCACCCTTTCTCAGCCTTGGGTTCCTAGATGTTGTTTCACTACCAGTGTGCATCTAAACCACTGAGAATGGTGCTTATCTGTTTTTATTTAATAAATTAATATGACATATATAACCTAATTTAAGCAAATTTATTACATTATGAGAATCAAATGGTTCAAATTAAAACACACCAGATCACAATAAAATTAAATAGCTTCAGCCAGCAATAATATTAAAGCAGTACTCAGTCCATTAAGATCAGAGATCACAAAATAAAAGCAGCACTGCAATAAAAGCAACCTAACTAAAACACTTAAAATGATGGAAAGACAGAGCTAAACAATTAAGTCTTTGATGCTGCTGATGATGGTAGCATATATTTTGTTAAATTTATTTGTAACTTACCAACGGGTGCATAATGGATGCAGTTATAAAGTACTGCAGAAATCTGATTTGCACAGACATTTGCAGGATGATGAGCTGCTCCACTCCGTTCAATGGGAATGAGAAACATTTTCCGGCACAGAAGATAAGGCATCTCTGCTTGCACAGAGATCTGCATTCCCATTGGAGTACTGGCAGGTTCACTGAAACCTCATGGGGCACATGAAATTGAAGTGAGGCAGATGAGTGGGCATACTTAGTGTCTTACAAAAACTAGATATAGCTTGTTAGTAGTTCATTACATACGTACGTAAATACTGCACACACAGTGCATTTGCTCAGCTGATTTCACAGTGCAAGTCATCACACCAATTGGATGCTCGCTCACTTCAAGTGTTAGTGTTATTAGGACTTAAAGGTGTGGTGAACTGAGCAAGTTTTCAGCAGTCTTGTTTTAATTCCAGACGCTGGCATTGCTGGACAGATTCAAATCAAAACTAAACCAAGCAATAGCGGAGACTCCAGAAAATGAAGTGTCTGAACCCGAAGTGGAGGATGATGAAGGATGGTAAGAAACTTTTTTGACTTGAAATGTTTGCTTAGACGCAGCCTTTCTCAACCTGTGGGTCCCCAGATATTGTTGAACTACAACTCCCATCACCCCTTGCTAGCAAGGCCAGAGCTCAGGGATGATGGGAGTTGTAGTCCAACAACATCTGGGGACCCATAGGTTGAGAACCGCTGGCTTAGGGGAAAATGTAATCAAATTGGCTACTCTAATACTAGTGGGTCTCCAGGGTCTCAAACAGAGGATTTTTTTAAAAAAATATTTTTTACTATTATTCAACTTATACGCCACCGTATACCCAGAGGTCTTGAAGCAGTTCACCACAAGAATTTCAAATCACCCGCTAACTGTAGATGCCAGGGATTGAACTGGAATCTACATGTGCTTGATTGCTGAACTATGATCCCCCTCCCCTTACCGTTTGAAGTGGGTTTTCAGTTCTGCCATGGAGACAAGCTGTTCTTCCAATTCTAGTGTCACAGCAAATTCTGGTTAGCTTGAACCAGGAATTGAGGAAGGGAATTTACATGTACAAACAAGGTAAAGAGTACATTGCCTCGGTAATGGATTGGATGAGAGCCAATAAACTGAAGCTCAAGCCAGATAAGACAGAGGCACTGTTAGTGGGTGGTTCCCTAGGCTACGTGGGTGGAAGATTTCCTGCTCTTGAGGGGGTTGTACTCCCTCTTAGAGGAGCACGTACATAGCTTGGGGGGTGTTCCACAGAGTGCCTTCTGCCAGCTTTGGTGGGTGGTCCAGATATGCCCCTATCTGGACAGGGATAGCCTAACTTCTGTGGCCTGTATTCTGGTAACCTCTAGGTTGAAGACGGTTCAGAAACTTCAGCTGCTGTAAATTGCAACGACCAGGCAAAAACATTCCTGTTTACCAAGGCCTATTGGCTATTAAATAGACTATGATTGTGAAAGTGTGGGGAAGATGACTGTTATTATGCTTATGTTACCATTAGGTTTTCTGTCAGTATGCTTTTTACTGTTTTATTATGTTTTATCATTGATGTTTTGTAATGTGCTTTTAATGTACACTGCCCTGAGATCTTTTGATAAATGGTGGTTAATAATAATAATAATAATAATAATACAGTCACAACTGTGATGATCAAACTGAGTTGGTGTTACATGTGAACCAAGCAAGAGAGCTGTTCCTACCATTGGAAAGTCATGACTCCTTGTTTCATAAAAGCTAAAATTACAAGACTGAGTATATAACTAATAACTTATTCCTCATCATAATGTACTGTAACATTCAAAATGTCTGTTTGCTAGTTTAATAGGCTTCAATTTGTGCTAACAAGTTTCCCCCAGTCCTATTTAAAAGTCAAAAGAAAATAGTGCTAAATATTTATTGGAAGATGAAACATGTAGGTGATGCTGGAGACATAAGGCCTTGAGCTGACACATTAAGAATAACAAGTCTTGCTTCTCCCTACACTTCATGTGTAAAGGACACAGACTTCCTCCAAGTTCTAAAAGCGTTGCTTGCCAAAGGATGCCTACATTTGTTGCTGGCAAGCAGGGGAAATGAGAAAACTTAATGTAAATAGGTATGGAACTAGATGTTCTGAGCAACTTATGCTAAATGCTTGAGTTATAGCATATTTTTGAGATGGCAGTAAGGAGGAGAGGCCTTTGGATAAACTGTTTGCAGCTACTGTAGAAATCTTCACTGTGTTTGCGTTTTCTGCTCTTAAGGATCCTGGGTCATATAGCAGACTTAATCTCATGTTCTGCATTTATTTTGTGATGATGATGAAGGAAGGGGAAATCACCTAGTTGCTTGTTGCTGAACCAACTTTTTTTTTTTAATTGTACAATCAAATTTGATCTGCAGTGATCTCCAGTTTTTAATATCCTTTTTTTTACAAACAAGGTTTTCAAATGCTTAAAATGAAAGTAACAAGCAGGAAATTTGAGGGAAGGGGAAATTTTGTCAGCAGTCATTAGATGAACAGATAATGTTTGCACACCTATACTGCATTTGAACCGCGGATCTTTTGTTCTTCCCTTTTAAAGTTCTGCCATTCACTATACACGTCACTTGTTAAACTACAGGTGCTGAAGGCAGACTTTGTTTCCTCAGTAAAACACATGGCTGCTGCTGTTTCTTCTGGAGATACCTAGAACAGCAGCATGGCTAGCTAGCTAAACTTTTGGTTAACAGTTAGCATTACAATCCTGAGTTATAAACTATTCTGGAAACAGAAATAGTATTTTCTTTCTTGGACATCCTGCCTTAGTTATAAAGTTGTATCTTCAGGTTGGGCCAGGGCAGTTAATATGTAAAGACCATGGTTATTTTTCAGGAATATAACCCTAGAACATTTGTAATAGTTTAGGACCTCTTCATATGATACTTGGACACCAGGAATTCAGTGTTGATTTCCAGTGCTATTTTTCTAGAAAAAGAGGGGCCAGAACTCACCATGAATGCCTCCCTTGTTCTCATTTAATAGCAATGGCACCTACCTGAGAGCGAGTTCTGGCTGGAAAAAAGCTCTGTTGGTTTCCATGGTGTAGTGTGGATTTAATGATGCATAACTTCTCTGGATCAGTTGCCATACATCTTCCTCTAGACTAGAAGACCCACATGTTCCCTCTGTGCTTGCTGTCTTCTCCCATCAGATGAAAGTTTTGAAGTTAGATTTTGAGGGTTCCTAACACACACGTCTCCACTCACGTACAGCAATTCCTTCTTTTTGTCCAAACCAGGAAACTAATTGTTTAGGCATATCTTGGAAACCAAGATCAACTATGATATCCTATCCTGGTTTGCAGGTCAAGCACATTCAAAGTTTTGGCAGGCCAGGAAGGGAAGGGATTCAGAGGGGTAGGATGGACGAAAGACTTGAGGATTGTTGTTAAACTGCAGGCTCATTCGTGTAGCACCAAATCAGGGATAGCCTGTATCAGCCCACAGCCAGACATAAACCACAACAATAATATATATAAATTGCAACAGCAGAAACCATTCTTCATCTTCATGCTTGACTACTTTGGAGTGGGCGGCTTGTAGATTTTGACATTCAGAATCTCAATAACCTTAAGACTATAAAAAGTGCAAAGAATCTCATGGTTGGGGATTAGTTTGGAGGACAAAGAATATTTTTGGACTTGGACCCTTCTCCCCCGCCCCACCCTTTTCAGTGCCTGTAAGTAGATTGGGTGGCTGGATCCAATTGTGGCAACTTTGAAGGAATTTTTAGTGCTGACTTCCAACCCACCCCTCAAGCAGTGTGCTTGAGATGATTTATTATAAATATTGTGTGAGTGTGCATGCATGTGGGATATGCATAAATTATATGATTCCTAGACCATTTTATAGGTTACGGTTGCTGCTTTTATGGAAAGTGAAAGCCAGCCAGTATGCCCTGCACCACTGTCAGGGTGTGTTATCTGAAGTAAAATGATTGCCTGTAAGACATTCTTATGTGTCCACATGAGTGGCCACACATTGAGGTATAATTTTCATTTTCTGTCAAGATAGAAGCCATTACCAATTTGTTATATTTTCTTTTATTTGGCAATCTCTCCCCTCTCTGCATTTTTGGCTGAATTGCCCTGTTGGCATGGAACACAGTAGACGTTTGGGTACTTTTCAGAAGTATTTTACTTCTCTGTGCAAAAACATTTTTAAAAAATTACAACTCTACTGTAAACAGTGTGTGTATGGTGCTTGATAATTACAACCAGACTTTACTGTTTTACAAGGCATTTGGGGAAGTGTTGTTAAAAGATCTAAGGCATGGTTGATAGTATAGAGTTTTGTTCTAAAGTTCAGAAACTCTTGTTGGGACATATCTCTGTCGTCTGAAGCTCAGCAGCAGCTCAGCATCGATCCTTCTCTTCCCTCCACAAACCCGGGATGTAGAACGTAAAATGCATATAAAGCGCAGGTCGTAAACGCTGACGGGGCATTTGCAGGGCTCTTGATGGAGCCTCGTGCAAAGCTTCGCAGACCCCTTCCGCAGGACAAACCTAGTTTTGGCATGGAAATCGTAGTTGCCGCTTTTACTCATCTTTTCTTGGCAGCTGCTGAAGTTGAGGTGTTCAGTGCTGATAAATTTGACACCAACTATTTTCATGACCATTATTAACGAGGTGCTTTTGACTTGCCTTTGGATTTTTCTTTCAAAGCTTCCATCTTTTTTCTTTTCTTTTCTTTTCTTAACGTGTCCCAGAGGATAAAGTAAGGACAGTCGCTCAGTTTCCCAAAGAGCTTCCAATGGGGGTGCCCACAAGATTCAGTTTCATTGGCTCCTGAACAGCGTGTTTCATGAGTTTGATGAATAAATGCAGATCGAAAAGCATTGCAGGCTCACATATGTTTCATAGGTAGTGGTGGTGATGGCAGATGTGCATAAATGCTGAGACAGAGAAAGTGCAAGAGCCTGCCTTTCAATTCACCATTCTTTTTCCCCCAACCACTTGGAAGGATGAGACTCATTTATTTCTTCACTAAGAAAAGCTTTCTATGATTTCTGAAACCCTCTGCCTTGGCATAGTCATGCATGTATCCATACGCCAACCCTCTGAATTCTGTCCAACCCAGGATGGTTGAATTTATGCAGCTAGAGTCTGGCTCAGTGTTCAGAGCCCCTCATTGAGTTCTGTAGAACAAAGCAAGCAGGATGGAATCCAAGATCCATTTGTCCTAGTCTTCGTCCTAGATACTGGAGTCACCATGTACAGAAGCACAGATTTAGCCTCCATCCCAATAGTGTCCACAAGCACACATTACTGGATTCTATCCATTCATATTGGGTAAAGTACTATACAGTGGTACCTCGGGTTAACATACGCTTCAGATTAGATACCATTCAGGTTACAGACTCCGCTAACCCAGAAATAGTACCTCGGGTTAAGAACTTTGCTTCAGGATGAGAACAGAAATTGTGCTCCGGCAGCGCAGCAGCAGTGGGAGGCCATATGTCACCACCACTCAAACCATTGTGTCTCTCCTCTACTCCCACAGATCTCTCTCATTCTCCCCACAAACACACCACTAGTCATAATGACAGCTGTGGTTCCTGCATTGCAAGGGGTCGGACTAGATTGGGGTTGGGTCCCTTTGAACGCTACAGTTCTATGATCTCACTGGTAGCGTGTTACTAACAGTGTTGCATACGTTTAGCCTAGATGAATAAATAGAAAGAAACTGGAAATTCTAATGACACCTAGAGTATAAAAATTCAGACACAGCAAACTCCAGACGAGAGACAAAAAACTTAACAGTGATTATCTATGTAGGCATAGGGTGAAAAATCTAGTTCTGCAAACGACACATGGAAAATAATGTCTCATAATGTGCATTGAACAAAAACACGCTACTCTTTCCACCTAGGATCCATTGCATAAGGAGGACTGAGAGTTTCCTAAGGTGTTTCAATACATCCTTCTTGCCTTCTTGTAAAGAAATATATATATATACTGCACCCCGTTTGTGAATATCGGCTTTCCTTCTTTCTCCATTTTGAGGAGAGAGTACAGCTTTCATCCAGCACAGTCGTGCCCCAATTTGACAATTTAATGCAATGGATTTAGTTCTTGTCTGCTAGGTGGTTAAATATTTTTGACGATGGGGCTTAATTTTCTGTTTAAATCCAGATTAAGTTGGTTTGGGTGACTGTTATATAAACATATTCCACTCTGGAAGTGATTACTCCAGCCATTTCAAAAGCATGCACAACCTGAGTTAATATTTGAAGCAAGATAGTTAAATGCATTCCCTGGCTGGTCTTCGAGTTTGTAGCATCAGGCTGTTCAATGTCTGCATTCCAAACTTAGATGTGCTTGAGTTTTGAATGCTTCCTAAAGCATTTACATGCTAAGGACCTTTCTTCTGGCTTGAATAAAAATTTCCAAGGGCTCATAAATGTTATAATAATTACAAGTTAAACTTTGTATGAAAAGTCAGATTAAGAATTTATTTCCAGCTCTGACAAAATCTTGGAGATGGGGTGACAACCTAAGATCTTAATTCCCCACTAAGGCATCAAAACATGAGTCATAAACAGTGCAACAAAATAGATGGCTCCATTACATGAGCAAATAATAAAACAGACCCCATGCATACTGAGCTGAATTCCTTCGAAGAACAGGACATAAGCATAACAAGTTACAATGAGTCATAGGATACCAAGAGTTTATCACAAGCATGCAAGCATTTGGGTCCTTGAGAGTTTGGTAGCCCAAAGAGATGTCTTCACCCTGTCACCCAACATTAAGAAGAAGACCCTTTATTATACGGTTCAAAAATGCAATTGGCTTGGGTCACAGTTTTTGCTTATTTTGTCTTTTCCTTAGTCCAGACATGGAGAACCAGCAGCCCTCCAGATGCTGTTAGATTCCAAATTTCCTCAGCTCCTGCTCAGGGGCTGGTGGGAGTCATAGTCCAACAACATATGGAGGGCTACAAGTTCTCCATTCCAATTTTAATCCTCTTGTGGCTAGTTGGCTGAGCAGCAACCTACGGATGATACCAGAAGGACATACCTTCCAACTTTTTCCAACACAAAACTGGGATGCACATCTTCCAGGACGCTCTCAGGTGAGTTACTTGACCTGCACCTCACTCTTGCCCTGAAAAAGTGCTTTTAGGAGGCGAGATCTCATGCAGCCCTGAAAAAGTGCTTTTTCGGGACAAGAGCACAGTGTGAGAGGGTGCAAGGTCACGGCACACAAAATGGCTGCCAAGATCTTGCACAGGAAAATTGGATGTCCTGGGCCCAGTTTGACCCCCTCTATGGGACCCTGTAAGTTACCTCTTTGCCCTTTTATCAGCTCATGCGGAACCAACATGGATAGCTGGCCCTGACGAATACTTGAGGTTCCCTGCAGTCATTTAATTTTATCCTGATTCTAATTTTTTAGCTATATTTTAATCAATTGTTCGATTGTATTTTAATGTATTTGATGTTAGTCACCCTGAGCTCATTCTTGGCTGAGGAGGGCTGGGTATAAATAAAAATTTACCTGCTTAACTTTTTCTGGGGTCCATGGAAGGTGTGAAATGTTGGAGCTGGGGCCTAATGGTTCTGTTCAACTGGATTATGCCGTAGCATTATCTAAATTTGAGGATAATGGTGCTGACCTTCCTCATAGAGTGGTTGTAAGGATTGATGGAATGATATATGGAAATCCCAATGCATTCTCAAAAGGCCCTATGTAATTGCTAATAACTTGGACCAGATTCAAGTGAGTCTGAGGGAGCCAGCACATTGAGTCCCACTAGTGCAATGTGTCTTTCCCACATCTTCTCTCTTGCCCTTCAGAAATTGGTTGCGGGGGGGGGGGGTCTGAAGAACTGCCAGAACAGCATGCAGTGGGCAAGCTGATGGAACAATCAGAATGCAGGGCTCCCTTTTGCCCTTGCATTTACCTTAAAGCTACACTTCACCATAGCAAGAGATCTGTAATGGTGAACAAACTGTCCCTTGGGCACCTTGACCTCACATTTTATCATTAAGGAAAATTTCACCGTCTCTTGAGACACTTCAAGGTTCCTTGGAACATCGTTTTTGCAACATGCTTATCTGTAGAACAGGGTTGACTCTGATTTCTGTATTTTAGCCTAGCTCTAAAGGCCATTTTTCCAGTCTAGGCAATTGGTGTTTCTTAGAGAGTATAGAGTAAGAGGCAAAGCTAGGTATAAATCAAACTGCTCTGCCAGTAATTTTTCTACAAAGTTACATTTCTATGTGCACACATTAGTGATTGATGAAACTGATTAATACACTTTATTTGAATTTCATCATGGATAAAAATCTAACCATTATTTACTAGTATAATTAAGCTTTTCTCTCCCCCCCTCCCCCTTCTTTCCTATAGACTAAACATAGCCAGTTCCTTCGTCCTTGCCTCATAAGTCTGGCATTCAATTTTTTTTGCCTTCCTAGTTGCTTTCTGAACATTTTTCCAGTTTGTCAATCATCCACTAAAAGCACTATTCCTAAAGCCTGGACTTGCTGATAAGTCAGAACAGTCTAACTACTTCATTCATATTTATTATTATGTTGCTCTGTCCAGGCATGATTTTCATTATTATTTGGTTGATTTAAATTATTTTTTATACCACCCTTCATCATATCAGATGTCTGGGTCATGTACAGCATAAAACAAATAAAAACATGTGTTAAAACAAGAAAACAGCAAGTAAGACTAACTCTTCCTCAGTTAAATTAATAACATACATTAAAATGCCTCAGTTAAATAAAAATGTTTTTCTGACACCTAAATGATAGTAGGCATTCTGTTGGAGAGGTCATTCCATAACTCAGACACCACTGGCAAGGAAGTCCTTTTAGATCAGTAGTCTTCAGACTTTTCAGACTTGGGACCCACCTTTAGCCCAAACATGCATTGCAGCGTCTCAGCCCATTTGCTGGAGACCAATGTTTAGATGATTTTTCTATCTCTGATGGAAGAGGTGCATGGAGAAGGGCCTCAGGAGAAAATGTTGAAGAGCAGGCAGAGTAAAACCTCCCAATAGAGGTTCAACCTAGGGGTTCCCTCTACGTCACCTTATATAAAAGATTGATAAAATGGCAATAACAATAATCTATAGACAGGGAAACATGCAGTGTTTTATCTGCGGAATAACCAGTGTTATTCACATTTTTTAAAAGGCCAAATAGATGATGATTTCCCAAGTCCACCTAATGCATTCATATCTGAAGTGAGATTTGAACCTAGGTCTTCATGTCCAAATATATTTTATCAAAGAGCTCAAATTGGATTTGAAGACGATTTTTGTACAGTATGTCATACCATTTACTGAAAGTATTCTGATAAATAATAAGTAGCTGATAAGCTTCACTAGTGTAGTCATTTTTTCTAATTAGCTCCCCCTTGCATGTTCTGAACTCAAGTTGATTAAAAGTATGCATTAAGCAACTTTCTTAATCACATTTGTGCACAGTGGTCAAAGTCTTGATTGATTAATTCCTGTCCGGGGGGGGGGGGCATGTTGCATAATGTCCAATAGCTTCTTCTGCCAGAGTTGTAATTTTTACTGTTGAGAAGTTTCATGTTTCAGAAGAAATGACATTTCTCTTACATATTTGTGTGTGTGTGTGTTTGTTTGAGCCAGGCATCTGACCATTTGGGTTCTGCAGCTTGTCTGCTTAGCACATGCAAAGATGAAACCCCATTGAGGTGTAGCAGTTTGTGACGTGTAGCAGTTTGTGAACAAACTAGAAATCTTAATGCTTTTGAAGTAATCATTGGCTTTATACCTCAAGATGAACTTCCTAGCTGTGTGCAGAAATGGTCAGAGTGGGATTGTGGGGAAATAAGCAGTTATTGTTGTTGTTTTGCATAGGCACATGCACCTGCATATTTCAGAGTGTTAATTGTGCAGACCTAGGATGAGGAATCCATGGTGTGCTGAACTACAGCCCCCATCATTACTAACCATTAAGTCATGCTGGTTGGGGCTGATGAGAGTTGAAGACCAACAGCATGTGGAGGGCCAGAGGTTCCCCCCCTCCAGGTGTTGACTGCACAGCCCATGCCATAGCTGCACCAGTTCCTATCAGCCATATTACCCCATAGAGGACTTCCACTTACTGGGTCACTGCTATGATGCTTCCAGTCCCCACTGAATGGCTAGAAAATACCTCTAGGAGAAAAACAATTACCAAGTATTTCTCCTGTTTCTTCCATGGGGAGTAGATGGGGTTAGGGTGTGCTTGTCAGATTGCACCCTCAAGGTACAACATGCCTTTGTGCCAGGTCACTTCTGTGATGCCCAAGAAATGTGACTCAATCCCTATGTGGTTATATAAGTGTTCTCTAGGAAATCCTTTGGGAAATCATTTCAATCGTTAGGCCCCAGCATCACATATGGAGGCACCTCCATGCCCAGACATCTAGGATTTTTCCAGCCCAGACATAAAAGCCAGAGCTGACTACACTAGATAAAATTTTGATTGAATGACTTGGTCTCTCTTCATAATTGTCTGTTTGAGAAGAGGCTTTCAGTCATTCCTCTGTTATACTTCTGGTACCATTTAGGGTTTTTTTCCCATCTACTCTGATCTTTACTTACTGTGTAAAACGTGCTCTGAGGTCTGGGGTCAGCGGAATATCTTAGGAATGTGAGCCGCAACTAGGATTGTAGACTAATTGAATTATTGATCTGATCTAGTAAGGAGGTTCCTGTATCTTATAAGACCCGCTTTGTAACATTGTGTGCATCACTGTGCTGTCTGGGATGACATCTGGCCTTCACATTATCATGTCTCCTATCCGTTTGCAGTACTGGTATGTTCTCTTTTTGAAACACTTGGTCAATCTTCTTTTATCAAAACATTTGAAGTATGTTTCTTCAGCAGTTTTGGGAAATGTTTTAAATACAGTGTATGTGTGAACTGTTCCTGTAAACAATAGAACAAAGGCATCATGTCTGTGCCTTGCACAGTGGAAATACTGGAAGCATAAATCATAACGGTTTTATATGTCTGTGTTTCTGATGCTATTGCAAAACCCAGTCGGCGTTCTGCTTCCCCCCCTTCCAAGTAGCAGTATGTCAGTGCTGTGAGTTCTGGTAGCTTGGCTTTTCATAGACACATTAATATCCCACTAGACAAGTCGTTCAGAATGTTTTAAGAGCAAAATGACCACATTGGGCCTCTTAAAAGGCTGGGGGTGGGGGAGAGATAAATATGTGGAAGCTCCTGTTGTAAATAAAAATATGCCCTTTTCCCTTATGGGGTATCCAAGAGCCCATATAGAGTCCTTACATAGGTTCCCTATTGGTAGGAGAAAATAACAGAGGCCAACCAGAGAATATTGAGAAGCAAAGCAGCTAGTAAGCTTGATCTTTATTGATCTGTTGCAACAGGGTACTCCCCTCACACGCAGGAGAGGAAGAGGACCCAGAACAATGGCCTGCAAGGCCTTATAAAGACTTTTGAAATTCCCCTTCTCTAGATCAGGACCACCCCCAGAAACATTATGCATACATCACAGAAGGGGTGTAACCTAAGACCACCCCTCAGATACATCCCACCTACATCACAGAAATTTAAATGTTGTTTTTCTCCTGTTATTGTTTATCTCCTGTCTAGCAGGTTACTTGATTGGATTTCCTGGGGAGCCTGGCCATTCTTTTGTAGTGGTAAAATACTTATTTCCTGGGCCAGGTCACAGGCTCACACCTTATTCAAACACAGATTAAGACAGGATTTGTGAAGGAAGAGACAATGGGGAGGCTTTTCCATTTTTAACCTTGCAGAGAAAGGATTTGGTCAGTTTAGGAATCAAAATGGTTCCAGGTTGGCTTTCCTGTGTTGATCTATGTATGTGGTTATGAACATTACTATATATCTAAGACTATAAAATTCCTATCACACTCCTTTACAAAGCAAATCAGTTATCAGCCTGATTTCTGCTTGGAAATGATGGGGGTTCAGTTGCTTAAATGCCCTTTGGCCTGTGACCGGATGTAGCAATGAAGCCGTGTGCATAGATGCAAGTGTTTACATCAGAACAGGCATGCACAAGCAGCATGAGGCAGGCTGCACTCTGATGCCTGCTCTTCAGCCCAACTCAGCTGGACACGGCAAGAGCATCACAACATTATTTAAAAGGGAAGGGCCATAGCTCAATGGTAGAGCATCTGCTTTGCATGCAGAAGGTCCCAGGTTCAATCCC